>NC_090932.1:1626828870-1629349613 GCF_040938575.1 Ambystoma mexicanum
CTGACCTGGCACGGAGCGCGCACGGTGTGCAGGCAGTGTGTTTGGTGTTTGGCGTGAGGCATTTTGGTGGCTGGCTCTACAACTGGAAGTACATAGCAACCATCGGGTGAGTAGAAAACCCTTGTGCACATAATATTGGGGCTCCACGGGGTATAATCCCCTCTCTGCAGCATAAACAGCGGTGAGAACGGTGACTTAGACCTTGCTGTGGACTAACCTACTGCGTGGTATCCACTCTGTGTACTAATATGCCAAGCAGAAGAGCGATGTTTATGGCCAAGGAGCCGATTGATAATATGAATAATGACACTCTAATAGGTGCAGTAGGAGAGAGTATGGACCAATGGGGGAACGCCAATGAAATAATCAGTTTGGATGAAACACTTGCGATGATTAAAATGTGGAGTAATGAAATCCCTACATGCTCCTTTGCCCAGGTGGTATTAGGCGGGAAACAATCAGAGACTTACGTCCAACTACAATATACTCTGAACAGAAGTATGGCTGCAAACCTAAGGTTCATTAAGGGTACGGACCGAGAGACGGTTAAACCTACAGAACGTTTACCAACCACTGTGCAGCAAACATGCCCTAATCTCTATACCCCTGATGTGAACCTAATGGGAATGCCTAATGACTCGGAAGATTCTTGCTCTTTGGATCATGTAGATCCAGAAGACTTGGAAAACTGCCAACATAAAGACCTCATATTGGATGTGTCCATGCTGCCGCCAACTGTATCCCGAGAACTAGCAAAGTGAGTGCGCCTCTCACAGGAACCTGAGTTGGCAAACTCACATAATTAGGATAGAAGCGATTGTATGTTTGCACCAGACTATGGGCCTCATTACGAGGTGGGAGGTAAGGGATTACCGGCACCGGTAAGGGCACCGGTGCCGGTAACCCCTTACCTCCCTACTACGAGTTCCCTTTGCGGGTGCTTCCTTAACGCCTGGTTTTTGCAGGCGTTAAGGACGGGACCCGCAAAGGGACTCTACAGCTAATAATGGTACCGCAATTTGCAGTACCATTATTAGCACCTTTTCCATTCCCATTGAGCCCTATGGGGGCTCAAATGGGAATGGGGAATGGCCCTGGTGAATGGGGAATTACCGGTCCCTCCGACCTCGGAATGGACCGGTAATTGTTCCATTCACCAGGGAGGAGTCGGAAGGGTACTGGAGGCAGCTATGGAGCTGATCGCTCCATGGCTACCTCCAACCTCGTAATGAGGCCCTATGACATTCTTTCTGGGTGAATTATCCCGAAAGACTTTGGAGTAAGAAAAAAATGTATACTGGGGTCCCTTAACAACAAAAAATAAATAATAACACCTCTACACAAACTATGGGCCAAGAGGGGAATGCTCCATCAGGGTCTGAATTAAATTATCAGAATACACAAGTAAATGCAATAAACAACTCTCTATATTGACACAGGTTCTGGACACCATGGATAAAGGCCACAACACCCTACAATATGAATAATGAGAAGTAAGGCAGACTTTCAAAGACCTCACCTCAAAAATGTCATTCTTAGACGGTTTCGTCATGGCCACCGCTAGACAGGCCAACAACGTAGTTCTAAAAGAGGGGTAATCTGAAGATATGGCCTGTAAAACTCAAGCTACTTTAGCAACCCAGCTTGTTGAAGACTTTGCCACTAATGACCGGTCCCAAATCGAGAGGGAAAATAATGCTGCAACAGAAAATGTAAAACTTTTGGAAGATGGCTGCGTTGATGGGCCTGAGATCCTAATTAAAAGCACTTCCAATGTAAAAAATAGGGGAAGGTCGAACACACAACAAGAAAATCAAACGAATGTGGGTAAGAAAGGGCCTAAAAGCGCACGCAAATTTGTATGTAATTCGAGTAAATCAAATGAGTTATTAGATGAAGGGTTGTAAAAAATTGAAGGTCCGCAAATTGGTAAAGAGAGCAGGTGTACGGTTGATACGAGTTCTGAACCCAATAAAAAAAAAAGAACACAAAAGCAAATAGTATCAGACATATGCCTGATAAAGGACAGGGATTAATAACTAAGTATTTAAACCCCCCAGCTCTGGAGGATAACCTCATTAACATGAGCATTCTGACTACCCATTCTGGTGAATCTGATATAGTTTACTTGGCCAAGAACAAACCCTCAAACCAGCAGGGAAATAAAACTAAGGGAAATGCTCAGGGTACTGTAGTAAGGGACAACTATAAGATGCCATTAGTATCTGGGTGAAACTTACTTGAAAACAAGAGAGAAGACTTGACTGGTGACAATAGTACAATGATGGGGGTGCAGGTGTCTAATCTGGCCCTGTGGCACGTGAATTTGTCCCAAGGAATTTGCTCCAGTTAGAGGAGCAAAACACATACCCAATATTTGTCATTGGAAGAAAGACAACAGATGGTTCTAGCACAGACAACAACGAAACAGAATAAAGACGGTGAAAAGATAACTTTTTGGAAGGGAAAAACAATATCCAAAAGTTCAAAGACAAGAGGATAGGTTTAACCGAGGTAGGGTGAAGGAACCATATAGATCACCAAGAGCTGAGGATACCCATATATGAAATCCAATTGAGAATATAAACAGGAACGGTGGCCTTCGAGAGGGAAGTTACATTTCTTATATGTGGAACGAAAATGTAAAATTAATGGTGACTTCCCCCTAAATAGACAATATATTCTAGCCCTCGTAAATAAAATTCCAAAGTTGGACTTGATTAGATCTATAGATTTAACATGGGTATTCTTCCATCACACAAGAGTGGACATGGTCGATTTGGGTTTCACATTAGAATTTATAAGAAACTTGATTTTGAAGGAAGCCGATGCCTTTGAACCTCTGGGATTTAGCATATCGATTATACAGAATGAAATGCGATAACATCTAACTTGTATGACCCTCTAGTGATTAGTGTGGAATGGGTAATAATACTTCCTGAGTAACACTGGGTATACCTGAATCTCCTTATGATCTCTGGACTGATTGTGACTTTATTGCTCTACAAGAAACAGAGATTATGGATGACCCTATTCTTAAACAATATACCTTATACTATAAATTAGCAAGAAAAGGGGCGAAGGGTAGACCCTTTGGAGGGTTAATTTGTGCACTTCGGAATGATTGTAACTTTTCTATGATAAAAATGCGGATGGTTTTGCGAGATATATTGTGTGTTAATCTAAATACTGTGGGCGATGCATTAAACTTGTGTTTAATTATGAATGTGTATTTTAACCCTAGTACTGTAGAACTGCAAGTCTTTCTATCTATATTATCAGACATCATAGATAAGGACATACATCAAAATCGATGTATTGTTATGGGAGATTTTAACAATGAGTCTCTTGATGAAGAGCATTACAGGGATAGGGGCTCGTGGTATACGAGAAAGGGGAATTCTGATAAGAGAGTTCATGACATTTTGGGATGTGAATTTACTAAATGATAATGTAAGAGGGGACATGCCTCCTAATTATCCTCGGGTGTATAACACTTCAGTTTCAACACTGGACTATATATTTGTGTCCAAGGAGATTTTCATTTGTGTGAGGATCTGGTAGTTTCAGATATAGGGAATAGTGATCGTAGATCACTACTCCTTTCTTTCTCATTTGAAACTCAATAGTGGTTAACAGTCCCAATTCCAATTGTTAACTTGGAAATAATAGAGAGGAAGCATTTAGTGATTTGGATGCCTCAGATTGCCACATGATTTAATAAAGACATGGCAAGATCTCTGGCAGAGCTTGGATCCAATGCTCTAACATCGAGAGGATTCGTTGCCTATGTTTAAAATACGTTGGAGGGGCTGTTTTCTATGAAATGGTTCGATAACCAAATAAAGGCTAATAATCATAGACATAACTTCGACCAAGAGACATATGGGAGGAAAAAGATATATGGGTGCTAAGCAAAGATACTCAGGAAAGTGGGAATGGTGGGAGCCAACTTGCTGCGAAAAATAAAACAGAAACATTCTATTGGATAAAGGCTAACAGACATTTAAAATATTAAAACGATGCAGAAAATAAGCTATATGCCTTGAACCAAAAAAAACAGCTCATACTTTTGGACTCTGGTGAAATCTGATACTGCATAAAGATATTTTCAGTCAAATCCGATTGTGGCAGGGGACTGGATGGAATTTTTTGCAAAACTATATTCAAGTCCCCGGCTAATACAGATGAAGTATATGATGAGAAAATAGAGAATAAATCAAATTGGAATATTCTTGATTTTGATATTGATGATATTCAAAGAGCGATTGTTAAATGTAAAAGATATAATGCACCAGGACCTAATGCACTATCAAATTTAACTTTGAAATCAGATCCAGAACTATGTTCACAAATTCTGCAAAAACGATATTCTAATATTGTCGATGAGAAAGAATTCCCACTTTCCTGGAGGGATGCCTTGATTGTTCTTATCCATAAAAAAGGTAATAGATTGTATTCAAGCAATTAACACCCGATCTCACTGTTAGACTTGACGTATAAAATGTATATTACCTTTATCTTGTGGTTTTTAGAGAAACTGACAAATATTGCTATTTCTCAGGATATATACCAATCAGGTTTTAAAAAGGGCACTAATGTTTCCTTAAATTGCCTTGTTACTAATCTCCTGACAACAAAAGCACAGGTAGCAAGAAGGAAAATGTACGTAGTATATTTAGACATTTCAAAAGGCATTTGACAGTGTGGAACATCGAATACTATGGAAAAAACTAACCTTGCAGGGATGCCCTAATGCACTGATTGATATGCTGAGTCTTTATATACAGATACAAGAATTAAGGTTAGATTAGACGGGAATGTAAATTGCTCGGATTGGATAAGAACATATTGTGGACTTTGACAGGGATGAGTCTTGGCCCCATATTTGTTTAATGTTCATATCTCAGAATTAGGGTGTTGTTAAGAAAAATCCTAAAATTGACCCCCCAAAACTGGATAATCTGCCAATTCGATACTTACTATATGCAGATGACCTATTTCTTTTCAATTATTTATTGTTGGGTCTCCAAAGAGCACTAACCTCGGAAGATGATTATTTTAGACACTTGAATCTTAAATTAAATGTGGAGAAATCTAAAATTTTGATTCTTAATCCCACTAAAAAGAAGGGGAAGAAACATTTTATTTGGTTCATTAATGGCATAAAGTTGGAGAGAGTGCAATAGCTGAAATATTTAGGGAGATACATCTGCTCAAATCAGAAGCATTATAAACAGCTTGCTTCAAGTAAGATAGCTGCTATGACTTCAATTTCCTAGTTGAAACAAATAAATAGAAGGTATGGATGCTACTCACTGAGCCCATTGTTTCAATTCTATCGACAGAAGATTGTCCCTAGATTAGTTCACTGTGCAGAGGTACTGGAGGATGAAGAAAATTGTTTTTTGTATGAGGGGAAAGTTTGGCGTAAAGTCTTATCTCTCCCTCAGGGAGTACCATTGCCAGCTATTCGACATGTACTTCGTATCTCCTTGATACAGGCGACTGTCGATTGGAGACACTTACAACTCTACAAAGGATGTCTGACCCCACCAGATGGGATTCTTTTCACAAAATTAAGAACAGTTTTACTTCAAGGGGAATGTAAACCTTTAATGACTTGGGTGACCAGATGTAAAAAGATTATGATAAGAATAGGGGTAATGGAGGAAACCCTATTAATAGCCCCTGAAAAAAGTAAGAAGACGCCTATATGAAGGCGACTATGTGGAGAACAGAGTGAAATTATTGGACTACATTTCCAGTTATTTCGTGTATGATATTAAATCTTATAATTCTCTGCCCAGAATATTGAAAAAATACACTTCAAAGCAATGCAGACGAGCGTGGCTACTTATTAAATTTAGCTGATATCCTTAAAATGAAATTTTGGGTGCTAGAATGAGTATTCCACGGGCAGAAAGAACTTGCCGCTTCTGTTTAAAGGAAGTGGAAACATTGGAGAAATTATATTTTCAGAAAGTTTAGATTGATCTTTGGAATCGAGGGAGGAGAGAAACGTTGGCATACACTCATTCATATTGCAACAGCTGCATTCTTAATTGCTTGTATAAGATCTCTAGAGATATTGTTTGGGCCAGATTGTTAATTGAAATTTCATCTTTTTTTAGATTTTGATACTTTGCTTGTTTTAAGGAATAGATGAGTTTTAAGAAGATTTTATTTACCCGAATATTTGACAATATATGTATTTAAAACGACAAAGTGATGATATGTTTTTAGGTTAAAAATATCAAAGATGGTAAGATAATGAGATGATGAATTTTAATGAATTGATTGTGATGTATTATATGCCTTGTTTTAAATACTTGTTAACTGTGTGAAAAGTTTATAAATAAACTGTAACACACAAATAAAAAACAAATGATTGCAGGAAACACCCCTCCTTGCTTTTAAATTAGTTTCCAGGTGTTACCAATTAATCTAATCTAAATGTTTCTTTATGGGGAGGGTTAGAAAAATCTTCTACATTCACTAACATAGTGCCAACACCCCCCTTACCACCTTACCGCCGCTGATGGGATCCCACAGTTAATCATACCCTTTTCCAGGAACTTTCCTGCAAACCCCCAGTTCTTGGGTATGTTGTAGGGTCCTTCCCGGTTCTGAAGTACTATGCCTGGACACGTGAGTATGATAAGTGTCTTTATTGTGCCAGGTACAGGTACGTAAGTACCTATGTGTGAAACCACTAATATCCAGCACCAAGCCAGCTCCATGACTAACTATCACTCTGTAGAACACCCCAGAGGCCCAACACTTCACATTCCAAGCATGCACACAAACATTCCAACATTCAGACATACAGAACACTCGTAACCTGCAAAGCAGAATACTACATCGTCTCCCCCGTACGCCCTTGAAACCAATACACCAAGAACGCCCAACCCCAAATGAGTATTTCCAACTAACGGAAATCACTCACACTGCAAGCCAAAAGAACCAGACATCTCTCCAGGAAATTAAACATGGCCAGTGAAAAATCACCTGAAAAACCTCAACAAAATCGCCTTACTCCTCATCCCCACAGTAACGTACACACTCAAAAGTGGACAGTACGTTCAATGGTCAAAACCAACTCTGGAAACACCAACCAAAGCCTACTGACACACCTCCGACACACACCAACAGTAGAGGTCAACGGAGCCCACCGAAATGAACAAAGGACCAGCCAAAAAAACTGCCACACCAAAACTGACAGGAAGACAACCACCCTAAAACACAAATCTCCTTCCACCTCCGGCTCCCAGGTCTGCCACCCCCTAGACACAACTACCATACCAGACGCCCCAGATAGTGTGTCTCAAAGTAATGATACGCCAGGATTTTCTCCCACCTCCCTTATCCCAAATGGGCCAACTTACAAGTGAAACTTCACAAAGGGCTGTGTTTGTCTGGAAATTGTACAACAACAAATGGGAAATAACCAAGTCTCTGGTTCCAAACCAGCACCTGTATTTAATAAAGTCTCTGCAGTCCAGCACCCCTACTTCTGGTCACCTTTCTCCAACCTACACCTTCCTGCTCCGCCTCCTTCTCGGCCCAGCCCCAACTCTCTCCAGCACTCTGTCTCCTTCCAAAATTTCAACAATCTTCCCTGCCAGCTTCTGGATTCTATAAGGACTTGGCTACGGTACCAGGGACCACCAGTGCCTTCCTCTCCTACGGCATTGTAACTCTGAGTGGTTGGATCATTTTGGTTTATTGGTTCTCTGCCCCTGCAGCCGCAGAGATATGGCGCGAGCCTTGAGGCTGGACGCCATCTTGATCTGCTTTTATTACCTATGAAGAGCAGGAATACTATCTCAGAGCTCCACGGCTCAGGAATTAACATGGCAGCACTCCATGGTGAAATGAAAGTACGTTTCCTGGTGTGCGACCATCCGCGCCTGCTGGGACGTTGCTAGGGACCTTCGGTTTTATACATGCCATGTGGCTCTTTTATTCTAGCTTTCCAGGAGCAGTCAGATCTCTAGGATCTGGAAACAACTCTCCTCCTTTGGTGGCCCTAAGCGGAGTGGTGGCCTCTCTGGACTGAGCTCTATCTTCTCATGTGTCACAGAAATTGGGGGCATCATGACAACTTAAGGAGGTCCGATTCTGGGGCCAATGTGGCGACATGCATGGAGGTATGCAGGTGGGCCTCCTTATGTTTGGGGTCAACTTAAATGTGGCGGACCAATGTGACAAGCCGCTGCTGAACAGCCGGGGTATAGTGGGTTGGCCACAGGACCCTCCCCACACCGCCCGCCCCCAGGCCAAACATTGTGTAGCTGGCGGTGGCACTCGCCTCATGCCACCCAACCATCTACCCACAGAGCCAGGCAGGGCTCTTCATCACAGCGTGTGATAATAAGTCATTAAAAGACCAAACACAATCCACACATTTATACACCAAAAGCTGCATTTGCACAGATTTTCCACACATTAAAACACTTTATTTTTACTTTATAATTTAAAATGTCTTTGGTTATACAGTTTTCATTTGTTTCTCTTCATTTGTACAGCTTTTTCAGTCCCGGTTGTTATTTCCAGGATATTATCCTATAGAACACTTTCTAGTCCTACTTTGTGAAGCTCGTGAACTGCTAGAGAAGCCTTCTGTGCCCCCACTCTATTATGCTATACTAGCTGTTCAATTCCTAAGTAAAGGGATGTTGGCACTCATCCTTGTGTGTAGTTTCAGATTCGCAATAGAGCACTTTCCAGGCCAGTGGAGGGGGGGGGGGAGGGTGATGAAATGCCACGATGTAACTGACTTTGCCCCATTCCTGCTAACATAGATTGCCCAACTAGACTGATGCTGCCATGACAATCCTTTCAGAGGCTCTGGTCTGTCCTACTCATACACATGTATAAGGTCTTGGGAGGATAGCTCAGGGGCAGCGTGCTCGCCTTGGAAGCAAGACGACATGGAGGAACACAGGTTCGATCCCCAGGTCCGCGCTTAGAATCCTCTGGGTATTATGCGCGTTATAAATAACATATCATATCATGCAGGCCTCCAGAACCTTTCCAGCAGAGCAAACAAAAAAGAAAAGCAAATTAGGGGTGCATGTACCCACAACACACAGGAGGTCTGGCCGCCTCAGCACAGTATACACACACTCACATGTCTGGCATACACCAACACCACACCGGATTGTCTGGTGTACCGGCTGCAGCACAGTGTACACATACACACCCACAGGTCTGGGATACACCTGCTGTAGGGCAACACCACACAATCAAGTCTAGGGTACCTCAAAAAGGATAACTTCGGAAAGATTCCAGGAAGATCTTCCTTTTCGACTATGGTCTGCAGAACATACAACACACGAGCAGGTCTGAGGAACCTCTGCTGTAAAGCAAACAACACAAATGCCTGTCTTGGAGACAGCATGACAACTCACAGGCAGATCTTGGGTCCCTCATCAATAGATCAGAGAATGCACATGTAGGTCTGGGGGTTCCTCTTCAATAGATCACACAGCTCACAGGCAGATCTGTGGACCTTCTACAGTAGATCACACAACTCGCAGACAGATCTGGGGTCCCTCTATAGTAGATCGCCCAACTCCCAGACAGATCTGGGTCCCTCTATAGAAGATCACCCAACTCACAGGCAGATCTGTGGTCCATCTACAATAGATCACTCAACTCACAGGCAGGTCATGGGCCCCTCTATAATAGATCGCACAACCCGCAGGCAGACCCAGTCCCTCTTCAATAGATCACATAACTCACAGGCAGATCTGTGGACCTTCTACATTAGATCACACAACTCACAGGCAGGTCTGGGGTCCCTCTATAGTAGATTGCCCAACTCCCAGACAGATCTGGGTCCCTCTATAGAAGATCACACAACTAACAGGCAGTTCTGGGGTCCCTCTTCAATAGATCACACAACTCACAGACAGATCTGGGGTTCCTCTGTAGAAGATCACCCAACTCACAGGCAGATCTGTGGTCCTTCTACAGTATATCACTCAACTCACAGGCACGTTTGGGGCCCCTCTTCAATAGATTACACAACTCACATACAGATCTGTGGTCCCTCTATAGAAGATAACCCAACTCACAGGCAGATCTGGGGCCCCTCTACAGATCACTCAACTCAGAGGCAGTCCGGGACCCCTCTACAGTAGATCAATCAACTCAGAGGAAGATCCGGGGTCCCTCTATTGTAGCTCACACAACACATGGGCAGGTCTGGGTTAGGTCTGGGTTACCTCTGCAGCATATCATACGAGGCACATGCAGGCCTGGTGCACCCCTGCATTTCAGCACACAACACAAAAGCAGGTCTGGGTTACCTCGCGGGTAGACTCCCGGGTCCATGAAGGTGGCCATGCTGAAGTTCGCAAGCACGAAGAGGAAGACGACGCCATTGTAGAGGGGAACGATGGGGGACACCTCTCTTGATAACCAGGGGCACCTGCAGACAGAAAAAGGAGAAACAGTGAGCAAAGGTGGGTACTATGTGGGGAAGGGCACAGCAGCAAGCTTATAACATATGTGACAGTCCGAAAGTGACTGACAGACCAAACTCGGCTTGGGCCACAGAGCCCCGCACCATCATGCCATTCATAGAAGTCTTCTTTAAAAAGAAATGGCAGCCATACTCTTGTTGGCTGGACTTCCACTGACTGTCCCGCTGCCATTTCACATGGTTGGGTGAGGGGACACCACTAGTTTAAAAGGATGAATGTCTTCACTTGAGCACCCTGATGATGCCGGGCTTGCTTGTTTGGCGCTATAGAAATAATACATACATAAATCTCATGCCTTTACTTCCCCCGTCTTTCACTTCATCATTGCAGGGCACAGAGACACCCCCTGATCCTTGCTTTCTCTGCTACTGCACATTCTTGCCCCCGGCTATGCCTTAACCCCAGCCCTAATATTAAGCGACCCTCCGCCACATCCATTGCCACTGTCACAATGTGAAGATGCAGGCGAAATAAAGGAAGGACAAAGTAAATGTCTGACCAGATTAATGTAGATGAGGTAAGTGCAGACAACGCCTTTCTGGGCAAAGTAAAGGGATGGTGGGTGCTGTGGTGTCACGTGCCCAGTTAGTTCCGGGTCATGTGACACGCCGGAAATAAAGGTATCACCGGAACTGGCGTCAGAACGCCAGTCCGGGTTTATGCACCTAACCCTGTGGTCGTGTCTTTCATGCCTGCGACCCTGCTGTGCTGCGCGCCTACGCTGGCGTACCAAGGCCCACTCCTGGGGGTCGGGCACGCTTGCCCCACAACGACCCTACACCACACTGGCGACGAGGCCGCGAAACGACCCACGCAAGACCGCGCCTCCTCCCGTCGTGCGGAGCCACGTGGTCCAACGGACTCCTGCTCACCCTGCACCGCACGCTGCTGCAGTGCGGAACATTCCGCGAGGCCGAATCAAAGAGTCAGCGACGCATCCGCGTCCAGCACACGGACAACAACACGCCATCCCATCACTGGAGCAGAACGGAGTGGCGTGCAGGCCGCATCATCAAGGCGGGCCACGTGCAACACGCGCACCAGTGACATCAGCCACAGCAACGCTCCACTCACTCACGTGTGCCACCCGGAGCTGCCTTCCACGCGCTGGGCTGCATGAAAACAGGTACCGCCCCGCTGAAACGTTCGAGGGAGCCCTCATCAAGGTCGCGTATCATAGGCGTACGCGCCACGAACAGAACCGCGTGTCATACGCGCATCGTCCGCACCCCTCAGCCCACGTGGGTGCACTGCTGCAGATACGCCTCCTCACCCCAACGTTCTCCAACACCATTGCTGGGAGGGGAGGAGAGAGAAAAAAAAAACACCCACCTTTCACACGACGTGGAAAGGCCCAGATAACCCATATCGACACAAAGAGCGGGAGAACACTGGTAGGTGTGAGCCAATAACATAACCACCATCACAGAAAGGGCACGCCCCTGCGCAGAGGACCGGTGCACAACATGTCCAGCTCGGAGACCAGCCGTGCAAGGGCCAGCACGAGTTTTTCCGCCAGAAAGAGCCTCACCACGGACCACCCAGACCCAGCGCTGACCGCGCTAATGCCGCCATTTGACCCATTCACCACGGGGGCAGCCATCAGATGGGAAATCTGGCTACAACAGTTCGAAATGCACCTTGATGCCAGAGACATCACTATAGCAAAAAAGAGGCATACTTTTCTTCTGCTCAACGTTGGGGCTGCCACCCTACGCCTATTCAACGCTACCCCAGACCGGGGAGATCACAACAACTACGACGCAGCCAAAGCTGTACTCACGAACATGTTTAGGCCAGATCTCAACCCAGACTATGAACGTTTTCACTTCTGCATGGCCAGGCAGCGTGAGAAAGAAACTGTAGACAAATTTCATGCTCGCCTTCGGGAGATGGCAGTTGGCTGTGAATTCCGGACGAAGAATTTGCAATCCGCCTCCAAATAATCAATGGCATATCCTCAGAAAAGCTAAGGAGGGCTATACTCTCGGAGAGGAACATGCGCCTGTCCCGCATCCTAGAAATGGCGCGTCTCCGTGAGCAGACAGAAGATCAAGTCGCAGTGATCGAGGCAGCAATCCAAAGACTGCCGCTTGACAACCCCAAGCCAACAGAGGACGTTGTGGCCATATCCAAACACCAGAACACTCGCACAAAATATGGCCAGAAAGCACACACGCCGCAAGAAGGAAGTAAAGCTTGCAAATGGTGCGGCAGCCCACGGCACAAAGGAGAATCCTGCCCGACATGGGGGTCCACGTGCAGAAAATGCAACCATCTCAATCATTATGCTGCAGTCAGCCTGAACCCGCCAAACCGAAACGACAAGGAGACTCCCTCCCGACCGGCACAAGAGCGCCGGAAGAAGTTTGCACCAAGAGAGTCTTCATACCAACATAACCGGAAAGGAAAAGCCAGAGCCGTTGACCATTCGCAAAGATCCCCGGACACGAGCGATAGCGATGACAGCAACAACAGTGCATCCCCTGAGAGAAAAGAGACGGAAGAAAAGGAACAATAGGATACACCGAATACACCTCATATCTGCTGTCGAACCACACCGATCACGACAAAGGAAGAGGCCATCGTGCACAGTCTTTTCCAACGGGGAGCCACTGAAAGTAGTCATTGACACTGGAGAAACAGTGAACGTAATGCCAGCAACAGCATTCAGCAAACTTCACCCGAAGCCCACACTCCACAAGAAGAAGGTCCGACTGTACGCATACGGGTGCAAGAAACCCCTACCCTTGAAAGGATCCTTCAAATCTGATTTTGCGCACAAAACCACTAATTGCCAGGCGCGGATCTATGTCGTAGATGCCGGCTGCGAGACACTACTCAGCTGCCAGACAGCGGAAAAACTAAAACTGATCCATTTCGCATTCGACCTTCAACGCAACGAACTCGATGACTTATTACAACAACACAAGAAGCTATTCCAAGGCAAAGGGTGCCTAAAAAACCGAACCATCAGGCTGCATATAGACCCCACCATAGAGCCGAAGGCCATACGACTCCAACAGATACCATTCCACCTGAGAGAAGCAGTGGAGAAGGAACTGGCCAAACTCGAAGAGGCAGGAATAATAGAAAAAACATCAGGACCGACCCCGTGGGTGTCACCCATGGTAGTGGCCCAGAAACCCAAGCAACCTAACGCGGTAAGAATCTGTATAGACATGAGACTTCCTAATGCAGCGATTGGAAGAGAACGCCACATAACCCCAATGATAGATGAAATCATTGTAGACCTCACAAGAGCCACCATATTCAGTAAACTTGACCTCAGATCCGGATATCACCAGCTCAGATTAGCCAAAGAATCCAGATACATCACCACATTCTCCTCTCACCTCGGCCTAATGAGGTACAAACGGCTTAACTTCGGGATTTCGTCAGCCGCAGAGGTATTCCAACACGAAATTTGCAGGGTCATCACAGGCCTAGACGGCACCACAAACATCAGCGACGACATTCTTGTGTACGCGTCAGATGAAAGGGAGCACCACAAACGCTTAGCAGCAGTCTTAGACAAATTAGAAGCAGCAGGTCTAACACTAAATGCAGAAAAGTGTGAGTTCGCGAAGGAGGAACTGTGTTTCTTCGGATACATTTTCAGCGCCAAAGGGGTATCCCCTGACCCGTCCAAAGTCAAACGACATAAAGAACACAAAAGCACCCCAGTCTGCCACGGAGGTGAGACGTTTTATGGGAATGGCGACATACTGTGCGCGATTCATTCCAGACCTTGCTAACATTGCAAGCCCACTCCGAGAGCTGACCAAGAAGGACTAAAAATGGGAGTGGACGGCGACCCACCAACAGGCATTCCAGCAAATTAAGGACACACTGTCAGCATCAACAACCATGGCATTTTTCAACGTAGAAAGGCACACTGAACTCCTCGTGGATGCCAGCCCGGTCGGCCTAGGAGCAGTACTGACCCAAACAGACAACGAAGGAAATGTGTTCCCCATCGGATTCGCCAGCCGAGCACTCACCAAACCCGAACAGAACTATGCGCACATAGAGAAGGAAGCCCTGGCTATACTATGGGGATGCCGTCACTTCAAGGTATACCTGCTAGGTAAGCAAGCGAAGGTCTTCTCGGATCACAAGCCCCTGATCCCGATATTCCGAGGGTCTGCTCCTCACCCACCAGCACGCATTGAGAAATGGATGCTGCAGCGGCAGCCCTATAACATAGAAGTTGACTATCGCCCAGGGACAGATAACCCAGCTGATTACTTGTCCCATCACCCGAGGCCTGCCAGGGAAGGAGAGCAACGCCATGCAAAAGAAACCAATGAACATGTATGTCACGTGATTGCATGCGCCCGACCAAGAGCTTTAACACTACAGGAGGTAGCGTGTGAGACAGAAGCAGACTCCATCCTGCAACACACCACCGCTGCCATCCAGTCAGGAAACTGGAAGAACTACCTCATGTCCATAGCCCAACGCACCACATCAGCTCAGGCGAAACTCCGAGCACTATTTGGAATCCGACATGAACTCTCCGTCGCCCCCGAGGGAGTGCTCCTAAAAAGCCACCGCATCGTGCTACCGGCGTCGCTTGAGGAGAGAGCCCTCCGGTTGGCCCACAGCGGACACCAGGGCATCGTCAAAACAATGGCATACCTCAAGTCCAGAATGTGGATGCCCAACATACAACAAAGAGTAGTTGAACTAGTGGAATCCTGCGCAGCCTGCCAAGCCTCCAGGAGACCCGAAAACCCAGAGCCTATCAGCAGCGCTCCAAGAAGTAACAAGCAGTGGGACGCAATTAGCATGGACCACTGCACAATCGCCGGTGAAGGATACCTACTCGTGGTGATCGACGAGTTCAGCAGATATCCTGAAGTAGAACACGTGGCGTCCACTAACACAGAGACCACAATCCTCACGCTAGAAAAGATTTTCGCGACCCATGGAATCCCGAGAAAGGTGAAGAGCGACAACGGCCCATCATTCACCAGCCAAGAACTGCGCGAATTCTTTAAGGACATCAACGTTAAGCACCAGAAAATCACCCCAAGATGGCCCCAAGCGAATGGCGACGCAGAAAGATTCATGGGGTCACTCAATAAGGTCATTCGAATCGCCAAAGAGAAAGGACACCCATGGCTGAAGGCCGTATATCGATTCCTAAGAACGCACAGGCTCAGTGGGTAGCTCCCGAACCGGACATCCCAGCCATAGATGCCATGCGAACAAGGGAGAACGAACAAGAAAGCATTGCCAGGCGAACCTGTCACAGAGAGCTAACACCGGGCGATACAGTTATTGTCAAAAACAGAGCAACACCCAAAAAGATGTCCCTCAATTTTGAGCTCCAACCATGGACAGTCAGCACAACGAACCACAGCATGGTCACTGCTACCCGAGGGAGTGAAACCGTGACAAGAAACGTGTCACACTTCCGAAGAGTACCAGCCGAACTATGGGAAGAGCACCCACGGTCCCCGAGAGAAGAGAAACGATGGTGACACACATGCCCGAGACCAGGCGTTGCCCAGAGCCCCTGCCATGCCAGGAGTTTCAGAAACACCACACCAGCACAACGACCAGACTGAACTTGTGAGCCCAAGAGCAGACGCGCCTGAGAGAAGCAGCACCCGATACCTGTTGAGAGAAAAGCCCAGACCATCATCCCGTCTCCAAGGATACGTAGTAGACGGAGTGTACATACAGAAAACCCCGCCGAAATGAACTCTAAAGAAACAAGACATCTGAATGTGTTAATGTCCAGTTATTATTGTTGATATTAGATAATAGTGCAAACACCTCCAAGTTGGGGAGGAATGTGGTGTCACGTGCCCAGTTAGTTCCGGGTCACGTGACACGCCGGAAATAAAAGGTATCACCGGAACTGGCGTCAGAACGCCAGTCCGGGTTTATGCACCTAACCCTGTGGTCGTGTCTTTCATGCCTGCGACCCTGCTGCGCTGCGCGCCTACGCTGGCCTACCAAGGCCCACTCCTTGGGGTCGGGCACGCTTGCCCCACAACGACCCTACACCACAGGTGCCATTTACAAAGCTAAAGTCACAGATCCACCCCACAGTCTTTCGGTATTGCTTCCTTTAGAACGATTCTGGACATTTTTGCACTGAATTCGATACAGGAAGTCCCTTCTCATCCAAGATGGTGGCACGTAGGCCCTTCTCATCCAAGATGTTGGCACAAGATATGAATGGAGCCAAAAACGATGGGCTGTGAACCAAAAAAGAGACTGAATTTGGTATATGGTGTTTTACATAGCGCAATGTTCACCTTGAAAAGGGCATTTCGGTACTCTACTCCTTACTAACCACCCACCCCTACGCTTTCAGACCCCCCAGAGCGCCTTCGGGCCACTTCCGGTGTTGACGTTGCGTGGTACAAATACCTTTAACATAACAACAGTTAAAATCCTGGGCCTAGATAGGCGTACCAACCTCTCTAGTGTGAAAATAACAATGTACTTATATCAAAACTCAGTGATTTGACAGGAGGCGAATATGTGAAGGTAGATGATTTGGCTGCGCGTACAGAAAGGGCCCGACCGCCCCATCTTACGTGTCTGGATTTTGGCACGATCAGTCGCCCAGTGGGTGCCGAGAAGAGTAACCTTTTTGGTGTATATGCCGCAAAGCGATGCCTGATTGTAATAAGCTTTTCTGATTAGGCCTAATGCCTTACATGTAATGCACCCGTCATCTGGCAGCCAATCCAGTAGCCAATCAGCAGGCTCCGTATGTTCTCTGTGATTACAATCTGCTGCCGTGTTCTGTATGACTTATAGTCTGTGTACTGTTGCTTTAGGGGGTCCCAGTAGCAGAGGCAGCTTTTGGTGGTGAGGTGGGGCGGATAATAGGATGCCAGCGGGAGGCTGGGGGCGCACTGGGCACCAGGGGGTGCAGCTGCCCCCCGTGCACCCCACCTGGCTCCGTCACTGGGTAGTCCAGGATAGACCGCATTACAGAAACTCAGACAGCGGGAGATTAAACACACTGACCGACTGTACTTTCTGAGAAAAAGTGAAATAATCCAGAAATCTCCTGAGAGTATATGGAGGAAAAAGGCAAGTTCTGGGACCTGGACTAACTTCCTGTTGATGATAATGTATCGAACCAGACCCCCAGGTTTTTAACATTCTGGCCAGGGGCTAGAGCCACAAACAGGAGAGCAAGATGTGTGTGGACCACTCTTGAATCTTTCATACTGTGGCACAGATATTTATTGTGTTCTAAGACCTGCACAGCGCCCCCTTGCTCCCAAGCTACGCTCACACTATAAAAATATATAATACATGGCAGACTGCAATAGCTGCATGAAAGCCTGCAAATAATGTTCTGATTTCAGGCTAGTTGTGACACCGCAGCTGACCTGCAATGAGGCAATGACATCACTACTCCTCTGCTATCAGTTATTACGCGTCAGTTTATTTTTATTTATTTATTGAGTAGTTATAATATGCCTATACATCACATGGTGTTTCAAGGCGCATAAAGACAAAGGTGGGGGATGGGGGGATGAGAGGAAAACAAAACAAAAGCGTCCCTTCTAGACCTTGAGACATTCGGGTTGCGCAAGTGCAGCAACATAAAATGCAGGGGAGAGGGGAAGTGCAGGCATGGGAGGAAGGAGCAACGCTAGGGAGGGAAGGAAGAGAAGGGTACATTAAGTGCAACATGAACAGGTTCAACACAGCACAAGGCAGGAAATGAAGAAACATCATTGCAGTGGGTAGAATGCAGCATTGGAAAGCCTCACCTCGTGATAGAGGGTGTTACATCAAGTATGCAGGTACAAGTAGGTAGTGGCGCAGGGGGCTACATCAAGTATGCAGGTACAAGTAGGTAATGGTGCAGGGGGCTACATCAAGTATGCAGGTACAAGTAGGTAATGTGCAGGGGGCTACATCAAGTATGCAGGTACAAGTAGGTATTGGTGCAGGGGGCTACATCAAGTATGCAGGTACACGTAGGTAATGTGCAGGGGGCTACATCAAATACACAGGTACAAGTAGGTAAAATGTAGCATTGGAATGCCACACCTCGTGATGGAGGGGGCTACATCAAGTATGCAGGTACAAGTAGGTATTGGCGCAGGGGGCTACATCAAATACACAGGTACAAGTAGGTAAAATGCAGCATTGGAATGCCTCACCTCGTGATGGAGGGGGTTACATCAAGTATGCAGGTACAAGTAGGTGTTGGTGCAGGGGGCTACATCAAGTATGCAGGTAAAAGTAGATAATGGTGCAGGGGCTACATCAAGTATGCAGGTACAAGTAGGTATTGGCGCAGGGGGTTACATCAAGTATGCAGGTACAAGTAGGTGTTGGTGCAGGGGGCTACATCAAGTATGCAGGTAAAGGTCGGTAATGGTGCAGGGGCTACATTAAGTATGCAGGTACAAGTAAGTAATGGTGCAGGGGGCTACTTCAAGTATGCAGGTACAAGTAGGTATTGGTGCAGGGGGATACATCAAGCATGCAGGTACAAGTAGGTATTGCAGCAGGGGGCTACATCAAGTATGCAGTTACAAGTAGCTAATGGTACAGGGGGAAAAATCAACTACGCAGGTAAAGGTAGGTAAAATGCAGCATTGGAATGCCTCGCGTCATGGTGCAGGGGGCAACATCAAATACTCAAGCACTAGTCGGTAAATGCAGAATTGGAATGCCTTCCCCCGTGGTACAGGGGGCAACAGCAAATACACAGGTACAAGAAGGTAAAATGCAACTTTGGAAAGCCAGACAATCAAATGTGACAAGGAAGGTAAGAGTGACTGCAGTCTGGCAAAGCCTCGCCTCATGGCACAAGGGGCTACATCAAGCATGCAGACCAGCAAATGTGACAGAGTAGGTATGAGTGACATCACAATGCCTGCTGCTTGAGCCAGTAGAGAGAATTCCAGCTGCCCCTGCAGCACTTCATGTAAACTTTTCAAATTCTTATGGTAGAATGTTTTATTCGTGCGGTACTGGAGTTTAACATATGAGAATCTGCATGTTATTATTTATTTTAAAGCACAAAAAGAAAAGATCTTTTCAATACAGCTACTTGAACTATTTTTCTGTAACACATTAGGAGCTGAATTTTTGCTTTTTAAAAGCTCAATCAGATTCTATATTGATTATATGGATCAATAAATGGAAGAACTCTTACATTATGTGATGCTAGAGACGAGGAATTAAAGGGAATGGGTGTGTGGCCATGAATTGAAAGGAATAAAATACCCCCTATCGTATCTTAAAAGGATATTGCAAGTCACCTTGTAGTTCTGTGACCTAATAAAGGAACGCGCCTTCAGCCTCATTCCACAGAACTCCTCAATGACTTAGAATATCCTTATAACGTACAGTAGTTGGCGCATGTATGAGACTTAATCACTGATATTATTTCACTTCCTTTGTCAGATTACAACAAAGAAGGATTTCTGTCTTTTGAGCGTCACGTTTTAATTGATTGGAATCCATCCAGATATTAATTTGCACCATACAGTGATCAAATCGATCTGCTGTATTGTCCAGAGATCCCTAACCGTAAACGTACTTGCGTATCTTCGGCATTCACATACAATTGCTAGCTTCATATACACATATATATGCATACTAAAAAGAAGCGATCTCAGTGATAAACCTTCGCGGACCCCACCAGTAATTTCCTTTGCTGATGACTCAAAGAGCGGTGGGGCAACCAATTGAATCCTTTTCGATTAAAGGGATTTAAAGCAAGCCAGGGCGCCATCTTGGATGCTCACCCTGCAGAGAGACCCTAGTAAGGTGGCCTGGTCCATGGTATTGAAAGGCGTTTGGGAGATCTAATAACATCAGTACCCAGAGACCGCCATTACATACCACCTATTTAAGATCGTCTATGGCTGACGCGCAACAGACTCAGTGCTTTGACTGGGATGAACGTCATTCTGTAAATTGTCCAAGGGATCATTTTCTTCCATAAAGGTCTGCAGTTGAGTTGCAGACACTGCTTTCATCAGCTTGCCTGGGGTGGACGCTGTGAAATATGGTGGGTGGTTGATGAATCGCCAAGGTCTGAAGATGGCTTTTTCAGTAGAGGACTGATAACTACTGTTGTTTCGAGACTGTCGGGTACTATGTCTGATTTAAAAGAAACCAGTTGGGCGTCGAGAGGAGATTATTTCAAGCAGACATGTTGCCGACACTGGTTGAACATCTGAAAAAGACGCTCTTTGTATTGACTTCATCAGTGTTCCCTGGCATAACAGAATACAGATGACCTACACATGCAAGTATGATCCTATCAAGCTGGATTTTGTTAATTTAATCAGCACTAGACTAGGTCTTTGAATAATGCCCTTGAAGGAACCTTCAAGCTATGGAGAGCCGTAGGGATGCAGAGTTCTGCAAACACTTTGAACAACTCATGAGAGATGTTTCAATGATATACCCATCGGCTGCCTGATGATTTTTGTATAGGTGTATAACTTGGCAAGTAAATTATCTTCGCCTCTTATTCATAATTCCTTCTCCCTACACTTTCCAAATGTCCCTATTTTAGCTTTTGAGAATTCCAAAACTTGTCCCTTTGGTGAATGGATTCATGCCGTTACACCCTTTTAGTGCCTAATATGTTTGCGCTCTGAATGTCGCACGGGTAAATGCTAACGCAAAAAAAGGCGGGGCAGTGGGAGGGAGGCGGTAGAGCACTTGCTGCTCAAAGTCTTAATCCGTCTTACTGGCCAATATGGTTTTAGGGTTTGCATTGTTCCAATCTTCCAACCATAAATTAAGATTACCTACAATCAGCAGACGAGAAAATGGGGGAAACATTTCTGCCACTACAACAACAAAAATATTCAAGAATTCTGTAGAGGGTGAACATGGTCAGTAGATGATCAGGAGATCGATAGACGATATAGTATCCCATAGGCATTTCAAATGGAGAACTTTGGCAATGCCAACTTATTGAAAATGTTGAGAGACCCTTGAAAGACTTGCTAATTGGCCTCCAGTTTCAAACTGGTGGTTTTGGGTAAAAGCTGAGTAGCCTTGGGGAGAAAGGCCATTGAGAGCAGCCAGAGAACATTCAGCCGGTCAAGTTGCAGAAACACACAATCAGCGGCTTCATGCGTTGGAGTTAAAATCCAAAAAGAGGCAATGAATTTGATTCTTTACTGCCTGGTTCTTGGCTCTAGGGGGTTCTTCTCGCTGTCATTGAATCTATGTGGTTTGGGATTTAGTCATTTTTAGTCCGCAGTTGAGGGACCCCTTTCTGTATCTATATAACGATATACTGTCCATGAACCTATGGGATCTTGAAGCTGATGAAATAACAAAAGCTATGCTCATTGATTGGGATCGACGCTAAATGTTATGTTCGCGGTTTCGCCTGTTTCATACTGGCTAATTTCGTAAATCAGAAATAGTAAATGAAGGATGCAATCCACACGGGTGAGTTCTTTTTCTTCGTTTATTAATGATGTAAGTATCTTCAGTGGCCCCGGGGACACCACTCTGCCTTCTCCATAAGCAGTGCTTCTCTCTCCAGCCACTGTCTCCTTCGTAAGCTCGGATCTCCCAACACTCTAATTCTAAAACTACCTCATCACTACACAGACCAGAATTAAGTAGTAGAATTTGGCAAGTTTTCAGTATTAATGGCTGCAAAAGCCACCAGGCTGCTTCACTTGACACACGGTCAGACTCACAGTACAGCATATGCTAAGCTTGCAATTTGAAAAATGTGCATGATGATGACATCATAAACATCTCTTCTTACCTTATAGCTCTAAATTTAATTAAAAGTAATGTGCTATCTTATTTTACCTTCGATAGAGGCATTTGTTGCATGCCAAGTCCTCAAGATATTGCATTGTTTTCAACAGGAGTATCTCTCTGCAACGCAGGCAATAACAGGCAATAACAGGCTTTGTGTCAGCACGTCATGCTAATGTGAGCCAGTTCTGGCTGGCTGGCTGGCCCTGTAAGAGTGCGCTTCTTACGTGCTACCGACCGACAGGATGCTGGTAAATCTAGGTCTAGCGACAGGATGCTGGTAAATCTAGGTCGTGGTTAATGCTTGAATTAGTAGGCGGTCAAGGAATCAGCGAAGAAAAGGTATTGCTCCTGCTTAATGTCAAGACAAACATATGTAATAAGCAACATGTGATACGTGGCAAAACACTATTAGACACGCATAGAATAGATAAACCCCAGGAAAACTATCCAGGTCACCCTTCATATTAAAAAGAATTAATGAAATTCCAATCTTGCCTATGCAAACCCGTGACATAAAACGTTGAATAATATAGCGGTTTAAAAGCAAATAATCAAAAATATATACTGTGTAGTGTATAACGCTACTCTTTTGCCTCCTTTTCTTACAGAACCACGTGCAGCAAAGCCAACATTATCGAGAGAAGCGCGCTATACAACACCCCCCTATCGTACCTTATTATTTATTTATTTTCATTTTTATAACGCGCCACTCGCCCATAGGCCTCGGGGCGCACAAACCATTATGGGTCCAAAAATGGTCTCTCTGGGTTCTTGTGGCATTTGAAAACCCAATCAGCCCTTGGCCGCGCGGTTTATGATTGTGTTGCCAGAAATGACGTGGCCCACTATGAAGTTCTAATATATTCTGCTTTTTAAATGGTGGAAATGTTTTCTTTTTTCTCAGATGGTGGAGATCATTTACTGACAGATATGTGTGGGTTAGCGAGGCCACAAAGAGGAGAGAATTAACCAGGCGAGAAGTAACGACGGTAGCGCCAAGAGGCTGCCAAATGAAAGGAGTAGTGCCATTCAAGGGCCCTCTATGGAAAATGAATCCCATGCGAAGACACTGGGCACTGCCTGGCGCTGATTGACAGCTTCTTCTCCACCACTTGTTGGCTGTGTGATCCTGCTCTACTCGCCCGGTGTGTCTCTGTCCATATTTACTCTCCCTCGTGCCTATCCTTGACTTGGCCCCTCTTGGCCACTAGGCTTGGCAGTGCCAGAAGCACTATTGTGGAATATGTTTTGTGAGAGAAATTAAACGTACTCCCGGGCAACAGATGTCTGCCCACTTCCCTGCTGCACCACCACCACAAACTCTAATCCAGGGTTGTCCAACTCCAGGCCACGGGGGCCAGAATCCTGATAGGTTTTCAGGATATCCCTCATTAATTTTCATGATATATTAACATACATTTAGAATCATTGTATGCATATTTATCTAATGAATATTAATGAGGGGTGTCCCGAAAATACGACATTTCCCGGCCCCGAGGCCTGGAGTTGGACCGCCCTGCTGTACTCGGTCACCAGCTCTGTGTTTCCCCCACCACTGATCACTCGCCTGGGTCTGTCCTAGGCCCTTTTGACTGGTAACAGCTTTTGACACCCACCTCTCCTCCCTCCGCAACCCCCGGCACCGCTTATGGTGATTTCATAATATGTATACCCTTGGGGTATTTAAATGACTATCAAATATCGCCCCACACTTCCCTCTTTGAGAGAAAGGCATAAGGGAAACAGACCTGGAGGAGCGAAAGAAAGGGAATAAAGAGGGGAGAAGAGAGAGAGGGGAAGAGACAGAGAGAGGGAGGAGCAGAGAAGACAGAGACAATCAGAAAGCCGTGAAACAGGTGAGAGAGAGTGGGAGAGGAAAGCAGAGGGATGGAAGAAGATAAGGAGAGGATGAAAGCCAGAAAGGGAAGAGAGGAAGGAAGAGAGAGGGGGGCCATCAAAGAGGTGCAAAAGAGACAGACAGAGAGAGAGAGAGACAGAGAGACAGAGAGGAGAGACTTTGGGGAGAAGGAAGAGAGTGACGAGGGGATGAAAGGCAGATTGGGAAGAAACAGACAGAGAGACAAAGAGTAAGAGAGGGAGAGGGAGGGAGAGAGAGAGAGAGAGAGAGAGGAAGAGAGGGAGAGAGATATAGAGAGGGGGGGGAGAGGGAGAGAGAGAGAGAAAGATTGAGAGCCAGAGGAAAACATCAGAAAGAAGAGAGTGAGGAGGGTATGCAGGCACAGTGGGAAGAGAGAGGGACAGTGATAGGTCCATCCATGATCACGTATGCACAGATGTCATGGCTCGTCCACATGGGATACATTCTCCATCACAACCAATACAAACCATTTTGCAAGATATGTTCTGTAGGATGACCACCCAAGTGTTAACATTGAGGTATCAACTCATCTCTCACCCACAGAAATACTGCAGACCCCCATAGCTTTCACACTCGAGCCACTCTCTCCTCCTCTGGTCTCTCGGACGTCCTCCACCAACCCCTGTCCTCTCCCAACTAGCCCACATTGCACACTCACACTTAAGAACTCCATCTCCTTCCAGGATTGGCCGCTTATTTTATCCAATCACTTACCTGCCTGAGGGGGTGTGACATGGGAAGTGCTGGGTAGGCTTAAAAGGGGCTTGTATGCCCTGCACCCTTCTCCATCCATTAACTACATTTCTGAATTGGAGCTCCAGGCATGGCTCACAGGGAACAGTTTATCTTCCAGTTGTCCCCTGTGGCTTTTGCCTCATAAAGGTTTCCCTAGTGGGTTAGTGGTAGTATAAGGCCATTCATAGAGGCCTTGCTTTAAAACATATTTTCCATGGCGGTATAGCGGACGTTCCCCTTCCCAGGCTCCAACATACACTCTCTGCTGGCGCCTGGGTTTCCCCTGGATGTCGCGTCCTTCTTCCTTGTGGCAGGTGTTGGGCTGAATCCGTTACTCGCCATTATGCCGCCCAGCGTGTTACAGTGTTCACTGCATCCCACCGTGCGGCCGCGTCTTGCACTGCTCCCGCCGGCGTCCTCCCCCCGCAATGTTGTCCCCACCACTGAAATCTTTCAGGTAAGGAGAGGAGGGAGGAGGTCCACCTTCACTCTGGCACTGGTCGGGTTCTTGGGGGGTGGGCAGTGCTTTAAGTGGGATTAGAAATTGAGGGGGGCTCATGTTAGGGGGCGTGGCCTAATTACGGGTGTGCCTAGGCCCCGCTCCCTATGGAGAGCCCCCACTCGCCCAAGGGGTGGGGGCTGCTAAAAGAAGCCCCCACCCTGGGCCGCACTGGCATTATTACCTTTGATGCGCCCAGCCCCTCCTTTTTAACAAAAGGAATGGTTGGGCACTCCAAAAGTGTGACACCTGTGTGCCCCAGCTCACACCCAGCAGGCAGCCCTTCCATTCAAGGAGCTGAGTGGTGCAATGCTTTGCCAGAGGCTCCTTGAATGAAAGTGCTGATGGCTCTGTACTCAGAAACAGGAGGAGGGCTGGACAGCCCAGCTCGCCTTTTGTTTCCGAGTAAGTAGCCATCAGCCAGCGTGAGGAGCCCAGGGGCTTCATGCTGGGTGATAGCAATTTACTCAGAAACAAAAGGAGGGCTGGGCAGAGCCATCAGGCAGCCCGCACTGCACGGTTACACCTGCTGCATGCAGGTGTCCGAACTACGGTATAGAAAAAAGAAAAAAGAAAAGGTGATGCCTTTTCTTTTCTTCTAATCCAAAATGTGCTGACACCTGCAGGCAACTTTGTGTAACCGTGCAGCCGCTACATGGGCTGCCTCAGGAGTCTGCATGGCTGGGGCTAGTTGGGGTGGGCCCTGGCAGAGCCCCGCCTCGGGAGCCTTTTCTGGAGACTGCTGGGGCTTGGTCCCGGCTGGCCCGGCCCACTTAAAGCACTAGGTGTGGGGTGGGCTCTACCATATCTGTTTGCCGACTCCTTTACACAGGCCTCTCGCCCAGGCTCGGACTGGCCTATAGGGCAATAGGGCAATGCCCAAACCCAAAACGCAAAATACTAGGGTGGGCCTGTTCTTTCGGTCAAAGTTTGATGAGTTATTTCACCATGCGGCTACTAGTTTTGACCATTATTACTGAATAAATATTATTTAAAATGCACAATTTGCATCACGTTTTATCAAAAAACTCCCCATTGGGTACCATTCAAACAGTGTCACAAAAGGAATGAATTCTATGTCAAGACGGAGGCGAGCATTAAGCTTTCTCTTCTCTTTAATTCACTCTCCAGCAGTTTCAACAAATAAATCATATTTCGTGAAAACATATATTTTTTTTTTTCAAAACCTTCAAGTCCCAACATTCCCTGTAGTTCCAGTCATTAGTCTCTGTGCCTTAGCCCTTCCTGTTGCTGAGTTTCTCCTCTTCTTTTCCTTCTCTCCAGATAAGTAACACGTTATTTTCAGAGTTCTGTATATTTATTGAAATAGGAGCGTATAGAGTTTAATATATATGACGAATTTTAATGTTATGGGGTTCATGGTGGGACCCAGCGAGAGCGCAGCGCAGCGTGCAGTGTAACAGTTATTTCGTATTCACTGAGGAGAATCAGCGGCCCCGTGCCGCATTACGTGACACATCAGCAGCCTGCCGACCTCCTCATTTAAGTCTGCAGCGCTTCTCAGAGCGGCCGAGTGCGGGTGGCCCCCCACCCTTGGAGGGGCGGAGCAAGCGGCGCGAGCGGAAAACCTTTTCCTTCCCGCTCGCGCTAAGGAGCTGACTATAGCCCTCACCCTTGTGGGGGCGTAGCGGAGCGCAAGCACGCACAGAGGCTCGCGCTCCCATAGAGAGAGAGCCCCCACCTTTGTGAAGGCGGAGCGCTGCTCTCGAACTTGGGACATTAAGAGCGCGAGCGCTCGGCTCAGTGAGTCCCCTACCCTTGGGCGGGCGGAGCCAGGCACACGACACAGAGAGATTTCCTGGTTGAAGGGATTTCGCCGCGTTGCGTGCTACGGAGCAGTAATAAGCTCACTGATTTAATGTGAACGGATTTAAAAGGAAATATAGCCACACAAAGCATCCTTTCACGAATAAGACATAGAGCCTAGCTCGGAAGAATCCTGCACTACAGGAAATTGCAGCCTCACAGAGTGGAGCAGTGGACGTGCCCATACACCTGGAAAGGTATTTGAAAGGCACCTAAACAGTCCCTGTCCGACCCTGCACTCGCCTTACAAAGGTTCCTTAGCTACTTGCAATTCTTAGGCCGCGCCAGACACTTCTTAGGTCCCACTCCCCAAATATTCTGCAATTCACCGTGTCCACACCCGCACCCTCAATTTCTTATCCCAGTCTCAGAACTGGCGAAGACACAGTGGGAAGCACGTGCCCACGATGCCATGGGTCGGGGGTCATCAGCCTCCTGCTGGCAGCATTTTCAGCACCAGCCCGTGGCATCGATTCCCTCTCGCCATCCAGTGGGATGTGAAACCAAATGGGCGGTCAAGCCCCTGGCTGGCACCACGATGCCCACGTCATCAGCCTCAGAAGATATGAGGAGGCGCCCCCTCAAGGCCTTTCCCATCTTGCCCATTGACGTCAGCGTCCTGGCACTGGCATGGGCAGAGGTGCCCAGTATGCAGAAAACTCAAGGAGTGTGCTGCAAAGGGGCTGCAACGTGACGTGTGCACTACATACAACTCTGACATAATTAGAAGCATTGGGAAAGCCACGCGTCTGGGTTGCAAGGGGGGGGGCAGAAAGAGGGGCATTGAGCAGGGGGTAAAAGAGGGGGTAAGCACCGAGAGAAAGAGGTGTGCGAGGGAGAGAGAGGGGGCAGTGCAGTTGAAGGGACAAAATCAGCACTGAAACTTTCTTCCTAGCGCTTCAGATATACAAAAACCCCTATGTCAGCAACTGGATCCAGTAGAAGCCACTTGGAAAAAGAGGTGACATTTCCACCAGTACACCCTGCCGAAAAACATAATATATCACAAGGCAATTATGGCCAGCGTGTGAAGTTTTAGGTGCGTGTAGCTCATGTTAGTGAAACTTCCACCACATGACATCTAAGAAATGGTTTCTACTGGATCCCGTTTTTGTGTATGCGTTTTGGAATAAATTGAAATTCTGCAGGCATATGGCCGCTTGAGCAGCCTGATAAGGAGAATGCCCACGAGTGGGCACCTACATTGCTCATCTTTATTTAACATGGACCATGCCATCAACTATCATCACAGGATAAAGTTCTGAAGATGTTTTTAAAGTGCAACCGCAGGTCACCGTGTTGCTGGGCTCCATGAAGAGTACTGTCCACTTGGGCTGATTCTGCAGAATGAAGCGCAGATTGCAATTAAGGCCACGCCTCCATCAGGGCCACAGAGGACAAGACATTGAATCTTCTATACATGACATGTTGAGGTTAGTTTACCATTATAGCAAATAACAGTGCTTAATCTGTAAAAACAATAAAGAAAATAAAAAAATAGTACCAGGGCCCAAATATTTTCTAGCACTCCTGCGACACTGCGGGTGGTCAATTCCCCATCATCACCCATAGCTGCTCCCCACAGTGTCGCCATATTTGGGGTTATACTACAGCTCACACCTGCTCATTGGGGTTGATTGCCGCACTGACTATCACCACTTCATAATTAAAAAGAGTCTGAGACAAGAAGTTCCGGGGCTCAGAAATAAGTACCAGGGATGAGCCCTGGCAAACACCCACAGAAATTAAGCACTGGCAAATAAGAGAGATATCCGATTACTAACTTTAAAGAAACTCATTTTTGATTGCCAAAGATATATAAAGATCTCACCTACGCATGCAAGCCTCGTTCTAGAGCGGGCTCCAGATGTTTTGGACTACTACTCCCATGATCCAACAACATTGACATTGCTGGGTAGAGCTGATGGGAGTTGCAGTCCAAAACATCTGGAGAGCCATAGGTTGCAGACTCCTGTTCTTAGTCAGACACTGTCAGCCAGTTCGGACCTCGCCATGTTTGCATACTGAAGCAGTATGCATTTTACTTAGTGCAAAGGTTGTTACAAGGTAGGATGCTCTGAGGGGCAAAGAAGAAGGGATTTAGTAATCCTGATTCCAAACCAATTGATCATTTTACTGGAATATAATACACGTCCAATGTTAATCACCTACGTCCAATACGTTTCTTGATCCAGTAGAGGACTACATTTGCCGTTTGAGGGTGAGGACCTGGAAATATTGCACCTTACTGACAATTCCTTGGGTGCAATAACCTCAGCACTGGAACGTCCCTCTTAACAATTCAAGAGCTGCACAAAAACCCATATCAGTAAATGGATCCAGTAAAAAAAAAAAGAATTGAAAATGGTTTCTACTCCAGATGCTGACATGCAGATCTTAATTTGAGTTTTAATGAATAGCCTTTGTTTTGAGTTCTTCATCACGTGTTATGAGACCACGATTTTGTTAATTTCAGCCTCTCAATTACTGCTATTTGATTTCATTAAACGGGGTGCCATTACCCTTTCAGTCCTTTAGAGACGTGCTCACTCCACCTCACATAGACTTTTGCCTTTGTGGTTGTCCAATACTTTGCATCAGCAAATGCCTGTGCCCGCCTAATCTTAGCAGAAATATGTCTCATGTACATGGTCTATTAATTCGCCTCCTTTTGTGCCTTGCACCCATCTCTCGAAATAACCTCCTTGACGTCAGGCCAAAGTACTCCTTTATTCTGCACACAAAAACAGCTTCTTCATCCATTCTTCAATTTGTAATCCTAGGCACGTTTTATCGGTAGCTGGGTTGATTCTTTGACATGGGCCATCGTCCATTTCCTTCCAATGGCCGTCCTAAACGTTGTGCATTTTCCTATTTTTCGCAAGTATATATATGCTTATTCTTCCTTGCGCTACAGCCTATTTACAGTTATTGGTCAGCACGTTATGTCATCTTCTTATTTTCACGATAACTACATCTCTTGGTACATGTTTCTCTTGGTGCTTCTGTTACATTGTCAGTCTTAAGTATTTTCATATTGTTTTGGCTCAGGCCTAAATATCGTCTTTATAACATCATATTAGTGTCGTCAGACTTTTGTTCTAATATGGCTTTCATCCATGCTGTGGAGGGTGAGGGGGGCAAAATTGGCCATGTCCGCCACCCACAGCAGGGGTGAAAGCCATTGGCTCCCCATGGTATATACTGGGTGCAAATATAAAAATAAATTCCCCCTCAGGGGATTGGCGTTGCTCGCGAGAGATGGAGATTGGCGTTGCATTGGAAAAGTGGGCTCCAAGGGGCACGTGTTGGGAGTGTGGATGCACAAAAAGTGCCCTGCAGCTGTGTGAACCCTGCTTCCATTTGGGAATGCATGCAGTGTCTTATATCGATTCAGCGGGGTGCTCCCACCTCTGCTGTTCCCTCATTCATGTTACATAATATTCCCTCCATCCCTCTTCTGCTTCTTTCTTCTTTCCCCCCTACCGGTGCATGTCCCCCAGTGCTGTGAAGCTGCTCTAGGTTGATATAAGTGTTATGCAAGCAACCACCATCCAAGACCACTGCACCCTCAATGAAAACCAGGCTACTTACAAGACCATCCAAAGACTAGAAGAAGCCCACGCAACCCGAAGAAGAACTCCCAGCCAATCACCCTGAAAAGGCAAAACCAAATCAGCCAAATGGACACTTAGCCAAATGGTGGAATCTAGCTACAAGAACTGGAAGAGAAAAGGACCTTCTCATCTGACAGCGATCAGAGGGATTTATCAAAGATGTGTGTGTCAAGATCCAATATTCCGTACTGCTTCCTTTTGCCATACACTCCAGATCTGAAAGGATCCTCCCATGTTGCGCGGTATTACGCTATAACCAATGATGCCATCTAACCCCAACACCTGCCAAATTCCGCATTAGCACAGCTCCAATGTTCCCACCACCATCAGCAAAGCATCACACACATCAGGCACTTGCTAATCCACAAATCCCTATCCCCGACCCACGCCACCTCACCATACCCCAGGCAAGCCAGCACGCAGATGACCGCAGCAGATGGCTGAACACCAACAGCCAGCAACACACCTAGGTGTACTGCGCACCAACCACATGCATACCCACATCCGCACGGGCAACGATAAAGCAATGCCGACCTCACAGAGATGATCCAATGAACAACTCTCTCTAAACTCCCCACAATTTATCTTGCAGCATCTGAAGTGTCCGGAGGCCATGCCATTGGCAAAAGCAGCACTGTAGCAAGAGCCAATCGCCTCAGATAGTGTATCATAAGGTGGTATCCATTGCCCTCCTGCTTCCTCGTTTCCCTACTCCTTCCTCCCCCCTCTGTTTTCTTTACTCTCAGCCCTTTACATCTGTTCTAAAGCTGTGTACGTGGTACTGTTTGCTGGCAACCAACATACAAGGTCAATGGCTCTCTCCAAAAAGTAATGAAGTCTATTTTGGATTAACACATCTGAACAAACCTAATGTAAATGTCTGGACCAGATTTGGGGAGAAACAGGCAGAAGAGATGAGATTGGGGTAAAACTGGAGGCAATAAATAGTGCCTCCGGGTTAAGAATTAGCAGGAAAAAGGGCAAATAGAAGGATTTTTTTAATATGATGTTCAATTTGTTTGCGGTGTCAGGTAATTTTAGCCCCATAAATAATGTCGCTGTACATATAGGGAAAGGGCATAGGCGACATTATTTATGGGGATCATTTATGGGGTAAATGGGAGCGGGGGTTGCAAGAGTGCCCCCCGCTCCCTTTAAATAATATGGGGATTGCGGGGGTGTCCCCTGCAGGTTCCATTTGGTAATATCACCACAAAAAATCCGGCACCATTCTTGCAGGGATATTATCACATGGAACCGTGTTTGCACTAAAAATGGGACCCGTTTTATGGGTGATCTAATATAAGGGAAAGCATCAAGTAATTAACAGATTTTTAAAAAACAGTATTTTGATCTAGGTTGTCCGGTGGTCCGGAATTCTGAAGCGTTGCCTCTGAGATTGCCAGTGTCATGGTTTACTGTCCCGGCGATTGGATCTCTCCTTCTAAGCTCCATCATATAGCACAGGAGTCTGGAGCCTCCGGTTCTATGAGTATCTTGGACTATGACACCCAAGATCCCCTACCGTTGACTACAATGGCTGGGGCTGGTGGGAACTGTAGTCCAAATCATCTGGTGATATTTGATATTCACTTTCAGTTAAATAGGCCATTTCATCTTAAAAGGAAAATGTGCACACAAATCGCCACCTAGTTGCCAACACTGGATGTCTACCTCCAGATCATGGCCACACAGCAATGCACTATGGGTATGCAAATTAGCTGAAAAGCTTGCTTGTTGCTATACATGGAATTGTCATTGTCTTATAGGGCAGTGCTGTTGGAAGCATAGATTTACCAACCCAATACAGCCAGCTCTCAAGGACTCAACAACCAAACATATACGTGTTTCACCCTCACTGGGGATTGTCAGCATCAATGTATGCCACACTTACGACCCACGCGTATATGGTTGGTTGTTGCATCCTTGAGAGCGGCCAGTCAATGACCCAGATTATAAGGTGACCGGCGTGGAATTAACGTGCCGGTATTACTCTATACTGGCACATTTCCACACCAGCCAACTACAAGTTTGCTGGTGAGGTGCCTGATTAACCTCCAGCTGGAGGTAAGTTAGGCACCTCACCGGCAAAAAACACTGGTATTGGCGCGCCAGTATTACCGGAGCTGGAAATACTGGCAAATCCCCCCATGGAGTCCTATGGACCACCAGGGAAGAACAAGTTACTTTCTTACCTGGTAACGTTCTTTCGATGGGATGGTCCGACGACGTATTCCATATCTATGACAGGTAATGTCCACAGTTGTGCTGCTTCAGAAAATCTTTGGCGTCTGCATCCTGCATCGATGACGTCGATGCGCCGTCCCCGAGGACCCCCTCCGATGGCCGACGTCACCCGATGTGATAAGTAGGACGCACAACGCCCATAGCCTCAGTTATAGTTTTTTCCCAGAACGTGTACTACCAGTTTTCTGCCAGTCAGACACACAAGGCCTGGCGGAACGCAAGCTGCAATCGCAAAAAAAATTCTGCAGCGGGGAAGGCAGGGAGGGAGCGATATGGAATACGTCGTCGGACCATCCCATCGAAAGAACGTTACCAGGTAAGAAAGTAACTTGTTCTTCGAGGGGATTGGGTCCTCCGACGCATTCCATATCTATGACAGACTCCCAAAGCAGTACCAAGCAAGGAGGTGGGAAAGAATTTAGAATACAAATTTAGCATGCCCAATCAAATTGCGCAATAGAGAACTGCCTTGCCAAAGGCCAGATCTTGCCCTCTGATGGAATCGAGGGAATAGTGACGTACAAAAGTATGTACTGAAGCCCAGGTGGCTGCATCACAGATGTGACGAATAGGAACTCCCCACTGCAGGGCAGTAGACGCAGCCACTCCTCTGGTAGAATGGGCCCGCAAGCCAGCCGGAGGGTCCTTACCCGCCAAGCGGTAACACTCGGAGATAGCTAAAATAATCCAACGAGACAAAGTCTGTATCGTCACAGCTTGTCCCAAACGCTTTCCAGCGTAACCAATGAAAAGTTGATTGTCCACTCTGACCCGGGACATGCGTGAGATATAAAAGCTCAACGCTCTCCTCGGATCAAGCCTATGGAGCCTATCCTCTTCCTTACCAGGATGTGGAGGAGGATAGAACGCCGGAAGAACAACCTTCTGGCTCAAATGAAATTCCGAAACCACCTTCGGAAGAAAAGAAGGACGAACTCTAAGGACAACCCTGTCCTTGTGAAACACAGTGAAGGATGGCTTAACTGAAAGTGCCTGTAACTCACTCTACGAGCGGAAGTAACCGCAACTAAATACACAGTTTTCAGAGTTAACAGCCTCAAAGGGCAAGAATGTAAAGGCTCAAACGGAGCACCCATAAGAAACTTAAGAACAAGGTTCAAATCCCAACCTGGCACCACAAAAGGTGACGGAGGGAACACATTAGTGAGCCCTTTCAAAAACTGCGAAATTAAAGGAATCTTAAAATAGGAACACTCTTCAGACGAGTGCTTAAATATGGACAGCACTGCCAGGTAACCTTTAATGGTCCCCACTTGCAAGCCCCTGTGGGCCAAAGAAAGCGAAAAAGACAAAACCATGGGAATTTCGCATTCAAAAGGATCCACATTCTGAACTCTGCACCAGTCGCAGAACTTTCTCCAACGGCAACGGTACAGAGACTTTGTTGCCGGCCACCTAGCCGAGAGCAACACCTCCATCACGTCTTCAGGGAGGTCCCAATCCTTATACCTCAACCTTTCAGAAGCCAAGCATGAAGATTGAGGGGTCTGACCTCTGGATGGAGAATCTGACCCCCCTCCTGTGAGAGCAGATCGTCTCGGTAGGGAAGACGACGTGGAGGGCAGATGGACAAGTCTAGAAGGTCCGGGTACCACGTCCTCCGGGCCCACGCCGGAGCAATGAGGATCATCTGGGAACCGAACCTCCGTAACCTCCGCAACACTTGCGGGATGACAGGGACTGGAGGAAACGCGTACAGCAGTTGGAATGACCACTCCACCACGAACGCGTCTCCTAAGGCTCCTTTTGGAGGAAATTCCCACGAGCAAAACCTTTCGCACTTCCGTTTGACACTGGAGGCGAAGAGATCCACTTGAGGGGTCCCCCAAAGGGCGAAGATCTCCAGGAGAATCTCCTGAGCCAGCTCCCACTCGTGTGAGATCGTGCTCTGCCTGCTCAGAGCGTCCAACGTCTCGTTGTCGTCTCCGGCCAGATGAACTGCCGAGATCGAAACTTCCTGCTGGATGGCCCAGAACTCGAGCTGCATCGCCTCCCTGCACAGCGGAAGTGACCCTGCCCCCCCTTTTTGTTGAGGTAGTGCATGGCCACCGTGTTGTCCGTCAGAATCCGGACACTCTTCCCGCGCACAGTCGCCAGAAAAGCCTTCAGGGCTAGCCTGATGGCCCTCAGCTCCATCAGATTGATATGGAGTCTGGACTCCGACGGAAACCAACGACCGCTGACTGTCAGCACGTTGGCATGAGCTCCCCATCCCGTGAGGGATGCGTCCGTCACGATCGTCACCTTCAGCCAGGGCAGCCAAAATGGGGCACCCTTCATCAGATTGCCCTCGACGGCCCACCACAGAAGGTCCCGGGCTACCGAAGGCGGAACCTGAACAGGGTCCGACAGCCTGCCGGAGGACTGAGACCACTGGAGCTTGAGTGCCCACTGCAAAGATCTCATCTGCAGACGAGTCTCTGGCACCAGAAGAATGCAGGATGCCATGAGGCCGAGCAGTCTCAAGAACTCGGACGCTGGGAGAGTCTGGGCAAACTGAAACTTGTGCACCATCTGCTGAATGTGAAGAGCCTTCACCTGAAGAGGAAAACACTGCCCCAAGGACGTGTCGAGCACTGCTCCGATGTATTGGAGCCGCTGCGTTGGTGTCAAATGGGACTTCTTTAAATTGAGGGAGAAGCCCAGCCTGTGAAGGGAGTGGCAGGTGACGGACAGATGATCCAGGACTTGCTCGGGAGAGCTCTCCCTGATCAACCAATCGTCCAGGTAGGGGTAGATGTGAATCCCCCCTTTCCTGAGATGCGCTGCCACCACCACCATGAGCTTGGTGAAAACCCTTGGGGCGGAGGTCAATCCGAACGGCAGGACCCGAAACTGAAAGTGCGAGTCGCCAACCGCGAACCTCAGGTACTTCTTGTGCTTGGGATGGATCGGCACATGGAAGTAAGCATCCTTGAGGTCGAGAGACACCACCAGTCCTGAAGTTGAAGGGCCTGGAGGACTTGAGAAAGAGTCACCATCTTGAACTTGTCCTTCCTGAGGAGTTTGTTCAAACCGTGCAAGTCCATGATGGGTCTCAATCCCCCGTCTTTCTTTGACATCAAAAAATAAGGGGAATACCATCTCTTGTTCCTCCTTGTTCCTCTCCGCTACAGGCACCAGTTCTATGGCGCCTTTCTCCAGCAGGGCTTGAATTTCCTGCGCAAGGAGCGGATCCTGACTCTTCAAAGAGAGGTTCCCTGGTGGATTGTCGTGAGGCCTCTGCCGAAAAGGAAGACAGTAGCCGTGGGTTATGATCTCCAGAACCCACACATCCGAAGTAATGGCTTGCCACTCTACAAGATGTTGCGCCAGCCTTCCCCCAACTGGCGAACCATGGGACCTGGCCTCATGACTGAGTGGTAGCGGCTGCGGCGTTGCCTGAGGGCAAAGAGGCAACTGCCCAAGCGGCCTTGGCACCTCGAGTACCTTTGTTTCCACCTCTGGCACTCTTACGATGGCCTCTTTGACTGACAGCTCCCCTCACTTTACTGAAGGACGAGTAATAGCGAAAGGAACCTCCCCTCCATTGCTGTCCCCTAGGACGAAAAGGCGGAGGTTGGCGAACTGCAGCGCCCAACGACTTCGCTGCAGCTTTGGAGGTCTGCAACCTCTCAAGGGTCTCGTCAGCCTTGCTGCCAAAAAGGTGTTCACCGTAAAAGGGCATGTTGAGGAGCCGGGACTGCACATCAGGAGCGAACCCAGACTTCCTCAACCACGCAAACCTGCGCATTACGGTGGTTGCCGCCATGGACCGGCTGACACAATCCGCCAAGTCCAAACCCGACTGAACGGCCTCACACATGGCATCCTTGCCATCCTGAACCATAGCAAGGAAACCATCCTGTTCGTCCCCTTCGAGAATATGATCAGCCGCTAATGCAACACAGTTCCACAGAGTGTGTGTGAAATGAGACAATGCACATATGGAGTTGGCCGCCTGAAGCGCCATACCCCCAGAAGAAAACACTTTCTTCGCCCAGCCGTCAAAACGTTTGTCGTCCCTATCCGGAGGGATCGTAGGATACGACGCCTGCTTTGCCGGGGCAGTAGCCGCCTGCACCACCAAACTCTCTGGGTTGGGGTGCCTAGACAAGTAGCAGGGGTCGCTACTGGCTGGACAGTATTTTCGCGACAAAGACTTGCCCACTGCCGGGAGACTCTCCGGAGCAGTCCAAGCCACCGCCACCCTTCTCTGCAAAGCCATATGAAAAGGCAAAACCGGGTCAGTGGGTGGACCGAGATCAAGGATGTCCGTGAGATCATCCTGAACGAACTCCCCGGGGGAGCTGACCAACCCAAGTACTCGGTAACACGAGACATAAGGCGCCGATATGACGAATCGGCATGAGTGCCAGGCTCCGGCCGACAAAACTCCACCTCCGGAGAGGTGTCCAGTCCACTGGCATCATGCAGTGACTGCCTCAGGTCATCAAACTGACTATGGCCCGAGATAAGGTCATCTGGAACCGTAACCGGAACCAGGCCGCCATCAGAGCCTTCATCACCCTCTGAAATGTACCCCAGGCGGGGAGAGGAAGACCTCTGCGGACCAAAGCAGTGCCAGACCTTAGCCATAGCCTTTTTAGGGGCAAACCCCGTGCCACAGGGCCCCTCCGACACCATTGCCTCGAAAGGCGTCGAGCGGCCGAGCGAGTCGGCGCTGGCGTCGACAGAAAAGGCGTCGAGGACGACTACCGAGTCGGCGCCGACAGAAAAGGCGTTGACGTCGAGCGAATCGGCGTCGACGTCAGCTGCAACGCCTCCAGCATCTGCGGCGTCGACACACTCCTCGAAGCCGGAGCTCCGAGCATGTCTCTCGACAACCTGGGCGCCGACGGCGTCGACGACCCCCTCGAAGACGGAACCTCGAGAGAAATCGTCGACGACCTCGGCGCCACAGGCATCGACGTCTTCTTCGAAGACGGCACAGGATCACGCAGTCTCGAGCGCGTCGAGGACCGGGACCTGGAACGGGCATGGCGAGAACGGCTACCCTTGTCCGAGCGGGACCTCTACCGTGAGCCATGCCGACAACCCGAGCCCGAAGGCGTACGGGCGGTGTCTCTCGACCGGTGCCGACCGACCCCACTCGGAGGCGCAGACGGACCGGTGCCCTGCGATTCCAGAATCGCTAGCATCTGCTTCCCGAAGGAAGCCCATTCCTCTGGTGTCGCTTGTATGGAGGGATAAGCGACCCGCCGACGGGCGGAGTCCTCGGAAGAGGACGGGGAAGGCGACCTATGCCGGCGCTTCCTGGAATGCCTAGAAGAGGCGGAGGAGTGGCGAGACCGACTCCTGGAAGGAGACCCACCGGACTTCCGAAGACGACACGGAGAGTCACCCCTCGAGTCATCGGTCGAAAGCCCTGCAGACCTCGACTTCCGGGGCTTAGACACCCGACCTACCGACAGTTTCTTCTTGCGTTCCCGCAAGGCCTTCGCAGTGAGTGCCTGGCAGTCGACACAGTCGTCCGTATCGTGGGCCTCCCCGAGGCACCAGAGGCAGGCGTCGTGCGAGTCCGTAACCGACATCTTGGACCCACAGCCCCTGCAGTTCTTGAAGCCCGGACGCGGGGTCGAAGATGAGAAAGACATCGCCACGAACAGGTCTTCACACCAACCGAACAGGTTCAACGAACCGAGAAAGAAAACAGCAACTCCAACGAGTCGAGGCGTACCGAGATTCACGAAGCGAACACGTTCGTGGAAAAAACGGAACTGAGGCTATGGGCATCGTGCTTCCTACTTATCACATCGGGTGACGTCGGAGGAGGTCCTCGGGGACGGCGCATCGACGTCATTGACGCAGGATGCAGACGCCAAAATTTTCCGAAGCAGCACAACTGTGGACATTACCTGTCATAGATATGCAATCCCCTCGAATGTGGATTTACAACCCTTACCGGCACTCATAATCCGGCAGCAAAAGCACCCGACTGAGGGCTGTAATGATATTAACATTTGCCAGTATGCTGCCGGATTTACCGCCAGGATACCGGCAAGATTATAATGAGCCCCTCTGTCTTTCGAGAGCACTAACTTCAGGTTTCAGCATTCAGTGTTATTACTTTTTGTCAGTTATGTAATGAATTCTAGGAAACTGACCCTCAAGGACCTGTAAAAAAGAGTTTGTCATCATTTATAATCTGAATGTGTTCGAGGAACCTAGACCGCGAGTTCCAGCATGCAACGTTCACTCTCAATTTCAGTTTCTCAAAGTGTTGAGGAACTCTGACTTCAAGTGCCAGTGGTCTTCTTTTTCCGAGGTGATTTTCTGCCTTCATCGTCTTCTCTCGTCTCAGTCCCACCCGTCACACTGTGTCATTCTGTCTGCTCCCCCTCGCATATGGCACCGACAAGGCACCTTCCACCAACTCCAGTTGCCGCTATTTCGCCTCTTGCTCTTGTCTCCAGGTCGGGTCATCTGGGGATCTCCTCTTGTCCTCGTTGCTGAGAGACTCCATTTCCAGTCTCCACCAACTCTCGACTGTTCGGCCGCATACCTGGACTCTTCACGACTACTCTCCTCTGTTCTACTACCGCCTCCTTCACACTACCGCTCCTTCCCCATAAGGACTCTCTCCTGGTTCTTTGGTTCTTCAACTCTGCGTTGCCACATAAATGGTCACATGACTCTGAAAAGGGAAAACAGACTCCATGAGTGCGTGATTCTTTCTCCTGCTCGGATGGGGGCAGTTCAAACAAATTGCCTTATTTGGATATTCAGGGTGCACCCCGCCCCCACTGTTTGCTATATTTCATTTCCCTCCTATTCTAGTGACGTCTCGTGGGACTTCTGCAGAGCCTCTTGAAGAGGGCAGATGGCCACCCTAGGGTGTCCAAGGGCATACTGCACTGGGATCAGCTGTCTGGGACTCAGTAAGATACCATTCCTTTGGGAGGGAGAAAGTAGACTGTGCGTCTGACAGGGTGGACATGTAGGCCTGGCAGAGCAGATGGATGACGTCTGTGCCCACCTCAGTGATTTTGTCAGGGGACTCTAGGTTAAAGAGGACAAATCACCCCACAGCCTGATGGGACCCCCATAGACTTTGATTCAACCGAGCTGAACCTCAAGGCGGTGCCCTGGCTACTCCTTCAAGCACACATCATGTTCAAGGCACCCTGAATCATCTCTAAATGAGTTACAACTGAACCATCACTCTATCGGGCCGAGAAGCTGACAGTCTCCAGGGGCCAGAACACCACACCAAGCCACAACATCACCAGACTGGAAACAAAGAACCGGAAGAAGGCACTACCTTAGGGTGCATAGCAGGAAAATGCCTGTTACTGTCCCTGAAACCTGAGCAGCTCAGATAAAATTGGTCCCCTCCAGTGTGCTCTGCAGAGAGCACCTGAATACCCTGCTCTTCAAAGAACATATTGCCAATTACGCATTGCATTTCGCATCCCTATTTCTACCCTTTTAGAGTTCCCTAGAGTTCTCCCCTACCCAGCTCCTCTGCTACAGCTGCACTCTACTAGTAACCCCTGGCTGCATTCCCTCTGAGTTCGGTCACATAAAAATCCCTCGCTCCCTCCACCAACAGTACTGAGTTACTGCATACAATGCTGCACATAATGCTGGCACAATCCTGTTGTAAAGTGCTCTGGTGCTCTTGAGCTGGCTTGCGCCATAAGCAGATAAATCCCATACTTCCATGCAAATTGACTTCACGAGTGCAGTCACTTTCAACGAGAGCTCCGGGCTGAGCGCTTTTGCTCATCAAACAGTTCAATCCAGTCGGGCCTTCAGGATGTCCACAATGCATATGTATAAGAAACATTTGCATACAGTGAATTTCAATGCAGACTCTTTGCGCACTTTCGGATCGTGCTGGACATCGGAGTGGATTTTACTGTTTGGTGGATCAACAAGGCCGAGCTCGGACTCTTCCATCTTTCGCAGGCGACGGCTTCAGCGAGGGCGGGATTATTCATATTGGAGGTGCTCCCACCTTGCAGAAAAACAACATATTGATCAACAGCGGTGGCGTGGAAACGCTTGGGTATTACAAGAAAGAAATCAGTGTGTATGTTGATAGAGTTCAAAGGTCATCACACAACCCACGTCAGTGAGCCTAGCAGAGGGGACTCTAGGCTAAAGAGGACACATTGGGCCTCATTACGAGGTAGGAGGTAAGGGATTACCGGCACCTTAACGACCTGGTCTGACCAGGTGTTAAGGACGGGACCCGCTAAGGGATTTCAGAGCTAATAATGGTACCGTTATTAGCTACTTCCCCATTCCCATTGAGCCCTATGGGGGCTCAATGGGAATGGGGAATGGTTCTCAGAATGGGGATTTACCTGGTCCTCCAAGGTTGGAATGACCCGCTAAGTACTCATTCTGAGAACCTGGACCCGGTATGCGGTAGGTGGGTAGCCATGGTGCTAACAGCACCATGGCTACCTAATACCTCGTAATGAGGCCCATTGACGCAAAGCGCTTAGCCGCAGGGCCTCAGCTTCCCTACAGTAGGCATGTGACTGCGGTGCGATAGGGCAGGAGACACCGGGAACGGGGGTTTGAGAGGGATTTCTAGGAACATGCAAAAGCAAGTGTCTGTAGAGTTCCTCAGAAACAATCACAGAAATGCACACAGAACATTCAGTGGAACGCTTAAAAAAAAACTTTGGCCAATTTTCTGGAAAATTTGAATTTCCCAGGATTTTTACCCAAATTTGCCAGGACATTTCTGTAGCGGTTTCAGCAGAAACGGTCACAGAAGATGAGTAAAAGTTCAAGAAACCAGCTGTTTTTGTAGTGATGCCGCCGGTGACTGATGACACGTCACGAGGTAAGTGCAGTGGTAGTGCAGGATTTATTGTCACCCGGTCTGCCAAAAACGTGGGCTACTCATAAGCAGGTGCACTGGGTCCCCCACACCCTTCAGCTATCTCTTTACCTTCCCCCTCCTAGAGCCAGCGAGTCACACTAGAACCTCACACCCCTGGAGACTCCGCGACACCATCCGTCCTACGCTGCCACCAAAAGCCCAGTCCCAGGCACCAACACCAGAACAGAAGCAGTTCCCCACTCAACAGAAACCTCTATGGGCCATTCAGGGTGTTTGCAGAAATTCCTACCAAAAGATTCCTTGGAATTTCTACTGGGACCTCAATTATATGGATATTTCTGCAGAATCAAGAATTTGCAACTATGCTGAATTCATTTGCACGCAATTTTCCATTGACATCCGAGCTATTTCTCCTAAACACACCTACATGTACCCTATTTTTCAACATGAAAGCGTTAGTGTACGACCACCAACTTTGGCAAGTGGGTTCGGGTGGACACACACACACACACACACACATATACACGCAAACACACATTGCTAATATTTAGCTCCCCTCGAATGGGTTGCCCTCTTCCGTGTCTAATAGCACCCGAGAGCCCTGTGGTGGTATTAAAAGTCCAATCAAAAACAATGTGCCAGAGACATGTGACCTTGGACAATGCTGGCGGGGGTCAACAAGGGGCGTGGCTTGTGTCTAAATAACAACAGCTGTCATTCTGTCTCCGCAGCTGCCCCTGTGCCAGGAATTAACCAGGGAAGCGGGCCTGGAGTGCCTACAGTCTGTAGAGCGCCTAAAAAAATCCCGGATCTCTGGGTGCAGGTGTCGCCCCCAAACAACCTTCACAGCCCCCCTCACGCCGCGGACTCCCAGGAGGTGTCCTTCTGCCCCCCTCGCCCTACCCCCAACAGCGAGAAGTGCCATTAACTCATAGGTTCTGGGCCATGGTACAGTGGAGTAACTTTGCTGAAAATGTTGGGGGCTGGGGGTCATGACATCTAAAAGAAAGGAGCCCCTGCCAAATGAGGGGGACAAAATGGTGTGCCACGAAAGTTGGGGGGAAAACACCCTGCCCCCCCCCCTAAAAGTACACCAGTGGTGGTGATAATGACGAAGTCAGCCCTGTAGAAACTTTGAACCTGTGGCAGATCACACACACACACACACCGAACCCCCCCACCCCCCCCACCCCCCCCCCACCCAACCCCCACCCCCCCACAGCATCTCTTGGAAGTTCAAAAACCGCATCTGATTGCAGCAATGTGTGTCAAATTGTACAAGAACATAAGCTTTACAGCTTTCATTTGGGGGGTGGGTGGGATTAAGCACCCTGGTGTCTCTAAAATTGCTTCAAGTGTTAAGGGAGAAGGAAATTCTGGGCTGAATACTTGCTTTAGTCTTTGACCCCTCCACTTCGCGGTTCCCCTAAGCTACTTCACTCAACTAATGGGCTCTCTATGAACTCCCTCACGGGATGCATGCAGAGGGAGAGAGGAATTGTAACTTGCATAAAGAGGCGACTCTACATTGTTAATTTGACTCAGACTTGCACTAATTTTCGAATTTTAAATCTGCACTTTCTGTAGCTCCCCCACCACCCCTATACAAACCATCCACCTAAGTGTACAACCACTCTAGCTAATCCATCCATCAGTTTTTGGCACTCTTGAAACTGGATGTTGTGCTACGCTGATTTAGTCCGTGCGCCGCTACCACCCGAGGGCAGTCTCCAGGTGCTCACTTGGCTCTGCAAGAGAAGAGGGCGGGGTGTGTTAGTGAGGATAGAATGCTAGGATAAATTCAGAACCGGGAGGAGCCGGCGTCTGCGTGCGTTGTCTTGCGTGTGGGAGTTGGTTCGATTTGAGGCCCTGCTTGTTGTAACCATATGGGTAGGACTCAGTGCCTCGGATGTGTGCTAGTGTTAGTGTTGTGAGTGTGGGTTTTATGAGGTTAGAGCGGGGTTGTAGTCACGCGCACTGGTCAGTTGTATCCAGAAGGGAGTCCAGAGTCATGGAGGACTGTTCAGTGTTTTTATTGTATTGTGTTGGTGTGCCTTTATGTAGTCTTGGTGGATTCAAGGACTATGTGCAAGGGTGTGTTCCTCTAAGGTTACTTCCAGAGTCTCCGAGAGTTGGTTGACTGCAAGGATTAGATCAGTTCTCGTGTGTCTATGTGTAGCGTGGCTAGCCCCTATGTGTTTATAGTGATGTTGGTTATGTTAGAGGAGCAGGAAGGGGGGAATTGGTTAGTACACCGGTTAGTTTGACAGTTCCTCTGAAGCGCATCTTTGGTTGTCGCTCATTGGTACCTTCCCACGTTCTTGGTTGCAGTCGGTCCGCCAGCCCCGCCTCCTCTCCAAGCATGGAGACTGACTTCCCCTATGGGTTTGAGGGCAGGGGTTGGTTATACCCAGTTTGTTCCTAGTTCCTCGGCAGGATTGATCGTGGAACTTGCGTTTTGGCCTGTTGTGCAGTTGGCTGCTAAAATGGTGCACAGCTGGTATTATTATAAATATGAGGAAGTGGTGATCTACCTGGCAACCCCAGTTTTCTGGGTGAGCAATTGGTAGGGTGATGCTTTGATTTGATGTCTGGGCTTTATTGAGTGCATGAATTGCCAGACCCAGGGTGTCTTTCCTTGGGTCTATTTGTTGATTGGGTGGGCTACACTTCACTGATCTCTCTAGTTGTCGGGCATGACTGGGGGCAGGGAAGGTGGGTATTGGGGTATTCCGGTCCTTCTTGGTTTCGCCATTGTTATCTGAGGCTGCATCACAAAGGGTGTTTCCTTTGTCTGCAATGATTTTTTGTTTTGGCTTTCGTTGTCCTTTGGCGCTTGTCATTGTCAGGCTGGGCATGGCTCTGCGAGCGGCTGAGTGCCTTATGCGAGACTCAATGCAGGAGGTGGGCATGGCCTGCATAAGGGCGGAATAGGGGGCCGAATACGTAAAATGGGGTAAAGAACAAGTGGGCATTATGAGGGATGGACCGCAGGCAGTCCATAGCACGTCCACAAATGTGCACGGCAAAGCATATTCATGGATATGATGGCGCAACCTCTCGCCTGAGAACTGCCCACGCAGTGCCATCAAAGTCTCTGCCACCCGGAAGCAAGTGTACAGACTTGCGCAGAGGAATCGCAACTCTGGAGTTGAGTTTGCATGTCAGATTATGGGGGCGTGCACGCAGACGGGGTTCCGGTCATGCTTAGGTATGCGCGTATGCTGCGTAGCGGGATGCAGGTGCCATTAACGGGGGTTCGCACGCAGTTGGACCGGAAAAATAAATGCTTTCGGGGAACTGTACGCATTTGTCCCTGGGGTGCCGGTTATAGTTACGGGGTCCCCACGCAGTAGTGCGGAGGTGCAGGCTTGTTTGTGGGGACCCCACACACTGTTCATGGGATGCATGTGTTCGCGCCCTGGGAGCCGGCAAGTTTAAGTGAATGTGGCGGTTTTGGCTCTGCCTGGGGGCATGTTGGGGCCGTGTCGGGGGCTTTCCGGACACGACTTGCATATAGGCCTTCTTTGCCCGAAATATTCCATAAATACGCCGGGCGTGCATTTATTATTATGCGCGCCAGCTCGCGCACAGCGCGATGAATGCGCGCTTCTCCATTGATCAGGCCCTATGTGTTCTCAATACTAAAGAACGGCAAGAACATGGAACGCAAATTGGATCGGTTGAAAACCGTCAGCTCTCGATGGACCCAATGAAAAGCAAGGTCAGACTGGAGTATAAAATTGCAAATGGCAATTTCTTTATTTTATGACAGACTGTTTGAGTGGATCCCGAGGGAGAATGTTTTGTTAAACATGTTATATTTTAAAGGATATTTGGTCAGTAACACCAGTTCAAACTACTTGCTGCGTAGTAAAGTAGCCCACCAGACTGGTCCACTTTAGCCAAATAAACAAGGCCACTTTGACAAAACAAGGTCCATACTAGCATGTTTTCCCTGAACTTCTGCCACCAGGGGGTGTTGCTAAGTCTGGAAAAGATCCAGGGCTACACTAATGTCAGGACTGTCAGGACTGGGGGCTAGCCTGCCTTTTGGTTGTAGCCCCTGAGCCTCTATCCTGGGCTACAACCAAAAGACCCAGGGCTATAGCACCCCAGCACTCGCCTGGCGACGCCGCTGTCTGCCACTGCCCTGTTGCCTTATTGCCAGGACCAAGCCTGGAAATGGCACATGGCAGAGTCGGTATCCAGTTAAATTTTCGAAAACACATTTTTGAAATGCCATTTTGTTGAAAAAAAATGCCAAAAAAAAAAATTCCAAATGTTTTTTTATATGTTTTGTTTTTGTTTCGTTAGTTACAAAAAAGTGTCTATAAAAAAAACAAAACAAAAAATAAACATTTTTTTTCTCTGCATTTTGGTGTCGAAAAAATGCCATTTCGAAAATGTGACGTTTGAAAATGTCATTATAAACCGGCAGAGTCCTCGTGGTGTTAAAGCGCATTGAAGCAAAGTCTTACCTGCGTACAGAGGACATGTCTAACCATCTCCTCCTGTCTTTGGTGGATACGACCCCAACAGGTTAGTTAGTAATGGCTGATCTAAGATGAATTAAAAATCTATTAAGGTCAAAGGGTGGCCAGGCTGGGCTCCCCAAGGAGAGCGGGGAGGGAGCGGGGGGCAGAAGGGTTTTGATTCGCGGGAAACAGGTATGCTGAGGTCACAAAGCCCTCAGAGGCCTGCACACTTAATTCCTGCAAAAGCTAAAAATAGTTCAATGGAAACAGAGATATGAAGGCCTTGATTGATGTATAGCTCAGACAGGCTGGGGGGCAGGGTGAGATGGAGACTCGGCAGTGCCCGCTGGCATGTATTCAGGCCAGGGGAGATAGGAGAGAGGCCTGTATTGGGTGCATTTTACAATGCACGAAGCTAACTCCAGACGAGTAATGGAGCGGAGTGCAGAAACTTTTCAATACACAATAAAAATAAACACATTACAATACAACCAGTACAAACATTAATGTAAAGAAAACCCTCCTGATTCACAGAACGTTTGCCTATGGGATTGCGCCATTATAAAACGCTTCCATGCATCAGGCCCTCTAGGCACTTAAATATCTCAGAGGTATACACAAAGGCTAGGAGGGGCGGTGGGATATTTGATGGTTTGGCAGGTTAAGCACTCACTGAAAAGGTTTGTGTGTATTCAGGGAAAAGTAAATCGGTCTGGGGACCAGTGATGTGTGATTGGGATGGGGCAGTGGCAATGCCCTCGGGTCAAGGGTGCACAGATATTGAACTCGATAGCAAACTACTGCTCAATGCAGCTGAAATGTGTCTTTTTACACACAATGCCAGAATAGATGCAGGTTTAGATCTGGCGAGACTCAATATGGGCTTTTAAATAATTAATTAGAAACCATCTCCCCAGCAGGGTAAAGTGGTTATGGTATTAGCCTTTTATACTGCGCACATCACCACTGTAGTAGTCTGAAAGCACCGGGACGGCCCCGTGTAGGGGCGACTGTGAATCCGCCCAGAGAGGGCAGCCAAACGTATGGTCTGTGGGGTGAAAAGGAAAGGGGGGGCAAGGAGGGCGCAACAGGCGGGAGACGATACCAAAGCGTACAGGTTTAACTCACAACGTGTTGGGAAACGAAGGCGCAAGAGTGAGTGATGGTGGTCGCATGGAAGGATGTGCTGTTTTTTGTTATTTTAACCAAAAGTGCATTTAATCCAGATAAAGGGACAGTAGATGTCCTTATTGGCTGGCAGAACTTAATCCAGAAAACGGGACGGAGATGTCCTTATTGGCCGACAGAACTTAATTCAGAAAAAGGGCCGGGAGATGTCCTTATTGGCCAGCAGAATTTAATTCAGAAAAATGGACGGGAGATGTCCTTATTGGCAGGCAGAATTTAATCCAGAAAAGGGGACGGGAGATGTCCTTATTGGCCGGCAGAACTTAATCCAGAAAAAGGGACAGAGATGTCCTTATTGGCCGGCAGAACTTAATTCAGAAAAGGGCACATGAGATGTCCTTATTGGTCGGCAGAACTTAATCCAGAAAAGGGCACAGGAGATGTCCTTATTGACCGGCAGAACTTTCAAAGAGGTCACTGCTAATGTGGTGGTTTTATTAAGTCATGTTGTGGATGGATGACGGCCTTGTCCTCGAGGGTCCCTAGGAGTTGGGGTGCTACGATCCACATCATCATATTGGATCCCCACCTGCTGATAGCCAGAGTGGGTCCCGGTAAGACCACTCACAGCGGACGTCTCTGTGTGTCCTGTGGTGGCCTCCAGTTTTCTGTACTTGCAAGGTGACTGTGGGTGGCTGTTTGCCTCTGGGAGAATGGAGGCTCCTTTCTTGCACTTCTGGGACTCAGATGGTCAATCTTTTCCTGGGCGAGCGCCCTCGGACATGATGCCTCATCGCAGGCCTGAGCAGATGGCCAAAGCAGCGAGAGGTCTTTAATTTGCAGCTCACGGGCCATTAATGACAGAGAGACAAAGCCCCCTTAACACCCGCAGGCTGGCTCGGAAGCGGGTGCTCCAAGCATTATAATGCTCCATAATTGGGTTTTTAAGGCTCAGTCGAGCAGACAAAAGCCGCTCTGAGGGCTGTAGCCTAATGGGATGATCCGCTGGGCGAACAGTCATGAGAAATCTGATTAGAAGGTGGCCCCGACTGTCAGTGGGCCCCGGCGGGCGCCGCCCTCATGTTGGGTAACCTTTAGGGGGTGCTCCAGGAAAGTAGGTCAGTAATAATCCGAGCACCGTCCCAGCATTGCAGGTCACCACACAGGAGAGCTCGGAGGGAATCATGTCATGGGACCCTATAGCGCCTTATAATGATGCGTTATTTATATAGCGCTTTCGCCAAAACGCTCTAAAAGAAAACATATTTACACACACTATTACCCAACCGCAGTTGGCACTCATTTATCAACCTCGGGAGGATGAAAGAATGAGTTGGCCTTTCCGGGATTCGAACCTGCAGATCACACACAGATCCCAGCAGTGAGTGCTCAACCCACTGAGCTATCTTATCAGATATCTTATATATGATTGATTCTGTGCAAGCGCTACTGGCGTTTCTCAGGCACCTGTCTGACAGGAAAGAAACTCACTCTAATTTCCTACTGGCCATTCACAGGGGGCGGACATGATGAGTGACTCTTCCCCAACCCTATCAGCCTCCCGGCCTTTCAAAGGGACCAACCGTTTGGGAAATTAGGAGTCTGGCTCTAGCCAGAGGACTTCTTCTCTACGGGGCCCATTTCTAGGACACGCATGGATTACAGCACACGTCAGGATGCCAACGGGAAAGCCAATTGCCTGCATTAGTACAAGCGGCAGAGCCAGACAGGAGCTGAGCAGAGAGACCGTGAGCCAGGGAGACGAAGTTTGACAGGTGGCCTGGGTGTACCATACCATGTTGGCATATCGCCCTTACAAAAGGGCGACCTGTAGCCGGTCTCCCCTTCATATAGCATCCAACTGTGCATGTTATCCTGTTGCATATTGCTTTTCTCTTTCTCAATGTATGCAGTACTTTACTCAAATTGACATGACACAGGCCCACAGTGTTCCAGCTCCTATATTAGGTCTGTAAACGCCTGTTGACCTGAGGCTTTTATGACAAATAAAACACCTGTTTTTTGTAGGTCATAGCAGTTGCTTTCCTAGCGCTTATCCCACCCTGAGGCCTCTTCAAAGAGCTGTGAAGAGACTGAGGAGGGATGCAGGTACTCCAAATTAAGTGGAGTGGGCGAATCAGGGAATATAAGGAAATGCTGCTCCATTTACATAGCGCTATTCCCGGCATAAGGACGCTTCACGTCACTATGGGTGAAGTCGGTTACCAAGTCAGGGAGTATGGTGTGGGCTTACAGTAGGGGTGTACCGATATTCGTCTTTGAGTAAGTATTCGGCCGAATTTCAGCTGAAAATGAGATATTCGGCTTTGAGTAAGTATTCGGCCGAATTCCAGCTGAAAATGAGATATTCGGCTTTGACCGAATACTTAATTAATGATCACTCAAAGCTGAAAATGTGCATGGAGTACTGCTTTGACTGCAGTGCCTGGAATCATTCAGGCATGTCATGTTTATCCTTTAAAGGGGTCATTAAACAAATGATGCTGTCATTTTTATGATTGAGTACAGGCAGAGCAGAGGTGGGAACGTGCAAAGTCCCTGCCTTTCATGTGCTGCACTGACAGACTTTCAGCTTGTGGTTTGCTGTGGAGGGAAGGGTGAGCTGAAGTAAAACTCTAAATATTTTGTATGTACCTCTGGTCTCCCCTGTATTTTGCAGTTGAAAGCCATGGAGCTGGAAAAATAGTTTATGAAGTCGATATTCAAAAATGCTATTTTCTTTAGGAGCTTATTGATTTAATGATGACCTGAGTGAGAAATCTGAAAGTTACATGTTCCAAGCCCACCAATTCCCCCAATCCGAATAACAAAGTGGATAAATATAACAGTTTCAGAGATCCTAGCAAGCTCCAAACCCTGAGTAAAATAGCTCAGGAGGTAGTGTGCCTGCAGCAAAGAACTGTACACTCAGCTTGCAGGCCAAGGTCATAAAGCAAGTAAGATGGCTCTGTGAGAAGTGTTCCTGCAGCAGAGTTGTGCTTATAATCTTGAAACATAAGTTTCAATTCCTGCCCCCCAACTTTCTCATGTTGCCCAAATGAGTCCCTTTAAATTGAGTAGAAGCGACAGATGTTACTAAAGAACGTGGTTATATGTGTTCAACCAAAATGTCCTAGTCTGTGGCAGCAGAAATATTCCAGTCAACATTAGAGAATTTTAAAAAAGTGGGATATGTGTGTACTAAAGACAAGGAGATGAACAAGTTACTTTCTTACCTGGTAACGTTCTTTCGATGGGATGGTCCGACGACGTATTCCATATCTATGACAGCTGTGGTGATTACATGTCAGCGATATGGAATACGTCGGAGGACCCAATCCCCTCGAAGAACAAGTTACTTTCTTACCTGGTAACGTTCTTTCGATGGGATGGTCCGACGACGTATTCCATATCTATGACAGCTGTGGTGATTACATGTCAGCGATATGGAATACGTCGGAGGACCCAATCCCCTCGAAGAACAAGTTACTTTCTTACCTGGTAACGTTCTTTCGATGGGATGGTCCGACGACGTATTCCATATCGCTGACATGTAATCACCACAGCTGTCATAGATATGGAATACGTCGGAGGACCCAATCCCCTCGAAACACGTTTACACAGGGCCAAATGGATGAACGAGTGGAATAAATACGTAAAATAAACATGCGCATGAAAATGAAAGATCTGAAAGTCAGTAGCACCCCTTCCCTAACGGCTCAGCCGAGAACCAGGGAGGACTCGGCATCCCCTATATAATAACATGCCCCAAAACACAACAAACATAACCCACCCACATAAAAAAAAGGAAAAATACTATTCATGAAAAGACATTTTTCCTAGGCCTCATCCCCACAGGTAGCGACACCTTGGAATGCAAAAAGATACAAATAGGGCTGTTATTGAGCAGTTTATTTTCTGATCATTTCTTATTTTCATGGTTTATACAATCATCTAACGTAGACAAAGAAATGAAATGCAATAAAGAATGGATATACATATTTTAAGTGTTTTTTTGTTTGTTTACTAAGTGTTTTTCTTGTTTACATAACTTTATTAAAAAGTCAACTATTCGACTCCGGACGAATACTTGTCCAACTATTCGGCGGAATACTTAAATCTACTATCCGGTACACCCCGAGCTTACAGTATAAACCTGTGTTTGGGGCATTCTTAGGTCTGTTTATAGTTAACATAAAACATATGGTGACTTTGCTGCTATAATATTTATAACTATGCTTTGTCTGTTGCTGCTGTTATGGTTTTTAACATGACTATGGTTTGTTTGACCCCTTGAACATGTAAAAAATGCCATATTTTATGTTATTACTCACGGTCCTACAATTTTCCCTCCTACACCCTCTGCTTTCCACCCTTAGCCTCTCCTCCTGCGGTCAAAAGCATCCTACGTGGTAACCTAACCCACCGCACTTTAACCCCTGTACCTAACTGCACTTTACACAAGAATGCGTACTTGTAGCGCCCCGAAGGCACACATGGTTGCATGCTGGGCGCTTCCTCCCCCATCACCCACAATACCTCTCAGCAGAACTCCTCGCTCCACTGACGCTGGACTTCCACCAGGGCCCAACAGCAAGATAAAAGAAAACCCACGGGCGGTAGGGCTTCCGTCCTTCTCGGGCTGCGAAACTCTCTCCAGCTCCCTCCCTCTGTCTCCCGCATCACGCTGCGCCTCGAACACAGCCTCACCCCACAAAACTAAACCAACCCTGTGAACATGTCAATCCCCCTTTGGAGTCGCTGCTGATTTACTGTCTTGCAATTGCTCACCGAGGCCACTAGGAGACAGGCAGTGCGAAACCAAGACGAGACGTTCCACAAAACACAGTCATAAGTTCTTAACATTATGACAATGCATTACTTACCGTAAAAGCATTTCTGATGGTTGTATCTAAAAAACAAACAGAGGGACCTCGACGTGTGAGGGATTGTGGGTACACTGCACGTCACTATAGGGATAGTGTTACAGACACGCCTTGTCGACGTCCCCTTTTCGACTACGAAAAACAAAATGCAATACTCTGCAGTGACCACTGGATGTCGGACTATGCACAGCATGTGAATCTAAACAGATTAACAACCATCAGAAATGTATTTATTTATTATTTTTGTGAAGCGCTAAATCGCCCATAGGCCTCAAAGCACACAATGCAACAAACAAGACGAAACACAAAGTGAGATGAGGAGAGGGAGAACTAGACCACTGTATGACTCAATCAGATTGAATCAGATAGTGGGGGAAGGGGCAGAAATTTAATTGTTGGCGTGTGTTTCGCTTAAGAGTAAGCTGTTGGTTAAACTGTAGCCCCGGGTTTGGTGCCATTGTGGGGGACGGGGGGTGGGGGGTGGGAGGGGAGGGCTTTAATCATTAATACTGTAAACCACCGTCCCACTAACCAATGCGCCAACAGGCTTCCATTCACTGAAGTACAGGGAAGGCTTGTGCCACCTAGTAAGAAAGGAAGAGGGGTGGGGGGTAGGTTAAACGGAGCAGTAGCGTTTAGGATAGCTCAGCCTTGGAAGCAAGACACGAAACAACGCAGGTTCAATCCCCGGGTCCGCGCTTAAAAAAAGCGCTTTATAAATACTCAACTAATCCCCCACCCCGGGCGGTGTGAGCGCTTTAAAAATGCAAATTATACTCCCATTCATAAACATTCGACGAGCCAGCACGTCCAAAGAAAGAACAGCTACTTCCAAAGATGGCCAAAGAAAGCACTAATATCCACCCGCCCCCCCCCCCACATGTGATGGGCACATGTGGACGATGGGGGCGCGGCTGAAGAGCGGGGCTCGGAATTCACACCCGCGCGTTTGGTGGCTGTGGGCACAGAAGCCCCCTTCGGTTGCCCAGCGCGTTTCCCGCTCAAGAAGTACACTCAGTGAGTGGGACTGGCGCGCTTCTTTCCAGCCCAAGCGGTTTCAGTTCAAAATAGATGCATTTCTCCCAAACGTGACTATCGACTCAATGTAAAGAGTTCTTGTATAGCGCCCTTCTGCCATTGTGGTGACCTCGAGGCACACAGCCCTAGTGTGGATTGTTTGTGGGGGCGCGGGGGAGGCACTTGAGAAAACATGTCGTGTTGAGCGATGGTCAGCTGTTGCAGGTTCCTGCAAGCCCTTCTGGTGTCGTGTGGTTGGCGATGACATCTGGGAACATGTTTGTCCGGAGGGGCGAGTTTATACATCGCATCACTCTCTGGGTGGGTTTGCCACAGACAAGGGGGGGGGGGGGTGGGTTGTTGTTGGTAGAGCCAAAGACAGAGGACTTCCCCAAAGTGCGATGGGCTTATGGTAGCCGTGTGGGTGGGAGGTGTTTGAATGTGTAGTGTAAGCAGGGCTCGAGTCCTAAAAAAAGTTTTTTTGGGGGTGGGGGGCTCTGACGAGCATTGGGACGTCAAAGTGAAGTATGCACATTCCCTTCATTCTGGTCTTTGACGACAAAAAGGCATTTACCAAAAGAACAGATTTTCCTATGACCTTGGTGCTCACGAATAAAAAGCACGCACCTTTTAAATCTGAGAACCTGTCACAAAATGTCCTGTATATTAAATAGTTAATACGCGTCATTTTGCAGCTCCCCAACCAACGCTTGCCACGGTCTCCTGAAGTTTGGAGTAAAGCGCTCTATACATTTCGAATAAAAGACAAAAAAATTAAGTTTAAAACTTTTTTTTTAAAAACACACAAGGAAGACGGAGTCTGTCCTCTCAAAAAAGTGGAGGCTGTCCACACTGATGGTACCTGGATTTGAACCCCGAGTGTAAGGTGTAAGGAGATTTTAGAGAGCAGTAGGTACGTCGTGAGGGAATAAGGTTTTGTCTAGTGGAGCGCATGGTGTTAGGAAACATCTAGTGAGTGATGTAACTGGCACCAAACCAGGAAAAAGATGGGCGCGGCCATTTTGCCGGCAGTGCTAGCGTTCATTCGATTCCATTTCGGTTGCCTGGAGAATGGCCGAAACAAGTCCCCTCTTCAAGTATTCTTTGCCGGGGAGTTGAGGAAGTGTTCCTGTTGAACTTCTCATCATTTTAAGTGCACCCTCTGTTGGGTCAAAGGTGCAACGTTGGATGAGGTTGCCATGCGGGCTGGAGGGCGCAACTTTTCTTTTTGGAAGATTGTGTGCTCGATGTACTATTTTGTGCAGCGCCTCCTGCGTGCACAGCCACTTTGTAGCACCTCCAAAGCAAAGGGAAGAGCGGAGCATCGTTTGTAGGTTTTTGAAACCTCAAGATCAGTTAAATGCATTGTTAGCAACTGAACACCTATATAAGTCTATGTGTAACATTTGTAATCTATCACCACTGCAAGCAACCATTGTAACCACCCTCTTAAGTAAAAGCGCCTAGGTGCCACCGGGCTCGGTGCGCTATACAAATGACTAAATACATAAATGTGGTGAGAAGGCAGATTGTAAGTGCAGCAGGTGCAAAATACAAGGACTGCAAGGCAGGGGAGCAAACAACACAGTAAGAGCAAGGTGAACACAGGGCACGAATACGCATGTAAGAGAGTCCGGCGTCGAAGATACCGGAAGGGTGCTTGTGGTTAGAGAAGAGCTCAATCGCCCAAAAAAGGTACCTTTTCAGTTTCGATTTTCAAAATACAGCGACAGGTGGACATTAAATGTACTATAGCTGCAAAGGAGAAAATATGAATGCAGTGCCAGGATAAAGTATGCCATGGGCAGGCAGTGGTCGAAGTGAGCGGGAACGGTCAGGAGTAGTGTTCCACTACTTTGACTTTTTACTGTTAACGGCTCCACTCGTTTTTGCAACCATTTTCACCATTCCAGAACTGTTCTTTGATAAGTTCAAGCACACTTCCCCACTTTAGCACAGGATAACAGTTAAAGCAAAACTGAAATCTCTTTCCACTCTATCCACAACCACCATCAGCAACCACCAACATGCCTGACCTCTGTGCCGCTTACTAGAGCCTCGCCAGCCCACTGGGCACACATCGAATCTTCAGCAGTAGCACACTATCCTAAACCACCAACAGCGCCCACCAACTTGCATGACCTCCGGGCTGCTTACTGGAGCCTAGCCAGCCGACCTAAGTCCTAACCTGGCAAAATGCACACAAGCTTCTTTTCAATTTAAACTCTTAGAACCTCCTACACATTGACTGCGGTCACTGAGAGCGTTCCAACCGCAAAGCACACATTGAGGCCATACAAATGGGGAAAGGGCGCTTTATAAATGACAAATACAATGCAATACTTGCCAAAAGTCAATTATCACTAGCCAATGGCTAGTGGGGAGTGCACCTTCCGAAGCCTGGGGGCAAGCGTATAGAGCCACCCATGGTGCCACCAGTAAGGGTGAGGCGCACAGGCAACACCGGTGGCAAAGCTTGCCTATGTGAGTTTGGGGGGGGAGATGGGGGAAAGGTACATTTGTCTAGGGTGAAAAAAGTAAACAAACTTTCTCTAGCCATGTGGAAAGCACAAGAAAAAGCTACAGATGGGTTCAGTTTAAAATATGAGTCTACTGTTGGCAGGAATTATGAGTTCATTTCTAAATTCTTTCTGTCTCTGTTGACAATAGTGTGGAGGGGCGTGGAGGAAAAGGCTGCAGAGGAAGTGATTCATATCAAACACGGCTGCTCGCATCATGGGAACACAAGTCAATGAGTTCAAAAGGATGCCCTGCCGAGTCTCAGCGGGCCATTTAATGATTATGAGGGGTTGGGCCTAAAGTGAGTGGGTTCAACCTTTCCAAAGCTTTAATGACGGTAGCAGGCGTTCCAGTGAATGCCAGTTCCCGCCGGGAGTGGCGGCTTACGCCCCGATAGGTACATCGGTGGAGATGCAGAGGGCCCCAAAGGAGTAACTAGTTTACCGTTACCCAGGGGTGTTGCTAGGTCAGGAAAAGATCTGAGGCTACGCTAATGTTGGGACTTGGGGCTAGCTAGCCATTTGGTTGTAGCCCCTGAGCTAGGGTGACCAGATGTCCCAGTTTTCCCGGAACAGTCTCGGGAATTCGCCCTCCGACCTGGGAGTTTTTTTCATTTTATAAACCCCGTCCTGGGTTTGCAAGCGTGGGTTGTTCCGGTCCCGGTTTTTTCCGGGACCCGATTCCGAAATCAGACCCGACACGGCTCTTCATGCACGAATGGGGGTGCCAATGCTTTTCACCCCCCCCCATTCATGCCCCCATTTCCTCCCCCTTCCTCTCCCTGGCCGATCTCCTTCAATGAGAGGAGCGTGCCTGTGAGCACACCCCCTCCGCACCTACCCCAACAGGTCAGTGACATAGAAGTAGGACTGCCGTTTGTGTTTACCTTAGCCCTACTTCTATGTCTATGGCATACCATTTTTTTTATCTGGTCTCTACCTTTCGGGGCTACAACCAAAAGATCCGGGGCTATAGCCCTCTCAGCCACCCCTCCTAGCAATGCCTCTGTTGTTACCACCATTCGGTTCTGCATATTTACCTCATGATTACAAGTGGCGGTAAGGCAGTGTTAATCCGCATTTTTGGGAGTCCATACGACACCCTAGGGGTTTGTGTCGGGTCACCACAAGCAGAAATTCCGATGCAGTAAATCTGGCAATTTTTAGAGGTAAAATGATGAGCGTGGTATAAATATTGGATAACATTCCATTTAGATCCAGCTGTACATTGCATGAAAATCCTCCTCTTCGCCCCCAATCTTGCAATTCAGCACGGCGGTAAATCTGGCAGCAATTCCAGTAAAGCCAAAAAGTGGCTGTCACAGAATTACCGGCAAAACTGTCCCACACTGACCAACTCGTAATGACACCACTACTATGGTAACATAGGCCTGAGCCAGCCAGGCTTGCTTGGTATTGCACGACCCGCTTGATACCAGAAACCAAGACGCTGCCACACAAATAGCTCCTGCGTAGCTCGTCTAGTAGTATTTTTTTACCGGCAGACCACTTCCATGCTCTTGCGATTAGATCCCTGATAGAGCATCAGGGATCAACCTGATTGGGAATCTACTCCAATATGCCCACGCCAACACACTGGGTACAATTGTATTTGACTTAGTTACATGGACTATACTTTGCTCAGGGTTACAGTGAGCACAGCACCTTACAGTCACTGGCAACGGTCTACTTGGGCACCACATTAACAGGAATGACCACAAGATCCATCAGAAAACTGCAGGTGGGCTGGGCTGGGCGGGGGAGGAAGGGGTGGGGTCGCCTGCCTGCTTCAGATCAAGAATTGAACCCAGCAGAACAGGCTACGCCTAAAAGCAGTGGAGACGGACCACTCAACCCACCATCTCTTCTTCTTGCCTGGTCGCCAACCAGAGGAACGGTCCTCCGCTACTGAGAAGGTGTGTAACCCGGGTGTCACTTTCGACGTCCGCCTTCCGAAGCAACACTTTCACATACAGCATGTTCTAGCCCCACCCCTGGCCTCGACTCCCCAGGTTGCAGTGATGATGTCCAGCTAGTCCCGATCCTTTGCTACAGCCGCGTCCCGGCCTTCCAGAGTGGACACTGACCATGGCCAAAGGCCACTATTCCTCCCAAGCTCAGTGGCCAGTCAACCCGGGGGCGTGGCCAAAGGCCACTATTCCACCCAAGCTCAGTGGCCAGTCACCCTGGGGGCGTGGCCAAAGGTCACTATTCCTCCCAAGCTCAGTGGCCAGTCACCCCGGGGGCGTGGCCAAGGACCACTATTCCTCCCAAGCTCAGTGTCCAGTCACCCTGGGGGCATGGCCAAAGGCCCTTTCCTCCCAAGCTCAGTGGCCAGTCACCCCGGGGGCGAGGCCAAAGGTCACTATTCCTCCCAAGCTCAGTGGCCAGTCACCCCGGGGGCGTGGCCAAAGACCACTATTCCTCCCAAGCTCAGTGGCCAGTCACCCTGGGGGCATGGCCAAAGGCCCTTTCCTCCCAAGCTCAGTGGCCAGTCACCCCGGGGGCGTGGCCAAATGCCACCATTCCTCCCAAACTCAGTGGCCAGTCACCCTGGGGGCGTGGCCAAAGACCACTATTCCTCCCAAGCTCAGTGACCAGTCACTCCAGGGGCGTGGCCAAAGGTCCTTTCCTCACCCCCTCAGCTTAACAGAGTGTCCAGTGGTCATGGCCTCCATGGCCTTGGGCCTTTTCATCCTTGCAGAGAGGCCACTGGTCTATGACCATGTCCAGTGACCTCTATGACTCCTGAAGCTGCCAGTGGATATGGCCTGTAGCCATGGGCAGTAGCATGTGTATCCCCCCCACTAACTCCACAGAGTGACCACTCTGCCTCTGAAATGGCTGGCGGCCAGGCCCTGTTGGTAAGACACTGATGGTGGCCCATAGGCCACCAGATGAGTACGCAGGACACCAGACAAGTCAATGGGTCACATGTTGCCGCAAGACCCAGATGTTGCTGCATAGATTTTTTGTATGTTTTATCAACATACTGACCCCCCTCCCCCTTGGGGCCCTTCCTTCCCATTTGTAGGCTTGGGGCAAGCTGCCCAAAAAGTTATCTTCCTTAAAACTACAGGTCACTATCACCAACCAGTAGCCACATTGATGCTATTCAGCGGAGCTAACCTTGCCCCTAATCTGTAGTGTTCGATTGCAATTCAGCCTTTACCACCCTTAATGTGAAAAGGCCTAATGACACATTGCCACTCGAGTGTTGCCATCAGCTTTCCAGGCATCCCCTGAAGTGGGTACGAGGACTTGGACCAGCTCTGGCCCAGCACTGCCCTCCCGACCCTCGCTTGGAGGCACTAACCTGCTGGGAAATTGGCAGAGTGTCCTATTGGCTAGTCCACCTCCCACATAGCTGGTCCGATAGCACAGTAAGTAGAGTGCCCCCTTTGACATCTGTGCAGAGTCTGCAGACACAGGTTTGAATCCCGGCAGGGCCAAACTCAGCCTTTCATCCTTCAGAGGTCGATAATAAATGAGCACCGCACACCGTGGGTAATAATAAGCAGCGCTCAGATGCCCAAGGGTTTGTAGCACTATTTTTTTTTTTTTTAAATATTTTTATTTTATTTTAAGTGAAAACAGTATAAACAAACTTGTGACATTATACACAATAAACCAATAAACGCTTAACAAAACACAACACTACACTCCCCCCCTCCCCCCCAAGAGCTCATCCACAGGGTAGTTCCGTATCGACCTGGTGTGGCCGGTTGACTTCCTCCTCCGAGGCAGTAGGTTCTCCTCGTACCCCAAACAGACCAGTGACTAATGACCTCCAGGCTATTAGGTTGCCCACATCCTCCTCCCCGCATTTACTGCATGCCTCTTGCCAGACCATGGTTTCGGCTTCCGCCCATTTTTGGAGATCCCTCCACCACATCTCTATCCTAGGTTTGTAGCATTGCTTCCAGTTCATAGCTATCCTCCTCTTAGCGAGTATATATGCTAGGTCTCTCAGTTTCCCCAGATGTCTGGTGTTCTTTGGTCTGGGGAACCCCCCTAGAAGGCAAGCCCAGGTCGTGTCAATGCTTGTCGGGACCCCTTTGTCAGCCAACTTCTGTGACACTTCTCCCCAGAAGACCTCAATTACTGGGCAGGACCAGAACATATGCGTCATGTCCGCATTCTCCTCGTTACACTTCGGGCATGCCTGCCTGCCCGAGTTCGCAAACTTAGCTATTCTCTTGGGGGTCAAATACGCTCTGTGTGTGATATATAGTTGGATTTGCTGTAATCTAGCATTTCTGGACACTTTTTTATGATATCCCAGAGCCCGTTCCCACATCCCATCAGTCATCTGGACCCCCACCTCCATTTCCCATTCTAGTCTCAAGTCTGTCAAGTCCTTTCCCACTCGGGACATCACCACCTCGTACAATCTGGAGATCTCGTGTCCGCCCTCTGATATGTCATATATTGTATCAATCAGGGCGTCCGGATCCTCCGCTAACACCGTCTCAGGCCAAGATTTTCGGATAGTCTGTACCAACCTGAGGTACGTAACATATTGGCCCCCATGTAACCCAGCTTCTTCTTCTAAGTCTGCAAAATCCTTGATGGCCCCATCTTGCCATATATCTCCTAACGTGGCCAACCCAACCGGTTCCCAGTACTTTCTGATCAATTTTCTAAGTTGACCATCCCCCGCAGTCAAGGCAACCAGTGGCACCTGCGGCGAACACGGATCCGGGCTTTCCAGTAGCCGGCATGCTCTACGCCACATTTTCCACCCAAGTAACAGCATACCAGGGCAAAGATTTAAGTCTTGTCTAGGGACCCAGATGATCTCCTTCAAATAAAACGGGGTGCAATCTGTCCCAACCAACCTGGACTTGGGAGATTCCTCATCAGAGAGCCACTGTGTAACATATTGCAATTGGCTCGCTACATAATAGGCCTCAAAATGTGGTAATTTAATCCCTCCTTTATCGTAGAAGTTTTGTAGCTTCCACAGCGACACTCGGTTGCGAGTGCCGTGCCATAGGAAGTCCCTGCACATACTGTCGAGTTTGTCAAAGAACTTCCTAGCTATTAAGTATGGTATGTTGTTGAAGAAATGCAGCAGTCTAGGCAAGACAACCATTTTAAGCAACGCCCCTCGCCCTATCATCGCTAGCGGCAGCTTTTCCCAAAATCGCATAGACGCACGGATTTTATCCACAGCAACCTCGGTGTTATGCAGATGTTCATTTCCCACAGTGTGATATATGTCTATTCCGAGGTATCGGAAGGACTCGGCTGCCCAAGGCACGGGCAATACCGGTAAGCGTTCCGTGGGGACCCTCGAATAGTACCCTAGGGGGAACATGCTCGACTTGTCAGGATTAACCGCTATGCCGGACAATTCGGCATACTTCTGCATGACCTCCAAAACATACTGGAGGTTCTCTTCCGGATACTTTAGGTACAGCAGCAAGTCATCGGCATATAAGGATATCAAATGGCTCTTTCCTCCCACCTCGATGCCCACCAGGTCATATTGCTGTCTAAGGTATACCGCTAAGGGTTCCAAGGCCAATATGTATAACATCGGGGACCAAGGACATCCCTGCCTAGTACCCCTACTTAGGTGCCACTTATCGGATATCACTGATCCCGTGCGCACCCTAGCCGTAGGCTGGCTATACAGTAGTCTCGCCCATCTGATATAGCCTGGCCCAAACCCATATTCCCTCAGGACCTCAAACAGCCATGGCCACCTCACCGAATCAAACGCCTTAACTGCGTCTAGGGAGATCACTGCCATTTCCTCATCTCTTCTGTTCCCTTCTTCTATCACTCGGTGGAGCCGCCTGTGATTATGTGTTATATTCCTGCCAGGGACATAACCTGTCTGATCCGAGTGTATCAGCCTGCCGATGACCTTGCGCAGCCTATCCGCCAAGACCGCTGTCAGGATCTTACTGTCTTGGTTTAACATCGACAGCGGTCTGTACGATCCACAGTGTTGTCTCGGCTTGTTAGGCTTGGGCAGTGGTACGATCAGCGCTTCTCTGAGCGTGTCTGGCAATCGGCCTCCCTCGAATGATTCGTTGTACATCTCCAGCATGGGGGGGAGTATCTCTGCGCTATACGTTTTGTAGAACTCACTCGGGAGTCCGTCAGTGCCCGGGGTCTTGCAAGTAGGCAGCCGTTTCACCACCTCTGCCAGTTCATCTAGCGTAATGGGGCCATCTAACTCCTCCCTTTCCTCTGCACTAATCCTGGGCAGTTCTATATCTTCCAGTGTGTCCCTGATTTTATCCAGATTGTCTTCCCCTTTGTCCTCATACAGCGCTTTATAATAATCTAAGAAAGCAGCGTTAACCTCTTCCTGAGTGTGAGCCTCCTCTCCGTCTTCCCTTTCTATCATCATGACCGGGGCCCTGGGGGTTTCTCTCTTATAAAGCCATGCCAGTAGGCGACCAGTTTTGTCACCTCCTGCATGTTGCCTCTCCACGTATTTCCTGTAATTGAGGTCACAAAGCCGCTCCCAAAGCTCTGAGCATCGTTGTTGTAATTCGAGTACTAGGTCTGTGTCCGCTCCCCCTCTGGTACATTCACGCTCCAATTCTTTCTCCACTTTCTCCAGCTCAGCTAAAACCCCCCCCTGAAGGCCCTTTGATTTCGAAATAGCGTCGCCCCTCACTACCACCTTGAAGGCCTCCCAAAGTGTACCAGCCGAATCCACACTGCCCGTGTTCTCCTCAAAATACCTTGTAATCGTCTCTCTAATATCTTCTCTGAAGACCGGGTCTCTGAGCGCCTCCGCCCGAAGGCGCCATGTTGGAATCCGCCCGCTGGGGCGGCCATATTGCCAGGCCATCACCAAGGGCGAATGGTCCGACAGGACCCTCGCTCTGTATTCAACCTGTGTAGCTGTTATCGTCACTTCTGGCGTAGCAAAGAAGTAATCTAGTCTCGTGTGCAACTGTTGAGGGGCCGAATAATGAGAGTACTGCAAGGCCGTGGGGTGTTTCAATCTCCAGACATCTTCTAGTCCATAGTCGTCTAATAGTACCCGTAGAGCCCTGGCCGCTGGGGTAGGCCTGTCTACTTTCCTGTCGGACCTATCTATCTTGGGGTCAAGAACACAGTTAAAGTCCCCCCCCCAGATGATCGGTTCCCCTGCGCACGGGCCCAGGCGTGTACATAGAGTCCTGAAGTATACAGCAGTATTCTGATTGGGGGCATATGTATTAATAATACTCAGTCCTCTGTTCTCAATCAGTACCCTCAGTATTACTAGCCTACCCTCCGTGTCTACCTCCTCTCGTACAATTCTGAGTGGGACATGCGGGGCCACCCAGATCAGCACACCTCTGGCATAGGCCGAGTACGGGGAGCCCACCACTGTACCCCCCCATTTTTTCTTTACAAGGTCTAGTTTATGTTGGGCCAGGTGCGTTTCTTGTAGCAGGGCAATGTCGATCTTCTGTCGTTTAAGATACAACATGACTTTATTTCTTTTCAGGTAATTATTGAGGCCTCGGACGTTCCAGGTGGCAATCTTGAGGTCACCCATGGCAGCTATGTGTCTTCCCACCCCACTTACGGGAACCTCCAGCAGTTCTCATGACATAGAAAGCGTCCCACTGCAGCCACTCCGCGAATAAGCTCATTCCCAAACTAACCACACACACAACCAAACTCCCTTTCCCCTCCCTCTCCCACCCTCCCCCCAACACCACACACCCCAACTGTTGCCCAGCTTCAACAAAAGAGCTCAGGCACCCCCACATCTGGTTCCGCAAACACCGGTCCGTGCACGGAGCCCAGTAGGGTGAGGTCGCCCTAATGGCCACCTAACCTAAGCTATTGTGGGGAGAGAGTATCGCTCCACGGGGCTCCCGTTCAATAATAATCTCAATGTTTGTGGCAAACAGTACAACCAACTGACCTTCCATACCGAAGGTTCCGAACCGACTATAATCAAGTCTTAGAGTCCATAAGTCGCGCCATCATGCGACGCCATTTTACGTCTTCCGCAGCTCCTCAGAGTCCTTCTGGGGCCGGTCCGCCGATTCTTGAGGGCACCCTTGTGCGTCGAGCCACTCCATGGCGTCCTCTGGGGTCTCGAAAAATAAAGTTTTATGCGCATGTATGACTTTCAGTTTTGCAGGGTAAAGCAACATATATTTGTAACCTGCCTCCCTCAACCTCCGTTTCACGGTTCCAAAGTTCATGCGACTCCGCTGCACAGCTAGGGTGTAATCCGGATACGCCGTGATGTTTGCTGCTCCTCTCTTGATCGTGCCTCCTTTTCGAAAATGTTCTAATATTCTTTCCCGATCACGATAGTTAAGAATTTTGGCAATGATGGGTCTGGGCGGGTTTCCAGGAGGCGGCCTCGTCGTCAGGGCTCTATGTGCTCTCTCCACTGCGAAGCCTTGGGATAAGGCCCCTCTGGATATCTCTTGCAGCAACATGGTCTCAACGAAGTCAGTAGGGTCACGGCCCTCCGTCCCCTCCGGTAGGCCCACAATGCGGATATTGTTGCGACGGGCCCGTCCTTCCGCCTCCTCCGCTCTACTTTCCAGGTTGCCCACCCTTTGGATTAGGGCGTGCAGTTTTGCCTTGTGGGTGGCACAGTCCGCCGTATTCGGGCCAACTTCTTTTTCTAGGGACTCTGTGCGCTCCGCCAGAACCCTAACGTCTTGTCTCAGTAGATTGACGTCTTCCTGGACCTCCCCAACTTTGAGGTCCAATGCCGTTTTTAATTCAGAGACAGCCTGTTCTAATTTCGACTCCCAGGCCGCTCTCAGGTCCGCAATCGCTGCTAGGATTTCTTGATTAGAGCTTGAAGTCGTCGCGCTACCCACGTCCGGTGCATCCTTATTCTTGGTGGCGTCCGAGCCCGGAGACGTTTTGGTGAAGTCATCCAGCGTGGGCTGTTTCGCCTTAGGTCGCACTGCCTTACTGGACATGGTTCTGAGGATGTGCAGGTCTACCGAATGATGAGTGGGCGCACTGCACGCCGACCTGGTTAGGTCTTCCCGCAACTCTTTTCAATCCCGTCTCAGGTCTATGTCAGCCATTTTGAGTCGCCCTTTGTTCTCAGCGTCTCTCGACTTTTCTTCTCCGATCTCAGCCGTCGTAGCTACTATGACCTCCAAAAGTTCACAGTACTTCGGTAGCACCTTCACACGCTGGCATGCATATCGTCGGTATTCAATAAGCAGTCGTACTGCACTGATTTGCCCGGATCTGTTCAGGATCTCGGGAGCTCCGCTGGAACGCGTCCTCCTACATGGCTCTCGTAGCCACGCCCCCCGGTTTGTAGCACTATATGAATGCTAAATTATTATTATAACCACACACAGTGCTCAATAAATTCCTATAACATAACACTATGTAATAGTCGGGAGACGGAAGGGTTAAAGTTGTAATTGAGAAAACCTAAAAGATGTGGTGGCCTAAGCAGGCCAAGCAGCGCCCTGTTCATCCCGGGACTAGCCAGCCCATTATGTTCTGTAGGAACGGCGTCCCTGCTTCAGGCGCAAACTGAACACGGCCTTCTTTTAATGGACTCTTGTCTATTGCTGACATTGTCTGCTTGGTCTAGTACTTAGATGCCCTGGGCTGTAGGCGCTATATAGATAGGATATAGAACGTGAATGTTGTGGATAACAGAGGGAGTGAAGGGGGTGCCTGTTCCAACTGGCACGTGAGATGTGATCAGATCAGTACAAGGGGGCAGGGGGAATTTGGGGGGGATAGAACATTCTTTTGCGTTTGAAAGGAAACTATAATATGCAGAATCAAGAGAACAAGTCGGGGCATAAAGAAGATGGGGGGGGGGCTAAGGCACAAGGCCACCCAGGTATAAGACATCACAATTAAAAGGAGAAGGGACAGAAAGCCACCTGAGGTGGAGAGATGGGCGCCCAGGAGTCCAAACGAAAAAGAAAGGAGAAAAGCAGAGCATAGAACAGAACTAAAAGGCGGAATGACAGAAACAGCAACTGACAGGACTAAGAAGAAGAGGTGAAGCCATAAGTGAGCAGGTACTGGAGTATCTGAGAAGTACAGAGCTCGTAGCGTCAATAAAGGTGCAACAGCCACACTCTCTGATCCCGGCAAGATGAAGGGGCACTGAAAATAATAATAATTCGCATTTATACCTTGGAAGGATGAAAGACCGAGTTTGGCCCTGCCGGGATTAAAACCTATGTCAGCAGGATCTGCACGGGTGTCAGAACGAGCGCTGAACTAGCTGTGCTATCTGACCGGCTATATAAAAAAAAAACACCAGATTGTGAGCTGAAGATGAAATCAGGAGGAAAAGAGGAGGAAAAAAAATCTTTTTTTCTTTAAAACAGAGAAAATAAGTAGACTTCCAAGAATTAACAGCCAGCACCCTTCCACATATAGGGGTCTGGTTAGGTTCTGACCTTTTAATATCATCACAGATAAGCAAACTTGTAAGTAGTTGCTTTTATTCAAATGAGAAACCTAAAAAGGTTCTTGGACTACTTTCCTTTTCATGCAAAAATGTGTGGTTGGTCGCTTAGACAAATGTAATTCAGTGTACCTAGGACTTCCCCAAAAATCTCTGGCCAAACTTCAATATATCCAGAATGCAGCAGCAAGAATGTTATTTCATTTGAGTCGACAAGACCATATGTCTTCGTCCCTGCGTGATCTACACTGCTTACCAGTGGCACAATGTAAAGTTCTCTGCCTGTTGCATAAAGCATGTTATCGCTAAGGGTCCACATACCTAAGGCCCCTCAACGCTCAGACCAGAAAAAATGCAACCCGCTAGGAAGAAAGGCCCAGCACACCCCTTGCAAGGTTTATTTCCACAAAAATAAAGATGCGACAACAAAGCACTCTGCTGCCACGGAACGTTCTGCCAAAATCAGTACAAACAACACATTAACAAGGCACACAGCGTCATTCATCAGTGACATCAGTAGCTGGTTGGTGCGACTCTATGCATAAGCTGCCTGCTCCATAAGGGTTGCCAGGACATTGGTCGAGGCCTCTTTTGTGCATCTTCTCCCACGTGGGTTTCTACTCGCGTGTCATCAGGCATGAAGCTATAATTAATTGCTCGTTATACAAAGAAAAACAATGCATTCCCTGTCTCTAACCTAATGTGCACCTGGTGCTGCAGACAAGGGCTAAGAGGATACTTCAAGGTCATTGTAACTCACAAACCCCAGCTTGATAGACAGACAGACCCTCGTTTTAGGTTTATTGTTTCACCCCTCCCGGCACCACAAATCAGGTAACCTACGCAAAGGCAGCCTGTCACTGCCTTCTGATCTTTTTTGATCGATCGGGGGTCTTACAGCTTTATGGTCAGTGGTCTGGGACCGACTGGTAGCTTGCAATGCTGGGTTCTTGGGTCGGGGCCATCTGGGCGTTATTATTTAGAGCTTGGACGGGGGACGGTGGGAGGCTCGTGCCCTCCTTCTCGTGGGATCGCTTTCCTCAGGGAGCTCTCCACCCCCTCGTGGCCTTGCAGGGCGCATTCCTCCTGGGATACGAATGCTGGTAACACAAGACAATGAAAGGTCTATGGATCTCTGCAGCTCTGGCCTTTCTCACCAGTATCCATGATGCGACCTATTCTCGCATGCATACACTTAGTTCCATATCTGTGGCCTAGGCCTGTAGCCCTGGCTGCAGCACAGAGTTTGACCTTAATTTCAATATGGCTACGATTATCTAAGATGGCGTTTTTATTCCCAGTGTACGCTAAGCTCCACGCACTGTAGCCCCGGTCGACACCCCAACCCCCTGTACCATCCCAGAGCCCCTCCCGTACACCTCCAGGCCTTTGCCTCATCCCTCCTTCCCAACGAGACGTCTAAGACAATAGATAATACATCATCATTTGAGATCAGCATTGGTTAGTCTTTTCCAGTCCCTACGTTCATGCACTAAAACTGGAGCAGGCGTCAGGTGGCACGGACGGTTATGAAATACCCTGAAAGCTCCACTTCGCCTGCCAGAAATACAAGAATTTAAGAAAAAATATAAACCTTTCGTGTTGCCTAGGGAATAGCAAGATTATATCCTCTGACTCAGTTAGACCTTCAAGGTGTTACATGAAGTTATTCTGTGCCTTGATGTCCCTTCGGTGACAAGATGTTTGCATTTTATCAATTCGTTTACATCTGCAGCAAGAAAACAAGCAGATAAACACTGGCGAAGCTCCAGAGTAAAAGAAGGAAAAGAAAAGAAAATGTTGGTACCATGAGCATAAACATGCGCAAAGAACCCTACATGCAATCATTAAAGAAGCCGGAGGTATAGGGCAAAGAGAAAATAGTAAGGGGCCAAGAACAGAGCCCTGGGGTACCCCACAAGGAAGAAATCTAGAAGAACAAAGGCTTTTCGAAGAGGCTATGGAAGAACAGAGATATAGATACGAAGAGAACCAGGGATAACAAGAGAGGAAAGACTATGAAGAAAAGGAAAATGGTTGACAGTGTCAAAAGCTGCACTTATGTACAATAACACTAGAAAGGAAGAAAGTTTAGGACGACGGGCCATGCAGAACTGAGTTGGATACAGCCACTAAAGCAGCCTCAGGAAAATGCCCCGGACGAAACCCGATAAATATGGAGAAAATAACCGATGTCAATTAACGGGTGTTGCTAGGTCTGGAAAAGACCCGGGGCTACGCCAATGTCGGAACTGTCGGGACTGGGGGCTAGCTAGCCTGTTTGTAGCTCCTGAGATTCTATCCGAGGTTACAACCAAAAGACCACAGGATATAGCCCCCTCTGCCCCCCCAGAAACGCCTCTGTCAATTAATATAACAAAATAGTTGTTTGTGCCAGGCTATTTTGCAAGTCTATGCAAAAAGGACGAGCATACCCGTCCTTGGTACTTAAGGGGTTAAGAGCCAATCTCATTCACTCAAGAATTAGGATGTATAGTCTCTTATTAGTGTCTTCCCTAGAAATCTCACAGTGCAACAGTTCTGCTTCTCATTCCCTTTGTAGTTGATGCTGACTACATCGCCAGACCTCTCAAGTTTCCACTCGCCATGTGTGAGAAGGCCATCCAGTCGTATGTTTATTCCTTTGAATTCTTGGGTGGGCATTTTTTCATCCCCATTTTGAGTTTCAGAAGACTACAAGTCCCAGAATTCCCGGTCTTGGCACTTGGTTTCTTTAGAGAGCTTTTGGCAGAGTGCGCACGTTCTCTGCTTCCTCCCCGCCTTCACCCGAAGGTAGAGACACACGTAAAAGACGGTGTGCTCGGGCCCACTGGACAGATATCTGCTCCCATCCATCATGCTTTAGAAATAGGAGATTTCCACACAATAGGAACGAGAGTGAGATGTCCATCTCATGACATGGAAAGTTTGGAAATAACTGAGCGCGTGTAATTGACGACACTTGGGCAGAAATGATCTCGTGGCAATAGATGGATTCCTTGCACGGATTCGCCTGGTTTTATAAGCCTCCAGCGATTGATGAAAGGTTCTCCTGCTAATGGGGCTCTCTCCATGCTCTTCACCCCAGTGTTTATTCTTAAATTGTGCAACTAATACATCGGCTGTTTTGGGTTTCATGAAAGAGCATCTTAACCCCTTAACTGCCAGGCCATCATGCAAAAAGGACCAGCAAACTCGTCCTTGGCACTTAATTAGAGGGCTGCAGAACTGCACAGAGGTTGAACTGGACAAACACCGGACCACGTTTAGAGAGATACAAAAGGAGAAACATTCATTTGAGAGATTTCGAGTTACAGAAATAGGTCTCGGGGAATAAAAACAACAACATTGCCATCTTCTGGTTCCCGGATAAATGAGATCCGATTTTGAAATAGGAGCATTTTACTTCCCATTTTTTTTAGTTCAGAGTAAAATGATTTGGGGAGTAAAACAGTAATTCCTGTTCCCAGAAAGCAAGTACAAATATGGGTTATAGTTATTCATGCAAATTAAAGGATACATGTTTACCTTAAAGTTCCCCTTCAGATCAGGCAGTAATGGTATCAGAGTGCCTTCCTGTGGCACTGCTCTGCTGCACCTCTGATCCAAAGCAATGTCACTGGTAGTATAGCTCAGCGGCAACACAGGTTCGAATCCTGGTCCGCACTTACAAAACTCTTCGGTATTAAGCGCGTTATAAATAAGCAATTATAATTATACATGGAGTTTTGCAGGAAGGTCGGGACGTCTCCTAGGAGTCCACCGTTTCATATTTATTCTTGAGAGTAATTTTACTCCCTATTTGGTTTTGTGCGTTGGTAGCATCTGCCTGTTTTTAGGTAGTAAAAGTGTACACCATGCCATTTATGTTTAGGGCCGGCTGCCCCTTGTTATGTAGCGGTGCTCCGGAGGACCCCGCACGTGGGGCTGGCACCGGTCCAGGAGGCCGCGCGGCCTGGGGCGCGGCATCAGCAGGAGCGCGGACAAAAGACACCCACACGCTTTGCTGGGTCTGCCCGGAACTGCCTCCCACTGCCGGGGGCGGGGCTTTTATTAAAAGGCCCTACGTCACCGCGTTGCGGGACGTAGGGCGGATATAACATTCCTCCTTTATTTCAAATAAACTTAACATCAACACAATCAACATACTCAACTTCAAACTCCTGACACAGTTCTCTGCTCACACTGTACCAGCTCCCCCTTGTGTGGGATGCCTGGCAACGGTGTCCTGCTCAGCATACATAGTCATTCAGCCTCGCGGGCGGCCTCGTGTTGGTTCTCAGACAATACCGCTTCACCTGGGGGCTGTCCCCGCTCGGCTCGTGAATCTGCTCACCTTCACTGCATGTGTCCCCACTGCCGGGCAGGCTCTCTGGTTGCCAGCTGCGGTCCCATGCGGCTTCTTCCTCTGGGTCTTGCGCCAGCTCTTCGCTGTCTTGTTATAAGTTGTCGTCGTCTTGAGGGCCCTCGCAATCCGTCCAGAGAGTGCAGGGCACGGGCTTGAACCAGGAGGCATTCCTTGTCACTTTCCGACGTCCCCGGGTCACAGTTATCATGGTCCCGCGCCGGTTGCTGACAGTCCATGGCAGTTCCTCGTACCTGGTGTCTAGCTTGGACTTCGTGGGGTTTCGTAACATGATGACTTGGTCACCCACTCGATGGTCGGACGGCCTTGCTCTTCTTTTGGCACTCATGTGAGCATTGGCACGTGTTCTCCTCATCTCCATGCGGGCATTGTCGACGTCATCGGGGGTCCTGCTTGGGTGATGGGGAATCGACGATTTGATGATGGTTCCAAACATGAGGTCAGCAGGTGGTATGCCCATGGTGCTGTGTGGGGTGACCCGATAGTTCCGCAGGAACCGGTATAGGTCGATCTTCCACGGGCTGGCGTTTGCCCTTGATACTCGGAGCACCTTATTGATGGTCCTCATAAACCGCTCGACGTCCCCATTGGCTTGTGGCCACCTCGGCATGATGTGGTGGTATTTGATGCCCAGTTCCTGTAGATATTGCTTGAACTCTTCCCCTGTGAACGGGGGTCCATTGTCACTCTTAATGGTTGTGTGCAGACCATGAGTGGCAAACATCTTTTCTATCACCGGGATGACCACTTCCGCGGCGGTGGACTCCAGTATCTCGACCTCTGGATAGCGTGAGTGATCGTCGATTGCCACCAGTAGATGTAGACCCTCTCTGATTTTGCAAAAATCAATACTGATCGCTTCCCATCGTGCCCGGCCGCGCTCGGCCGACAGAATCGGTTCTGGATGTGGGGGCCCACCCGTTATTTGGCAGCGCAAACATGTGTTCACTAAGCCTTCGACACGATCGTCGATGTGAGGGAACCACACCCTGTGTCTGACCCGGGTCTTTGTTCTTGCGAGACCTTGGTGCCCTTCATGCGCTAGGGCTACTATCCTGTCTTGCAGATTTGGGGGTATGATGATGCGATCTCCCCTTAGCAGGAGCCCTCCTTCGGTGATTGAGAGGTCTTGTCGAACCGTGAACATGCCGGATAGGAACTCCCTAGCCCCCTCGGTTCTGTTGCGGGTGTGCGTCATGAATTCCTTCCAGTTACCTGACATGATGGCATCTTTTACCAGGTCGCAACAGGGGTCATTCTGGGTTTCTGTTGCAATGTCCTCAATGTTTACCGCTTTGGGCCTCATGGTGCGAACCACTTGACAAACGTGTTCCTCTGTTTCTTCGGCGATCAGAACATCCTGCTGAGTGGCTGGTCGTGGGTGTCTCGAAAGGAAGTCCGCCGGGTTACCACTGCCCGGCTGATAGACGAGTTCGAAATCATATTGCTGGAGGTGTAGCAGCCACTTGGTGATTCTGGCTGGTGGGTGCGCCGATGACCCGATGAAGATTGGTAGTAGGGGCTTGTGGTCAGTGATTGCCGTGAACTTGCGCCCATACAGGTACATGTGGAAGTGTCGACACCCCCATAGTACGGCAATGGCCTCCTTCTCTATGTGGGAGTACCTTTGTTCCGTAGCTGTGAGTGCCCTGGATGCATATGCGATCGGTCTTTTTTCGCCCTCTTTCGTGACCTGCATCAGGATTGCTCCAAGTCCTACTGGGCTGGCATCCACAAATAGTTCTGTCGGGAGGTCCGTGTCGTAGTAAGCCATCTTGGTATCAGTCGACAGGGAGTCTTTAATGCTCTCAAAGGCTTCCTGGCATTCCTGCCCCCAGACCCACTTGGTGCTGACCTTTGTTAATTCCCGTACAGGTTCAGATAGGGTTGCTAGGTTTCGAATGAATCTGCCACAGTAGGTGGCCATTCCCAGAAAACTGCGTACTTTGGTGGGGGTCGCTGGGGGACTAGCAGCTTGGATGTCCGCCACTTTTTGGGGATCAGGTGAGATGCCGTGCAGTCAAACTTGTACCCGAAGAAGGTTATTTCCGATTTTAGGAACTCGCACTTCTCTCGATGGATTGTGAGTCCGGCTTCTTCCAGCCTGCTCAGGAGTGTCTTGAGTCTCGTGATGTGTTCCTTGGTGTCAGGTGCATGTATTAGGATATCATCGCTCACGTTCAATACCCCTGGTATGCCTCTGATGACTTCCTGGATGGTCTGTTGAAAGACTTCCGCGGCCGATGAGATGCCGAAGCTCAGGCGCTTGTACCTCCTCAGACCTAGGTGAGTTGACAAAGTGGTAATGTAGCGCGACTCTCTATGGAGCTTGAGTTGGTGGTACCCCGCTTTTAGGTCTACCTTCGAGAACACACATGACCCAGTGAGGTCGGTGATGATTTCATCGATTGTTGGTGTTATGTGTCGTTCCCTTTTTATGGCCGCATTGGGCAGGCGCATGTCAATACAGATCCGGACTTTTCCAGGCTGTTTGGGCTTCCTGGTGACCACCATCGGGGAGACCCACGGCGTTGGTCCCGTGACTTCTTCAATGATGCCGGCAGCTTCCAGTGACCTTAATTCTTTCTCTACCTGTTCCCTCATGTGGAACGGTGTCCTCCGGTGTCTCACCGCACGTGGTTGCACTGATTGATCAATGTGTAGTTTAATAGTCTTTCCCTTGAGACAGCCTATCCCCTTCTGTAGCTTGGGGTGTTGCCTGAGAAAGTTCTCGACTTCGGCTGCGTTGTCAATGTGGCAGATGAATTTGACCACGCCCAAGTCTTCAGCCGCATCTCCGCTCAGTAGGCTTTCGATTCCCGCCTTCACGACATATATCTTTGACCACACCTTCTGTTCGCCATGTTCAAGAGTGGTGCGGAACCTCCCGATGACTGGCAGGGGTCTCCGGCTGCCGTAAGCAAATAGCCGAGTGTCTGTGGACTTGAGCTCAGGTGGTGGTGTAAGTCTGGAAAACACTGGTTGGCATGACGTTTACCGAAGCTCCCGTATCAATGGTCATCCGTACGTACTGGCCTTGGATGGAGACCGTGCATTTTCATCGCCTGGCGGTTCTTTGCGGCGGTACTGGCCCCTGGTTCAGTGTAGATACCAGGTATACCTTTCGGCCCTTTCCTTCGCTCTCCGTGCCTGCCGTTTGCCGTAGGGCTGAGAGATCATCCCCTTCCTCTTCCGTCGAGGAGTTGACTACTGCAACCCTCCTTGCGCTGGCTTGCTTCTTTTTTTTCGGTGACCCCTTTTCCTGAGCGCCTTGTGGGGGCTGCAGTGGCGTGTTCGCTGATCTGCACACTTTTGCGTAGTGATCTTTCCTGCCGCACGCTCCGCACGTGGTGCCTTGCGCCGGGCAGTGTCGCCTTCCGTGTCTTTGACCACCACACCACCCACATTCCGTGGGTCCTGGTACTCGAGGTTGCCACCTGTTCTGGGTGTGGCTGCCACCACTTTCACCTCTCGTAAATTGTCTGTCGGAGATCTGGGCGACCATCGCTGTGGAGAGGGACGGCTGCAGTTTTTGTAGTATTGCTTCCATGTTGGCGGCCCTGGAGTGGGCAAGCTCCCTCTGTCGACCCAGTTCCAGGATGCGTTGTAGAGGGATGCCTTTCTCACTGAGTACGAGTCGCCTCAGCTTCTCCGAATGTATGCAATTTATGATTTGTCGTCTGATCTCCCTCTCAGTGTTCGTGAACTCACACGACATGGCCAGTTTCCTCAACCTCGTGTGGTAGGCGTCTAGAGTCTCATCGGTGGCCTGGATGGTCGTGCAAAAAATTAAAGTCTCATAGTCTGGATTTAGTTGCGGGAGAAAATGTGCCGTTAACGCATCCTTTGCACTCAGGTATGCGTCTTGGCCATCATCAACATTCAGGGAGTTGAAGATGTGTAGCACCTCGTCGCCCACACTGAGGAGTAGATGAGCTTTCATCTTTCTGGATGACGTGATATCCTTGCATTCCATGGCCATCTCGAACTTTTGTAGCCATAACTGCCATCTGGGTCCACTGGACGATGGGTCGGTGAATGGGTCGAAAGGTTGGACCAACGTCGACGAACTGCCCTGTGTGCGGGGTGGTGGCGACGCCATCGACAGGTTTGCGGCAATCCTGGATGGCGTGGAAGGTCCAGGAGTTGATGACCCAGCCGCCATGGTGTCACGTACCCTCGGTTTGTTGTTTATGCTGTCGTGCTGGCCTGATGTTGTCCTGCCTTATGGGTTCGTCCGCACTTTGCATTGAGAAATATTCTTTTGCGGTGAATGTGCCCACTGGCACTTGTGCGCCGACCGATGGGCGCCTTGTAGCATGTGCGCCATGCGGGAGAAATAGCGAAGAAGAGAAAAAAAAAAATTCTCGACCCCTTTTGGATAGGGTATGAGAGAAGAAAAATTATTTTATTTTATTTTTTTTGGGGGGGGTGGGGGTCACGTGGTCTCGGTGGCCCCCACCGGGTGTCCAAAAATTCGTACGGGACGTCCGTGGGGCATCCGCGTGTGAGTTGTTCTAGAGCGCATGGTTGCTCGCTCACTTCCTCGTCGCCATTGCTATGTACCGGTGCTCCGGAGGACCCCGCACGTGGGGCTGGCACCGGTCCAGGAGGCCGCGCGGCCTGGGGTGCGGCATCAGCAGGAGCGCGGACAAAAGACACCCACACGCTGTGCTGGGTCTGCCCGGAACTGCCTCCCACTGCCGGGGGCGGGGCTTTTATTAAACGGCCCTACGTCACCGCGTTGCGGGACGTAGGGCGGATATAACACCCCAATCTATGCCAACCCACAATGATCAGGGCCTGAGGTGGGAACACACAATTAGAAAAGAGATTTAAAAAATTATAGCTTTGAGGTCAAACTGTCAGAATGTGCGCATTTATTTTAGCCTGGCTCTACACGAGGAGCAGCGTGGAGAATCACACGAGTAGTACATACAAGGTGGTTACACAGAATTAGTGCCCGTCGAGGGGTGGCCCTCGCCGGGTCGTTAGCCACCCCACAAATACATTCCTGCTCCTGATGCGCCCCGCATCCCCCAAAGTTTCTTTCATTTCTCCAACTGGCTGCCATGGAAAGGAAGAAGGGGCTACATGTAGTCCCTTCCCATTTTCTTGGCGCCCATTTTCTTCTTTTATTTAAATATCTTTTTTATGGCCGCCATGGAACAGGAGAAGGGACTTAGTGTAGTCAATTCACTCCCTTCCATGGCGGCCATTTCATTATTTACTTTTTTAAATATCTTTTTTCATGGCCGCCATGGATAGGGAGAAGGGACTACGTGTTGTCCCTTCTCCCCAATCCACTGTGGCCATTAAAAAAAACAATTCTCGAGTTGCAAAACGGTTTCCATGGCATTTCCCCAACTTGAGAAAAAATATTATCAGTACAACGTGCCTGGGTACCAATAGCAATGTTACACGGGAAGGAGGGGCATTACCGAGCCTGGTAATACCCTGGGGCTTCGTTAAGGCTATCGCTTCACTCTGTCCTGTAACTATGGCCCAGGGGCATTACCTGACCTGGTAATGCCCCCTTGCCTGTGTAATATCGCTTAAACCTATCACAGCGATTGCCATGACAATGCACCGGTGCCAAGGAGAAGAGGGCATTACTCCAGGAGTGCCTAAGAGGTGGCACAAACTGCAGTACTTGAATCCTCGCTAGGGCAGACGCAAATAATGATCTAGATTAGCTTCAAGCAGTAGGGGAAAACAATCTTCACAAAGAAATAAAATATTGAAAACTAGAAGGATCCCAGTGAAATAAAAAATCATTAAGAGCATCAGTAGCTGTCTCAGAATATCATTGACGGGTTGGTTATTAAGCGTGTAGAGGATTACAGGTACAGAATACATTCCAGACAACATATAGGGTGACTGCATGGCAATAGCCACAAAAGACCAGAACTCATGCAAGGGGCAAAAAGATACAATATGGGTGAATACCATCTAGATTTAAAGTTACCAGCCTCCAAAATAGATTCAGGCATAGAACGGATTCCTGGCTACATATAGAGGGGATCATAAGACAATATACAGAAATGCAGAGGATCCGCTCGAGGAACAAGCGAGGATACAACAATGAAAAGTAACAAATTCAATAGCTCAAAACTTCGCACCCTTAGAACAGAGTGCCGGCGAACACCCAAAGCAAGTGCTGCTACTCGCTTAAATACTACCTATGTCAACATGTTTCGACTGCTAATAAATTAAGAGAATCTTCACCAGGATAAACCTGCTGCATTTATTACCCACCATGATATTTGATTGGACCCTGTTAATAAGGAGAATAACAGCTCTTTCTGCATTTTTTGTGAGACAATCACCAACTCTTTATAGAATGTGTACTCCTATCCCCTGATCTATTTTTTTTGTTTTTGTTTTTCATGATGTTCCCAGATAACTAATTGGAAACAAAGATGAATACTGAGGAGATAATGAAAAAGTTTGTAAAAAAAACGAAATCATTTAATAACAATTTATATATATATATTTGTGATACGGGCCCAGTCTGACTGCTGTATGTAAAGACAGTACCAACCTGACCCGGCCCTCCCAAACTTAAGAATGCCTGAAATACTTACCGGCAGTCGTTATTCCTTCTCCTACTGTTCCTCGTCACAGTCTTTACTAATGAGTGATGTTAGGAGATTCATGACGGTAATGCCTGTATTGCCATCCATCCCTCCTAGTGGCACTCTTCTTTGTTAGTAATGGGGACTGGGGCCAGGAAGACAGAGATGGGAGTGATTGATCTATGTGGTAAGCAGTACTTTGATAAAGGCTTGAAAAGGCACAAACAAGGCCTCTGGACAATTCTACCGCGTGTACTGTCTAGTTAAGAGGTTTGTTTGTCAATGGGACCTCAGGTCCATATGGTCCATTTCCAGCTGCGGGGTTCTCTCTCTCTTCTCATGGATGAGCTTGGGGGAAAGCGACGGGGGCTGCACACCATCGTCACGTTCGCATTGATACTACCTGCCCTTAACACCCCCCCTAACTTTGCCTTGAATCCCTGGAGTAGTCCAACTCCATGCGTCGCCACAAGGCCGTACTCAGATCGACATGTACCAGTTGCAGAACAGTGGAGCTTTGATAAAGAGGTATTAGCCTATTTGACCTAAAACATTTGTCCTTTGGACCAACTGACCGTTTCTGAGCGGCCCGAATTGACCTTTTTTTGCATCCGGTCCAAATTGACCTTTTTGTTTTTAGGTCAAATAGGTTAATACCTACGTACCTGAACATGAGGTCCCCTGCTCCTCATGTTCATGTAAGTAGATCAAAGGGGAGTTGCGGGGGTGCCCCCCGCATCATTAACAATGGAGGTCGATTTGGTCAAAAGATCAAATGTTTTTAGGTCAAATTGCCAAGGTACCGAAAGGTCAAACGTACCCAAACTGATAAAGATGCACCTTGCCGCCATTGGTTTAGAGGAGAAAAATCAAAGTGCCAGGAGGGTTTTGAGAGACAGCCAAAGGAACAAGCACTGGAAAAGCCAGCGGTTTCAGCTTTTCTAATGGCAGACATGTTCACCCTATGATGTGTGTTTACATTATAACAACACTTATATTGCAACAATGTTCTACACATCATCCCAACAACATTAATAAATACTCATGGTACTACTAGTGTCTACCTTTTCTATACAAAAGAAAAAAAAAGAGACACACCAAGTACATTAACCCTTTCAATGCCAATCCCAGGTCTACTGAATGGAATACAGAATTATTAGGGTATTTTTGAGCGCAGACTTAGCTTTGAGAAGCTACGGAGCAGTTTACAATCATAGGGGAAGAACAAGGTTAGGGAGTGGAGAAACGAGGGAGTGGGGAGATAACAACAGGGGAGGGCAGGCAATTTGTCAGCAAGGGATCTACAAGCAACCAGGGGAGGAACCAGTGGGGATCAGATCACAGCGTCTCAGGTAGGGTACAGAGTGGAGGGTGTGGAACTAGGCGTTGTGGAGGAGGCAATCCTTGAAGAGGAGGGTCATGAACTGCTTCCTGAACTGTAGAAGTCAGTGGGTGAGTCTAATGCTGAGGGGGAGAATGTTCCAGAGTCTGGCAGCATAGACAGGGAAGGCCTGTCTTCTGGTTCTTTCCTTTATTCCTGCACCAGCGAAGTTCAGGTCTGCACATGTCCTTACTTCTTGTGAATCGTACCCTCCGGAGATGCTGAGTTTCTCAGAGAGGTAGCTTGGAGACTTAAGATGACAGCCTTGTAGATGATGCAGCAGGATTTGACGAGGATACAGGCTTGCAGCGGGAGCCAGTGCAGCTCGATGAGGGTCCGGGTGATGTGGTTGAATATGAGGAGTCCTTTGATGAGTCGTGCTGCAGCATGCCGGACACATCTCAGGTGTGCCAGGTTAGTCACCTGAAAGCCTTCCAAAAGGGCATTGCCGCCATCTAGGTGGGAGAGGACCATAGTGTGGACAGCAGACCTCAGTTGTTTTCTGGGATGAAGGGCCAGGTTTTCTGCAGGTAAAAAAGAATTGGATTTGGCCGTGGAACTTTGGTTGTACACAGAAGCCCACTCTACAACTTCCCCAATTTAAGGGACTGATTCATGGAATAATTTGCATGGGAAATCGGGGATTTGCACGCCATTCTGCATGCAAAACCCTGTTCGTTGATTCATGGAATCGACTGTGAAGCACTTTTTCATAACTTGCTTGGCATTTGTGCAGGCTTGGCACATCTCTGCGAGCCGCCGAGTGCCTTGCGTGAGACACCATGCAGAGCGTGGTCGAGGCCTGCGCAGAGGGCGAAGTAGGGGGCGGAACTCGAAAAATGAGGAAGAACAAGGGAAAAAGTGGGCGTTATGAGGGACGGGCCACAGGCAGTCCATAGCACGCCCACAAATGTGCATGACAGTGTATTCATGGATGTGACCGCGCAACCTCTTGCCTGCAAAATGCCCACGTAAATCCCTCCATCTCTCAGCCAGCCAAAGGGAGGCGTAAGTACACTTGCGCATAGGAATTACAGCTGCAGCACAGAGGTGGGTTTGCATGTCGGATTTATGGGTGCGTGTGCACAGCCGGAGATCCAATCGGACTTAGGTGTGCGCATACGCAGTGTAGTTTGAAGCAGGAATGATTTAGCAGATTTTCCGAGTTTTACCCAAGTTACGATGCATGGTATGCATGTTGTCGGGTGCCAGTAACAGTTATGGGGGACCTCGAGCAGGGTCCACGAGATGCAGGACAACTTGCGGGGGACCCCATGCCCTGTTTGAATGGTGCATGTATTCTCAGCCGGGGGATCATACAATGGTAGCTGTTCTAGCGGTTTTGTTTTGTCTGGGGGCATGTCGGGGCGTTCTGGCCGCGACTTGCGTATACGGATACTCTGCACAGAAAATTCCATGAATAAGCATTTTTTATTCTGTGTACAGGGTCGCACAATGTCATTCTCGGCGCGCTGCCCTTCTGGAACTAATCAGCTCTTTACCATGTATCGGCAACTGAGAGTAAAACGAGAGGGTTTTGAAAACATATTTTTATGCATTTTAAGGGCAATCAAAGGGTTATTTCAGAGCAGTGTGCTGGGATGTTTTTCTGCTTAGAAATTAAGTGGCTGAAGCCACACTTGTTTAAGGAGTCGTTACTGTGCTAGAGACTGCTTGATAGCTGCAATTTACCCATCACCTTTGAAAGCAGAAATGCTTTTTTCTGAATCACCTTAATGTGACACGAATTTAGACAACACATGAAGGATTTTGCGTCAATGAACCCATTGCCTTTCAGACATCTATTTTTGCAGCCCGGAATGTGCAACGGCTCAAATGCTAGACTAGAGTGGCAAACTGGCATACACCTTCAATAGCAATCTTCTTCATCGTTCAATTGGCTGGTGGCAACTCTAAAAAAAAACGGAATTTCCATTTTAAGCACAAAGCAGTTTTTGGATCCTAAACCTTATAGGAAAAAGCTTAACATGTTTTAAAACAAAACTAAACAGCTGTGCATTGCCTGCCAAAACCCTTCTGTGTCTGGCAGGTGCGCACCTATCACTTTTCAGTCTGTCTGGCCTCGTTGTGGCTTCTCTCTGGAGCCCTTACTATGGAAGCCAAAGCAGGAAATGAACCCCTAATCTTCGTCATCGGTACATTTTAGAGTTTCCAAGCTCGTTTTTCTTTGCCCAGCCTGGCATAAGAAGTTTTCTGAGTTTATGTGCAAGGGCCCCGCCTGCCCCCCGTTTCCCTTCCGTCTGCCAGGTCTTCAAAAGAAGACGGCCAGGTGACTCTGCGGAACAATCCCCTTCCAGATGTGGGCTTTTCTTATACAAATAATCAGTAGCAGGTGCGTGCTTAACTTCAAATGCTTCGACTGAAGTGAACCAAGACTACAACCCCCAGAATGCATCACCCTGAAAAATAACAGCAGGATACTGAAAAGTGCTGGTCTTGAAATCATCTGGTCAACCTGTGTCAAAAGCCCAGAATTGTGACGTGATATGATGGGTTATTGATGGGTTATTTATAACGCGCTTCTACCCAGAGGTTTCTAAGCGCGGACCTGGAGATCGAACCTGTGGTGATCCGTGTTGTCTTGCTTCCAAGGTGAGCACGTTGCCCCTGAGCTATACTCCCGTGAGAAGGGAGGCTTCAAATTGAGTGTTTTGTCATCAAACCACCTGAAGAGGAAACTGCTTGTGTGGACATTTTATCTGGCAGATATTCCGCAAAATTGCACAAAAACATTCTGCAAGCTGGACGAAAATGCATATGCCTGGAACATCGAGCTACAACTGTCCCGTCAATTCATTATCACACGTTTCAGACTCCTGACTACAATTAATCGAGGAAGTAGCACAATTCTGGAATACCGCTCATGAAGGCAGACATGGGCGGTAACGGCCCGCCAGCAGGCCCGGGCGAAGCGAGGCCCTCAGCTCGGGCTGTGGGCCGTTACCAGCCATGTCCACCCTCCTGAGCGGGCATGAAAGCCATTCACACCCTGGGGTTCATGCGGGGTGCGATTTGCTTGCCATTTTTTTTCCTCTGGAGATTTGCACTGCTTGCGCAGCCGATCTCCAGAGGAAAAAATAAGAAAGAAATGGAAGAAAAAGATGGCCGCCGCCACTAAGTCCCTTTTCCATGTATACGGCGGTGGCCGGGTGACTGAAGGAGCGCCAGTCCCGCAGGTAAGTGGGGATGGAGGGAGGGTGTGGGAATCAGCAGACTTTGGGGGGAGGCAACAGGGAGAGGCCTTGGGGAGGGCACCAACCCCTGCTGGGCATGGGCAGCATAGAGCCCCCCACACCACTGTGGCCCCCGTTATGCCAGTAGCTCCCTGTTGGCTCCCCATATTAACAACAAACAAAAAAATGCTGCCACCCGGGAAAGGGCTTCGGGTGGTTGGGACAGCGGATGGAGATTGTCTATTCTCGCCTGCTGTTCCAGAAACCTGATTGGCTGTGTGCCCTTTGCCGGGTGTGAATGGGGGATTCCACCCTGACCCAGTCTGCAGAGAATGAAGCTCAGACTGGCCTACAGGACAACAGGGCAAGGACCGAAGTGCAGCACCACCATGCTAGGGTGGGCCACTTTTTTTGTTCAAAACGGGGCAGTCTTTTGGATGAATTGGACCAGTTTGAGGAGTTATTTCAGTTCACAGCTGGTCACATTGACCAGCCTTACTGAACACATGTTCTTAAAAAAAAAGAAATATATATATATATATGGGATACATTACTCACCGTAATCGTATTTCTGATGCTTGTATCTGCTTAGATTCACATGCTGTGCATAGACCGACATCTAGTGGAAGCTGCGGAGTATTACAGTTTGTTTTTCGAAACTCGAAAATGGGCGTCGACACAGGGCGTGCCAGTAATACTATCCCTAGTGTGACGTCCACTGTACCCAAGATCCCTCACGCGTCTAGGATCCTCAGATTGTATTTTTTCTGACATGGAGTAGCGTGAGTACAGATAATCCAAGCAGATAGACAGAAAGGTAAGACTACAAGCAATCATGCGCCTTCTCTCAGAGGGGAGGAAGGGTGGGTCGCATGTGAATCTAAGCAGATACAAGCATCAGAAATACGATTACGGTGAGTAATGTATCCCTTCTGAGGCTTGTGGAATCTGCTTAGATCACATGCTGTGCATAGATTAGCGAGCAGTACCAGAAGAAGGAGGTGGGATGTGAGAAGGGTCATGAGCAAATAAGTGTCTTAGAACCGCTTGTCCCACTTGTGTATCTGCCTTGGAATGGGTGTCAATGCAGTAATGCTGAGTAAAAGTGTGAATAGAGCTCCAAGTAGCTGCTTTGCAAATGGTGTCAAGGGGTACATTTGCAATGAAAGCCAGAGTGGCCCCAATGCCTCTAGTAGAGTGGGCCCTTGGAGTGAAAGGCAGAGTTTTTTCAGAGAGTGAGTAACACAGCTGGATACAGTTAATAAACCACTTTGAGATGGCACCTTTAGAGACGCGATCCCCCTCTCTGCCTGTAGCTACAGAGACAAACAGTTGATCTGTTTTTCTTAGCGGTCTGGTTTTATTTACATAGTAGAGGACCGCCCTACGCACATCTAGGGTGTGTAGTTTCACCTCAGCCGAGCTTTGCGGGTTCTGGAAGAAAGCCGGAAGCTCGATGGACTGGTTTAGATGGAATTTTGATATAAATTTAGGTGAGATCCTAGGGTGTGTGCGTAAAACCAGTTTGTCTTTATGGATAGTAAAGAAGGGATCCTGCACTGACAGAGCCTGAATTTCACTGACCCTTCTTATAGCTACTAAGAAGGCCATTTTATAAGTCAGGTGTTTGAGACTGCTCTTATGCATGGGTTCGAAAGGGGGGCCCATGAGCTTGGCTAGCACCACATTAAGGTCCCACCCTGGTGGTGGGTTTGAAATAGGAGGGTGAAGTCTCTTTACTCCTTCCATGAAGGCTTTAACTACTGGTACTTTCCACCACGAAACCTTGCTATGGGAAGTGGTGTAAGCCGACAGGGCTGCCAGGTGTACTTTCAGCGAGTTAAAAACCAATCCTGCATCTAGCAGGTGGAGCATGTATGTAACAATAGTGGAAGGAGTGCAATCAACTGGGTTGATTTGTCTACTCTGGCACCAGATAACAAACCTCTTCCACTTGTCAAAGTAACAGTGCCTTGTGTTTGGTTTCCTAGATTCCTTTAGGATGTCCATACACCTCTGTGGCAAATTGATATGTCCGAACTCTATGCCCTCAGGAGCCATGCTGCCAGGTTCATTGAGTTGGGTTGCTGGTGCACTGTTTGACCTGGGTGCTGGGACAATAGGTTGTACCAGGCTGGAAGTTTGATGGGCTTGCACACCGCCATCCTGCGTAGGTGTGGGAACCACGGTTGTCTTGCCCACATGGGAGCAACTAGGACGAGCGTCATTGATTCCCTGTTCATCTTGTTCACCACTTTCCTGATGAGAGGAGTTGGTGGAAAAGCGTACGCAAACATCCCTGACCAGTTCATCCACAGGGCGTTCCCCTGGGAGTCTGGTTGGGGGAACCTGGATGCAAATCCTGGGCATTGTCTGTTTTCGCTTGTGGCGAATAAGTCTATAGTGGGGAAACCCCACTGAGAGAAGATATCTTCTACGACCTCTCTGTGAAGAACCCATTCGTGTTCCTCTGGGAGGGAGTCTCTGCTCAGAGCATTCGCTAGGGAATTGAGCTCCCCTGGAACATGTTGTGATGACAGGAAGATGTTCCGTCTGAGTGCCCATATCCAGATTTTCTGGGCAAGCTTGGACAGATTTGGCGAGCGAGTCCCTCCTTGCTTGTTCAGGTAGAACATGGCTGTAGTGCTGTCCGTCCGGATTTGCACTGACAGGTTTAGTAGGTGGGGCTCGAACACCTGAAGCGCTCTGAATACTGCCAGCAGCTCTAGCAGGTTGATGTGGTTCTTGGCCGCTGAGTGAGACCAGAGACCCTGAGCTGTGTGGTGGAGATGGTGAGCTCCCCACCCCGTCAGACATGCATCTGTAGTGACTACTGCCTGTACTTCGGGATCGTAAAAGGGTTTCCCCTGTGCGAGATTCTCTCTTGTCCACCAGTGAAGGCTTTGTACCAGTGTTGGCGAAACGACCACTAGATCGTCCAACTGACCACTTGCCTGAGACCACTGTTTCGCCAACCATTCCTGCATGGGACACATGCGCAGGCGCGCTTGGGGGACCAGGTAAATACATGACGCCATCATGCCCAGTAAACGCATTGCTTTGCGTACCGTTATTTGTTGACCGGACTGATAATGCGGAATTTGCAGTAGTATATTCCGAATTCTTTCTTCTGAAGGAAAGGTCAACCCCTCCTGGGTATCCAGGATTGCTCCTAGTAATTGTTTTGAGATGCTTGGCACCACGCTTGACTTCTTCTCGTTGATTGAGAAGCCTAACTCGTGGAGGAGGTTGATAGTCCTTTGAATGTTTGTCCTGCAAATTCCTGGGGTTTCCCCCGTTATGAGCCAGTTGTCCAGATAAGGGTACACTGGGATTGCCTCCCTGCGTAGGTGTGCAGCCGCCACCGCCAGTACCTTGGTGAATACCTTTGGTGCTGAAGCTATCCCGAAGGGCGACTGTCCACCTTGAAGCGCAAGTACTTTCTGTGCGCTGGGAACATGGAAATATGAAAATAAGCATCTTTCATATCCAAGGTTGCCATGTGATCCCCCTTTTTTAGGAGGGGGATTACCTCTTGTAGCGTGGTCATATGAAATTTTTGGGGCTTGACATACTTGTTGGCAGGCCGTAAATCCAATACTGGGCGCATTGTCAAGTCTTTCTTTGGCACAAGGAAGTAAGTTGAATAAATACCCTTGTTTACCTGGTGTCCCAGGACGAGTTCTATCGCGTCTTTTTGTAGAAGAATGGCGATCTCCTCGAGGAGAATCTTCTGATGTTCTAAGGAGTGTACACTTTGTCGTGGAGGATGGTTCCGGGGATGCTGCAGTAGCTCTATACAATATCCTGTGGATACTGTTGACAGCACCCATCTGTCTGATGTGATCCCTTCCCAAGCCTGGGTGAAGTTTGAAATGCGTCCCCCTACTGGGGTTGCATGAGAAGGGACCCTGAACTGAGCGTCACTGCTTTGGTGGAGGCGTGCCGCCTCCCTTGCTGGGGCTGCCTCTGCCTTTACCACGACCTCTCCTATTACCTCTGCCGTAACCCTGGGTAGACTGTTGGTTGTTGTTCCACTGTGTACCCTGCCCCTGGGAATAGTTAGATCCTCTCTGGGAATTTTGGCCGCGTGGGCGATGAAAATTACTATTCCCTCTCTGGTTAGGGGGTTTATTGGTTAACTGGCCAAGGGATTTGAGTGTCTCGTATTCGTCCTTGGCATTTTTCAGTGCGTCTTCGACCGCCTTACCAAACAACAGATTGTTTCCACCGGTTTCCACCTGTTTGTCCAACAATGATGCCTGGGTTTCTGCTTTAAAACCAGACTGCTGTAACCACGCATGTCTCTTGATAACAGTGCCCTCCGCTATCAATCTGCCTGCGTTGTCCGCGGCGTCGAAGGTTGCTTTCAAAATGCAACCAGACACGGCTCTACCCTCTGCAGAAATCCGAGCTAATTGTCCCTTTAACGGTTCAGGAGCAGAGGCTATGAGTGCCGCGACTTCTTCCCACTGATGGCAGTTGTAGCTGGCCAACAGGGTGGTGGAGTTAGCAATCCTTGCTTGATAGGCGGACATTGAGGCTACCTTCCTGCCGAAACCGTATAGTTTTTTGCTCTCCTTGTCGGGAGGAGCTTCTGACGAAGACAAGGGTGTCCCAGCCCTCTTATGAGTGTTGGTGACAACTAGGGAGTCTGGCTTCAGATGTCCTCTTATATAGAGAGGGTCAGACTGTGCCGCCCTGAAAAGTTTTTCAACCCTGGGATTGACTGCTCTGGTGAGGTTTGGGTTCACCAGAGACTGATCTATTCTCCGCTGAATGGATTTAAGGATAGGGATGGTCTGGGCAACAGGCCTCCTTTCTCCCACTAACTCTTCAGCGAAGTCCCTTTCCTCCTGTACACCGTGGGTGTCAATGTGGAAATGTTCTGCTGCGCGAGCGAGAACCTCATTTAGGAGGGGATGGTTATCGACCAGGGAATTGGTAACCGGGGCTTCGTTCTCTACCGGGGAATCTACTCTGTATGTTTCCGGGTCATCCTCTTCTTCTTCCTGGTCCTCATCATCCCCATAGTAGCCCGTCCCGGTTTGCTCTTCTATCATACCAAATTCTTGGTATGACAAAAGGAAGCCTCTCCTTGATACCGTGAGTATGGTCTTGCGTAAGGTTGTACCTCGAAGGGTTCTGACCTCATCGGAGTTTCAAACCGGGCCTTTTCACTTGGGGGGATAGGATCAGTAGAGCCCGAGGGTGTGGCCCCTTGTGGATCATACGAGAGGAACTGTTCTGGATTTTTATCATAAAAATCAGCCAAAGAAGACATTCTTGACATGACCCTATTTATGTCTTCACTGGACCATTTTTTGGAACTGGGAATGACTCTCTCAGCAAGTCTATGGGATTTATCTTGAGTAGCTTTGCTGGTTGTGGACCTATCAGCAGACCTGGGCCTGTCTGTCTGTTTAGGGGGGGTGGAGTGTTTCACAGGTGTGGAAGAATGTACAGGTAGTTTCTTCTGCTGTTTTCCCCCCTCCCCATGCGTAGAAAAATGTTTTCCCTGTCCCTTAGTGGCTCCGGAGTTTTTCGACGCCTGGCGTCGAGGATCGGGAGAGGTGTCCCTCTCCTTCGAGCGTGGGGCCTCGCTGGCTTTAATTGCGGGCTCCGACTCCTGGAGCGCGGCCTGGGGGTGGAAGTCGTCTTCGTCTTCCAACGATCGAACTTCTGTTAGCCTAGGGAGCGAGGCTCTCTTGGCAAGAGTGGATGATTGCCTGGAGTCATGCAGCGATCTTGATCGAGAGCGCCCAGAGGACACCGAATCGGACCGTTCTGTCTGTGCCTCTTTCCGAGAACTCGACGTCGTCGAGTCTCGGTTGGACTTAGTGTGTTTAGTGTGTGTAGTATGTGAAGCGCTTGTGTCGCCGGGGGTCTTCCCCATAGCCGCCCTGCCGGACGACCTTCCGAGGTCGGGGACCTGGGCTTGGCTGTGTTTCGACGCCGTAATGCCCTCGCCGTTCGAAAGTACGGCATCGCTGCCATCGCTGAAGGCGCCCTCCGCTGCCATGGACGCCTGCCTGGCGTGGTAGGCCCAACGCTTCGTCGAACGGTCCTTAAGTGTCTTAGGTTTAAACCTACTACACGCTCTGCAGTTCGCTTCGGGGTGGTCCCTCGGCAAGCAGAGATTGCACGTGGCGTGCCTGTCGACCCAAGGGTATTTGCGATTGCACTTGGGACAGAATTGAAAAGGGGTACCCTCCATACGCACCTTGAGGCAGCGGGCTGTTAAGTGTAGGAAATGTATAAGGTGTACCTATATACCAAGAGTGTAGAGTATGTACCATCCCCCACTCTCCCTACTTGCAGGGCCGAGGCCAGCGGCCTACCAGGCCCGGGCCGTGGCCAGCGGCCTTCCGAGGCCCAAATCCATCGTGCAGCAGCCGACGGTCGATTTCTTCTCCAGCCGGCGTCGAGTGTCGACGTTCGACGTTGGGTTGGGGAAGGATGTCAATAGATAATTATTTTAAATTTTAGCAAAAGTATGGCTAAGGCCAGAGGACTCCGCAAAATGCTTCCGACCAGTATGGCGGAAAAAAACAATCTGAGGATCCTAGACGCGTGAGGGATCTTGGGTACAGTGGACGTCACACTAGGGATAGTATTACTGGCACGCCCTGTGTCGACGCCCATTTTCGAGTTTCGAAAAACAAACTGTAATACTCCGCAGCTTCCACTAGATGTTGGCCTATGCACAGCATGTTATCTAAGCAGATTCCACAATCCTCAGAAATATATATATATATATATATATATATATATATATATATATATATATATATATATATATATATAATAGCATTTCTGATGATTGTATCTGCTTAGATTCACATGCTGTGCATATAGTCCAACATCTAGTGGAAATCTCAGAGTATTGCATCTTTTTTGTTTCTAACATCCAAAGGGGACGTCGACATGGGCATGACTAACACTATGCCCAACATGACGCGTAGTGTACCCAAAATCCCTCATGCGTCGAGGTCCCTCTAGTTGTGTTTTTTCTGCCGTGAGGGAGCCTTATGACTAACGTGAGTGAGTACAGATAGAGAGTAAGTAGTAAGATGTCTATGTTCCTTCTACTCCAAGCGGGGAGGCAGGGAGGGCGCATGTGAATCTAAGCAGATACAATCATCAGAAATGCTATTACGTTAAGTAATGCATGTCTTCTGATACTTGTGAATCTGCTTAGAATCACATGCTGTGCAAAGACTAGCGAGCAGTACCCAGAATTGGTGGTGGGATGTGAGAAGGAACAGTAGTATAGAGACGTCTTAGTACCACTTGTCCCACCTGAGAATCAGACCTAGAGTGAGTATCTAGGGAGCAGTGTTTTGTAAAGGTGTGTACAGAACTCCAGGTTGCCTCTTTTCAATTGGACCCAAGGGGAACACTTGCAATTAATGCTATCGAAGCCCCAGTGCCCTGAGTAGAGTGTGCTCTAGGCTTGAAGGGCAGGTCTCTCTTGACAAGCGTGTAACAGAGTGTGATGCATTTTACAATCCACTTTGAGATGGCTGATTTAGAGACAGGATCCCCTTCTCTACCAGCTGCCACTGGAATGAAAAACAGGTTTGTTTTCCTTAGTGGTTTTGTCTTTTCCAGATAATCAATGAGTGCCCTGCGCACATCCAGTGTGTGAAGGCTTCTTTCCCCCACGTTAGTGGGGTTCTGGAAGAAGGTGGGTAATTGTATTGACTGGTTCATATGGAACTCAAATGAAATGTAGGCACAAACCGTGGGTGAGTGCGCAACACCACCTTGTCCTTGTGAATTTTGACAAATGGGTCTAGAACTGAAAGGGCCTGTAGTTCACCAACTCTTCCTATTGAAGTGACTGCCACAAGGAAGGCGGTCTTGTAAGTGAGTGCTTCGAGGCTAGCCCTATGCATCGGTTCAAAGGGAGATCCCATCAGTCTAGTTAGTTCCATCTGGGAGCTGGGTTTGAAATAGGGGGATAAAGTCTTTTAACCCCTTCCATAAAAGCCTTGATCAGTAGGATCTTCCACCCCAATACCTTTTTCTGGGACGTGGTATAGGCTGAAAGTGCAGCTAAGTGGACCTTCAGGGAATTAAAAACCAGACCTCAGTCAAGAAGGTGAGTCAGGTATAAGACAATACGAGTAGGGGGGCAGTCAATGGGATTGATGCTCTTGGAATTGCACCAGATTTCCATTCATTGGCATAGCAATGTCTGGTGTTAGGCTTTCTTGCTTCTCTAAGTATGTCCATGCATATCTGAGGCAGCTGAAGATGCACGAACTCTATGACTTCAGGAGCCAGGCCGCTAAATTGAGAGTTTGCGAGCATGAATGGAGTGTTTCCCCTTTGTCTTGTGAAAGCATGTTGTAAGGGCAAGGTAGCTTCATCAGAGGAGAGATTGACATCACCATCAGATGGGAGAACCAAGGTTGGCAGGTCCACATTGGGGGCACCAGAATCATTGTGACTGGTTCCTGGTGCATCTTGTGCACTATCTTGTTGAGTAGGGGAGTCGGGGGGTGGGGGTGGCGCATAGACAAATTTCCCTGACCATGTTAACCAGAGACCGTTCCCCTTGGAGCAATTCTGGGGGTACCTGGAGGCATAATCTGGGCATTGTGCATTCTCCAGAGTTGCGAACAAGTCGATCTCTGGGTACGCCATTCTGTGAAGATGTTGGAGATGATGTCTTCGTGTAATCACCATTCGTACTCTGTGTGTAGTGGGAAGTCTCTGCTGAGCATATCTGCCAGAAGATAGAGTTCCACTGGAACGTGTTGAGACAGGAGGAACATCTTGTGTTTGAGAGCCCACTTCCATATGCTTTGAGACAGTTTGGATAGCCCTGGGGAGTGTGTGCCCCCCTGTTTGTTCAGGTAGTACATGGCCGTGGTACTGTCCATGAGGACTAGTACTGTTTTCCCCTGTAGTTGTGTTTGGAAAGCCTTCAGGGCTTTGAACACTGCTAAAAACGCCAGCAGGTGTATGTGGTTGGATGCTACTGCTGCAGACCAAACGTTGTGCGCCGTGTGATGAAGGAGGTGAGCCTCCCACCCCGTGAGAGATGCGTCCTCGGTGAGAGTGCTTCTACTGTGGGGGTGGTGAAGGTCTTCCCCTGTAAAAGGTTTCATCTCGACCACCACTGCAGAGAGAGAACGAGGACTGCCGAGACAACCACTAGATTGTTCCATTGTCCGCTGGCCTGACACCATTGGCTGTTGAGCCTAACTTGTATAGGGCGCATGCGCAATCGTGCGGGTGGCACTAAGTAAATGTAGGAGGCCATCATCCCTAACAGTCGCATGGCTTGGTGTATAGTCACCTCGTGTTTGGCTACATAGTGAGGGTTCTGGAACAGCATGTTTTGAACCCTCTCATTGGAGGGGAAGACAAGGCCATCTTCAGTCCGTATTAGAGCCCCTAGGAATTGTTGACTTGGCTGGGGTTTAGGCTGGACTTTTTCTCATCGATTGAGAAACCCAGACTGAAGAGTAGATGTACTGTCTTCTGGGTGTTTGATCGGCTTGTTCCGTACCAATCCCATGTTATTAGCCAGTCGTCGCGGTAAGAAAAGACTGGAATGGACTGCCTGCCCAGGTGAGCCACTACTACAGCCAGCACCTTTGTAAATACTCTTGGGGCTCAAGCAATGCCGAGGGGAGGGACCTTGAACAGATAGTGTTTGGCCTACTTTCTGTGCACTGGCAAAATTGAAATATGAAAGTTTACATCTTTCATGTCCAATCCTGCCAGGTAATCCCCGTGTTAGTAGAGGGATTAGTTCCTGCAATGTTGTCATTCTGAACTTTTGAGGCTTGAAAAATGTGTTCACTGGTCGCAAGTCTAGCACATGGCGCATGGTGAGATCCTTTTTGGGTAGAAGCAAGTACACTGAATAAATACCCTTGTTTACCTGTAGAATGGGGAGGACTTCTATTGACTTCTATCGCACTTCTATAGCACACACTTCTGCACTGATCACATAGAGAGGGACATGGATAAGATCAAATTCCTAGGATTAGAAAGAGTTGAAATTCCTGAAAGAGGAGGAAACATAGAACTCCTTTTGAGAAGAAAAGAATCAGAATGGATTTGTCTTATGGATATTTGCTCAACAGGACTGAACTCGGAGCATGAGATAGCGTATTATTGACTCTAAATAGGGCTGAACGATGAGAAAGGGTAATCCCTAGAACTGTATAGTATGGGTTAAATTTGAACTCTAGGTTGTATGATAAAAATTGTAAAATGCAATAAAAATGCAATGTATTAACATCTCTGTTTCTGTTGTAATCAAGAAAACATATGTATTCTTGTGATCCACAAAAAAAAAAGAAATGCAGAAGTTAGAAATATTGACTACATTAAAACTCGCAGGTAAAGAATAGATCTTTAGAAAAAGTGAGTGTTCAGTATCAAAATACTAAAAATAGAAGAACGTTTCTATCCGTAAGTAAGAATAAAAGCTATACATTGATAAAGAGCGTAAAACACGAGTATAGAGCGGGTTCTAAAATGGCTGTGATATGGAAACAAACATAGATGTCATCACGTATAGCAATGCAATGACATCACATTCTGGGATAGAGGAACAAAACGAGTGTAAAACATATAGTGCGGCATTGAAAATGGCGGCATTACGTATAGCAACGCGATGACGTCACTCATGCCACATATATATAAGGAAGCTCTAAAAGTGAAAAAATACAGCGTGAGAAGGAGGCTGTATAGGACAATCGTATCCAAGGAAAATGCCCATCAAGGTAAGAGAAGGGAATACTCTTTGAAATCAATGTCTGTGCTCTGGACAGTTAAGTTAATACATGCTAAGAAGTCTTTATTAGTACTAGCATCTGGGTGTTTGACTTTCCAAGCACGCCCAATAGAAAGAGACTATTAGTTAGTAGTAGCCTTCCTCAGCATCAGCACTTGGGCTTTTGATTATCTGAGCACACTCAATGGGAGGAACAATGTATTAACAAGTAAAGGGGAACTCTGAGCAAAGATAAAGCTAGAAATGAAGTGCAATAGACTTAATTAACTTAATAAGTAGTAATCTTTATAAAAAGCTTCAGCATCCCACCTTAGAATAAAAATAAACGAAGGATCGAATATTGAATGCAGTAGTGCATGAAAAGAAATGGTACACAACATGTCTGTCTATTTATTCATAGGCATTAGAAACCCTTCGAAACATAAGAAAGCAGGAAGTCTTAAGAGGGAGGAAAGAAAGTGGCACATAGGGGTAAGTATTATCAATTAACAGATTACCTACAAATGAATCTAAGAATATGGAAAAAGTTGTAAATATAAATGTTATATGCACATTGATAATTTTGAAAACATTGCTTTCCCAGCAAGATTCTCTTCTGAAGAACTATGGCAATCATTCCATGGGGAAACCTGTGTTGAGAGAAGAAAATGATTTGGGAATATCTTTATGTGGACAATTGTTGAATGGAATAAGAATCAATGAAGGAATACATTAATTTGTAGAAAACATTAAAAATTACAAATAAAAATCAATGAAGGAACAATTGATTTGCAAAACATATGTATAATTGAATATAACAAATGGATGTGGAAACAAACAATGAATATATCATTGACTTCTAGAAAGTACATTCACAAAAAAACTTGAAGTATTGGAAAGGGAAGCAGGAAATAAAATACAAAGAAAAAAAGAAAGACTGTATTTGTCTAATAGAAAATGGATCAGTGAAAACAATTAAACTATAATATCTACATTTGGCGCACTACAGCAGGGCCCAGATTGGATAAAAGTATAACGCGCTTAATACCCAGAGGCTTCTAAGCGCAGATCTGGGGACTGAACCTGCATTGTTGCCCCGGAGCTATCCTCCCGAGACTGAGAAATGCACTATTTGCAACAGATTTTACCAAAACACCACCCTTTGGGTGCTACACAAACAGTCTGTCAGGATAGGAAAGAATTGCCATTAGTGAATTTGGGCCTTTTAATTGGTGCTCAAAAGAGCCACAAGGTGACATGTAGCGTATTACAAAACACCTAAATAAATACTGGATGATTAGGAGACCCACACCTGCCTATTGATGTCATCACAGGTTCTTCAGCTTTAACTCAATGGTTTCAAACCTGAGCTAATGACCACTGTGTTTCCATGTTCCTTTTGCAATTCTCTGGGGATGTCTGTGCATTGTTTTTTTTTTTTTTTACTGTCTGTGCATTGGGGACTGTCAGATGTCATATCTATTTTATTTCACAGACAGGTGGTAGTACTGCTAAACCTACACTTTTGTGTCAGTGTGCACACAAACACTAACAACAAACAAAAAACAGACGTTAACAACCAGCGGTTGGCCCTAAATTCGGGTCCTCTGTTATCTTATGAGTACTGCTAGAACCCCAGAAATCCACACAGAGCCAAAACGCATCTGCCTTACCTCCCTTCGTACAAATAATGTGCCCTGGGTGTGGGAGTGACATACATGCAAGACACACATGATGCCAATGTATGTCTGCAAATGCCAGGCCATTCCCCACCTCGGGGGACGCCTCTAGGGCTGCTGCTCGCCTTCGAACAGGGCCATTCATTCCCCTTGAAAGAATTCTGGGGTTTTCCTCTGGTGGCACGGCTTGAAAAACAAGCAGCCGACAACGTGTCTCTTGATCAGAGACAGAGAGACCGAAACAGAGTGAGGGAGAGTGGGAGAGAGAGAGAAAGCGAGCTAATGAGAGCGCTAGATTGGCACATGATACTTAATTTGATTTATTTAATCCTTTTTTTATAATGCGCCTAATACCGTACCCGAGTTTGGTTTCTAAGTGAGGATCGGGGGTTCAAACCTATGTTGCTGTGCTGGGATTCGAGCCTGTTCACCTCCGTTCACAGACACGCATAGGCACATTATGTTAATTGACATGGGTGTAGGGGCATCTGCTACTGGCGGGGTCTTGTAGTGTTGGCGGCTTACACAGAGGTTGTTCCCCAGAGCCTGGGTGTGGGGTGAAATCTGGCCTATAAGCATCTCCTAGGTGCTTAAGAATCAAAACCACAGTCTGTCCCGAGCACTCACAGTCTATGGATGTTCTGCCTTCCGGGTACATAAACATAAGGGACTCTCTGACCCCCACCCCATCCCTCCCGGTCACCCCAAAGTCATGGTCACCGTCAGCCCGTTTCACTCGCCACACACCTGTGCAGCCCTGGAGCCAGGAGGGCGAAACCTTCCTGTGAGGCGACACCTCCAGTCGCCTCACCTGAGATGCTATTTGCAAGCTCGGATATGGCCTCTGCACACAGAACGCACACTGAGACAGCACACATTAGGACTCCGGTTGGTATGTAAAAAACAAGCATGCAAAGGAGCGGTCTGTGTTATTTTTAGCCGCAATCCCACACGACTGGCTGCGACTGGATTGGGCATCTTTCAAGCGAGACAGATATTGGGGTGCAAACTGAATCCCCTCTTGCCCCCCCCAGCTCACTCTCCAAAGTCCAGATCTTTCTAAGGCTAGAAAGAGGGAGAGCTTTCATCTCCCATCTCCCTTTCATCAACCGCAAAAAAAAAGAGCAGGGGCTTCCAGCTTCCCACCCTCTGGAACAAAGTGCCCCCACTCCACTTGCGGGCTGAACCCACCTTCCACCTGTTCAGAAAAAAACTCAAAACTCACCTCTTCAACTTATGTCATTGTACATTCCTGTGCCATCCGTCCTCGCCTTAACCAGTGCCTGGATGCAGAAATAAATAAATAAATAAACACAAATGCTCTAGAGAACAGAAAGAGGCGCAAAACGCAAAACTATATGTGCTCATTGCCAGAGACAGCCTGATGGTGTTTTCGTTTTTTTTAATTACTACTTTGGGGTGTACAGAAAGTTGGCTTCAAACAAGTATTCGGACACATTCCAGATGAAAATGTGCAAATAATAAATAATTTGATCACTTTGCATGTGACACAACAGTGTCTGGGCCGGATGCATGGAAATGGCTATAACAAGTGTAAGTGAACACAATACCGTTAAGATGGGCAACAATCAACATCTGTTATCTGTCAATAGAGCCAAGATGCCCATCCGGGGGTGAACAAATCCAACTGTTGTGCTATAAGCAGGTTCTCCCCGGCTCCTCCAGAACAATCAGAGAACCACATCGACACCCTTGCTCCCGCCTTGGCTGATTTCTGCAATCACTCCTTTGCCACTGGAACGGTGCCCTCCCCCTCAAGCACTCTCTTGTGCACCCACTTCTAAAGAAGCCCTCGGCCGATCCGTCCTCTCCGGCTAACTATCGCCTGATCACCAGTCTCGGGAGGATAGCTCAGGGGCAACGTGCTCACCTTGGAAGCAAGACTTCACGGAGCATCACAGGTTTGATTCCCAGGTCCACGCTTAGAAACCTCTGGGTATTAAGCGCGTTATAAATAACCTATTATATCATATCACTGCTTTCCTGGGCAAACTCTTAGAAAAGCTGGCCATCTCCCAGCTTAATCTACACACTGGATCTGTTGGTTACCTCCATTATCACCAGTCTGGCTCCAGAGCTCCCAAAGCACAAAAACTGCTCTCATGAACACCTTTGAAGACTTGCTCTCCAATCTTGACTCTAATCTCCCTTCTGTCTGCATTCTCCTTGATCTAGCCTCTGCTTTTGACACGGTCAACAATGCCATCCTGCTCAATCATCTCCGGGACAACCTTGGTATTACTGATCAGGCCCTGGCCTGGTTGACCTCCTTACTCACCGACCAACGTCCGAGGTCCAACTGGGGTCTTTCCTCTCTTCTATCTCTCTCTATACTTGTGGTGTTCCCCAGGGGTCTAACCTCTCTCCCTGGCACTTCAACCACTACCTGCCACATCTTGCCCACTGCATCGCTAGTTTCTGCTCCATTTTTCAATGTTATGGAGATGAAACTCAGCTTTCTTTCAGGCTCCCCTCAGCCACCTCTGCTTCTTCTCTCATACCAGCCAGTCTGGTCGCAATTCAGGAATGGTGCGCTGCCAATTATCTCTGCCTTAATGCCAGTAAGACGGAGATCCTTCTCATTGGAACACCCGCTCCCTCCTTTCATGTCTCTCTCTGGCTGCCGACTCTGGGCCCTCTTCCTGCTCCTTCTTGTGAGGCTAAGAACCTTGGTGTCATCTTCGACTCCACACCCTCTCCTTCGCTCCTCCCGTCTCTGATGTCTCTAAGAGGTCAAACTATCAGCTGAACCTCCTCAGAGGTATTCTTCCTTTTCTCACTTTCCCCCATAAGCTCACTTTCTCCAGAGCTCTGGTCCCCTCTAGGCTGGACTAGTGCAACAGCCTCTGTCTAAATCTTCATGCCTCTACTCTTCGATCTTTACAACTTATACAGAACAGGACTGCGAGACTTGTCCTTGGCCTCATGCCCACGGATCATATCTCTCCAGCTCTGAAATCTCTTCACTGGCTCCCTGTGGCTGCAGGGATCAACTTCAAGACCCTCTGCATCATCCACAAGGCTTTCAGGGGCCTGGGACCGCTCCACCTCCAACTTTCTCTTCCAAAACATCTTCCTTCTCAAGCTCTCCGCTCATCCACCTCCAACTCTCTGAGGGTCAGATGCTTCTCCAGGCAGCAAGGTGAGGGCAGAGCTATATCCTCGGCTGGGGCCTCCCTCTGGAACAGCCTTCCTGCCTCTCTCAAACTTGAGCAGAACCACCTCTGTTCCGGAAGCAACTCAAGACCTTCCTTTTCGCTTCAGCTTTCTCTCTTCCGCTCCCCTGCTGATGCACCAGACTGCTCTGTGCACTGGTCACCTGGTCACTCTCTGAACTCAGGCCCAGGCTCCTGCATGTCCAGTTACCCTCGCACTCCCTCTGGGCTCCTCAGCACTTAAGGGTCTGTATCTGCAACCGTACAGTCCCTTCTCTCTGCACTTATGAGCCACCCGCTGGCTGCACTTGTGAGTTAACTGCACTTCCCCCTTCCCCTCCCCCTGGCACTTCTCCCCTGCCCTCTTCCCTGCACTTGCACAATCTGAATGACACATGGTCTAGTAAGATCATTGTCCTCCCTTTGTTCCCCTCCCTTGCCGTCGCGCCTAGAAACACTTGTGTACAGGCGCGTTATAAATGCCATATCATTTCGGATCGTGAGTGCTTCACTGGAGTATACTAGTATACACAGAGTCTGCACGTTTCAATCCCACAGTTTAGGCGATAATGTACCTGCTGCGGTGATCCTTCTGCAACCGTCAGGCCTAACATTACAAAGCAAAATAGCTCAGTGGCATAGTGTGCCTGCTGCGGAGATGTTAGTGCAGCCTTCTGATACAAGGTTAAATTGTCTGCCAGACCGACTCAAACTTTTCCCCCTTTGCTTGTTGCGAAATGAGTACCTTGGGAGCTCAGCCTATTGAAATGGCAAGGCGGGTGAAAGAAGCCGATATGTTGTGGGGAGTGCGAGAGCTCACTGAAGTCTGTGGAGAGGTATGAGGTGAGGTTTACCGTGAGTGTGAACTGCGCCCATGGCGGGTGGCCCCAGCCTTACGCGGGGGAGTTGAGAGATGTCACAGCATCTCTGTGGTGGCGCAAGAAGGACCGATGACTGCACTTCACGGGATATCCGTTTTCCAGCGATGGACCGCAATGCATTCTGGTAATTGAAGTTACTATCCTCATCAATTGAACACATTTTATTTTTGCACAGGATATCAATGATTTGTGAAAGGAATTGCCAGCGCGGGAAAAGTACGTCCCAGCGAAATGCTGTTTGCGTCTGGGGGTAGTAGGTCGCCGCAGTAATCTCGGTGGGGGTGGGGCTCGCTAAACTGTGCCCATCCACAACTAAGTCAAATAAACACTCTGGAAAAGGGCAACGGCAGACAAAGAAACGTGTGCGTCCAAGTTAGTTATTCCCAGTGAGGACGATCCTTGACGCTCTGTGTGAATTGGGTGGGGGGCATCAGGGGGTGGGTGGACAACCTGCCGTGCCCTAAGCGCCTTAACCCGGCTTTATACCACTCTGCCCCAGGCCCTGACCTTTAAAGGCATTTAAAGGGCCCAGCTGCCCATCAGGGCACGATCTCCACGTGTTAAAGGGATGATGGCCCCAGCGGGACAGGCTGCTACTTTAATCCAGTCGCTCGCCCTTCTGTTCCGTTCAGGGGACAGTGTGAGGCCAGATGTCTCATAAATGAGAGAGGGGGCGGCCGCTAAGGCTTTTAATGACCCTGCTTGGCCTTTTACCAGCCACTGTGCTGACAACGTGGCGCGTCTCGGCAACTTCATTGTTCCCTCGTTAATATTGCGCAACGCGTTGCAGCAGTGCCGCGGATCTCGAGTTGCCCAACATCGGCTCTTACAACAAGGACACCCAGGCCCGTCTTACACGTTCCATTCCGGTTCTTGCCTCCTTCCATCTTAAATGATAATGGTGGGTTATGTATATATAACTTTCGCCAAAGCGCTTTACAGGGAACACATTTACCTGCAATATCAGCCACCCCAAGTTGGTACTCATGTATCGACCTCGGAACGATCAGCACACCACACACAGATCGCAGCAGTGAGCGCTCAACCTGCTGAGCTATCGTACCGGCTAGGCAGTGGTGCAAGTTCCAGACACAAAGGAAACCGGTTGGTGACGAGATACTTAAAACTCAGGGTGACCACATAGATACCACTTTTTCAATCGGGCCATTTAATTGAATGGGCCATGCATTTTGGGGGTTGTTATGTTATGTTACTTGGCATTTATATAGCGCCTCACGTATCATTGGTATGATCTCAAAGCGCTGGTAGGTTGAACACCCTTGGGAATCATAGTTCAAGTCAGTAGAAAGAGAGAGAGAGAGAGAGAGAGACATAAGGTGCGTGGGTGCACCGGATATGTGTGCAGCCGGTGTGGCAGTTGCATGATAGCTGCTTCTTAGCGGTAGGTGTGGTGGTTGGGAGGTCAGGTATATGTGTTCATTCTGGTGGGATGACACCCAGACTGATTTGTGGCTGCGTTGGGCCTGAGGAGACACTTAGGCTAGCCGGTATGTGCTCAGCTAGCTGTGTTTAATTAGGATGATGGGCAGTATGTGGCAGGTGTTGGTATGAGAACAGCTAGGCCGAATGTATCATAGTATCGCTGTGTTCTAGATGAGTGTTGGTGTACAGGAGAGAGTAAGCGTGGTAGTGTGATATGGTGGTTATCAGTAAGGCGCTTGAGATCGAGTACTTCATCTGTACCGTCTGTACTATCTGTTTTATTTACTCTGTCCGTTCTTTCCACTTCGTCGGTTCATCCATTTCGTCTGTTCATCCATCCATTTAATCTATTAGATCATCCATCATTCCATCCACTCAGCCCATCGTCCACGTAGTCTACTACATCCATTTCATCCTTCCCATCCGTTTAGTGTGTTCTATCCGCTTCATCCTTCCTATTCATTCGATCAGTTCTGTGTGTTTCACCTCTTCCATCAGTTCGATCTACTCCATCCGTCCATCCGCTCAGTCTCAGCAGTGCCTGAAGTGGGATAGCAAAATAATGGCAACGCAGAGCGGCGTTTCTTCTTCTTCTTGCTGACAGATTGTATCCATCAGCAGTGATTTTTGTATCCCGAGGCTTGAGCCTCATTACTCCATCCTCTCGAGTTGAGTGTATAGTCATGGGTTGGGTTTCTTCATGGTCTGTGTGGACTTGGCACAGTAGGGCTGGCTTCACAGGGTGTTCGCCGTGATGGGCCATGGGTAGCGGTCGAAAGGGTTTGCTGTGCTGGCAGTGAGTCTTCTGGTCAGAGGGTTCGGGTTCTGATCCAGTCCTTGGCAGAAGTTCTAACTCAGCTTCGCTAGATGTTCGTCTAACATCTCGATGTCCAGGTCTCTGTGAAGGTCTGCTATCCTTGTGAAGATTGGAGCTCCAGACGATATCTGCAGGGCCTTGTTCTGGACTATCTGGAGACTCTACCGGTGTCGCTCATGGCAGGTCATCCATGCTGGGGAGGCATACGTCAGGGTAGGTCTGATGATCGCCTTGCAGACGTTGATCTTTGTCTGGAGGGGCATGGACTTGGTCTTCAGGAGTGGGTACAGCGCCTTCGTCTTTCAAGTTGCCTTCTGCTGGCTTCCCCAGTTGAGTTTGCTATCCAGGGTCACAGCACAGAGGTCTCAAGAAATTGTTATTGAGGGGGTTGGACTAAACGTGCAAATGAGGAGGTGTGGCTGCAGGGAGCTGCAGCCAACCCCCAAGTCGCAGGTTTCCATACACCATTGAGACAGTCCATATGCAACCAGCTATGTGTTAATAACCTGATGGTTCCAAACCCAGTTAGACAGCTCAGGGGGTGTTCCTTTTGCCGTAGTGCTCCGCAAGTAACCTCCAGGTCATAGGTTCCACATAGAGCTCAATTAGGGTAAAAAGCCACACTTGCCTACATTTGCAAAAGAAAAACCGAAAGGATGATGTCATTGGATGCCCTGCCCCCTTTCCCTGTGACTCCGCCCACCTGTATTTATAAAACAAAATTCAGCATGACATGACGGCAATCTAAGCGAGATTTAATCTCATCTACTCATACCTCGATGTGATTGGCTACTATCGGTCTGTGTGGGCAGAGTTACTGGAAGGCCCGGAAATCCCAGAGACTCCGCATTCTTCCCCGTAGACGAGCCTAAAAACCCAGAGTCTCCGGGGATAAACCAAGAGACTAGGCAGGTATGTACAAAGCAGACAGAAATTAACTTCCGTCTTCCAAGCTTCCCCCAAGTTGGCAAACCAGAAATCATGCAACAAGCACCAAGACGTTGCGACAAGATTTGCAACATGCCCTATTGGACGGCAGACCACAGCCCCCACTGAGGTACCGTTTGCTAAACCGGGCCCCCAAATGAGACAGAAACTGTGCAACTCCCTGCTGTTGCCTGCGTTTGGCAAAGCTGTATACACTAATGTGCTCGCCTGGGTAATGCAGAGTGAGCGCAATGCTGGTCGGTGCGTTGAGTGAGTGCTCCGAGAGTGTCAGTTGGGAAGAGAGCTGGCTGGTGTGGATACAGGAGGGGAACCCGGGGTGCATCTGTTTATAAAAATAAACGTGCAGTTTCTACCTCTTTCCAGGGTAAATATCTAACATTAATCATTGAAGTAGAAAGTTTGCAGTCTATGATGTGGTATAATGGAAAATGTAACCAAATTTAGCAAAACAGAACTTTATTTAAATATGTTAGACAACAATGTAAAATTCAATGCATACAGTTTATCAAAAAGACGACAGTCAAGATATTAATGAAAAAATAATAATAATAGGAAAACAATTTAACACAACTGCTCTGTTATGTCCTAAAGAGGTGATGTTCTGGAGCAGAGACTAAGACTATTCTAGGCGGAGTAACTCTTCTGCATAGAGTTTTTGAAATCATTGCAACCTCCTTGGGGAACTAATGGTAGTGGTAGTGAGTAGTTTCTTCCTGTGCTACTTCGTACACTCCTGTTCCAGACACAGCCCTGGAGCTGTGGGTCAAAGCGAGAGACAAGGTTCCATGTGTCCGTTTTCTATGTTTGAAGTGTTTGCACCAGGTAGAGGGAGGTTTTTATTTCCGTTGACTGGCGCTAAGTTAATACATTAAAAAAAGATCCACTTTTTGGGCTGAAAAATCAGAAGTCTCTGCCTAGGGCATTATGGTCCCTAACCTCTAACTCTCGGTCAGGAACAGGTCACTCCTGCTCTACGATTTCTCGCCCCCCCTCACCACTTTTCCCCCTGCTTCTTCCACTCCCAACTATTCCACCTTCCCTGCTCCCTTTCGCCTCTTTTGCCGTAGCGCTTTTAAATGGCACAAAGGCGGTCTTAGGCGCTATTCAAGAAGCCTACATACATACAGCTATAGACATTGGCTTTGATCACTCACACAGGGGCCAGGGGCAATATACAGGTGCTATGTGGGCGGCCAAGGAAGCGCCCGGCGGCCCCAGTCCTCACCCATTCATTCAAGAAGTGGCTTCTATCCCAGGAATGAATGAATGCATCACTCCGGTAACGATCATTGGTGGGCCAGGTTCACGTCAAAGAAGTGGGTAGGCCGAATAACGAACATCAGTTTGACGGCGCTCAATGCTCTCAAATCAAGACCTGGAAACATTTCATTCGGGATTGGCGGGGGTGGAGGGCGATTCTACATCCCGACATGCAAGCCAGATACATGACCAACTCTGCCCAAGTTTGACACGGGACTGACTCTTTTCCAACCCTCTGGCCTTTCAGAGGCGTTGCCCTCACTGCCTCCTGAAAAATCTTCCCCGTTGCCTGAAAGACCAGCCCGGCATTGAGCACCCCATATAGGCCGATTTCTACGACGTGCGGGGGCATTACTGGCCAGGCAGTGGCCTGCGGATGAGTTACAGGCCTGAGCGAAGCAAGGGCCTTAATTTTATCTGGGGCATTACCTCAGTCAGTAATGCCCCCCCGCAAGGACAGATTTATTGCTATCAGTGTCCCAGAACATTTCTTTAAAGCGTGTTTGCATTTTTATAACTTAAAAAAAAAATACTAAACAAGATGGCTGCCATGGACTTTCATAGCAGCCATTTGCGTGGCAGGGAATCACTGCAACACAGTGTTTGCGGCACCGTTGAGGGACGAGGCCTTTGCAGGTAAGTGTGACCGGGGTTGGAGTGGGCAGGGGAGGCAGAATATAGGGCGGTAGGGGGCGCAGGCTGGCTTATCTATTGCCCAGCAGGGAAGATGGCTGCCTCCCATTTCTGAGAAGGATCGGAATGTGGGTGATACCATGAGGCAAAGCCTGCATTCCAAGCTTCCTGATTGCTTGTTCGAAGGCCCCCAAGCACCTCTCCTCAGTGATCATTTGGATTAATCTGTAGCCCTCTGAAAATCTAGAACTGTCTTGTTGCCAATTGGAATCCTGGTGCTGATGTTTCCATTACCGCCAGCCCCACACACCACTCAGATCAAGCTTTTTGAGTGCACAGAGTTCATGGATTTTCTGAATACAAATAACTATTATGTTGGCAGTACAGAGCAACCCTAAGAAGGATTTCACTAAGTGTGCTGAACACGGTTTCACTCCAAGTGAAAAGTAATAGAGGCAAACCAATGTGTCAGGTTTGTATTTATAGTGAAAAGTGTGTGTTTGATACGCAAGATGGTGTTTTTGTTTGTGTAAAATGTGTTACTAGTTGTGCAGGACAATACGGTTTGAAGAACCAACAATAAAACCACCACACATACCCAGTGCCAAAAAGAAACCAACTAACCACTGCCTCCTTTTTTCCACAGCTGCATACCTCTGCATACCTCTCGCCAACTACACATGCCGAAAATAGCCAGCAAAACTACACACCAAAAAAAAAACCATGCAAACCACACACCCGCTGCTAACCATGCCACTAAACCAAACAGCTGCAAACAACAAACAACCCAGACACTGGAAGCTACCCCTCTGGACACAATAAACCCAGTGCACAAAGCACACCCAGAAAGCTGACTGGCACAGACGCCAGTTTCACCTGGTTCCTCAAGCATCAAAAGAAGAGCACAACCTCTATTCTATCCCTCTTCCCTCACTACCCCCCCCCGCTCTCTGTACCTCCCCCGCTCCCTTTATTACAGAGCCACATGAGCGCATGGCGACCATGCAACTGGCAGCGGTGCATGGTATAAATCATCATATCATAACATAACTAACCGCACCCACTTTTCATACAGAGCCACGTGAGCACCTTGAGACCATGCAAATGGCGGTGATGCACGGTATAAATCATCATAACTAACCCCACCCACTTTTCATACAGAGCCACGTGAGCGCTTGGCTGCCATGGCAGCAGTGCGCGGTTTAAATCATCATAACATAACTAAACCCAACCACTTTTCTTACAGAGCCACGTGAGCGCCTGGCAACCATGCAAATGGCGGCGTGCAAATGTGTACACAACTACTGTCTGTGCATTTCCTGGTGGTGGCGCGTACCACATACCAAGAAGCAATACGTCCATTGGACAGAACACATCATCTGGAGGTTATACAAACAAAAGGTCTTCGTCACCAGTAACCCAAAGCTCTTTTCAGCCAGACCTAAACATGTGGCCTGCAAACAGCAGCTGAAGAGTTAACGTAGATACTCCCCTTTCGGCTCAAATACTGAATTTAATCTGTGCACCTATTCCGTGGCCAAGCACACATCTCTTATCCCAAAAGCATACGAAGCGCATGCGCACGAGACTGGGCGCGCGGAGACGCCGCGGGTGATGTCATACCTCTCGGGGAGCAATTTAAGGCGCTGGAATCTGCAGACTTCCAGGAAAGGAACCAATGGGTCCCCGTCCCCGATTCATGGGAAGTTCGCCGAGATGTTGGGCATCTCGGCGCAGAAGAGTGAACTGCCCCGGCCTCATCTCCTTGTTGGGGGCTTTGGGGGGCGTCCTGTCCCACATTGGCAGCTTTTCACGGTGCGCTCTGCATCATCCTTGGACATCCTTGTGCGCTTTGAGGCCTACAGGCGAGTAGCGCTTTATAAAACTATAAATAAATAAATTCGGACAACAACGAGATTTGGCAGAGTGAACAGCAGACTATGTCTATGCACGCCACCAGAGAAGACACAGTGCAGTCAGCAATATGGACTTTTAGAAAGAAGCAGAACAACAAAAAGATCTCTACTGAATAACATTTATCTATTGCATTTCTTTACTTTGGCAATATTTGTTGAATCATGTGTAATGCCAATAAAGTACCTTGCATTGTATTATATTGTACCTTTATTATACATGTTTTAATTAAGCCTGACACTAAATCCCGGGAGGATAGCTCAGCGGCAATGGAAGCAAGAGGACACGAAGCAACACAGGTTCGATCCCCGGGTCTGTGCTTAGAAACCTCTGGGTGTTTAAGCACGTTATAAATATGCAACTAAGACAAAAAAAACAATCACGCAACTAAAAAACAAACAATTCCTGTAACAGCGCTTCGATGCCACATGGGCTGTGTGAGCGCTTTAAACATGTCAAATAAATAAATGACCCTCAGAAGGGGGGCTGACACCTCAGGCTATTTCTATGTATTTATAGAGTGCCATAGGCCTCAGGCATCCAGGCGCTACAGAACAAGAAACAAACAAACAACAAGACTGGTAGAAGACGTTCTCCCATCCCAAACTCTATATATGATTTAGAATTGTGTAGCCCCATGCCACCCTTCCTTGCTCACAAGCACGTTTGCCATAGCTATGTAGATGGATAGATAGACACATTGATAGGTAGGACAGATAACTAGATATACATAAGAGACAGACAGATGAGAAAATAGATAGATAGGTGAGATGGTAGCTAGACAGATAGCACAATCGACACATGCATCAAACACCTGAGAAAAGTGGTATCCTCATCTTTCTATGCTGAGCCCCACTTGAGTATAAATGTTGTTGACAGCCTCTGCCCCAAGTGCTAGAACCCCTTGTTTTCTATTAAAATCAGTCCCCGTCTTCCCGGTTTAAAGAGCCTTGCACCCAATGCCCCCCTCCGGGCATGCTCTGGGCCCCTATGTCGGGCCAGCCTCACAGTTTGAAGACCGCTGCCAACGAAGATTAAAATGACCCTTGTATGGGAAATAATGATACCTTTTCTGTACAGTGCTGTGAAACGGGGCTATTCTGATTAGCTGAGACAGGGCCAATAATGATCTCCATGTGCAAATGAGGATAATGGCGGCTCTTCGTGAACCAACTTCTGCCCCGGGGGCTAGCCCTTAAATCTCTGACCCAGAGGGTGATAGGGTTACGCCCAAGTTCGCAAACATGGAGCAGCTCCTAACATACGACACGTAAAATGACATTTACAATCATAGGCCCAACTCGATGACGGAAATTGACGTTTCCGAGAACTTCCCAGACTCCTACATCAGACAAAACTTTCACTTTCCACACACACATTCTTATTGATCGAGCGCCGTAGCACGAGTGGGGTTTGGACAAAGTGTGCAGGTTTCTCCTCCAATGATATCAAGACCCTCGACCAAGCACTCACTAACCGCCAGTATATACCGTCCACTCATTCCCTCCCTCCCGGCCTCAACGGTGGAGCTTCCCTGACATCTAACAATTGAGGAATGAAATGCACCCCAACTTAAGCTGCTTGTCGTTGTCTGACATGCCTTATGGTATACAAGTTATCTCTTCACACACTAATCTCTACCCTTGGCACTGCCACGCCCTGCTACTACACCAAACACACCTCTTCACTATGCTCTCACGCTCCCAAGCTATCCAGAAACCTCCGGTCCAGGCTTGCCACGCTATCCGCTCTCTAGACCAAGGACAGAGCACAAGGATGCAGCCATACTGCAGACAGGGCACGCAACATCTACCAGCCCACTTGCACTGGTGGGGATATTTTCTGGAGGACAAATATCATTTGCATGGCACTCGATCTTGCTGGCGAGTATGGGGAGGTTTGAAACTTAGTTTTGACATTTACTGCTAACAAACTGGTCTCTGGGTGGCAGCATTGGAAGAAATAGGAAGTGTGCGCATGGCAAGGTGCACCATTGTACAGAAAGCACTGGTAAATATGTTGGCACCCGTCACCAGGCGGCAGTGCATTTCTCATAGGTCGAGCATGTAAACTAAGAAACTCGCTCTGCGTGTCTAGTGGGATTTTTAAACAGTTGCAAGGCCTGGCCAACCATGCCCTACATGCCTGATTGACAAATATTTAAAGTACTTAAATAAAAACAGGAAATGGTACAATAATTAAAAAACAAAGAATCCATGCTTTCGATCATTATTCTCAAGTACATTTTCATTGTCTAAAAGTGTTTGCTGAAAAAGTGTTTATTCCTAACGCTTAGTCTACTTGATCGACCATTTTGCTCTCAATTCGAAATATAAGAAAATGCAATAACCTCTTTTCAGACATTAAAGGCCGTAGATATGTTTATATCCTCAGAATTTAATTTACTGAAACACGTCTCACAATTAGCAACAGGGACTGGACATGTAACCAAGATCTTCAGGGCAACTACTAATACGCATTTGTGTGGACAAAACGTTGCAACAAAGACATTTTCACTACGTGTGAGCCAAAACTGTTGGCTTTGTCAATGCTTGTTTTCTACCTGTGCACAGGTTTTTCCAGAAATCGCCCCCACTCAATGGCACTACCCGGTTCAGATTGGAACCCTCCTGTCTGCATTGCCTGAAACGTGAAGGGCAGCAACGAAGCCAAGGAGCCCACACACTCACCCAACCTGCACATAGGCGTCTGTGTGTCCCAGTACACAGCATAGTGTGGCCAGAAGACTTCATGCGACCGGGACTCTTGTTCTGGTCCCAGGCTTTCACTTAGCACATCAATGCATTCTGGGAGTCGTAGTCTTGAGGTGTTGGGGCTCCGGTGCCAGAAGGCACTGGCTTTCAGAAGGTCACATGTTTGTCTCAGTGACGCTCATCTGATCAGAATAAAATGGCAAACAGAAAGACCAACGAGCCTAGTCACCTGTTACACGACCACAAATGAATGGCAGTTTGCCCTTCCTCATGTGACCCCTTCTTTCCGTCTTCCATCTTCCCAACCAAACCCCTCCCCCATCCTCTTTTCTTCCACACAACACGCAGGCTCTGACCCCTTTGCTTCACAGCAGCAATACACACAAATGACAACCCATTTCCTTTTGCACTAACACACAAGGGATTTATTTTGTGCGGGCAAATAACCTTTCCTGCATGCCTTGCTCACAGTGACAGCCTATCGCTGAGCCTCACCACAGGTTGAGCCTCACAACGGGGCAGGATACCCTGGTCACATTGACAGCCTAACACTGAGCCTCACCACAGGACAGGATGCATGCCCTGCTCACAGTGACAGCCTAACACTGAGCCTCGCCATAGTGCAGGATGCCTGGCCTGCTCACAGTGACAGCCTATCACTGAGCCTCGCCATAGGGCAGGATGCCTGGCCTGCTCACAGTGACAGCCTATCACTGAGCCTCGCCATAGGGCAGGATGCCTTTTCCTCACAGTAAAAAGAAAGCAAGAAATGAACACATGAGTGACCGTTATCCATACGGGGCCCATCCTAGGACGTCTGAGGCCCTGGGGGAAAAGGACTTTTCCGCCCCTAATCGGCCTATGTGTTGTTTACATTCTAGGAAGTGACGTCACAGAGAAGGACATTACAGGGAGTGTCAACAGAGTCACTGATAATTAAGGGCCTCGTGGGATGTGGCATTACCAGAGGTCCCCCAAAGTTAAATAAAAATATAATTGTCGTGTGCAATATCTTACTTGTCAATATTTTTTGAGGGGCAGGGGTTTAACCAAGCGGGCTGCAATTACATTGGTGGCCCTGAGAGAAGTGGCACCTAGCTGAGCCCCCTGCGGGTGTCAGAGTGAGAGTTGCTCGCCACCTTTTGCTCTACCCCCACTACCACATGTGAGCGTTACTTTGCACTCCAGCCACTGCTCCTACACCAAGCTCTACACCAGGTGCCAGCCCTCTGCTCTATGCCAGAAGCTAGCTAGCCCTCTGTTCTGTGCCAGATGCTAGCCCGCTGCTCTATGCCAGATGCTAACCAGCTTCACTACACAGATGCTGCTAGCCTTCTGCTCCATGCCAGATGCTAGCCCTCTGCTCTACGCCAGAGGCTAGCCGTCTGCTCTATACCAGATGCTAGCTAGTCCTCTGCTCTATGCCAGATGCTAGCTAGTCCTCTGCTCTACACCAGATGCTAGCCCTCTGCTCTATGCCAGATGCTAGCCCTCTACTCTACGCCAGAGGCTAGCCGTCTACTCTATGCCAGATGCTAGCTAGTCCTCTGCTCTATGCCAGATGCTGGCTACTCCTCTGCTCTACGCCAGATGCTAGATAGCCTTCTGCTCTATGCCAGATGCTAGCCCTCTCCTCTACACCAGAGGCTAGCTGTCTGCTCTATGCCAGATGCTAGCTAGTCCTCTGCTCTATGCCAGATGCTAGCTAGTCCTCTGCTCTACGGCAGATGCTAGCCCTCTGCTCTATGCCAGATGCTAGCCCTCTGCTGTGCGCCAGATGCTAGCCCTCTGATCTACACAAGATGCTAGACCTCTGCTCTACACAGGATGCTAGACCTCTGCTCTACACAGGATGCTAGACCTCTGCTCTACACAGAATGCTAGACCTCTGCTCTACACAGGATGCTAGCCCTCTGTCTTACGCCGGATGCTGCTAGCCCTCTGCTCTATGCCGGATGCTGCTATCCCTCTGCTCTATGCCAGATGCTGCTAGCCCTCTGCTCTACGCCAGATGCTGCTAGCCCTCTGCTCTACACCATATGCTAGCCCTCTGCTCTACGCCAGTGGTTAGCCCTCTGCTCCACGCCAGAAGCTAGCCCTCTGCTCTATGCCAGATGCTAGCTTGTCCTCTGCTCTATGCCAGATGCTAGCTAGTCCTTTGCTCTACAGCAGATGCTAGCCCTCTGCTCTATGCCAGATGCTAGCCCTCTCCTGTACACCGGATGTTAGACCTCTGCTCTACACAGGATGCTAGCCCTCTCCTCTACACCAGAGACTAGCCCTCTGCTCTACACCAGAGACTAGCCCTCTGCTCTACACTGCATGCTAGCCCTCTGCTCTACGCCACATACTAGCATTCTGCTGTATGTCAGATGCTGCTAGCCCTCAGCTCTAGGCCAAATGCTAGCCCTCTGCTCTAGGCCAGATGCTAGCCCTCTGCTCCATGCAGGATACTAGCCCTCTGCACTACGCCAGATGCTAGCCCTCTGCTCTACACCAGATGTTAGCCCTCTGATCTACACAAGATGCCTCTGTCTACACCAGTTGCTAGCTCTATGCTCTACACCAGATGCTAGCCCTCTGCTCTACATCAGATGCTAGCCCTCTGCTCTACATCAGATGCTAGCCCTCTGCTCTACATCAGATGCTAGCCCTCTGCTCTACGCCAGATGCTAGCCCTCTGCTCTACGCCAGATGCTAGCCCTCTGCTCTATGCCAGATGCTAGTCCTCTGCTTTACGTCAGATGCTAGTCCTCTGCTTTACGTCAGATGCCAGTCCTCTGCTCTATGCCAGATGCTAGCCCTCTGCTGTATGCCACATTCCAGCTAGCCCTCTGCTCTATGCCAGATGCTATCCCTCTGCTCTTCGCCAGACGCTAGCCCTCTACTCTACGGCAGATGCTAGCACTGCTGTATGCCAGATGCTAGCCCTCTGCTCTATGCCAGATACTACCTAGTCCTCTGCTCTACGCCAGATGCTAGCACTCTGTATGAAACTACTGGCCAACAAGTATAGACAAACTCTATACATCCCAGCTTTGGGAAACGTGCATTCCTACTCATACCCAAGTATTAAAGGGTGTAATTGTATCTCAGTGGAGTAATGCACCCGCTGCAGCAGTCAGCGCGTAACCAGTTCAAATCGCAGCAGGTCCAGTCAGCCTCTCATCCTTTCCGAGCCAGGACAATTTGATCTAATTATGCTTCATAAGGGGTGAAATGCGAGCTCTGTTTAGTAACAATCGGCACCAGAGGACATGCCTATGCCCAACCATTGTTATTTATTTAATTATTATTATTATTATTATTATTACTCCTCCTAATGGTGCCATCCCTTCGCAATTTCACAAAATTCCTCTGCGGCTCACCCTCACCCTCACACAGACCCCCACTATGGAGTGCCACCCAGCACGTGCCTCACTCCCCTGTAGTCACCGGTTCCCTATACTCGAGCTCTCGATACTGGGCTTGATACTGGAGCTGGCAGGCTACCCACGTGACCTGGGGCTAATCCCCTCCAGTGATAGGCCACACCCACATGTTCTATCATACTCCTCCTTTCCCTCCCTGACAGGCAAAGTGCTTCGTAGCCATGAACTATGGCAGGAGGCGCTGTACAAATGCAAGATAACACAACACATCATGCAGTGAACCCTTTAATAACATACAGTATCACATTCGTACTGCTAGCCCACAACTGCAATCAGTCGCTCCAGCATAGTCATGCCCAGTGCGTTAAGTGCGATTCTAAATTGAGGGGGGTTCTCTCCTTAGGTGGTATGGCCTAAGTATTTAGGCCTCGCCCCCTAACGAGAGCCCTGCCTCGCCTAAGGGGGGGGTGCTATTAAGAGCAGGAGAGATGGGCACACTGGCATTATTACCTTTAGTGTGTTCAGCCCCTGCTTATGGTAACAAATCACAGGTTCAGAGCCTGTGATGAAGAAACAAAAGGAGAGTCTGGGCACCCCAAAGATGTGACACCAGTGCGCCCCAGCTCCCCTTCTGTGAATCCAACACCCAGCAGGCAGCCCTTCCATTCAAGGAGCCACGTGATGAAAGGGTTGCCTGCAGAGGTCCCCAAACGCAACCCTTTAACCATGCAGCTGAGTGAGTGAAAGGGCTGCATGCTGCACGTCGGCTCTTAACTCAGACACAGGAGGGAGGCTGGTCTCTCCTTTTGTTTCTGAGTAAAGAGCCAACATGCAAAAGGAGGCCCTTTAACCGAGCAGCGCTGCACTGCAGGTGTCAGATTAGAGGAAAGAAGAGGCAATGATCCGAAGTGCTGACACCTGCAGTCAGACCTTTAATCTTTCAGAGCTGCTTGGTTAAACGGGCTGCTTGTGGGGTCTGCATGGCTGGGGCTAGTCAGGGTGGGCCCTTTCTTTCGGGAGCCCTTTTTTCAGACTGCCGGGTCTCTGCCCCAGCTAGCCCTGGCCCACTTACAGTCCTGGTCATGGCCCAGCTCACTTACCTCCCCCCACCTTTTAGTGAAGATTCCCCATAATATCTGTCAGTGTCCTCGGAAAATCTGGTAGAGTTCCCGACCCAACACCGGTTCTCATGCCAGCAACCACAAAGTCCCTAACAAAGTCCAACACCCAGCTCTCTGAACCCAACACACAAGTGTAAGGAATAACACTACAACCAATGCCGTTGCTATCTCCCTGCATTATACTGCACAGTGTGTCACACTTGCAGGTCACGCACATGGCAGCAGTGCGCAGTATACACAACATGCACATTTCATAAGGTCTACTGAATTCCTAGACAACCTAAAGCGCCACAAGGACGCATCATTGGCAATTAGGCACTTTACAAACATAGTAGCAGATATAAACGAGGCATTTCGGCTTTGGATGGGTTGAAAGAACCCACGAGCATGTTCGAGAAACGAATGTACTCTGGATGTATTATCTCTAGTCTGGAGCAGCCCGAGTGGAGTGACGAGGCAAGGGCAACGCCGCAGCACAGATAGCAGGGCAGGGCCTTTTGCAGGCTAGATGCAAGCCCTTTTGCAGATGTTAGCCCCAGACGCGTCCCAGTACTCACCTTAGGGCTGCCCATCGAACGCGCTGCACACTGTGCACAAGAGCTCACGTGCAGTGGGAACCGACGCCTCGTGTAACCGATCCCCCCGGGCCTTCTGAGCCACAGAATAGGAAAATGCGCAGGATTTGGGGCAGGCTGGCAGGAAATGCACACACACATCCTAATGAGGTCCTTGGTTTTACTCTGGCAAGAGCAGGGTGGCTTTTGTTGAGTCACACTGATGCTGCCCAAGGACTACATGTGCTTGCAAAATGTGAGCCCGGCAGGCGTCCAGCAGAGAGCTCGGCGAATGCACCTCGGCCCTGACCTCTGATATTTCAAAACACGCGATAACCAAGAAACGATAATGCACTGTGGCCGCCCGCAGTCTCTCATGATCTAGCCCACACTGGAGTCTGGTACAGCCCTCTACAGACCCTTGCATAGCCCCCAGAGGCTGCCCACAGTCTCTCATGATCCATCCCACAACTGGAGTCTCGTACAGCCCTCTACGGACCCTTGCATAGCCCCGGAGGCCGCCCGCAGTCTCCCATGATCTAGCCCACACTGGAGTCTGGTACAGCCCTCTACGGACCCTTGCATAGCCCCGGAGGCCGCCCGCAGTCTCTCATGATCTAGCCCACACTGGAGTCTGGTACAGCCCTCTACGTACCCTTGCATAGCCCCGGAGGCCGCCCGCAGTCTCTCATGATCTAGCCCACACTGGAGTCTGGTACAGCCCTCTACGGACCCTTGCATAGCCCCGGAGGCCGCCCGCAGTCTCTCATGATCTAGCCCACACTGGAGTCTGGTACAGCCCTCTACGGACCCTTGCATAGCCCCGGAGGCCGCCCGCAGTCTCTCATGATCTAGCCCACACTGGAGTCTGGTACAGCCCTCTACGGACCCTTGCATAGCCCCGGAGGCCGCCCGCAGTCTCTCATGATCTAGCCCACACTGGAGTCTGGTACAGCCCTCTACAGACCCTTGCATAGCCCCAGAGGCCGCCCGCAGTCTCTCATGATCTAGCCCACACTGGAGTCTCGTACAGCCCTCTACGGACCCTTGCATAGCCCCGGAGGCCGCCCGCAGTCTCTCATGATCTAGCCCACACTGGAGTCTGGTACAGCCCTCTACAGACCCTTGCATAGCCCCCGGAGGCTGCCCACAGTCTCTCATGATCTAGCCCACACTGGAGTCTGGTACAGCCCTCTACGGACCCTTCCATAGCCTCAGAGGCTGTCCGCAGTCTCCCATGATCTAGCCCACACTGGAGTCTGGTACAGCCCTATACGGACCCTTGCATAGCCCCAGAGGCTGCCCACAGTCTCTCATGATCCATCACACACTGGAGTCTCGTACAGCCCTCTACAGACCCTTGCATAGCCTCGGAGGCTGCCCACAGTCTCTCATGATCTATCACACACTGGAGTCTCGTACAGCCCTCTACAGACCCTTGCATAGCCTCGGAGGCTGCCCACAGTCTCTCATGATCCATCCCACACTGGAGTCTCGTACAGCCCTCTACAGACCCTTGCATAGCCTCGGAGGCTGCCCAGTCTCTCATGATCCATCCCACACTGGAGACTCGTACAGCCCTCTACAGACCCTTGCATAGCCTCGGAGGCTGCCCAGTCTCTCATGAACTAGCCCACACTGGAGTCTCATATAGCCCTCTACAGACCCTTGCATAGCCCCGGAGGCTGCCCACAGTCTCTCATGATCCATCCCACACTGGAGTCTGGTACAGCCCTCTACAGACCCTTGCATAGCCCCGGAGGCTGCCCACAGTCTCTCATGATCCATCCCACACTGGAGTCTGGTACAGCCCTCTACAGACCCTTGCATAGCCCCGGAGGCTGTCCGCAGTCTCCCATGATCTAGCCCACACTGGAGACTGGTACAGCCCTATACGGACCCTTGCATAGCCCCGGAGGCTGCCCACAGTCTCTCATGATCCATCCCACACTGGAGACTCATACGGACCCTTGCGTAGCCCCGGAGGCTGCCCACAGTCTCTCATGATCCATCACACACTGGAGTCTCGTACAGCCCTCTACAGACCCTTGCATAGCCTCGGAGGCTGCCCACAGTCTCTCATGATCTATCACACACTGGAGTCTCGTACAGCCCTCTACAGACCCTTGCATAGCCTCGGAGGCTGCCCACAGTCTCTCATGATCCATCCCACACTGGAGTCTCGTACAGCCCTCTACAGACCCTTGCATAGCCTCGGAGGATGCCCAGTCTCTCATGATCCATCCCACACTGGAGACTCGTACAGCCCTCTACAGACCCTTGCATAGCCTCGGAGGCTGCCCAGTCTCTCATGAACTAGCCCACACTGGAGTCTCATATAGCCCTCTACAGACCCTTGCATAGCCCCGGAGGCTGCCCACAGTCTCTCATGATCCATCCCACACTGGAGTCTGGTACAGCCCTCTACAGACCCTTGCATAGCCCCGGAGGCTGCCCACAGTCTCTCATGATCCATCCCACAACTGGAGACTCATACGGACCCTTGCCTGGTCCCAGAGACTGCCCACAGTCTCTCATGATCCATCCCACACTGGAGACTCATACGGCCCTCTACTGACCCTTGCATAGCCTCATAGGCTGCCTAGTCTCTCTTGATCCATCCCACACTGGGGACTCGTACAGCCCTCTACAGACCCTTGCATAGCCCCCAGAGGCTGCCCACAGTCTCTCATGATCCATCCCACACTGGAGACTCGTACAGCCCTCTACAGACCCTTGCATAGCCCCGGAGGCTACCCACAGTCTCTCATGATCCATCACACACTGGAGTCTCGTACAGTCCTCTACAGACCCTTGCATAGCCTCGGAGGCTGCCCAGTCTCTCATGATCCATCCCACACTGGAGACTCATACAGACCCTTGCCTAGCCCCAGAGACTGCCCACAGTCTCTCATGATCCATCCCACAATGGAGTCTCGTACAGCCCTCTACGGACCCTTGCATAGCCCCGGAGGCTGCCCACAGTCTCTCATGATCCATCCCACACTGGAGTCCCGTACAGCCCTCTACGGACTCTTGCATAGCCCCGGAGGCCGCCCGCAGTCTCTCATGATCCATCCCACACTGGAGTCTCGTACAGCCCTCTACAGACCCTTGCATAGCCCCGGAGGCTGCCCACAGTCTCTCATGATCCATCCCACAATGGAGTCTCGTACAGCCCTCTACAGACCCTTGCATAGCCCCAGAGGCTACCCACAGTCTCTCATGATCCATCCCACACTGGAGTCTCGTACAGCCCTCTACAGACCCTTGCATAGCCTCGGAGGCTGCCCAGTCTCTCATGATCCATCCCACACTGGAGTCTCGTACAGCCCTCTACAGAACCTTGCATAGCCCCCAGAGGCTGCCCAGTCTCTCATGATCCATCCCACTAGTACAGCCCTCTACAGACCCTTGCAGAGGCTGCCCACCGTCTCTCATGATCCATCCCACACTGGAGTCTCGTAGAGCCCTCTACAGACCCTTGCATAGCCCTGGAGGCTGCCCACAGTCTCTCATGATCTAGCCCACACTGGAGTCTCGTACAGCCTTCTACAGACCCTTGCATAGCCCTGGAGGCTGCCCACAGTCTCTCATGATCTAGCCCACACTGGAGTCTCGTACAGCCCTCTACGGACCCTTGCATAGCCCCGGAGGTTGCCCACAGTCTCTCATGATCTAGCCCACACTGGAGTCTCGTACAGTCCTCTACGGACCCTTGCATAGCCTCGGAGGCTGCCCACAGTCTCTCATGATCTAGCCCACACTGGAGTCTCGTACAGCCCTCTACAGACCCTTGCATATCCTCGGAGGCTGCCCAGTCTCTCATGATCCATCCCACACTGGAGTCTCGTACAGCCCTCTACAGACCATTGCATAGCCCCCAGAGGCTGCCCAGTCTCTCATGATCCATCCCACTAGTACAGCCCTCTACAGACCCTTGCAGAGGCTGCCCACCGTCTCTCATGATCCATCCCACACTGGAGTCTCGTAGAGCCCTCTACAGACCCTTGCATAGCCCTGGAGGCTGCCCACAGTCTCTCATGATCTAGCCCACACTGGAGTCTCGTACAGCCTTCTACAGACCCTTGCATAGCCCTGGAGGCTGCCCACAGTCTCTCATGATCTAGCCCACACTGGAGTCTCGTACAGCCCTCTACTGACCCTTGCATAGCCCCGGAGGTTGCCCACAGTCTCTCATGATCTAGCCCACACTGGAGTCTCGTACAGTCCTCTACGGACCCTTGCATAGCCCTGGAGGCTGCCCACAGTCTCTCATGATCTAGCCCACACTGGAGTCTCGTACAGCCCTCTACGGACCCTTGCATAGCCACGGAGGCTGCCCACAGTCTCTCATGATCTAGCCCACACTGGAGTTTCGCACAGCCCTCTACGGACCCTTGCATAGCCCCGGAGTCTGCCCACAGTCTCTCATGATCTAGCCCACACTGGAGTCTCGTACATCCCTCTACAGACCCTTGCATAGCCTCGGAGGCTGCCCAGTCTCTCATGATCCATCCCACACTGGAGTCTCGTACAGCCCTCTACAGACCCTTGCATAGCCTCGGAGGCTGCCCACAGTCTCTCATGATCCATCCCACACTGGAGTCTCGTACAGCCCTCTACAGACCCTTGCATAGCCTCGGAGGCTGCCCAGTCTCTCATGATCCATCCCACACTGGAGTCTCGTACAGCCCTCTACGGACCCTTGCATAGCCACGGAGGCTGCCCACAGTCTCTCATGATCTAGCCCACACTGGAGTTTCGTACAGCCCTCTACGGACCCTTGCATAGCCCCGGAGTCTGCCCACATTCTCTCATGATCTAGCCCACACTGGAGTCTCGTACATCCCTCTACAGACCCTTGCATAGCCTCGGAGGCTGCCCAGTCTCTCATGATCCATCCCACACTGGAGTCTCGTACAGCCCTCTACAGACCCTTGCATAGCCTCGGAGGCTGCCCACAGTCTCTCATGATCCATCCCACACTGGAGTCTCGTACAGCCCTCTACAGACCCTTGCATAGCCTCGGAGGCTGCCCAGTCTCTCATGATCCATCCCACACTGGAGTCTCGTACAGCCCTCTACAGACCCTTGCATAGCCCGGGAGGCTGCCCACAGTCTCTCATGATCCATCCCACATTGGAGTCTCGTACAGCCCTCTACAGACCCTTGCATAGCTCCTGAGGCTGCCAACAGTCTCTCATCTATCCTATACACGCATCCCTCATTGGACGCAGTGGTGCGTGCTGAATAACTACACTAACAGTGAGTGCTTAGAATCTTCAACTACATATAATGTAGCTTGTGCCGATTTTGCACCATGGAGGTGTACACACTGGGCTCACATGTGTCATACATGGCACATGTGGTTGCTTTGCAGAGTCATGAGATGTCATCATTTGGGTGCTGATTCAAACTTTTGGAGAGGGCACCGGGACCAATTGTTGATTTAGAAGGTGGTCTCCAGCATCTGCATTAATCTTCAGTATATAATTCTTTAAGTACGTTTGGGTATTTGATCAATGGATTGAGGGTGGCTTTGGTAAGAGCGTAGTAGGTTCACTCTGTGCCCATGTTATCTACAGGCTTTGTGGTAGTTTTCCCCCTGGAGCATTGAGGATTAATCCACGAGTTTGCGCCACGCCCTTTAACAAGCATTGGAGGTGAGGGCGAGCTTTTGCAACCATGTGTACTTTGCAAGCATCATTTGGAAACCAAGTGGTTGGATTGTAATTTGATTTTGTTTTTTGTTCCATGTAGAGAGAATATTGGAAGACATCTTCCACTAGAAGATGTTGCGAGGGTGAGGAAAGAGTGGCACCTCATTGTTTTGTCCTGAAGAAGGTCGGAATCACGTTTGGCTGCAATTTCAAGCCCTTGTTTAGCCGACCGAAACATATGCAGACTGTGTCAATAAGTTATGCTATTGTACATATAATAATACCTACAGGAGAAATGGGTGTAATGCAAATAACACATTTTATGTAGAAATACAAGAAGGGCACCAGTTACAGGTGGACCCTTTTTGTGTTGTTATGTGAATGTGGGCATTGGATGTGTATGAGAGTGTATAGGTATGAAAGGTGGTAATTATTAGATGTCAAGAGTGTAATTTGGCAATGTAATAATCTATATGGTGTTTTAAATTTTGTGGTACTTTGTGAAATACATTGATGGTGTTTTGTAGTCAATATAAGTGTGAATGTTGTCTTTCCAACCCCCGTACCAACTACCAAGGTCAATTTTTTTAAATATTTTTGTATGATTTATCTGAAGGACCTTTTGGTGTACAGGTACCCTTATAACCTACACGTATAGACCCAAAGACGCCACACGCACAGCCACTATAAGGTGTATCTGTATTAGCCCCCAACATACGCCCATATAGACCCCGACAGATCAATATTTAGTTCAGGCATATGCACACATGACACCCCCCACACCTACCCACGAGAGCACCCCAGAGAGCCCCCGGATAGACCGTCTCCTGGCTGACCCATTGAGCACTCGTGCTGCCAATCCTGGACCTTCCTGCAATCTTTTCTCTAGAGTGGACCTGCCAAGGTTAACCCCACGGTCGTGTGGAACGCATTGCTCTGTCACAGCGGCCCGTGAGTTACGTGCGAGCTCGCTAGCTACCCCCCCCCCCCTCAAATACCCCTCCCCAGGACTGAACGGGCACCCAGGGCCCATAAACGACCTTAACATGATCCCAACAGCCCCTCCTATAGTTGCAACCACCCCCGGGCCGTGGACTTTACATACAATAATCAGAACCTACCACATGGTGGAAAAAGGCCCCCTCCACTCCCGCCCTCACTCCACGCCACCTCTTCCCGCCGTCCAGCGTCACACCGCCGTCATTATTTATTTCAGTGCAGAACATATTTGCATAACAAAAAGGCTTGCTGTAACTTCAGACGTGGAACCAAGAACATCCTGTCCCAATTACTCTTATTAATCACGAAGCCCCCCCCTCCCCGCTCTTCAGACATAGTCTCACTTTATAATTGCACAAAAAACTGTGGGGAAAACTGTATTTTCTTGGAAGGTCTGGCAGGGGCGTACAAAACGAAAGCTCAGGGGTGATACCTGCTCCCAGGTGTGTGACAAACACACATCTTGCTCTGTTCATGCTGGGCGTTTTTATACTGCGCAACGCCCTCGTTTGCAGGGTTTCCTGCCACTGACAGAATGTTTCAAGGTTGCAATTTTTGAAAGCCGGCGATGGTGAAAACGGACGTTAAACTACACTTTCCTGTGACGTTTACAACCAGTTTGTGCGCCCGCCATTTTAAAGCCCAGAGCAATGCCAGTGGTTTTAGGTCCATTGAAAACCTTCCAGCCATCGGTGGCTTTTCAGTGTGGCATTACTCAAAAGGAATGGCTGTTTCTGAGTGTCAGTAGAGAGCAGGGTGCAGACCCCACTTACAGTGACACCCCATCACCGAGCCTCACCATAAGGCAGGATGCATGTCCTGCTCACAGTGACAGCCTATCACCGAACCTCACCATAGGCAATATGCATGGCCTGCTCACAGTGACAGCCTATCACTGAACCTCGCCATAGTCCCTCGCCATAGTGCAGGATGCATGCCCTTCTCACAGTGACAGCCTATCACTGAGCCTCACCATAGTGCAGGATGCCTGGCCTGCTCACAGTGACAGTCTATCACTGAATCTCGCCATAGTGCAGGATGCATGCCCTGCTCACAGTGACAGCCTATCACTGAGCATCACCATAGGGCAGGATGCCTGGCCTGCTCACAGTTACAGCCTATCACTGAGCCTCACCATAGTGCAGGATGCATGGCCTGCTCACAGTGGCAGCCCGTCACTGAGCCTCACCATAGGGCAGGATGCCTCGCCACAGGGCAGGATGCATGGCCTGCTCACAGTAACAGCCTATCACCGAGCCTCACCATAGGCAGGATGCATGGCCTGCTCACAGTGGCAGCCTAACACTGAGCCTCACCATAGCGCAGGATGCATTGCCTGCTCACAGCGACAGCCTAACACTGAGCCTCGCCATAGGGCAGGATGCCTGGCCTGCTCACAGTGACAGCCTAACACTGAGCCTCGCCATAGTACAGGATGCATGCCCTGCTCACAGTGACAGCCTATCACTGAGCCTCACCATAGCGCAGGATGCATGGCCTGCTCACAGTGACAGCCTAACACTGAGCCTCGCCATAGTGCAGGATGCATGGCCTGCTCACAGTGGCAGCCCGTCACTGAGCCTCACCATAGTGCAGGATGCATGCCTTACTCACAGTGACATCCTATCGTGAACATCACCACAGGTTGAGCCTCACCACGGGGCAGGATGGATGGCCTGCTCACAGTGACAGCCTATCACTGAACCTCGCCATAGTCCCTCGCCATAGTGCAGGATGCCTGGCCTGCTCACAGTGACAGCCTATCACTGAGCCTCGCCATAGGGCAGGATGCCTGGCCTGCTCACAGTGACAGCCTATCACTGAGCCTCGCCATACTGCAGGATGCCTGGCCTGCTCACAGTGACAGCCTATCACTGAGCCTCGCCATAGAGCAGGATGCCTGGCCTGCTCACAGTGACAGCCTATCACTGAGCCTCGCCATAGAGCAGGATGCCTGGCCTGCTCACAGTGACAGCCTATTACTGAGCCTCGCCATAGCGCAGGATGCATGGCCTGCTCACAGTGACAGCCTGTCACTGAGCCTCGCCATAGCGCAGGATGCATGGCCTGCTCACAGTGGCAGCCCGTCACTGAGCCTCACCATAGTGCAGGATGCATGCCTTGCTCACAGCGACAGCCTATCGCTGAGCCTCACCACAGGTTGAGCCTCACAACGGGGCAGGATGCATACCCTGCTCACAGTGACAGCCTAACACTGAGCCTCGCCATAGTGCAGGATGCATGCCTTGTTCACAGTGACAGCCTATCACTGAGCCTCACCATAGTGCAGGATGCCTGGCCTGCTCACAGTGACAGCCTATCACTGAGCCTCGCCATAGGGCAGGATGCCTGGCCTGCTCACAGTGACAGCCTAACACTGAGCCTCAACACAGGACAGGATACATGGCCTGCTCACAGTTACAGCCTATCACTGGGCCTCACCATAGTGCAGGATGCATGCCTTGCCCACAGTGAAAGCCTATCTCTGAACCTCGCCATAGGGCCTCGCCATAGTGCAGGATGCATGCCCTGCTCAAAGTGACAGCCTATCACTGAGCCTCGCCATAGGGCAGGATGCCTGGCCTGCTCACAGTGACAGCCTAACACTGAGCCTCACCATAGCACAGGATGCATGGCCTGCTCACAGTGACAGCCTAACACTGAGCCTCGCCATAGTGCAGGATGCATGGCCTGCTCACAGTGGCAGCCCGTCACTGAGCCTCACCACAGGTTGAGCCTCACCATGGGGCACGATGCATTCACTGCTCACAGTGAACAGCCTATCACTGAGCCTCGCCATAGGGCAGGATGCCTGGCCTGCTCACAGTGACAGCCTATCACTGAGCCTCACCATAGTGCAGGATGCCTGGCCTGCTCACAGTGACAGCCTAACACTGAGCCTCACCATAGTGCCTCGACATAGTGCAGGATGCATGCTCTGCTCCCAGTGACAGCCTAACGCTGAGCCTCACCACAGGACAGGATGCATGCCTTGCTCACAGTGACAGCCTATCGCTGAGCCTCACCACAGGTTGAGCCTCACCACGGGGCAGGATGCATACCCTGCTCACATTGACAGCCTAACACTGAGCCTCGCCATAGTGCAGGATGCATGCCTTTCTCACAGTGACAGCCTATCACTGAGCCTCACCATAGTGCAGGATGCATGGCCTGCTCACAGTGACAGCCTATCACTGAACCTCGCCATAGTGCCTCGCCATAGTGCAGGATGCATGCCCTGCTCACAGTGACAGCCTATCAGTGAGCCTCGCCATAGTGCAGGATGCCTGGCCTGCTCACAGTGACAGCCTATCACTGAGCCTCGCCATAGGGCAGGATGCCTGGCCTGCTCACAGTGACAGCCTATCACTGAGCCTCGCCATACTGCAGGATGCCTGGCCTGCTCACAGTGACAGCCTATCACTGAGCCTCGCCATAGGGCAGGATGCCTGGCCTGCTCACAGTGACAGCCTATTACTGAGCCTCGTCATAGGGCAGGATGCATGGCCTGCTCACAGTGACAGCCTATCACTAAGCCTCGCCATAGTACAGGATGCATGGCCTGCTCACAGTGACAGCCTATCACGGAGCCTCGCCATAGTGCAGGATGCATGCACTGATCACAGTGGCAGCCCGTCACTGAGCCTCACCATAGTGCAGGATGCATGCCTTGCTCACAGTGACAGCCTATCGCTGAGCCTCACCACAGGTTGAGCCTCACCACGGGGCATGATGCATTCACTGCTCACAGTGACAGCCTATCACTGAGCCTCGCCATAGTGCAGGATGCATGGCCTGCTCACAGTGACAGCCTATCACTGAGCCTCGCCATAGTGCAGGATGCATGCCCTGCTCACAGTGACAGCCTATCACTGAGCCTCGCCATAGTGCAGGATGCATGGCCTGCTCACAGTGACAGCCTATCACTGAGCCTCGCCATAGTGCAGGATGCATGCCCTGCTCACAGTTACAGCCTATCACTGAGCCTCGCCATAGTGCAGGATGCATGGCCTGCTCACAGTGACAGCCTATCACTGAGCATCGCCATAGTGCAGGATGCATGCCCTGCTCACAGTTACAGCCTAACACTGAGCCTCGCCATAGTGCAGGATGCATGGCCTGCTCACAGTGACAGCCTATCACTGAGCCTCGCCATAGGGCAGGATGCATGCCCTGCTCACAGTTACAGCCTAACACTGAGCCTCGCCATAGTGCAGGATGCATGGCCTGCTCACAGTGACAGCCTATCACTGAGCCTCGCCATAGTGCAGGATGCATGCCCTGCTCACAGGATGCATGCGCTGCTCACAGTGACAGCCTATCACTGAGCCTCGCCATAGTGCAGGATGCATGCCCTGATCACAGTGACAGCCTATCACTGAGCCTCGCCATAGTGCAGGATGCATGGCTTGCTCACAGTGACAGCCTATCACTGAGCCTCGCCATAGTGCAGGATGCATGGCTTGCTCACAGTGACAGCCTATCACTGAGCCTCGCCATAGTGCAGGATGCATGGCCTGCTCACAGTGACAGCCTATCACTGAGCCTCACCATAGTGCAGGATGCATGCCCTGCTCACAGTTACAGCCTATCACTGAGCCTCGCCATAGTGCAGGATGCATGCCCTGCTCACAGTTACAGCCTATCACTAAGCCTCGCCATAGTGCAGGATGCATGCCCTGCTCACAGTTACAGCCTATCACTGAGCCTCGCCATAGTGCAGGATGCATGCCCTGCTCACAGTTACAGCCTATCACTGAGCCTCGCCATAGTGCAGGATGCATGCCCTGCTCACAGTTACAGCCTATCACTGAGCCTCGCCATAGTGCAGGATGCATGCCCTGCTCACAGTTACAGCCTATCACTGAGCCTCATTACAGTGACAGCCTATCACTGAGCCTCACCATAGTGCAGGATGCATGCCCTGCTCACAGTTACAGCCTATCACTGAGCCTCGCCATAGTGCAGGATGCATGCCCTGCTCACAGTTACAGCCTATCACTGAGCCTCGCCATAGTGCAGGATGCATGGCCTGCTCACAGTGACAGCCTATCACTGAGCCTCGCCATAGTGCAGGATGCATGCCCTGCTCACAGTTACAGCCTAACACTGAGCCTCGCCATAGTGCAGGATGCATGGCCTGCTCACAGTGACAGCCTATCACTGAGCCTCGCCATAGGGCAGGATGCATGCCCTGCTCACAGTTACAGCCTAACACTGAGCCTCGCCATAGTGCAGGATGCATGGCCTGCTCACAGTGACAGCCTATCACTGAGCCTCGCCATAGTGCAGGATGCATGCCCTGCTCACAGGATGCATGCGCTGCTCACAGTGACAGCCTATCACTGAGCCTCGCCATAGTGCAGGATGCATGCCCTGATCACAGTGACAGCCTATCACTGAGCCTCGCCATAGGGCAGGATGCATGCCCTGCTCACAGTGACAGCCTATCACTGAGCCTCGCCATAGTGCAGGATGCATGGCCTGCTCACAGTGACAGCCTATCACTGAGCCTCGCCATAGTGCAGGATGCATGCCCTGATCACAGTGACAGCCTATCACTGAGCCTCGCCATAGTGCAGGATGCATGGCCTGCTCACAGTGACAGCCTATCACTGAGCCTCGCCATAGTGCAGGATGCATGGCCTGCTCACAGTGACAGCCTATCACTGAGCCTCGCCATAGTGCAGGATGCATGGCCTGCTCACAGTTACAGCCTATCACCGAGCCTCACCAAAGGACAGGACCAATGCCCTGCTCACATTGAGAATGGGCTCAGGTCACAACTAGATAGATCCACGGGGACCAGCTTGCATCAGGCACAGACTGGGATGTAGTGGCTGACCTGAGTAACAGCAAAGATAGAGTAGTAGAGACTAACTAGTGCAACATATGTACAGCGAGATGAGAAAGAGCCCTGTCACTGTAAGGAAGAAATGTGTCTAAATCTCGAAAGACACACACATGAGTGTGCGCTTCTCCAGACAACAATGCTAACAACCATCCCTACTAAAACCTCATCCCTCTTCATACAACTCTCAAAACCTAACTAAACACAACCATACCTCTTAAAGCACAGCAACCTGCACGCACTTCACTCAACCGCAACAACAAACGCACCGTACACAACAGCACACGACGGACTACAACAGGGTACCACACCAAAAAGCCCAGAAAACAGTGTTACCCGAATTGAAGTTGCCAACAGCACATCACAGCTCCCTTGCTCTTTCTCCAAACTTTGTCCTACTAACGCGCCCTAACCTCCCCGCTTCTCTTTCAGATCCGCCAGAGCGCCAGGGAACCACTACGGCGGTGATAGTGCGCGGTATAAATATCCTTAAACATGAACATTTTCAGTCAAATCTGCTCGGTGAAATGGGATTCGATGAAAGTGGCCAGTGCGGAAAAAGAGTAATTCTGACTATTCTACTGCTCCACACTTCTGCATCATTAAGCCCCCCCCCCCGGACCCCCTCCAGCTCCCCTCCTCAGGTCTATCTATAAATCTTCACTTTGTCTTCTTTTTCGCCTCTCTCCTGCTCTCCAGTCCCTCCATTGGCTTTCCTTTGAACCGCAGATGCCATTCACTTTCTTTGCATGGAATTTAAAAGTCTTGGGGGAATTGAACCTCCTTAACTCTCTCCTTTGATTTCTTCCTATTCCCCTTCCCACTCCCTTCATTCCAAGTCCCAATTTCTTCTCTCTGTTCCTCATCCCTTCTGTGCCTCAAAACTGTTTTCCTTATGTCTCTCTTCTTGCACCAACATTTTAGAATAAGCTCCCTCTTCATATTCGGTCTTCCTCCTGCCTTTCTGTTTTCCATACTTGACTTTAGACATTTTTACCGTCTACCTAAATATTTTCCAACTGACATCATTTACACATTTGTGTACTTTTTTCTTTTGTTACAGTGCTTTATAAATTCAATAAAATACAAAATACAACTCTTAACTTGATAAAAGAGCACACTACAAATAAATACCAGCTATATATTAACTAATGTAATGTAACAATAGAATAAAGCCAGATGTATGTTTGTCTGATGCAGTAGCTTCCACTGTTGTCACCGCTAGAGGGAGCTGTTGCCTTAGGATATGTAGAGACAATGCCAATTTGCATAGCTTCACCTGTCACCACTAGAGGGAGCTGTTGCTTTAGGATACATAGAGACAATGCCAATTTGCATAGCTTCGCCTGCTGTCACAGCTAGGGTCACGCGGCTTGGCAATAAGAGAACCATTCTGGAGCACTGCAGAGAAGGTGAGACAGCATCAGTGGTCGAAGGAGGCAGGAGCGGTTGGGAGCGGTTGGGAGCGGTGCTCCTCTACTTTAGAAAAGTGTTACTATTCCTATACATTTAAAAAGAAACCGTTCCGGAATGGTTTACTTGCAAAATAGAAGTGTAAGAAGAAGTTGAAACTTGTTATGAAAACGTTAAGTGCACTGCACTGAACATTCCCTTAAACCGCAGGTGTGTTTGTTTGGGGGGTTGGGTTGCGTGTGGGAGGGGCATGGTGATGTGGTTTGCGGAGAGCGGGGGCAGGCAGTCAGGGAACATAGTTGCACTACTTCCGTTCGTACACCTCGACCACAGGTATGCATTGCAGAGCAGACAATCCACAGGGTTGAGTTGTACAACATCAGAAATCCACATGGAACGGGGATGTGGCAGGAGGCTTGATCGCTCACCGGACATTAGAGTAGGGGCGACAGCGAGACTTTGGTTGGGACGGAAGGACCCGGAAGAACAGCAGACTAAGGATGCTGACTGTCGGAGAATTACCATACCACCAGTACCTAACGCTGGCTTTAGGGGACACAAGGACCAGCACAGATCAAGGATGGAGATGGAGTTATGCTGACTCAGAGCCCGGGCATGAGGCAGCATGTTATTGAGGACCCCTCTTGGGCTGGGGCCTGAGGGCAAGATCCTAGGAATCGGCAAGACTTAGATGCAACCTACAACAGAGTTATCTGACGGGCAACCTATCGAGAGATGTAGAGAGCAGCCACTAGTTTAGAGCAGCGAACACTGGGGAAAGGCCAGCTGCCTTGGGCAAGAACGGAAACAACACACCCCTAGTGATCATATCGGTTTTCTTAAAAACAGTAAGGCAGGGAGTACTGGGATGAGGAAGAATACAGCTGACTCACTAGGAGTCCTGAAGATCAGTACTGAGATGAGGAAGAGCCTAACAGATACACTAGGAGTCCTCAAGATCAGTACTGAGGTGAGGACGAGCCTAACAGACACACTAGGAGTCCTCAAGATCAGTACTGAGATGAGGACGAGCCTAACAGACACACTAGGAGTCCTCAAGATCAGTACTGAGATGAGGAAGAGCCTAACAGACACACTAGGAGTCCTCAAGATCAATTACAAGAAAAGAGAATTGCAATTCCTCATTACGCAACAGCAAAGTATCTCACATAGAGTTGGTAATCTAATGTAGATAGAGGGGGAGTAAATTCGCTGTGTGTTCCATCCCAACAATGAGTGCGCAGACACTGAGTGAGATATTTACTTTGTGATGTCGCACAGCCTCTCATCAGACTGGAATTTCCCAATTCTGCCTGGGGAACGCATACACATGGCCGGATACACTGCGCCAAAAGCCTACTCCAAGCTGGCAAAAAGCAGACTTGCAGACTTGCAGATATGCGCTGCACCAGCCTCATCTGCAGCCTAAACATTGGCAGCTACTACCAACAAAAAAAGATATAGGGTGCAAAAATATTCCCAACCAAAAGCAAAACAAAATCAAACACACAGGAGCCTGGCCCCTGCTTCCACCCTCACAGTTCCACGGATACGTTCAGATCAGTGGTACCAGCAGGGCTGTGCCACAGGAAGGAAATCTAATATTATTACTGCCCAACCTGAAAATCAGCTTTTAATTTCCATGACTTACTAGGCACAAAACAAGAAGGATTACAGGAAAGGTGTATGGGTTGCAGTTTAATATATCTGTCCTCGCCAACACAATACCCACATCGGCAGTCAGGATGAATTTTTGACTTTGTAAAAAATTATTTTACTCCCAACTTTTTAAAAAAGGAACTCAAATACTCATTTCAAACTCGTATCTGTGGTCATGAGTAAAGCCCTTTCCGATGGAGGGAACTTGAGTGAGAAGCCTAAGCGCCGTGATTCAGGGACACTGGGCGCGTCCGCTGAGGGGGCGGCCTCGCATTTACACTATGCAGGTAACTAAGCAAAGTCGGGCTCTATAAAGCAACAGATCAAAGATCTCTCAAGCATCCCCATACCACACTTGAGAGTTTTCAGGCCTGTTTTTTTTCTTGGAATTCTGGGGCTTGTAGTCCTGCGTTTAAAATGGGGAGACAAACCTCCAATTACAAGGAAAAAATAACAAGACTGGACGACTTGATCACACAAGGCATGCTGAACCCTGAGAGCTCTGAGAACGCCTCAAGTTACTTTTCTGCCATTGCATAGTTGCCAACATGACCCGTTGCAATCTGTAGGTGCTTATCCAGTCCTGATTTTTTCTTTGCATTCTGGGACTTGTCCTCTGGGTTTTATAATGGGAAAAGTGGAACTACAAGTCCCAGAATGCAAAGAAAAAAAACAGGACTGGATAAACACCTACAGATTGGAATGGGTCATGTTGGCAAGTATGCCATTGACTCCTCATGCAGCATTGGCAGCCATAGTTCAGAGAAAGGGCCGGGAATACTGAGCTGGCTGGTGGGTCGTTTCCCTGTTTTCATGCGCATCACAGACCATGGACGATGCCTCCTTCCTTCTCTCTGCAAATCTACGATGGAGAATCTGGGAAAAGTGAGTTATATTTACCCCAAATGCGTGGAAAGCATGAACCCCAGGAACTCGTTCTGAACTCACCATGAGAACGGTCCTGCCATCCCTGCCCCCAACTTCCGTGCTTGGTGTGCTGCGTTCCACACGGGTGCGCTGTGATACTTAGGGCCACTTGTCTTGCTACAGGTGAATGTTGACATCTGGGCGTGCATGTAGTATATGGGATAAAGGACCCGCTATCGTTCGCTGTAAGGATATTGAAAGTCACCGAGGAGTTCCGTGACCAAATAGAGAAACAAGACCAAAGGTAGAGCTCCTCTGCAAGGTCACTTGCAACATTGTTTTCATGTGCGGTACTGGATATTGTATTCCTTATAATACATGGCTACACAATGTCCTCACCTTTAATACATAGCCTCTTTCTTAATGTGCTGTAAGAGATCTTACAGTTACTGAACGATATAATCAATATTGTAGAATCTGCATGGATGACTCAACTAAACAACGAATATGCCCCTTCTAAAGTGTTGCAGAAAAATCGTTACAGCGGTTTAATTAAATGTGTCTTAAAATAAATCATTGTATGCTTTAAACTAAGTAATAACATGCCGATTCTTGCTCTTGTGTTTAACTGCAGCAGTGCACAGAAGACATACTAGCAAACAGTTCATGGTGTCCAGTCAAATGGTCGAAAATAAAGGATCGAATGACCATTTGATCGACAGTCAAATGGTTGGGAAAAAAAAGGTCGAATTTTTTTAGTTATTTATTTATGTATATTTTTTAGTTTGGGTTGGTAGAAAAATGTTTTTATTAAAGAAAACGGGGGGTTGAGGGGGGAACCCCCCCATAAAAAAATTAAAAATAAATTTAAAAAAATCGACCATTTTTTTTATCATTTTAGTGTCGATCAAAGGGCATTCGATCCTTTTGTTTTCGACCATATGACCTGCAACCACAGTTCATCAATTGATGCCAGTAAAGTGTCACAGAAATCTATTTGACAAGAAAGGAATTGGAAACGTTTGTCACGGCTTTAATTAAGTGTTGCAGTGACAGCTGGAATTCTGCTCTGTGCTGGTCAAGCAGCAGGCATTGTCCCTACAACTGGAGCATAATCATGTTTTACAGAGCAGTAGTGATGTCATTTCATATTACAGGTTAGTGATGATGTCACAAGTAGCCTGTAAGAAGAACATCCTTTGCAGGCTTGTATATGGGTATTGAAGAGGGGGCTTCCTGGAATGGCCCTCTAGTCCCCTATGCGCATGTCAGCCCGAAGACTGAGAAACGACAGATGTCACTCGCTGTTGGGTCAACCACATGGCGTGCCACTGTATCCCACATATGGAAAAAGATATTCTCTTAGGCTCATCACTGGATCAGATTGACTGATAACAAAGTCCAGCTGTGATGATGTCACTAGTGACAACAGGACATAGCAGCGTTAGCCATGAAGCAAATTCGCATCCCTGCGCGAAGATACGCAGACACACACACACACACACATGTACACAAAGAACATGCTTACAACTTTCTATAGACAGAGGACAGATACAAGTACATCCTGTCAAAACCCTTTCCTTCACACTAGCCAAATGCAGAAACGCATGGAAGCCAAGCAAACACGGATCACGCTTGCAACTGCTTTATCGCAACTAACCATGAGGAGCTACGGGGACGTATAAAGAACCTATAGGGCTCTTCCACTGCTAATCTCTGAAGAAAATATTAGAGCATATAGGGAAATCATAGAATGGCTGTAGTGAATTCACATGGAGCCGCAGACCTCAAAATATGGAAGAAGAGACACAGACTCTGCAGCACGAAGCACAGAGACAGTGTTCGTAGCCTAGGAGAAGGGCGGGTGGAAAATTCCTGGTTCCCAAGGCATTGAGCCACCTAGGAAATGCAGAATGAAATCCTCAATAATTTCAGACAGAAAGGCTCAGTTTTGTGGTCATCGCACACGTGACCCAGCAGAGCCGGACAATGGCTATTTATTCATGGTGAGAAGAGGAGCTGTTCCCAGCGAAACAGACAAGATTGATCCAAGTGTTGTCCTCCAAAAACTGCAACCTGCAGGCACTGCCCCAGGTTGGGTGATCAGACCAGTGTCAACAATGGGGAAACATAGTCTTTCTCATTACCTTGAAAAGGTACACTGAGCGCCGTGAACAGAACAGGGTCCCAGGCCTGGGGGGACTCGCTCCAGCCAATGCAGAGGCTCAGATTGTGGGGTGGTGTAGAATGTTGCACAGGCCAATAGTCATCGTGTGACCCTGCAGCAAAGTAATCGATCGTTTTTGGGGGGAAGTCTCAGGCGAAGCCACCTGACATGGTGAATCAATGGCATGATTAACATAGGGGAGTTCTATAGGTATTACCACCCATGCCGCCCAATGGGGATGACCCTTAGGTTTTTGGGGATGGATTGGTGTTTGTAACGTCACCAAGGAATAGAACCGGGTGACACAGGCTGAAACGCTGAGATTGCCGCAGATTTTGTTGTTTCCTGTATGATCCCTGTATATCGGAAAATAAAGAAAGTGTACTTGCCCCATGGCTGAGTAGTCTGTTATTGCCGGGGGAAAGGTTCCAGATGGATTCCAGATACTCTGCTAAGTTGTGGTATTGTTGATGCAAATGCCCCCCCTCTCTGGTATACTATTACAGTGTTGCAGGCTGCTGTGTATTATAAGAAAACAACCAACAGATGATTGTCGGAAGAATTGAGTCATCGATATATTATTGCATAACACCATACTAGGAGTTTCTACATCATACCCTGGTTATTAAATTAACCTTTAGTAGTTTTGTAATAGGCTTCACTCTAACATCTGCTCATTTGGTCTACCGTGGCAAGGATATATAGCTGAGACAGCCTTGCCGGGGTTCAACTGTGATGTTTAGGTTAAACACAGACCTCTGCAGCAGTGCTTCAACCTACTGGGCTATATACGTTGCCTCAGACAACCATAGGGCAGCTGCTACATGAGCTATTTGACGCCATGTTGACATGCGCAGTTGTCTAGGGGTGGTACGAGTGGAGGCAGACCAAGGCGAGGATTAACCCTGCACCTGTCGACAGATCTCTATTCCATGTTTCTCCCGACAGAGTGATATCGGGACTGCTATCCAGGGACATATACTCACATCATCGTTTGCCTGCGAGTTCTCAATGTGACTTCGTTTTGATGGTTTACATAGCGCCAATACATTGCCTGACGCTCACTGCCGAGTGCTCCGAGAGATGCAGCACTGGCCTATCGGGCAATACGGCAATGCCAGAATTGCAGCCCCAACATGTTAGTGTGGGGCAGTTTTTTGGGGTGAAAGTGGGCCAGTTTGGTGTGTTACTTCACTGTGTAGCTAGTAGTTTTGAAGAAAAAGGGGCTCATTACATGTTCCCCGGTATCCTGGCAGTAATTCTGGTGGGATACCGGGGAACTACCGTACCGTCCGCGCCACCTGATATCCCAGTGTTACTGGGATATTATGTGTGGTGGCGACGCCGGTTAATCGTCATTCCCGTGGAGTCCCAGAGGACTCCATGGTATGGGGATGCCACAATCACTGGCACCGGTAATACTTGTGCCGGTTATTGCAGCAAGTGTCTGCCGGTAGGGGCCTAAAGACTTGGAGTCTGCGGTTGTACACATTGTTACCGGCACCATATTTCCAGATCGGCAAACTTATAATCAGCCCCTTGCTACTTAAAATGCACAAATTGCAAAACATTGAACCAAAAAAGGCCCCAGGAGTACTATTGTTTTAGCAACGGTGGGACACTTTTTCAATGGTGCTCGTGCCAATTTTATGAGCCAGCCTGACCCTGATGCAGCATGCTAGAAGAGACCCAAGAAAGGGCACAGTTCAAACATTTAAATTTTTTAAGGCTTTTTGTTCATGCCAACCTATGCTCACAATAGCAATTGCATGCATCTTTCGGAGAGCTTTGAGATCCATGCGCAATGGTGTTATTATGAGCTCTGTTCCTCACCCTGCCAATAACTTCACTTTCTGATGGATAATTCTCACTTTGAGTTGTGGGTCGCTGCGTTTTGCGTTTTGCAGTTTGATGAATGGCTGGAACCACACTTTCCTCCTCTTGTTTTCCGATCGGTCGCTGTTTGCTGTAACTTCAACAGTTTTCACCACTGTTCGCGACTACGTCTTGGAGAGATTGGAGTAATGCCTCTTCCTTGAACACGTAGAATATCCATTTAATTCTGTCATTTCCACATCTTTTATATATTCACTGGAATTGTTCTTTACAGTGCGCGTCCCTTTGGCTTTCTGCATTGTGTAGTTGGCTTCCATAGGGCGCAATTGTGTTCCACTTCCTTTCCTGCGAGCCGGTACTTCCTCCGCCGTCTGTGCTATGGTTCGGGCGTCATCAAGCGTGGGACCTCTGGCACATAGATTTCTCCTGTATTTGCATGGTGCAGAATAAGTATGTATTTAACCAGTGTCTCTGGAGGATAGCTCATGGGAAACGTGCTCCCTTTGGAAGCAAGATGACGTGGAGCAACACATGTTCGATCCCCGGGCCACGCTTAGAAACCTCTGGGTATTAAGCACGTTATAAATAACCTATCATATCATATCATTATATCTGCAATGAAGCCACTATTACAGAACACTGCAAGTTCAATTCCATTGATCCTGCTACGCCGCTGCCTCATGAAGGATCTCATTCTATTGTTCCTTGTGTTTTGATTTCCCTCGAACCTTCTCTCCAGTCTAGTTAATGCTTCCTTTCATATACTGCCACCCTCACCTGGTTTGGGTGGTGTGGCACTGGGGAGGCTTTCAAATAATCGAGGGTTCCCACTCCTACAATGTTTCATAATTGCTCTTATTTGACACAGTCTGAGACTTGACCCGGTGACGGGGGGGTGGGGACCCCGCTGAGTCCGCGGTAGGAGGCATACTAGGGGGTTTCCCAAAGCCAGCCCTGCTCCAGAGGTGAGGTGTGTGAGTTGCGAGTGCCCCAGTCACTGTCCCCTCTGCATGTGCCTGGCTACAATTGGCAGGTAGCGCTCATCACCCTCTACCCGCCATGCCCTGTTATGGACAGTGTTTTGTCTCTTCCATTTCAGGACTGCAGAGCCCAGAAATCCTTGAGGCATAGGAGGAAATGTGCAGCCCACCAGTGAGAGATGTGGTAGGGAACAGAAAGCCAGCAGGACACTGCATAACAGAGACTGGCTATCTAAATGCTCCTTTAACCGGGAATCCCAACTTTGAAATTGAATTCATCTGTAGTGGGCCATCATTGCAGAACGCTGGCAGACCCCCGCCCCCCCTTCAAACAGGAGGCAGGGATAAAGGACAGTTTCATAGTTTCTTAGCTCTGTAACCCAGCCCCGGTGGGAAAACAAGGCAGGGATTAGCCCCGGGAACCTCCTGAGAGCCAAAGGAAGGGGCAGAATAAGGGAGGGCAGAAATGTCAAGACAGTGTGGGTTGTTTGGGTGAGGTCAAGGGAAGACAGGGCGGACCGAGGGACCAGGAGGAGAAAGGACAGTGCAGCGGCACGTGGGAGAGAATTATAAGGTGAGGTGTTGGTTGGTGAGAGAAAGTGGTGCATGGGTGTGAGTGTTGCTGTGTGGTGAGTGAAGTGAGTGGCGGAGGTTATGTGTGAAAGTAGAGGGTGTAAGTGAAGGTGCGCGAACCAGGCGAATGAGAGAGTGAAAGGAGGGTGATTGTGAGAGAAGAAGGGGTGGAGAGCAGCGTAATGGAGATTAGTGGTGGGGGACAGTGTACTGGAGAGTGTTGGGAGGAGAGTAGTACGGCAAGAGTGCGGAAGTCGGAGGAAAATCTGAGGGTCAGGTAAAGGGAGTGGAGAGTGGGAATAAGAGAAAGGAGAGTAGGAGGAAGGGAATGAAAGTAAAAGTACATCAGGGTAAGGAGTAAAATCCCAGTGAGACCTGGGTGACTGGGATGTACCAATACTTAAGATCATTTCTCGTGTAGGACCCCAGGCTAGAACTAAGGAAAAAAAGATAAGGCAATTGCCTTTAGGCCCCCACCACCAGCCAGCCAGGTGTTAGACACTATGGGTTACCGATCTCGAGTGACCACCTTGGGATTTAGGGAAGTTTGGCGTAGGGTGGAAGGAGAACGGGAGAAGACAAGAGAGCAGGTATGGCCCTCAGAGAGACCCTATTCAAACATCTAAAACCCCTTGAACTGTCTTCGAGAGTTGGGTTGTTCTTGAGGCCATCTGCGATAGATTAGTTGGCAACATCCATCACTTCCATATCATTGTTACGTGGGCACGCGGTCTTCTCGCAGTAAGACCATCACCGGACTGGAGACTAGAGTGGCTCACAAGCAGACGACTTAGAAACAGTCCTTCTCTTGAGTCCGTAGATTGCACCGTGATCATCATTACTAATGCTTATTTGATGACTTGTGAAATCCTTGCTACCAATGCCTTGCTCTAGGTCCTGCACAGCACTCAATTGCTCCCGCGCTAGGTTTGTGCTTTAAACATGTACAATAATAAGAATATGAATCACAAATAAACGTTTGTAATCATTGTCTCCATGGCAATGTTAGCTTTCCAGGGTGTGCTAGGAACAGTGATAGTGCTGCTCACTACTGTTACCGGGCTGTCTTCCGTTCTGCTGAGCAAGCATTTCATTTTCTTCCTAGGTTTTTTGGTATTGTTACTGTTATTTGGACTCGCAAAGCTCGCAGGTTTCAAGTTTCTCTGCTCATAGGTCTCTGGTCCCGCTTCTTCGCCAAGATTGTGCTTTGATGTGCACATATGAATATAAAGGCTGATTCCAAGAAAGGTTTATGTTCCTCATTTTATTGCATGAAATATATGTTATACTGAATAATTCATCAGTCTGGTTCACGCTGGAGGGTGGGTGCTGTGGAGCGGCAGCCTGGGCCTGTTCTTCCTTCGACTCCCGCTCTCCGAATCGGTGGCATTCGGTTTTCGCTGTCGACCCCGCCTCCCAATGCGGTGCATAAGGGAGGATAGATGTGGTGGGGGCGGGGCTAAGCACCACAACGTTGTTCTGTAGGCGGGATACCTGGGTGGCCCTGAGGAGACACCCATGGTTGGATGAAGATACCCCAAGATAGCTCCCCTGCACCGGGGACTGCTCTCCTGGAATCCCATCTGTCAGTTTCATGTTGGGGTCCCTCTTAAACCAGTGCTAGACCCTTCTCAGAATCATATCTATACCAACCCCACTCCGACAAAAAAACACCCCTTTACTGCAGCCCTACAGTTGGGGTGTATCGACAAGTTTTACTTCCTAAAACTAGGCAAATACTCCCAAAAAATAAAGATAGGGAGTAAAAATACTCCCAACAAAAAATAGGAATCAGACACATAGGACCTTGTGCCTCTTCTGTTACTCACATATGTTTGGAACATGATCGCAAGAAGTAAACATGCATCTTTTAATGTGTATGAATAACTAGGTGCAACGAAATTATTATTACAAAGACAATTCTGTTTTCCAGTGAATTTTTTTTTACTTGCTTATAAAATACTCCCATTGGGGAAGTGAACTTACACTTGTACTCCCTACAAAATTATTTTACTCCCAACTTTAAAAATTAGGGAGTAAAATACTCCCACTTCCAGATCTTATCTGGAGCACTGCCTACGTGCATTAAAATGGAACCAAAGAGCTGGCACGTAATCTGTACGGTTCCATGTCATTCATCGCGGGATGTTTTTTCGCAGGGTTTTTTTACCACAGATTTTTTTAACAAAAAAAACTCAATTTATTTTTTGGGGGGTCACTCCCTAAGCTCCCCATCCCCAGTAATTTTTTATATATTCCCTAACACCCATACCCAATTTATATATTTTTCTAGCCCCCCAACTAAAAAATTCAATTAGTTTTTCGGCAAAAAATGTGTGGTAAAAAAACCACGAAAAAACATCCCGCGATGAAAGGACGTTGTACCATCTGTTCACCAGGGCGCCAACATTGCTGGGAGCCCTGCCGTTTGCACGGAAAACCTGCAACATTGAGACGGTTCCAAGTCTTCTGGGGACAAGATGCACGTGGGACTAGGGGATTATTAGCCCGCAGCCCAGATTAAATGAAAACGTGCAATGCGTGCAATAGTCTTTATCTGTGCAAAGCTGCCAGGGGTTCGGGAGAACCCTGCCTAGTCGACAGGTGCCCTTTTGAGCCTTGAGCCACTTCTGATTGACTGTGAGCCACTTTAACGGTATTATTGAAGTGCCAAGGACGAGTATGCTCGTCCTTTTTGCATAGACTTGCATAATAGCCTGGCAGTTAAGGGTTTAAGCTGGTGTTTTGTGGAGTGCTACATGCCACCCGGCCGCGGCTAGACAGCATCGGACATCCTCGTGTACGGTGTCCTTGTGGGGGTGCGCACGTCATATCGATAAGTCGCCCTCAAGAAAAGATCAGGTGGTTTTTTTAATCTGGTGTATAAATGTGGGCGGCCTCTGGAGTGTTCATTTGGTGGGACCCGCTACCTCGGCTTAGGTGTAGGGGTGGGTGAGAGGTTATTCCTCTCTGCTATAGCACGGAAAGCTATGCGTTGGTTCACCTGCCTGCAAAACCCTGGAGAGCTTAGACATACCAGCATGGCAGCCTGTGACATGGCATAACAGAATGTGGCATAGCATGGCACAACAGGCCAATACAACCTAGTATAACACACCAGCAGGGCAGAAGCATTGGAACTACCAGCAATCCATTATGCATGAAACACCTGCTTGAAATATGAAACAAGAACACGAAGAGGACGCCAGCCCCAGTACTTCAACACAGGATGTCGCTATACACCCCAGCACAGGATGTCACGATACACCCAAACACATGTCGCTATACACCGCAGCACAGGATGTCGCGATACACCCCAACACATGATGTCGCTATACACCCCAGCACATGATGTCGCTATACACCCCAGCACAGGATGTCGCTATACACCGCAGTACAGGATGTCGCGATACACCCCAACACATGATGTCGCTATACACCCCAGCACAGGATGTCGCTATACACCCCAGCACAGGATGTCGCTATACACCCCAGCACATGATGTCGCTATACACCCCAGCACACGATGTCGCTATACACCGCAGCACAGGATGTCGCGATACACCCCAACACATGATGTCGCTATACACCCCAGCACAGGATGTCGCTATACACCCCAACACATGATGTCGCTATACACCCCAACACATGATGTCGCTATACACCCCAGCACAGGATGTTGCAATACACCCCAGCACAGGATGTCGCTATACACCCCAGCACAAGATGTCGCTATACACCCCAACACATGATGTCGCTATACACCCCAACACATGATGTCGCTATACACCCCAGCACAGGATGTCGCTATACACCCCAGCACATGATGTCGCTATACACCCTAGCACATGATGTCGATATACACCGTAGCACATGATGTCGCTATACACCACAACACATGACGTGGCTGTACACTCCAACACATGATGTCGCTATACACCACAACACATGACGTGGCTGTACACTCCAACACATGATGTCGCGATACACCCCAGCACAGGATGTCGCGATACACCCCAACACATGATGTCACTATACACCCCAACACAGGATGTCGCTATACACCCCAACACAGGATGTCGCTATACACCCCAGCACAGGATGTCGCGATACACCCCAACACATGATGTCGCAGTACACCCCAGCACAGGATGTTGCAATACACCCCAACACATGATGTCACTATACACCCCAGCACAGGATGTCGCTATACACCCCAACACATGACGTGGCTGTACACCCCAGCACAGGATGTCGCTATACACCCCAACACATGACGTGGCTGTACATCCCAGCACAGGATGTCACTATACACCCCAACACATGATGTCGCTATACACCCCAACACAGGATGTCGCTATACACCCCAGCACAGGATGTGCTGTACACCCCAACACATGACGTGGCTGTACACCCCAGCACAGGATGTCGCTATACACCCTAGCACATGATGTCGCTATACACCCCAACACATGACGTCGCTATACACCCCAACACATGACGTGGCTGTACATCCCAGCACAGGATGTCACTATACACCCCAACACATGATGTCGCTATACACCCCAACACATGATGTCGCTATACACCCCAACACAGGATGTCGCTATACACCCCAGCACAGGATGTCGCTGTACACCCCAACACATGACGTGGCTGTACACCCCAGCACAGGATGTCGCTATACACCCTAGCACATGATGTCGCTATACACCCCAGCACAGGATGTCGCTGTACACCACAACACATGACGTGGCTGTACACTCCAACACATGATGTCGCTATACACCCCAACACATGACGTGGCTGTACACTCCAACACATGATGTTGCTGTACAGTACACAGAGAAACACTAGGGTGACCAGATTTAAAAAGTAAAAAACCGGGACAGGGCAACTAACATAAAAGTAGGACTAACTCTTGAAAGTGGCTGTCAAGGCACTACACTTCAGTAGAGGTTGGAGGAGAAGGGGGTTTGAGTGTTACTGTTCACAAAAACATATTATCATTAATTGATCACAAACAAACACTATCTGAAGTTGTGAAATGCAGCATTTCTTCTGTGCGAGAGTGTGCATTCCTGCCTTCCAGTCATGAAGACCTACTACAACAAACCTGTACCACTGTAGTTTCCAATGGGAACAACATTTTGAGAAAGGGGGACAGAGCACCCAATACCGGGACTGTCCTGGAAAAACCTGGACGTCTGAAAAAGCACCTAAACCTGGACACGTGGGCAGTGGGAGGAAACACCCACATTTGAGATTCAACAGTACATGGAGAGCCGCCCGCATTTGAGACACTCGAGTACTTTGGGAAAAGGCCTAAATTTGAGACTCAACGGTACCTGAAGGAACACCAAAACCTGAGACCCCCCGCCCCACCCCCCAATCCCCCACTCTTTACATTCACTGTCCTTTTCCAAATTCACAATTCCTACGAACAATAAAACAGGGCAGAGACGTACATTAGAATGCATGCACGTCCCTGGGCAGCAAAACAGATACAGTGCAACGACATCACGCCACTGACATGCATGCAAACAGTGCACACACATACCAAATGGATCTTTTTAGGACCGACACGTGGTGGAAACTCAAACTTGTCCTTTTTCAATGCATCCATGAATCTTAGGAGTAGAGTTAGACGGTGCGCTCTTTCGGGTATCCAATGTTCCGTTCCATGCAGATTTGATAGTGCATCCATGCATGCCAATACAGCCATTAGAGAGGGTTAAAAAAGGTAGCTTTCTGTATCAAGGAAGCAGCGCAGGGAGTGGATGATCACCCAGCTGGGATTGCAAAGGTGCGGTGGTGTGTCTACGGTGGCCCATAGGACAATGATAAGACTACATGCAATCCTACACATGCATGCAATACACACCTCTGGGAAAGTCCGGGAGGAGTAGTGGACGCCCGCAGCTACCTGTCTGGGACCCCTATTTTTTTCAGTATCTGCCTGATTTTAGAAAGTAAAACAGATTGGGGTGCACCCTTTCCTGTTGGGCTGTCAGCACCCTGCATCCAGAGATGTTTTTATGGGAGGGCAAAAGGGGCACTTGCCCAGGCCCCCACCTTGGAGGGGGCCCCACAAGGCTGCCTGATCTAAAGAAGTAAGATCCATTGTTCACCAGACTTAAATAGCACATGTCAGGATATTTTATGGCATGCTGCTGAGTCTCTAAACATATTGCCTTTCTGTTTTGACAAGTACATTCTGCCTTGATCAATTCATCATGTAATGCTTTCTGTGTTCACCATGGTATACATACTATGTGTGTTCCTTATGGCAAACTCCTGTAGCATTCTTTCCTTCCTTAGGGAATTATTGTGAACATGTGCAGTAGCCAAAGTTTAAATGCATATTGATATATTGAGTGCTGCAATGGTTCAGAAGTTAGCTCAGTGTGTTAAGCACTCATTGCAGAGATGTGTGTTCATATGCAAGACTGGAATAGCACATTCCAGCAAGGCTGGCTGAGCCTGTCCTATGTTTGAAGTTTATAAACTTGCCTGCATATGTACTTTGTTTTGCAACACAACAGGTGCTATTATCAGCAATGTACCTGCACCAGATAGGAGTTGCTATACAAACTAACATGTCATCTGTATGATGAAGGTCTAGAAACTGGTTTGTTCAGATGGGGTGTTGTAAAACCCAGGCAATCACCTCCAATCATGAGCATAAACGTTTAGATCAAGTGGTGAATAAGTATCCAAATTCAAGACTATGCAACCAAAGCGTTCCTGCTTGTATCCTGGCTTTGCCAGACGATACAGTGATCCTGGTCAAATCATGTAATATTTCTTACATGACTGTGCTGTCTATTGTGATGTTTGCCTTCTCGCATGCTGGTGGCATTGTTTGGCCCATTACCAGTGGTACAAGTGTATGAAAAGAAATAGTGGAACTATGTTCCCTGCTGGCCTGCCCCCATACCCCAGAAACCCCATCGCCAAGCTCCGTCCCACACGCAATATAACCCCCAAACAAATGCGCCTGATGTTTAAGAGAGCATTCATTGCACTCCAGTGCAAGCTCCAGCTTCTTCCTACACTTCCATTCCGGAACGGTTTCTTTTTAAAAGAAAAGTATAGGAACAGTAAATCTTAATTAAAAAAAAAAAGTAGAGGAACAGCGCTCCCAACCGCTCCTGCTCACTTCGACCACTGGCCATTAGTTGATCTTTTTTCTTATGGAGGCCATTTGAGTGGAAGGGGTCGAAGACAGAAGAGAGCGGACCAGATGTTGCAGGCGTCGGGCAAGCATATTTTAAGGTCTGCTCGTTTGACACAAAAAACGGTTTGCCTTTTACTAAAAGTCAAAGTTTTTTCTGCACATTTTTAAATTACAATTTCACTAATCAGTGTTTTGGAAGTATTTAATGCTTTAAAATGCAAAAGTCAACCCCAGATTAAATCTGTTAAATCACATCAAATGGTACGCTGGTACTTATAAACTTCCCTTGGTGATGGAGATAATGAAGCTAGAATCATTCCCATTTTGCGTAACACTCTTCCATAATATTTAGTTTGTAAAAATTGTCATGTTTGGTAATATGCTTGTGTACTTTCCAAGGCAGTTTTATAAAATTAGATTGTTTTAGTTCATGGTAATAACCGGAAAAGAAATTGTTCAAATGCAGAAATTGCAGAGTTGGCGCACATCACAGCTTCACCCCTTAACCAATGTGTGATCCTGGGCATTTCATTTAATCTTGTATGGCCTAACTTCTCAAAATTGCCAATCCCTAAACCTTTCAAAATTGTGAACCCTGCAGAGTGACTTCCTTTTTTTAGGATATGATCTTCAAAAAAGCAGCACTCATGGTTTCACTGGCTACAGTTTTGCTTACACTCTAATAGTGAGCATTGATACATTGCACACTACAGGCACATGTTCCTTTGATCTCTAATGACAACACTATTTGAAAACAATGTCCCATTTTTAATCTCAGTCTGTTTGGATACAGACACCTTCCTGGTAGCTTCTAATCTGCAACCACTATCATTGCTATGGTAAGTGTAGCTTTCTCCTTCCTTCCAATTGGTCTCCTCTATCCATGCTGGAGCACTTTTGCATTATGTGAGGCAGCTATTGTGAGTTCTCTGTCTATTCTGGGTTACATGTACCTTTCACATACGGTCCTGAATTAATACTACGGGCTGCATACCTTCCTGGATGTTATTGATAAAAAAGTATCCTGCATCTATACTAGAACAGAAGTAACCACTTTGTAGACTGATAATGTAGGCCTTCAAATGCTACTTGTTTATCATTCTGATTAGAGCAAGAATGAAGAGGGTAAGGGGACTTAACATGCTTATTTTTTGGTTTGGTGGAGGGGGCCCCAAAGATATCCGTGCCCAGGGCCCCAAAAATACTTAAGATGGCCCTGCCTGCATCTCTCCTTTAGCACTGCAGTGTATGAGGCCCCGCCCTCTCCTGGCACGAGGGTGTAAGTCCCTTTCCAAAAGGGGGTGGTCTTCCTATTGTGTCTTTGTTCACTCTCTTGGTCCATGCAAGGTTGTTTTGGGGTCCATGCAGGGTTATTTCCGGTCTATGGGGCAAGGAAAGGGAATGGCTTGCCTCCCAGGGTATCTTTTCACTTCTGCTGTCAGCAGAAAGCATGTGCCACACATTTAGAAGTATGAAAATAATTGACCCCTTAAGGGCTTTGACATCTCGGGTGTTCAGAGAAAGCGGACCCCACGTCTGGGAGGAATGAGAGAGGTACACCTCCCCCCAAGGCATTTTCTTCTCTTCCAATGGTCAGAGGAAGCGCGTTCTCGGTGTTTGGGTTGTGACTCTTCTTGAGATCAGAGGAAGTATGAGAGTGATTGACCTCCTAAGGGCGTTCCCTTCTCGTTTCATGGTCAAAGGATGATGGTTTCAGCAGTGGGAGGAGAAGTATGAGAGTGATTGACCTCCTAAGGGCGTTCCCTTGTTGTTTATTGGTCAGAGGAAGCAGATTCCAGCTCTGGGAGGGGAAGTATGAGAGGGATTGACCTCCTAAGGGCATTCCCTTCTCGTTTCATGGTCAGGGGATGTTGGTTCCATCTGTGGGAGGTGAAGTATGAGAGTGACTGACCTCCTAAGGATGTTCCCTTCTCATTTCATGGTCAGAGGAAGCTTGTTCCAGCTTTGGGAGGTGAAGTATGAGAGTGGCTGACCTCCTAAGGACGTTCTGAAGTGGGAAAATGGAAAAACAGACTCCCCTCTTTCCCCTCTCGCGCCTGGCCTAAAGGTTCACGGCCCAAGCACCCGCCACGAGAAGAGTTTGCCCATCTACCAGACGACCAGATACCCTGGTACAGGAACATTAGGATGTGTCCACCTGCCTGCCCCGCATCCCGCCCTGCCCATGCCGATGCCTGCGGCATGGATCAACTAGACTAAAACCTATACGTCGTTAGAGATGCCATGACGACCTAGCCAATGGATAGCACACCTGTGCCAACATACACACTGGACACTCCCGCACCAATCTACATGAAGAATATACTCAGTGCTATGACGTAGGCGACAGACATACTCACGGACGTGCATCTTTATTATTTTTCACCTAGGCTCTCAAAATGCAGAAACGCAAGACGCACCATGAACTCATCTAAAGAGCTTGCTTACGCTTCTTCTAAACCTAGGTGCCATAATGAGAATTATAACGAAGACACGATACTGGTCATAAGACAATATGAGACTATAACCTAAAGCGCCTGTGCACCAGACGGTTCCACCTATATACTAGGCCTGAGTAGGCCGCAAGCATGAGCTCCCGTGGACGTTAACAGAACAAGAGTCAGGTTGCTGATCCTGCAGAATGAGCCTGGGGAAAGCAGACAGCCAAGGTCGTAATGTTGCAAACCCACATTCCAAAAGCAGACCATCAAGGGCACGATGTTGCAACTTCGCACGCTGTGCACCAACATTAAAGTCGCACCTGCAATTAAACCAGGCACACAGTGGAAAAACAATATTAATTGTGCAGAATTCTGCCTCAAACACGGTCCCATCCCACGTGACCAAGCCGAACCTGACGAGATGCCAAGCCCAGGAGGAAGGAGGCGTCTGGATCCCTCGTTACAAGACCCAGGCAGATACACTTGAAAGGATCAATGGACATCTGCAACGGTGGGAGTAGTCGGCCGTCTAGCTCACAAATAAGTCTTCACATTGTCTGCATGTACCAATAGTGAAACATTGTTGCAAATTGCAGGTACACCGAGAGCTGGGAACAGCGATGGTCCCAGGCTGGGAAGCTCACGGGCGCACCAATCAGAACATGGGGCTCTTATCACTGACGCCATTAACATCAACCAATCATTAGGAGTCTTCATGTAACAATTCTCATGTATCTAATTGTAGGGACAACCCAGATATATCACCTGACTAACCCTCAGCCACTCATATTATTCTCTATACGTATGCTATACTAACCCTACCACTCGAGCAACCAATTAAGAGTGGCGATAGGTTTTTTGTTAATCTTCTAGAGTGACGCAGGTAGCGCGTCATACTACAGTAAAAAGGGCCTGCGAGCCCCACGATTGTGTGTGTGTCAGGTCAGACGCGTATGATCCTTGACCCATCCCTGCCGTTTGTGTTTAATAAACAGCAGAGTCACATTGCTTCTTGTGTGTGTCTCATACTCTATCTCCTTTGGGATATACGGGAGGAGTTGGGGCCTCCCTGCCCGGAGGTCTGCGGACGGCCCGGCCGACCCCGGCAGAATTTCCCCCCGACAAGTTGGAGGCACTGCTGAGATCTGTTTAAGATCGGCATTTTTACTTTTACTTTTTCCAGGCACTCCAGTTGCGAGAAGGCCCGACGGCGCGGCCCCCTCTGCCGTTGCCCCCTTCTGAGGACTACAGGACCGTCGTGGAACTGCGAGAAGACCGGACAGCGCAATCCGAATATTGGCCCTCGGGAGCCGGTTGAGAAGTATCCCGCCCGCGGTTGGCGAGTGTCCAGACGTGGTCCAGACGAGGGGAGGTGGCGAGCCGCTTGGAGGGGTGCACGCAGTCGAGCGGCCCCGCATCAGGAGAACTTGGTGAGCATGCCACGCACAACAAACAATGTGAAATTGTGAGGGAGGGGGGGAAGAATTAAATACGGGAGGTGGGAGGTATTGCACAGGTGAACGGCGAAGGGTTGATAGTTTAGTGTTAGAAATAGAATGAATGATAGTTGAACGAGCGCGAGAGCAGTTGGCAACGTAACGCGACAGAAGGGGCGGAGCGCGAAAACATCACGTGCGGCCGCTAGTAAACACTGATTGGCCTAGGCCGCGACTACGTGTAAGGGTGTGTGTGTATGGTTTCCTACAATTTGGCATTTATTGATCAATGAGTAGATGAGGATCCCTATTGTTCGAGCAAGACACTAGATAGGTAGATGACGTTTCCCTGTAGGCGGTAGCTAGTTAGTTGCCTAAATACGGAAGATAATTGGCTGGTTAAGCCCTCCTGTTGAGGTGCGTATCACACGCGAGGCGACGCAACGTGCGCAGTCCGATTATAGTGTTGATTTGGTTACCTTGTTCCAGGAGTGACAGGAAGACAGCTGTGGGGTTAACGGGGGTAGATTGCAGGGGTATTCTGGATTTAAAGAGTATATGAAGAACTTACCAGTAGCTCTACGTGATCGGTGACGTCACCAATAGGGTTTTCATAGGATATCGCAAACACGAGGCATCCTCGTTGTGAGAGTGTTGAGGAAGAGAACGGTGGTAAGGGAGTGGAAACGGAGATAAACGGTAAAACGAGTTGATCGAGAAAAGGCGAAACGGGGAACGTGGCTGCGCACGGAGAACGCCGGCCACGGCAAGTGTAGAAGGGGAGGAGCACGCGAAGACAGAATGACTGTATAAGAACGTAATAAGGGGTACGCAGCCGCAAGGGGCTGCGTACGCTTCGGCCGCAAGGGGGGCGTAAAGGTGTTGTATAAAGGAAGAAGGGCAGAGGAAAATGTACAAATGTAACATACTATATTTTTATAATTCCCCTTAAGCGGACTATCGTAAGTCCCCAAACTTACGGGGCCAGGTAACGATATATGGTTGTATATTGTAAACTACTAGTGGGATAAACTGACATCAGATTAAGGGAGGGTAGCGAGTGGAGCGCTACTATGTCATACGGAACAGGATCAGGAGGGTGGGGGAACACCCTCACTACGCCACTACAATACATATGCACAACACTGCCACCCCATAGGGAGAAACTGATTAAGTATAGCATAGAATGGACCCAGGGGACGGATAACAAAATGCTAACACCGTGGCCGCCTAACGGTAGCTTCGATCCATATGCCCAACATTCACTATTAAATCATCTGCACAATACATATAAAGGGAAGAAGTTGGCAAACCACATGGAGGTGTTTAACTTATGGAGGATGTTCCAGGGGTCCCGACCAGGACCAAATGGAATGTTCACTATGGGGGAAATACCAAAAGAAACAGAGATTAAGGAGGAAGGAGAGAATGGGAAACAGGGGTATGAAGACCCAAAGAACACGGGGAGCAGAGGTGAGGGAGGAGAAAAGAATAATAAAGCAGATGAAATAAAAAAGGAACCGAGCAATGATATACCCATAGTAGCGGGAGCAAAAACAGGGGGAGGGGGTTGTACCCTTTAATAGAATTGGGAGAAATAGAAAGAGGACAGTTAAGGGCGGCTGAGGGATACTCGAACCCGGCATACAGCCCTCCACCATATGTGGCTCATAGGAAAATGCCAGCAGGGGAAGGGAGGACTGGAGAAGACCAGACTGTGGAGATAGGAAATGATGAATGGGTAGCTGCACAGATATTGTTAAAATTACGAGGTTCATTAACGGGAGAAGAGAGGGAGGTAGTGAAGAAAACAGACGAGGATAATACCAGGGAGAGTGAATTGAGGGGGAAAGAGCTGTTAAGACAAAAGGAAGAGATTTTGGAGGAACGATTAGCAAAACTAAGGGATGAACAGAATGAATTGACCAGGCAGCTTGAAAGGGAAGAGAGAGAGAGGGCGAGGAAAAGGAAAGAAGGTAAGAACGAATTGGAAAGAATAAGGGAACGAACTGAGGAGCAAAGGAGAGAAGCTGACAGGGTAAAAGCAGCAGCAGAAAGGGTATCAAGAGTAGTACTGCGGGAAAAGAAAAGGGAAGAAGAAGGAAAAGAAAAAGAAATGGCAATATGTAGGAGGAGGTTACTATCGAGTCAACTAAGAAATACGAAGAAGAGAGGGTGATGGAGAGTATACTAGGAAAAGAAAGGGCGAAATGGGAGAGGGAGAAAGAGGATGAGAGAATATAAGAACAGATGAGAAGTGAAGTGATGGAGGAATTGAAAAGGAAGAGGGAGGAAAATAATAAGGAAATGGAGGAAAGGTATGAAGGAGAAAGAGGAGATAGGGGAAGAGAGAGTGGAAGATGGGGGAATATATACCATGACACAGAAGTAGCAACAACATCAGCACAAAGGGGAGCGGTTGACAAAAGAGAAGGAGGAGAACTGGACCTAATAGATTTACAAACAGTAACGATCGGGGGGAAAAAGTGTGGGGGGTGCTGTTTATAAATAGCTTTTGTAGTGAGGAAGAGAGAGTGGAAAGTGAAGGGAGGAAGAGTGAAAGGGAAAGCTTAGATAAACTATACATCACCCGGACCAACATGGACTCACCATGGATCAGTAGGAGAAAGGATGAAATGGAGAGAAGTGAGGGGGGAACGACAGGAGTAGAGGAAAGACGGCTAAATGAGGACGCAACATCCCCATCCCCATCATCCCCATCGCGCCCTCCCCTATCGCACCCTACATGCTCAACCACCTCACGTTCGCTACGCAAAATAAAACTAGCGCCCTTCACCGACGAACGGACTCCCTATACATGGCGGCTTAGAGACCTCCCTAGTCGCAGGAAGGTAGGAGATATACACATGCCCACATTAAATACAGACAAAGATGGAGAAGAAGGAGGTATCAGCAGGGGAAATAAAAACGAAAGTGAAAACGTGGAAGAAAGGGAAGAAGAGGAAGGGTGTGAGGATTCAATAATATGGAATACAAAGGGTGAAACAAGACATAATTTAATGCCACTTTTGGAGAGAGGTGGGGTTAGACCACAGTATGTTCCTTGGAAGCATACCGATAAAGAAAATATAAAATGTAGGCTCCCATCATTAAGTGGAGGTGCGGGTAAATGGATGTATGAAATGGAAAAACACACCGCAGGACAGAAGCTAGCAGTAGGAGATGTAAAGGGCCTTTTAATATCAATATTAGGAGATAGAGTGGATGACATATGGAAAAGAGCGGGATTTCATGGGGTAACAATATCCAATACATCGCACGATGGGGCACCGTTCGCAAACTGCAGACATGCACTATGGCAGGCATTGAGGGTACAGTATCCTGACACCTCAGATATAGGAGCAATTACATCCCGCAAAATGCATGAGAACGAAGATCTTGTTGATTATATTCAGGAAATACAAGAGAAGTGGCGCATGGAAACTAGAGAACAATGGGATAAGACACCAGCAATATTTTACCATATACTGGTACAAGGGCTCCCGGAAGGAGTTCAGAAACAACTAAAGAAAGTAGTGGGAATGGAAGCGAAACCATGGCCCGAAATACAACTGACTATAGTGCATCATTGTAGGACATGGCAAGGAAAAATGAAACAAAAGGAAGAGGACAGGAAAACGGAAGAGGCTAAACTAGTACAGAAAAAGCTTACTAAGTACACAATGGAAGGGGCACTAATAACTACACCTACAACAATGACCCAAAGCCCCACACAAGTAGTGGCTGCACAAGATTCCTCACAAATTCCACCTTCACAGATTGTAACACAACAGGTGCCGCCACCCCAACCATACACGCTCAACATGGGAGGAGGATACCCAATGCAAGGAGCTGGATATTACAATTATAACAGGGGGAGAGGAGGACTTATGAGAGGGAGAGGGTACGGGTATGGTACCCAACCGCAGGTGGGAGGATTTAGAAATTCCTATCCCACAGGGCAACCAGTATACCAGGACAACACAGGGAGCTTTCCATGGCAGAATAGGGAACCCCCGGTGTGTTGGAGCTGTGGACTATTGGGGCACATGTCACGCACATGTAGAGTTAGGCCCGGAACACCATCATGGAATAGTCAGGGACAACCACGGCCCGCACAAGTACAGCAAGGCATACCACAACAGCAAATGTTGCCACAAGGAAATGAACAACAACAACAATTAACACAACAACAGCCCCAAACATTGCCACAACAACAGGTAGCGATCACACAACAACCACAAATACCACAAACGCAATTGGGTAGGGTGACGGTTTTGGGACACAACCCTTATACCGGGAATGGCCAGTCGTTGTACCCCCAATAGGACAGCCCACAGACGGCCTTGGTGTGTCCCATCCTGTCAGTAACACCTAATAGTGCGGAGGAACCACGCATAGAGGTAACGATAGGTGACAAAAAATTATCATTCCTTGTTGACATCGGGGCGACCCGGTCTTGCATAAGGGAAGGGAAATTTAAGATGTCAGGTGAGACCATGAACACCCAAGGATTCTCTGGGGCTAGAGGGTTGGTTCCCTTTACTGATAACATTCCCTTATCTATTGGAGATTACGATCTGTCAGTTCCTCTTTTATATTATAGTGCTTCACCAGTAAATATACTGGGGAGAGATATAATGAACAGGTTGAATATGACGATCTCCTTTACTGAGGACGGCATAATTTGCTCTACTCCAGGGATTAACATGCTCACAGCACGGCAAATTATGCAGGCATACTGTGGACAGACAGCGATTAGGGCGGAGCCAGTAGATGGTGAACTCTTCCAGTATGGAACAGACATGGCAATTGCATGGATGCCAGGGATAGAAGGGAAAATATGGAGAAGGCCAGCAGCCTATCTGTTCAGACCAGAAACACCTGTTAATGAACCAGAAGGGAAGGTGGTTTCAATGGATATTGAGAGCATTATTGCAACAGCTGATTATATTGCTGTACATGCCCAAGACAGAGAAGGAAGAGCATGGAGGGCAGTGATAGCATTAGCAGAAGGATGTAGGCTCACCCAGGTGTCAGATGAAGAGCTGTTTTCAGATGAAAAGGAGGAAGGTGAAATGGTGTTTATGATGAGTGTGGAAATATGGCTAAGAGTGGCCTACAAACAAGTAGCACAGAAAATTGCAATGGCACTTGAGGCACCCGCATGCACCCCGGTCCCTTTCTTTAAGGACGACATGTCAAAGGTACCAAAATCATTGTGGACTACTGGCCCCTATGACGTGGGCTGCATAAAAAGTATAGGGGGGGTAAAAATAAAATTGAAAAAAGGTGCGATACTCCCCAGAGTAAAACAGTACCCACTATCAAAAGAGGCAGATGAGGGCATATATGAAACTATAACGGCCCTTATAAATAATGGTATATTGGTCCCCTCAGAATCACCATGTAATACGGCTGTGTACCCAGTGCGCAAGGCTAAAGGAAGGTCTTGGCGCTTTATACAGGACCTCAGGCCCTTGAACAACATAGTAGAGGCGGAATATCCCGTAGCTGCAAACCCGGCCACAATATTGTGTGGCATTCCAGCAGAAGCATCACGATTTACAGTGATCGACCTTAAACATGCTTTTTTCTCAATACCATTACACCCAGACTCCCAAGATCTGACGAGCTTCACTTACAGAAACGCTAAGTGGAAGCACACCAGATTACCGCAAGGGTATTGTGAATCACCTTCAATTTTCAACAGAGTGATACAGATGGATTTGGGTAACATTGAAGTAGAAAGCACGGTGTTGCAGTATGTGGATGACATAATAATTTGCAGTACAAACGAAAAAACATGCAGAGAAGACTCATTAAAGATGTTGACAATATTGGCTGACAAAGGTTACAAGGTAGACATGGAAAAGATACAGTACTGTCAGGAACAGGTACTTTACATTGGTCAGCTTATATCCCAACATGGAAGAAAGATCGCACCACAAAGAGCACAAGCTATTTCGGCCACTCCAATGCCACAAACTGTAAGGGAACTGCAGCAGTTCCTGGGGCTCTGCAACTACTGTAGAGCTTGGGTATTTGATTACAGTTCATATATAGGACCCCTGCTTGAGGCGTTACAGGAAGCTAATAAAGGGGAGAACAAATTGGGGTGGACGAGGGAAATGAAAGAAGCTTTTGATGAATTAAAAGATGCGATATCAACTGCTCCGGTGCTGGCATCCCCAGACTATGAGCGGCGATTTTTTATATTTTCACATTGCGACTCAGCAGTAATGAAAGCAGTGTTGGCTCAAAAAACAAGCATGGGCTACAAACCCGTAGCATTTTACAGTGGCCACTTAGATCCTGTAATGTTAGGACACTTCTCCTGCGAACAAGGTCTCGCCGCAGCTGCTTTTGCGGTGGAGAAAGCATCAACAATAACCATGGGGTGCCCGACTACATTATTTGTGGAACATGCACTTTTTGCAATATTGAATAAACCTAAATCCACCCTAACCACGCAAAGAGCATCAGGGTATGAGATCATTCTATCCAGAGCTGAACTATCAATTGTTAGATGTAGCACGGTCAACCCTGCAAGGTTCCTAGCAAAAGTAATTGAGGAGGGAGACTATGCCCATGACTGTACTGAAACAACTGAAATGTACTCATGTACTAGAAAAGTTGAGGAAAACGCACTACAGGGGGGTGAGCTGTTATTTATTGATGGGTCATCAACCATCGATCAGGGGGATGGTGTGAGGAGGACTGGGGCAGCAGTGGTGAAAATGATGGAGGTACTGGTGTGTGTGGCAGTAAAATGTGTACAATTACCACAGCATTACTCTGCCCAAGCAGCTGAACTGGTCGCACTGATCTTGGCGTTGAAGGAAAGCTTTGACAAACGAGTGACTATATATTCCGACAGCGCATATGTTACATCAACTGTCCACTCAGGGTTGTCGAAATGGAGAAGGTTTAGGAGAGCTGATGGCACCCCAGTGCAACATGCTCTCTTATTGGCTGAACTGATTGAAGTAATAAATGACCCCCAGGAACTAGCCTTAGTAAAATGCACCGCACACACCAATGGTGAAGATCACGTCTCAAAAGGGAATGCAGCAGCAGACACACATGCGAAGTATGCTGCATACTTTGGTGAGATATGGAACCCCCCAGAGTCACAGAGAGGGAGAGGGAGGGGAATAGCAAAAGAGATGTTGTTAAAAGAAGGGTATACCCATCTCCCAGCCACACAGATTATGGAGCTACAAGCGGCTGCACCAATGGCCGAAAAGGAAATATGGGTAAAAAGAGGATGTACACTGTCCCCAACTGACGCACTATGGCGCCGGGGTGGCACTGGAAAGGTTGTAATACCATTGGCACTTTTGAACACTGCCCTGAGCCAACTACATCATCCAGCCCACACAGGCAAGGAAGTAATTGCAGCACGAATTAGGGAAGACTGGTTCTGCCCCGAGTTAAATTCGCATGTGTCGAATTTTATCAGTAACTGTATCACATGTCAACAGTTTACGGCCGGCCACACTCTAAAGGTGATAAGAGGTACTATACCCCGGCCAGAGGGGCCTTTCCGGCATCTCCATATCGACTATGTTGATATGATCAATATATGTCAAGGAAATAGGTATATGATTGTAGTAGTATGCCCATTCTCTAGGTGGATTGAGGCAGGGCCCTGTTCACACCCAGATGCATTCAGAGCAGCCAAGTTTCTAGTGAGGGAGGTCTTCCCCAGATGGGGAGTGTGCGAGGTGTTAAGGTCAGACAATGGCCCACATTTTGCAAACGAGATGTTTCAGCACATTACATCGCTGCTGAACATTAAACATAAATTTGCATGTGCATACCACCCACAGGCCAACGGTGTATGTGAACGCCTGAATGGCCTATTAAAGGAGGCAATTGCAAAGATACAGCAAACAACAAAGAAGAGTTGGTTATATTGTCTTCCATTAGCATTATTTGAGCTGAGGAATAGGCCAGGGTCCGACCACCACCTCACTCCCCATGAGGTGGTTACCGGACGTCAAATGCGCCTTCCCCTAACGCCAACGTCAAGAGCATTTAGCGACCATGAAAGCACTGCAAGTGTTCTGGGTGATGAAATGTACCAATATGTGTCTTCTTTGATTACTAGTGTAGTGTTTGTGTCTCAACAGCTCGAGCGCACACGGGGCGGGTCTAATAGAAGCCAACAAGAAGACGCGGATAAAGAACTAGAAAAGGAAGGACTGTGTAAGGTTGCTAAAGGTGACCACGTACTACTTCGCAACTTCAATAGGAAATGGAATGACAGACGCTTTACTGGTTCCCATCTGGTAGAGGAGGTATCAACAAGAGCAGTAAAGTTACAGGACAAACGTGCCTGGAACCACCTACACGACGTGAAGATCTACAGACAACAGACCTGCCCCAGCGCCATCGACAGGTCCATTGAGAGAACAGCAACAACATCGACAACAGAAGAAGGAAGTTCTACCACAGCCAGCGGCCCAAGTATTCCCATACCCTGTCACTGCCCAGACTCCCCAGAGACAATAACTGAAGAAGAAAGGGGTGATCCCCATCCAGCCCACCCCATGATCACATGCTCAAAGAGTAAAACAACGCCCACCGGTTGAACTCAAACACCCCCCTGCCCACCATCCACTGACCCCTGTACCCAGTACAGTAGTAACTGAACTAAAGGACATTGCCTCGCACAAATACACATGTAAACACGTGAATGCTCTCTTTTCTTTTCTCTCGCACATGCAGGAACCGCGTATTATTGTGTTGCTAAGAAGTAGATAACTAACAAATTCACTGCCCAGGAGTAGATGGTACCCTCAGACGATAATTACCCAGAAGAATTGTCACACCAATTTGTATATGAAATAAAAAGGCCAACGTACCTGAAAAGGAAAAGGGTACGAGTGTACTACACAGCGTTCCTTTTGGCCATAGAATATTCAATGCCCCACCTCCACCCATACTTACCTGCCCTAAGAGATAGATCGCTCAGAGTAGCGTGGGAACAGCTCTTCGCCTGGGCACTGAATGACTATTTGATAGGGAGAGCTTAACAACTAACATTTAATAACCAGCATATTAAGAATTTTCAGGCGGGCAACTCTAACATCGCAAGAATTCGCTGCCGGACTGCAGCAAGGTAAGAGCAAGATGCCGGTGAAATTAGCATATGTAATAAAAGTAATAGGGATTTTGATAATCACCGGGTTCGTAGCTGCCTCTGAATGGCAGTACAGCTATGCTACAAATATTATTGCTGTACCCAAACCTAACACACCCCCATCCCCAGCTGCAACAGGTGTTACGTCAGGTGATATTAGCAAAATTGCGCACAAGCAGAATAGAGTACAACGCAGCACATACTCAGATAATAAAGGTATTGATAATTATATACAAGATTCAGCACACGTCTCAAACAACATATGGTATCAACACATGACCCGCATTGGTAAGCAGACAACAGAAGACAGCTGCTATGTTTGCTCATTAATACCATACGCCATGAGCGCTTCTCGAACATTTGTTGCCACAGAAATAGACGAAAAAACAGCACGGTGCATAATATACCTGGCACTGTTCCAAACGAAAGGAAGATTTCAAGGAACAGTGGTGCATATGACGTGGAAAACACGAGACTCATGCCCATACGAAAACAACTTCCTTAAGACTTATTTGAGTTACCACAAGAAGCATTTAGATACATAACAAGTGGTCCTGCAAAAGGAGAAACAAAGAAAGTAACCCTGCAGTACTTATCATGTGATTGGTACGCCACCGAAGTTCCTGGTAAATTAGGATGCTGGGAGAGGCCACTGGTGACGATAACGGGGAAAGTATACTTGGACAACAAATGGGAGATAGGAGTGGTTGGCAGCAACATGGTAACAAAAGAAACTATTTCAACTATCGATGCGCACAATCACAGATGTTGGACAACTTGGATCAAATACGTGCCTATGCTCACATGGATAGAAACGGATGAAGACCCGATAACAATACTGCCGTTGACTGCGCCTAAAGTATGCTACCAACATAAAGGAGAGGTGGACGTAGGATATAACACCAATTGTGGAAGCGTGATGGAGTTACCTGAAGGGGGAGCAGGAACAGCAGTGATAATGGACCATTGCTGGGCCTGTGGAGAAAAGGCATACCACACGTTGCCCCCTCTGTGAAATGGTGTATGCACGATGGTGCACGTCAATGTACCATCGCTAGTGGTACCCCAGAAGCATGTGAATGTGGCAAACTTTCCTAAAATGGATGAAGGGGACAAGAGAAATAAGAGATCTGCACCGCCTCAGGGGGAGCCAGAGAACAGGACCAATGGCAATGATACTGTCCTAAACAGACGGAAAAGACAAGGGGAACCTCTGACAGGAAATTACCTATGGGGAAGGTCGGAAACGGCACTCACTTCGATTCCGCCAGAACACAGACTGTTTAGCAGAGCAGCAATGTTCTTCTCCTCAATAATACATCCAGGACTGCAGGCTTACGCAAACGCAAAATGGCTCCAGATAACTAGATGGGAACTAATGATGACCATCAATTCTACAGTAAACGGATTTAATGCAATAAAAGAAGAGCTGCGAGCAATAAGGATGGTAGCACTGCAGAACAGATATGTATTGGACCTCCTCACTGCCATGGAAGGAGGAGTTTGCGCAAAGATAGGACAATCATGCTGCACATTCATTCCTGCCAATGATGCTGACAACGGTACATTGACAGAAGCAGTTTCACAACTGGCCCAGTTACACTCCAAAATGGTGGATGAAAGCAAGGGTGTGAAAAAGGATGAGAGCTGGTTTTCGCTATTATGGTCATGGATGCCATCTTGGCTGTCAGATGGACTGAAAATTATAGTTGGTTGTATTATTTTGGCTGGAGCTACACTGAACATAATAAGATTTTGGAAAGCCCGGAAGGCACGCACCACTGACGAGTTGCTTGAAATGGTCGGTATGCACCCACTGATGCCAGCAGATGACGGCCAACACACAGGTATAATAATACAAGAAAGAGAGAAATTGCGCAACCAGATCATCACCAATCATCTGGACCCACCATCGGTGAAGGTCGAGAACCCAAGAAACCCCAGGAGTTACATAGGGAAATGGGTATACTGTACTCCTGGAGGAGCCTGTGAATATATGTATTGGTCATTTGAAGATCATGTTAACCATTATGGACATTTAGGAGGAATAACTAAAGTGTGGAGAGTAAGAGGAGATAACGAAAAGGATATGTTTGTGGTCGACAAGTCGACCAGAGGGGGGACTGAAGTGGGAAAATGGAAAAACAGACTCCCCTCTTTCCCCTCTCGCGCCTGGCCTAAAGGTTCACGGCCCAAGCACCCGCCACGAGAAGAGTTTGCCCATCTACCAGACGACCAGATACCCTGGTACAGGAACATTAGGATGTGTCCACCTGCCTGCCCCGCATCCCGCCCTGCCCATGCCGATGCCTGCAGCATGGATCAACTAGACTAAAACCTATACGTCGTTAGAGATGCCATGACGACCTAGCCAACGGATAGCACACCTGTGCCAACATACACACTGGACACTCCCGCACCAATCTACATGAAGAATATACTCAGTGCTATGACGTAGGCGACAGACATACTCACGGACGTGTATCTTTATTATTTTTCACCTAGGCTCTCAAAATGCAGAAACGCAAGACGCACCATGAACTCATCTAAAGAGCTTACTTACGCTTCTTCTAAACCTAGGTGCCATAATGAGAATTATAACGAAGACACGATACTGGTCATAAGACAATATGAGACTATAACCTAAAGCGCCTGTGCACCAGACGGTTCCACCTATATACTAGGCCTGAGTAGGCCGCAAGCAAGAGCTCCCGTGGACGTTAACAGAACAAGAGTCAGGTTGCTGATCCTGCAGAATGAGCCTGGGGAAAGCAGACAGCCAAGGTCGTAATGTTGCAAACCCACATTCCAAAAGCAGACCATCAAGGGCACGATGTTGCAACTTCGCACGCTGTGCACCAACATTAAAGTCGCACCTGCAATTAAACCAGGCACACAGTGGAAAAACAATATTAATTGTGCAGAATTCTGCCTCAAACATGGTCCCATCCCACGTGACCAAGCCGAACCTGACGAGATGCCAAGCCCAGGAGGAAGGAGGCGTCTGGATCCCTCGTTACAAGACCCAGGCAGATACACTTGAAAGGATCAATGGACATCTGCAACGGTGGGAGTAGTCGGCCGTCTAGCTCACGAATAAGTCTTCACATTGTCTGCATGTACCAATAGTGAAACATTGTTGCAAATTGCAGGTACACCGAGAGCTGGGAACAGCGATGGTCCCAGGCTGGGAAGCTCACGGGCGCACCAATCAGAACATGGGGCTCTTATCACTGACGCCATTAACATCAACCAATCATTAGGAGTCTTCATGTAACAATTCTCATGTATCTAATTGTAGGGACAACACAGATATATCACCTGACTAACCCTCAGCCACTCATATTATTCTCTATACGTATGCTATACTAACCCTACCACTCGAGCAACCAATTAAGAGTGGCGATAGGTTTTTTGTTAATCTTCTAGAGTGACGCAGGTAGCGCGTCATACTACAGTAAAAAGGGCCTGCGAGCCCCACGATTGTGTGTGTGTCAGGTCAGACGCGTATGATCCTTGACCCAACCCTGCCATTTGTGTTTAATAAACAGCAGAGTCACATTGCTTCTTGTGTGTGTCTCATACTCTATCTCCTTTGGGATATACGGGAGGAGTTGGGGCCTCCCTGCCCGGAGGTCTGCGGACGGCCAGGCCGACCCCGGCAGAATTTCCCCCCGACAGTTCCCTTCTCGTTTCATGGTCAGGGGAAGCTGGTTCCAGCTCCGAGAGGGGAAGTATGAGAGTGATTGACCTCCCAAGGGCGTTCCCTTCTCGTGTCATGGTCAGAGGAAGCTGGTTCCAGCTCTGAGAGGGGAAGTATGAGAGGGATTGACCTCCTAAGGGCATTCCCTTCTCGTTTCATGGTCAGGGGATGTTGGTTCCATCTGTGGGAGGTGAAGTATGAGAGTGACTGACCTCCTAAGGACGTTCCCTTCTCATTTCATGGTCAGGGGAAGCTGGTTCCAGCGCTGAGAGGGGAAGTAGGAGAGTGATTGACCTCCCAAGGGCGTTCCCTTCTCGTGTCATGGTCAGAGGAAGCTCGTTCAAGCTCTGAGAGGGGAAGTATGAGAGAGATTGACCTCCTAAGGACGTTCCCTTCTCGTTTCATGGTCAGAGGAAGCTGGTTCCAGATTTAGGAGGGGAAGTCTGAGAGTGATTGACCTCCTAGGGGCATTCCCTTCTCGTTTCATGGTCAGAGGATGTTGGTTACCGCTCTGAAAGGTGAAGTATGAGAGTGACTGACCTCCTAAGAATGTTCCCTTCTCATTTCATGGTCAGGGGAAGCTGGTTCCAGCACTGAGAGGGGAAGTAGGAGAGTGATTGACCTCCCAAGGGCGTTCCCTTCTCGTGTCATGGTCAGAGGAAGCTCGTTCAAGCTCTGAGAGGGGAAGTATGAGAGAGATTGACCTCCTAAGGACGTTCCCTTCTCGTTTCTTGGTCAGAGGAAGCTGGTTCCGTGTCTGTGGTGTGAGGCATCACAATGATGGACCGCCTTTGGGCTTTCTCTTCTCTTTCCATGGACAAAGGAAGCAGTTTCCATGTCTGGTAGATAAGATATGATAGTGACTGACATTCTAAGGGCTGTTTGATTGACCTCCTGAGGGTCTTCTATCTTCATGGTCAGTGGAATTGGGCTCTTGCAGCTCTGTGAAGTATGTGTGATTGATCTCCTGGGGTTCTTCTCTCTTCATGGTGAGCAGCTTTTAGGCATGTGTGACTGGCTCCTGAGGGTCTACTCTTCTCTCTTCATGGTCAGTGGAAGTTGGTTCTTGCAGCTCTGTGAGGTATGTGTGATTGACCCCCTGGGGGCCTTCTCTTCTCTCTTTGTGGTCAGAGGAAGTGGCTTCTTGCAGCTTTGTGAGATGTGTGTGATTGAACACCTTGAGGGTCTTGTCTACTCTCTTCATGGTCATAGGAAGTGGATTCTTGCAGCTCTGTGAGGTATGTATGATTGACCTCCTAAGGGTCTTCTCACCTGTCTTCCTGGTCAGAGGAAGTAGTTTCTTGCAGCTCTGTGAATTCTGTGTGATTGACCTCCTGAGGGTCTTCTCACCTATCTTCCTGGTCAGAGGAAGTGGGTTCTTGCAGCTCTGTGAGGTTTGTGTGATTAACCTCCTGAGGGTCTTCTCACCTATCTTCCTGGTCAGAGGAAGTGGGTTCTTGCAGCTCTGTGAGGTTTGTGTGATTAACCTCCTGAGGGTCTTCTCACCTATCTTCCTGGTCAGAGGAAGTGTGTTGTTGCAACTGTGTGAGGGATGCATGATAGACCTCATGAGGTCTTCCCTCTACTCTTCGTGGTCAGAGCAAGTGGGCTCTTGCAGCTCTGTGGGGTAGGTGTGATTAACCTCCTGAGGGTCTTCTCGTCTATCTTTGCGGTCAGCGTAAGTGGGATCTTGCAGTCCTGGGAGGAATGTGTGATTGACCCCCTAAAGGATTTATTTTCCCTTTTCATAATTGGAGGAAGCTGGTTCTGTGGCTGCGAGATGAGATATGACTGTGATTGACCCCCTTGGGCTTTTGCCTCTATTCATGGTCAGAGGGAGCAGGTTCCATTGTCTGTGGGATGAGGTATAACAGTGATTGAACTCCTAAGGGCGTTCTCCTCTCTTTTGATGGCCATGGGAAGCAGGTTTCGTGTCTGTGGTTTAAGGCATGAGAGTGAGTGACCTCCTGCAAGCTTTCGCTTCTATTTACATAGTGAGAGGAAGCAAGTCCCTGCTTGGTGAAGTCAGGTATGATAGTGATTGAGCTCTTCAGGGCTTTCTCCTCTCTTTTCATGGTCAGAGGAAGTGAGACCCAGCAGGGTGAGGTGTGGGGATGGCTGACCTCCTGAGGGTCTTCTCTTCTCTCTTCATGGTCAGAGGACATGAGCTCCAGCTCTGTGAGGAATGAGTGATTGATCTCCTGAGGGTCTTCTTGTCTCTCTTCATGGTCAGAGGACATGAGTTCCAGCTCTGTGAGGAATGAGTGTTTGATCTCCTGAGGGTCTTCTCTTCTCTCTTCATGGTCAGAGGACATGAGTTCCAGCTCTGTGAGGAATGAGTGATTGATCTCCTGAGGGTCGTCTATTCTCTCTGTATGGTCAGAGGACATGAGCTCCAGCTCTGTGAGGAATGAGTGATTGATCTCCTAAAGGCTTTCGCTTCCCTATTCATGGTTCGAGTAAGCGGGTTCCATGACTCTGGGATGCGGTATGACAGTGATTGACCTCATCAGGGCTTCCTCCCTTCTTTTATTGGGTCAGAGGAGGCAGGCTCTATGTCTGTGGGATGATGTATAAGAATAACTAGCCTAACAGCTTTTTTTCCTTTGCTTTTCATGGTCAGAGAAAGTGGGTTCCAGATCTGTGAGATGGCATATGAGAGCAAGTGACATTCTAAGATGGCTGCCCTCGTCTCGTGATAAGAGGAAGCTTGGTCCAGACCTGTGGGCAGAGGCGTGTAAATCAGGCACGCAACGTCATTGAGCTGACTGGGCTGAAGTCCCTCCCCCAGAAATGTTAGCTGAGGGCGGGGCTTCCGCGCCCATTAACAGTTCAAAGGATCAGGAATATGCTTCTGGGCGCATTTTGTTTCTTCCGAGTGAGATCTACTATCTGCTCGGCTCATCAAGCACTGCCCGTTTCCCCGAGTCACAGCCCCCCTGATACACAGAGGCTGCGTCCCTGGCTCTGCAGCCAGTGCCGTAATTAACTCGACAAGACGTTTCTTTTGTCATCAGCAGCATAGCTTTTCTCATGCATGATGGTGAATTTCCAACTGAAAGACCACCAGTCACCTTGCAAATCTGTGACAGTTAAAGCGAGCAACACAATAAAGCACCCTTTCATACCCATAACGTCTAATAGCCTGATATACTAAAAGTAAAGTTTTCTTTGATGTCCTTAGTTGAATGTTCTAAAAACCATGCATAACAACACGCTGGAGGTTTGTGACGAATCACCAAGCCTAAGTGAGTTTATGACACAACTAATTTTATTGTGTGTCTTAAAGAGCTGAAAATAAAGTGGGTAAATAGATATTTTTCCTTTTGCATCTTATAGATTTGCATTCAGGATGTGGAAAATAAAGGTACACTGATATTATTTTGGGCCAACATTCTCCTATAAGGATTTACATGTTGTCATGATGCTTTACTATGCAATTTGTACACTTTGCAAGTAAACTCTATAAAACAGTATTATTGTAGGTCTTGACAAACATATTTTAATATTTGTTCCATGTAAATTATGGAAGAAGGTGGCTGTGGCCAAATTGCAGAGTGGGTTAAAATCCCAGCTTTGTAAGTGTGTAATCTTGGCCAAATAATGTAATCTCACCCTGACTTCAACTGCAAAATTTGGAGTGCTTAAGTGATTAAGTTAGGGCAGTTTTGATAAGTGTAGGGACACATTGGTGTACCCTGGTGCTCCTCTGCTAGGGGCTACAATACTGTGAAATAGAATTGCATTATTGCTGCACTGGCCCTCCCCTAGTCGCGTATCACAGGCAGACATAGTCTCACCAGCCAGTCAGTGCACCAGAGACTCTAGTATAGCAGACTAACTGTGGTAGAACCAACATTACATTTTCTCCCCTGTTGCTCCCAGCCACTGAAGTTGCTTGGGCCGTCCAGAGTACTGCCCCACACTCTGCTATGTCCTGTTATGCTATGATACTGAGTCTTTCATTGCACACCATCTGCCATTTTATCACTTTCTAGGACCCTCAGGATCTGCAAGAAGTGGGTGTTTTCAGACTTAAAGCAGAGAGTTAACTGATTGTAACATTGAAGCTGCACTAGAATAGTCTAATTACAATGAGTAATGAAGTTAGATGCCCCTACACAAGTAAGTTTGCCACTCCTCCACCGTCTCTGAAGTTAGCGCCTCTCCCAACATTTGAAAGAGAAGCCCTCACCTAAATTTTAGCCTAGGTGCACCCCTGGATGTGCGCACTTGCATTTTGTTAGGCAGAGAAGTAAGGAAATCATTTCCCTGGAACTGGCGGTGTTCAAGTTTCACTTTCTTTGTTCCGAAAAATGTACTTGAACAAACGCAGTAAAGCTTTAAAGCTGCTACTTTCAAGAAAGACTTCCATCACTTCTCTGCATATTGTGCTTTAAAATATACTATTTGATAGTTGGTCCCCACACCAGACCATGGGGGTAAGGGGATAGAAAGTGGGGGCGGAGCCTCCAAGTTTGCCCCACCTATTTTCTGAAGTGGCCCCTCCCATCACCACTTAGCCCCTCCTTGAAATGCAGGTTCTGTGACGTCCCCTGGTGAGAATGCTATACATTCTGTGGTGCTTTTTGCTGGTTTGGTGCCAGACCGTTGAATGAGAGTGGCAGAAGAAGGGTGACGGGCACCCCCAAAGGCCTCTCTTCTCATGTTCAGATGATGAAGCCAGTTCTAGCTCTGCAGTCTGGAGTTCGAGATTGAAGGACAACTTGTAATCTTTGTTCCCTCTTCACCTGCTCGTATGAAGCCTGTTTGTGGGCCTCAGGGTTTGAGTGGCTGATCACTTGAGGTTGGTCCTCCCTTCTCAAGCGAGAGGGGATACCAGTTCCCTGTCTGTGTTTCTGATCACTTCTCATGCTCTGAAGAAGCTTGGTCCTGTTTTGTCTGCCAAGAAAAGAGGAGCACCTTCCCCTCAAGGTGTTCTGATCTCTTCTTGTGCCAAGATGAAGCTTGGTCTATGCATGTGCACAGCGTCATGTACACGGCTAATTTTATAGGGTGCTGCTGTGTGCTTGGTGACTGCAAGGAAAGTGCCCCGCGTAAGACAGGAAGATTCGGTGGTATCCAGCGTTAAATTCAGTGTTTCAGATGAATTGGATTTTACGTCCCATCTACACAATAAACAATCATTGACCAAGCCAAGTGGCTAAAGGCACACGAGGTTAAGACATTTTTATTACACTAGGAGCTGACTCACAACTGCAATTAAGCCCCTGCATTTCAGACGACTGCTTGGATATGGCAGCTCCACAAAAGCCTATGTTTTTATGTTATTGTATGATATGATATGATGTGGCATTTATAACGCGCCTATACATAAGTGTTTCAAGGTGCGACGAGGCAAGGGAGGGGAAACAGAGGGAAGACAGAGACAACGACCCTACTAGGCCGGGTGACATTGACATTGCGCAAGTGCTGGCGATGGTGGAAGGGGAAAAGTGGGAAAAGTGCGGGGGGAAGGGGAGGGGGCAGTGCAGTACATAGGATAACAGTAAAATAATGAAGACAATAAATAATAGATAAAAGTGCGGCCAGCTGGTGGCAAGTGCCAGGGTAAGTGCAGACATCAGGAGTCAAGTGCTAGTAGGGGCTGTAGGGATACAGAAACAGTCCCCGAATGCAAGGGTTGCCAGGGGGGCAGCGCAGGAGTACACCTGGCGCGAGGGGACCTGGGCCCGAGATCAGAGGGTAGCCAGGTAACCAGTGCAGTTTCAGATTCAGCCAGGAGGTCAGCAGGGGAGAGGAGAAGAGAAAGCAGAAGCAAAGAGGAAGGTCTTGAGGTGCTTCCGGAACCGGAAATGGTTCTCCTCAAGTTTCAGGGAGGCAGGGAGGCTGTTCCAGAGGGAGGCACATGCAGCGGAGAGAGATCTGCCCCCAACTCGTTGCTTGCAGAAGCGGCTGACCCTGAGGGAGTTGGAGGCGGATGAGTGAAGAGCTCGAGAAGGAAGATATTTAGGAAGAGAGAGTTGAAGGTATTGAGGCCCCAGGCCCCATGATGGAGCAAGCTGAAAGAGGGAGTGTTTTGGGCAGGGAGGGGCCAGTAGTGGGTGGGCAACGCACGGCCATAGGCATTAGCATGGCCTGGGAAATGGGTGGTCAATGGGTGTATAGAAATCCCCCAAAACACTCACAGGATGTTTGACCCTCCTGACATCCCATCTCCCTCCTATCTGTACCCCTACGCCAACAGTTTGGGTGGCGCTGAAGTGCCCCCTAAAGGCCATAGTTAAAAAAAGAAGTTATTCTTGGATAGCGGTCGGCAACCTTTATTCCAGCAGGTGCTTTGGACTAAAACTCTCATCAGCCTTAGCCAACAGAGTCAGTGGTGAGAGATCACGGGAGTCCTCGTTGAAAACAGCTGGAGAACCGCTGCAGAACGCCGCCCTAAACGATGAATGGACAATGAGAACTCATTTCCGATTGTTCGCTCACATCCACAAGATAGCATGCAACAAAATAAAGTAACCAACACTTAGGTTTGCGCAAGGGCCACGGCCACGTGCGTGAGCATGAAACTCTGGGCCTGTGCCACACACTGCCCGGAAGAGGGTAACATGGTTTTGAAACACTACTCTCTTTAGGAGCCTTGATTTGGACAATTAACGCGCATGCGCAAAGAGCAAAGCTGCGACGACCCCCGAAAATAGCCAGGCAGTACAAACAGAAATGCAATTACGTGGCCACGGGCACACTTTAAAAACGTGCTTTGGGGGAGGGGAGGTTAGAAGGTCAAACTCCGTCAATAAGTGGGAACCAACTTCTGTACTCGGCCTAAAAACATCAAACCCTCCCTGCAAGTGTGAGATGTAGCACAAATGCAGATGTTGGGTGTTTTGTTTACCCCCTGATACGGGGGCGGGCGGGGGGGCAGGAGGAGGGTCTACAATGAGACTCCCTCGCCGACTCCCTCCCCCTGCGCGGGAGCAGCTGCACTGCACTGCATTCTACAGTGACAGCCATCGCTGGAGACTCTGCGAGTTACTGCACCAGATCCCCATCACTCTGCACAGGCAGGGGAAGCGGGAGGAGTGGGGGGTGGGGGGGGCGTTGCCGCCCAAGCATTACTACAGCGTCTGCAAATTGTGGGCAGAATTTCTACACTGAAAGCTATTTTCCAGAGAAAGTGGCGAAAAGAGGGGGCTCCGGGAGGCATGCATTTCACTGCGTGGAAAATCCCAAACAGAGCCAATGAGCGATCTATGGCAGGGATGGCTTCAGGGACGGGGGGGGGGGGGGGGGGGAGGGGGAGGGTGTGGTGACCCTCTGGGGCGAAGCTGCATGACATCCATTGTAGGACAGTGAAGGAAGTGGCTTTTCTTCTTCCTGGGCCGCCTCATTTGCCTAGTGTCACAGAGGCCTTCAACCTTTGGATCTCCAGATATTTTGGACTACAAATCCCATCAGCCGTACCCAGCAGAGTCAACGGTGGGGGTTCATGGGAGTTTAAGTCCAAAACATCTGCAGAGCCTCAGGTTGCAGATCCCCGCAGTGCTTAGAAGGGAGGCCTGCCAGGACGGGGCGCATGGGTTATACGCGGCGGCTAGGCTGGTCCAATAGCCATCTCACAGGCCAGACTGTAGGACTGCACACAGGGTCTGATTCGTAAAACGTTTTCCTATGGGATTGCGCCATTATAAAACGCCCATGTGAATCGCGGCCTCAGTATCGTGACACGCGATTACGAGCTCTACTGAATCAGAAATGCCCGTTTAACACGTCCTTCAGCAACTGAATAATCAGCTCTTTGCCAGTGGTGACCGGTACGAGTCTCACTCATTATCACTAAAGTTTGGGGCGTTGCCGCCCAAGCATTACTACAGCGTCTGCAAATTGTGGGCAGAATTTCTACACTGAAAGCTATTTTCCAGAGAAAGTGGCGAAAAGAGGGGGCTCCGGGAGGCATGCATTTCACTGCGTGGAAAATCCCAAACAGAGCCAATGAGCGATCTATGGCAGGGATGGCTTCAGGGACGGGGGGGGGGGGGTGGGGAGGAGGAGGGTGTGGTGACCCTCTGGGGCGAAGCTGCATGACATCCATTGTAGGACAGTGAAGGAAGTGGCTTTTCTTCTTCCTGGGCCGCCTCATTTGCCTAGTGTCACAGAGGCCTTCAACCTTTGGATCTCCAGATATTTTGGACTACAAATCCCATCAGCCGTACCCAGCAGAGTCAACGGTGGGGGTTCATGGGAGTTTAAGTCCAAAACATCTGCAGAGCCTCAGGTTGCAGATCCCCGCAGTGCTTAGAAGGGAGGCCTGCCAGGACGGGGCGCATGGGTTATACGCGGCGGCTAGGCTGGTCCAATAGCCATCTCACAGGCCAGACTGTAGGACTGCACACAGGGTCTGATTCGTAAAACGTTTTCCTATGGGATTGCGCCATTATAAAACGCCCATGTGAATCGCGGCCTCAGTATCGTGACACGCGATTACGAGCTCTACTGAATCAGAAATGCCCGTTTAACACGTCCTTCAGCAACTGAATAATCAGCTCTTTGCCAGTGGTGACCGGTACGAGTCTCACTCATTATCACTAAAGTTTGGGGCGATGGCTGCTTTTGCATCTACAGCCCCCACACGCCCCTAAAGATGGCTACAGAAATATGTGTCTTCACTGAAGACAGCCCTTTCGCCGCCTTTATAAACTGTTTATTTCCCTGATCCGGTTTGCTCTTTAGGAACGTCACATTGTTTTGAAACTTTGTGCAATCATACTCTTTGCTTAAACATCCCTTAAGAGTTAAGGTGTGTACGTGCGTCCTGATTTCCATAAGGAATTATTGTAGGCCCTGCGCACTCCCGCACGTATTCCTGCATCGATTTACATATATCAGTCGTAGCTCAGAATATCAGTCCGCCAGTGTCTGAATTGCAGACGGGTCTTAAATCCCAGCTTCACCACTTAATTTAAGTGCGTGACCTTGGGCAAAAAAACATGCTTTCTTACTCCGCTCGGAACTGCTAACATTGCAAATCCATAGAGGGGATTCCGTTTGCAGCGTGTGCTTTTCCAAAAAGCCTCGAGCATAGTTGAACAGTCTAAAATGGTGCTCCAGGAATAATAATCAAATTGCCCGTCGATTTGCATGTCACAAAGTTATTTGGCACGTGACTTGCTTTTAGTAAATAGTTGTAGTGTCATTTCTCAGGATGGAATACCGGACAATCAAAGACTGGCTTCGCTAATAATGTATGTACATATGTGCTATGTAAAGCGCTTTGGTTCAAAGCGCTATATACTTTGCATATTATTATAATAATTATCATATTGTCACTTGTGTTGATTGGGGCAGTTTCAGAACCCTTGAATAAGCTGCAGCTGCATATCCTGTCCACCGGCCCAGCCCTTCATTCTTCAAAGGCTGATAGTATGGAGTGCTGCCAGGCCAGGTAAGAAGCAGGTTCATCGTGTTCTATGAACACGACAAGGGGGTGCTTTGCCCACTTTCATCTACCCCTCTGTAACACGAAAATACTTTAGCATTATGGTTACCCTGCATTAACTGACGACAGTAACAAATAACAAAGGTTTTACGTAGCGTTTTATGCTGAATGCTTTCCACTTCTAAGCGCTGTACTTTATAAAAAGAATTAGTGGCTGGGCCCACATTTTTTCTAGTATGCTTGTGACACGTCGGGGTGGGCAGCATGTGATGAGTATGCACAGACATGGGTCCCGACCCGCTGGGCCAAGAGACGCAAGCTACTGATGATGCCCAATGAGGCCGAAATATGTCTGGGGGTGCTTGTGTTTCTGTGCAGAGGGGACTTGGCATAGCAGTTTGGTTGACTGCACCCATCGATGGCAGTACCACATAGGCCAAAGAACGGTGCCGTGGAGTGTTGTCCAGAGCATTGCCAGTGGTTACGATTTATTCAAACCCTTCCACCATCCCTTTTTTGGTAATAGTCTCCCTGTGTGTGAGAGAGAGCATTCCCAGGTGTGGGTCCCTTTCTCGCTGCACCGTTGCGAACCAAGCTGCACCCGAGGAGGCCAAAAAGGCTGAAACATGTCTCAGGTTGCTTGTGTTTCCATGAGAAGAGACGTTGCCTAGCAGTGGCAGTACCCATTAGTGGCAATAACGGACTGATTTGCATATGGCTAGTCCCCTTTTTCAATGCCACAGGCAGACCAAAACACACTGGTGTGGAGGGTGGCCCAAAGCATTGCCAGTGGTTATGCTTTATTCAAAACCTTCCACCCATCACTTTTATCGTTATATTAAGTGTTTCATTAAACATATAATCATCGTTATCATTGTGTTGAGTGTCTTTAGATGGCAAGTGGAACTTATGGACTGTCTAGCAACTGAAATCATACAAAGCATGCTTTTTTCCTATGGTGAATTGATGGCCAAATACAGGCACAATCATTACTGAACAGGTGAGCTTTCCAGTCAAACACTGCAGCAAGATCTTGCGTAGGCTGGCACTCGGTACAGGCACTCGTCCTCGGCCTTGGCCTTCTCCCTGGCATTGCCCCAGTGTTGAAGCTGCCGGCTCAGCCCACCCTACTGTGACAGTGCTTCTGGTTATTGCAGTAGGGGAGCTGTGCCAATGTCAGGCAGAAGGACCGAAGCAGTGTGAGGGCAGGATCAGCAGGGGTGCCAAGCATTGGCTCATTACAACTCAATCGTATGCATGAAAATGGATAACTAGCACTGCCACATCTGTGAGGGTCATCAGGATAACGAGGTTGAGCCAGCCCAGAATGCAGAGCCGCACGACCAGCGCACACTGTTGTTGCTTGTTGTGTGGTTACTACTGTCTGATAAAATCCACATCATAATCAAACTGAGTTAATGACAATAAGTGCTGGGGCTCAAAAATAAGTGCCAGGGCTAAGCCCCGGCAAACACCCCCACAAATTAAGCACTGGCTGTACTTGGAGGCGTTATTACTGAATGTAATGATACTCAATTGGTCGACCTCAGAAGGAGGGAGAAACTATTCTCCCCTACCGATATTGAAACCTGCAACGGCAGCTCGCCACGCTTAAGCCCGCTGGGCTACCTCATGAGCACAACCTTCACCTGGGAAAGATTAACCAAGCAAGGTGGACCCGAGAAGAGACGCAGAGCGCTGCGCGGCCGCACCCGCCTGCACATTTATTAGTGTTGCATGACCGCTGCCAAATATAACGCTACATCGATTTTCCGTCTGAGAGCGAGTGGGCGGGGGGAGGGGCAGAGGAGCAGGATAGCACACTCCTTTCTCACTGTATATAATGGAATGCTGAGGATGGAGCGGGCCAATGCAACTTAGTTCACAATAGAGGAGCTCCGTGGGTGAATACACCCGGTGCAGACCTATTTAATGGACTTTTGTAAAGTGATAAGGCCGTCAGCTGCTTTAGAGGATGCAGATATCTGTGTGCAACTTGGAAGTTACAGGCTCGAGTCCGACCAGTGCTGTCTCCGCCTTTCATAAGGTTGAACGGAAGGAGCACAAACTACCTATCTGGTAAAGACCAGGCTGTCCAGCTCGGCTCCCACGGGTCAGAACTTCGTCTTTCACCTCTGGAGTCCCTCAAGGTTCCATTCTCTCCATGATCACCTTTAACCTATTATGGAACCACTGGGCTCACTCCAAGATGACACCAGCATTACAATACCCCACTACGCAAATGATAGACAATTGTAACTGAATATTGCGTGGCCAGAAGATACTGATCGACTTCCCAAACCATTCAAGCATAGATGACAAGTGTGTACTTAAAGCCGCCATGACTATTTCGCAATTCACGGCCACCCCTCCCAGCAGAAACACACTAAAAGGTGCTGGCCTCAATCCTCAGCTCACCCATGCAGCAAAATCCCCAAGCTTCATTCTTCATTGCAATGTATCCTTGCTACAAAACATTGCAAAAAAGGCTAAAATGGCTTGGTATCAGATCTCTCTACTCAACAAGATCGAGCCCTTCCTCCAGACCTCGGTTAGCGGTCAACACGCCGCAGCTGGCCTCCTCACCGGCAGTAGGAAATGTGACCACATCGCCCCACCTTGCGTTAATCACACTGGTTCAAAATCCCGGGCTAGGATGTGGTTCAAAACCGTGTGCCTCACCTCCCAGGTAACCACTGCAGATACTCCGTCCTACTTGATGGCCAAACTAAAAAACACCGGGCAGCACAAGGTTACCTCGCAAGAAGACCCTCACCGGGCTGGAAACTAGACTGGCTCTCAAGGATAAAACTAAGAAACGGCTCTTTTCATGCTACCCTCCAGTCGTCTGGAACGCCATCCCAGCGGTAATCCCGGCTGCTCGAAGTCGCCTTCAGTTGAGGAAACAACTGAAGAGCGGGCTCTCCCAACACCACCTTTCAGTAACCTAGATGCTGGCTATCTTATGCACACCCCCATCCGTATATTGTCCTGTGATAATTATTACTTGATGGTTTGTTAAATTCTCGCTGTTTTGCTCTCTGACTCGTACAGCGCTCTGCTGTTCCCGACCTAGGCTTGCGCTATAATAATATGTAATAATTATTATTATTGCTCAGCTGGGTCATATAAAACCCTTTTACAGTTCACGGACACAAAGGTAGGGTTAAAGGGCTATGGAGGAGCAAGGATGTATTACCTAGCTTTTTAAAACCGTGGATTCTTGTGTTGCAAAATAAGGCAGACAGCGAGCGGGGGGCAGGGGGTAGGTAATCATGGCACAAAGAAAGAAAGAAAAGCAACGCCAACAGCCTTTGCACTCAGTGAATATATTACTCTGTCTATTAAGGATATTGGACAGCCTCCAAACATACACCCCTCCGTTTTTATTAGATTTAAGTATCTGACTGTTAACACCGTCTGCCCAATTAGTTAATTAAAGCAACAGGCTGCCTCTGCTATGAGGACGGCCTCACGGGTGTCTGTGGTGAGGCTGGGAGGCTGGTAGGGCTTGGAGTAAGCCAGACCCATGAATGACCGTTGCCTCACCAAGGCCAGCAGAGCGGGGGCAGAGTCACTCACGGATCACACTCGGCCCCACTTCCGCTAGCCTTCCAGAAGCACTAGGCCAGGGTTGTCCAGCTCCAGGCCTCGAGGGCCGTGATCCATGCCAGTTTTTTAGGGCATCGCTCATCAATATTCAAGAGGAAACATATTCATACATTTACAATCATTTTATGCAAATGTACCTCATGAATATTAATGAGTGATACCCTGAAAACCGGACATAAATCCAGCCCTCGAGGCCTGGAATTGGACAACCCTGCATTAGGCTGATCCTCTTTCCCTACAGCAGAGAGCCTTCCAATCCGGGCTCCCACATGCAAAGTCCAGCCCATGTTTTCAGGGTATCCACAAAAAATACATTTCTCTACAGCGGATCTAAATGGCCAGTGTTTACATACTGAGTGGGTTTCCCAAAGAACTGGCGTGGATGGTGCTCTCAAGTACCAGACTTTGAAACCCCGACCTCCCATATGGCGCCTACATGTCATCCAGACAGTGCTGGGTCATAAATCTCCTGCACATACCTCGACACAAAAAAACTACAGCGCTAATCTCTACACGCACTTACACGCACTTAGCGGAGCAGTGTCATAGTAATTGTTTGAGTACATGTTTACAATCTCCCCCAATGCATCCATAAATGTATAGATTCATGCCAATACCCCCTATTTCTTTCAGGAGATGCGAGTTCAGTCCTGGTTTTATCTTTGCATTATGGGACTTGTAGTCCCGGATTTCCCAATTATAAACCCTGGACAACAACTTCCACAATTTGCTCTTCGAATTCCACTCCTTCCATATTTGGGAGTAGGTTTTTGACCACCAACTGCCCCTCCCACCCCCCACCGGAATTATTTTCTGGGGCAGGGTTAGTTTACTATACTCAGGAGGATAGCTCAGGGTCAACGTGCTCGCCTTGAAAGCAAGGCGACACGGAGCACCACAGGTTCGATCCCCGGGTCCGCGCGTAGAAACCTCTGGGTATTAAGCACATTATAAATAAACTATCATATCATATCATATTCCAAATCCAGTGCTAGCATTCTGGGCGAGAGGGCTCGGTGGACTGTCCAAGCATTCTCACATGGAGATTATGGAGAAGTGTCGAGATTAGTGTTCTGCGTCGACATTCCATATCTGGGCGTCCTGAGGCCAAAGGGTGGGTGGCGCATTATAAGAATGAAATAACAATAATATTAATAACATGTTTCTAGCTTTGAGAATTGCGTCTGAGCTACTTCTTCTGCCAAGACCATGTTACTGTACTTTCTAGCCACTATGTACCTTATGCCCGGGTCTGTGACTCAGTGGACTCATGCATCGACTACAGGAGTCTGTGTTTGACCTCATGGTCACAGGTTGAAATCCCGGCAGGTTCACTCAGCCCTTCATTGTTCTGAGGTCGATAAAAGGAGTACCATTAAGTTTGGTAACAATAAACATCTGTTGTCTCGCCCACATCTGTCAATAGTGCTTCTGGGGGTGAACGTGCGCTCTACAAATATGCCTGTTATGTTACAATGGGTTCTCTGCTCCTGTTGTATACACAATCTGGAACCAGGACCAGAATTGACTGGATTATGTGATGGAATCCCAGGGGCTGGAAACAAAGTGTGACAGGAGTAGGGAGACCAGATTTAAAAAGTAAAAAAAACGGGACAGGGCAAGTAAGACTATTGAAAGTGGCTGTCAAGGCGCTACACTTGAGTAGAGGTTAGAGAAGGTGGTATTAGTGTTACTGTTCAAATAAACACATATTATAATTAATTTATCACAAACTAACACTATCTTAAGTTGTAAAATGCAGCATTTCTTCTATGTGAGATTGTGCATTCCTGCCTGCCAGCTATGAAGACCTACTACCAAAAACCGGGACCACTGCAGTTTCCAATGGGAACATAATCTTGAGAAAGGGGGGGCAGAGCACCGGGACGTCTGGTCACCCTAGACCGGAGACATCTGGCAAGCCTACCTACCGACCAGTTGGCCTTGGGTCTCCTTTAGCCTCCACTTCTGCAAGACCACGTAGGCAGGTTGCGCTGCCCTGCTGGACAAGCGCCACCAATGCGTTGGCGGAAGAGGCGTCATGCTGCCTGCAACACAAAGGGCTTTTCAATGACCTCAGGCCGCCAACAAACAAGCCTGTGTGGTCATCGCTGCACACAAGGCGCAACCCACTCCCGCCAGACAATAGGCGCTCATGTTGGATCAGAATTCTGAGCGCCATTTTTCGTTTTGGGGATGGAGAGCACTGCGTCTATTGACACAAATGTGATACTTGTAGAAGCCTCCTTCGGTGTGTTGGCAGGGACACGGTGGACATGTTGTGAAGTTGCACAAAGCAACACGTCGTCACCTTCAAACCACACAAAAAAAAAAGAAAAATCAATGGCCGCATGTGGCATATGTGAGTTTGACTCGGAGATAGCAAATAAAAGAAAGCCTACTGCCCACACCCCAACACTCTCACATACCCTGCCCCCGCCCCCTGTGCTCGCTCGCTCTCTATGTAGTTTCTGCCTTCACAGTGTGCCATTGCTTTCTAGCTAGCTTTGGGATATCCAAGTCCAGTACATACGGCGACGAAGTGCCCTCTATAATCAACGTCAAAAGACCACGCAGGGAGTCTGTTTTCTCTGTCCACAGTCAGGTGACCAGGCCTGCTGCAACACGCCAGAAAAAGCCCATGGAACTAAGAGGGAGGAGTCACCACAGGAAATGACACAAGTCCAGGAAATGAGGTCAGGAGGTGGACTAGCCTCCAGGGAACTCTGGGGATATCCGGGTAGGCCTCTGCACCCTGGGCCTCTTTTGTGTGGTCTTTTCAAATGTTTCCATAGGTAAAGGGTTGGGCCTACGGAACATGTGTAATATGGGGCCACTTTGAAAATAATTTCCAGGGCCTCTTTTGGTTTCCAGTCCACCCCCTGAGTCAGGTCAGGTTAAATCAGGTGTGATTGGAAGGACCTCAAGCTATGGCCAGTTTGGGGCTGTCGGACACTGAGATGCTCATCAGCTGCGATGACCAAATGAGGACCCCTGCTGGCACAGAGCAGGACGGCACAGAGAGAAGGCAAAGGTGTAAGATAGCTGCTGTGTGGAACAGAGTCCCGGTGTGTGGTCAGGGTAGGAAATGGGCCAGAACCCGACAGAACGAAGCCCTGGAAAATGTTGTCTTGCCGGAGCTACGCTCTCCACCCAAAAGCCAAGGATACTCCCAGATCTATTCCCGAGCTGAGTGATTACCCACAAAAGGCCATCCCTTTAGAAGATCGGCGAGCGCAACCAAATGCAGAAACAGCTAACGCCTCACATCCTGTTCTAAATCTGTCCAAATGGGTACACATCTCGTGCATAATGGAGAAATGTTTTTGTTAGGGTGAGTATGGTGACCAATTAAAAGAGCAGAGTCCAGCTTCCAGTACTCTCTCAAAAGGCTTCCTTGCTGTATCACTATACCAGACATCTTTCGAATTTAAAATTGTGGGTATTCTTTTGTTCCCAAAACGTCCTTTGCTGTTATGCAAATTGTCAGACTTGGGTTTCATTAAGAGATACTATGTTCCATGAACTGGCCTGGGGTAACAACCCTCGGACCCCACCCCGCGAAGGAAGAGGGGGCTCCCAGAATACATGTTTTCTTTTAAAAAAGAAAAACGTTTATTTAAGTTTGGCAAGCACATATTAAATATACCAAAATAATATTAAAGCACTGTACAGCCATTGCATTATAGACCATATAGTTATTCTGCAGTAGCTCACATACAGAGCGTATCAACACCGTTGACACATAACTCTGCTCGTCCCTAGCAAGGAAGGCAAAGAACTCCCCGCATACAGCTGTAGGGCGTGACGAGAGGGTCTACATTGTTACCTGCTTGTCTTCGCATTCACTGACCCACGTCAATTCCCTGAACCAGTCACGTTCATCCGGGGGTTGCTGGTCTCTCCATGTGAAGCTGCAACAGGTAGTATAGCCAAATAATACCATGGAGCGAATAGGCACAACACCAGCATCTTTAGTACTTAACATGAATGTCAGGGCTGCGAGATGTGTGACCAGGGATTAAGTGGGCTGGGGCTGTGCGGGCGGAGTCCCAGCAGTATCCAAAAACTGGCATCAAACCATCGTTTTCATAGTCCTCCTCTAACAGGGACTTGACTGACATTTCACCTGTGCCCTGTGTGTGGCTTGGAAGGGCAGAATGCAAGCTAATTACAAGCCTGCATGCATTTTGGGAGCAGAACAGTCAGAGAACAGACAACTGTGTACCAGGATGCTGAAGCGGCCAAAGGAGTATATATGGCTTGTTATTTGCAGACATGACACTGTTAGGGTGAGTGCTGTGACAAATGATACTAGCACTAAGCACCAAGCCCCGTGTACCTTACATGCATGCTCTGAGGGTTGCATGCCTGACTTACTATCATAGTCATATTTGTCTAATCATTGGTCATTCTTATGTTCCCAAAATGCACTTTGATTTTATGCAAAGCAGCCAGTTTCCCACATAAAGGCCTTGAGCAGTCTGATCACAAAAGGGCCTGCACACGGACAGGCCAAGTATATACCAACGAATACAGTGTGCTCTGCAGAGGGCCTGCGTTGCTTCTGGGCATGAGTCTATTTTCCTGCCTGCCCCAGGCAAGCTCCTGGTGTCACCTCTGCATCCCCTGTGAGGCCGGGAGATGCATGCTGCCCCCCCCCATCCCCCCTTCACAGCATCCCAGCAGACAGCACACAGCAGGAGCAGCACTTGGCACTGTCTTTGACATGGGACACTGTTCATAAGAGATGGCGCATTCCAGCCGCCAATATGTTCTTCAAGACCTTAAGGTTCGGTTAGAAGATCTGCAGGCAGGGCCTTTTAAAACAATTACAATATGTCACCCCCAAAAAGTTTTAAACCCCTTTATTTTAAAGTGAGTTAAAACACCAGAGTTTTTTTGGTAGCACGTCACATTTTCCTTGAGTCATATCAAGCATGCCTTTGTCATGCAATAAAGAACAATCAAGTTACTGTCAAATTATGTTTTCTAGTGAGTCTTTAAGTCTCGAAAGTACAATTATAAAACTCATAGGGTTTCTTTTTTTTAGCTCCATGCTGAGTTGCATTCTGGTATTTGTAGGCTTCCATCCCAGATAGTGGAAGGCAATGGTGCACACTTACTCTATTTGATTAACATCTTTCTATGAGGATTTGGGGCGTTTGTCTGAGTAATTTATTATGACTTGGGTACTTTTCAATAGCTCTCCATGCAGCAGAATACTGGTGAAAGCCAATGTGAGGATGAGGAGGGTATAGAAGGAGAGAGCAAATGAGCTATAATGATTTGCCAGGATGTTAGCAAGACTGGTTGTAGGCCTGGAGGCGGGGAGGGGTCCTGGCCCCGGCCATGTGTTGATTTTGTTAACATTTGAAGACCGGCAACATGGCTTCCTCTCACTGCTTTAAGACCTCACTAGCAGATAGGTTCTAGATGGAAATAGTAAACAGAAGGGTTAGCCCTGTATACTGGGAGGTCAGAAAAGGGCATCAAAAACTGGTGCACAGGATGAGAACTGACCTACCGACATGGCTTATTTTGCACACTTCTAATTGTAGTGTGATTATTTTAGCTGAAGGTGAGGCTCATATAAAGTTCGCCTACAAGAGCAGTAAATGTTGAACCCTAAAGTAGCTCTGGATATATCAATAAGTCTATACCCTCGGCTGCCCTAATTGGAGACAGAAGCACCAATAGAGAGAGCGAGCAACAACTCTGACAGACTACTGTTTTGACTTAGTAGCCACTATTTAATTCATATAGTAAAAAAGTTTCACTTTCAGATTTTTTACCAACATATGGTGTACATACATATAAATTCATGCCATCATTAGTGAAAACAAAACAAATGGCAAAAACAATACCCCAAACATGAGTAAAGAAAGCATTTGTGAACAGAATTTGTTTCAATTTTACAAAAGCCACACATCTAGAACAGCATTCTTTGTTCTGTGAACATGATCAGCAAGACAACCTAGTTCTGCCACAGTCATGTGTGGTGTATAGAGAAAAGTGAATTAACCACCCACAAGAGTCCAAGCTATTAATATCTGGTATGGGAAAGTTCTCAATCTTGTCATCTAAGAATGAGCTGTTTCTAATTCTGAACCAGTTCAAAGGGAATTAGTTTCCTGGTGGACTGGGAAATCCGTCAATGGATGCTGTGGGTGTGTAGAGGCCAATCCTAGGTCTTAGGTTCTAGATGTAAGGCACTCCTACAGTTGAGGCACTTTGCCCTGGCAGCCCCAGGCCCTATCCATGCCCTGATGTCCTTGTAACCTTCGGTCATAGCAAGAGACATCCATTAGGTATGTAGATCGCCTTAACTTTTAAAACATAATGAAAGCATTGCTTGGTGATTAATTTTTTTTAACAGTCAAAATAATGAACCTCCGAGGCTTCTGAATTAATAGTCCATTGATATGTTGGACAATTTGGTCAAGATATACACCATAGAAATGGTATTGCGTTCTTTTGCTGACACCCGTTTTTCCGACGGGTGTTTTGCCGAAAATGTCCATCTAAATTTTTGGGGGAGTGGAAAAAGGTAAATAATGGTTTGGGGGAAGGGAAATAAAACAAAAAAATGTAATTAAGGGGGGATTGGGCAGGGAACCCCCAAAAATAATGTGAAAAACATTTTGATTACGTTTTACAGCAAAACTCCTGTAGCAAAACACCCAGAGGAAAAAAGCGTGTCGGCGGAAATGACATGGAACCATATAAATAAGAGCAATCATGGAACTGCTGAAAAAACTGTAGTTTACTCCAGTTGAAACACTTGTGTGTAGGCGCGTTATAAATGCCATATCATATCAGTTCGCAAAACACAAATCAGGTGTTTGTTTCCACTGAATTCCGAAGTCAGATACTGTTTTCAAAGCAAATGTGTAATAAATAATACCTGTGGCAAACAACATTTCTAACACCTACAGCTAAGACTGGGTGATCTGATCCCCACTGTTTCCTGCCCTGGTTGCTGGTAGATCCCTTGTTGACAAAGTATCCCCGTCCCCTGTTGTTAGCTCCCCACTCCCACTGTTTCTCTGCTTCCCCCGCCGTGTTCTTCCCTCTATGATTGTAAAGTGCTGCCTTGGAAGCTAGGTCCGCACTTTATAAATATAATAATAATGATAATAATAAAATATGTGGGTTCAAGTGCCTGAGTTGCAGACTGACTGATCTACAGTCCCGGCTTCATCTCTTAACCAGTGTGTGTTCCTGAGCACATCATTTTATGTCACTAGACCTTATGCACTAAAATTAGAAGTCCCTAGAAGTGATTCAACTCAGACTGGTAACTAGTCAATAAAAGTCTCACTCATGATATTGCACTATATATCCTTATACCAGTGACCAGTCATATTGGACATCACAAAGTTGTGTCTCTTGGCAACTTCTTTTAATGTAACTTCCCATCCCCTCCAGTATCAGACTCATCCAGTGACATCATTTTCTGTGACCCCGCAAATCCTAGGTCTGGTCCTGTCCACATTGGTGCTGTTGGGCCTCCTCCCTTTCTTGCAGGTGAGTTGAATTGTTTGTCTATCGAGTGAGACAGTGGTTTATTTGCAAACCAAACCAGAACACGATTTATTTGCAATGTGCAGAATAGATGTTAATAGAACCAGACCGTGCTGAGGGATCCAAAATACATATTTGCTTCCCTGAACCGCTTGCTGATGCCCCGCCCCTCCCGCCACCATAGGCCATGCCTATCACGTTTTAGGCCACACCCAGAGCGTAGGCAACGCCCCCTTGCTAGAGGCGCTCCTCTTGATTTCTCATGCCACTTAAAGCACTGCTTGTAGCTACTTAAAGAGTGCAAGTCTTATTAAAGGAATGGCGGCTGATTTGAAGCAATTGAACTCCATACAACGGCACTCATATGTTAAATGTTAAAGGTATTTATACCGCGCACCGTCACCAACGGAATTGGTCCTCAGGCGCTCAGGAGGGTCTGCAAACAAGTAGGTGGGTTCGGTTAGTCGGTTGAAGAGGGAGTAGGAAAGTGAGAGAAGTGGAGTGCTGTTGGCAGCTTCGGGTCAGTTTTCACCGGGCGCTGAGCTTTGGTGCGAGTATCGTAACAATGCGAGACCTGGTGTGCTGTTGGTGCGGTTTATGTGTTGTTTGTTGTTGCGGTGGAAAATAAAAGAAATGCAGGGTAAAGACGCATCTGCCAGGAGCAGGAAAGACAACGACTTCTCCAAGACCAGAAGTCTCCGCACCGCCACTGCATCCCCTAGCCGAGAGGTTTGGGCCCAAAATCAGTGCACAGAGAAAAACTGGGCTGAGAGCGCCCCATCATTCCACGCAAAAAACACAAAATAAAGTTAAAATCTAAATTAAGTTTTATTATAATTGGGACTTTTCCAGCCAAAAGATAGGGCTCGATAGTAGCAGATGTGCGATCATATGTGCTATGAATATTATAGCTAGGGAGGGATAATACTCTACACATCTCCTCGATACGGCCAGTAAAACAAAAAAGAGAAATAACATCCACAGCAACGTAGTTACGACAATACAGGCTGCCTGTAATCGCTTCAGCCACTGCCGGAAGGTTCCGGGAGGAGAGAGAACGACACCTGGCCCGGTGAAGGTAAAAGGCAGAAGAGTGATGGGTGAAGAGGAGTACCACATACAGTTAAACCACCATGCACTGTTACCATGGCGACCTGAAGGCTGCCACACGTTGTTATGGCAACTCGCTTTCAGTGAGATTTTCCTGCGGAAGCGCTATCAATTTTCAGGCCCATGTGTACATATGTTCCGTGGATTAACAATGAATGTACAGGCCGCACTGTTGCCTGTCAGACATGCCAGCATTCTGAAGCCCCCGACAGGGAGATTTCACCACAGAAATCGGCGGAATGTCCTTTTCCCATTGGATTGCATTGAGGTTATCATTATTTTAGGCGGGAGAAGGTAAAAAATAGCACCATTTTTAATCGGGAGTCTCCTGCCTAAATCAGGAGGGGTGGCGTGTATGCCGTGTGCACCATTTGTCAGAGATGAGAGTCGGAACCTTGTGCAGGCACAGCGTGCGCAATCCTAGGTGGCAAGGGGCAGAGGGGTTGGCTCCCCGCAAGCAGTGAGCAGACTGAGCTGCCTTCAGCTCACTGGTAGCTGGATATTCCAGGCCCTGATGGATAGCTCACCAGTTAAGTCTTGACCTCTCACATATTGTAAGTGCAGGGCTGTCTCAGCCTCTCATCCTTCCAAAGTCGATAAACTGAGTACCTGTCGTGACAGTGCTTAGAACCAGCAGGAATCCAGCATCAAGCGCTATATAAGAACACACATCTTTATTGCGTTTTAACGCTGGTTTTTCATTGTGGAATGCACACGAGGGCTAGACCTGTTGGAGGACACCACATCACTCACAGCAGACGGCGACTTAAGTAGGCTGGCAAGATAGCGGGTTGAGCACTCGCTGCTGAGATCTGAGCGTGATCTGCAGGTCACAGGTTTGAATCCCGATAAGGCCCCACTCAGCCTTTCATCCTGCTGAGGTCGATAAATGAGTACCAACTTCGGTTGGGTGATATTGTATGTAAATATGCTCTCTGTACTCAGTCTATTTGCTGTACATAAGGGCTCTACAGCCTGCAGAGTTCCAGCACTTTTCGACTGCAACTCCCACGATCTCGCACCGTTGCCTATGCTGGTTTTAGGGCTGATGGGTGTTGTAGTCTGAAACATCTGGATGGGCAAAGGTGTCAGAGCCCTGCTGTACTGGATACCAACCACCACTCATAAGCTTGGGGGAGGCAATCGCCTTATAATTCATCTATATGGGATTACCGCATTGACTGCAGGGGACCGTCGCCCCCACATCTCTGGGCTACACAGCCAATACAGGCCGCACTGAAGGATCTAACTCACAACAGTCACGCTCGCCTTTCGCCCTTCCGAGGACAACAGCAAAAGCAGCACCAATAATCCTCTGCCTGTGGTTTGGTATGATATGGTATGGATTATTTATATAGCGCCTATACACAGGCAAGTGTTTCAAAGCGCTCAGTATAAATGGCCAATTTCACAATTCTATATTTGAACCCACAGAATTACGAGTCTGCTCCAGCCAAGAGTGGCCGGTCGGACTCAAAGCACTATGGTCTTGCAGGCCTAGGACCGTTCCACTATTCTGGCCTACTCCTTCGAAAGGGCAGAAAGAGAATCAAAACCGGTCTCCGCTGGATTTGGCGGGCTAGTCCTAGTCAGAGCAGATCATGTCATGTTGTTAAGAGCGTCTTGGCTCGATTTAAAATCAATAAACATCCTTTTTTTTTAAATTAATTGTCCTTTCCTTTTGAGTATAAAAGTGTTATGGAAAACATGACTTTGACTCAAAACTCAATTTTTTAGGGTTCCCCATTTGAGTTTGCGAAACCCTGAAATGAGGTCATGATGGAGGGAGTCGAACGCGGCCTAACTGGAGGCACCGGCCCGGCAGCTGAGACCCAACGAGGAACCTCGCCAAAGAGAATGGTAAACAGATGTCGAAATCAAATTACATTTCAGCTGGAAAAAAAATGGGGCCATAAGTACGCGAGCCGCCAATATTGGGTGTGTCCAGCCGACATCATCGCTCTGAGCCACACTTAGTTACACTGTCACGCACATGGGATTGCTGCACACTCACTGCTTAATTTGGGGGTGTTTGCCGGGGCTCATCCCTGGTACTTATTTCTGAGCACCTGCACTTATTGTCTCAGACTCACTTTATTTATGAAGTGCTGATAGTCAGTGCAGCCATCAACCCCAATGAGCAGGTGTCAGCTGTAGTATAACCCCAAATATGTCGACACTGTGGGGAGCAGCTGTGGGTGGTGGCCGCAGGGGCGGGGAACTGCCCAACCGCAGTGTCACAGGAGTGCTAGAAAATACATGGGCCCCGGCACTTACTATTATTATTTTTTTTACAATGTAAGCACTGTAGCACACTTCATAATAACATCAGCCTCAACCAGCCAACATTCCAACGAGTACCCTCCGACAATAAGCTAGAGGTCCAATGTGAACTTTCCACCCAACTGCACCTGACTGGATGAATTTCAGAGGGTCCCCACTGGAAACTGGTCCTATTTTCGCAAGGAATGATGGTCCGGCTCGCCAAAGGAGAGCCATCTAAGAGCTGCCGAAAAATATGAACCAAAGAGCGAATTGAACCCAAGTGCTAGCAGGAGCATTGCAGGGGCTTCTGGCGCAGAACCAGGGCTCACTTCAAAAGTACACGCGGGCGGACGGAGTCCACCTACTTTCTTCAGAGGGTGGACTCAGTCCCCCCGCCCCAGCTAAAATGAGAAAAATTGAAAGTCTCCCTTGAATTTATGAATTTAAGCCGAGCTCAGCGCAGTCGACAGGTTTGCATGCCAGACACTTCACCACTGCACTACATCACCTGATGAAACATAACAAACCACTAAAGGTGGAATGTTCCATTGCGTGACTGCAAGTTCCAGGGAAAACATGTGTGTTGGTTCTTGGAGTTTAAAACATGCACACCATTTAAGGTTTTCAAGAACACTATTAGAATAAAATACTTTCTCTTGGCTTTGTGTGTGTGTTGATTTTATGAAAGGCAAATGCCATTCCTCCTGTTGCGTTTGTTGATGACCCCCACCCCCGCCCCCCACTTTTCTTTTTAGGACTTGACCCTGGATTGGGGGTAATTTTACCGCTGCACAATTTCTCGCGGTAGTTTCTCATTCTGTGGCACCGTAATTGCCCTATCATCTCACTACATATCTCTGACCGGGTCCCACAAGCAGATTCTCCCTCCTGTACATACGTTCCTGGCCCTCCCCAGACTCACAACACCCTTTTTAGTTTTAGCAATACGGGACACCCTCCTGGACGGTCCTAAATTCTTGACCTCAGTCTTCGTCTCATTTAATTCTCGTCAGCTCTGCAACCGAGGATGCTTACAAGAGAGGATGGAGACTGAGTCTGTGGGAGCTGACTTGTCTACGGTCACCCACAATTGAGTATCATCAACATAGAATGGTAAATTCTAGGCTTTTTATTTAGTGCATGAAAGGGGTCATATCGGGCCAGATGTTTTGTCCCCTGTTCCCCTCACCCTTGATTAGGGTCGATAAGGCTAATGGGAGTTTTCATCCAAAACAACTGGAGAGCCAAATGTTGCAGACCCCTGGGTTATAAAGTTACTAAAAGTAACAGAGAGGGTAGAGACCCCTGAGGGGCTCCACACTCTAAGATGCAATCTCAATCTCGCCCAAACGTTGTCCATTGTTTTCTCTGGTTGAGACAAAGAGACACAACTTTTCAAGGCAATACACAAGGATATGGCTGCGCCACATCAAGAAATCCGATGAACACGCCCTGGCGCGTCGTCAACATTGCCGGTGGCAGGACGGTTGGCCCTGTGGGCACAGTGACATTTCCCACCATTGCCCTAGGTGGCAGCATGATATTTCCTTGCCCTAGATCCACCCCGCTTTTGTAATGCATCTCCCAGAATTGGATGGAGGCCACTGCCACTCCGTGGCCAAAATGCTCAGTGTGATGGATGGCGTGTCTCCCTACCACCCCCTTCAGAAGCTTCCCTTTGGACTGTACCGCTGCAGTGGGACGCAGCAGGCGCTTCATATTAGTCTTGTATTGATCCAAACAGATTCTATATTGATTAAGCGTTAGCAGCTGGAAGATCTCCTACATTAGGTTAAGCAAGAGACCAGGTATTAAGGGGGATGGCACTGTGTGGCCATGGTTTCTAAGGAATAACCCCCTCACATGGTATGCAAAAAAACATAGTGCAACTCACCTCAGAGATCCGTGACCTTGGAAAGGAACTCGGCCATCCGCCTTGTTCACGGAAAACCTTGGTCGCTTGCACTATGCTTATAACGTACGGTCCGGGGTACTTTATCCCATAAATAACAATGTTATGTTGCTTTATACCACGCACCGCTACCATTTGCATGGTCTCCAGGCGCCCACGTGGCTCTGCTAGAAAGTGGGCGGGGTTGTTTAGTGAGGGAAGAGGGTTAGGATAGATGTTGTGCCCTTCTGTGGATGCTTGAGGAACCAGGAGAAACTGGCGTCTGTGCCGGTCAGCTTTCTGAGTGTGATTTGATTGCGTGCACGGTGCTTGTCGTGTCCGGTGATTTGATTGTGTGCACTGTGCTTGTCGTGTCCAGTGATTTGATTGTGTGCACTGTGCTTGTCGTGTCCGGTGATTTGATTGCGTGCACTGTGCTTGTTGTGTCCGGTGATTTGATTGCGTGCACTGTGCTTGTCGTGTCCGGTGATTTGATTGCGTGCACTGTGCTTGTCGTGTCCGGTGATTTGATTGCGTGCACTGTGCTTGTCGTGTCCGGTGATTTGATTGCGTGCACTGTGCTTGTCGTGTCCGGTGATTTGATTGTGTGCACTGTGCTTGTTGTGTCTGGTGGGTTGTTTGTTGTTTGCGGTGGTTTGTTGTTGTGGCGGATGTGTGGTGTGTGTGTTTTTGTGTGTAGGATGGCCGGCAGTAATAATAATGACACTGCATGTTTTACGTAGAGTTTCATGCTGGTGTTCTCCTGCTTCCAGGAGCTGTGGTAGGTTCCATTGTTTCCCAATTGAATGGCGCTCGCTGCCACTGTATAGCCCTACTTTTGTCACGATGTTCAATGCGCCCACATTCAGTGTTAAGAAAGGAACAGCTTCGTTCCTCGACAGACCCCCGCCTGGGAGCAAGTCCTGTTGCCACAATCTTCTCACTGAGGCTGCCGCCTTGTGTCCGTGCAGGCGGCGTAAAATAGGCAGGGGGGCGATGGGGTCACTGAAGAAAAAGGAGAGGGCCATGAATGTGCCCCCATGAAAATGTGTGAGAAGAAAAAGTGGACAAAAAGCGTCGAGTGAGAGCCCCCCTCCCGCTTCCGCCCGAACCTCACTGTGGGCGAAGGGACTGTGGGTGCATCAAAGAGCTGGCATGGCGAGAAACAAGCATTGGCAGTGCCAACAGTTTGGGCTTTTGTGTAGGCATGGGAAAGGCATTTGCCAAGCACTGCCCTAGTGGTATTAACTGTCCATCGACAGCAGCGTCTGGAAACTGGTGTGAATAGCTGGGCATATAATAGCAGTGACTGGCAAATGTCTACTATTTAACACAAACCAAAACCGGTGGCTTTGCCACTGCTTGTTTTTAACAAGACTTCAGGGAAGGGACAGTCAAGAGTGCTTATAAATCGAGTGGCTGATGGTAGACCTGTTTAAGACATTGTTATTACACCAGTAGTGCCTTTACAGCTCCAATTAAGTAATTAGCTTTCAGAAGATTGCTTTAAAAAAAAAAACACTGGCAGACCCCTGTAGCTCAAAGTTTGATCATAAGGCTTGCTAAACCTAGCTCAACGAGATCCCTGGAGATGTGTTCTGGGCAGCAAGTGGGTGCGAATGGCCACAGGGATTAGTATGGCCATGGGCAGTCAATGGGTGGGTAAATAATCAAGCAACACCTACAAGCTTTGTGCCCCTTCTCATGTGCCATTTCTCCCTAGCTGCACTCCAATGCAATAGTTTCAGTTTACAGATGGCGCTAAAGTGCCTCCCCAGCCTGAGGCCCTCACTTCTCTTTGGGACTATCTGCGGAGTCCTCACAGAGTTCCCTTTAATGAGGGTCTTGCTGTTATTTATTTATTTTATTTAGTTATACACCCAAACCCTCAGGTATCACGGCGTAGGTTAGAAGTTTGCATACTGGCATATTTGTTAATATACAGACATCGTTTCTTTAGATGATTTACACAAAAGCAATTGCATAGTGTTACATAGCTGAGCAAGGCTTCACCGATGGCATAGTGGTACAAGTTTACATCCTTACAGTTTGTGAATACTTTAACAGTTTGTTATTGTGTTGGAAGTTATGAGGCTTGTTTAGAATTTATTAAACAAACAGGTTTTGAGGACTTTTTTTTTTATTTGGGGTAGGATGGTTTATTTGAGATGGAGGCTGGGAGTGAGTTCCAGATTCTGGCGGCTGCTACTGAAAAGCTAGAATTACCTGTTCTTACGTTTTTGAAACGGGGGATGCATAATTGTGTATCTGTGTTCGATCGAAGTGTTGAGATTTTGCGGGCTATGCATTGGTTGAGGTAACTTGGTGCTATGCTGGCTACGCATCTGTATGCTATGGTGAGGGTTTTATGTAAGATCCTAGCTTGTATGGGTAGCCAGTGAGCCTCTCTTCGATGTTGCCAAATATGGTCTCTCTTTTTTATGCCTAGAGCTGCTTGGAGGGCTTTGTTCTGGATTAGTTGCATTTTGTTTAAGTTTTTTTTAGTATATTGCAATAGTCAATTTCTGCCAGTGTGAGGGCTCTGGCGAGGGTAATGCAGTTTTGGGGTGTGAGAAAGAGTCTGCTTAGGGCTATAAGTGTGGCTGTGTATGCTGTGGACGATGAGAGTGGTAATGTGTTTGCACATAGTGAGGCTAGAGTCTAGATAGACCCCTAGGGTTTAGACTTGTTTGGAGATATTGATTGGTGTGCCGTCAATGACTATGGGGGTCATTATGAGTACGGCGGTAGGGGGTTAACGGCAACGGTAAGGATGCCGCTGCCGTTAACCCCCTACCGCCACATTCTGAGGTCCCTTAGCGGGTCCCACCAGGAACAGCTGGTTTTACCAGCCGCACTTAGCGGGACCTGTTAAGGGACCATGGAGCTAATAACGGGCCCGCAATTTGCGGGCCCGTTATTAGCTCCTTCCCCATTCCCATTGAGCACTATGGGGGCTCGAATGGGAATGGGGAATGGTTTTCGGAATGGGGACATATCAGATCTGCAAGGGTTGGAATGTTCCGATAAGTCCCCATTCTGACACCACGTACCCGGACATGGGCTTGGAGGCAGCCATGGTGCTAATTAAGCCTTTCTGCAGCATTACTTTTGGCTGCTAGGTGGTGCTGTAAGCACTGCCTTTAAACCGAAACTACTGTCATATGGGAAGTAGGGTGACCAGATGTCCCGGTTTTGCCCAGATAGTCTCCGAATTGGGCCCTCTGTCCCCCGTCCTGAGACTTTTTTTAAAATTAAAAACCCTGTCCTGGTTTTGGGGTCCGCGAGGGTGACAGTCCCGGTATTGGGGGAAAGGGAGGGTCGGAAGCAATCAAAAAGTAAATGAACATTAGAGTACACTGAGAATGTTGCCATGGCCGGTTGGCCTCGAACCCTCAACCTTACATGTGCCAGCCGGGTGCCAGCCGGAGCATTAGATGATTGGGCCACCAAGACCAGCTGCCAAATGAACAGACTGCGGGCCCTGTTATAGGTATCAGAGCAAGCGCTGCTTTTTATTGGGTACAGGCAATTTATATGCAGGTGCGCTGTGGGGTGGAGCCAGAGGTGTAGACAGGGTAGGGCCTGAGCAGGCAAGCCCCGCCCAAAATCTGCAACAGCTCACTCAGCAGCGCTGTGTGGGCATTTATTGCTGTTAATGTCACTGCACTGGGCCCAACTACATAAGCTTCAGGCCCCACTTGTTAGACAATCCTGGGTATTGAATTGAATTGATTGCTTATTTGTATAGCGCCTATACACAATGTGCTTCAAAGCGCTTCAAGGCAGGGAAGGGAACAAGGGAGAATACGGCGACATTCTTACAAGTCCTTGATACATTCAGAATGTGTGGGCCACTGGGTGGAGATGGGAGAGGTTTCAAGGGGGAGAGGCACAAGGTTGGGGAAGGCTATTCCTGGTTTCTCATGTTGAAAATCTGACCCTAATGGCAAGTCCCCGTAGGTCTTCTTATCCACTACCTGCCCATCCCCACCCAAAACACAACTGCCCAAACACCCCGCAAAACCCCACCCCGATCCCTTTGCGCTTTTGAAGGGGGTGACAGCTGTAAACCAGCTGCTCGTGTAAAAAAAAATCTTAACCAAGGGCGCCTTCAGCCACTTGATTAATAAGAAATATGTGTTTCCTTGCGTGCGTTCCTTGCACTTAATTCATGTTAAAAACGAGCATTTCCAATATAAGATTGATTTAAAAAAAAAAAATCCGGTCCGAAATAGGAGAAAAACGCCGACACCCAGAATAGCGTGATTTAAGGCACCTCGCGGGGCAGTTCAGACGTGGAGCCGCCGTCTGCTTATGATATCACGTTTCTTCCCGCCAGAGGAACGCCCGAGTGAGGGGACGCTCTAATCATATGTGTCGCACAGGGCAGTTCTGCTTCCCGACGCCGGCACGTGTGGTTAGCGGCTCGCGTGCCGCCTCTGCCACGCTGACGTTTTAGGAAAAGAGGCGCCTTTCTTTCGGAGCGCACCCTGGAGCCTCCGCTGTGGTGACGGGTCACTTTTTTGGAACAGGAAAAAATGCAGGCGAGGCATAAAAATCCCCCAGCTCGGCACCCGTCACCAGAGTGAGGCGCGGACTGGCCTACAGGCAGATTTGCGCACAGGCCAGTGCCTCTGAAAGGCCGATAGGGCTGGGGCAAAGAAAATGGCATCTTAGGTTGGGCTAACGGTTCTGCGGGGGGCTGTTAAACTGGCCAAGAGGGAGAGAAATCACTGACAAGCCAGGTGAGGTGCTCTGAAAGGGTAGTGGGACGGAGCAGCACCCGTGCCACAACACGAAATAACGAAGCCCCCCTGACATTCTGCTAGCCCTAGACCTGCACAGGCTCTAAGCCAATATGGGGGCACCTCAATGGTAGGGGTTCCCTTGCACTACAGGCTTGTCGTTCGACCCGGAGCAGAGCGAGTAACACGCTCGGCTGCTACTGTGAGTGTATAAGGGGCCTAAAGACAGTTATAGAGGCGGACTGGCCTATGCGGAGATTTGCGGACAGGCCAGTCCCCCTAAAAGGCTGACAGGATTGGGAAAGAGGACCTCGCACGTCAGGCCTGGTCTTGTGTAGATGAGTGTTTTGCAGACAGTTAAGGTGGACTGGCCTGTGTGGAGATTTGCGGACAGGCCAGTCCGTATGAAAGGCTGGTAGGATTGGTGCAGAGGACCTCACACCTCAGGCTTGGCCTTATGTAGACGAGTGTTTTGCAGACAGTTAACGTGGACTGGCCTGTGTGGAGATTTGCGGGCAGGCCAGTCCGTCTGAAAGATGGTAGGATTGGCGCAGAGGACCTCACACGTCAGGCTTGGTCTTGTGTGGGTGAGTGTTTTGCAGACCTTTAAGGCGGACTGGCCTGTGTGGAGATTTGCGGACAGGCCAGTCCGTCTGAAAGATGGTAGGATTGGGGCAGAGGACCTCAAACGTCACGTTTGCTCTTGCGAGCACTAGTGTTTCGCAGACTGTTCAGGTGGACTGGCCTGTGTGGAGATGTGCTGCTTCTAGAGGCACAATACGACTGGCTGGCCTTTCTCTGGTCTTTCACACGCAGCAGCGTGTTGGGATTTAAGGAAACTATGCCATCTTAGCCAAGTCACCCATGCTACAGCGCCACCCAGTACCTCCACATTTCAGGGGGAAGGGTTGTTCCTAAGCCTTTATAAACCCACCATAACTTTGCTGGTGAGTGCTATAGTTATATAGAGGTGGTGCATTAGTTATCGGTGTAAGAGAAGTGTAAACACTCCTCTGAAAAGGAGTTTTCGCATTTCTGCACCCACTGCATTTGCCACCAAAAACAAAACGGTTACAGGGAGGAGTTGGTTATTTCTACTCTGTGAAAGATAGTGAGCTAAAGACTCTGGGTAAGTCTCTCGTAACCGGGACTAATGTCCGGCAGAGGGACTCCCAGGACCCCCCTTGTTAATTAGCATAATTTAAGTAACTTTGGGTCTCACCCTAAGTTACCTGGGGGTATCCAGATGTGGACCCCTTGCTCACTATTCTTAGAGACACACAGCTCCACCGTACTGATGAGGTCCAACCAGACCGAAACACGTGTCTGGGGTTTCTGTTGGCACTCTTGTTCAGAGGAGAATTGCCTGGCATTTGGGTGCTGGACTGCTGCAGGGCAGCACATAGACTGATATGTTTGGGATATTTCTCCTCTGTGAGCTAAAGACTCTGGGTAAGTCTCACGTAACTGGACTAATGTCCGGCAGAGGGATTCCCAGGACCCCCCTGGTTTTTTGCATAGTTGCTTAAAAGGACAGCAAGTAAGGCAGCAAAACTGGATTCTTAAATCACTCCCGGCAAAGTGTTTATATTTATTTAATTTGAATTTTTCTTCAGCCCGGGCCCTACCCAGAGGCTTTCGAAGCATCTTAAAGGGTTCAAAGGTTGAAAAGGTGGGCGGGGTGTGGGGGAGTGAAACAGAAGTTACAAAATGATTTCAGGATGGGAGAGAAATTTTAGGACAGATAAGTGGGTGGAAGTGGGGGAGTGGGGTATTATGCATAAATGTCTAAATAAAAAAGACTTGAAGTGCCTGGTATCGGAATCAAATTGCTCCGCGGCCAGTATGCAATGAGCCACAGTCCCCTGGAAAGTAGGCCCATGGTTGTGCCCGAGTGCCTAGGACCACAGGAGGAGCTGCATGCTTCTACGGTGACCACACGCAGGTTACACCAGGGGGAAGCCGACATGGAGGAGTGCCTCGTGCCAGGCTTCAGCAGCTTAACATCCCCCTTTACATTGGGCTCTGATGTGGTGCTCCAAGTGCCGCCCATAAACCGAAACTATTGGCATGGGAAGCAAGGGTGGTACGACGTCCTTTCATCGCCAGGCTTTCCAACGCCTGCCTTTTAAACATGGAGGAAATAACGAAAAAATTCATCACATTTTTTAGGGGGGCTGGGAAAAGGCAGGTAAGGGGTTGGCGGGTCAGGAATAGTAAAAATAGGTATGGGAGAGGAGGTTTGGGGGGGTGAACTTTTTCATAATTTCCACATTTAATAGGCAGGCCTTAGAAATGCTGACGATGAAAGAACATAGAACCGCAAGGATAGGGGAGGTGGAATGCAAGCAAGGACATGAAGACTGGGGGAATTTGACTTTTTACCCACCCATTGAGGCAAAGAACAACCCCACTCACTACACACAGCTCCCTGGGGTCTGTTTGAGAGAGTTCTGTGGTTTTAAGGGACTACCACTGTTATTTCAAAGCCACTTAACTGCGGCTATAAACCAGTTCTGAGTGTTATACAAATGTCTTACCAGTGTGCCTGCAGCCACTTCAGACAATGCTGCATAATAATGTAACTTTGTATATGTATACAGTACCCTTCAGTGTACAGCACCTGACCCCCTAGGTTTGTGTTATCTTATTTTTTTAATATTGTTTTTATTTGTTTTGTGGCTCATCTATGTCCCAGTTTGCTCACCCCCTCATAAACTGGCTCACCACTTGTTTGCATCTTAGTGCTACTGTACAGGCATCCCTTCGGGGAACGCCCCCGCCATCTGTAAATGTTATTTTGAGCCATTCCTGATCAAACTTGACATCCCTGTTCTTCAAATAAGTACAAATGCTAACTCTTGCATCTGTTCCTTGCACTCATTTCCTATTCAAAACAAGCAATGGCAAAACCAAGAGTTTTGGCTCGTGCAGAGGTATTAGCCAGGCACTGCCATGATTTATTAAGGCACTACCATCATTAGCCAGCTGTTGCCAAATTATGGCCAGGTAATTTCATCATGCTAGTACCCGACAATTGACGCGGCAATGACTACACAAGTCCAAATGGTTGGCTTTGCCAATACTTGCTTTGCTTTGTATTTTGGGTTGTGCATTTTTTCATGCATAACCTGTAAAGCAAAGACAAAAAAAAAATCAGGAATGCAACGGAATAAGCAGAATTAGATGCACTACTTGCATACGACACAGGATAACTGGAGATTCCTGGGGACACGGACTGCCACGATATCGTCTCACCGAGAAGAAGTGCCTACCAAACGCCTGCTGTGGGCACCCCTTTCTGTACATCACATGTGCCCGCATTGAAATAAAGAGGTGAAGAGCAGAAGCTAAAAGCAGCTCCTACCTTTTGGGGAACGAGGAACGTGCTGCAAATGTATCTTCCACATGAGAGGCAAAGGATAGCTCGTAGGTTAATACATAGGACCCAGAACTCTTTCCATGTTTAGCAAATGTATTCACAGTCTTAAACACATATAATTCGTCTCACATGGGTATGTTTGTATGACACCAGTTGGCCTGGGCAGTAGAAAGTAGCTCCTGGTGGCTGTCGGTGTCAAGTGAAACAGAATATGGCCGCTCACGAGCCCATAGGCGCTACACCCAGCCCTACAGCTTGGCATTCTACCAGCCACTTTTACCCCCCAAAAACAGGCAAATACTCCCCAATAAAATGAGATAGCAGCCTTCCCAGAGGGTTGCTAGGGGGGTGAGCTAGGGAAGGGGAGGGCGTTAGTCCAGGGTCTTTCGCTTGTAGCCCCAGATAAAAGCTTAGAGGCTACAACCAAAAGGCTAGCTAGCCCCCCACCCCCAGGCAGTCACAGCATTCTTTGCCAGACCTAGCAACACCCCTGAGCCAGCCCCTTATCCCCCCCCCCATCCCGCACGCAGCTCTGTGGATGGGGAAATCACCGACCAGAAGAGCAGAGCCACAGGAAGGAGTGCTGATGTTATTTCCGCCTGATCAGAAGACGAACTCAAATGCAAACTTTTAATTTATTAATAGTAGTTATTCTATAACTGTAAAATACTCCCACCTCAGAATCTTATCCCGAATTCTGGCTCCACATCAGGCTCCTGCGAGGGAGGCCGCTTAGCGGCGGGGTGTTGTATTTGGTGGCCAGCTGTCGGGCCGCAGACTGCCCTGAACTCTAATAAAGATTCCAGGGAGTGTACCTATTAATACTGAGGGGGGCTGGGGCTGAAATAAGCTTTTGCAACAAGCCCTTGAGTCCATGGAGAGAGAGCTGGCCTCGTTGAAGGAGACCCCCGTCCAAAAGTGCTGATACTTTATTTATTTATTTACTTTGTCATTTATATAGTTTACATAGCACAGAGGCCTCTAGGCTATACGGGTCTACGAGTAAACTGTAGGTCACAGGAACATATCAAAGCACTCCTGCAATCGATAAAATGTGCATCGTCAAACCATCCTTTACTCCTGTGCCCCCTCTCCCCATAACCATCCTTTCCCATCCCTCCCACAGAAATACACGCACACTTGCAAGCACACACGCAGAAACACACACACTACTCTCCCACCCGACCCCTCCCCTCTGCACAACAAGCACTCCATCCACACAAACTGGGGTGACCAGATGAAAAAAAAAACGGGACAGACCATAGACATAGAAGTAGGACTACTGTAAACACAAATAAAACGGTAGTCCTACTTCTATGTCCCTGGCCTGTTGCGTGAAGTGATTGGGGGAGGGTGCTCACACTCCTCTCATTGCAGGAGAGTGGTTGCATTGCTCTCAACCATTTATGTCGCAAAGGCGGGTGAAAACACCAGATTTTATTTTTGGCGGGTGAGAGGCCCATTGAAACGAATGGGCGTGAAGTTGGATTGGCGGGTGAGTCAGCTGTTTACAAGGCGGGTGACACCCGCCAAAAGCGTGTGAGTTGAGAGCTATGGTGGCCGGGGTGGGAAGGGGGGAAATGGGGGCATGAAAAGCATTTACACCCCATTCATGCGCAGGAAGAGTTGCGCCGGGCCCAATTTCGTGATTTCAGAATCGGTTCCCGGCAAAATCCGGCACCGTAGCCACCCTCGCTTCCATCCCAGGACGAGGTTTATAAAATTAAAAAAACTCCCGGGACCCTGGGACGGAGGGTGTTTTACCAGGACTGTCCCGGGAAAACCGGGATGTCAGGTCACCCTAACACAAACCCACACCTTCTCCTCCAGAGCCTTCCCCTACACACTACAAACATTAGCCAAACAACATACACAAAGATACACAGGCACGCAGACAAACACGCACTTCACAGCCGACTTCCGTCTTCCCCTGCCAGTCGTGGCCACGCCTGTCAGCGCCTGCGCACCTTTGTGTGCGCAGGGGCGTGATAGATTTAGAAAGGCCGCTCTAAATAGGTTTAATTTTCAACCAAATTAAAAATACTTTTTTACTTAATACCCGGATTCATAGGTGCCGCCTTATAAATCTACTATAATTAAATATAATTCAGTTGCTGTGTGTGAGTGGCTTAGTTGGTTTGCGTATAGTGTCTCTGAGGGTAGAGTTTAGAGCAGTGGAGGGCCTGGTGGCCACTCGGAGCATCCACTTAAGCAGCATCTCGGTCGTGGTGCCCTTCGGGTAATGTACTGTGAAGATATGTCCTGAGACACCCTGGTATCACTGAAAGAGGACAGGGAGGAGCGGAAGCCACGGGGAGCATGCAGCAGCGGGTGCCAAGTAGACAAGGAGGAGTGTAAGCCACAGGTAGCATGCAACAGAGGGTGCCAAGTAGACAGGGAGGAGTGGAAGCAATATGGAGCATGCATCAGTAGGTGCCAAGTAGACAAGAAGGCGTGGCAGCCATAGGGAGCATGCATCAGTGGGCACCAAGTGGACAGTGAGGAGTGGAAGCCATAGGGAGCATGCAGCAGTGGGTGCCAAGTAGACAAGAAGGAGTGGCAGCCATAGGGAGCATGCAGCAGTGGGTACCAAGTAGACGAGGAGGAGTGGAAGCCATAGGGAGCGTGCAGCAGTGGGTACCAAGTAGACGAGGAGGAGTGGAGCCATAGGGAGCATGCAGCAGTGGGTGCCAAGTAGACAAGAAGGAGTGGCAGCCATAGGGAGCGTGCAGCAGTGGGCGCCAAGTAGACAAGGAGGAGTGTAAGCCACAGGTAGCATGCAACAGAGGGTGCCAAGTAGACAGGGAGGAGTGGAAGCAATATGGAGCATGCATCAGTAGGTGCCAAGTAGACAAGAAGGCGTGGCAGCCATAGGGAGCATGCAGCAGTGGGCACCAAGTAGACGAGGAGGAGTGGAAGCCATAGGGAGCATGCAGCAGTGGGCACCAAGTGGACAGTGAGGAGTGGAAGCCATAGGGAGCATGCAGCAGTGGGTACCAAGTAGACGAGGAGGAGTGGAAGCCATAGGGAGCATGCAGCAGTGGGCACCAAGTGGACAGTGAGGAGTGGAAGCCATAGGGAGCATGCAGCAGTGGGTGCCAAGTAGACAAGAAGGAGTGGCAGCCATAGGGAGCATGCAGCAGTGGGTACCAAGTAGACGAGGAGGAGTGGAAGCCATAGGGAGCATGCAGCAGAGGGTGCCAAGTAGACAAGGAGGAGTGGAGCCATAGGGAGCATGCAGCAGTGGGTGCCAAGTAGACAAGAAGGAGTGGCAGCCATAGGGAGCGTGCAGCAGTGGGTACCAAGTAGACGAGGAGGAGTGGAAGCCATAGGGAGCATGCAGCAGTGGGCACCAAGTGGACAGGGAGGAGTGGAAGCCATAGGGAGCCTGCAGCAGTGGGTGCCAAGTAGACAAGAAGGAGTGGCACCCATAGGGAGCATGCAGCAGTGGGTACCAAGTAGACGAGGAGGAGTGGAAGCCATAGGGAGCATGCAGCAGTGGGCACCAAGTGGACAGGGAGGAGTGGAAGCCATAGGGAGCATGCAGCAGTGGGTGCCAAGTAGACAAGAAGGAGTGGCACCCATAGGGAGCATGCAGCAGTGGGTACCAAGTAGACGAGGAGGAGTGGAAGCCATAGGGAGCGTGCAGCAGTGGGTACCAAGTAGACGAGGAGGAGTGGAATCCAAAGGGAGCATGCAGCAGTGGGCACCAAGTGGACAGGGAGGAGTGGAAGCCATAGGGAGCATGCAGCAATGGGTACCAAGTAGACATGGAGGAGTGGAAGCCTAGGGAGCATCCAGCAGAGGGTGCCAAGTAGACAAGGAGGAGTGGAAGCCATAGGGAGCCTGCAGCAATGGGTACCAAGTAGACAGGGAAGAGTGGAAGCCATAAGGGGCACGTAGCAGGGGAGCCAAGTAGACAGTGGGTGAGAAAAGCTCCCGAGTGAAGTACAGAGTAGATCTTCCAGAGAGGGCAGAGTCCTAGTGGTGTCCCTAGAAACAACTCTGCATGCTACGGGGGTCATGCTGCGACTACCTAAGACCCAGTCAGGCAAATTACATTGGGCATCAGAGAGTAAAAGAGGGGTGGGACACAGTGCACAATCTCAGTGGGGCGCCTAGAAGCAGTGTAGTGAAAAGTAGAAAGTAGACTCTTGAGCAGGTCAGCAAAAGGCCTACACAAACGAGTCACATGTAGCAAGGCATACCATGGCCTAGCAAGGAATGACAAGGGCACGGCAAGTCATAACATGGCCTAGCAAGGAATGACTGGGCACGACAATGCATAACATGGCCTAGCAAGGAATGACAGGGCATGACAAGCCATAACATGGCCTAACAAGGAATGACAGGGCATGACAAGCCATAACATGGCCTAGCAGGGAATGACAGGGTATGGCAAGCCATAACATGGCCAAGCAAGGAATGATAGGGTATGGCAAGCCATAACATGGCCTAACAAGGAATGACAGGGCATGACAAGCCATAACATGGCCTAGCAAGGAATGACAAGGGCACAGAAAGTCATAACATGACCTAGCAAGGAATGACAGGACATGACAAGCCATAACATGGCCTAGCAAGGAATGACAAGGGCACGGCAAGTCATAACATGGCCTAGCAAGGAATGACAAGGGCACGGCAAGTCATAACATGGCCTAGCAAGGAATGACAAGGGCACGGCAAGTCATAACATGGCCTAGCAAGAAATGACAAGGGCACGGCAAGTCATAACATGGCCTAGCAAGGAATGACAGGGCATGACAAGCCATAACATGGCCTAACAAGGAATGACAGGGCATGACAAGCCATAACATGGCCTAACAAGGAATGACAGGGCATGACAAGGCATGACAAGCCATAACATGGCCTAGCAAGGAATGACAGGGTATGGCAAGTCATAACATGGCCTAGCAAGGAATGACAGGGTATGGCAAGTCATAACATGGCCTAGCAAAGAATGACAGGGCATGACAAGCCATAACATGGCCTAGCAAGGAATGACAGGGCATGACAAGGCATAACATGGCCTAGCAAGGAATGACAGGGCATGACAAGCCATAACATGGCCTAGCAAGGAATGACAGGGCATGGCAAGCCATAACATGGCCTAGCAAGGAATGACAGGGCACGACAAGGCATAACATGGCATTAGAAGTCATAGCTACAAAGCATGCAAAAGCCTAAAGTGGCAAAGCAGCCTGGTCCCCTCTCCATACTCCTAGCGCTGGCCTCTGGGGTCCATGATGTTTTCTCGCACATCGTTTTCACCGGAGCCCGGATCCCTGAGCCCGGGGTCCCGTTACTTTCTCTGCGTACCGCCGCTGCCCTCCTCCTATGCAATCCCCATCCTCTCCCCTGCCCTCTTCCCCCCACTCCTTACACTGTGTTCTGCAAGGGGGACACCCCTGCCTGTGCCTGTCTCTCTCTCTCACACACACACACACTTACTTCCTGGTGCTCTCCTCGCATAGGTGCGATAAGTGCATGGACAGGTCGCAGTTCGGCGAAGGTAGCCTGTCGCACAAATATTTGTGGTGAAAGTGTCCGATTCGGGCCTTTGACGACAGCCACCATTTCAGTTTCTCACTTTACCACAGTCAATCTTTCTCTCCCTTCTTCTCCCTCTCACTCTTTGTTTCTCTCTCCCTTTTGCTTTTTCTCTCACCCTCTCTTTTTCTATCTCCTTTCCCGCACTCTCACTCTCACTCTCTGATGTATTGCATCTGGAAACTGGCAGATGAGGGGAGGAGGCAGTCTGGCGACTCCACTTATTACGATAAGCAAAGTGGGAAGAGTTATAGGAGGCGCAAACTGTAAGCTCACAGAACCTAAACCTTGAAACTCACTTGCACGCAGAGCTCAAGGTACGTTCAGTCTGCACCCAGAACTCAAGGTACATTCAGTCTGCACGCAGAGATCAAGGCACGCTCAGTCTGCACGCAGAGATCAAGGCACACTCAGTCTGCATGCAGAGATCAAGGCACGCTCAGTCTGCACGCAGAGATCAAGGTACGTTCAGTCTGCACGCAGAGATCAAGGTATGTTCAGTCTGCACGCACAGCTCAAGGTACATTTAGTCTGCACGCAGAGCTCAAGGCACGTTAAGTTTGCACAAAGAGCTCATGGTACGTTTAGTCTGCACAAAGAGCTCAGGGTACGTTCAGTCTGCACAAAGAGCTCAGGGTACGTTCAGTCTGTACAAAGAGCTCAGGGTACGTTCAGTCTGCATGCAGAGCTCAAGGTACGTTCAGTCTGCACGCAGAGATCAAGGCACGCTCAGTCTGAACACAGAGCTCAAGGTATGTTCAGTCTGCACACAGAACTTAAGGTACGTTCAGTCTGCACGCAGAGATGAAGGCACGCTCAGTTTGCATGCAGAGATCAAGGCACGCTCAGTCTGCATGCAGAGGTGAAGGTATGTTCAGGCTGCATGCAGAGCTCAAGGTACGTTCAGTCTGCACGCAGAGCTCAGGGTATGTTCAGTCTGCACGCAGAGCTCAGGGTATGTTCAGTCTGCATGCAGAGCTCAAGGCATGTTCAGTCTGCACGCAGAGTTCAGGGTATGTTCAGTCTGCACGCAGAGCTCAAGGTACATTCAAGTGTGCATGCAGAGCTCAAGGTACTTTCAGTCTGCACGCATCAACACAAGAGCACATCACTTTTGCACTTTTATTATTATTATATTTATTGAGCTTGGTCCTAGCTTTGTGATGCAACGGAGCACTTTACAAGCCTTAGGGGGAAGGACATGGTGGGGGAAGCAAAGGCACAGGGTATTGGGGTGGTAGCAAACAGGGACGGGGGGCAATTTAGCAGCAAGGCATCTAGAAGCGTCCATGGAAGGAAAGAGGGGAGAGCAGATCACCCCGTTTCAGGTTAGGTGCAGAGTGGAGGGTTTGTGGGCCTAGGTGTTAGGGAGGAGCCATTCTTTGAAGAGGAGGGTCTTGAGCTCCTTCTTGAACTGTAGAAGCGAGGGGAAGAGTATGATGATGGATTTCCCACTTATCCCCTCTAGCCAATCGGCGCGCCTCTCTCTTTCAGATCCACCACAGTGCCTGGAGACCATGAAGAGGTCAGCAGCGCACAGTACAAATCCTAACCACCAAACACTGCGTTCCCCGCAGTCTTTCTGGAATGAAACAAGAAATGCCCTCAGAGGCAAAGAGAAAATGCGACGTACAGGAGGATACATGGGGCGCCATGCCATCAAGTGCATCCAAGCTTGCCGATGACCGTGCTTAGCCCTGCCCCCACCCGGCTGCTGAAATACTGCATGCCTAGTCTTTGCTCTCATAACTGTATTACTGCCCTGCACTTTAGTGACTCCTAGTGTGGTGAAAACGTTGGTATTGAGTGTGTGCGTGTCTGAAAAAGCACAGGAAAGGCGTTATCAAGCAACTACATTTTGCATTCAGCATTAATAATAATAATTCGTTTTTTATATATATAGCGCCTTAATCTAAAGTGCTTTACATAGGACATATTTATATACATTACTATTAATACCCAATCAAAATTGGTACTCATTTATTAACCTGGGAAGGATGAAAGGCTGTGTTGGCCTTGCCGGGATTTGAACCTTTGACCTACAGATCAAAAAAGAGATCACAGCAACGAGCGTTTAACCCACTGTGCCATCTTACCACTATATAAAACGTCCCAAAGTAAATCAACAAATTACGTTGTGAAAAACAATGCACGTTTCCTTGAGCTAGTTTTGGTTGATAAATCGTGCCTTGGCGCCACCTAACGAGGCTATATATGTTGACACGGAGGCGACAATGTAGTGCCACCCTTAGCTTCTGGTACTAATGAGGCTACAGTATCTTCCCTCATAGGTGGCTCCAATTGTTTTGGGGCATGGGTGGTGTCTAAACTCCACTATTAGAAGGTGAAATGGGGGTCTACGGTCCAAAATGCCTTGCCTCCCATAACCTTTAGCAGGTAGCTTCTGATAATGGTCGGGGTCTCCAGACTGCCGCCTTCCCTCATCTGCATATGGGTTATTGATATATTTGTAAAGCGGGAGTGGGGGTGGAGAGAGGGGAAAGAGGGGGAGAGTGGCAGTGAAACGGATCCTGGCTGCAAGAAGCCAGAGACTGGAGTGCAGGGTTGTAGGTTGTTTTGCCTTGTAAGGCTTACTCCCCTAACTGCCCCCCCTTAAGATCTCCTCCCACCTTACACTATACACACACACCCACAACCCCCCACCCCCCGCAAATCATCGCCACAGGCCTAGCCATTGGCACATCAACACTAATTGAGGCATAACTGAGCTTTTTTCTTCAGCCCAAGCGCCCTGTCCCACCTCAGCTGTCCCACCTCAGCAGCCAACCCGTCTTCCCAATGGGTAATATACTGCGAAGTGTCTCCTCAAATTGCCACACAGGAACCGGGCACTTCCGACCTGCACACATTAACAGCAATTTCACATCTGCCCATCCCACTGTCCCACTAATGACCCCTCCCTTTTCTTCCAGACCCACATGCAGCGAGGCCACCAAAAGTGTTGGAAGGGCACTATACAAGTCCACTTACATTGCATTCGTTTTAATACCTGGGTGGTTCTATAGTTTTAGAAGGCTCTTAAAGTTACATGGAATGCAACGAGCCTTGCACACTGAAAGTTCCAGGGACGGGGGAGGTAGACGGCTTGTGGGATGAAAGAAATCTTAACCCCTCTCCTGTTTTTGTCCCCTTTTGCCATTCAGGCCACCTCCCCAGTCTCTCCACCTGGGATGAGCCCTGCATGGCTGACATAGTCCCCTTTAGCAAGGATATGCAAACTTTGAGGATCACCGGATATTTATTGGACTACAACTCCCATCAGCCCTTGCCAGAGTAATCAATGGCGAGAGATCATGGGAGTCATAGTCCAAAATATCTAGAAAGCAGGATTTGAAAATGAAATTCGAGGAGGAGCTAAAACCAGCTCCAGGGTGTCGGGCACCACCCTGTAGGCAGGAGCTACCACAGGGGAACCAGGAGCTACCAGTGATGCTCCTTTAACTTTGTGCCCATTTTGTATGAACCATTGCGTTTGAATGTGTATTATATGTGTTCTAATTTTTCATTAACTTTCTCAAATTGCTGAAAGTGAATGCACATTTGCATGTTTGGAAAGCACCAGTTGACCTCGGGTGTCACAAATAGCTCCTTGTAGCTGTTGGATTCAAGCTTACCAGGCACTATGCTGGAAGCAGGAGCTAAATATCTCCCATATTCCCTCAATTTCGATCCCCGAGAAAGTGACAGCTTGCCATCCCCTACCATTTGCAAAGCCATTTACCAGACCGAAACGCCGGTAAGGGCTGGAGAAGAGCAGTCAAATGTTGTACAGCCAAACATGCAACTGCTTACCCCAGCCCTTCCAGCTGGTCAATGACACCAGCCAGATGAGACTTCTGCAGACGAGTCATTTCCTTTTAAGCACTGATGGAAATATGCATAAGAGTCAAACAATGTTAACAACACGTCATTACTGTCCCTTTATAAAGGCTTTTGCTCTTACATTTCTGCACTAAAACAACCTAACTGATTGGTATGCATGTCCACGCCCACAGTCGAGAACAACGAGATTCGCCTGTTTGAAAAAAAATGTCAAGACACACCTTGTGTACTGAACGCGCCATGTCTGTAACTGGCGCCTAGAGGCCCATTCCTACACATGTAAAATAAATAACTAAAGTAAACATAAAAGGCTGGCCCTGCTATGATTTCAACCCATGACAAACAGACCTCTGCAGCAGGAGCGTTACTCCACTGAGCCATCCTACCAGCGTGCATTTATCTGTTTTATTTATCTTTCATAATGAACAGATGTCGGATACACATTAAATGAAATACAATTGTATGTACTGCGTAGCAGGTAACTGCTGCATGGTGTCTTGTCTGCATGCTAGTGCACGTGCGTGCGTGTGTGTGTGTGTGGGCGTCACCCTGGGTGAGTGACAGCTGCGTGGAGTCCCCCTGTCAGTGTTCCCACTTTGTGCTCCAGCAGGGCCTACAGTTGGAACAGTTGCTGCCACCATGAATGGGTGGGGGTGCCCCGGAACTTCTGTTCCCTCCGCCATCTGGCGCCCTTACACCTAGCTCCTGTGGCAAGTGGTTACCAAAAAAGGAATCCATTTACGGAAGCCACCTGCTGCGTGACCCCTGCCTCACGCAACGTAAACAAAAGATCACAAAATGGCGGGGTGGGCAGGACCCTGGAATGGATGAAACGAGTACACCTGTACGGCTGGCGCAGGCGGCCACCCGCAGGTACCCTTGCCCAAATGCCCACCTCAACAGGGACAAGAAGGTTCCGTCGCGATCTCACCCGCCCCCAAAATCACTGAGTGGCAATTCCTTTTAGCCATCCCAGAATAGATAGTTTGCTTCCAAAAACGCAGAGCCACCTCTAAAAATAGCGCGGTGGCAGCGTCTTTCGCTGCACGCTGCGGTGACGGGCAGAAAGCGTCTGTCCCAAAATGCCGCTGTATCGGGTAACGAGAGCAGGGCCTTCGGCGGGGCCTGGCTGGGTGTGCCCGGCTGGCATCCAAAGTGTGGTGGAGGGGCTTGGGGAAGGATGTCCTGATCCTCTCCGTCAGGGCTGACAAGATCCTAAGAGTCGTCCAGCATACAGGGGGGCCTCGGGTCCTTTGGAATCCATTTAGCGTCTTTGAAGAGGTCACTGTTGGTTGGCCCTGAAAGAGTCCTCGTGCCAGGGGGAGTCGCCGGCTCCGTGGGGGTATGTGGCGGGTTCTCCAGATAACTCTGAGGATTTGGGGTGGGTGGAGATGAGAAGGACGGCGGGTGACGGAGTGCCAATACCCTAAAAGGCAAGAGGTTTTGGACTACGACTCCCATGATCCCCCAATAACGGATTTGCTGACAAGGGCTGATGGAAGTTGTAGTCCAAAATATCTGGAGCGCCAAAGGTTGCAGACAGGATGACGTATGTGGGCTGCGGGACCCCATTCACGGATCCATGGCTGAGGGTACACCGGGAGCGTTGACTCCAGATCAGGGCTTCACGACAATCTCAAATAGATACCAAAGATCCAAGCCGTAAGCACTCGCGTCCGGGCACTGCTGCAGGGAAGAACCAACTTGCTGCCAGTCATGGAGACAATGATATGATATGATAAGTTATTTATAATGCGCTTAATACCCAGAGGTTTCTAAGCGCGGACCCAGGGATTGAACCTGTGGTGCTCCATGTCGTCTTGCTTCCAAGGCGAGCACGTTGCCTACTGAGCTATCCTCCCGAGACAATGGGCAGGAGGTGGACCTGTAATGCCAGGACCAATCATAGTTCACCAAACCAAGGGTGGATAGCCTATAGGGAACTCTGGAGATTTCCCAGAAGGCCTCTGCACCCTGGGCCTCTTGTGTCGTAACCTATTTTATTTCCAAATGTTCTCATAGGAAAAGGATTGGACTTGCTGAAAATGTGTAATATGGGGCCACTTTGAACATTATTTCCAGGGCCTCTTTTGGTTCCCCGTCCACTCCTGCACAAAGCGAGTAGGGAAGCAGGCCCATTAACGAAGAACTCCGATGAATCAATCACCCAATCAGCCAGAGTAGAAAAGGAGTCGGGGGCGGGCCAGGAGACTGGCGAGCCAGTCAAAGAAGGAGAAAGAGCAGCGATGTGGCCACGCCCAAGGGCCAGCCAGAAAGTATTGGCGAGCAGAGGAGTAGAGGGCGCAGGATGAGCCCATGCTTGAGAAACGCCAGGACTAGACTGTAGGCGAGCTGGAGAAGCTGGATTTCATCGACTTGTAAAGAGGTACACCTAAGGCCCAACAGAAAGCTACCCGTAGGGGGGAGGGTGTTAAACAGACCGTGAAGTGAGTAGCAAAGCCACCAGACCAACTAAACTAAGAATTGCGTGTTCAGACCTAGCTAGGCAGCTAGAATTTCTATTCTGAAGCACCCAAGTGGTAGGGGGTGGGAGGTGCATACACAAGCAATACAATACGCCAAAAGGCAAGGGTCATGATTCTTTAGGTCTTGCCCAGGTAGTTATGTGGGGCCATCGCATCATCCTTCCTAGACAAAGAAACTTCATTGAGTAGTGCAAGCTACCGGATCTAAGTCCAGACGAAAACCGCAGTCTGGATATAGACGCCAGCCACGACGGGAAGCTAAGTCCAGACTAAGCCGCAGCCTGGACATAGACGCCAGCCATGACAGGAAGCTAAATCCAGACGAAGGCCACAGCCGGGATATAGACGCCAGCCACGACGGGAAGCTAAGTCCAGACTAAGCCGCAGCCTGGACATAGACACCAACCATGACGGGAAGCTAAGTCCCAACAAATCCGCAGCCTGGACATAGACGCCAGCCATGACGGGAAGCTAAGCCAAGAGAAAGACAGCAGCCTGGATATAGACCCCAGCCACGACGGGAAGCTAAGCCGGGAGAAAGCCTGCAGTCTGGATATAGACCCCAGCCATGACGGGAAGCTAAATCCAGACTAAGACCGCAGCCTGGATAAAAACCCCAGCCACAATGGGAAGCTAAGCCGGGAGAAAAAATGCAGTCTGGATAAAGACCCCAGCCACGACAGGAAGGTAAGCCAAGAGAAATCCTGCAGTCTGGATAAAGACCCCAGCCACGACAGGAAGATAAGCCAAGAGAAAGCCTGCAGTCTGGATAAAGACCCCAGCCACGATGGGAAGCTAAGCCAAGAGAAAGCCTGCAGTCTGGATAAAGACCCCAGTCACAATGGGAAGCTAAGCTAAGAGAAAGCCTGCAGTCTGGATAAAGACCGCAGCCACGATGGGAAGCTAAGCCAAGAGAAAGACTGCAGTCACAATAAAGACCCCAGCCACGATGGCAAGCTAAGCCCAAAGAAAGACTGCAGTCTGGATATAGACACCAGCCACAATGGGAAGCTAAGCCCAGAGAAAGACCGCAGTCTGGATAAAGAACCCAGCCACAATGGGAAGCTAAGCCCAGAAAAAGACCGCAGTCTGGATATAGAAACCAGCCACAATGGGAAGCTAAGCCCAGAGAAAGACCGCAGTCTGGATAAAGACCCCAGCCACGACGGGAAGCTAAACCCAGAGAAAGAACGCAGTCTCAATAAAAACCTCAGCCGTGACGGGAAGCTAAGCCCAGAGAAAGACCGCAGTCTGAATAAAGACCCCAGCTGTGACGGGAAGCTAAACCCGGAGAAAGAACGCATTCTGGATAAAAACCTCAGCCGTGACGGGAAGCTAAGCCCAGAGAAAGACCGCAGTCTGGATAAAGACCCCAGCTGTGACGGGAAGCTAAGCCCGGTGAAAGACCACAGTCTGGATAAAGACTCCAGCAACGACAAAAAGGTAAGTTGGGAGAAAGAACGCAGGATGGATAAAAACCCTGGCCACAATGGGAAGCTAAGCCAGGAGAAACACTGCAGTCTGGATAAAGACCCCAACAACGACAGAAAGCTAAGCCGGGAGAAAGAACGCAGTCTGGATAAAAACCGCAGCCACAATGGGAAGCTAAGCTGGGAGAAAGACTGCAGTCTGGATAAAAACCGCAGCCACAATGGGAAGCTAAGCCGGGAGAAACATTACAGTCTGGATAAAGACACCATCCATGACAGGAAGGTAAGCCAAGAGAAAGACAGCAGCCTGGATATAGACCCCAGCCACGACGGGAAGCTAAGCCGGGAGAAAGCCTGCAGTCTGGATGAAGACCCCAGCCATGACGGGAAGCTAAATCCAGACTAAGACCGCAGCCTGGATAAAAACCCCAGCCACAATGGGAAGCTAAGCCGGGAGAAAAAATGCAGTCTGGATAAAGACCCCAGCCACGACAGGAAGGTAAGCCAAGAGAAATCCTGCAGTCTGGATAAAGACCCCAGCCACGACAGGAAGATAAGCCAAGAGAAAGCCTGCAGTCTGGATAAAGACCCCAGCCACGATGGGAAGCTAAGCCAAGAGAAAGCCTGCAGTCTGGATAAAGACCCCAGTCACGATGGGAAGCTAAGCTAAGAGAAAGCCTGCAGTCTGGATAAAGACCGCAGCCACGATGGGAAGCTAAGCCAAGAGAAAGACTGCAGTCACAATAAAGACCCCAGCCACGATGGGAAGCTAAGCCCAAAGAAAGACCGCAGTCTGGATATAGACACCAGCCACAATGGGAAGCTAAGCCCAGAGAAAGACCGCAGTCTGGATAAAGAACCCAGCCACAATGGGAAGCTAAGCCCAGAAAAAGACCGCAGTCTGGATATAGAAACCAGCCACAATGGGAAGCTAAGCCCAGAGAAAGACCGCAGTCTGGATAAAGACCCCAGCCACGACGGGAAGCTAAACCCAGAGAAAGAACGCAGTCTCAATAAAAACCTCAGCCGTGACGGGAAGCTAAGCCCAGAGAAAGACCGCAGTCTGAATAAAGACCCCAGCTGTGACGGGAAGCTAAACCCGGAGAAAGAACGCATTCTGGATAAAAACCTCAGCCGTGACGGGAAGCTAAGCCCAGAGAAAGACCGCAGTCTGTATAAAGACCCCAGCTGTGACGGGAAGCTAAGCCCGGTGAAAGACCACAGTCTGGATAAAGACTCCAGCAACGACAAAAAGGTAAGTTGGGAGAAAGAACGCAGGATGGATAAAAACCCTGGCCACAATGGGAAGCTAAGCCAGGAGAAACACTGCAGTCTGGATAAAGACCCCAACAACGACAGAAAGCTAAGCCGGGAGAAAGAACGCAGTCTGGATAAAAACCGCAGCCACAATGGGAAGCTAAGCTGGGAGAAAGACTGCAGTCTGGATAAAAACCGCAGCCACAATGGGAAGCTAAGCCGGGAGAAACATTACAGTCTGGATAAAGACACCATCCATGACAGGAAGGTAAGCCAAGAGAAAGCCTGCAGTCTTGATAAAGACCCCACCCATGAAGGGAAGCTAACTCGGGAGGAAGACCACAGCCAAAACAGGAAGCTAAACCCGGAGAAAGAACGCAGTCTGGATAAAAAACCCAGCCAGGACGGAAAGCTAGGCCGGGAGCAAGACTGCAGTCTGCATAAAGACCCCAACCGTGACGGGAAGCTAACTCGGGAGACAGACCGCAGCCACAATGGGAAGCTAAGCCCAGAGAAAAACCACAGTCTGGATATAGACACCAGCCAGCCACAATGGGAAGCTAAGCCCAGAGAAAGACCGCAGTCTGGATAAAGACCCCTGCCACGACGGCAAGCTAAACCCAGAGAAAGAACGGTCTTGATAAAAACCTCAGCCGTGACGGGAATCTAAGCCCTGTGAAAGACCACAGTATGGATAAAGACCCCAGCAACGACAGAAAGCTAAGCCGGGAGAAAGAACGCATTCTGGATAAAAACCTCAGCCGTGACGGGAAGCCAAGCCCGGAGAAAGAACGCAGTCTGGATAAAAACCCCAGCCACCACAGGAAGCTAAGCCCAGAAGAAAGATCGCAGTCTGGCATAAAAACCCCAAGACCGCAGTCTGGATATAGACGCCAGCCACAGTGGGAAGCTAAGCCGGGAGAAAGACTGCAGTCTGGATGAAGACCCCAGCCATGACGGGAACCTAAACCCAGTGAAAGACCACAGCCTGGCTATAGACACCAGCCACAATGGGACGCTAAACCCAGAGAAAAAGCGCAGTCTGGATAAAGACCCCAGCCACAACACGAAGCTCAGCCTGGGATAAAGACCGCAATCTGCATAAAGACCCCAGCCACAACAGGAAGCTAAGCTGGGAGAAAGACTGCAGTCTGGATAAAAACCGCAGCCACAATGGGAAGCTAAGCCGGGAGAAACATTACAGTCTGGATAAAGACACCATCCATGACAGGAAGGTAAGCCAAGAGAAAGCCTGCAGTCTTGATAAAGACCCCACCCATGAAGGGAAGCTAACTCGGGAGAAAGACCACAGCCAAAACAGGAAGCTAAACCCGGAGAAAGAACGCAGTCTGGATAAAAAACCCAGCCAGGACGGAAAGCTAGGCCGGGAGCAAGACTGCAGTCTGCATAAAGACCCCAACCGTGACGGGAAGCTAACTCGGGAGACAGACCGCAGCCACAATGGGAAGCTAAGCCCAGAGAAAAACCACAGTCTGGATATAGACACCAGCCAGCCACAATGGGAAGCTAAGCCCAGAGAAAGACCGCAGTCTGGATAAAGACCCCTGCCACGACGGCAAGCTAAACCCAGAGAAAGAACGGTGTTGATAAAAACCTCAGCCGTGACGGGAATCTAAGCCCTGTGAAAGACCACAGTATGGATAAAGACCCCAGCAACGACAGAAAGCTAAGCCGGGAGAAAGAACGCATTCTGGATAAAAACCTCAGCCGTGACGGGAAGCCAAGCCCGGAGAAAGAACGCAGTCTGGATAAAAACCCCAGCCACCACAGGAAGCTAAGCCCAGAAGAAAGATCGCAGTCTGGCATAAAAACCCCAAGACCGCAGTCTGGATATAGACGCCAGCCACAGTGGGAAGCTAAGCCGGGAGAAAGACTGCAGTCTGGATGAAGACCCCAGCCATGACGGGAACCTAAACCCAGTGAAAGACCACAGCCTGGCTATAGACACCAGCCACAATGGGACGCTAAACCCAGAGAAAAAGCGCAGTCTGGATAAAGACCCCAGCCACAACACGAAGCTCAGCCTGGGATAAAGACCGCAATCTGCATAAAGACCCCAGCCACAACAGGAAGCTAAGCCATGAGAAACACTGCAGTCTGGATAAAGACCGAAGCCACGACGGGGAGCTAAGGTGGGAGAAAGACTGCAGTCTGGATAAAAAACCCTGCCACGTTGCGAAGCTAAGCCAAGAAAAAGACCACAGTTTGGAGAAAAAAAACAGCCACGACAAGAAGCTAAAACCGGGAGGAAGACTGCAGTCTGGATAAAGACCCCAGCCACGAAGGGAAGCTAAGCCCAGTGAAAGCAAGCACCACCTAATAGTCCAAAAGAAAAAGAAGGGCAGAAAGGAAATAAACTTGAGCTAGAAAATGTGAATCGAAGGAGTAGTGATTGCATAGGAGCAGTGGGAAGAAAAGGAATTTTGTTCACAAAGGAAGATAACTGCAGAATAAGCAGAGCGTGGGTAAAGGAAACGAAAAGCTGCACATGCAGAAAAAAAGCAGACAGCAAGAATAAATAACTGAAAGAGAGACAAAATAAGAATAAATGAATACAAAACTGCTAGAGGAATAATAAACAAGCATTGGCAATGCCAACAGTTTGGGATTTTGTGTAAGGAAGGGAAAGGCACTTGCCATGCACTGCCATAGCGGTATTAACTGGCCATCAATGGTAGCAGCTGCCAAATTATGCAGGTACCTAGACATCTAAGTGCAGTGCTTTGCCAATGCTTGTTTTTAACAGGACTTCAGTGAAGGGCACGCCGAGTGCTTATAAATCGAGTGGCTGAAGACAGACCTTGCTAAGACTATTATTATGACACCAGTAGCAGTTTACAACTTCCATTACGTAATTAACTGTAGAGAAGGAACCAAGTACCCCCACCTCAAGCATCTTGCCCATATTGCCTATATGTTGGGAGCCAGAGTGTGAAACACGTGCAGTACCAGTAAAAATACTGATACCCAGAGGAATCATGTAGGCAAGGTTCCCATTAAGAAAGCCATACTTGCATACAAGACAGTTTGATGGCCATTTGAATAAAATCCCAGAAGAAACAGGACAAATGAACGAAAGAGCAGATTGGTGACGTCACACAAAGTAATACTGACGCACCTAGAAGAGTTGCAGAGACAAGAGAATGTAGACCTTCTATAAAGCATCAAGAAGGTATCACAGATGAGCAACATTTTGGGCTCCAGATGGAGAGGTTATGCTACAGAAACAATGAAGATATCAAGTTAGTTTACACGTGTACAAATGCAAAGAAACGCAAGTATTCTTGAGGCTAGCTATGTAGTGAATAGATTGCGGCAAGCGCCAACGTATACATATATAGGAGTAAATAAAGAATGGATGTTTCCACTACCTATTATAGCACAGCTGGCCCAGAAAAGGAAGGCCTTTTGCAGTGTGTCGCCATTGAAAAGCGATTGAATTACAGAAGTGAATTACAGAAGGGCGAGGCTGGACCAACCCCAAGAAGCCAAGGTCATTTCGGACTGGGATGAACAGACATTAGTTACAATCATGTGAAAGAACAAACCTCCTGTTCAGAAGGCATGGACGAATACAAGGAAGACGTCAGAGGTTCATTAAATAATAGTATTTTAAATGCACCAGAGCTCAAATTTGTGGTCTTTAGTCACGTGGATGGATGAAGTTGGACAAACATGATGAACCACACCTACGTAGAAAGGCAAAGCGTGCCTCTACTCCCCTAAATTCTCGGAGCAAAGAGCACTTCAAGGCCAAGTTCAAATCCTTAATTGACGTGCAGACCACTGAGCTGATGATAGATGATATGCTAATTGGTGGGAAGCTATGGTTATGACCAGCTCACCAGCACCTGGAAGTCCAGCCTGCGTGCTGCTAACGTGGGTGGAGAAGCACTGAGAGATGCAAGAGTGACAACCAATTATATGGGGCCGCATAATGAAGGGCCCTATAGTTTATGTAACCAATGGGACGTCATGTATTTGGTGACGTTCATAGTGACCTGTTGAGGGGAGGGCTTAGTTGCCCCACCTGACGTTAGAGAATCTATCACTTTCTTAGACTACTATGGAACGTATACCTAGATGTTCCCTCTTAGCCTATCACATTTGCCACTAAGTTTTTGTAGTTTTGCACGTAGGATAACGTTAGCAAATATGTAGGTTTACGTCAGCAGTGACGAGTTTTTGCTATAAAGATGATGTTTTTTATTAATTTGGTTGAGATCATGCTGTGAGGCATCTGTTGATGTCCGTTGAACTCCCCGTTTTAGACAATTGACATTAAAACAGTCAACTTTGCCAACTTCCTGATTCGTTTTGATTATTGATGTTTGAGTATCTTCTGCTTCCCCATCCATCTCAAAGTATTGCTACCTTATCTTAAAGGGCTGGGTCGGCTGTCCCGGTTCATATATCTAAGAAGACTGCTTTGAAGAAACACTGGCAGGCACTTGGAGTGCAAAGTTTGATAGTAAGGCTTGATTAAAGCGAGCACAAAGAGTTCCCACGAGGTGGTGTTTTGGGTGGGGAGGGAACAAATGGGTGGGAATGGCCATAGGGATTAGCACGGCCATGCACAGTCAAAGGGTGGGCACATAACCAAACAACACCTACAGACTGTGTCCCCACTCATATGCCATTGCTCCCTATCTGTACTCTTATGCAATAGTTTCGGCTTTGTAGCCCGACCAAAAAAACTAAAAAGGAAGGGAGGGTAAGGGGTCTTGGATAGATGAAAGGAAAGAAAACACCACCAAGCGCGATAAAGGAGCGGAATATTAAATAAATAAAAGTTCAAAAAGAGAGAGCACAGGAACAGATGAGCATAAGAAGCCAAGTTCACTCTCAAAACATCCAGCTTGATGCATCAGTGGGCCCTTGGGAGCCTCTATACCTTACTCCCTTGCCCCGTGTGTGCTATTTTCTGAGTAGGTCTGTTCCCAAGACTCAAGTAAACGCAAAGCTGGGGCAAGGGGCTGGAAGTCAGTGGGCGAGTAGGGCATCTTAAACTGGCTTAAAGTTCAAGCAGCAAAGGGCCTGGTCTAACGCGGCTGGGATAAACCAATATTTATGAAATCAAATAACGAAAATGGGCAAAACTCCCTAGGAACAACAAAAAAGAGCAAATTGACCCGCTCATGGAAAGCAAGCCCCCAAGCACAGTAGATGGCTGTTGGGGAAAAGGGAATCGGGAGGTAAGGAGGATGGCGGGGGAGCTGTAGAGATGATTGTGAGTTTGGGGGACACCCCATAAAGTGTAAGAGGGGGTTAAAAAAGGAGATACAAAAAACAAATTCGGAAAAACACATGGTCCGGAAAAGAGGCTTGATGCCTCCTCATCATCCTTATAGGATACCAATAGGGAAGGGGTAAGCGAGCAAGCGATGGACACCTTTTTTTTGATGGATTCTACCATCTATGATGCCCTCGTGGAACTTTATAAACTTTAAGAATGCCTGCCTCCCAATTTCTCCAGCCACGGGAAGAAGTGTCATCTCCAGTCAAGCATGATATTGGCTTGACGTGTCCAGCAATGACGAATAAGACATGGGTCCCGTCATGCTCTGGCGCTTGGTGTTAAAAGAAAAGGGACTATTTTTCTCTGTGGCCATTGGCTTGCCACAACCCCCTCTGAGGAAGTCTGCAAAAGATTGCGGTTTAGCAGCCGAGCTAGTAAGTACACAGTGACAGCGCGTACAGGAAGTACGTCAAGCTGCTTCCGGTAAGGGTACACTAGTGCAAGGTATTTGTGGTGCGCAGTGACCCTTTTATACATGTTAACAGGGGTTTTGCTAGGTCTGGAAAAGATCCGGGGCTATGCTAATGTCGGGATTGTCGGGACTCGGGGATAGCTGGCCTTTTGGTTGTAGTCCTTGAGCTTCTATCCGGGGCTTCAACCAAAAGACCCAGGACTATAGCCCTCTAAACCCACCCTAGCAACGCCTCAGCATGTTAACATTGTGTTCGATATTTGCAAGGCATAGTGCATCATCTGGCGCCTTTGTTATTTCTGCTTAAACTATTGTGAAGGCCTTTATGCAGGAACCGCCAAGGGCCTGCTTTGGCAGATACTAACTACGCAGAGCCTGTAGGTGAGACTGGTGGGTAGTCGAAAAAGGTCCTTACATTGGCCGATGGTTAGAGCTTGCATTAATTTAAAGCTGGGTTCCCTACCGTACAAATGCCTCTATCAATTTAAAGCTGGGTTCCCTACCGTACAAATGCCTCTATCAATTTAAAGCTGGGTTCCCTACCGTACAAATGCCTCTATCAATTTAAAGCTGGGTTCCCTACCGTCAAATGCCTCTATCAATTTAAAGCTGGGTTCCCTACCGTCAAATGTCTCTATCAATTTAACGCCGGGTCCCCTACCTTAAAATTGCCCTATCAATTTAAAGCTGGGTTCCCTACCGTACAAATGCCTCTATCCATTTAAAGCTGGGTTCCCCACCTTAAAATTGCCCTATCAATTTAAAGCTGTGTTCCCTACCGTACTAATGCCTCTATCAATTTAAAGCTGGGTTCCCTACCATACAAATGCCTCTATCAATTTAAAGCTCTGTCCCCTACCATACAAATGTCTCTATCAATTTAAAGTTGTGTCCCCTACCGTACAAATGCCTCTATCAATTTAAAGCTGGGTTCCCTACCATACAAATGCATCTATCAATTTAAAGCTGGGTTCCCTACCTTACAAATGCCTCTATCAATTTAAAGCTGGGTTCTCTACCTTAAAATTGCCTCTATCAATTTAAAGCGGGGTTCCCTACCGTACAAATGCCTCTATCAACTTAAAGCTGGGTTCCCTACCGTACAAATGCCTCTATCAATTTAAAGCTGGGTTCCCTGACGTACCAATGCCTCTATCAATTTTAAGTTTGGTTGCCTAGTTTATAAATGTCTAACACAATTTTAAGCTGAGCTGCTTAGCTCATAAATGCCTCTATCAATTGTAAGCTTGGTTTAAAGGCCTCTATCACTGTTTCTATAATTTGGTTCCATCGCATTGTGTGTGTGACTAGTGTAGGATGGAAGCCGCTACTGGATAATCAGCGCCTTGAGGCAGTTAGGTTCAGTAAGAGTGTGCATTCCAGGTGCTCCAGTTCACACAGATCAGCGCCCCAAGACTATGGAACCTCCTCCCGTCAGCATCAGACTCGCCCCCACGCTCCTACAACTCAAAAAAGAACTTAAGACCCACCTTTTCAAGGAGTCTCTCCTCAGCACCTATGCCATCACGTCGCCCCCCGCGCAACCTGACTTGCTAGACGCTGCCCACCCCTCTGCTCCACGCCACCCGGTACAGCTGTAACCCTCCTCTGTGCACCTCTTTATCCTACCCCCATGCTGCACATTTGTTCTGTTATTACCTCTGAAAAGCGCTCCTTTATGCATCTGTACTGTTGTGTACCTCTGTAAAGCGCTCCGTTATGCATCTGTACTGTTGTGCACCTCTGTAAAGTGCTCCGTTATGCATCTGTAATGCTGTGTACCTCTGTAAAGTGCTCCGGTGTGCATCTGTACTGTTGTGTACCTCTGTAAAGCACTCGGTTATGCATCTGTACTGTTGTGCACCTCTGTAAAGTGCTCCGCTACGGATCTGTACTGTTGTGTACCTCTGTAAAGCACTCGGTTATGCATCTGTACTGTTGTGTACCTCTGTAAAGCACCCGGTTATGCATCTGTACTGTTGTGTACCTCTGTAAAGCACTCGGTTATGCATCTGTACTGTTGTGTACCTCTGTAAAGCACTCGGTTATGCATCTGTACTGTTGTGCACCTCTGTAAAGTGCTCCGCTACGGATCTGTACTGTTGCGTACCTCTGTAAAGTTCTCCGTTATGCATCTGTACTGTTGTGTACCTCTGTAAAGCACTCGGTTATGCATCTGTACTGTTGTGTACCTCTGTAAAGTGCTCCGTTATGTATCTGCATTGTTTTGTATACCACTGTGAAGCGCTCCACTGCTTCTCGGAGCTAGGTCCGCGCTCAATAAATATCACAATGATGATAATAGTAAATAACAGTTCTCTCCAACGTATTAGGGCGGGCTTGCGTGCACACCATAGAGTCAAAAAGGCTGTGGATTCAAAATATCTTTGCACAGACTGCAATATAAAACCTCTCAGAGAGCCCAACTATATCCTCACAACAGACCTTCACTTCCCATCAAAACCCTCACATACTCTCTCTTCTATCCCCTCACTCGGTCATGTGCAATTGAATTCAATGTCACCTTATGTTGGTATAGAATATCATTCTACCATAAAGGTTACTTGGAGCAGAGCTTAAGACCCTCCTCTTCAAGGAATGGCTTCTCCCTAACAACTAGGTCCACTCCCCTCCCTACCTGAGACTGGGTGACCTGATCCCCACTGTTTTCACCCCTGGTTGCTTGTAGATGCCTTGCTGCCAAACTGCCCACCCACCCTGCTCCCTGTGTCTCTGATTCCTTCACTGTGTTCTTCCCCCTATGATTGTAAAGTGCTCTGTTGCTTTCCGAAGCTGGGTCCATATAATAATAACAGGCAAGGCAGTTCATGGCATAAGCACAAGTCCATCAAATGACCTGCAAGCATAACACATCATTAGATAACACAGCCTGACAATCTGTCGAAATACAATAGAGCCTAAAACAATGCTCCACAGCACATCAGCATGGTATGCTAATAGTCTCAAACACGGTGCCAATCGCCACCATAGAGGTTTCACAGTGACAAGAACATGTCAAAATAAAATACAGGCATTTGTGAGCCCGCCAGCAATACCCGGACTGTAGTCTAGAGTAAGGGTAAACGAAAAAGAACCGGGAATAATAAGGTGACGAGATACAGTCGGACACCAGGGTATGAGTGCCATGGGCTTGTGGCATGGCTCAGTTTCCATGTGCCACTGCCGCCTTTTTGCATGTTTCCACACTTAGTCTCTCTCTCGCCTGGCAAGATGTCCGCGGTCTCCGTGGATGTGGAAAACATTACGCGACGTATAGCAGCCACGGAGCCAGATTAGATAAATAAAGGGCCTTAACAAGCTTTAACATCGTTACTGCCCTGAGAGAGCCTCTTATCCTTGCAGGTTGGCTGGATTATGGGACTTGTCCGTCTGTAGCAAGAGCTTTAGGCCTAACCACCACTGCCATGAAAAAGGGGCAGCACAGGGTAAACTCTGCATCAGTGCCCCGAGACCGGAGTAAAGCCCCCATATGCCTCCGGGACATCAGGACGCCAGAGTGCTGCTAGGTCTGGAAAAGATCTGTGGCTACGCTAATGTCGGGGCTGTCGGGACTCGGGGCTAGCTAGCCATTTGGTTGTACCCCTGAGCTTCTATCTGGGCCTACAACCAAAAGACCTGGGGGATATGGCCGCCCAAGCCCCCTTCAGCCCCTTCCAGCCTCTTCGACCCCCTCAAAAGCTGGGACTGATTGACAGAAACCAACTAATTTCATCAATAGCTATTAAACGAGTGGTCTTCAAACTGTGGGGCCTGAAGGATGTCCAGCGTGGGCGCTAGGCTCTTCCAAAAAGGAGTACAATGACTGCTTTTAATAGAAAATATAATCAAATATGGCACCTGGAGGGCCCAGTAACAATATCTTTACTCAGGGGGGCTCAACAACAACATTTATACTCAAGGGGGGAGTCAACATGAAAAAGTCTGAATAGCACTGTATTAAACTGACGTTTTGTAATCCATACACCTAATAAGTGCTGTTGTGTGTCCCATCAAAGTGAAATCAAATGTGAGTTTGATTGGTTTCCACAAGCCCTTATCTGAGTTTGAAGGCGGAAATAGTGAATTACGGTGCTCCACTGAAATGCGCTGGGCATCGGGCTCCGGCGCGGTATAAACAAACAAATAAATAAATAATAAAATCGGGAACGTTGCAGTAGGAAACTGGTATTTTTCTTAACAAAATATAAGGTCACTCAAGAGCTGTGTTAATCGACCTTCGCGACCGAGGAACACTGCATTGTGGCAGAATCGGCATTCTTGAGGCGTGGTGGTGGAAAACACTACCCCCCTCCATTTTTAGAGAGTAATAACATTCGTCAAACAGGGACTTGCGGGCAGAATGGCATTGAGAGTTTCCTTCTTCATTCTAAGCAAGCGGCTGCTCCGACCCCAACCAGGCTATCCCAGAGGACAGGCCCAAGTGCTGGCACAAACCAGTTGCGCCAGCTTTGAGTGAGCGGAGGCTGTGGAGTTGGGCAAGAAACAGGCCACATCCGTACCCTACTCTATGACAAGGCACACGCTGAGGGAGCGCCTCTGAAAATGTTCAGCAAACGGCTCCAACTCAAACTAGATTTGCAAAGTGTTTGCACGCTGGGCCCAGCAGTGAATTTAGCCTCGTTGGGCCCAAATGCTCCAAAAAGAGGTATTGTTTGTTTACGTTTTATCTATGATGCATATTCTGCTTCACCAATGACACTTCTAAAAAGGAAAACGCCAAGGAAGTCTTAGGTCGTGTAGCGGTGACGCAATCAGTGCGCTGGGGATATAGGCAGGGCCCCCTGCGGGGAAGTGCACCATTACCCAAAATGACAGGATGTGGCTAAGGCCAGATGGGAATGGCCTACAGGCTGCACCGTAGGCCTGTCTCCTGCACAGACATGGCGGTATACCTGTTGCTGCATGCACAGTTACCCTCTGCTGCATGAAGGCATACCCTCCACTGCATGGTGGTGTACCCTCTGCTGCATGGACACCTACCCTCTGCTGCATGGACAGTTACCCTCTGCTGCATGATGGCATACCCTCCACTGCATAGTCGTGTACCCTCTGCTGCATGCACACCTACCCTCTGCTGCATGGACAGTTATCCTCTGCTGCATGAAGGCGTACCCTCCGCTGCATGGTGGTGTACCCTCTGCTGCATGGACACCTACCCTCTGCTGCATGGACAGTTACCCTCAGCTGCATGGACAGTTACCCTCAGCTGCATGATGGCATACCGTCCACTGCATAGTGGTGTACCCTCTGCTGCATGGACACCTACCCTCTGCTGCATGGTGGTGTACCCTCTGCTGCATGGACACCTACCCTCTGCTGCATGGACAGTTACCCTCTGCTGCATGCTGGTGTACCCTCTGCTGCATGGACACCTACCCTCTGCTGCATGGACAGTACCCACCTCTGCATGAACACATACCCTCTGCTGCATGGTGGTGTGCCCTCTGCTGCATGGACAGTTACCCTCTGCTGCATGCACAGTTACCCTCTGCTGCATGAAGGCATACCCTCCACTGCATGGTGGTGTACCCTCTGCTGCATGGACACCTACCCCCTGCTGCATGGACAGTTATCCTCTGCTGCATGAAGGCGTACCCTCCGCTGCATGGTGGTGTACCATCTGCTGCATGGACACCTACCCTCTGCTGCATGGACAGTTACCCTCTGCTGCATGGACAGTTACCCTCTGCTGCATGATGGCATACCGTCCACTGCATAGTGGTGTACCCTCTGCTGCATGGACACCTACCCTCTGCTGCATGGTGGTGTACCCTCTGCTGCATGGACACCTACCCTCTGCTGCATGGGCAGTTACCCTCTGCTGCATGGTGGTGTACCCTCTGCTGCATGGACACCTACCCTCTGCTGCATGGACAGTACCCACCTCTGCATGAACGCATACCCTCTGCTGCATGGTGGTGTGCCCTCTGCTGCATGGACAGTTACCCTCTGCTGCATGCACAGTTACCCTCTGCTGCATGAAGGCATACCCTCCACTGCATGGTGGTGTACCCTCTGCTGCATGGACACCTACCCTCTGCTGCATGGACAGTTACCCTCTGCTGCATGAACAGTACCCACCTCTGCATGAACGCACACCCTCTGCTGCATGGTGGTGTGCCCTCTGCTGCATGGAAAGTTACCCTCTGCTGCATGAAGGCATACCCTCCTCTGCATGGTGGTGCACCCTCTGCTGCATGCCACCTACCCTCTGCTGAATGAACAGTACCCACTTCTGCATGAACGCATACCCTCTGCTGCATGGTGGTGTACCCTCTGCTGCATGGACAGTTACCCACTGCTGCATGGACAGGTACCCTCTGCTGCATGGACAGTACCCAACTCTGCATGAATGCATGCCCACTGCTGCATGATGGTGTACCCTCTGCTGCATAGACAGTTACCCTCTGCTGCATGGACAGTTACCCTCTGCTGCATTGAAAGTTACCCACTGCTGCATGGACAGTTACTCTCTGCTGCATGGACAGTTACCCTCCACTGCATGGTGGTGGACAGTAACCACCTCTGCATGAACGCATACCCTCTACTGCATGGTGGTGCACCCTCTGCTGCATGGGCAGTTACCCTCCGCTGCATGGGCAGGTACCCTCTGCTGCATGGCGGTGCACCTTCTGCCACATGGGAGCATACCCTTTGCTGCATGGTGATGTACCCTCAGCTGCATGGTTTTGTACCCTCTGCTGCATGGACACGTACCCTCTGCTGCATGGGACTTACCCACTGCTGCATGGGCATGTACCCACTGCTGCATGGATGTGCACAATCTGCTGCATGGACAGTTACCCTTCACTGCAAGGACACATACCCACTGATGCATGGACAAGTACCCACTGCTGCATGGTGGTGTACCCTCTGCTGCATGGACAGTTACCCTCTGCTGCGTGGACAAATACCCTCTGCTACATGGACAAGTACCCACTTCTGCATGGACAGTTACCCTCTGCTGCATGGTCGTGCACCTTCTGCTGCATGGGAGCATACCCTCTGCTGCATGGTGGTGTACCCTCTGCTGCATGGACAGTTACCCTCTGCTGCGTGGACAAATACCCTCTGCTACATGGACAAGTACCCACTTCTACATGGACAGTTACCCTCTGCTGCATGGTCGTGCACCTTCTGCTGCATGGGAGCATACCCTCTGGTGCATGGTGGTGTACCCTCGGCTGCATGGAAGGTTACCGTCTGCTGCAAGAATAGTTACCCTCTGCTGCATGGTGGTGTACCCTCTGCAGCATGGGCGCATAACCTCTGCTGCATGGATGCATTCCCATTGCTGCATGGTGATTGATTGATTTGATTGATTTATTTAAAAAGCGCTTTGCACCAAAGAAAATAAATAAATAAATAATAAAAATAAATAAATAACTCAAGCATGGGCGCATAACCTCTGCTGCATGGATGCATTCCCATTGCTGCATGGTGGTATGGCCTCTGCTGCATAGACAGTTACCTTCTGCTGCATGGTGGGGCACCTTCTGCCAAATAACCTCTGCCGCATGGACGCATTCCCCCTGCTGCATGGTGGTATAGCCTCTGCTGCATAGACAATTACCCTCTGCTGCATGGTGGGGCACCTTCTGCCGCATAACCTCTGCCGCATGGACGCATTCCCCCTGCTGCATGGTGGTATAGCCTCTGCTGCATAGACAATTACCCTCTGCTGCATGGTGGGGTACCTTCTGCCGCATAACCTCTGCTGCATGGATGCATTCCCCCTGCTGCATGGTGGTGTATCCTCTGCTGCATGGACAGTTACCCTCTGCTGCATGGACGCATTCCCCCTGCTGCATGGACGCATTCCCCCTGCTGCATGGCGGTATAGCCTCTGCTGCATAGACAGTTACCCTCTGCTGCATGGTGGGGCACCTTCTGCCGCATAACCTCTGCTGCATTGATGCATTCCCCCTGCTGCATTGTGGTGTATCCTCTGCTGCATGGACAGTTACCCTCTGCTGCATGGACGCATTCCCCCTGCTGCATGGACGCATTCCCCCTGCTGCATGGCGGTATAGCCTCCGCTTCTCAGATAAGCTGGGGTGCATGGTGGGGTTTCTGCAACGGATAGATAGTTTGTTTAATCACCAGGTGAGGGCAAGATGCCATGGGTCAAGAATGGGGCTTCCGGATCTAAACCAGAACCCCCAAACTTACTCAGCCTGTAGCCGCCAGTGATATGACTCGCTGAGCTAAGCGCTCACTTCAGACGTCTGTGTGCAGCCTACAGCCACAGGTTTCAAAATGTCCGCACTAAAACAGTACCCGAGGCCATAAGACACGGCGCCACCACAATTCTATATTATAAGGGTATTCTATAGACCATGGAGCAGAGCAGGGGAACCCCGTGCTTCCAACATATTGCATTTAAGATCAAGAGCCGCCATAACACGTCTGGGAACAGGCACATGTGTAGAGTCTCCTAAATATTCTGAACCATGAACGCCCACAGCTCAATAGCTGATCTTTTCCTAAAGGTTGAGGCGGCACACCACGAAAGGTATGAAATAAGTGAGAGATAACAAAATCAAAACAGAAATAATTCATCAACAATCCCAACTTTAAAAAAAAATATCTAGGTAATTAAACTGCGGTTTTGAAATAAAGAAGACACACTTTTTTAAATGCTGTAAATCTATTGGTTAACAAAAAAAATATATATCTAATGATGTCTCATTAAAAGTCACACAAGGTACACAGGAATCCTAAACCTGCCAGGTCGTTCATTGACGGGTTTTAAAACATATTTACAATGTGTTCCCATTCATGGCGATAGAAAAGCCACACCTTTCATTAGAAAGTATATGCACCGCTGAATGGAAATATTAACCTCTCAAGTGCCGGGCTATTTATTATGCCAAGTCTATGGAAAAAGTACGAGCGTGCTCGTCCCTGGCACTTCTAATGTTTGCAAAGTCGCCAAGTGCAGATTTGCGAATGCAAAGCGTTCTAAGATTGCTCCCCCAGTCCAGGAAGCTCAAGGGGGTCAGGTTGGCAATATTACAAGTTCTGAAACGTATTCATTTGCCTCGTGGTAACTGTAAAAAGATTACCAATATTTCTGAAAGGCCCACCTTATTAGCAGTTGGCATCGCGCCGCTTAGTTATGCCATGGCAGGCGTCTGCAAACTATGCCTCTACAGATGTTTTGGACTACAACTCCCATGATCCCTGACCTCTGACTGTGTTGCCGTGGCGTGATGGGAGTTGTAACCAAGAGCTGTAGTCTCCTGTGCATTGGGGTACATAATAAGTACTTAATGGGGTATATACCCCGTGATGGGGTATATACCCCGTAAATACGCCAGGTGATCACAACCCACAATTTAGTGTTTCATTTGTTACAAAATACAAGCACCAAGGCACAACATTGTCACAGGGCTGCCACCTGTGCCCACTATCTCTGCCAGTGGCAGGCACTGCCTCCGTCTCCCTCTGGTTGCATTCATGGCACTAGATAGTGTGCGAGGGGCAGTTTCTGGATTTTAGCTCTGTGTCGAGTTCACAATATCTAATTGCCATCCCATATAACGTGACACATACAACACAACACAACAGCGTCATTAGAAAACCCATCTGGCCCGGAAAATGGCGCAAACCCAGATACAGTTGCAAGACACAATATTTAAGGAATTTGTGGGAGTCCCACCAAGCAGTCTTCACATTTTAGAAGACCAGGATGTCAGTGGTCTTCAAACTGGGGGCCTGGCCCCCTAGGGGGTCAGAGGATGTGCAGTGCATAGGGGGGTAGGGGAGTGGGGTAGTAGACTCCTTGAAAAGGGATTAGGATGACTGAGTGTAATAGAAAATATAAGCATAGAAAATCTGTTTATATCTTAAAGAGCCTGCCCCCTCCCCCTCCGCCCCCCAGACATCCTTTGGACCCCTAGTGGGCCAACCTCTAGGTGAGAGGGGGCAGAAACAATATTTGTACTCGGGGGGGGGGGCGTATGAAAATATTTGAATACCACTGCCCTAAACACGCGTGCTCATTGGTGAATTAATCGAGGCTCTTAAATTGCGGAGGGGGGTGGGGGGGGTGCATTCACCTGTGCATTAAATACGAGCGCTTTTAAATTAAGGGGGTGCGGCCAGAATCAAGCACAATAAAAAAAATGCATAACTTCCATTACAAAACATGCAGATGGAGCAGTTTTAAAACCTTCGAGAGCGCATGCGCAAGACCAACAGGGAACTGCTGGCAGTCATTAGCTTTGGCGTGTCCCCTTGACGTACTAAACTGCCCAGCTGGCATCGGAAAGTGGGCCACGCAGCTTACATACACATCTCGAAAGTGCGCCTTCACCACCGCGAAGCTCGCTTCATTTCATTTCAACCTTTCCCCCTTCCTTTCATCTTGATACCCCTCGTTTCCTTTCTAGGCTTCATCCTGCATCTCCGCCTCTCTCTCCGCCACTCTGCGCCTCACTCACTTGCTTTTCCTTAGCCTCCAACACACATGGCTCTGCCCAGCCAAACCCCTTTGGCCATTTCTCACCTCTTGCACAGAGGTCTGCCGTGGCATTGGGTGGGGCCAGCACGGACTCTCCAAAGTTTACTGTGGCCAGCCCGCCTCATCACAAACAAGTCCAGGTGTGCTAAAATAGGTTCTGGTGCCCAGCACCCGCAGCCAATGGAACAAATGACGCATTAAAAAACAAGATGTTCTTAAAATATCACCTTTTCACCATTACAACTGAGCCTTGGTAGGGGCATAGCCAAGCTAGAGCCTTGGCAGGGGCTCAGGGCCGTTACTGGCTCGGTACACCCCTTGACAAGGGGGTGATAGCTATTCGCAGTCCGGGGTCCCCTCTTGGAAGCCAAATGTGTCATTTCCCCTCCCCCTCTCCCATGCACTTGCGTGTTCTCAATGTCACTGGGCCTAGTAAGATCTCTGTTTTGTTCTCCCCTGTTCCCCTCCCTTGCCTTGTCGCGCTCTCAAACACTTGTGTACGAGCGAGATAGAAATAAAATATCACTATCAATAGCAATAGGTTTTCTTGTGAGTGGAGAGGGGCTCTGACTCGGGAGGATAGCTCAGGGGCAACGTGCTTGCCTTGGAAGCTAGAAGACACGGAGCACCACAGGTTCGATCCCCGGGTCTGCGCTTAGAAACCTCTGGGTATTAAGCGCGTTATAAATAACCTATCATATCATAACATATTGCGCAAACCCAATCTACCGTTAAAAAAACTGAAAAACAAAGACAGCTGCCACCAAGAGACTAAATAGCTTTTCCATTTCTATGACGTGCCGGGTGTGGACGGTGAAGGAGGACAGCAGTCGGAGCTGGGAACCCCAGGCCAGCAGTTACGTCGCTGTGGTGGGGAGGATGGGGGCTGGGTAAGGGGGACGCCCAAGATGAGGCGGAGGTGGCTGATGAAATGTTTGCGGACACTGGCAGTTTCCGCCGTGTTTCCAGCTATCTGATTGGCTGAGCGCCCTTCCCCTGCTGCAAATGGTTATTATAATACTATACTCACCTAAGATGTTAAGAGATATGTATTTTTTTCAAAGGATATAGTTGGTGTATGTTTTGGTATATATAAACGCACACGACTGCATGAGTTTACTTATTTAAAGTTGTGTGTGCTTACTGCTATATAACATATGTAAATATTAGGCAGTGTCTGTAGCTCAGTGGGCTAATGCAGCCAGGACAGGAATCAGCGTTTCACCTCATGGTCACAGATTTGAAAACCTGCCCAGGTCCACTCAGCCCACGGCCCTTTTAAGGTCTAAAAAAAGGAGTACCATTGAGTTGGGTAACACTATAAACATCTGTTACAAGCGTCAAGACGCCGCACTGGGGTGAATGTGTGCTGTGTATATATATGCCTGTTATGATATCAGGACTCGCTAAATATACTAGCCCACTAGCATTGGCGAGTAGTTTTTTATGAAGGGCGAGTACCATTTGCATGAAACTCGACCTGATGGCGAATATGGGGGTGTTAAAAAAACATGTTTCATTTACTGCAAACACACATTGTTTGCAGTAAATGGCAAATACAAGTTTCACTGTGCATGCTTGACAGCACTGCCCCAAATTTGAAGTGTGCTTATGGCGACATGCACCATTTTACAAAAAACACAGGTAAATATTTTGTCAACAGTCACCTCGGGGTGAGTCCATTTGTCTTAGGTCGAGTATTTAAACTAAGAAACTCGCCCGCAGGTCTAGTGTGATTTTTAAGAATTTGCAAGGTCTGGTTATATATAGGATGGATCGCCTTGAATGTGTGTGCAGTTGCATGCCGGTGTGTGTATGCGCAGGTATTTGTGCACTTGCCCATTTTGGGTGTGTAATTTAATGGGCATTTAGGCTGCACCTGCGTTTCCAGTGCAGTGGTCTCCCCTCGCTGAGGCTGGTGAGAGTACAAGTTGCATATTTTCCCCAACCCTCTGTATCTGCAATTATGTGCATGTGTACCCAGGGGTGGACTGGCCTATAGGGAACTCTGGAGATTGCTGCCCCGTGCGCTTCGCGTATATATCTTTGCATGTATGCATCTGTACGTTTGAGCACAGGAGTGCATATGTTTACATACGTGTGTTGGTATGTATGCTGGTCTTTATATGCATATACATGTAAACACACACATCAACTCATTATTCATATTGTTCTGCCCATGGGAACCGATATCACCCAAAATATACATTAAAACTCACACACGTACCCATACAGATGTACACGAGTATGAGGGTGTGCGCGCCTTGAAACTTGTGTATAGGCGCGTTGTAAATGCCATATCATATCATTAAAATACATGGCTACAAATCGATAACACACATACCTGCAAGTGTTTTTTAAATACAGGAAATTGATGCATAAAACCACATGCGCACAAGTGTTTACAAGCAGGTAGAAGCACATACAATGTTATGAGTAAAAATCCACACATAAGAAGTGTCAGCATGCAGCCGTGTGGTTCCTTGAGTGCCCTTGAACCTACAAGCCGACACACACACGTGCATGCAGTATATTTTAGTGTGCAAAAGCAACCCCGTAGCTGTGGATGAGTTGGTCTTTCCGTAAGAAGAGCAGTTTTTGAGATGCTAATAACGAAGGCGCTGTTTGCCAAAGCTGTGGACTCTCCAAAAGACATATACGTCCTCCTCTGAATCTTTTGGGAACCGTTCAGTTCAAGGGGGTGGCAAGATGAATTTTCCCCAAACCTGGTCAAAAAGCGGGCACCTGATCACACTCGCGATCTTGACTTTGTTTAGTTAAAATCCATCCAAGTTGTATTTAAAAAAATTGGCAAAAAAAAAGGCCAAAATGTGAAAATTTGGTTAAAGATATGATGGGTCCGTGGACAGTCCACAGACCCAAACAATAAACAAATGTGATTGGTGGAAACCAGGCTGAAATAAGTGTGCCTGGCCACCATCTTGGATTAAGAACTTGCTCTGAAAAACATTTGAAATGGGCCTACTGGAGACCCCAGCGATATATCCTGAGCTTGGGGAGGTCAAGGTCCACGACCCACAATGGTGGACTGTGCCCTTTTCAAGAAAAAGAAACCGTGAAAATTGCCCTTCGGGTTAAGTGACCGGGGCGATGCACATTATTGCATAACCTGGCAAACTTTATAATGAAAAGGCAATTTAGGGAGTCTTATAACTGTGGCTCCATCAATGGAATTGCATGGAACTTTCAGATGTGCAAATATAGTGTATTCGCACCCGAGAAAGACAGATTGACCAATCACAATCTTCCTTTGCCTGGTGTGATTGTGCATTCACTGCCCCCACCAGAGGGAAAAAAATTGTCAACAAAAATGGCTGCCACCATTAAAATAGTCGGCAGCCATTTTGAAACATGTTTTCCATGGCTGTCGACATGCGAAAAAAGACCTTGTCCCTTTTCCATTTTAATATTTTAATGGCGGTGGACATTTTTTTTCAATTTTTTTCCTCTGACAGGAGATGGGCTCGTGCTGAGATTATCTCCCGTCAGATGAAAAAAAAAGAACACTGCCCACACGCACCCCAGGAAAATCCTATAAACTTGTGAGGAAGCTTCAGAAGATCTGGGGGGGGGTCTATAAGAAAAACAAGATTTCTTAACCTACACCCAAGGTCCTCAGGTGGACAGATCCAAGTGAAACCTTCAAAAACAATATTCTAAATCCGGTCTAAAGGCTGGTGAAACTGCGTCAGAGGGCAAAGCTGTAGGGCAGTCAAACTAACCTATTTTCCAAATTAAATGCCCATAGGGAAATGTTGTCGGGGTGCCAGGGCAAAACCAGCAGAACAGATGGATACCCGCTCCAAATGAGAGGTTGGCAGCTGACTTTTCTGTGTCCAGGGTATGTCGGAAACAGAGCCGCAGATATCAGGCCAGCCCCAGTAATCTACAGAGGCTAGAAATGCAATTGGCAAGTACCTGCAATTTAACTATTTTTCAAACTGGCAGAGGAAGATTTTAAACTTGCAAATGGCGAGTTGCCAGCCGTAAAGCCCAGCCCTGCATTATTCACCAAAAGGAAGGAAGTGTCTGAGTCACAAAGCTTTCTGTCAAGCAGGTCCAACCCCAGCTACCAGGTCCGGTGCCTGTCCCAGTGCACACACTGCATGCCAGGGCGTCCTGCCTCACAAAAAAGCAAGCCCCTGGCAGATAACCAGGAACAGTGAAAAAATACAATTACATGCAGTCACACTTGGCAAAGTGAAACACTTTCAGGGACACATTTTTTTTAAAAGGAGTGGAAACTGCCACAACAGATTTCTCCAAATTGCCCAATGCCAGGTTGAAACCTGGGCAAATTGCGACCAGCGAGAAAAACAGAGTGTGGCTTGCTCCTTTTTCTTGAGTCAGCACGCTCCGTTTGCAGGTGTGTTCCTCGTTTGCATTTACTGCCTGTGTGCATGCCTCTGGCCGTTCCCATTGTGTCTATGATAATTGGTGATAAGACGAGGAGGTCCACCCTCTTCCTTTTCGGAATGGACAGCGCTTTACACATTTCGGCCTAGCTGCTCACATACGAACAATACTCCATGAACACGTCAACATTCTGCTAGAACACAGCTATACCCCACGATAAAATCGGCCTAGCTGCACACATAAGCGTCATACACAGGCCTAATGCCGCCAGAATGCAGTCTCGGAGACCAACCACCTGAATGCACACATTCAACTGATCTCCCAATACCACCACAGCTAATGGTGGGATGCAGCTACCATCAGGCAATCGCATCAGCTGCTCACACATTGAGTGCACCCAAGCACCCTTTGCTACCCTCCTCTTTCGACTGATCTGGATTACGGTCCCCCAGGGCGTTCAACCCACAAGCGATTTGCGGTCATACCAATTATATATAGAGCGCTATATAAATGCCAAATAACATAACATAACATTTAAACACTGCCATTCTTGCATGCTCAAAAAACAAGCACATCTGGCTCAGTATGTCAAACTCAATAGTAAAAAGTACTTAATATAAAACGTTAGGAATTTACCAGGCCTTGCATATTCTTAAAAATCACACTAGACCAGCAGGGCAAGTTCGTCAGTTTACTTACTCGACCTAAGAGAAATGCACTCGCCCCATGGTGATGGGTGACAATATATTTACCGTTTTTTTCTGTAAAATGGTGCTTGTCACCATTAAGCACACTTCATATTTGGTGCAATGCTGCCACCCAAAAGTCAGACATGCACAGTGAAACTTTTATTTGCCATTTACTGCAATCAAAGTTTGTTAGCAGTAAATGTGAAATAAAACTTTAAATCATCCCGATGCGTGCCAGCATGGCAGAGTACCACTTTCATAAAACCTCCTCGCCAATGTGAGTGGGCTAGTAGATTTTGCAAGCCTTGTCTACATTAAAGTTCCTGTCCCAATTCCTTGTTTGCTATACAATAAATTACTCCCAAAATAAGCCCAGCCTCCCAGTGAGTTCTTTAAGGAAGTGATTTCAATATATTGCATATTTTGCATATTTTTTCTGTATATATTTGCCATGTCCTTCTACTCTTGTAGTGCATACCAATTTATTAGTTATTCCTTTTCTATGTACTACCTTGTAATTATATGTCCTGTGTATATCTTCGCATTGTCTGTACTGATTGCGCCCTGATACCCCTGGTTTCGGTGCGCATCATATAAATGAATAAACGCAACTAAACTAAACTGCTACACAAGAAATGATTTGCGTGCCCTCTGATATAAATGAAGTCCACCTCAGTGTTGATGCCCAGTGCGGTTTCGATCAGAGCACCTGTGCTCCTTTTCCATGGAAACCAAACACTGTCAGAGCAGGAAGAGGTGTAAGGGCATCCACCACTGCAAGACCACACTTCCAGACCGCAGCCAGCACCGTGCAATGAAACTAGCACACACAGACAATCACACATGCAAAACAAATATATGCAAATGAACACATAAATATGAAAACACAGGTGCAACCACATGTAAAACACACATTCATAAAAATACATACGTGCAAACGAATACAATGCATACACTTGCATGCCTGCCACCCTATGCAAATTCCACATAAATACATGCAATCAAAAAGGCACAAACAATTGTATAAACAGATTTAAAAGACACACATGAAAACATGTCCATGATAGGATATTATATGGCCATTTGTAACGCGCCTATACACAAGTGTTTCAAGGCGCAACAAGGCAAGGGAGGGGGAACAGAGGGAGGACAGAGACAACGATCTTACTAGGCCCAGTGACATTGAGATCGCCAAGTGCAGGGGATGCTTACGTGAACGCTTACGTGAACTTGAACCCCAAGTTTTACAAAATTACAAAGGAGTGTGGGAGCAGCTTTGCTGAGAATGAACATGCCCCCGTCCACGCATGCCCACAGGGGCCCCCTACTTTTTTGTAATAGAGAATGAACATGCATCAAATACCCTGTTCTACAGAATTTCTTCCACTAATCCAGGCATGGACTCCATGCTCACTGTGCTCACCTTCACCTCACTGAGGAGGCCTAACAAGGCCGAAACACGTGTGGCTGGGGTTGTTGGTGGTACTCTTGTTCACAGGAGAATTGCCTGGCATTTCGGTGCTGGACTGCCCTTGGGGGTGGGACCAGACTGATATGCAAATGGTTATTTCTCCTCTGTGAAGAGTGAAGTGAGCTAAAACGTGGTTGTGGACCCTCTGATTGAAAGAAATTCCATAGAACTGGTTGTGTGACCCATGTTCGTTCTCAGTGGAGGGGCTCCCGCACTCCTATTTAGCAATGGAATGAAGCCTTTGAACATCATTACAGCATTGCAGCGTACATGGCCCGTCCTGGAAATACCCCGTTATTTGTGCACACCTGTGTACCGGATTCTTCGTTTAGCTCAGAGAGACGTCAGATATTAGATGTTGAAACCCCCCCGCCCCCCCATCCCCAGAAACTGTAATCTTCGAGGTCTAAATGGTACACTGTGTTAAGTGGTGCCGGGGTCCGTGGAACTGAAGAGCAGGGAAAGAAGAAACAGCCCACTATAATGTATCCAATGATGTCATTACTCCCATTCCGGCAGTGACCTCCCACGATGTGGCAAGGGGACGGCAGCCGCTACCTGATCCTGACCCTGGGGGCGGCTATATGAGGGAGGATCACATGGCGGGAGACAGCCTCCCGGAGAGAGTGGTGATGAGACATGGTATCCCCCTTTCCCCTTACAGAATGAATCTCCCATACTAATCACTGTAATGGCCTGTGGTGCTTCTTTCCCTGCTCCCTCAAAGGAGAGTGCTGAATTTCTCTCAAACCAACCTGTAAATCACTTTTCAAACACTAACTTGCCTTCAGTACGTGTTAAAATCTTCTCTCCAATATCTTCGTGCAAGTTAGTTAAAAGGAATTACCGTTTCCAGAAACACCTTTACACTGCGACGAGGAAGAGGAATACAGAGCGGGAGAAGCCCCGAGCACAGGCAACTCTCCAGTTGTTTCGTGCACCTATGCCTGGGCCCTTCAAAATAGATCACCACAAGAAATGGTAGACTGCTGGTGGGAGCGGGCTGCTGCTCTTCGTGCTACCGAGGAGTTGAGAAGGAAATGTTGGAGCTAACTGGCTCAAGTGTCAAGCAGAGGAAGGCTGCAGGAAGACGATTCCATGCCAGAAGCAAGTGCAGAGCTCCTGGACATTCGCCGGTGGAAAGAAGCCACAGGACGCTTACCGGTGACCTACGAGAAGACACCCAAGAGAAATCACTGGAAGCAGGGAAGCCGAAAGCCGAGCAGCGAGAGGAAGAGAACATCTAGCAGCTGTCATCGGTGGGCTGCAAGCAGAGCAGAAAACGCCACGAAAAGCTGGTGAGTCCACGCTGGGATGCAGAAGACACCGGGGAGTATTGGCGTGCATGTTAAAAATTAAACAACCCAAAGCAGATAAAGAAAGAAAGCTGCAAGTTGATATTGAAAGTGAGAAAGTAAAAGTACATTTGCCACGAAGGGGGATCCTTGAAGTTAGCCCTTACGTAAATGATGAAACACAGTAACATGTCAATATTTACCAAACAATGTGAATTAGCCAATAGCGCTAAGGGAGTGAATTACCAAAGTTGGAAGTGTGAACAGAACACTAACAAAGCAATAGTCTTTGGACAAAGGTAATTAGCTAAAATAGTTAATGTGGTGAAGTATCAAAAGTGGAATTGAAGACAGGCAATGACAAGTGTGCAGCAACTGTGTGAATGCACAAAATGGTGGCAGGAGAGTATACCAGGCAATCACACGTGTGTGAATACAGGAAGACCTGGAAGGAGTGTATACCAGGCAATGACAAGTGTTTGAATACAAGAGGTCCTGGCTGGGGAGTACACTAGGCAATTGCAAGCGTGTGACTATAAGGGAACAAGGAAACCCTGGCAGGAGAGTATAGCGTCCCAGGAGGATAGTTCAGCTGCAACGTGCTCGCCTTGGAAGCAAGACGACACAGAGCAACACAGGTTCAATCCCCGGGTCCGCGCTTAGAAACCTCTGGGTATTAAGCACGCTATAAATAACCTAGCATATCATATCATACCAGGTAGCCTGACAACCCAAAGGCCAACTATACATATGCATGACACTGGTATTAAACAGGAAGCAAGACAAGAAGTGTCATTATTCAAGAAGCCGTGAAGACGAATCCAGGGGAAGAGAAACACCCTTTGGATTAAGGTGCAATATCCTTGAGAGAGTTTTTGTTGGAGTAATTCATTCCTTTGACCATTTGAACATTTTTGAAACACAGAAGGCCAAATACATTATCCTTTTCAACTTAAATTTCCTTAGAATGTGAGGGTCAGAAAAGTGCTTTGGACACAGAATGGTGTTGTTTTGGACATTCTAACGCTGACAGATCCTTAGTTTTGGGTTTGGGCAGGGAAACACCTTTAGGGCAGGGACAGTGAGGCATTTCCCGACCCTTTTTATATATCAATAAAAGTCTTTAGCCAAAACCATGTCTAACTTGTGCCAAGTTTCATTCCTGATTCCTCACACCACCCTGTGCTCTCAGGAAGGCAGGAGGGGGTGGGTTAGTGTCAGTCATTGTAGGTGCAGACCAGTTGAAACTCGGTATGTCAGGCCAGTCCCTTAGCATGAGCAGTGGCAACACAATGATGAACATGTCAGGCTTGTGCCTCTAGAAGGCTGAAAGAAGGGATACATAACCAGTTATGTGTTAGGCCTGTGACTCTTGAAATGCACACGCACACAGGCACATATAAGAAAACCAACACATATGGAAATCATTATACATGAATGTAAATACACAAATACAATTGAATAGGGACATGCATTCACATAAACATGTTTATATTCATACTTATTACATATATGCACATAGATACAAAACCATTAGTGTTGAACTTGACTTTCAGTGCTTTGAAGCAGCCTCCCAGTGCCATAAACGCTATACAAATAACAGAAAACACACTGCAAATATCTTTCATATGTGTATGCAATGAATGTATTTCTAAACACACATAAATGCACCAAAGAGAAAAGTGCACTTATATGTTAAGAGTTGGCATGTGGTAGGACCCATTCTACCCCACAGGGGGTAAAATAGCGCATGAGATACAATTTCAAGTCAGCATTTCCCTCACATAGTGCCTTGAAGCAGGTTAGCAAGCAAGGTGCTAGACGCCTACTTGGAATATAGCGCCTAGACAAAAGGCCAGTTTATACTGCACAGCAATTTAGCACTTTATTCAGCAAGTAGCACTCAATGTGTGTACGCCTGTAGTGGCCTATATAAGCCTCATTTTGCAGATGCAGCCATGTAATGTGTTTACATTCATTTCTACATATAATCCATTCATGTTAGTATAATGCTTGGTAGTTAAGGTATACACAGATGCAAGCAGCCATGTGTACGTATTCACTTCCGCATAGCCTATATATGCTTGCACACAGAGCCAGCAAGCCATGCAAGTGAATTCATGATTAATTCTCCATCAAAAGGAATAGAGGCCCTGTGTAAACATGTTAGCTGTGCTATGATAACAGGACTAAGATACCAGTCGTCAGAAGCGAGAAGCGGAGACTTCTATAGAACACACATAATTGCTTTAGGGCAGCCTGTGCCAGAAATATTATTCTGGGCACAGATAAAGGCGGCCTTAGACACGCAAGTCACTTCTTGCCGCCGAATGATAACGGGACACAGGGAGACAATGCATGTTTTTTGCGTGCGACAGATAAGTCACGGAGCATTGAAATGATGTACCCAAGCTTAATGCTGAGGAGATATACAAAATAAGTTGTTGATACACATCACACCTTACTTAGGGAGAGACCTTAATGTCCCTGCTACACACATTTGCATTAGAACCTGGGAGACAGTCCCTCCAGTGACAAGTAGGTTTTATAAATAGGGACTTTCTAGATTTACCCTATAAAAACACCCTGAAGCCCACATACAGGCGCCGGTTGGGGTTCTTGCTGTGTCCAGAGGTGCTGATGCCCTGGGGTCTAATTACAGGGGGTGTTTGCCTTTGAGTGACACCTTATTTGCAATGGGTTTTGCTGGCTTGAATGCTGTGTTTTAAAGTTTGGTCTTCTTTTATTTTGATGCAGTCGAAATGCGCCTGCGTTTTATGTGATGAAAGTACATCGACTCATGTTGGTTACTGTAGATCCGAACTTAAGGTTTAGTTGGGTCACCCCCGGAATGTTTTTCATAGTGTTACTGTGAATTGTGATGTAAATTAAGCAGTCTTTGGATGGGACAAAAGGGTTTTTTGTGCCATTGAGCCCATGCTGGGCTAGACTGGACTCTTTGTGTTGAAACGCTCATATGGTTTGAAGCCCATGTCTGGGGCATTGTAGATCGACTCAAGAGCAGTGATGTGACTTGTCATCCTTAACCAAATGTAATTGATTTTATGTGCAAATAGAGAGAACTTTGGCGGGTCATTTGATGAGAAAAAGATGTGCTATAACAACATGTTTATCATTTATAGAAGTGAGAATTCATTGAGGATTTGAGATGTCAATAAAACGTTTTTCTTTTTTATAAGGTGGTCGTTTGTCACTCCAGTATATTGATACAATTACAAACCATGAAGTGTTATGTGATGCCAATTACGCTTCTCTACCTTTCGCTCCCTCCATCTATCTATCCACCCGTTGTATGCATTGCATACAGCCTCATAAATGGGCGTGCAGAGGCCGAGACCTCATCAGCAAGCGGCTAGGTAGGTTGGTAGGTTGTAAAATTAGCAGAAAACTGTTACAAGTGAGAAGGCACTGCAACAGGGGACTAATGAGGTTGGGAGGGGACACACCTCTAGGCCCACATCGTAGCGACGGCAGAATCAGAGCTAAAGGATGGCAAGTGAAGACGTTCTCTATGTTCTAATTCAGTGTCTGTCGTTCCACCTTGTCCTTCCAGGCGCTAGCATTTGCTCTTGGCTAGACCAGGAAAATTCCTTAAAAATTCAGAGCCACGGCTGATTGGTACGGTCCTAAGTTAGTCCTAAGATACTTACGTATCCACATGTATATGAACGCACACATATATAAAGTACACACATGTACGAATACAAGAATTGAAATTTCTGTGAGCTTTTTTCCTGCTTGAAGCCCAGAGGAGCCTGGTTAGCTTGGCACCAACAGCTTCCAGGAGCTACTTTTGACTCTGCAGGTCCTTACAAACATAGCTATGAGACATTACCTCTGTGTGTTTCAAAAGATGTGTAAAGGAGAATTAGGACACATCTAGAACGGTTTATAGTCATAATATCGAAAAAATAATGTCGAATTACAAAAATGTCGAAAAAAAAATGTCGAATTCAAAAATGTCGAAAACACATACATATAATAGAAAAAGTCATTATTTCGAAAATAAAATGTCGAAAAAAAATCGAAAAACCAATGTTAAAATAACTGTAAAATGTCACACATACTAACGTTTTTTATTGGGGGGGGTCCCCCCCCAACCCCCCCATCCCAAAACCCTACCCCAACCCTCCACTCCTCCCCATCCCCCCCAACACCCCCCATGGATATACCTTTAATTTTTTTAAAAAATTTAATAAAACAATTAAATAATTAATTATTAAAAAAACCCATCCCAAACCCCTACCCCAACCCCCCCCCCTCCTCCCCATCCCCCCCACCCACCATGGATATACCTTTAACCATTTAAAAAAAATTATGTTTTATAAACTATAATTAATTATTTATTTAAACATTAATTCGAAAAAAAATCGAAAAAAATTCGACATTTTTGTAATTCGACATTTTTATTTTCGACTAAATGTTTTCGACATTTTGACTTTCGACATTATTGTATTCGACATTATGACTGGATACCATCTAGAACATGTGTGAAGCATAAAGACTCAATTATACAGGATGAAGCACCGCCCCCCAATACACTTTATAAGGATATTGCAAGCCGCAGAGGAGTTCGGTGCTCAAACAGAGGAACAAGACGATAAGGCAGGCAGCTTAACCCCAAGGAGACTTGCAATTTCCTTTTAACGTTCGGTGGGGGTATTGTATTCCTTATACTACATGGTTACACAATATCATTCCCTTTAATGCCAGGACTCTGATCTAATATAACAAAACAGACCTTCCAGATGTTGAGACACAGAATGAACGTAGAATCAGTGTGGATTTTAAAACAGCGCTAATATGCAGCGTGTAATGTGTTGGTAAAAAATACTTTATGCGGTTTAATAAAATGCATCTAAAAAAGTTTGATGGCTTAACAAACGATAGCATGCAGCTAAGGGGCTTGCCCTGCCATGTTAGCCATGGGCAAAGCACAAAATAAACATATTATCGTAATATGTACCTTATCAATCAGCAGATGAGTAAGACATTTAAAAAACTTGCCATAGCTTTAAGTGTTGCAGGAACAGCATGACGTCTGCTCAATGATAGCCCAAGCATTGTGACGTCACAATTCAACTGTAAGAACTGATTACCATTAAAGCAGTGATATCATTGCATTATTCAGGTCAGTACTGACGTCACAACTAGCCTGTGATAAGAAAGTTATTGTGAGGCTTTATAGAGGGTATTGCAGGGTGCCATGTTATATAGCGATAAGGCCTGCCAAGACTATCCCTACCATCCATTACCCGGCTGTTCTAGACACACAAGTCTGGATGGTCTCCGATGGTCTCCGAGTGTACCCTTGATCGCTCACTGATATTCCGTACGCAGATATACAGAGAGAGATCCTGAAGGCAGATGGGTCCTGCTGCAGTGCTCTGCAACCTTGGGTTCTTCAGATGCTTTGGACCACAACTCCCATCAGCTCTAGCTAGCATAGTCAATGGTGAAGGATCAGGGGAGCTGTAGTCCATAAATCTGGAAAGCTGAAAGTGGAGACGCTTGTGCATGTAAGGACGTCCAATTCACCCATGCCCGTGTCCCCGGACACACACAGCGTGAATGGCATCAGTCTGTATCCGTGGCAACTCTGTGCTAGTGTTCCATGATGTAACGTAGTACATCTTAAGGTGTCGACCACCTCGCCGTGCGTTGACTGCTGCGGACATGCAGGGTCTGCACAGTCTCAAGCTTTACCAATGTGCGCCTAGTGCTGCTATTTAGTGTACATATAACCCTAAGGAGAGAATCTGAAAGCCTGACAAGCAGGGCGAGGCTGCTCCTATCCAGGCTGTCTATCATAGGCAGACCCTGGATGGTCTCTGTCTTTACCTATGGTTGCTCCATGCTACTGTCTGTCAACATATGTGCATGCATGTAACAACTGTTATTTACTAAGTAACAACTGTTCTTTTGTTCTCCTATGCCATGTAACTATAACCAAGCAAGCTCACTGTAACAGCGCCACGATGCCACCGGGCCTTTGTGCGCTTTATAAATTCAAATAAATAAATGAGTCCCAATTTCAATTGGGTGATGAGTTATTATTATTATTCCATGTACTCGGAGGAGATCATGCATAAACATGCCTCTTTAGGAAAGCTAGGATGCTTGTGAGTAAATCTGTGCAACACCAATTTGCTCCGCCCACCCCCTCCGCCCCATCTGCTCCAGTTTTATTTAGGATTAGTGAATCAGGCAGCGGGCGCAAATCGGAGAGGCTCCTGGGCCACTCCCGATTGGCTGTGGGGTACAGCCAGAGCCCACCCAGGGTGCCCCGGGCGCTGTGGCCCACATGGCGTCTAGGTTCAGCAAAGGTCACTCAGAGCTGTGCTCCATGTGACAACCGTGGCCCGAGGGTCAGTGTATTCTGGTATGACCAGCCTCTTCCGGGCACGCAGGCAGCGGTGGTCAGTTTCAGCCTGGCGCGCGCAGTCAGTGTTATTGCAACAGGTGAGTAAGTCAATAGTCACTTGCACCGTGTCAGCTACAGCCCCGGGTGCACACCACTCTACACATCATCTAATTGCAGTACACAAGGAAATTTGCACCTCAAACACTTTCCATGAATCAGGGTTTGTGTCGGCAGTGCAAAGTCACTTTGAACCGTGCACAACATTCCATGAATCTGGTGCATAGTCTCCGGCTTTACCTATAGTGAGTCAGCGCCATTTTTATACAGTAATACACATGAATATTTGCAGACGGATATCCTTCATACACTGAGCCTGACAACATGGTCCCCAGCTTTACCCGTGGCCGCTGAGCACTGCTGTTCAGAGTACCTATGTGCAGACTTACGTACATACAACCTGTAATTCTCCATTTATTTATTTATTGTTTGCTTGCTGGGCGCTTATACAATAAGAACATACTGTTTCAAAGCGCCCAGGAGGCAGGGAGGGAGAGGCATTACAATACACCAATCACGGCTGCCCCTTTTCTCCCGACACGTGGTCTCCAGATTTATCGATGGCCAAAACAATGCCATTGGCTCATGGCCACAAGGATACATAGAGATCCATATATCCTGATGGCAGAGACGGCCGTATTATCTGTCGACTGCCTTCTGAGCCTGCGTGGTCTCCAGCTTTACTTATGAGCGCACAGTACACACATTCACGCACACTGACGTTCAAAGAACGTGATGGCAGGTAAGTCTCAAGCCAATGGGGACTGCCCTCCCTACTCTTGCAGATGGTCTCCAGCTTTACCCATGGCCACTCAGTGCTATTGTTTCAACCTCTTACAAACATCTCAAGATACATATACAGTGAATTCGGTGTGTGCAGCCCTCCTGCCCCAGACACACAGCCTGCCTGGTCTCCGGTTTGACACACACCCCGCCTGTGATGTTGATCTGACTGTACACAGGGGGTGTAATCCATACCCTGATGACAAATAATGCCTGCCCGGCTGCTCCCTCGCGCAGCCCCTGCACGGCCGCCTGGGCCTCTGGGCGCTACTGTTTGCTAGCCACACACACACACACACAGGGATGGCGGGGATGGGGGGGGGGCACTCACGTGAACACGAAGAAGAGGCTGCTGGAGCCCAGCAGGAGGGCGGCCGCCGTGGACACCGGGATGTACTTGGTAGGTTTAAATGTCTTTGCAGCGCTGCTGGGCATCCTGTACGGCACACATCACGGTGGGGGGGCCCGGGAGAGGGCTACGGGGGGCCAGCGGCGGCGAAGCACGTAGAGCTGGCGTGCACCCCCTCCCGCCCACCCGCCCCCGGTACAGGGCGCTATTCACAATAAGAGCAGGGAGGAGGAGGCAGCGGAGGGAGAGCGCGGGGAGAGGGAGGGAGCAGAGGGTGCAGCTGACCTCCGGCAGGAAATCCCACCCAGCCCGGCCTGCCCCCTCCGCCCGGCCTGCCAGCCTTAAGGTGGAGCCGGCAGATGCGTCCTCCGAGGGGGAGGGGGGCTGGGGTGGATATCACATGTGCAGGAGCAGCCCGTGCACGCCGGCGGTGGATGGATGCTACTCTGCCGTGTGGTGTGATGCCAGGCTGCACAGCTGCGCGCCGCTGCACCACGCGCGACAACATGCCATTTAATGATGCGTTGCCAGCAAGCATGCTACGACGTGTTATTGCTGTGCTGTATTTCTGTTTAATGCGTTGCTGTGTAGCACAGCCCTTTAATCTCCTTTACCGCCGGTAATCGACAAATCACACATATCGTATAATGCTGTGGTGTGCTCCCCCTTAAGATGTAATGGGTCTCTGCGGAGGGCTCAGGTTACAACATATTTTTATTTTCTCTTCAGTTAAACACTGCCTAGAAGCAGCAGCAGTCCAGCACGAAGCGCTACGTGAACGTGGATTGATAATTGTGTTGTCGTTGATGCTGTGCTGTGCCATGGCAAGCTTCTGACTGAGCGTCACGTTACGTTTTTCTGTACACCCCTGTGCTATGCTGTACTGCTATGCTCATGTGGCGTTATGTGTTATTTTATTGCTTTCTACTGTTCTAATCTGCCGCGCTGTGCTATTCTGATATGCTCCTATGTGATGCTATATTGTGCTTGTCCTGTTTAATACAATGCTATCTAAAGCTAGGCCATATTGTATTATGTTTTACTGTTTAATTCTGCACATGTCTATATCTTGTCATTTATGTTATGCTACCGAGGCCCACGGACGAGCGGCGCTTTATAGAAATTACAATAAAATGAATAAATAAAATCCCTATAGTGTGTTGTGCAGCGTCATACTATACTTCGTTATACCACGTCACCACTGCTTTAACTGGGCAGGTACTTGCGGATCCTGAGTACCTGCACTTCTTTTATTTGAAAGACACAGTACCAGCGCTTCTCAGCAGGAAGCCAATACTTTTAATGAAGGAGTACTGGCACTTCCCAATAGTAAGCAGGTACTTTTACCTGCACTTTTTGTATTTGAAAGACACAGTACCAGCGCTTCTCAGCAGGAAGCCAATACTTTTAATGAAGGAGTACTGGCACTTCCCAATAGTAAACAGGTACTTTTACCTGCACTTTTTGTATTTGAAAGACACAGTACCGGCACTTCTCAGCAGGAAGCCAATACTTTTAATGAAGGAGTACTGGCACTTCCCAATAGTAAGCAGGTACTTTTACCTGCACTTTTTGTATTTGAAAGATATAGTACCGGCACTTCTCAGAAGGGAGCCAATACTTTTAATGAAGGAGTACCAACACTTCTCGATAGTAAGCAGGTACTTTGGAGTAGTGTTTACCTGCACTTTTTTTATTTGAAAGACACAGTACCAGCACTTCTCAGCAGGAAGCCAATACTTTTAATGAAGGAGTACTGCCACTTCCCAATAGTAAGCAGGTACTTTTACCTGCACTTTTTGTATTTGAAAGATACAGTACCGGCACTTCTCAGAAGGAAGCCAATACTTTTAATGAAGGAGTACCAACACTTCTCGATAGTAAGCAGGTACTTTGGAGTAGTGTTTACCTGCACTGTTTTTATTTGAAAGACACAGTACCAGCACTTCTCAGTAGGAAGCCAATGCTTTTAATGAAGGAGTACCAGCACTTCTCAATTGTAAGCAGGTACATTGCGATAGTGAGTACCTTCAATTTTTTCATTTGAAAGACACAGTACTGGCACTTCTCAGCAGGAAGCCAAAACTTTTAATGAAGGAGTACCAGCACTTCTCAATAGTAAACAGGTACATTGGGATAGTGTGTACCTGCACTTCTTTTATTTGAAAGACACAGTACCAGCGCTTCTCAGCAGGAAGCCAATACTTTTAATGAAGGAGTACTGGCACTTCCTAATAGTAAGCAGGTACTTTTACCTGCACTTTTTGTATTTGAAAGATACAGTACCGGCACTTCTCAGAAGGAAGCCAATACTTTTAATGAAGGAGTACCAACACTTCTCGATAGTAAGCAGGTACTTTGGAGTAGTGTTTACCTACACTTTTTTTATTTGAAAGACACAGTACCGGCACTTCTCAGTAGGAAGCCAATGCTTTTAATGAAGGAGTACCGGCACTTCTCAATTGTAAGCAGGTACATTGCGATAGTGAGTACCTTCACTTTTTTCATTTGAAAGACACAGTACTGGCACTTCTCAGCAGGAAGCCAAAACTTTTAATGAAGGAGTACCAGCACTTCTCAATAGTAAGCAGGTACTTTGAGATAGTGAGTACATGCACTTTTTTAATTGAAAGACACAATACCAGCACTTCTCAGCAGGAAGCCAAAACCTTTAATGAAGGAGTACCAGCACTTCTCAATAGTAAGCAGGTACTTTGGAGTAGTGAGTATCTGCACTTTTTTATTTGAAAGACACAGTACCAGCACTTCTCAGCAGGAAGCCAATACTTTTAATGAAGGAGTACTGGCACTTCCCAATAGTAATAGTAAACAGGTACTTTTACCTGAACTTTTTGTATTTGAAAGATACAGTACCGGCACTTCTCAGAAGGAAGACAATACTTTTAATGAAGGAGTACCAACACTTCTCGATAGTAAGCAGGTACTTTGGAGTAGTGTTTACCTGCACTTTTTTTATTTGAAAGACACAGTACCGGCACTTCTCAGCAGTAAGCCAATACTTTTAATGAAGGAGTAGCGGCACTTCTCAGTAGGAAGCAGGCACTTTGGGCTAGTGAGTACCTGCACTACTGTGTTTCCATTTAAAGCACCGTACGTCACTATGCCGTTCATATCATGTTTTCCGCTTCCATTGTTATGTTGTGCCATGTGTTGTGCTATGTTATGCCATCATAGCATGTTATAGTGCATACTGCTTTATGCTCTTATTTACTATCATGCTGTCTTATGCACCATGTTATGGTATGATACCAAATAACCTATGTTATGATGCCTTTCATCTCGAATGCAAAGGGCTGAGATCCATTTGCCAAAAGATTTTTAGCATGTATGTCAGCGGTTTTTTGTATCATACACCACATGACTTTGTGTATGTATTATGTACTTCTTGAAGCGTCTTATAAATGCTGCTTCCTATGGGAAAGTGCCAAAGAAGTCCCAGCTCTGTTCCACTTACAGTTATATTATATTTTGCATTTTTAAAGCGCTCACATGGAGGCGCTGTTACAGGAATTGTGTGTTAGTTGGGTAATTGTTTTTTGTCTTAGTTGCGTATTTATAACGCGCTTAAACACCCAGAGGTGTCTAAGCGCTGACCCGGGGATCGAACCTGTGTTGTTTCATGTCGTCTTGCTTCCAAGGTTAACGACTTTGCAGCTGAGCTATCCTCCGGGACAGTTGGTTGTTATCCATGTAGTTAGAGGTTAGGCAAGGTGACCTGTGGCAGTGCTGACAAGTGAGAAGTTAGCCATGTTAGTCTATGGTGGTGCTGACTAGTTAGAGTTTAGGCATGTTGGCCTGTGGCGGTGCTGACCAGTTAGAGGTTCGCCATGATAGACTATGGTGGTGCTGACCAGTTAGAGGTTAGGCGTGGTAGCCTGTGGCAGTGCTGAGCAGTTAGAGGTTAGCAATGGTAGTTTATGGTGGTACTGACTAGTTGGAGGTTAGGCATGGTAGTATGTGGCGGTGCTGACCAGTTAGAGGTTAGCCATGTTAGTTTATGGTGGTGATAACTAGTTAGAAGTTAGGCATGGTAGTCTGTGGCAGTTCTGACCAGTTAGAGGTTATCCATGTTAGTCTATGGTGGTGCTGACTAGTTAGAGGTTAGGCATGGTAGCCTGTGACAGTGATGACCAGTTAAAGGTTATCCATGTTAGTCTATGGTAGTGCTGACTAGTTAGAGGTTAGGCATGTTAGCCTGTGGCGGTGCTGACCATTTTGAGGTTAACCATGTTAGTCTATGGTGGTGCTGATTAGTTAGAGGTTAGGCATGGTAGTCTATGGCGGTGCTGACTAGTTAAAGGGTAGCCAAGTTAGTCTGTGGTGGTGCTGACTAGTTAGAGGTTAGGCATGGTAGTCTGTGGCGGTGCTGACTAGTTAGAGGCTAGCCATGTTAGTCTATGGTGCTGCTGACTAGTTAGAGGTTAGGCATGGTAGTCTGTGGCGGTGCGGACTAGTTAGAGGTTAGCCATGTTAGTCTATGGTGGTGCTGACCAGTTAGAGGTTAGGCATGTTAGCCTGTGGCAGTGCTGACCAGTTAGAGGTTAGCCATGTTAAACTATGGTGGTGCTGACTAGTTAGAGGTTAGGCATGGTAGCTTACGGCAGTTCTGACCAGTTAGAGGTTATCCACGTTAAACTATGGTGGTGCTGACTAGTTAGAGGTTAGGCATGTTAGCCTGTGGCAGTGCTGACCAGTTAGAGGTTAGCCATATTAGTCTATGGTGGTGCTGACTAGTTAGAGGTTAGGCCTGGTAGCTTATGGCGGTTCTGACTAGTTAGAGGTTATCCACGTTAAACTATGTTGGTGCTGACTAGTTAGAGGTTAGGCATGTTAGCCTGTGGCAGTGCTGACCAGTTAGAGGTTAGCCATGTTAAACTATGGTGGTGCTGACTAGTTAGAGGTTAGGCATGGAAGCCTGAGGCAGTGCTGACCAGTTAGAGTTTAGCCATGTTAAACTATGGTGGTGCTGACTAGTTAGAGGTTAGGCATGTTAGCCTGTGGCAGTGCTGACCAGTTAGAGGTTATCCGTGTTAGTCTATGGTGGTGCTGACTAGTTAGAAGTTAGGCATGGTAGCCTGTGACAGTGCTGACCAGTTAGAGGCTAGCCATGTTAGTCTACGGTGGTGCTGACTAGTTAGAGATTATGCATGTTAGCCTGTGGCGGTGCTGACCAGTTAGAGGTTAGCCCTGATAGTCTATAGTGGTGCTGACGAGTTAGAGGTTAGGCATGGAAGCCTGTGGCAGTGCTGACTAGTTAGAGGTTAACCATGTTAAACTATGGTGGTGCTGACGAGTTAGAGGTTAGCCATGTTAGTCTATGGTGGTGCTGACTAGTTAGAGGTTAGGCATGTTAGCCTGTGGCAGTGCTGACCAGTTAGAAGTTAGCCATGTTAGTTTATGGTGGTGCTGACTAGTTAGAGCCTAGGCATGGTAGCCTGTGGCAGTGCTGACCAGTTAGAGGTTAGCCTTGTTCGTTTATGGTGGTGCTGACTTGTTAGAGGTTAGGCATTGTAGCCTTTGGCGATTCTGACCATTTAGAGGTTATCCATGTTAAACTATGGTGGTGCTGACAAGTTACAGGTTAGGCATGGTAGTCTATGGCGGTGCTGACTAGTTAGAGGTTAGCCATGTTAGTCTATGGTCGTGCTGACTAGTTAGAGGTTAGGCATGTTAGCCCATGGCAGTGCTGACTAGTTAGAGGTTGGGCTTGTTAGCCTGTGGCAGTGCTGACTAAACAGAGGTTAGGCATGTTAACCTGTGGCAGTGCTTTCTAGATAGAGGTTAGGCATGTTAGTCCATGACAGTGTTGACTAGTTCGAGTTTAGGCATGTTTGCCTGTGGCAGTGCTGACTAGTTACTCACCTTCATCTTCTGTAAGCAGTCCTGCAGTCCACACTGTTACTCTAGAGCAGTGGTTTCCAAATCCTTTTATGCTAACAGGCCTCTTCAAAATGCTAGAACTGCTTGACCCTTCCAGGTGACTGATGTCCAGCGGTCCCTAGGTGGAACACAATGCACCAAAAATCGGACAAGGTTTATGGGCTTTGGGACTACTAGGGTGGTGAACTGGCTCAGCATAAAACACTCAAAGAACCTCGTGCTCCTCCTTCAGTCATCCTCTCAGCCCACCAATGGGGGCCATCCGCACAGTTTGAAGACCACGTCTTTAAAAACACAGTAGGGGCTGTTGGAGCCATTTTGCTATCCTGAAAATGGGGTTTGTGCTGTGTGTTGGGATGCACGTCCAGCTCCAATGCTGACCCAAATGATTTAGGTTGAGGAAAATATATGAATGCACGAGAAAATGAACGCGTGAGGCCACAGTGGGGTGGTGCATGCAATGTGGGTATAACAAATTCAGTGTTTTGTAGCAGCATTGGAAACATAGGTAGGCCCAAGTATAGGGCATGATTAATATCCAAGTGCATTAGTTGAAATATAGTGTATAACAATGTAAATGTAGGCTCTGGCTCTGTCTGCGAGAAATACTGAAGCACCGCCATATTTAGAGTACGGCCTGGCCTGCCGCAGGCCATGATGGGTGCTGCAGTGCAGCATGGCACTATGTTCTAAATCCCATTCCCATCCCAATCCCCAACAGGGAAACCGAACATAGAGGCCTTCAGGCCTGATAGATAAAATACAATTATATCGTGTTGCAGGCCTACAAACCCAGAAAGGAATATGGCTGTGCCCGGCCCGTAGGACAAACCCTTGGGAGCCGGAGAAGAGGTCTTGAGCTGCCAAAGGCCTGGTCTAGATTTAGGGCACTAATGCCCCCCAGAATAATGCCATTCTATTTGAACTGCCAGATGCCCACAAACAGAACACCTAAATCCATTTGAATTTTGCTGATTAGTCTGGTCCTTGGAAGCCCCAGAAAAAGCTCCCAGGAGGGGCAGCTGATAAGGGGGGGATAAAGGAGTGAAACATCCCGTGATTTGTACTACAAGGAGCAAGAGGTGATGCCAGCCAATTCAGTCCCATGGTGGGGGTTCCCGCATGTCCGGATTCAAGAGAAGCGCTCATTTATTCTAGAGGGCCAATTTTACCTCGAAGGTATCCACTGAGCTCATGTTAACGACCAGGTGCACACCATGTGACTAGGCCGACGGGGAGGGCAACATTCCCAGAGGTCCGCCCATCATATAACGGTATCCCAAGGTGACGGAACAGAAGACCACGTGTTAGAGGGCAAGGAGTAGATTATATGTGGCCAGTCAATCCAGGGACTGTAGGGGAATGGTAATACCTATATTGGCGTTATCCAATGAGGTTGGGGGATGACTACTGTATACTGTGTGCACCACGAGTGAGGCTGTTTCCTTATAACCTTCTTCATCCTTTCAACTAACCAGGTGGGCTCTGTGGCAGGTAGGTTCTACAGCACCCTCTGTCACCCTTTTCCTTTTTGTATACAAAATAAAATTGTTTTCCTTGCAAAGAGGTGCACCCAGCCGTTTTCATCAGAGGGCTTTTTTTCCCTGTTTCTGGTTGTCAGGAGGTATGCCTTACATGTGTCTCCACAGCGGTGAAGCAGTGTGGAAAGCCTACCGGCAGCACTGTCTGTATGTTTTGTGCCAGAACTTGGCAACCACCATCCCATTGAAAGGAGTGTGGGCCCTAAAGTCGGTCCAGCGCATTATAAAGCGCACTATTACAGACTGGATTTCTATCCTGCCTATAGTTAAAGCAAGTTCTAAAGAAAGTTGGACTAGTCAAAACCTTTTTTTCCTGCCCCCAGTGTAGTACGCGCATGTTGGCTTGGCTGTGGAAAGTGCAGCAAAAGGTGCACTGCCCTGGGAGCCTCCGATAGCTCAGAGGTCACGGTTCTTATTTCAGAAATTAGATACTTGTTCTTTTAACAAGGGTTCCTTATGCCGGCTTTTGCTTGAGTCCAGGCTAATGGTTGCCACATGGGGAACGAAGGACACAGCCTCTGGGGGTTGACTTGATATTTCTGCGTCACATACTGAAGCGGGGGGGAGGTTTCCCCTATGGAGCATCTCAGTCACCTTTTTGGCTGGACAGGAAGTGATAACTGTGATTATGGACTCCACCTTCCCGTCCCTATTGATCTTCTTCTTTTTCTTTCCAAACTCCTTGAAGGAATTTTCTATACACAAATGTCATCCTTCCTTCATCTTCATTCTCTTCTTCCCCCGTCCAATCAGGTTTCCATCAAGCACACTCTACTGAAACTGCTAGTTAATGTCCCCAACTCCCTTCTCTCTGCGCGTCACAATAAGCTGTCTTCTAGGAATGACCCAAACTGATTGTTTACTTTTGTTCATTGGGTCTTTTTGACCTAAGTATAGGTGTAACCTTTTACCTTCTTTCCTTTTGACCTTCTTATTTGACCATGAGGAGCGGGGAATGCAGGGGTGTCCTCTGTTCCTCATGTTCAGGTCTGCTGCCTCGGGGTTGTGGGGGTGTGTCCCACATCATTAACAATGGAGGCGGGGGACAGAAAGTGCTCAGGCACCCGTTTTCAATGAACAGTCAAAACAGGGGCCTGAGCAGTTTTAGGCGGGCAGTCTGTCCGCGAACAGAACGTTCGCAGCCAGATCGTATGCATCCGGTAAGATAGCTCAGCGGGTTGAGCGCTCGCTGCTGCGATCTAAGCGTGATCTGCAGGTTCGAATCCCAGCAAGGCCAACTCAGCCTTTCATCCTTCCGAGGTCGATAAATGAGTACCAATTTCGGTTGGGTGATATTGTATGTAAATATGTGCTCTGTAAAGCGCTTTGGCTTAAGGCGCTATATAAATAACACATCATTATCCATCTGCCATACTCATTCTGCTTGATCTCACCGCTTTATCAGCCCTTCCGCCTTCCCTTTCTTCTTGTTCTGTCCTGCAATGCTTTCACTATTATCTTTCTGACCGTTCTAATATTGGTGTCCCCCAGGGTTCTGTCCTCGAACCTCTGCCTCCTTCCTTTGCGCTGTCCGTCTCTCCTCTCTCGTTCAATCTGTCAATCTTTCGTGCCACTCTTAGTTATTTTTGCCTCTTCTCTTAGGTTTTCCCTTCATGTCCCTAACACGACTCAGATTCAGAGGAACTGAGTCTCTTCAGTGTGGAAAATGAGACGTTAGCCAGATAATAGTGACAGGTCAGGTCAGGAATAATCATAGTGCCATGAAGTAGAGGCAGAGGAGCTGAAGAGTTCACAGATCGAGCAGTGTCAGAGCCGAGTGGTCCTGGCTTGACTCTACGAGCCTAAAGCGACTAAGCGAGCTGACCCAGCAAAGGGTGCATACTTTACTGGCAGCCTCCCCACCCTCAAACACAAACCCCATGCCTTTCATTCTTAATCCTCAATCTCTACAACAACAAAAAACAGAGAAATAAACCTGACATCCTGATGCCCGCCCCCTCCCCCACAATACACACCCAATCAGGATGCCCTGCTTCCCTGCCCCAATCACAGGGAGCCTGTACCTAGCATCTCGATTTTGGAAGATACAACACAGTAAAATTACATGATTTGTCCAGGATCACACACTTTCTGTAAAATGGGCAAGAGCTTGAACCCATAGATTTCAAAGAGCAGACCAGGGGTGTTGTTATGTCTTGAAAAGATCTGGGGCTAGGCTAATGTCCGGCCTGTTGGGACTCAGGGCTAGCTAGCCTCTAGGTTGTAGCCCCTGAGCTTCTATTAGGGACTACAACCAAAAGACCCCCGGGCTTTAGCTCCTCAGCACTCGCCTGCCCCCCAGTGACGGCTCTGGGGCAGACCAACGTGCGCAGGTGTTGCGACTAGAGTCTAAAACCCGCAGACTCTTAACCCGGCCTGAAGGACCACGTGCAAGCGGCGAAATCTGCAGACCACAGGCATGACCCAATCAGGGGAGTGTCAGATTTTCATCAATCGTACGTTGCTGAAATGAGCACCATTCTGTGCTAGAAATACCTGTTATTGCGGTTCAGAGGAACCTAGGACAGCAAGCACTATATGTGGACAAAAAAACGGTCTTTTCAGGTCTCTTTCTAGTTAGTGCATATAAAAGTAGGCTCAGATTTCTGAACTCGGATCTAAATCTATCAAAAAATCACAGTGACACTGAAATCAGTGATTTCCATTTTAATAAAAAATAACATCCGATGACTATATGGCTGGCCATTAGTGTTGCATAGGAAACCAAAGTTCCCGACAGGTCTTGCCGACGAGCATGCGCGGTGTTCGAAGCTCATGAGGCAAGTTTGTGTGAGAGCGAGGCATCCTCACAGCGCCACCTTAAATCCGCTCGGAGGCTGCTTGTGTGGGCGGGATTTCCTGTGCAGGAGGTCAGGCCGTGGAAATCCAGACCTGTGCACAACTGAAATAACGGTACGCTGCTGCATTGCCTGAACCCAGAAGTGTCCCTGCAGACGGGGGGTGTACCAGCCCCCACACGGGCCAAGCACAACCGTGTGTTCAGGCCGAGACCTATGCCAAACCTGCACCAGTCCTTTACAGCGGCGTTGGTGCGCAGGTTCAGGCCTCTAAGAGTCCTGCACCAGCTCCTAACAACAGAGCTGAATGAGGCCGTGGGGCCCTCTGCTTGCCAATTACAGGTCTGCGTGTGCCAGAATGGGGCCTCGCCCAGCTCTGTGCCAGCTCCAGCCCCAGACTGAGGCTGCTGCCATCCCTGTGCCAGCTCCAGCAATAATGTGTGAAGATTGAGGCCTCTCCCATCCCTGTGCCAACTCTAGCAATAATGTGTGAAGATTGAGACCGCTGCCATCCCTATGCCAGCTCCAGCAATAATGAGTGCATATTGTGTGAAGATTGAGGCCGCTCCCATCCCTGTGCCAACTCCAGCACTAATGTGTTTAGACTGAGGCCGCTCCCATCCCTCTGCCAGTTCCAGCACTAATGTGTACAGACTGAGGCCGCTCCCATCCCTGTGCCAACTCCAGCACCCCTGTGTGAAGATAGATGCCGCTCCCATCCCTGTGCCAGCTGCAGCAATAATGTGTGCAGATTGAGGCCGCTCCCATCCCTGTGCCAGCTCCAGCAATAATGTGTACAGACTGAGGCCGCTCCCATCCCTGTGCCAACTCCAGCACTACTGTGTGAAGATAGAGGCCGATCCCATCCCTGTGCCAGCTGCAGCAATAATGTGTGCAGATTGAGGCCGCTCCCATCCCCGTGCCAGCTCCAGCAATAATGTGTACAGACTGAGGCCGCTCCCATCCCTGTGCCAACTCCAGTACTACTGTGTGAAGATTGAGGCCGCTCCCATCCCTGTGCCAGCTCCAACACTAATGTGTGCAGATTGAGACCTCTGCCATCCCTGTGCCAGCTCCAGCAATAATGTGTACAGATTGAGGCCACTCCCATCCCTGTGCCAGGTCCAGCACTAATGTGTGAAGATTGAGGCCTCTCCCATCCCTGTGCCAATTCCAACACTAATGTGTGAAGATTGAGGCCGCTCCCATTCCTGTGCAGCTCCAGCAATAATGTGTAAAGATTGAGACCGCTGCCATCCCTATGCCAGGTCCAGCAATAATGAGTGCATATTGTGTGAAGATTGAGGCTGCTCCCATCCCTGTGCCAACTCCAGCACTAATGTGTTTAGACTGAGGCCGCTCCCATCCCTCTGCCAGTTCCAGCACTAATGTGTACAGACTGAGGCCGCTCCCATCCCTGTGCCAACTCCAGCACTACTGTGTGAAGATAGAGGCCGCTCCCATCCCTGTGCCAGCTGCAGCAATAATGTGTGCAGATTGAGGCCGCTCCCATCCCTGTGCCAGCTCCAGAAATAATGTGTACAGACTGAGGCCGCTCCCATCCCTGTGCCAACTCCAGCACTACTGTGTGAAGATAGAGGCCGCTCCCATCCCTGTGCCAGCTGCAGCAATAATGTGTGCAGATTGAGGCCGCTCCCATCCCTGTGCCAACTCCAGTACTACTGTGTGAAGATTGAGGCCACTCCCATCCCTGTGCCAGCTCCAACACTAATGTGTGCAGATTGAGACCTCTGCCATCCCTGTGCCAGCTCCAGCAATAATGTGTACAGATTGAGGCCACTCCCATCCCTGTGCCAGGTCCAGCACTAATGTGTGCATAATGTGTGAAGATTGAGGCCACTCCCATCCCTGTGCCAGCTCCAGCAATAATGTGTGCAGATTGAGGCCGCTCCCATCCCTGTGCCAGCTCCAGCAATAATGTGTGCAGATTGAGGCCGCTCCCATCCCTACGCCAGCTCCTGCACTAATGTGTACAGACTGAGGCCGCTCCCATGCCTGTGCCAGCTCCAGCACTAATGTGTACAGACTGAGGCTGCTCCCATCCCTGTGCCAACTCCAGTACTACTGTGTGAAGATTGAGGCTGCTCCCATCCCTGTGCCAGCTCCAACACTAATGTGTGCAGAATGAGACCTCTGCCATCCCTGTGCCAGCTCCAGCAATAATGTGTACAGACTGAAGCCACTCCCATCCCTATGCCAGGTCCAGCACTAATGTGTGCAGATTGAGACCTCTGCCATCCCTGTGCCAACTCCAGCACTAACGTGTGCAGAATGAGACCTCTGCCATCCCTGTGCCAGCTCCAGCAATAATGTGTACAGATTGAGGCCGCTCCCATGCGTGTGCCAGCTCCAGCACTAATGTGTGCAGATTGAGGCCTCTCCCATCCCTGTGCCAACTCCAGCACTAACGTGTGCAGATTGAGGCCTCTCCCATCCCTGTGCCAACTCCAGCAATAATGTATGCATAATGTGTGAAGATTGAGACCGCCCCAGCCCTGTGCCAGCTCCAGCACTAATGTTTGCATAATGTGTGAAGATTGAGACCGCTCAAAGCCCTGTGCCAGCTCCAGCACTAATGTGTGCATAATATGTGAAGATTGAGGCCGCTCCCATCCCTGTGCCAGCTCCAGCAATAATGTGTGCAGATTGAGGCCTCTCCCATCCCTGTGCCAACTCCAGCAATAATGTGTGCAGATTGAGGCCTCTCTCATCCCTGTGCCAACTCCAGCACCAATGTGTGAAGATTGAGGCCGCTCCCATCCCTGTGCCAGCTCCAGCAATAATGTGTGCAGATTGAGGCCTCTCCCATCCCTGTGCCAGCTCCAGCACTAATGTGTACAGACTGAGGTCGCTCCCATCCCTGTGCCAACTTCAGCACTAATGTGTGAAGATTGAGGCCGCTCCCATCCCTGTGCCAGCTCCAGAAATAATGTGTACAGATTGAGGCCTCTCCCTTCCCTATGCCAGATCCTGCACTAATGTGTACAGATGGAGGCCGCTCCCATCCATGTGCCAGCTCCAGCAATAATGTGTGCAGATTGAGGCCTCTCCCATCCCTGTGCCAGCACCAGCAATAATTGAGATTGAGGCCTCTACCATCTCTATACCAGCTCCATCACTAATGTGTACATAATGAGGCCTCTCCCACCCCTGTAGCAGCTCCTGTTCTAATGTGTGCAGATTGAGGCCTATTTAATCCACGTGCCAGCTCCTGTAATCATGTGTGCAGATTGAGACCTCTCCCATTCCTGTGCCAGCTCCTGTTCTAATGTGTGCAGATTGACCCTCTCTCATCCCTGTGCCAGCTCCTGTTCTAATGTGTGCAGGTTGAGGCCTCTCCCATCCCTGTGCGAGCTCCTGTTCTAATGTGTGCAGATTGAGGCCTATTCCATCCACGTGCCAGCTCCTGTAATCATGTGTGCATATTGAGACCTCTCCCATTCCTGTGCCAGCTCCTGTTGTAATGTGTGCAGATTGAAGCCTCTTCCATCCCTGTGCCAACTGCAGCACTAATGTGTGAAGATTGAGGCCACTCCCATCCCTGTGCAGCTCCAGCAATAATGTGTGCAGATTGAGGCCTCTCCCATCCCTGTGCCAACTCCAGCACTAATGTGTGAAGATTGAGGCCGCTCCCATCCCTGTGCCAGCTCCAGCAATAATGTGTGCAGATTGAGACCGCTCCCATCCCTGTGCCAGCTCCAGCACTAATGTGTGCAGATTGAGACCTTTGCCATCCCTGTGCAAGCTCCAGCAATAATGTGTGCAGATTGAGGTGGCTCCCATCCCCGTGCCAGCTCCAGCACTAATGTGTGAATATTGAGGCCACTCCCATCCCTGTGCCAGCTACAGCAATAATGTGTGAAGATTGAGGCCGCTCCCATCCCTGTGCCAGCTCCAGAAATAATGTGTGCATAATGTGTACAGATTGAGGCCTCTCCCATCCCTGTGCCAACTCCAGCACTAATGTGTGAAGATTGAGGCCGCTCCCATCCCTGTGCCAGCACCAGCAATAATTGAGATTGAGGCCTCTACCATCTCTATACCAGCTCCATCACTAATGTGTACATATTGAGGCCCCTCCCACCCCTGTGGCAGCTCCTGTTGTAATGTGTGCAGATTGAGGCCTATTCCATCCCCATGCCAGCTCCTGTAATCATGTGTGCAGATTGAGACCTCTCCCATTCCTGTGCCAGCTCCTGTTCTAATGTGTGCAGATTGAGGCCGCTCCCATGCGTGTGCCAGCTCCAGCACTAATGTGTGCAGATTGAGGCCTCTCCCATCCCTGTGCCAACTCCAGCACTAACGTGTGCAGATTGAGGCCTCTCCCATCCCTGTGCCAACTCCAGCAATAATGTATGCATAATGTGTGAAGATTGAGACCGCCCCAGCCCTGTGCCAGCTCCAGCACTAATGTTTGCATAATGTGTGAAGATTGAGACCGCTCAAAGCCCTGTGCCAGCTCCAGCACTAATGTGTGCATAATATGTGAAGATTGAGGCCGCTCCCATCCCTGTGCCAGCTCCAGCAATAATGTGTGCAGATTGAGGCCTCTCCCATCCCTGTGCCAACTCCAGCAATAATGTGTGCAGATTGAGGCCTCTCTCATCCCTGTGCCAACTCCAGCACCAATGTGTGAAGATTGAGGCCGCTCCCATCCCTGTGCCAGCTCCAGCAATAATGTGTGCAGATTGAGGCCTCTCCCATCCCTGTGCCAGCTCCAGCACTAATGTGTACAGACTGAGGTCGCTCCCATCCCTGTGCCAACTTCAGCACTAATGTGTGAAGATTGAGGCCGCTCCCATCCCTGTGCCAGCTCCAGAAATAATGTGTACAGATTGAGGCCTCTCCCTTCCCTATGCCAGATCCTGCACTAATGTGTACAGATGGAGGCCGCTCCCATCCATGTGCCAGCTCCAGCAATAATGTGTGCAGATTGAGGCCTCTCCCATCCCTGTGCCAGCACCAGCAATAATTGAGATTGAGGCCTCTACCATCTCTATACCAGCTCCATCACTAATGTGTACATAATGAGGCCTCTCCCACCCCTGTAGCAGCTCCTGTTCTAATGTGTGCAGATTGAGGCCTATTTAATCCACGTGCCAGCTCCTGTAATCATGTGTGCAGATTGAGACCTCTCCCATTCCTGTGCCAGCTCCTGTTCTAATGTGTGCAGATTGACCCTCTCTCATCCCTGTGCCAGCTCCTGTTCTAATGTGTGCAGGTTGAGGCCTCTCCCATCCCTGTGCGAGCTCCTGTTCTAATGTGTGCAGATTGAGGCCTATTCCATCCACGTGCCAGCTCCTGTAATCATGTGTGCATATTGAGACCTCTCCCATTCCTGTGCCAGCTCCTGTTGTAATGTGTGCAGATTGAAGCCTCTTCCATCCCTGTGCCAACTGCAGCACTAATGTGTGAAGATTGAGGCCACTCCCATCCCTGTGCAGCTCCAGCAATAATGTGTGCAGATTGAGGCCTCTCCCATCCCTGTGCCAACTCCAGCACTAATGTGTGAAGATTGAGGCCGCTCCCATCCCTGTGCCAGCTCCAGCAATAATGTGTGCAGATTGAGACCGCTCCCATCCCTGTGCCAGCTCCAGCACTAATGTGTGCAGATTGAGACCTTTGCCATCCCTGTGCAAGCTCCAGCAATAATGTGTGCAGATTGAGGTGGCTCCCATCCCCGTGCCAGCTCCAGCACTAATGTGTGAATATTGAGGCCACTCCCATCCCTGTGCCAGCTACAGCAATAATGTGTGAAGATTGAGGCCGCTCCCATCCCTGTGCCAGCTCCAGAAATAATGTGTGCATAATGTGTACAGATTGAGGCCTCTCCCATCCCTGTGCCAACTCCAGCACTAATGTGTGAAGATTGAGGCCGCTCCCATCCCTGTGCCAGCACCAGCAATAATTGAGATTGAGGCCTCTACCATCTCTATACCAGCTCCATCACTAATGTGTACATATTGAGGCCCCTCCCACCCCTGTGGCAGCTCCTGTTGTAATGTGTGCAGATTGAGGCCTATTCCATCCCCATGCCAGCTCCTGTAATCATGTGTGCAGATTGAGACCTCTCCCATTCCTGTGCCAGCTCCTGTTCTAATGTGTGCAGATTGAGCCTCTCCCATCCCTGTGCCAGCTCCTGTTCTAAGGTGTGCAGGTTGAGGCCTGTCCCATCCCTGTGCGAGCTCCTGTTCTAATGTGTGCAGATTGAGGCCTATTCCATCCACGTGCCAGCTCCTGTAATCATGTGTGCATATTGAGACCTCTCCCATTCCTGTGCCAGCTCCTGTTCTAATGTGTGCAGATTGAGGCCTCTTCCATCCCTGTGCCAACTGCAGCACTAATGTGTGAAGATTGAGGCCACTCCCATCCCTGTGCCAGCTCCAGCAATAATGTGTGAAGATTGAGGCCGCTCCCATCCCTGTGCCAGCTCCAGAAATAATGTGTGCATAATGTGTACAGATTGAGGCCTCTCCCTTCCCTACGCCAGCTCATGCACTAATGTGTACAGAAGGAGGCCGCTCCCATCCCTGTGCCAGCTCCAGCAATCATGTGCGAAGATTGAGGCCGCTCCCATCCCTGTGCCAGCTCCAGCAATAATGTTTGCAGATTGAGGCTGCTCCCCTCCCTGTACCAGCTCCAGCACTAATGTGTGCAGATTGAGGTCTCTCCCATCCCTGTGCCAACTCCAGCACAAATGTGTGCATGATGTGTGCAGATTGAGGCCGCTCCCATCTCTGTGCCAGCTCCAGAACTAATGTGTGCAGATTGAAGCCTCTCCCATCTCTGTGCCAGCTCCAGCACTAATGTGTACAGATGGAGGCTATTCCCATCCCTGTGCCAGCTCCTGTTCTAATGTGTACAGATTGAGGCCATTCCCATCCCTGTGCCAGCTCTTGTTCTAATGTGTGCAGATTGAGGCCTTGCCCATCCCTGTGCTAGCTCCTGTTCTAATGTGTGCAGATTGAGACCTTGCCCATCCCTGTGCCAGCTCCCGTACTAATGTGTGCAGATTGAAGCCATTCCCATCCCTGTGCCAGCTCCTGTTCTAATGTGTGCAGTTGAGGCCTTGCCCATCCCTGTGCTCGCTCCTGTTCTAATGTGTGCAGATTGAGGCCTTGACCATCCCAGTGCCAGCTCCTGTACTAATGTGTGCAGATTGAGGCCATTCCCATCCCAGTGCCAGCTCCTGTCCTAATGTGTACAGATTGAGACCTCTGTCATCCCTGTACCAGCTCCTGCTCGAATGTGTGCAGATTGCGGCCTCTCCCATCCCTATTTCAGCTCTTGTTCTAATGTGTGCAGATTGAGGCCATTCCTATCCGTGTGCCAGCTCTTGTTCTAATGTGTGCAGATTGAGGCCTCTTCCATCCCTGTGCCAACTGCAGCACTAATGTGTGAAGATTGAGGCCACTCCCATCCCTGTGCCAGCTCCAGCAATAATGTGTGAAGATTGAGGCCGCTCCCATCCCTGTGCCAGCTCCAGAAATAATGTGTGCATAATGTGTACAGATTGAGGCCTCTCCCTTCCCTACGCCAGCTCCTGCACTAATGTGTACAGACGGAGGCCGCTCCCATCCCTGTGCCAGCTCCAGCAATCATGTGTACAGATTGAGGCCTCTCCCATCCCTGTGCCAACTCCAGCACTAATGTGTGAAGATTGAGGCCGCTCCCATCCCTGTGCCAGCTCCAGCAATAATGTGTGAAGATTGAGGCCGCTCCCATCCTTGTGCCAGCTCCAGAAATAATGTGTGCACAATGTGTATAGATTGAGGCCTCCCCCTTCCCTACGCCAGCTCCTGCACTAATGTGTACAGACGGAGGCCGCTCCCATCCCTGTGCCAGCTCCAGCAATAATGTGTGCAGATTGAGGCCTCTCCCATCCCTGTGCCAACTCCAGCACTAATGTGTGAAGATTGAGGCCGCTCCCATCCCTGTGCCAGCTCCAGCAATAATGTTTACAGATTGAGGCCGCTCCCATCCCTGTGCCAACTCCAGCAATAATGTGTGAAGATTTAGGTGGCTCCCATCCCCGTGCCAGCTCCAGCACAAATGTGTGCATGATGTGTGCAGACTGAGGCCGCTCCCATCTCTGTGCCAGATCCAGAGCTAATGTGTGCATATTGAGGCCTCTCCCATCTCTGTACCAGCTCCAGCACTAATGTGTACAGATGGAGGCCATTCCCATCCCTGTGCCAGCTCCTGTTCTAATGTGTACAGATTGAGGCCTTGCCCATCCCTGTGCCAGCTCCTGTTCTAATGTGTGCAGATTGACGCCTCTTCCATCCCTGTGCCAACTGCAGCACTAATGTGTGAAGATTGAGGCCACTCCCATCCCTGTGCCAGCTCCAGCAATAATGTGTGAAGATTGAGGCCGCTCCCATCCCTGTGCCAGCTCCAGAAATAATGTGTGCATAATGTGCACAGATTGAGGCCTCTCCCTTCCCTACGCCGGCTCCTGCACTAATGTGTACAGACGGAGGCCGCTCCCATCCCTGTGCCAGCTCCAGCAATAATGTGTGCAGATTGAGGCCTCTCCGATCCCTGTGCCAACTCCAGCACTAATGTGTGAAGATTGAGGCCGCTCCCATCCCTGTGCCAGCTCCAGCAATAATGCATGCAGATTGAGGCCGCTCCCATCCCTGTGCCAGCTCCAGCACTAATGTGTGCAGATTGAGACCTCTGCCATCCCTGTGCAAGCTCCAGCAATAATGTGTGCAGATTGAGGTCTCTCCCATCCCTGTGCCAACTCCAGCACTAATGTGTGAAGATTTAGGTGGCTCCCATCCCCGTGCCAGCTCCAGCACTAATGTGTGAATATTGAGCCACTCCCATCCCTGTGCCAGCTACAGCAATAATGTGTGAAGATTGAGGCCGCTCCCATCCCTGTGCCAGCTCCAGAAATAGTGTGCATAATGAGTACAGATTGAGGCCTCTCCCTTCCCTACGCCAGCTCCTGCACTAATGTGTACAGACGGAGGCTGCTCCCATCCCTGTGCCAGCTCCAGCAATAATGTGTGCAGATTGAGGCCTCTCCCATCCCTGTGCCAACTCCAGCACTAATGTGTGAAGATTGAGGCCTCTTCCATCCCTGTGCCAACTTCAGCACTAATGTGTGAAGATTGAGGCCGCTCCCATCCCTGTGCCAGCTCCAGAAATAATGTGTACAGATTGAGGCCTCTCCCTTCCCTATGCCAGATCCTGCACTAATGTGTACAGATGGAGGCCGCTCCCATCCATGTGCCAGCTCCAGCAATAATGTGTGCAGATTGAGGCCTCTCCCATCCCTGTGCCAGCACCAGCAATAATTGAGATTGAGGCCTCTACCATCTCTATACCAGCTCCATCACTAATGTGTACATAATGAGGCCTCTCCCACCCCTGTAGCAGCTCCTGTTCTAATGTGTGCAGATTGAGGCCTATTTAATCCACGTGCCAGCTCCTGTAATCATGTGTGCAGATTGAGACCTCTCCCATTCCTGTGCCAGCTCCTGTTCTAATGTGTGCAGATTGACCCTCTCTCATCCCTGTGCCAGCTCCTGTTCTAATGTGTGCAGGTTGAGGCCTCTCCCATCCCTGTGCGAGCTCCTGTTCTAATGTGTGCAGATTGAGGCCTATTCCATCCACGTGCCAGCTCCTGTAATCATGTGTGCATATTGAGACCTCTCCCATTCCTGTGCCAGCTCCTGTTGTAATGTGTGCAGATTGAAGCCTCTTCCATCCCTGTGCCAACTGCAGCACTAATGTGTGAAGATTGAGGCCACTCCCATCCCTGTGCAGCTCCAGCAATAATGTGTGCAGATTGAGGCCTCTCCCATCCCTGTGCCAACTCCAGCACTAATGTGTGAAGATTGAGGCCGCTCCCATCCCTGTGCCAGCTCCAGCAATAATGTGTGCAGATTGAGACCGCTCCCATCCCTGTGCCAGCTCCAGCACTAATGTGTGCAGATTGAGACCTTTGCCATCCCTGTGCAAGCTCCAGCAATAATGTGTGCAGATTGAGGTGGCTCCCATCCCCGTGCCAGCTCCAGCACTAATGTGTGAATATTGAGGCCACTCCCATCCCTGTGCCAGCTACAGCAATAATGTGTGAAGATTGAGGCCGCTCCCATCCCTGTGCCAGCTCCAGAAATAATGTGTGCATAATGTGTACAGATTGAGGCCTCTCCCATCCCTGTGCCAACTCCAGCACTAATGTGTGAAGATTGAGGCCGCTCCCATCCCTGTGCCAGCTCCAGCAATAATTGAGATTGAGGCCTCTACCATCTCTATACCAGCTCCATCACTAATGTGTACATATTGAGGCCTCTCCCACCCCTGTAGCAGCTCCTGTTCTGATGTGTGCAGATTGAGGCCTATTCAATCCACGTGCCAGCTCCTGTAATCATGTGTGCAGATTGAGACCTCTCCCATTCCTGTGCCAGCTCCTGTTCTAATGTGTGCAGATTGAGCCTCTCCCATCCCTGTGCCAGCTCCTGTTCTAAGGTGTGCAGGTTGAGGCCTGTCCCATCCCTGTGCGAGCTCCTGTTCTAATGTGTGCAGATTGAGGCCTATTCCATCCACGTGCCAGCTCCTGTAATCATGTGTGCATATTGAGACCTCTCCCATTCCTGTGCCAGCTCCTGTTCTAATGTGTGCAGATTGAGGCCTCTTCCATCCCTGTGCCAACTGCAGCACTAATGTGTGAAGATTGAGGCCACTCCCATCCCTGTGCCAGCTCCAGCAATAATGTGTGAAGATTGAGGCCGCTCCCATCCCTGTGCCAGCTCCAGAAATAATGTGTGCATAATGTGTACAGATTGAGGCCTCTCCCTTCCCTACGCCAGCTCATGCACTAATGTGTACAGACGGAGGCCGCTCCCATCCCTGTGCCAGCTCCAGCAATCATGTGCGAAGATTGAGGCCGCTCCCATCCCTGTGCCAGCTCCAGCAATAATGTTTGCAGATTGAGGCTGCTCCCCTCCCTGTACCAGCTCCAGCACTAATGTGTGCAGATTGAGGTCTCTCCCATCCCTGTGCCAACTCCAGCACAAATGTGTGCATGATGTGTGCAGATTGAGGCCGCTCCCATCTCTGTGCCAGCTCCAGAACTAATGTGTGCAGATTGAAGCCTCTCCCATCTCTGTGCCAGCTCCAGCACTAATGTGTACAGATGGAGGCTATTCCCATCCCTGTGCCAGCTCCTGTTCTAATGTGTACAGATTGAGGCCATTCCCATCCCTGTGCCAGCTCTTGTTCTAATGTGTGCAGATTGAGGCCTTGCCCATCCCCGTGCTAGCTCCTGTTCTAATGTGTGCAGATTGAGACCTTGCCCATCCCTGTGCCAGCTCCCGTACTAATGTGTGCAGATTGAAGCCATTCCCATCCCTGTGCCAGCTCCTGTTCTAATGTGTGCAGTTGAGGCCTTGCCCATCCCTGTGCTCACTCCTGTTCTAATGTGTGCAGATTGAGGCCTTGACCATCCCAGTGCCAGCTCCTGTACTAATGTGTGCAGATTGAGGCCATTCCCATCCCAGTGCCAGCTCCTGTCCTAATGTGTACAGATTGAGACCTCTGTCATCCCTGTACCAGCTCCTGCTCGAATGTGTGCAGATTGCGGCCTCTCCCATCCCTATTTCAGCTCTTGTTCTAATGTGTGCAGATTGAGGCCATTCCTATCCCTGTGCCAGCTCTTGTTCTAATGTGTGCAGATTGAGGCCTCTTCCATCCCTGTGCCAACTGCAGCACTAATGTGTGAAGATTGAGGCCACTCCCATCCCTGTGCCAGCTCCAGCAATAATGTGTGAAGATTGAGGCCGCTCCCATCCCTGTGCCAGCTCCAGAAATAATGTGTGCATAATGTGTACAGATTGAGGCCTCTCCCTTCCCTACGCCAGCTCCTGCACTAATGTGTACAGACGGAGGCCGCTCCCATCCCTGTGCCAGCTCCAGCAATCATGTGTACAGATTGAGGCCTCTCCCATCCCTGTGCCAACTCCAGCACTAATGTGTGAAGATTGAGGCCGCTCCCATCCCTGTGCCAGCTCCAGCAATAATGTTTGCAGATTGAGGCCGCTCCCATCCCTGTGCCAGATCCAGCACTAATGTGTGCAGATTGAGGTCTCTCCCATCCCTGTGCCAACTCCAGCACAAATGTGTGCATGATGTGTGCAGATTGAGGCCGCTCCCATCTCTGTGCCAGCTCCAGAACTAATGTGTGCAGATTGAATCCTCTCCCATCTCTGTGCCAGCTCCAGCACTAATGTGTACAGATGGAGGCCATTCCCATCCCTGTGCCAGCTCCTGTTCTAATGTGTACAGATTTAGGCCATTCCCATCCCTGTGCCAGCTCTTGTTCTAATGTGTGCAGATTGAGGCCTTGCCCATCCCTGTGCTAGCTCCTGTTCTAATGTGTGCAGATTGAGGCCTTTCCCATCCCTGTGCCAGCTCCCGTACTAATGTGTGCAGATTGAGGTCATTCCCATCCCTGTGCCAGCTCCTGTTCTAATGTGTGCAGTTGAGGTCTTGCCCATCCCTGTGCTCGCTCCTGTTCTAATGTGTGCAGATTGAGGCCTTGACCATCCCAGTGCCAGCTCCTGTACTAATGTGTACAGACGGAGGCCGCTCCCATCCCTGTGCCAGCTCCAGCAATCATGTGTACAGATTGAGGCCTCTCCCATCCCTGTGCCAACTCCAGCACTAATGTGTGAAGATTGAGGCCGCTCCCATCCCTGTGCCAGCTCCAGCAATAATGTTTGCAGATTGAGGCCGCTCCCATCCCTGTGCCAGATCCAGCACTAATGTGTGCAGATTGAGGTCTCTCCCATCCCTGTGCCAACTCCAGCACAAATGTGTGCATGATGTGTGCAGATTGAGGCCGCTCCCATCTCTGTGCCAGCTCCAGAACTAATGTGTGCAGATTGAATCCTCTCCCATCTCTGTGCCAGCTCCAGCACTAATGTGTACAGATGGAGGCCATTCCCATCCCTGTGCCAGCTCCTGTTCTAATGTGTACAGATTTAGGCCATTCCCATCCCTGTGCCAGCTCTTGTTCTAATGTGTGCAGATTGAGGCCTTGCCCATCCCTGTGCTAGCTCCTGTTCTAATGTGTGCAGATTGAGGCCTTTCCCATCCCTGTGCCAGCTCCCGTACTAATGTGTGCAGATTGAGGTCATTCCCATCCCTGTGCCAGCTCCTGTTCTAATGTGTGCAGTTGAGGTCTTGCCCATCCCTGTGCTCGCTCCTGTTCTAATGTGTGCAGATTGAGGCCTTGACCATCCCAGTGCCAGCTCCTGTACTAATGTGTGCAGATTGAGGCCATTCCCATCCCAGTGCCAGATCCTGTCCTAATGTGTACAGATTGAGACCTCTGTCATCCCTGTACCAGCTCCTGCTCTAATGTGTGCAGATTGCAGCCTCTCCCATCCCTATTTCAGCTCCCGTTCTAATGTGTGCAGATTGAGGCCTTGCCCATCCCTGGGCCAGCTCATGTTCTAATAAGTACAGATTGAGGCCATTCCCATCCCTGTGCCAGCTCCTGTTCTAATGTGTGCAGATTGAGGCCTTGCCCATCCCTGTGACAGCTCCTGTTCTAATGTGTGCAGATTAAGGCCTTGCCCATCCCTGTGCCAGCTCCTGTACTAATGTATGCAGATTGAGGCCATTCCCATCCCAGTGCCAGCTCCTGCCCTAATGTGTACAGATTGAGACCTCTGTCATCCCTGTACCAGCTCCTGCTCTAATGTGTGCAGATTGCGGCCTCTCCCATCCCTATTTCAGCTCATGTTCTAATGTGTGCAGATTGAGGCCTTGCCCATCCCTGTGCCAGCTCATGTTCTAATGTGTACAGATTGAGGCCATTCCCATCCCTATGCCAGCTCTTGTTCTAATGTGTGCAGAGGGAGGCCTTGCCCATCCCTGTGCCAGCTCCTGTTCTAATGTGTGCAGATTGAGGCCTTGCCCATCCCTGTGCCAGCTCCTGTACTAATGTGTGCAGATTGAGGCCATTCCCATCCCAGTGCCAGCTCCTGTCCTAATGTGTACAGATTGAGACCTCTGTCATCCCTGAACCAGCTCCTGCTCTAATGTGTGCAGATTGCGGCCTCTCCCATCCCTATTTCAGCTCCTGTTGTAATCTGTGCAGATTGAGGCATTGCCCATCTCTGTGCCAGATCCTGTTCTATTGTGTGCAGATTGAGGCCTCTACCATCTCTATACCAGCTCCATCACTAATGTGTACATATTGAGGCCTCTCCCACCCCTGTATCAGCTCCTGTTCTAATGTGTGCAGATTGAGGCCTATTCCATCCCCCTGCCAGCTCCTGTAATCATGTGTGCAGATTGAGACCTCTCCCATCCCTGTGCCAGCTCCAGTTCTAATGTGTGCAGGTTGAGGCCTCTCCCATCCCTGTGCAAGCTCCTGTTCTAATGTGTGCAGACCAAGACCCGTGCCATCTCCTATACTAATGTGTGCAGATTGAGACCTCTGTCATCCCTGGGCCAGCTCCTGTACTAATATATGCAGATTGAGACCTCTGCCATCCCTGTGCCAGCTCCTGTTATAATCTGTGCAGATTGAGCTTCTCCAATCCCTGTGCCAGCTCCTATTCTAATGTGTGCAGATTGAGGCCTCTCCCATCCCTGTGCCAGCTCCTGTACTAATGTATGCAGATTGAGGCCATTCCCATCCCAGTGCCAGCTCCTGTCCTAATGTGTACAGATTGAGACCTTGCCCATCCCTATTTCAGCTCCTGTTCTAATGTGTGCAGATTGAGGCCTTGCCCATCCCTATTTCAGCTCCTGTTCTAATGTGTGCAGATTGAGGCCTTGCCCATCCCTATTTCAGCTCCTGTTCTAATGTGTGCAGATTGAGGCCTTGCCCATCCCTGTGCCAGATCCTGTTCTATTGTGTGCAGATTGAGGCCTCTACCATCTCTATACCAGCTCCATCACTAATGTGTACATATTGAGGCCTCTCCCACCCCTGTGGCAGCTCCTGTTGTAATGTGTGCAGATTGAGGCCTATTCCATCCCCATGCCAGCTCCTGTAATCATGTGTGCAGATTGAGACCTCTCCCATTCCTGTGCCAGCTCCTGTTATAATGTGTGCAGATTGAGCCTCTCTCATCCCTGTGCCAGCTCCAGTTCTAATGTGTGCAGGTTGAGGCCTCTCCCATCCCTGTGCGAGCTCCTGTTCTAATGTGTGCAGACCGAGACCCGTGCCATCTCCTGTACTAATGTGTGCAGATTGAGACCTCTGTCATCCCTGTGCCAGCTCCTGTTATAATGTGTGCAGTTTGAGGCCTCTCCCATCCCTGTGCCAGCTCCTGTACTAATGTATGCAGATTGAGGCCATTCCCATCCCAGTGCCAGCTCCTATCCTAATGTGTACAGATTGAGACCTCTGTCATCCCTGTACCAACTCCTGCTCTAATGTGTGCAGATTGCGGCCTCTCCCATCCCTATTTCAGCTCCCGTTCTAATGTGTGCAGAGTGAGGCCTTGCCCATCCCTGTGCCAGCTCATGTTCTAATGTGTATAGATTGAGGCATTCCCATCCCTGTGCCAGCTCCCGTTCTAATGTGTGCAGATTGAGGACTTGCCCATCCCTGTGCCAGCTCCTGTTCTAATGTTTGCAGATTAAGTCCTTGCCCATCCCTGTGCCAGCTCCTGTACTAATGTATGCAGATTGAGGCCATTCCCATCCCAGTGCCAGCTCCTGTCCTAATGTGTACAGATTGAGCCCTCTGTCATCCCTGTACCAGCTCTTGCTCTAATGTGTGCAGATTGCGGCCTCTCCCATCCCTATTTCAGCTCCTGTTCTAATGTGTGCAGATTGAGGCCTTGCCCATCCCTGTGCCAGCTCCTGTTCTAATGTGTGCAAATTGAGGCCTTGTCCATCCCTATTTCAGCTCCTGATCTATTGTGTGCAGATTGAGGCCTCTACCATCTCTATACCAACTCCATCACTAATGTGTACATATTGAGGCCTCTCCCACCCCTGTGGCAGCTCCTGTTCTAATGTGTGCAGATTGAGGCCTATTCCATCCCTGTGCCAGCTCCTGTAATCATGTGCAGATTGAGACCTCTCCCATTCCTGTGCCAGCTCCTGTTCTAATGTGTGCAGATTGAGCCTCTCCCATCCCTGTGCCAGCTCCTGTTCTAATGTGTGCAGGTTGAGGCCTCTCCCATCCCTGTGCGAGCTCCTGTTCTAATGTGTGCAGACCGAGACCCGTGCCATCTCCTGTACTGTGTGCAGATTGAGACCTCTACTATCCCTGTGCCAGCTCCTGTACTAATGTGTGCAATTTGCGGCCTCTCCCTTCCCTGTGCCAGCTCCTGTTCTAATGTGTGCAGGTTGAGGCCTCTGTCGTCCCTGGGCCAGCTCCTGTACTAATATAAGCAGACTGAGACCTCCGCCATCCCTGTGCCAGCTCCTGTTGTAATCTGTGCAGATTGATCCTCTCCAATCACTGTGCCAGCTCCTTTTCTAATGTGTGCAGATTGAGGCCTCTCCCATCCCTGTGCCAGCTCCTGTTCTAATGTTTGCAGATTGAGGCCTCTCCCATCCCTGTGCCAGCCCCTGTTCTAATGAGTGCAGATTGAAGCCTCTCCCATCCCTGTGCCAGCTCCTGTTCTGTACGGATTGAAGCCTTTCCCATCCCTGTGCCAGCTCCTGTTCTAATGTTTGCAGATTGAGGCCTCTCCCATCCCTGTGCCAGCTCCTGTTCTAATGTGTGCAGATCGAGCCTCTCCCATCCCTGTGCCAGCTCCTGTTCTGTACGGATTGAAGCCTTTCCCATCCCTGTGCCAGTTCCTTTTCTAATGTGTACGGATTGAGGCCATTCCCATCCCTGTGCCAGCTCCTGTTCTAATGTGTGGAAATTGAGCCTCTCCCATACCTGTGCCAGCTCCTGTTCTAATGTGTGCAGACCAAGACCTGTGCCATCTCCTGTACTAATGTGTGCAGATTAAGGCCTCTCCCTGTGCCAGCTCCTGTTCGAATGTGTGCAGGTTGAGGCCTCTGCCGCCCCTGTGCCAGCTCCTGTACTAATATGTGCAAATTGAGACCTCTCCCATCCTTGTGCCAGCTCCTGTTCTGATGTGTACGGATTGAAGCCTCTCCCATCCCTGTGCTAGCTCCTGTTCTAATGTTTGCAGATTGAGCCCTCTCCCATCCCTGTGCCAGCTCCTGTTCTAATGTTTGCATATTGAGGTCTCTCCCATCCCTGTGCCAGCTCCTGTTCTAATGTGTACGGATTGGGGCCATTCCCATCCCTAATGTTTGCAGATTGAGGCCTCTCCCATTCCTGTGCCAGCTCCTGTCCTAATGTTTGCAGATTGAGGCCTCTCCCATCCCTGTGCCAGCTCCTGTTCTAATGTGTGCAGGCTGAGGCCTCTGCCGTCCCTGTGCCAGCTCCTGTACTAATATGTGCAAATTGAGACCCCTGCCATCCCTGTGCCAGCTCCTGTTGTAATCTGTGCAGATTGAGCCTCTCCCATCCCTGTGCCAGCTCATGTTGTAATATGTGCAGATTGAGACCTCTGCCACCCCTGTGGCAGCTTCTGTTCTAATGTGTGCAAAATGAGATTGGCACCCCTGTGTCAGATCCTCTTCTAATGTGTACATACCGAGACATGTACCATCTCCTGTACTAATGTGTGCAGATTGAGCCTCTCTCATCCCTATGCCAGCTCCTGTACTAATGTGTGCAGGTTAAGACCTCTGCCATCCCTGCGCCAACTTTTGTTCTAATGTGTACAGACCGAGACCTTTGCCATCTCCTGTACTAATGTGGGCAGATTGAGACCTCTGCCATCCCTTTGCCAGCTTTTGTTCTAATGTGTACAGACCGAGACCTGTGCCATCTCCTGTCCTAAATGGTGTAGATTGAGGCCATTCCGATCCCTGTGCCAGCTCCTGTTCTAATGTGTACAGATGGAGGCCTCTCCTATCCCTGTGCGACCTTCTGTTCTAATGTGTGCAGGTTGAGGACTCTCCCATCCCTGTGCCACCTCCTGTAATCCTTGTTGCTTGGAGTTCCTTGAGGAGCGCCAGGTCACATGTGGTCCTGGAGCGGCACCAGGTTTTTTCTTCTTTTATGATGACTCTTTTGATGACCAACAGGTTCAGTTCTTGCGTGTATCAGGGTACTAACGGTTTTGGTTTACAGGTGCGTCGTTTCAGAGGCGCGTGTTGGTCGACGGCCGCTAAGAGGGTGTCATTGAGTGCTTCCAGTAGAGAGTTGGAGTTTAGTTGCGGGTGTTTGGTCCATGTGAGGTGTAGTTTGGCAAGGGCTTCCGTGAGGGCTTCCCCCAGGAGGTTTTTGTGTTTCTGCTTTGAGTGCTCGACTGGGGTGGTGTGCAGGATGTTGAACGGCACGGCCAGGTGGTCAGACCAGTTAAGTGGAAAATGAGAGCTGCAGTGGAGGGAAGGCAGTGCTGTGATGATTAGGTTGAGGATGTTACCTTTCTTGTGGGTTGGGTATTTTGTATGCTGTGTGAGGCTGAGGGTGTTAAGAAGGCAGAGGAGAGCTTCCTTCATCGGTTTGGTGGCCTTGTTGCCTGGGAGGTTGAAGTCGCCTATGAAGATGTTGTTGGCGTGCGTGAAGGAAATGGTGGTGACCAGGTCGGTGAAGTCTCTGATGAAGGCAGTGTTGAGTTTGGGTGGTCTATAGATGAGATGTAAGATGACTGTGTCTGGATGTAAGGTGACTGTGTCCGTCAGGGAAAGCAGGAAACGGAAGGAGAGGAAGGAGAGGACGGAAGGAGCCAATGTTGTCAACGTCAAGTCTGGTGCAGGACCATGAGGTATTGTGGATGACTGCGAGGCCTCCTCCTGTCTTGTTCGGCCGATCTCTGTGTTGTATGCTGTAGCCGTCGGGGACAAGGACGTCTAGGATGTGGGTGTCAGCCAGGTTTCGGTGATGAAGATGACGTCATGGTCGTGTGTAGTGATGAGGTTGGCAATGTCTGCTGCATGAGTGATAGCTGAACGGACGTTGACGAACATCAACTTCTGTGTTGTGGGTGGTGAGGGGGTGCTAATGGGCTTGAAGCTGGTGTGATTGAGGTTGCTGTTTTGCAGAGTTCATGCCTTAGAGGAGGAACAATGATGTTGGTGTTGCCTGGTGATGGTGGGGGTGGCCTGTAGGGATGGAGGGAGAAAACATATGTCCATGAGTGCTTGCCTGTTGTCTGAGCAGGGGTTCAGTCGCTGGGTCCTTCTGGTCCAAACAGGAATTGCCATTTTCTTCATCTGCCCTTCACTCTGGACGCCCGGGCAAAAGACACACTTGACCTGAGAGTTAAGAGCAGAAAGGCAGAGCCAGGGCTAAGAAGGTGGGTGGAGCTTGGGCCACGTGACCTAGATCCACTTGCACCTGCCCACCAACTGCAAAGGAGAAGAGCCTGAAAGGCTGCTTAAGTAGGGAAAAGGGGCGGCAAAACAGGAAGTCACCAACAGCTTAGTAGATTGACACGTGGGCGGGGCTTAGGCCATGTGACCTAGATCCACTTGCACTTGCTCACCAACTGCAATCTGGTAACGATGTCAGGCCGGCCAACAAGTGAACTAGGCTGACGTAGTTATTCAGGGTCGGATCCAGTGGAAAAAGTTCATCTTTGGAGAAATCCTGGAGCTGAAATCCCGACAGCAGAAACAGGGTCCAGGTGTCGGGAGATACCTTTGCAAAGTTGACCAATCGTAAAGAAAGACCTCAAAGTCGGAGAAGGCACATCCCAAGGCCAAAGAGGGGTATGTAGTTGCCGGATCCATGGGCATTTCCCATTCGACTTTCCGTGTGCCGGGTTATGGGTATACACACTTCTTCAGCACGCTCCGGGCATTGGCGCAGTCTGAGGATGCCACATGCCTCGAATCTCCTTGGTGTTAGCTTGTAGGGAGTGGTCTCTGCTGGAATGCAGAAACTCCAGTGACTGAGGAGGGTGAGAGATTCTCTGATTGACATGGACGTTCTATTCCTGATATTTCTTGCGTCTACACAACCACACTCTTTGCCATTGGCAGAGTTCTTTGCACACAAATCAGACTTTAGCAGCATTTGAAGTCTGCAGGGCTTGGTAGTTTGCAACATCTTCACACTCTGTGGACAGGTGACAGAACCTTGACACAAAACTCCTCCACCAACAATACAGTTGCTGACTATACGGTGCTATGGCTCTCTGCTTCATGTGGTTCTTCGACTCGTCTCCTCAAGGGACCGCCTGCGTGTCCCCGACAAATTCTCCGATCCCCTGTCCTCCTCATGGTATGTACACCACTGCCAGAGTGGCCAGGTTCTGCTTACATAGCTTCCCAACACTTTAACACAAAACAGACAGGCATAAGGACTCAGTCCTCCAGAACTGCATAAAGGTCCCACTACTCCTGGAAACACTAATGAGCAGGCTGGCTTTGCCATGCCCTGGAGATACAGCACCAGCTCAGAACAAGACACAGGAGGTGGAGAGATCATCAACCTCTCTAGAGAGCTTCTGCTGCAGGCCAAGGCCATGTCTTGTGCAAACCCATCACTGCATTCATAGACAGCTCACTATAGACAAGAGAAGCACCCAAGGTCCTCTAGGACCACACCATTCTTCCACCCCACTGTGGCTAACGTCTCATTTTCCACAGAGGACTGGCCTCTGCATTCTGGCGGGTGTGATGCGTAGCCAACAGGGGCATGGCTCATGCCATGATGGAAGGGACTCCACTATTCGCAAAGCTTCAATGACATAAGAGAGAATGCGGACAATATGGAGACCATTGGTACTGCTCCGCTCTAGCGATCCATTTGGTCCTCAGGATCTCCACTCATCAATGGTTATTTAAATCGCGTTCCAGTCACGTCCAGGCCCGATCCATGCTGATGAGCCCTGGGAGAACCTATCAGGTTTGCGGCCTGGCACACAGACCTACGAGCGCTCCACCACTGGGAAAATGTTGAGGCATGCCACAAGTGCACCTATTTAATGGCTGCAGGACCCAGCACGTGTGCCATGAAACAGGCTCATTCCATCCACCTCCGTGCATATGTGCTTCTCCGCAGCAACTTCTCTGCCAGGGCTGGACTGGTAAACTAAAGTGGCCCTGGAAATGTTTTTTAAAGTGGCCCCACATTAACATATACTGGAAGCTTTGTAACACATTATTTACTTCATCCCACTCAAGAGGCCCTTGGTGCTCCAGACCTCCCTGTAGGCCAGTCCACTCCTGTGTAACCACAAAGAAGAGGCCCATGGTGCAGGTGCCCACCAGGAAATCTCCAGAGTTCCCTGTAGGCCAGTCCACTCCTGTGCAACCTCCCAGAAGAGGCCCATGGTGCAGATGCCCACCAGGAAATCTCCAGAGTTCCCTGTAGGCCAGTCCACCATGGTCTGCGGCCTACGACTGTGCAGGTAGCAGCTTCTGGTATAAGCAGCTGCCCTATCTGGTTCTACAGCCTTTCCCTCTGCATTCGCTGCTTCTGTCATGTGTGACCGCCATTTCTCGGACCCTGCAGTCCATGCTCATCCCACTCCCGCTGGCAGTCGCTCCTGGCGTATGCGGGCACTGTTATTTCAGTGCCTCTGCCTTGGCGCAACCTTTTCCCTCTTGTTGTTCGCTGCTTGTAGCATGGGCAGTCGCAATGGAGTAACTTTGTTGAAAATGTTGGTGGGGACATGACATCTAAAGGAAAGTGGCCCCTGCCAAATGAGGGGGACAAAATTGTGTGCCCCGAAAGTTGCGGGCGGGCGGTACAAACATCCTTGTCCTACCCCTAAAATTACAGCCATGGTCAGTCGCTGCGTTCCCCACACCTCTTCTTTTTCCACCTGACCCTTTTCATTGGCTGCCGTAGCCTTCCTGAATAAGGCCCTCGTTGTCCAGAATGCATCTGATTCTGAAATCTCCTTATTCAAGGAACCTGTATGAATGCAGATGTGTGTCTGTTGTGAGACAGGCATGGTATCCTAATATACCTAAATATAAGAAACAACGATTGGGAGGCCGTGCTTTCTCAGTTGCAGGGCCTAGGCTTTGGAATTCATTGCCGGAAAGGTTGAGGAAAGTCGAGGATTTCAGATCTTTCAAACAAAATTTGAAAACTTTCCTTTTCAGATAAATTCTGCCTCACACGGTTACCCCTGATTTCTTGCATCTGTCTTGTTACCAGTTGTTTTAAGCACCAGGATGCCTTGGGTGAAAGAGCGCTATATAAATAGCTGATTGATTGATTGAAGAGATGACACAGACAGATAAGTAGATTTTCAAAACCTTTATTTTCAATGGTCAGGATGGGATAATGCCTACCTTGCCCTAACTCTAAGGTGGGGATGTTCCCTAATGAAAGGAAAACTAAGGGAAGTCGAAGTCGCTCAGTCCAAAGGAGAATACTGTCTGTGTGAAACCCTATGCTTGCCCTCACTTCTACAGAGGAACAGGGAGTGTTCAAAAGTGATCATGGTAAAGTTAAAGTAACAGTGCAGCTCCTCTGCAGCTCCCTTCCCCAAGTTCAATGCACTCAGGTTAAAGTTCCACATGTTGGTTCTCAGGATTCACTTGGCAACTCAGGAAGTCACTTGACTAAAGTTCACAGCACCTTTTCCTTGTCAAGATTCCCTTCTTCAATGGGTCTCTCAGGCTTCCTTCGCCCCAAGCTTAGACCCGCTTGGTTTTTCTCCAAATTACCAATGTTCAAGTGGTTCAATGTTGCTTCCTTTTGGAACAAAAGTTCAACTCACAAAAGTTCTACTGGAAGAATATGACTCTTCACTTGGTTTCTTGCAGATCTCTCTTCCCCATTCTAAACCATTCCTGTTGACTTTCCGCTTCGGTATATCATGCAGCTTTTTTCTACAGCTAGTGTTCCTCTGATCATGGTGCAGTAGTCAGACCACATGGTCCACCCATTACAGGTTGCGCAACTAGGTTGCCTTATTTGGTTCGGGTTCTCTTGTCCTTCTTGTGGGGTCTCTGCAGCCCTTTAGGACCAGCCTCCTGCCTGGGGGCCACACCCATGCTTTGTCAATTTGAAATCCTTCTTTATTAATTTTGAAATTTTGCTCCCACTTCGGTTTTCTCACAGCTCCCTGTTTTTCAGATCTCTATTTCACTTCTACTACAGGACTGCGCACAGCTCCCCCTTTTTACAAAAACGTCCTCCTTTCTTGCAGTCTTTCGACAACATGTAATACTACACGCGACCACTCTGTTACTTTGTATCTCTGTATTCCTTTTAGTCAGTTTCACCCGACGCGTCTTATGCGATCGATCCGCAATGTTGTATTTCGCTTGCTTTATTGAAACACACCAGCCTTTCACTGCACTTGACTCGCCGGTTGTGTTTCTTCATTTCGCAGCTAACGGCTTAGTCGTCTGAGGTCAGGGTTTCACCACCTGCCCCTAATACACTCCTGGGTCCCTGTACTGGCCCAGGGGAACACGCACTTTATATCTGTAATGCGAAAAGGGATTAGCACGGCTCCCGGCTCCCTTCTTTGGACCTTTCCATGCCGCTGTATTTGCAGGTTTGTAGCCACGCTGTTGTAGGGCTCTCCCACATGCAGACCCTCTGTGCCCCGGCATCCTGGTTTCCCCCAGCGGATCTTGGGCAGCCACTGCTCCACAGCTATTTTCCCAACTCGTTGCAACTGCTGTATGTGTGTGTACGTTTTATACTCCCCTGAGTACTTGATAGGCTGCAGGTGGGCATGGTTGATGTCAATTGCCTGACCCTGACTGGCCTTGTTAGTGGGACATGGCCAATGAGGATGTTGATGTGCCTTGATCTGCATCTTCTTTGTCCCAGTACCATAGTGGTGTTTCTCATAGGAAGTCTGCACTCCTCTTGACTTCCTCTTCTTCATCACAGTACATGAGAGATACTTGGGGAAAAGAAGAGTGCGTGCCTTAATACATCATATGAAGGCTGAAGGGTGGGGGTTGGGTAGGTCACTATCAAGGAAGTGGGGATACAATTTCTCAGGTCTAGGGGTGTCCTTATGTCAGGAAAGTGGTATTGCTGTTATTTTTCTCTTCCCCTTCTCAATGTTAGGGTAATGTTCAAGAGGGTCAGGATATGATGTGTCCACTCCTCTCCTTATCTTATTACAATGAGGATAAGAGGTTGGGGGTTCTGGTTCTTTCACGCTGGTACCCTCCGTAAATGAGGTTGACAGAGAAGGAAAAGATTGAGTCTCACAGTAGTTTATAAGATTAGAGGGACAGGAGGATCAGTGTCATAGTTAGAAAGAAGGGTTTGCTGCCCTGGAGTTTTATTTTCCCTTACTTTCCTCCAAGTATGAATGTTTGACGGAAGGTCTTGGGGTAGGGCAGGACATGTGTGACAATATTCTATGACAGTACAGGTAGGGTAGGATAGGTCGGGACTAGAAAAGGGGGGATACCATGTCTCGTCCTTGGGCTCTCCTTTCCCATTCCCCAAGGACCCTCTACCCAGGTGATATTCCCTTGCTTGTCTGCCCCCAAGGTTGGGATCCAAAAACAATGGCCCGCCCCTGGCCACCTGCGTAGAAGATCCCCCAGGAGTAGCAGGGAAAGACCCTTCGGTATTTCACATTGTGTACAGACTAGGGATGCCACATCAGCCTTGCTTTCCTCACCTCAGTTTGGTTTTCTATACACATACCCTAGCACAAGGCTGACCCTTCTGTTTCTATGCTTCCCCTCTTTGCTTTGTTCTAGTAGGTGAACATCCTCTCACAGAGCCTGTCAGCCTGGAAGCTCTTTCCACTTTCCTGTTAGAAGTGCCATGCCCGAAACTGCCCTTCTATCCTGGTGCTGAAGTAAGTGTAAAGACTGAAGGGGGTATCTGTACTCCTGCCGTATATATGGCAGAGTAGAAGCACAGAGCACCCCAGCCAAGGTTCTCTATTTGGTTGCTTGGATGAGCAACCAATGCTTAAACTCTCAGGAGGTTATGCTAGCTGGTTCCTAAGTGCAGTGTAGTCCCCAAGCACCCACAAAGGAATGTCCACACACTATGTTAGTCATAACACAGTTCTTTATGTAAATAATGTTTTGATTATGTACACATACAATAACACACTTTGAGCTCAGGTAATTCTAAGAATGATAAATATATACAGTCTCTATGTGGTACCACAATTTCTTCTTTGATTCCATTAAAATGCATCAACTGTAGACAGTTTCAAATGACATACAAGTCAATTAATAATGTGAACCAACAATAGACTTGAGTAGGAAACCAAGTTGGTTAAACAATTGGCAGAATACTGGCCACGTTTACCTTGACACAGTTCTGTGTGAGGATCCCCCCACCTGGGCAACCTGTAAATAAGCTAATAAACAAGCCCAGTCCATATATCGTCTTAGCAGAGTCTTATTTCCCTCTAAAAATGTTCTACTACCCCAATGTACCTGGTTTAGCAGAGTTCGACGTCGGGTCATCGACGGATCCTTCTTGAGAGAACTCCCTTTAAGGCAGGAGCCACGGATCATCGAGATCCCTCGAAGAAAAAGGTGAACAAAGGCATCGAGGCAGCAGCTTCGGTCCTGGCGGTGTTCGTCGACGATCGGTCGTGGATGTCCTGCGATGAGGCGTGCGGTGCACCTCGACGATGATAGTTTGTTGCCGTAAAGAGTCAATGAAGAACGTAGTCCCAACAAGGGTGTCAGGTCGTCGGCGATTGGGACTCGACCACAGCTGGCTTTGGGATCTTCGTCGGTGTCCTTGAGAACTTCGGGTGGTGGGAAACCCACCGGCGGATTCTACTCAGTTCTGGCAGCGACTTGACTTTCTCCGGCGGGACAAAACTGTTGACGGTGATGAGCAAAGGAGTCCTTGATTCAAATGTCTTAGGCAATAGGTGAACAAAGGCATCGAGGCAGCAGCTTCGGTCCTGGCGGTGCTCGTTGACGATCGGTCGTGGACGTCCTGCGCTGAGGCGTGCGGTGCACCTCGACGATGATAGTTTGTTGCCGTAAAGAGTCAATGAAGAACGTAGTCCCAACAAGGGTGTCAGGTCGTCGGCGATTGGGACTTGACCACAGCTGGCTTTGGGATCTTCGTCGGTGTCCTTGAGAACTTCGGGTGGTGGGAAACCCACCGGCAGATTCTACTCGGTTCTGGCAGCGACCTTGACTTTCTCCGGCGGGACAAAACTGTTGACGGTGATGAGCAAGGGAGTCCTTGATTCAAATGTCTTAGGCAATAGAGCGTTGCAGCTCTGGTGTTCGGTGGCACAGCATCAAACTGTCCCCACTTCTGGGAAACACGGCTACAACGGGCCTCCAGCAGTTACGGCGATCCTCCGAACCCTGGCCGACAATGATGGACTTCGATGGCCTCGATGTCCGGGTGCTGCGCCTTGATATTCCTCGGCAGTCCCCGTCTCCGGTCTTCCCACATATTTTCTGTGATCCCTTGGATACAGGAACTTAGTTCCTTCTGGTGCATGAATGCTGGCCTTCACAAAGTCTCTTATTTCTTCATCAGTCAGATCTTTGGGCTTCCATCCTGACTCAACATTAATCATGATCTTCCTCCCTATGGCTTTCTTTGCAGTCTTCTGGTGATGGGAGATTATTTATTTTATCTCACAGAATCTGAGTAATGTCATCACCAACTGGGCTCCTAGGAACTTGAATGCATCTGCAATCCATTGCAGAATCCATGTAAACAGTGCTCCAAACCAACTGTCATCATCAACTTCATCTAGCATCTGATTCTGTCATTTTGTCTGCATATCTATGGCCTCTGTTAAGGTTCCATTCTCGTCATCATGTGAAGGTATACATGTGCAACATGATTCTGTGATTTTTGCATAAACACCTCCATCCATAGCTGTGATCATGTGTAAGACATATCTGTTCTAGAGTGATCATCAGTCTGATTGCTCTCAACTCTTCGCTGATTGCACTGAATCCCTTCATGGTTGTGTTGATGGTCTGCAGTAACTCCCATCTGGTTATCTGCAACCATTTAGCATTTGCTCCAACCTGCATTCTTGGCATCAAGATCAAGGGGAATATGAAGAAGTCTAACTGAACACTCTGTGTTCATACGGGATAGCATTGAAAGCTTCTATGGATTTTGCAGAGAAATAATTTTCCCTCTTCATTCTCTTCATAAGCTCCACAGATCTCTTCTTCCTCAGATGAGCATCTGCTTTCGGGAAACTGTCAATGTTCACATCACTTTTTGGAATTACCAATGCTGGAACATGGACATTCACCAATGTGCATATACCTCCCCAATTGTTCGGCAATCTCATGTATCCATGATCACTGCAATACCATTCACCATTCCTGGAACGTCAAAGACTCATCCACAATTGTGATTCTCTCCCATTTTTCTTGTGCCATTATTTCTGAAACAACATTTAGGGCTCTCCAATGGTATTATCTGCAAGGGTCCTCCTCTGTCCTCGAACCATGTCAGTAGTTTAGCAAGCATTGGCCATAATTGCTTGCATCCATTCTGCACTATGTCAATGATAGCCTGGTAACAACCGATGACTACCCATGCTCTGCAGATCACCACTCCTTTCTCCCATCCGTCTGGTGAAAGCACTGTTCCCCAGATTTGCATTTGACCTCTGTTCTTCCATCTGCAAGCTTCTTCTGAAGTCTTTCCTGTAGTCTACAATTTCTTGTTCCCTTCTCTTCTAATCTCTGCTCCTTTTATTCCAGGTTTCTCGTATCCGATCACAATATTCTTCATTTTGGCATTGTTTCTTGTCTTTATGTCTTGAACATAGTCATCTTCATTTGGATCTGTTTTTTAAGTTCCCCATATGAGAGAAGCATCACTTCCCATGAACTGAGCTCTGGTCTTGCACATTGCTATATGTGTCAGACAGTGTGATGTCTGAACATCTATCTCGATATCTACAAAGATGTTTGACTTTCCCATGCTGTAGGGCAGAAGTGCACATACAAAGCATTCTTCATCCGAAGTTTCCCTTCCAACTTCCTTCATGTGTTGGTACCGTATGTTGTTTCCCAAATGTGCTGTGCTTTCTAGGTAATCATTCAATTCGTTATTGTCTTCTTGTGTACTTCTTCTGGCTCTTACTCTTTTGATATGAGCTACCACAAGAATGTCACACTGTACTTCTGTATAGGTCATTCTTGCTGAAGGATTCTCAGGCATCTCCATCAATGATCCAGGCATTTCCATTTGTACTGTTCAAGTAGCAGAAAGTGCAATCTGCTTCACCCTTTCAATATACCAACTAGGCATGAAAATGTCTCTCACAATTTCTGGCTGTGTCTTTCCTCCAGGCACTGCCCTGATATCATGTCTGGCAGGATCAGGTGTGCTTGCAGGTGTTGTCGTTATTTGCTTATTCTCCAAAGCATTTTGTCTCTTTAAAAGTTCAGCTTTCTCCATTTGTCTCTCAACTTCTCTTGGCGTAAAACTTATCATTATTTATCCAAACTCCCCCCATTCTCTGGAATGTGCTTCTGAAACCATTGATACTGGACCAGGTGTGTTTGTACTCATTACCTGTGTAGGTGTAACTTACATCAACCCCTAATCGGTTTACTTTGCCGACCCTGTCTCTGGCGTTTCAACTAATTTGCTAAAACAAGTGTTGTATGTGTGTCTTTCCTTACCACGTCCATTTCAAACTCAGTCTCTCTATCATTCTTTCTCAGAACAGGAATGACTATATAAGGTCTGGGCGCTCTTGTAGGTATCATGCGTACATCCTCAGGTGAGTGCACAGGAACAACACTTTGTGCACCTATAAAAAATGTGTTACTAATCGTCAATGACAGCAATATGATTATGAATATAATGCCTGCATAAATAATGCATCTATACGTCATTTTACAGCATTCATTTCTTGGGCAATATGGATGCCTCTCCTCCTGAGGGAGAACAATGCTACTGCTTTGACTGCTGCCCAAAAACTGGTTCTTTAATACATTTTCATTATTATCACTTCCTTCTGGGTTCTGCTGTCTCTGCTTCACGGATCAATAGTTCTGGACCAGTTGTCCTCTGAGTCTGGATAATGGACTGTCTCTTGTCTCTGGAAACAGTTCTATTTTGCAATGTAATGTTCCAGCAATGAACAATGACCTCGGCAAGTCTATAATACGTGTTCCATATAGATTAGTTCCCAGTCTATACCTCAAATCTGCTTCACTCCAGATGACATGCTGCTTCCCTGTCAGCAGAAAGTGTATTTTTTGTCAACACTTCCATGGTCTGTCCCTCGAATGAAAGTCTCTACACTCTTCTGTGATTTTGATGATCAGAAAGTGCAACCTGTATTATTATGCCATGTAGAAGCATACTCAAGTTTGTAGTGTTAGCTGAATCACGGATAAATGGGAGCACATAAACATCAGCATGTCTCCCAACAAGGTCTAGAAAATCCTCAATTAAATGAAAAAACACTGCATTGGCCAGTCTATGATTCTCTGGTGATAGTGACATTTGCCTTGTCCTCGCTGTTCTCCGGAAGTAAAAGAAATTGTTCTGTGATCACTGTGAGCAAGTTTGATATTATCTTTTCGTTATCAGGATCTTGCAAAAACTCTGTTATGCTTATAAGTCTCCCCACCAAAGACGGGTAGGACCTCAATACCAATTTTAAATAGGTCAGTATGTTCCTGGTGAGGTCACTATTGTGTGACACCACACAAACAAAGCCCAAACAAAGACTCTGTATTGAATGACTCTGGATACTGTATTCTCTTCCAGTTTATATATCCTGGATCAAAGTTCGGCATATTTTTTCTACCAAGGCTTCTGTGTACCTTAGTCCAAAGTCAACAAGCTACTTGTGGCTCAATAAATGCAATTCTCTTCTTTTACCCTGCAACTAGGATGCACAGAATGTTCGTATTTGTGTCATTTTTTCCCTGATTTTGCTCAAAGGAAATGTCTAGAACGGAGCCACAGCCTTGTCACAAAAGTTCCTTGCTTTTTAACTTGACTGGTCATGCGTCCTTCTTCCTCGTCATAGATCTCGTCTGCATGTGTGTGGTTCTTCCCCGTTATCTGTAGTCTCTGCGGGTTGGGATGCGGCCATAGGGGTCTCTCCGATGTATGGCTTGATGTCACCAAGGAAGACATCAAGATCCAAGCTCTTCTTCCTTGTAACTTAACTGCAGATGGCGTTATGTCTTCCACAATAAAAGGGCTGTGGAACCTTGGCTCGTCCCACCTTTTCCTTGTATGATTCTGAACTAGGACGGTATCCCAAAGATATAGTTGAGGTACATGTAACTCTGGTACCTGTAGTATCTCCTTCTGTGTTCTGTACTGCCCTACACCCTCCTCATTGCTGCAGCTGTCCTGTAAGTACAGAAAAACTGGAAGTCATGCAGTTCAAGTAGTTTTGCATTTCCAATCCTAGCACTTCTCCTGTTGGCTGAGCATCACATCTAGCTCTAGTCCGAGTCATTAAAGGCAGCCGCTTCTTCTGCGCGTCACAATTTCATGTGGCATAAGATGGTGGTCAGAACCAGGCTGGTTTCTGAGTGCATACAATGCCAGTGGAATGCAGTGCAACCATCATTTCTTCAGAGTAAGCTTCAACTTGGCTAGCGTTTCCTTTAACAAGCCGTTGAGCTCCTCGCATGTTCCATTCCCTTGCGGACGATACGCCAACGAAAACTTGTGCTTTATACCAAGCAACAAGCCAATCTGTTCAAATACTGCATTAACACAATGAGGACCATTATCTGGCCTCATCACTTTACAAACTTCCCATCTGGGAAACACTTCCCTCACCAATAATCGGACTGCACAGGTAGTGTCTGGGTGTGTACATGGACCTGCCTCTCTCCATCTAGAGAATGGACACCCCACAACAATTATATACCTTTACCCGTTACATACTTGAATCATATCGATATAGTCAATGTGCAAATGCTGAAAAAGACCCTTAGGCCCTGGGATGACTCTTCTTATCACATGTAGTGTATGCCCAGCCGTACATTTCTGACAGATTATGCAATTTATCATATAAAATGCAACATGCTCTGCTAGGTTTGGTACAAACCAGTCTTCGGCAATGGTTGATGCTAGATTCACTCTTGTTATATGCGCTGGATAGTGTAACTGTTCTAGTGCTATTTTCAGTAGGGCTATAGGCATTACTGGTTTACCCGTACTGTCTTGTCGCCACAGAGCCTCAGAGGGTTTTAAAGAACACCCTCTTCGCTTCCAAAGGTTCTTTTCTTCCTGCGGTGCCGCCCCTTGGAGCTCCATTAGTGTTTGACATATTACTGTAGCCTTCCGGCTCACTCCTTACAACAATCATTTTCTCATGCACATCAGGCAATCCCACATCCATCATTATTTCATCTTCAGTTACCATATGCTTGGCTTCAGCGTCTGCTGCATGATTCCCACGCGAGATAAAATCTGTCCCTTTCATGTGGGCTGTGCACTTCACAACTGCTATGCCCACTGGGAGTTGTAGTGCCTTAATGAGCCTGTCCAATAAGGCTGCGTGCTGTAGTGGCGTGCCTTCTGCTCAGAGGTAGCCCCTCCTTTTACAGCGCACTAAGCTTGCGTGCATAATCGACGTCACATAGGCAGAGTCACTGTACACCATTACTCCTGGTCTTTGTGATTCTTGAGTGCGAGTATCAACGTCAATAATTCTGCAGCCTGTGCTGAATAATGAGAGGGTAGACGTGCACTAATAAGTACTCAAAATTCCCCATTTGCCGTGTGCTTCACCACAGCGGCACCTATATATCTCTGTCCATCATTTTGATCAATCCTAGAAGAACCGTCAATGAAGACGATTTCTCCTTCTGCCAATGCATTTTCTTTTACTCTGGGGATCTCATCATAGAATTTTGCATAGTTTGCGCAATCATGTATTGGCTCTTCTTCAGTAACTGGCTCTGCTATAAACATAGCTAGGTTCTTTTTTTTTTTTTTTTTTTATTTAAAAAAATTGTTTATAGTTTACATCAAATTTATAAACTTTTACAATTATTTCATCAACTTTGAAACACTTCATTTCTTAAAAACATCACTTAAAATCATTTTCTTTCTTTGTACGCATCAAGATATATTTAGCATAATTCATTTCTATTTTGCGGTTTTCACATTTCATACTTTGTAACATTAGAATTTACATAGTTTCTTTACATGACTATATATCTTTGCAATAGGCCTTTTCTTAATGCATGACACCATAAAAGCCCAGGTCAATCTTGTATATAGTATATTCAAAAACATTGATTTAAGTAGCATAATAATGCAAATAATCAAGTAGAATGTATAATACATCAGTTATTTCCTGATTTCATCAATATAATTTAATTTACTATGTTTCTTCAACTAGAGGCATTTTTAGATCGAGATTTTTGGTTTTCAAATCCTCATCAATTTTGAATAGTAACCTTGATAAAGCCAAAATAAAACGCATACTATCCCCTTGCATGCTGCGTTCCCAAAAAGCGGCCCGTGCAGTATATGTTAGGCCTGGATTAAATTCGCCTAATAACAGGCATCTCTTTTCCTCAAAATATGGGCAGTATACTGTGAGAGACGGGCCTCTACGACCGGTGGGGGGTGTCTGTACTTCCGCTCCCTATATGGTGGAGGAGAGGCACAGGAGACCCCAGCCAAGATTCTCTATTCGGTAGCAATGGTCGAGCAATCAAGGCCTAGCTTCTCAGGAGGTGATGCAGGCTGGTTCTTAAGTACAGTGTATCCCCAAGCCCCCACAAAGGAATATCCACACTCTGTATTGGTTAGAACACAGTCTTTATATAATCAATAGTTAAGGTTATGTACATTTATCATGATAACTCACTTTGTACTCCGGCAAAATCTACAATGACAAATATTTACAATCCCAAAGTGGTACCACCCTAGATCTCATTGAAGTGCATGAACAATACTGTACAATGTCACACAGACCAATAGAGTGAAACCAGCAATAGAGAGAGGAGAGAAAATAAGATGGTTGAGCAATAGGCAGAATACTGGCCCCTACCACTGGGCACGGTTCTGTGTGGAGATCCCCCCACCTGGGCAACCTGTAAAGAAAGATATAGCACAAGCCCAGTCCATGTATTGCTCTGCAAGTCTTATTCTCTCCTATAATGTTTTTACCCCCCCAATGTACCTGGTGGAGTCAAGCTCCTCGAAGGCGTCGACAAACGTCGAGGGACTCGCTGTTCGGCGACGGGGAATCGACGGCCCTTCTTGAATGCCTTCCCTTTCAGGCGGGAGGCACGGGGCATCGAACGTCCGTCGACAAACGAGGTAGAACGATGTCGAAGAGGCGGCAGCTTCGTCCGAGCGGTGCTCGTCGGCGTCGGGGCGTCGGCGTCCTGCAAGGCGGAGGTGTGCGGGGCACCTCGATGACAATAGTTCTGGACCGCAAAGATTGTAGAGACGGGAGCCCGGCAAGGGCGTCGAGTCGTCCGAGTCTTTGAGGTCGTCGGGTGGCGGGAAACCCACCGGCAGGTTTCTCCTCGGCGCGTTGGTCGGCCTCGACTTTCTCCGGCAGGATAAGCGGTCGACGATGCGGTCGAGAGAGTCCTTCGATTGAATGTTCATAGGCAAAGGAGCAGACGGCTCCGGTCGTCGGTGGCACAGCGTCAAGTGGTTCCCACGGCTGGGCAACACAACTTCGACGGGCCTCCAGCGGTTACACAAACCTGCGAACCCTGGCGACGGCAATGGACTTCGACGGCGTCGATGTCCGGGTGCTTCACTTCGATCTCCTCAGCGGTCCCGTCTCGGGTCGACAGCCTTTCGAGGGTCTGTCTTCCAGGGCGCTTTGGCAAAGATGGAGTGGTGCTCGATGGTCCCTCGGAGCACGGGAAGAGGGCGCCTTACCAGGTCCTCTCTCGGGTCAGCCCTCGACGATCTCGTCAGCCTTCAGATCGGTCGAAGCAAATGCCACAGCAAGTCTTCTTCTTCCAGCTGGACGTCGAGGATCAGCAGTTCCAGTTACTCGTAGAGTGGAGACTCAGCTCCCTGGCTGCTGTAGGAGCACAATGGTCGCTTCTCAACCAAAGGTCCCTTCTGAACACTTTTCCAGTGGTGAGAGGTCCCCAGATATACTATCCTCTCTCTCATCCACGCTGCTGGCACACACTCAGCAGCCAATCATACTGCAGGGCATTCATGCAGTCAGTCAGCCAATCAGGTACACAGTGCATTCAGGCCACACTCCTCCCTTCCAGACACTCACAACAAGAAATGTGGATTGGGACAAGTACCCAGCCATTCAACACTACACACTACATTCAGGCCAGTTTCGGGCAGGGTTGTCTCGGTCTTTGTCTCTCATGCCAGAAACCAGACAACCACAACAAGAAGTGTATATTGGTCACACACTCCATTCACCCAGGTCCCACCCACAGGAGTTACCCACAACATACAGTCACTGGGAAGGCTCCAGTCAGTCTAGCTGGGCCTTCACAACAATACCATACATGGAACTTCCACCCAACAGCCAGTCAGGGGGAAGGGACAGAGACAGGGCTTCCCAGGACTTTGGTAAAACAATATAACAGGCAATAGAAAGCAAGAGGCCACAGGGGCCATCTTGTTTCCTATCAGGAATCAACAGATCCCAATGGCAGGGCCTGGGTATCCCAAAATGGAGGACACCCGGAGCACCTGTCATATTCAGCGCGGAGCTGCCACCAGCCTATACCCTGCTCTGGGGCCACCCACAGGTGCCCAAAAACATACACTAGGGGCACAGGGTTGCACCCCTACTCATGGGTGCCATAAGGGTATCCCATGGGTCTGTTCACCAAACCAAAAGAGAGAGCTGCACTGCCAGGAGTCCCACATGGACTCCGGGGCAGAAAACATAACAGAACACACGGTAAAAACAGAAAAAGGACAAGGATTCAGAGGCCCTGTCCCTCAGATGCATTTCCAGCATCACAGTCGCCCCCCCCAGACTGAGGTGGAGGGTGTCTAATCTCCCACGGGATAGACACCCTCATCCAGATGGTCAACATACCTTCTGGAAAGGCCATCTGCATTATCGTGACTCTTCCCTGGTCTGTGCTCTATGGTGAAGTCTAGCCCTTGCAGGCTAATGGACCACCTGAGCAATTTCGGGTTCTCACCCTTCATCTGCATAAGCCACTTCAGGGGCTTATGATCTGTTTGGACCTTGAAGGTAGACCCCGTAAGGTAGGGCCTAAAACGCCTAAGGCTCCAAACTATACTAAAACACTCCTTTTCAACAGTAGCCCACCTAAGTTCTCTACCCTTGAGTTGTCTACTGATGAATATGATAGGTTGTTCTCTCCCTTTGTCATCTAACTGGGACAAGACAGCTCCAATTCCGGTGTCGCAGGCATCCGTCTAAACGATAAAGGGTCGGCTGTAGTCAGGCGCACTCAACACAGGTGCCCTACACAGACTTTCTTTCAAGCCATCAAAGGCCCTCTGACAGTCTTCGGTCCAATTAACCTTCCTAGGCTGCTTGGGTGACGTTAGAGCTGTCAGAGGTGCAGCTATGGTCCCATAGTCTGCCATGAAATTGCGATAGTACCCAGTGAGACCCAAAAAGGCCCTCACCTGGGTTTGAGTAGTGGGAGTCTCCCAGTTCTGTACATCCTGTACTTTACTGGCGAGAGGTTGGATTTGACCCCCTCCTACCTCATGACCAAGATAGGTAACTTTCCCCTGAGCTATCTGGCACTTGGTAGCCTTGATAGTGAGGTTAGCCCTTTTCAAGGCCTGCAACACCCTATCCAGATGTGTCAAATGCTCTTCCCAGGTGGAACTGTAGACGTCAATGTCATCTAAGTAAGCCACACAAAACACTTCCAGCCCACTGAGCGCATGGTTGACCAATCTCTGGAAGGTGGCAGGGGCATTCTTCAACCCAAAAGGCATGACCCTAAACTGGTAGAGTCCCTCAGGTGTTGAGAAGGCCGTCTTTTCCTTGGCATGGTCTGTCAGAGCTATTTGCCAATAGCCTGAAGTAAGGTCAAAGGTGCTCACAAACTTGGCAGCACCAATGGTGTCCACGAGCTCATCAGCCCTGGGCAATGGGTGCGCGTCAGTCTTGGTGACGGCATTGACTCCTCGGTAGTCCACACAGAACCTCCAATCCTTGGTACCCGCCTGTGAACTTGCCTTGGGGACAAGGACCACTGGACTGGACCAGGGACTGGTTGAGGGTTCAATAACACCCAGATCCAACATCTTGGCGACCTCAGCCTGGATGTGGTTCTTGACGGTATCTGACATACGGTAGCACCTGCTTTTGACAGGCACACTGTCACCAGTGTCAATTTCATGCTTACACCACGGTGTAAGGCCTGGCTTCAGTGAAAACAGAGAGGCATACTGTTGGAGCAAAGCCCTACAGGCCCTCTGTTGCTCTGTTGTCAAATCTGGAGAGAGATGTACTCCCTCCACTGAGCCATCCTGAGGGTTGCTATGCAGCAAATCAGGAAGGGGCTCACTCTCATCCTCTTCTTGCCCGGAAGCTAGCAAGAGACATGAGGGAGGGTCAAGGGGACTGGCGATGTCGATGCCCACCCTCTCAGATGGTGTGCCAACCACTGGCAACAGCTGTAGTGGGGCAATGACACTGCCTCCAGTCTTGCCAGACAACTGACAAGTTGGGCAGGTCCTGCAGTGGGACTCCACCTCTACTCCCATCCGTGGCCAGTAGAAATGGGCAGAGAGCCTCTGCTTAGTCTTCTTGGTCCCAAGATGACCAGCCAAGGGCACCTCATGCGCCAACTGCAGTAGGAAGGGCCTGTAAACCTGGGGTACCACCAACCTCTTGCGGGCACCAGGTTCAGGCTTAGTGGGCTCACTAACAAGGAGCTCACCCTCCCAATAAATCCGGAAATTCCTAGGCACCTCTCCTTGTGCCTGGGCCAGGGCCTGTTTCCTCAGTCCCTCGAGAGAGTGGCACTCTCTCTGTCCCTTACAGAAGTCCGCCCGGGAGGGTCCCCCTTCAGCTAACAAGCATTGAAGGTCGGGATGATCCTCCGGGTTAAGAACCTCTCCCACAGGAGAGTCTTCTGCCTCTTCTCCCAAAGGAGTTGAGTTGGGGTTTTCCACTGGACCCAGCCCGTCCTGAGCATGGATCCCAATGGGTGCGGCAGGAAGAGAAGGTGCTCCCTCCACAGGGGTGGCCTTCTTGGTCTTCCTCCTTCTTGCCTTAGGCCTCACCTTTGGCTCGGGTATCTGACCCACAGCCAGACCCGATGTCACCTGTGATCTAGTGACGGCAGCAGCAGTCATGGGAAGACCATCCGAGATCAACCCCAACTCTACTAGATCATTCCCTAACAAAATGTTAGCAGGGACATTGTCCTGAACCAGGACAGGAAGCTTTGCTGTCTTGTCGCCAATCATGAGTGTGACTAAGGCTACAGGTGATAATTTGGGAGGCCCACCAGCTAACCTGGTGGTTTGCAGAGGAGCACCTTCATAGTCCTCTGGCCTGAGCAGGGTCCTGTCCACCACTGTCATGCTTGCCCCAGTGTCTCTCAAACCAGTAGAAGGCTGGCCATTCAAGAGGACACTTCTCAAAAATCTACGGGTGTTCTGTGGGATAGTCGCCAGTACTTCTGCATACTGGTCCCAGGCCCCAAGGGACACTAAGGAAATCTCCACCGGAGCACCAAATGTGATACCGGCAGAGGAGGGGAGGACAGTGGCCTCCACCTCAGACACGGGGTAAGGGTAGGTCAGGCTGACAGCCTGTACTCCAAGTGCCTTACCTTTACACTTGGGGTCACCCCTTTTGTGATCCAGAGCCCCACAGTCCCAACAAGCGCCAGGAGTGTGGGGTACGGTACTGGAACCACTGGGAGCCTGCTTTGCAGCAGGTGGACCACTACTCTTATTCCCACCCCCAGATGACTTATCCCCACTAGATTTTTGGGTCTTAGGAGAGGAAGGTATGGTTTACCCGACTGTGACTGCTTGGGGGACTCCTCAGCTTTCTGAGAGGCCCCCTTCTCCTTATCCTTGTCCTTCCCACTGGAGTCCTTAGGGGACACCCGGTGGGAGACCCACTTGTCAGCCAACCTAGCCAGCTTAAAGGGGTCCAAAATGTTCTGGTCAGCCACATACTGACGCAGCTCTGGTGAACAGGCTTCAGAGAAGTGCTCAAAAAACAAGAGCTGGGACAATTCAACAAAAGTCTTAACCTTGTATCCAACGATCCACCCCATCATGTTCATGTGCGCAGCACCCACCCAGTCAACCCAAGACATATTCTCCTTTTTCTTAAAATCCCTGAACCTTCTAAGGTATTGGGTAGGTGTCTTGCCGAACTTGGCAATCAAAGCAGACTTCATACACTCGTACTGACCCCTTTCTTCCACACTCAGCTTCAGAATATAGTCATACCCGGTTTGAGGCACTCTGCTTAACAAACACTTCGCCCAATCTCTTTTAATCACATCATGAATCTCACAAGCCATTTCAAACGCTTCAATCCATTGGAGGATATCCGAACCCTCCACAAATACACCAACCAAATCTTTCATAAACTTGGTGGCTGGGGACCTGACACTCTCACTGGATCTAGCTGAAGTCTCCACTCTAGCTTTCTCTAGCTGGATCCTCTGACATTCAGTGTCCTGGCTCTTGAGTTCAAGGTCCTTATTTTTGAGTTCAAGATCCCTATTCTTGAGCTCCACTTGTTGAGCCAATTCCTCTTTCTTAAGCTCAGCATCTATTTCCAACTTGCGGTATTCAAAGGCCAATTTCATCCTTAATAACTCAAGTTCTAAGGAATTGCTGGAGTTTGGAACAGAGGCAGCAGGAATGGCGGCATTCCCAGAAACAGATTCAGCTGAAACCCCAGGGGCAGAGTCCTCATTGGTTGCATTCCCCCCCTCATCAAGAGTTTCACTATCAGCCTGGTAGTCCACCAGGGCAGCTATCAGCTCAGCCCTAGACTTATCCACAAAGTCTAACTCCCAAGATTCACAAGCACTCTGGAGAGCCTCCAAGCTCATCCGAGTTAATTTGCCATTCGCAATAGACTCCATTGTTTGTAATACACTGATTCTTAAAACCATAAGCATCCCACCGCTTGCCACCAGTGTGAGAGACGGGCTTCTACGACCGGTGGGGGGTGTCTGTACTTCCGCTCCCTATATGGTGGAGGAGAGGCACAGGAGACCCCAGCCAAGATTCTCTATTCGGTAGCAATGGTCGAGCAATCAAGGCCTAGCTTCTCAGGAGGTGATGCAGGCTGGTTCTTAAGTACAGTGTATCCCCAAGCCCCCACAAAGGAATATCCACACTCTGTATTGGTTAGAACACAGTCTTTATATAATCAATAGTTAAGGTTATGTACATTCATCATGATAACTCACTTTGTACTCCGGCAAAATCTACAATGACAAATATTTACAATCCCAAAGTGGTACCACCCTAGATCTCATTGAAGTGCATGAACAATACTGTACAATGTCACACAGACCAATAGAGTGAAACCAGCAATAGAGAGAGGAGAGAAAATAAGATGGTTGAGCAATAGGCAGAATACTGGCCCCTACCACTGGGCACGGTTCTGTGTGGAGATCCCCCCACCTGGGCAACCTGTAAAGAAATATATAGCACAAGCCCAGTCCATGTATTGCTCTGCAAGTCTTATTCTCTCCTATAATGTTTTTACCCCCCCAATGTACCTGGTGGAGTCGAGCTCCTCGAAGGCGTCGACAAACGTCGAGGGACTCGCTGTTCGGCGACGGGGAATCGACGGCCCTTCTTGAATGCCTTCCCTTTCAGGCGGGAGGCACGGGGCGTCGAACGTCCGTCGCCAAACGAGGTAGAACGATGTCGAAGAGGCGGCAGCTTCGTCCGAGCGGTGCTCGTCGGCGTCGGGGCGTCGGCGTCCTGCAAGGCGGAGGTGTGCGGGGCACCTCGATGACAATAGTTCTGGACCGCAAAGATTGTAGAGACGGGAGCCCGGCAAGGGCGTCGAGTCGTCCGAGTCTTTGAGGTCGTCGGGTGGCGGGAAACCCACCGGCAGGTTTCTCCTCGGCGCGTTGGTCGGCCTCGACTTTCTCCGGCATGATAAGTGGTCGACGATGCGGTCGAGAGAGTCCTTCGATTGAATGTTCTTAGGCAAAGGAGCGGACGGCTCCGGTCGTCGGTGGCACGGCGTCAAGTGGTTCCCACGGCTGGGCAACACAACTTCGACGGGCCTCCAGCGGTTACACAAACCTGCGAACCCTGGTCGACGGCAATGGACTTCGACGGCGTCGATGTCCGGGTGCTTCACTTCGATCTCCTCAGCGGTCCCGTCTCGGGTCGACAGCCTTTCGAGGGTCTGTCTTCCAGGGCGCTTTGGCGAAGATGGAGCGGTGCTCGATGGTCCCTCGGAGCACGGGAAGAGGGCGCCTTACCAGGTCCTCTCTCGGGTCAGCCCTCGACGATCTCGTCAGCCTTCAGATCGGTCGAAGCAAATGCCACAGCAAGTCTTCTTCTTCCAGCTGGACGTCGAGGATCAGCAGTTCCAGTTACTCGTAGAGTGGAGACTCAGCTCCCTGGCTGCTGTAGGAGCACAATGGTCGCTTCTCAACCAAAGGTCCCTTCTGAACACTTTTCCAGTGGTGAGAGGTCCCCAGATATACTATCCTCTCTCTCATCCACGCTGCTGGCACACACTCAGCAGCCAATCATACTGCAGGGCATTCATGCAGTCAGTCGACCAATCAGGTACACAGTGCATTCAGGCCACACTCCTCCCTTCCAGACACTCACAACAAGAAATGTGGATTGGGACAAGTACCCAGCCATTCAACACTACACACTGCATTCAGGCCAGTTTCGGGCAGGGTTGTCTCGGTCTTTGTCTCTCATGCCAGAAACCAGACAACCACAACAAGAAGTGTATATTGGTCACACACTCCATTCACCCAGGTCCCACCCACAGGAGGTACCCACAACATACAGTCACTGGGAAGGCTCCAGTCAGTCTAGCTGGGCCTTCACAACAATACCATACATGGAACTTCCACCCAACAGCCAGTCAGGGGGAAGGGACAGAGACAGGGCTTCCCAGGACTTTGGGAAAACAAGATAACAGGCAATAGAAAGCAAGAGGCCACAGGGGCCATCTTGTTTCCTATCAGGAATCAACAGATCCCAATGGCAGGGCCTGGGTATCCCAAAATGGAGGACACCCGGAGCACCTGTCATATTCAGCGCGGAGCTGCCACCAGCCTATACCCTGCTCTGGGGCCACCCACAGGTGCCCAAAAACATACACTAGGGGCACAGGGTTGCACCCCTACCCATGGGTGCCATAAGGGTATCCCATGGGTCTGTTCACCAAACCAAAAGAGAGAGCTGCACTGCCAGGAGTCCCACATGGACTCCGGGGCAGAAAACATAACAGAACACACGGTAAAAACAGAAAAAGGACAAGGATTCAGAGGCCCTGTCCCTCAGATGCATTTCCAGCATCACAGTCGCCCCCCCCAGACTGAGGTGGAGGGTGTCTAATCTCCCACGGGATAGACACCCTCATCCAGACGGTCAACATACCTTCTGGAAAGGCCATCTGCATTATCGTGACTCTTCCCTGGTCTGTGCTCTATGGTGAAGTCTAGCCCTTGCAGGCTAATGGACCACCTGAGCAATTTCGGGTTCTCACCCTTCATCTGCATAAGCCACTTCAGGGGCTTATGATCTGTTTGGACCTTGAAGGTAGACCCCGTAAGGTAGGGCCTAAAACGCCTAAGGCTCCAAACTATACTAAAACACTCCTTTTCAACAGTAGCCCACCTAAGTTCTCTACCCTTGAGTTGTCTACTGATGAATATGATAGGTTGTTCTCTCCCTTTGTCATCTAACTGGGACAAGACAGCTCCAATTCCGGTGTCGCAGGCATCCGTCTAGACGATAAAGGGTCGGCTGTAGTCAGGCGCACTCAACACAGGTGCCCTACACAGACTTTCTTTCAAGCCATCAAAGGCCCTCTGACAGTCTTCGGTCCAATTAACCTTCCTAGGCTGCTTGGGTGACGTTAGAGCTGTCAGAGGTGCAGCTATGGTCCCATAGTCTGCCATGAAATTGCGATAGTACCCAGTGAGACCCAAAAAGGCCCTCACCTGGGTTTGAGTAGTGGGAGTCTCCCAGTTCTGTACATCCTGTACTTTACTGGCGAGAGGTTGGATTTGACCCCCTCCTACCTCATGACCAAGATAGGTAACTTTCCCCTGAGCTATCTGGCACTTGGTAGCCTTGATATTGAGGTTAGCCCTTTTCAAGGCCTGCAACACCCTATCCATTTGTGTTAAATGCTCTTCCCAGGTGGAACTGTAGACGGCAATGTCGTCTAAGTAAGCCACACAAAAGGCTTCCAGCCCACTGAGCGCATGGTTGACCAATCTCTGGAAGGTGGCAGGGGCATTCTTCAACCCAAAAGGCATGACCCTAAACTGGTAGAGTCCCTCAGGTGTTGAGAAGGCCGTCTTTTCCTTGGCATGGTCCGTCAGAGCTATTTGCCAATAGCCTGAAGTAAGGTCAAAGGTGCTCACAAACTTGGCAGCACCGATGGTGTCCACGAGCTCATCAGCCCTGGGCAATGGGTGCGCGTCAGTCTTGGTGACGGCATTGACTCCTCGGTAGTCCACACAGAACCTCCAATCCTTGGTACCCGCCTGTGAACTTGCCTTGGGGACAAGGACCACTGGACTGGACCAGGGACTGGTTGAGGGTTCAATAACACCCAGATCCAACATCTTGGCGACCTCAGCCTGGATGTGGTTCTTGACGGTATCTGACATACGGTAGCACCTGCTTTTGACAGGCACACTGTCACCAGTGTCAATTTCATGCTTACACCACGGTGTAAGGCCTGGCTTCAGTGAAAACAGAGAGGCATACTGTTGGAGCAAAGCCCTACAGGCCCTCTGTTGCTCTGTTGTCAAATCTGGAGAGAGATGTACTCCCTCCACTGAGCCATCCTGAGGGTTGCTATGCAGCAAATCAGGAAGGGGCTCACTCTCATCCTCTTCTTGCCCGGAAGCTAGCAAGAGACATGAGGGAGGGTCAAGGGGACCGACGATGTCGATGCGATGCCCACCCTCTCAGATAGTGTGCCAACCACTGGCAACAGCTGTAGTGGGGCAATGACACTGCCTCCAGTCTTGCCAGACAACTGACAAGTTGGGCAGGTCCTGCAGTGGGACTCCACCTCTACTCCCATCCGTGGCCAGTAGAAATGGGCAGAGAGCCTCTGCTTAGTCTTCTTGGTCCCAAGATGACCAGCCAAGGGCACCTCATGCGCCAACTGCAGTAGGAAGGGCCTGTAAACCTGGGGTACCACCAACCTCTTGCGGGCACCAGGTTCAGGCTTAGTGGGCTCACTAACAAGGAGCTCACCCTCCCAATAAATCCGGAAATTCCTAGGCACCTCTCCTTGTGCCTGGGCCAGGGCCTGTTTCCTCAGTCCCTCGAGAGAGTGGCACTCTCTCTGTCCCTTACAGAAGTACGCCCGGGAGGGTCCCCCTTCAGCTAACAAGCATTGAAGGTCGGGATGATCCTCCGGGTTAAGAACCTCTCCCACAGGAGAGTCTTCTGCCTCTTCTCCCAAAGGAGTTGAGTTGGGGTTTTCCACTGGACCCAGCCCGTCCTGAGCATGGATCCCAATGGGTGCGGCAGGAAGAGAAGGTGCTCCCTCCACAGGGGTGGCCTTCTTGGTCTTCCTCCTTCTTGCCTTAGGCCTCGCCTTTGGCTCGGGTATCTGACCCACAGCGAGACCCGATGTCACCTCTGATCTAGTGACGGCAGCAGCAGTCATGGGAAGACCATCCGAGATCAACCCCAACTCTACTAGATCATTCCCTAACAAAATGTTAGCAGGGATATTGTCCTGAACCAGGACAGGAAGCTTCCCTGTCTTGTCGCCAATCATGAGTGTGACTAAGGCTACAGGTGATAATTTGGGAGGCCCACCAGCTAACCTGGTGGTTTGCAGAGGAGCACCTTCATAGTCCTCTGGCCTGAGCAGGGTCCTGTCCACCACTGTCATGCTTGCCCCAGTGTCTCTCAAACCAGTAGAAGGCTGGCCATTAAAGAGGACACTTCTCAAAAATCTACGGGTGTTCTGTGGGATAGTCGCCAGTACTTCTGCATACTGGTCCCAGGCCCCAAGGGACACTAAGGAAATCTCCACCGGAGCACCAAATGTGATACCGGCAGAGGAGGGGAGGACAGTGGCCTCCACCTCAGACACGGGGTAAGGGTAGGTCAGGCTGACAGCCTGTACTCCAAGTGCCTTACCTTTACACTTGGGGTCACCCCTTTTGTGATCCAGAGCCCCACAGTCCCAACAAGCGCCAGGAGTGTGGGGTACGGTACTGGAACCACTGGGAGCCTGCTTTGCAGCAGGTGGACCACTACTCTTATTCCCACCCCCAGATGACTTATCCCCACTAGATTTTTGGGTCTTAGGAGAGGAAGGTTTTGGTTTACCCGACTGTGACTGCTTGGGGGACTCCTCAGCTTTCTGAGAGGCCCCCTTCTCCTTATCCTTGTCCTTCCCACTGGAGTCCTTAGGGGACACCCGGTGGGAGACCCACTTGTCAGCCACCCTAGCCAGTTTAAAGGGGTCCAAAATGTTCTGGTCAGCCACATACTGACGCAGCTCTGGTGAACAGGCTTCAGAGAAATGCTCAAAAAACAAGAGCTGGGACAATTCAACAAAAGTCTTAACCTTGTATCCAATGATCCACCCCATCATGTTCATGTGTGCAGCACCCACCCAGTCAACCCAAGACATATTCTCCTTTTTCTTAAAATCCCTGAACCTTCTAAGGTATTGGGTAGGTGTCTTGCCGAACTTGGCAATCAAAGCAGACTTCATACACTCGTACTGACCCCTTTCTTCCACACTCAGCTTCAGAATACAGTCATACCCGGTTTGAGGCACTCTGCTTAACAAACACTTCGCCCAATCTCTTTTATCCACATCATGAATCTCACAAGCCATTTCAAACGCTTCAATCCATTGGAGGATATCCGAACCCTCCACAAATACACCAACCAAATCTTTCATAAACTTGGTGGCTGGGGACCTGACACTCTCACTGGATCTAGCTGAAGTCTCCACTCTAGCTTTCTCTAGCTGGATCCTCTGACATTCAGTGTCCTGGCTCTTGAGTTCAAGGTCCTTATTTTTGAGTTCAAGATCCCTATTCTTGAGCTCCACTTGTTGAGCCAATTCCTCTTTCTTAAGCTCAGCATCTATTTCCAACTTGCGGTATTCAAAGGCCAATTTCATCCTTAATAACTCAAGTTCTAAGGAATTGCTGGAGTTTGGAACAGAGGCAGCAGGAATGGCGGCATTCCCAGAAACAGATTCAGCTGAAACCCCAGGGGCAGAGTCCTCATTGGTTGCATTCCGCCCCTCATCAAGAGTTTCACTATCAGTCTGGTAGTCCACCAGGGCAGCTATCAGCTCAGCCCTAGACTTATCCACAAAGTCTAACTCCCAAGCTTCACAAGCACTCTGGAGAGCCTCCAAGCTCATCCGAGTTAATTTGCCATTCGCAATAGACTCCATTGTTTGTAATGCAGTTACCTTGTACAAAACTAAACCTTAATTCAATAAAGGGCAAATATCCTTTGTAAGTGGCACGGTTGTACACTGATTTTTAAAACCATAAGCATCCCACCGCTTGCCACCAGTGTGAGAGACGGGCCTCTACGACCGGTGGGGGGTGTCTGTACTTCCGCTCCCTATATGGTGGAGGAGAGGCACAGGAGACCCCAGCCAAGATTCTCTATTCGGTAGCAATGGTCGAGCAATCAAGGCCTAGCTTCTCAGGAGGTGATGCAGGCTGGTTCTTAAGTACAGTGTATCCCCAAGCCCCCACAAAGGAATATCCACACTCTGTATTGGTTAGAACACAGTCTTTATATAATCAATAGTTAAGGTTATGTACATTTATCATAGTAACTCACTTTGTACTCCGGCAAAATCTACAATGGCAAATATTTACAATCCTAAAGTGGTACCACCCTAGATCTCATTATAGTGCATTAACAATACTGTACAATGTCACACAGACCAATAGAGTGAAACCAGCAATAGAGAGAGGAGAGAAAATAAGATGGTTGAGCAATAGGCAGAATACTGGCCCCTACCACTGGGCACGGTTCTGTGTGGAGATCCCCCCACCTGGGCAACCTGTAAAGAAAGATATAGCACAAGCCCAGTCCATGTATTGCTCTGCAAGTCTTATTCTCTCCTATAATGTTTTTACCCCCCAATGTACCTGGTGGAGTCGAGCTCCTCGAAGGCGTCGACAAACGTCGAGGGACTCGCTGTTCGGCGACGGGGAATCGACGGCCCTTCTTGAATGCCTTCCCTTTCAGGCGGGAGGCACGGGGCGTCGAACGTCCGTCGACAAACGAGGTAGAACGATGTCGAAGAGGCGGCAGCTTCGTCCGAGCGGTGCTCGTCGGCGTCGGGGCTTCGGCGTCCTGCAAGGCGGAGGTGTGCGGGGCACCTCGATGACAATAGTTCTGGACCGCAAAGATTGTAGAGACGGGAGCCCGGCAAGGGCGTCGAGTCGTCCGAGTCTTTGAGGTCGTCGGGTGGCGGGAAACCCACCGGCAGGTTTCTCCTCGGCGCGTTGGTCGGCCTCGACTTTCTCCGGCAGGATAAGCGGTCGACGATGCGGTCGAGAGAGTCCTTCGATTGAATGTTCTTAGGCAAAGGAGCGGACGGCTCCGGTCGTCGGTGGCACGGCGTCAAGTGGTTCCCACGGCTGGGCAACACAACTTCGACGGGCCTCCAGCGGTTACACAAACCTGCGAACCCTGGTCGACGGCAATGGACTTCGACGGCGTCGATGTCCGGGTGCTTCACTTCGATCTCCTCAGCGGTCCCGTCTCGGGTCGACAGCCTTTCGAGGGTCTGTCTTCCAGGGCGCTTTGGCGAAGATGGAGCGGTGCTCGATGGTCCCTCGGAGCACGGGAAGAGGGCGCCTTACCAGGTCCTCTCTCGGGTCAGCCCTCGACGATCTCGTCAGCCTTCAGATCGGTCGAAGCAAATGCCACAGCAAGTCTTCTTCTTCCAGCTGGACGTCGAGGATCAGCAGTTCCAGTTACTCGTAGAGTGGAGACTCAGCTCCCTGGCTGCTGTAGGAGCACAATGGTCGCTTCTCAACCAAAGGTCCCTTCTGAACACTTTTCCAGTGGTGAGAGGTCCCCAGATATACTATCCTCTCTCTCATCCACGCTGCTGGCACACACTCAGCAGCCAATCATACTGCAGGGCATTCATGCAGTCAGTCAGCCAATCAGGTACACAGTGCATTCAGGCCACACTCCTCCCTTCCAGACACTCACAACAAGAAATGTGGATTGGGACAAGTACCCAGCCATTCAACACTACACACTGCATTCAGGCCAGTTTCGGGCAGGGTTGTCTCGGTCTTTGTCTCTCATGTCAGAAACCAGACAACCACAACAAGAAGTGTATATTGGTCACACACTCCATTCACCCAGGTCCCACCCACAGGAGGTACCCACAACATACAGTCACTGGGAAGGCTCCAGTCAGTCTAGCTGGGCCTTCACAACAATACCATACATGGAACTTCCACCAAACAGCCAGTCAGGGGGAAGGGACAGAGACAGGGCTTCCCAGGACTTTGGGAAAACAAGATAACAGGCAATAGAAAGCAAGAGGCCACAGGGGCCATCTTGTTTCCTATCAGGAATCAACAGATCCCAATGGCAGGGCCTGGGTATCCCAAAATGGAGGACACCCGGAGCACCTGTCATAATCAGCGCGGAGCTGCCACCAGCCTATACCCTGCTCTGGGGCCACCCACAGGTGCCCAAAAACATACACTAGGGGCACAGGGTTGCACCCCTACCCATGGGTGACATAAGGGTATCCCATGGGTCTGTTCACCAAACCAAAAGAGAGAGCTGCATGGACTCCGGGGGCAGAAAACATAACAGAACACACGGTAAAAACAGAAAAAGGACAAGGATTCAGAGGCCCTGTCCCTCAGATGCATTTCCAGCATCACATATACCACAAGATGCTTTATAGATTCAGTTTGACAAGTCGAAGCACAAAACCGACAATTTGGGTGCATGATCAATTCGCTACCATCATTCCATTTAAAGATACGTTCCAAAGTAGAGAATTGATTTAGTTTGAATCTTAGGTAGATGTTACGTACTATATGATCGGGACATTTCATAAGATATAGGGGACGAGTGCCCCTCTTCCTAAGTCTACTTGCACACTCCGTGTATAAGACATATTTCTGGTTTTTTTCAATTATCATCCTCCAGTCCCATTTGTACATTTTGCGTTTATTTCTAGCTAAACCAAGTTCTAAGTCCTCAATTGTTACTTCAATGGTGTCCAAGAGCATATTCATTTGTTTTTTAAGCTTATCCAATGATTTAACACCACCATTATTTAATAAACTATGAAGATCTTCATACAATGAGTTTCTGGGTGGCAACAGCATTTTCGTATAGCTCATTAATTGTCACCATCTCCATTTTGACGCTAGTGTAGATAGACCCAATTCATGGCAAATTATCGAATTTGGTATTGCTGATGACAAGCACAAGGTTTTTTTCCAAAGAGACCCTTGAATCCCATTAAGGATCTGTTCAATGTTCATTAGACAAATGTCTAAACTATAAAGAATAATGGGTTCTACCTTTAACAAGTAGAAATCCAATAAGGGCTGGACGGAGAACATACAGTACTTGGCATAAATCACCTTCATCATTGATAGGAGAGAACGAGATTTTGAAGTTAAGAGCTCCTTCCATGATTTCAGTGAATAGCTATTAGTCAAAGGATAACCTGAATATCTAATCGAATTTGCCATTTCAAGCCTGCTACCCGCAATTGTCCAATAGTACGATCTTATTTTTTTTCCTATTATGACAAATGATGATTTGAGATTTTTTAGAATTTGCCGTGAGATTGTGTTCTGCAGCATAATCATAAAAAATGTTTAATTTATGCTGTAGTCCCGAAGGCGTCCTATCAAACAGAATAATGTCATCGGCAAAACAAAGCCAATCAAGTTTAAGACTACCAAGTTTTACCGGAAATATACCATTGCCTGTCCACAATCGATCCATATCTGAAAGGTACAAGTTAAACAGGATTGCTGCTAGGTTGCAACCCTGTTTTACCCCAATCTCGGTAACAATAGGCGACGTAAGAGCACCTTCCCTATTTATTCTAATTTGGAAAGATGTATTAGTATGTAACATTGCAAGAAGTTGCACAAGTCGTTGAGGAAAACCTAAATTCAATAGTTTTTCCCACAGCACTTCTCGAATTACACAGTCGAATGCACTAGTTAGATCAAGCGATGCAAAGTATATTGGTCGAGACTCAGGTAGTTTAGATTTATAAATGAGGTGTGCAAGAATTATAGCATTAAGGGATGTTCCGATGTTCTTTCTGAATCCGGATTTAAACTTTGAGTAAACATCATTGTTGTCGATATAATTTTGTAGTCTTTTTAGTAAACAAATGGCAAAGACCTTGGCGGAAGCATCCATAAGGGCAATCGGGCGAAAGTTTGCAGGGTCGGTTGGATCACCCTTTTTATAGATAGGAATGATTATCGCATTCTGCCAAGATTTGGGAATGCAATTTGAATCCAGAATGTTTGAGAATTTGGTGTAAAGAATTGCAGCCCAGAAAATCGGATCATCCTTTAAAACAACACATGCAGGCAGCCCGTCAGGACCTGCAGCTTTTGAAGGTTTAAGTAGATTAATAGCATCCAGGATTTCATCCATAGTAAGTGCTAGTTTGTCCCTACACTTTTCCGTTAGAATGTTTGAGTCTATTTTGTGAAATTTTGATGGTAACTTGAATTTCTCAATCATGAATGATTTCCAAGATTCAGATGAGACCGAAGAACTTAAATCATGCTGCTCTCGTCCATTAGTATCATTAATGATAGACCAGAGCCTAAGGGTGTCATTTCGAATAATGGCTTTCATGATTTGCTGGTTCTCCATTAGCTTAATTCTGTATTTAATACATTTGTTCTTATTAGTGTATTTTAAACAGATTTTCTTTTTGCATAGTAAATAAAGTTCAGTAGTCAAATTCATTTTTCGTAATTTTCTCAAACACAGATTATTTTCACATTTCAGAGAGGCGATTTCAGCATTAAACGTGTGAGGATGACAAACATTTTGCGTCCCTACATCGTTTATGAGTGATTGAAGATGTTTTTTTATAATCAGATTGTTCCATGCCTCACGTAAAGTTACATTCTGTTTTTCATCATCTCCTTTGGGGACTCTCCATAGGTCCCTGTTGACCAAGAAGTTCAAGCTTCTGCATAAGGAGGGATGCCATCTAACTGAGTGTTGAACTCTCTTGATGTTAATCAATTTAAGAATAGAACTAGTTTCAAGAATTGTAAAAACTAATTTAATAGTCATGTTTATGGGTGTGTGATCACTATAAGGTGTATCCATTATAATGATCCTACTCACGCGCCCCATAAGGTTTACTGAGACAAACAAATAGTCAAGATAAGATTCGACACCACCCCTCCTCCAGGTACCATTTAGTAACCCAGCTTCAAAGTCCACAGGGACAATATTCCAAGCTTTGAAATAGTGCAGCAATTTATCGCCTCTATTAATTAGATTGATTTTATATTTAGAGATGTGAATTTGTCTGTCAAATGATCCTAAATCAGTGCAAATAGAATTAAAATCCCCACCAATCAATATCAAGTAATTCGGGTTTCGTTCCATAGCAACCAAAAAAATTCCATCTATTAATTCCAGAAGTTTTTCTAAAGGGCACTTAGCAGGATTGTAATACACACAGACTAAAAGATAAATATGCTCAGGGTTATCACACACGGAGAATTCAATTGCCATTAGATTGTCTGTAGCATATAAGGTTTTCACATTATGATCAATAGAGTTACCAATCAAGATTGCCACACCACCGGAAGGACGACCAGCTAATCCTTGGCGAGCAGGTACACTTATAGTGTTAAAGCCATCAATAAAGAATGAATCTAAACACATCGTCTCCTGTAGGAATATGACCATAGGCGATTGTATACACACAGACTCTTTAAGCCAATCGCCAAGGTTGTTCATCCCACAGCAGTTTCAAGAGATGAATCTCAGTTCAGTCTCATTAGGATTGTTTTTTGTTTGCCGCCATATCAATGATAGAAGTCATTAGGGGCCCTAGCCAGGTTATATTGGAAGCTACACCTACTAGTGTAGTAATCTGGGTGATCAGGTCTGCTGCCTGTTCTTGACTACCAGCTTGACTCTTCTCACCAGATTTGCTCTCATCCGGAGCAGACTGTGCATCCAAAAAAACCTCTGCTTCTTCAATAGATCGCAATAGAGATAATTCCAAGCCACGCATCTCAAAGTCCTGCCTGTGTTCCCGTAATAGTTTCGTAATAATTTGTGACTGAGGAGCACAGATCATACGCAGGTTGTTATGATTTGCAAGCCTAATCCATTCAATATCATTAGAATGTAAGGTTCTTAGTTGCGGACTCCCTTTGAATAAATTAAATAAGAATGATCTTTTTATTCTTTGGTGACCATTCATCTGGGGATCGCTCTGCCAACCCAATATATAGCGTGTGTCCCTTGAAAAGGAACACTGTTCCATAGCTACCACTGAATTTGTGTGTGCCTGCTGGCCCTGATTTTCCAACTCACTTTCTTCTTGAGTGTTATTTGTGGATATGTTACTCAATTTTTGGGTCGTTTGTTCTTGATAAGAGGCAGCGTTTTCAATGCTTTCAAGAATATTTTTAGTTATCGCATTGACCATTTCAGATCTTTCATCACTTTCCTTACTTTCATTATCCGCAACATTTCTTTGCATATTCATCTGAGTATCCTCTCTATTTTTCTGCAGCTCCTTAGCAACAAGTTCGCTCACAGTCGCATATGAGGTTGCTTTGTATTGTGTGTTTGTTTTTGCATCATGAGTAGAATCTGTTCTGCTCGTCTTTATTTTAATAACGGGGTAGAATGCTGAAAGACGCCCTTGCTTCTGAACATTCGATTCATCGGAGGCCATAACCATATGGCTGTGCGTATCTTTTTCTGTACTCTTCCTTCCCATACCTTTTAGTTTCTGTTCATGTGCAATTTAGCAGTGCTTTTGATTCATCGTTCAACTGTGATAGATTAATCACTAGCTCATTAACTTGCTCATTCTCATTCACCACATGTATGTCATCTTGACCATCAATAGGGTTACTCTGTTGTCCTTGATTTTTTTCTCTTTTTTTTTCTTTTTTTTTGCACTTTAGAGGATTCTTGAGTAGTCTGGGCATGAATTTTTTTATTTTTTTGGTTTACTATTTTTAGGGCTTTTGCTTGGGCACGTTTCATCTTTCGAGATAGAAAGGTTGTTGGATTTTCTTTGCTAGATACAATTTCGCTATTGAGATTAATTAAGTCATTTTCTCGAGCTACGATTTTGTCAGTACAAGATTTGTCACCCTCTAGCTCACCATGATCCGAGTCATTATACGTTATCAGGTCAACAAGAGGCGTAGGGATACTAGGATGCACATCGTGATTAGCCTCAGCTAGAATCACAGGGGTTATCTCACAAGTGTCCATTTCACAGGCTTTTTGCGCAAGACATTGTTGTACCGTTAGGCGATATAACACTTCATCTATTTTTACAGAGTTTGCCTGGATAAGCTTTAGAAGCACATTAGTGGATGTTGTAGGTGCTAGATTTTGTACATTTGCCCCTAAAGTCAGAGCCTTTGCACACGATACTTCCTCAGTCTGAGAGGAGGTATCCTGTTTTCGTGTAAGTATAGGTTGGGCCATTTTTGTTAGGTGAGAGTCAAACAACATCATTTTTTCATTTTGACACGTGACATAGGCCAACATAAATCCCTCAATTTTACAATTTTTTTCAGACAAGTCAGCCAAGTTATTCTTAATCGTAATTAGATGTGCATGTGTAAGGTCATGCCCCTTATCTAATAGGTTCAATATAGAGGTGATCACCGGGAATGCTGCATTTTCATCATCCATGTTTGGTGGATTAAGAGTACTGTTTGGAACAGTGTCAAAGTTATTATTCATTGTATCTTCGGCTAGTGGACTGATTTCATCAACACCCCCTGTGCTAATCACATGTGGGATTCCGGGCGCAAGTGCCCCTGATGCCCCATTTCCAGATAATTCCCTCATAGTTTGATTGGTTGGCGAACTGGTGGAGGGGCCTGTAAGAGGTGGCATCAGCGGAATATCATGCTCGGAGGAAGACGCAACATGTGACATATTTTCTTCATTATGCAAATAAATGCTTTCTATGTCCCCGGGATGCAGTATTGCAGGTGAAGAAGGCTCTAGGGAAATGCGACAGCGTTTTTCCCATTCATTTATCAAAACTGGTGCCATAATTGAGACGTCTGATAGCTCATTTTTAGCGATCTTAATAGATGAGAAAGGAGGATTTTTCCCCTTAAAAGGAGTCGTATATATGGGCATCTTTAAGGCATTACCTGTTTGTACTGTTCCAAAAGAGGTTGTTGATATCGCATCCAGTCTTGTCTCTATGTCATCATTTGGTTCGACAGACAAAGACTGGAGGCTATAGGGGACCGTATTAACATCCATCACCCGTTTCCTTCCATGTGCCTCAAACAGTATTGGAACAGATTTGTTCAAGATAGAATCATGAAGCTGAATAGGTACATTCCCATCAAGTACAGTGTCTGTTTTATCTTTAGAGACAATCTTTCCATTTCGTAGACTCCCAACCATAATCAAACAATTAGATTAATAATAACCCGAAGACGCAACGTGCGAGTTTCAATAATATGCAATGCACAAAGCTAGAAGTAAAGTTTCATAAATTTTTTCAAAGACAACTTACTTATATGTGGGTCCACCCGACACCCGCCACACCGTCAAACAGTCCAACAGTACACTTTCGTACACTTCCGGTGCACGCGCGGTGCGTGTGACCGGAGTAGTTGTAGTAGTTACAGCCAATGGAAATCCAGGAGGGAGGAAGGATTGGTGACGGTGTGGGGCGGTGTCTAGGGAGGGGACAAAACAAAAAGAAAAGGTGTTTTAGTGAACGTAACTTCTCACAAAGAGAGCAACTCTCAAGAGCAATGCAGTAATACTAGATAGTACCACTAGCAAGTACTATTAGTAAGTACTTAATTTAACGAATGAAGAATTACTTTTTTTTTTTTTTTCAAGAAGTAAGGGCGCTAGCAGCGTGTTTAGAGGGACGCGATCCTTCCTCTTGCGGACTAGTGATTTCACGAGTCCACGGGCAGCAAGTCCAAAGTTACAGCGCTTGAGGACGGAGCACGCCGACACAGCAGCCAGTCCAACAGTACACTTTTGTACACTTCCGGTGCGCGCGCGGTGCGCGTGACCGGAGTAGTTGTAGTAGTTACAGCCAATGGAAATCCAGGAGGGAGGAAGGATTGGTGACGGTGTGGGGCGGTGTTTTTTTTTTTTTTTTCTTTTTTTTTTTCAAGAATTAAGGGCGCTAGCAGCGTGTTTAGAGGGACGCGATCCTTCCTCTTGCGGACTATTCTGCATCACACTATTTTAATCGCTCGATTTGATATGACCACTTCATCAGGGTATAGTTGAGGTACTCGTAACTCTAGAACCTTGTCTGTTGTAGTATCTCCTTCTGTGTTCTGTACTGCCCTACACCCTCCTCATCGCTGCAGCTGTCCTGTAATTACAGAAAAACTGGAAGTCATGCAGTTCAAGTAGTTTTGAACTGCATGACGGTTCTAAGCAGAAGCTCTTTGTGATGTCAATGTACCTTTCGGTTTCTCTAAAATGGCAAATAATGCGTGCTCAACGAATAACATCATTGGGCACCCCATTACAATGGTTGTAGCTTTGTCCACGGCAGCCAAAACGTGTTCACACAGGAAATGACTTCTCATCACTGGGTCTAAAATCCCACTGTAGTATGGCATGGGCTCGTACCCCAACGTGGTTAGCTGTGCAAGGACTGCTGTCATAACAGTACCATCCGTGTGGGAAAACAGGTAGAATTCCTCTGCATAATTGGGAATCCCTAAAACTGGTGCCGTGTAAATGGCCTTTTTTAGTTCATCAAACCCTTCCTCCATGACCTTAGTCCACACCATTTTTTTTCCGTTGCCTGTGCTTTCTTTAAGGCTTGTAATAAGGGCCTGGTATAAGAGCTGTAGTCAAAGACCCATGCCCTGACATAATTGCATAATCCTAGAAAATTCTGCATTTGTTTTATCGTGTGTGGTTTAGCTGTTTTCAAAATAGATTCAGCTCTTTCAGGGGTAAGCTTCTTTTCTTCATGTGAAATCAGTTGTCCTATGTACAACACCTCTTGTTGACAATACTGTAACTTCTCCTTGTCTACTTTATATCCTTTCTCAGCAAGTATAGTCAATAACTCAATGGAATCGTGTCTGCACTCTTCCTCTGTTGTGCTGCAAATTAGAATGTCATCCACGTATTGCAAAACAACACTCTCTAATGCAATATAGCTCAAGTCCATCTACAGGACTCTATTGAAAATTTAAGGGGACTCACAATAACCTTGAGGCAGCCTTGTGCTTTTCAGACGAACTTGTCTGAACGTGAAAGATGTCAATCTTGCAAGTCTTTATGCAATGGGATTGAGAAAAATGCATTTTTCAAGACAATCACTGTGAAATGTCGTGCATAAACAGGTAGAGTACATAGAATTGTAGACCGGTTAGGGGCTAGAGGGAACCCGGCCTCTACTATCTGGTTTATCGGCCTTAAATCTTGTATTAAACACCAAGATCCTCCCTTTGATTTTTTAATCAGATAAACCGAAGTGTTGCATGACGACTCTGACGTCACTAAGATCCTTGCTCCATCAGGGCGGAAATTGTCTTGAAAATCCCTTCATCTGCCTTCCTAGACATAGGATATTGTCGTGCTCTTGGTAAAATTGCTCCTTGTTTCAATTTAATCTTCACTTCTCCGACTCCTTTCAGTAAGCCTACGTCATGAGGGCATGTAGTCCATACTGAGACAGGCACCTTTGCCATGTCATCATCAAAATATTCAGGACGTTTTTGTGCCAGCATCATCCTCTGGGGCACCTCTCTTTTAATCATTTTCACCCAATAAATGAGGTTTAGCTCAAATGTTAACTCATCCTCACCGGGTTGTTCTCCAAACAGATCGTCATCAGTGACGTCAGTCAATATGTAACCTTCCCCAATGGCGATTATTGCACACCATTGTCTGCCTTCATCATCACACCCATCAAGCAAAGCCATCTCTCCTCACACTATGGCTGCCTGTATTGTTTAGGGAAACACTTGTCCCTTTTCCTCATGCATAGGTATTCTTGGTCTGAACAGAAACTCATCTGGGGTTCTCATTGTTCAGTCTGCAAGGCCTAGTAGCCATGACATTAATATGCACACTCCATATGCGAATATCTCAGGTTCTAATGAAACAGCTCTCATAGCCATTTGCCCTACGTATGCTCTGATCATTTCACACACGTTTAAATAGTGCATTCCTGGAGATGAGCACACTGTGCCTTCCTCAGTGAATGAGATTGTCATATTTAACTTTGTCATCAAATCTCGTCCCAATGTATTGACAGGCATCTGTTTGGAATACAATAGTGGCACTTTCATGTCACATTCTCCTATAGAAACTGAAAGTTCTTTTGTGAAAGGAACACAGCTTGTAGCTCCTGTAAAACCTTGTGTATTCATGGCGTCGCCGGATAAAGAAAACTTGCCTTCACGTATACACGAGCGTGTTGCACCCATGTCAACTAGAAACAAATATTCTTTATCCCCTATAATAACATCTACCCTTGGTTCCTCATGAGGGTTTGGTGTCACTGATAGAAAGGAACACATCAGGTCTCCCAGTGAACTGTCCCAGTCCATATATAATCTTGTCCCACAGTTTGTGAATGGATTTCCTCCATCACCAGTGGCATTTCCTGCTCTAGAGTTCAGTACCTTTCTTGTGCCTGTAGTCTGTAGAAGTTGTATCGCGGACGGTTGAGACTGCCCTTGCGGTAAATTGGTCACAGTCTCCTGTGGCTGTAAGCTTTGCTGCACTCTCAGTGCTTGCTGCTGTGCAGTTTGATTCTGCGCAACTCCATTTCCACCCTGCGGCAGAAACCCAGATGGATTCATAACCCCCCTCTTATAAACTGATCATTTTGCACCATCTCTTGACTCCTGCAAATACGCGCTAGATGCCCTGTCATCCCACACGTCCAACATGTTGGCGGCGGTCTGATCGTTTGCCCATTTTGCATATTTTGATTTCCACCTTGCATATTCTGAAAGCCTCCCTGATTATTTTGCCATCCCCTTCCTCAGGAGCCTCTTCCTTTTGGGCTGAACCCATTATTGCTTTGATCGAACTGCCTTTGATTATTGACCTGCTGCATATTGGATCCATCTGTGCTAGTTAACATTGCCCCTTCAATGGCATATTTCTACAATCTTTTCTGCACTAATTTGTCCCATTCGCCTTTCCTTGCATCATTCTTCTAGCGATTTTTCTCTTGCAGCAGACTGTAATAATGTGCAATGGTCAGTTGCATTTCTGACCATGGCTTAGCTTCGAGGGAAGCAAGAGAAACAAGTGAGAGCGAGACAGAAGGTTGTAAATATTGAATCATTATTTTTATTTCATTCTGATTTAAGTATATCAAAAATATACTTTGTTGGAGTGAACAACTGTTAGAAACACAGTAGAAATGAATTGGAATTTGTCCAAGATCTTAAAATTATGAATTGTTTTAGGATTTAAATGAATGAATGTTTGAATGCATGATGTTAGGATGCTTTTTATAGAATTAATTAAAAATGTTCAGCTATTTCTATATATTTTTTATATACTTAAATCAGAAGGAAATAAAAATAATGATTTAATATTTACAACCCTCTGTCTCGCTCTCACTTGTTTCTCTTGCTTCCCTGGTACCATCTTTGTCTTATTATATTGCCCTACCTCAAGGTGCCAGTGTTTTATGAGGTTCCCACCCTTTCGGATTTGTTAGCTTCGATTCCTCGAATTTCTTGAGCTGCTTTTGCGCCTGTTCTGGAAGCCCTTGACATAATATATGTAAAACACGGGTATAGTTTTCCCCAAGATTCACGAGTTTCCAGTACCCATGTGTCTTGAAATGTCTGAATGTAAAGCAACAGATCATCTCCCTCTTTCATCTTACGCATCATTGTAGCTCCCATGTCAGAAGTGTCTGGGTATAGCACTCAAAGTGCTTTCCATACCGCGGTTCTGCAATTGTTAAACAATGCTCTGTCATGTGCAGTATTGACTGTAGTCACACCAGGGTAACCTGCACGTGTCCAAACATCGTCAGCTCTATCAACAAGTATGGCGATCAAAAGACCCTTGATATCCCCTATAGCCAACGTATTACCTCCCGTCATTTTTCCTAACTCATGTATCCATTTCCCAGATCCAGATGTTTTTTAGATTCTCTCTATCCATTTGTGGCCATGGTATATACTGTGGCCTTGCCCTTCCCTTCTCTAATAAGGGAAACTGTGACGCACTAAACTCATTTTCTTCTCTCATCATTTGTCTGTCTACCGCAGGGGTAATATTCCCACATCGCCGTCTGCCTGGCAATGTCCTTAACCTGCTTACATATGGTGGAGGAGACACCCCCCTCTGACCGTATGGCAGTCCTTCATGCCGATCTGACTGTGTCACTGACTCCGATACTTTAGATGTAAACGAGGTTGAATCTGACCATCTCATTCCCTTACCCCTAGAGAGACGTCTCTCGTGACCTCACTCTATGTCTCTTTCTTCTCTTTCTTCTCTTTCACAGGCTTCCCTTTCTTCGTCAGATATTGCCTGTGCCAAACTCGTGCAGCTTCTCTCATCTTCCTCATTTCTATTTAGAGTCAGTCTATCTAAAGACAGCTCTCTATGTCTACTGCTGCGTGAATCGTCCTCAGTATTGTACAACTGAGTACTTTCAAGGCACTCTTCCTTTCCCTTTCCCTGAGGTACCTTTTCTAGTCCCATCTCATCATATATTCTATCGGTTGTCTCTCCGATCCTTCTGGTGTTGAAGACATCTTCTACATTTACTCTAGTCGTGCTTGGTGATGACTCATACTCAGGAACAAATTATTCTATATCTTCCCATTTTACCACTGGATCGGGTTTTCTAACCTCCCTTTCCAGATACTCGAGATCATGCGTTCTCTGTCTTCACTTCTACGTTGTCATTCAAATTCTCTATGCTTCCTCGCTTCCTCTCTAACCCTGTCTTCCTCCGTTTTCCTAGTATCTCTTCGTTCATTCGCCCTTCGTATTTCCTAATCTTCCATCCTTTTATTCTCTTCTCTCATATCTTTTGCTCTTCTTCTTCAATTGTCCTTTGTTCTATTCTTTCATGATCAGGTGTTCTCTGCTTATTATCACTTTTTCTTTGTTCTTCTGCCTTTTCCTGTTTTCTGACCTGTTCATCATGATATAACTCCTTTCGTTTCTGCCTATCCTTTTTTCTTGCCCCGTCATCTCTCAATCGTCCTTTCTCCTTATCCTTTCTCTCTTGTTCGTCTCGTTCTCCCCTTCGTCTTATGTCTTCAATGCCTTTACCATCGAGTTTCAATAAAATCTGACCTCCCATCCATTCATTCTGTGTGAGTGCCATCTCATCAGTTCTATCCTCATCTCCTTTCCATCTCTTTACCTCTCTTCCTGTACCTAGAGATGTACTTGCTTGATCACCTTTTTCCTTTTCACGTCTCTCCTTGTCCCTCTGGACTTTGGAGGTAATATTGCTTTCTCTGTCCTTCTCTGGGCTTTCGTCACTACTTTGCGTAGGCGACTCATATGACGGGTTGCTATATCCCCTTGCTGCTTTAAGTTCCCTCAGTGGGTACAATCCTTCATCTTTACTAAAGTTGTTTTTTTAGTTCAGATGGGGCAGGTGGTGCAGAAGGTTCTTCACCCCCTCTTTGCATATATTCAGTATCCAATCTAATGGCGGCTCCTCCTCCCTTTCTTCCTGGTACATTTTCCAAAGTTCTAAACTAGCTATGCGCTTGTCTAACATTTTGCCAGTGTACGTGGCATGTAAATATGTCGTCATGTGCTGTAGGACCATTTTGGATAGCGATCCGCCTTGGGGCCACGCCATAAATATTTTATCCGCGGTCCCCTTAACCCTTTCTGCACTGTACTGTTTAAGCTTAGGTGCGTGTTTTGGCAACTGTTGCACATGTGTATTAAGGGAGTGATGTCTTCCATGCTTGACTCGTTTACCCCTTATTCATATAACACTTTCTTATTTTTTAACTTCACACTTTATTAAAATTGCGTCTCAAAAATCAACAATATGAGCAAGCACCAATCGTCGCAAGCTCCAAAACCGTTACTTCAACAATATTTTACTTTTTTTTACTTTAATCCTCAAAAAACCCTAATTTTACAACCATCAATCCATGTCATGCAATAATTTCCTTCTATAATCGCGTAATTTTCATACCTTTTTTCACCTAAAACTGTTTTCAACTATGATGTCACAATTTTACTCAAACACATAAAACAAACAGACAAAATCTTATGCCGTCTGCTCTCTCAAACGTATCTTACCCCTATGTTTATTCTGACATGGAATTTAAGCCTATCTCTTTCGGATTGCCTTTAATCAATCCGGTCTGCTACGTCATCCTATTGACAGGGCTTAAGATAAGGGCTTCTGCTAGCATTCTTTAAAATCTAGGAACTGGTGGTATACTCTTATCGTGCCACACTCACGATAGCTCTTTATATTGCTCGGCCACACTCAAGTCAATATCTTTCCCCTTATATATACATTACTCTCTTATTCTGACATTATATTTTATCCCGCCTCCCTCCGTTACCTTCCCTTACTTATTTTTTAAGCATGCATACTTTGCCAAAACATTCAATCTTTTTTACTCACCGTTCGCATCTCTTTCATCTGCAGACCCTCGGGATTACCGCCTTCATTACTGCCTCTCCGTGCCGCTCGTCCGATCCGCCACTCGTAGATGTGGGAGGGGATTTTGGGGGAAAGCAATGGACCCGTCACACCTGCAGGGTTTTTGAATTAATCTATCCACTATCTACTGGGAGCTTCTCGTTCTATCAGCTGGATGGTAAAGGACGTGCGATATTGCAGAGGACCAGAAGTTACTTATGTCGACGGTCAATGGATTCTTTATCTAATCTAACCATTTAACTCTGCTACCAAGTGAACTGGATGATCTCCAAACAGCCCTTTAAGATGAGTATCAGTACCCTCGAGTAGATGGGGATGCAGATTCATACTCATGCATCAAATAATTAAGACAACTCAATAGCTTGGCAAAGTGAGTCCATTTTAATGACAAGTTCATAAAATGGGGAGTACAACGAACATCAGCAATCACTCAATCTTCTCGCTCTCTTTACTTTTAGAAAAAACACAATATTTATAGCAAAAACTCGTTATTGCTGACGTACAACCTGCGCACGTACTAACGTCATTCTCTAAGACAACAATCACTGCAGGCTTAGTTGTCTTAGTAGTAGTGTGGGGCTGAGTAGGTGTTAGGAGGCAACTGTTATTTACTTGGTCCTTATGGCAACGATGGAAGGGATACTGTATTTGTACTTTACTTACGCTTTCAAGATGGCGCACTGCAGCACCATGGACTTATACAAACTGCAGCAGTCTAGTACAAAGGGGGAAACAAGACATTGATGATGGACTCCGGAAGGCAATGAGAGTTTATCAGGAGTAGTAAGATGGTAAGTGGATGAGTTGCTTCATTCTAGTAAGCTTTGGTGATTTTCTAATGTGATCTTTGTTTTCTTGTTCTCTGTTTTTTCCTACTTTCCTTGAGTCCCAGTTGCAGCCTACGTCCTACTTTTTTTGTCCAACATCTCTTGAAACACTTCATCTCCGAAGTGTTTCTCTCTCCCCTGCCACCTATGACTTGATATCTGTTATGCTTTTCTCGGCTCCCGAACTTACTAGTTCCCGGAACTCCTAGTCCGGCGTGTCTTTGACATGGTAACTCCTTGAAATCTTTGTCCTTTAATATTCCAATTCACTGTTCTTGTATTCTCTCTGATACCTGCATCACCCGATTCTGACTTTCTGCCTTCTGGAACTTCTTCCTGGACATCGGCGCTACTGCCATTCTGCAAATCCACTTAATCTCAGCGTACTTACCAACGGTCTCTGCAGCTATGTTTTCCATCAGCAAGGGTTTTTTCGTCCCTGTGAGGATTTTTCCCAGCTGACATCCTGGATGGCGCTCGAGTCCCCTGTAAGCTTCCAGGGTCTCGAACTCTGTTTTGGGCTGATCGGCAATCTCTGCAAGATGAAAACCAGAAGAACAGGTCAGTGCATGCTTACATCTGATAGAAAGCAACGCCCAATAATTGGTTTTGGAGCAAGTCCAGCAGCTCACAGCAGCCGTACAAGCCTTGACTTTGGAAGTACAAAATCTTCAGATGGGCAGTAACAATTTACATCAGCTGGTGTTACAAGAAGCCGCTCGTACAGAACTAGCTCCTGGACCTGTGATGGCAGGCAAATTTAATGGTCATACTAAAAAGGTGAAGGAGTTCATTGATGCGTGTGTGGTTCAACTTACATTAAAACCATCTGTTTTCCAACTGGTCATGCAAAGATCAGTTACATGATGTGTAACATCTCTGGCAGTGCATTGGCTTGGGCCACACCACTTGTGGCTACAAATAACCCTATCCTAGATTTGGCACAAGGATGCATGCACAGCATCCGTGCCATGTTTGCCTGCCCAGAACTAGTGGTATTGGCTCCAGAAAACTTGTTGGATTTCAAACAAGGGTCTATGGACACACTCACCTATATAACCCACTTCAAACAAATGGCCCATGAAACTGCTTGGTCCATCGGCGCCTTGATCACTATAATGCTAAGAGGGATTTCTGAAGAGATCAAGGACGAGCTCGCCCGGGTACCACATCCCCACAATCTTGCAGAACTCATCACCTTGGTCATGCGGTTAGAGTACCAACTACAGGAAAGAAGGAGCGAAGGAAGGAGGTTAAGACAAACTCATAGCCCTTCTGAACAAACCCGAACATCGTCTAAACTTCCATCTGAGGAAGAACTTATGCAACTGGGAACAACCGGAGGTCCCATGTCTTTCGAAGAAAGGAACCAGAGCCTTGAAGGAGGGCTTTGTATGTATTGTGGTTCTCCAAATCATTTAGTCAGGGATTGCCCACTGGCTCCTCCTCGCTGTGCAGGAAATGCCGGCCTTTGACGCTAGTGGGAACGAGGGAACGAGGAGAATGCTTGGGTTCCCAGAATAACTCGACAGCAAACTCTGAAACACTCATGGCCGTCCTTAGGGTACCCTTGACTGATCAAGGAACTTCTGATAGTCATATCCCGGCTCTAGTTGATTGCAGGGCCACCAGAAAATTTATGGACGATGAATGGGCCTCATTGCAGGGGTTTTCACGGATATCTAAGTCCCTTCAAGTCCCAGTGGAAGGAGTTGATGTGAAGCCCTTATGTTCTGCGATGATCAAGGAGCAAACTACCCCTGTCCTGATGTCTTTGGAATCACACAAAGAGAGGATTCAATTTGACCTAATTAAAGCAGAAAATTATAATTCTGGGATTACCCTGGCTTAGTCTTCATAACCCCTATGTCAACTGGTCTGCTGGGATGATCTTCTTAGTGTCTGAACACTGTGTTGCTCGATGTCTCAAAGCAGGCACCGTGGGGTTGTATTCTCCTGTCGAAACTAGTAATGAAGCAGATCCAGTTGCTAAGATTGACCTCGTACAAGCCTTACCAGCATGTTAGAAAGAGTTTCGAGCTGTGTTCTCCAATGAATGAATTAAGGAATTACCCCAGCATAGAGGAGATGATTGTGCTATAGAGTTGTTTCCCAATCAAGAGGTTTTGTTTGGGCATATGTAGCCCCTGTCAGTCCTGGAGAGACAAGCCCCAAAAGAATATCTCACCGCTAACCTACATCTTGGACTCATAGCGCAGTCAAAATCCCCTGTGGGGGTGTCATTCTTCTTTATTCCGAAGAAGGACTCAAAGAAGTTGAGACCATGGGGGTCATTACGAGTGCGGCAGTAAGGGGTTAACGGTGCTGGTAAGGGACCAGGGAGCTAATAACGGGCCCGTTATTAGCTCCCTCCCCATTCACATTGAGCCCTATGGGGGCTCGAATGGGAATGGGGATGGGTATTTTGAATGGGGACTTACCGGGTCCTCCAAGGTTGGAATGACCCGGTAAGTCCCAATTCAGGGAACCCGGACACGACTTTGGAGGCAGCCATGGTGCTGATAGCACCATGGCTACCTCCAGACTGGTAATGACCCCCCATGTATTGATTATCAGAGTTTGAACAAGATCACCATCAGGGATAAGTATTCACTACCCCTGATATCTGATATATTGGGAGCTGTTAGACATCATGAAAATCTTTTCCAAATTGGACTTGCGAGGTGCCTATCACTTGGTTCGTGTCCGCAAGGGTGATGAATGGAACACGGCTTTTCGCACCCATCTAGGACATTTTGAATATAGAGTGATGCCGTTTGGACTATCATATGCCCCTGCAGTGTTCCAACGCTTTATGGACAGCGTATTCTCAGATATTTTACTTCATTATGTAGTGGTGTACTTAGACAACATCCTAGTGTACTCCGATATCCTGGAAGAACATGCCAAGCACATTTTGGAAGTTCTACTAATACTTCAACAAAACCATCTATACGCCAAGGCTGAGAAGTGCGTATTTCACCAATCCTTGGTTTCATTCCTTGATTTTATCGTTTCTGAGGATGGCACATCTATGGACCCCTCGAAGGTAAGATCAATCTTACACTGAAAGGAACCATCTTCTGTAAAGGAGATCCAGCGATTTCTGGGATTCTCCAATTTTTATAAGTTCATTTCAAACTTCTCAGATCAAATCAGACCACTTACGGAATTTTTAAAGAAAAGAAGGAAGTTCCTTTGGACGGAGAAACAACAGGAGGCGTTTCAGAACCTGAAAAAAACTTTTACATCGGCACCCTTCATGAAGCCCCCTAATCAAGACCATCTGTTCATCTTATAGACCGATGCATCTCATACTGCACTAGGGGCAGTTCTAAAACAGAAATATGAAGACAGCCTTTCATTCTAAGACACTGACTCCATCCGCAACTAACTACTCCTTTCTGGAAAAGGAACTTTTGGCCATCAAACGAGCTTGCCAGAAATGGAGACATTTGCTTCTAAGATCCCCTTTTCATATCGAAGTTAGGACCGACCATCGCAATCTCAGGGTTTTACAACAAATGGGGTGTCAAAACTGCTGTCAAGCTAGGTGGGCTTATTTTTTCCCCCAGCTTAACATCCGTATTACTTTTATTCTGGGTGGTGAGAACATTCAAGCAGATGCCTTGTCCCATTCGGAAACTGTATCTGGTAGAGTCCTACACAGAGAGTTGTTTCCTTGAGCCACCTTTATGTTTTCTCGGTCTGATTTCATCAGAACTGTTGAAAAAGCAAAGCTTGACCATCTACCCTTGTTTTCAGGTATGCCTTGACTTCAGATCAAGATCTTCTGTTCCAAGACACAAGCTGTTCATACCCACAACTGCCTTACCGGCACAAGCCATGTCGATGTGTCACAACACTAAGGCTGCTGGACATCGGCGTGTCCGCAACACTACCGACCTGATACTGAAACATTTCTGGTTGCCTTCATTAAGAGAAGACACAAAGGGCTATGCATCAGCATGTTCCACTTGTTTACAGGCCAAGGTACCCCATCATCGTCCTTTTGGTCTCTAAGTGTAACCTGCTTTGCCTTCTCAACCCTGGGAAAACATATCCCCTGATTTCATGGTTGAATTACATCTTTCTTCCAAGAACAATGGTAACTGTGTACTCATTAACCAAGATATCTCATTTCTTTCCCATGCCCCAGTACCCTATGCACTCCAGATGGCTTCAAGTTTTTTACATTCTATATTCCATTTACATGGCCTCACTGCAAGGATAGTCTCCGACCAGGGTTCCCATTCACTCTGCTGGGTCTACGACAATCCGGATTTCGGCACAGACACGGGACCGAAACTGCTCTAATAGACCTAAAACCCAGATTGAAGTATTGAAGGACAAGGGCAAATTAGCAATGCTATTACTCCTCGACCTCTCCGCCACATTTGATTTGGTCAACCACCAGATCCTTTGTAGGCACCTCCACTCTGCTGCCAACTTCTCATCCTCTGCTGCGGCATACATCAAATCCTATTTGAGCAACAGATCCATGAGGGTTTTCGCACCATCCGCAGCCGCGGACCCCTCCCCTATTCACTGCGGCGTACCTCAGGGATCTTGCGTGTCACCTACACTTTACAACATTTTTACGAAACCACTCTTTGATGTGCTTGACTATCTGGGTATCTCCTATACCAACTATGCGGATGACACCCAGATACTCATTCCCATCTCAGGTGATTATCTAGCTGACACCAAGGACCTCAATGACGTCTACCTGGTCATCCAGGCCTGGATGGCCCAACACCAGCTATGTCTGAATGACGATAAAACGGAGCTCCTTATCTTGGGTACCTCACAACGCCTGAGCAAACTTGAGCCGTCTTATCAGTCATTCACCGTAGACAGTAATACCATTCGAGTCTCGAAAGACACCAAAACGTTAGGCTTTTACCTTGACACCACCCTATCCTTATCTAGACAAATAAATGCAGTCAGGTCTGCCTCTGTTTACACGTGCAAACTTATTGCAGCCTGCAGACCGTTTGTTACCACCCCCAACAGTGTCATACTAGCTAGAACCCTCATTATGGCAAAAATTGATTATTGCAGTGCTCTTTACTTAGGTACCAGCCAAGAGAACCTGAACAAACTCCAAACTACCCAGAATAATGCCATTCGAGCGGCCTTGAACATCCCCCGCAACCACCACATTTCAGAATCCAGAACCAACCTAAAGTGGTTATCTGTCAAGCAGAGAATTTCCTTCAAAACACTTGCCCTCACGCACAAATGCCTGGCCAACAAAGCCCCAATATACCTCTGCAGTCGGCTATCTCACCACTCTATCGTCCGACCATTAAGAACTGCCCAGACTCATTGTCTATCGATCCCCAGGTTTAAGCTTCAAAAGGCGGGGGGCACCAGCTTCCCTGTCCTAGCCTCCAAACTGTGGAACACCCTCCCCACTACTATCAGAGCAGAAGACTCTTTCAACACCTTCAAGACCAAAACCAAATCATGGCTCTTTGACCAGCAATAAGACATGCTCTGCGTCTCTGTCTTACATACTCTAGCCCGTTTCTATCTCTGTACACCCTAGGGTATATCCTCTGTTAATCCTAGTGGCACTGTAATCTATGTAATATTTGTAATTAGAAAGCCGGTTAATATGCTGTTACTGTAAATTCTGTAATGTAATTTTTGGCTGTATTTTACTGCAACTTTGTACAAATTGCGCCCTGATGCCTCCGGGCCTGATGGACTGCGCGTTATAAATAAAACAAATACAAATACCTCCAGTTTTTGAACCCATTTGTGTAAACTATTAGGTGTCCTATGGGCCTTATCCCTGGGTTACCATCTGCAAACCAACAGCCAAACTGAGCGGGTCAACCAGACCCTCGAACAGTATCTCAGATGTTTTGTTTCACCAACTCAAGATAACTGGAGTAACTTGCTGCCATTTGCTGAGTTTGCATGCAATAATTCCCTACATACCTCCACTGGACAGAGCCCCTTTTATTGCTCTTATGCCTGTCATCCCAACTCCATCCCTACAGTTTGTCCTGGGATCCAGAATTTGTCATCTCTTGATTCCCTCATCAGCAGCATCCAAGCTGGCCATGCCACCACTCTTTCAGCCTTGCTGGAGTCTCGTGCCCGGATAAAGTATTCAGCAGGCAAGGGGAGGAGTCCTGAGCCAACCTTCTCTTCTGGAGACAAGGCTTGGTTGGCTTCTAAATACTTATCCAAGAGACTAACACCTACTCAATTGGCTTCTAGATTTTTTGGACCTTTTGTAGTCAAGGAACATATTGGGAAGGTTGCTTACCACCTCCAGCTGCTACCTTCTTGGAAGAGGATCACCGGGTTTTTCATATTTCCGAGCTGAAGGCTTATGTGTTGGATCGTTTCTTGCGACCAAGTCGGCATTTTATTAGGACCTGAATTTGAGGTGGCTGCAATATGTGATTCCCGTTATTATCGTGTGCGCTTGCAGTACCTTGTTGACTGCAAGGGTTATGGTCCTGCTGACCGTTCTTGGGAACCTGCAGCTGCTGTGCATGCTCCGAGACCTCTGCACAGTTTTCACAGGTTGCGTCCCTGGAAGCTTGGGCTGCAAGCCCTGAGGCAGGGGGGCATACTGTCAGGAGACGACCATTGTCTACTTGGTCCTTATGGCAGTGATGGAAGGGACTTCGTATTTGTACTTTACTTACGCTTTCAAGCAAGAGCTCCATGGACTTATACAAACTGCAGCGGTCTAGTCCACAGGGGAAACAAGACACCGATGATGGACTCTGGAAGGCAGTGAGAGTTTATCAGGAGTAGCAAGACGGTAAGCGGATGCGTCGCTTCATTCTAGTAAGCTTTGACGCTTTTCTAATGTGATCTTTCTTTTCTTGTTCTCTGCTTTTCGGGACTTTCCCTGAGTCGCAATTGCAGCCTACGTGCTACGTTTTTTGTCCAACATCTCTGAAACACTTTGTCTCCAAAGTGTTTCTCTCTCTCCTGCTGCCAACGGCTTGATATCTGTTATGCTTCTCTCAGCTCCCAAACTTGCGAGCTCCTACTCCAGCGTGTCTTTGACACGGTAGCTCCTTGCAATCCTTGTCTTTTATTATTCCAATTCACCGTTCTTGGATTCTCTCTCATACCTGCACCGCCCGATCCTGACTTCCTGCCTTTTGGAGCTTCTTCCTGGACATCAGCGCTACTGCCATTCTGAAAATCTACTTAATCTCGGAGTACTTACCAACGTACTCTGCAGCTACGTTTTCCGTCAGCAAGGGTTTTTTCGTCCCTGCAAGGGCTTTTCCCAGCGGATATCCTGGACGGCGCTCGAGTCCCCTGTAAGCTTCCAGAGTCTGGGACGCTGTTTTTGGCTGATCGGCAATCTCTGCAAGCTGAGAACCAGAAGAACAGGTCAGTGCATGCTTACATCTGATAGTAGGAGTTTAGCAACCTCTACTCATCCATATACTTCTGCAAAGCAGGAGTCATTTTATCATGGATAGGATGATGCATATGGTATGTTGTTTGCATATGCAGCACTTAATATTACCATATGCCTGCTTTAAAGCCATGAGAGGCAAGATGAAAGATGAGAGCAAGACACAGGAGAGGATGCAGTTGTGACAGCAACAGCTAGGTGAGTGACACTGAGAAGAAAGTGCAAGGATATGCAGCCTTTGAATGTCCAGGTGCTTTGGACTACGACTCCCATCAGCCTTAGCCAGCATGCTCAATGTTAGGGGATCATGGGTGGTGTAGCTCAAAGCACCTGGAACCGGGAAGGTTGCAGATCCTTTAAATAGTGTTTGAACATGGGTTAGAAGTCAGGAGGCACAGCAGGAGGGTTACCAGTAATGTAGCCAGAATTCATGTCGGGCCTGAAAGATACCAGGGACGTAATTTCACCAAAATGCCAGGGATAGCCGAAGTGATATCTGGCCTCTGATGACATCACAGAAAGTGATGTCATTTGATCCCCCTTCCCCAAACGTGACATCACGGGAAGTGATGGCACACAACCTTTCACCCCTAGACAAAACAGATCGGAGGTAGAGGGGAAGGATGTATTGCAGGTCACAGTAATTGTAGTTTAAAAAAAACAAATGTGAACAGCAGCGGTAGCTCCATGACATCGTCCCTAGATTTGTTTTCTTTCTTTCTTTGGTCCTTTATATCTTGCTTAATGCCAGTCTCCTTCTGCATTTCTGCTTCTAAGCACCGCAACAGGAACTGAACCCACATTGCACTGCATCCTCTTGTTCCCAGAGCACGTGCATTGCCCTGAGCTATCTTTCCAGATATATATATTTTTTGCTTGAGGGAGCTACAGATGGTGTACTTCAAATGTGGAAGGCAACTTCATGTACATTCATTATCTCACCTTGTGTCTATTTACAGTGTGCCAGTGATGTAGGTCTGGCAGATCTGGGTCAAGTCACACAGTGCCCCGGCAAGATTGGTGGCAGAAGCCACTGTGGCACACTGTGGCACATGCCCAGACGTGGGTCCCGTGCCTGCTAGGCCTAGAGACCCAAGCTACTCCTTACTGATGAGGCCCAACACGGCTGAAACATGTCTGGAGATGCTTGTGGTCTCGTGCATATGGTCTTTTCCCTTCTGTAATGGCTTGGCAGGCGAAGAACGATGGTCTGCAGGGTTGCCCAAAGCAATGCCAGAGGTTGAGATTCATTCTAAACCTTCCAGCCATCACATCTTTGTTTTTGCTTTGTCACCCCAAGTGGGACGGGTGTGCCCAGACGTGGGTCCCTTGCCTGCTGGGCCTAGAGACCCAAGCTACTCCTCACTGATGAGGCCCAACAAGGCTGAAACATGTCTGGAGATGCTTGTGGTCTCGTGCAGAAGGGATGTGACCTAGCAGTTCAGGCTAGACTGCCCTTTTTGGGGTAGGACCAAGCCTGATTTGCATATTGTCTTTGCCCTTCTGTAATTGCTTGGCAGGTGAAGAACAGTGGTCTGGAGGGTTGCCCAGAGCAATGCCAGAGGTTAAGATTCATTCTAAACCTTCCAGCCATCACATCTTTGTTTTTGCTTTGTCACCCCAAGTGGTCCGGGTATGCCCAGACGTGGGTCCCTTGCCTGCTGGGCCTAGAGACCCAAGCTACTCCTCACTGATGAGGCCCAACAAGGCTGAAACATGGCTGGTGATGCTTGTGGTCTCGTGCAGGAGGGATGTGACCTAGCAGTCCAGGCTAGACTGCCCTTTTTGGGGTGGGACCAAGCCTGATTTGCATATTGTCTTTCCCCTTCTGTAATGGCTTGGCAGGTGAAGAACGATGGTCTGGAGGGTTGCCCAGAGCAATGCCAGAGGTTAAGATTCATTCTAAACCTTCCAGCCATCACTTCTTTGTTTTTGCTTTGACACCCCTCTCATCCCGTTGTTAGCTCCCTCCCGGTTCCTCGAATGAGGATTTACCGGGTCCTCCAAGGTTGGAATGGCCAGGTCATTCCTTATTTAAGGAACCCGGACCCGGTACCCGGTAAGGGGTAACCATGTCGCAAATTGCGGCATGGTTACCTCCAACCTTGTAATGACCCCCAATATAATGATAATGATGTGTTATTTATATAGCTCTTACGCCTACATTATGTTTAAGTGAAACATATATTCAGGCGAGGATAGTTCCATGCGCCCCGCTGGCCGTGACCAACACAACATGCTTAAAAGGGACCTGCGCACCGAGTTGCTGCGCTAAAATGGCCGCCCCATACCAGGGCGTACACCCATAGGAGGGTGGTCAGTGTTCTACCCTGCTAGGGGCATAATTGCATCGTCAGTAGGTGACCAGATATTTTCCATGTATGTAAGTGAGGGGTTTCTATTTCGTGAACGCAGCCGGGATGCAATAGAATGTTGGAATTGGGAGAGCTAAGGCGCCAGATTTCCGGCGACGTGTAGTTTTCTTAAATTTCAAAGTGGAAAGAACCAACGACCACTTTCAGAATCCAAAAGGAGTAAAAAGCAGGACTGGATGGACTTCTCGTGAGAGGCCATGGGAAACTTGAGAGCGCTGGATCAGGGTCCTTCTGAAATAAAAACAATGGATTCCTATTTAAGCTGCCTATTTTTGCAGCTGATAGTAGGATGTGAGCTAAGAGTATGGGGTACCAGGTAAGGGCGCGCTCGAGCAAAACAGTCAACATGTAGATGTGAACGAGTGTTGACTGCTGCAATCCAATGGAACTAGTAGGTTACCCCAACCTAATTTAGAAAATACAAAACAAGCTGTTGTTTCATGAAAATGCGCTGTCACATGTGTTCATTGAAAGAACAATCAAATTGCATTATAGGCAGGAAAAGATTGGCAAAGACTGTATTAATTGAAGGAGACAGTTGTGATTAAACAAAGCACTGCATACTGCAATTTGATTGTTCTTTCAATTAACACATGTGACAGCACATTTAGCTAGTAGGATGTGGGTTCCACCCTTGAAAACGCAGCCTCTCGTGCGTAATTAGCAGACAACATTTGCGCTCTTTGGCAAACAGTGTTTAGGACATTCTACCTGTTTTATCACTTTTTTGTTGCACTTTGAGCCTCCTTATGAGTTAGGCAGTAATTCTGCAGTAAATCTGCGGAAAACTAATTACTGTGGCTGAACTTGGTTAGGCAGAACTTCCACCTGATTACAAGTGGTGGTAGTGGTGTAATTCCCCATTTATTTTCAGTCCATTGGACCCAATGGGGATTTTTTTTTGTGGAATTACCATGGGGCGCCAATTCTGCCGATTTTTTGGCGTTGAGTCGGAAGATTTACCTCCAGGGTTTTCTTCCACTCAAAGCCAAAACTCATATTTTGGCGTTGTGGTAAAATTGGCGGTATCACAGTTACTGTCAATTTTACCACTTACCATCCAACTCGTCTTGGAAATGTTGAAAATTGCATGGTGGACATCCACGTGTGTGTAAGTGCAGATGGCATCCTATTCGTGCAATTAACACGTTTAAGGAAATGACTATCACAGGGTTCAGGCGTGCATATATTCACGCTTCTGTGCCTTAAATAATGCTGGTCGCCGGTTGCATGGATTATGGTAGGCAAAGTTTGTATGCAGTACCCTTACGGTGCACTACAACAACTCTGACTATAGGTGATAGGAAACCAAACCTTTGGTATAAGCTTGTAATACATAGTTTGGTAGCATGTTGAGCAGCCAGGCTTATCTCAATAGGTGTTTTTTGGAAGAGTGGAGTTTGTGGCGGGACTCCCTCTCTCCTGCGCACCCTTTATTTGGTTGTTAGTTGAATTAGACCTGCAGCCAGAGTCATAGTTTGTCAAGGAAACAACTCCGAGGTTCCTACTGTCTAGAAAGATTGTGGGGGGAGTGACAAACTTTTGGACTGGAAAGGCGCTGGTTGGGTTTGATAGTCCAGTATTTGTTTGTAGGTAGTTTGCACAAAAAAAATAGATGGTCCAGGTTGTTGGTGTGTTAAACATGAGATTTATAGGTTTATTCCTTATTATAATCAGCACCAATGAAAGACATCATTGGATGTAAATGTAATATTCATAACATGATGATATGTTACACAGCCGACGCGCGTTTCAACCTAAGTCTTTTTCAAGGCTGTGTTTTTGGTGAGGTGGTGATACGGTATACCCAGTGTAGTGACATTCCAAGCCAATTAGTATTAAGGATATTTCATTCACATCCATTATGCATACATAATTTAGGCAGTATCATGAAACATAGACAAGCCAATTGTGATTAGAGCAAAACAGTACAGTGTGACACCCAGGAGAGGTGATTTACCATGTTGAGTGATTGCAGGTGATAGTGACAGTAAAAAATATAGTTAGTCGGACAGGGCAAATTCACAGTTTTTAGAAAATCAAGTGCAAATTCACAGTTTTAGTTTAGCAGAACGAAGAGAGACCAGTGTACCCAGGGAGAAAAGAACACAACAGAGGATAATAGGTTAGGTTTGGGTAAGTAAGGAGCTGGGTAGAATTCCCACATAGTTTCATAGAATTGGAAGAGTTAGAATCTTACCCAATTGGGTTTGGTGGTTGAGTTTTCAGGTGGAATGGGCTGGTCCTCCCAAGTGTGGGTGCCAGAGGGCTGAATAGCCGTACTGAAAAGGAAAAATAGTTGGAGTAAGTGATAGTCACCTGGAGTCTTAGAAAAGTGGGCATTGCTGTAGTAGTGGCGTGTTGTCCGAGCATGGTGGTATTGGGATGAAAAGGCCTGTTGTGTGTTGGAGGGTTACCAAGTCTGATAGTGTGATTAGACTTTTAATTGTTTGCGAGTGCGCGGTTAATAAGGACGGAGCTTTAGTTACAGAGATATTTATCGTATTATGTGCACAGTATGTTGGTAAAACGTGCTTATTATAAGGCGCATTAAGTAAAGGGTCTAAGTGTTTCTAGGGCTGTGAGCGACTCCTCAATGTTGGTGTCAGCCTACATAATATAAGTATTCGGATTAATGCTGCAGTCAAGCAGCAATTGGTGAGCAGTACTGAATGTACAGTGAGGGCTAGTGTTTGGACAGAAGGCAAAAATAAAGGGAGATTGGCCCCGGAGGCGTCCAAAGTGGCGCAGTGATTGTCACGTGTTGGCGCTTACCTTGGCCGGGTTGAGCAATGCTGGTGTGTGGAGTCGTGAGTCAGCCAACATTGGAGTTGCACTCCTTCCTGAAATTATGGAAGCAGCGCTGTGGTTGGTGCCATCAACAAGCAATCTGATTCGCTTGTTGCAAGGTGCCCATGGATTGGCTGCAGGGTTCATGTATGTCATGGGGCTTGGAATAGCTTGTTCAATATAATTGTTACGAGTTTTAAAGGGTTCTAAGTCTGATAGTATGACTAGGATTCCAACTGTTTGCGAGTGTCCGGTTAGTGTGAAGGGAGCTTTTAGTTAAAAAAGGGGGGGGGGGGGTGGGGGGAAGCGAAAGACGATGTGCTTGATCGGGGTGTTTGTCGTATTGTCTGCACGTTGTGTTCATAATAAGTGTTGTTGTTTGGCGCATGAGGTTTGGGAGGGCTGTTAGTGACTCCTCAATGTTGGTGTCACCAACCTAATAAAATTGGTTGGCTTAACGTTGCAGCCTGGCAGCAGCCTTTGGACAATGATGCATGTGCAATGGGGGCTCACAGTTTAACAAATTGGTGAAAATAAGGTGAAACGGTCCCGGAAGCGTCCATAGTGGCGCGGCGATTGTCCCGTGTTAGCGCTTACCTTGGCCGGGTTCGGCAATGCTGTTGTGTGGAGTCGTGGATCGGCTATCATGGTGTAGCACTTCTTCCTGTAGTTTATGGGAACAGCGCTGTGGTTGGTGCCAAAAACAAGCGATCTGATTCGCTTGTTGCAAGGCGCCCACGGATTGGCTCTTGGGCTTGTGGATGTCATGAGGCTTGGAATAGCCTGTTCTGTAGAGTTATTTTGGGCGATGTTGGGTCTTATACCCTGGTTAGTACTGCGATTCGTGGCTGCGCGAGTGCATGGTGTGATAATTCTGTTCAGGTTGTGTCATAATGGGGATTAGTCCAGTTGAGAAGGGGCTATAAAGTTAGGGGACTGTGTCAGCCCATGATGGGCGATGGGTGGGAATGATTGTGGGTGCATTTGGGCAAGCGTGTCAGACTATAGTTGGCATAGGGCCCACTGGCGTGCAGTTGGTTGGTAAGACGGCTATAATAATGAGTGAAGGTCTGGTTGGGGGCAATTAATGAAGGAGGGGCACGAGAGTTTACTATTGTGTCCGAGAGTAAAAACATGGGGTGAAAAGGGGAATTCAAGGTTATTCAAGGGGGTTGGTGCCCTCATGATGACGAAGGGGTACCGAATGTGGTAGTTTGGGTTCCAGAAGTGCCAAGGAGGTCATTAAGCAAATTGATCAAAAAATGTTTTGACATGTACAGCATGCATACTGTCTATATGAGTAAATAGACACTGTTATAAAAACACATGGAAATCATGGTCACTGTTCAGTCCAGAGGTAACTGCTCGATATTTGCATATCAGCTTTGCTTCTCTCTGCCGTAGTCGGAGTTCCCTGTCTCCACCTCTCACGTTGATTGGTATTTTTTCCAGGCCCACGAAGGTGATGTCATCCTTGTTGTCCCACTGGTGTTTCTCCTGCCAGTGTAGCGCCAGTGGATATCTGGTGTCCTGAGCGTGAAGGGAATTCAAATGTTCCCTGATCCTTGTTCTGAGCTCTCTTATCGTGCTTCCAATGTATTTCCGGTTACAGACACAGTTGATAGCATACACCACAAATTTAGACTTACAGTTTATATATTGCCCAATGGTATGTGTGTCAGTGGTGCTGAAGGTTAGCATTTTAGTTGTAGTGGCGAATTTACACATAGAACAGGATCCACATTTGTAGAATCCTACTGGTTTATTGCTGGTGAGCCAGTTGGTGTCAGTTTTGGCAATGGGTGACATAAATGACGGACTGAGAATGTTTTTTAGTGTTCTGGCTTTAGTATAGGTTAAAATTGGTTTATCTGGGATCCATGCCCTAATGTCTTCATCAATTGTTAGGATATGCCAATGCTTCTTAAGGATTCTCTGTACTAGATGGCTGTCACTGCAGAATTGCGTGATGTACCGTATTTGACTGTCTTTAGTTTCTTCTTTGTTGGTGCGTCCTCTGGGGGTCAGGAGTGTGCTGCGTTCCCTATTGTTGGCCATAGTTATAGCTGATTGGATTGATTGCTCGGGATAGCCTCTCTCGAGGAAGCGTTTGCTGAGTGTTGAGCATTCTTTCCCAAATGCTGGTAGGCCACTACAGTTTCTTTTAGCTCGAAGGAATTCCCCCTTCGGGATATTGTTGATTATAGATTTCTTGTGGCAGCTTGAGGCATGTAGAACAGAGTTGACCTCCGTGGGTTTCCTGTAGGTTGTGGTTGTAAGACTTGTGCCTGATGGTGTGATGGTGATGTCCAAAAAGTCAATGTTTTCCTTGCTTGAGGAGCCTGTTAGTTGAATGCCAAAGTTGTTTTGGTTCAAATAGAGTTCAAATGAGACGAGTTCTTCTTTTGTTCCACACCAAATCATCAGGATGTCGTCAATAAATCGTATCCAAGTGTGGATCAGTTTGTTAAAGTCTTGGTTGGTGAAGGCATGTGTTTGCTCGTAGTGGTGCATAAAGAGGTTAGCCATGGAGGGTGCATACGTGGCCCCCATGGCTATGCCTTTCGTTTGTTTATAGTACTGTTGGTTAAAGAGGAAAATAGTATTCGTTAGTGAGAATTCCAGGAGCTCCTTTGTGAGTTCCAGGTGTGACCAGAACGAGGCTGATGCTTTTGTGAAGGCATAATCGATGGCTTTGAGAGCTAGTCCATGGTCAATGGATGTGTACAGGGCTTTCACGTCCAGAGTGACGAGAGTGTAATCATTGCTCCATACAATTTCTTTTAGGATCAACAGGGTATGCATTGTGTCCCGTAGGAAGGTCGGTATCTTGGGTACTTCAGGTGCCAGGACATTGTTGATATATTTGTTTAGAGGTTCAGTGATCCAACCAATCCCGCTTAGAATGGGTCGTCCTTCTGGTATGGGGTCAAATTTCTTGTGTATCTTGGGCAAGAAGTATATTGTTGGCATCCTGGGATGTGAGGGTTGTAGGTACTTCAATTCATCGTCTGACAGAAGTCCACGTCTATGCCATTTGGCCAACATCCTGTTTGCTTCCGTTGTGATTTCCTTTGTCGGGTTCATGTTCAAGGTGTCATAGCAGCCGGGGGTGGTGAGGTGAGTGGTGGCCATTTTGATGTAGTCAGCTCTATCCATTATGACTACGTTGCCGCCCTTATCTGCTTCCTTAATTACAATTTGATGGTTATCTTGTAATTTTTTGAGTGCGAGTCGTTCCTTGTTGGTAATGTTGTCCACTCTTCTTGAGGGATTTGATTTTAGACGATCCTCTATTGCTTGGAGGTCTCTTGTAACTGCCTGGTTAAAGATGTCAATTGCATTGTCCCCTTGCAAATTTGGGGTGAATTTGGATTTCTGCTTCATTTCCGGTATTTTAAGGTTGCTTTCCTCAATGTTTAAATCCTGTATAGTCTGTGACATGGTCTGTCTTTCACTGTTAGGTAATTGGTCCAGATTCGTCAAGAGGTGAGTGTATTCTAGGTGTTCCATGTCTAAAGTGCTCAGGGGCACTGGTATAGTTCTAGGTTGTTTCCATTTGATTTGTTTGGCAAAAAATTTTTTGAGCTTTAATTTCCTGACGTATTTGAATAGATCAATTTGAGCATTCACAAAGTTGGTGTTTTTGGCTGGTGCAAATGAAAGTCCTTTGTTTAGAATTTCTGTATCATGTTCAGAGAGGATATACTTGGAGAGGTTTGTCACTAGATGTGTTATCTTGGTGCTTGTTGCTGTAGCTGTGTTTTGGATCTTGTTAGCCTGATAGCGCTTTCTTGTTCTTCGTGCGCGTTTCTTGGTCCCCGCTCTCTTGCCTCTCTTGGTTCTAATCTTGGTGGTATGTTGTCCCGGATAGGGCCTAAAAAACGAACTTGTTTGTTGTTTTTCTGTTGTTGTAGCTGATTTTGCTGTGGCGCTCTGGTTCCTTTCCTGTATCGCTGAATTTCGTCCAGGAAGTTGTAGCCAACACTCCTTCTTAGCTCATGTTGTCTGGACAATCTTGGTGTGACTCTGTCTTTTTCTTTTTCGGTGGGGGTCGCTACTCCATCTGTTTCTCCTTGTTCTATTTCTATCACTTGATCACAATCTTCATTTTCTTTTGATTCCTGTTCTGTTTCTGGTTCACTGTCAGCGTCAGATGTCGCTGGGGTGCTCGATGCAGAGCTATCTTTTGAATTATTTCCTTGTATGTTGTCAAATTTAGGTTGAAAGGTAAAAACTCTGTTATTCTGATAATCTCTTTCATCCCTTGCGAATTTCCTGCATTTCCTGATTTTAACTTCATCCTGGTGATTTCTTAAAATTTCATACATAGTTTTGTAGTTTTTGTCTTTAGTAGCCGCAGGGGCATTGTTGGTCTCGATGACCTCCTTGAGTTGGTCAATCTGTACAACCAATCTCCCATGCGCTCTATCCGCATGTTCTAGGAGCAATTCCATCATTGTTTTGGAGCCCATGATTAGGTTTTCTTCCCATTTGGCAGCTAGATCTGCGTCATCAGGGTCAGTGAAGTCCGGAAAAATAATGATTCGAAGGCCTCTTGGGATTTCTCTTGTTCTAGGTAAGTTTGGAGGGTGAATCTCTCCCAAAATTTATTTATTTCCTTGGTACACAGTCTCTCAAGTTTTTATAAAATGTTGCCTTAGGTTATCTGGCGCCCTCGGGGTCATTGTCCAAAGGCTGCTGCCAGGCTGCAACGTTAAGCCAACCAATTTTATTAGGTTGGTGACACCAACATTGAGGAGTCACTAACAGCCCTCCCAAACCTAATGCGCCAAACAACAACACTTATTATGAACACAACGTGCAGACAATACGACAAACACCCCGATCAAGCACATCGTCTTTCGCTTCCCCCCACCCCCCCCCCCCTTTTTTAACTAAAAGCTCCCTTCACACTAACCGGACACTCGCAAACAGTTGGAATCCTAGTCATACTATCAGACTTAGAACCCTTTAAAACTCGTAACAATTATATTGAACAAGCTATTCCAAGCCCCATGACATACATGAACCCTGCAGCCAATCCGTGGGCGCCTTGCAACAAGCGAATCAGATTGCTTGTTGATGGCACCAACCACAGCGCTGCTTCCATAATTTCAGGAAGGAGTGCAACTCCAATGTTGGCTGACTCACGACTCCACACACCAGCATTGCTCAACCCGGCCAAGGTAAGCGCCAACACGTGACAATCACTGCGCCACTTTGGACGCCTCCGGGGCCAATCTCCCTTTATTTTTGCCTTCTGTCCAAACACTAGCCCTCACTGTACATTCAGTACTGCTCACCAATTGCTGCTTGACTGCAGCATTAATCCGAATACTTATATTATGTAGGCTGACACCAACATTGAGGAGTCGCTCACAGCCCTAGAATCACTTAGACCCTTTACTTAATGCGCCTTATAATAAGCACGTTTTACCAACATACTGTGCACATAATACGATAAATATCTCTGTAACTAAAGCTCCCTCCTTATTAACCGCGCACTCGCAAACAATTAAAAGTCTAATCACACTATCAGACTTGGTAACCCTCCAACACACAACAGGCCTTTTCATCCCAATACCACCATGCTCGGACAACACGCCACTACTACAGCAATGCCCACTTTTCTAAGACTCCAGGTGACTATCACTTACTCCAACTATTTTTCCTTTTCAGTACGGCTATTCAGCCCTCTGGCACCCACACTTGGGAGGACCAGCCCATTCCACCTGAAAACTCAACCACCAAACCCAATTGGGTAAGATTCTAACTCTTCCAATTCTATGAAACTATGTGGGAATTCTACCCAGCTCCTTACTTACCCAAACCTAACCTATTATCCTCTGTTGTGTTCTTTTCTCCCTGGGTACACTGGTCTCTCTTCGTTCTGCTAAACTAAAACTGTGAATTTGCACTTGATTTTCTAAAAACTGTGAATTTGCCCTGTCCGACTAACTATATTTTTTACTGTCACTATCACCTGCAATCACTCAACATGGTAAATCACCTCTCCTGGGTGTCACACTGTACTGTTTTGCTCTAATCACAATTGGCTTGTCTATGTTTCATGATACTGCCTAAATTATGTATGCATAATGGATGTGAATGAAATATCCTTAATACTAATTGGCTTGGAATGTCACTACACTGGGTATACCGTATCACCACCTCACCAAAAACACAGCCTTGAAAAAGACTTAGGTTGAAACGCGCGTCGGCTGTGTAACATATCATCATGTTATGAATATTACATTTACATCCAATGATGTCTTTCATTGGTGCTGATTATAATAAGGAATAAACCTATAAATCTCATGTTTAACACACCAACAACCTGGACCATCTATTTTTTTTGTGCAAACTACCTACAAACAAATACTGGACTATCAAACCCAACCAGCGCCTTTCCAGTCCAAAAGTTTGTCACTCCCCCCACAATCTTTCTAGACAGTAGGAACCTCGGAGTTGTTTCCTTGACAAACTATGACTCTGGCTGCAGGTCTAATTCAACTAACAACCAAATAAAGGGTGCGCAGGAGAGAGGGAGTCCCGCCACAAACTCCACTCTTCCAAAAAACACAAATCAGGGACCTGATCCCCCGCAGCACCTGAGCCAACATGGCTGACTATCTGGAATCAAGAAAAACAGATACGAAGAACCTCTTCGCACCGAAAGGATCTACAGTGCATGCATTTCCCCCGACCCCGAGGGCGCCAGATAACCTAAGGCAACATTTTATAAAACTTGAGAGACTGTGTACCAAGGAAATAAATACATTTTGGGAGAGATTCACCCTCCAAACTTACCTAGAACAAGAGAAAATCCCAAGAGGCCTTCGAATCATTATTTTTCCGGACTTCACTGACCCTGATGACGCAGATCTAGCTGCCAAATGGGAAGAAAACCTAATCATGGGCTCCAAAACAATGATGGAATTGCTCCTAGAACATGCGGATAGAGCGCATGGGAGATTGGTTGTACAGATTGACCAACTCAAGGAGGTCATCGAGACCAACAATGCCCCTGCGACTACTAAAGACAAAAACTACAAAACTATGTATGAAATTTTAAGAAATCACCAGGATGAAGTTAAAATCAGGAAATGCAGGAAATTCGCAAGGGATGAAAGAGATTATCAGAATAACAGAGTTTTTACCTTTCAACCTAAATTTGACAACATACAAGGAAATAATTCAAAAGATAGCTCTGCATCGAGCACCCCAGCGACATCTGACGCTGACAGTGAACCAGAAACAGAACAGGAATCAAAAGAAAATGAAGATTGTGATCAAGTGATAGAAATAGAACAAGGAGAAACAGATGGAGTAGCGACCCCCACCGAAAAAGAAAAAGACAGAGTCACACCAAGATTGTCCAGACAACATGAGCTAAGAAGGAGTGTTGGCTACAACTTCCTGGACGAAATTCAGCGATACAGGAAAGGAACCAGAGCGCCACAGCAAAATCAGCTACAACAACAGAAAAACAACAAACAAGTTCGTTTTTTAGGCCCTATCCGGGACAACATACCACCAAGATTAGAACCAAGAGAGGCAAGAGAGCGGGGACCAAGAAACGCGCACGAAGAACAAGAAAGCGCTATCAGGCTAACAAGATCCAAAACACAGCTACAGCAACAAGCACCAAGATAACACATCTAGTGACAAACCTCTCCAAGTATATCCTCTCTGAACATGATACAGAAATTCTAAACAAAGGACTTTCATTTGCACCAGCCAAAAACACCAACTTTGTGAATGCTCAAATTGATCTATTCAAATACGTCAGGAAATTAAAGCTCAAAAAATTTTTTGCCAAACAAATCAAATGGAAACAACCTAGAACTATACCAGTGCCCCTGAGCACTTTAGACATGGAACACCTAGAATACACTCACCTCTTGACGAATCTGGACCAATTACCTAACAGTGAAAGACAGACCATGTCACAGACTATACAGGATTTAAACATTGAGGAAAGCAACCTTAAAATACCGGAAATGAAGCAGAAATCCAAATTCACCCCAAATTTGCAAGGGGACAATGCAATTGACATCTTTAACCAGGCAGTTACAAGAGACCTCCAAGCAATAGAGGATCGTCTAAAATCAAATCCCTCGAGAAGAGTGGACAACATTACCAACAAGGAACGACTCGCACTCAAAAAATTACAAGATAACCATCAAATTGTAATTAAGGAAGCAGATAAGGGCGGCAACGTAGTCATAATGGATAGAGCTGACTACATCAAAATGGCCACCACTCACCTCACCACCCCCGGCTGCTATGACACCTTGAACATGAACCCGACAAAGGAAATCACAACGGAAGCAAACAGGATGTTGGCCAAATGGCATAGACGTGGACTTCTGTCAGACGATGAATTGAAGTACCTACAACCCTCACATCCCAGGATGCCAACAATATACTTCTTGCCCAAGATACACAAGAAATTTGACCCCATACCAGAAGGACGACCCATTCTAAGCGGGATTGGTTGGATCACTGAACCTCTAAACAAATATATCAACAATGTCCTGGCACCTGAAGTACCCAAGATACCGACCTTCCTACGGGACACAATGCATACCCTGTTGATCCTAAAAGAAATTGTATGGAGCAATGATTACACTCTCGTCACTCTGGACGTGAAAGCCCTGTACACATCCATTGACCATGGACTAGCTCTCAAAGCCATCGATTATGCCTTCACAAAAGCATCAGCCTCGTTCTGGTCACACCTGGAACTCACAAAGGAGCTCCTGGAATTCTCACTAACGAATACTATTTTCCTCTTTAACCAACAGTACTATAAACAAACGAAAGGCATAGCCATGGGGGCCACGTATGCACCCTCCATGGCTAACCTCTTTATGCACCACTACGAGCAAACACATGCCTTCACCAACCAAGACTTTAACAAACTGATCCACACTTGGATACGATTTATTGACGACATCCTGATGATTTGGTGTGGAACAAAAGAAGAACTCGTCTCATTTGAACTCTATTTGAACCAAAACAACTTTGGCATTCAACTAACAGGCTCCTCAAGCAAGGAAAACATTGACTTTTTGGACATCACCATCACACCATCAGGCACAAGTCTTACAACCACAACCTACAGGAAACCCACGGAGGTCAACTCTGTTCTACATGCCTCAAGCTGCCACAAGAAATCTATAATCAACAATATCCCGAAGGGGGAATTCCTTCGAGCTAAAAGAAACTGTAGTGGCCTACCAGCATTTGGGAAAGAATGCTCAACACTCAGCAAACGCTTCCTCGAGAGAGGCTATCCCGAGCAATCAATCCAATCAGCTATAACTATGGCCAACAATAGGGAACGCAGCACACTCCTGACCCCCAGAGGACGCACCAACAAAGAAGAAACTAAAGACAGTCAAATACGGTACATCACGCAATTCTGCAGTGACAGCCATCTAGTACAGAGAATCCTTAAGAAGCATTGGCATATCCTAACAATTGATGAAGACATTAGGGCATGGATCCCAGATAAACCAATTTTAACCTATACTAAAGCCAGAACACTAAAAAACATTCTCAGTCCGTCATTTATGTCACCCATTGCCAAAACTGACACCAACTGGCTCACCAGCAATAAACCAGTAGGATTCTACAAATGTGGATCCTGTTCTATGTGTAAATTCGCCACTACAACTAAAATGCTAACCTTCAGCACCACTGACACACATACCATTGGGCAATATATAAACTGTAAGTCTAAATTTGTGGTGTATGCTATCAACTGTGTCTGTAACCGGAAATACATTGGAAGCACGATAAGAGAGCTCAGAACAAGGATCAGGGAACATTTGAATTCCCTTCACGCTCAGGACACCAGATATCCACTGGCGCTACACTGGCAGGAGAAACACCAGTGGGACAACAAGGATGACATCACCTTCGTGGGCCTGGAAAAAATACCAATCAACGTGAGAGGTGGAGACAGGGAACTCCGACTACGGCAGAGAGAAGCAAAGCTGATATGCAAATATCGAGCAGTTACCTCTGGACTGAACAGTGACCATGATTTCCATGTGTTTTTATAACAGTGTCTATTTACTCATATAGACAGTATGCATGCTGTACATGTCAAAACATTTTTTGATTAATTTGCTTAATGACCTCCTTGGCACTTCTGGAACCCAAACTACCACATTCGGTACCCCTTCGTCATCATGAGGGCACCAACCCCCTTGAATAACCTTGAATTCCCCTTTTCACCCCATGTTTTTACTCTCGGACACAATAGTAAACTCTCGTGCCCCTCCTTCATTAATTGCCCCCAACCAGACCTTCACTCATTATTATAGCCGTCTTACCAACCAACTGCACGCCAGTGGGCCCTATGCCAACTATAGTCTGACACGCTTGCCCAAATGCACCCACAATCATTCCCACCCATCGCCCATCATGGGCTGACACAGTCCCCTAACTTTATAGCCCCTTCTCAACTGGACTAATCCCCATTATGACACAACCTGAACAGAATTATCACACCATGCACTCGCGCAGCCACGAATCGCAGTACTAACCAGGGTATAAGACCCAACATCGCCCAAAATAACTCTACAGAACAGGCTATTCCAAGCCTCATGACATCCACAAGCCCAAGAGCCAATCCGTGGGCGCCTTGCAACAAGCGAATCAGATCGCTTGTTTTTGGCACCAACCACAGCGCTGTTCCCATAAACTACAGGAAGAAGTGCTACACCATGATAGCCGATCCACGACTCCACACAACAGCATTGCCGAACCCGGCCAAGGTAAGCGCTAACACGGGACAATCGCCGCGCCACTATGGACGCTTCCGGGACCGTTTCACCTTATTTTCACCAATTTGTTAAACTGTGAGCCCCCATTGCACATGCATCATTGTCCAAAGGCTGCTGCCAGGCTGCAACGTTAAGCCAACCAATTTTATTAGGTTGGTGACACCAACATTGAGGAGTCACTAACAGCCCTCCCAAACCTAATGCGCCAAACAACAACACTTATTATGAACACAACGTGCAGACAATACGACAAACACCCCGATCAAGCACATCGTCTTTCGCTTCCCCCCACCCCCCCCCCCCTTTTTTAACTAAAAGCTCCCTTCACACTAACCGGACACTCGCAAACAGTTGGAATCCTAGTCATACTATCAGACTTAGAACCCTTTAAAACTCGTAACAATTATATTGAACAAGCTATTCCAAGCCCCATGACATACATGAACCCTGCAGCCAATCCATGGGCACCTTGCAACAAGCGAATCAGATTGCTTGTTGATGGCACCAACCACAGCGCTGCTTCCATAATTTCAGGAAGGAGTGCAACTCCAATGTTGGCTGACTCACGACTCCACACACCAGCATTGCTCAACCCGGCCAAGGTAAGCGCCAACACGTGACAATCACTGCGCCACTTTGGACGCCTCCGGGGCCAATCTCCCTTTATTTTTGCCTTCTGTCCAAACACTAGCCCTCACTGTACATTCAGTACTGCTCACCAATTGCTGCTTGACTGCAGCATTAATCCGAATACTTATATTATGTAGGCTGACACCAACATTGAGGAGTCGCTCACAGCCCTAGAAACACTTAGACCCTTTACTTAATGCGCCTTATAATAAGCACGTTTTACCAACATACTGTGCACATAATACGATAAATATCTCTGTAACTAAAGCTCCCTCCTTATTAACCGCGCACTCGCAAACAATTAAAAGTCTAATCACACTATCAGACTTGGTAACCCTCCAACACACAACAGGCCTTTTCATCCCAATACCACCATGCTCGGACAACACGCCACTACTACAGCAATGCCCACTTTTCTAAGACTCCAGGTGACTATCACTTACTCCAACTATTTTTCCTTTTCAGTACGGCTATTCAGCCCTCTGGCACCCACACTTGGGAGGACCAGCCCATTCCACCTGAAAACTCAACCACCAAACCCAATTGGGTAAGATTCTAACTCTTCCAATTCTATGAAACTATGTGGGAATTCTACCCAGCTCCTTACTTACCCAAACCTAACCTATTATCCTCTGTTGTGTTCTTTTCTCCCTGGGTACACTGGTCTCTCTTCGTTCTGCTAAACTAAAACTGTGAATTTGCACTTGATTTTCTAAAAACTGTGAATTTGCCCTGTCCGACTAACTATATTTTTTACTGTCACTATCACCTGCAATCACTCAACATGGTAAATCACCTCTCCTGGGTGTCACACTGTACTGTTTTGCTCTAATCACAATTGGCTTGTCTATGTTTCATGATACTGCCTAAATTATGTATGCATAATGGATGTGAATGAAATATCCTTAATACTAATTGGCTTGGAATGTCACTACACTGGGTATACCGTATCACCACCTCACCAAAAACACAGCCTTGAAAAAGACTTAGGTTGAAACGCGCGTCGGCTGTGTAACATATCATCATGTTATGAATATTACATTTACATCCAATGATGTCTTTCATTGGTGCTGATTATAATAAGGAATAAACCTATAAATCTCATGTTTAACACACCAACAACCTGGACCATCTATTTTTTTTGTGCAAACTACCTACAAACAAATACTGGACTATCAAACCCAACCAGCGCCTTTCCAGTCCAAAAGTTTGTCACTCCCCCCACAATTTATCTCAATAGGGGTCAGTGTGAGCTGTAGTGGAGTTACACAGAGATTCAAAGTGACAAGTATTCAAATAAACACTTACACACAAGGTTTCTTGAATAAACCATTATTAATTTATTTATCAGTCAGTTAGAATATGCCTTCTTCAGAAGGTAGCAGTATAATAGTAACACTCAAATACACTTCAACAACACACACTCTTAGTTTCTAAATCAGTAAAGACCCTTTTGGGATGGCCCACAGACACAACCTACACCCTCAGGTGACTTCAGTAGCTAGGGTGCTGGGGACATTAATATCTTACTGTTTGCATTTAGAATACTGTTAGGTGTTGGTAAAAGGAAAAGGTTATTAGAACAAACAAGAGACCACAAATATTCCTAAGCAGGCAAATACTTTTGGATCCCTACAGCAGTCATTCATTGTAACATGCTAGGCCAAAGTCAATGGGCAAAAGTCTTATATAGGATGAAGCACTTCTGGGAGGTAAGTAGAAAAGTCTTTGCACAATGTTTTACATGTCTTTGAAGAAAAGAAGAATCAAATGTAGGGCCACAAACTGGTTAGCCTTGTGAGCAGTAGAAGATGCAAAAACTCTACAATACGAGGTAAGTTCTTTCAGACTTTTACAGTATCTTTGTATTGAAGAAAAAGGGCAGCAGATGACTTCTGTTCCTGCGCAGCTCTGCAGATCTCACTGTTCCTGGGCCTCAGTCATGAGGGCAAGAGGTAGGACTGTTGGGGACTCCTGCACTGCAATGGGAAGGTCACCGCTCGCAACCAGCAATCTTTTCAACAAGTGGCACTTCAGTGTTTCTGCTCCTTGTGACTACCGCAAATAGCAACACCGTGGTTTCTGGCTGTTGAAATTGACCTTTCTTACTTCTGGGGTCCCGCACTCTGTTGAGGGGGCTCAGGCTCAGTCACTCCTGCTTCCTGGGTGTCCGGAGGATCTTCCTGGAGTTCTTGGCCAACTGAAAAGCAACACACACAATTTGTGTTCCTTTCCCTGGCTATACGGTTTCCAGCAGCAACTCTGTGGAAATTGAACCCGCTCCGAGACGGATGTCCAGCTGGCTTACTTTGGAGTTGATTGGTCCCACCAACTCAAAGGGAGAAGTCGTCCTTAAAGGGGCTTCTCTGTCGATACGAATTTGGAGTTTCAGCACAGCAGCAGGGCATCACCAGGCAAACCAACGGTCCATGAGTTGCAGCAGTCGTCCTCTTCAGGTTCTTCTGTGGTTCCTTCGTCCAGTGGTCGACTCTGCCTTCCAAGCCAAAAGCCTCGCCTTTTATTCAGTTCTCTCCCATTCATTCCAGCCTAGCTGTCAGTCACGTAGAAGGGTGGCTGTCCTTGCCGGACAGTCTGCCGGCCAATCTCTACAGAGTGCATTTGGGTTTCCTAGGAGCCTAAGCACAGGGAGTTACGGGCACCTCCCTCACTTCCTGCCCACCCCAGACACCCTGATGCCAGAGGCGGGCTTCACTCGTGAATCCCGCCAAAGGCAAAGAGAACAATGGGACCAACCCTGGTTTGGTGTGCAGAGTAAATCTTAAGAAGGACCTTTCCATAACAAAATGGCGAAAAAAGAAGACTGAGGCCATTTTAACAAAAATGGCAGCCTTGGGTGCTTTACTGCAGCTGCGAACACAGCTCATGGTAAATGCACACCACGATAATTAAAATGAAACCACTGCCACAGCCATTCAGTGAGGAAAGGGTAACATAAAAATGTTACATGAGAATCTAGACAAAAGGGGATACTAGGTAACCCCTCCAGCACTCTATTGTAAGATAGTTTGTGCTGGGTCTAGAAAGTTACAAACGTAAGTAAAGTCAATTTCACTTTACTGTTCTGGGAAACAGTAGTTTATCCCAGAGAAGGTATTTAAACCTTTGGGAAATCTGAAACACTTCCCTGTCCCACTGCACTGAGGGTGCTGTGTGACACAATGTAAAAGATGATGCCTATGGGGTTTGTCAGACTCCACAACCAAAAGAAACACAAAATCCAGAAATCACATTAAAATACATGACAGATTGGGCGAAATGGTCTCACTCTTTCCAGGTTGAAAAAGCAAGTCCTCAAAATCCAGCAAAGTTGCTGGGGGTCTCTACGGTGGAGGGAATTAACACATTTCTGAGAATTCTCCATAACCCATTAAAAACAGAGTTGTTTTCAGCTCATTATTTTTGTGTGGAGCCGGCCAGAATCAGGATGTTTCGCCAACAGGGGCATGGCTTGGATTCCTACCCGGCAGCAAGAGGGTTAATGAACTAGCATCCATTCACTTACAGCAATGCAAACGCTGCAGGAAAAACGCCATGTCAGTTGCATGCCTGATGTGCATTTTCTGCAAAGTGCCACCCGCCTCTTGGCAATGAAAACAGTGGCTGCCCGGGAGCACAGGCCACACAGAGCTCTCATATATATGTATGCATGCTTATACTTCAGTGGCTGCCCGGGAGCACAGGCCACACAGAGCTCTCATATATATGTATGCATGCTTATACTTCAGTGGCTGCCCGGGAGCACAGGCCACACAGAGCTCTCATATATATGTATGCATGCTTATACTTCAGTGGCTGCCCGGGAGCACAGGCCACACAGAGCTCTCATATATATGTATGCATGCTTATACTTCAGTGGCTGCCCGGGAGCACAGGCCACACAGAGCTCTCATATATATGTATGCATGCTTATACTTCAGTGGCTGCCCGGGAGCACAGGCCACACAGAGCTCTCATATATATGTATGCATGCTTATACTTCAGTGGCTGCCCGGGAGCACAGGCCACACAGAGCTCTCATATATATGTATGCATGCTTATACTTCAGTGGCTGCCCGGGAGCACAGGCCACACAGAGCTCTCATATATATGTATGCATGCTTATACTTCAGTGGCTGCCCGGGAGCACAGGCCACACAGAGCTCTCATATATATGTATGCATGCTTATACTTCAGTGGCTGCCCGGGAGCACAGGCCACACAGAGCTCTCATATATATGTATGCATGCTTATACTTCAGTGGCTGCCCGGGAGCACAGGCCACACAGAGCTCTCATATATATGTATGCATGCTTATACTTCAGTGGCTGCCCGGGAGCACAGGCCACACAGAGCTCTCATATATATGTATGCATGCTTATACTTCAGTGGCTGCCCGGGAGCACAGGCCACACAGAGCTCTCATATATATGTATGCATGCTTATACTTCAGTGGCTGCCCGGGAGCACAGGCCACACAGAGCTCTCATATATATGTATGCATGCTTATACTTCAGTGGCTGCCCGGGAGCACAGGCCACACAGAGCTCTCATATATATGTATGCATGCTTATACTTCAGTGGCTGCCCGGGAGCACAGGCCACACAGAGCTCTCATATATATGTATGCATGCTTATACTTCATTCGAGTTTTGAAACATGCTACATCCATACAGAGTAACTACGGCACGCGAATTGCCCTGGATGTACAACTGCTTCATTTATATGAGAAGGGCTAATATTCTGTATTTTGCATTGAATAATAATAATCTGTTATTTATGTAGCACTTTCGTCAACGCACTTTGTATTTGTATTTATTATGTCTATATAGCGCTTTACGCCAAAGCGCTTTACATTTGCGCTTACAAAGCGCTTACAAAGCACTACACTTTGCATAGAACATTTTTTTTATATACAGTTATTAATTACCCAACCGAAATTGGTACTCATTTCCCCACCTCAGGAGGCTAAAAGATTGCACTGGCCTTGCCGGGATTCAAACCTGCAGCCTGCAGATCGCACACACAAGCACTTAACAATTATGCATCACCCAACCGAAATTGGTAATAATTTAGCAGCCTCAGAAGCATTAAATGCTAAATTGGCCTTGCTGCAGATCGCACTCAAATCTCACCATCAAGTGCTTAATTTGCTGAGCTACCTTGCCAGTAAGTATAATTTTTCACTAAATGTTTTGCCAGGCTATATTTATTTATTTATTTATTTATTTATTTATTTACTTACTTATTTATTTATAAAGCGATGTAAGCCTGCAGGCATCAGAGCGCTACACAAAACAATATATCACAGACAACAGATACTGGGAAGTTTGCAGAAATGAAACCTACTGTGGCCATGGAGATCTGGAGAGTCCCACCACTGCTCAGCAGGGTTTCAGGTCTTTACCAGCACTTCACAGCTGGGCTGCGCCACTTTAACAGCAAATGCAATTCATTTTTTTTTTTAATATTAAGTGTTTTAATTTTTTACAATATTTAAGATCAACCTTGCATAGTTATAATGAATCTTCTATAATCAGTGTAACTATTGGCAAGTATAAATATAAACAGACATTTGCAACAACAGAGTGTAGAAATCTAATAACAGCAATAGTAATAGCAATTTCATTCAAAATTAAAATACGTTTCCAGAAACCCTCGGACATTAGACAATCCGTATCCCAAACAAATTTCCCAAACGGTTGATTGCGAATTCCAGATAATTATACACATTCAACGAGCAAGTGTCTCAAGGTTTCGACAAAATGATTACGGTGATCGCACGTTGTCTCGTCCTTCGGTATGCCCTCTCGCAAACCTAAAACATCCTTAGTCGGATATGGATTCAGTTTAAATCTTAAAATTCTATTCCAAAAATCATTTGACTGATGTTTGATCGGATAAGGTGCAACAATATTAAAGGTTTTAATATCCCATAGAAAGTGCCCAAACACACAGGGTTGCTTCAATAATGTTCTATTCGGGATCCAATGGAACTCAAATCATTTCATTTTTGGTCCAGGGTGGGAAAATAGCTCCCCCTTTGACAAACCAATTCCTCTTAACAATATGTCATAGCTTGTATGCCATGAATCTTTTATTATGATTCCAAATCATCCTATTGGCTAGAATTGGCTAGAATATTGCCCAAAAATGACAATTCACACTGTTCACCAATAGGGGGTGAGCAAGGGCCCAACAGGACAGTCTATGGAGGAAAGGCATGCACTGGTCCATATTTTAAAGAGTTAAGAGAAGTCCACATATATCTGCACAACTGTGCTAAAAAGGAAAAATTACAAATCCCCCACAATCTGTGGGCCAAAGGCCAGCTCCCCCACCACCCCAATAGACCATTAACAAGTTTGAGCAAGACAAACGGGGTCCGAAATTCAAGACCTTCCATTAAATTAAAATGCGAAGGCGTCCATGGGTGAGGGCCTATGGTGCACGCATAGGAAATCGAGTGATTGGATACAGTCAATAAAAGAGGAAAAAGTTACAACACACCTTTGCAAGCCATTTCATGGGATTGATTGATTGATAGTTTATTTATATAGCAACTATACACAATGTGTTTCAAAGCGCTTCAAAAAGGGGGGAGCATGGGAAATACAGTTACATTCTTACAGGTCCTTGAAAGAAATCAGAATGTGAGAATAACTCTCATATCATAACAGGTAGTACAAGTGCATGGAACAATAAAGGGGAGGAGGGGGAAGGGAAAAAGGAGACAAGACTAGCAGTAGCATTACTATGCCTGACGACAATTGTGGCAGTGCAAGAGTGACAAGAGGAGGGGGAGAAGGGGAGGTGGGGGGAGGGGAGAGAAGGGATAAGGAGAGGAACAGAACAAGTCACTATCTTAAAGGTCAACGACTGATCGAGGTAGTGCTGGGAGAGAGAGGGAGAACAGGACAAGGAGGAAAAGGAGGAAACAGACAAGCTATTATCAAAGGTCAAGGGACAATGATAAGAGTAAGTGCTGAGATAAATGAAAGGTGATGGGGAAGGGGAGGGCAAGAAGGCTGACAGACAGACTCAGTGGCCAGTGGGGGCACACAGACAGACAGGCACAGGGGCCAGTGGGGGCACAAGGAGGACACAGGGGCCAGCTTGGGCACACAGATGAACACGGTGGCCAGTGGGGGCACACGGAGGACACAGGGGCCAGTGGGGGCACACAGATGGACACAGGGGCCAGTGGGGGCACACAGATGGACACAGGGGCCAGTGGGGGCACACAGAATGGACACAAGGGCCAGTGGGGGTACACAGATGGACACAGAGCCAGTGGAGGCTCACAGGAGGACACAGGGGCCAGTGGGGGCACACAGGAGGACACGAGGGCCTGTGGGGGCACAGAGATGGGCATAGGGGGCCAGTGGGGGCACACAGATGGACACAAGGGCCAGTGGGGGCACACAGATGGACACAGGGGCCAGTGGGGCACACAGGAGGACACAGGGGCCAGTGGGGGCACACAGGAGGACACAGGGGCCAGTGGGGGCACACAGATGGGCATGGGGGCCAGTGGGGGCACGCAGATGGACACAAGGGCCAGTGGGGGCACACAGATGGACACAGGGGCCAGTGGGGCACACGGGAGGACACAGGGGCCAGTGGGGGCACACAGATGGACACGGGGGCCAGTGGGGGCACCATACTCATGGTGGGCAGCAATACAGCGGCCTTCAGTAGTGGTGGCCGGCTCCCGCCTCTCGCCTCCCGGTTGCTGTGATTGGCTCAAGAGCTAAGTGCAACCAATGGGAGGGGGGAGGAGGGAGCAGGGCCAGGCCACGCCAGCAGAGGGCAACAATGATGGCCATTTTGGAATGGCTACAGTGCATGAGGAAGGTCACTGCAAACGTGTCCATCACCAGTGCATTCCACACCCTGGACCCCCGCTCGTCCACACAAGGGAGCATGGGGGCTTACACTGGTGGACTACTGTCAGCCGTAGAGCTTCCAAGAGAAGGATGACTAACCAAGACTGAGCTTCTCCAGTTGGTCTTACTGCTACGATCCGACATCACCAAGGATCGCCACCAGAGGGTCAAGCTGGAGGTCTACCATAGCCAGTTGACCCAACTCCAAAATCTCGGAATGATACAACACTCCCAGCACAAAGACACCACCAGCAAACAAAAATCAGCAAGATGGATAAATCTTATTTGGCCTAATCGGGGTCGAATACCACCCTAACGATATCTTTTAGGGTGCAAATATATAGTTTGGATGCCCAAGCCCAGTTGTTGTCCCACGACGTGACTTGCTGGAGATCTAAAAGTCAGTCTCTGTCACTAGACACAAAACAGTTGTTTTGAGATCCAATGACAAGGTCCCAGATCTCAGTGACCATTGAGATTCTCCAAGGCAGGAGGCGGCTGTGTCCGACATCATCAGGTTTAGTGGTGTTGCTGTCAACTGCCCTTTAGGGTGAGATACAGAATCCTTACCAATTCTGCAAGGTTGAAGGTCTGCTCATGCTTTTCAGAGCTCCATGGATCCCTTTCTCAGAGAGGAGGCATCAGCATTTCCAATCCCCCTGAGATCATGCGTTCAATGAGTGACCTGCGAGAAGACCTGAGCTGGTTCAAGACAGATAGATACATTGTTTACTGCATGTATCTTTCCTGCCCTCAATATCTCCATGGCAGCCCATCTCTCTAGGTGCCAGAACCTACCTGCAAGTGCTGCAGGGATAGCATGCTGATTCAAGTGCATGGTATAACCTTTTAATGAATGCTCCTTTAAGGATGCAATTTTGTCTGGTTGTCAGTGGAACTCAAACTGCGAGCTAAGCTGACTACTATTTCCTTCCTCCGGGAGATGCTTAGGGCTTGTGATGTAGGAGGTTAGGAGGTCATTACCAGTAGGGTGGATAGAACAGAGGGGATCTGGGTCTGCCGAACAACGATCTAAACTATATCAATAACCCTGCAAATGTTGTCCTGAGTGTGCCTGCCTCCTATGAATCCCATCTGATCTTAGCTTCTGAGCTTCGGAAGTAGTGGGACTAATCTACTGACTACAACTTTGACTACCTTATATTGCAAAAAGTGCGGATGGCAAGCATGCATTCCCTCGGGGCGTTGCCTTCCTTAGGTATCGAGATAAGGATGGATTCCATAGTGATTAGTTGTCACCGCCCTTGTGTTTCTGAAGCAGTGAAAGAACTTTAGCAAATAGGGAAGAACTCTATCTATACATTTCTTAACAATAATGTCTGAAGGAGTCATCTGGGCATTGGATGTATATAGACACTTAAAAACATATGATTTCTTCTGCTTTGGCAGTAGGTACTCGCATTGAAGAATTGTTGTTGGACTCCTGCGATATCGCCGCTGCGTACACAGTTTGTCAAAATATTTGTTGTTAACGCACAATGCTTAGTCACAATTTGTGAATAAAGAACACTCGTGCTCTAGAGTTTTGCCATTGTGTCTTTTATTGTTGCTAGGGGTGCCGACACGTGTTTCGACCACACACAGGTCTTTATCAAGGCAATATAGTAATTCTGAATGGTCTGATTGGTGAGGCGTGATCCCTAAGGATGTTCTTACAATACCTGCACTGATTAGTGCTTCTCTGGAGACTAGATGCCTTGGCTGTAAAAGTCTCCCACGACCGGTGATCAGTCGATTGTCATTGACTCTTAGCCCCAAAAGGCTGGTTGCAAATAGGTCTGTGCTGTAGTCAGGAAAGAGGGGCAATTTTGTGGCTTCGTCTGTGTGCGGTGCCCAATTATGGTCTAGGATCTCAATGGAATTCATGGACTCTCTGGATCGAAGCGTTTGGGCCAGCAATTTTCTTAATTTTAATTGGAAAAGTCGTATTTTCTGGCGCAGGAGATTTTATTCACTTTTAGGACCTCAAGATTCCCTCTCAGTTGCATATTTGTTATCTGGGATCGCATTCCCTTATGTCAGGCCTTTCGATTCAGCACTTTTGACTCAAAGTCCTTCCTAAGCTTTTTGCAGACTTATTACCAGAAGACACCAAGTTAATAACATGGTCTCAATTTGCTTGTGTAAATGTTTCCCAAATCAGTTCTACAGGGGGTCCGACAGTATGGTGAGGATGTCTGGGTTGAACCACTTATATTCCTAAAATGCAGAAAACACTGTGTGCATCCTATTATGGGCCACGGTCGATGCAGCCTCGTCCTCTCCCACCTCAGAGAACAGGTACTGCACTTACCTCTCCAATTCATATCATTCAGAATTCCCTAGAGCTGAATATTGTTCCGCTGAGACAGATTTTCCATATCTTCAAGTTTCTCTGTCACATTTTTTCATTGGTCCTCCAACTGTATAACTCTCTGTGAGGGCTCTGCCTGTTTGTGGGCTTGTTCAGAAACGCTCTCACTATTTCTTCCACAGGTTTTTCTGCTTGGAGGATGATACCATTCTGCTCCAAAATCGACTTGTTGAAATCATGGCCATGTCCCCTCTTACCCAGCACTTCTTAGTGAGGCTGCAATATTTTTGCAGCACTTCCCAGTAAGGCTACATTACTGCAAAGCACTTTTAAATAGGGTGTCAAAACCTTAGCAGCACTACTTTAATTGGCACTAAGTAGATCTTCAATACTTTAAAACCTGTGAGTAAGTCAAATTCAGGCAGGACATCGAAGGCAGCCGGGGAACTCTGAGTGCCGGAGGAAGCCATCTGACACTCTGGGCCTGATTTAATCCAGCACAGAAAAGGCGCCAGCGCCGCATGCATAGAAGGAGCGTGTGCCACACATGTGCCAGCCATAGTGCAAAGAAACAATTGCCGGGCATGCGTATTCATGGATTTCCCGAGGTATCACTAGCCGTGGTGCAAGGAACATCAAGCAGTGCCAGGAACGCCCCAACATGCAGTAAAAAGCTAGTGAAATGCCTAACACGGCGTAAGACAGCGCACCATCCCAGGTCCAGCATACAGCCCCACTAAAGAAATTGCGTGAAGACTCGGTGCATACCCCGTCCGCACCCTAGAGTAACCACATGAAAACTCCCACGGTGCACCCCATCCTCACCCCAGCCCAATCACGTGGAAACACTTGCACGTACCCTGGACGCATCTCAGCCCAATCACGTGGAAACTCCAGCGCGTACCCCAGATGTGCCCCAGACAAATCATGTGGAAACTCCAGCGCGTACCCCGGATGCACCCCAGCCCAAACGCATGGAAACTCTTGAGCATACCCTGGATGCATCCCAGCCAAATTGCATGGAAACTTCTGCGCATACCCCGGCCGCACCCCAGCCGAATCACATGTAAACGCCCATGCGTACCCCGGATGCACCCCAGCCAAATCGCGTGGAAACTCCAGCATGTACCCTTGCCACACCCGAGCCCAATCACGTGGAAACTCCAGCGCGTACCCCGGACGCACCCCAGCCCAATTGGGTGGAAACTCCAGGGCGTACCCACGGATGCACCCCAGCCAAATCGCGTGGAAACTCCAGCGCGTACCCCAGGCATACCCCAGCCAAATCGCGTGGAAACTCCTGTGCGTACCCCATGATACATGCACAGATCCACTGCAAGCAGACCCCTCCTGACGGGACAGACACACCCCAGCCCCCATCACCCGTGACCACACCATGCAGGCAGCCCATACCACAAGGGACTCCCCCATCACCTGTGACGCCACCCTGCAGGCGGCCCACACCACATGGGATTCCCCCATCACTGGTGACCACCCCCTGCAGGCAGCCCACACCACATAGGATTCACTCAGCCCCCATCTCCCATGACCACACCATGTAGGCAGCCAACACCACAAGGGACGCCCCCATCCCTTGTGACCACACACTGTAGGCAGCCCACACCACAAGGGATGCTCCCTCACCCGTGACCACACCCTGCAGGCAGCCCACACCATATGGGACCTTCAGTGTGGCAGCTGCACAAACACAATTCCTGTCTGCAACCATCTCCCAACATACACATCACACAAGTGAATGGTAAATTGAGGCCCTGCAGTCCATGTGAAAAACGAATGTAAAGAATCCCCATGTTGAAATAGTCACACAGTGACAGAGTCTTAAGCATCCTGAAAGTGTGTCACATAAACAGACACTGCCCAGGCGTGTCACGGCCAGAGCCACAATGATCTGACATTACCAGAACAGATAACCTTATCTTCCATGTGTGAAGGACATGCCATGACATCTTCATAAAGCACATATACACAAGTGTAAGAAGCCGAGGAGTCTGGGGATGTGCAACACAGTGACGACAGAGACAATGAACTTGGTAGGGCAGGTGAAATTGAGATTGCGGTAGTGAATGGGAAGTGGTGAATAAGATAAGGGGTTTGGGTGAGGGTGTAGTGCAGTAATTGTTAAGGACATGATAACAAATAGAACAATGTAGAAAATTAAGAAACTGCGGCCAGCATGTGTCAAGTCCAAGCCTGAGTGCATACAGCAGGTGTTAAGTGCAGGTAGGTGGCTGTTGCCATACATAAAAACAGTCCAAGTGTGGTGGATGCCAGGGAGGCAGTGCAGGTGTGCATGTGGTGTGCAAGGGGACCTTTGCCCAAGTTCAGAGGACAACCACGTGACGATTGCAGATTCCAACACAGGTTTAGCAGGTCAGAGGAGTACCAAAAGCACAAGCAAAAAGGAGTGACTCAAGTACTCAATGACTACATGGAAATCAGGAATGGCGCTACCCACGAGACTTCTGCATTTGTGTGGAAAAATGCATAAACAGAGAAATACCAAAAGTGACTGCCAGTGCAAGATGCCCAACCACAGCACAGACAATGAAAACAGCACAAACACATGCTTGTGAAAGTCAGAGCACGCCATTTGTGTTACACTGCATCCTTGTTAAGTATTTCAATCAGGCGATACACCCTGGTCTCAGCCTAGTATGCAGCGCACAGCTGAAATGCTTATTTTATTATATATATAGGTTCAATATTTTGAGTGATATACCACTCATATCATACCCCTTATTCAAATACACCGGGTCACAATGGACCAGGAATCAGGCTGGTTATTTATATATATATATATATAGGTATAAAGGTAATATTTATTTATTTATTTAAAATTCAAATCAAACATATACTTTCAATAGCCGGTCAAGTGGCACAGCGAGTAGAGCGCTCGCTTTGACATCTGTGCAGAGCCTGCTAACCCAGGTTCGAATCCGGCAGGGCCAAACTCAGCCTTTCATCCTTCCGAGGTCGATAAATGAGCACCACACACCGTGGGTAATAATAAGCAGCGCTCAGATACCTGAGGGTTTGTAGCGCTATATAAATTAAATTAAATTAAAAAGGGAGCAGCAATCACCAATGTGGTGACAATAACAGATAGGAAGGTATGTAATGCACTTAAATTCACTCTTTAGCAACACAAAATATAAAACACCAAAGAAAAGAACACTTTTGGCTTGCTTGCAGAGATAGCACTTAAGTTAGGTTTTCCCCCTGCAATAGTCATCAACCTACAAACAAACAATTCTAAATAGATATAAGGAAGCAGCAGGTAATCAGGAATAAGGAATGGAAGACAGAATTCAAATCCAACCTTCCCTCACCAAACAAGAGAAAAAAACAGATTTGAAATCTTACACTTTAAAATGACATTTCAGCAATGGCTGGGTAAAACAATGAATGTGTGCAACAATTCTTAAATAAATACAAATCTCTATCGGAGCAACATTGGAAAGATACTTACAATCATGAGCTATAGTTTGAGCAAAAGTAAACCCTTTGAATCTGAATGGAAGGTTGAAAATAATTTAAAATAAAAATCACACATGTAAAACTTAGCAAAAATGTGGATTCCCACCTAGGTTTTTTGGATTGGGATTTAGCTATAGGTCTTAGGTATAATCCAGAGATGAAATGAAGTCTCTACCTATTAAACTGAGGAAGATATGCAAGGTTGAATGAGAGGTGGTTTTAGAAAAATGTGGGCAATGAAAACAAAAAAGAAACTCAGTTTGGACAAGAAAATATTTACTATAGTTTACTCTATGCTAGAGCATTCCGGCCAGAATACCAAGGAGGGACACAGTAAGCTCTAGAGTTGATTCATGACTTCAACACCAGATCCCCAGCGCCCACTCCGGCGGAACCAGTCAAAACACTCGAAGTACGATTGATAGTTTAAGGTTTACACAAGATAAAAATGACTAAAGAAATGGCGCTTAGCAAGATTAAGCAAAGACAGGATTGCAATGAGGATTCTGACAATGTTACAAGTTATTAAGGTAAAGATAGCTAGAGATTGGGATGAGACAAGGCAAGGTATGCTATGGTTTTCTATGATTCCTATTAGTACTTACAGTCCACTTTCATTTAGGATTTTGAACCGTCAAGGGTTCTGGTCATCACACGGATCGGGTCTAACCAAGGACAGCTGGGCAAATCTGGCGGAACAGGATCATCTGGGCCGTTCTGGTCACCGGACTGCACTGGACTGGTCCTTCTCGTTACTGGAGACAGGAGATCAGTGGGATGGCGAGTTTGCAGGCATGCATCTAGAAGTAGCAAGCCAGGTTGGATCAGGATGCTTCCCTTGGGTTTTTGGGATTTTTAGAATTTGAGGCCTAGCTGAAAAGGGGTTCCGCAATGCATAAGCCTTGGCTTTGCAATGAAATCTGGAATCAGGATCAAGCAGGATGAAGAAATCAGGAACAGGAGGCCACGCAGGAAATCAGGAATTAAGTCAGGAATCAGTGTGTGTTGTGTGCTGTCAGGTCCCTTATTTATCATGCCAAATGACATCACTACAGTACAGGGGCAGGCTACCCACACCCATAATGCTAGAATTGGGCAAGGTAGAAGTCTCCTCCTTGCTCTTCGCTGATTGGATCACAGAAAAGGATGTGATGTTTATGGGATGATTTTTACAATGACTTTTTACAATGACTAGAAACCTGCCCTTTCTACTGGAACCAAAATCTAACTTCCTATAAATACATATTTATACAGTTATAACCTCTGAGCAAATCAGATGCACAGGTTACATATTTTGTGGGTCACATTTCAATCCAAACCCCAAGTCTGTGGGACCTGGTTTTGCCTTTCTGCTACATTTTGGCAATTTTAACCATGAAAGATTTGCCCTAAAATTTCCCAACTTTGTACACAGATTGTTATTGTTATTGTTATTTTGCACTTATATAGCGCCTTATATACCATTGGTATGGTCTGAAGGCGCTGGTAGGTTGAACGCCCTTGGGAACCGAAGTTCAGATCAGTAGAGAGAGTAGGGAGAGTCAAAAGGTGCGTGTGTGCACCGGATATGTGTGCAGCTCGTGCGGTACACAAAGTATTAGCTGATTCTTATTGGTAGGTGTGGTGGTTGAGAGATCAGGAGAATGTGTTCGTTCTGGCAGGATTTATCCGGAACGGATGTGGCTGCGTTAGGCCTGAGGAGAACGCCTGGCTGGGGGTGTGAGACCAGCAGTGTTTACATAGAATGATGTGGAGTAAGCGGTGGATGTTCGTATGGGAACAGTTATACCGAATGGTGTCATAGTATCTCTGTGTTCTAGTTGAGTGGTGATGTAAAGGAGAGAGTAAGCGTGGGGTGTGGTAAGAATGGTTATATGCTCTTTCAATGTGCAAACTTCTAAAATCACTTTCACAGAGAGGCTACCGGGCGAACTTCTAAGTATAATTTTCCATACAGAGGCTATTGGGAACGTTTCTAAATTCAGTTTATCAGCGAGGCTACTAGGCACACTTCTAAGTGTAACACTCGCGGAGGCTATTGGGTACACTTCTAAATGCAAATTTTCACAGAGCGTCTACTGGGCTACATTTCTAAGTTCAATTTTTCAGAGAGGTTATTGGGCAGACTTCTACTTGAGACTTTCCAGGGTGTCTATTGGATACACTTCTATAATCAACTTTCACGGATGCTATTGGTAGCACTTCTAAATGCAGCTTTCACAGTGTGGCTAATGGGCACACTTCTAGATGCAGCTTTCACAGAGGATATTGGGCCCATATCTAAATTCAATTTTCCACAGAGAGGCTACTGGGCGCACTATTAACTTCATTTTCCAGCGAGGCTATTGGGGATACTTCCAAATTCAGTTTTCCAGCGAGGCTATTAGGAACATTTCTAAATTCAATTTACCAGGGTGGCTATTGGGCACACCTCTAAATGTAACTCATTGCGGCTAATGGGTACACCTCTAAATTTCACAGCGGGGTTGTTGGGCACACTTCTGAAAGCAACTTTCACAGAGTGGTTATTGGGAACACTACTAAATTCACAGCGAGGTTATTGGGCACACTTCTAATGGAACTTTCCAGAGTGTCTATTGGGTTCATTTCTAAATGCGGCTTTCCAGAGTGTCTATTGGGCACACTACTGAATGCAATTTTCATAGAGTGGCTATTGGGCTCATTTCTAAATGCATCTTTCACAGAGGATCTTGGGCACACATCTAAATTCAATTTACCAGAGAGGCTATTGGGCACATTTCTAAGCTTGACGGAGAGGCTGTAGGGCACACTTTCTAAATGCAACTTTTACATGCTAACTTTCACAATTCCGCCAAGGAGTGGACATGCCAACTTTCACAGTTTTGGAGTGGACATGCTAACTTTCACAATTCCGTCTAGGAGTGGACATGCTAACTTTCACAGTTCTAGAGTGGACATGCTAACTTTCACAGTTCTAGAGTGGACATGCTAACTTTCACAAATTCCGTCTAGGAGTGGACATGCTAACTTTCACAGTTCTAGAGTGGACATCCTAACTTTCACAATTCCGTCTAGGAGTGGACATGCTAACTTTCACAGTTCTAGAGTGGACATGCTAACTTTCACAGTTCTAGAGTGGACATGCTAACTTTCACAAATTCCGTCTAAGAGTGGATATGCTAACTTTCACAGTTCCATCTAGGAGTGGGCATGCCAACTTTCACAATTCCGTCTAGGAGTGGACATGCTAACTTTCACAGTTTTAGAGTGGACATGTTAACTTTCACAATTCCGTCTAGGAGTGGACATGCCAACTTTCACAGTTTTAGAGTGGACATGCTAACTTTCACAATTTCGTCTAGGAGTGGACATGCTAGCTTTCACAATTCCGTCTAGGAGTGGACATGCTAGCTTTCACAATTCCGTCTAGGAGTGGACATGCTAACTTTCATAGTTTTAGAGTGGACATGTTAACTTTCACAATTCCGTCTAGGAGTGGACATGCCAACTTTCACAGTTTTAGAGTGGACATGCTAACTTTCACAATTCAGTCTAGAGTGGACATGCTAACTTTCACAATTTCGTCTAGGAGTGGACATGCTAGCTTTCACAATTCCGTCTAGGAGTGGACATGCCAACTTTCACAGTTTTAGAGTGGACATGTTAACTTTCACAATTCAGTCTAGAGTGGACATGCTAACTTTCACAATTTCGTCTAGGAGTGGACATGCCAGCTTTCACAATTCCGTCTAGGAGTGGACATGCCAACTTTCACAGTTTTAGAGTGGACATGTTAACTTTCACAATTCCGTCTAGGAGTGGACATGCTAACATTATGGCAATCTATGTTATTTGGTGGTAAGATAGAGTGGCGTGGGCTTTCTGGAGTGGAGTGATTGCTCTACTCCCCTACCCATTCCACACTCACGGTTTTGGTGGTGTCTGTTGGTTGTTGGCTTCCTTGGCGTCCCCTGCGGACACCTGCTGACACTTCCTGGAGCCGCCTCTGTTGGAGCCGCCCTTGGCCATGGGTCCTTAGCCGATGGGGCTGCCGGGCAGAGGGCTGCCCTGGGAGGACCAGTGATGAAGGGTTCACGGCCCAATCAGAGCGGGGATGGGCGGGTTCGGAGGCGGGAGGGGAGCGGGAATCTGGAAGAGGGTGCGGGGTGGGAGAGGGATGCGCCGGGGGTCTGGGGGCCTAGTTGCCACCAATAGAGGTGTGCAGGGCCCGGATGGGCTTTCTTACCTCGCGTCGGCTGCCTGCAGTGAATGCAGGGGCCGGCGCGAGGAGCGTCGCTAGACCCTTTGGGCCAGGGCTCACGGCCCAATCAGAGCGGGGATGGGCGGGTTCGGAGGCGGGAGGGGAGCGGGAATCCGGAAGAGGGTGCGGGGTGGGAGAGGGATGCGCCGGGGGTCTGGGGGCCTAGTTGCCACCAATAGAGGTGTGCAGGGCCCGGATGGGCTTTCTTACCTCGCGTCGGCTGCCTGCAGTGAATGCAGGGGCCGGCGCGAGGAGCGTCGCTAGACCCTTTGGGCCAGGGCTCACGGCCCAATCAGAGCGGGGATGGGCGGGTTCGGAGGCGGGAGGGGAGCGGGAATCCGGAAGAGGGTGCGGGGTGGGAGAGGGATGCGCCGGGGGTCTGGGGGCCTAGTTGCCACCAATAGAGGTGTGCAGGGCCCGGATGGGCTTTCTTACCTCGCGTCGGCTGCGCATTTAATCCTGGGATGTGTGTACAACATGTTATGTTTGCAATATCAATACTTTCCCCACAATCAGTCATTCTTTACAAATTATGTTCCTTATGCAGTAATGAGTTCTACCAAGTTTCCACAGAAATTAGATTTAAAACTACAAACATTTCATATTTTTCCTCATTCTTGCTGTAAAGTTAGATGTCTTTAAAGTTCAGTTACAAAATAGGCTTTTTAAAACCAGCAGTCTATTGTCACTTAATCTGTTTTTTTTCTTTTCCCCAACTGCAAGCAAATGTCAATTCATTTGAAGCAGGATGAGGGGCCTCTCTTTTGATTGAAGTTTACTGCCCCTCACACATGACAGGCGAGAGTCTCAGCCTGCTATTGTCTCAGCCTGGAGCAAAGACGAATGTCTGATGACGACTTGGGAAGTCCCTTTGTCCTGGGTATACAAAGCCTCCAAGCTAGCAATTAGCCACTTTCCTGTTCCAGAAGTTTATGAGGTGTCACACTTTCTCAGGGCTAGCAACTGGCAGAGTAAGTTTTTTTTTTATATAGTTTGCCAACTCAGCCTGGGTTTTAGCTTTGATTTTCTCCTTTTAAATCTTGATTTTAAACCTATAGAATTAAAACAGTTTATAAGTGTATTTTTACCAGCAACAAATCATTTTACATTTCTAAGTAATCAAGCCTTTACACAACAATGTACTTTAAAATAGGCGATTTTCCCTCTCCAGTCAGGAAAAAGCACATTTTACTATTTCTTTAAATCCAGTTTTAATCTCCAGTAAATACCCACTTTCTGCAGCTATAGTTCTTTTCTTGAGTGCTGTAGTTGTTTTGCAGCATGGATACAGTTACAGGCATCTATTTAGAGTCCTTCTCTGGACAGCTGATTCTTGATACTGTTGCAAAGAAAATAGACGCATTTCCCGTGTAAAATGAAAACAAAGCCCCGGGTTGATTTTTCAAAGATACATTTGACAGGAGCTGTCATTCAAATGAGGCCCGGTTCCTCTGAGAAACAATGAATGATCCTGGGCATTGCAGGGCATTTTTAATCACAGTGGTTCATGAGAAATTGATGAACTTAGCGCCATGCAGCACTTTTAAGGTTGGGAAAGTGTCATTTTAAAGAGGCATTGTTGGTTTTCAGCAAAATAATGCTGCCTCTTTCACTTCACTCCATGCTAACTGTTGCAGAGCACTCTGGCACATTCCTGCAGTGAGTACTCTGTTCCACCCCACCTGAAATGTGTGTGGCAGGGGGTGCAGCCATTTTATGGTTGTTACAAAAATGGAGTTTAGAGACCTTGGCGCGCACAGGAGTCCGCGTGGCCATTTTGTGCCGTTTCTTGCACCAATGCAGCAAAGTGAAGTAGCATAGCACAGCTGAGTGGGTCAAAAAATCCCACAATCAAGCAATTTCATGGACAAATATGGTGAATGTTTCACACTCCACTCATTACCCCAACCTACCCCCCCCCAGCACAGTTATGGTGTACATGTGAAACTTCCCTGTGCATACCAAAACTCACCCTTCACAGACATCCAGTGGTCATGCACATGTGGAACTGCAACACGCAAATGGATAGCAAACATGACACATGCATGCAAGTAAGCACACACATGACCAACAATGGTCCTTACCTGGGACACCAAAAAGAAAAACAAACCAGTACAATATATAAATAAAAGTCAGAGAAGTCATTACTGTGAGTAATTAAATCAAAATATATTATACAGTTAATGTCATACAAACTGCAAAACATAAATAAAAGTATGACCATGTTGAAACAAAGAAAATGTCCAAACAAATATGCCAACTGTGTACATAAAAAAGGAACATTCTCACAATAGGTCCATGTCCATAAAAGTCTCATAAGAAAAATCATCCAAATGTAATTAAAAAAATGAATTGCTGCAATTTAAAAAAAAAAAACAAATGAAAACACCACTAAACTATGTACATAGAAACATGGAGCAAAGTCCAATTAGCACTCCAAATCATAAAGAAAACAAAAGGTAAATCACACACAAACAACTATGTACAAAAAGTGGAGTGTAGTCCAAAAACTCCAAATCATAAAAACAACTTTAATGAAACTTGTCACTAAAGAACTATTTACAAGGGCAGCGGGCTAGTCCTCCTCCTCGCCATGCTCCCTCAATGTCTCTGCAAGGGCATCATCGAACACTGCATCCAATTCCCCTAGGTAGCCCTCCACTCTCACCTCCAGGGCTTGCAGGGACTCCAACATGCTGCTCTTCCACTCCCTGGAAGTCTCCTCGAGAACCTCAGCCTGCCTCTCTACCCGATGCAGTGAAATCTCCGCCCTGGTCATGGTGAGTCGTGCCAGTCGTGCCCACTGCCGCTCTTCCATGATCTGCTGCCCAAAACGCTCCAACACGGAAGACATCCTTTGTGTAAGGTCCACGTTTGCCTCCTGCCTGATGGCCAATACCTGCCTCCCTGAGTTGGTATGCCCAGAGTAATGTTGCCTCCTACTCCGAGCCTGCTGCTGCCAAATAGCCCAGTGCCTGCTCCTTAAGGACAGCCTCCAGGATGATGACAGCCCCCGGGGCTGTTGTGCATGTGCCCTGCTCCTTCGTGCCTCCTCTCCCTCCATTGCCACAGCTCCTGTCGCCGGCTGGATCTGCGTGGGAACCACCTCGGTTGATCCAACGTTGACTCCCGACAGGCAGGGATGGGTTCTCCACCAGCCTGGCTGCCGGGGTTGGGACAGGTACACAAGGGGGGGCCTGATGTTATCTGGCCCGGAAGGCAGCAGGGAGGACGATTGGCACACAGAGGAGGAAGACGAGGAGGGGGTCGCAGAAGTGGCCAGCCCATGCACCCAATTCAAGACCAGGAAATGTGCTAGCCAGTTCACGAGACACAAGACCTCTTCGTGATGATCTGCAATCCCCCGATTGGAAGCCTGCACATCATCATGAATGGTACCTGTATGCCTCATGATACCGGCTAGCAACGGTTCCACCCTGTACCGAATGGCGACATCCGCAGGTATTGGTGTTTCTGTTTGTGTGGATGGGTCCGGCCTGGGGCATGCCCGCAGGTGCATACTGGAGCAGTGGCAGTCCCAGGGGCAGGAATAGGCACAGGCACCTCCACGGCGACCTGCACTGCCTCCTGCCCCGATGTTTGGTCTGCACCAGTCACACCCACCTCATCACCCCTGCCGGGCCCCATGGACTGGGCTGATGCGGCCTTCTCCTCCACCCCCGCCAATCTGGATGCCTCCCCACCATCTTCCGCATTGGATTGCCCCTGTGCAAACTCACCTGTCGCTCCCACTGCCGAGGAGCCCACGATCACCTTCACACTCTTGGGCCTCCCCTGAGCAGCTGTGGCCGTTGTCTTGGACGCGGCACCAGTCACCTCTCTCCACGAAGATGAAATAACCTGGGAGCATGACTGGGCCCTGCGTCTGTGCCTGGTGGAGGCATCCCCACTGCCTTGCTCCACAGCAGCTTCTCCGCCCTCTTCTTCTAACGTTGCTCTGGATAGGGAGACATAGAAATAAATACATCAGGGTACTGTACAAATAGTGTTTATGGCACAAAACATATGCATATGAATTGCACTGGCAAAGTCCACAAACATCATCACCCTCCACAACACACTGGTGCGTGCCATTAACACACAAGCACATACATGACTGTCCTTCACAACAGTCAATCACATCCTTGGACAAGGGACTGTCAGCACCTACAAATTGTGCATGCCCCTCACATGCATAATGGGACATGTTATTCACACACATCACCTGACAGTCCTGAGGCAGGGCAAGGAGCCATCACATTTATTTATTTATTTTTACATTTATATAGCGCACTTACAGCCCAAGGGCATCGCAGCGCTGTTACTTGTGGCTAGCTTAGTTACAGGGGAAACATATGCATGCGAGTCATATATACATGTCAGAACAGATGAGTAAAACAGATGAGTACAATCATAGAATACATACATTAGGACATTTCTGAGCAAGCAGTGATGGATCACAGGGTGGCAGGGACGGGTTAGAGCTTTATGTGACGAGCAGTGTTTTTACGACTTTGCGGAATGCTAGAAGAGAGACTTCTCCTCGCAGGGGAGGTGGTAGGGCATTGCATAGCTTGGCTGATAGGTATGGGAAGCTAGCGCCTCCTGCTTGGGCTCTCTTGACTTTGGGGACTGAGAGCATGTTTGTGTAGGGTGTTCTGGTCTGTCTTGTGGAGACTGTGGGGTGAATTGTCTCTGAGAGGTAAGGGGGGCAGTGTGGTGGCTACACTTATGAGTAAGGGCAAGGGCTTTAAAGGGGACTCTCTCTTCAACTGGGAGCCAATGCACTTGTTTCCGAGCGGCCGTGATGGGTTCTCTCACATCATAGACCACTCAATGTCAATTTAGCAGCAAGAGTCAAGCACACATTCAAATGCTCCAGTAACATCCAACCAGGAGTGTTGGCCAGTCACACACTCACTTTTCAGACATATGCACATGTACACCATGCATGTCCATGATGTTGCCGATAGCACCCATGTGTCACACCTCTCACACAGCCGCGTCCATACATATGTATGCAACCATGCGCATGTCGTTACATGCTGCAGCGCATCAAACATTGCAACTGAAACACCGTTGATGTGACACATGTTTGAATGGACACACATGCTGCACTGTATGGGACATGCACACAGACATCTGTACAAGAGGCATGCCTGACATAGGGTCAAGGTGCACACTCCAACCACACCTCAACATGCACCTGCACTGTGAAGGACAACAACACATGGACACTTACCAGTCAACTGCAGGCGGAGCTGCAATTCCATGACCTGGGCGTGCAGCGCTGGGTAAAACCGCTCCAGGACCTGCATGTTGTCGGTGGTCCAATTGCCCCGGCTCCCCCCTTGGTTCTCACCAGCCTGGAGGAAGCGCCAGACCTTGTTCTGGGTCCTGGCTTTGTAGCCCTCCCAGCGCTTGTGGACATGGTGGTAGTCGGGCAGTGCCACCCCCTGCGCGTTGATGGCACCCACGATGTCCGGCCAGATCTCCCTCCATCCTTCCTTGCTGACTTGCATTGGTCTGTGGAAGTGGGCATCATAATGCCGCAGGACATGCTCCACCAGGATGTCAACTTCCCTGGCTGAGAAGCTGACAGACATCTGCCTCGCTGCCGGGGGGTTGCCACTTGCCTCCAATGATGTTAGTTCAGACATGGCAACCCCCGAGGCAGATGTGGGTGGGCAGGGTGGACCTGCGGCTGGGCTGTGGAGCGGTGGTCTGGCACATCGGGAGTCTTCTGGATCAGCAGAGGTGGTCAGAGGTCCGACGACAGGAGCACTGGCAATGGCTGTACAGCAGGCACCAAAATTGCAGGGCACGTGGGCAGCAGGCACACAAAGGAGGCAGGCAGTAGCAGATGGGTCATAGGAGGCCGCTTGGGGCACTTGGAGGCAGGTAAATTGGCTGGTAGGCAGGAGCGTGGGTCTTCCGTGTTACTCGTGTGGGCAGCCGGAAACAGAGTCACTCCGCACATGCGGAAAGCGCGCGTCAGTGTGAAATCAAAGGAGAGGGCATAAGCGTGTAAGTTACGTGACACACGCTGAACGTTGGGCATGGCGTTCAGGATCAGGATAAAGTAGTGCGTAGGAGACCATCACACGCTCGCGTGAGTTATAGCGGACGGACGTGTGGACTTTTTTGCCGGGTGATCTCTTCACTACTACGAGCCTCTTGTGTTGGTGGGGGATTGCCTCCGCACACCCCTGCATGTACTTTTGAGGCTGAAGGTGAGTTGCGTACGCATTTTGCATTCTGTGGGTACCCCTGTGTGTCGCATAACCCCTTATTTAGCATCACAGTAGCTTATGTATCCTTTGAGTAAGTATTTTTTGTGTTGCTGGGTGCCACAGTGTACTGTGTTACATTTTTCCTTTACACATGTGCTACCGAGGGGTCGAGTACATGTGTTTTTCAATTTTGGGGTGCCTGTGCGTTACGTGTCCCGTTTATTTTTCCCCTGGGGTTACATTGAGCCTTGCTGGGGCACACTGGTATGTTTAACATCACCTACACTGCCCCCTCACTCAAATTGCCCAGGACAATTGATAGCTGCACCTCCCATTGCACTAATCCATCAGTGCCATGACTGGGAAGGCAACTAGTAGGAAGGGAGGCAAAGGTGGTCGAGGTGGCCCAGGTAGCCAAGGTGGCCGAGGTGGCCAAGGTTCCTGGGGACATGCTGGGAGAGCATGTCCTCCACACAACAGGTCAGGGAGATGCCGCTGATGCTGACGTCCCCAGCACCCGGGGTCCTGGGGCAGCATTGCCATCCGTTGTTCCCACCAGGCAGGGTGAGGTAGCTGCAGAGGCAGCCGTAGCAACCACCATCCAGGCTCAGGGTCACTCAGCCAGGTCTGTCGTGGTCCCGGCCCAGGCCCGCAGAGACCCAGGGGTGGATGCCCTTGTCCCCAAGGGAAGGAGACGTGCGAACAAAGGTCCAGCCACCAGCACCGGGGTCCTGGGGCAGCACTGCCATCTGCTGTCCCCACCAGGCAGGGTGAGGTAGCTACAGGGGCAGCTGCAGCAACCACCACCCAGGCCCAGGGTCACCCAGTCAGGCCTGTAGTGGTCCCAGCCCAGGCCCGCAGAGACCCTGGCATGGATGCCTGTGTCTCCAAGGGCAAGAGACATGTGGAAAAAGGTCCAACCACCAGCACCCAGGTACACATGCCTGCAATGCTACCTACAGTCACAGCATCAGTGGGTGATGTTGCAGCCCAGTCCACCAGTGCTCCAGCACCTACTGACCCAAGTGGTCCCAGCCACTCAGGGTCTGCACGACCTTGCAAGAAGGCAAAGCGTGCAGTAGGCAAACAGACTCAGTCCCAAGGTACGGCACAGGAGACCCACACATCGAGGAAGAGGAGCTTTAGTGATGAGGAACTCCAGATCCTTGTGGACTACATGCAGGAACATTAACACAACATGCTTGTGCGGGCAGGGAGCACACATACGCCTGCCCAGGGTATGGCCCACTGGCAGCGTGTCGCCGATCGTATGAACGCCTTGGGCTATGAGAGGCGCATAGCTCCTGAGGCAGTGAAGCGTTGGAATGACCTCCGGCGCTGAGCCAAAAACAGGGTTGGATTGTCCCCTCGGTCTCTCAGCCCGTGGCTCGCCGAAATCATCCCTGAGGGAGTGGGGGTCGGTTTCTGCCCAAGCCTGGGACGGTTTTGAAAAAAAACAAGATTTGCATTTTTTTTCTTCCATTTTTGGAAGAAAAAAAACACCTGAAATGGCATAATTCATCAAAGCAAGGTAACACATGTTACTTTGCTTTGATGATTGATTTGCATGCATGATGTGGGCATCATAAATTAGGATGCATGTATCATTCACATGCTGCTGCAGCATGCAAAGTTAAGGGGCCGTGTCCGCTGCCGGGCCGGCGGTTGTCACCACGCTGCCACTCCAGGGGGCACGGTGCCCCCTGAAGTGGCTGTGCTTTTGTATTAGTGATAAATATGTATTAGTGATGTTAGTGATAAACAACCAATTTTAAAGTAGAATAAGCATCCATTTTCGGACTATGTATTTTGCCCTTCGCAAGTTGCAGTAATAGCATGTTTTTTTTTCCTGCCGTTGTCTCTGTTACGATCATCACAAGATATTCCATCTCAGAGTCCGCGGTCACTTGACAACATCCTTGTGCCTCAAAGCTTCTGTACAGTGTAGAAATATTTGACCATAGCACATCAAGTGGCCATTGACTTAATTGTGCCACAAAGAATGCTTTGTTGTAATGTGTCTATCTTTCCCATCTCCCTGGCATGCTGTTCAGGATGTTTGTTTGCATGTATGAGGTAACGAGTGCTCAGAGTATGGGATGTCCTTTGAGTGCACTGCTTTCCCTATTTTGCCAACCTCTGAAGCCCAAAAGTAGAAGCATGCAGCCTTGCCATGCCACCAACTTTGCACCAGACCTGCAGATGAACTTAACTGGTCTGCTGTTAAATCTCGGTTACCAGTCTAATGGTATCCACTACAGAATAATTGCTCATTTTACTATAGCCGATATGATAGCTCGGTGGGTTGAGCGCTCACTGCTGTGTTGTGCGTGTGATCTGCAGGCTCGAATCCCAGCAAGGCCATCTCAGCCTTTCATCCTTCTTAGGTCAATAAATGAGTACCAACACAGGTTGGGTGATATTGTATGCATATTTGTTCTATAAAAAAGAGCTTAAGCGTAAGTGCTATACAATAACATATTATCATTTGGCCTTGGACGTCTGCTTGCCTTCACAGTAATTTTTCAATATGGATCTATACACACAGATATTAATGATACATATGGTGATCCATTCATGTATGAAATGTACATCACATTAGTGAAATCATAATCATATTTTTCGTAGTGTACTTAGGAACAATGCTATTTGATGCCACTTCCTGTTTTGTCAAGAGGTGAAAGGTCATGTTTCATCGCTTCCCGGGATGTCACTTTGGGGTGGGGTCAAATTACATCACTTCGGGTGATGTCATCAGAGGTCAAGGGTCGTGAGGCAAGAGGTGGGCCACTTTTTTGAGGCGAGGGATTGGCTACTTTTTTTTTTTGGGTGTCCGGGACTGTATCTTTTCCCAGTCCGACCCTGGCCAAAGAAGCTGGGTGCCAACTACACCTCTACTCAGGTGACTGGAGGTGGGTCACCACAAGAGGACAAAGAACTCACTCCACATGAGGAGATGATAGGTGCTATAAATGATGTGGAGCAGATCCAAGACGTGGGAGACCTGCCAATTTATGAGGGAATGTCTGGTGAGTGGTGATGCGTGTATGTCCAGGGCATGTGTATGTTGCTTGGATGGAGTGTAATGATTGTCTGCCAGTTCTGCCTGCATTTACATGACTGCCATGGGTGATCCATGTCATGGTGGATTGACACGTGCTTGTTGTCCTGCAGACTGCATACGCACGATGTGCTGCACAATGTGACAAAACCCATCACCACACCTGCTCGCTCCTTCCATGTCACTCTGTCCAGCCGCTCTTGGCCCTCTTCCTGCTCCAACCTTTGATGGCGGATAGCCTGTGACAATCTTCCACTCCACACTCGTCTTCTCTCCGCACATCTCTGACGTCTCTGAGACATCACCCTGCCAGCTGCACCTCCTCGGGGGTATTCTTCCTTTCCTCTCATTCCCCCAGCAGCTCACTGTCTCCAGAGGACTGGTCATTCCTATGGTGGGGTACTGCAACGGCCTCTACCAAGATTTCTGTGCTTCTTCTCATTTCTCTCTGCAACTCATCCAGAACTGGACTGTGGGAATTGTCCTTTTGTCTCGGGCCAGGTATTGTATCTTCCTATGACTGTGATGATGGCACTGGCTCCGAGTGGCTACGACTGTTCATTTCCAATACCTGTGCATTGTCCACAGGGCCTTATGGGTCCTGGGGCAGCAGTTCCTCCAACTCCATCTTCCAAATTCGATTCCTTCTCATGGTCTTTGTTCATACCTTTCCTACTCCCGAAGGGTCAGTTACTTATCATAGCAATTAGTTGATGGTTAATATCTTTCTTCGGCTGGGGCCTCCCTTTGGTAGAGCCTCCCAGCCTCAATGGAACTGGAGGTGAACCTTCTCCGGGTCTGGAGGCAAGTGAAAGTAGTGTTATGTGTTGGTCATTTATTTCTCAGTTTTGGACATTGCATGCCATGGTATGGTGTGGCAACCAGGTGACATGAAGTGTGGGAGGGTTTAGGTGACATACCAGCATTTAGATGTGTACTTTGGCATGGTGTTAGTCACATACTCCATTTTCCATGTGTTTCTTTTGTGCATGCCAGAATGAGATAGTTTTAGTACTAAGGGATGCACGCAATGTAGCACTTGCAAGGACACATTCTCAGGGTGGTAAGGTTGGGACAGATGGTTTTCCCTTTGTCATCATCGATTGTCACCTGGAATGTGCCAGGACTGTGTGGACTCCGCAGGGGTCGGATTATAGGTGGAAAATTGTGCCACAAGCTGGGTACGGGCAGCCTCGCCAAGTGCCCTTTCCCCTCCCATGCGCTGCCGCTGTGCATGTGGTTGGGGATGTGGGGGCACCACCATGTCCACCGGTATGCCACGAAGTGTTGCAATGTTGTGCAGGACACATGCTGCCACAATGATCCTGCACACTACTGGTGGTGCATATAGTAGCCCACCACCAGAGTGGTCAAGGGAGTCCAAATGTGCGCTCCACTATGGCCCTAGTTGCAATGCCTGGGGTGGTGTGGTGGGATTCCGTATTGGCGTCATCATGTAGGTGCTCAGAGGGTAGGCACTGTCCCGTGTGGAGGTGAAATGGTTTGTCAATGGTGTGGTTTTGTCTGTGTGAGACATGCATGCATTTGCAGGGTCATTTGTACTCACCAATGAGCCATGTGTTGCCATGCCTCCCAGTTTCCAGGGCCCGGTGTAGGGGTGACATTCTGAATATGAAACTATCATGGGTGAACTCTGGATAGTTGGCATATACAGAGGTAATGATTCACTTGGCATCACCTACAACCTGCACGTTGATGGAATGCCAGTGCTTGCGATTGCGATAGATGTTCTCTGTGGCCCTAGGTGGACTTAGGGCCACATGGGTGCAATTGATGGCACCAAGCACTTTAGGGAAGTGCGACACCCAGAAAAAGTCCTGGACCACGGCCTGCCTTTCTGCAGGTGTTCTGGGCATGGATATGTGCCTGCGGACAGAGGGGTGTGCAGTCATGATTGCCAACACCTGGTGTAGGCAGCGTGACTGCGTAGTCTGTGAAATGCCCCCAACTATGGCAGTTGTCCACTGAAATGACCCAGTGGCCAATAAATGCAGTACATTGAGCACCTTTTCCAAGGGGCTCAGTGCTTGGGAGCACAGGGTGGGTGATGTGAGGTAATCTTGCCTCTCCAGCCTTTTTGGGATGCCTAATGACCAGGTCTATGGCAGGTATAGGTTTCCATCTCATATCATATTAGACCTGGTCATTAGGCATCCCAAAAAGGCTGGTCCTGGGTAAAAATAAATGTGTGCCTTGGCTATCCTCCTCCTCCTGTTGTGTCCCACGATCACTGCTGCGAAAAATGGTACATTCATCCTAGCTGTACACGCGCGTTGGCTTTTTGCGCGCCCTTTTTATGCATTGTTTTAAGTGCGCGGTGACGCTTACACCAGCTTTCGCGTGGCGGAAGTGTTTCCGGATTAGCGCGTCTTTTTCTGCGCATCAGTGAGCCCTGTTCAATTCCATGAATACGTGTTGTTAGCGCGCCATTGGGTGTTGCGAATATTTTACTGTGGTACTTCCCACGTTACGCCCACATTACGCTTGTTGCTCCCCATTCCACGTGTTCCACCCCTTTTTAGGTGACTGCGCTAGACGGTATACGCCTTCGCTGGGCGTCTCGCGCAAGGCATTCGTGGTGTCGCAGTGACGTGTTGGACCTGCGGGGATTCAGCACAAGTCTCAGGTAAGCCACGCGCATTGTGTTCCATGAATCGACAAATGTGTGCTAGCGCGCGTTTTGAATGCAAGCGCCCCTTTTTCCGCGCAATTGAATTCCATGAATCGGGCGCTCTATGTGCAGTGCAATTTGGGCGATACCCTGGAGTTGCCCAGTCTCGCCTTCACCACCACACGATTCACAGTGCGAACCCGCCATCAGAGAATTCATTCTGATATGGCCCATCCTTCAATGTATACGAGTTGAGGAAAGGTGCCCCATAATGCAACATTCACGGCGAAACAAACCCTACGAATATCAGGATCATGAAAAGCCTGTAAAGAATGCTGCCCGCGAGCCCACTCCCACAGCCTGACGTCTCGCTGGGCACACCTCAGATCTGTAAGACCCAAAATGGAGCACGGACTGGAGCACGAAGTAAAGCTTGTGTTCACAGAGATAGAAAGAAGCCCGAGTAGGGCATACACGCAAAGCACGGACCTTAGGGAGTGAGCACAGTTGTTTGAGGGCCAGTGCACCAGACTCTCTACCCCCCCCAAATGGCGCCCCGCCTAACTGAGCCCTCAGGCCATCATTACAGGTTTATTAATAAAAAGAAACATTTGTAAAAATGAGGAACCCTAATTGCACTTGGGAAAAGGGATAACACAGAGAGGCAGGAGGTGTAGCCACGAAGCTCAAACTAATCCCAAAACATAAGGATAAAGGGGAACCCTACTCACCAATTACAGCCCTCATTGGGACAATAAACGCCAAAACCCACATTATAAAAAGAGGCACAAATAGGCTGTGTGGGAGTTAGGGTAACCTTCCAGAGAGTTGGTGCTGTAGCAGTAAACGGAGCAAGAGAACCAGAAAGAGCAAACGGGAGGTTGCTAATCCTAATCTGCCACACCCTGGACAGGTAAAGTTTATATATTTGCATTTTTAAAGCGCTCACACAGCCCGGGGGTATGGAGGCGCTGTTACAGGAACATGTCTTAGTTGCGTATTTATAACGCGCTTAATACCCAGAAGTTTCCAAGCGCAGACCCGGGGATCGAACCTGTGTTGCTTCATGTCGTCTTGTTTCTAAGGGGAGCACGTTGCCACTGAGCTATCCTTCCGGGACAATATATGCTTATAGGAGCAAATAGTGCAAGGAGACGGCCAGGGGCATTCACCTGGATGCTGGCAAGAGCTGCAGGATACCGAAAAAAGAGCAGAGAGAGTAGCCTTCTGGTTGTTACACTCAAAACCCTCCTGGCAGCTGCCAGACCCTCAGAGCTGAAGCAAAGGCAGCGGTCGCAACTCTGCTGTGGCCAGAACCTGGCAGGTGCTTCCGAACCCGAGGCCATGAGGCGGGCTCAAGACCAGGAGGGCAACCCTTGGCTGTGGGGATTGTTCTTTCTAAAAAATGGAAAGTACCCAGGTGGAGGGGGGAGTTTAGAGGAAATGCTACCCAAACCCCCTAGGGGGAGAGGGTGGAGTCTTGCATGTCTTGCCCCGGCAGGAGCGTGTTGTAGGACTACCGATTCCCAGGGGATAGGTCATCTCATGCACCATCTTCAGAAATCAGAAAAAGAAGTGTGTTCCGGGCTTTAAATACCCTGAGATGGTGAGTTGTACCAAAGCACCCTTGCCCGGTGTGGAAACTGCTGGCCCCTGTGGATTAAAACAGGGCAATGGACACTGGACTAAGGGCATTCGACCCTCTTCGCTTAGACCCTTTCCCCTGGTTTCATCTACTCGGCCACCCTGACAAAGTTGCTGCTGAATCTAACTGTTTGAGTTTCTCCTTAACTCCAGTAGGAATTCCTCCAACCCCCTCCCCCACCCCCTCACAAAGAACAATACAGCTGTTGGCTTAATCCCTCTGTTGTGGGTGACCTGTTTCATCCCACTTCATCTGAAAGATTGCAATACTTGACTGGCATTTCTCAGCAGGGCTAGGATGTTTTAGCAGCAGGTCTGATCATGGCTGAAATACTTCCTTCCAGTGCTCCACTTAATCTTAACACACTAGTGAAAGCACCAATCTTTCCATTAACAACTAAACCTGTGCACTAATGCTGGCTGTTTCCCCACAAGAAAGCCCAACGGCCCTTAGGTATTCTATGCTCACCCCTAGATACTGCTAGAGCAGGGAAAGCAAGAGAAAATGCAGAGGACTCTTTCGCCCTAGGCCAGCGTTCTCACTCACTCATGTGTTTTCTCTTTTTCCTCTTTTACACCCCATAGCCCAGCAGCCAATATTAGTGAGATACTTGGAAACGGGAGAAGAAATCAAGCCGGGCAATTGAGGCAAGTCTGAATTAATTGCCTGGGTGCCCTAGTGTGCATTGCATTTTATTTATTTATTTATCTTCTTATAATGCGCCAGAGCCCACAGGTATTAAAACGAGATGAAAGGAAGGAAACTTCTATCCTTTATCCCACCCTCCTTTTCATCTCTGGGTTATCATGGATTGTTTCTTTTTTCATATAAAAAACTTTTTTCAATATCAGTTGTTTGTTTATTTATTTATTATGCGCTGAAAACACGGCCGGAGCGACAAAGGCACACAAGACAAAGCATAAAGCACAGGACAGCCTAGGCGGGCGGATGAAGGTAATTTATTCGAAGAGCGCAGTTTTGAATTTTTTTTCAGAAAGGCTGTAGATTCTTTTCCAGTCGTAGTGCCAAGGGTAACACGTTCCAGGCAGCGCTGCCAGGAAATGGGAAGGATCTTCCATTCTCTCTGACACGGTTCGGCTTTGGGTAAACGCCCGGCCGTCCAGTGCTGGATCACAGGACTCTTGGTGGTTGGTCATTTGTTAGCTTGTCTTTCAGGTTGTCTTGTGTGCCAAGGTCAGGAGGACCCTGAATTGAACCCTGGAGTTCATAGGGAGCCAATGGAGGTCTTTTCTGTGTTCAGTTACACGCTCTCTGCTGGTCATGTTTTTTTTTATTTATTCAGAAGGCATAATTTTGAATAGCTTACAGAGGTTTCCCTTAGTCACGCCCCCTAGGAGAGCTTTGCAGTAGTGATAATGTGTTATTTATATAGCGCCTTAATCCAATGCGCTTTACAGAGCACATATTTACATACACTATCACCCAACCGAAATTGGTACTCATTTATCGACCTCGGAAGGATGAAAGGCTGAGTTGGCCTTGCCGGGATTCGAACCTGCAATCCTGCAGATCACGCTCGGATCGCAGCAGCGAGTGCTCAACCCGCTGAGCTATTTTACCAGCATGTTGATTCTGGCAAGAATCGCTGCCCTGGCCAGGGTTTCACAGCCAGGGTAATTATCTTTAATTAATAGTGATATCCTTTGAAAGAAAGGTTGACCGGTTTCTGCCACATCTATGACATTCTGTCTGGTATGGTATCAGTACTTTACCAGTGCTTCTCAGTACAGCTGCAATACTTTAGTATCCTTTCTCAGCGAGGCGAGGACTCAGGGGTTGTTTTCGAGCTTGGTTTTGGCCCCTGAACTTTTCATCCAGTTTTAGGCCTTACAGGCTGTTTACAAGCACATCCCAGCAGGACCGCAACGCAGCACTTCTCCGCAGGGATGCAATACTTTAGCATTGCTTTTCGCCAGCACTGCAGTACTTTTCCAGCACTTTTCAGCAGTGCTGTCATTATTTAATTAGCAGACATTTTCACAAGGACTACGCCACTTTACCTGCATCCCTGACTTAGAACGTAATAGGCACTTGCAGTGGCAGTGCCAGCAGAGAGGCCAAGGATTGTATACGCACAGAGTACAATGCTGCACAGGTGTCATGTCACAGCAAAACCAGACTGCCTGCTAGAATTTGCCAGAATTTGCCAGCAGGGCGGCGATACTATTTAGGGGGCAGTTGAAGCAAAAATGTCCCAGAATAGCTTTTGTCACAGTTGGACACTCTAGGATAGGGTGACCAGATTTAAAAAAGAAAAACAGGGATAGGGCATCAACATAAAAGAAGGACTTCAATTTGAAAGTGACAACCATGAATGCACATCATTGGTTAGATAATGAGGGGGTGGGAGCAGAGGGTTTGGGCCCAGTCACTCCCCTAGAAATACAATTTAAAGATTTGGTTGTGACTGTAAGCAATGTAAGAACAAAGCCACTTGTGCTGCGAGGTCTTGCAGTGAAGCACTTAAATGAAGCACTCTGTGGCAGATCAGTCAATGCACGTTGCCGCTAACCAAAAGGGTGGGAGTTCGAGGCCATCACCAGACAGGTTCGTGTAAAAATGATATGCAATAATAACACAATTTGGTGTATAATTGTTTGATAAACTACTACTTATACAGTCACACCCATGGTGGTTCCTAAATAAGAAAAAGGGGGACAGAGGCAGTCCCAGCAAAACCAGGACGTCTGGTCACCCTTCCCTAGCTCTTCAGTTTCCCACAAGTTATGCTTGGGAACACCATGGTCCCTAGGCAGTGGTAGAAAGCGAAACAAATTAAAGGGGGTCCTGCTGGGGTGGGGGTAGTTTGGGCGGAGCTGGTAGTTGAACTCCACTCAAAGGAAATGTTCAAAATAATATTTTAAAAATTGTGCAATGTCTTTCATGCTGCTTCTTTCCAAACTCCACACTGTACATCAATTCCACTTTAAATCACTTCCATGGCAGTGGTGCACCCAAAATACTGATGGTAATGCTGTGATTTCTGGTACATTAAGGGGTCCGTAGACGTGCTCTACAGCAGAAGGCTACCAGGGTAGCTCAGCAGGTTCAGAGACCGTTGCTGAGATGTTATATATTAAAAACGGGTTGTTCATTATATGACTTTTTGCAATTCCGTAAAAAAAAAACAAGTGCTATAAAATGGGCCTCATTACAAGTTTGCTGGTCCGGTAGCAACGGTACCAGTAAGCTTGCCGGTACCATTGTTACCGGACTAGCAAACTACAAGTTCTGCTCGTGGGTGCCTTCCGGCCAGGTCCGACCTGGTGGGCGAACCGGCACCCGCGAGCAGACCTCAACGGATGCACCGGCACCATTCATGAATGGTGCCGGTGCATCAGGCCTCCCCATGCCCATTGAGTCCAATGGGACTCAATGGGAATGGGGAGTAATGCATTACGGCGCCTGGCAATGGGGAAATACAGGGTCTGCCAGGGCTGTAATGCCCCCCCTGTATTTCCCCATTGCCAGGCGCCAGAAAAATGTGCACATTCGGCAGCAGGCTGCTGGTTTTGCCGGCAAGGCTACTGCCAAACTTGTAATGTAGCCCAATGTGTTTGGCTAGGGGATGGGTTGGGCTGGTCGCTTGCTTATATTCAGAGTGGAGATGGGGATATTTCTGCCCCTGTAGTGAATATCAAAAGTTGGCACCCATGAACCCACAGTTTAATTTCCGAATAACTGCTGTCAGCACAATAGAAGCATTTATTTGTGATTAAGCATTTTGGCGAGCATATATATCTTTATAAATCTAACCTGTGATGAAACACAAAGGACAGGGTATTTGTGTCCGACAAAAAAAGAAACACATTTCTCATCGCGCTCACCGGGAGCTATGAGGACTATGTTGCAACACTAAATGAGATTCACCTTGAAATCCAAGCATGGATGGCCACCCATAGCCTCTGCTTAAACGATGACAAGACGGAACTGCTTATCGTCAGCTCCCAGGCCCATCTCAACAAACTCGACCGTGGATACCAATCCTTCACCACTGATGGCAACATCATAAAAGTCTCAAAAGAAGTCAAAACGTTGGGTGTGTATCTCAACTCCACACTCTCACTCAAAAAACAAATTAACGCCACCATCTCATCCACAGCCTACACTAATAATCTTATTAATGCCTGTAAACCATTCTTATCCACCAACAGTTGCCTCACACTGGCCTGGGCCATCATATTGTCCAAATTGGACTACTGCAACACACTCATCCTCGGCTCCACTAACCACAACTTGAACAGACTACAGATACTTCAAAACAACGCCCTCAGCTGTGCCCTTAATCTCCCCCGCAAGGCCCACATCTCCACCTTCAGAAAGGAGTTTCACTGGCTACCTATCCATGAGAGAATTAAATTACGAGCACTTGTATTCACACACAAATGCCTCTATCTGACAGCCCCACGTTACTTATCTTATTTATTCAGATTTGTAGAGCGCACGTCAGCCGGGGGCATCGTGGCGCTTGTTACAGACAATATCTTAGTTACATAGGATACAATATTTACATATAAATACAATATTTACAGTAGACACGTACACATTAGCAATGCAGTATATTTACATGGATTCCTGAGAGTTTCCTATTATTTTGCAAGGAATGAGGTTTTCAGTTTTCTGCGAAAAATAGGGAGTGAGTTTTCTGCTCTAATATCTGCAGGAAGAGCGTTGCAGGTCTTGGCTGCAATGTAGGCTTTTTTGATGCGTGGGATGCAGAGTAGGTTAGAGTATTGCATCCTGGTGGGACGGGAGGAGGATGGTTTGAAGATGGTTTCTGATAGATAGGACGGGGCGGAGAGAGAGAGAGGCATTTGTGAGTGAGTGTGAGGATTTTGAGAGTGATCCGCTCTTTGACTAGGAGCCAGTGGGCTGAGTGCCTGGCATGGGTGATATGCTCTCTTCTAGGGATACTAAGAGCGGCCCGGAGAGCATTGTTCTGCGTGACTTGTAGTTTGTTTACGGTTTTGGCTGATGTACTTACTAGGAGTGCATTGCAGTAGTATGGTTTGGCTCCAATGATTGCTCTCGCTATAGAGAGGCAGTTGGGTTTAGAGAGGTAAGGCTTGATGGCGTTTATGAGTTTGGTGGTGTGCGCAGACGCGGAAGTGATTGCGCTGACTTGTCTAGTCATAGATATTGAGGAGTCAAGGTATACTCCCAGTGTCTTAAAGGCTGTGGATACGGAGATGATGGAGTTGTCAATGGAGAAGTTAGCGTACAGTTTGTCAAGTTTGTCTAGGGTGTTCTGTTGACCTAATATTATGATTTCAGTCTTGTCTCCATTGAGGCAAAGGCCATTAACTGCCATCCATGCCTTGATGATGGAGTAGATAGTGTGGAGTGCCTTGGCGTCTTCGTTGTATGATCCTGAAAGGGGTAAAAGTACTTGTGTGTCGTCCGCGTAGTTCGTGTATGTGATGCCGTATGAGTCGAGTTTGTCAAAGAGGGGCTTGGTGAACAAGTTGTAGAGTGTGGGTGCAGTGCATGATCCTTGAGGGACCCCGCAGTGGATTGTCGTGGGAGTGGCGTTGGCGATGTCCGAGAAGACTTTCATGGCTCTTCCCTCTAGGAAGGAGGTGATCCAGAGAGCTGATTCTTTAGAGAAGTTGGCTGAGTGTGTGAGGTGTGAAGTGAGAGTCTTGTGATCAACCAGATCGAAAGCAGCTGAGAGATCTAGAAGGAGCAGAAGAGCAGGCTTGCCTTTGTCCATGATTTGGGTGATCTGACTCTTCAGATCCACCAGGGCTGTTTCTGTGCCATGTCCTTTCCGGAAGCCTGATTGCCTAGACCCGAGGATGGAGTGGGTTTCCAGAAAGTGTTGATTTGGCAATGTGCGGCTTTGTCCAGTAATTTCAGGAGGAATGGCACCGTGGTTATTGGTCGATAGTTGTTTGGTTGTAGGGGGTCGAGAGTAGGATTTTTTAGGAGAGGCCGGACCCAGGCCTCTTTGAGGTTAGTTGGGATGTTGCCTGTTTTAAAGGACGCATTGATGAATGCCGTAAAGAGCGGCGCAAAGCAGTCTGCGCAGTCTTTGACGAGTTTTGGTAGGCAAATATCGCCTTTACAGGGGGAGGGTTGGAGATTTTTTAGTAGGGTGATAACTTCTGATTCAGTGACGTCTCTGAAGGAGAAGTCAGGTATGGTGGGCTTAGACAAGGTGGGTGGGGTGTTGGTAGGTTTAGTTCCTGTCTGTCGAGGAAGTGATTTGCAGTGGTCTTTGATTTTCTTTTGGAGAAGGTCAATTTTGTGTAGCATGGCAGCTTGAATGCTGGCACACCAAGCTTCATCTTTGATTATTTCATCCGGCGTATTGGGGGGAGAGATGAGCTCATTAAAATGGCGAAGATCTCTTTAGAGTGTGATTTGGCATTAGAGATTCGTGTGTTGAAAGCGTTGGCTTTGGCATCAGACAAATTCACTAGACAAAATTTCAACCTAAAAACGGCAGGGGGAGCAAGTTTCCCTGTGCTAGCAGCGAAATGCTACAACGCGATATCCATAGTAATTAGAGCCGACACCTCGTTCTGGTCGATCAGAGCCAAGGTGAAGGAACTGTTCATAACTCAGCAATAGACTCTTAATCTGCACTTGGCTAAATCCCGTACCCTGTTAAATGTGTGCCGCCGCTGCTGCGGACCAACTTGTAACCTGGTCCTTCTACAACTTTCCTATGCCCTTTTATCAGGGACCATTCTGAAACCTGGTCCCTCATGCTATTTATTGTACTGCATCAGCCTCTGCTGTCTATCGTATGTGCAACTTTATGTAACCTATGTTGCTCTTTAAGGTTAAAGAGCCCAGTTACCCCAGAGTTTGGCTGGGCTATACAAATAAACAAACTAAACGAAACTAAAGAAAACTAGTGAATGCAAGTTTAAGCAGCATTTTTGAGTTGGAAATGGCCTTTTTTTCTATGAAAGTGTAAGATGCACATTTGGTTAAAAATAAGAATGTGCCCAGCGTGTAGAAAGCCTGCTTTTAACAGTGTTACAGTGTAAAGGTGCAACAGTGTAACAGTGTGTCATCCCCTCTTCCCCCGCCTCCCAACCCCAGTGATAGTCATGGCCCATTGATTCCTGTGGTTTGACTGAGCGAGCAAACGTGCAAATTATAGCTGTGCAAAGGAGCACAGAGCAAATTAGATCACAGCGCTGGCTCAAGGCTTAGAACTTTATGTTTTCTACTCCGAAAGACAGCTACAAGTACCTAGCTCACAGAAAACCCCTTTTTACACCTTATATTGAGTTTAGTGTGTAAGGGTCAGTTTAGGGCTTTGGACACAGGACGGAGGACGCTCTTTTGTTTGACATCCTGACACAGACATTTCCTTAGTTTCGTATAGGCTGGGAAAACCCTCTTAGGGGTAGGTAGGATTTCTCCCAACCCCTTATTATGATGTGACGTATACATGTTTATAATCAACACTTAACATGCCACCGTGTATGAGTCTTACTCTTGATCCCTTGCAGCTCTCAGACACAAAGGAAGTGAATAGACACTATCCCAGACAGACATCTGCATATGTCCGACACAAAGGAAGTGAATAGACACTATCCCAGACAGACATCTGCATATGTCCGACACAAAGGAAGTGAATAGACACTGTCCCAGACAGACATCTGCATATGTCAGTCACAAAGGAAGTGAATAGACATTGTCCCAGACAGACATCTGCATATGTCAGTCAGAACTGATTTCAGGCCGACTTCAGCCCCAGTTCTGGGATACAGGCATCCAGTGGCCAACGATCGTCACCCCCTCTCACATATACAAACATGGAAAAGGGATAGTCGTGTGACCCTTCCTGCAATACAGGTATCCAGTGGTCAAAGAGGGCCTCCACCTCTCACATACACAAACAAGGACAAGGGATAGTCCTGTGACCCTTCCTGCAATACAGGTATCCAGTGGTCAAAGAGGGCCTCCACCTCTCGCATAGACAAACAGGGACAAGGGATAGTCCTGTGACTCCTCCTGCAATACAGGTATCCAGTGGTCAATGAGGGCCTCCACCTCTCACATACACAAAGAGGGACACAGGATAGCCATGTGACCTCTTAAGTCTTTGGGGCAAAGACAAACCTAGTTTTTGTGAAATGGAGGATGGGGTCTAAAAGGACCCAGCCTGGTAAAATTGATTTCACCATGTGGAACCATATTGCGCAGGTGAAAAGGCCACCAACAGCCTAGCGCATGACCAAGCAAGAGGGGGTACCTTCTCCGGGACCCTATGGAGTAAACTTGCGGTAATCCTTGTGAGGAACCCATGCTATCAAAAACAAGACAGACACAAAAAATAAGTTTGGAAAACATTTATTTTTCTTGAAAAGGGGTTGGAAGAATGCTTATCTTGCCCTAAGTCTAGAATGGGAACATGCTCGACCATCAAATAATAAATAACACAGTCCTAGTGGAGTATGTCAAAACAAGATGGCTTATGCTTACAGAACCTATTACCAGCCCTACAAAATATGTGTGGGGAAAATGTGTATGCAAAAGGAATGGTGTGCAAGAATTAAAAGAATCAATGGGCCTCATTCCGAGTATGGTGGTAGTCATGGCGCTATTTGCGCCATGACTACCTCCCATACCGGTTCCGACTCCGGTTTGGTGAAAGGGGGACTTACCGGTCCAGTCTGACCTTGGCGGGACCGGTAAGTCCCCATTCACCAAACCATTCCCCATTCCCATTTGAGACCCCATAGGGCTCAATGGGAAGGGGGAAGGCGCTAATAACGGTACAGCAAATTGCGGTACCATTATTGGCTCTGAATTCCCTTATGGGTCCCGTCCATAATGCCTGGTAAAACCAGGTGTTAAGGAAGGGACCCGCTAAGGGAACTCGGAATAGGGCTCAAAGGGATTACCGGCACCGGTGTCCTTACCGGTGCCGGTAATCCCTTTGCGCCCAACTCGTAATGAGGCCCAATGTGGCTGTGCCAGCTCTCCTCCCCACGTTGGACAGCACGGAGAAAGGCGGCCCCCGTAGACAGGATGGCACACTCTGGCGCAGGTTCTCAAAATACAGGCAGTTCAAAACGTGGAACGAGGCCTGCTTGGCCTTCTATGTTAAAGTCTCTTGTTCCAGCTTTCAAAACACAGTTCAACAAAAAGTTGACACAGGTCTGCCTCAATCGGTCCCGCACATCTCAAAGCTAAAAGTTCATGTAGGTCTTCCTCAGTTGAGCTCGGACCTTTCAAACACAGCACCTGGAGGGGTTCCCTTCCTCAAGCTTAATTCACATCCTTTAGGGGTTCCCTTCCCCTAACCTCTCACACTTCGGTCTCCCTCAGTTGGGCTCAGACCTTTTCCTGATGTCAAAGACTTTTGAATAATCGAGGCTTTTAGTATATAGCTCCGGAGGACCACTTCGACTTTCCCTTCAGCTCACTCTCTTGTGTCATTTGCCCAGTGTCTTTTGGTCTGGGTAGTTCAATATCATAAGCACCAAAAGTTCAACATTCACCTCTTCACTTCTCCTTTTACCAGGGTTAATCTTGACCATTGTACTTTTCAGAGTTCATTCACTTTATCGCTTCATAAAAAAAACTTTTCACCTTTTGAAGAGACTTTTGAGTGGTCTACTTTCTTTTGCCGGACCACTCTGCCACTCTGTACTGCCGGTTTCACAGTTATCGGTACTTCAAAGTTCACTACAGGTCTGCCTTCCTTCGCGTCTCACCCACACGCGTGCATCCTTCAATTGTGCGACATACTGTTGCAACTTAAATCTTTCCTTAACACACACCGGTCTTTAATGTTGCTCGCCAACTCACGAGCTGTGTGCATTCCTTTCTTGTCTTTGCAATTTTAATTCACGAGTCAAGGTTAATACAACAGGCTTGGCCTCGCCTCCCCAACTCTGTCGTACACCCGCGAGGGTCGCTGGCACCCTTGAAACACAACGCAGGCTTCTTGTTTGGAATTTGGCCTTCTCTGCATAACTTTCACAGCTCTACGGACACAACAACCTCCTGCAGGGATCTCCTGAGTTTCTCTACCCTTTGCCCATCGCTTTGCTCAAGTAAATTCTTTTTCGCCCTGGAAGTTCTGCTCTTTCTTGTGTTCCACCTTGCTCAGCTTTTCTCACCAAAATGTCTTTTGTCTTTGGAATTCAAGTCCCATAATCCTTCACTCTGATTTTTCTCCCACTTCGCTAGCTCCCCTTTTTGGTACTCTGGCAGTTTTGGGAGCTGCAGGCATTCAAAGGGATACTTGTTGAGGCCAGGGTCTCGCCACCTGCCCCTCAAAGAACTGGGCTTTCCTGTTTTGCCCAGGGGAGGAGCTCTGGTGTGGTCACCGCCAGGTAGCCCCAGCTGCCCCTGGTTTGGCTCCCTGGAGGTACAGTTCCCTCTCCACACTGCAGCCTCCCCTGTACTCACAGGTCCAGCAATCAGGCAGTCCTTCTTCTTCCAAGCCTTCCAGGGTCTCTCCAGCTAGAATTCTCTCCCTCTGGCTTCCGTGCACCATCCAGCAGCCCGAGCTCGCTCAGAGTGTGCCTGATTGCTCCACCTTTTATACTCCTTGGGAGAGTCAGCCAGGATCATGTGTGAGTGGTTGTAGAGGGAGGCCTGACCTTGCCTGTCCTTGTTTAGAGGACAGTCTGTTGTTAAATGGAAGAGTCTGTCCTCTGTGTCTGAGTGTGTTTCTTCTCAGTGATCTTGATCCTCTTAGTCCCTCTCTTCTTCGTATCAGTGTTTCTATAAAAAGGGGGTGGGGGTTGGGAAGTCGTAGTGTTTTCTGGAAATTATGGGAAAATTGGGTAGGGTATTGTCAGATCGGGGAAGGTAGATTTACGGTTATGGGTAAATGGGTTCTGGTTTCCCATGAGGCTCTCTCCTTTCATTTAGAGAAAGGTTCTGGGGTAGGATGCAACTTGGTTTACCATATCCCATGTAGACTGAGGGGGTGTTGGGTAGGGTTGTGTTTTCTGTGAATGGATCTCAGAACATGCAAAATGCAGAAGGCCTGGGAATTTGTGTGGGTGTTGTGGATGGAAGGTGAGGGGCAATCGGATGAAGAGCAGTAGAGGAGCAAACAGGAAAGGCGTGAGCATAGATAGTGTTTGCTAGTTTCTAGGAGTGCTCAGAAGGAGGATAGCCCTTCTGAGGCCCAGGAAATGTTGCTTCTCCCTGCCCTCCAAGTGTGACTCTACACCTGTGTGACCTGTGGTCTTCAAGTCATGATACTAGTGCAAAAGAAGAGGACATGGAATATGGACTGCGGTGTGAATGATATCCAAGAGTGAAAGACACAACCATCCTTTCTCCTAAACCTAAATTGTGTTTGTAAAAGGAATTGATGCATTTCTGGGATTTTCTCTGGTTTCTTTTTGGAGAGCACAGTAACAGTGTTCGTCAAACAAAATGGCTTCTTTGGGCAAGATGGTGTTACTGGTATCACAGGTGTGTTCTCGCTCTGCGTATCATCCTGATGAAGCAATTGCCACAGAGTTGTGAGTGCTGGGCACATAGGTAACACATCAATCAAATTTGGAAAATAAATCCATCCATTAGGCTTGACAGGTGTGTGAGGGGACTCACAACTATGTTTTATTTTTCTCAGGATTTGCCATTTTACTGTATAGAAAATTATAAAAGCAACTCTAACTGAACCTACTCTACCAGGGGATTCCCGACCTATTCTAAGATCTATGGGAAAAAACATCCTAGCATTCACAAAACTAACCCTCACACTAAACATAAACATTCAAAGCAACAGGAAACAACATAATTAAAAGGTTACCAAACACCCAGTGTCTTGGATGACATCTAGTGATCCTGGGCAGATCCTGCTCCACAGGAATGTGTCAAAGTAACTTTGCTCCAAGCAACAGGAAGTCTTGAAAAAGTTCCAAAGTTCACGCAAATAAAAATCCACTGTAAAAAGTCTCTTCTTTGCATGATGAAAAGATCCTCCTTTTACAGTTCCACAAAGAAAATAATAGCACCAATGGAGTTTCCTGGAAGACTTCCTTCCAGGAAAGTACAGGTGAAGTTGAAGACAAAAGAACCACTTCTACTTGCATCAACTTCTCTACTTTTCAACTTCTGCAGCGTCGTTATACACAGTTTGTCAGGATGCTTCGGCTTAAGGTTTGCTATCTGTTCAGCAACTTCCTTCTACTTTACAACTGCAAGAACAGGCTCCCTTTCCCACACTTGGCTTCTACTGCTGAGAAGAATATGGACAACTACAGTTCTAAAGCTTCCACTACATCTTCTGATTCAGCTAGGTTGCTGCTACAACTGCAACTTCAACTTCAGGCAACTTCAACAAGACCTCTTCTACCTATACAGGTTGGCAAGGCACTCTTCTCTCTTGGGTGGCAAACAAGGGCAGCCTCTTTGCCTGTTTTGCAGCTACCATAAAATCTGCTTCTAGCTCTTATACCACTTCTTCTCCTTTCCAATAGTCTTAGCCATGCAGATTTAAAAACAGCTTCTTTTAACAAGTAACCACTCTGTTCCCCAAGCCCATATACACCTTTCCTCCAATGGTTGCCCCAAAGCTGCTGTGCCACTCTTCCAGCTTTGGAGGATCTTGTCACAATTAATTTAAAGGACTCCTAGGTAACAATAGTTTCAACAGCTCCAGACACTGGTGTATAGTTCTTACTTGAGCGGGATTCACTTTTATAGAGTTCACTCAATGGGCTTGGGTAGTACTTGTTCTGGCTTCAGCTTCAACCCGTTCTACGACTTCTGCTTCAGCCTTTAATATATTGCAAGATATTGACCTCTCACTGAAAATGAAATTAGGAATGCGCAATTTCCTTTCACTGATAAACTGCCAATTCAAAGAGAGATGCGGTCTCACCGTTCGGTCAGCATTCAACTTCCGAGTTATCAGGAAACATTGGGGGTCATTATTAGTGCGGCAGTAAGGGGTTAACGGCACCAGTAAGGATGACGATGTTGTTAACCCCCTACCACTGCATTCCGAGGTCCCTTAGCGGGTCCCACTAAGGCCAGCTGGTTTTACCAGCCGCCCTTAGCGGGAGCCGCTAAGGGACCAGGGAGCTAATAATTAGCTCCTTCCCCATTCCCATTGAGCCCTATGGGGGCTCGAATGGGAATGGGGAATGGTTTTCAGAATGGGGATTTACCGGTCCTCCAAGGTTGGAATGACCCGGTAAATCCCCATTCCGAGAACCCGGACACGAGTTTGGAGGCCGCCATGGCGCTAATTGCGCCATGGCTACCTCCAAACTCGTAATGACACCCATTGTCTCACACAATGTCACTTTAAACAGTGCTTGCAACACTTTGGGAAACTCAATTCTTCTTCAGTTGAACTACCAGCAGCGTTCTCTGTATTAACAGAGGCCGCGCGACCGCTCAGCAACAAGGTAATTCTGATGTTAGGTAAAAGAAATGCTTTTACTACATGCAAGCGTTTTGTATAAGTGCGTGTTACATTTCCCTCCTCAGAAAGACTTTCCACTATTGCAGTTACCTTCTACTCACTTAGATGTATGCGCGAGTGCAATTAAAAGCTGGCTACAGTTACCTGCAAGGTATTTCTGTTGTTCAGGAGTACAGAGCTTCCTTTTCCAACTACCAATGACGATTGCAGGCTGCTGCAGCTGCCTGGCTTGATCTCTTCTCCTGCTACTGGTACAGGCACTCTTGGTATCCACACCCCTCTGCTGCACAGGTGTGTCCGATCCATACTCATCAAGGGAAAGCCTCTCATTCTCCAGTTTCCCCCGGCTTGCTTCTTCACACTGTCTGTTGCTTCCAGTCCCTTCCAATGCTGCCACAGCCAAACAGGTTTTGTGATCACAAGACCAACTCAGAGCCTGCAAGTGAAATCTGCCCCTCTTCTGCTCCGGTGTCCCTTCTGTGGTCACACTCCCTTGTGATCTGCAAGCTTCGTTCTCAGCTTCCTCTGCTTCTACTACTGCTGACCTTCCAGCTCCTGCTCCAGCTTCATTATGCTGCTCTTCTTTGCTGCAGCCTTTTATGCCCCTCAGGTGGGCGAATTGGTTTCAGGTACAGGCCTAATTGCCTGACCTAGCCAAGAGCCATTAAGCTTGCTTGCCTGCCTGACTTGGACTCCTGTATGCCTCTTCAGCCCTCTTCTTCTTCACAGTCCCTGAGGGATTCAGTTTATTTTGGGAAAATTTGGTTTCTCTAATTCTTTAAGAGGTTTTAAAATAGATGTTCTTCCCATGATATTATTAAGAGAAGAATTATAAGATTTAGTTCTTTTAGAGACAGGGTCACATGTTCACTGTTGAAATCCCTTTGGCATTGGGGAGGATATGGGATTTCAGGGGTATAAAAGAATGGTTCTGGAAAGTTATAATCTTTAGCCATTTTTGTCCCAGACTTTACTGGTTTGCTTTTAACCCTAGGCCGACATTCATCTGAATGACAAGATGCTATAACCTCTCTGGGAAGGATTTTACTATCATCCAAGGACCCATACCATGTCTCAACCTGCATTTGTATTTTATTTGTATTGCGAAATCTCCCCACCTCCCTGGGCCTAGTCTCCACCCAGGCGATCCTCCTACAGTACACCACCCCCAGGATTGGGATCAAGAAGCGTCTGCCCTCTCCTGGCCACCTGGGAGGCGACTCTAGGCATGGTTATAGTGGGAAATCCATAGATCTCTCCACATATGCTTCTACCCTAAGCTTGAGATAGGGCAATGAAGGGTCTGTGGAAACAGAGAAATTGATATGAGGCCGGGAAGCCCAAAGGAAACACACCAGCACAGGTTACAAAGAACATACAAAGTGCTTTATTCAAAAGCTACAACAATTACCAAAAGTCAATTGACAAACGGATAGCTATTCGGCTCTCAGAATAACAGAACGAACTTTCAACGGTAGTTCGCTGCATTAGTGTGAGAGACCGTACATTGGGATACTCAGGTTTTTATACTTTTTATCCAGCTCTGGCCAACCCCCTCGCGGGTTAACCATTCTTAGAACCAGGCCTAGAGTTCGTTGCCAGGTCGATCCCATAATGTATGCATTTTGATCAGTTCTGCTGATACAGTTGTTCATTTACACATAGGTCAGGGATATGACAAGGTCTCAGTTTGCGACCCCAACAAGTGGCCTGCAGGCATATTACTTGTTCATGTGTGCGGAGGTCACAACGGCCAGAATCCCACTCGAAATGTCATTCGGCCTCCATTTTGATGTTCAGGGTGACTTCCACACTACAAGAGAACCTAAAATGGCGGCTAAATCCAATATGGCGATTTACACAGTACATTAAGGTCAAGACCTTGCCGCGGAATCTATTTACACAATGTTTTAGACAACTTGGCGTAGGCCAACACACATTCAAACAATGCGATAGGAGGTATAATATTATTTCGATTTCCACAGACCCTCCTTTTGGCCTATGCCAAGTGCTAAACATTATTCCTAATACTTTTGAAAATAACTCCATGTGTTATCATCCATAGATTCCGCATCATTGTCTGTTATGTCTATAGCCATAAGGTCGTTCATAAAAACCTCTTGTAACATGAATTCTTTAGATGCTGTATCTGGGGCATATATTTTATGCCCTATTGTGCTCACTGCTTGGGCACAACATCCCCCTAACATTCCACATATACTTGGGAGGCATTGAAAACAGCAACAAAGGAATAGCAAGATCCCTAAAATAACCAGAATAACGGAAAGCACCTTCCAACCCCAAGATCGTAAGGAATCCCAGAACCAAGTGCTAAGATTCCAGTCTCCTACAGGGATATGTACTTCAGAACTGAGAGTATGTAAGTTCTGAATTGCTTTAAAAATTGTTGGTGAGGAGTCTGATACGAAAACACAACAAGCGGACCCCACTAATTTGCATACTCCACCTCGTTCCGCCAAAATGACATCTAATGCCATCCGATTTTGAAGTGCTACCAATCTTATTGCTTTTTGCTCTAAGGTCATATTGTAGAGTATGTCCGTGGTCCAGTTGATCGTTCTCTCCAGTACCCTTGCTAATCCCCTAATGTTCTCTGAGTTTGTTATTTGTCCCCAAAAGGGCACACTGATTTCGCTATGTCTCCCAATACTTGCCCAGGGGTATCTCCGTTCTCGTCTCGCCGTGGGCGAGCCTTTGAAACCTCCAATGTACTAGCTACAAATACCCCGGGTAACAATATTCCTAAATAACAGGTTCCCTGCCAATCCTTAGGCAACCAGGGAAATGCTAAACTACCACAAACAAAATAAACAGGCCCCCCTACATACAGAGGCCTGTTTTCCCCAGTCAAATTTACAACGTTTTTACAAGCTTCAAAATCTCCCATTGGCCTAGTGCCATTTCTCTGTACAAAGAAGGGAACCGAGTCAGGACTATCATTTATGGAAATAAAAAGGAGATACAGCGTCCTTATTGCCTATTGGAGCCATTTTAAAGGAAATCAGAGTTTGAAAAGGAAGAGATAGTTTGTCAGACGGCCTAATAGAAGCGACGTTAGGGTAACTTCTATTTGCGAAAAGCGAGCATCCCAGGGGAGTCAATTCACGTTTCTCGAAATCATTCAGATTAGTTCCATAAAAGTTCCCTGAGATGCTATCATTCCATCGGCCAAAGAATAGTGCTCTAAGAGAGGCATAGCAAGCAGTCGTTAAAGGTAGAGGATGTATATACCATCCCAGTCCCTTGTTCCCATGTTGCGGTAAATGAGTACAAATCCAACAATTACTCTTATTAAAAATGGCATGAGTAGCATTCATTACTATCATCAGAGTGTTATTATGATACTTTTGTCTATGTTGGGAGTCTCTAGGGGACAGAGTGTGAAGGTGTACAGAAGGAGTCAAAACAGTTGGTTCAATCTCAGTCGGTAATAAAGGTTTCAGAGGATAGATTTCTTCGAAATACTAAAGTCCTACAGCAGCAGTTGCACAAATAACAATAATCATTATCAAAACACAACAGTACGTTTTCGGGGCCCAGGCACATTGTTCATTGTTCGATTTGGTCACCCCCTTATTTACAAGTCCAGTGCGGGGAGCAGCGGTGAAGGTGGCAGACATCGTGGTTTCTCAATCGACGGCCCCAATGTTCGTTGCTGGCGACACTACGGTCGCGTGATTTCTTAGTCCTTCCCAGCCCTAGCCAGCAGAATCCCTTTTTGTTCAACAAAACGTTCTCATAACAAGACAATTTTCCAATCACTTCCTTTTTCCAGATGCACGAAACTCGTGCCGTAGTTCTATTTCCTTGGTTGAAGGTTGTACCTGATGGTACCCAAAATTGTCTGGTCCGGAAGCAAAGTATCGTCACTTCCTGAGGGAAGCGACGTGTCGGTGGCGACGGAAGTCGCAGAGCTCGAAACAGTGTTTTCCGGAAGTGATTTTTCAAGAGAGTGCGGAGATGAAATGGACTGTTCACCAAGCTCCTCAGGCTCAGAGAACTTCTCAGACGCACTCACAGTGCTGTTTGCTACTCCAAGATCAGAGACTGTAGCATCAGCGAGGGGTTCTGCTTCTTCTGTAACGTGTGGCGTCGGGTGAGGAAGTTTCTTGACGTGCGTCGCGTGAATACAGTTCTTCTTTCCAGCCACCCGCACTGCTGTCCTGGTGACCAACAACACCTGATGGGGTCCCCGCCAGCGAGGCGCGAGACAGGAAGACCTCTCGTAGGCCTTCACTAGGACCCAACTTCCAGGCTGTATATCGTGTCCTGGGCCCGTGAACCGTACAGGTAAAGCTGAGTAAACCTGGTGATAAATGAAATACAGGTTTTTAGTTAACTGGTTACAGTAGTCTACAAGCAATACATTTTCCACCTCTCTCAGGGCTTTAGGTTTCGGGAGACCCCAAATGTTAGCAGGTCTCCCCATTACTACTTCAAATGGAGAAAGCCCAGTTCTAGTCTGAGGTGTGGTACGCATAGCTAATAACACAATAGGTAAGGCATCTGGCCATTTTAGTTTGGTATCAGCACATGTTTTTGCAAGTTTATTCTTTAAAATACCATTGTGTCTTTCCACCAACCCAGCGCTTTGAGGATGTCTAGCTGAATGAAATCGTTTCTCAATACATAGGGCTGTGCATATTTGCAAAATTACTGCTGCGATAAAGTGAGGGCCATTATCCGACCAGATTATCCTCGGGAGGCCAAATCGAGGAAAGAATTCTTTTACCATAATCTTTGCAGTGGTCATGGCGGTAGCATCTTTGACGGTGAAAGCCTCGACCCATTTACTGAAGGCACAAATAATTACAAGAACATATTTTAGATTATTACATCGTTCCATCTCAATAAAATCAAAGTGAATAACCTCGAAGGGAACAGAAGGGGGCCCAAAGCTTCCCCTTGGAGTCACTCTCCCTTTACCCACATTGTGCTGTAGGCAGATCATACAGTTCTGGACGTGCCTCTTTGCAGTTTCCAGAATCTTGTCATTTACCCAAACCTGTTCTAACATTTTCGTGATCTGCTGGGCACACACATGCGTAGGACCGTGTGCCATCGTAACCATTGCCAATACATAAGAATCAGGAAGCAACCATTTCCCTTCGGATGTATCCACCCAACACCCTTCGTCATCCAGTTTCCCCATTCCTTCAGCCCACTTTTTAGATTCTTCCATTGTGGCATCAGTTTGAATATCTCGCACAGACCCAATACCTTCATCCATTATGCAAGCATCTCTCATTTCCCTCGAGGCATACATGTCCGTGCTAAGGTCTGTGGCCGTTTGTCTGGCTATCAAGTCTGCAAAAGCGTTCCCTTTGCCCACATCATCTATGACCTTGCGATGTGCTGCACATTTCATGATCGCTAACTGTTTAGGGAGTGAGAGTGCCGAAAGTAATTGCACTATCAAGGGGCCATGCTGGATCTTGGTCCCATGTGAGGTCAGGAACCCTCTTTCCGACCAAAGCTTTCCAAAGTTGTGAGCCACCCCAAATGCGTACTGACTATCAGTATATATATTTACTCTACGCCCTTGGGAAAGTTCACAAGCTCGGGTCAACGCTATAATCTCTGTGGCCTGCGCAGAGTTATGCGAAATTCTCTTAGTTTCGACAACTTTACTCAATGTAGCAACTGCATAAGCAGCTGTAGATGTACCATCTGAAAGTTTGAAGCAGGAGCCATCGCAAAACAGCTCCCCTTATGCATTATCCAAAGGAGTATCTATGAGATCTATCCTGCCCTTCGTTTCTTGTTCAGTGGTATACAGGCAGTCATGTAATTCTTCGTCACCGCAAACAGTGTTTTGCGGGAAAGGTAAGAGTTCAGCCGGATTAAGAACACAACACCTCTTAATTTGGATGTGAGGGGCAAACAGAATTAGTTCATACCTTGTTAACCGTGCAGAGGTGAGGTGTTGCGTTTGGGTTTTGTTCAATAGAATATCAACAGAGTGAGGTACCATCAAAATCAAATCATGGCCTAGGACCATTCCCTCACTCTGTGTTACAGACGCGGCAGCAGCAGCGACAGCAGCAGCGACAGCGCGCAAACATCTTGGCAAAGCGCATGCGACAGGATCAAGGGTGGAGGAGTAGTAGCCGCACGGCCTATTCTTCCCTCCGTGTTCCTGTGTTAACGCAGCCAAAGCACATCCATCACGTTCATGCACAAACAACACAAAGGCCTTGTCATAATTTGGAGTACCCAGAACCGGTGCCGAACACGGTTTTGAGAAGCTCAAATGATCGTTGATGTTCCGATTCCCATGGCAGTGGCAGAGAAATGCCCTTCTTCATCAGAGCCAACATCGGTTTTATCACTAGTGAGAATTTCGGGATCCACAACCTGCAGTAAGAAGCCATACCTATCAGGGCTCTGACTTCCTTCTGTGTATTTGGAACAGACATGCCAGAAATGTGTTTTATTCTTTCAGGTGTCAATCTTCTCCCCTCCTTTGACAGGAGGTAGCCTAAATAGGCAACCTCCTGACAACAATATTGACATTTTTTAAGCGAAGCTTTGTGACCATTTTTAGCTAGATGAACGAGCAACAGTACAGTGCCTTCTTTACAGGCACTCTCAGAGTCTGCAGCCAAAAGCAAATCGTCAACATATTGAAGCAGCGTACAAGTAGGTGGCAATTCAAGGGTGTCGAGCTGCTCTTTCAAAGCTCTACTATAAATACTGGGACTTTCAGTATACCTTTGAGGTGCCCTTGTAAATGTAAATGAGCGTCCCCCCAAGGTGAACGCAAACAGATATCTGCTTTCTTTATGTATAGGGATACTAAAGAAAGCGTTTTTTAAATCCACAACGCTGAAGTGCGTAGCCGTAGCAGGGATCATTGTCAATATCGTCGTCACATCAGGCACAATTGGAAATTGTGGGGCGACCACTCGGTTAATAGCACGAAGATCAATTATGAACTGGTATGGAATTGCATTGTCGCCTTTCTTATATACGGGCAAGATCGGACTGTTACACAAACTACCTGTAATCTCCTCGATCACCCCACGATGTACAAAATCAGAGACAATGTATTTCAAAGCACGTTCGCCTTCGACTGATATTTTATACTGCGGGATGCGTGGCAGTTTCACCCCATGTTTCAGAACTATTTTAACGGGCTCAATCTGTAACACTCCGACATCATTGTCGTCCACTGCCCACAAACATTCCGGGACAATGCTTGGTGAAACCGTTAGCCGTACTCCATCCGAAGAACAATGAATTACTGCATTCAATTTCTTTAACAAATTCAACCCCAGCAAATTCTCTCCACAGTTCGAAGTGAGAAGAAAAGGACAATGGTCCGTGAAGGGACCCAAAGAAACGGATACCGGTGCAGAAACCGGACAGACAGTTGGTACACCAGAAAACCCTACGGAAACATTTGTTTGCCCTGACAGTGGGATGTTTGGAACCCGCGAACGATCAATGGAGCACTTCTGTGCTCCAGTGTCAATCAAAAACTGGTGTTTCCTATTCCCTACTAATAATTCAACGTAGGGGCCTTTCTGATTAACGGGAATAGGTGAAGGTTCCAAACCCTGCTTCGGGCAATCCTAATGAAATAGACCCTCGTCAGAAGGAAGCTCTTCAGAAAGGTAGGCAGCAGAAGGGTGATCAAATATGTTCCTCGAGTCCATACTCGAGGTCTGATTTTCCAGTGAAAAAGGTTGCTGAGAATCTTCTAAAAGCTGACCTCTGTCAGGGCCCCCTGCTCCAGGGCAGCCCCTAGGTCGTCTACCCATACCCCCAAACGCACTGTTTGACCTCTGGCGAAGGACAGGGCACTGTGCTCGCCAATGACCTTCCTGGCGGCAATAAGCACATTGATTAATATTCACAGGACTCAAATGAGCATTTCCTTTTGGGACGTACTGACCTCTAGTCTGTGTCGTGCCTCCTCTGGGGTTTCTAACAATTTGCTGTAATAATACTTTGGTTTTCAAATCTCCCTTTCTCTTTTCAATTTTTTCCTTCTCATTATTAACACGGTTCTCATAATACTGAGCCATGTGCAAAACCTCAGATTGAGATTTTGCCTGCCAAGCGCTCTTAGAGGACATAATCTGTGACTGGATGTCAGGTAACAATCCACGTACAAATTTGTCCACGAACAACCTCTTCCCCGACTCAGTACCTAAATCCTGTCCACTGAGGTCAGAAAATACCTGCTCGAATCTATTAAAAAATTCGGTGGCGCCTTCAGTTTTCCCTTGGACACAGGCCGGAAGCTTGTCCCAAATAATCCTTTTCTCTGGAATTATAGTTTTTAGTTTTGCAACAATTCTATCAGGCAAAGTAAGTATTACCTGTGGTGGTTTCTCACCAGCTGGCCTTTCTCCATCAATTCTAATCATATTAGCCCACGTAGCTCCCAACCCCGGCACATCGTCTATTGTCCGAACCTGTTTCCATACATCTACGGGTAGGAGTACAGGGAATAACAAGTCAATGTCACTCAAGGTGAACACAGAGGACTGTAAAACGGACTCTATTTCTTTGTAAAACCCCGTCAGGTTTTTCCCGATATCGGGGGCTGATTGTCTAATTGTGTTCACTTCCTGTCGTGAAAACGGGACGTGAACAAATTGCGATACATAATGTGCAGGGATATCCACAGCGGGGGCACCAGTCCCAGGGTTGGCGGGGATCTCAACTTTTGGGACAAAGGTCGGAGGAACCTCTCTCATAGGCAACTGAGATATAGGTACCTCCGGCCGCTTACTAAGCAACAGGGCCAGGTCGAGCGCTAAGGCAGCTGTAGAAGTATCGGGCGAAAAAGCCCTTTTACAAATCCCCAATAATTCTATAGGGCAGCTAACCCTTTTTCCTACACATTCTTCTTGCAGGTGCTGTACCATCACCTGAATTACCTTTCTTTGCATTTCTACTGTATACTGACTATACGTGTCATATACTTCATCTGGCGGAATCGATGAATCCGAGATCCATCGAACCGCATCTTTGGTACAAATTCGTACTTCTTCAGGTGCCGATCTACGGCACGGAAGGAACCGATCGTCTTCATCATCCTCATCTCGTGATTTTTCGAAGTCTTTCCTAAACTCAAACAATCTTTCAACATGCCCATCTACTTTCTGCTCTGTGTCCCTCGAAAGTGCCAAAGCATTCAGATCTCTCACCCCTTGTGGAAGATCCGAATTTTGTAATCTACCCCACATCACACACAAATGAGTCCCCAAACCTTCGATAAAAACATTTTTCTCCTGTAACGCTCACCTGATTCCCGTAGAGGCGCCGGTCTTGACTGGGCGTATACCGTATCTTCAAAGGTGATGTGTAACACACGGCTGGCTCTTTGGGCTGGACCTCTGTGCACTGTATGTCTGACTTGAAGGGTAAGATGTCTGCAGATAGAAAATATGGGATTAAGGAACTGGGTTATTGAATGTCTCTCTCTTCTTCCCTTTCTCTTCTCCTGTAGAACCCCAAAGGTTAACGCTCTCACCTTAGGTAAGTGAACGCTGTGCTCTCCATCTGCCTCGGGGCAGGGTGCTGTAACCAGTTTCTTCACTGGATAAGGGGAGCAGGCCTCTTGACTTCAGAGGACTGCTGTCCGTCGTTTACTGCACGAACTGTAAGTTTCGAGTAATTCTAATGTCTTTAAAGTCTTTAGTAATGATGTCTCTTGTTTTGCAGGGTTCCGGCGATGGCGGATGATGGGCTGAAGTGAGTTGAAGATGGAGCCCGTGTGATGAATAGAAGCGCCTGGAAGCACGTAAGTAAGCGCTTGTTGCCTGCTTCACGATGCGCTCTAACTGTCTTTTTATTTTGCAGGTAAAAGTTCGGAGCGGCTGCAGGGTGCCGGAATACCCACTGGGTTAGATGAGGAAAGGAGTAATGGCACGTGAGTATTAAAGTTCCCCAATGTCTTTAAACGCACCTTGTTTTGTCTTTCAGATGCGGGATGCAGCGCCGAAGGCCTCCGGAGCGTGCGAAGAGTTGGTAAGCTTTTGTCTTTCAGATGCCGGAATGCAGTGTGAAGACCTTCGGAGCGCACGAAGAGTAGGTAAGCCTTTGTCTTTTAGATGCCGGAATGCAGCGCGAGGCGTTGGTGACAGCCGATGGACCAGGTAAGTGAAGAGCTGTCACTGAAGACCGTAATGCTAACCTGTTCTTTCTTGTCTTTATAGGTGTTGCTAAAGACTGGATTCAGGATGGTAAGCCTTTTTCCTTAGGCCCAGGATCAGATGCAGAAGACACGATGAGCGTTCTGCTGCAGAGGATACAGAATAACGCAAAGCAAGATTCATCCATCGGGTGTGGTTTAAATAGCCTCCTGTAGTGCTTAGGTGTCTCCTTCCACAGCCACGCCTAAGAAAAGAGTTCCTGCTTTCCAGAAGAGTTCCAGTGTTCTGAATCTAGGGAGTGGCTCCTGCCCCACCCAACAGGAAAAGTAGTTCGAAACAGAAGAGGATCAGAGGCTCAACTGGCAGGCAAGTAAGCAGCATGGTCTGCTGCAGGTAAGTCCACCCAAGCATTATGAGCCCGGCGCTTCCAGCGCTGGGACTGGGCATATTTATGAGCCTGGTGCCACTGGCGCCAGGACTGGGTCCAAAAGGTCCCAATTGGGACTGGTTGGCACTCGGAACCTGGGTTATGGATCTGCTTCCAAGGGAGTTGGGAAAACCCTGACCTTTTGGAAGCAGAGATCATGACAGTACCCCCCCTCAAGGCCCCTCCCAAACCGGGCTTCTCCGGGGGTTTTGGCTTGTCAGGAAATGTTCGGTGAAATCTTTTGATTAGGCGAGGAGCGTGGACATATTCAGCAGGTTCCCAGGATCTCTCTTGGGGGCCGTAGCCTTTCCAGTCAATTAGGTAAAATAGTTTAGATTTGGAGATCTTGGAGTCCAGAATGCTTTTGACTTCAAACTCGAGTTCTCCATCAACTAGGATAGGTTTTGGAGATTTAGTTAGTCGGGTTTGAGGTTGCACGGGTTTTAATAGAGAGACGTGGAAGACCGGATGTATCTTCATGTGCGGGGGCAAGTCCAACTTGACCGCTACCGGGTTTACTATGGTAGTGATGGAATAGGGACCAAGGTATCTTGGGTTGAATGTGCGTGGCCCTTTTAGAGGTAGATATTTGGTGGATAACCAGACTTGATCTCCTACTTGATATTGAGGGGCTTCCTTCCGATGTTGATCTGCTCCTTTCTTGTATTGTTCTTTAGCCCTTTGAAGGTGAGAAACAGCTTCCTTAAAGGCTTGGGTGATTGTAGAATGCAGGTAGTCTACTGCTGGTGTTTCAAGATCTTGGAGGGGATCCAACTCCGAGGTTCGAGGGTGACTGCCGTACAAAAGAAAAAACGGGGTTTTCCCAGTTCCCGAATGGACAGAGTTATTGTAGGCATATTCGGCTATCCAAAGGATGTCTTTCCAAGTTTTTTCAGTTTGTTGCAGCATGCAGCGTAAATACTGTTCCAGAGTTTGATTGGTCCTCTCGGTTTGTCCGTCGGTCTGAGGGTGGTGACTGGTCGATAGTCTCACATCAATTTGAGCCGACCGACAGCAACTTCGCCAAAAATGAGAAATAAATTGACTACCTCAATCCGAAATTAGAACCGAAGGAAAACCGTGCAGTCGGACGATGTTTTCGAGAAATTCTCGGGCCAGAGTTGCTGCTGTTGGCAAGCCTTTGAGCGGAATGAAATGCGCCATCTTGGAGAATAAGTCCACGATTACTAGAATCGTATTGTATCCGGAGCATGGAGGTAGATCGGTGATGAAGTCCATAGAAAGCGTATGCCAAGTGCGAGGTGGGATGTCAATAGGGCGTAAGAGGCCTGCTGGTCTTTCCTTTCGACTCTTGTTTTGGGCGCATACTCCACAGGACATTATAAAGTCTCTGATATCTTTTTTCCAAGACGGCCACCAGAAGTAGCGCTTGATCTTTTCTGAGGTCTTGGCCATACCGGGATGTCCTTCCATTAAAGAATCGTGATAACAAGAGATTACTTTTTTCTGTAAATCTGTGCTGAGTAGGTATAATCGTTCTTGGAAATACAATAAGTTGTCCTTTACTGCAAAGTCCTTTCCCTGCAGATGCCAATTCTGTATGTCTGCTGGAGTTACAAGTTGCCTGGCTTTATCCTTAACTTCCTCTATGGATTCTGTGGCGATTACACCCAGAATTCTTTGTTCGGGAATGATTGGTACAGGTTTAGGGTTGATCAAGTGTTCTTCCACTCCCATCCGAGAAAGGGCATCAGCTTTACCGTTCTTTGTACCAGGTCGATAGGTAATTATGAAGTCAAACTCGGCAAAGAATAATGCCCAACGGAGTTGTCTAGAGGATTGGGCTTTTGCGGTTTTCAAATATTGCAGGTTTCGGTGATCCGTAATCACAGTAACGGTGTGTCAGGCCCCCAGCAGATAATGCCGCCAAGCCTTAAAGGCAGACTTGATAGCCAGAAGTTCCTTGTCAGTAATCGTGTAATTGATTTCAGGAGGCAAGAATTTGCGGGACCAAAATGCCACGGGATGCAACTGATTGGTTAGCGGGTCCTTTTGTGATAGAACTGCCCCCATGGCAAGGCTTGAAGCATCAGTTTCCACGATGTAGGGGAGTTCGGGGCGAGGGTGTTTTAAGATTGGTGCAGAGATAAATTTAGTCTTCAAATCCTGGAAAGCTTGTTCCGCCTCGGTAGACCATTCAAAACGTTTGTTTTTCTTTAACAAGGCAGTGATGGGCTGGACTATTCGAGAGAATTCGGGGATAAACCTGCGGTAAAAGTTAGCGAAGCCTAACATGCTTTGCACACCTTTTACGGAGGATGGTGATGGCCATTTGAGAACTGCATTGACCTTCTTTGAATCCATACACACTCCGCCAGGTGATAATATGAATCCCAAGAATTCAACTTCAGTCACGTTGAAAACACATTTTTCCAACTTAGCGAAAAGTTTGTGTTGACGCAATCTTTCGAGGACCATTTTCACGTGTTTCCGATGTTCAGATTCCGATGAAGAATAAACGAGGATGTCGTCAATGTAAACAACAACACACACATCTATGAGCTCTCTGAGGACATCGTTCATAAAATATTGAAAGGCGGCCGGGGCATTGCAAAGTCCGAAGGGCATGACCTGATATTCAAATAGCCCATACTTGGTGCGGAAGGCCGTCTTCCATTCATCGCCCTCTTTTACTCGTACCAAGTGGTAAGCTCCTCTAAGATCCAGCTTTGTATATATGCATGCTTTTCTGACTTGGTCCAGGAGTTCAGGGATCAAAGGTAACGGATATCTATTCTTAACGGTGATCTGGTTCAGGGAGCGATAATCTATACAAGTTCTAAGGTCTCCTTCCTTTTTTGGAACGAAGAACAAAGCTGAAGAAGCAGGGGACTTGGAAGGACGAATAAACCCATTTGCCAGGTATTGATCCAGGTATTGTCGAAGGTGAAGGTTCTCAGGCTCGGTGAGGGCATAAATTCTACTACAAGGAGGAGTAGATCCAGGTATCAGGTCTATCTGGCAGTCATAAGACCTATGAGGAGGTAGAGAGTTAGCCTGATCCTTCCGGAAAAAATCTTGGTATTCTAGGTATTCGGGAGGTAACTGGGGAGTCTCTGAAGAAATTGCTGCCAGTGCAACACCAGGTGGAGGGTGACAAGTAGAGACACATTCTGGAAACTGGACCGTTCTTGCTCGCCAATCGATCAGAGGATTGTGTTTCTCTAACCAAGGTATTCCTAGAATAATCTGAAACTGAGGGGCCTTGATCACATCGAACACGATCTTCTCATGGTGTCCATCTTGACTTACTAGCGTCACCTCTTGAGTGGTATGCGTTACTGGCCCGGAGGCTATCTCCGTACCATCCACCGTAGTAATGACGTCCTTTACAGCCTTGGGACAAAGAGTTAGATTCATCCTCAAAACCATTTCATGATCCACATAATTGCCGATGGCACCGCTGTCGACGTAAGCTTCAATTGCATGTAATCGATCCGGATTATCAGGGCTAATGAGGACCATAGGTATCACGAAATGCGAGGTCACGGAACTGGTTTTCACGCTCGGCAAGAGGACCTCTATTCTTGTCGGGCGAGGTCGTTTCCCTGCTCAGAGTTTGTAACTTTGGTAACTGCAGCTCCTACTGCCTTCTTGGCAGGTTTCACCGGACAGTCTCGAAGAAAGTGCCCTGAGTTTCCGCAATAGAGGCATAATTGCAACTGTTTTCTCCTTTCCCGCTCCTTTTGTGTTAGAGGACCTTTCAGACCCCCTATTTGCATGGGTTCCCCGGAGTCTACTCCTTTGGAAGGAGTTGGCGGTTTGGAAAATACTCGAGCATCAAACTTGGAACGATCGGCCTTCCTGTTCTGCAGTCTGTGATCTATTTGAACGACTAAGTCTATATAGTCCGAACAATCTTGTGGGGGATTCACTACTTGGGCTAACACATCCTTGAGCTCTCCACGTAGACCTCTATAAAACAGCGTAATCCTTTTGTCCTCAGGCCATTGAGTTTCCACTATCAGTCTGTTGAAAGACGCAATATAAGCCAAAAGGTCTTGATTACCTTGTCGCAACGAAAGAAGCTCATTGTCCAAGGCCTGCCCCTGTGAATGTCTTGCGAACAGTTTTTCCATACTGAGCTGAAAAGCTTGAAAATCATGGAGGACCGGATCATCTTAATTTACTAGAGGGATCGACCAGTCTGCCGCATTGCCACTAAGGTACGAAAGCACGAAAGCTACTTTAGCTTGATCAGTTGGAAAGGCTGCTGGCCGGCATAAGAAATGCAACCGGCACTGATTGATAAATACTGCAAACCTCTTTGGGTCACCAGAAAATCGTTCGGGCGGAGCCAGAGGTACATTCCCAGGTAGGTTGATCTGCACTGGATTCATAGAGGATGTAGAAGGAAGATTTCCCCCAGATGCGGGTAACGGGGTCTGTCCGGCTTGTGACTGTAGCAATTGTCTAGCGAGATCATCTGTTCGCTCCTTGGAAATAATCAGTTCCCTTCTTAGAGCGTTCGTTTCCTGACGGGCTGCATGCACTTCTGCCCTTAGTTCCCCAAGTAACTGGGCTAGCTGGTCGGTATCCGAGGTTTCCATAGCGCCTGGACGGGAGTTTTGTGGTAGGCTTTGCGTTCTGTAACGCTCACCTGATTCCCGTAGAGGCGCCGGTCTTGACTGGGCGTATACCGTATCTTCAAAGGTGATGTGTAACACACGGCTGGCTCTTTGGGCTGGACCTCTGTGCACTGTATGTCTGACTTGAAGGGTAAGATGTCTGCAGATAGAAAATATGGGATTAAGGAACTGGGTTATTGAATGTCTCTCTCTTCTTCCCTTTCTCTTCTCCTGTAGAACCCCAAAGGTTAACGCTCTCACCTTAGGTAAGTGAACGCTGTGCTCTCCATCTGCCTCGGGGCAGGGTGCTGTAACCAGTTTCTTCACTGGATAAGGGGAGCAGGCCTCTTGACTTCAGAGGACTGCTGTCCGTCGTTTACTGCACGAACGGTAAGTTTCGAGTAATTCTAATGTCTTTAAAGTCTTTAGTAATGATGTCTCTTGTTTTGCAGGGTTCCGGCGATGGCGGATGACGGGCTGAAGTGAGTTGAAGATGGAGCCCGTGTGATGAATAGAAGCGCCTGGAAGCACGTAAGTAAGCGCTTGTTGCCTGCTTCACGATGCGCTCTAACTGTCTTTTTATTTTGCAGGTAAAAGTTCGGAGCGGCTGCAGGGTGCCGGAATACCCACTGGGTTAGATGTGGAAAGGAGTAATGGCACGTGAGTATTAAAGTTCCCCAATGTCTTTAAACGCACCTTGTTTTGTCTTTCAGATGCAGGATGCAGCGCCGAAGGCCTCCGGAGCGTGCGAAGAGTTGGTAAGCTTTTGTCTTTCAGATGCCGGAATGCAGTGTGAAGACCTCCGGAGCGCACGAAGAGTAGGTAAGCCTTTGTCTTTCAGATGCCGGAATGCAGCGCGAGGCGTTGGTGACAGCCGATGGACCAGGTAAGTGAAGAGCTGTCACTGAAGACCGTAATGCTAACCTGTTCTTTCTTGTCTTTATAGGTGTTGCTAAAGACTGGATTCAGGATGGTAAGCCTTTTTCCTTAGGCCCAGGATCAGATGCAGAAGACACGATGAGCGTTCTGCTGCAGAGGATACAGAATAACGCAAAGCAAGATTCATCCATCGGGTGTGGTTTAAATAGCCTCCTGTAGTGCTTAGGTGTCTCCTTCCACAGCCACGCCTAAGAAAAGAGTTCCTGCTTTCCAGAAGAGTTCCAGTGTTCTGAATCTAGGGAGTGGCTCCTGCCCCACCCAACACGAAAAGTAGTTCCAAACAGAAGAGGATCAGAGGCTCAACTGGCAGGCAAGTAAGCAGCATGGTCTGCTGCAGGTAAGTCCACCCAAGCATTATGAGCCCGGCGCTTCCAGCGCTGGGACTGGGCATATTTATGAGCCTGGTGCCACTGGCGCCAGGACTGGGTCCAAAAGGTCCCAATTGGGACTGGTTGGCACTCGGAACCTGGGTTATGGATCTGCTTCCAAGGGAGTTGGGAAAACCCTGACCTTTTGGAAGCAGAGATCATGACATCTCGGGAAAACTATTCAAATTAGATAATGTGGAAAAAACATTAGCTTGATCACCTTTCTCCATGCAATGCTTAGCCCATGCAAACAATTCCTGTTTCTTATCTGCAGAAACAGTACTACGAGTCACAATCTTTGATCCTGCACCTGGATCGACTTCAGTCAATACGGGGCCACTCGGGAGCGGATGTATAGGTAAATTTAATAAAGGTGTAACTATCGGTGCAGAGGGAAGGGGCGGTGCGATAGGCGGAGGAACAACAACCAAAGGACTAGGAACAATAGGTTGTATAGGGGGAACAGGAATAACAACAGGAGCAACAGCAGGAATGGGCAGAGCGCCCAAAATAGGAGCATACAGAGGTGGCGCTGAGGCATCAGGCCTGCGTTCATTTAATAACTTCTCGATAAATTCTTCAGAAACATGGAAATCTTTAGAGGGGTACATTTTCTGGATCCCGAGTGAAAAGGCTCTATCCATATTTTTAACTGATTCTGACCGCTTTTCTTTATCATATAATAATGCTTTTTCAGCGTTTGTTTTATGACGACGTGCATGTTTATCCCTACTTTTAAGCTGCTGTAATGCTTCTTTCTTCCAATTCTGTAACACATCAAAGGCTGCTGGTCTAGCCTTTTTCTTTAACAAGATTGATTCTAAGTATTCAATACGGGGGATCTCAAAACTACCGTTGATTGGCCACTGAAATTCGGAGGCATGTCTGGTCTGTCTGTGCCAAATATCATTAAATACTATGCTTCCAATGCCATAATTACAGTACATAGTACACGCCGGCGACCCCTCCTGTGGTGCCGGGCGGCTAAATTCCAAGGATTGTCGATCGCTGCGGAACAGAGCCCTAAAGCAGCTAGACAATTTCCCAGGCATTTCACAAAAAATTGGTGTTACCTGGTCAATAATTGTGTCTGCAGATACAATACGCCAAATTCAAATTGTCAGGGTTAAATTAAGAGCCGGGTCACGACTGCACCTGACCAAACCTAAGGAGGACCATACGGTTTACCAAAGAACTTACCTAACGAATTTTACCTTGTGTTTGGTGGTTTCGGCAAATCTGCCCGCCTCAAAATTGGACCCTCGTCAAGATGCCGTGTCAGACCACACGACTATCGTCCAAGGATCGGATCGTGCAGCGCTGCCGAGGTATCGCGTCTCGATCGGTCGGGCCCGCAGAATCACACCGTCCGATCCCGGTTCGATAGTCTGCGTCAACCTTCAATGATCCGGCATCAATCTTGAGGGTCCCTATTCGGGCGGCAACTGTGGAAACAGAGAAATTGATATGAGGCCGGGAAGCCCAAAGGAAACACACCAACACAGGTTACAAAGAACATACAAAGTGCTTTATTCAAAAGCTACAACAATTACCAAAAGTCAATTGACAAACGGATAGCTATTCGGCTCTCAGAATAACAGAACGAACTTTCAACAGTAGTTCGCTGCATTAGTGTGGGAGACCGTACTTTGGGATACTCAGGTTTTTATACTTTTTATCCAGCTCTGGCCAACCCCTTCGCGGGTTAACCATTCTTAGAACCAGGCCTAGAGTTTGTTGCCAGGTCGATCCCATAATGTATGCATTTTGATCAGTTCCGCTGATACAGTTGTTCATTTACACATAGGTCAGGGATAGGACAAGGTCTCAGTTCGCGACCCCAACAAGTGGCCTGCAGGCATATTACTTATTCATGTGTGCGGAGGTCACAAAGGCCAGAATCCCACTTGAAATGTCATTCAGCCTCCATTTTGATGTTCAGGGTGACTTCCACACTACAAGAGAACCTAAAATGGCGGCTAAATCCAAGATGGCGATTTACACAGTACATTAAGGTCAAGACCTTGCCGCGGAATCTATTTACACAATGTTTTAGACAACTTGGCGTAGGCCAACACACATTCAAACAATGCGATAGGAGGTATAATATTATTTCGATTCCGACAGGTCTGCGATCAGTGTGGATCGCCATCCTATGTTTGCACTCAGTATATGGTACCTCCGTTCTAGAAAGATTCCTGGATGGGCCATAGCGGCTTTTGTAGAACTGAATAATTGGCTTCACAGTCAGGGTTTCCTCCAGGAACAGTCACTACCTGACTTATCTTGTTGCCGAATAACCGCTCCCATTGCATCATATTATACCTCCTATGTCCCAAACTATTACGGAAGAGCACTCCAGTTTCTCCTTTTCCTCTGTCACTACCCCTGAGATGTTCAAGATTTTAGCCAACATTCGGCCTTCATTGTACCCAGAAAACACTATCGCTTCTAAATTAGTTCTTGGAAACAAGGAAATATTTACTCCTTTCTTGGTTCGGTTTGTCAACTCCTCATTGCAATGCAAACTGGTGCCTTCATCTATCAAGGCAGTTATTGTTACTCCCCTGGTGAAGAAACCTGGCCTAGACCCTAACGACTCTAACAACCTAAGACCTATTACAAACTAACTTCCTGCTAAAAATCCTGGACAATTTTGCAACTACCCAATACCAAGCATTTAATGAAAACACAGGGATCTTACACTTGAGACAATCAGGTTTTAGACCTTTTCACAGTACTGAAATGGTCCTTATCGACCTACACTCCCACATGCTTGATATTACTGACAAAGGAGATGCTGGATTTCTGGTCCTTTTGGACCTGTCGGACTTTGATCTCCTGGATCATAAATGTCTCCTCTCCACCCTGATAAATATTGGTAAATGTTGTGAAGACTCTATTACTTGGTTCCAGTCATTCATATCCCAATGAGTTTCTAGAGTTGGTTGTGGTGAAGCTATTTCTTCCACATCACCCATTACTTGTGGTGTTTCTCAGGGGGCCTGGATGTCTCCACTTCTTTTTAATCTTTATGTCAGACCCCTCTGAGATGTCCTGGAAAAGAACAAGATCTTTTTTTACAAACTATGCCGACGACACCCAGCTAGTTCTGGAACTTTCTGGAATCTATAAGTTAGACTCCACACGCCTCAAACATACCTACGCCCAGATTGAGTCATGGATGCACCATCACTGGATGTGCCTTAACAGCAACAAGACCGAGTTCTGGATTCTTGGACCTCCCCATGTTAGAGATAGGCTGCAACCCGAGTATCAGTCTTTTGTGAATCACAACTGTAACATTCCAGTTGCGGAAAAAATAAAGACCCTAGGGTCATATCTGGACTCCTCTCTTAATGCAGACACCTGTGCTAGCCAGATCTCGAGATCTTGTGCATACCATCTTCGCTTACTTATAAATATTTGCCAGTTTCTTTCAGAAACCAACAGCGCATCCATTGCACATGCCACTATTCTTTCTCGCCTGGATTACTGCAATGCACTATTAATTGGCACCAGTAAGAAAAACCTGGACTAAATTGCAAATTTCACAGAACAACGCTGTACGAATTGTTAAAGGAAAATCCAGGAAAGACCACATCTCTAGTAGCCGTGAATCCTTTCATTGGCTGCCAATTTTCACACGTATTCAATTTAAAGCAGCCATGCTTGTCCATAGATGCATCTACGAACATGCCCCGGAATACCTTAAACACATGGTGGCTCCTCACTTCCTGTAAGAGCTCTTCGCACTTCTAATCAGGCCTTAGTGACTCAACCAACTTTCAAGCCAGTAAATAGTTTTGGGAAATTCTTCCCAGTTACCTCAGCCTGAATTCGGAATTCACTACCTTTGACCGTGAGACTCGAAACTAACTTGACCAACCTCTCTCGACAACTGAAAATGTATCTATTTGAGTAATTTGCCTGTCCCTTTGGTATTTCTTGCTGACCTGTCGTGTCTTTTTGTTTGTCGTATTGTGTTAATGTTTCACCCGTCCAGCGCCCCGATGCCTGCAGGCTTTCAGAGCTATATAAATAAATAAATACATCTGTTTCAAGAAAAAGAGGATTCATGCGTCTGGCTGTTGGAAAACGCATGATCGGCTTTACTTTACCAGCTTTCCTTTGCTCCTGTCTTCACCTGATTGGTTACAGGCTCAGAAAAGAGTGGGTAGTTGTTGATGAATTTGTGGTGAAGGTTTGGGAAATCCAGGAGGCACTGAATCTCCTTTACAGGTGATGGGACAGGCCAGTCAAGAATGGGAACCTACCCAGAGAACAGGTCGTTTGACCGTGTACGTTCTCGGCAGAGGGGCTCCCAGACCTTTTGCATATATGTTTAGGGACTTGGGGTTTCACCCTAAGTTACCAAGTGTAGTCTAGATGTGGATCTCTTGCTTGCTCAATGTGCTTAGAGAGGCAAAGCTTCTCCTCACTAATGAGGCCCGAACTAGGCTGACATACCTGTGAGGGGTTGCTGTCGGTACTCTTGTTCAGAGGAGAATTGCCTAACATTTAGGTGTTGGACTGTCCATGTGGGTGGAACCAGACTGATATCCTCATGGATATTTCTCCTCTGTGAAAGGTACAGTGAGCTAAAACGTGGTTGTCGACCCTCCCGAGTGGGAATCTACACAGAGAACAGAGTATTTCCCCATGTTCGTTCTTAGTAGAAGGGCTCCCTGACCATTTCATATACCGTCAAGAATGGCTGCCACTGACCATCTGTCAATGGCTATCCTATGTTTGGAAATCGCAAATTGGGCTTTTGAAATTTTGCTGTTTGTGTGGAGCGTTACACGTAATCACGGCGAGAAGGGACGGCATAATAGACCGGCAGAATAGCAGTTGTTGCTACCACCGGGCTGCCCATGGAAATGAGAAGGAACAATAGGATGTCATAACAAGATATCGCGATGTATGCGGTGTGTTTGGAATAAAAGCCTGACTAAGTGGGCTGGGTACTGTTGAGGTGTCCGCAGGTGATCCTTGATTGATCTACACACCAGGTCGAATACTACTGCCCTCCACTGAGAGGTGACGTGCCAGCGTGAACTGGGTGCACAAGAGAGCTGTGAGTTCCTGTTGCTGTTCACACGTCTGTACATCCATATATATCCCCTTGAAAACACATATCCCTGAAGAATTTCTGCTGAATGAAATGAGTACAGAAAGAAACATGTTGGGTTGGGGATTTGGATGCCGTTGTAGGTTGTTTTAAAAATCACAGTGTATAGTGTTGTTCTGATTACACCAAATATTTGATTGTCGCTTTCCTGTGAGGAACTTTGGTTCCTAATTGTAAGGATCATTGATTGTATTTTAGAGTGTTGTTTCATATTCTAGATTCAGATGTTACGCATGGATGAGACAAATGTGATGTTAGGTTGTCTGATTGAGTGTGAATGAGGTATGTCTGGAGAACGTTTTCGAGGAGAGCATGAGAATATTTTGTTTAACTAGATAGGTGAACTGCCGTGTTTACTTTTTTTTTTTTAAGTGCATTTATGTCGGCACTATTGATAGTTTTTAGAAAAAGGCGGTCAAATTAACTTGATGTGTTTTTTCTATTACTTAATAAAAATGTTTATATTCCTATTTATATAGTGAATTGTGAATAGTGAATTGTTTCACATCACAAGATCTTGCATTTGGACATCATGGTCCTTGTTGGTGAGATAATGGTCGTATAGACGTGTGTGTATATCTTTTCTGAGCTCACCCGCAGAAACATTTGTTCTATGATCTTTTATGTTTAAGCAAATATATCGGTTGTTTCCAGGTTAGATCATAGAACAGAGATAGATCTGGTATCCCTTGTTACTCCTGTTTTTTGCTGGAAATCGCAAACACCAGGCATGTTATAGAGGATTGGGGAAAAACACACTTTTCTGGTTTGGTGAGAATGTTGAGCTTTCTGTTACGCAGTTGGTGGTTGTGGGTTTCTGAGTTGGAAAACAATTCAGAATATCAACCCGGTATACTATGACTGAGTGATTTAGCAAATTAAAGAAGTGCCCATCCTCAGGCCTCTGGGAGTCCAGCGGGGCATCGCAAAGCCCAAGTGGATAACACTATAGTCAAAGTGTCCAAACAGTTTACGGAATGTGGTCTTCCACTTGTCTCCCTTGGCAACACACAATAGATGGAAAGACTCCACATGAGGTTACTTTTGGGAATATGGATGCGCCTTTAAGGGATACTTGGATTTCAAAAATAATAGGCTAGCGGTAGTGGTCCTTTATGGTCATCTGGTTTAGGTCTCTCAAAACTAGGCATTGATACAACTAGGTGGTCTCCTTCATTAAAAAATAAGAGTAATGCTCCCCCTGGTGACCTGGAATGAGCAATGAGTCCTTTCTTGTGATTAGTTAGCAGGTACTCCAAGACTTTGTTTCTGGTTCTGTTCAGGGATAGATCCTCCCAAAAGACACCAAGGAGCCAGATATGGCAACCTTACACCCTATTCTCTGGTAGAAGCCAACTGGATGACTCTGAAAGCATGTTGTGGAACTCCTGGTCTTTCTGGGTTGCCGTAGAAAGGTTCCCTGTAATCAGGGTTGCAGTCTCTGAGGAGTCAATCAATGGATCTGTCAGGAATAACCACCATAGAACATTGCTGGGTGCAATAATTGGATCCCAGGTTCATGGTTCCTGCAGTCCAGTTGATATACAGATTGTACAAGGAAAGCCAAGGAATTCCAAGAATCAGAGGAAAATCAGTGAAGGGAGTAGGAGGGCAGGTAGAGTGATCACAGGTAGGAGGCACGATCCGTCATTTGGGACAAAGGAAGAGCCGCAAGTCCCGTTGGGCATCCTGGAAGCAAAAGAGAGAGAAGAGACTTCCAGAGAGTTCTGTGGAGCACGACTGTGAGTTGCCTGGAAAACAGGTAAGCGGCACGCCTACTGCGGGAGGAACGAGGTCTGTGACAGGAGATGGAAGCCCTGCTGTGGGTGTGAGGATTAGATGAGGGAGATGACAGGTGTGGGGGAATTGTCAGGAACAGTGTCACACTTTCTCAGTAATCACCTCCTGCATTGCTACTGGCTGGGGCATGGCTTTTCAGAAAGTATGACTTTTGTCCCCTTCCCCGATGGGTAGGGGCACTGAGCCCAACAACATACATTATTTTCTCTATCATCATTTCTGTGGCAATACTTTATGACAATGGGCCTCATTACGAGTTGGGCGCAAAGGGATACGAGGCACTGTTAAGGACACCGGTGTCGGTAATCCCTTTGTGCCCTATTCCGAGTTCCCTTAGCGGGTCCCTTCCTTAACGCCTGGTTTTACCAGGCATTAAGGACGGGATCCGTTAAGGGAATTCAGAGCCAATAACGGTACCGCAATTTGCGTTACCGTTATTAGCACCTTCCCCCTAAGGGGGCTCAAATTGGGAATGGGGAATGGCTTTTTCAATGGGGACTTACCGGTCCTGCAAAGGTCGGAATAGACCGGTAAATCCCCATTGAACCAGGGCGGACTCGGTACCGGTATGGGAGGTATTCATGGCGCAAATAGCGCCATGATTATTTCCATACTAGGAATGAGGCCCAATGGGGGTCATTACGACCCAGGCGCTAATTGCGCCAACTTTACCACCATGGTGTAAACTACGTTTACACCATGGTGGATGGCAGATTTACCGCCCCATTCCAAGGTGAGTGGGGCGGTAAATCCCCATTTCCCATTTTCCCTTCCCCATTCCCATTTTTGCCCCATAGGGCATAATGGGAGTGGGGAAGGCGCTAATTACGCCACCGTAAATTACGGTGGCGTAATTAGCATCATGGCAGGTTAGTGCCATGCATTTTAACGGCTGCTAAGAGCAGCCGTTAAAATCAGAATAGGCGTTAAGGGTTAACGACGGCGTTAACCCTTAACGCCTGGGTCGTAATGAGGCCCAATGTCTTCTTGGCCACTTCTGCAGAATGGCTCTGCCTTATAATAGGATGTGATCTTTTGCTCCATTATGGAAACCATGACTTCCTTTGAGTCTACTAGAAGACAGTCTTGCCCACTATTCATGGTGTGAGATGATCAAGGTAAAGATTTGTCTGTGGAAGAGACTCATTGGTCTTCCTCAGTCTTTACCCATGGTGCTCATTCGCCGTGAACTGGGCCTTCAATCATGGTCTGAGTATGTAATGAGGATGAAGTTAAACCTATCTTCATAACATATTCGATCCCCCCCCGAGAATTAGCTATTTCCGATGTTACGTGATGTTGCCTTGAATCGGTCGTGTTCTCCATTACATCAATTTATTGAGAGCAGTGACAATCTGTTGCAGGAAGTGGGCAGTTGCCGCAAGACCCTCCTTTCTAATCCCATGTATATACATACAAGATTGAGACTATTGGAAGGTGCAGTGAACAAGATGTTATTGGGAAATATAAACTTTATGCTGAATAGGCACAAATTCATCACCCTTTTTCGGTTCTCCCAAAGTATTTGATTCGCTTTCCGGACACCACATTCTGTAACCTTTACAGGCGCCTCCAGTTTATCTTGTCGGGTACTTTACAGAGATGGGAACCCATTAGAGGTAGCCCCATGGAAGGTAGGGTCTATCGGCTATGCTCCTCCAACTCATCCATGGAAACCTTCAAGCATCTTCTCATTTATTGTCCGGCAACCCTTGACCTTAGACAAAGATTTTTGGGTTGACTTGTTTTCAATTCAACTTATTTGAGTTCAGCTTCTTTTTGGACCTGTTTAATGAATGGGTTCCTCAACGGCTTTAACTAGTGTTTGCTTATTCCCCAAGTTTGTCTAGGAGAACCCGTACACCTATGAAATTTGAGTTTTAGGTTGTAGCGAATGTTCTAAAACTGTCTATATATTTTAGTAATTAGATTACAATTTTATGAATTGTGGTTTATGACCAAGTTATCTGTACAATTATTTTATAATCTATGACTCAAATAAAAAATGGGGTTCCTATCTAATGTGTTTATCTTGTGGACCCCCCAATGTCCCACTTACACTAAGAATCAAGAAGCAGAAACAATCCTCTGCCATTAGTGCATTGACCTGGGCGTGCCTTTCCTGGTGTCGTTGGCACATTTCTGAGATACGCCCCAACAATAATGGGAGTTGCCCAATGGCAGGACCTCTTTGTGGCAGCAATTCCTGATCTGCTTCCTACAGACCACAGACCACAAGACAGGACATAATTGTGTGTGGACCACAATGGATTGACAAACTCCAAACCACGCCACCTGTGAATCATGAAAAGTTTGAAATGGCATCAGGCATAGTCCTCCTTAGGTGCTGCTTTCTAGAGTATGTGCTACATCATACAACATACTATCAGAAGCAGGTACAAAGCACTGGGTTGTAAGAAAGGATGGACATGTCTGGAAAACCTACAGGTGTCACAATTCCACCTCTTAAACGCTAGGAGGAGCCCTCTGCGGACTAGCTGGGGTTCGCAATTCATTGTCACAATCCATCCTGACCACCTCTCATTCATATGTCTGCCTTTGCATTCCCTGTGCAAGGTATTACAGTTTTGCTAATGGATTGCTCAAACTACGTTCCCTTTATTCACTTTTGGTAATTCGGAAAAAAAACTGGCTATTTCAATTTAACAACTTTGATTTCACTTTCCTAGTTTCACAGAGGGAGGAGGCAAATTACCTTCAGGTGTAGTGCTCCAGGTGCAGCTAGCGAGCCTGCTTCAGCAGCTGCCCGCAGGAGCGCCACGGTGCTCGCATTCAGCGCGTTCCTGGACCTTCTTGCTTTGAGCATGTTCTGGTTCCAGTGCTCCTTACTCTGTGGCCTGCAGCCTTGTGCTCTCTGCCACCAGATCCCCTGCTCCTAGTGTCCCTGCCTCTGTGCCTACAGCCCTTCGAAGCTCTCTGACCCTAGCCCCCTTCTCCCTGCCCACATTTCTGTTGTTACCTGCCCACAGTCTCTTGCCCGTTGTCATTAGTTTCTTTGATTCTATTGAAGAGCTTCCGTCAGTCATTGTCTATTGTTCATTTGTTCCTAGTCTGTAATTCGGGCCACTGTTCCATGATTCCAGTCCATAATTTCAAGTACTCAGTACCAGCTGTCAAATCCCTTCTTCTCAGGGCTCAAGTCGAGTGTACACGTGAGGGACGGAGTCCACCCACTTTTTTCAGAGGGTGGACTTACCCCCGCCCCCCCTCCACCCGCAGCTAAAATGAGAAACATTGAAAGTCCTCTTTGAATGTATGCATTAAAGCCAAACTCAGTCGTCAGGTTTGTAGGCCTGACACTTCACCACTGCACTATATAACCTGACGGAAAATAACAAACAACTAAAGGTAAAATGTCCTATTTTGGTACTGCAAGTTCGAGGGAAAACATTTGTATCGGTTCTTGCAGTTTAAAACATGTACCTTTTTGTACCATTTTCAAAACCACTATTCGATGAAAATATCCTCTCTCGGTTTTGTGTGTGTGTTGATTTTATGAAAGGCGAATGCCATTCGTCCCATTCAATTTGAGTGGTTATGCAAAGCCAATTCAATGAAATGTGCACATTTGACATTGATTTGCTAATTTCTGGCCACGTCACATCCCATTGCACTTGTTGAAGAGTCCACCCACTTACATTTTTCGGACTTAAGCCCTGCTTGTTCTTAGCCTGTTGTGCGCTTGCTTAGGTTCTTACTCCGCCCTTGCTGTCTTGAACCTCATTTGCTAGAACTTCCTGTCCTTTCTCTGGATATTCATGTTAAGGTTTGTGTTGTTGTTCTTGTCCTCCATTATACTTAAGTAATTGCTTTGTCGAGGGTTTGGATTCTGGATTTTCTATCAGGCAATCACTGTCCCTTTTCTTTGTCACGTCTCTGTATTTGGACCTGTACAGGCTACTATCTTATGAGAAGTGTGTCCTTGTCCGTGCCTTGAGGTCCAGACATAGACGTCCACTCCTGCTACTCCTTTCCATGGGCATTCAGAGAGGGGCACTATGACGGTAACTTTCTCAGAAGACCACGGCTTGCCCTGCCTTTGTGGGAAACTTCACGTCCTTACTGTGCAAATCCCCAGTGAGAACTAAACTTGTTTGTCTTGGATCCATTCCATACCATTGTCTGTTTACTCCCTTGGTTGCCCGTCTATACTTCGGCATGTCCTCTCATGGAGGCATGACCGTCTTCCTTTCTGTTGGTTATACACAATTCGCTCTTCAGTTTTGGGGTACCAGTACTCCCTCAAATCTCTGACAGCAGATCCAAACTATATAGGCAAAAGTATAGAACCAAATAAAATGCAGAATGCACACAATTGTTCAAGGCTAACAATGTTTTCAAATTTACAATATCATAAAAACTACTCCAGCGTCCAATTTACTCTTTCTGTCTAACCATTGACCTGTGGATCAAAGCCAGAGGATATGGTGCAATCAATGCACAATGCCTTAAATGTGCGTCTTCAAAGCTCTGAAATATGCTACGAGTTCCAATCAGAAACACTTGTATGAGGCATGCCAAGATGGCAAAGAAAATTCAAGCTGGTTGCTTAACAATCTTTACCTTCTGCAATAGAGTAAAATAAGCTTCCTTTTGGAAGTATCCACGATGGCCTTTGTAGTTGTACAAAACCTGGCAATAACAGCTTAACACTAAAAAATAATTGAACAATAAAGTTAATGAAAAAAAAATGACTGTGCTGGCAACTTCCCAAAATATTAACAGTCCTGGTGGCCACAAATGAGAGGGCTCACTCTGGGCACTGCAACAAATCCATGGAGAGAGATTGTCACCTCTCCCCAAGAGGGGGTTGGGGGGGGGACTCTCTTTGGGACCAGGGAGGTGAGCCTGCTAATCTTAACACCCCCTAGAGAACAGGGTAAGTGGGTTTCCTCAGGAGGTGACTTCCCCTTAGGGGACAAGAAAACACCAGAGAGGAGTATAAGTCACTCTCCCTCCCTCCATCCCTCCCTCCTAAAGACCCCCCTCCCAGACACTAACACCTTTATGGGGCTATGTAGGGACTAGGATGTATGATAATCCTATGACCCATTTTATAGTGGCTGTCTCGGCATCTGACTCAAGCTGTGCCCAATCTCCCTGAGTGACAGTGGAGAGGCGAGTAAACCAGCGCCCCAGAGGAGCGTCATTCAAAGAACCAATCAGGAGAGATTCTCTGCGAAGCCTGCAGAGTTGAACTATGCTGAAGCACCCAGTGGAGGTGTGGCCAGTCAGAAAGAGAGGACGCCAGTGCACACAATGCAGGTAGGTACCCCTGACAAGCAGCCAGAATAGTCCAGAGCAACCACAAGAACGGAGCTGCGCCCAGGAACCGCCTACCGGTCCCCATCCCAAGCAAGCGGGAGGGAAGAGGCACTGACGGCCAAGAGACAGTCCAGTTGACGAGTCAAGTAAGCAGCTCTGCAGTGAGAGGAAGCCCAGGCAGACTCCACACCCCTCCCGAGGAGCACCGCTGAGTGCTAACAGGTACACAGTGGTTCCAGTGGAATGGGGCTGGCAGCATTGTGGTCGGAAAGAGTGAAGAGCCCCGGGGTGGGGAGTAACTAGGGAAGCTCCAGAGTAGCAGAGAGAAGAACACAAACCCCAGAGTGGGGAAAGAATGAAGAAACCCAAAGGGGGATAATGAGAAAGAGGAGAACCCCAAAGGGGAGGGGGGAGAGAAGGCACGATAGAGTGCAGAGCATGTAGAGACCCCAGAGTGGGGAGAAAGAGAAGCCCCAGAGAGTGGAGAGGCTGAAAACAAACCAGAGTGTGAAATAACCCTAGAGTGGGGTTGGACTAGGAGCACATCCCCAGAGTGGGGAAGAGACTGATTCGGGCCCAGTTTGGGAAGCAAGAAAGCCAAAAGTGGAGGGAGGAAGACTGAGAGTAGTATAGATTCGGATGAAAGGAAAAGAGGCCTACCTGGAGTCCCACCACAGCACTCCACCATGACCAAACTATATGCCTGGAGCTCTAAACATAGACAGGGATCTATGGTAAAGAGACACAGGGTTGAGGGTCAGAAGCCATCACTTTCAATGGCCAATCCCAAAAGCATGTCTTTGTTATTTGGGTGCAGTTCTCTACCGCATTCAGCTGGAGCTCTGATTATAGCCCTGCATTGCATTTAGCGGAATATCTGATTATAGCCCTGCATTGCAGTTAGCTGAATATCTGATAATAGCCCTGCATTGCATTTAGATGAATATCTGATTATACTCTGCATTGCATTTAGCTGGAACTCTGATTATAGCCCTGCATTGCAGTTAGCTGAATATCTGATGATAGCCCTGCATTGCAGTTGGCTGAATATCTGTGTGTAGCCCTCTGTATTTAACTGATTATAGTCCTGTGCTGCTGATAGCTGAATCATTGGGGGTAGTCCTTTATTGCGTTCAGCTGAACATTCTGAATATAGTCTGATATTGCATTTAACTGTACATTTAAAGATCTGAATTTATCATGCTGACTAACTCCCAGGCCAGAGGGGCACTCTGGCGCACCAGGAGACTGGCTGTTCCCCCCAGCACACATCCTACCCTGTGGGGGAACTGAACCACCCACCACACTACTCCTCCCAACTACCCACCCCTCCTCCTCAACACTGGAACACTCTCCCTCACTCCTCTCCCCACCAACCGCCCCCACCGCCCTCAACCCTGGCACACTGTCTTCCCTCACCCCAATGCCTTCCAGACACCTCTCTACCTCTGCCTTCCCTAAGTGCCCCTCGAGCATTCCTTGCCAACACCCCCTCCTCGGCAGACCCACCGACTCTCTCACACACACAAACACCACAGGCACCGAAGAATCCCTTCAAACACAGAAGCTGCAACATCCACACAATCACATCTCTGCATGCCTCTCCTTATGTGCCGCCCTCATCCCTACCCACACTCCTTACCCCCTCATGTCCTTTAACACATACTCCTCCCAAAAACCTCAACACTACCAGGGAAATGAGCAGCCCAACATCTTCTCAAACTGTCCCTCTAGCCCCATCCCCCGACTCCCTCCCTCATTGACCCTTCACACCATCCAACACCCTCACAGCACACCAAGCCCCCTCTGGCACAGTGCCTGAAACTCTTTCTCACATTCTCCCTCTGTCCCACACCCAATGTTTCCCCAAAGCCCCCCACATTTATAAACACTCTTTACACAGACACCAAGAAGGCTTACTGACACTACAACCCCTCCTTCTCCCCACCTATATATCCACTCTCACCAATGAGGGCTCAACCGGGGTACCGCAGCCACTGCCTTCCCCACCCAACCCTCCCACCACCCCCTTGCAGGCATCCCAACGGACCAACGAGCCCTACCCTTTTTTCCACTCTCATGCATTCTCTTCAATGCCAGATCTGCTGTCAAAACAGGCACAACATATTTGACTTCATCTCCTCCGAAAGCCCAGACATTCTGTTCTTCACCGAAACCTGGTTCTCTAATGATTTCCATGCTATCGCGCACGAGGCATTTCCCCCCAGATACACACTCATCACTCACAACAGAGCTAGCAGAGAAGGGGGTATTGCCATCCTCTACGAACCACATATATCTATCTCACATTCCGAGCAACAAGCATGCAGCACAGACTGTGAATCACTGCTAGTAAAGTCCCTCATCGACCCCTCACTCACCCACAGTCTCCTGCTCAACCACAGACCCCACGGCTACAACAGAGACTTCATCAATGTCCGAAGCAACTCTCTAGCTGTCATCCGGGTCTCCCACCCCTACCTCACCCCATTAGGAGACCTCAACATATGGTTCGATGCCCCAGACAACCTCATGACAAGGCCACTCTTGTACAACCTGGAAGCCCTCAACATGATTCATCAGGTAACAGGTGCCACCCACTCAGCAGGACATGCTCTTGATGCGATCTTCAGTTCCACTGACCTCCTCTCCACGCTCTCCTCGCATACGCTCATATGGATGAACCACACAGCCAACGTTTTCTCACTCCTGTCACCCATCCATCCTCCACGAATGGCTAACGTGGACCACCATTCCGTATCCCACTATCGAACAAGGTTGTGCTCTAGCACCTTGGAGCATTTCTTGTGCTAGATGGAATTACCAATAAAGATCTCAGACCCAAATAACTTGACAGACTCATAGATTATGGCAAAGTACTACTTTATTGTTAACATAGAGTAAAGTAGGGCAATATGACAAACAACGGGCTGAAGTCCACACACTCACACACAAACTGAAAAACCTATTGAAGGGAAGGATTGGTTAGGGGAACATATGTACCTAGAGTATGCATAGGGGTTAATAACACCATTGGCTTCCCCTTATCTTTTAGGCATGCCTCAAACCACCTCTAAATGCGCATAATACTTTATATAGCAGATGAATAGCTATGAGTTGGCTTAATCAACATTGTATAGAATGTTGCTTCATAGACCCTCTGATTGATTGGCATGCTGTCCCAACCTTGGACTTTCAGCTTCTTAGCAGCACATACGCAAAACGAAGCCCAGGTGCGGAGAGCAACGTCAGACTACTCCCCACTTTCCCAATGATTCCATCATCTCTAATCGGTCCGGTCCCAAGCCAAAGCTTCTTCTTTGTAGTTGACCTTGCAGCCTGTTCTCTGTTCTGAAACGTTTAAGGAGTGTGGGCACACCACTATCTTCATCCAAAGCTTAATGAATAGCCCTTGTTTACAACTTATGAATCACGTGTGAGATGACCGCAAATTTGTCCATTTCAACCGTCCATTTACTGCTATTTTATTCAATTATACTGGGTGTAATTACTCCTCTTAGCCTCTGGAGATTTGCTCCCTCCACCTTGTATAGACTTTGTGCATCTTTAATTGTCAATTGCAGATGTTTTATTCTTTCCTTAGTCTATGAGAAATATGTGTTACGTACAAGGCTTATTCGTTTCACTCCCCTTGTGCCTTGCAATTATTTCTTGAAATAGCATCCTTGATCCCAGGCCAATAAACTCCTCTTTAGTTCTCACATAATGCTGTTTTTCCAACATCTCCCATCCCTGCAGCCCTGCTTTGTCTCTGAGGTAGCTTGATTGATTTTAATAAAAGTCGGACATCCATCTGTCGTCCTAGCCACGTTCATTTTTCCTCTGCACCAAGATTCAATATGTCTCATCTACCTTGCGTTTCTGCATGTATACACTTATTGGTAAGCAGGTTACTTTGTCTTCTTTGTATATACGATTTCTTCATCCTTAAGTACATGTTTCTCTTGTTTCTTCAGTTACATCTTTATTCTTGAATATTTATATATCTTTTCAGTACGTCTTTGTATGTCTCCTTCTTGACATCACTCATCAGATTTCACTTATCGCTCCATTATGTCCATTGGTGAGTGTCAACATCCTTCCACCCTCTCAATGATAGGGGACATTCAGTATGGTTGCCTGAGTGCATGTCGTCTCTCATACACTGGATGAAGTATTGGGATAATACCTGGTGTCCAACATAGGGCTCTTCTCCTGCTGTTCTAATATGATGGGAGTGAAGGGGTGGGAGCCAGGGATATCATGTCTACCTGCTCCTCTACATTCCCCCCTCTGGTCAAGTCCTCAACCATCTTTTCCTCTTCAGTCTCCTTCATCTTCTCTCCATACTGTGGTTTATTTGGGATCTATATCTTTGTCACCCCCCTCAAGTGACCTGCATTCTTTATATGGTCATCCACACTCCAGGTCATATACCAACACTCTCCAGATGGTGGGCAGAATGTTCAAAGTCCTACATATTTGGAATGATCATTAGGGTAGTAGAACTTTGTTCCTGGGGGTCGCAGGGGGTATATTACTTTGTATGTTCATGGGTACTGCCCACGGTGCATGTGTTCCCCAGTTTCAGCATCTATATCAAGCATTATCTTCATTCCAATAGCTTTATTGACTGTCTTCTGGCATTGTCCCAAGATGATCCTTATAAGACAAAATCCTAACAATACCAACACTAGTATTGCTCCAAGTAGCTTGAAGGCATTCATCAGCCAGGTTGGAATCCACAAAAACAGAGACGAAAACCAGTCCTGTCCTGCTGTCTCATCAACTTCATCCTCCATCTTCATATGCAGGGTGGTCAGCATAGTTATTGCTTCTGTCAGGATTCCATTTTCTCCATTATGGAAAGGTATGAATGTACAGCAAGAAGGCCCCGACCTTGGTGCACATGCCTCCTTCTATTGATGTAATTAAGTCCAGGATATACCTGTTCTGGAGGGTCATCAGCCTGATGGCCCTCAATTCTTCTCTGATGGCATTAAATCCTTTTATTGTTGCATTGATCATTTGTAGCAGCTCCCATCTGGTAATCTACAGTCACTTGGCATTGACTGCAGTCTAGAGTCTGGGCATAAATATAGATGTCATTATCATTGCTGTCTTGCTGAATAATTTATGCTCATCTGGAATATCATTGTAGGCCTCTACCAATTCTGATGAGAAATAGTTCTCTCTCTTCAGCCGACGAAGGTTGAGTGACTTCTTCCTCCTCTGGTGATCATTCATTTTTGGAAATTAATCAATATGGAGGTCACTTTGAGGAATCATTCATGCAGGAACATGTATTACTACAATGGAACATACTCCTCCCCAATTTATGGGCAACTGCATGTAAGCCCTGGAACGATAAGGCCAATATCGATCCATCAGCACAGCAGTTCCTCCATTCATTCCTATAACCTCGATTATCTGCTTACATCCTTTGTTTTCTCCAACCAGAACCAGATCTTCACTCCTGAAGCATGTTGTCGCATTCTTTAGTGGTATTATAGATGGGTTAGGACGAAATGTCCGAATAGAATTTACTGACCCTACAAAAACACCTAAAACACATACCACCAAAAGTTCGAACTATCAAAAGTTTGAGCTTTTTGTGTTATGTGTTTTGGTGGGTCGGTAAACTTTTTGAAAAAGCCGGGGGCTGCGGGGGTGTCCCCCGCAACACCCCGCTCACTGTAGAATATAGTATAGTGAGCGGGGTGTTGTGGGGGAAAACCCTGCAGCTGCCCAAAAAAAATAAAAAAGACAAAAAGAAAAAGAAAAGGCCCCCGCCTGCGGCACCGGTTCCCGATCACGGAAGTGAAAGGGAACCGCCGCCGCAGGGACACAAAGGGAAGGAAGGAAAGGTAAGTAGGGTGGTGGGGGTATGTTGGGAGTGTGGGTGGGGGTGTGTTGTGGGTGTGATGTGGGTGTGGGTAGGGTGTATGTATGTACGGTTTTGTAATGGAAATGTTTGCATGAAAATGTACGAACATTTGTGGTGCGTACAATTCCCATGTTAACATTTCCGTCGCAGATTTTTCCGCCGCAAACAAATAACACAGATGTTTATAGATACTGGTCCTGCTTGGTTGTCAACCCATGTTAGTAGCTTAGAATATTTGGCCCACGATTCTAGGCACATATCATTCACTATTTGCATGACACTTCAATAAGTGTGCCCGACAGGATCACCGTCCTTCTTCCCATCCGGTACTGGTGGCAACTTGTCCATACACCAATAGCTGAGGTTTCTCCCAGCATCCTGGTATTCCTGATCCTTCTATTATGTCTGAACAATCCATCCTCTTCATTTCAACAACCTTTATTCGTTCTCCAATCTGGGATGGATACATATGTTTTTTGCTTGTCCAACCCATTCCGTTGTTCATCCTCTTTGTTTTCACATAAGTATCTTCATGTGGAAATGTCCTCCTTGATCACCAGCGTAGGGCTGCCCATTTTCCTTCGAATTGTCCTCTGGTTGTACACGCTGCTAGATGACTCAGACACTTTGAATCATGTGCAGGTATTTCTTTTACAATGAATGTTCTGGCTCTGTCCATGGCACAGGGGATTAGAGAATATACGTAGCAGCTTTCATCTGACATTTTCTCTCCCGCCTCCTTCATGTGCTGATAACATGGGCTATTTATTTTAATGGGCCGAATTCTCAAGATATGTATTTATATCCTCATGATCCTCCTCAGCATCCCTTTCAAATCAGAGAATGTGTTTAGAAAAATGTGAACAAAAATGCTGCTTGTGCTTTTATTAGGGATGATAATAAATGTTTCATTTTCCCCCACTGTATCTGTATTTTTGATTATTATGTGCCTAAATGCCATGATAATAAGGAAGAAAAGACAGATCATAATACAGAATGACATCCCAATTTTTATTCCAGGAAAACTCATTGATTTTCTTGATGGCAATGAGCACTTATATTTTGAAACCTCCTCATCTTTTCTTAATTTTAATATATACTTCAGATTATTCTTTATGAGTCACACGTTTATATCAACAACTGCACAATGATTGCCACAATAATTATGAAAATAATATGATTGTTTTTAGGATTGCCAAGAAATGTTACGATGTCCACAGATCGTCTTATCCAAGCTGGGTAAGACTGTAATATGTAGAGAAAAACAGGATACTAGAATGTGTGCAATGTTATTACAATTGGTAACATAGGAGATACAATGTGCTACTTTTCTTTCTGCTCTGGCACGTTAACGCATTGTGCCTTGTACCTGTTGAAAACGTTCCAGGATAACTGCGAGTCCATTCATTCATTCATTCCTTATTGAATTTAAAAGATGTTGATCCTTAGTTCAAAGTGTCTTTGTGCTCCATATCTTCCTTATCCTTACTCTGGGTCATCCAGCGGGTCGGCATGTGCGACCGTCTTCTCTTACTTCACAGGCGCGTCTTCGTTGTAGTTTAACAGCCGTGTGGGTAACTACTTCCACCTTATAGGTTCCTTCAAAACGGGGCTTATTCCAGGTGCGGACACATTTTCATATCAGCACCTGGTCTCCTGGGTATAGGCTGGGTTGCTTTAGTAAGTCATCTGAATCAATCAGTTGGCTGTCTTTGCCGCTCCTCTTTGACCCCTCCCCCCGGTTCTTGACCTGTTGAGACATGAAAGAAACACTTGCAGTCATTGTTGCGAGGGAATCATGCACCTATCACCTAATGTTTTCGCTTTACTGTGGCCATCAGTTTTTAACATAGTTGGATAAGCAAAGGGTTGTTCTCATGTGACGTCCAGTCACCAACTCATGAGTAATGTAGGCATCCCTTCTTTAAAGTCATCTTAATCTTAGCAATCCTTTCTTTTAACAGTCTGTTTAATCTCTCACAGACGCCATTCGCCTGGCAGTGATAGGCTGAGGAAATCGTATGCTTTATGCCTAATATATGACCTATCTGTTCAAACAACTCATTTACAAAATGCAGTCCATTGCCAGACCGCAGGACCTCGCACACACCCCATCTTGGAAACACCTCATGCATGAGGTTCTTTGCAGCACAAGTGGCATCTCGATGTGTACATGGACCTGCCTCAATCCATCTGGAAAAAGGAAATACCACGGCCAGCATATACCTATAGCTGTTGCATGTCTGCAGCATATCCACATAATCTATATGTATATGCTGAAATGGGCCATTGGGTCGAGGGATTGCTCCTCTCACTGTTCGCAAAGTGTGCCCTGCAGTAAGTTTCTGGCACACAATGCAATTTAGAATAAATGTGCCACATATTCTAATAAATTTGGTGAAAAACAATCTTCTGCAATTGTAGCAGCAAGACTCTCTCGAGTCGTATGCGCGGGGTAGTGAAGTTGCTCCAGCGCCACCCTCAATAATGCTAGAGGCATAACTGGCTGACCAGTACTATCTTGCCTCCAAATTGCCTCTGATTATGATAACCATGTGTTATTTATATAGCGCCTTTATCCAAAGCGCTTTACAGAGCACATATTTACATACAATATCATACAATATCACCCAACCGAAATTGGTACTCATAAAGAACATAAAAGCGATAAAGAACACCCCCATTGTCTCCATAAATTTTGCTTCTCCTGTGAGGCCTGACCTTGTATCTCAGTTAACTGAACAATAGACAGTATGTTAAAGCCCTCCTTTACCAACATGCACCGCCCAACCATCTGTTTAGTATTTTCTATTTCAAAATTAGCAATGTTTGGGGAAAAGGTTGCCTTTTTGGCTTCTAAATCTGCGGCTTCGTCTCTGCAAGAAATAACGTCTGTCCTGTTAGTATGTGCTGCGCATTCTATGACTACGATAGTCAATGGCAGTTTTAATGTCTCTATAAGCTTATCCAATAGGGCCACATGTTGCACTGGAGTGTCATCGGTGCGGAGGAAGGCCTCCTTTTCCAGCGTGACAAACCTGCATGTACAGTTGACGTCACATCGGTGGAGTCAGAGTACGCCGTCATATCCTCCTCCTCATATCTTTGGAGCGTGGTGATACGCGCCACTAATTCTGCAGCCTGTGCTGAGCAATAGGAAGGCAATCTCATTCTTGTAACTACTTCAAATTCACCCTCTCAGTTCAGCTTTACTACTGCTGATCCAGTATGGCTTTCAGCAGTTGTTTGGTCATTTTTTGAAGAACCGCCAAGAAACCCCCTCAACCTCATCCGAGAGCATTTTCGCTAACATGGGGAATATCATCATAGAACTCAGTATACGTTATGCAATCATGTACATAATTATCCTCCCCTACTGGTTCTGCTATGACTGTTGCTGGGTTTGAGATAATTACCTTGTACCCTGATGCTCTTTGTGTGGTTAATGTACTTTTGGGCTTCTCTAGAATGGCAAATAATGTGTGTTCTACAAATAGTGTTACTGAACACCCCATTGTTATATTCGAAGCTTTTTCAATCGTGAATGCAGCAGCTAAATCTTGTTCACAAGGGAAATGGCCTTTCATAACTGGATCTAAAATCCCACTACAATAAGCCAATGGTTTATGTCCATGTTTTAATGTTGTTTTCTGTGCGAGGACTGCTGTTATAACTTTTCAATTTGATTGGGAAAATAGATACAATTCTTCATTATAATATGGAATTCCTAAAACAGGAGCTGTACTTTTTGTTTTTTTTAGATCTTCAAATCCTGCAGTCATCTCATCTGTCCATATTATCTTACTCTTGTCCACCAGTGCGTCTTTAAGTCCTTTTAAAAGTGGTTGAATATATGCACTGTAATCGAAAGCCCAGGCACTACAATAATTACATTGGCCTAAAAATTACATTTCCCTCGCTGTGTTATGTTCTGAAGTCTTCATAATGGCATCTGCTCTTTCAGGTGTCACTTTACTCCCTTCCTGAGACATAAACTGCCCTAAATACAAGACCTCTTCCTGACAATACTGTAGCTTTTCTTTGTCCACCTTTTACCCTTTCTCTGAGATTATGGTCATAGGTTTAACCAAGTCTTCTATATGGAACTCATGGTGGCACAAGTAAAGACAGACACAAGTGATCACAGTTCAAGGGTGTTTATTGAACTTTATAATGGGTGAGATAAACGCCTAATCTAAACCTAAAACTAAGATGGGAGCATGCTACTAGCATCAAATAATAATAAGGCAGTCCTAGTGGCATCGTGTCAAATAAAAAAAGGGCCTATACTAAGAATCCTATTGCCAATCCTTACAACTAAGTTACTAAAAGAGTGTGGGGTAATGTTCACCAGAAAAGAAAGAAGTGTTCACAAAATGGTAACTCAGGGTGGTTTAGCTGGGATCTCCCTTCCCCATGTTTTAAGCACAGGACAAGGCAGGACTTCTGAGCACAGCACACTCCTGGGCCTCAACAGCACGAGGTTCACTATTCTGTTCAACAATACCAGGACCCTCAGGGGCCAAGTCCCTTTACTACAAGGACAAGAACCACAAACAAACAAAAGTTTTCTCACAATGCAGGATTTACTTCTGTTAACTTTTCCATTGGCATCCCTCTGTCGGATTTACACTTGCCTTGTTTAGCGATTCACTAAAAAATTGAGGGGGTGGTTCCCTTCCCCAAGCTTTCTCTTGGCTACGGGTCAGAGACCTTCAATTGTACAAGGGATTTGACGTGACCCTTGTAAGACCACTCTGACACCTTTCGCCACCCTCTCCTAGGGCCTTCTGGAACTTGTAGTTTCAATACAAACAAAAACGGGCCAGCCAGAGTCCTTTGAATGAGCACGCCTGAGGCTCTGGACCGCTCTGCAGCTGGCCCTTCTGTGTTTTTTCCAAAAGTTCAAACACATACAAGTTCTTTGTTCATCGGTTTCTTGCCATCACAAAATGATGCCAATTGCAACCTTGGGCTCAACACAGTTCGGTTTGCTATCAGCTTTCTCCGACTCACCGGCTATGCTGAACCCATTGGCTTGTCTTGCCTCTGGAGTCAAGGAGGGTACCACGGTAGCCAGCGTGCCTCCCAGTTGATGTTATCAACGTGGGAGGGCCCCTGTGTACCATTGAAATCTGCCGCACCACACATCAGCTATACTCCCCGGTCTTGTGATTCCCTTTTAGGAGGCTTTGCAGGTCGGAGTTGAAAAGGACAAGGGCGATTTCATCCTTTTGGTCCTTTCAGGGTTCGCTGCTTTTCTCCTCAGCTTGAACTGCCGGTCTGGAATAGCTGTCTCCTCGTGCGTTCGGCCTTGCTCATAGTGTGCTCTTGTGCTCTGCCTTTTATTGCTGTGGGGAAGGTAAAGGGCCGTCAGGTGTGTATGATTGTTGTCAATTGCCTGACTCCGACTCACCGGCTGTGCTGAACCCATTGTCTTGTCTTGCCTCTGGAGTCAAGGACGGTACCACGGTAGCCAGCGGGCCTCCCAGTCGATGTTATCAACGTGGGAGGGCCCCTCTGTACCGTTGAAATCTGCTGCACCACACATCAGCTGTACTCCCCGGTCTTGTGATTCCCTTTTAGGGGGCTTTGCAGGTCTGAGTTGAAAAGGACAAGGAAAATGTCCTCCTTGTCGTCCTTTCAGAGTTCGCCGCTTTTCTCCTCAGCTTGAACTGCCGGTCTGGAATAGCTGTCTCCTCGTGCGTTCGGTCTTGCTCATAGTGTGCTCTTGTGCTTCGCCTTTTATCGCTGTGGGGAAGGTAAAGGGCCATCAGGTGTGTATGATAGTTGTCAATTGCCTGACCTTTGTGTTGGGACATGTCAGTTAAACGGCTCTGCTGTTAGTCTGTTGTCTGTCACGGTGTAAGAAAGTGTTTGTTGTCGGAAAGGTGGGTAGAGCTTATAAATATTCTACGGAGTGGGATGGGTAAAGGTGTTACAGAGAATGGGGTACCGCATCTCACCCGTCGGTGTCCCACTTCCACTCGCTGAAGACCCCTCATCCAGGTGATCCTCCCCCACTGGTCCAACCCCAGGAACTGGATCCAATAGCGATGGCTGTCTCCTGGCCACCTGGATGGCAGATCTCTGCGGACCAGTGCGTGCAGCACCTTCAGGTTTCTCACACTACTACTGCATCTTTCTTCTGTCTCACTGCACGCCAAAATGTAATCTACTTACTAAATGATTGCACTTTCAAGCTGCACATTACCCATATCCATCTGGAGTACTCTGTTAAAGATTGAGGGAGACTCACAGTACCCCTGGAAAAAACAAGTATGTTTCAGGCAGATATTTCTCTATGTAAATGAAGTAAAATCTTGTGAGTCATCATGAAGCAGAATTGAATAGAACGCATTTTTTAAATGTATAAATCTGAAATATTTGGCCTTGGATGGAATATTGCATTGTATCGTAGCAGGATTTGGAACTAAAGGAAAGCTAGCTTTGACAATAATATTTAGTGGTTGAAGATCCTGAATGAATCTCCATGATCCCCCGTTAATTTCATCTTTGGGTACACAGCTGTGTTACATGGATACTCGGATGGCACCAATATTGCTTTCTTTATTAAAGCGGAAATGGTCTCAACTATACCTTCATCCGCTTCTGTGGACATGGGGTATTGCTTTGCTCGTGGCAAAATAGCTCCTACTCCTTTCAGTAGGCCTACATCATATGGACTTGTGGTTTCTCCAAATCTTCCTTGAAAAATGATGGTTTGTTTTTTTACCATCGCCTTTCTCTGCAGCATTTCTCTATTCTCTACTTTAATCCAATAAGTGAGACTTATGAAAAATATGAATTTATCGTCTGAGTAATCATCCCTGAAAAGCTCCTTATCCGTCAAGTCTGTCAACCTCTATCCTTCACTGAGGGCTATCACTGCTCTCCATCCTCTTCCCTCATCATCTGTCCCATGAAGCATCACCCTTTCCTCTCTGACCACTGCTGCTTCTAGCTCTAAGGTGATAATCTGTCCTTCATCATCATCATCATCATCCATAGGTATTTTTGGTCTAATCAAGAACTCATCAGGTATTCTCAATAGTTTACCTACCAGCTTGGGTAACCACGATAATAAAACAGTCACTCCATACAAGAATACTTCAGAATCTAAGGGAACTCCTTGTGGTGCCTTCTGGCCTGTAAAGGCTAATGTAAACTCTTTCACAAACATATAATGTATCCTGGAGTAGAGCACACTATTCCTTCGTCAGTAAAAGATATCGTCATCTTATGTTTTGTCATCAAGTCACGCCCTACTATGTTAACTGGTGTCTGCCGAGATTTTAATAATGGCATTGACATGTTGTATTCTCAGTTTGAGATTGGCAATTGAGACTGTAAAAGTAACTAAACGCATCACCCCACAGTATCCCTGCGCATTTATGGCAATACCTGACATTGAAAATCGCATTGCCACCCCATCCTCATCCCTCCCCCCATCTGCCCCTCTCTCCCCTTCTCCCTTCCTCTCCTGCTCTCCATCTCCCTCCTCCTTATGTCCACTCCCCTCCTCATTCCCCTTCCCCACTCCTCCCACTCCACACCCACCCCCCTCACCGCCCTAACCTTATCTACCCCCTCATTGTTCATCCCCCCAGTCTCCTCAACATTGCTCTCTGGAATGCCAGATCCCTCTGCAACAAGACCGCTGCCGTCCTGGACATGTTCTTCCATCTCAACCTTCCTTTCCTATGTCTAACTGAAACCTGGATCCCCTCCACAACTCTGCTGTCCCTGCTTCACTCACCACCTCCTCTTCATCATTCTCTCATATCTCTCGCCCTTCTGGTTGTGGCAGTGGCTTTGGCCTTCTCTTTCACCCTAAATACCTTTCCTCTACCGCCTCACCCCCTCTTCCTACTTTCCCTTGCTTCGAATGCCTATACAAATCCTTCTCTTCCCCCCACCCTATCTCCTTTCTAATCATCTATCAGCCTCCTGGCCCCCTTTCCTCCTTCTTCGATGACCTTGATCACCTCCTCTCACTTATCTCCCCCTCCCCCTATCCCCCAACTCTACTTGGCGACTTTAATCTTCACCTCCCTACTCCCCCTCAATCCTCCCCCTTCTCTCTATTCTTGACTCCTATCTCCTTTCCCTTCTCCCTTCCTCTCCTACTCACTCTTCTGGCTCCACTCTTGACCTTATCTTCAACTCAACCTACCCCTCTTCTACTGTCTCTACACTACCTATCTATCTCTCTGACCATGCTTTACTCTCCTTCTCCCTCACTCCCCACGCTCTTTCACCTTCTCCTTCACCCTCCCCTACCATTTTTTCTCGACGTGACCTTCGCGACTTCAATCCCTCTCACTTTTTCGACACTTCCTCTTCCTTTCTTCCCCCACTCCCCGATTTCTCCTTGCTTCCGGCAAGTGAAGCTCTATCCACTCTTTCCTCTTCTATCTCCTCCACTCTTGATCTACTCTACCCCCTCTCCTCTTTCCGTATTACCTGTAAACCCTCTCAACCTTGGCTCTCTCCTCAACTTCTCACCATGCGTTGTCTCCTTCGACGTCTCGAGCGACTCTGGCTCAAATTTCCCTCACTATCCAACCAAACTTCATATTTCCCTTACCATTCGCTTTATGACTCATGCCTTGCCTCTGCCAAGCGTTCATACTACTCTAACCTTCTCCACTCCCAAGCCTCTCACCCTCGCCGTATTTTCCAAACCCTCTCTCGACTTCTCTCCCCGCCTACACCTGACCCCTCAGCCTTTTCCACCCTTTCTCCTGCTTACTTTGCTAACTTCTTCTCCTCTAAGATTCTTTCTCTTCATCAAAAAATTAACAGCTCTTCCTACTCCCCTCCTTCCTCCCTCCTTATTCCCCTTCAACCTGCATGTCTGACTTCTCGCCTGTCTCAACTTCTGACGTGTCCCTCCTCCTGTCCAAAGCCCATCCTACGTCTGCCCCTGCTGATCCTCTCCCCTCCCTTCTTATCCCCAAGATCTATGCTCTTCTTTTTCCTTACCTAACCTCCTTCTTCAATACCTGCTTTTCCTCAGCCACCTTTCCCACTGCAATGAAGCATTGCACCATCATTCCTATTCTAAAGAAACCCTCTGCTGATCCCCTTCTTACCACTAACGTCCGTCCAATCTCTCTTCTCCCATTCCTCTCTAAACTACTTGAACGCCATGCCTATTCCCAGCTCTTAGCCTTTGTCACTAATCTTTCTCTCCTACCCCCCTCTCAATCTGGCTTCCGGCCTAAACACTCTCCTGAAACTGCCCTCACTTATATCCTTAACTCCCTCCTCTCTGCTTGATACTCTAAACAATCCTCTGTCCTTATTCTTCTTGACCTTTCTGCTGCTTTCGACACTGTTGATCACCCCCTACTTCTCAACTCTCTTTCTTCCTTTGGTTTCAAAGGCTCTGTTCTTAACTGGCTCTCCTCTTACCTCTCCTCCTGCTCATTTCTGTCTCCTGGGGCGGCCGTTCCTCGCCTACCCTCCCCTTGGAATATGGTGTACCCCAAGGTTCAGTTCTTGGCCCTTTCCTATTCTCCCTCTACACCTCTCTTCTTGCCCCTGTTATATCTTGATTCGGTATTTCTCACCATTTCTATGCTGATGACAACCAACTCTTCCTTTCTTTCTCCTCCTTCTCCTCTGACCTCCACCTTAAACTCTCTTCCTGTCTTACTGCAATTAAAAACTGGATGTCATCCTGCTTTCTTTCTCTCAATACTGATAAGACTGAAGTCTTATTCTTTCCCTCCAACACTCTTCCCCCTCCCTCTCCTCCACCTTTCATTCACTTTCCTACCTCTAATCTTCCTATTTCTGCCCACGCCCGCAATCTAGGCATTCACTTTGACTCTTCTCTCTCCTTTTCCCACCATATTTCTCTTACCTCTCGTGCCTGTCACTAGCACCTCTTCAATATTCGCAAAGTCCGCTCCTCCATTACCTTCAATGCCACAAAACTCTTAATTTCCTCCCTTATCTTCTCTCGCCTCTTCTAGTGCTCCTCCCTATTCTTTGGACTACCTGCCTCTCATCTTACCCCTCTCAAATCTATCTATCACTCTGTCTCCTTGCCCCGCATGACTCAATTTCTTCTTCACTGTCCTCCCTTGGCTGGCTTCCCTTCCCCTCCCAACTTAAATTTAATTTCCTCTGCCTAGTCTTTAAGTTTCTCCATGACCTGGCTCCCCCTTATCTCTCCTCTCTCCTCTCTTTCTATAATGCCTCCCGCTCCCTCCGCTCAGCCGACCACTTCCTTCTCACCATCCCCCCTTCCCCATGTGCTTCCTCCCATTTCCGCTCCTTTCACTTCCTAGCCCCCCTGCACTGGAACGCCTTACCTCTCTCAATCTGCTCCATTCCTACATTTTCCTCCTTCCGCTATTCCCTGAAATCTCTCCTTCTCCACTCCCCGCCATGATACCTTCCCCACCTCTCATTCTCTTCTCTTCCCTTCCCTTGAATCTTCCCTATGTTCCTCTCTTCCCTCCCCCTTCCCCTTATCCTCCCTCATTTTCACCCTATTCCCCTCCTGTTTCCTCCCTTCTCCTTCCTTCCTCACCCCTTCCGCCTTCCCCTACAGATTAATTGCTCTACTTACTGTTTTTATTGGTTCGATTCATGATTGTAAATTGCTTCTACTGTTATATTGTTCATGTATTATGTTGCTTAATGTAAAGCGCTTTGGATGAAAGCACTATATAAACTAAATAAATACAAATACAAATACATTGGGTATTTTCCCTCATAGACACAGGAACGAGTCGATCCAGTTTCTACAAGAAATTAAAATGTCTTGCCTCCTATCATCACTGTGACCCTTGGTTCCTCTTGGGGGTCCGGTGTTACTGATAGTACTGAACAGATCAGGTCGCTCCATGGGCTGTCCTATTGTGGATATAAATGTATCCCTGTATCTGTGAAAGGATGTCCACCTACCACGGTCACACTCCCTAATCTGGGTGCAGGTGCTTGCAGGGCTCCAATATTCGTATTCCATTGTGGTCCCTTGGCCTGTTGTGTCTGTGCTTGCTGGGTTTAAATCTGTTTTGTTTGCATGGGTACTTGTGGTGATTGCATTTGTAATGGGGCTTGCTGTATCTGCTGCGATTGCGGTGCATGTGTCTGAGTCTGTGTCACGACCCTCGCCCAAAACCCCCTCTGGCAACCCATTGGCCAGGTGGAGTCAGGGCTCAGGCCTCTAGAGCCTGACATCCTCTTCAAAAGCCCTCATGGGGCCAGTCCTGGCGCCTATGGCGCCAGCCTCATACACCATGAAAAACAATGTGCTTGGGAACTACTTTCTTGTATTGTCAGCCAACATGGAGGCATCCACATAGCTTGGTTCCTAAGAACCAAGCTATGCGGTCTAGTGTTTTGGGTGTGGTAGCCTAGGGACTACTTTACCTGGACTATTTTGTTGGGGCTTTAAACCACACCCGAGCAAGACAACACGCTTTGCGTTACTTTGCAGCTTGCAACGTGACGCTCACTGTGTCCAGCTATTCCCTCAAACCTCGGAGAAGCAGACCCTGAAAGGAGACAAAAGGAACATCATTAGCAGCAGCATCTTACCTGCAGTCTTCATCTTTAAACACTCGCAGCTACTGAGAACAGCTTCCTCGAATCTGCACGCCTCCCGGACAGAACGACCTGAAAGAGGAAGATAGAGGCAACATTAAAGAAAGCAATAGAGACATTTACAAATTACGAACTGCTCAAAAGGCTTACCTGGCTGGTCACCTCTCGGCTGGCACCACTCCGGACATTCCACTCGCGCTCAAGAACACAGTGACCTACAAGGAAGGAAATCACAGGTTAGCAAAGGCAAGACTTCGCAGTGCTGCGCATAGCGCTTACGTACCGCATCATAGCGCTCTTAATGCGCCATCATTTACCAGCGGGGCTCAACCAAGCCAGTTCGCCGCGCTGAAGCTCCCCATACCTAAGGGAGAAAAAAGAAACATTTTAAACAAAGAAAGGCATGCAGGATAGCAACAAAACTAAAGAACAGCAATAAAACCTACCTGAGCAATATCAAACGGGCCGGCATCAGTGAAGTAACTGGACCACCCTCGCCCAAGAAAGACAAGGTGCCCCTGCAAAGAAGGCAGGACGGAGAGCACGCCTAATTCTACCACAAGGTGAGGAGAGGGCGCCAGAGGGACTGAAATCATACGGGGGTGGAGGGAGGATACTTACCCCAGTCGGTCAGTCTTGAACACAGTCCTCCTGTATTTTCAGGCAGAACCTTCCCCGCAGACCACATCAGGGCAAAGCTGAGAAGCATACCAGGGAATAACCCAGCTGGTTGGCGTCCCTGTGGATACCAGGTGAACGTAACAGTCTGCATGTGATCTTGTGCAATAATACTCCTGTGGTTCTGTATTATATATTGAGGAACATACCCACCTATACGTCTCGTTTTCCAGGTGGGGCTAGTCTTGCCCGTTTCTCTCTGTCCTGGTAGTGCTCTTAATCTGCTTACACATAAGGCAGGGATATATCCCCTGCACTGCACGATCGTACTGGTGGTCGCTCAGTATATGGTGTTGATTCTGATGTTTTTTCTTTCGGATCCCCTAGATCTGACCATTTTACCCCTTTCTCTACACTGGACTCTTTTGAAAATCTGCATGCGCCCTCTCTTCCCACTGTTTCATTTTGTTCCGTTTCTTCATCTGACATAATTATGCCCCAGCTTGTATGACTGTTACCCTTTAACACATCTTCAAGTTCTAATCTACTTAAAGACAGCATTCTGTGCTTGTCTGTTATGATGTCATCTTACCTAACTCCTGTTTGCCTCGATAGAGATCCAGTTCTCTTGGGTTTTGTACCCTTATTTGCCTATATAAATCCCCAATCCTTTTCCCTATATATTTTCTGCCTCGGGCTCGTCAGCCCATGTTGGTATTCTTTGTATTCCTTGCAGCTCCCTGCGGGGCTGTTGTGAGCCTCTCTCTTCCTCAAATCATTCTTGTGCTTTGATCGGCACTATGCTCCTATGAATTAGATAATCTATCTCGTCATCCTTTAATCTCCTACTCCTGTTAATTTCTTCTTTTTTCCTCATCTCTCTCAACTCTTCTTCTTCTCAGCTTCTCTGCAGCCTGTGTACTTTCGATCTCTGTGCTTCTATCTCCTCTCGTTTCTTCTCTTTTAGTCTCTCCCTTTCTTTCATTTCCTCATTTCTTCCTTTCGCTTCCTCTCTTTTTCCTTCTCTTCCTTATATGCTCTCTTGTATTCTCGTTCTTTCTTTTCCCGTTCTTCTTTTTCTTGAACCCAATCAATGCCCTTATCGTCCAGCTTAAGTAATATCTGTCCTCCTATCCATTCATTCTGGACTATTGTTATTCCCTTATCCCTGTCCTTTATTTCCTTCTGTCTCCCTGCTTCTTCCTCTATTTCCATGTGTCGAAACTGCGTGTCCTTTCTCCCATCACTCTGTTTACTTTCATTGTGTGTCGATATATATTTACGTTCTCTACCTTTGCTCTCTTACACATTATACTCACTGTTATAAGTGGGGGCTCGTATGTTGGATTAACATACTCTACTGCTGCTTTCAATTCCTTTAAAGGATAAAATCCCTGCTCCTCAGTATCTGCGCTCTTGTTTTCAGGAGGGGAAAGGAGAGCCAAAGGCGTTTTATCCTTCCCTTTATGCTGATTAAGCATCCACTCCTTCTCGGCTGGATCTTCTTTCTCACTCTGATACATCTTCCACAACTCTAAAACAGGCAACCTCTTGTGTAACTTCCTTCCCTTATATGTGGCATGCAAATATGTTGTCATGTGTTGCAGTACTGTTTGTGACAACTAACCCTCTTCAGGCCACGGCATGAGTGTTTTATTGGTCGTGCCTCTGATCCACTCCGGATGATACTGTCTTATCTTGGGTGTGTATCTCAGAAGTGTCCTGCATAAGTGTAGAAGAGGTGCCCCCCAAGATGACAAGTCAATCTCGACTGTCAATACTTCCCCAGCCTTTTATCCTTCTCTTTATTTTATCAAATATACCACACTGATCAATTTGAGAAGGCACCATCAATGGCTGCTTGTTATCTGAAACTCACACATTTGTTAACCACTTTAAAAAGACCTATGCAATGATATTCTTTTTTGTTCCTTAAATTACACTTTCTATCAATTTTTGATATCTCGTTTTATTATTGATATTTTAAGAATCTCTTCTTTATTTATTTACTAGTCTACTTTGATTTGTATCCTCCTGATTGACGTCAATATCTTGATAAAAAAACAAATATTCATCTTTATTTTTTACTATTGTTTTATATCTTTTAGTCTAAACACAATAAAAGTTGTATATTGACATATTTATAACCCCCTACACATGTGCAGTTTTAATATTGTGTGCACCTTTGAAATTTTCTGCGTACGCCTTCCTTTACTATCTTTAGTAAATGTATGTCATCTTGGGGTTTGATACGCACTCTTCTTTGGCCTTGCCTCAGGAATCCTTGATACCGCTATTTGGAGTTTTAGTGCATACCCTTCAGCCCCTCTTGGAGCCAGGAATCCGCTTATCTATTTCCCTTCTTTCTAATCCCCCCAAAATCCTGTTACTTCTATACATATATTTACAATACAATCCTTCCCCTTATTGTTGCCACCTTTGATGTTGTACTTACATCCGTGGCCCAGCGTCAACTCTTCCCCAGCTGACCAGTTTGCCTTCAGTCCGCGGGGCTCCTGCGGGGAATGGACAAGAATTTCATCAAAGGGGGACCGTCAATCGAATCTTCTTACATGTGATTTTTGTGCATTGCTCTCCACAGGAAGCTCCACGGTATTCTGGCTATTGGCAGAAGCAGTAAAAAGTCAGAGGGTGTGGATTTGGGCCTAGACCAGACCCATTTGTACCGCTACCAAAATGTGCTCTAGCATCTTAAAGCATCTCTTGCGCTAGATGGAGTTACCAATAAAGATCTCAGACCCAAATAACTGGACAGACTCAAAGAATATGGTAAAGTACTACTTTATTATTAACATAGAATAAAAGTAAGGAAATCTGGCGACCAACGGGCTGAAGTCCACACACTCCCAAACAAACTTGATTATACAGAAGTTTTATACCTCAATGCACGTCCTCCATGATGTCATCCTATGTGGCAAACTGCAAAACCTATTGAAGGGAGGGATTGGTTAGGGAAACGTATGTACCTAGAGTTTACATAGGGGTTAGTACACCATTGGCTGCCCCTTATCTCTTAGGCATGCCTCAAACAACCTCCAAATATGTATAATACTGATTATAGTGGAAGAATGGCAGCGGGTTGGCCTATGCAACATTGTAAAGCATATTGCTTCATAGACGCTCTGATTGGTTGACATACTGCCCCAACCTCAGACTTTCGGCTCGTTAGGAGCATGTAAGCAAAACAAAACCCAGGTGCCGAGAGCAACTTCAAACTACTCCCCATTTTCCCAATTAGTCCATCATTGTTAGGACTCTCCCCAGTTCCTGGTCAGTTTGGCAGCGCTGTAGGAGCAGACACCCTATGAGCATCTTTGCTCCTTCAATATGGCGCTACCTAAATGGGACTTTCTGTATACCTTGCAGCCTTTCAGCTTTTCCTGATATTGACGCCGTTGCTCATTGCCAAGGCAATGGAACACCTAGCTGAGACTTCAGCTCGCGAGCAACTCAGCCTGCTCCGTTGCTTCATGCTTTCGGCCCTCGCCATGCCCCCCTGTGTTCATCTCTTCCCGTCTAGCCTGTTTTGCTCCTCCGTGACCTTCCTGTTGTTCTCTGGCTTTTTCAGGTGTTTTCTTCTTTCCGTAATCTAAGAGAAATATGTCTTAAGTACATGGTTTAGGCTTTTGACTGCCTTTGTGCCTTGCAATTATTTCTTGAAATAGCATCCTTGATCCCAGGCCAATAGACTCCTCCTTATTTCTCACACAAAGTATTTTTTCTTCCGTCTCTGCAGCCTGGTCTTTCTCTGAGGTCGCTTGATTGGTTTTAATACGAGTCCGACGTCCATATTTTTATCATGGCCGTCCTAGCCATGTTATGTTTTCCTCTGCAGCAAGCTTCTATATATCTCGTCTACCTTGTGTTTCTGCGCATATACACTTATTAGTCAGCAGGTTACTTTGACTTCATTGTATATATGATTTCTTCATCCTTAAGTACATGTTTCTCTTGTTTCTTCAGTTACATCTTTATTCTTGAATATTTTTACATCGTTTCAGCATTATTTGTATGTCTTCTTCATGACGTCATTTTGCCCTCATCAGATTTCACTTATCGCTCCATGATGTCCATTGGTGCATGTCTGATTGACGCCATCAAGAGTGGGAAAGCCAGAAGCAAAAAGACCTAGCATACAATCAAAATTAATCAAACAGAATAGTCTTTAGCCCCTTCCTGAATCTCAATAGGTCTGTCTCTAAGCGTAATTCCTTAGGCAACTGATTCCAAAGGATAGCAGCACAGACTGTAAATGATCTGCCCATGACCCTGGTTCTTCTGCTTCTTGGAAACGAGAGGCGCACTGACTCGCTAGCTCTCGTGGATCTGAGGTGATACCGAATTGTAACACAATCTCTCAGGTAATCCGGAGCCTTACCATACAAACATCTATGCATGATGGTCAAGGCTTTGAAGCAGATTTGTGCTTCCACTGGGGGCCAGTTTAAATTCCTCTTATGTAAGGTAATAGGCTGATGTCTAGGGATCCCCTTAACTATGTGCACTGCCTCGTTCTGGAGGACTTGGAGATGTCTGATACAGTTTTTGCTGTCTCCAATCATTAAAGCATTGCAATAATCGATCCTTGGCATGATTAACGAATGCATGAGGATCTTGCAATTAGCCTCTGTCACATACAGAGTAACCTGAGAAGGTATTGAGCTTTGTTACAAACATGGTCAGTATGCAGTTTGGTATTCAAAGAGGAGTCAAAAATGACACCCAGTGTTTTAACTCTATCTGCAGTTCTGATGGCATGATTTTTCAATACAGAAAATCTCGTACTGACCATCCAATTTGGATCTGGCCTGGGGAGAGCCAAATGACATAAGCTCCGTTTTGGTAGAGTTCAAGCACATCCCATTATTGGCCATCCAATATTGGATTGCTGTCTAGACTCTATTTATGTGCTCCACATCCTCTATATACGTGCCGCTCAACTCAAAGACAAGCTGGGTGGTCTCCGCATAATTTGTAATATGCACACCCAGCTTGTCCAAGATCTCACAAAGGGGACAGCAAAAGATGTTGAATAAAGAGGGAGATAAGCACGCACCCTGAGGAACTCCACATTCTGATAGTTCATATGTGGAGTGTTCCTGGCCGCACACAATGCGAGATTTGCGGCCGGTCAGAAAAGACTTTAGGCAGGTCATAGCCTGAGTGGAATAGGAGCAATCTAGGGCCAGTCCAGCTCGACAGTGTCCCATGCTCGACAAGGTCGAAGGCTGCTGATAGGTCCAAGAACATTAGCAGCCCCGCCTTGCCCTTCTCCATGATTTGAAGCATAGCCTGAGTGGAATAGGAGCAATCTAGGGCCAGTCCAGCTCGACAGTGTCCCATGCTCGACAAGGTCGAAGTCTGCTGATAGGTCCAAGAACATCAGCAGCCCCGCCTTGTCCTTCTCCATGATTTGAAGCATTTAATTTTTCATATTCAGGAGTGCACTCTCGGTCCTGTAGACGGTACTAAAACCGTATTGGTTTGGGTGCAATTTTCCAGACATTTCCAGGTGCTCTTGTAGCTGGAAAGTTGCCACCTTGTCAAATTTTTTTTTAAAGAAATGGCGCATTAGAGATAGGTCTAAAATTTGCTGCCATGTTTTGATCAAGACACAGCTTTTTCGGTATTGGGGACACAGAAACCTTTTTTAGTGCCATAGGCACACAGGATTCTCTAAAGCTAGCATTTATCAGGCGAGCCCGAAATGACAAAAATAATTCTTTATTATTTAAGAAAATCTTAGATTGAAGGAGTTCCCCGTCACATGTGGATGGTTTCATTTTTTCATAATATTCAGAAGAACTTCCTCTGATATATCCCTAAAGGACAAGGTTGGAGATACATTTTTTAACCGGCTCCATGCCCAAATGCTGATTGTCTGTGGGTGACATATTATCTAAATTAGTAGCAATGTGCGAGAGGGCAGATGATATTTTCAGAGCAAAAGCTTTCTGTATAGCTTCACAGTGTGCACCTGAGCGGTCCTTCAGTTGGGACATAGCCTTAGGTTTCTCCAGATCTCTAAGAGTCTGGAAGAGTTTGCCCGCATTGTTTTTAGCCTGAGCAATTTGGTTATCCAGAAACATTCCTTTAGCTAGGACCTCCTTCCACCCCCTCACTGCGAGGGTACATTCGGTATGGTTGCCTGAGTGTATATCACCTCTAATACACTTGATGCGGTATTAAGGAAATACCTGGTGTCCCACATAGGGCTCTCCTCCTGCTGTTCCAATATGATGGAGGTGAGGGGGCGGGAGTTAGGGATGACGTGTGTACCTGCTCCTCTACAAGGCCATAGTAACCCAGACCTGGCCGACTCCCTGCTCTCCTCCATCTCCAGGCTACCTGATTTATGAGGACTCCCTTCCATCAGCCACTTTGACTCATGGTTCCTCACTCAAAGCGCTTCTACACCTCACCCCCTCAAGGCCAAACACCTCCAGGCATGGCACCCCGCACACATGATTAACTCCCCTCCTAAAATACCTCAGAACACGCAACCACACAGTGGAATGAGGATGGCCGGCCAAACCATCTCCCCAAAACAAATCACCCTACGCCCATCAGTACCATATCTACAAAGCCGAAATCTATAAGGCCAAACAATCTTTTTACGGAAACAGAATGTCTAACACCTGCAGCAATAACTCCATATGATTATCACAGAATTCATGCCTCCCTCTAACTCCCCCTCTCACACACATCTCCCAAACTCTCTGTGATGCCCTCTCAGACCACTTCTACAACACTGCACTAGAAAGAACCTGCACCATCGGCACAAACCTAGCAGCACTCCCACCCCCACTACCTGTTCCCCCTTACGAACCCGCCAACCGTCCCGCCCCCTGCCCTATCTTCTCCTCTTTCTCTCCCATTTCTAGACCAGAATTCCTTAAGCTATTGGCTGATGGCCATCCTTACGGATTCCCGAATGACCCATGCCCCCCCCACACTCCTCACAGAAACCTTCACCTCAACCTGTGCAGGCAGCACCGCAGGATCTACACTTAACTCTTCCCTCACATCAGGCACTTTTCCAGTAGCTTTAAAAACATTTCCTGTAAAATCCTTCTGAAAAAAAACCTCACTTGACCCCGCCTCCTGTCTTCCAAGTACCAATCAATTTCAAACACAAGCTTATAAGACGAAATCACCGACCGTACAGCCTACACCTTCACCAAAACCAATCACCTTCTCAACCACTCCCAGTCCAGCTTCAGACCCCTACATAGAATTGGATCATCCCTGGTCTCCATATCGGATAACCTCAAAAATACTGCAAACACAGAGGGTTGTGCCGCACTCATGCTCCTCGAACCTCTCGGCAGCCTTCGACACTATCAACCACAGCATCCTCATTGACAGACTGCACTCCCTTGGTATCAGGGACACAGCACTCAGTTGGATCTCCTCATTCCTTACCAACAGACACCAGATCTCCCATCTATCTCCTTTACCCTCGACCGCCCACCCCATCAATCACGGAGTCCCTCAAGACACCTGCATATCCCCTCTTCTCTTCAATCTCTACATGAGCCCACTCCCCGCACTTATCCGCTCACACAATCTCACCTGCTACAACTACGCAGATGACTCACAAATCATCTTTAAAATCCCCAAGTCCATCTCCACCCCGCAGCCTGACCTCGCATCCTGCCTCTCAGATGTTGATTGCTGGATGATGGGCAACCACCTCCTGCTCAATCCTGGAAAAACAGAAATCTGGCTCTGCGGAAAGACAGCCCTCTTCCCTCAACCCACTCCCTGGCCTTCCTTCTTAGCCCCTCCCGCCCCCCGTGGTATCCTCCGCAGTCAAAAACCTGGGTTGCATGATGAACGAAGGCAAAGACAAATAAAAACTCTAGAACCACTTACCTAAGTGTCTGAGTCCCTCTTCTGACCTGTCACAGCACATACCAGACAGCAAGAAACATACTTCTGAGTATCATCAGCCACCAATCTCTAAACTAGTTTCAAATTAGACGTCACTTACCAAGTTCTTAAATGCACCCTCTCGTATGGACCTTTTAAATGTACTATTGCACAACCTCGAGGGAACGATCATCAGTGGTCAAAGTGTATGAAAAGAAGTAGTAGAATTATGTTCCCTACTGGCCTGCCCCGCTCCCCACAAACCCCATTGCCATGCCCCCTCACACACACAATACAAACCCCCAAACTCATGTGCCTGCTGTTTAAGGGAACGTTCAGTGCAGCGCACTGAAAGTGCCAGTTCCAACTTCTTCCTACACTTTTATTTTAAAACGAAACCATTCTGGAATGGTTTCCATTTAAAATAAAAGTATAGGAACAGTAAAATGTATTTTTTTTAAAAGCACTGTTCCCGCCCACTTCGACCACTGGCCATTTCGTCAGCTGCATTTGGAATTGAGCAAGTTCCAGTACTGCTCAATGTGCTGTGGAGAACTTTTCACATTTAAGGGTTCCAGGCTTTTGACATATGCTGGAATCTGTCAATTAGATGGTACCTCTGTTTACCTTCATTGTTCACAAATATTCACTTTCCTGCACCATCTATTCTATAACAGGTCACACTCGGCCTTCAGGCTGGGCAATTAATGTTCTGGCGTTTGACCTGCAGTATAGTTTAAAGGCGGACCAGGGCAAATAACCCACCAAATCTTTTAGGATTTCCCGAGCATATCTCGAGCCCCTGATGCATCCAAATAATACATTGCACACACATTTTCCTATTCTTCAAATCTGCTGTGAGGAGTCAAATGTAAGAGTCGGATACAGTGGCATTATTTTGGTTGCTATAGACTTTTATTTCATAAACAAAAAAAAGAAAGGGTGTTGGATGAAGTCCTATCTTTCCTTGACTCTATGATGGGTGTCCTTGCCGCAACAAAACTAAGGTTACTGTCAGAATGTCCAAAATAAAATAAGTCCTCCTTCCCGTGTCCTAAATCCTATCCCGACCCTCACACTCTAAAGCTAAAATAATGGGAAAGGACAAAGTCTCTTTAGCTGCCACCTGCAACTATTCTCCAGCAGTTCAAAGTAAAGTTCCAAAAGGTGCAAATAAAGGAATCAAAGTTCCATCCACTTCAGGAGAGGCTTTCTCTGCCTGATGCCTAGCATTCTCAGTTCTATTCAATTGATGCAGTTCACCATAAGTTTACACTCTTCACATGGTATACTGCCCTGCTAGGATTCTGTACCATTTCCATACAAAAGAACTTCAAGACCTTTAATGTCTTTACACTTCCCCTGGATTACAATTACAATGTTCTCTACTTTTAAAGGGGTATGGGTCTTCCCTCGATTTTCCTTCATACACAGTAAATGATTTCCTTATTCCTTCCACTTGGTTCCTGGTATACTTGCCTGCCTGGACTCTGTAATACTTCCATTCACCATTCACTTTTACTTGGGTTCCTAGTACTCTCCTGCCAGGACTTTGTAACACTTTAATTCACAGCTCAGTATTTTCAGTGACTGCCACTTCCCCTGAATTGTAGTTTCAATATCTTCTCCTTGCACAGTTCACAATTGGGTGTGTGTCCCAGACCCGCTACTTTCTGTGCTCAGTAAACTTCCTTGCTAGGCCTTCCAAATTATGATATGTACTTCTATCCACGTTCCCAAGTCTATTGGATTTAGCTTAAACTTGCTTTCCAATCATACAATGGTTCTAAGTCTCTTTTCCATACAGGTCTTGGACCTTTACGCACGCGCTGCCAAGAGCTCCTCTGAAGGACTGCACAGACCACAGCAGTCAAACTGGAGCTGGCAGAAGCAGAGAAGGCCCTAAAGAGATCTCCAGCAACACCAGCGAGTCAGAAGGAGATGCCAAGGCATACCAGTGAGTTGGCCTGAAGCAGGTGATACCGGGCGCTAGGTGAAAGTAATAATTATTAAATACTGAACAAATAAAATGATGCAAACTGGTTACAACTCTCATAATAAGGGATACCAATTTGGAGACCATTGTATCCTGCATTTTCAAAGCCAGAAAAGTGGAATATCAAGGCAAACTGGGTGCAACTATGCCAACAAGGGATACCAATTAGGGGAGAATTGTAACCCGCATTGCCAGCAGCCAGGAGAATGCATAACAAGAAAACAAAGGCCGCAGGAGCAAATCCCCCCTTGTATGGGAGATCAAGGGGGAGGGAACTGTAATCTGCATTGCCTACAGTCAAAAGGTGCACAAGAGAACAACTATCCTTTTATGGAATATCAAGTTGGGAAGAGATGTATCCCACTTTATTAAGAGTCAAGAGACTCTAAAGAGAAGCATTTGTTGGCTCAAAACTCCTCATTTATGTTCCTGGTGCAGAGGGGTTTGAACAAGCATTACCACAGAGTACACATTGTAGTAGTAGGACTTTTATCCTGGCAGGCGAGTAAACCGGGAAAGGGACCAATTGTAGTTAGTCCTGGCAGGTGAGTATACCAGCAAATTAGAAGATGATTTAAAGTACTGTGGTTGTGGTAAAGCGGTGTGTTGGAAAAGAAGCGTTCATTCCATCACCTTATGAACTGTTGCATTTCAGAAAGTGTTTCTCTTTTGGAGAAGTATGATTATTGAGCTACCCTGACTAAAGTGTTTCTTTTGAAGAAGAAATATGATGTATTAACAGTTGCTTGGCCTTTGAGAAAAGTACATTTGCCCTAAATGTATTAACTGGTTTGAGGAACCACTTTTGTTTTGCCTAGTAGGAGATTGTGGAAAATGCCAAGCAGGAGATTGTGGAAAATGTACAGTTGCTTTAATTAATGCAAGCATTTGGAAGGGAGATATTCGCTTTGCCAAGTAGAAGGATATGTTGAATGGAATTGACTTTGTATGCTACGTTGAATGGAACTTTTTTATTGCACAGGACTTTCCTGAACCTGAACATTGCTAAGGGTATTCTTAAATTGATCCAGGGGAAAGGGGAAAGGAATCCAAACCTGGTCACAAGGAGTACTGTTTAAAGATTTTGGGCCTCATCATGATTTGGGCGGTAGCCCTTAAATCCGGCTGTAACAGCATTAGCACTACCAATACTACATCCCCGGATCATGAGTCGGCGCTAATACCATCGGACCCAAAACATACCAGCGCTATTACAGCCGGCGCTATTACAGCCGGCGCTAATAACGCCGACAACACAAATGACAGCGTATCACAAGTGCATGCACAGCAGTATTAGCACCAAAATCTGGCACTTATACAGCTGAGTATTACCTCCAGCTGAGAGGTAAATAAACCAAGGTGCCAGGAAACAAGCCACAGGTGAACACAATGCACACCAGAGGGCTATATAAGACCCAGCCAGGCCCCAAACACTGTTTCCAAAACCATGCTGTGTGAGAAACCAAAGGGTGTCTCACCTACTTGTCCCCTGGGATCTCTCTCTCAGGTGGCCAGGGCACGGCCATCGCCTTTGGATCCAGACCCTGGGGGTGGACCAGTGTGGGAGGATCACCTGGTTGAGGGGTCATCAGAGAGTGGGGGTTAGGCGACCGGTGGTGAGACGTGGTATCCCCCCACTCTGAGCAAGGTGGAACACGAGCAAGAGCAAAACTTCCAGGGTGTAGGTGAACCTACTGGAGCAGAGTGACGTACCAAAGGACGAGAGCAACAGGTCGAGGACCACAGGAGTTCCCTACCGAAGGTCGTTGCCTCCAACAGGCCGTGAAAGACACGTGCAGACGGCCGTACACCAGACAAGCAGGCTGAATTGTGTTTCAAGGATGCAAGCGACCCTCCTGGATGAACGGCAGAGTTGGGGAGGTGAGGCCAAGCATGTGGTACTAACCTTGACTCGTGAATTGAAAAACTATGAAGACAAGAAGGGAACGCACACAGCCGGTGAGTTGGCAAACTACATGAAAGACCAGTGTGTGTTAAGGAAAGATTGAAGTGGCAACATTATATCTCACAGTTGAGGGCTGCACGCATGTGGATGAGACGTAAAGAAAGGCAAGCCTGTGAATACACTTTGAAGTAACGATAGCTGGGAAACCAGCGATACTGAGTAACGGAGTGGTCCGGTGAAAGGAAGTAGTACACTTAAAAGTCTCTGGGAAAGCAGAAATGTTTGTAGTGATAAAGTAAATGAACTGTAAAAGTAAATTTATCAAAAGGAACCCAGAGAAAAGGGGAGAGTAAAAGGTGATGTTGAACTTTGGTGCTTATAACATTAAACTATCCAGACCAAGAACCGCTGGGGCAAACGACACAAGTGTGTGAGGTGAAGAAAACTCAAAATGGTCCTGCGGAGGTCTGTAGTAAAAGCCATGCACATTCGAAAGTCTTTGGCATCGGGAAACGGTCCGAGCCCGACTGAGGGAGACCGAAAGTGTAATAAGTTAGGAGAAGGGAAACCCTAAAGGATGTGAATTAATCTTGTGGAAGGGAACCTCTGCAAAGTGTTTTGAACTTTTGCTTTGAAAGGTCTGAGTCCGGCTGAGGGGGACTGACATGAACTTTTGCTTTAAGAGGTCTGAGCCCGACAGAGGGGGGCCGGCCTGAACTTTTTGTTGAACTGTGTTTCGAAAGCTGGAAAGAGAGAGTCCCAGGAGGATAGCTCAGAGGCAACGTGCGCGCCTTGGAAGCAAGACGACACGAAGCAACACAGGTTTGATCCCCGGATCCACGCTTAGAAACCTCTGGGTGTTTAAGCGCGTTATAAATACGCAACTAAGACACACAAAAAAATACAATTACGCAACTAAAAAAAAATAATAATAATTCTGTAACAGCACCTCGATGCCCGCAGGCTGTGTGAGTGCTTTAAAAATGTAAAATAAAAAAAAAAGAGACTTTAACGTGGAAGGCCAGGCGGGCCGCATCCGCGTTTTGAACTGCCTTTGTGTTAAGAACCTGAGCCAGAGTGTGTCATCCTGCCTAAGGGGACCGCCTTACTCCATGCTGTCAAGCATGGGGAGGAGAGCTAATTCAGCCATATTTATTCTTCATATTTGAACATATTCCCCCTTACACACTTTTTGTACAAGAGATAGGGTAGGCATTCGGTTTTGTTAGTATAGGCCATTTTGATTTGACAGACTCAACTAGGATTATTTTATTTATTATTTGATGGTCGAGACTACTTCCATCCAAGTTATAGCGCAAAGTAGGAGTTTTCCCAAACCCATAAACTTCAATAACGGTTTTACAAATTGTACATTTTGTGTCAGTGTCATTATTTGCTAAAAGCTGGGACAGGCAGCTGCTCATGCTGCGCCTGGACCTTGTGATGCAGGACAACAAGGCCAGGGCACAGGGAGTACGGGGGTGGGGGGAATGATGATGATGAGGAGGAGGGGGGGGGTAGCCCCAGCACGGTGAGCACTCATCCCCAGGGTGCAGCCATCACCCTGGGCCCTCAGTGACACACTGTTGGTAACTGACTACCATCTGGACAGGGAAACCATCACTGAGCTGCTGGCCACAATACATGAAGACATTGGGAACAGGATTAACATCCGTACAGATTAACATCCGTACAGCCGTGCCTCCACTGGTTAAAGCTGGTTGCAGTCCTGCCATTCCTACAGATGGGTACCTTCAAGCACTCCTTGGCCATGATGCATGGTATGGCACAGTCAGCATTCACTGCAGTCCTGGGCCAGGTGCTGGATGCCCTTCTGCGCCATGTCAACCAACACATTACACTGCCCACCACCCAGACCCAGATCAATGACATGAAGGCATGCTTTTATGCCACTGAACAACTGCTCAATGTGATAGCAGACATTAACTACACCCGTGTCACGTTGGTGGCACCCCAGGCTCATGAGGTTGTATATAGGAACCAGAAGCACACGCACTACCAATCCCTGAATGGGCAGGTGACCTGTGGCCCTGATCTCATCAGAACCCAATGATGTGCCCGCTACCCAGGATCCACCCACGACTTCATGGTTCTACGCAACAGCACACTGCTGGGATACATGGAGAAGCATAGAGGACAACAGACCCTGCCACATATGCACGTTGAAGCACAAGAAAAAATCATTGAGGGGATAGCCACAGGAAGCATTGCATGTCAAGAGGAGGCACTGGCAGCACCCGTCCAGCACCTGCATAACCGACAGTGGGCATCCAAGGATGCATGCACACATTTGACACACCTGGACACACACATGGTGATGGACACACACCGCTGCCATCACAATGACACATCAGACCACAAGAGCCACAATGCATTTTGAATATGGCACAGTGCAGATTCACAAAGCAGCACCATACAGCATGTCCACCCGTGCCACAGCCGTCTGCCCGTGTGCAGTCAAACAGGATACGCCACAGAACACCCACCACAATGACACTGGTTGCATGTACAGGACAAGGAATGTATGGCGTAATATACAAAGGATGGCCACCATTCACACCTACACATTGCATGGGCCGGATGCACACAAGAATGCTCACGGCTAACAATTGCCAGATACATTGAGACTGCAGACCCATGCATGAGACAAATGACTGATGTCCGTATTGCACAACATGGAGGTGACTCTGGATACCTGCAGCTGGCGTGGCTGATGACCCCTGTGCGTGACCCACATACATCACATGAGATCGCCTACAACCATGCCCACAGCCGGACCCGTGTATGCATAGAGCACACCTTTGGAATCCTGAAGGCACGATTCCGGTGCCAAGACCGCACTGGAGGGGCCCTGATGTATGCCCCTCACAAAGTAGGGAAAATAGTCCTGGTGTGTGCTATGCTCGATAACATTTGCCGGAGGAGGAATGTGCCCTTACCCCCTCCCCCCCCGACGCTGACAGGCTACACCCAGAGGAAGATGGAGATGACGACCATGTGGCAGGAGCCAGGCCAGACACCACAGGGATGAAGTGAGGGAAGTGAGAGTGGCCCGACAGGCACTAATAGACAATTACTTTTAGTATGGTGACCTACCCCAGTACACAACCTGCACAGTGTGAATAAAGAGCAGAACAACACAATCATGAAAGTCCGCGCATGTCATTTGTTCAACCAGTTTTAATGTAACGTTTTCAAACTACATCCCCCCCTACCCCACCCACCACCAACACCCCAGCACACTATCCCCCTCCTTTCACCCCCTGCCCACCATCAACATCCCAGCACACTATACCCCCTGCCTCCACCCACCACCAACACCCCATGACACTATCCCCATGACACTATCCCTCTGACCCCCACCCACCACCAACACCCTAGCACACTATCCCTGCTCCACCCACCACTGTGTCCATGGCAAGGCCACTCAGGCCAGCAAGAGTCTAGACATTCACAAAGGCCTTGCCCTCTTCTCCTGACTCCCAGCCTCTGGGGAACGTGAGCGTAGCTGGCGCTGGGACCTCCGCCTAGGGGTGCTCTGACGGGATTCCTCCATGGGGGTGCTTGAAGTCGAGGGAATTGATGAGGCCACCTGCATCTGCTGACATTGGAGGGCATTGCCCTCCCTGACTTGTTCTGCTATGGCACAGACCCCCTTGCACAACTCACGCACCCTTTGGCCATTTCCAGTCAATGAGGCCGTGCATGCTGTGAAGACATGATATCATATGATATGGCATTTATAACGCACCTATACACAAGTGTTTCAAGGCGCGACGAGGCAGGAGGGGAAACAGAGGGAGGACAGAGACAGCGATCCTACTGGCCAGGTGACATTGAGATCGCAAGGGGAGGGGGGGGAGGGGAAAAGTGCAGGGGTAAATAGGAAGGGACAGTGTAGTACATAGGTGAACAATGAGATAAATAAGGACAATAACTGAAAGTGCGGCCAGCAGGTGGCAAGTGCAGGGGTAAGTGCAGACTTCAGGTGTCAAGTGCTAGTAGGGCTGTGGGGATACAGAACAGTCCCTGAGTGCAAGGTTTGCCAGGGAGGCAGTGCAGGTGTGCAACTGAGGGAGAGAGGACGACATGCCTCGTCCTCACAATGTCACGGGCCATCCTTGTCATGTCCCCCTTGGATGGCGTCACGGATAGCCTCCATATGGCCACTGTGTGCAGTGGCAATTGCCTCCATTTGCCTCTGCCTGGCCTACATTTCATTTACCCGCTGCATGACCCGGCCTAAAGTGGCCATAGGTGTGGATGGGGAGGGAGCCTGTTGCCTGGTGGGGGTGCCAACAGAGAACCCATAGGAGCTGGTGTCAGGGGTGGGGGGATGCGTGCCGGTGTCGTGCTGGACTGTGTGGGCTTGGGCTGCATTCCCTGACACAAGATGGACTCTCGGTTGTGGTGGCCGTTGGACGGGGTAAACTGCAGCCTGGTGTGGGGGCAGCTGCTGCATGGTGGCTGTCACTGTTGCTGCCCCTCCTTTGTTCCGCTACAGACACGGTTTGCAGGGGGAGTGTCCTCCCTGGTGGTGTGGACTGCCACAGTGCTGTCCTCAGTGGCAACTGGCGGGCTGGTTTGCTGGTGTAGGTGTGACCCTGCTGTGACAGGGTGTGGTGGGATACGTCTTGCCCCTAGGGGTAGATTGTCATACCCTATGCAGGGTGGTGGTGGCATGGGAGTGCGCACATGTAGATGGCCCTGCAGCATCCTCGTCCTCTGAGGCACCGGAGATGCCTGTGTGCTTGTAAGGTACATAGGGGATGACATTAGTACACAATCTCACATGTGTTTTGGCATACACAATGGTAAATACATGGTGATGGGTCTGGCCCCGGGCTGTTGGACTGATGCACAGGCCTGGTCCGGTTGCGTTTCATAGTGGGTTGGCAATGATGGGGACACATGTTGGAAAGGGGGGGCACATTGGGGATTGCATTTGGCCGTTGTGGCATGGCAGGTGTACATTGCTGGCCTAGCTGTTGCTTCACTGGCATGCATCTGTTTTCCCATGACCAACTTCACAGTTACACAGGATGATGTGAGGTGGGGGTCTGGTTCTTGTCACTGTTAGGTCCCAATGGACCGCTGCAGTGCCTCCGTCATGGCTGTGTGGTGCATGGATGTGTCCCTTGGCTGCTCTCCCCACTGCTCTGGCTCACACTGGTGGCCTTGGTGCACTGGCATAAAGGTGCTGTGGTAGGTGCCTGTAGTGGCTTCCATGCACTGCCCCCAGTTGCAGTGCCCGGCTCATGGGGCATTCCACTGGGGGATGGGGGATGCTGTGCGAGGCTATTGTAGTTACATGCAAATGAGGGGGGTTTGACTCACCTTCTGCATCCTGGCTGCCAGCTCCGACCGGGCTTCTCTGACTCCCTTGATCCCCTCCATGTCCACGACTGTACTGCCTCTCTCTTCCCAGAAAGTGAGGTCGAGTACCGGAGGTGCGCCTCCCATTGTGGCCAGGCCAGGTCCAGTCTGTGCTGGGACAGGAGTCCCAGGACCTGCACACGCATGTCATTCCACCTTTTGCGACAGTCCTCCCTGTCCCGGGGGACACGGCCAACTGCCGACACCTTCTGGCTCACCATCTGCCAGATTTGGTTGTGGCGCTGGGAGGATGTCTTCCTCTGTCTGGCACCATAGAGCTCTGCATGGTGGGCCACAACCTCATACACCAAGATGTTCAGCTCTGCCTCTGTGAATGTTGGCTTGCATAGGCGATCTTGGGCTACCTTCCCCTTGCCCTCCTTTGTGACATTTCAGATGCTCTGCAAGTGTGGATGGCTGCCAGGAGCAATGATATTTAATGGATTGTGATTTTCAAAATGGCCGCTGCATTGCTTCCTGTTCTGGCGATGACGCAATTCCCGGTGGGGCTGATAGCGCACGCTAATAGCACCAGAAGCTCTAGCGTTATTGGCTCTGGGTTTTCGGGCGGTAGTCCCGCTTTCCGGCATTGTTTCCACCCAGCGCAATTAGCGTTACCGCCAGGTCCATGTGTGTATGCACGCATACTTGTGATATGATGCTATTTGCACCATGGGTCCTGGCATTAACGCTGTTTCCGCTTAGCAGAAATAGTGCCCACTTACCGCCCAACTTGTGAGCTTGAATTGATATGTTATTTTGTGGAGCTTAAAACAGCCAAACAACCCTTGTGTAATTCCGTTGTATGCATTAGTGTATGGGTCAGATGCTTTTTGGACACTAGGTCATTTTTCTTTAGCCTCAGTTGGTTAGGCAGGTACATTCTTGTTAGGTTACGGAAACATAGGCATTTGCCTCACCCCTTATTATTTAATAAAATGGCTTCTTGTGAGAAAACTCTACCTTTGTGCCCGTCCCTTAATTCTCACCCCTCACAGTCTACCCAATGCAGGAGGAGACAGCTGCACGCTGTAGTAGATGTGAGGGGTGGGCACAGGTGATGTGATCCTGGACTGCCCGTTGACTGATTGGCAATGCAGCCTAGACACATTTTATTGCTACTAGATCGTTAATTGGGAGATAACATGTATCCCAGCTATGGTTGTTTGACCCATTACATTGTTGATGTTGAGGACGTAGTCAATCATCATTTGCCGATGGCTGTGTATTATAGTAAAAGGTTATGGTGCCTGTTAATGGACTGAAGGATACATGACACACTCTTTAAGTGGCAGGTATGTACTTTGGAGATGCCTGTTGTCTCACTGCATGTCCATATTTCCTAGGTGGGACCTGTCTTGGGACCTGATTATTGGTTTACTCCATCGTCATGTTCATTGCCGGCCCCAGGGTGTGCAGGATGACAAGCAGGGTAGGCCTTGCTATTCAATATGGGATTTTAATTTGGCAAATGGACAATCATGTAGTCACCACGGTCAGCTTGGCTGCCAGCTCCGCCACAGTCAGCGGCTCTTACACCATCCCGGTCCAGCCATATTGATCATGCTGCTTAACGTCTCCAGAGGTCATTTTAGGGGGCGCTAGGGCACGTCCTCCGGTGGCAGCTTTCTCCTTTTAGTGGAGTACCAGTAGACCTGCCAACCATGGCCGAAAGGTCATTCCACCACTTCTTGATGCCCTGGTGCACGGTCCCAACTTTCACCACCTTGTCACACCCCTCTGTCCACGTGGCAGGTTACAGGTAGTGTGCAGTGTTCTGACCTGTGCCACCGAATAGCTCTTCTACATGAGCTACAACCTCATCAGCAACGACACTGACTTCAGCTTGAGTAAATATTGCATTGCGCAGCCTCATTTCTAGGACTTTTGCTTTGGTTCTGTCCCTGATAGGTTTGCTGGGTTCTTCTCCACTGGACCAGGAAAATGGTGATTTTAAATGGATTCTTGTTGCAAGGTCACAGGCTTGTAATTTGGTGCAAATTCTGCCACAACGTTGGCGGTAACAGTAATTACGTCTTGAGACATTACCACCATATTACTACAAAACTTGTAATGAGGCCCATTGGAAGGCCAAGCCCTTAAAGTGGAAATGCACATGAAAGAAGGAATGACCCCACCTTCATCCTCATCCTCATCTTCCTCCACCTCCTCAGGGATTCAGAGGGATCCAGAAGGGAAGTATGTGAGTAGAAGGCACTTTATAAGCCAGTTTCTCAAGTGGATGATGGCATTTGCTTTCTGATCCAAGGTGGCAGACAGTGATTATGAGGAAATGAAAATAACGAATAACTTTTATAACAAATAATAAATAATGGAAAAATATCGAATTTCTTGTTAAAAGTATACCTGGGGGTGGAGTAAGGGATTAAAACGGGTTGGGGTGGGGTAATAAAGCTAGGGAAACAGGGGGTAGGAGGCATACCCCAAATTTAAAAAAAGATTGTTGTTATTTATAATTAGGTATTATCACATGGAACCATACAAGGTGTGCCTGGTTCACCAGGGGGACCCGAAGATCAGGGAATTCAGGCATACAGTGAAGGGGGCGAAGATCCCTAAAGGATGGGGGCACCCGAACCCTAGATCTATGCCGGGGTTCATATTGAAAGACTGGGGGGGCCAGGAGAGTATATCTATGCTGAGATTTGTGTTGAAAGAATGGAGGGATCCCGAGCTTATATATCTATGCTGAGGTTCGTGTCGACAGAATGGAGGGATCCCGAGCTTATATCTCTATGCTGAGGTTTGTGTCGACAGAATGGAGGGATCCCGAGCTTATATATCTATGCCGAGGTTCATGTCGACAGAATGGAGGGATCCCGAGCTTATATATCTATGCTGAGGTTCGTGTTGAAAGAATGGAGGGATCCCGAGCTTATGTATCTATGCTGAGGTTCGTATCGACAGAATGGAGGGATCCCGAGCTTATATATCTATGCTGAGGTTCATGTCGACAGAATGGAGGGATCCCGAGTTTATATATCTATGCTGAGGTTCATGTCGACAGAATGGAGGGATCCCGAGCTTATATATCTATGCTGAGGTTCATGTCGACAGAATGGAGGGATCCCGAGCTTATATATCTATGCTGAGGTTCGTGTTGAAAGAATGGAGGGATCCCGAGCTTATGTATCTATGCTGAGGTTCGTATCGACAGAATGGAGGGATCCCGAGCTTATATATCTATGCTGAGGTTCATGTCGACAGAATGGAGGGATCCCGAGTTTATATATCTATGCTGAGGTTCATGTCGACAGAATGGAGGGATCCCGAGCTTATATATCTATGCTGAGGTTCATGTCGACAGAATGGAGGGATCCCGAGTTTATATATCTATGCTGAGGTTCATGTCGACAGAATGGAGGGATCCCGAGCTTATATATCTATGCTGAGGTTCGTGTTGAAAGAATGGAGGGATCCCGAGCTTATGTATCTATGCTGAGGTTCGTATCGACAGAATGGAGGGATCCCGAGCTTATATATCTATGCTGAGGTTCATGTCGACAGAATGGAGGGATCCCGAGTTTATATATCTATGCTGAGGTTCATGTCGACAGAATGGAGGGATCCCGAGTTTATATATCTATGCTGAGGTTCATGTCGACAGAATGGAGGGATCCCGAGCTTATATATCTATGCTGAGGTTCGTGTTGAAAGAATGGAGGGATCCCGAGCTTATGTATCTATGCTGAGGTTCGTATCGACAGAATGGAGGGATCCCGAGCTTATATATCTATGCTGAGGTTCGTGTCGACAGAATGGAAGGACCCCGAGCTTATATATCTATGCTGAGGTTCGTATCGACAGAATGGAGGGATCCCGAGCTTATATATCTATGCTGAGGTTCGTGTCAACAGAATGGAGGGATCCCGAGCTTATATATCTATGTCAGGCCAAGAGCCTATCTCTATACCGCAGTTCTAAGCAACAAAAAGAAAATAGCATATATTCATGGCAAAGTTTATGTCGAAATTCTACCCTTTGAAAGGCGAAGTCATCTGTGTCGGAGTTGGTGCAATATCCTGCAGCCCAGAAGGGCTCTGTTCTATTGCAGCTGAGGCAGCAGTGCAGGAAGTAGCCTGACAGCAAGAACATGATATCGGCAGACGGTCAGACCAACAAGTCGGCATATAAGAGTGAATACTGATGGCCTCACAGGGAGCAAAAATCAAATCAAGGGTATTTATGACCCCTTGCATGTGTAGGGTCTATCGCCTATTGGGGGAGAGCCAGCTCCCCCATGTCCCCCATGAATCTCATAGCCGCAGCACCGGTTACATCCTTGGCTTCAGTAATGAAATCTCCCACAATCCAAAAACAGCCATAACGGGGTTGAAGCTCTGCAGCAAATTCAACAAAAGCTTCCATATAGCTGGGGTCATTACCTGGAGGCCAATAGATCTCGCGCCTTGAAACACTTGTGCATAGGCGCGTTACAAATGCCATATCATATCATATCATAGAATATGCTGCCTGTGGGGGGGTAGAGTGAAATGAACAAGCATGGGTTACATTTTTATGCCATGGTTTAGTGGTATAATACTACCACAAAACAGATTTTTTTAACTGACAGCCACCCCAGCTCCCAAAGGAGCTGCAATTAGGTCGTATAACCAGGGGGCAGCAACTGGACCACCAGTGGCCCAGAAGACTCACTCTGCCAGGTCTCTGTGATGAAAACAAGAGCAGGCTGGGAGTCACTAGGTAAGTCCTTACACTGGGCAGCGCGAGCCCCGAAAGATCATGCCTTCAGTAATAAACATTGAGGATTCCAAGGAGCAAAAACTGGGCGCACTGAATAGTTTAGACCCTTAAAATGGCTCGGAAGCAAATACAGCCATCAATGCTGATAACCTAAACATTAACACTTCTTAGGGATGTGTCCAAGACAATGGTTATCCCACTGATTGACTATTAATCAAGTGCTTTCCATTTACATGCTCTGTTGATAACAAAGGGAGTGGTAAGTGTTTGGCAGGCTGCAAACCTGCCTATCACAGGCTTTAGTCTTGGGAGGATAGCTCAGGGCAACGCGCTCGCCTTGGAAACAAGATAACACAGAGCAACACAGGTTCGATTCCCGGGTTTGAGCTTAGAAACCTCTGGATATTAAGCGTGTTATAAATAACCAATTACAATTACGTCACAGCAACAGCAAGGGAGGGTTTGGGGGACCCTATGAGCATGACGTCCTGTGTCACTCCAAAGGTAGACCATGCCATGCGCCAGCCCGGAATCCCTTACCTTTCAGTGAGTTTTAGAGCTTAAGAAAAGGGTGTTCTCAACTCACCCACCATGGAATGTCTTGCCTGTGCAATGCTGCTACCTTAAATTTGCTGAACCAGGGTAAAGCAGGGATGCCTGTGCATGTCACTAATCCAAATCACCTACTTGGTCCCCCTCTTCCCACTCCTGCTAGACCACCCTGATCTCATGGCTCCCTATTTCCTTTTTTATTACATTTTTGTATTTGATGACACTGTATTGGTGCCTTGTGAAACTCCACAGAGTTCACCTGGGGTGCAGTGGAGCCGATAGGTATTCAAGGCTATAGTCAGACCTCCTGGAGCTTCTGTGCTCTCAACTCTGTCTTCCCACAACTTCTGTAACCCTTCAACATCTCTTTTCTCCTTTAAATGTGTTTTTTTTCAATTCCGTCCTTGCCGCTGTGCCAGGACAGCTCTGAAAATAGTGGTCCTGTCGCGTGCCGCAGACGACACCGGTAATGCAGATTGGGTCCTGGCCCGTCCACCGGCCGTCTTTTGAGCATGGGGACATTGCGATGCGAGGTCAGAACGCCCTGCGTTCACCGCCACTCCGCTGCTCGCTCGCCGCAGGGTTCCTCGCTTCCCTTGCCGGACGGCGCTGTGCCACCATGCAAATCCATGCCACCAACAAATAGCACTCACGCGCCAATACCCCCAATACATGCTAATCCCAAAAGACTCACTACTAACAACGGAAACACATGTTAATGTTAAAGGATATTTGTACCGTGCACTATCACCACCGGAGTGGTCCCCGGGCGCTCTGGCGGCTCTGAAAAAGGGAGAAGGGGGGGTAAGTTAGTGGGAATAAGCTGGAAAAGTGCAAGAGAGCAGTGATGTGCTGTTGGCAGCCTCAGCCCGGTGGGTCCGTTGGCTGGGCTTGGGGAGTTTTATGGTCAGTAGTCGTTGTGTGCTGTTGTGCAAGTCTATGTGTGGTTTGTTTTGTTGTTGCAATGTAGTGAAGTTTGTGCGGATTGCTGTGTTTTAGGGTTGTGGTTGTGTTTGGTTAGAGTTTGAGAGGTTTATGCAGAGGGATGAAATTGTTAGTGGATTGGTTAGTTGGTATTGCTGTCCTTGCAATTGTGTCTAGGTGGGATGCTTGCTATCATTCACTATTCCATCCGAGTGTGGCACTTGCTAAACTTCAGTATTCTGTCTAGATGTGAGGCAGGCTAGTGATCACGATTCTATCAGGTGTGGCACTTGTCATCATTCACCGTTTCATTTAAGTGTGGCTCATGCTAACATTCCTAATCCTACCTAGATGTGACGGAAGCTAGAGTTGAGAACTCCATCTAAGTGTGGCACATGCTAACATTCAGATTCTATCTAGATGCGGCGCAAGCTAAAGCTTAAGAATTCCATCTAAGTGTGGCACATGCTAACATTCATATTCTATCTAGATGCGGCGCAAGCTAAAGCTTAAGAATTCCATCTAAGTGTGGCACATGCTAACATTCATATTCTATCTAGATGCGGCGCAAGCTAAAGCTTAAGAATTTCATCTAAGTGTGGCACATGCTAACATTCATATTCTATCTAGATGCGGCGCAAGCTAAAGCTTAAGAATTTCATCTAAGTGTGGCACATGCTAACATTCATATTCTATCTAGATGCGGCGCAAGCTAAAGCTTAAGAATTCCATCTAAGTGTGGCACATGCTAACATTCATATTCTATCTAGATGCGGCGCAAGCTAAAACTTAAGAATTTCATCTAAGTGTGGCACATGCTAACATTCATATTCTATCTAGATGCGGCGCAAGCTAAAGCTTAAGAATTCCATCTAAGTGTGGCACATGCTAACATTCATATTCTATCTAGATGCGGCGCAAGCTAAAGCTTAAGAATTCCATCTAAGTGTGGCACATGCTAACATTCATATTCTATCTAGATGCGGCGCAAGCTAAAGCTTAAGAATTTCATCTAAGTGTGGCACATGCTAACATTCATATTCTATCTAGATGCGGCGCAAGCTAAAGCTTAAGAATTTCATCATATAACCACATAAGTTTAACCAACCATATAAAAAAAGAAATCTGTGAAAATCTGTGGGATACTTATCTATGTGAGAGCAGCAAAGAAAGAGGAAGGACTCAGTGAAGGTGGGTCTTATGAGGCTTGGAGGGGCAGGTCTACGGTGGCCTCAGGAGGACTTTTCAATTGTACTACAGAACCTCATTCATTGTCTGAAGTTTGTTGTTCATTGTAGTTCTCAGGAATGTTGTTTTGCTTTGCTGCTGTGAGAGCAAGTAAAGGAAATTGAAGCATAATGCTCGCCTCCGGTATTGCCATAGAATTCATTGTGGAAATGCAACAAACTCGGAAGCTTATAGCAGACGAAACACCGTAAAGTATCATGAGGCCCCAAATGTTTGCATTTGCTGACCTCAAGTGGCTAAAATAAAGAACTGCCTGTACTACATTTCTGAAGGCGTCACTTTTTTTCTACTTCAAACCAGCATAGAGTATGGTTATTATGTGGCTGACTAAACAATTCCCCAGTGAGAAATGAAGTCCAAAACCTCTAAGGGGCCACACAATGTGTGACCATTCCATAAAGGATTTGATTTTTTACTTTTGTAGATTTGGCAGAGCCAGCATTATGCCAACTGTTTCCATATATTCGGACAGAGTTCAGTTGAACAAATGGACTTAGTAGGGCATGCCAACCACTCAATACGGTGTATATCCTGCATGCAGAGTAGCGCATTCCAAACATTCAGTGCAGTGTATATCCTGCATGCAGAGTAGCGCATTCCAAACATTCAATGCAGTGTATATCCTGCATGCAGAGTAGCGCATTCCAAACATTCAGTGCAGTGTATATCCTGCATGCAGCGTACAGCATTCCAAACACTCAATGCAGTGTATATCTTGCAGAGTAGAGCATTCCAAACATTCAATACAGTGCATATTCTGCATTCAGAGTAGAGCATTCCAAACATTCAATGCAGTGTATATCCTGCATGCAGAGTAGAGATTTCCAAACATTCAATGCAGTGTATATTCTGCATTCAGAGAAGAGCACTCCAAATATTCAATGCAGTTCATATTCTGCATTCAGAGTAGAACATTCCAAACATTCAATGCAGTGTATATCCTGCATGCAGAGCAGCGCATTCCAAACATTCAGTGCAGTGTATATCCTGCATGCAGAGTACAGCATTCCAAACACTCAATGCAGTGTATATCTTGAAGAGTAGGTCATTCCAAACATTCAATGCAGTGCATATTCTGCATTCAGAGTAGAGCATTCCAAACATTCAATGCAGTGTATATCCTGCATGCAGAGTAGAGATTTCCAAACATTCAATGCACTGTACATCCTGCATTCAGAGTAGAGCATTCCAAATATTTAATGTGGTATATATGCTGCATTCAGAGTAGAGCATTCCAAACATTTAATGTGGTGTACATTCTGTATACAATGCAGTGTATATGCTGTATACAAAGCAGAGCATTCCAAACATTCAATGCAGTGTATATCCTGCATGCAGAGTAGAGATTTTCAAACATTCAATGCAGTGTATATTCTGCATTCAGAGAAGAGCACTCCAAATATTCAATGCAGTGCATATTCTGCATTCAGAGTAGAGCATTCCAAACATTCAATGCAGTGTATGTCCTGCATGCAGAGTAGAGATTTCCAAATATTCAATGCAGTGTACATCCTGCATTCAGAGTAGAGCCTTCCAAACATTCAATGCAGTGTACATCCTGCATTCAGAGTAGAGCATTCCAAACATTCAATGCACTGTACATCCTGCATTCAGAGTAGAGCATTCCAAATATTTAATGTGGTATATATGCTGCATTCAGAGTAGAGCATTCCAAACATTTAATGTGGTGTACATTCTGTATACAATGCAGTGTATATTCTGTATACAAAGCAGAGAATTCCAAACATTCAATGCAGTGTATATCCTGCATACAAAGTAGAGCATTCCATATATTTCATTTGGTGTATGGTCTGCATGGGAATGCGAGTGTGTGCACCGAGGCCTCGCAGAGCATGAATGTCATAAAATTTCACACTAAAATCAGAAGGTAAGTGGCACAGAGAGTGCATTGCCACAGGGTACAACGCAGGGCACACAAGGACTGTACCTAGAAATGTATAATGCCTACACAAAAGACAAATCTATTGGCTATGTCAATTGTTGTTTTACTCGCCTGCATGTTACACCCATCAGACTGAGAAGTCCCAAACAGACGAAATCCTGTCTGTGATTATTGAACAGTTTTGACAGATGTCTGTCATTGCCTGCAAAGTATTGTTGAAAATGGCTTTACCTTATGACACGCCACTATTCTGAGCTTTTACTCTCATGCTTCCGGAGTTGTACGCTTTTGTCTTCATGTGTGGTGAAAAGGTGTGGAGAGATAGTGAGACAGGCACGTAGATTTATATTCCCTAGATACATGCCTTTTCAATCACTCACACAGGGACCTTCGAAGAGTGCCAGAGTGTGACACAAAACATCAGCTTTTTACTGAGTTCTGTGCTCCCTTTTTCCATAAAAATAAATATTTAAAGTGGCCATAGTACAATATGGTGAATTCAGAGATTGACAGACTAACCGAACCCACGGAGACTATGATCGGATATATGAGTGTGTACCAATGGCATTTATAAAGCATGTACCCAGCTGGGAAGCCACAGAGTTTGGTACGTAGGGGACACACAGGGGAAGGGCACAGGGGATGCAGTGGAACAGGGGAGCATGGCAGGGGGGAGCTCCTGAAGGGGAGAAGTAGAGTTCAGTGACGCGGTCAACGCTTGGCCAGACGTATCCAGAGATGGTGATTTTCCGCAGCTAGGTAGAGCGGTGTTTGGGTTGTGACTGCTTGTAGGTGATGCAGGCTGTCTTGAACATGAGGTTTTACAAAGGTAGCGGGCGCCCCTCTCTCGCAAGAACAGACATGATAACCTGTTCAGTGGTTATTAACCACTTGAGAGTTCGCAGCCACTGCTTTTACTCACTGTGCCTTTCACAGATGGGAAATATCCATTTGCATATCAGTCTTTGTCCTGCCCAGGGGCAGTCCAGCACCGAAATACAATGGCAATTCCAATCTGAACGAGAGTACCACCAGCAACCCCATACACGTGTTTCACCCTTGTTGGGGATCATCAGTGAGGTGAAGCTGATGCCTCTCTAAGCACAGTGAGAGGGAGACCACGTCTGGTTGCCCCCAGGAGACCTAGGGTTACCAATCCCAGGTTCCTTAACAAATAGTTTTACAAAGGTAGCGGGCGCCCCTCTCTCGCAAGAACAGACATGATAACCTGTTCAGTGGTTATTAACCACTTGAGAGTTCGCAGCCACTGCTTTTACTCACTGTGCCTTTCACAGATGGGAAATATCCATTTGCATATCAGTCTTTGTCCTGCCCAGGGGCAGTCCAGCACCGAAATACAATGGCAATTCCAATCTGAACGAGAGTACCACCAGCAACCCCATACACGTGTTTCACCCTTGTTGGGGATCATCAGTGAGGTGAAGCTGATGCCTCTCTAAGCACAGTGAGAGGGAGACCACGTCTGGTTGCCCCCAGGAGACCTAGGGTTACCAATCCCAGGTTCCTTAACAAATAGTTTTACAAAGGTAGCGGGCGCCCCTCTCTCGCAAGAACAGACATGATAACCTGTTCAGTGGTTATTAACCACTTGAGAGTTCGCAGCCACTGCTTTTACTCACTGTGCCTTTCACAGATGGGAAATATCCATTTGCATATCAGTCTTTGTCCTGCCCAGGGGCAGTCCAGCACCGAAATACAATGGCAATTCCAATCTGAACGAGAGTACCACCAGCAACCCCATACACGTTTTTCACCCTTGTTGGGGATCATCAGTGAGGTGAAGCTGATGCCTCTCTAAGCACAGTGAGAGGGAGACCACGTCTGGTTGCCCCCAGGAGACCTACGGTTACCAATCCCAGGTTCCTTAACAAATAGTTTTACAAAGGTAGCGGGCGCCCCTCTCTCGCAAGAACAGACATGATAACCTGTTCAGTGGTTATTAACCACTTGAGAGTTCGCAGCCACTGCTTTTACTCACTGTGCCTTTCACAGATGGGAAATATCCATTTGCATATCAGTCTTTGTCCTGCCCAGGGGCAGTCCAGCACCGAAATACAATGGCAATTCCAATCTGAACGAGAGTACCACCAGCAACCCCATACACGTGTTTCACCCTTGTTGGGGATCAACAGTGAGGTGAAGCTGATGCATCTCTAAGCACAGTGAGAGGGAGACCACGTCTGGTTGCCCCCAGGAGACCTAGGGTTACCAATCCCAGGTTCCTTAACAAATAGTTTTACAAAGGTAGCGGGCGCCCCTCTCTCGCAAGAACAGACATGATAACCTGTTCAGTGGTTATTAACCACTTGAGAGTTCGCAGCCACTGCTTTTACTCACTGTGCCTTTCACAGATGGGAAATATCCATTTGCATATCAGTCTTTGAACAGGTTATCAGGCCTTGTTCTGTCGAGAGAGGGGCGCCCGCTACCTTTGCAAACTGTCTTGAACATGATGCGTGCTTGAAGGGGTAGCCAGTGCAGTACCTTGGGATCGGGTGTGATGCGGTTGAGGTTTCTTAGTCCTGTGATGAGGCGGGCTGCAGCATGCTGGACACTTTCAGAGTTGCTGAAGGTGGCATCCCCTGAGAGCAGGTCATCGCCACCACCCAGGGGGGAGATGACCAGGGCTTGGACAACTGTCCTGAAACTCAGGGCTCAGGATGATGGGCTTGACTTTGCAGCAGCGGAGATCAAGCTGGTACTGCGCTGCTTGGGTCTTCTTGGCCTCACCCAATCAAATCTGCCGCCACATGGTGCACAGCAGGGACCAAGAAGGACTCCAAGACCTTGCACTTTGTTCAAGTGTTTACTAAGGATTGTATAAAGAGGTAACAGGGAATTTTCCATCCAAAGGAAAGTGTGATCAGAGTAACATGAAACAGCAAGTCTTCTGAAGGCGGTGGTCCTTCTCTCTGGCTGCCAGCCCCCTCCGCACTGGTGTCACGGTCTGCGTCCTTAGAGCACCCCGGCGGTTATGCCACCTCCCTGCTCTACTGCGGCGAGCTCGCGGGGTTCCAGAGTCCTCTTGTTTCTCATCAGTTAAGGTCCCAGGGATTTCGCACTACCTCTTTCCTCCCCGTCTTTGGAGGCTCACAGGGTTCCCAACCCCTCTTTTTTCCTTGTCTCTATGTGCAGACTTTCTGGGGTCGCGTACCCCTGGGCTGCTGCTACTACCGTTCTTCAAAGTCCTGAACGACCAACTTCTTGGTTGAAGCTGGCAAGGAGCGAAAGAGAGGGATTCCTTGAGCACCCAGACCGAAGCTGGGAGACCGTATGTCACTCGCCTTTCAACTGGCCATGGTCATCGTAAACCCCTCGCACACTCCCTCCCACTGTCTGGGCCAACATGGCCCACTGGCTCCTCCCTATTCAGGCTGGCTAGGCCATGACCTTCTCTCTTAATTGCTCTCCTCTAAACTTCCTCTACCTCCTCTGCACCAGTCTCTCCCCCACCGTCCTTGCTCCAGTTATCACAACCTCTTTCCTTCTTACCCCTCTTCCTACTACCTCCTTCCCCCCTCTTGTAATCACCTTTTTGTGCTTCACATCAGATTTGACCTCCTACCCTCTTCTTTGCTGTCACCACATTCTTCCACTCTACTCTGGTTTTTGCCTACTCCCTCCTTTCCTCCCATGTTATTGCCTCCTTCCATGCCATTCCGGCTTAAAGCTGTTCCCTCCTTCACGCTAATGGTACTGTCTCCTTGCACTCCACTCCAGGTTTTACCTAATTTCTTCTAGCAGGCTTGTTAACTCCAGACCTCGAGGGTCGGATCCATGCCGGATTTTCATGATGACCCTCATTAATATTCATAGGATAATTTGCATACAACAATTCTACATGTATTCTCATGAATATTAATGAGGGATATCATGAAAGCCCGTCAGGTTTCCCACCACCGGGGCCTGGAGTTGGACAACCCTGCTTTAAGATCACTGCCGCCTTCTTCTTCAGTCCAGGTTTTACCTCATTCCTCCTTTCCCCCAAGGGCTTGCACCCGTGAATAGTTGGGGGGTGGGAGGGGCTGGGATTGTCTGTGGCTTTATCCTTCCTGTGGGTCAGTGTAAGGCTGCAGGAGCCAGCGTCAGTCTATATCAGTGGTATTCAAACTGTGGGTCGCGACCCCCTAGGGGTCCGCGGGTGCATCCCAGGGGGGCCCTGAGAGCTCAGCATGAAAAAAGATTTTTTTTTTTTTTTTTTTAGATTGGAAGAAATGGGCAGGGGTGGCCCACATGGGCGGGCTGAAGCATGAAACTGTCTCAGGCAACAATGAAAAAGTGGCCCACAGTTGTAAATGGATATTCATTCCTTTAGTCACAGACTGGGCCTCATTACTACTATGGCGGACCAGTAACAACGGTGCTGGTAAGCTACCGGCACCGTTGCTACCGTTCCGCCATAGTAAGAGTTGTGCTCGTGGGTGCTTGACAGCCCCCGCCAGGTCTGACCTCAGCTCGTTGGATGCACCAGCACCGTTATTAATGGTGCCGGTGCATCCGAGCTCCCCCTTCCCATTTGAGCCATATGGGGCTCAAATGGGAATGGGGATCTACCGGCACCTTCGAAAGGGCAATTATCATGTCCGCCTAACTCGGCATGACCTAGTAATTGCCCATTCACGGGTGCCAGACCCGGATGCAACTCCAGTGGCAGCCGTGCCGGTTTTACCGGCACAGCTACTACCAGAGTAGTTATGAAGCCCACTGTTTCAATAGTACCCAAAGGGGTGCTTTGTGTTAAAATGTAAGTAAATTGTGATATATTCAGCAACAATGGTCAACATTACTAACTGCATAGTGGCCCCTCACCTATTATGGAGGAGCTAAGGAGCCAGCCCAGTGAAACAGTGAGCACTCCCTCAGCTGCTTTATCCAGCTAATGGAGTGCTCCTGGGCTGGCTGAACTGTCAAAGGGAAACACTGTTTCCCTTTGACAGTTCAGTTTAGTTCCCCAGCCGCACATGCTCACTGAGCCATGCAAGTGCTGGGGCGTTTTGCTTCGCCAGCATTGCATAGCTCATTGGAAATGCTGGCTGGGGCACTGCATGTCTGTATGTCCGAGGGGGAGCTCCTGCGCCTCCTCGCACATACGGACAGAGCAGCTGGAGCAGCACCCACACACAGGCCAATGCAGAAGGTACGTTTATGTTCATTGTTTTTATTTAAACATGTGTATGGATGCGTTATGAGTGAGTGTATGGTGATGGATGCTCATGTGAATGATAGAGTGATTGCTGTATGAATGTGCAGCGCCTTGCATATACACATAATCATGTTCATTGTGTTAGGACCAGTGGGGCCCAGGGGACAGGGATGGTATCTTTTTACCGGACATCTATCATTCAAAACCCTCTGCCTTGTCCACAAGGCTTTCTGGGGCCTCGGTCCAAAATACCTTCAGCTATTCCTCCGCAAATACCTCCCCTCTCAAGCTCTTCACTCCTCTACCTCCAACTCCCTCAGGGTCAGTCGTTTATCAAAGAAACGAGCTGGGGGTAGATCTCCGTCTTCGGCTGGGGCCTCCCTCTGGAACAGCGCCCTGCCACTCTAAAACTTGAGGAGAACCATCTTTCTTCCTGCACTTATCAGACCTACCCTGTCTGCTGCCTTAAACGTAGCACTTGCAAATTGCTGGCTGCACTACCACTGTTTGTTGCCTTTATTATTTATTTATTGTTATTTATCTGTTTCTCCTCTGCTTCGCACTTTCCACTTCTCCCCCCTTCCATGCACTTTTCCCCTCACACTTGCGCGTTCTCAATGTCACTGGGCCTAGTAAGATCGCTGTTTTATTCTCCTCTGTTCCCCTTCCTTGCCTTGTCACGCTCTGAAACACTTGTGTACGAGTGCGATAGAAATAAAATATCAATGCCTGCCCCCTGGACTCCCAGCAACAATTGCAAACTGTTTGGCTACTTACCCATTTTTTGTTAAAAGTATGCTCTACAATGCAACATTTTAACCTATTATTTAAAAAAAAATTCACAGGGGGAAACCCCCCCGAACCTCCCCTTAATGCCCCTCCGCTTAAAAAAGATTCACCAGCCGCCACTGGCCCTCAGACTGTGTTGGGAACGGGATGGGGGAACCGAGGGACTATGGTGGGAGCACAATGGGCGGGAACCATGGGATAGTGATGGGAGCAGAGTGGGGAGAGCCCTGGGTGTGTGATGGGGTGGGGAGAGACCAGCGACTGGGTAGGAGTGGGATGAGGGAGCCCAGCGACTTTGATGGGAGCAGGTGACGGCACGCAATATATACTGTCCATTTGGCATTTCTGGGGGGTCCCGACCTGCCCAAATTTTGCTCAGGGGGGCCCTGGCCAAAAAGGTTTGAAGACCACTATATAGACCCAGGCAGCTGTTCTGGAACCCCCTCGTCCATGCAATGTGCCAGGGAGATCTGCATGTGTGTGGTGGCTGCTTGGGACTAGCTTTTGGACTGGTAATGTTATTGTGGAAGGGCTAGGGGTGTTCCCTTTGTCTTTTCCCCATGCTGTATATGCTGTGCATTGCACTCACGGCTTGCAGGCTCTCAGCCCAGCGGGAACACCCATCCTGCTTAACCACAGCAATCGGGGAGCACCAGCGATGCAGTAAAGGACTCTGCACCTGTGGGGCTGGAATTGGAAGTGCGGGCGACCCTGCGAGTCGAGAATGGAGACTGTAAAGATGTGGGTATCGTGGCCAGCCCGTGCGCATGCGTCGAAAAATTGTATTGTTATGGGTATGTTGGTTTTGTGAAGCCGCACCTTGGTTCAAAAACATACAGAGTGCTACAAGTCCTTAGTAACAACAAAATATTCCAGGGTTCAAAGGTGAGGGGAGCTGGGAGCTATGTTACTCCTGCGTGTAGCCTAGAAGAGCCTGGCTAGCCTGACACCAACAACTTCCAGGAGATACTTTTGGCTCCTCAGGCCAACTGATGCCTAACAAACGCAACTATGTGAATTTAACTCTGCACATTTGGGGCAATCTATAAATAATCATTAGGACATATCTATATGACATTTAAATTATAAGGAGTCGTTAAATAATTGCCAAATTGATAGGATTTCAACTTATGTGGAAGTTTGATTTACAGAACGCTATGCGCTAGCTCCTCGTTCGCCAGTGGTAGCTTCTGGCCACTGGTTAATGCTAGATACCTGGGAGCTGCTTTTAGCCACTGGTTAATGCTGGATACCCCAGAGCTGCTTTTAGCTCCTGCTTATCCATCCAGCAGTAGCTCCTGGTCACTGGTTAATGCTGGATGCCCCTGAGCTGCTTTTAGCTCTCGCTTATCCATCCAGCAGTAGCTCCTGGCCACTGGTTAATGCTGGATACCCCAGAGATGCATTTAGCTCTCGCTTATCCATCCAGCAGTAGCTCCTGACCACTGGTTAATGCTGGATACCCTGGAGATGCTTTTAGCTCCTGCTTAGCCATCCAGCAGTAGTTCCTGGCCACTGGTTAATGCTGGATACCCGGGGGCTGCTTTTAGCTCCTGCTTATCCATCCAGCAGTAGCTCCTGGTCACTGGTTAATGCTGGATGCCCTTGAGCTGCTTTTAGCTCTCGCTTATCCATCCAGCAGTAGCTCCTGGCCACTGGTTAATGCTGGATACCCCAGAGATGCATTTAGCTCTCGCTTATCCATCCAGCAGTAGCTCCTGGCCACTGGTTAATGCTGGATACCCTGGAGATGCTTTTAGCTCCTGCTTATCCATCCAGCAGTAGCTCCTGGCCACTGGTTAATGCTGGATACCCCGGAGCGGCTTTTAGCTCTCGCTTATCCATCCAGCAGTAGCTCCTGGCCACTGGTTAATGCTGGATACCCCAGAGCGGCTTTTAGCTCTCGCTTATCCATCCAGCAGTAGCTCCTGGCCGCTGGTTAATGCTTTGATACCCCGGAGCTGCTTTTAGCTCCTGGCCACTGGTTAATGCTGGATACCCCTGAGCTGCTTTTAGCTCCTGCTTATCCATCCAGCAGTAGCTCCTGGTCACTGGGTAATGCTGGATACCCTGGAACTACTTTTAGCTCCTGCTTATCCTTCCAGCAGTAGCTCCTGGCCACTAGTTAATGCTGGATACCTCAGAGCTGCTTTTAGCTCCTGCCTATCCATCCAGCAGTAGCTCCTGGTCACTGGATAATGCTGGATACCACAGTGCTGCTTTTAGCCACTGGTTAATGCTGGATACCCCGGAGCTGCATTTAGCTCCGGCTTATCCATCCAGCAGTAGCTCCTGCTCACTGGTTAATGCTGGATACCCCAGAGCTGCTTTTAGCTCTCGCTTAGCCATCCAGCAGTAGCTCCTGGCCACTGGTTAATGCTGGATACCCCAGAGCTGCTTTTAGCTCCTGCTTATCCTTCCAGCAGTAGCTTCTGGTTAATGCTGGATACCCTGGAGCTACTTTTAGCTCCTGCTTATCCTTCCAGCAGTAGCTCCTGACCACTGGTTAATGCTGGATACCTCAGAGCTGCTTTTAGCTCCTGCTTATCCTTCTAGCAGTAGCTCCTGGTCCCTGGTTAATGCTGGATACCCCGGAGCTGCATTTAGCTCCTGCTTATCCACCCAGCAGTAGCTTCTGGTTAATGCTGGATACCCTGGAGCTACTTTTAGCTCCTGCTTATCCTTCCAGCAGTAGCTCCTGGCCACTGGTTAATACTGGATACCACAGTGCTGCTTTAAGCTCCTGCCTATCGATCCCTGCCTTTCCTTCAATTATTTTAGCAACTACTTGTTCAGTAGTGCTAGGCCACAGGCGTGGGAGATACGAAGAGAGTTTGGCAATGTAAAAATAAAACCGGAGAGAATGGATCATTTGTAAGCTTAGGTTCATATAGAACTGGCTGCGAAAAGCTGCGACCCAAATTAAATTCAGCCAACGGCTGCAATGTAATAGTTGGCAAGATAGCAGTTGAAATGGAGTAATGGGGCCCATCTGACCCCCTGCAGTCTCCACTGTGGCCTTCTTAACAGTACGTATGAGCCCAGCCTGTCCAGGGGTTTGAGGATTTGGGGGTGAGCTGCTGCGAGTGTAAGGGGCTCTAGTGCAGCCATGGCGGAGAGGCGTCTGTGCCATGGCACCAGGGCGAGAGCGAGGAGGGGTCTGCATCTTGACACGTGTGTGCCCCGCACTTGCCCACTCGCCTTAAGAAGGAACAAGGGAAAGAGGTTTTGGGACAAAAGACCCTGGATAAAGAAGAGGAGGGAAAGGGGGGGGGGGGGAAGGGACGAAGAAAGAAATGAAGACGAGGCTCAACATCACCGCCAGAGACTCGAGAGAGCAAAACTATGGGACCGACTTCTGAGGATGGAGGTCAGCTTGGAGAGCCTGAAAGGAAGAGCACATAATGAGGAGAAGGATAAGATGCCAGGAGAGGAAAAAGACACAGAAGGAGGACTGTGGGGAGAGTTTGGCAGCATGGTTGCAGGAACACAGGCAGGCAGCACAGGCCCCTGGAGCCTCCCTGCTTGGGGAAAACAGAAATCCCCCCCCCCCCCCCCACCCCCGAGTCCTGAATTATAATTCCAGAGTTTTGCCACACAGGAGCACTTGCTAAGCCCATCACACTGCCAGACACTACTCTGTAATAAACTAACTACTGCTTCACAGACAGCACGCCTACGTGATGCCAGACCGATTTAGATCTGGTTTCTGCAATCCCGATCTATGATCCACCTTGATGGATCAACAAACACACTGAGCGATCCCAAAACATTTCCGCCCACCTCCCTCTTCTGAAGCATGTATCCAGCCTCCGTATCCTTTTCTCCTCCCTACTCCTTTCCCGCCACAGACTACGGTCTGGAAACCCCAGACAGGGGCCCAGCGCTGAAGCCTCCAGGCACAGAACACGTGTTGCAGTGTAAAAACCAGTGAGTGAGAAAAACCCAAGATGGCTTTTTAACGAGCCGCAAATAACAGTGGAAAAAACATCGAGACACCCTTTCCACTGCACCTAATACCTCGGTACGCCTCATTTCGGGGCGATGCGCCCCTGTGGCCGCAGAGCCCATTTTGGCGCAGCCACAGTGGCAGAAGGCCATTTGGGCCCTGGCTATTTAGCGTGAGCACAGTTTAGACCCAGCTGACATTGCAGCATGTGTGTAAATGTCCCTCTTATATCCCTCAGGGTACGACGTCCTTTCATTGCGGGATGTTTTTTACCGCAAACTTATTTACGCAAAAAACCATCACATTTTTTAGGGGGGGGTTTAGAAAATTATATATATATATATATATGGGGTGTGGGTGTTTGGGAATATATAAAACATTAAAGGGAATCAGTGGATTGGGGTTGTAACCCCCCCTAAAAATAATGTAAAACAAATTCGATGGGTTTTATCGTTAAAAAAACCACGGTAAAAAACCCACGAAAAAACATCCCACAATGAAATGACAGGGAACCCTCACATCAACTGCAATTACACGCGAGACAGCACTTTACATTTTAGAGGCATATTTGGTTAACATTGCATGTTAAAATGGCACTTTACACCTGATATGCTAACGTTACTTACATTCCAATGCATTTACGGTTTCAGGCAAATGACACGTTTTGACGCAGCTGACTGCTACAGTCATTTTGTATTTATCGGCTATTTGTTGTGCGTCGAGTGATTTGTCATACCAGTTAAAAATCTGTTGGAATGATAAACGATTTTGACATGGGTCTCGCGTCATCCAATATGGGGCGAGTAGCATTCACACATGCAACTACCCAACTTACAGCAGTAGATTCCACTCAAGGCTCAGCGCCGAAACATCCGCGTGCCTAAAGGTCCCTGCAGCAAAACAGCCGTGTTGAAACATCTGGCGCCCAAATGGTCGCTCCTAAACGTCCAACTCCACTAATACCGACATACATACATTTAGCATCTATGGTCTCACAGTGCCATCTAGTGGATTTGACATTAGTACAAATCCATTTGTACAAATGTTTCTACAGTCTTTTAATTACAAGCTACTCACCGTAGTGACTAACGTACTCTTAGTCCATAGTCCCCTTTTCTCCATACTGTATGGGCGTCCCTTCCAGTCCCTTCCAAGGGATGGGAGACGGAACCTTTTTCACCAGACAAAACCTTCTTCCCCTTTAAATTTAGCGGCACACAGGGGTGCGGCCCTGGGAACATGCGCTGCCCTGACTCAACCTCCGGTGCCACATCTCAGTCCCCATAGACGCGTCGACAAAAGATTAACATTGCCTAATGATGTATAAAGATGTGAAGGCAGGCGCTCTGTTACCAGTCTTTAGCTTCTCCTCCTAACGCACTTTTTTATGACTTCATCAATCTTCAGGGAGGCTGCGTTACTTTGATTTTTCAGGCAGGTCTGCATTTCTGTTTCAGGTGTGACAAGTTAATTAGCTCTGAGGATTCTGGTACTTGTATTTTTCGCACTTGATTTTGCTGGCAGGTGACTGGAAACAACTCCCTCCATAGCACAAATCTTCCCTTGATGGGGGGGAGGGGGAAAGCCATGGTCGTGGCTCTCCAATGTAAGGCATGATGGACCTGCTGCATCAAGGGGAAGATTTGTGATATGGAGGGAGTTGTTTCCAGCCACCTGCAAGAAAACTTAAGTGGAAAAAATACAAGTACCAGAATCCCTAGAGTCAATTAACTTGCCACACCTGAAAGAGAAATGAAGACACGCCTGAAAAAGCAAAGAAACACAGCCTCCCTGAAGATTGATGAGTCATGAAAACATGCATTTGGAGGAGAAGCTAATGCAGGAAAACTTGACTAGTAACAGAGCGCCTGCCTTGTCACCAATTCTTAAACATTGCCTAATGACACCTGTTTTATTAGGGGGGAGGATGGAGGGACGTATGGAGGAAAGGGGACTATGGACTAAGAGTACGCTAGTCACTACGGTGAGTAACTTATAATTACTCTTACGTCCCATCCCCTTTCCTCCATACTGCGTGGACGATTACAAATGAGTGTAGCCCCAGAGAGGAGACAATCCTTAAGCAACCAGGTTTCTAAGAACAGCCTGTCCGAAAGCTGTGTCTGATCTAGAGCCGGCATCCAAACAGTAATGCTTGCAGAAAGCCAATGGAGTGGCCCAGGTGGCTGCACTGTTTATGACTTGCCACGGGACCTGCCATTGGAATGCGATGGCCGTGGCCGTGGCTCTGACCGCATGGGCATGCATGTCAGCCGGAAGTGGCTTATGCTGCCCCTCATATGCTTCCTTGATGGCCAAGACCATCCATCATGCTATAGAGGCCTTTGATGGCAGATACCCAGGTCTTGATCCACCGAAGGTGACAAACAGTGTGCCCGACTTGCATAATCCCTTGGTCCTGTCCAAGCAGAATTTAAGAGCACGCCCGACATCGAGGCAGTGCAGAACCCTCTGTGCTTGGTCCTTCAGTTCTGCAAAGATCGTAGGCAGCACTATCTCCTCGTTTAGATGGAAAGCGGAAAGTACCTTAGGTAGGAACGCTGGGTGTGTCCGCAGGGCTACCTTATCCTTGTGAAAAGTAGTATAGGGCTCTGAGGCAACTAGCGCCTGGATTTCGCTGACTCTGCAACCCGAAGTGAGGCCCACTAGCAAGACCGTATTAATGGTGATCAGTCTGATGTCCGCGGACGCCATTGGCTCGAATGGTTTGAGCGCCACGGGGCCCAACACTACGTTGAGGTCCCACATGGGGTGTGGCCTCTTGATGGGGGGGGGGTAGAGTCTGGTGAGACCCGTCAAATGCTTTTTGACTAACGGGTTTGAAGAGGAAAAGACCTCTTCCTCTGAATTTCTGAATTTCCACCAAATAATTTTGACAAGTGTCCACCTGCACGCACAAGTGTGCGAGGGGCGCAGAGAAGGAGAGCATGTCATCCAACGTACATGCCACGGGGGTCAATCTCCTTAGAGGCTGCCCAGTGACAGAACCTGGTCCACTTATTCTTATACTGGGTCCTGGTAGCCTTGCTCCTTGCACCCTGTATGATTTCTAGGTTAGCCTGTGAGAGGCTGAGGTGCCCTAGCGTAACCTGCTCAGGAACCACTCTCTGAGGGCTAATTTCTGTGGTGCTGGGTGGATGGCCCTGCCCCCCTGTTGCGCTAGAAGATGTGCTGGGCCCGTGGGAAGGCGAATAGGGGGCCTGTTCGAGAGGCTGAGCAGCTCCGAGAATGATGGCCTGGCTGGCCACCATGGAGCTATCAGAATGACGCTGAGTTGGCAAGACTCCTTGATCTTGCAGATCACCCTGTGCATCAGCGGTGTGGGCGGGAAGGCGTATGCTGTCATGCCATTCCACTGAATCTGAAATGCGTTGCCCAGGGAACTGAGGCCCTGTCCCTGCCAGGACGCAAACTGTTGGCACTTCCTGTTGTCCCAGGAGGCAAAGAGGTCCATCTGGGAGTGCCCCCATCTGCTGAAGATCTCCAGCAGCACCTGGTTGTTCAATTGTAACTCGCAATGGTCCGCTCCCAGTCTGCCGAGCCTGCCCGCCTCCAAGTTGGATTCCCCTGGAAGGTGGACGGCCCTGAGGTAGATGTTCTCCAGGGCCCATTTCCACATGCTGACTGCTAGTCTGCACAGTGGAGGGGATATGGTACCTCCCTACTTGTTGACATAGAACATGCTGGTGGAGTTGTCTGTCTGAATGAGAACGACCTTGCCCACGATAACCAGAAGGAAGGCTCTGAGCGCTAGCCAGATGGCCTTTAGTTCCAGCCAATTGATGTGGTACTCCTGCCGGGTCCAGAGACCATGGACGCTGTGGTTGTCCAGAGTGACCCCCAGCCCTCGAGAGAGGAGTCTGTAGTGATGGTGACCTGCGGGGTCGGCTGCCGGAAGGGCTTCCCCGTGCGTAGGTTGTAGTCCCTGGACCGACCACAAAAGTGATGGGTGGAAGGTTTCGAATTAATCTAAACCACTGGCAATTGCTCTAGGCCAACCTTCCACACCACCGTTTTTTAGCCCGTCTGCGCCATTGCAAAAGGGGACCAGCCATGTGCAAATCAGTCAGCAGCTGCCGCCACCGAAGGTAGCAGCCCAGCCCGAACTGCTAGGCTACAGAAAACCAAGCAACCCCAGACATGTTTCGGCCTTGTTGGACCTCAGTGAGGTGCAGTCCCTGGACCACCTTCAGAAGTCCGGGTGAAGAGAAGGAGGAACGGTGATCATCTCCTCCTGAGAGCCCCGCTCCTGGTTCCATGATGGTGCGAAATGCAGCTGTATCCTCCTCATCCTGGGTCTCGTGTGGGGGCGGCTGGTTGGGCCGCTCCCATGAGACCCAGTAGGTGTTGGTACCACCAGGCCGATGTCACATCTCTGCTGAGGAAGTGAGCAGTGGCCTTCCTGATGGCCATGATCTTGTCCGCCGAGGGGAAAACTCTCTCAGAGTCCATGTCCCAGATGAGCCACAAGAAAGTCAGTCTCTGCCTAGGCTTCAGTTGTGACTTTTTGAGATGGACTGAAAAGCCCAGATCGTGGAGTGTGTTCATAAGAGTGTGGGAAGTGTGGTGCACAGCTTCTGGAGAAGTCACCCTGATGAGCCAGTCGTCGAGGTACGGGTAGATGTGGTGGCCCTGGGCCCTGAGGAGGGCCACCACTGTATTCATCAGTCTGGTAAAGACCCTGGGTGCCGAGCTGAGGCCGATCTCATGAGCCCGAGGAACCTTTCAAAGAACCTGTCCTCATAGGCCAGAGGGGGGGGGGGGAGGTGATGTTGACGGGGTAGCGGGCGGCAGCTGGACGCTTTGCATGCCCTAACCATATGGACGCAGCGGGAACCTGCCCTGCGCAAATGAAGGCTAGGCGGTAGGCCACATACCTGGTTGAGACCAGTTCCACCTTGACACTTGACACTTGCGCCTCCGCCAGCTCCCTTGCATGATGCGTTATCGGACGGGTGTCCATATTGTGTTGCTTGGCTCACTGGGCCCAGCCCGTCCAGGACTCTTAGGTGAGGATCATGAGGCCTATCCTGCACCTCAGGTCGAGACCTGGTAGGGGTTTCGCCCTCAGCAGAGTTGCCGGTTGTGGCACATATAGGCCCCTCTCGGACATGTTCCCAGTACAAGGGCTTAGCCCCTTGGGTGAAGACCCAATAATAGGACCTTTACAGCCTGTCAGCACTGTCACCGGGAGGCTCTACTGACCCCTAAGCCTGTCAGCCGGTAGCTGGATTAGCCTCGATACTCATGATGGTATGAGAACCCTAAGGGTTCCTCCCGCTCGGGCAAGTCCTTGGGAAGGAGTCTCCCTTGCGAGGTATACTGGAAAAGAGTTGCCCTACCTTGGGCCTGGATCAATGTGTAACAAAGTCCTCCAGGTCCTTTGGAGGCGACCTCTGGAAGAGCTCCCTCCACCTAGCTAGACTGTTCGTCAGAGACCTGGAAGACAGCACGTTGCACACGGTACAAGCTTGCCAGCCGTGGATGGGGCCAAGGCAACGGAGGCAGAGGGCATGGGGGGTCTCAAGTAGGAAAGAGCCCTTCGCAGGTTGGACCCCTGCTGAACCCTGTTGAAGTCGCAATGTGCCAGGGAGGAGTGTGACGCCTGTGGACCAAGTACCTGAATGAAAAAAAACAAAAAGACAGAAGAAGTAGTATCCACGCGTGGAACTACATGGTCGAAAGCCAAACCCAGGAGCGCTGTTGAATTCGGCCCCGTCAATGCAGAAAAGGGGACTGAGGTGTGGTGCCAGAGGGCGGAGTGAGGGCAGCGCATGCTCCCAGAGCCGCACCCTGCATGCCACTAAATTTAAAGGGGAAGAAAGTTTTTTCTGGTGAAAAAGGTTCCGTCTCCCGTCCCTTGGAAGGGACGCCCATGCAGTATAGAGGAAACACACATTTGGCTTCATGTAGGCAGAGGAGCCACATTTTCCAGGCACAGCATGAACAACACTACCTGGACCTAAAATAGCAACAGCTGGGAAATGGTGTTCATATCTGGGCACATGCTGGCAGTGCCTGGAAAATGCCTGTCTAATGCCTGCACAAGACCCAAAACTGTTGAATTGGTGAAGGCTTACTTCTAACAGGAATTCGATGCAAGTACGCATACCACTTATAAATCAAGTGGCTGAAGGAAGACACGCTTCATTAAAACAGTTTTATTACACCAAGAGCGGGTTTATAGTTGGAGTTAAGCCATTACCTCTGAGACAGCTACTCAGAAAGCACATAGCTACACTCCGATCCAGGGGGCTGGGTGTTGGGCAGGTAGTGGGTGGGAATGGCTATAGAGACAGCCATGGGGAGTCATGACTAACCAAAGGCAGTGTCCCTGTCATGAGGTCACATCTCTCTATCTTCAGATAACAATAGTTTTGGCTTATAGGCAGTGTTTTCAACACCACCCAATAGCAAGAACTAAATATCAGACATTTCCTTTGTGGGAGTCAATTTGGTTTCTGTGGTAGTTTTCACTCTTGTCACATGATTTGTTTAATAAAATAGCATATGTTCCACTTTCTATCATAATAGTCCTTATAATGATATGATAGGTTATTTATAACACGCTTAATACCAAGAGGTTTCTAAGCGTGGACCTGGGGATCGAACTTGTATTGCTCTGTGTCGTCTTTCTTCCAAGGCGAGCACGTTGCCCCTGAGCTATCCTCCCGAGACTAACCATTTCCATTTTCGCTCACGTGAACAGACTGCACAATAACGACTAATTTATTATCGTACATTATTGGTTAGCCATGTAGGAACATGGAAGCCTTTTGTGTGAAGGACCCATTGAGGGTCATGTCATGTGAACTGACTAAAGCCAAGAACCTGTCGGAACTGATGGAAAAGACCGGTATGTGGAAGATGGCATTCCCTTTCTGCGAGAGCATTCTAGAAAGATTCAGGTTAGGTGATCAACAGGTAAGCAACATCTGCGTTGATGACGGGCATGGCTTATGAACTGAACAGTGTAGGGAGGCCTCCTCCCTGAAAGTAACGGTTATGTTTAGACTCTGAAAGAACCTTGGCCATTGTCTGGTAAACATGTATCTCTGTTGATTGCATTAAAAGACAATTAAGCTGGCTTTGCTACTTTTCGAGAATTATTTTGTGAGTTCAATTTCTGACAGTTTGGTACCATGGCTGAGACTTGTTGCACTCTGGAGTAAGGTCAACTTACAGAGCACTTTCCCACAAGCCCATCTGGCAACATAACTGACAAGTAAGGCATTTTGTTTAAATAAAAACTCCAACATGATGGCCAGGAGAAGGTTGACCCCAAGTGGTGCTTCTTTGTTTCCACAGAGGGAACCAATGATTAATCTAGTAGTGGGATAGAGAGATAGTGACTCGGGGTGAGCTGAAGTACTCTGTAAAAGGCTGAGTCTGCTTAATAATGTTGTATGACTATAAATGATACTCTGACAAAATGAAAAGTGCACTCAGATTAACTGTTGGTCTGGAGATCAGTAACAGAATCAGGTTAGAGGGCAAGGGGAGGACAAGTGGTGTTTTATCATTTTCACGGTCACTTAGAGTTTCTGGCTTTCCCAGCCGCAGGACAGTGGAGTTATCCTTGTGTGCGGGTAACTGGTAGCGGTTGTCAAATGGTAGGTAATTGCGTAACTCGTACCAGATAGGGCAAAATACAAAAAGAACAGCAAAACATGGTTATAAAACAATTGTAGGAAAGTCCCATACCACAAACAGGCTCACTGTGGCATTATTCGCATACCAACTATAACAGCCAAACTTGCAAGTGTTTACAAGAATGGAACAATCTTGCATGTAATGTAATGGGCATTTGTATAGCACCTTTCACCATTGGTATGGTCTCAACACTCTGTAGGTTAAACACCCTTCGGGGAACGAATTCCAAGTATGCGAAATTCATCAGCGTTATAGAATACATGTGTGCATTTCAGCCCATACAAAGGTAGGTAGAGGTGGCCAAGTCCCTCATGATGAGCAGGCAATTGGATGGGTGCAGTGAGGTAATCTGGGGAGAATGAAGGAGAGATGTGTACAGCTAGACCACATTTTATCGTGGGGGATAGCTGCATTCTAATGGCAGAGATTCTGTGAAAGGTATTTCTCGTTCATTCATAATGCGCCTATAGATAAGTAACAAGCGAACATAAAAAAAAAGTGTTTTGAGGTGCAGCAAGACTAGAGGGGCTGGGGTGTGGAACAGGAAGGGGGAAACGTAGCGATCCTAATAGGCCTTGCAACATTTAGATTGTGCAAGTGCGGTAAAGAGAAGTGCATGGGGGAAGGGAGGTGAAAAAGTGCAGGAGCTGGGTGGAGAGCTCAAGCTAAGGAGAGTGTCACAAAGAGCAGGTGGGAAGGGCCAGGGGGAGGAATAGTAAAGGGTGTCCACACCCAAGTGCAATTGAGTGGCTGGAAGGCTACAGGGGGGAGAAAGCCAACCAGCTAAGTGTAGGAGGAGGGCTAGTGAAGGCAAGTGCAATATGAGGGGCGGGATGGGGGTAGACTGGTCAGGGGATGGCCTGGTGCCCTATAGAATTCAGAAGGAACAAGGCCACCAGTCACAGGAAGATGGGACATCAGCACGGGAGGATGGAAGAAGAAAAGGAAAGTCTTGAGACGCTTCTGGAACTTAAGGAGATCTGGTTCAACTTTGAGATGGGCAGGGAGGCCGTTCCAGAGGGAGGCACCTGCAGAGGAGAGAGATATCTACCACCCCACTCTCTGCTTGGAAAAACGTCTGAGTTTGAGCTAGCTAAGTGAAGGGCTCTAGTGGGGAGGTATTTATGGGGGGAGAGTTGTATATAGCGTGTTCCCAGGCCCCAGAAAGCCTTGTGGAGGATACAGAGGGTCTTGAATTTTATCCTCGCAGCCACAGGGAGCCAGTAGAGAGATGTAAGGGTTGGAGAGATGCAGTACCTGTGCTTGAGGCTGAGGATAAGTCTTGCAGCCCTATTCTGAATTAGTTGAAGGGGGCGAAGGGAAGAGTTAGACGGATTGAGGAAGAGGCTGTTGCAATAGTCAAGCCTGGAGAGAACCGGAACTCTGGAGACATTGCGTTTCTGGGGGGAAGGTGAGGAAGGGGAGAATGCCTCCGAGGAGGTGAAACCGGAAGTGGGCCTTCTTGGCCAGGTCCATGATCTGAGGAGAGGAGCCAAAGAGGATGCCAAGGTTTTTTGCTTCATGTGAAGGGAGGGGGTTCAAGGAGGGTGGCCAGAGTGTGGGGGATGGGGGGAAGGAGGGAGCAGGGGTCCCAGTGAGAAGGATCTCTGTCTTACTGGCATTAAGGCAGAGATTGTTAGTAGTGCACCATGTCTGAATGGCTAACAGGCATTCGGGAAGAGGAGGAGGGCAGATTTAAGGAAAACTGCATGTCACAGCAGAACACTGAAAGGAGAGACGGAGATCATCATTTGGGCTAGGGGGGCGAGGGTAGACATGTGTGCAGTTAGACTGTATTTTATTGTGGGGGATAGCTGCATTCTAATGGCAAAGGTTCTGTCCAAGCTATGTGAAGCAGTAGCAACATTGTGTGTACAGCTAAACCAAATGTTATCCATCACAGCTAGATGCAATACAAGGCTCAGATTAAGAGTTACAGCTGTGAAGTGTATGCAAAAGCAGTGTATTACCATGTCTATGGTCAACAGTAGCTCTAACAGTGGAAGAGTAATACCTGCCTTGCCAGTGCTGGTAGGTTGTGAGGCCTGGCGTTGGTGCTCATAGGCGAACAGAGGCAAACAGGGGATAGGAGCTGCCCTTTGCCTTTGCCCCTTCACCGCTGGCAGCCCTGGGCCTGCAGCTAAGTGCTTCCAGGAAGCGGCCACCACCAATCAGGGAGGGGGTGGGCGGGAGAGAGCCACAGTGAGGGGAGGCAGGAGGGAGAAGGGAGAAGGGAAAAACAAAAAAGAGGAGCCAAAAGGGATGCAGGAAAGAGAAAGAAAATAAAGTCTATGCACCAGCACAGCATGAGGGATCGCCAGGCCTCACCTTCTAGGCGGATGGTCTGCAACACTCTGGGGTGCAGCATTGAGAAGGGCTGTGAGGGAATCAGCATAGCCAGTTAACCCAAGAATGTAACTTTCATTTCAACTGGTTGCAAAATTAAATCACACACTGGAATCTAAAAAGGAAATAATGTGTCCAAAACAATGTGGGATTATTCAGATTGATATAAAGCAGAATCAGAAAGACAGACACCTCCAAAATGTAGGGATTGAAAGAGTAGAACAAGGTGATGAAGAATCAGTTAAACATTTGAGAAATAGGAGTCACGTAGGGGAAGAAACCGGACCTGTCCCCACCCTGCTGTGCCTTCAATTGGTAAAATATATGTACAATGTGGAGACATCAAAGGATATAATTCAGTTCATTATGTACTGTGTGAGGGTGGGTGTCAGTACACTAGCACAGACTGTGCAACATTTCCATCCTCGACTATTAGTACACAGTATAGACCACCTCAACCATTTGGGGAGTCAAGTGCTGATCATCCAACAGCTTGTATCAGTTAATCGGCCAAATGCAACGCAGCATCCGTCCCCAGACCTCCAACTACCGGATGTAAGTACACAGCACAACACCTCCTGCATATTCCCTGACACAAACACCTGCAGAGATGGCCAGCCCCAGATTTTCTGCAAATACCTGCGTTGTCCAAATTTGCAGCTCCCCTTACGAGGAAGGCACAAATTATAGGGGAGACTCACAAGTTATCCAGGCACCGCTGAGAGATGTATCGCATTGGTCCAGTGACACTGCATGTCCATATTCTCTGTCGGACCCCTGCAATCTGGTTAAGCAATTCCCAAATTTTAGGAAGGAGACTCAGCGCTTTATGATGGAGATGGTAACACAACACTACAATCCCTCTTGGGACCAAATGAACCAGCTCATGAGGCTGCTAATGCTAGCAAGAGCCAGGCAGAGTCTCACTCAGCAATGCCCATGACAGATTGATGGGATAGGAATGGGTGTGTGTGTGGGGTTATGGTAAGAAGCACACTGGGGGATTATTGGGTTGAAGACAGAATGCCATCGCTGTCCGTTCTTCTCCTCTCTCCTTTCTCTTTCTCCCAACTGCCTTGTGCTCTCGTGCAGACCAGGATTCCATTCCAGAATGTCAGCATGATACACTCCAGGATGGCACTAGAACAAGCCAGAAATATCTCCAATTCCTGAAGCGTCCCACAGGTAAACCAATTGGGGGAAAATATACAACTAAGCAGAATAAAGGAGAGACTCCAGCGGAATATCTGTACAGATTAACAATAGTATTTACAGAGCACTGGAGTATAGTGAAGGCAGAGGTTACAGCAGAAAAAGAAGCAGTAGCGAACACCTGTTTCAAGAAACAGCTCAAAATGATTTGCATCAGGTGGCAGACTAAACCCCTCTCAGAATGTGTGACTGTGGCAAACCACGGCATTGCTTGTCAGGAACAGAAGAGATAATACTGACAGGAAGCTTATGGCCTTGAGTTGTAGATTCTTCAAGGTCAGGCACTGCTACTGTAAGGGGATATTTCAGGATGGAGCAAGGGCTGGGGGGTGGGGGGAGAATCCAAGGAGGGAAGGGCTATTCCCTAGTCCCACATCATGTAATGACTGCGAGCAGTAGAGCCACTGGAAGAAGGCATTCCTACCCCAGCAACATTTTCCACATTTAAACTGAATAAGCCAGCACGCACTGCCTAGATGAAGATAGAGACAGCCTGAGAGAAAATATAGCCATGAATCTCTTATTCACAGTAGATCACCCTAGATCCTTGATCCTATTCCCCACTAGTCTAGTTCCTCTGCTTTGCTTCACCATCCTTATTAATATCTCTTTCTACCACTCGCTTTCCTAACATCTTTAAAAAATAATCCTTCCTCCCACTACCTTCTGGCCAATTACTCTACAGTCTATTCTCAAATCTCTTCTCATCTTTATCTCTACTCTTTTCTGCCTTCTATTCAGTCTGGTTTTCATCCTGCACACGCTACAGGCTCTCTCCTTAATGTCACCAACTCACTTGTTTCTGCCCTCCTCGATCCTTATTGTCCTTCATCTTGCTGCTGTTTTTGACACCATTGACTATTCCACCTGGTTTCCCTGGTTCTGTCCGTTAATGGTTCCACTACTACTTTTCTGCATACACCAACCCTGTCTCCTGGGATCGTAACACTTCCTCAACACACCCCCTCTCTGTGGTGTTGCTCATGTTTCTGTCCTCAGCCCTTTATTATTATCCATTTACACTGCGTTTTGACAATTTGTTTTTTCGTTTTGTTTAATTTCCCTTGGTTTAGTTCCATTTGGTTCCTTAGAGACTCCGGTTCGCCCGGGCCGTGGCAGATGACTGTTCGCCTTTTATTTTAAATACTCATTTGGTTTTTGTTGCTTTCCTTATTTTAACTACTTAATTGATTACTCTTGGCTCCTTCTACACCGTTACTCACTGCTGGTGTTTGCCGGGGCTCTCTTTTTTTTCTTCCCGCCTGCATCTCTCCTGCACAATCTTTCCTCCACACCCTTCAGCAGGATGGACTGGATTGGTCTGTGGTGATGTCATGTGGCAATACAGTGACGCAGATCCCCAGAAGTGCAACGGGTCTGCACCTTTTGCACCAAAGTTAAGCCCATCTGCACTCGTCCGTGCGCAGAACAGGCTGTCCACAGACATACCCACAACCATAATGATAACAAGATCCCTGTTAAGAATCGTTATCCCCTTCCATTAATTTCAGTCATGTTAGACAGAATCCAAGGTTCCAGTGTTCACCAAATTAGATCTCCGAGCAGGCATATCATCATGTAGGAATACGAAAAGATAATATGGAAAACAGCGCTCCGAAATCACTTTGGATTGTTTGAATATCAGGTGATGCAGTTTGGACTTTGTAATGCCGCAGCCGCATTCCAGTTTTTCATTAACGAGGTGCTACCAGAGTATATTGATGCCTTTGATGTCTTTGTGGTGGTGTACATTGATAAAGAATCAACACAAAGAACATGTTCAAAAGGTTTTGATGAAGTTGCGCGAGAACCATCTATTCACAAAGTTGGAGAAGAGTCAATTTCACACGACGAAGGTGGAATTCTTGGCTTTTGTAATTTATCCATCTGGATTAGAAATTGATTTGAGCAAAATCATTGCAGTACTGCAGTGGCAGACGCCAACCTGCATTAAGGCTATCCAAAGTTTCATTGGATTTGCACATTTTCACAGGAGATTTATCCAAGATTTCTCTCAGGTGGTGACGCCCAATACGCAATTGCTGAAGAAAGGAAAGAAGTTTGAATGGGGAGATGTAGCTGACAAAGCATTCAGTTTTTTGAAAGAAAAGTTAACCACAGGACCTACTCTTATTGCATCTAGATGTTGAACAACCCTTCTTTGTGGAAGCTGATGCTTCAGATGTGGCCCTAGGCCCAGTACTTTCGCAGAACATGGTTGCACCACAATTCTAATGGTAGTGAATGTCCTATCCAAGACAGGCCATTTTATTCCTATCAAAGGGGCGACAACAGCCATCTCGTTAGCACAAGCCTTTCTGCAAAATATAATGAGTTTACATGGATTTCCTTCCCAGGTGAGTTTGGATAGAGGATCTCAATGTGTATATACGTTTTGGCAGGCTTTCTGCAAGGAACTGAAGATTGAGGTTAGCCTAACTGGTAGTTTCCACCCAGAGGCTAATGGTCAGACCGAGCATGTGAATCAAGGGCTTGAGAAATACCAGCGTTGCTAGCTAAAACCCGATAAGGGCTGGGGGGAACGGTTATGGTTAGCAGAGTTCTGTTGTAACAATCCAGCCACAGATTCCACATCCATGTCCGCCTTCTATCTTAATCAGGGTTTTCATCCAAGATTCCTTAGGGAAGTGAGTTTGAGGGAGGTGGAGGTGCCTGTTATTGAAGGCAGATTGACGATCATGGTGGGGAAAATCAAGAGAGCAAGGGAGGCTTTACAGAAAGTCAGATTACAAAGGATTCGCAGACCACAAGCACAGAGCAGCACCCAATTATCAAGAGGGAGAGTTGATTTGGTTTCCAGTAAGAATAGAACTCTCAAGGGAAGAGCAAGTTTAGTCCACGTTACATAGGTCCTTTTGAGAGGTCTCGTCTCCAGTAACAGATTAAAGTTGCCTTCTGGCCTAAAGATAAATCCAACTTTTCGTGTCAGTCTCTTAAAGCCTTGTAAGGAGGGTTCTCGCTTGAAGCAGTCGCCTGGTCCTGTGAGTGTAGAAGGTTCTAAGGAGGAGTATGAGGTGCAGGCAATATTGGATTCTCAGGTGGTATGGGGAAATTGCAATATTTGGTGGACTGGAAGGGATACGGGCCAGAGGAAAGATCATAAGTGGCAAAGAAAGATGGCCACTCCCCAAGATTGGCTCGAAGATTCCATCAACTTGCACCCGGGAAGCCAGGCCCTGGGACAGGGAATTACAGAGGGAGGAGGGCGGGGGAAGTACTGTCAGGTGACCATTGAGCAAAATAGCTAAAGGTATGCTCAAGACATGTAGCACATTTTCCTGGAAAGGGAAGATGTTTCTAGATTCTTTGTAATGAATGAAGTGGTGTAGCGTGGGCCTTAACCTTATTGTCAGGTAGCATGAATTGACCCAATGCAAGATGGTGGCTCAGTCAAATAGCAAGGATTGGTTCTGTGTGAGGCAGTTTGGAACTTTTGCAGGGGTCCTAAACTGCCTTTCGTTCAAGGAGGGTCCTAAACTGCCTTTCGTTCAGCTACATGAGGCTCCTGAGAGAATTCTATGAAGCATAAGTTTACTGTAGTTCGGAACTAGAAACAAGAAATCCATGAACTAAAATCCAAGGAATGAAGATTCAGATAAGTGACTGTTCAAATTAGAAGAAAACCTATGTTATAGAAAAAGAAAGGTCATTGAAAAAAATAGCTCACACTTTAAAAAGGAACTGTAAATGAAATCTCAGTTGCATTCAATATCTGGCTGAGGTTAAAAGTTTTGTCAATATTTGGCGTTTTCAAACTGAAGTAATGAGTTAATGCTGACGGTAGCTGGCAATTGCGTGTGTTACCTTCATTAATCTGGAGGCCAGCGTATTGCGGAAACAGTGTCCGCGATCGTTATTTAAAAATATATGCTCTTCTCAGTAACACGTGGCGAGGGATTACCACTTGTCAACACAGCGCAGAAACATTGAAAGCAGCGTGTCTCACCAATGCCAGAGTAAGTAGTAGAAGGTCATTTGACTGAATGTTTAAATTACAAGAGAGACTACATTGTAGGGTTGGCACCATAAATCCTTTTTCAATGAACTGTGAAAGATAAGCTGCAGCCAAGAATATATCTAACAAACTGACACAAGGAAGTTTGTAGACAAGCAGAAGTGTGCAGTACAAGGAAAAGTTATCTAAACACATATTAAGTAAACACTCAAGGAAGTTGTTAGACCAGTCTACAGTGGAAGAAAATCAAAAAGGTCTCAAGTAATGTGAACAAAAGGTAGCAAGCAGAGTCAGATAATGACATGTAAGTCTTCCTACTAGTTACCTCCAGGCTATCTAGAGTGGAAAAGAGTGTAAAATAAAGGGAACTACCAGAGTGATAGAAAATGCACAACCATTAGAGGCATCTATTGCAGGTTTCCAGATATCTAAAGTTTGGAGGAGACGTGATCTTTGTTATTTTATCCACTTCCCCTTTTGGTCAGCTCAGTAGTTGCAAGTAAAAGACTGCTGGGAGGACCAGACTGAGAGGTCTGGAGGACCCACGGCTACTCGTGTAGGATTCAACGCTGGGACCTGATCATTTTGCTTCCTCGAGTTCCTTCAAAATGCAGTAACGCCCTTCAGAAGCATGGTTTAACAAAAATCTTTAAACTTTGTTTAAAACACAGACAAGCAGAGCGCAAACGGTGCTCTGCTTATAGCCCATATGACAAGCTCGCCCTCCAGCACATTACAAAATGATATCATAAATCCATCTTTGAAGTTAAAACACACATTCTACACAGGTAGAGTGGAAGGAGCCCCAAACCAACCGAAAAAGAATAGTTTACTCTTGTACGTTCACCTTACTCTAATGCTAACTCCATGGTGAGCATTGTTTTTTCCCAGGTTGAGAATCACACCAATCAGATTTTGTTGTACAAAAAAATTGAACATTCAGGTTAATATTTCTTTTTTTTCAAACTTTATTATTTTATAATAAACAAGTACCCAACAACTGGGTGCATGGCCTCCCCAATTTGACCCTCCGACCTCCTCACCCTCCCGTCAAAGACTCACAACATCACACCCATTGTTAACTTTCGTCGTCCAAACCACATAGGTATCACCATAACAAACGATTAAGGTTTCCGGGATGGCATTTATATTGTTCCAGCTATTCGAAGTCGGGTTTCATAAGGTTGACTTCTATCTTAACAGTCAGGCGAGTGATTGGGGGACTGTGCCACCCAATCGTTGTCCAGTTGTTACTGGCTGAAGGGGGGGGGGCAATAGTCAAATGGGTGACTAGTGCTTGGGAGTGAGACGTATACATAGTTTCCCTTCGTTCAAAGAGGTTCATGCATCCCAACCATCTCATGAATGTGGGAGGGATGGCCTTCTCTAGCCACTAGGCATCTAGCTATGGCTGAAGCCATGCTTAGAAGCTTCTTTTCAGTGCGAGTACCCCCTCCGATCAGAGCTAGAAGCCACAGTTCTGGCATGCATACCCGCGTCAGGGCTAGCATCTCAGACATTGCCCTCTCTAGGTTTCCCCAGAAGGTTTGAACGTTAGGGCAGCTCCAGTTTACGTGATAGAAGTCATTTAGTTCGGTTCCACATCTTTTGCAAGTGGATGGGCGCTCAGGGAAGAATTTGCTTAGCTTGAGAGTGGAGTAGTAAATGTGATGAATGTATTTGAAGGTGGTCAGTCTGTACCAGCAGTTCAGGGATATACAGCGGGTCAGGATGCAGACGGACTTCCACTGTTCCTCACTCAATGTTTTCCCATATTGATATTGATATTTTATTTCTATCGCGCTCGTACACAAGTGTTTCAGAGCGCAGCAAGGGGGGGGAGGGGAACAGGGGAGAACAAAACAGCGATCTTACTAGGCCCAGTGACATTGAGAACGCGCAAGTGCATGGGAGAGGGGGAGGGGAAAAGTGCATGGAAGGGGGAGAAGTGGAAAGTGCAAAGCAGAGGAGAAACAGATAAATGATAATAAATAAATAATAAAGGCAACAAACCGTGGTAGTGTAGCCAGCAATTTGCAAGTGCAAGTTTTAAGGCAGCAGACAGGGTAGGTCTGATAAGTGCAGGAAGAAAAAGGGGGGGGGGCTTTACGGGTACAGATACAGACCCCAGTGCAAGGGGTGGCCTGGAGGCAGTGCAAGAGGGTCGCAAGGTGAGCAGGTACCTGGGCCCGGAGGACAGAGGGTGGCCAGGTGCACAGTGCCAAGAGAGAACAGATCAGGAGAGGGGGAGCGAAAGCAGAAGAAAAGAGGAATGTCTTGAGGTGCTTCTGGAAACCGGAGATGGTTCTCCTCAGGTTTTAGAGTGGCAGGGAGGCTGTTCCAGAGGGAGGCCCCAGCCGAAGACAGAGATCTACCCCCAGCTCGCTTCTTTTAAAAACGACTGACACTGAGGGAGTTAGAGGTAGAGGAGCGAAAAGCTCGAGAGGGGAGTTATTTGCCGAGTGATAGCTGAAGGTATTTTGGACCCAGGCCCCAGAAAGCCTTGTGGACAATGCAGGGGGTTTTGAATTTAATCCGTGCATCCACTGGGAGCCAATAGAGAGATTTCAAATCTGGAGAGATATGATCCCAGGGCTTGATGCCAAGGACAATTAGTATTAGTTGCGGAGGGTAGAGGCAGGTATATTTAGAAAGAGGCTGTTACAATAGTCCAACCTAGAGAGAACCAGAGCTTGGGATATCATGAGCTTCTGGGAGAAGGAGGGGAAAGGCAGAGTACCTCTGAGGAGGTGCAGTCGGAAATTTGACCTTTAGAGACCTCAGAGATGTGGGCGGAGAAGGAAAGGGTGGAGTCAAAGATGACCATGAGGTTCTTAGCCTCACAGGTGGGGGTAGGAGGAGGGCCAAGGGAAGCCAGCCAGAGAGTGAGAGGAAAGGATGGTGAAGGTGTGCCAATGAGGAGGATCTCAGTCTTGCTGGCATTCAGACAAAGATCATTGGCGGCACACCAATCTTGAATGGCAGTTAGGCAATCAGAGATGGGAGAGGAAGTGGCCGAGGGCAGCCTGAAAATGAGTTGGGTGTCGTCAGCGTAGCACTGGAAATTTGAGCAGAAAATGGCAATGCAGTGGGTGAGAGTTGCCAGATATTGGTTGAAAAGCCAGGGCGAGAAGTTAGAACCCTGAGGAACACCACAGGTGGAGAGGAAGATAGATGATAGGAAGGACCCAAGTTGGACCTGGGAGGTTCAATCAGAGAGGAAAGAGGTCAGCCAGGCCAGAGCCTGATCAGTGATACCCAGGTTTTCACAGAGATGGTTGAGCAGGATGGTACGGTTGACCGTGTTGAAGGCAGGAGATTGAGGAGGAGGATGACAAAAGGGAATGTTAGAGTCAAGGTTGGAGAGCAGATCTTCACGGATGTTCAGGAGAGCAGTTTCCGTGCTTCTGGCAGCTCTGGCGGTCATGGAGACAGCCAACAGAATTGGAATGAAGGTCAAGCTGAGCGATGGCCAACTTTTCCAGGAGCTTGCCCAGAAAGGGAGTAATGGAAATTGGGCGATAGTTAGCTAGACAAGTAGGATCGGCTGTGGGTTTCTTGAGAAGAGGATGCACAAGGGAGTACTTCAGAGGATAGGGGAAGGATTCTGAGGCAAAGGAGTGGTTGCAAAAATCAGCAAGGGCCGGAGCGAGGGTGGCAATGTGGTCCTTGATGGTTTTAGAGGAACAGGGATGAACATGTTTTGATGAGGTTTTCATAGATCGGACTTGTCTAGCGACCTTGTCAGGGGAGAGAAGAGAAAAGGACGAGAAGGATGGTGGGAGGTGGCTAATGGAGGGTCAGCAAGCACAGATGGAGAGGGGAGAGAAGGGGTGGGAGTGGAGAGGGTGGACAGGATTTCCTGGGTTTTTGAAATGAAGTGAGAGGCAAGGGCACTGCAAAGAGCCTGGGACAGGAGGGGTAGAGACTGCAGCAGGGTTGGCCAGCTCCTTGCAGATTTTAAGACTTGAGTTCTGGCGAGTTGTTAGATGCCGCAGAGACACGAGCTTGAATGTGGACTCTCTTCTTGGTGAGGACAGAGTCGGTATTGCCTTTGTAGCAGGCGACAGGACAGTTTGTCAGAGGATGACCAGGAAGCCCTCCATTTCCTCTCAGCCACCCTACACTTACGTTTAAGTGTAGCTAGATCAGTCATACCAGGAATTGCACTTGGCTTTGGACTTCAAACTGATCCGCACGACAGGGGCAAGAGCATCAAGAGTATCAGAAATTGAAGAGTACAGCAGAGACACTGCTTCTCCCCAGAGGTGGAAGGGGGAGAAGAGAGAAAGTGGCAGCAAAAGCCTCAACTGACACACGCTTCATGAGCCAGATGTCCCAGAAGGTACGTGGCAGTGTTGGGGTAGGCTTGGCTTGGGGGGGGGGGGGGAGATGAGAGGAGAGGAGGGAGTGATCGCTCCAGGAGAGAGGAGTGGTCAGAGGGATGGCGAGGGGGAGGTCAGAGGAGATCAAGACATCGAGTGTGTGCCCTGCAGAGTGAGTCAGGCCAGAGAGGAGGATGGACAGGGAGAGGGAGTCGCAGAGGTCACAGAAGAGTACAGAGGAGGAACAAGGAGAATATAAATGTATATTGAGATCACGGAGGAGGAGGAGTTGAGTAGTAGAGGCCAGGAGGGAGGAGGAGAGGTCCGCCCACTCAGAGAGAAATTAGGTAATTTGACCAGGAGGCCAGTAGATGGTAACCACAGTAAGAGAATGGGTTTGCGAGAGAGAAAGCCTACAGACAAGGCAGTCAAAAGAGTAGGTCTGAGTGGGAATGGTAGAGGCAGGAATCCACTCAGGAAAGATCAGGGCTAACCCCCTCCCCACCAGACCGGGAGGATCTGGGTGCGGAGAGGACCTTGTAGCCATCAGGGAGCAGTGTGTCAAAGCTCGTGACAGAGCTGGCCTTGAACCATGTCTCAGTAAGAACAAGGACATCAAGGTCTAGTTCTTCAAGGAGGTGGCAGTTGTCAGAGGAGTGTTTGACATCAGAGCGAGAGTTGAGAGTGGCAATATGAAGAAGGTTGCTAGCCTTAAAAACCTTCCGGGGAGGGGTACAGATCAGAGGGACGCCCTGCGGAGGAGAAAGAGCCCTAGGAGGTGCATAGGAGGAGGAGAGAGAGAGGGCAAGGTAGCCAAGGAGAGAGCAGAGGGGACAGTAGGAGATGAGAAGAAAATGATGAGGCGAGGGAAGCGCCTATCAAAGAGAGGAGATTGGACAGAGGGCCTTAGACCATGACAGTGCCATTTAGGTAGACATTAATGATGACTTTAGAGAAGTCGAAGGAAGCCATGAGAACTTCCCAGCGAGTGCCACCAATAATGGGAGAGGAGGAGATAGGACAGAGCACAGAGATCATATGTGTCACAGGTTTCCCCTTTTCTCACCTGTTTTCGCTGCTTGCTGGAATCCTTGGGAGGAGTTTTCTTCTTGTCCGGGATCAATAGAAAACTTCCAGGAAGTCCAGGATACAAAGAAGTGTACTCAGAGGCGGGTACACGGAGTCTGGAAGAAAGCAGGGTAAGAAGGAAGGAGGATAGTAGGGTGAAAGCGGAAGGTCCGGGAACCAGGAAACAACAGAGTTCCGCGAAAGCGAACTACAGCGCACACATCTAGCCACAGCAATCAGTAGCGTTGAGACGCGCAGGGCGGCGGAGGCGTGGCTACTTATTGGGGGTGCTGCATCAGACATAAAGGCTGGGAGGCAGCGTTTGGTGCTTAATGGCCATGTTGGAAGTACCACGGAGTGTAAGCCCCGATGTGTCAAGGACCAGGAGGTCCAGAAGGGGCGTGTCCGATGGTTCATGACAATATGAGGAGTCTATAGATCTGGCAAAGGAACGACAAAGAGGATGTCGGTGAGGGTCTGTCTGGAGGAAGCATTGGAGTAGGTGTCGGCGATAGGAAGACCAGGGTTAGAGGACAAGATATTGTTTTTGAAATTCTTCCAGTTGAAAAAGATAGGAGAAACAGAAAGCGCCATGGGGGTGGAAGTGAGGAGAGGATGGAGAAACTGGGGGGCTAAGGCAGGTAGGTGTGGGACAAAAGAGTGTGAGGTCACTGGGCTGGCAGGTTACAGAGAAGCATCAGTATACAAGAAAAAAACAGAGAATTTCGCAATGGGCAGCAAGATTTGACTTTTTAGCACAAAGCAAAAACAGCAAGATTTGACTTTTTAGCACAAAGCAAACACAGCAAGATTTGACTTTTTAGCACAAAGCAAAAACAGCTAAATTTGACTTTTCAATCTTGGATTCAGATGTTAGCAAAGGGTTTTAGGAAGCACTGCGCATCAGGATGACAACATGGGAGTAACCAACCAGAAAGAACAGTGATAGTCAAAGGTGGTAGGAGTGAGTCTATGAGGAGGGAACTAACCCATAGTTCTGGAGGAGGCAAAGTCAAGGCAGTCCGGATTTCTTAGAGGAGTGAGGTGGCAGCATCATTGTGGTTAAGGTGCAGGAAGGACCCCAATTAGCGTTCTGAAAGCAGACAGGGAGCAGACAGGGGCCTTAGAAGTGGGCTTTTGCTGAGAGGGCCGGCTAAAGCCTGCCGGTCCCTGATTGGATGCAAGAAAACCCTCAGCAACCAATGGAAGTGCTGCACAGGGAGAGGTGGTTCAGGACAGCCTACCTACATAACAAAGAAAACCATGGCGGCCAACTTGGAAGAGCCAAAAAAACAGTGAAATAAGCAGGCAATAGTGGGAAAGCTCCAGGTATTAAAAAGCTCCAAAAATAGCAGCACAATGAAAATTCCAAATAAAACAGTCGTTTCCAACAATTTTATGCAAATTTCGTTGGGTTTTTTTGTTTGTTTTTTTTCAAATTTTGAATTTTCAGGTTCAATGAAGTCTCCCATGTGGCTTTGTACATGTGTTTCAGCCCCTCTCCCGCTTTTTACCAGTTTGTAGATGGTGGACACCAGTTTCCTGGTGGATGTGGGGTTGACCGCGTAGCACTGTACCGGGTGGAGATGTGGGGACTGTGGAAAGTCAGGCCATTTGGCTCTAAGAATGTCCTGCAGTCCGTAGTAATGGAGTGGGGTAAGCGCATCATGCTCTCCCCTGCACCTCAACTCCTCCCAAGGTACAAATCGGCCATCCCACACCAGATCTCCCAGGGAGCGTACCGCTAGGGCTTGAAACCGTTCTTTTGTGGAACTTTTGTGCGCGAGTGGGATTCCCATTATGTTGTGCACCGGCAATTATGGTAGTAAGTAGGGGTTAGTTTGTAGCATTTGATTTATCCTCTCCCAGGTCTTGAACGTTGTCGCTATGGGTTGAATCTCACTTTTCGGGGCCGTGCCTCTATTGCCCAAGATCATGCCCATCAGAGCGTCTGGATGTGTGATGCCTTTGGCCAACATGAAATGGGGGGGGAAATCGGGGCTGGGAGAATTCCATCCAGATATGTACTCTGCTTGGGCTGCCAGGTAATAAAAGGTACTTATCAGGGTACTCTAGGCCACCTAAGTCGTACGGTCGGGTCAGGGTGTCATAGGCTATCCTAGGCTGCTTACCCTCCCACACCAGTCTCGTCCTCAATCTTTTAATGCGGGTCCAGTAGCAATCAGGGAGCCATATCGGTACATTATTATATACAGACAGACATTTGGGGAGTATTACCATTTTTGCAAGAGCAATGCGAGCGGCTTGCGAGATTGGGAGCAGTATCCATGCTTCCAATTTTTGCTCTAGGATCTTTAATGGTGTGATATAGTTGTCTTTATATACAGTGTCTTTAGTGGTGGTTATTATAATGCCCAAATAACGCCAACAAAATGTATTGCCCACGTCAGCCCTCTGCACTTCTGGGGTTAATGGTAGAACCTCGGATTTTTCCCAGTTAATCCTAAACCCAGATAGTTCCCCAAATCTAATCATCTCTTGCATCAACGGGGGTATGTTTCGGCAGGGGCGTTTAACCTAAAGAAGGATGTCGTCAGCGTACAGGGATATGATGGAGAGGTTTGAGTGTATACGGATCCCTCGCTGTGCGTGAACCTCATGAACATGACAAGCTATTGCGAGGGCAAATAGAACCGGGGTAAAGGGGCAACCCTGTGAGTGCCCCATGAGGGGAATATATGCGAGGAGATCAGCCGTTTGTGTCTATTGATGCCCTGGGAGCCGTGTACAGGAGATGAATCCATGTGATATAACTTAGGCCTAGGCCCGATCTCCGGAGTACTTCAAATAGAATGGGCCATTCCACAGAGTCGAACGCCTTTTAGGCGTCAAGGGCTGCAACCACCATTGGTACGTCTGGGTTAACATTATGCATAAGGGTAAACAGGCGTCTTAAGTTATTCTGGGTTGAACGTCCGGTAATGAATCCAGCCTGATTTGGTAGGACTAGGGACGGTATGTGCGGGAGTATGTGATCTGTAAGTATCTTGAACCAGGATTTTGTTGTCAGTATTAATGAGCGAGTGTGGCCTATATGATGAGATACGCAGGGGGTTCTTCCCAGGTTTTAATAGGACAGTTACTAATACAGATCTGGTTGATTTCGGGAGAACGTCATTGGACATAGTGCTGTCGTACATCGCCATCAGGTGGGGAATCACCAGGTCGGCATAGGCCTTGTAGAATTCTGCAGTTATGTCCAGGCCAGGTGCCTTCCCGTTGGGTAGTGATTTTTTAGCTTTACTTATCTCTTCCTCTGTGATAGGGTCATTGAGAGCACTCCCTTGATCCGAGTCCAGCCAGCCCATGGTGATTTCATCTTAGTAGCATGTTAATGCATCGTGCCCAGGGGTGGGACGCGATGTATACAACCAGTCATAAACTTCTCTATATTCATCGTTTATCCCTTGCAAATCCCTTTTAGGAGTGCCATTCTGGTCCTCGATTTCTGCGATGCTGGTGGTTGGTTCTCTTCTAATAGCCCATGCCAGAGTCTTACTCGGCCTATCTCCCTCTCCATATCTTGCCGCCATTGTTGGGTTTCCCAAGAACCTCTCCTCGTGGTTTGCCAGGTCAAGGAGCTTCTCCCTATGTGCCTGTAGCTCACAACGGAGCTTGGGGGGTGTCTGTGACACTTTGCCTGATATTCTCCAACGCTCTCATGGACTTCCGGATTGCCTTTAGTACTCCACCCTCTTGAGATACAGCACCCTTGTGTATACACTTCGAAGGCTTCCCAGATTGTGCCTTGATCGGGGACAAACTCCTCGTTGGATTGGAAGTATGGGTCCATATCCTGTTCTATTTCCGTGCGCCACCGAAGCAGGTTGGGGAGGAGGGGGCTCCTGGTAACCACAAAGCAGACCATCACTGATGAATGGTCAGACAAGGACCGAGGGAGGATAGTTGCCTCAGTGACATTTAGGATAGGGGTTGAGGCCATCACAGTCAATCCTGAATGAGCTATAATGTCCCCAGGAAAAAAACATGTACTCTCCATCTTTAGGGAGAAAGTTTCACCACACGTCATGCAAGTCGTGACTGTGTGCAATGGTGGACCAAGCTCTAGCTGCTTGAGGGTCAGTTGTGATGTCACAGATCTATCCAGGTCTATTGTAAGTGCCAGATTGAAGTCACCAGCCCATATCATGTCATATCCAGTGAATTTGTGAATATGACTAGCGCACTGGTGGAAGAACTCAGAAGAGTCAGAATTGGGTACATAGCTATTTATGATTAGACATTTCACCTCGAGAATCTCACCCCCAAGAATTAGGTATCTCCCCTCATCTCATATCTGATCATGTAGTCTGTATTGTAGGGTTCCATGGATGTAGGTGGCGACTCCTCTAGCATGTGATGAGTAAGAGGAATCATATCTATGGATGCCCCATCGAGCCATTTTAGGGAGAGGGCCCCCCCCTTGGTAAGGGGGGTCTCTTGTAGACAGTATACTCACTCCATGGTTTCTGCTATTAGTCGCGATTTCTTCTGATTGGTCAGTCCCCTTACATTCCAGGATAGTAAATACAGAATCTTCCCAGGTTTCCCATTCAATGTAGATGTAGCCATTTAACCGGCATTAGCTTGGTGAAGGAGGACCTGGTTAGTATAATGTTGACGTGTGTTGTGGTGTCTGTCAAGTATGATGCAACTATGCGAGTCATAAGGGTGAACAAGGGCATGATGGTTACCTCTATGACCAATAACATTTCCCCCCTCCCACGCCAGAAACAAACTTACCGGCTCCAGTTCCCTCCCCTTAAAACTAATTTTGAACATTCTGAACAATTTAACAGTCCGCAATGGCTGTGGGAATAGGTGCCGCTTTTTCACTCCAGGTGGCTGTGGCTTGTAATGTGGCACCTGGGTCACACCCCAGTGCCCAGAGCTGTCGTTATATCTTAGTTCGGGATTCGTGGCATATTGTCACCATGTAATGACAGTTCAAGAATGGTGTGGCGAGCGGTCTGGCTGTCCCCCTGGGTCAGGGAACCGCTCTGCTGATTCTGGTGAGGTGAAGAAGACCGCTGACCCACCGTCTTGAACGCCAAGTTTGGCTGGGTATAGCGTCACCCATTTCCCTCCTTTTTTCCCCAGAATGTTTTTCGCATTTTGGAACGTTTTACATTGGTCTTGGACATTCAGACTGAAATCTGGAACAATCAAATCGTGAGCAGTTCTCCTTTTTCCCTGGCAGCTCGCAGGATAGCGTCTCGGTCAATGTAGGAGAGAATCCAGGCGTTTGGGGACACCTGGAGGTGGTCTAGCCACCAGCGATTGGTGTGCCAATCCCCCCATGAACATCGAGGTGGGGGGCGGGGGGATTGTCGAGGATACCCCCCAGTAGAGACTCAATGAACTTTTCCATATTATCGATTGGGATGGATTCTGGCACGCCTAGAATACATATATCGTTCCATCTGGAACACCCTTCCAGGTCCTTGTTTTTTGCAAATACCTTCTTCACCGTTTGTTGTAGTTCAGCCATTTCTCTCTGTAGTGTAGCGACCTTATCCTTTCCTTCCCCTATCCGTTGTTCAGCCTCCGTCACATAGCCTCAGTTTGTCTATTTGTATGGCCGATACATCCACTTTGCAAGTTAGTGCATCTATTTTATGCCCCCAAGTTGTCTGTACTGCTTTTTAGAGCCATCAGTGTTTGGTTAAGGGCTGCCACATCTATCTGGGCTTGTGTCTGGCTTTGGGGTCGAGGGCTACCCGTGCAAATTGATCCATCCTTGCTTGTTTCTTGGGGTTGCCCATGGCAGTGTCGTCTGGAAAGTACAGCGCCCTGCATCGATTGGGCTTTAAGAGTTATTGGTCGGTGTGAGCTTTAACCCTTCCTGTGCTAGTTGGTTCATAGAGCCACTTAAATATGCCCCATGTGTTGGGGCAGGTCAGAGGTGGTAGCTTTCCAAAGGCTGTGGGTCTTCCGGTGCACCAGGGCTGCCTTGTTAATGCTGGTTTGGCTGTTGGTGCCGTGTGTATGGGTATGCACTCCGTTGAGTGGAGTTCACTGGTCCACACAGTTTCAGGCCTGTAGACTTAGTGCCCCCCAGACACAAGCACCAGTAGCAGCGCAGTGGCACAGGGCGCCCTGTGAGAATCCTGTGCTGTGCAGCAGCGGTGTAAGGAGATGATCACAGCATCAACAACCCCTCCCCCAGAGATGGTTTGGGGGCTAGGGGAGTGTAGCAAGTTTGATGGCAAATAGGTTAAGGATGCAGGTTCTATGACTAGTGCCACCTTGTTACCGCAGGGGCGCGTTGCCTCCCCCAGTGCCCTGCGGGCCTGGGGTATGTTAGTTTGCCGCTCAAGACAGTGCAGGTGGTATACCGGGCTCCCTCTCAGAGTGAGACAGTCCAGAAGCTCACCACGATGGCCAGAGTCTTGGGGACCCAGGACAGCTCCTGGCCACTCCCTCAGCGTCTCAGGTGAGGCCCGCAGTTCCAGGGGAAAAATCCAAGCTCCCACTTGGGCCGCCGGCCCTCCAGGTAAGGTGACATGCCGGGTGGGAGGCATCATTGGGGGGGGATGAGGATCTGTGCCTATGGTTGAAGTCTGTGATGGATCACCTCGCAGTGTGGGCAGCAGTAGCAACAGTCCACAGAGCAGGATGGTCTATTTACCCACAGTTGCAGGCTTTTCCCATGGGCCCTAAGGGCCACCGCAGTAGTGTGGTGGTGCCCGTTATCCCGTGGGGGCTCTGTGCGATGATTCCACCGCAGGACTGGCTCCGGTCTCAGCACCTCAGGGGTGCGGAGCAGGCCTGTAGGTCGCAAGCGTGTTGGAGTTGGATGAGGTGCTACGATCTGCAGCCCGCACCGCCCGAATGCCCCCATGGAGCCCTTGCCCAGTACTCACATTTTGAAATTATTTCCAGGACCTCCACCGCTCGCAGCCACCCCAGAGCAGCGCTGGGCCACCCGGCCGGATGCATCGGATCCGGTCTCACCTCAGGAGTCACAGTGGCTGGGGACCCAAGGCTCCCCCAAGAGATTCCACCACTCCGGGCAGGGGCCGTCCGTGATTTGCCCAGCGGCATCATGGGTATTCTCCTGTGCGGAGGGGCTGCCATCCGATACCCGCTCTGCATTGCTGTTGGGGCCGCCCAGATAGGCTGTTGGAAGGGCCAGACCCAGTGTTCAACAAGTGTCCAGCCTGTCTTTCCAGGGCTACATTTAGCGACGATAGGAAGCCCCAGGCCTCCACTGCAGGGCGTCTCAACACAGACTCCCAATCACAATATGCAGCAGGGGTGTTGTACACAGGGCCGCAGGGTCCACCGGGTGTGTTGAAGTTTGAAGTCTCCTACGGCACAGCATGGAGCAAATCAATATGGCGAGCTGCAGTGGTGCGGACTAACTGTCCTGGCTCACCCTCCACCTCCAGGACTGCGGATGCGTCCCTCCCCAGGGTGCCACTTGTCCCACAGAGCTCTCAGTCAGGTGCCAGAATGGTGTAAAAAGATGACTCACCCTCAGTCTTCCTTGAGCTTAGGCTCCGGGGACTAAATGAGGGTCCGATGCCAAGGATATTTTTGGAGGATTGTGATGCCTAAAGCTCCTTAGGCAGCAGCCATCTTGAAAGTCAGGCAACAGCGCCCCCAGGCTAAAACTTCTAGATCTAGACTTTCTGGAATTCAACCTTCCAATATTGTGGCTGCTACTTCCTTGTACTCTTGGTCCGTTTCCTCCTATTCACATCAAAAGATATTTTGGCAGCTACACTCGAACTCAATTTGGCCTCTCCACTGGATGCTATTCATTTATGTGTTCTCAAAGAGGTTATGCCAGAAATGGCACCTTGGTTTGCTCATTATGTCAATTTTTCTTGTTCATCTGACTTCATTCCAACAGAATTGAAGCAAGCTCTTGTGATCCTTCCTGCTCCTGGAAAAACCTACTCTGGATCCATCTGTCCCTGCTAACTTTCATCCAATCTCTCCTCTCCCTTTTTTCCCAAATCCTTGATCCCTCCTTACTTAACTCTTTGAGAATGCCTTTCCTGGATCCTTTCCAATCATGGTTTCACCCTGGAACCAAGAGCTCTGGTATCAGCCTCAGATTAACTGGCTCAGCCATCTGATCAGGGTGGGGGGGGGGGGGAGGGGGAACTGATTATAGTTAGATACTGCTTTTACAGTCACCCACTCATCCTGCTTGACCGCCTTGCCCTGGCTGGACTCAGGCCCAGTCATGATGTTATTTCCTTCCTGAGAGGACACAAACTTCTCCTTTTCGCTCTTGTTCAATTTTTCTCTTGTGGGGTCCCTTAGGATTCTGCCTTGTCCCCTAGTTTTTTCAAAGTGTACATCCAACCATTAGTTGCCCTCATCCACTCCCATGGCCTCTGTGGTTACTCCTATGCCAGCACTCAGATAATAATGTATTGCAATCTGCTGCTTCGTCTCAGTTTACGGGTTGCTTGGAGGTTGTGGGATGTTGCTGAGTGACAACTGGCTTAAGTTGAATGGGGACAAGACAATTGTGTTGGGGCCCAGCCCTTTATACCACATCTCAGTTTTGGCCTGAAACTCTTGGACCTTTACCGGCGTCAGTTAAAGTGTTTGGAATTAGCTCACTCTCTGCATTAAGGCCAAGTTGGTGCCAAGCAGGTCACTTCCACCTTGCGGTCTTGTGAAAGGTTCACATCATTTCTACCCTCAACTTCACACCACGTTTGAGCAGTATTGACAACAGCAACTGTCTTTTTTGGCACAGCCCCAAAAAATCATATTCATCACCTTCAACTCTTGCAGCAAGAGTTACAACTAACACTCCTTAAGGCCCTCATATATCTCAGACCCTACATGCTTTGCACTGGCTTTCTGTAGCCAAGAGGATTGAACTCAAATTATTGTGAATCATCCACTGGGCCTTTCATGGTCAGGCAGCACAATATTTGCAAGCTAGGTTACAGCCTTACATCCCTGGATGTTCACTCGGATCAGAGAATGCCAGTCTCATCTCCGTACCATGGACCAGAGGCTGGGCCTTTTCAGTGGTTGTCACCAAGTTTTGGCATTCTTTGTCACAATCATGGAGGGAGGCCAAGAACCATTTGACTTTCATTGAAACCCCTCCCATTTTAGCTGCCTGGCCTTCCAGCCACAATTGGTCCAATAGCACCAAAATGCCCTTGGGCAAACACATGCTTTATAAATCCAGTTAACCACCATTCTTTTGCATCACTCATTGAATCTTGTGATCTTTCATGCACTGGATCTTCACAAATCTAACCAATCGCCCTGCACAACCACCCACAAAGTCATCTACTCACCACCCAAGCCAATATCCACTGCCCCTCCTTTTTGCAAAGGGTCAAAGACTTAATTTAAATCACCTGCCGCATCTCTATGCTCCCATCATCCTCCAAATCTGCAACAGTTCTACTCCTTTTGAAGAAAACATTGCTAATGCAAAGGTCCCAGCCAACTAGCACCCAGTTTCCCTCCATACCATTACTCAAATATTTCACCAAATACCTTGAGGATAAAGGCCTCCAAGGCTTACTTCAGTCTGACTTCTGTAGTACACTCAACACCTGCAGGTCTCCAACTCTCTATCCAATGCTCACCACTCCAAACCCAGCTATACCCCCTTTTGGACGGCTCTACCGCCTTCAACCAAAATCTGCTCTGCTTCCTTTAAATCTCCTGGAGCTCACAAACCTCAGACTACACCACCGCCCACCCCCCGTCCCCACACCCCACACCCCAAACCCCTTCCTGTGTCCACCAAGGATCGGTCCTTCATCCTATGCTCTTCACCCTCTATACCTCAGAAGACCAATCTCATCCTTTGGCTTTTACCATCACTGCAGCCACACATTTTTCACCTTCGCACTATTCCTTACACAATGTCGACTGCAATCCATCAGGGGATGATGGCTGCCCCAAGCCCAAATGCACGTTTTTGTTCTCCCAATGACGTCCCTACTTACACAAGACGACCTTGCTCCCCCTTTCAAGGTTTGCAATCTTAGTGTCCTCAATAGCAACCTCAGACTACAAGGACTACCACAGCATCTGCTGCTCAGATTAACCTTGCCAACATTTGAAACATTCCTCCATTGCTTACTCCAGTCTTGTCATGCTCAAACTACTTGAGCCTACTCTGGCCTTCCTCTCTACCCTCTCCCCTGGCTCTCGTTTTAGGCTAAGGCCTCAATTTTGAGGAGGATAGCTCAGGGGCAACGCGCTAGTCTTGGAGGCAAGAAAATAGGTTTGAATCCCGATTCTGTGCTTAGAAACCAATCTCTGCTATTAAACATATTATAAAAGAACAATTATAAGTTGTCTAACCACACTCAACCAACCCAGATCCTCCTCCTCCTACCTACCAAGACTATGCTGGTTGTTTTCCCATGCACAACCCCTACTTTCAATTTCTCATTACTGATAAAGGTGATCATTAGGGAGTGGAAGTTATTTGCAGATTATTCCAGTTAACATGCACTCCATTGACGGTCTTGCAAGACAAAGCAGTCTGCAGTTGCTACATTTACATTTGTTTGACCCCTTGAAGAAAACAAAAAAGACATTGGTAACAACTAAACATTTCAAATTACATGAACAGCATACAAACCAGAAACAAGCTGCTGTTGGCCATAGGTTGATGACAAGGGAAGCTTTGAGCGCTTTCAGCCGGTACAAAATTACTGACAGGTTTTAATCTACCACTTGTTACTAAAAGGTTGGCCATATAAATTAGCAGTCATCCTTGATACAAACTGCCTTAAGCATTTTTTCTGTTGCTCGTGCAGACTATTGGAATTAAGGCTCTGGGTTGTGTTTTCTGGTTTGTACACCAACAAAACTGTCCGCAGTCAGTATGTATACCATAAAATTAAAAACAAGTCTCTTGACTAGCTCTTGAAGCAGTCAATCGTGTCTGCGGTGCAAACAAACCAAGGAATCCATTTGTTTTTCAATTGCTTTAAATGGCTGAAAAGATATGGTCAGGCATTTAAGGTGAACAATGGAGCCTCATTTGAAGCACAATAAACCAGCTCAATGGGTGCCCCATTAGAAATGTCCAAGCAGTAATACATATTTTAGGCATAGGGTACACAGTAAGGAACACACATTCCGATAAAATGTACAAGAATAAATATAGCTACAATGTTGAAAAATGATACACTACTTCAGAGATTAGTGCCTAAACTGCTTGGCTCAAACCTGGAAGGTACTTTTCACCTATACAATTAGTTCCTTTTCCGATTTTCCTTCAAATCGATTGTTGGCATATTTTAGAAATAAATTCCTCCTGAAGATAGTTTAACACCAAAACACCTCACAAGACTTGATACATACATGAAACAAGTCTTAAAAAGTGAAAGGATTTAACATTTGAGAATCAACTATTGAGTTATTTGGATAATACGCCTTCACACAGGGCACAGATCTGGCCCTCATCACATTTCTTCAAGCTTGTCAAACCTGGTGTAGTCCCACGAAAATCAAACTTCTCATCCATTCCTCAGAGCACAATGCCAGCAGTGAAACAGACGACCGTGAAAGTCTTCACAACTAGCCGTTAATCTTTCAATAGGCCACCATGTAGCTAGAGAAGGAACCCATCCTCAAAATCATGGCAAACCTCAAACAACTAGTTAAAGGGGCACCCACACGAATCTTTATACACCCTGGATGGCATCTTCCAAACTACCATCCTCAGTGCACTTACCATGGGGGAAGGTCAACTGTCCTCAGATAAAACTAGAGCCTATAACTTGGTTGTTACTTTTACGCTGATAGATCCTGGTACAGCTGGAGGGATACACAATACACAGCTTTCTGGCTTCAAAAACACATTACAGCAGTTGAACAATGACTAGCCACTTCATAAAGCTGAAGTCAGATGAGACCGATGTGTGTATTGACTAGGGTAGTAATGACCTTTGCAAGCAAGCCACATTTCCCCAGAAACCACTGGTTCTTGCAGAGCCAGCCAAATGAGAAGTTGGCACCTAGTGTTGAGTGTTTTTGCGATTCATGCATTTGGAAAACAGGAGCGCAGACGAATAAGACCTCCGATTGGTGCAATAAGGTTTTCCAAGCTAAGGCTTTGATATGGCTGACGCAAAACCAATTGAATCATTGAGAAGATGATGGGTTCTGAGATGGGGACAGACACTTGAAGTGCAGATGGGAGGCATCACAATGCCATTTGCGATCTATATCTATTAGTATTGAGTATCAAACTGATGGGCATTGTATGTACCTGCCGTGTGTGGGTTAAGCTGCTACTAACATTCAGTGAGCAAGTACCCACGATGTATATAGATGCTGCTGAGTATATCAAAGTGGTGGGGGAATTGTTAGGAGAGATCAAATTGTGATCCGATTTGTGCCAATTGTTCAACAATAAGCCAGGAATATTATACCCAGTTAACATCAGGTGATATGTACAGTTATGGGGCAGGCCATCGCTCAACAGGTGAATGTGGGAGTAAGTGGCCGTTTCTTGTAACATAGGATCCTTCGAAAGGTTATAGCTTTTCTTCTTGAGGCCAATCAGGTGGCTGTAGTCTATTATAGACTATCATAGCAATTCCTTTTCTGGGACTGCCTGGTCATCTCCCATCTGCAGCTCCAGATCACATTCCCCATGATTCAGGCAATTGCACCAACTTCCAGTACAGAAACCGGCTATGGTTTTCAACGGTACTCCTAAACCCTTTCATGGACAGTGCGTTTGAAAACCGATTCGCAACAAAAGATGTAGTTGAATGAGAAGTGTGATTCGGAAAGAGTGTTAAGTTTGTTTTGCACAAAGGGCAAAAACAAGCAGGTTGCATTCTCCTTAGAAACTCCCAGCCTTTGGAATTCTATACCAATAAAATCTACGTTTCCAAAAGCATCAAAAACTGACAAGAGACCATATTTATCCAATCTCTGGACCCCAATTTGAGTTGTGCTATTGTAGACATGTGCATGCTTTACGAAACTCAAATCCTATTCACCCAGGAGCACCAACGGCAGCAAAAATGAGCCAAAGCAAAAACATGACAATTCCTAACAGTACAAATTGGAAAACAAGACCACCAAAACATCCACAATTGAAAATTGACAATGTAACAATAAGAAATAAGTCATACATAACAGAAAATTAAAGGCTCCAGATATGCACATGGTCAGAAAGAAATGCTCAAAATCTGTTTAATTGTATTAGGGTTTTAACCTCTGTATAACCGAAAATCCTTTGACATGTAAAACTATCAACTACAGTGCAAAAATCACATCTCCTGAAAAACATTTAACAAACTAACCAGTACTATGGCCAGAGAAACGTGGTGCATATGCAAGCAAATCTACAAGCCCAAAAAGCCTACACAACCATCTCAAGAACTCACAAGACCACCTGCATAGTAAAGGATAAAACGTCACCATACCTAATTGCACGAAGAACCACCTACCTAAAACACAAACCACTTTCATTGCTTCTCCATGCAGGGCTAGTAATCCAAGACCTATGCTGCCTCCCACTAACTCAAGGTCACAAATCTACACTAGCCTCTTCCATTCCTAGCCCTAGATACCTTCATTGTGCAAGGGATCAGTACTCTGCCCTTGACAACAGCCATAGTCCAATCCCTCAAACAAAATAAACAAAGCCAACCTAGCAACCAAACAAGTACTTCCCAACAGATCTGGAAAAAAACAAAAACCATCTCCATGTTTCAGGACAACACAGGGCGCAAAATCCACTATGCTCAATGTGAAACACAACCTGCACCAACTAATGCTAGACACCCCCACTCCCTTCAGCACCACCAGCCACAAGTCCCTACTAAAATGACGATCACTTTGCACTGGATCTCCACACTGAAATGCCCTCCCCACCCCAATCAAATAAAGATCCAGTAACTCAACTCTGCTCTAAAAATTCACAACCCTGCTACTGGATCTTGACAGTACTGTGGGTATGACCCAGTCAAGGGTGGGAAAATTCTCCACCACCAACCCCTTGGGCATTCTGGCACTGTGAATGAACATTGTGACCCTCTCTCTAATCCAATGTCGATCAGTCTCTCCTGGTCAGATCTCTTCCAGGTGCTCAAGACTCCAACAACCAAAATGCACCCAAAGGTTCCTGGGAAGCAACACCATTCAGAGAAAACTGCACTTGGACCCACAGGACAAGACCTGAAACCGGGGGAAGGTAATATTTTCTTACCTGTAACTCCATTTCTCCAGCATTGGCATCTTTCATGGATTCACATGCTTAGAATATTCAGTTGTCAGAGTGGAAACCCTCGGTACACTTATAAAGCAGTTTTTCATAGGAAAAAACTTTGACACTTGTGTCCTATCCACGTCGTTTTGGGCTGCTTACGCATGCCCCAATAGGACGTAGCGGTATAAATGCTGCGGCTCCCTTCAGATTTTAACCCCTCCAAAGTAGCATGGGGGGGAAGGTGGAGCGAATACAAACCTGTACATTGTACTCAGGGGAGGCCGGGGGCCGCATGTGAATCCATGAAAGATACCAATGCTGGAGAAATGGAGTTACAGGTAAGAAACTATTCCCTTCTCCAGCGCCCGCCGGCCTCCCCCGAGTACAATGTACGTTTGTGGTCTTTAACATTAACATGCTTTGCAGTGACCCAGGCCAAGTTAAGGAGTCTCCCGACCCCCCTCCTCCCCAAACCCTGCAATGCAATATTGCATAGGTGCTTAAAAGCACCATAGCGCACTCGGCGCGTGGTCCCTCTCCCCAGCCCACCCGCTTCCTGGTGCCCGCCTCCCAACACACCCACTCCATCCAGATGTCATGATCTCTGCTTCCAAAAGATCAGGACTTGCCCAACTCCCTTGGAAGCAGACCCATAACCCCGGTTCCGAGTGCCAGCCAGTCCCAATTGGGACCTTTTGGACCCTGTCCTGGCGCCAGTGGCACCAGGCTCATAAAGATGCCCAGTCCCAGCGCTGGAAGCGCCGGGCTCATAATGCTTGGGTGGACTTACCTGCAGCAGACCATGCTGCTTACTTACCTGCCAGTTGAACCCCGGATCCTCTTCTGTTTGGGACTACTTTTCCTGTTGGGTGGGGCAGGAGCCACTGCCTAGGTTCAGAACACTGGAACTCTTCTGGAAAGCAGGAACTCTTTTCTTACCTAGGTGTGGCTGTGGAAGGAGACATCTAAGCACTACAGGAGGCTATTTAAACCACACCCGATGGATGAAACTTGCTTCGTGTTATTCTGCATTCTCTGCAGCAGAACGCTCATCGTGTCTTCTGCTTCTGATCCTGGGCCTAAGGAAACAAAGGCTTACCATCCTGGCATCCAGTCTTCAGCAGCACCTGTAAAGACAAAGAAAGAACAGGTTAGCACTACGGTCTTCAGTGGCAGCGCATCTCTTACCTGGTCCATCGGCTGTCACCAACGCCTCGCGCTGCATTCCGGCATCTGAAAGACAAAGGCTTACCTACTCTTCGCATGTTCCGGAGGTCTTCGCACTGCATTCCGGCATCTGAAAGACAAAAGCTTACCAGCTCTTCGCACGCTCCGGAGGCCTTCGGCGCTGCATCCCGCATCTGAAAGACAAAAGAAGGTGCGTTTAAAGACATTGGGCAACTTTATTACTCACGTGCCATTACTCCTTCCCACGCCGAATCCAGTGGGTATACCAGCACCCTTCAGCTTCTCTAAAGCTCTGAACTTGTACCTGCAAGATAAAAGGGACAGTTGGTGCGCATCGTGAAGCAGGCTACAAGCGCTTACCTACGTGCTTCCAGGCGCTTCTATTCCTCACGCGGGTTCGATCCTCAACTCTCATCAGCCCGCCATCGCCGGAACTCTGCAAAACAAGAGATATCATTACAAAAGACTTTTAAGACATTTGAAGCGCCCAGAACTTACCGTTCGTGCAGTTAACGACGGACAGCAGTCCTCTGAGGTCAAGAGGCCTGCACCCTTATCCAGTGAAGGAACTGGTTACGGCACCCTGCCCCGAGGCAGATGGAGAGCTCAGCGTTCACTTACCTAAGGTGAGGGCGTTAACCTTTGGGGTTCTACAGGAGAAGAGAAAGGGAAGAGGAGAGAGGCACCCAATAACCCCAGTTCATTAATCCCATATTTTCTATCTGCAGACATCTTACTCTTCGAGTCAGACATACAGTGCACAGAGGTCCAGCCCAAAGAGCCAACCGTGTGTTACACATCACCTTTGATGATACGGCATTCACCCAGTCAAGACCGGCGCCTCTGCGGGAATCAGGTGAGCGTTACACCAGATTGGTCCCCATACCCCACTTCAAGGGCATCCAAGGGCAGCCCTGCACGAAGGACCCCAAGGCAAAGGACAGCCCCAAGATGTGTCTGCAGGTGCAGAAGCCAGCAGCTAACAGACACCAACAAAAACTGAGTGTGACATGGGTGGGGAGTAGAGCAATCACTCTACTCCAGAAAACCCATCACTATCTTACCTCCCTTATTAGCATGTCCACACCTAGATAGAACTGTGAACATTAGCCTGCATCGCATCTGGATGGAATTGTGAATGGTAGCATGTCCACACCTAGATAGAATTGTGAATACTGGCATGTCTGCACTTGGATAGAATTGTGAATACTAGCCTGCATCGCATCTGGATGGAATTGTGAATGGTACATGTCCACACCTAGATAGAATTGTGAATACTGGCATGTCTGCACTTGGATAGAATTGTGAATACTAGCCTGCGTCGCATCTAGATGGAATTGTGAATGTTAGCATGTCCACACCTAGAGAGAATTGTGAATACTAGCATGTCCACACCTAGATAGAATTGTGAACATAAGCCTGCGTTGCGTCTAGATGAAATTGTGAATGTTAGCATGTCCACACTTAGGCTAATGTTCGCAGTTCTAACTATGTCGCGTCTGGATAGATTTGTTAAGTTAGCATGTCATTGGCAGATGCACTGGCCACTAGAGCCTAAATGGAGGATTAGGGGAGCTATCAGAGAGCATTTTAGAGGTGGGGACGAGGAGTATGGAACCCGTATGCCAGTCAGACCAAGATCAGGACAGAGCCGCAACAGGGAGTCTACGCTTCAATGCAGGATAGAGACGCAAACTAACCAACCCTACTAACAATTTCCCTTTCTGCATACACCTCTCAAACTCCAAACACAACCAAAACCTACAGCACAACAAACCGCACAAATTTCACTACATTGCATCAACAAAACAAACACACCTAGCCCTGCACAACAGTACACGACGACTACCGGCCGCAAACACCCCAGGCCCAGCCAACAGACCCACCAGGCTGAGGCCGCTAACAGCACATCACTGCTCTCTTGCACTTTTCCTGCTTCCTCCCACTAACTCAACCTCCCCTCCTCTTTCAGAGCTGCTAGAGCGCCAAGGGACCACAACGGTGGTGATAATGTTAAAGGACATTGGTACCACGCACTAACAGGAGGGAATGTCCAGAACAAACCTCTCATGAAGTGTTTCACTAACCTGCCGCTAAACAAGGGAGATTACTTCCTTCTTGTGAACCTAGAAATGGCCACCAGGTGAACCTTTAGTGATGAAAAAGACAATCCGCTTTTTGCTATGTTTGGTAGATACGGAAGAAGCTATTCCGGAGTAACCCTCAGAGGTTGCACTCCCGTCTGTCCTCGACACCACGCACAGAATCTTCTCCACTTACACCTGTAGGACTTGTTGGTGGAAGGGGCCCGCGCAGCTTGCAAGATCTTCCGACAGTCCGAGGGAATGTTCAAGGCACCAAATTCTGAAAAGTCAGGAGCCAAGCTGTGAGATTGAGACTGCCTGGATTGTGATGCCACACTGTTCCCTCGTCCCGGGACAGGAGGTTGGGAACGCTATTGGATGATCTGACAGGCGAAGCAGGTCGGAAAACCATGGATGCCTCAGCCAACACGGTGCCACCAGGATGACTCAGCACCTGTACCTGCGTATCCACTGCAGAGTTCTCCATATCAGAGGAGACAGAGGGATGGCTTAGAGGAACTTGTCCATCCACGGGAAGGAGAATGCTTCTCCCAGCGAACCTTCCTGTGGCCACCTGCTGGCATACATCTCACTTCTTGTCCCTCTGCGTGGCGAAGAGATCCACCGGAGGCCACCCCCATTTCTCGAAGACCTTCGACAATTGACCGGTGTCTATTTCCCACTCAAGAATCTGGTGCATATTTCTGCTGAGCGAGTCTGCCCGTTTGTTCCTTACTCCTGAAAGGTGATGAGCTACGATGGATATATCGTGTTTGAGCCCAGTGCCACACCTTCTGAGCCTCGATGGAAAGGGTTCTGGATCGTGTGCCGCCTTGCTTCCTCAAGTAAAACATCGCCGTGGTGTTGCCAGTCAAAACTCTCACTGTGGACCCTCTGATGTGAGGCAGGAACGGCCCCAGGGCCCAGCGCACTGCTCTCAGTTCCAGAACTTTGATGTGCAGGAGAGATTCCCCTCCAAGACCAACGGCCTTGTGTTTGCAGAGTGCCCATGTGTGCCCCCCAGCCAGTTAAGGATGCGTCCGTCACTACGGTTAACCGAAACTCCGGCTCCTGTAGGGGTACTCCTTTGGATAGATTCTGGACGCTTTTCCACCACTGAAGAGCCAACAGGAGCTCGTCGACAGTCAGCTTGTCTGACCAGAGGCCTTGAGCCTGCGTCCATCGGTCCACCAGAAACTGTTGCACTGGCCTCATGAACAGGCAGCAGTTGCCCTCAAGAGGAATGCAGGACGCCATAGCGCCCAGGATCGATGTACATTTTCTCACCGACAGTCTGGTATTGATTTTCAACTGACCTGCCAATCGACTGAGTTTGGTGATCCTGTCGAGGGATGGTCTCACTAACCCTGACTGGGTCGCGAACTGTGCGCCCAGAACACCAAGCTTCTTGACGGTGTTAACGAGGATTTATCGAAGTTCATTGCAAACCCCAGCCGTTGTAAGAGGCTCATGGAGGTCAACATAGGGGAGGACCCCCTCACCAACCAGTCGTCGAGACACGGGTATACATGATGACCTTGCCTTCTCAGCCAGGCTGCCACCGGGGCCAAACATTGTGAACATTCTGGGAGAAGATTTCAGTCCAAAGGGAAGTACTGTGAACTGGTAGGGAGTCTGCCCTACCACAAACTTTAGGAACTTCTTGTGTCGCCAACACATCGGTATGTGGAAGTATGCGTCCTGCAGGTCCAGAGACGCCAGAAAATCATCTTGAATTTACTGGATCACTTCTTGGAGCGTGAGCATCTTGAACTTTATGCTTTTCAACGATTTGTTTAGCTCGCGCAGGTCTAGGATGGGACACCTCTTCCGTTTGGCTTTTTCAACACAAAATATCGGGAATAAACACCATTGACCCCTGCTTAAACCCCAACTCCGCAAGGTCCACTGCGATGTTTAAGGCATGATTGGAAGCCTCTTCACTTTCCCAGACCAGCAACATAGCCACTTTGCAATGTTCATCCAGAAGGTGTTCCAATATAGGAGCCAGCCGGTGCCACATCTCCCTGTCGTATCTAGCAACTATGGCTAGAGAATTGGCCGCTTTCACTGTGGTAGCACCTACCGACAGCACTTTGACGAAAGCATCCTGTCTGGCATCACTTTCTGGGGGGTCGTGCACTTGTGCTGGGCCCTCACCCTCAATACCACTGAGTCAGGAGTTGGTTGGGAGGAAAGGCACTTGGGAGTAGAGTCCGGGGCCTTACATTTTTTTCTCTAGACTACGCTTTATTGCTGGTTCCGAGGAAGGGTGGCACATGGTCTGCAGTCCAGTCCTTCCTTCCACACATGATCCAGGATGGGTACTGAAAACACTGACCTTCTCCTCACCCCCACCCCATGTGGTCGAAAAGAAAAGTCCTTTTTCTCTTCTTCCTGGGCCAGCCCGAAATTCTGTACAAGCCCTGGCCATCATGGTGTGAAATGACCCAATATCATCTGGGGGAAGACGGCTGAGCGGGCTCCTCTGGGTTTCCGTTTCTGCTTCGGACTCCCAGGTTGGATCCCTGAAGGGGGAAAAGGAGACAACTGACGAGGCTCTGCTGTCCGAGTCCATCAGTTCCCCTTCCTCACGGCGCGGGGCCGAGAGGTTTGTATCCGGCGGCACTGCCGCAGGGGTTGAAGGTGGTCAACGAGACGGGCCCGGGTCGTCAATGACTGACCTGGCCGAGTTGTTAGAGGTAGTCTGTCATCCAGTGTCTTCAGCAACGTTTGCAAGGTGGATAAGACTTCCAATAACAAAAGTGACTGTCTATTGAGCAGAGGTAGAACACAGAATGCTCCTGCAGAGGGGCCTGGTAACTTGTAACCCCAGGTCTGCAGGGCCAGCTATTCCCACATCCTCGTCTCCCGAGGACACCGACAAGGCCTCTTGCTGCAGAAGTGTCCCTGGCAAAATTGGGTCGTATACCTCTGGACGCCAGGCCTCTAGCGTGATCTTTATCGATAAAGCGATAGTCGGCTCCGTCATCGACGTCTGCGGTCCAGGAACGGTTGAGGCCAACTTCGTCAGCGGCAGAGAAGTAGCCGACGACTGCCCTACTGTCGACAACGGTGGTGGTCGTGCAGGCTTATGCAGCGTTCCCGCCTTTTCCGAACTCGACCTGAGTTTCTCTGCATCTCGACTCGAGGCCGATCCATGATCGCCCGAGGATTTAGATTTTTTGTCTTTCCTCGCTGAAGGTGAGGCTGAAGATGCCTTCTTAAAAGAAGAGTCCTTGGAATGGCCTTCCGATGATTCTCTCTCTCCGCCGGTCGCGATTTCTTCACCGGGGGTTCCGACAACGTTGAGCAGAGCAGGGCCCCTGAAGATTTTGACACTGAGGCCGCGCTGCGCGTGGAGCCCACTTCCGAAGGCGGGTATGCCCCCGCTCTGTCGTTCAACCATGCCACAAGTCTTCAACTCCGATCTTTAAGAGTCTTCTGGGAGAAGCCCTTACATATGTCGCACTTGTCTGCCGAATGATGAGGGTGTAGACAGTATATGCAGTCCATATGTCCGTCCCCCTCGAACCCCTTATTCAATCCACACATAGCACACGGGCGGAACAGCGCTTTTCCCGACACCAGGAGAAAAACTGCAACAGCACAGCCTAAACCAAATAGACTACACAAGGTGCTCCCACTACTTGACCCGCGGGGGCAGGGCATACCGCTACATCCTAGTGGGGCGTGGATGCGCGGCCCAAAACAACAGATAGGAGAACGGTCGACACTTTTTTGTCCTATGGGATACGGCTTTATAAGCTTACCGAGGGTTCCCAGTCTGTAAACGGGGAATATTCTAAGCAAGTGAATCCATGAAAGATCCAATGCTGGAGAAGTGGTTTGGCAGCTTGAATGCAAGTGGTTGACTATAGTTGAAGGGAAAGCAGTGAACGGCAGACTAGGTGAGGGGAAGTGAGTGGTGGGATAGTGGACAAGACAGGGGCAGGAGGGGGGAGAATAGACATCCATGAGTTTATTATTTACTCATCCAGAGGAAAACTAGACTACCCCACTAGGCCAAATAAGGATACCAAGAGAAGGCCACATCCTAGGACAGGGATGGAGCATACAATAAGGGTATAATGGCGCTACTAGATTTTAACAGGCACTCAATTTGGCAGTTACAAGTGCAATCAAGTATGGGAGGCAACGCGCATCATGGTTGGTGTACACAAATGACATTGTCATTATAGATTATACCCCCCCCCCACCCCCCATGGGAAAAACAGGCTAAACCCACTGTATAATTATGCCGCATCAACCGACCCCCAGATTAATGTTGTGGAAACCAAAATTATGGTATTCAGAATGAATGTGTCTGGGGAAAAAAGATGGTGTGGATCCTAAATGACAGTTGGGTCGAGACGGGGGCCTCTTGTTACAAATATTGGGGGGGTGTGGTTGATAAACTTGGCATGCACATCGGGAGTAAGGTACGACTTAGTGCAATGAGCAAGTTTATTGGACGAATGGGAGTCATAACATCAAAACCAGCCTTACCAGCAATCAAGCAAACATGAAAATCTATCACTGTACACAGTGTGACAGTATGGGGCCACAAACTCAACTGAGAACTTAATTGATGGGAAATTGTTGAAATTACTCGAGGGCTCCCTCAGTGAATACCATGCTTGAATGTTGTCTTCATAGTATGGACATTAAGGTCTCAATAAAATTAATATTGCCAACTAGGAAGTTAAATGGAACCATATGCTACAAAAGATAATTGTGACCAGAAATTGCCTGTGCCTAATTGGAATGGGCAACAAAGATCACCATTTTTCCAACTGGCCAATTGGGTGGCAGCTCAGAGGGTGAACCAAGTGTTGAAAGCCACCAACAGAGACAAAGTAGTGGTGATCTGGCTACAAAGAAAAAAGTAATGAATGGGTTAGCTTGATGTAAGGATGAACAGAAATACCTCATGGCCCATCCAAACTCAGCAATAGTTAACTGCATGCCGCCATTTGAAGTTATCGGTGCACACATTGGCCTTGAGCAGCAGTTCTGTAGATTATGCAGGGTTATTTTTAATCTTAAGCACGAGGCATATGTCGATTGCTCAAGTTTGCACACCATTATGAACCGATATTTAATCAAATACAGGAATGAGTGTTTAAGATTTTGAAAATAGGAGTCCTGGAAACTTATGGGTGGGGATGAGTTCATGCATTATGGTGTTAACTATTGCAAGCATCTGTGAAAATGTTGTATGACCTTTAAGCATAAAGTGGGTGTTTATTGCATAGGTTGGCTTTCATTTTATATGTATTAGATGTATGAACTGGATGTGTCTATATATTTTTATGACATACGGAATGTCATATTGGGTCTATTTTATTATGTTATTGTACTGTCATGACAGTATGTGCAATAAATTATACTAGATCTAGTGAATTGGAACTACAGTACAACCTGAGTGGGGAGACTTGCACCCCTTCAATGGGGCGAGGGCTATATGTACAGGGATTCAACAGTCCCAAATGCATGTTTCTACACCATTTTGATAAACTGAAAGCTTATTGAATTTGTCATACGACTCATTAAGCAAGCACTTTCATAAAATGTATTCAGACTACACGTTTTAACTACATACATAAAAACCAAACACTGACAAAATCTATGCAAAAATACACTGCATACATTAAGGATATTCCTCTTCTAGCAAACCTAGAAAAAAAGTCTTTGCCCAAACAAGCAGAAGACTAACTCACTTTCAGGAAAAAAGCCAAAATCCTGGCTTCTCAACTAACACTTGCAGAAGACCAGCATCGAAAACTCAACATGTTACTCATTCAAACTTTGACCAAGCGGAAGCACTCCTAAAATTAGGCTAACTTAACCGAAATCCAGGTGCATCTCAACACACGCTATTTGGAAAATGGACTCGTCATAATCAAATGGAATCAAACTAGAATTCCACAAATCATCACCACTGGCCACAAATCATTAACACTGACCTAATCAATTGGCGAGTATGGTGCCAATTACCTTACTCCCAGCAGGCACTCCAGGCCCCCAGTACATGCAGCCTCATTTTAGAATCGACCACCTTACACAAGACAAACTCACCATCAACAGGTACTGCTGGGCAATCAGCTAAAGAGCTTAGATTGTTTATAGCTCACATGGTTAAAAAAGTCAAAAACACTACATTAGCATGTTAAGGAACAAGTTACTTACCTGTAACTGTTGTTCTCCAGCATGGGTCTGGCATGGATTCACATGCTCATGAATATTCCCCGTCGTCAGGCTGGGAATCCTCGGTAAAGAAAAAACCAGTATCAGTTTCGTTTCTGATCTGTCTTTCGTAGCAATAACCAATCACTGGTCTCTGCGTCATACTGACCACAGCCAATGACTGCCCTCTACCTAAGCACCGCCTCTGGCAGCCATCTTCAGATTTGGAAGCACGTGAAGTGGCAGTATGACCAAGTGAAGAGCCGCAGAGGGGTAGGCGGGAGGGTTCGCATGTGAATCCATGCCAGACCCATGCTGGAGAACAACAGTTACAGGTAAGTAACTTGTTCCTTCTCCAGCATGGGGTCTGGCATGGATTCACATGCTCATGAATAAAGAATACATAGCAGTACACACATGCACAACCACGGGAGGTGGCAAAGGCTCAACATTAAGCATCACATCAACTCAACATTAAGCATCTTACCTCCTCACCAGGCTCACCTCAGGCGAACAGGTTGCGCAGCACTGCTTGGCCGACCCTGGACTCCTCCCTGGAATCCCGGTCGACGCAGTAGAATTTCGTGAAGGTGTGCGTCGACCTCCACGTAGCAGCCCTGCATATGTCCAGCAGGGGCACACCAGATAGGAACGCCGTGGTAGCTGCGATCGCTCTGGTGGAATGGGCTCTCGGACGGCCAGGCAGCGGTCGGTTTGCCAACCGGTGACAGTACATGATACAGCCGGAGAGCCATCTGGAGATGGAAGCCTTCGAGAGAGCCTTCCCCTGATTGACAGGTCCAAAGTTCACAAAGAGTTGTGACGTCTTCCGAAAACCCTTCGTGCGATCCACGTAGAACTTCAGCGCTCTAGCTACATCCAGCGAGTGCAAAGTCCTCTCAGCCGGCGACGAAGGCGACGGGAAGAACACAGGTAACACCAAGGGTTCGTTGAGATGGAAGTCCGACGGTACCTTGGGCATGAAGGAGGGGTGCGTCCTGAGCACTACCCTCGTGTCGTGGAAAGTCAAGTACGGGGCCTTGCAGGAAAGGGCCTGGATCTCACCCACTCGTCGTGCGGAGGTGATGGCCACGAGAAAAGCTGTCTTCCACGATAGAAACTTCAACGGGGCCGAGTGCAGAGGCTCGAACGGAGGTCCCATGAGCTTGGTCAGCACCACGTTGAGCTCCCACGCCGGGGCCGGAGCCTTCACCGGCGGGAACGATCTGAATAGCCCCTTCATGAACTCTTTCACCAGACGATGAGACCACAAGGACGTCCGCCCCGTGGTTCTGGTGTATCGGGAGATCGCAGCAAGATGAATCTTGATGGACGCGTGTGCCAGTCCAGCTTTGGCCAGCGTCAGCAGGTACGGCAGTACTTGGGGAGCCGTAATCCGTAGAGGGTTAATCTTCTGTGCGTGGCACCAGACAGAGAACCTCTTCCATTTGTGTCCGTAGCATTTAAGAGTCGAGGACGCCCTGGCCTTTGCAAGAACCTCTCTGCAATCGGCCGGTATGTCGTATCCTCCAAACTCTAGCGCTGCAGGAGCCAGGCCTGCAAGTTCAGCGACTTCGGGTCGTGGTGGAGGATGGCGCCTCCTTCCCTGGAGAGTAGGTCTGCGTCCGCCGGCAGCTTGATCGGCGGGGACGCTGACAAGTCCAGAAGGTCCGGGAACCATATCTGCCTCGGCCACGCAGGTGCGACGAGGATCATCCTGCACCGTGACCTCTTGAGCTGGTTGACGAGCCGGATTAGCAGAGGCAAGGGAGGGAACGCGTAGAGGAACAGGCCCTCCCAGGGGAACGAGAAAGCATCGCCCATGCTCCTCGTCTGGGGAAACCTGCTGGCGAACCTCCGGCACTTGGTGTTCGTCGCCGTCGCGAACAGGTCGATCTGGGGTGTGCCCCACCGTCGGAAGAGGCGATCCACTAGATCCTGCCGTAGTTCCCACTCGTGGCACGAGCGCAGCTCCCTGCTGAGTGAGTCGGCGATGGTGTTTTTTATCCCTGCCAGATGAAACGGCACCAGAAAAATCCCTTGGGCGACGGCCCAATGCCACAGGTCCTGCGCCTCCTTGGACAGCGCTGGGGACCTGGTTCCGCCCTGTTTCCTGATGTAAAACATGGTGGTGGTGTTGTCGGTGAAGATCCTCACCACCTTGCCCTTCAGGGACGGAAGGAAGGACCTGAGGGCCCAAAACACTGCACGGAGCTCCAGGACGTTGATATGCAGGGACTTCTCCGTCGGGAGCCAGAGTCCCCTTGCGTGCAGATTTTCGGTGTGCGCTCCCCACCCTTCCAGGGAGGCATCCGTGGTCACAGTCTCCTGGTGGGCTGGGGTCTGGAAGTCCATGCCCGCCGTCAGATGCGCGCGGGTGCCCCACCACCGTATCGCTCGCCGGAAACTCTCGTCGAGCTTGATCCTTTCCTCGAAGCTGCCCGTCGTCTGGATCCAGCGCGCATCCAGGAATTCTTGCAACGGGCGCATCCGGAGCCTGCACATGGGAATGAGGTAGATGCAGGAAGACATCATCCCGAGGAGGGACTTGATGGATCTCACTTTGGCCGCGTCGGCCACCAGCATCCGTTGCACCTTGCCCAAGATGGTCCTGGTCCTCTCCTCCGACGGGGAGGCCAGAAGGGACACTGTCGAGCCTCGCTCCCAGAAACAGTGCGACTTGCGCGGGCACCAGGTGGGATTTGGTGTAGTTCACGGAGAATCCCAGGTCCGTGAGGAGTTGGACGGTCCTTGCCGTGTGGACCACGGCGAGCTCCTTCGTCTTGGCGCGGATGAGCCAGTCGTCCAGGTAGGGGTAGACGTGAATCCCCTCGCGGCGCAGCTGCGCCGCCACCGGTGCGAGGCACTTGGTGAATACCCTGGGTGCCGACCGCAGTCCGAAGGGAAGGGCTTTGAACTGGTAATGCCGCCCTTGGACCACGAACCTGAGGAATTTTCGGTGCCCCTTTAGGATTGGAATGTGGAAGTAGGCATCCTCCAAATCCAACGACGACAGGAAGTCTCCTTCCTCCAGTTGACCCAGGACGTGCTGTAAGGTGACCATCCTGAACTTCTGCGCCTTGATGAACTTGTTCAGCCGTCGCAGGTCTAGGATGGGGCGCCATCCTCCCGTCTTCTTCTTCACGAGGAAGTATCGCGAGTAGACTCCGGAGCCCCGAAGCCTCTTTGGGACGAGTTCGATGGCGCCCTTTCTGAGCATCGCCTTTACCTCCAGGAGAAGTTGAGGGACGTGAAGTTCTCTCCTGGCCACGGGGGGGACGCGCGGGCACCTTCTTTGAAACTCGAGCGCGTGGCCCCGGGCCAGGGCATCCAGCACCCAACGGTCGGTGGAGATGGACTCCCACACGCTGACGAAGCCCGCCAGCCGGCCTCCCACCGGGGTGCTTCGGTGGGGGCCCGACCCCACGGCCGGTTCAATCCTGCTTGGACGCGGCCTTGCCGCCTTGACCTCCTTGGCGACGACGGCGGGGTCCGCTAGACTTGCCTCGTCCTCTGTAGGCCTCTTGCGACGACGAGCGGGCCGCTTGACGGTAGGAAGCGAAACCGCCACCGGAACCTTTGGAGGCGCCCTTGCCTCCGCCTCTCCGAAAGGGCGTCCGTCGTTGCTGCAGGACTCCCAGGGCCCGGGCCGTCTCAGTATCCGCCTTGATGGCCTGGAGGGAATCGTCCACCGTCTTCCCAAACAGGTTGTTCCCGTCGAAGGGCATGTCCAGGACTCTGGTCTGGACGTCCTGCCGAAAATCCGTAGCTTTGAGCCATCCACGACGTCGAAGGCAAACGCCGTTGCCTAGCTGGCGGAACCCCGCGTCGGCGATGTCCGTCGCCACGGTGATGGCGTGGTCCGAAGCCACTTCACCTTCCTGGAGGATCTCAAGGGCCTCAGCCCTCTTGTCGTCCGGCAGAAAATCCAGCAGGGGAGCCATCTTGTACCAGAGCTCCCTGTCGTAGCGGGCCACGATAGCCAAGGCGTTGGCCGCTTTAATCGTCGTCGCTGCCGACGAGATGACTCTACGTCCCATAGCATCCAATTTCTTTCCCTCGCCGTCCGGCGGGGAAGTCGATGTGGAGGCCGCACCCCCCCCCGCTTTCTTCCTGGCCGCCGCGGAGACGACGGAGTCCGGGGTAGGCTGCGCCCGGAGGCATAGGGGGGCCGTGTCCGGGACCCGGTACTTCTTCTCGTACCGGTCTCTTCTAGCTGGCGTCGTGGAAGGGTTCTTGAGGAGGGAAAGACCCTCATCCCAAATGTCGTCCAACAGAGGCACTGCGAGGACCGTCTTCCTCTTGGCCTCGCGCCGCTGATAAAGGAAGCCTTCCTTTTTCTTCTCCTCGGGGCAGAGTTGAAAAAGCTCGGAAGCCCTGGAGATCATGGAATGGAAGGATCCGATCTCGTCGGGCGGAGAAGCCCTGGTGGGGGGCGACGACGGAAAATCCTCGTCGTATGCCTCGTCGTCCGTACCCGTCGCTGCCGTGTCAGTCCCCGTATCATCCCCTCGGGTGGACGGGGAGGAGGGCTGGACGGGGCGCGACGGTTGAAAAGGAGGTGGAGGATGGATCCTTCTTTTCTTGGCAGGGGGAACACCAGAAGGTCCCGGTTCTGGATCCCCCGACGGGAGAGGTTCCTCCGTCGGTAACGGTAGCCTCGTCCTTATCTCAGTGCATAAGGACTGTATGGCCAACAAAATGGCCGCCGAGTTGTCTCGCGGCGCTGGCAGAGGGGAATCCGACGGGCGAGCAGGGGCCCCGTCGGCATCCTCGACGATGTCGTCGTCGTCGCCTGCGTCGGCACCCATTCCGACGGGCTGGTCTTGTTCCACGCCTAGGCCGTGGCTTAAGACCTCGACCAGCTCTTCTTCTGAGGTTGAGGCCGAATCTACGACGACGCCCTGCCCCCCCTTCTTCTCCACGGAGGTTTTCACGGGGGTCCTATCGATGGGCATAAAAGAAGACTCCCTCCGAGGAGGCAGGGAGATTCTGGGCCCTGAGGTCGCCACCACTGGAGTAGCCTCCACAGGCTGGGCCAGGGCCGCCGCGACCGTTTCGATAGAGGGCTTGGTCGGATGGATCAAGGCCTTCACCACCCTAGGTGCGCTCACCGCCTTGTCCTTGAGGGAGGGGGCACTGCCACGCTCCTCCTCTGCCTTCGAGCTCGACCGGGGCCTCTCCAGGAGCTTCGCCGGGTGCTCGGCCTTCCTCTTACCCGACCCAGAGCGTTGGCTCGTGGTTGATGGTGCCGGGGAGGGTGCGCCCTGCCTGGCGCCCGTAGAGCCCGACCGTTCGGCGCTCCCGGTGCCAGCGGACTCGCGGTGCTTGGCCTTATGTTGGGCCCCCGTCGCCGGGGCGCCCTCAAAGGTCTTAGAAGACCGCTCGGATTTCTTCTTCTTCTCGCCAGACGGGCTCTTACCCTGCAGCCAGTTGGCGAGACGTTGATGACGGTCCTTCATGGTCCGTTCCGACATGTCGCCGCAAAACGCACAGTCCTTCTCCACGTGCGTTTTGTCCTCATGAAGGCAGTAAAGGCAGAAAGAGTGTTCGTCCTCCTTAAAGACGTTCTGCAGCTGGCATCCAGGGCAGACCCTGAACAGCTTTCCGGGCGTCGAGCTTCCCTTCTCCTGGGCCATCTCCGAGACCGGGCCTGAGAAGCTTCTGGAGTCCTCCGAAGCGTAGCTCGACGAAATCTTCACCCTTGAGGGGCACAGATGAATCCGACACGGGTCCCCGTAGATCGGATGTAGTATCGGTGGAGCTTGAGGCTCTTTGACCGAAGAATCGAAGTTTTTGTGAAAAAAGCGCGAAAAAAATAGCACTAACGCTCGAGAGCAATAGCACGAGGATCCCAACACATGAACGTGCGGTAAAAATCTGAAGATGGCTGCCAGAGGCGGTGCTTAGGTAGAGGGCAGTCATTGGCTGTGGTCAGTATGACGCAGAGACCAGTGATTGGTTATTGCTACGAAAGACAGATCAGAAACGAAACTGATACTGGTTTTTTCTTTACCGAGGATTCCCAGCCTGACGACGGGGAATATTCATGAGCATGTGAATCCATGCCAGACCCCATGCTGGAGAACCATACACAATGAATTGTCTGGATGAACACTAGATTTTGAAGCACCATTCCTAACTAGTATCACCCGCTCTATTATCCAACCAAAACCAAGGACGTATCCAAGGTTCATGCTATGGGGATGAGAACTTCTCTCGCAGAAAGTAAAAAAGCCGATTCCAGAGTAATAAAATGTGAAACTTTAGTCAAGGTGAAGATGGGTAGCACTCTGGGAAAAGGGATAAGTGAGCAGATAGACCAATGCTCAAGTCAAAACACGGCTGGCGACATAGCAGGGTGCCAAAAGAACCCTTCCCTCTGGTGCCTGCAGAAAAATCAGTGACTTCCGACCCAACACGTTTAAGGTTGTACATTAATGTGAACCATTTCCATCATTCAGTGGACTTTCTGAATCGTCTACCTCATTAAGAATCCTAGTCTGAAACAAGTCCCCCTGCACAGTGCCCGGATAGCCACAAGCTTGAGGGACTTGAGCCCTGCCAAAAAGCAGAAGCTAGTGATTTTCAGCCTGCAGTAGATCGAGAAGGGGTGCTACAGGAAAATCCTGTCAAACATCTCACCTACGAGCAACCATTGTAACAGGCGCTAGCAACAAACCCACAGACAGAATCCTGCCCACCCATAATGAAACCAAAGGCGTAAATGCTCTGCATTCATGTGGTCCACACCTGCCAATTGATCTGCAAGTTTATGCAAAATCTGATTCTCCAAATCAGGGCGGATGGTGGATGTAATGGGCCAAAGCAGCAGGAAAAAGGGATGCCAGTAAAGACAATATTCAGTTTTGTCAGAGAAAGACCAGGTTTTCTTGTGTGCAGCTTGCAAGTTCCAGGATGAAACGTGATATAACCACCCAATCGGTTAATTTACGTACTCTGTCTAATCTGCAGGCTACATATCCCTTCCTGGATGAGATGCAGGTTTACTTGCTATGCTGTGACCTGTAGTCGCAGTTACCACTTAAATTTGTCCTCATGGCAGTTGGGAGCAGAGGGATACCAAGGCCAGAGTGAACAAAAAGGCATTGGGTAATCCTGCATGGGTGCACTCCACTCTAAAATGGTCTTCAAGCACACCAGCCAAAAATGAAGGCTGGATCCACCCCTCCCCACACAACCGTAAAACAAGCAGTCAATTTTTGGGCAAGGTTCCTCCTTGCCAAAGTGCACCAACTTTACGTCACAGCAGATGTTCTTACACTAACAGATGACCCTCTTGCCTACAGTCTTGCTACTGCCGATGCTAGAATGGTGGCCCTCGAAGCACACCACATAACAATGCTTAGGTAACATAATATTGTTTAGTGGTGCAATTAAAATTATGTTTCATTCACTGTGTTTAGGGCTAGGAAGCAGTCCAAGGTCACAAGGAATCCATGACATACGCACTGTGCCCAATATATAAAATAAAAATTCTACAATGCTAGTCTCGTGTTGCCTTTTTAGAGAGACTTCTGCAGTTCGTGCTGCAAAAGAAACAGTAGCAAACTACCTCAACGTAAGAGGGCTAAAGTAAAACCTGGGTCTTCAGAGTAAAGCTGAAAAGTGCCAATTGAGAAATTACAATAGTTGCTTTGACCAGATGTATGCAACTTAGTCGGGAAACCACAGGCTCAATCCATTTGGGGACAGAGGAAAAGTAAAATTTCACACTTTATATTTCCTGCATTCATGTTCGCATTAAAGTAGGACATTTAATAGAAAACTCAACTGACATGGTGTCTTTACCAGTAAAATAAACTCACGTAGAGCTATACAAATTGGAATCTTCCCTCCAGCACGATAGTCTGAAGGGCTGCCGAGCAGAACTTCCAGCCCATCCACTGCTACCTTTTGACATTACTCAAATATAAATTATAGGGCAATGTAAATTCAAATCCGTCTGGAGTTCATTGTAGAATTGTACTACACCCATCTACCCGTATCCCATCAGTTTCTCAACCTACTTCTCTATTAAACATCTTTTAAAAACCCCTGGAATGGGACTGCTCACTCCACAAATATCAGCTACTGCAGAGCCACAATGAGCTTTGCAGACTAACGTGTAACCCCATACCACACACCGGCAACTGTACCACCACCTGTAAGGACGCCCAACCTCTTACATGGACAGATCATTATTACCTTATCCCACTTGAAATTCACATCAACCAGACCATGCCCAAGAAACACCCCCTGGCACCAGCCTGCCCAACCAGAAACAAGCGTAACTTCACTGCCGAAGCCCTATTACCCCATGTCCTATCTACCCTTAACGCCCTACCGGACATTACTGACCTTAACTTACGAGTTGACACCTTCAACAATTCCATGGCTACCGCCATTGATACCATTGCCCCTTTGAAACTACGTAAAAGCAAACCAATAAACCACCTGAACTCGTGGTACACTCCCGAACTCAAACTACTCAGGAAAAAGAAAAGCAAACTAGAATTACTATGGAAAATTAACCCTTCACCTTAAAACAAATCCAATCTCAAGAACATCTCCGCATTATACAAAAATGAAATAATTTGCACCAAAAAAGATGCCTACAACGTCAGGATTGATCAGGCAGGCTCTTCCACCAAAGAATTATTTAAAATTCTAAAGGAGCTAGAAAAACCCAACCCCCTCCAGACAACTGCTCAAAAGATAAACCCTGGTGCACCAGCATCCAGAATGCCCTCAAAATCACAGGGCTCCAGACCAAAATTGCGAACAAACGTCAACTCCCCAGCAACAAAACCACTAACCCTAGCTTAAGCCCACCAACATCTAACAAAGACATGGGCTTCACCTTTAAGAAAGTGACCATCTTAGAAGTCCAAAACATTATCACTTCCCTAAAACCTTCTAATTATAAAGGGGACAGCTGCCCCGCCCAAATAATAAAGATGCTGCCAGAGACCTCTCCCCTTTATCACTAACCTGATCAACCTTTTGTTTGCCAACAATTCTGTCCCCAACAACCTAAAACAATCTTGGGTGCTCCCTCTCCTAAAAAAACAATCCCTAGACCCAGCCATACCAACCAATTATAGACCCATCACCACTGTCCAGTTTGTTAAAAATCCTGGACCAGGTCGCCTACATCCAGATTCAGGAGTACCTGGAATCTAACCAACTGCTGGGTATACGTCAATCTGGCTTCAGACCTCAACATGGAACTGAAACCGCTCTGGTTGACCTCAAAAGCCAGATTGATGAAATCAAAGGCAATGCAGCCATCCTACTTCTCCTAGACCTCTCAGCGGCCTTCGATTTAGTCGACCATGAAATCCTATGCAACCACCTATCCATCGCAGCCCACTGCTCTGCCTCTGCATAGATAAAATCCTTCCTGGCGACTAGAACCATGCGAGTCTTCTCCACAACAGCCGCTGCTGACCCGATCCCCATCACCTGCGGAGTCCCACAAGGCTCCTGTGTCTCCCCCACATTGTATAATATATATACAAAGCCTCTATTTGACAAACTGGACCGTCTGGGTGTCACCTACACCAACTATGAGATGACACCCAGATTCTCCTCACCATCTCAGGCAACTACAATGCGGACGTCACCCAGATCAACGAAATCTCCATCATTCAGGCATGGATGGCCACCCACGGCCTCTGTCTGAATGATGAGAAGACGGAGCTTCTGCTGGTCAGTTCTCCTAATAACCTATCTAAACTCAGCCCCAGTTACAAGATAATCGACAGTAACACCATCCCTATCGCTAAAAGTGTGAAAACCTGGATTCCACCGTGATGCCAACACCAACCTCGCCAAACAAATCAACTCAACTGCCTCGGACACTGCCTATACGGGTAAGCTAATCGGGGCAGACCCTTCCTATCCCCCCCCCCCGACAGCTGCCTCACTCTGGCCAGAGCACTCATTCAATCCAAACTAGACTATTGCAACAGCCTGTACCTAGGAGCCAACCAATCTATAATTAACAAACTCCAGGTCCTCCAGAACAATGCTCTACGCGCAGCACAACATCCCAAGGCGTGAACACATCTCTACAACCAGTAAAGCGTGCAAATGGCTCTCCATACAGAAAGAAAAAAGGAAAAAAAAACACCTCAAAACTATCTGCCTCACTCATAAGGCCTTAAATAATCTAGCCCTACCGTACCTCTCCAACAAATTTACTTTCAAATCTTCATCCAGAATCACCAGATCATCCAACTCCTTAAGCCTACTAGTGCCCAGATTCACCTTAAAAAGAGCAGAGGCGCTAGCTTCACTGGGCTAGCCTCCCAACTTTGGAACACCTTACCACTCAAAATTAAAACCACTGAGTCCTTCCCGATCTTTAGGAAACTGGTTATTGGTTGTCTACTGAACAAAGAGTAGCTTTTACCCTCATCTCCAATATCTAACAGCCGCAACCACACCTGTATTATATGTAAATTGTCATATTATGCAAATCTTTCTTTGTAAATTGATGTACCTTGTAAATGTTAATGCATATTTCATGACTAACTATATCCTTAAAGCGCCCTTCTACCCACGGGTCCGGAGCGCTCTACAAATAAATTAAAGCGGTAGCTAATCTTGTGCTTTACTCTCTGAAAAGGTATATGCAGTCACCAACTAGATGTACTGGCAGACAAAGTACTTATGACCACCAACTAAGCGCCTCAAGTTTCAAACCAGCCTTTTCCACCAACGCTGCCCTCAATGCTTCAGACTCATGCCCCAAGGAGCACCCACAACAGCATTTTGTTGTAGAAGACAGCATTACAGGTCAGGCACAAAATGGGAGTGGGCAAGGAGTAGGCAGTGGCGGCTCACCACCTATTTTTAACCCATGCCAACGCGGTGTACATTTTGTAAAGTGCCTTCACAGTGAACAGAATGCAATGCAAAATTATAAATCCAGGCCCAAGGAAAATGTTTCTTGCAAATAGAGGTTGACCATTATCACTTTAAAATGCAATGTAAAATTGCTGAAAACATACATTTAATATTGAGAAATCAAACATGCAAGTAGGGAAAAACCATGCAGGAACATTCCAAAACATGTACTGTCAACACCTGGAAAAAAAAAATTCTTTATTGGTTTGAAATCTGCTTTTGGTCAAGATGTTGCCATTATGAAAACATGACCCCACACAGGTATTTGTGCTCAAATAAAAAAAAAAAAAAGATTCAAACAATTAACAGTGGCTACACATTCTTGCGTCATATCAAGCTCATTCATAAACAGGCACACAGAACCATACAAGAAAACCAGCTAGTATCCAGAATGTTGGATACCTAGCAGATTTAAAAAGTAATACCTAGAACACTGTTGAAACTACTCAAGACTTCATAAATTCCGTTGCACACCCAGCACCTTCCCGCGCCTCCAAACCAGCCTGCGGAGCATGCTAAAAAGTGTCAATCATGGGCCAAGAGATCTTAACACATGCAATCTACTTCACATTAGGGAAGCCTCAGAATGCTAGATGTAATGAGTATCATGGCAATTTAAATGTAGGTTTGCTGACTACCCCATAAAAATATAGTAACGTGCAAATAGAAGCTTTCAGACAACGTTTGGACAGACTTTCCACTAGCTGCTCACGCTGCACTCCCACATACTCCGTATGTAAAACAAGGATTTTGAGGAATACAAACGGGTGGAGACCCTCTAGAATCGTGTTACGAAGGTTTAAGAACTATTAGAACAGTTAGGACCGGTAGCTTGACATCCCCTTAATTGCATGTGGGGGATGGAGGCGGAGGAAGGCACAAAGGTAAACTTAACTAAAGCATCAGAGGGTCTACATTATATTTTGTTTGAGTTAATCTGCTGTATTGCAAGAAAGTTAGCTAAAATGCTTAAAATTCTCTACAAGAGAACCTCTAAAAAAGGTAACATCTTTGTATTAAAGATTTAAAAAATGCAACTATTCAACACCAAATAAATTCAGTTTGTTATACAAAATTAGATAGTGGTATAAACTTCTAATTGGAAATAAACGTGTGCATTTAAGTTGCCAACATTCCAGCATAAGAAACTCCTGGCTGTGTAGCTCGAATTTGCATACATATCCCTCCAAGAAAGTTGTAAATTAAGCGCCCTCCATTTCCTCCACGGCCCAATAGGGATGGAAACAAAATGCGCACATGCTCCTGCGTAACTGCAATATTTGTGCTTTGGTGCTCAACCAGTCACCCCCATCCCCTCCAGTAATTTACCCGTTGACGAAAATACAAGTGAGCTTACCCCAATCTCTACCAGCACCATCACAACATTACACCATACTCACTAGACTTCAAGGCAGAAGTGATGAATGCTTATAAGCAATATGGACAAATGGGTTAAAGCGAGTTACTGCATTTCAAGGTTACCAATTCCACAATGCGGAACGAATCTAGTTAAGTACAGTCTTCCCTTCCACATATCAAACAAGATGCATTGAAAGTTGAAATGCCCGACAAAGTGTAAGTATTGAAGTCGCCCAAAAAGCTTGATCCCTATAGCACATATGGCAGTCCCCACACATTTCCAGGGTGATTACAAGTTGTACCACTGGATCAAAGCATTTACAAAAACTAAAGATCGGAATGCAACATGTGTACGAAGATGGGGCAGAAGCATTAGACCAACCACAAGCTCCATGAGATCTGCAGTCGTGTGTTCATTTTAGCCCAACAGCTTGCAAACTCATTTCGCTTCCAAAGGCCAAAAGCTTGTGCCAGGTTCAAACTTATTGGACAACAGCACGCACCAATTCTTAACACCCCTGAAATGCTTTATAGTTTTGTTCAAAGCTGAAAATTGCTTCAGGGTACCAAAAGCAGATTAGTAGATCACAGGTCAGCAAAAATTTACCCTTTTGGAAAGTTGGTCATAAGTTTGCCTTGAATTAAGTTATTACGCAGTTCTATCCTTTGATGCCATTTTTAAGTGTGTTTTATTCATTCATTTGGATGACTATAAATAAGTGTTTCCACTATGGAAAAGAAAGCTAGCACAGTACACTTTCATGACCGGGGAATGAACTGCTCTGAAGACATCTTCCAAAGGGCAAAGCTCAGAAAATAACTTGAATGTTCAATTCAGTTTTAAGTCCCTTGTAAAAAAAAAAAAAATGTAAAGAAACCAAGGCGCAGGATGACTTATTGCTTTTCTTCAGTCTGCTCAGTCTCTTTCTTCTCAGGAGCACTTTCTTTGCTTTCATCATTGGTTGCATCCTTCTTGGGAGTTTGGCTCTCTTCTTTTGAAGGCAACTCTATCTTCTCTTTTACAGATAATTCTTCCAGTTTCTCTGCAATTTTATCAGCAGTATTGATTTTTCCCAAGTCTGAGAATACAAAGAATAGGTTGATGAGGCAAGATGCACATTGCTTAAGTCAAATAACATCTTAATATCCCCCTAAAATTTGAGAGAAAGCAAGGCGAGACCCCCTGGGTGGTCTGGTGCTGCTCTAGGAATTTATTGCAATAAACCCCTGGTACCACCAATATCCTGCAAAGGTGTGAATTAGTATTTTAAAACGCTAAATCAATTGCTGTGGAATAAAATACAGGCTTAGCATACACATATTTAGGGTTTACACCACCAATTTAAGGCCATGCGTATTCTCCCTGATCAGGATATTGGCATAAGTGCTCGCACACAAATAAGTCAGTGTACCAAGACCAAGAGCAACTACCTTCCAGACAGTAAAGTAAGGAGTGTGCTAGATCAGGGACTTTCTCTAGCAGACCGAAAAAGCGCCAGGACTGAAGGTTGCAGTCAGGCACAGAGTGAGTCTGCAAAACGGCCAACATGCTGGATTAAAAAAAGCAGAGCAACCACATTGCATACATTTTAGGCTACAGTCATCAGGAAAATGAAGCAAGTCTTACTTACCCTTTGGACCTCTGCCCTTCACTTCATTTTTGCACTCGTCGAACTTTGCTTTAAATTTCTGAGCATCTGTCAGGAAAAATATAAAATGTTAAATACATGCTTGCACTTTATAGGTTGGTTCAACAGTAATGCTATTATATACAGAGCAAGTTATCCAGTCCGACATTCAGTTGGGATCTGGATAAAAAATACCAAGCCAAAGACTGCAGTCAGACATACATTTTAGGCTGCCCACTGAAACGTTATGGTGCAACAAAACACGCAGTGCTACCCACACGCTGCAATGTACCAGGAAGCCAACATCTTATAAATCTCACTAATTGGGCTAGTTACACCAACCGGTTTACTTGCAAGACACCATCCTCTGCAGGTCCCCCCCTCCCCCCCAGAACAGCCTCCCTCCATTTTGAGCCAGACCATAAATTCCCAAAACTCCTCAAGACCTTACTCTTCTCTACCTCTTTCCCTGCTCTCCTGCTTCCCTCCCTTTTCTCCCCCAACCTGCTCAGTTCACAAATTGATCGCCTGATGCACTCCAGAGCCTCATAGGTCCCAGGCTCCCCCGCCAGTCCTGCACTTTGCTCTGCACTAGTGCACTCTGAATATGTTCCATGAGAGTGGTAAACAGTCTGCACTTAAGTGCGCCCTGTCCAGTAGGGGCCTGGGTTGTGCCCCTCCCTCACACTTCCCGTCTGCACACTTGCACAACCTTGAATGTATTAGGCCTAGCAGGTGTCAGTCCCTTTCCCCCTTTGTCTCCCCCATTGATGACCAACTTATACCAATAAAAATGCATCTGGCCTACTATGCTAGTTATTGCCATTCGATCATTTGGCATCCTCAAGGCCCAAGAATAATGACTGTATCCCCTTGTTCCCTTCCAGCCTTTGAAGCACTACACTGGTGTACAAGAATTTTAGAAAGAAACAATTACAAGTCCACATCACCGCAGCCTAGGCAGTCTTGGAAGAGGATTAGCAACTGGAAATATGACTGAAGAACTACAGTGTTAGGCCATTAGTCGCCAACTAAAAAGACTGCGACCAGATACACCTCACCCATACCTAGAAATGAAGCCAGAGACCCACCAGCACCTTTCAGCTTTCCAGAGTTGAAGTCCCAGAAAAGACTGAGAAAACCGAGCTCTGCAAAACATTGGGCAGGTATCACAGACAGGCTATTTGTGTTTCCCCACTTATGGTTGAAAATAAAGACGCTGTAGAATTAGGGTTCACCTTCCAGGGCAGATGCTCCAACAATCATTTATGTACTGGAAGGGATTTACACAATGTGTCAAGTAGTCTATGAGCAACCCAGGCGTTCATTAGGAACAGAAATGCAGACGTAATGCCTTTTGTGAGATCCACCCCACAACTACTCCCATCCTTGAGCCTCCCTTAGTGGCACTCCTACCTTTTACACTACAGCACAGTCTTCCGAGTTCCCTCCCTCTGCACCTCAAGCTGCAGAAACGCTCTATACACCTGCTCGTCGAGGACTAAAGCCACAATTAAAACAAATGCATGGTGCACAACTACTGCAGCTGGTAGGATAGATCTGAGATCTTGAGTTGGAGTCTTCAGAGTAAAAATAAAGGAGTACAAATTGGCTTGCTAAGTGTTCATAAAGTATGACAAACTGCCAAAGAGTGCAATATCTACCACTGCACTGCCCACCCACTGCAAACAGCAAGGAAGTTTGAGACCAAGGCTCCTGTCAGGACTGTTGAGGGTCCTGGTCTCTACGCTGTGTGCAGGCTCACATAAGACCAAAGAAAAGGCACACGTGCAGATGGGGAAATAACGTATTCTTTAACATATCTGCTAACGGCTTAGCCTTCCAAACCCACGTGACCCTCCTCCCTAGCCCAGTATTTTAGAAGCTCTTACAATCTTAGCTTAGAGCCACCCACATAACGACGTGGGGTGGCTGAAGAAGTCCCCTTGCATCGTGACATCGCTTTGATCACATTTCTTCAATTAGCCTGAAGGGCTTTATGCAGCTGCGCCGAAGTCTCCCATGACATGAAGGTTCTTTAGCGAGAGCCATTTCCTTCCATTTGGTCTTCCTCAGAGGGTCCAGTCACCTTGGCATGACTCCTCTGAGCTTTAATGTCACTATCGCTGGACATTTCCCACCTCTCAGGGATGCGACCGGGAAATCTTTTGTAGCAAGATGAGTTTCACGTGACTTATTGTTGACCGGCTGTTACCATGTTGCCCTTCTTAGCAGTCACTACTAGCATTTCAGGAGCAAACGCCGAGTCGTCTTTTTGAATCTTTGGTTGACAAATGATGACTTGGCCTCCTAACTATCTAGCACTCTCGCCAGCTCCTTTTTTAATCAGTGCTGTTCATCATTTCCTTTTGTTCTAAATCATGAGTCTGGGCTTGTTGTTCAAGTGGTGTGGCACTTTGTTTGGACTCTCAGGTGGCTTCATTCTTATGATCCGCCGAACCTTTAGGCACGACGGGCTTACCCCTGTGGTGCTATGAGGAGTGTGACTATAGTCACGTAGCAACTGATGGAGCCTGTTCGAAGGGTTTGTTAACCAGATGTGCCATCTATAGGGACTCTTGATATTGGCCACGAAACACTCCGCAATTCCATTAGCCTGAGGCCATCATGGCGTTATCTTGCTGTGTATGAAACCCATGTAGTTGGAAAAAGTTTTCGAAGTCATTACTTCGGTCCATTATCGGTATGCCATAAACACATAGCATACGGTCTAGAGCAGGAATTACACAGTTGGCCGACGTGGAGTATGATCTGGGCATCTGGAAATCTCGAATTTTCATTGATGAGCATGGTAATATATTTTCCATTTGGCAGGGGCCCAAACTTGACCACCACCTCCTCCCAGGCACCTCCAGGTAGTATTGACATTTTTAAGGGATTTGGGGCGGCTTGGGAGCCACTAAGGCACATACATTACATTTTCCAGCCACTTGCTCAACAAGTGTCCAATTTTGGAAACCATACTTTTTCCCCTTGAAAGGAGTTTTGTGACCAGACCCTCATGACCTAGCTCGATTACACGTTCTCTTAGTGTTGAGGGTATGACAATCTTCGAGCCTTTCATCAGTATGAAATTCGCAATAACAGTCAGTTCATCTTTCACATGTACCAGAGCTTTGACATCTTTCAGTCTTTCCGATTTGGCTTGTTTGACATGAGGCATCAGTCTGTACACAGGCAGTGAGTTAATATATTTATGGCTTTCTCATCTGATTCTTTGCTTAGAGTAGATCATTCCACGGGCAGCTGCTGAACATTATGAATGTAATTAATGCAATTATATGCAACAGATGGATTGGCATTGGGTGGTCCAGCAGGGTGTCTTGACAGGAAGTCTGCAGGGTTATTTTCTTTTCCGGGGCAGTGTATTATGTCAAATTTGGGATCTAACCTTACTATTCTCGAAAGGCATTCTTGACTTTGGATCACCGAAGATTGTAATGAGGGAGTGATCAGTGATGACTGTAAAAGCTTTACAAGATAGAAAAAATGAAATTATTCACAGGCCCATACCACTAACCTTTTTTCAGCTTGTGAGTAAGCTTCTTCTGTCTTGAGGCTCCAGCTTGCGTAGGCCACCACAAATGTTTCATTAGGTTCTGCTGGGTTGCATGGTGTTAATATACCCCCAAGTCTCACGGGGCTGGCATCCACCATTACTTCAGTTTTCTTTTCAGTGTCAAAATATGCCATGTTATCAGCCTAAGTGATGTCGTCACTAATGGTTTCAGAAGTGTGGTTCTTACGTGTGAGGAGGCATAGTGGGTTACTCACTGTCGCATAGTCTGGTATATATCAAGAACAGTACCTAGCCAAACCAAGAAAATCGTAGTTCTGATATATTCTGTGGGGGCTGAGTTGAGAGCAGTCACTTTCTGGATCAGGTCTCATTCCCTTTTCTGTAAATGTGTCCAAAGAATCTTAAGTCTTTATGAAATTCACACTTGGATCTTTTGAGCATGAGACCCGCTGTTTAAAGGGATTAGCACACTGTAGAGCTGCATCATATTCTTCTTTCGTCTTTCCATACATAAGTACATCATCTGATTAGTTCAGGCAGTTTGGGACATGTCAGATGACTATGTACTTCTTCCTGAAAGATCTCTGCTGCCTATGAAATACCAAAGCGCAGTCCTTTGTATTTGAAAAGTCCTAGGTGAGTCACAAATGTGGTAATGTACCTTGATTCTGAAGCAATTTCGATTTCATATCCTTTAGTTAAATCTAGTTTTGAAAAACACTTGGCTCCATGCAACAGATTAATCTGTTATTCTTGGGGCTTGGTGTCTTTCGATAGCCTCATTTGCTCTTCTCATATCCAATCCAATTGATCCCTCAGGTACTGGTACTATCACCGGATATATGACATGCTGTTTTAATAATTTGTTGATGGCATCTTCTACTTTGTGTTGGATATTTATGGGTATGCCCCTGTAATGCTGAGCAATGGGTTTTATTTCCAGCTTAATGTGAAGGGGACTTTTCCCATTCTTAAGTTTTCCTAACCCGTTGAATAGTTTTGGAAAAGTAGCCTCAATGTCTTCTGGTCGACTGAAGTACTTGTGAGCCATGAGTTGGTATATGTGTACTAGTCCCATGTCCACCGCAGTCTTAAGAGTATGCAACCACTTTTTGCTCCAGTTTAACACATGTACCCGAACTTTTGCCGTGTGTCTCTTATGGGCAAACAACTGATGTTACTCCTTTACAGGGTAAAGTCGTGGTGGAGCCATATGGGTAGATGTCTACTATTGCTTTTCTGAGTCTTAAGAGGATTTGGTAGCAAATCATAGGCCTCTTGACTCATGTTGACCGTGGCGCCAGCATCAATGAGGAAATCTACAGGTGTGTTTACTTGAATGCTCAGAATAGGACTGTTGGCTGGCTGTGCTATTGTTTAAGGCCCACACATCCTTTTTCCGTTAGTCTCCTAATGGACAGATCGCTGCTGGAAGGGGATGTAATTTCAATGTACCAGACATAGCATCTTCTGTGCCACTTTGAGATGTCAGAAGATGCCGTTAGAAATGTTTCTGTAATCTCTCCCATCACACCTTTCCCATCTTTGATCGGGGCCTGGCCCTTCAGGTGAAATTGTAGGAGTCAACCTTCTTGACTCTGTGAAAGCTTTCTATAGAATTGGTTGAAATGAGGCATTCTTGCACATGGCTCTGTAATGGTCATATCCACCGCAGGCTGCACATGTCTGACCCATAGCCGGGCATTCTCCAGCATGAGGGTATTCGTAACCACGTCTGTAGCAGGTAGCTTCATTTTGAATAAAGTTTAGGTCGATTTACAGTGGATAGTAATTTAGGGCCACTTCTTGGTCAGAAGAATGTCTAATTGGGATCCAACTGCAGCTTCCATGCGGGCTAGGGCAAGAATTTCATCAAGTGAGTTTTTGAGGAAGTTTCTTGCAAAAAGTATGCAAGTCACATTGAGATGTAAGAGCCTCTTTGGTAGAACAATGAAATTCATAATACTTCAATTTGATTTGCAAACGCATTACATAGTTGTCTAGGATTAGACTCTCTTGACGAGTGGTGTGGAATAGTCTTTCATAATCCACATTGGTTAAAGGGGTAAGTATTCTGTTAATTTACAATGTAACTATTGATGTGTGGCAGTGCTCAGATTAATCAGCTCCACTATTAGGTCTCTTACTGCAGGCTCCACTGCCATGGATGGGGTATTCTTGAGTCTGGTATCTTTGAGTCCTATCGCCCCAACATAGAAATTAAAAATCACATAACCACGTGGCCCATCTGGGTCCTAAGTTGCTAGTGTCTCATATTAAAAACATGTGGTAACTAATATTTGTGAGCCTACACTTGGGGTAGTTGTGCGTGGATGAGCCTACGAGGACGTGCAAGTTTCTTCAGACATGTTGACTGTAGTATTGTATAATTGTATATTAGTGGGGATCCATTTGTCAGTATTATTGTATGTGTAAATCCTAGACTGTAGTAGAATGCAGGTTTTCCTTCCCTTTTTTCTCTTTTAGGCTGGGATGGAGTTCTTTCCTTTGATCGCCCTCTCTTCAGACCCCACTACACTGCTTTAATTGCAAAAGACTGCGTATGTATTATGGCTATCCGGGTAGCCCTTCTTCAATATTTCCACCTTCACTTTCCAGAACAACATCTGTTTTTGCTTAAATAGTAAAAACGGTGCTGGGCTTCCAGCCCGCTTTCCTTCCTCTTTCCCTTTATTGATTTTTCTTTAGCAATGGGTTCGGTGAGGTACTATGCGCGCACTGTAGGCGCCTAATATTGCCATGTTTTTATACTTTCCCCCCTTAACGGTGCTGGGCTTCGTTTCCCCGTGGCATCCAGATGCTCGCTGACACGTGCGATCTGATAGACTGCACCCTCCACGTCATTTACTGTCTTTCCTGACAGGATTCTTGCTTCACGATGCAGGCTTCAGGCTCGCAGAATCCTCGCCGCCAGCTGTCAGGACCCTCAAGCACCCTTTGCAAGGGTCCTGGACTCAACGCGGTGTGCAGGCTCACATGAGGCCAAAGAACACGCGGAGATGGGGAAAATAAACGTCTTTATTCTTTCACAACATAACTGCCAAGCCTTCCAGACCCACGTGAACCTCTAGCCCCACCCTCCTCCCTAGCCCACGGTATATTAGAATCTCTTACACACAACGATGGGGGTGGCTGGAGAAGTCACCTTGCATCCTGACAGCTCCCATGCCTGGATTGAAGACAGTAACACTGAAACACATCAAGTGTTTTTTCCATACATGTGAAGGCCACCCAGTCCTATTTTCATCGAATTCTGGCACTTTGTCACAAAATTCTAAAGGAAAAAAAAGACTGGGTGTCCTCATGCATGGAATGGGGAAGTGAGCAGTCTACAATCCAGCTACTACAAAATCAAATTAATAAAAGGTCCCACTGGTCAGAGCTTCAGGCTAAAGGTTCTAGATAGTTATATGGAAAGCAACAACAAATGCCTTAACCAAGTCAAATAAATAAAAAGCAAAAGTTACAAATGCCACAGAACTGCCAACAAAAAGTTAAACATGAAGGGCATTAAAAACAAAAACGCTGCTGAAAGTAAGACCGCTCAGCATTTACAACACGAGTTTAGTACAAAAACGTTAAACATGCTGCAGCAGCTGTGAACAGATTAACAAATTTAAGGCAAACGTTTTGTGCTTCAGGGATCTGCAACCTGATGTTTGGACTCCAACTAGCCCTGTCCAGCATATTTAATTGTTAAGGATCATAAAGTTGTAGTCCAAACCATGGAACCACAGGCTGCAGACCTTTCTGCTAGTTATATGCATACGATTACAGGACTAGGCAATTCCAAGTTTGGTTTCCTTACTTTCTGCATTTAAAAAGCGAATTGCCAAGAGTTCAGGTTTAGGCGCTTCATCTGCATAATCAGCGTATGTATTCCAGACCCATGCACGGTCACTGCCAGCATTGGGTTTCAGCTCCATTAGTGGTGTTACTAAGAGAAAATACAATAAGAATCAATTACAGAAAATAGAATAGGTGTAAACCAGCACGCTGTTCTTTGACACAGCGCAACAACGTTAGTAATGACGTGTAACCTCAAAGGGGGAAAAGCCCTGCTATACACCCCCAAACCAACCCACTGCAGAAAAGTCGAGACATTCTATTGTAGAAATTGCTAACAAAAAAACAATGACATAGTTAAGATGTAACGAGTGGTCCAGAAGGGGCCAAGAGCCAAAAGCGAGGCCTCTGCTTTGACTACACATTCTGAGAGACTGGCTTGAAATAAGACTACAAGAGCAATGGAACAATGCCGGGATACGTACGATAATGATTTGCACAGATCTTCAGTGTCTTATCTCTCCTCATAAGAAGACGAATGGTTCCCCTCTCTCTGTGCTTCAGCAGTTTTACATCACCCGTGCCTCGCTCCTTCCACTCCGGCGGTTCATTTTCCGATGCAAATCTAAATAGTTTTGCGCGCCTTGAGGAAAGAATAAATAGATTCAATTCCACACGAGACTAAAAGCATGCATTACCAAATATACCAAGCAACAAGCACTTAGCACTAAAAAATGTAACGTCCGCGATTTCCTTAAGCGCTGTCTCAATTTAATGAAACTACAGAAAAGGAAATTTGGAAATGTCTAGATTACAGACATGTACTTGTAATTTGAGAGACATCTGAAGGGATTTACACCATTTACATAACCTTGCAGGGCTGACCAATAAGTTGAGCAATCACTCACAAACTGGTCCATGGATGTCATGGTAAAGGCCTGCAGGATTTATGAAGAGACTAGCATTGTGTGGGAGCAGGGCCCCCCCCGCCCCCAACCCTCCCCCCCCAAGTCACCTGGATGCACAGTAGAGAAAACAAGCAAGCAAAACTTTTGAGGGGGATCAGAGTGGTTATATGACGTTGAGGCAATGAGAAGTTATGTTCTCTTTTATAGGTGTTAACGATTTTTTAAAAAACCCTGGCCGTGGATTAGAGGATGGCAATCTCTTATGGTTAACAGGAAAAAACTGAAGTCCAGCCAAATCCAATCAAGGTAAGTAGCAGAGCAGTAACCCTTAGACTTACAAAGGGGGTGTGAGATTGGTCTAGGGCTAAGATGAGTACTTTCCAGTTAGACAGAAGTACACAAATAGACAGAAGTACACAAATCTACAATGATTAGGCCTCTAAAGTACACAATATCAAACCTCTAAGTATTATAACACCCCTGTAGAAGTTAGAAAATCATTTCATTCAAATCCAGTGCAATACAGGTAAGCAGTCAAATGTATATGCGCTGTATAAACACTAGTTATGTGAAACTTAGAAAGTCCAGCCCTGAGAAGGATTTGTAATCTAAAGTCAACCGTTCCAAAATATCTACTTTTCAGGTAGGTGAGAGAAATGGGGTGAGCCAGGACTTAACACCCATGTAACTACCCCTATGGAGGACAGCGGAAGGGGTATGTTATATTACCGCCCCCTACTATTTCACTTCGGAGGTTCTGGAGTCCTCTGGGAACATGTCCTTCTCTGCTTGGTGTAGGGGAGGATTGGTCCAAAAAGACCCCCCTTGCCTACATCCCCTCCCCCGGTGAGGGCCATGGCTCATCGGGCTTCCCCTCCTTACCACCAGGGCCCAGGTGGCGGATGGCTCACCTGCTGAAGACATTGCCCAAACATTGAATTTAGCTAGGCCTCGGGAACCATTTTGTCTAATAAAGATGGTGTGAGCTCGGCGCACTGCAGCGCAGCCCCCTGGCAGATCCGCTGTGAGCCCGTTCCCACGAACAAGACGGACATGAGCTAGTGTAAGATACCAACACTAACATTTCACCTTCCGCAGTGTATCACTGCTCCCAACATGACCCGGCCAGCAGAGCCTGGGTGGAAAAAGAACTGTAAAATGGCCCTCGGATAAAAGCAAAAGTTCCCAAATACTAATGCCAAAACTACCTGCGATGGGCGCATTTTCTCCACAAACCTCTGATTAGAAAACCTGTACAACGTATAGATATGACAGAATGCATGTTCACATGGCATTAGCAATGAAGCACCCACACCACTGCAGTTATGTACAAATAGTAGAAGCGTCCCGGGGGGGGTATTTGTTATGCGTATCATTGAAAGGTTTACACCCCACGGTCCCGCGCCATAACCAAACTAATGCTGCTAGAGTGCAAAGAAAGACAAATGCAACTGTAGAGAGGGCTCGTGTGAAGGACGTGCGAGAATGCACCCTTCATGTGTGTATGCCCAAGCCCCTTATGTGCCACTACCGTCATGTACGGTGGCGAGTCGTTTTCTATGTGCTCCACCAACCTCACTACTACCACCTCACTTACTGTAAATGTATATGCATATACTAAAATGTTGTAGTTGTTAAAACAGTGTACAAATAATGTGCTCGGACTGGCTATATTTGAGAGGCATTTAGCAAAGTTAAAATGTAAGCTTTGGAATGATTCAATGAGTATTGTATAGTATTCGAATGTTTACGCTTTCACCTAAAATCGGCAACACACGAGGAAGATACCTTTGTGAATATGTGCAAGGCCATTCCCCCTCCCTCCCCGAGAAGCCTGTCAGACGAGAGCAGAGGCCCCGTGCCGCACATCTCCACCTCTCCCAACTAGGCTGGAGCCGCTTCAAAGATTTGTAGTTCCCTCTGCAGCACCCAAGGCCACGACCCGCCACCTGCATTATTTACAGCCCAGCAGTAAACCTCTGCCTGAATACACAACTCCAGAGGCGCCCTGCCCTCTCTTACACCCCACAACCCACCGGATCACCTTAGGTTAATGGCCCCTGTAAAATTAGGACACCCTATATTATGGCAACATTACAGCAACACATTCATAACGACTTCTAACAAGACAGGAGGACATGTACCATCTGTCCCATGCCCTGAGACCCTGCCCCACGACCTATGGTACCCGGTCAACAGGACACTGGTAACCATGTACTGATGAATCGCCATCAAACCCCTCTCAAGGTGCATTCCTCCTGTGTTGCATTAACCTGTAGCATAACCTATTGGGAGATTTACTAAAGAGAATAATATTGCAAATGACTGAATGACTGCGGTGTGCATGGCCTAGGGCAAAGAAGTCAGGAAAAGACCTTCATCTCTGACACTGGCACAACAACACCGCCCGGATGGACCCAGCTGACCCGCCAGGCCCAGCCCAACCCACGAGGTTGACCAGTGACGTCCTCCAGCCAAGACCAACCACATCACAGCAGCACCTATAGCTAGTCGTCGCCACCCAATCCCATTGAACTTGTGCCCCCTATAGTGTGTAGGTTTTGATGACGTTTTTTGTAAATATAGACGCCTGTCTTTGCTATTGTCAGGCAGAGCGCTCTCGGAGTTTGCAGAGTTCTTTGCATGCCCTATTCTGATTGATAAACTCCCATCTACGCTCACCCGCACTTTGTCTTGGCCTTATTCCCACTCTGGGAGAGTCTATCACTGTCTCTCATTGCAGGGAGGATCGTGCTGGTTGGGGACGCTTGCCTTCATTGGTCAAAGTATTTGGGGCAGGGTTGCAGGTGCAGGAATCACTTTAGGCACAAGCTTTACAATGGATTCAGTACCTGAATCTCTGTTCCAGACACTATCAAGTGTAGTAGGTGACCTCCAGGGAGCAAAGAACAAGGATTTGCAATGGGAATCGGTTGACAAAGGAGCGACTTCTGTTGGGTTTAGAAGGCTGAAAGTACAGGCACAGGCCCCTTGTAGCGCGAAAGATCCTCCAAGTTCCAAAGATGCACTTAAAACTACTGCAGCAACATAGCCCAGGGAAGAGCTGGTCATTCCAAGGACACTCCGAGGCATGGACCCTCAGTGAGGGAGACTGGTTCTTAAGATCATGACAGAGGCAGGGCTTCACCGGGAATGGTCAGCTGCAACAGTAGTCTTTAGGTCGTAAACAGGCTGCCCTTCTTTGTAGGGGTATTGAAACTCCATGATCACTCGAATGGCTACAGGATTCCCTTTATCTAAGATTTGGACAGGAAGCACGCACAGATCTAACATTGAAACTGGCAGTGGCTATCCAAACATGACTAGCCACACATTGGTACGGGCCACATTATCTGTTGCTGGGCACAGACCACCCCAGCTCCCACATCCGGGCACACACACAACCACCTTGCCAGGGAAAGCAGAGGCTCTAATGTGAAGGGCTTTCAATATGGTAATTTCAGACCCAATGGCAAGAAGAGGGCCAAAGAAAGGCAAAAATCTGTGGCATAGCCTTTATGCTATTCATGGCATGTTCTAAAATTTTAAAAAAAGGTGCACAAATAAAAATTCTAAAAAATTGAAACCTGCTGCCTCTAGCACATACTGGACATTGCACGTGTAACCACAAACTTGCAAAATAAAGTTTGTATACGAAGTTTCACTTTAAGCTGATGCAGCTTTAAAAACAAGAAATTCTCCAAAGGATAGTCTCGGACTGATGCTCATCAAGGAAAAAAGCAGGTGGCTTTACTTCTGTCAGGTCATGAGTCAAAGCAAAAAGAAATTGAGTCCCAGAGGTCTATGGAAGGAAAGCAGTATAAAAAAATTATAGTAAAACATTCTTACCTCTATTTGAATTTATAAAGCGCACAAGGTGGTTCTGGGGCATTGCGCCGCTGTTACAAGAATGCTTAGTCACACAATGTCACCTGCCTGTGGTTCCTGGTTACATTGAACCCTTTGCCAGAAGGCGAGTAGTACAGTGAGGATACCGGCAGTAAGATAGCTTTTAAGCTAAAATTCCTATTGAGGGAACAGGGCCACTTTTTAGGTGTCCAACATTCTTCCCCGCACACTTTGTTCCTTGAAAAGCCCCCTGGCCACCACAAAGTAAGCCACCTATTACATCACGTTTTACTGTGTAGGAAGGTGTATTACGGTATTCAAAGCTTTAGATATTTGGAAGGAGTATTCTCCCCCCCCTATTTTTTTTAAAGTTGAAGCAAAATGATTTTTAGGGAGTATAATTAATTCTTAATGGGAATATTTGTTTTTAACAAATGTAATTATTTCTCTGCACCTTGTTTAAAAGATACAGGTTTCCTTATTCCATCAGGCAGTAATCGTTTCTTCCTGCGGTACCAAGTGCACTCCCAGCCCAAACATCCATGGAGCTGTGTGGGTGAAAGCAGGGGCACACGGTTCTGTGTCCTTTTCTTATTTTTCATTGGGATTATGTTTACTACCCATTTTATGTTCTGGGAGTACTTGCCTATTTTAGCGAGTAAAAGTGGCTGATACCCCCCCCCCCCATCTGTAGTGCTGATTGTATTGGCCCACCACCTAGGTTGGATTTTATTGATACAAAACATGGTTATAGGTAAATAATCAATATGGTTGATCATAATAAATCATATTTTTGGGCACCGGGTACAGAGATGACCCCCTCTGGCCCGTGCCGCCTTGCCACCACAGGCCAGCCTGCTGCTGACTAACTGCCTAGGCATCCAGGGTCTCCAGGGTGAACTGCACCCATATATTCTCCTGGGAGGGTGAGGTATTTATAAACTCACCCCCCTGCCTTCCATGTACTAGATCCTGCAGCCTGCCTCTTACATGCAGTTAGATGGCCTCTCCTTGGTGAGGCCCTGCGGCAAACGAGTCTTGTCTGCACGACCACCGCCCTAATCCACACCCCCCCGCCCTATCAAAGGCAGTTCGCACCGGGGTACTTGTGCTGCCAAGTGAGCTGTCAGGGAGCGATAAAGGCCAAGGAGGTGCCAAAGACCATGTACACTTGAAAGTGGTCTATAGAGCATGGGTTGTTCCCATGTCTACCTCCAGACCCCGTGTCTCCTGCCAAGCATCCCCCTTCATGCTGGACGGCCCCCTGCAAACCGCATAATGCCACGACATATACACGTCATTCATTCACAAACACCCCTGTTTCGAATTCTTTATAACCCACTTCATATTTCTAATGAGAACTTCTTTGCGCTTTGCTAGTCAACCCGTGAAGGTGCTGGTTATCTGCTCTTCGTCTCTGTGAACTTCCGTGACCACTTCCAGGAAACTCGTCAGTTTGCAACCTGTGAATTGCTCCCTGTTCTACGACAAGAAACTACTCTGATCCCTGCATCTAACTGTTTGTTCGTCAAGGTAAGGCCATGTACCATAATCATTTTGCGTCCAATTTCTTTTCGTTCAAGACAGTACATGCAAGGAACTAGTCACATGTTCTGAGTTTACATTGGTATTCATAGAGAATTGTTGATCTTTACTTTTCAGAACTTTCCACAATGCCTGCCTGTTCCATTGGCGGTGGCCCTTCGAAGACCCATAATAAATCTGAAGGTACTATAATGCATGTTTTCCCTAAGACAATAGATCAGATAAGAGAATGGGTCCGATATTGCGGATATCCACCGTCTGAGCTTGAAAGTAGAGTCCTAGAAGTCTTTGCGGACAAGAGGGGTGATCGATACCGCATCTGCAGCAGGCACTTTAGCTCAGACATGTACTCCACATCATTGCTAATAAAGAAGAACACCGCGAGCGAGGCGAAAATTGCTCTCAACCGCTATTCCCACTATTTGTCCACATCCCTCCACTGGTGAGTCAAGTTTACGTATTTATCTCTCGGCCTTGCGGTAGTGTGTAGCATCAGCCAACAATAATTTCCCCATTTATGTATCCACTCAATATGAAGGCGGAAGATTCTCCATCCGTGTCGTTATTGCAGTCATCAGCCACTTCAAGCGCCTATCGGGTAATCTTACTTAGCTATTCTGCCACTGACTTGTTTTAGGCATGTAAATCAATAGTTTTAATTTATCGTGTAATTATTTTACCTAATGGTACACCCTTGTACTCGTCCTCTAGTCTTTGTTTTCAGTTATAATTATTGTTATCCAAAATAATGCAAGTACTGTCTTTCAGGGAGATGCTGAGGAGTCCAACTTATTGACGACAACCGTTGAGGTCACTCAGATGCTCGAGGTACGTTTCCGGACAGTTCCATCGATGGAGATCATCAGATCTTGCATTCTTGTAGCGTGATTGTTACACACAATGTTTCTTTCGTTTTTAGCCATTGATATGTCCTTCTGTCGTCGCCCTCCTATGTGTCTTCTTTTTTCAATATTGTGTTCATTACTAATGAAAGTCCTATGTTTCAGGGAGTCGATGGAGCATTAGTCCAAGAAGGGGGAGCATGCAGTTACGGGTCGGCGCAACAGCTTGCAGAGGTGTGCACCGCAGTTACAGCGTCCCTTGATGTTCTTATGCATTTCGAGGTATGGATACTGACAGTTCGATCAAGCGAAATCATATGACGTGATTACATCCGCTATACTTCCTTCTTTATTAACGCAAGTACTATGTTTCAGGGAGATGACGGAGCTTCTTCTACAAGAACATCACCCCTAGTAGTTGATGCAGATCTCTGGGTGGTGACACTTCCAACGATCGAGCAAATCGAATCATATTTACATATCCATTATTTATTTTAGACAACTGATCATTTGTGCAGGTCTATTTAGATGAGCCGTTGACGCCTGCACAAAGTTTGTTCTTTTGAACAAAATAGAAAACCATACTAATGCAATTACTGTGTTTCAGGGAGTTACTGAAGCATCATCTTCAATAATATCAATGGAAGTCTATGAGGAGCCCGAGGTATGGATCTTGACAGTTCCATCTAACTAGATCAACAATGCGTGAATAATTGTCGTTTGAATGTTCTACACAAAGCGTTCATTCGTGTTTTGCTATTGAGATGTACGTGGGTATTGGTCCCCAAGTACATTTTGTGTTTTCGATATTATACATACTAATGAAAGTTCTATGTTTCAGGGAGTCGATGGAGCGTCAGGGCGTGATGGATGTGCTTATGAAAATAGTCGTTGCAGCGCAAGAGGAAGTGGAGACATGCACACACGAGTCGGAGCAACAGCGTCCTGATGTTGAAGTTCGAGGCAAGAAAGTTTCAAAGAAAAGAAAGCAAAAGAAGGTTAGTGTCCTGGTCACTATATTATGTTGTTTTTCACTGTTAATAGTTCAATACTGTAAGTTGTGTTTAAACTGAACATCCCTTTTCCAATCTGTCCTCTAGTTGCGAGTGGGTGTACGAACTAGATCTACACAGACAGTGAAGCGAACGAGAGATGTTGCTTGTCAAACCTTTTGGCAGGGACTTGAGACTAGAGCTGCATCATGCCAATGGGAAGAATATGAAGTGATTGACAACGGAGCTATACCACATCCAGCCATTGATCGTGAATGTCCTCCTGGTAGTTCGGATGCAGTCGGAGATCAATTCACAGAATCCACACCCGCAAAAACTAAGACCGCGAGAAAGTTGAAGAAATTGTTTTATTCACCCATCGCCGGAGAAGGAACAGATGTTGCAATGGAAGAGAATGAAGTGGACGACAATGAAACACCATCAATATCACTGAACATAGCGGAAGACGATATCAGAGATTCTACCTTTCATGTGAGTGACATGTCCTCAACGTTACAGGCCGAACCAGCTGGGATGCAGAGTGACAGTATAAGGAAAGAGGCCAAATTCATTGTATTCGATAGTTGTTTGATTGATATTATTCGGATGAAATGTGGGCATTCGGTTGGTGGGGAAGTATGTGGGGAGCCATTGATTAATGTGACTCGTGCAATTCGAGGCACTAACCTTAAAATACATGCTACCTGTACAAAATATCATCCTTTCTCATGGTCTGCACAACCCATGCTGGGGCAACTGCCAGCAGGCAATCTACTTTGTGCAGCGGCTGCACTTTTTAGTGGTTCAAGTTTTAAAAAGTTAGAGTCTTTCTTTCAGTTTGTGGGAATCCATTTCATTGCGAAAACTCAGTTCTACAAATACCAAACCGATTATCTATTTCCAGCCATTAGCGAAGCTTGGAGAATGGAAAAATGTCTATTGATAGTACATTCGCGGGCAAACGGTTCAGGCTAGCCGGTGATGGACAGTGCGACAGCCCAGGATTTTCAGCCAAGTACTGCACCTACCACTTTCAGGACATGGAAAGTAAGAAAATTGTGAGTTCGGTGGTCGTGCAGGTGTCACAAAGTACAGCCTCAGTGGCCATGGAGAAAGTTGGCTTTGTAGCATCATTGCAAGAACTACAATCGCGGGGAATGGTGATCGACCTGATAGCCACGGACAGACACGTTTCAATTGCCAAGACAATGAGAGAAGAGTACAAAAATATAAATCACCAATTTGACGCTTGGCATCTTGCAAAAACAATCAATAAAAAAATGTCGGCTGCAGGTAAAAAAAAAAGATATGCAAGGTATTTCACAGTGGTCCAAGTCAATCAGCAACCATCTTTGGTGGAGCTCAAAAACATGTGGAGGGTCATTGGAAATTCTACTGGAAAAATGGCGGTCAGTAATGGTACACTGTAGCAACGTTCACCGCTGGACCACAAACCAACATTTCCACAATTGTGAACATGGCCATTTGTCCACAGAGGAGGCACGGAAGAAGAAGGAACAAGTTACTTACCTGTAACTGTTGTTCTCCAGCATGGGTCTGGCATGGATTCACATGCTCATGAATATTCCCCGTCGTCAGGCTGGGAATCCTCGGTAAATAAAAAACCAGTATCAGTTTCGTTTCTGATCTGTCTTTCGCAGTAATAACCAATCACTGGTCTCTGCGTCATACTGACCACAGCCAATGACTGCCCTCTACCTAAGCACCGCCTCTGGCAGCCATCTTCAGATTTGGAAGCACGTGAAGTGGCAGTATGACCAAGTGAAGAGCCGCAGAGGGGTAGGCGGGAGGGTTCGCATGTGAATCCATGCCAGACCCATGCTGGAGAACAACAGTTACAGGTAAGTAACTTGTTCCTTCTCCAGCATGGGGTCTGGCATGGATTCACATGCTCATGAATAAAGAATACATAGCAGTACACACATGCACAACCACGGGAGGTGGCAAAGGCTCAACATTAAGCATCACATCAACTCAACATTAAGCATCTTACCTCCTCACCAGGCTCACCTCAGGCGAACAGGTTGCGCAGCACTGCTTGGCCGACCCTGGACTCCTCCCTGGAATCCCGGTCGACGCAGTAGAATTTCGTGAAGGTGTGCGTCGACCTCCACGTAGCAGCCCTGCATATGTCCAGCAGGGGCACACCAGATAGGAACGCCGTGGTAGCTGCGATTGCTCTGGTGGAATGGGCTCTCGGACGGCCAGGCAGCGGTCGGTTTACCAACCGGTGACAGCACATGATACAGCCGGAGAGCCATCTGGAGATGGAAGCCTTCGAGAGAGCCTTCCCCTGATTGACAGGTCCAAAGTTCACAAAGAGTTGACGTCTTCCGAAAACCCTTCGTGCGGTCCACGTAGAACTTCAGCGCTCTAGCTACATCCAGCTAGTGCAAAGTCCTCTCAGCCGGCGATGAAGGCGACGGGAAGAACACAGGTAACACCAAGGGTTTGTTGAGATGGAAGTCCGACGGTACCTTGGGCATGAAGGAGGGGTGCGTCCTGAGCACTACCCTCGTGTCGTGGAAAGTCAAGTACGGGGCCTTGCAGGAAAGGGCCTGGATCTCTCCCACTCGTCGTGCGGAGGTGATGGCCACAAGAAAAGCTGTTTTCCACGATAGAAACTTCAACGGGGCCGAGTGCAGAGGCTCGAACGGAGGTCCCATGAGCTTGGTCAGCACCACGTTGAGCTCCCACGCCGGGGCCGGAGCCTTCACCGGCGGGAACGATCTGAACAGTCCCTTCATGAACTCTTTCACCAGACGATGAGACCACAAGGACGTCCGCCCCGTGGTTCTGGTGTATCGGGAGATCGCAGCAAGATGAATCTTGATGGACGCGTGTGCCAGACCAGCTTTGGCCAGCGTCAGCAGGTACGGCAGTACTTGGGGAGCCGTAATCCGTAGAGGGTTAATCTTCTGTGCGTGGCACCAGACAGAGAACCTCTTCCATTTGTGTCCGTAGCATTTAAGAGTCGAGGACGCCCTGGCCTTTGCAAGAACCTCTCTGCAATCGGCCGGTATGTCGTATCCTCCAAACTCTAGCGCTGCAGGAGCCAGGCCTGCAAGTTCAGCGACTTCGGGTCGTGGTGGAGGATGGCGCCTCCTTCCCTGGAGAGTAGATCCGCGTCCGCCGGCAGCTTGATCGGTGGGGACGCTGACAAGTCCAGAAGGTCCGGGAACCATATCTGCCTCGGCCACGCAGGTGCGACGAGGATCATCCTGCACCGTGACCTCTTGAGCTGGTTGACGAGCCGGATTAGCAGAGGCAAGGGAGGGAACGCGTAGAGGAACAGGCCCTCCCAGGGGAACGAGAAAGCATCGCCCATGCTCCTCGTCTGGGGAAACCTGCTGGCGAACCTCCGGCACCTGGTGTTCGTCGCCGTCGCGAACAGGTCGATCTGGGGTGTGCCCCACCGTCGGAAGAGGCGATCCACCAGATCCTGCCGTAGTTCCCACTCGTGGCACGAGCGCAGCTCCCTGCTGAGTGAGTCGGCGATGGTGTTTTTTATCCCTGCCAGATGAAACGGCACCAGAAAAATCCCTTGGGCGACGGCCCAATGCCACAGGTCCTGCGCCTCCTTGGACAGCGCTGGGGACCTGGTTCCGCCCTGTTTCCTGATGTAAAACATGGTGGTGGTGTTGTCGGTGAAGATCCTCACCACCTTGCCCTTGAGGGACGGAAGGAAGGACCTGAGGGCCCAAAACACTGCAGGGAGCTCCAGGACGTTGATATGCAGGGACTTCTCTGTCGGGAGCCAGAGTCCCCTTGCGTGCAGATTTTCGGTGTGCGCTCCCCACCCTTCCAGGGAGGCATCCGTGGTCACAGTCTCCTGGTGGGCTGGGGTCTGGAAGTCCATGCCCGCCGTCAGATGCGCGCGGGTGCCCCATCACCGTACCGCTCGTCGGAAACTCTCGTCGAGCTTGATCCTTTCCTCGAAGCTGCCCGTCGTCTGGATCCAGCGCGCATCCAGGAATTCTTGCAACGGGCGCATCCGGAGCCTGCACATGGGAATGAGGTAGATGCAGGAAGACATCATCCCGAGGAGGGACTTGATGGACCTCACTTTGGCCGCAAAGTAGACAGGGAGCAGACAGGGGCCTTAGAAGTGGGCTTTTGCTGAGAGGGCCGGCTAAAGCCTGCCGGTCCCTGATTGGATGCAAGAAAACCCTCAGCAACCAATGGAAGTGCTGCACAGGGAGAGGTGGTTCAGGACAGCCTACCTACATAACAAAGAAAACCATGGCGGCCAACTTGGAAGAGCCAAAAAAACAGTGAAATAAGCAGGCAATAGTGGGAAAGCTCCAGGTATTAAAAAGCTCCAAAAATAGCAGCACAATGAAAATTCCAAATAAAACAGTCGTTTCCAACAATTTTATGCAAATTTCGTTGGGTTTTTTTGTTTGTTTTTTTTCAAATTTTGAATTTTCAGGTTCAATGAAGTCTCCCATGTGGCTTTGTACATGTGTTTCAGCCCCTCTCCCGCTTCTTACCAGTTTGTAGATGGTGGACACCAGTTTCCTGGTGGATGTGGGGTTGACCGCGTAGCACTGTACCGGGTGGAGATGTGGGGACTGTGGAAAGTCAGGCCATTTGGCTCTAAGAATGTCCTGCAGTCCGTAGTAATGGAGTGGGGTAAGCGCATCATGCTCTCCCCTGCACCTCAACTCTTCCCAAGGTACAAATCGGCCATCCCACACCAGATCTCCCAGGGAGCGTACCGCTAGGGCTTGAAACCGTTCTTTTGTGGAACTTTTGTGCGCGAGTGGGATTCCCATTATGTTGTGCACCGGCAATTATGGTAGTAAGTAGGGGTTAGTTTGTAGCATTTGATTTATCCTCTCCCAGGTCTTGAACGTTGTCGCTATGGGTTGAATCTCACTTTTCGGGGCCGTGCCTCTATTGCCCAAGATCATGCCCATCAGAGCGTCTGGATGTGTGATGCCTTTGGCCAACATGAAATGGGGGGGGAAATCGGGGCTGGGAGAATTCCATCCAGATATGTACTCTGCTTGGGCTGCCAGGTAATAAAAGGTACTTATCAGGGTACTCTAGGCCACCTAAGTCGTACGGTCGGGTCAGGGTGTCATAGGCTATCCTAGGCTGCTTACCCTCCCACACCAGTCTCGTCCTCAATCTTTTAATGCGGGTCAAGTAGCAATCAGGGAGCCATATCGGTACATTATTATATACAGACAGACATTTGGGGAGTATTACCATTTTTGCAAGAGCAATGCGAGCGGCTTGCGAGATTGGGAGCAGTATCCATGCTTCCAATTTTTGCTCTAGGATCTTTAATGGTGTGATATAGTTGTCTTTATATACAGTGTCTTTAGTGGTGGTTATTATAATGCCCAAATAACGCCAACAAAATGTATTGCCCACGTCAGCCCTCTGCACTTCTGGGGTTAATGGTAGAACCTCGGATTTCTCCCAGTTAATCCTAAACCCAGATAGTTCCCCAAATCTAATCATCTCTTGCATCAACGGGGGTATGTTTCGGCAGGGGTGTTTAACCTAAAGAAGGATGTCGTCAGCGTACAGGGATATGATGGAGAGGTTTGAGTGTATACGGATCCCTCGCTGTGCGTGAACCTCATGAACATGACAAGCTATTGCGAGGGCAAATAGAACCGGGGTAAAGGGGCAACCCTGTGAGTGCCCCATGAGGGGAATATATGCGAGGAGATCAGCCGTTTGTGTATATTGATGCCCTGGGAGCCGTGTACAGGAGATGAATCCATGTGATATAACTTAGGCCTAGGCCCGATCTCCGGAGTACTTCAAATAGAATGGGCCATTCCACAGAGTCGAACGCCTTTTAGGCGTCAAGGGCTGCAACCACCATTGGTACGTCTGGGTTAACATTATGCATAAGGGTAAACAGGCGTCTTAAGTTATTCTGGGTTGAACGTCCGGTAATGAATCCAGCCTGATTTGGTAGGACTAGGGACGGTATGTGCGGGAGTATGTGATCTGTAAGTATCTTGAACCAGGATTTTGTTGTCAGTATTAATGAGCGAGTGTGGCCTATATGATGAGATACGCAGGGGGTTCTTCCCAGGTTTTAATAGGACAGTTACTAATACAGATCTGGTTGATTTCGGGAGAACGTCATTGGACATAGTGCTGTCGTACATCGCCATCAGGTGGGGAATCACCAGGTCGGCATAGGCCTTGTAGAATTCTGCAGTTATGTCCAGGCCAGGTGCCTTCCCGTTGGGTAGTGATTTTTTAGCTTTACTTATCTCTTCCTCTGTGATAGGGTCATTGAGAGCACTCCCTTGATCCGAGTCCAGCCAGCCCATGGTGATTTCATCTTAGTAGCATGTTAATGCATCGTGCCCAGGGGTGGGACGCGATGTATACAACCAGTCATAAACTTCTCTATATTCATCGTTTATCCCTTGCAAATCCCTTTTAGGAGTGCCATTCTGGTCCTCGATTTCTGCGATGCTGGTGGTTGGTTCTCTTCTAATAGCCCATGCCAGAGTCTTACTCGGCCTATCTCCCTCTCCATATCTTGCCGCCATTGTTGGGTTTCCCAAGAACCTCTCCTCGTGGTTTGCCAGGTCAAGGAGCTTCTCCCTATGTGCCTGTAGCTCACAACGGAGCTTGGGGGGTGTCTGTGACACTTTGCCTGATATTCTCCAACGCTCTCATGGACTTCCGGATTGCCTTTAGTACTCCACCCTCTTGAGATACAGCACCCTTGTGTATACACTTCGAAGGCTTCCCAGATTGTGCCTTGATCGGGGACAAACTCCTCGTTGGATTGGAAGTATGGGTCCATATCCTGTTCTATTTCCGTGCGCCACCGAAGCAGGTTGGGGAGGAGGGGGCTCCTGGTAACCACAAAGCAGACCATCACTGATGAATGGTCAGACAAGGACCGAGGGAGGATAGTTGCCTCAGTGACATTTAGGATAGGGGTTGAGGCCATCACAGTCAATCCTGCATGAGCTATAATGTCCCCAGGAAAAAAACATGTACTCTCCATCTTTAGGGAGAAAGTTTCACCACACGTCATGCAAGTCGTGACTGTGTGCAATGGTGGACCAAGCTCTAGCTGCTTGAGGGTCAGTTGTGATGTCACAGATCTATCCAGGTCTATTGTAAGTGCCAGATTGAAGTCACCAGCCCATATCATGTCATATCCAGTGAATTTGTGAATATGACTAGCGCACTGGTGGAAGAACTCAGAAGAGTCAGAATTGGGTACATAGCTATTTATGATTAGACATTTCACCTCGAGAATCTCACCCCCAAGAATTAGGTATCTCCCCTCATCTCATCTCAGATCTGATCATGTAGTCTGTATTGTAGGGTTCCATGGATGTAGGTGGCGACTCCTCTAGCATGTGATGAGTAAGAGGAATCATATCTATGGATGCCCCATCGAGCCATTTTAGGGAGAGGGCCCCCCCCCTTGGTAAGGGGGGTCTCTTGTAGACAGTATACTCACTCCATGGTTTCTGCTATTAGTCGCGATTTCTTCTGATTGGTCAGTCCCCTTACATTCCAGGATAGTAAATACAGAATCTTCCCAGGTTTCCCATTCAATGTAGATGTAGCCATTTAACCGGCATTAGCTTGGTGAAGGAGGACCTGGTTAGTATAATGTTGACGTGTGTTGTGGTGTCTGTCAAGTATGATGCAACTATGCGAGTCATAGGGGTGAACAAGGGCATGATGGTTACCTCTATGACCAATAACATTTCCCCCCTCCCACGCCAGAAACAAACTTACCGGCTCCAGTTCCCTCCCCTTAAAACTAATTTTGAACATTCTGAACAATTTAACAGTCCGCAATGGCTGTGGGAATAGGTGCCGCTTCTTCACTCCAGGTGGCTGTGGCTTGTAATGTGGCACCTGGGTCACACCCCAGTGCCCAGAGCTGTCGTTATATCTTAGTTCGGGATTCGTGGCATATTGTCACCATGTAATGACAGTTCAAGAATGGTGTGGCGAGCGGTCTGGCTGTCCCCCTGGGTCAGGGAACCGCTCTGCTGATTCTGGTGAGGTGAAGAAGACCGCTGACCCACCGTCTTGAACGCCAAGTTTGGCTGGGTATAGCGTCACCCATTTCCCTCCTTTTTTCCCCAGAATGTTTTTCGCATTTTGGAACGTTTTACATTGGTCTTGGACATTCAGACTGAAATCTGGAACAATCAAATCGTGAGCAGTTCTCCTTTTTCCCTGGCAGCTCGCAGGATAGCGTCTCGGTCAATGTAGGAGAGAATCCAGGCGTTTGGGGACACCTGGAGGTGGTCTAGCCACCAGCGATTGGTGTGCCAATCCCCCCATGAACATCGAGGTGGGGGGCGGGGGGATTGTCGAGGATACCCCCCAGTAGAGACTCAATGAACTTTTCCATATTATCGATTGGGATGGATTCTGGCACGCCTAGAATACATATATCGTTCCATCTGGAACACCCTTCCAGGTCCTTGTTTTTTGCAAATACCTTCTTCACCGTTTGTTGTAGTTCAGCCATTTCTCTCTGTAGTGTAGCGACCTTATCCTTTCCTTCCCCTATCCGTTGTTCAGCCTCCGTCACATAGCCTCAGTTTGTCTATTTGTATGGCCGATACATCCACTTTGCAAGTTAGTGCATCTATTTTATGCCCCCAAGTTGTCTGTACTGCTTTTTAGAGCCATCAGTGTTTGGTTAAGGGCTGCCACATCTATCTGGGCTTGTGTCTGGCTTTGGGGTCGAGGGCTACCCGTGCAAATTGATCCATCCTTGCTTGTTTCTTGGGGTTGCCCATGGCAGTGTCGTCTGGAAAGTACAGCGCCCTGCATCGATTGGGCTTTAAGAGTTATTGGTCGGTGTGAGCTTTAACCCTTCCTGTGCTAGTTGGTTCATAGAGCCACTTAAATATGCCCCATGTGTTGGGGCAGGTCAGAGGTGGTAGCTTTCCAAAGGCTGTGGGTCTTCCGGTGCACCAGGGCTGCCTTGTTAATGCTGGTTTGGCTGTTGGTGCCGTGTGTATGGGTATGCACTCCGTTGAGTGGAGTTCACTGGTCCACACAGTTTCAGGCCTGTAGACTTAGTGCCCCCCAGACACAAGCACCAGTAGCAGCGCAGTGGCACAGGGCGCCCTGTGAGAATCCTGTGCTGTGCAGCAGCGGTGTAAGGAGATGATCACAGCATCAACAACCCCTCCCCCAGAGATGGTTTGGGGGCTAGGGGAGTGTAGCAAGTTTGATGGCAAATAGGTTAAGGATGCAGGTTCTATGACTAGTGCCACCTTGTTACCGCAGGGGCGCGTTGCCTCCCCCAGTGCCCTGCGGGCCTGGGGTATGTTAGTTTGCCGCTCAAGACAGTGCAGGTGGTTAACCGGGCTCCCTCTCAGAGTGAGACAGTCCAGAAGCTCACCACGATGGCCAGAGTCGTTGGGGACCCAGGACAGCTCCTGGCCACTCCCTCAGCGTCTCAGGTGAGGCCCGCAGTTCCAGGGGAAAAATCCAAGCTCCCACTTGGGCCGCCGGCCCTCCAGGTAAGGTGACATGCCGGGTGGGAGGCATCATTGGGGGGGGGATGAGGATCTGTGCCTATGGTTGAAGTCTGTGATGGATCACCTCGCAGTGTGGGCAGCAGTAGCAACAGTCCACAGAGCAGGATGGTCTATTTACCCACAGTTGCAGGCTTTTCCCATGGGCCCTAAGGGCCACCGCAGTAGTGTGGTGGTGCCCGTTATCCCGTGGGGGCTCTGTGCGATGATTCCACCGCAGGACTGGCTCCGGTCTCAGCACCTCAGGGGTGCGGAGCAGGCCTGTAGGTCGCAAGCGTGTTGGAGTTGGATGAGGTGCTACGATCTGCAGCCCGCACCGCCCGAATGCCCCCATGGAGCCCTTGCCCAGTACTCACATTTTGAAATTATTTCCAGGACCTCCACCGCTCGCAGCCACCCCAGAGCAGCGCTGGGCCACCCGGCCGGATGCATCGGATCCGGTCTCACCTCAGGAGTCACAGTGGCTGGGGACCCAAGGCTCCCCCAAGAGATTCCACCACTCCGGGCAGGGGCCGTCCGTGATTTGCCCAGCGGCATCATGGGTATTCTCCTGTGCGGAGGGGCTGCCATCCGATACCCGCTCTGCATTGCTGTTGGGGCCGCCCAGATAGGCTGTTGGAAGGGCCAGACCCAGTGTTCAACAAGTGTCCAGCCTGTCTTTCCAGGGCTACATTTAGCGACGATAGGAAGCCCCAGGCCTCCACTGCAGGGCGTCTCAACACAGACTCCCAATCACAATATGCAGCAGGGGTGTTGTACACAGGGCCGCAGGGTCCACCGGGTGTGTTGAAGTTTGAAGTCTCCTACGGCACAGCATGGAGCAAATCAATATGGCGAGCTGCAGTGGTGCGGACTAACTGTCCTGGCTCACCCTCCACCTCCAGGACTGCGGATGCGTCCCTCCCCAGGGTGCCACTTGTCCCACAGAGCTCTCAGTCAGGTGCCAGAATGGTGTAAAAAGATGACTCACCCTCAGTCTTCCTTGAGCTTAGGCTCCGGGGACTAAATGAGGGTCCGATGCCAAGGATATTTTTGGAGGATTGTGATGCCTAAAGCTCCTTAGGCAGCAGCCATCTTGAAAGTCAGGCAACAGCGCCCCCAGGCTAAAACTTCTAGATCTAGACTTTCTGGAATTCAACCTTCCAATATTGTGGCTGCTACTTCCTTGTACTCTTGGTCCGTTTCCTCCTATTCACATCAAAAGATATTTTGGCAGCTACACTCGAACTCAATTTGGCCTCTCCACTGGATGCTATTCATTTATGTGTTCTCAAAGAGGTTATGCCAGAAATGGCACCTTGGTTTGCTCATTATGTCAATTTTTCTTGTTCATCTGACTTCATTCCAACAGAATTGAAGCAAGCTCTTGTGATCCTTCCTGCTCCTGGAAAAACCTACTCTGGATCCATCTGTCCCTGCTAACTTTCATCCAATCTCTCCTCTCCCTTTTTTCCCAAATCCTTGATCCCTCCTTACTTAACTCTTTGAGAATGCCTTTCCTGGATCCTTTCCAATCATGGTTTCACCCTGGAACCAAGAGCTCTGGTATCAGCCTCAGATTAACTGGCTCAGCCATCTGATCAGGGTGGGGGGGGGGGGGAGGGGGAACTGATTATAGTTAGATACTGCTTTTACAGTCACCCACTCATCCTGCTTGACCGCCTTGCCCTGGCTGGACTCAGGCCCAGTCATGATGTTATTTCCTTCCTGAGAGGACACAAACTTCTCCTTTTCGCTCTTGTTCAATTTTTCTCTTGTGGGGTCCCTTAGGATTCTGCCTTGTCCCCTAGTTTTTTCAAAGTGTACATCCAACCATTAGTTGCCCTCATCCACTCCCATGGCCTCTGTGGTTACTCCTATGCCAGCACTCAGATAATAATGTATTGCAATCTGCTGCTTCGTCTCAGTTTACGGGTTGCTTGGAGGTTGTGGGATGTTGCTGAGTGACAACTGGCTTAAGTTGAATGGGGACAAGACAATTGTGTTGGGGCCCAGCCCTTTATACCACATCTCAGTTTTGGCCTGAAACTCTTGGACCTTTACCGGCGTCAGTTAAAGTGTTTGGAATTAGCTCACTCTCTGCATTAAGGCCAAGTTGGTGCCAAGCAGGTCACTTCCACCTTGCGGTCTTGTGAAAGGTTCACATCATTTCTACCCTCAACTTCACACCACGTTTGAGCAGTATTGACAACAGCAACTGTCTTTTTTGGCACAGCCCCAAAAAATCATATTCATCACCTTCAACTCTTGCAGCAAGAGTTACAACTAACACTCCTTAAGGCCCTCATATATCTCAGACCCTACATGCTTTGCACTGGCTTTCTGTAGCCAAGAGGATTGAACTCAAATTATTGTGAATCATCCACTGGGCCTTTCATGGTCAGGCAGCACAATATTTGCAAGCTAGGTTACAGCCTTACATCCCTGGATGTTCACTCGGATCAGAGAATGCCAGTCTCATCTCCGTACCATGGACCAGAGGCTGGGCCTTTTCAGTGGTTGTCACCAAGTTTTGGCATTCTTTGTCACAATCATGGAGGGAGGCCAAGAACCATTTGACTTTCATTGAAACCCCTCCCATTTTAGCTGCCTGGCCTTCCAGCCACAATTGGTCCAATAGCACCAAAATGCCCTTGGGCAAACACATGCTTTATAAATCCAGTTAACCACCATTCTTTTGCATCACTCATTGAATCTTGTGATCTTTCATGCACTGGATCTTCACAAATCTAACCAATCGCCCTGCACAACCACCCACAAAGTCATCTACTCACCACCCAAGCCAATATCCACTGCCCCTCCTTTTTGCAAAGGGTCAAAGACTTAATTTAAATCACCTGCCGCATCTCTATGCTCCCATCATCCTCCAAATCTGCAACAGTTCTACTCCTTTTGAAGAAAACATTGCTAATGCAAAGGTCCCAGCCAACTAGCACCCAGTTTCCCTCCATACCATTACTCAAATATTTCACCAAATACCTTGAGGATAAAGGCCTCCAAGGCTTACTTCAGTCTGACTTCTGTAGTACACTCAACACCTGCAGGTCTCCAACTCTCTATCCAATGCTCACCACTCCAAACCCAGCTATACCCCCTTTTGGACGGCTCTACCGCCTTCAACCAAAATCTGCTCTGCTTCCTTTAAATCTCCTGGAGCTCACAAACCTCAGACTACACCACCGCCCACCGCCCACCCCCCGTCCCCAAACCCCACACCCCTTCCTGTGTCCACCAAGGATCGGTCCTTCATCCTATGCTCTTCACCCTCTATACCTCAGAAGACCAATCTCATCCTTTGGCTTTTACCATCACTGCAGCCACACATTTTTCACCTTCGCACTATTCCTTACACAATGTCGACTGCAATCCATCAGGGGATGATGGCTGCCCCAAGCCCAAATGCACGTTTTTGTTCTCCCAATGACGTCCCTACTTACACAAGACGACCTTGCTCCCCCTTTCAAGGTTTGCAATCTTAGTGTCCTCAATAGCAACCTCAGACTACAAGGACTACCACAGCATCTGCTGCTCAGATTAACCTTGCCAACATTTGAAACATTCCTCCATTGCTTACTCCAGTCTTGTCATGCTCAAACTACTTGAGCCTACTCTGGCCTTCCTCTCTACCCTCTCCCCTGGCTCTCGTTTTAGGCTAAGGCCTCAATTTTGAGGAGGATAGCTCAGGGGCAACGCGCTAGTCTTGGAGGCAAGAAAATAGGTTTGAATCCCGATTCTGTGCTTAGAAACCAATCTCTGCTATTAAACATATTATAAAAGAACAATTATAAGTTGTCTAACCACACTCAACCAACCCAGATCCTCCTCCTCCTACCTACCAAGACTATGCTGGTTGTTTTCCCATGCACAACCCCTACTTTCAATTTCTCATTACTGATAAAGGTGATCATTAGGGAGTGGAAGTTATTTGCAGATTATTCCAGTTAACATGCACTCCATTGACGGTCTTGCAAGACAAAGCAGTCTGCAGTTGCTACATTTACATTTGTTTGACCCCTTGAAGAAAACAAAAAAGACATTGGTAACAACTAAACATTTCAAATTACATGAACAGCATACAAACCAGAAACAAGCTGCTGTTGGCCATAGGTTGATGACAAGGGAAGCTTTGAGCGCTTTCAGCCGGTACAAAATTACTGACAGGTTTTAATCTACCACTTGTTACTAAAAGGTTGGCCATATAAATTAGCAGTCATCCTTGATACAAACTGCCTTAAGCATTTTTTCTGTTGCTCGTGCAGACTATTGGAATTAAGGCTCTGGGTTGTGTTTTCTGGTTTGTACACCAACAAAACTGTCCGCAGTCAGTATGTATACCATAAAATTAAAAACAAGTCTCTTGACTAGCTCTTGAAGCAGTCAATCGTGTCTGCGGTGCAAACAAACCAAGGAATCCATTTGTTTTTCAATTGCTTTAAATGGCTGAAAAGATATGGTCAGGCATTTAAGGTGAACAATGGAGCCTCATTTGAAGCACAATAAACCAGCTCAATGGGTGCCCCATTAGAAATGTCCAAGCAGTAATACATATTTTAGGCATAGGGTACACAGTAAGGAACACACATTCCGATAAAATGTACAAGAATAAATATAGCTACAATGTTGAAAAATGATACACTACTTCAGAGATTAGTGCCTAAACTGCTTGGCTCAAACCTGGAAGGTACTTTTCACCTATACAATTAGTTCCTTTTCCGATTTTCCTTCAAATCGATTGTTGGCATATTTTAGAAATAAATTCCTCCTGAAGATAGTTTAACACCAAAACACCTCACAAGACTTGATACATACATGAAACAAGTCTTAAAAAGTGAAAGGATTTAACATTTGAGAATCAACTATTGAGTTATTTGGATAATACGCCTTCACACAGGGCACAGATCTGGCCCTCATCACATTTCTTCAAGCTTGTCAAACCTGGTGTAGTCCCACGAAAATCAAACTTCTCATCCATTCCTCAGAGCACAATGCCAGCAGTGAAACAGACGACCGTGAAAGTCTTCACAACTAGCCGTTAATCTTTCAATAGGCCACCATGTAGCTAGAGAAGGAACCCATCCTCAAAATCATGGCAAACCTCAAACAACTAGTTAAAGGGGCACCCACACGAATCTTTATACACCCTGGATGGCATCTTCCAAACTACCATCCTCAGTGCACTTACCATGGGGGAAGGTCAACTGTCCTCAGATAAAACTAGAGCCTATAACTTGGTTGTTACTTTTACGCTGATAGATCCTGGTACAGCTGGAGGGATACACAATACACAGCTTTCTGGCTTCAAAAACACATTACAGCAGTTGAACAATGACTAGCCACTTCATAAAGCTGAAGTCAGATGAGACCGATGTGTGTATTGACTAGGGTAGTAATGACCTTTGCAAGCAAGCCACATTTCCCCAGAAACCACTGGTTCTTGCAGAGCCAGCCAAATGAGAAGTTGGCACCTAGTGTTGAGTGTTTTTGCGATTCATGCATTTGGAAAACAGGAGCGCAGACGAATAAGACCTCCGATTGGTGCAATAAGGTTTTCCAAGCTAAGGCTTTGATATGGCTGACGCAAAACCAATTGAATCATTGAGAAGATGATGGGTTCTGAGATGGGGACAGACACTTGAAGTGCAGATGGGAGGCATCACAATGCCATTTGCGATCTATATCTATTAGTATTGAGTATCAAACTGATGGGCATTGTATGTACCTGCCGTGTGTGGGTTAAGCTGCTACTAACATTCAGTGAGCAAGTACCCACGATGTATATAGATGCTGCTGAGTATATCAAAGTGGTGGGGGAATTGTTAGGAGAGATCAAATTGTGATCCGATTTGTGCCAATTGTTCAACAATAAGCCAGGAATATTATACCCAGTTAACATCAGGTGATATGTACAGTTATGGGGCAGGCCATCGCTCAACAGGTGAATGTGGGAGTAAGTGGCCGTTTCTTGTAACATAGGATCCTTCGAAAGGTTATAGCTTTTCTTCTTGAGGCCAATCAGGTGGCTGTAGTCTATTATAGACTATCATAGCAATTCCTTTTCTGGGACTGCCTGGTCATCTCCCATCTGCAGCTCCAGATCACATTCCCCATGATTCAGGCAATTGCACCAACTTCCAGTACAGAAACCGGCTATGGTTTTCAACGGTACTCCTAAACCCTTTCATGGACAGTGCGTTTGAAAACCGATTCGCAACAAAAGATGTAGTTGAATGAGAAGTGTGATTCGGAAAGAGTGTTAAGTTTGTTTTGCACAAAGGGCAAAAACAAGCAGGTTGCATTCTCCTTAGAAACTCCCAGCCTTTGGAATTCTATACCAATAAAATCTGCGTTTCCAAAAGCATCAAAAACTGACAAGAGACCATATTTATCCAATCTCTGGACCCCAATTTGAGTTGTGCTATTGTAGACATGTGCATGCTTTACGAAACTCAAATCCTATTCACCCAGGAGCACCAACGGCAGCAAAAATGAGCCAAAGCAAAAACATGACAATTCCTAACAGTACAAATTGGAAAACAAGACCACCAAAACATCCACAATTGAAAATTGACAATGTAACAATAAGAAATAAGTCATACATAACAGAAAATTAAAGGCTCCAGATATGCACATGGTCAGAAAGAAATGCTCAAAATCTGTTTAATTGTATTAGGGTTTTAACCTCTGTATAACCGAAAATCCTTTGACATGTAAAACTATCAACTACAGTGCAAAAATCACATCTCCTGATAAACATTTAACAAACTAACCAGTACTATGGCCAGAGAAACGTGGTGCATATGCAAGCAAATCTACAAGCCCAAAAAGCCTACACAACCATCTCAAGAACTCACAAGACCACCTGCATAGTAAAGGATAAAACGTCACCATACCTAATTGCACGAAGAACCACCTACCTAAAACACAAACCACTTTCATTGCTTCTCCATGCAGGGCTAGTAATCCAAGACCTATGCTGCCTCCCACTAACTCAAGGTCACAAATCTACACTAGCCTCTTCCATTCCTAGCCCTAGATACCTTCATTGTGCAAGGGATCAGTACTCTGCCCTTGACAACAGCCATAGTCCAATCCCTCAAACAAAATAAACAAAGCCAACCTAGCAACCAAACAAGTACTTCCCAACAGATCTGGAAAAAAACAAAAACCATCTCCATGTTTCAGGACAACACAGGGCGCAAAATCCACTATGCTCAATGTGAAACACAACCTGCACCAACTAATGCTAGACACCCCCACTCCCTTCAGCACCACCAGCCACAAGTCCCTACTAAAATGACGATCACTTTGCACTGGATCTTCACACTGAAATGCCCTCCCCACCCCAATCAAATAAAGATCCAGTAACTCAACTCTGCTCTAAAAATTCACAACCCTGCTACTGGATCTTGACAGTACTGTGGGTATGACCCAGTCAAGGGTGGGAAAATTCTCCACCACCAACCCCTTGGGCATTCTGGCACTGTGAATGAACATTGTGACCCTCTCTCTAATCCAATGTCGATCAGTCTCTCCTGGTCAGATCTCTTCCAGGTGCTCAAGACTCCAACAACCAAAATGCACCCAAAGGTTCCTGGGAAGCAACACCATTCAGAGAAAACTGCACTTGGACCCACAGGACAAGACCTGAAACCGGGGGAAGGTAATATTTTCTTACCTGTAACTCCATTTCTCCAGCATTGGCATCTTTCATGGATTCACATGCTTAGAATATTCAGTTGTCAGAGTGGAAACCCTCGGTACACTTATAAAGCAGTTTTCCATAGGAAAAAACTTTGACACTTGTGTCCTATCCACGTCGTTTTGGGCTGCTTACGCATGCCCCAATAGGACGTAGCGGTATAAATGCTGCGGCTCCCTTCAGATTTTAACCCCTCCAAAGTAGCATGGGGGGGAAGGTGGAGCGAATACAAACCTGTACATTGTACTCAGGGGAGGCCGGGGGCCGCATGTGAATCCATGAAAGATACCAATGCTGGAGAAATGGAGTTACAGGTAAGAAACTATTCCCTTCTCCAGCGCCCGCCGGCCTCCCCCGAGTACAATGTACGTTTGTGGTCTTTAACATTAACATGTTTTGCAGTGACCCAGGCCAAGTTAAGGAGTCTCCCGACCCCCCTCCTCCCCAAACCCTGCAATGCAATATTGCATAGGTGCTTAAAAGCACCCTAGCGCACTCGGCGCGTGGTCCCTCTCCCCAGCCCACCCACTTCCTGGTGCCCGCCTCCCAACACACCCACTCCATCCAGATGTCATGATCTCTGCTTCCAAAAGATCAGGACTTGCCCAACTCCCTTGGAAGCAGACCCATAACCCCGGTTCCGAGTGCCAGCCAGTCCCAATTGGGACCTTTTGGACCCTGTCCTGGCGCCAGTGGCACCAGGCTCATAAAGATGCCCAGTCCCAGCGCTGGAAGCGCCGGGCTCATAATGCTTGGGTGGACTTACCTGCAGCAGACCATGCTGCTTACTTACCTGCCAGTTGAACCCCGGATCCTCTTCTGTTTGGGACTACTTTTCCTGTTGGGTGGGGCAGGAGCCACTGCCTAGGTTCAGAACACTGGAACTCTTCTGGAAAGCAGGAACTCTTTTCTTACCTAGGTGTGGCTGTGGAAGGAGACACCTAAGCACTACAGGAGGCTATTTAAACCACACCCGATGGATGAAACTTGCTTCGTGTTATTCTGCATTCTCTGCAGCAGAACGCTCATCGTGTCTTCTGCTTCTGATCCTGGGCCTAAGGAAACAAAGGCTTACCATCCTGGCATCCAGTCTTCAGCAGCACCTGTAAAGACAAAGAAAGAACAGGTTAGCACTACGGTCTTCAGTGGCAGCGCATCTCTTACCTGGTCCATCGGCTGTCACCAACGCCTCGCGCTGCATTCCGGCATCTGAAAGACAAAAGCTTACCAGCTCTTCGCACGCTCCGGAGGCCTTCGGCGCTGCATCCCGCATCTGAAAGACAAAAGAAGGTGCGTTTAAAGACATTGGGCAACTTTATTACTCACGTGCCATTACTCCTTCCCACGCCGAATCCAGTGGGTATACCAGCACCCTTCAGCTTCTCTAAAGCTCTGAACTTGTACCTGCAAGATAAAAGGGACAGTTGGTGCGCATCGTGAAGCAGGCTACAAGCGCTTACCTACGTGCTTCCAGGCGCTTCTATTCCTCACGCGGGTTCGATCCTCAACTCTCATCAGCCCGCCATCGCCGGAACTCTGCAAAACAAGAGATATCATTACAAAAGACTTTTAAGACATTTGAAGCGCCCAGAACTTACCGTTCGTGCAGTTAACGACGGACAGCAGTCCTCTGAGGTCAAGAGGCCTGCACCCTTATCCAGTGAAGGAACTGGTTACGGCACCCTGCCCCGAGGCAGATGGAGAGCTCAGCGTTCACTTACCTAAGGTGAGGGCGTTAACCTTTGGGGTTCTACAGGAGAAGAGAAAGGGAAGAGGAGAGAGGCACCCAATAACCCCAGTTCATTAATCCCATATTTTCTATCTGCAGACATCTTACTCTTCGAGTCAGACATACAGTGCACAGAGGTCCAGCCCAAAGAGCCAACCGTGTGTTACACATCACCTTTGATGATACGGCATTCACCCAGTCAAGACCGGCGCCTCTGCGGGAATCAGGTGAGCGTTACACCAGATTGGTCCCCATACCCCACTTCAAGGGCATCCAAGGGCAGCCCTCTGCCCGGCAGCCCTGCACGAAGGACCCCAAGGCAAAGGACAGCCCCAGGATGTGTCTGCAGGTGTCCGCAGGGGACGCCAAAGAAGCCAGCAGCTAACAGACACCAACAAAAACTGAGTGTGACATGGGTGGGGAGTAGAGCAATCACTCTACTCCAGAAAACCCATCACTATCTTACCTCCCTTATTAGCATGTCCACACCTAGATAGAACTGTGAACATTAGCCTGCATCGCATCTGGATGGCATTGTGAATGGTAGCATGTCCACACCTAGATAGAATTGTGAATACTGGCATGTCTGCACTTGGATAGAATTGTGAATACTAGCCTGCATCGCATCTGGATGGAATTGTGAATGGTACATGTCCACACCTAGATAGAATTGTGAATACTGGCATGTCTGCACTTGGATAGAATTGTGAATACTAGCCTGCGTCGCATCTAGATGGAATTGTGAATGTTAGCATGTCCACACCTAGAGAGAATTGTGAATACTAGCATGTCCACACCTAGATAGAATTGTGAACATAAGCCTGCGTTGCGTCTAGATGAAATTGTGAATGTTAGCATGTCCACACTTAGGCTAATGTTCGCAGTTCTAACTATGTCGCGTCTGGATAGATTTGTTAAGTTAGCATGTCATTGGCAGATGCACTGGCCACTAGAGCCTAAATGGAGGATTAGGGGAGCTATCAGAGAGCATTTTAGAGGTGGGGACGAGGAGTATGGAACCCGTATGCCAGTCAGACCAAGATCAGGACAGAGCCGCAACAGGGAGTCTACGCTTCAATGCAGGATAGAGACGCAAACTAACCAACCCTACTAACAATTTCCCTTTCTGCATACACCTCTCAAACTCCAAACACAACCAAAACCTACAGCACAACAAACCGCACAAATTTCACTACATTGCATCAACAAAACAAAAACACACCTAGCCCTGCACAACAGTACACGACGACTACCGGCCGCAAACACCCCAGGCCCAGCCAACAGACCCACCAGGCTGAGGCCGCTAACAGCACATCACTGCTCTCTTGCACTTTTCCTGCTTCCTCCCACTAACTCAACCTCCCCTCCTCTTTCAGAGCTGCTAGAGCGCCAAGGGACCACAACGGTGGTGATAATGTTAAAGGACATTGGTACCACGCACTAACAGGAGGGAATGTCCAGAACAAACCTCTCATTAAGTGTTTCACTAACCTGCCGCTAAACAAGGGAGATTACTTCCTTCTTGTGAACCTAGAAATGGCCACCAGGTGAACCTTTAGTGATGAAAAAGACAATCCGCTTTTTGCTATGTTTGGTAGATACGGAAGAAGCTATTCCGGAGTAACCCTCAGAGGTTGCACTCCCGTCTGTCCTCGACACCACGCACAGAATCTTCTCCACTTACACCTGTAGGACTTGTTGGTGGAAGGGGCCCGCGCAGCTTGCAAGATCTTCCGACAGTCCGAGGGAATGTTCAAGGCACCAAATTCTGAAAAGTCAGGAGCCAAGCTGTGAGATTGAGACTGCCTGGATTGTGATGCCACACTGTTCCCTCGTCCCGGGACAGGAGGTTGGGAACGCTATTGGATGATCTGACAGGCGAAGCAGGTCGGAAAACCATGGATGCCTCAGCCAACACGGTGCCACCAGGATGACTCAGCACCTGTACCTGCGTATCCACTGCAGAGTTCTCCATATCAGAGGAGACAGAGGGATGGCTTAGAGGAACTTGTCCATCCACGGGAAGGAGAATGCTTCTCCCAGCGAACCTTCCTGTGGCCACCTGCTGGCATACATCTCACTTCTTGTCCCTCTGCGTGGCGAAGAGATCCACCGGAGGCCACCCCCATTTCTCGAAGACCTTCGACAATTGACCGGTGTCTATTTCCCACTCAAGAATCTGGTGCATATTTCTGCTGAGCGAGTCTGCCCGTTTGTTCCTTACTCCTGAAAGGTGATGAGCTACGATGGATATATCGTGTTTGAGCCCAGTGCCACACCTTCTGAGCCTCGATGGAAAGGGTTCTGGATCGTGTGCCGCCTTGCTTCCTCAAATAAAACATCGCCGTGGTGTTGTCAGTCAAAACTCTCACTGTGGACCCTCTGATGTGAGGCAGGAACGGCCCCAGGGCCCAGCGCACTGCTCTCAGTTCCAGAACTTTGATGTGCAGGAGAGATTCCCCTCCAAGACCAACGGCCTTGTGTTTGCAGAGTGCCCATGTGTGCCCCCCAGCCAGTTAAGGATGCGTCCGTCACTACGGTTAACCGAAACCCCGGCTCCTGTAGGGGTACTCCTTTGGATAGATTCTGGACGCTTTTCCACCACTGAAGAGCCAACAGGAGCTCGTCGACAGTCAGCTTGTCTGACCAGAGGCCTTGAGTCTGCGTCCATCGGTCCACCAGAAACTGTTGCACTGGCCTCATGAACAGGCAGCAGTTGCCCTCAAGAGGAATGCAGGACGCCATAGCGCCCAGGATCGATGTACATTTTCTCACCGACAGTCTGGTATTGATTTTCAACTGACCTGCCAATCGACTGAGTTTGGTGATCCTGTCGAGGGATGGTCTCACTAACCCTGACTGGGTCGCGAACTGTGCGCCCAGAACACCAAGCTTCTTGACGGTGTTAACGAGGATTTATCGAAGTTCATTGCAAACCCCAGCCGTTGTAAGAGGCTCATGGAGGTCAACATAGGGGAGGACCCCCTCACCAACCAGTCGTCGAGACACGGGTATACATGATGACCTTGCCTTCTCAGCCAGGCTGCCACCGGGGCCAAACATTTCGTGAACATTCTGGGAGAAGATTTCAGTCCAAAGGGAAGTACTGTGAACTGGTAGGGAGTCTGCCCTACCACAAACCTTAGGAACTTCTTGTGTCGCCAACACATCGGTATGTGGAAGTATGCGTCCTGCAGGTCCAGAGACGCCAGAAAATCATCTTGAATTTACTGGATCACTTCTTGGAGCGTGAGCATCTTGAACTTTATGCTTTTCAACGATTTGTTTAGCTCGCGCAGGTCTAGGATGGGACACCTCTTCCGTTTGGCTTTTTCAACACAAAGTATCGGGAATAAACACCATTGACCCCTGCTTAAACCCCAACTCCGCAAGGTCCACTGCGATGTTTAAGGCATGATTGGAAGCCTCTTCACTTTCCCAGACCAGCAACATAGCCACTTTGCAATGTTCATCCAGAAGGTGTTCCAATATAGGAGCCAGCCGGTGCCACATCTCCCTGTCGTATCTAGCAACTATGGCTAGAGAATTGGCCGCTTTCACTGTGGTAGCACCTACCGACAGCACTTTGACGAAAGCATCCTGTCTGGCATCACTTTCTGGGGGGTCGTGCACTTGTGCTGGGCCCTCACCCTCAATACCACTGAGTCAGGAGTTGGTTGGGAGGAAAGGCACTTGGGAGTAGAGTCCGGGGCCTTACATTTTTTTCTCTAGACTACGCTTTATCGCTGGTTCCGAGGAAGGGTGGCGCATGGTCTGCAGTCCAGTCCTTCCTTCCACACATGATCCAGGATGGGTACTGAAAACACTGACCTTCTCCTCACCCCCACCCCATGTGGTCGAAAAGAAAAGTCCTTTTTCTCTTCTTCCTGGGCCAGCCCGAAATTCTGTACAAGCCCTGGCCATCATGGTGTGAAATGACCCAATATCATCTGGGGGAAGACGGCTGAGCGGGCTCCTCTGGGTTTCCGTTTCTGCTTCGGACTCCCAGGTTGGATCCCTGAAGGGGGAAAAGGAGACAACTGACGAGGCTCTGCTGTCCGAGTCCATCAGTTCCCCTTCCTCACGGCGCGGGGCCGAGAGGTTTGTATCCGGCGGCACTGCCGCAGGGGTTGAAGGTGGTCAACGAGACGGGCCCGGGTCGTCGATGACTGACCTGGCCGAGTTGTTAGAGGTAGTCTGTCATCCAGTGTCTTCAGCAACGTTTGCAAGGTGGATAAGACTTCCAATAACAAAAGTGACTGTCTATTGAGCAGAGGTAGAACACAGAATGCTCCTGCAGAGGGGCCTGGTAACTTGTAACCCCAGGTCTGCAGGGCCAGCTATTCCCACATCCTCGTCTCCCGAGGACACCGACAAGGCCTCTTGCTGCAGAAGTGTCCCTGGCAAAATTGGGTCTTATACCTCTGGACGCCAGGCCTCTAGCGTGATCTTTATCGATAAAGCGATAGTCGGCTCCGTCATCGACGTCTGCGGTCCAGGAACGGTTGAGGCCAACTTCGTCAGCGGCAGAGAAGTAGCCGACGACTGCCCTACTGTCGACAACGGTGGTGGTCGTGCAGGCTTATGCAGCGTTCCCGCCTTTTCCGAACTCGACCTGCGTTTCTCTGCATCTCGACTCGAGGCCGATCCATGATCGCCCGAGGATTTAGATTTTTTGTCTTTCCTCGCTGAAGGTGAGGCTGAAGATGCCTTCTTAAAAGAAGAGTCCTTGGAATGGCCTTCCGATGATTCTCTCTCTCCGCCGGTCGCGATTTCTTCACCGGGGGTTCCGACAACGTTGAGCAGAGCAGGGCCCCTGAAGATTTTGACACTGAGGCCGCGCTGCGCGTGGAGCCCACCTCCGAAGGCGGGTATGCCCCCGCTCTGTCGTTCAACCATGCCACAAGTCTTCAACTCCGATCTTTAAGAGTCTTCTGGGAGAAGCCCTTACATATGTCGCACTTGTCTGCCGAATGATGAGGGTGTAGACAGTATATGCAGTCCATATGTCCGTCCCCCTCGAACCCCTTCAATCCACACATAGCACACGGGCGGAACAGCGCTTTTCCCGACACCAGGAGAAAAACTGCAACAGCACAGCCTAAACCAAATAGACTACACAAGGTGCTCCCACTACTTGACCCGCGGGGGCAGGGCATACCGCTACATCCTAGTGGGGCGTGGATGCGCGGCCCAAAACAGATAGAACGGTCGACACTTTTTTGTCCTATGGGATACGGCTTTATAAGCTTACCGAGGGTTCCCAGTCTGTAAACGGGGAATATTCTAAGCAAGTGAATCCATGAAAGATCCAATGCTGGAGAAGTGGTTTGGCAGCTTGAATGCAAGTGGTTGACTATAGTTGAAGGGAAAGCAGTGAACGGCAGACTAGGTGAGGGGAAGTGAGTGGTGGGATAGTGGACAAGACAGGGGCAGGAGGGGGGAGAATAGACATCCATGAGTTTATTATTTACTCATCCAGAGGAAAACTAGACTACCCCACTAGGCCAAATAAGGATACCAAGAGAAGGCCACATCCTAGGACAGGGATGGAGCATACAATAAGGGTATAATGGCGCTACTAGATTTTAACAGGCACTCAATTTAGCAGTTACAAGTGCAATCAAGTATGGGAGGCAACGCGCATCATGGTTGGTGTACACAAATGACATTGTCATTATAGATTATACCCCCCCCACCCCCCATGGGAAAAACAGGCTAAACCCACTGTATAATTATGCCGCATCAACCGACCCCCAGATTAATGTTGTGGAAACCAAAATTATGGTATTCAGAATGAATGTGTCTGGGGAAAAAAGATGGTGTGGATCCTAAATGACAGTTGGGTCGAGACGGGGGCCTCTTGTTACAAATATTGGGGGGGTGTGGTTGATAAACTTGGCATGCACATCGGGAGTAAGGTACGACTTAGTGCAATGAGCAAGTTTATTGGACGAATGGGAGTCATACCATCAAAACCAGCCTTACCAGCAATCAAGCAAACATGAAAATCTATCACTGTACACAGTGTGACAGTATGGGGCCACAAACTCAACTGAGAACTTAATTGATGGGAAATTGTTGAAATTACTCGAGGGCTCCCTCAGTGAATACCATGCTTGAATGTTGTCTTCATAGTATGGACATTAAGGTCTCGATAAAATTAATATTGCCAACTAGGAAGTTAAATGGAACCATATGCTACAAAAGATAATTGTGACCAGAAATTGCCTGTGCCTAATTGGAATGGGCAACAAAGATCACCATTTTTCCAACTGGCCAATTGGGTGGCAGCTCAGAGGGTGAACCAAGTGTTGAAAGCCACCAACAGAGACAAAGTAGTGGTGATCTGGCTACAAAGAAAAAAGTAATGAATGGGTTAGCTTGATGTAAGGATGAACAGAAATACCTCATGGCCCATCCAAACTCAGCAATAGTTAACTGCATGCCGCCATTTGAAGTTATCGGTGCACACATTGGCCTTGAGCAGCAGTTCTGTAGATTATGCAGGGTTATTTTTAATCTTAAGCACGAGGCATATGTCGATTGCTCAAGTTTGCACACCATTATGAACCGATATTTAATCAAATACAGGAATGAGTGTTTAAGATTTTGAAAATAGGAGTCCTGGAAACTTATGGGTGGGGATGAGTTCATGCATTATGGTGTTAACTATTGCAAGCATCTGTGAAAATGTTGTATGACCTTTAAGCATAAAGTGGGTGTTTATTGCATAGGTTGGCTTTCATTTTATATGTATTAGATGTATGAACTGGATGTGTCTATATTTTTATGACATACGGAATGTCATATTGGGTCTATTTTATTATGTTATTGTACTGTCATGACAGTATGTGCAATAAATTATACTAGATCTAGTGAATTGGAACTACAGTACAACCTGAGTGGGGAGACTTGCACCCCTTCAATGGGGCGAGGGCTATATGTACAGGGATTCAACAGTCCCAAATGCATGTTTCTACACCATTTTGATAAACTGAAAGCTTATTGAATTTGTCATACGACTCATTAAGCAAGCACTTTCATAAAATGTATTCAGACTACACGTTTTAACTACATACATAAAAACCAAACACTGACAAAATCTATGCAAAAATACACTGCATACATTAAGGATATTCCTCTTCTAGCAAACCTAGAAAAAAAGTCTTTGCCCAAACAAGCAGAAGACTAACTCACTTTCAGGAAAAAAGCCAAAATCCTGGCTTCTCAACTAACACTTGCAGAAGACCAGCATCGAAAACTCAACATGTTACTCATTCAAACTTTGACCAAGCGGAAGCACTCCTAAAATTAGGCTAACTTAACCGAAATCCAGGTGCATCTCAACACACGCTATTTGGAAAATGGACTCGTCATAATCAAATGGAATCAAACTAGAATTCCACAAATCATCACCACTGGCCACAAATCATTAACACTGACCTAATCAATTGGCGAGTATGGTGCCAATTACCTTACTCCCAGCAGGCACTCCAGGCCCCCAGTACATGCAGCCTCATTTTAGAATCGACCACCTTACACAAGACAAACTCACCATCAACAGGTACTGCTGGGCAATCAGCTAAAGAGCTTAGATTGTTTATAGCTCACATGGTTAAAAAAGTCAAAAACACTACATTAGCATGTTAACCATACACAATGAATTGTCTGGATGAACACTAGATTTTGAAGCACCATTCCTAACTAGTATCACCCGCTCTATTATCCAACCAAAACCAAGGACGTATCCAAGGTTCATGCTATGGGGATGAGAACTTCTCTCGCAGAAAGTAAAAAAGCCGATTCCAGAGTAATAAAATGTGAAACTTTAGTCAAGGTGAAGATGGGTAGCACTCTGGGAAAAGGGATAAGTGAGCAGATAGACCAATGCTCAAGTCAAAACACGGCTGGCGACATAGCAGGGTGCCAAAAGAACCCTTCCCTCTGGTGCCTGCAGAAAAATCAGTGACTTCCGACCCAACACGTTTAAGGTTGTACATTAATGTGAACCATTTCCATCATTCAGTGGACTTTCTGAATCGTCTACCTCATTAAGAATCCTAGTCTGAAACAAGTCCCCCTGCACAGTGCCCGGATAGCCACAAGCTTGAGGGACTTGAGCCCTGCCAAAAAGCAGAAGCTAGTGATTTTCAGCCTGCAGTAGATCGAGAAGGGGTGCTACAGGAAAATCCTGTCAAACATCTCACCTACGAGCAACCATTGTAACAGGCGCTAGCAACAAACCCACAGACAGAATCCTGCCCACCCATAATGAAACCAAAGGCGTAAATGCTCTGCATTCATGTGGTCCACACCTGCCAATTGATCTGCAAGTTTATGCAAAATCTGATTCTCCAAATCAGGGCGGATGGTGGATGTAATGGGCCAAAGCAGCAGGAAAAAGGGATGCCAGTAAAGACAATATTCAGTTTTGTCAGAGAAAGACCAGGTTTTCTTGTGTGCAGCTTGCAAGTTCCAGGATGAAACGTGATATAACCACCCAATCGGTTAATTTACGTACTCTGTCTAATCTGCAGGCTACATATCCCTTCCTGGATGAGATGCAGGTTTACTTGCTATGCTGTGACCTGTAGTCACAGTTACCACTTAAATTTGTCCTCATGGCAGTTGGGAGCAGAGGGATACCAAGGCCAGAGTGAACAAAAAGGCATTGGGTAATCCTGCATGGGTGCACTCCACTCTAAAATGGTCTTCAAGCACACCAGCCAAAAATGAAGGCTGGATCCACCCCTCCCCACACAACCGTAAAACAAGCAGTCAATTTTTGGGCAAGGTTCCTCCTTGCCAAAGTGCACCAACTTTACGTCACAGCAGATGTTCTTACACTAACAGATGACCCTCTTGCCTACAGTCTTGCTACTGCCGATGCTAGAATGGTGGCCCTCGAAGCACACCACATAACAATGCTTAGGTAACATAATATTGTTTAGTGGTGCAATTAAAATTATGTTTCATTCACTGTGTTTAGGGCTAGGAAGCAGTCCAAGGTCACAAGGAATCCATGACATACGCACTGTGCCCAATATATAAAATAAAAATTCTACAATGCTAGTCTCGTGTTGCCTTTTTAGAGAGACTTCTGCAGTTCGTGCTGCAAAAGAAACAGTAGCAAACTACCTCAACGTAAGAGGGCTAAAGTAAAACCTGGGTCTTCAGAGTAAAGCTGAAAAGTGCCAATTGAGAAATTACAATAGTTGCTTTGACCAGATGTATGCAACTTAGTCGGGAAACCACAGGCTCAATCCATTTGGGGACAGAGGAAAAGTAAAATTTCACACTTTATATTTCCTGCATTCATGTTCGCATTAAAGTAGGACATTTAATAGAAAACTCAACTGACATGGTGTCTTTACCAGTAAAATAAACTCACGTAGAGCTATACAAATTGGAATCTTCCCTCCAGCACGATAGTCTGAAGGGCTGCCGAGCAGAACTTCCAGCCCATCCACTGCTACCTTTTGACATTACTCAAATATAAATTATAGGGCAATGTAAATTCAAATCCGTCTGGAGTTCATTGTAGAATTGTACTACACCCATCTACCCGTATCCCATCAGTTTCTCAACCTACTTCTCCATTAAACATCTTTTAAAAACCCCTGGAATGGGACTGCTCACTCCACAAATATCAGCTACTGCAGAGCCACAATGAGCTTTGCAGACTAACGTGTAACCCCATACCACACACCGGCAACTGCACCACCACCTGTAAGGACGCCCAACCTCTTACATGGACAGATTATTACCTTATCCCACTTGAAATTCACATCAACCAGACCATGCCCAAGAAACACCCCCTGGCACCAGCCTGCCCAACCAGAAACAAGCGTAACTTCACTGCCGAAGCCCTATTACCCCATGTCCTATCTACCCTTAACGCCCTACCGGACATTACTGACCTTAACTTACGAGTTGACACCTTCAACAATTCCATGGCTACCGCCATTGATAACATTGCCCCTTTGAAACTACGTAAAAGCAAACCAATAAACCACCTGAACTCGTGGTACACTCCCGAACTCAAACTACTCAGGAAAAAGAAAAGCAAACTAGAATTACTATGGAAAATTAACCCTTCACCTGAAAACAAATCCAATCTCAAGAACATCTCCGCATTATACAAAAATGAAATAATTTGCACCAAAAAAGATGCCTACAACGTCAGGATTGATCAGGCAGGCTCTTCCACCAAAGAATTATTTAAAATTCTAAAGGAGCTAGAAAAACCCAACCCCCTCCAGACAACTGCTCAAAAGATAAACCCTGGTGCACCAGCATCCAGAATGCCCTCAAAATCACAGGGCTCCAGACCAAAATTGCGAACAAACGTCAACTCCCCAGCAACAAAACCACTAACCCTAGCTTAAGCCCACCAACATCTAACAAAGACATGGGCTTCACCTTTAAGAAAGTGACCATCTTAGAAGTCCAAAACATTATCACTTCCCTAAAACCTTCTAATTATAAAGGGGACAGCTGCCCCGCCCAAATAATAAAGATGCTGCCAGAGACCTCTCCCCTTTATCACTAACCTGATCAACCTTTTGTTTGCCAACAATTCTGTCCCCAACAACCTAAAACAATCTTGGGTGCTCCCTCTCCTAAAAAAACAATCCCTAGACCCAGCCATACCAACCAATTATAGACCCATCACCACTGTCCAGTTTCTGTTAAAAATCCTGGACCAGGTCGCCTACATCCAGATTCAGGAGTACCTGGAATCTAACCAACTGCTGGGTATACGTCAATCTGGCTTCAGACCTCAACATGGAACTGAAACCGCTCTGGTTGACCTCAAAAGCCAGATTGATGAAATCAAAGGCAATGCAGCCATCCTACTTCTCCTAGACCTCTCAGCGGCCTTCGATTTAGTCGACCATGAAATCCTATGCAACCACCTATCCATCGCAGCCCACTGCTCTGCCTCTGCATAGATAAAATCCTTCCTGGCGACTAGAACCATGCGAGTCTTCTCCACAACAGCCGCTGCTGACCCGATCCCCATCACCTGCGGAGTCCCACAAGGCTCCTGTGTCTCCCCCACATTGTATAATATATATACAAAGCCTCTATTTGACAAACTGGACCGTCTGGGTGTCACCTACACCAACTATGAGATGACACCCAGATTCTCCTCACCATCTCAGGCAACTACAATGCGGACGTCACCCAGATCAACGAAATCTCCATCATTCAGGCATGGATGGCCACCCACGGCCTCTGTCTGAATGATGAGAAGACGGAGCTTCTGCTGGTCAGTTCTCCTAATAACCTATCTAAACTCAGCCCCAGTTACAAGATAATCGACAGTAACACCATCCCTATCGCTAAAAGTGTGAAAACCTGGATTCCACCGTGATGCCAACACCAACCTCGCCAAACAAATCAACTCAACTGCCTCGGACACTGCCTATACGGGTAAGCTAATCGGGGCAGACCCTTCCTATCTCCCCCCCCCCCCCCCCCCGACAGCTGCCTCACTCTGGCCAGAGCACTCATTCAATCCAAACTAGACTATTGCAACAGCCTGTACCTAGGAGCCAACCAATCTATAATTAACAAACTCCAGGTCCTCCAGAACAATGCTCTACGCGCAGCACAACATCCCAAGGCGTGAACACATCTCTACAACCAGTAAAGCGTGCAAATGGCTCTCCATACAGAAAGAAAAAAGGAAAAAAAAACACCTCAAAACTATCTGCCTCACTCATAAGGCCTTAAATAATCTAGCCCTACCGTACCTCTCCAACAAATTTACTTTCAAATCTTCATCCAGAATCACCAGATCATCCAACTCCTTAAGCCTACTAGTGCCCAGATTCACCTTAAAAAGAGCAGAGGCGCTAGCTTCACTGGGCTAGCCTCCCAACTTTGGAACACCTTACCACTCAAAATTAAAACCACTGAGTCCTTCCCGATCTTTAGGAAACTGGTTATTGGTTGTCTACTGAACAAAGAGTAGCTTTTACCCTCATCTCCAATATCTAACAGCCGCAACCACACCTGTATTATATGTAAATTGTCATATTATGCAAATCTTTCTTTGTAAATTGATGTACCTTGTAAATGTTAATGCATATTTCATGACTAACTATATCCTTAAAGCGCCCTTCTACCCACGGGTCCGGAGCGCTCTACAAATAAATTAAAGCGGTAGCTAATCTTGTGCTTTACTCTCTGAAAAGGTATATGCAGTCACCAACTAGATGTACTGGCAGACAAAGTACTTATGACCACCAACTAAGCGCCTCAAGTTTCAAACCAGCCTTTTCCACCAACGCTGCCCTCAATGCTTCAGACTCATGCCCCAAGGAGCACCCACAACAGCATTTTGTTGTAGAAGACAGCATTACAGGTCAGGCACAAAATGGGAGTGGGCAAGGAGTAGGCAGTGGCGGCTCACCACCTATTTTTAACCCATGCCAACGCGGTGTACATTTTGTAAAGTGCCTTCACAGTGAACAGAATGCAATGCAAAATTATAAATCCAGGCCCAAGGAAAATGTTTCTTGCAAATAGAGGTTGACCATTATCACTTTAAAATGCAATGTAAAATTGCTGAAAACATACATTTAATATTGAGAAATCAAACATGCAAGTAGGGAAAAACCATGCAGGAACATTCCAAAACATGTACTGTCAACACCTGGAAAAAAAAAATTCTTTATTGGTTTGAAATCTGCTTTTGGTCAAGATGTTGCCATTATGAAAACATGACCCCACACAGGTATTTGTGCTCAAATAAAAAAAAAAAAAGATTCAAACAATTAACAGTGGCTACACATTCTTGCGTCATATCAAGCTCATTCATAAACAGGCACACAGAACCATACAAGAAAACCAGCTAGTATCCAGAATGTTGGATACCTAGCAGATTTAAAAAATAATACCTAGAACACTGTTGAAACTACTCAAGACTTCATAAATTCCGTTGCACACCCAGCACCTTCCCGCGCCTCCAAACCAGCCTGCGGAGCATGCTAAAAAGTGTCAATCATGGGCCAAGAGATCTTAACACATGCAATCTACTTCACATTAGGGAAGCCTCAGAATGCTAGATGTAATGAGTATCATGGCAATTTAAATGTAGGTTTGCTGACTACCCCATAAAAATATAGTAACGTGCAAATAGAAGCTTTCAGACAACGTTTGGACAGACTTTCCACTAGCTGCTCACGCTGCACTCCCACATACTCCGTATGTAAAACAAGGATTTTGAGGAATACAAACTGGTGGAGACCCTCTAGAATCGTGTTACGAAGGTTTAAGAACTATTAGAACAGTTAGGACCGGTAGCTTGACATCCCCTTAATTGCATGTGGGGGATGGAGGCGGAGGAAGGCACAAAGGTAAACTTAACTAAAGCATCAGAGGGTCTACATTATATTTTGTTTGAGTTAATCTGCTGTATTGCAAGAAAGTTAGCTAAAATGCTTAAAATTCTCTACAAGAGAACCTCTAAAAAAGGTAACATCTTTGTATTAAAGATTTAAAAAATGCAACTATTCAACACCAAATAAATTCAGTTTGTTATACAAAATTAGATAGTGGTATAAACTTCTAATTGGAAATAAACGTGTGCATTTAAGTTGCCAACATTCCAGCATAAGAAACTCCTGGCTGTGTAGCTCGAATTTGCATACATATCCCTCCAAGAAAGTTGTAAATTAAGCGCCCTCCATTTCCTCCACGGCCCAATAGGGATGGAAACAAAATGCGCACATGCTCCTGCGTAACTGCAATATTTGTGCTTTGGTGCTCAACCAGTCACCCCCATCCCCTCCAGTAATTTACCCGTTGACGAAAATACAAGTGAGCTTACCCCAATCTCTACCAGCACCATCACAACATTACACCATACTCACTAGACTTCAAGGCAGAAGTGATGAATGCTTATAAGCAATATGGACAAATGGGTTAAAGCGAGTTACTGCATTTCAAGGTTACCAATTCCACAATGCGGAACGAATCTAGTTAAGTACAGTCTTCCCTTCCACATATCAAACAAGATGCATTGAAAGTTGAAATGCCCGACAAAGTGTAAGTATTGAAGTCGCCCAAAAAGCTTGATCCCTATAGCACATATGGCAGTCCCCACACATTTCCAGGGTGATTACAAGTTGTACCACTGGATCAAAGCATTTACAAAAACTAAAGATCGGAATGCAACATGTGTACGAAGATGGGGCAGAAGCATTAGACCAACCACAAGCTCCATGAGATCTGCAGTCGTGTGTTCATTTTAGCCCAACAGCTTGCAAACTCATTTCGCTTCCAAAGGCCAAAAGCTTGTGCCAGGTTCAAACTTATTGGACAACAGCACGCACCAATTCTTAACACCCCTGAAATGCTTTATAGTTTTGTTCAAAGCTGAAAATTGCTTCAGGGTACCAAAAGCAGATTAGTAGATCACAGGTCAGCAAAAATTTACCCTTTTGGAAAGTTGGTCATAAGTTTGCCTTGAATTAAGTTATTACGCAGTTCTATCCTTTGATGCCATTTTTAAGTGTGTTTTATTCATTCATTTGGATGACTATAAATAAGTGTTTCCACTATGGAAAAGAAAGCTAGCACAGTACACTTTCATGACCGGGGAATGAACTGCTCTGAAGACATCTTCCAAAGGGCAAAGCTCAGAAAATAACTTGAATGTTCAATTCAGTTTTAAGTCCCTTGTAAAAAAAAAAAAAATGTAAAGAAACCAAGGCGCAGGATGACTTATTGCTTTTCTTCAGTCTGCTCAGTCTCTTTCTTCTCAGGAGCACTTTCTTTGCTTTCATCATTGGTTGCATCCTTCTTGGGAGTTTGGCTCTCTTCTTTTGAAGGCAACTCTATCTTCTCTTTTACAGATAATTCTTCCAGTTTCTCTGCAATTTTATCAGCAGTATTGATTTTTCCCAAGTCTGAGAATACAAAGAATAGGTTGATGAGGCAAGATGCACATTGCTTAAGTCAAATAACATCTTAATATCCCCCTAAAATTTGAGAGAAAGCAAGGCGAGACCCCCTGGGTGGTCTGGTGCTGCTCTAGGAATTTATTGCAATAAACCCCTGGTACCACCAATATCCTGCAAAGGTGTGAATTAGTATTTTAAAACGCTAAATCAATTGCTGTGGAATAAAATACAGGCTTAGCATACACATATTTAGGGTTTACACCACCAATTTAAGGCCATGCGTATTTTCCCTGATCAGGATATTGGCATAAGTGCTCGCACACAAATAAGTCAGTGTACCAAGACCAAGAGCAACTACCTTCCAGACAGTAAAGTAAGGAGTGTGCTAGATCAGGGACTTTCTCTAGCAGACCGAAAAAGCGCCAGGACTGAAGGTTGCAGTCAGGCACAGAGTGAGTCTGCAAAACGGCCAACATGCTGGATTAAAAAAAGCAGAGCAACCACATTGCATACATTTTAGGCTACAGTCATCAGGAAAATGAAGCAAGTCTTACTTACCCTTTGGACCTCTGCCCTTCACTTCATTTTTGCACTCGTCGAACTTTGCTTTAAATTTCTGAGCATCTGTCAGGAAAAATATAAAATGTTAAATACATGCTTGCACTTTATAGGTTGGTTCAACAGTAATGCTATTATATACAGAGCAAGTTATCCAGTCCGACATTCAGTTGGGATCTGGATAAAAATACCAAGCCAAAGACTGCAGTCAGACATACATTTTAGGCTGCCCACTGAAACGTTATGGTGCAACAAAACACGCAGTGCTACCCACACGCTGCAATGTACCAGGAAGCCAACATCTTATAAATCTCACTAATTGGGCTAGTTACACCAACCGGTTTACTTGCAAGACACCATCCTCTGCAGGTCCCTCCCTCCCCCCCAGAACAGCCTCCCTCCATTTTGAGCCAGACCATAAATTCCCAAAACTCCTCAAGACCTTACTCTTCTCTACCTCTTTCCCTGCTCTCCTGCTTCCCTCCCTTTTCTCCCCCAACCTGCTCAGTTCACAAATTGATCACCTGATGCACTCCAGAGCCTCATAGGTCCCAGGCTCCCCCGCCAGTCCTGCACTTTGCTCTGCACTAGTGCACTCTGAATATGTTCCATGAGAGTGGTAAACAGTCTGCACTTAAGTGCGCCCTGTCCAGTAGGGGCCTGGGTTGTGCCCCTCCCTCACACTTCCCGTCTGCACACTTGCACAACCTTGAATGTATTAGGCCTAGCAGGTGTCAGTCCCTTTCCCCCTTTGTCTCCCCCATTGATGACCAACTTATACCAATAAAAATGCATCTGGCCTACTATGCTAGTTATTGCCATTCGATCATTTGGCATCCTCAAGGCCCAAGAATAATGACTGTATCCCCTTGTTCCCTTCCAGCCTTTGAAGCACTACACTGGTGTACAAGAATTTTAGAAAGAAACAATTACAAGTCCACATCACCGCAGCCTAGGCAGTCTTGGAAGAGGATTAGCAACTGGAAATATGACTGAAGAACTACAGTGTTAGGCCATTAGTCGCCAACTAAAAAGACTGCGACCAGATACACCTCACCCATACCTAGAAATGAAGCCAGAGACCCACCAGCACCTTTCAGCTTTCCAGAGTTGAAGTCCCAGAAAAGACTGAGAAAACCGAGCTCTGCAAAACATTGGGCAGGTATCACAGACAGGCTATTTGTGTTTCCCCACTTATGGTTGAAAATAAAGACGCTGTAGAATTAGGGTTCACCTTCCAGGGCAGATGCTCCAACAATCATTTATGTACTGGAAGGGATTTACACAATGTGTCAAGTAGTCTATGAGCAACCCAGGCGTTCATTAGGAACAGAAATGCAGACGTAATGCCTTTTGTGAGATCCACCCCACAACTACTCCCATCCTTGAGCCTCCCTTAGTGGCACTCCTACCTTTTACACTACAGCACAGTCTTCCGAGTTCCCTCCCTCTGCACCTCAAGCTGCAGAAACGCTCTATACACCTGCTCGTCGAGGACTAAAGCCACAATTAAAACAAATGCATGGTGCACAACCACTGCAGCTGGTAGGATAGATCTGAGATCTTGAGTTGGAGTCTTCAGAGTAAAAATAAAGGAGTACAAATTGGCTTGCTAAGTGTTCATAAAGTATGACAAACTGCCAAAGAGTGCAATATCTACCACTGCACTGCCCACCCACTGCAAACAGCAAGGAAGTTTGAGACCAAGGCTCCCGTCAGGACTGTTGAGGGTCCTGGTCTCTACGCTGTGTGCAGGCTCACATAAGACCAAAGAAAAGGCACACGTGCAGATGGGGAAATAACGTATTCTTTAACATATCTGCTAACGGCTTAGCCTTCCAAACCCACGTGACCCTCCTCCCTAGCCCAGTATTTTAGAAGCTCTTACAATCTTAGCTTAGAGCCACCCACATAACGACGTGGGGTGGCTGAAGAAGTCCCCTTGCATCGTGACATCGCTTTGATCACATTTCTTCAATTAGCCTGAAGGGCTTTATGCAGCTGCGCCGAAGTCTCCCATGACATGAAGGTTCTTTAGCGAGAGCCATTTCCTTCCATTTGGTCTTCCTCAGAGGGTCCAGTCACCTTGGCATGACTCCTCTGAGCTTTAATGTCACTATCGCTGGACATTTCCCACCTCTCAGGGATGCGACCGGGAAATTCTTTGTAGCAAGATGAGTTTCACGTGACTTATTGTTGACCGGCTGTTACCATGTTGCCCTTCTTAGCAGTCACTACTAGCATTTCAGGAGCAAACGCCGAGTCGTCTTTTTGAATCTTTGGTTGACAAATGGTGACTTGGCCTCCTAACTATCTAGCACTCTCGCCAGCTCCTTTTTTAATCAGTGCTGTTCATCATTTCCTTTTGTTCTAAATCATGAGTCTGGGCTTGTTGTTCAAGTGGTGTGGCACTTTGTTTGGACTCTCAGGTGGCTTCATTCTTATGATCCGCCGAACCTTTAGGCACGACGGGCTTACCCCTGTGGTGCTATGAGGAGTGTGACTATAGTCACGTAGCAACTGATGGAGCCTGTTCGAAGGGTTTGTTAACCAGATGTGCCATCTATAGGAACTCTTGATATTGGCCACGAAACACTCCGCAATTCCATTAGCCTGAGGCCATCATGGCGTTATCTTGCTGTGTATGAAACCCATGTAGTTGGAAAAAGTTTTCGAAGTCATTACTTCGGTCCATTATCGGTATGCCATAAACACATAGCATACGGTCTAGAGCAGGAATTACACAGTTGGCCGACGTGGAGTATGATCTGGGCATCTGGAAATCTCGAATTTTCATTGATGAGCATGGTAATATATTTTCCATTTGGCAGGGGCCCAAACTTGACCACCACCTCCTCCCAGGCACCTCCAGGTAGTATTGACATTTTTAAGGGATTTGGGGCGGCTTGGGAGCCACTAAGGCACATACATTACATTTTCCAGCCACTTGCTCAACAAGTGTCCAATTTTGGAAACCATACTTTTTCCCCTTGAAAGGAGTTTTGTGACCAGACCCTCATGACCTAGCTCGATTACACGTTCTCTTAGTGTTGAGGGTATGACAATCTTCGAGCCTTTCATCAGTATGAAATTCGCAATAACAGTCAGTTCATCTTTCACATGTACCAGAGCTTTGACATCTTTCAGTCTTTCCGATTTGGCTTGTTTGACATGAGGCATCAGTCTGTACACAGGCAGTGAGTTATTATATTTATGGCTTTCTCATCTGATTCTTTGCTTAGAGTAGATCATTCCACGGGCAGCTGCTGAACATTATGAATGTAATTAATGCAATTATATGCAACAGATGGATTGGCATTGGGTGGTCCAGCAGGGTGTCTTGACAGGAAGTCTGCAGGGTTATTTTCTTTTCCGCGGCAGTGTATTATGTCAAATTTGGGATCTAACCTTACTATTCTCGAAAGGCATTCTTGACTTTGGATCACCGAAGATTGTAATGAGGGAGTGATCAGTGATGACTGTAAAAGCTTTACAAGATAGAAAAAATGAAATTATTCACAGGCCCATACCACTAACCTTTTTTCAGCTTGTGAGTAAGCTTCTTCTGTCTTGAGGCTCCAGCTTGCGTAGGCCACCACAAATGTTTCATTAGGTTCTGCTGGGTTGCATGGTGTTAATATACCCCCAAGTCTCACGGGGCTGGCATCCACCATTACTTCAGTTTTCTTTTCAGTGTCAAAATATGCCATGTTATCAGCCTAAGTGATGTCGTCACTAATGGTTTCAGAAGTGTGGTTCTTACGTGTGAGGAGGCATAGTGGGTTACTCACTGTCGCATAGTCTGGTATATATCAAGAACAGTACCTAGCCAAACCAAGAAAATCGTAGTTCTGATATATTCTGTGGGGGCTGAGTTGAGAGCAGTCACTTTCTGGATCAGGTCTCATTCCCTTTTCTGTAAATGTGTCCAAAGAATCTTAAGTCTTTATGAAATTCACACTTGGATCTTTTGAGCATGAGACCCGCTGTTTAAAGGGATTAGCACACTGTAGAGCTGCATCATATTCTTCTTTCGTCTTTCCATACATAAGTACATCATCTGATTAGTTCAGGCAGTTTGGGACATGTCAGATGACTATGTACTTCTTCCTGAAAGATCTCTGCTGCCTATGAAATACCAAAGCGCAGTCCTTTGTATTTGAAAAGTCCTAGGTGAGTCACAAATGTGGTAATGTACCTTGATTCTGAAGCAATTTCGATTTCATATCCTTTAGTTAAATCTAGTTTTGAAAAACACTTGGCTCCATGCAACAGATTAATCTGTTATTCTTGGGGCTTGGTGTCTTTCGATAGCCTCATTTGCTCTTCTCATATCCAATCCAATTGATCCCTCAGGTACTGGTACTATCACCGGATATATGACATGCTGTTTTAATAATTTGTTGATGGCATCTTCTACTTTGTGTTGGATATTTATGGGTATGCCCCTGTAATGCTGAGCAATGGGTTTTATTTCCAGCTTAATGTGAAGGGGACTTTTCCCATTCTTAAGTTTTCCTAACCCGTTGAATAGTTTTGGAAAAGTAGCCTCAATGTCTTCTGGTCGACTGAAGTACTTGTGAGCCATGAGTTGGTATATGTGTACTAGTCCCATGTCCACCGCAGTCTTAAGAGTATGCAACCACTTTTTGCTCCAGTTTAACACATGTACCCGAACTTTTGCCGTGTGTCTCTTATGGGCAAACAACTGATGTTACTCCTTTACAGGGTAAAGTCGTGGTGGAGCCATATGGGTAGATGTCTACTATTGCTTTTCTGAGTCTTAAGAGGATTTGGTAGCAAATCATAGGCCTCTTGACTCATGTTGACCGTGGCGCCAGCATCAATGAGGAAATCTACAGGTGTGTTTACTTGAATGCTCAGAATAGGACTGTTGGCTGGCTGTGCTATTGTTTAAGGCCCACACATCCTTTTTCCGTTAGTCTCCTAATGGACAGATCGCTGCTGGAAGGGGATGTAATTTCAATGTACCAGACATAGCATCTTCTGTGCCACTTTGAGATGTCAGAAGATGCCGTTAGAAATGTTTCTGTAATCTCTCCCATCACACCTTTCCCATCTTTGATCGGGGCCTGGCCCTTCAGGTGAAATTGTAGGAGTCAACCTTCTTGACTCTGTGAAAGCTTTCTATAGAATTGGTTGAAATGAGGCATTCTTGCACATGGCTCTGTAATGGTCATATCCACCGCAGGCTGCACATGTCTGACCCATAGCCGGGCATTCTCCAGCATGAGGGTATTCGTAACCACGTCTGTAGCAGGTAGCTTCATTTTGAATAAAGTTTAGGTCGATTTACAGTGGATAGTAATTTAGGGCCACTTCTTGGTCAGAAGAATGTCTAATTGGGATCCAACTGCAGCTTCCATGCGGGCTAGGGCAAGAATTTCATCAAGTGAGTTTTTGAGGAAGTTTCTTGCAAAAAGTATGCAAGTCACATTGAGATGTAAGAGCCTCTTTGGTAGAACAATGAAATTCATAATACTTCAATTTGATTTGCAAACGCATTACATAGTTGTCTAGGATTAGACTCTCTTGACGAGTGGTGTGGAATAGTCTTTCATAATCCACATTGGTTAAAGGGGTAAGTATTCTGTTAATTTACAATGTAACTATTGATGTGTGGCAGTGCTCAGATTAATCAGCTCCACTATTAGGTCTCTTACTGCAGGCTCCACTGCCATGGATGGGGTATTCTTGAGTCTGGTATCTTTGAGTCCTATCGCCCCAACATAGAAATTAAAAATCACATAACCACGTGGCCCATCTGGGTCCTAAGTTGCTAGTGTCTCATATTAAAAACATGTGGTAACTAATATTTGTGAGCCTACACTTGGGGTAGTTGTGCGTGGATGAGCCTACGAGGACGTGCAAGTTTCTTCAGACATGTTGACTGTAGTATTGTATAATTGTATATTAGTGGGGATCCATTTGTCAGTATTATTGTATGTGTAAATCCTAGACTGTAGTAGAATGCAGGTTTTCCTTCCCTTTTTTCTCTTTTAGGCTGGGATGGAGTTCTTTCCTTTGATCGCCCTCTCTTCAGACCCCACTACACTGCTTTAATTGCAAAAGACTGCGTATGTATTATGGCTATCCGGGTAGCCCTTCTTCAATATTTCCACCTTCACTTTCCAGAACAACATCTGTTTTTGCTTAAATAGTAAAAACGGTGCTGGGCTTCCAGCCCGCTTTCCTTCCTCTTTCCCTTTATTGATTTTTCTTTAGCAATGGGAAAGGTGAGGTACTATGCGCGCACTGTAGGCGCCTAATATTGCCATGTTTTTATACTTTCCCCCCTTAACGGTGCTGGGCTTCGTTTCCCCGTGGCATCCAGATGCTCGCTGACACGTGCGATCTGATAGACTGCACCCTCCACGTCATTTACTGTCTTTCCTGACAGGATTCTTGCTTCACGATGCAGGCTTCAGGCTCGCAGAATCCTCGCCGCCAGCTGTCAGGACCCTCAAGCACCCTTTGCAAGGGTCCTGGACTCAACGCGGTGTGCAGGCTCACATGAGGCCAAAGAACACGCGGAGATGGGGAAAATAAACGTCTTTATTCTTTCACAACATAACTGCCAAGCCTTCCAGACCCACGTGAACCTCTAGCCCCACCCTCCTCCCTAGCCCACGGTATATTAGAATCTCTTACACACAACGATGGGGGTGGCTGGAGAAGTCACCTTGCATCCTGACAGCTCCCATGCCTGGATTGAAGACAGTAACACTGAAACACATCAAGTGTTTTTTCCATACATGTGAAGGCCACCCAGTCCTATTTTCATCGAATTCTGGCACTTTGTCACAAAATTCTAAAGGAAAAAAAAGACTGGGTGTCCTCATGCATGGAATGGGGAAGTGAGCAGTCTACAATCCAGCTACTACAAAATTAAATTAATAAAAGGTCCCACTGGTCAGAGCTTCAGGCTAAAGGTTCTAGATAGTTATATGGAAAGCAACAACAAATGCCTTAACCAAGTCAAATAAATAAAAAGCAAAAGTTACAAATGCCACAGAACTGCCAACAAAAAGTTAAACATGAAGGGCATTAAAAACAAAAACGCTGCTGAAAGTAAGACCGCTCAGCATTTACAACACGAGTTTAGTACAAAAACGTTAAACATGCTGCAGCAGCTGTGAACAGATTAACAAATTTAAGGCAAACGTTTTGTGCTTCAGGGATCTGCAACCTGATGTTTGGACTCCAACTAGCCCTGTCCAGCATATTTAATTGTTAAGGATCATAAAGTTGTAGTCCAAACCATGGAACCACAGGCTGCAGACCTTTCTGCTAGTTATATGCATACGATTACAGGACTAGGCAATTCCAAGTTTGGTTTCCTTACTTTCTGCATTTAAAAAGCGAATTGCCAAGAGTTCAGGTTTAGGCGCTTCATCTGCATAATCAGCGTATGTATTCCAGACCCATGCACGGTCACTGCCAGCATTGGGTTTCAGCTCCATTAGTGGTGTTACTAAGAGAAAATACAATAAGAATCAATTACAGAAAATAGAATAGGTGTAAACCAGCACGCTGTTCTTTGACACAGCGCAACAACGTTAGTAATGACGTGTAACCTCAAAGGGGGAAAAGCCCTGCTATACACCCCCAAACCAACCCACTGCAGAAAAGTCGAGACATTCTATTGTAGAAATTGCGAACAAAAAAACAATGACATAGTTAAGATGTAACGAGTGGTCCAGAAGGGGCCAAGAGCCAAAAGCGAGGCCTCTGCTTTGACTACACATTCTGAGAGACTGGCTTGAAATAAGACTACAAGAGCAATGGAACAATGCCGGGATACGTACGATAATGATTTGCACAGATCTTCAGTGTCTTATCTCTCCTCATAAGAAGACGAATGGTTCCCCTCTCTCTGTGCTTCAGCAGTTTTACATCACCCGTGCCTCGCTCCTTCCACTCCGGCGGTTCATTTTCCGATGCAAATCTAAATAGTTTTGCGCGCCTTGAGGAAAGAATAAATAGATTCAATTCCACACGAGACTAAAAGCATGCATTACCAAATATACCAAGCAACAAGCACTTAGCACTAAAAAATGTAACGTCCGCGATTTCCTTAAGCGCTGTCTCAATTTAATGAAACTACAGAAAAGGAAATTTGGAAATGTCTAGATTACAGACATGTACTTGTAATTTGAGAGACATCTGAAGGGATTTACACCATTTACATAACCTTGCAGGGCTGACCAATAAGTTGAGCAATCACTCACAAACTGGTCCATGGATGTCATGGTAAAGGCCTGCAGGATTTATGAAGAGACTAGCATTGTGTGGGAGCAGGGCCCCCCCCGCCCCCAACCCTCCCCCCCCCCCCCCAAGTCACCTGGATGCACAGTAGAGAAAACAAGCAAGCAAAACTTTTGAGGGGGATCAGAGTGGTTATATGACGTTGAGGCAATGAGAAGTTATGTTCTCTTTTATAGGTGTTAACGATTTTTTAAAAAACCCTGGCCGTGGATTAGAGGATGGCAATCTCTTATGGTTAACAGGAAAAAACTGAAGTCCAGCCAAATCCAATCAAGGTAAGTAGCAGAGCAGTAACCCTTAGACTTACAAAGGGGGTGTGAGATTGGTCTAGGGCTAAGATGAGTACTTTCCAGTTAGACAGAAGTACACAAATAGACAGAAGTACACAAATCTACAATGATTAGGCCTCTAAAGTACACAATATCAAACCTCTAAGTATTATAACACCCCTGTAGAAGTTAGAAAATCATTTCATTCAAATCCAGTGCAATACAGGTAAGCAGTCAAATGTATATGCGCTGTATAAACACTAGTTATGTGAAACTTAGAAAGTCCAGCCCTGAGAAGGATTTGTAATCTAAAGTCAACCGTTCCAAAATATCTACTTTTCAGGTAGGTGAGAGAAATGGGGTGAGCCAGGACTTAACACCCATGTAACTACCCCTATGGAGGACAGCGGAAGGGGTATGTTATATTACCGCCCCCTACTATTTCACTTCGGAGGTTCTGGAGTCCTCTGGGAACATGTCCTTCTCTGCTTGGTGTAGGGGAGGATTGGTCCAAAAAGACCCCCCTTGCCTACATCCCCTCCCCCGGTGAGGGCCATGGCTCATCGGGCTTCCCCTCCTTACCACCAGGGCCCAGGTGGCGGATGGCTCACCTGCTGAAGACATTGCCCAAACATTGAATTTAGCTAGGCCTCGGGAACCATTTTGTCTAATAAAGATGGTGTGAGCTCGGCGCACTGCAGCGCAGCCCCCTGGCAGATCCGCTGTGAGCCCGTTCCCACGAACAAGACGGACATGAGCTAGTGTAAGATACCAACACTAACATTTCACCTTCCGCAGTGTATCACTGCTCCCAACATGACCCGGCCAGCAGAGCCTGGGTGGAAAAAGAACTGTAAAATGGCCCTCGGATAAAAGCAAAAGTTCCCAAATACTAATGCCAAAACTACCTGCGATGGGCGCATTTTCTCCACAAACCTCCGATTAGAAAACCTGTACAACGTATAGATATGACAGAATGCATGTTCACATGGCATTAGCAATGAAGCACCCACACCACTGCAGTTATGTACAAATAGTAGAAGCGTCCCGGGGGGGGTATTTGTTATGCGTATCATTGAAAGGTTTACACCCCACGGTCCCGCGCCATAACCAAACTAATGCTGCTAGAGTGCAAAGAAAGACAAATGCAACTGTAGAGAGGGCTCGTGTGAAGGACGTGCGAGAATGCACCCTTCATGTGTGTATGTCCAAGCCCCTTATGTGCCACTACCGTCATGTACGGTGGCGAGTCGTTTTCTATGTGCTCCACCAACCTCACTACTACCACCTCACTTACTGTAAATGTATATGCATATACTAAAATGTTGTAGTTGTTAAAACAGTGTACAAATAATGTGCTCGGACTGGCTATATTTGAGAGGCATTTAGCAAAGTTAAAATGTAAGCTTTGGAATGATTCAATGAGTATTGTATAGTATTCGAATGTTTACGCTTTCACCTAAAATCGGCAACACACGAGGAAGATACCTTTGTGAATATGTGCAAGGCCATTCCCCCTCCCTCCCCGAGAAGCCTGTCAGACGAGAGCAGAGGCCCCGTGCCGCACATCTCCACCTCTCCCAACTAGGCTGGAGCCGCTTCAAAGATTTGTAGTTCCCTCTGCAGCACCCAAGGCCACGACCCGCCACCTGCATTATTTACAGCCCAGCAGTAAACCTCTGCCTGAATACACAACTCCAGAGGCGCCCTGCCCTCTCTTACACCCCACAACCCACCGGATCACCTTAGGTTAATGGCCCCTGTAAAATTAGGACACCCTATATTATGGCAACATTACAGCAACACATTCATAACGACTTCTAACAAGACAGGAGGACATGTACCATCTGTCCCATGCCCTGAGACCCTGCCCCACGACCTATGGTACCCGGTCAACAGGACACTGGTAACCATGTACTGATGAATCGCCATCAAACCCCTCTCAAGGTGCATTCCTCCTGTGTTGCATTAACCTGTAGCATAACCTATTGGGAGATTTACTAAAGAGAATAATATTGCAAATGACTGAATGACTGCGGTGTGCATGGCCTAGGGCAAAGAAGTCAGGAAAAGACCTTCATCTCTGACACTGGCACAACAACACCGCCCGGATGGACCCAGCTGACCCGCCAGGCCCAGCCCAACCCACGAGGTTGACCAGTGACGTCCTCCAGCCAAGACCAACCACATCACAGCAGCACCTATAGCTAGTCGTCGCCACCCAATCCCATTGAACTTGTGCCCCCTATAGTGTGTAGGTTTTGATGACGTTTTTTGTAAATATAGACGCCTGTCTTTGCTATTGTCAGGCAGAGCGCTCTCGGAGTTTGCAGAGTTCTTTGCATGCCCTATTCTGATTGATAAACTCCCATTTACGCTCACCCGCACTTTGTCTTGGCCTTATTCCCACTCTGGGAGAGTCTATCACTGTCTCTCATTGCAGGGAGGATCGTGCTGGTTGGGGACGCTTGCCTTCATTGGTCAAAGTATTTGGGGCAGGGTTGCAGGTGCAGGAATCACTTTAGGCACAAGCTTTACAATGGATTCAGTACCTGAATCTCTGTTCCAGACACTATCAAGTGTAGTAGGTGACCTCCAGGGAGCAAAGAACAAGGATTTGCAATGGGAATCGGTTGACAAAGGAGCGACTTCTGTTGGGTTTAGAAGGCTGAAAGTACAGGCACAGGCACCTTGTAGCGCGAAAGATCCTCCAAGTTCCAAAGATGCACTTAAAACTACTGCAGCAACATAGCCCAGGGAAGAGCTGGTCATTCCAAGGACACTCCGAGGCATGGACCCTCAGTGAGGGAGACTGGTTCTTAAGATCATGACAGAGGCAGGGCTTCACCGGGAATGGTCAGCTGCAACAGTAGTCTTTAGGTCGTAAACAGGCTGCCCTTCTTTGTAGGGGTATTGAAACTCCATGATCACTCGAATGGCTACAGGATTCCCTTTATCTAAGATTTGGACAGGAAGCACGCACAGATCTAACATTGAAACTGGCAGTGGCTATCCAAACATGACTAGCCACACATTGGTACGGGCCACATTATCTGTTGCTGGGCACAGACCACCCCAGCTCCCACATCCGGGCACACACACAACCACCTTGCCAGGGAAAGCAGAGGCTCTAATGTGAAGGGCTTTCAATATGGTAATTTCAGACCCAATGGCAAGAAGAGGGCCAAAGAAAGGCAAAAATCTGTGGCATAGCCTTTATGCTATTCATGGCATGTTCTAAAATTTTAAAAAAAGGTGCACAAATAAAAATTCTAAAAAATTGAAACCTGCTGCCTCTAGCACATACTGGACATTGCACGTGTAACCACAAACTTGCAAAATAAAGTTTGTATACGAAGTTTCACTTTAAGCTGATGCAGCTTTAAAAACAAGAAATTCTCCAAAGGATAGTCTCGGACTGATGCTCATCAAGGAAAAAAGCAGGTGGCTTTACTTCTGTCAGGTCATGAGTCAAAGCAAAAAGAAATTGAGTCCCAGAGGTCTATGGAAGGAAAGCAGTATAAAAAAATTATAGTAAAACATTCTTACCTCTATTTGAATTTATAAAGCGCACAAGGTGGTTCTGGGGCATTGCGCCGCTGTTACAAGAATGCTTAGTCACACAATGTCACCTGCCTGTGGTTCCTGGTTACATTGAACCCTTTGCCAGAAGGCGAGTAGTACAGTGAGGATACCGGCAGTAAGATAGCTTTTAAGCTAAAATTCCTATTGAGGGAACAGGGCCACTTTTTAGGTGTCCAACATTCTTCCCCGCACACTTTGTTCCTTGAAAAGCCCCCTGGCCACCACAAAGTAAGCCACCTATTACATCACGTTTTACTGTGTAGGAAGGTGTATTACGGTATTCAAAGCTTTAGATATTTGGAAGGAGTATTCTCCCCCCCCTATTTTTTTTAAAGTTGAAGCAAAATGATTTTTAGGGAGTATAATTAATTCTTAATGGGAATATTTGTTTTTAACAAATGTAATTATTTCTCTGCACCTTGTTTAAAAGATACAGGTTTCCTTATTCCATCAGGCAGTAATCGTTTCTTCCTGCGGTACCAAGTGCACTCCCAGCCCAAACATCCATGGAGCTGTGTGGGTGAAAGCAGGGGCACACGGTTCTGTGTCCTTTTCTTATTTTTCATTGGGATTATGTTTACTACCCATTTTATGTTCTGGGAGTACTTGCCTATTTTAGCGAGTAAAAGTGGCTGATACCCCCCCCCCCCCCCATCTGTAGTGCTGATTGTATTGGCCCACCACCTAGGTTGGATTTTATTGATACAAAACATGGTTATAGGTAAATAATCAATATGGTTGATCATAATAAATCATATTTTTGGGCACCGGGTACAGAGATGACCCCCTCTGGCCCGTGCCGCCTTGCCACCACAGGCCAGCCTGCTGCTGACTAACTGCCTAGGCATCCAGGGTCTCCAGGGTGAACTGCACCCATATATTCTCCTGGGAGGGTGAGGTATTTATAAACTCACCCCCCTGCCTTCCATGTACTAGATCCTGCAGCCTGCCTCTTACATGCAGTTAGATGGCCTCTCCTTGGTGAGGCCCTGCGGCAAACGAGTCTTGTCTGCACGACCACCGCCCTAATCCACACCCCCCCGCCCTATCAAAGGCAGTTCGCACCGGGGTACTTGTGCTGCCAAGTGAGCTGTCAGGGAGCGATAAAGGCCAAGGAGGTGCCAAAGACCATGTACACTTGAAAGTGGTCTATAGAGCATGGGTTGTTCCCATGTCTACCTCCAGACCCCGTGTCTCCTGCCAAGCATCCCCCTTCACGCTGGACGGCCCCCTGCAAACCGCATAATGCCACGACATATACACGTCATTCATTCACAAACACCCCTGTTTCGAATTCTTTATAACCCACTTCATATTTCTAATGAGAACTTCTTTGCGCTTTGCTAGTCAACCCGTGAAGGTGCTGGTTATCTGCTCTTCGTCTCTGTGAACTTCCGTGACCACTTCCAGGAAACTCGTCAGTTTGCAACCTGTGAATTGCTCCCTGTTCTACGACAAGAAACTACTCTGATCCCTGCATCTAACTGTTTGTTCGTCAAGGTAAGGCCATGTACCATAATCATTTTGCGTCCAATTTCTTTTCGTTCAAGACAGTACATGCAAGGAACTAGTCACATGTTCTGAGTTTACATTGGTATTCATAGAGAATTGTTGATCTTTACTTTTCAGAACTTTCCACAATGCCTGCCTGTTCCATTGGCGGTGGCCCTTCGAAGACCCATAATAAATCTGAAGGTACTATAATGCATGTTTTCCCTAAGACAATAGATCAGATAAGAGAATGGGTCCGATATTGCGGATATCCACCGTCTGAGCTTGAAAGTAGAGTCCTAGAAGTCTTTGCGGACAAGAGGGGTGATCGATACCGCATCTGCAGCAGGCACTTTAGCTCAGACATGTACTCCACATCATTGCTAATAAAGAAGAACACCGCGAGCGAGGCGAAAATTGCTCTCAACCGCTATTCCCACTATTTGTCCACATCCCTCCACTGGTGAGTCAAGTTTACGTATTTATCTCTCGGCCTTGCGGTAGTGTGTAGCATCAGCCAACAATAATTTCCCCATTTATGTATCCACTCAATATGAAGGCGGAAGATTCTCCATCCGTGTCGTTATTGCAGTCATCAGCCACTTCAAGCGCCTATCGGGTAATCTTACTTAGCTATTCTGCCACTGACTTGTTTTAGGCATGTAAATCAATAGTTTTAATTTATCGTGTAATTATTTTACCTAATGGTACACCCTTGTACTCGTCCTCTAGTCTTTGTTTTCAGTTATAATTATTGTTATCCAAAATAATGCAAGTACTGTCTTTCAGGGAGATGCTGAGGAGTCCAACTTATTGACGACAACCGTTGAGGTCACTCAGATGCTCGAGGTACGTTTCCGGACAGTTCCATCGATGGAGATCATCAGATCTTGCATTCTTGTAGCGTGATTGTTACACACAATGTTTCTTTCGTTTTTAGCCATTGATATGTCCTTCTGTCGTCGCCCTCCTATGTGTCTTCTTTTTTCAATATTGTGTTCATTACTAATGAAAGTCCTATGTTTCAGGGAGTCGATGGAGCATTAGTCCAAGAAGGGGGAGCATGCAGTTACGGGTCGGAGCAACAGCTTGCAGAGGTGTGCACCGCAGTTACAGCGTCCCTTGATGTTCTTATGCATTTCGAGGTATGGATACTGACAGTTCGATCAAGCGAAATCATATGACGTGATTACATCCGCTATACTTCCTTCTTTATTAACGCAAGTACTATGTTTCAGGGAGATGACGGAGCTTCTTCTACAAGAACATCACCCCTAGTAGTTGATGCAGATCTCTGGGTGGTGACACTTCCAACGATCGAGCAAATCGAATCATATTTACATATCCATTATTTATTTTAGACAACTGATCATTTGTGCAGGTCTATTTAGATGAGCCGTTGACGCCTGCACAAAGTTTGTTCTTTTTAACAAAATAGAAAACCATACTAATGCAATTACTGTGTTTCAGGGAGTTACTGAAGCATCATCTTCAATAATATCAATGGAAGTCTATGAGGAGCCCGAGGTATGGATCTTGACAGTTCCATCTAACTAGATCAACAATGCGTGAATAATTGTCGTTTGAATGTTCTACACAAAGCGTTCATTCGTGTTTTGCTATTGAGATGTACGTGGGTATTGGTCCCCAAGTACATTTTGTGTTTTCGATATTATACATACTAATGAAAGTTCTATGTTTCAGGGAGTCGATGGAGCGTCAGGGCGTGATGGATGTGCTTATGAAAATAGTCGTTGCAGCGCAAGAGGAAGTGGAGACATGCACACACGAGTCGGAGCAACAGCGTCCTGATGTTGAAGTTCGAGGCAAGAAAGTTTCAAAGAAAAGAAAGCAAAAGAAGGTTAGTGTCCTGGTCACTATATTATGTTTTTCACTGTTAATAGTTCAATACTGTAAGTTGTGTTTAAACTGAACATCCCTTTTCCAATCTGTCCTCTAGTTGCGAGTGGGTGTACGAACTAGATCTACACAGACAGTGAAGCGAACGAGAGATGTTGCTTGTCAAACCTTTTGGCAGGGACTTGAGACTAGAGCTGCATCATGCCAATGGGAAGAATATGAAGTGATTGACAACGGAGCTATACCACATCCAGCCATTGATCGTGAATGTCCTCCTGGTAGTTCGGATGCAGTCGGAGATCAATTCACAGAATCCACACCCGCAAAAACTAAGACCGCGAGAAAGTTGAAGAAATTGTTTTATTCACCCATCGCCGGAGAAGGAACAGATGTTGCAATGGAAGAGAATGAAGTGGACGACAATGAAACACCATCAATATCACTGAACATAGCGGAAGACGATATCAGAGATTCTACCTTTCATGTGAGTGACATGTCCTCAACGTTACAGGCCGAACCAGCTGGGATGCAGAGTGACAGTATAAGGAAAGAGGCCAAATTCATTGTATTCGATAGTTGTTTGATTGATATTATTCGGATGAAATGTGGGCATTCGGTTGGTGGGGAAGTATGTGGGGAGCCATTGATTAATGTGACTCGTGCAATTCGAGGCACTAACCTTAAAATACATGCTACCTGTACAAAATATCATCCTTTCTCATGGTCTGCACAACCCATGCTGGGGCAACTGCCAGCAGGCAATCTACTTTGTGCAGCGGCTGCACTTTTTAGTGGTTCAAGTTTTAAAAAGTTAGAGTCTTTCTTTCAGTTTGTGGGAATCCATTTCATTGCGAAAACTCAGTTCTACAAATACCAAACCGATTATCTATTTCCAGCCATTAGCGAAGCTTGGAGAATGGAAAAATGTCTATTGATAGTACATTCGCGGGCTAACGGTTCAGGCTAGCCGGTGATGGACAGTGCGACAGCCCAGGATTTTCAGCCAAGTACTGCACCTACCACTTTCAGGACATGGAAAGTAAGAAAATTGTGAGTTCGGTGGTCGTGCAGGTGTCACAAAGTACAGCCTCAGTGGCCATGGAGAAAGTTGGCTTTGTAGCATCATTGCAAGAACTACAATCGCGGGGAATGGTGATCGACCTGATAGCCACGGACAGACACGTTTCAATTGCCAAGACAATGAGAGAAGAGTACAAAAATATAAATCACCAATTTGACGCTTGGCATCTTGCAAAAACAATCAATAAAAAAATGTCGGCTGCAGGTAAAAAAAAAAGATATGCAAGGTATTTCACAGTGGTCCAAGTCAATCAGCAACCATCTTTGGTGGAGCTCAAAAACATGGAGGGTCATTGGAAATTCTACTGGAAAAATGGCGGTCAGTAATGGTACACTGTAGCAACGTTCACCGCTGGACCACAAACCAACATTTCCACAATTGTGAACATGGCCATTTGTCCACAGAGGAGGCACGGAAGAAGAAGGAACAAGTTACTTACCTGTAACTGTTGTTCTCCAGCATGGGTCTGGCATGGATTCACATGCTCATGAATATTCCCCGTCGTCAGGCTGGGAATCCTCGGTAAATAAAAAACCAGTATCAGTTTCGTTTCTGATCTGTCTTTCGCAGTAATAACCAATCACTGGTCTCTGCGTCATACTGACCACAGCCAATGACTGCCCTCTACCTAAGCACCGCCTCTGGCAGCCATCTTCAGATTTGGAAGCACGTGAAGTGGCAGTATGACCAAGTGAAGAGCCGCAGAGGGGTAGGCGGGAGGGTTCGCATGTGAATCCATGCCAGACCCATGCTGGAGAACAACAGTTACAGGTAAGTAACTTGTTCCTTCTCCAGCATGGGGTCTGGCATGGATTCACATGCTCATGAATAAAGAATACATAGCAGTACACACATGCACAACCACGGGAGGTGGCAAAGGCTCAACATTAAGCATCACATCAACTCAACATTAAGCATCTTACCTCCTCACCAGGCTCACCTCAGGCGAACAGGTTGCGCAGCACTGCTTGGCCGACCCTGGACTCCTCCCTGGAATCCCGGTCGACGCAGTAGAATTTCGTGAAGGTGTGCGTCGACCTCCACGTAGCAGCCCTGCATATGTCCAGCAGGGGCACACCAGATAGGAACGCCGTGGTAGCTGCGATTGCTCTGGTGGAATGGGCTCTCGGACGGCCAGGCAGCGGTCGGTTTACCAACCGGTGACAGCACATGATACAGCCGGAGAGCCATCTGGAGATGGAAGCCTTCGAGAGAGCCTTCCCCTGATTGACAGGTCCAAAGTTCACAAAGAGTTGACGTCTTCCGAAAACCCTTCGTGCGGTCCACGTAGAACTTCAGCGCTCTAGCTACATCCAGCTAGTGCAAAGTCCTCTCAGCCGGCGATGAAGGCGACGGGAAGAACACAGGTAACACCAAGGGTTCGTTGAGATGGAAGTCCGACGGTACCTTGGGCATGAAGGAGGGGTGCGTCCTGAGCACTACCCTCGTGTCGTGGAAAGTCAAGTACGGGGCCTTGCAGGAAAGGGCCTGGATCTCTCCCACTCGTCGTGCGGAGGTGATGGCCACAAGAAAAGCTGTTTTCCACGATAGAAACTTCAACGGGGCCGAGTGCAGAGGCTCGAACGGAGGTCCCATGAGCTTGGTCAGCACCACGTTGAGCTCCCACGCCGGGGCCGGAGCCTTCACCGGCGGGAACGATCTGAACAGTCCCTTCATGAACTCTTTCACCAGACGATGAGACCACAAGGACGTCCGCCCCGTGGTTCTGGTGTATCGGGAGATCGCAGCAAGATGAATCTTGATGGACGCGTGTGCCAGACCAGCTTTGGCCAGCGTCAGCAGGTACGGCAGTACTTGGGGAGCCGTAATCCGTAGAGGGTTAATCTTCTGTGCGTGGCACCAGACAGAGAACCTCTTCCATTTGTGTCCGTAGCATTTAAGAGTCGAGGACGCCCTGGCCTTTGCAAGAACCTCTCTGCAATCGGCCGGTATGTCGTATCCTCCAAACTCTAGCGCTGCAGGAGCCAGGCCTGCAAGTTCAGCGACTTCGGGTCGTGGTGGAGGATGGCGCCTCCTTCCCTGGAGAGTAGATCCGCGTCCGCCGGCAGCTTGATCGGCGGGGACGCTGACAAGTCCAGAAGGTCCGGGAACCATATCTGCCTCGGCCACGCAGGTGCGACGAGGATCATCCTGCACCGTGACCTCTTGAGCTGGTTGACGAGCCGGATTAGCAGAGGCAAGGGAGGGAACGCGTAGAGGAACAGGCCCTCCCAGGGGAACGAGAAAGCATCGCCCATGCTCCTCGTCTGGGGAAACCTGCTGGCGAACCTCCGGCACCTGGTGTTCGTCGCCGTCGCGAACAGGTCGATCTGGGGTGTGCCCCACCGTCGGAAGAGGCGATCCACCAGATCCTGCCGTAGTTCCCACTCGTGGCACGAGCGCAGCTCCCTGCTGAGTGAGTCGGCGATGGTGTTTTTTATCCCTGCCAGATGAAACGGCACCAGAAAAATCCCTTGGGCGACGGCCCAATGCCACAGGTCCTGCGCCTCCTTGGACAGCGCTGGGGACCTGGTTCCGCCCTGTTTCCTGATGTAAAACATGGTGGTGGTGTTGTCGGTGAAGATCCTCACCACCTTGCCCTTGAGGGACGGAAGGAAGGACCTGAGGGCCCAAAACACTGCACGGAGCTCCAGGACGTTGATATGCAGGGACTTCTCTGTCGGGAGCCAGAGTCCCCTTGCGTGCAGATTTTCGGTGTGCGCTCCCCACCCTTCCAGGGAGGCATCCGTGGTCACAGTCTCCTGGTGGGCTGGGGTCTGGAAGTCCATGCCCGCCGTCAGATGCGCGCGGGTGCCCCATCACCGTACCGCTCGTCGGAAACTCTCGTCGAGCTTGATCCTTTCCTCGAAGCTGCCCGTCGTCTGGATCCAGCGCGCATCCAGGAATTCTTGCAACGGGCGCATCCGGAGCCTGCACATGGGAATGAGGTAGATGCAGGAAGACATCATCCCGAGGAGGGACTTGATGGACCTCACTTTGGCCGCGTCGGCCACCAACATCCGTTGCACCTTGCCCAAGATGGTCCTGGTCCTCTCCTCCGACGGGGAGGCCAGAAGGGACACTGTCGAGCCTCGCTCCCAGAAACAGTGCGACTTGCGCGGGCACCAGGTGGGATTTGGCGTAGTTCACGGAGAATCCCAGGTCCGTGAGGAGTTGGACGGTCCTCGCCGTGTGGACCACGGCGAGCTCCCTCGTCTTGGCGCGGATGAGCCAGTCGTCCAGGTAGGGGTAGACGTGAATCCCCTCGCGGCGCAGCTGCGCCGCCACCGGTGCGAGGCACTTGGTGAATACCCTGGGTGCCGACCGTAGTCCAAAGGGAAGGGCTTTGAACTGGTAGTGACGCCCTTGGACCACGAATCTGAGGAATTTTCGGTGCCCCTTTAGGATGGGAATGTGGAAGTAGGCATCCTCCAAATCCAACGACGATAGGAAGTCTCCTTCCTCCAGCTGACCCAGGACGTGCTGGAGGGTGACCATCCGGAACTTCTGCGCCTTGATGAACTTGTTCAGACGTCGCAGGTCTAGGATGGGGCGCCATCCTCCCGTCTTCTTCTTCTTCACGAGGAAGTATCGCGAGTAGACTCCGGAGCCCCGAAGCCTCTTTGGGACGAGTTCGATGGCGCCCTTTCTGAGCATCGCCTTTACCTCCAGGAGAAGTTGAGGGACGTGAAGTTCTTTCCTGGCCACGGGGGGGACGCGCGGGCACCTTCTTTGAAACTCGAGCGCGTGGCCCCGGGCCAGGGCGTCCAGCACCCAACAGTCGGTGGAGATGGACTCCCACACGCTGACGAAGCCCGCCAGCCGGCCTCCCACCGGGGTGCTTCGGTGGGGGCCCGACCCCACGGCCGGTTCAATCCTGCTTGGACGCGGCCTTGCCGCCTTGACCTCCTTGGCGACGACGGCGGGGTCCGCTAGACTTGCCTCGTCCTCTGTAGGCCTCTTGCGACGACGAGCGGGCCGCTTGACGGTAGGAAGCGAAACCGCCGCCGGAACCTTTGGAGGCGCCCTTGCCTCCGCCGCTCCGAAAGGGCGTTCGTCGTTGCTGCAGGACTCCAAGGGCCCGGGCCGTCTCAGTATCCGCCTTGATGGCCTGAAGGGAATCGTCCACTGTCTTCCCAAACAGGTTGTTCCCGTCGAAGGGCATGTCCAGGACTCTGGTCTGGACGTCCTGCCGAAAGTCCGTAGCTTTGAGCCATCCACGACGTCGAAGGCAAACGCCGTTGCCCAGCTGGCGGAACCCAGTGTCGGCGATGTCCGTCGCCATGGTGATGGCGTGGTCCGACGCCACCTCACCTTCTTGCAGGATCTCGAGGGCCTCCGCCCTCTTGTCGTCCGGCAGAAAATCCAGCAGGGGAGCTATCTTGTACCAGAGCTCCCTGTCGTAGCGGGCCACGATAGCCAAGGCGTTGGCCGCTTTAATCGTCGTCGCTGCCGACGAGATGACTCTACGTCCCATAGCATCCAATTTCTTTCCCTCGCCGTCCGGCGGGGAAGTCGATGTGGAGGCCGCACCCCCCCCCCCGCTTTCTTCCTGGCTGCCGCGGAGACGACGGAGTCCGGGGTAGGCTGCGCTCGGAGGCATAGGGGGGCCGTGTCCGGGACCCGGTACTTTTTCTCGTACCGGTCTCTTCTAGCTGGCGTCGTGGAAGGGTTCTTGAGGAGGGAAAGGCCCTCATCCCAAATGTCGTCCAACAGAGGCACTGCGAGGACCGTCTTCCTCTTGGCCTCGCGCCGCTGATAAAGGAAGCCTTCCTTTTTCTTCTCCTCAGGGCAGAGTTGGAAAAGCTCGGAAGCCCTGGAGATCATGGAGTGGAAAGGTCCGATCTCGTCGGGCGGAGAAGCCCTGGTGGGAGGCGACGACGGAAAATCCTCGTCGTATGCCTCGTCGTCCGTACCCGTCGCTGCCGTGTCAGTCCCCGTATCATCCCCTCGGGTGGACGGGGAGGAGGGCTGGACGGGGCGCGACGGTTGAAAAGGAGGTGGTGGATGGATCCTTCTTTTCTTGGTAGGGGGAACACCAGAAGGTCCCGGTTCTGGATCCCCCGACGGGAGAGGTTCCTCCGTCGGTAACGGTAGCCTCGTCCTTATCTCGGAGCATAAGGACTGTATGGCCAACAAAATGGCCGCCGAGTTGTCTTGCGGCGCTGGCAGAGGGGAATCCGACGGGCGAGCAGGGGCCCCGTCGGTATCCTCGACGATGTCGTCGTCGTCACCTGCGTCGGGGTCCATTCCGACGGGCTGGCCTTCTTCCACGCCTAGGCCGTGGCTTAAGACCTCGATCAGCTCCTCTTCTGAGGTTGAGGCCGAATCTACGACGACGCCCTGCCCCCCCCTTCTTCCCCACGGAGGGTTTCACGGGGGTCCTATCGATGGGCACAAAGGAAGACTCCCTCCGAGGAGGCAGGGAGATTCTGGGCCCTGAGGTCGCCACCGCTGGTGCAGCCACCACAGGCTGAGCCAGGGCCGCCGCGACCGTTTCGATAGAGGGCTTGGTCGGATGGATCAAGGCCTTCACCACCTTAGGTGCGCTCACCGCCTTATCCTTGAGGGAGGGGGCACTGCCACGCTCCTCCTCTGCCTTAGAGCTCGACCGGGGCCTCTCAAGGAGCTTCGCCGGGTGCTCGGCCTTCCTCTTACCCGACCCAGAGCGTTGGCTCGTGGTTGATGGTGCCGGGGAGGGTGCGCCCTGCCTGGCGCCCGTAGAGCCCGACCGTTCGGCGCTCCCGGTGCCAGCGGACTCGCGGTGCTTGGCCTTATGTTGGGCCCCCGTCGCCGGGGCGCCCTCAAAGGTCTTAGAAGACCGCTCGGATTTCTTCTTCTCGCCAGACGGGCTCTTACCCTCCAGACAGTTGGCGAGACGTTGATGGCGGTCCTTCATGGTCCGTTCCGACATGTTGCCGCAAAACGCACAGTCCTTCTCCACGTGCGTCTTGTCCTCATGAAGGCAGTAAAGGCAGAAAGAGTGTTCGTCCTCCTTGAAGACGTTCTGCAGCTGGCATCCAGGGCAGACCCTGAACAGCTTTCCGGGCGTCGAGCTTCCCTTCTCCTGGGCCATCTCCGAGACCGGGCCTGAGAAGCTTCTGGAGTCCTCCGAAGTGTAGCTCGACGAAATCTTCACCCTTGAGGGGCACAGATGAATCCGACATGGGTCCCCGTTGATCGGATGTAGGATCGGTGGAGCTTGAGGCTCTTTTGACCGAAAGAATCGAAGTTTTTTTGTGAAAAAGCGCGAAAAATAGCACTAACGCTCGAGAGCAATAGCACGAGGATCCCAACACATGAACGTGCGGTAAAAATCTGAAGATGGCTGCCAGAGGCGGTGCTTAGGTAGAGGGCAGTCATTGGCTGTGGTCAGTATGACGCAGAGACCAGTGATTGGTTATTACTGCGAAAGAGATCAGAAACGAAACTGATACTGGTTTTTTCTTTACCGAGGATTCCCAGCCTGACGACGGGGAATATTCATGAGCATGTGAATCCATGCCAGACCCCATGCTGGAGAAGTGGTTGATTCCTTCATCACCCACTCACAAAGCCATTGAAAAGATTGTATTTGATAAAACTATAACAAGAGATTTGAGGGGACTCACGGAATTCTGCCACACAGGAGATTTGGAGGTGTTCCACAATATGTGCCTAAAGTACAGGCCAAAACGATTGCATTTTGGCATGGAGGGCATGATAAATCGGACTCTAGCGGTCTTGGCACATAACCATAATGTTGGCCGTCAACAAAGTAGGACGACCGGAACTTTAGGGACGCTTCGCTACAATAAGGCCTTCACTAAATAGGCAATATGACTTTATTGAGAGACTTATTGTTGATGTCCTAGATAGGCACATACATGGAGTTGTGAACGAACCTGTGCAGGGGACAACTGCATTGCCACCCAATATTGCATCTGTTCCATGTCCACCTAAAGAAGAGCTCATTGAGAAATACACATCACGGTTTAAATGATTGTAATTTGATTGTCTGTTCTCTCGAGTCTCCTCATGTCGCAGGCCCATTGAATATGTGTATCTATGTAATGTGTAAATAAAAGTGATTGCTCAGTGTACATGCAATGTGTCTCTCCACCGTTGCCCCTCCCTCCACCGTGCAGTTGTGCGAACCACCCGGGTGTCACCTGTGACTTTGCTCTGGAGTCTCCTCATGTTGCAGGCCCATTGAATATGTGTAACTATGTATTGTGTAAATAAAAGTGATTGCTCAATGTACATGCAATGTGTCTATCCAACCTTGTTCATTTGCGCATTAAATTAAACCAAACAGTAATATAAATCATTTTTCAAAAAATATAGAATGTCTCCTTATTTGTGGTTCTCTGGGGCTGCAAATGCACGCAGACAAAATGCAAAGATGGAGTGTAAATTTCAAGTCCTGTGAGATGGCCTTACACTGAATGTAGCTAACTAGGAATGTGTGCTCGTTCAAAGTGAAGGTCATCTGCTTTGATTTTTTGCTCGGGTGCGGAATGGCCCACGACTCAGTATAAGGTTCTATTGTTATTTGACTTTGACAGGCCGGGACCATCCCGAAAGACTTCTTTTTGGGGGTGTGGGGCAATAACGTAAGAAACTATAATGAATATAATTTCCGAAATAAAAGCCATTTAATGTTCGTTCATTAGAAGAAATAACGTTGGCATAGAAGGCGTGGTATTTCGGGGCTGCCCTACGCACAGACACAATGGAAAATGCAAATATAATGCAAGTAACTATTTTGATGAGTTTATACCGCAATTTAATTACTATACAGTAGCTTTAAAGACGGGTTAAGTTGTACTTGTTCGTTCTATGTGGCATATTGTTTTGTATCGCGCACTATCTTGAGGAGAACCATCTCCTTTTACGGAAGCACCTCAAAACCTTCCTCTTTGCTTCTGCTTTCTCTCTCCCTCTCCCCTGCTACAACTGGTCCACTGTCTGCGACCTCGGTCCTGGGCCCTTCCACTCTCCACCTGCACTGCCTCCCTGTCAACCCCTGCACTGGGGGACTGTCTCAGTATCCTACAGCCCCCCCTTGACGTATAATACCCAGTTGCACTGTCCTAGCTATGAAATAATTTCCCGACCTAATATATAAAATGAATAATTTTAATAAAGATCTGATGGTGAGACTAATTTCATTTTTTATGTTTTTAAAACAGGTACATCCTTCATTATTGTATGTGTCACGAGTACCAGACACCGGCGGATGGCTTTTATAACCGCCAGTTGCTTCTCCGCGTGAACAATGTTACCACCCTGACCATTTTATGGGACAATCGCCAAGTACAAGTATGCCCTTACGCGGTTCTAACGGCTAGATGCAACATACAGACCGTTGTGGTGGCCTAGTGCCTCGTTGTTGGAACAGCCATGCTATTATCAGTGCGACCGAAGAGCTTATTTTATCGTAAACCAACACCCTGTGTACTGCACACGAACATTGCTTGCCTCAAGACGAACTATTTTGGATCGAGAGCAAAGAAAAATGCAAATCGCTGAATATTCTCAAAACATTTGATGTCAAATAAATGTACTTTGCCAAATGTACAATCTTGCCGTTTGCTTTTAAACCAGTTTCATATTCCGAATTGTGGCGCTGTATTGTGAGATGATCTAAGACCCTGTGTACAGCAAAGGAACATCGCGTGCCTCAAAACAAACTTTTTGGAACGTGAGCAAATAAAAATGAAAATCGCTGAATATTCTCAAAACATTTGATGTCAAATAAATGTACTTTACCAAATTTACAATCTTGCGGTTTAATTTAAAAGTACAGTTTCATATTCCCAATTGTGGCGCGCTGTGTTGTGTGAGCTCATCTGTGTTGATTTCCGGGTTCTGTGTGGAGTCGCGTAGAAGACGCCTGGGCGCGTTTGCCTACGCAGCTCAGTCACGTCACGGATAGAGGCGGGGAATATGAATGTTTTGATAAAGTCTGTTTCAGGGGCGGGGGATTTGATTTAGTGCCGCAAAAGCAGGTGAGCCAGGGCGATGGGGGGAAATGATAGGATTATCAGAAAATGTCAGCTGATTGAGTGCGTTAATGGACGAAAAGTTGGGTAAGGTCCATAGGAAAGTTTTCTACGATCTACCGAGTTATGCTTAAAAACACATGGCCGAACCGTAGGGACAATAAAAAAAAGTCCCGGAACTATCCTTTAATACCATTGCCCATCGTTTTAGCCAATAATATTTTTGAGTGCACTATTCCTTTAATGGTTTAGGTCATCCTAAGCCCTTGGACTATGCATCACCAACCAGTATGGTTGGTTGATCTGACCTTTTGCCCTAGCCCTTTTTAGTAGTGGCTGGCCAGCCTTTGACCAGCCGACTGTGCAAGGATATTTAGGCTTTGTCCTCCTCCTGCCGCGCACCTTTGCTTTTTTGTTCCTATAACTTTGAGGTGGCAGGTTTTTTGCAGACCTGCTGAACTTTTCCCAGGCATACTGCCATTTTAAAGCCCTCCCTTGGAAATACTAAATGCAATGGGGTTGGATTTTGTCAAACGTTCCAGGCTTCTTAAGACTCATGGCGACTACACCTGCAGGCTCAAGCCCTTCCCTCGAGAACAATTTAATGGGTAGTTTACTGCTGTATCCTGCAAGTTTACCCATAGTTCCTGTCTGACTGGATTGATGCTTGAGCTCCAAGAGGTGCCATCACTCTGGCCATATCGTCAGCTTTGGCCATCCAAACGTGCCTCCAGCTGTTTGGTTACTGGTGCAGTCTTGTTATAGCAGCTGGGAGCAGTTTTTACAAGTTCCCTTGTCTTCCTAACTGGGTTCTCCACTCCTGGCTTCAAGGGAAGATTCTTTGCCGTAGAAGATACTTGGTCCCTTTTCCTGGAACCCACAACCTGAACACTGCACCTGTGGCAAAGCCATATACTCGACTGGTTGCTTGAGCACCTTTCAATGAAACTTCAAAATACCTTTCGTATGATTCTTGACGTGGCAGATTAAAGATACCCTCTGACCTGGGGTAGAATCCTTGGATCGACCTGGGGTAGATTCCTTGGATCAGAGTCTTTGGCATACTTTCCAGAGTCCTAGGGACGAACCTCCTAATCTGGGCCCATCTTCCAACCCCTGGAACACTACAGTGATGTCAGCATACCCTCTAAATTGGATTGCTGGGTAGTTAAAGGGTACACAATCAATGCAAGGAAAGTACAGCACAGATGAGAAATACAATGAATACAAGTTACATTTCTATTAAGATACAACAGAAAAACAAGGGGAAAAATGTTTAAATACTTTGTGTTTTAGGGTAAGACCACACAAAGTAGGCAAAAGACTGGTAAGTAGTGAAGAGTGGGGCTGAGGTAATCAGATGTAGAAATTTAAGGAGTCAACACATCAGATTGCTTCTCTTGCAGACATCAAGTGGGAACTTTAAACCTATCCAGACACTTAGAGATTCCAAACTTAGTATTTCCTTCGTAGCCGCCACCAAACTGGAGTGTGGACCCAGCTAAAGTAGGTTTAGCCAAATATGGAGCACACCTAAAACATAAGCTGGCCTCCAGGGATCACAACCCAAAACCCTATCATTTCGATCAAAAATGTCCCTTCACAAACCCCGACCAGGGTACAGGACCATAACATATGTAATTGAGAACCAGATTCCTCTCCACAGAACCATCATATCAAAATCAACTTGCACCATACTACTTTCCATGGGGAGCACTCTAAAGCGACTAATTACCATGGCCGGTCTCCGACTCAGGTAGGCCTTTATATCAGGGCAAGCCCTGGATCAGCTGGTCTTCAACCCCCCCCCCCAACCTTCCCACCAACCCCTCCCTCTGCTCTATAAGTGATAAATTAAACAAACAGACTGAGAGGGTCCCTAGTCAGTTTGGTGAATGGGTGGGGTCCGACACGTCAATCTGCCAAAAAAATTGAGGTGCTAGGGGCAGCTTATACTCCACGTAAACAGCAATTCTATTTATGCCCGTCAAGATCCACTCGAAGCAGTACGGTTTCCTATTCCCAATCTACAAAGCCATCTTGCATGACAGCGAGACATTATCTAGGGCAAGAAGCCTACCCCCATGCCAATCAGTGGTTTTATATTCCGATAAACTGAAATACAAGGTAACAGTCTAGAGAGGGACAGGAATAGATAGAGAACTTGACAGCCTCTATCTAATGTGAATTAAGTGCTGCAACTGAAGGAAACATGCCAGCTATAAGAAACGTCCATGGCAGTTGCGACATCAACAGCTTCACCCGGTGTTAGATTGCTCCTCCTCTTACAATTGGCCTCGATTTTAAGAAGCAGACACAAGATGGTTCTCTGCAGCATCCCTTGAAAGTAAAGATGCTCAAAACAAGTTAATTTATAATAATTATCAAAGCGCCACCAGAACAGCGAGATCAGCGAGATAAGGAAAATCTCCAATGTACTCTGGTTGACTTTAAAGCAACCTAACCAAAGTGCCTCCGCAAACTAAACCTCAATAGGAATTCTTTGGGCAAGACCATAACTAATAAGGCATCTGTATAAAGGAGAACCTTTGATGTACCCCCCCGTAGTAACAGTGTGCAGTATAAGACATGTATAGTTTTCGACCACCAAACCAACAAGGTCATCAGGTGCCCAAATATGGCCAAAGGCCCCATAGCCAACTTAGATATGGGTGAAGCCCTGGAGCACGCCCCTCTGCAGCGCCAATGTCCTTCAAAAAGTTGTTGACCAGGGGCATAGGTGCTGTGCACAGGGCTTTAAAAGTGCTTCAAGAAAACTAGGACAAACATATTCTGGTGTAACTTAATACCTGGCTGCAAAATGTGCACTTACCACTAGCCTTTGGCTAGTGATATTTGATGCCCTGAGTAATAAATGACACGCTGCGTGAAATGGATGGAATTTAGATTCCAAGTGACTGCTGGCTGGCAACAATGGAAGAGATCCTCAGAATACAAACACTGAAGCAAAAATGTAAACTTAATAACAGGATTAACTTAATAGACACCATGTAATGACATCAAATCTGTAATAACATGAAAACAAAGCCACTTCACCAATGTTACACTGTGCAAAAACAATTAGGAACAAGGTAGGTTTGTGTCAGACTAAACTGACTATAACCAATAGCCTGTTTATTTGATATGAGCATGCATTGTCATGCTTTAGTGGCCCAACTTTAAATATGACAGCCGTATTTCTAAATGTGTCAACGATAAAACAATCAAATCCACATCTAAATAAACGTGGGTGCCGAGTCAGGAGACTCGCTATGTGTCCATCGTGGCTGAATTAGTCATAGCTTAGGCATAGCCTGGTGCGAGTAGGTTTTGGAGTTGTGTAATTTTTTGTGTGCCCGCTCGGGTAATTGGCTTTGTCGGTCGATTCTTGTGGCTGGTTATGCTCGATTGAATCCATGGCCCAGCCATCTTCAAGGCAGAATGCTTATCCAATAGGATATAGTCCATTTTGGGATTCTGCTGGCAGGAATGCCTGTACAGGAATTGAGAACAGCTCAGCGGCAACGTGTTCGCCTTCGAAAAAGACCCGAAGCAACACAGGTTCGATCCCTGGGCCAGTGCTTAGAAACTTCTGGGTACTAAGCGAGTTATAAATACGCAATTAAGACATGTTCCTGTAACAGCACTTCGATGCCCCCGGGCTGCGTGCGTGCTTTAAAAATACAAATAGAAATAGAAACCAGGGTAACTGGCTAAATTTGGTGGCCTCTGGAAACATTTGCTTTCCGCCAAAAAATCTTCTGTGGATCTACGGGCGTTTATGGTGTATCCATAGCAGCTGCACACGACTCGCGCAACTGCTTAAGTGACTAGATTTCAGCTAGAAACACTTTTGCCCTTGTTAAGATCACAGTACTCGGCCGTCCCAGCAGTGTTCCCCAATGTTAATATAAAATCATATCCAGCAGTTTGTCATCATAGCTGTGCCTGACCTGAAAGCACACAGACTTCCATAAACAATCTAAGGTAGGACCATATCAAGATTTAACGCTAAGATTTGTCGTACATCAGCATTAAACAGTTAAATGAAGTTAGTACAGAAGTTGGCAGTCTACCAGGTTATCTCCACCCATTCAGCTTTATTTCAGGTGCAGACCATAAAAGCAGAGCAAACAAACATTACTAAAATCTAAACTCATAATATTTTACAACGGTCATTAAAACCGTAAGTAATAATTCATAGGCAGTTTCATTAGCATTATTGTTCATTCCATTGAGGGTGAAACTGAGCACCTGGAACATCAAACAGTTCTCATCACTAGAACAAGACATTTGGGGGAAGTGGGTGGGAAAAATATCAAAATAATCATTACCATTTGTAGCCAGTCACAACCCAGGCATTTTTCATCTTGGAGGTTGTCACCGCCTCCATGAAGGGTGTATCCACTGCCCAGTTGCATCCTGTTGAGAGCCCCCCACCCCTTAGAAAAACTAGTCTAAGATCCAAATCAGATTCAAATTCATAATCTGCAAATGCTGCAGATATCTGCACTGTTCCATCAGCGCACCAACACCCAGGTAATCAAAACCCCTTAATTGCCCAGCCTAATTCTACCAGTTCACTGAAGACAGAATATGCCAGCCTTCCTCCTGATTCAAACTAATCAGTGCCCCAGATAAGATTTTGAAGTGGGAGTATTTTTCTATTTTTAAACTTTGAGAGTAAATTAAAAGTAAAAATGACTTTCTCCTTCGCAAGAGTAAAATGTATGCGACATCCAGCCAACGTGTGAAAACTGTATGGAAATTACTATGCTGCAGCTTTCTGCATTGTGACAGAATACACATTCCATTATTTCTGGCCATTTGATCTATCCTGTATATATTTAAATGGCAAAATCACAAAAAGCTAGCCAATTATAGTATACATGGATTTGTATTGTTTTGAGATTCAATAGCAAAATGGTCTTTTGATGTTTAATGAAAGTCCCAATTTCCTGGAGCTATTACTACCTAATGGTATGCCAATGTTATGATACAACATTGCAGAGGCAAGGACGCCATGCTAACTTCTATATCTAATCTAGAGGCCAAACGGTTTTTTATATAGCAATTTTGGCAAAGCACGGTACATAGAACATTAATCACGATTACCACCAAACCAAAGTATGTCGACCTCGAAAGGATGAAAGGCTGAGTTGGACTTGCTGGGATTCGAACCCACAACCAACAGATCGCGCAGAGATTGCAGCAACGAGTGCTCAACAGGCTGAGCTATTTTATTGGCCAACATCCTTCAGAGGGTATCGACTGAGGTATAATGATCACAGTACCTACATGTATGACAAACCATTTATGAAGCGCTACATAAAGTTAAATACCTATCTGGATTATTACAGGGACAGGTACCTAGCACTCATGGACCAAACCATTCTGTTTAAATACCAGAGTAACACTTCGTTGAAACATACACCCATTATAACATGTATTGTTTCTGAGTTTTGCTGAGTTTCTATTTCAATTACCAATGTAACTTTCATTTGTTTTTGAACAGCACTTGCACTTTGCGGGTTAGGTTGTCGATGTTTTATTTGTAGTCTTGAAGATTTGAGAGGCTAGAACACCTGTGATCAGTGTAATGACAATTACTCACCCTTGAGCAAAGACTCTGCTGCCATTGACCATGTATAGTAATGTACCCCATTGACTGCAAGGTTGAATGGATGTAAACTAGACTGCAAAGTTATTTTACACACTGTTTTTATAATTAGACTGTCAATTAAATTAAGTGTAAAAATGATCTGCCTTCACTGGAAAAAAGCATAACTTGTATAAAAAAATTCTCAATTGCAATTTAGTTTTCCATCTTATTAATTATACAATCCTAAAATTCTAGGATCGCATGCACAGTGCTTCTGGAGGTAACCTGACCTTTGCACTGCTCTGCTCTAAACCCGAGTGTAAATGTACCCAGGAAAATAAAGCTGGCGTATTTACAAGATTTTCATATTAAAAAGGCCTAGTAGTCACCTTATCTGGAGCCCTGAAACTAATGTCTTGCATCTTGAAGTATGTCGATTACCCTTAGTCTGCACCTCAGCATACTTCCCTTTCTTTAGCTCTACCTCAAGAAATGTATGCTCCGGGAACCCCCTTCCATGTGGCACCTAGAACTCAACTTACCCCCACACCCCAAAATCAAGAACTTCAATCCTTCCCAAAATATGAAAACTAGCAGATACATGGTGTTACCCAGGCTACAACATAATATAACTTTCACATGGTTTTCCGCAGCTGGCCTGGCTGCCTCCTTATGCTAAGCATCAGTAGAGTTTCCAAAATTAGACTCTTGGGAAGCATGATGAATGAATACAGGTCACCGAGGAGGTGAACGTGCAAGAAGACTAATTTGCCAGATTTTCTAGCAGGGATCGAAATTGCTGGAAGCCATTTAGCACCAGCTTCTACACTTGGAGAGTTCAGTTTGCTTAAAACAAAGTTACCAGGAGCTACTTTTGCCCCACCTACCCGACCAACTGGTGCCATGCCAACATGATTAATGTGACATTAACTTATGTAAATAAAGATGAATTGGCACCCATCAAACGTTGATGCATCATACAGAATGGGCAAAAGATTAAAGTGTGTATGTCATGTGGAAGTTGATTTGTGGTTAGCTGTGTACTTGCACTCCTGGTTTCCCAGCAGTAACTGCTGCCTACATCTGTCAAAAGCTGGTTGTATCGCCTGCTTATTTTGAACACTGCAGTTAGTAATGCAAAGTCATCCTGTACAGCAAAAGCACCTGGTGCAATGTTTTCAGCTTGTGTGGGGTCTTTTTGGGAGGATTCTTTACACATCGTTTATTCATTCCCTGCTGGTTCAAGTTCTAGAGATGACTGCCTTGGTGGGGTGTAGTCCTTTGTTCCTTTTTCCTCTCCCCTCCCATGCTGACAGATACAAGTGGCAGCTATGGGAGTCAGCGGTGCCTGTCCATCTGTAGTTTTCCCTGGCAGCCCGCTTTCCCTCCCTCCGATTGGCCTGTGACCATTCTTCACCAGCCCTTCCAGGGCAGCCCTCAGCTAAGGGCCAGAGGCAAAAAGCAGCTCCCAAAGAAGCAGCTCCACTCCGTGTTTGTCTGATGCAGACAACCTACAGCGACTGGTGAGGAGTACAGCCATTTCTCTACTCCAGGAACCCCCCACTACTCATTACCCGTTTCCAAGCATCATTGTAAGGTAGTCATTTTGGCACCCAGTCTAAGCATGTAAAATAACTACTCTACATAGAACATAAATTACATACAGTAAATAGCCATATGTCATGCCCAAACTGTTAGTATAGCTTTGTTGTATGTCCCTGCTGAGCACAGAGTTATAACTGCGCTGCGGCCCATAGTCATGTTACACATCATAACCAATTTGTGTTAGCCCACAGCACACAAGGTCTCACCGTTTTCAATACTTGCACCAAAGACCAGCACTCTGTATACCGAGCTGAAGCAGCCAACAGCACACCACTTCTTCCACTCCCCTCCTCCTGACTAACCGCCCTCCTTCCTGTATACAGATCCGCCAGAGTGCCTGGGGACCAATCCCGTTGGTGACTGTGCGCTACATAAATACTTTTAATGTAACAAACCATTGCCACGCCTTATAACTAGTCACTGTAAGGCGATATATTCAGGAAGCACAACCATTACTGTGCTCCAGAAACCCAGCCACTATTACTACTCTGTAAACGGTGCACACATAGTTGGCCTCAGCTGAATTGTGCTACCCTCCATACTCAACCATTGTGATATAAAAAACTGAAGTAAAGTAAATGCACACCGAGGTGTCAACCTATAAGCAATCTACTATAGGGATGACCACAGTGGCTGTTGCTGGCACCCCTCTCTAGCAACTTCAAGCCATGCCAGTCATCGAATCTAGATAGGACTCATAGGACAGAACTGGATGCAACTGTACAAGGCGAAGGTAACTTCCAATAAACAAAGGCAGACGAAACAGGGACGACCATAGACCCGCAATTCACTTAACCCAATAAAGATTAGGAATATGGCAAACACTGACACTGCCAAGCAGAGAACAAACTCAAGCCTAGTAATCAGAACAAACTTTGCACTAGACTGAAAAATCAGTCTTGAAGAACCAATACTCCAAACCTCTGGAAGAGATTGTCCGCTTAAGGTAATCTGAAATAAGGGTCTCGCACCAATCCGCACAGGCACTAAACATACTGACATGCTCACTCTCTCCTCTACATTAATAGAATGCAGCTATACCCCAATCAATTTTGGCCCATCTGCACAAATACTTAAACCTCCATGAACACCTCAACATCTTTTAGACTGCAGCTATACACCACCAGAAAAAAGACTTGCTCCACCACCGCCAGAATACAAACTGAGGTCAACTGCCTTGCTGGACACATTCTTCTGACCTCACAACCACCGCACCTAGCATTAGAATGCAGCTACACACCATGTAAACCGCACTGGCTGCACACATACCGAGTGCACCCAGGCACTATTTACTACCCTACGATCCCCACTGATCTGGTCTACAGTTCGAGGACGTTCATCCCACAGCGCTTTGAGACCATACCAATGGTATATAAGGCGCTATACAAATGCACAAGTTTCACAATTACATAAATTGATGTTGGCGCAGTTTTATATCTTATTTATTTATATCATGCACCAAAGGCCCAGAGGCCTATAGGCACTCCGCTCAATACTAGACGTTATACAACACGCACACAAGAACACAGCCAACAAACTATCAAAGCCTAACGGCAGGGGAAGCACTACCTGAACAGATGGGGTATGAACGTCTTAAATGACCACGATTTAAGTCTCTCGCAAATCAGGCGGGATTGCGTTCCATGTCTTAGGCACAGCTGCAAAGAAGGCACTTACCGACTACGTCAATTACGACCTTGGCACCACCAATACATTGGAGTCATTAGATCTCCATGCTCTCAACATTGGCTCCCCTCAGTGTTTCCACCAGATACTCTGGGCGGGTTATAAATTAACAATTGCAATCAGGAAGTGAACTATTCTGGCTTCAATAGGTAGCCTAGTTAGTGCAGATTTTTCCTAGCGTCTGAGATACTCTCTTTTCAGTCCTACTGCTTTCACTGCACTGTTCTGGATTACCTGTAGTCTAGCACATACCCATTTATGGATACCGACCAAAAGGCTGCTACAGTAATCCATTTTTGTGCTGATAGCTGTAAGCCCTGGCTACGACAGCCACTACGATACAGCCATGTGTGACAATTTGAGGATATGCTGAAGCAGATACCAAGCTGTTCACCTGTGAGTGCATTATTCAGTGTTTGATCCAGATAGTCTTCACCTTTTGCGTGGCGATCCTACATCCTGAAAGTGTTGGTACTCTGGACCCAACTTGTGTATTATGATCCTTGTGCCTACCAAAAGTTCGCAATATTTAGGGCAAGGCCGCTTTTTTTTTATCATCCATACCTGAATCATCCCATACACTTCATTGATGTTACTCAAATCCTCATTGTACAACCCAGCTAAGGGAATTGAACATTGCGTATCATCTGTAAAATCGCACTCCATATCCTCAAGCATTTGGAAGAGTGGTACAGTGAAGAATGACGGGGAGAGTTCCCAATACTGAATATGAACTGGAACTGCCTCTGCACTACTACATACCCTTATGAGCCTTTTCTGCAACAAGGACTTTACCCATGCTGATGCCCTGCAAGAGAAAGCTGCCATGTTCTGTAGTCTTTCAATAGCGGCAAACAAGTCTAGCAGCATGAGCAATACTATTTGCCCCATGTCGATGGATTGTAGCATACTCGACTGAGGTCCAACAGGGCGGACTGCCACTTACTCTGTTATTGTTCACCAGATGCTCATTTGCCACCCGATCTAACATTTTTATTAATAATGGCGTGTTGTGGACCAGTCTTTAATAAAATGGAGCCACAGGAAAAAGCCCTCTTTAATGGCGGCGTAATCCACGCATACTTGAGTCCATCTGGCACATGACTCCTTAAAGAACACGTTGACTAATGTTATCAAAGGTCCCATCAGAGATGTTACACAGGGATTAACTAATTGAGGGACAGACCTCTCCTTTACAGCTAGTAGTTTAATCTTTATGACCATCAGTCATGTTTCTGTGACAGTCCTAAAACTAAACTGTGCGTGTCTACCTGCATGGTCTCTGATTTTAGTTAACACTCACCGCCCCCTCCACCAAGTTCCATGAACAACTTGATGTTTACACATACTTTATCAATCATTGATTGCCTCCTGCATTGTGGTACACCATGACCCATCTTTAATAGGACCCTGAAGTTTAGGGTTACCCACCCTAGGGTCATACAGCTTTTTTAAAGGAATGGTTCGGTCAGAAATGTTCTTGTCCCTATGGTTCGGCCATGTGTTTTTAATAGTAATGCGATCGTACAAACATTTCCTATGCACCTTACCCGAGTTTGTCTCTTGAACACAAGTCAAATCAGGCAGAAGGGCGCGACCATCTTGTGATAATCTTATCCCTTGCCGCATCGCCCTGAGTGACCAGCGTTTGCGGCTCTAAATCATAGCCCCTGAGCCTGACATCACTAGACGCGTACCGCCCATTTCAGAACGCCAAAGCATGTCTCGTGTCAACATTCTCTGCGCCTCAGCTAATGACGTGTCGCCATGGAAACAGCAGGAAGCCTCTTTCCTAGATAAGTATAAACAGACTGTTTCACAACAGCAGATTTTCTATTGCCGTTCCTCACACGGAGTATTTTGTGACTTGCTTCTGTGCTCTGGTCAGCTACCTTCGTTGCTTGTAGCCCGTGTGAACAAATGCCAGTACCACTGGTAAAATTTATTTTCGTTTGTTTACCACACAATGGCTACAATAATGCCCTACCTGTACGAGCCAGAGTATTCCGAGGAGGAATTATTGGAAAGAGAAAGCTGCATAAACGATGGGGATTTGGACAACAGTTGGGCGGACGTGTCAACAGATGGAAGAGCCCGGGCCTAGTTGCATGGACGGTGTTTCCACCTGGTGTACCTGCAATCGGTGCGCGCTAATGCCAACCAAGGAGAACTGCTGCTGCTGAGGAAACTCTGGATGCTTGCCCTACATATCGCAAGGCGATCCACAGCCGCAATGCGTCACCGAGCTGCCAGACTTCACGGCAGTCTGCCTCACACGGTTCGTGTTGAGGATTTTGATGGTGCTTAGGCACGAACTTCGCGCAACAGTTCAGCCTCGTAATCCAAGTAATGAGTAAGAATAGTCTGGTTGTGATGTCAGTTAGGCCACTACTATTTCACATTTGTCCCCTATATTCTAATAACTTCAATACATCATTGTCATATCAGTTTAGTCTTGCAATTCTCTAGTAAAAGTCGCATAAAAGTCGTTCAATATTGTGCAGTGTCTAGTTAGCATGTGTCCTGGCAATGCCATCGGCTACATGATTTGTCAATGACAACTAAGGTTTAATACACTTGGTACCGGCTGGTGCCCCATCGCTCGTACACATGGCTTCATGGGAGGCTTGGACACCGCGTTCGCCTGTGTCGTTGGTGCCATTAGACACACTTTCGATTTTCCCCTTGCTGAGCTGCAACCAGACCTTTACAATGTTTAGTATGTTTGTGCCATCAAAATAAGACACCAAATAAACATTTTTTTTTATCAATGGTGGTTTCATTTTTTAAGTGAATCAAGTGACTCCATTCCGCAATGTTCCGGTACCTTGTCTGCACGCCTCCCGGCCCATCCATCCCACCCCCCACTATCAAAGGTGGTTCACACCAGTGGATGTGCGCTGCAATGGGGTGGTCAGGGGCGCGAACGCCCAAGGTGCCAAACATGGACACTTCAAAAGGTATCTTACGCCCAATGTGCCATTGTTCACATGGCCTCAGACCCCGTGTCTCGAGGCAGGCTCCCATTCAAGGAGGCCACGCCCCTGCAATACAATTAATACGACATACACGTCATTCATTCAGTAAAACAACCCCTTTTGGTATTCTTTATAAACCACTTGATATTTACCACGAGAACATCTTTGAGCACTGCAAGTCAACTCTTGAACGTGCTACTCTGACCGCTTGGAGTAAACTCGTCAGAGTGCTACTTGTGAAAATCTCCCTGTTCTCCTGCCACTTGTTACTCCGCTTGCTGAATCTAACTGTTTGTTGGTCAAGGTAAGGGCATGTATCCTAATCATATCTCCTTCATTTGTAAATTTTATATCTATTTCGAAGTAACACTCAAATGTCTCATTGCTATTGATTTATGTTATCGATATATCAATTTTCATCAAATTGGCATGTTATTGCATCCTTCACGTAGCTTCCATAGTATAAGCAAGTTTCCTTTTCGTGCACGATAGAACATTCGAGGGAGTAACATGTTCTGATTTTCAACACATAATTGTTTGTGAAAGTTATCCTACAATACAGCCGCCCATGCTGCACTGGTTTTGCTGTGGTGCCCAAAAAAGCATGCAATGAACAATGTATGGTCCAATTCCTTCTTTCTCTTATTTTTATGCAAAATAAATTTCAAATAATGTTGACCTATATTTTGAAGAATTTACAACAATGCTTGCATGTTCTGTTTTCGGTTGCCCTTCCAAGACCCATGACAAATCCGAAGGCATTACAATGCATGTATTGCCTATGACTGTTGATCGAATAAGAGAATGGATCAGACATTGCAGATATCCACCGGAAGAGCTTGAAAGTAGAGTCAAACAAGTCTTGGAGGACAAGAGTGGTCATCAATACCGCATCTGCAGCCTGCACTTCAACCCAGATATGTATGGCACATCCTACTACAAAGAGGAATCAACTGATAAGAACTCCAAAATTGCTACCAAACACTATTCCGACTACCCGTTCGCATGGCGCCACAGGTGAGACACGCTTCCGGATGTAGCTTTACGCCAAGATTGTCGGTGTAAATGTCACTTATAATACTTCTGATAATTATGTGATTGAATAGCTGTTTAAGTAATGACTATTTTGCTAATCAGTCGTTTTTTAGAACCCACATAAAAAATTTTTATGGGGACAGAACCATGCTATTTATATTATGCATTTACATAAGCATAATTTTCTCGTATTCAGTCTTACATGCCACTTTTTAATGTTGGAATTTCTAAATTGAATAATATTTTCCCATTACAACGCCACGACTATCCACCGAATATGAAGCAACAAGATTCAACATCCATGTCCTGCCTGGAGTCATCAACCACTACCAGCACGTATCAGGTAATCTTACGTAGCTATTCTGTTCCAGACTGGTTTTAAGCACAGAATTCTAGATAACGCAATCATATTTTCGCAATGTATCATTGCTTTACAAAATGTTTTTTGTGGTTTGATATTGATATGTACCTTTGTCTTTCCAAATTGTGTGCCCAGTTTACAATATTTCCGTCCTTACTAATGCAAGTACTACCTTTCAGGGAGATGCTGAGGCGTCCTCTACAATTACATTATCCCTTGTAGTTCCGGAACCAGAAGTATGCGTACTGACAGTACCATCTAATAAAAGAAAGTCTGTCTAATTGTACGTGTAATGCAAATGACTTTGTATGGATACTATTTTTTGTAGGGATGTATACAAGATCCGTATATCGAACCGTAGGCACTTGGATCTGAGTCGGTGCGCCAGCTTGCTGATGTAAGAGTAAAGGTTTCAAAGAAAAGAAATAAAAAACGGTTATAAACTATGTTGATTGCAATTGTTTTGTGCTAAGGCCTTCATTATATTTTTTATAATGTAAATTTAACACTATGTAGGATTTACAATAAGCATCCATTTTCCCCATCTGTCCTGGAGTACAGACATCGATAAATTACAGATAGTGTTTGCCGAACTGTTTTCACCATGGAGGAACTATTGAGGCGCGGCGCGTTCACACTTGAGATGCCTATGTCCAATGTCCAGAAAATGAATTTAATATGACCAGCGATTCCAGCAGTGTTTTTGGACCATTGCTACAATGCGCCAGCTCCGCCAGAGGAAGGTGAAATTGAATTTATAGATTCAAGTTTTAACATTACTAGATGAGCACCTCACAATCTACACCCGCCAAAAAAAAATGCCCCCCAAAAAAGTCCACATTGATGTTCTCTCCTATCCATGGTCAAGTACCAGATGTTGAAATGACAGACTGAATCAACACCATTACCGACGAAACAGACAGATAGACTATAGTATGTTCAGTTTGGCTGATATGTCCACAACGGTTCCGCCTGAAACAGTTGCTGGGTGACAGTCTAATAAAAGAGGCCAAATACATACAGCAGCTGTATGTTTTTGGCCTCTTTTTCGACAGCAGCTTGATGGAGCTTATAAAGATGCTGAACTGTGTGCATTCAGTGTGAGGGAAAGTATGTGGGAAGCCATTGGTGAGCATGGCTCGCCTAACAAAAGGCAGTCACCTCAAAATACATGCCACCTGTGAAAAGTCACAAAACATTTTCATGGTCCGTGTAGGGGAGGAATGGCCACGAGGCCCTCCTCACCTACAGCTCCCTCCCCAGGTGAGGACCATGGCTCGGTGGGAGCACCCTCATGCCACCCGGGCCCAGGTGGAGGAGGGTTCACCCGCCGACGACATTGCCCACACGCACCCTGTCCTTGCATTTACCGAAACTTAAGTTAGGCCTAGACGCCATCTTGCACAGCAAACATGGTGTGAGTTCAGCACACTGTAACGAGGCCCCCACCTTTGGAGGGCCTTTCATGCATCTCTGCCGCCTCAGCAGCCCTGGCAGATCCGCTGCGAGCGCGTTCCCATGAGAAAGTCGGAGATGAGCTAAACCCGAGATGCCAACACGGCAACATTATATTAGTAACAATGTGATATTGCACCCCGTATGACCCGGACCACAAGGCCGGGGCAACGGGGAAAAAAGCTGAAGCATCACTATCTGAAGAAGGTAGAAAATAGTTCAAGTATTGGTATTAATGAACTACCTCTGTTTAAAATGTGAATGAACCATAAAAATGTAACGTTATATGATATCCCTCCAGGTCTGGACTAATGCTGCTATAACCACGGAGAAAGATGTTGACCAAATGTGTAACCTCTATTTTTAAAAGTGTTTTTCAATAGTATGTAGAAACTTGAACTCATATATGTTTTGAATCACCCAAAGCGGCGAGCATCAATCTCTGTAGGCCATAACCTAGATATCCCTCGTATAACGTCTAATGTACATACAATACGCACACAATGTAGTGAACATAATGTTAGGTAATGAAAAGGTACTGGAACCAACTGTATTAAAGAAATGTGTAACGAAAATGAAATATATATATATATATATATGTGTGTCTGAATAACGTTAAAATAAGGCAGAACAGTATAAAACTTCTGCATTCACTGATCAGCAACGCACGAGGAAAATACCTTTGTGAGTATATGCAAGGTCATTCCCTCTCCCACCCCACCAAGCCTGCCAGATAAAAAAGGCTAAGACTTGTGCTGCGCTCCCTCACCTCCCCCAACCAAGCTGGCGTTACTTCAGAGAGTCAGAGGCCCCGGCGCCGCAACCAAGGCCACAGCCCGCCACCTGTGTTATTTACAGCACGGTAATAAACCCACGGATGAACCCACTGATCTACCAGCACCCTCTCATAAATCCCACGAACCCCCCAAGAATCCTGACCCCGTGTAAGGACGACCCCCATCATTGGGACAAGACACAGAGACCCATCTATATAATAACTTCTAACGCAGCAGACAGACATGTATCACTCGGCCCAGGTCCCAGAGCCCCGTCCCGTGACCTAAAATACCGGTCAATAAGACACAGGTAAATCTCACCCCAACCGACAACCACCAGACCTCTCACGAGGTGCATTCCTCATGTGTTGTGTTTATTTTATAAGATAAGCTGGTGAAGCGATTTATTAATGAACGTAAATGTCATTTTCTGAATAACTGTAGTGTGCATGGCCTAGGGCAAATGAGACAGGAAAGGTATTCGTCATTGTCACAGGCTGCCCCAGCACATCAACACCGCACGGATGACCTCAAGCCGGCCTGCCAGGCCCAACCCAACCCACGAGGCTGACCAGTGACGTCGTCCCGCCAAGACCAACCCCGCGGCAGCAACACCTATAGTTAGTCGACACCACCCAATCCCAATTGACTTGTGCCCCCTATAGTGTTTAGGTGTTGATGACGTTTTTTGTATTAGAAATACGCCTGTCTTTGCTAATGTCAGGCAGAGCGCTCTCGTAGGTTGCAGAGTTCTTTGCATGCCTTATCCTTGGATAAACTCCCACTTACGCTCACCCGCACTCTGTCTTGGTCTTATTCCCACTACGGGAGAGTCCCTTATTGTCTCTCATTGCGGGGAGGATCGTGCTGAATTGGGGGCGCTTCCTTTCAGTGGTGACCCCGATAGCGTGATATCTCCAAACTATTTTTCCTAACTCCTTCTTAAACGACCCCCTTGTGGCACGAGAATCTCCGGTCGAGAAGGGATACGCACGGTGAGCCGTCTCCGGGAGGCCGCCCGCCAACGGCGACCGGCACAATAAGAAGTGCGCACTCAATGAGAAAGGGTACGGGATCCCGATTGGAAAAAAATCCCCTTTGAGTGCCGCTCGCCGGAGCCAGGGGCTGACCGTTGAGTTACCGGTGACGCCGCCTGGACGGACCCAGTTTCGGAGAGTATCGGTTCAAGACGGGCACGTGAGTACCGAGTGCGAGTGATCGTCAAGGGGAAAAGAAAGGGAATTGGGAATAACAGAACGGGGACAGGTAGAGGAGAAGAATATCGGGGGTCTACTACAGACGGGTCTTGAAATTTTCTTTATTCTTTCTTTTGCATATGGCCATTAGGAGTAAGAAATAAGTGACGTGGTAGAAGTGACGGAAACCTAGCTCCGAGAGGGGGTGGAAGGCGGCGCCGCATAGTACTATCTAGACTAGTACTGGGAATATATGAAGAAGTGAGAAATAAGTTATTGGTGTCTAGCAAAAGGAGACACCGGGAATATTTTTAGTGATTGTGCTCTCTCTCTCTATTTCTTCTTTTTCCATTTCCACGGGGTAGGGGGCGAAAATGAGAAGGGTATAAAGAAGTTAGAACATCTTAAAAAGTGGGGACTCAGTAGTGGCACGTACAGACGTGAACACAGTAACCTTAGCAGGAAAACAGGGACAGCTGGTTAGGGAGGAAAGGGAGGAGAAAGACAAAGAGTGTGAGTGGAAAGCATTGTGAAGGGTGCGCGCACCGTACGAGTGTGAGAGACGAACGGGTGGCCGCGAGGTGGTGTCAGAGAGTGTGGCCATAACCAGTACTTGATCAATTACAAGTGAGATCACATAAGAGTGCCTGGGAATGGGAAGGAGATGAGATATGGTGAGTGAGAAGAGATTTGTGCAGTGAATAACGGTGGGTGATAATTTTAAGAGGTCCGCTCTTGTCTGTGCCATAAAGGAATACATAAGCATATTTACAGCTAATAAAAAGTAACGAAAGCGAACGTGGTAGCGCTAGCGATTTAAAGGATGGGGGCTGAAACTCCCTTGTCACACATTTGCAAGAGCTTGCCGGGATATGCTGAACGCATAAATAAATATCATGATCAATGGTTAACAGAATTGAAAGGGGAGGGGTTGCCCCAGATTTGGCCAGAAGGAGGGTCTTTTGACAAAAGCGTTCTTGATATGGTATGTACATGTATTCGCCTCAAGTATAAGGGAAAACAATGGCAGAACAGGAAGGAGATATTAGATCTTTGGAGATTGTTTGAGGAAGTACCCCCACCCAAAGCTCCAGCTCCAAATATTGATTTACCCTCCACCACAGACAATCCACTAATGATCCCGCGAGAGGAAAAGGAACAGTTAAGTACAGAACAGCCTGCGGAAGTGGTTATGTTGTACCCAATATTACCTAAACCAGCCCCTGCAGCAGGATATAGCGACCCGATTTATGTGCCTCCCCCTTCAACCAGCACGCCACAAAGACCAACTGCACCCCCACCATACGAAAACACCAGAGAGCGCACCCAGGGAGGCACACAGAGAGTGGACATAGAGAAGTTAACGAGTGACTTAGAGTCGAGGCTTACAGTGGCACGAGATGAGCTCTCAAGAATAAAAGACATATGTGAACGCACAGCATGCGCCCCCACACAATCTGGACGCACGTCTAGAGCGTCGAGCGAAAGTAGACAAATTGAGGAAGGATGGAAAAAGGGGGAAATACTGTTCAGAATTGAGGAAGAACCGACCAGGATAATAGAAGTAGGGACAGCAGAAGGAAGCATTGGTGATGTCTCGCGAGAGAGAGGGATCAGAGAGGATTTGTTATGTGATGTCAGAGGAGGGGGGGATGAGAGTGATAGATTGAGCATGGCAGTAGGAGGAGAAGGCGAGGAGCTAGATGGTGCATGTTCACTGGGGACTATAGAAGATGAATGGATGGGACGACTAAGAAATAGGGTGGGGAAGATGGCGTCATTAGAGTCAGCAGTGACTAAGGAAAAGGAAGCTGCAACGGCAAAAGGGAAATTACAACTCCCATTACTCCACAGGGGGGGCGGGAGGCCGAACTATATACCGTGGGCTCAGATGGACAAGGCTAACTTAATGAAATTACTACCACAGCTGTCAGGAGGGGCAAGCAAGTGGATCTATGCATTTGAGAAACATACCGCGGGTATACCGCTGGCGGTAGGAGATGTGAAAAGCCTACTAGTGTCCGCAGTAGGGGATCAGGCAGACAGAGTGTGGGCTAAAGCGGGTTTTCCAGCTGTAACTTTAGAGTGTGATCGCCATGATGGGGCTTCTTTTAACACCGTGCGAGCAAGGGTGTGGGACGCACTGCGGGAAACCTTCCCGGATACCCCTGATTTGCAGTCAGTAATGCAATGTACCATGAATGATGGGGAGGACGCTATGGATTACATTCTCCGGGTGCAGGAGATGTGGAGAGCGGAAACGGGTACGCCCTGGCACCAATCCACGTCTCTATTTTACTTCATCATTAAAAGAGGGCTCCCAAAGGAAGTACAAAAGGCACTAGATAAAATAGCAGGTGTTGAGGCAAAAGGCTGGCCGGAGATCCAAAGCATAATAGTACACCATTGTAAACGGATCAAAGAAAGAGAGAGGGAAGTAGCACAGAAAAGGTTGGCGGACGAGGCGAAGTTGGTGCAATCAAAATTGGTGAAGGTCGCAGCAGCGGTAGCGGGACTCCCACTCATACGGGAGGGAGAGGAAGGAGAGGAGGGGCAAATAGCAATACAAGGAAGAATAGCAGCGAATTGGGCAGGACAAGGGCAACGACAGTGGACAGAGCAGGAGCAGAACGGAGGTCCAACGTGGCAAGAGTGGGCCCCAAGAGGAGGAAGAGGTGGGTACAGGGGGCGAAGAGGAGGACAAGGGTATGGAGGAATGGGAGGAAATGGGTGGCAGGGTCCCAGAGGTCCACAGGGGAGCTGTTGGAATTGTGGGAGATGGGGGCATTACTCAAGGGAATGTAGGAGCAGACAAAACAACGGTTTCCAAGAGATAGAACAGTACGGACACCCCCATCCAGGAAGCCCCTACGGCCTCCCCATGGGACAATACCAGCAACCAGACAATGTAGTACAAAGGAGTAACGCACAACTACACGGACATCAATACCGAACACAAACCAGCCCACAGAATAATGACAATGTGCACTACACGCCTGGTAATACTTTCGCCACAGGAGCTAATGGGGCACCAGCCCCCGCACCTTACAGTGGAGTGTCAGTAGTTTCGGGGAACATTTTCGATCAAGGGGGGGCAATGAGACACCCCGCATAGGACAGCCCACAGAGAGCACTTGCGTGTCCAGTACTGTCTACGACCCACAATGCATCAGAGGAACCATTGATAGGAGCGCAGATAGGAGACAAGCAATTCATATTCATGGTGGATTCGGGAGCGGAGAAATCATGCATTAGAGAGGGCCGGTTCCCGTTATCTAATAGAACGTTAGAGACGCAGGGGTTCTCTGGGGCTGTAATTGAAGTTCCTTACACAGAGGTATTGGATGTGACAGTGGGGGGTAAAACAGTGAAAGCACCCTTACTGTACTATGAAAACTCTCCCATCAACTTACTGGGGAGAGATCTCTTGAGCAAACTAAACATGACCATATCATTCACAGGGAGCGGCATCGTATGTTCAACGCCAGGTATATGCCCCCTCCGTATATTAGCAGTAATACACGGCCACACAATAATAAAAGAGATCAGAGGGGTACCAAGAAATGAGGAGATGTTTGTTGAAGGCATGAGAACATTGGCTCTCATAGTACCAGAACTAAAAAGGGTGGAGTGGAGAATCCCAGCAGAATTCCTTTTTCGTCCCATAGCAAGCCCTGACACTGCTCTTGGGGAAGTACTGTCATTGGATTTGCATGCAATACATGTATCAGCAAACAGAATATGTGTGATTGGTATTGACATGGAAGGGTGTGAGTGGCGGACAGTATTGTGTACAAATGCAAATATCCCGCTGAGAGAGCTCTCGGACGAGGAGCTATTTTCTGACACTGAGGGAGATGGTGAAGTAGTGATGGAACTGGCAATGCCCTGCGACATTGTAGTTACAGCCAGACAAACTAAAGTTGAACTAATGGCGGTAGTAGGAGCACCGCATACATTTTTTGATGAAGACATGAGTTCAGTACCCGCTAACTTATGGACTAATGGCCCCCACGATGTAGGGTTGCTACATGAAGTCCAGCCTGTGGTGATAAAAGTAAAACAAGGAGCAATACTACCCCGGGTGAAACAATATCCACTGTCGCGAGAAGCAGAAGAAGGGATCAGAGAGACAATCGAAGCACTGCTAGCACAGGGTATAATAGTGCCCTCAAACTCCCCATGCAACACATGCATTTACCCAATCAAAAAAGCGAAGGGGGGTTCATGGAGGATGATACAAGATTTACGCCCATTGAACGATGTGGTAATGAAGGAGTTCCCTTTAGTCCCGAACCCGGCGACAATACTGTGCAACATTCCAAAAATAGCATCACACTTCACAGTAATTGACTTAAAAAATGCATTCTTTTCGATTCCCTTGGCAGAAGAGAGCAGGTACTTGACAGCATTTACATTGGGAGGAAGGAGGTTCGAACACTGCAGACTACCACAAGGATATTGCGAGAGCCCAAGCATATTTAACAGGGTACTACATGAAGATCTGGGGAATTTGTCTGTAGAAAGCACAGTGATTCAGTACGTTGATGATTTATTGGTTTGTGCACAGGCTGAGGAAGAATGCAGACAGGACTCGATAACACTCTTGACATTATTGGCAAATAAGGGGTACAAGGTGGACAAGGGGAAGTTACAATACTGTCTGACGGAGGTCCTATACTTGGGTCAGTTGATATCAAAGGATGGCAAGCGAATTATACCAGACAGGGCACAGGCGATTAGAACAATTGGGGAGCCCAAAACAGTAAAAGAGATGCAGAAATTTCTGGGTATGTGTAACTATTGCCGAGCATGGATATTGGACTATGCGGCGTACACAAGGCCCTTGCTACAGGCACTGAAAGAAGCACAACAAGAACACAAACACATAGAATGGACAGAGGTGATGAGCACAGCATTTAACTCACTAAAAGAGCTGATATCAAGCGCTCCAGTACTAGCAAACCCAGATTATGGGCGCGAATTCTTCTTATTTTCACACTGCAAAGGAACATTGATGACAGCAGTACTGACACAGAAAACATCTTTAGGGCACAAACCACTAGCTTACTACAGCGGCACCCTAGACGCAGTAATGCAAGGTCATTTCGCCTGCGAGCAATCCCTAGCTGCAGCCGCGTTCGCAATTGAAAAAAGTGCCACGATAGTAATGGGCTGCCCGGTGACACTGTTTGTGGAACACTCACTTTTTGCAATATTAGAGCGAACAAAGAGCACATTGACAACACAACGCGCCACAGCATATGAGATAATACTGTCCAGCGCTAACATCCATATAGTAAGATGTAAAACAGTGAACCCAGCCACATTCATCACAGAGGCATGCACCATAGAGGACATGCAAAACCACAACTGCGCCACGTACACAGGTGACGAAAGTAAGGATCCAGTGATTTTTGAAAATGCCCTGACCGAGGGTGAGGTGTATTTTGTGGACGGGTCAGCATCAATAGACATGGAGACAGGAGAAAAGCATGTGGGTATGGCAGTGGTACGATTAGAGGAAGATGAATATGAGATACTAGTACAACACCGCCTCCCATCACACTATTCAGCGCAAGCAGCAGAACTAATAGCGCTAATAGAAGCATTGCATGCCGCCAAGGGGTGCGCAGTGACCATATATACAGACTCAGCATACATGACAACAACAGTTCACGGTGGGTTGGCCCGGTGGGGGCGGAGAGGGTTTCGGCGAGCAGACGGAACGCCAGTCCAGCATGCAGAATTATTGAAAGAACTGATTGGGGCCCTGCAAGACCCCACGGCAGTGGCCATTGTAAAATGTCAAGCCCATACCACAAATACAGATTTTGTATCTTTGGGGAACGCGGCGGCAGACGCCGCTGCCAAAGCAGCTTCATATCTACAAAAAGGTGAAATAGGAGAGTACATGTTGCACCACACAGCAAGCCAAGAGGTCCCCACAGGATACAACATGATGTCCACACAGGAGATAATAGAGCTGCAAGAGGGAGCTAGTGCAGAGGAAAAATTGCTGTGGACTAAGAGAGGATGCAGCAAATCACCGACTGATTTATTGTGGCGACAAGAGAGTTCAGGAAAAGTGGTAATGCCAATCACGCTGTTAGAAATAGCATTTCAACAACTACACTTTCCTGCACACAACACAAAGAAACACATAATGGCAGAGATACAAGAAGATTGGTTTACACCTTGCCTCCAGGAACACGTCACAAGGTTAGCTCTAGAATGCACGACATGTCAAATTTACAACTCAGGTATGACATTGCGTACACTAAGGGGTACGATACCAAAACCAAGTGGCCCATTCAGAGAGCTCCACATTGATTATGTAGACATGGGAGAAAGGTGTAACGGGGCTCGATACATGATTGTGGTTGTATGTCCATTTTCGAGGTGGGTGGAGGCAGGCCCTTGTGCCCGCCCTGACGCGAAGGGCGCCGCGAAGTTCCTAGTGCGGGAAGTGTTTCCGCGCTGGGGAATTTGCGACGTTATTCGCTCAGATAACGGGACGCATTTTGTTAATGAACTCTTTAAAGAAGTGACTACATTATTGGGAATAAAGCACAAATTATGTTCGATTTATCATCCTCAAAGTAATGGCGTCGTAGAAAAGCTAAACGGCCTGTTAAAAAGCAGATTATCAAAACTTTGTTTTTCCCTTAAAAAGACTTGGATGTACTGCCTGCCTTTGGCCTTGTTTGAACTACGAAACCAGCCAAGTAAGGATCACCATTTGTCCCCGCACGAGATCGTCACGGGAAGAAGAATGCACACAGCGCATTCGCCTCTCCGTGAGCGTTCTGATGCACACAGAAGCGCAGCTATATTGGGGGAGGAGTTCACAGAATACCTGCGAAAATTGACACGGGCAGCGCGCGTAATTTCAAAGCAACTAGCCCCCCCCTCGACAAGAGAGGAGGGGAACGCGACTGAACCAAACGGTTTGCCTGAAAAACCACTACAGTTAATGCCTGGTGACCTTATATATGTTAGAAGTTTTGTGCGGAGGTGGAACGCACCACGCTTCCATGGCCCCTATGAGGTAGTGTTTTGCACGCCTACAGCAGTAAAGGTTAAGGGCCTGCGATATTGGGTGCATTTGACAGATGTACGTAAAGCTTACAGCGCTGCGGAGAGTGAGGTGCAGGATGAGGCACAGGCAACAGCGGACGATGAAGTTGTGCGGAATGAATGATTGGAATTTTGTGTGCTTCATGAGATGAACAGTGAACACAATTAGCGCGCAACAAATGTCCTGGACTAAAACATGTACACATGTATATGTAAATTTTCTTTTTTACAATTTTTGAAAGTTTTGCGTGGGGTTCTTTTTTCCCTTCCTGTGCTCTTTAAAATGTTTTTATTATTGTTGTTTTTAAAATGTCATGTTTTTTATTAGTTATATATATATATAGTAAGGTACGAATAATATTGACTGAAAGCTACCTTGTCTGTCAACAAACCCCCTTCCTCACCCAACCCTATATTTTATCACCGAAACGTTACAATGTGGAAATGCTTACATGTTTGTATTTAATGAACTTTTGTGTCTCAAACAGGATTTATCATGGCATCGAATGGGCAGCCTGCAACTAATAGATATGTTAGATTTAGAGAAATGTTAGTGGCTAGATTAACATATTCATTTGAATGTGGTTTATCAATGTGTGCTATCGTGTTCTTCATCTCAATGTTTTGTCTGGTGTTACACTGGATTATAGCGTTCATCTCTACCGAGATGAACGAGGGGGGAGGGGGGAACAACACCACCCTTGCTCCTGGAACGAAAACAATTCCGACTGTAGGTATCAAAGAAGGTGATTTCTTGATCTGGGATGGATCACACTTTGTGTGGGGATACTATACTACACCACCCACTGCTGTCCTCTCACAATGGAGAACCAAAAATGTAGATAATGACACAATGTCCCAACCTGGAACATACAACAACCACACGATCCCTCCCGCCCCAATGTCAAACAACGATCTCTTGTTTATTAAGGAGGATGGAAAAGTGATTATGATGACAGAACACAAGTCCCTATATGAAGAATTAGAAAAGGGGGGTGGGAGGGAGGAAGGGGGGCCTGGTTCTTCACCTCCTATAACGAGAAGGTACAGAAGAAGGGAGAAAAGTAGGCGGAGAAGAGAGACTGGTGGAAAAGGGTATGATGAGTATTATGGGCTAGGGTTAGACAAAATGGAAGACCCACGACACCCTCACCAAGCAAATAAATGGTATGCAGATATGAGCACAACAGCTAAACAAACAACCAATGAGAGCTGTTATGTCTGCTCACTTATCCCCCATGCATCAGGCACACCTAAAGTATTGTTGCCACGAGAATTGCCCATTGTGGATGCCCAATGTCTCCTTCATCTCACGCTGTGTAGAATAAAGAACACTTTCCAAGCACACGATGTCTCTTTCAGAATGGTACAGAACAACAAAACGTGCTATTCGCAAGCGTCTGGAGTGATCTGCCTTAAAGAACCTTTCTTTGCAATACAAGGGACACTGTTTTCCGAAAACAAATGGAAAGACGAAGAAGTGCTGTGCAAGGCAGAAGCACTGAGGGGTGTCCAACCGGAAAAGTTGCGGTGGATGGAAAGAACGTGCTTGCCAATATGGAAAGAACACATCCCTAAATTAACATGGGTAACAGCGATGGAAAAACCCTTTAAGCTACAAAGTGAAATACAAAACGAACTATGTTTCAAGGGAGAAGGAAAAATGGCAATGGGAACGAATAAGAACTGTAACAAAACTCTCACCATCCCAGATATGAAAAAGGGAACAGCAGCACTAATGGACACCTACTGGGTATGCGGAAACAAGGCGTACCTGCACCTTCCCCAATCATGGAGTGGTAGCTGCTCAATGGCCACTTTGCATTCAACACTAATGGTGATTCCCGAAAGCCATATTGACAGAAGTAACATGGTGAACGGAGGCTTGAACCAGAATGCAGCGTCTCCAACTACACAAGCGCACCTTTATGTCCTGTCCTCCGGAGGGAAAGGAGAAGAGCTCTCAAGGAACAAGCGAGCCTCGAACTACATATCACAAGCATCATCTGATTTATTGGCACAGATCCCAGACAAGTATCGCCTGTTCAGCTCCGTGGAAACATTCTTTGCTTCGCTAGTATCAAGTGTCCAAGCAAGAGCAAATGCAAAATGGCTCCAGATCACACGGTGGGAACTGATCCAGTTGGCCAATGACACTGAAGAAGGGTTTAACATAATAAAGGTGGAACTACGAGCTCTGCGATTAATGACTATGCAGAACAGGTATGTTCTAGACCTGTTAACAGCAATCGATGGAGGTGTTTGCCGAAAAATAGGAAGTGCATGCTGCACGTTCGTACCTTCCGAAGACGCAGAAAATGGGTCCCTGTCCCACGTTATTGAAGCAGTACATAACCTGGGCGAGAAGATGAAAATGGAAGGTGGAGCTGAGGATAGCTCGTGGTTCGACAATATCTTCTCTTGGGTTCCCTCATGGCTTGGAGTGACAATGAAGTTCCTGATACCAATAGTGGTGGTCGTCCTTGTGATGTTCTGCCTGTGCCAGGTGGGCCTCCGATGTTGTGCTAATGCAGTCCCAAACGGTGCAATGATGATGGTGACAATGGGCAACTCCGGTGGTACAATTAAAGCAACACAAGAAGTACATGTGCAGACAGGAACAGACAACACCCCCAGGTACCAGTTAGTGCCTATGTGCCGTGACAAGTACATAGTAGATAAGCTATGGCACACCACGATTAAAGAACCACGAGACGTAGAACTGGAATGGTATGAGGAGGTCTGGGTAGATCTGGAAGAGACTGGCGACTGTATATATTTGACATGTACACCAGACGAGTATGCTAGGAGAGGTGAGAGCTTAAGGGGGGTGTGCAGAGCATGGATGCCTATAAAAGGAACCCCTGCATGGGATGGTGCAGTGTTAGAGGAACAAGAATGTAGAAGATTAGAAGAGCTAAAGAAATTCGTTACTTTAAGTAACGAAAGGGGGGAAATGTAGGGGAGGAATGGCCACGAGGCCCTCCTCACCTACAGCTCCCTCCCCAGGTGAGGACCATGGCTCGGTGGGAGCACCCTCATGCCACCCGGGCCCAGGTGGAGGAGGGTTCACCCGCCGACGACATTGCCCACACGCACCCTGTCCTTGCATTTACCGAAACTTAAGTTAGGCCTAGACGCCATCTTGCACAGCAAACATGGTGTGAGTTCAGCACACTGTAACGAGGCCCCCACCTTTGGAGGGCCTTTCATGCATCTCTGCCGCCTCAGCAGCCCTGGCAGATCCGCTGCGAGCGCGTTCCCATGAGAAAGTCGGAGATGAGCTAAACCCGAGATGCCAACACGGCAACATTATATTAGTAACAATGTGATATTGCACCCCGTATGACCCGGACCACAAGGCCGGGGCAACGGGGAAAAAAGCTGAAGCATCACTATCTGAAGAAGGTAGAAAATAGTTCAAGTATTGGTATTAATGAACTACCTCTGTTTAAAATGTGAATGAACCATAAAAATGTAACGTTATATGATATCCCTCCAGGTCTGGACTAATGCTGCTATAACCACGGAGAAAGATGTTGACCAAATGTGTAACCTCTATTTTTAAAAGTGTTTTTCAATAGTATGTAGAAACTTGAACTCATATATGTTTTGAATCACCCAAAGCGGCGAGCATCAATCTCTGTAGGCCATAACCTAGATATCCCTCGTATAACGTCTAATGTACATACAATACGCACACAATGTAGTGAACATAATGTTAGGTAATGAAAAGGTACTGGAACCAACTGTATTAAAGAAATGTGTAACGAAAATGAAATATATATATATATATATATATGTGTGTCTGAATAACGTTAAAATAAGGCAGAACAGTATAAAACTTCTGCATTCACTGATCAGCAACGCACGAGGAAAATACCTTTGTGAGTATATGCAAGGTCATTCCCTCTCCCACCCCACCAAGCCTGCCAGATAAAAAAGGCTAAGACTTGTGCTGCGCTCCCTCACCTCCCCCAACCAAGCTGGCGTTACTTCAGAGAGTCAGAGGCCCCGGCGCCGCAACCAAGGCCACAGCCCGCCACCTGTGTTATTTACAGCACGGTAATAAACCCACGGATGAACCCACTGATCTACCAGCACCCTCTCATAAATCCCACGAACCCCCCAAGAATCCTGACCCCGTGTAAGGACGACCCCCATCATTGGGACAAGACACAGAGACCCATCTATATAATAACTTCTAACGCAGCAGACAGACATGTATCACTCGGCCCAGGTCCCAGAGCCCCGTCCCGTGACCTAAAATACCGGTCAATAAGACACAGGTAAATCTCACCCCAACCGACAACCACCAGACCTCTCACGAGGTGCATTCCTCATGTGTTGTGTTTATTTTATAAGATAAGCTGGTGAAGCGATTTATTAATGAACGTAAATGTCATTTTCTGAATAACTGTAGTGTGCATGGCCTAGGGCAAATGAGACAGGAAAGGTATTCGTCATTGTCACAGGCTGCCCCAGCACATCAACACCGCACGGATGACCTCAAGCCGGCCTGCCAGGCCCAACCCAACCCACGAGGCTGACCAGTGACGTCGTCCCGCCAAGACCAACCCCGCGGCAGCAACACCTATAGTTAGTCGACACCACCCAATCCCAATTGACTTGTGCCCCCTATAGTGTTTAGGTGTTGATGACGTTTTTTGTATTAGAAATACGCCTGTCTTTGCTAATGTCAGGCAGAGCGCTCTCGTAGGTTGCAGAGTTCTTTGCATGCCTTATCCTTGGATAAACTCCCACTTACGCTCACCCGCACTCTGTCTTGGTCTTATTCCCACTACGGGAGAGTCCCTTATTGTCTCTCATTGCGGGGAGGATCGTGCTGAATTGGGGGCGCTTCCTTTCATCCGCTCAACCGATGCTGGGGAAACTGCCAGCTGGCAATCTACTGTGTGCATCAGCTTTACTTTTCAGTGGCTCTAGTTTCATGAAGTTATCCAGTTTCTTTCAGTTTGTGGGACTACATTTCATTTCTAAAACGCAATACTACAAATACCAACGTGAATATCCCTGCCATTAGCGAAGCTTGGAAAATTGAATTGGCTATTCAAAGTAGATTCTCCGACAGGCTAGCCGGCGATGGACAGTGTGACAGCCCCAGAGTTTCTGCTAAGTACTGCACCTACCATTTTCAGGACATGGAAAGCAAGAAAATGGAGTTTGGTGGTCGTGCAGGTGTCCCAATGCAAATCAGTGGCCATGGAGAAACTTGGGTTTTATAAAATCAATGGAAGATCTACAATCGATGGGAATGCAAATCGACCTCATAGCCACAGACAGACGTTTCAATAGCCAAGACAATGAGAGAGCAGTTTCCAAATATTAATCAATGTTATGTATGGCATGTTGCCAAAAAAAAATTCGGCTGCAGGGGGAAAAAAAGGTTTGGAAAGTATTTCACAATGGTTCCAGTCTTTCAGCAACCATCTTTGGTGGAGCTCCAAAACTTGTGATGGGTTTGGAAATTCTACTAGAAAAATGGAGTTGTCTAATGCACCACTGTTCCAACGTTCACCACTGGACAGAAAACCAACATTTCCACCAATGTGAACATGGCCCTTTGTCCCCAGAGCAGGCACAGAAGAAGTGGTTGATCCCATCTTCACCTCCACACAAATCCCTTGAGAAGATAGTGTTTGATAAAACTCTTGAGAGCTGAAGGGACTCACAGAATTCTGTCATACTGGAGATTTGGAGGTGTTCCACAATATGTGCCTAAAGTACAGGCCAAAGAGATTGCATTTCGGCATCCAAGGGATGAAAGCGAGGGCTTTACTAGCGGCATTAGCTAGTAACAAGAATGTAGGCCGCGAACAATCTAGGACTGCAGGAAACTTAGGGATGCTTTGCTACAATATAGCCTTTACGAAAAGCAGCAAAAAGATAGTTGTCAAACCAGTATGAGGCAATGGAATTCGATTTTGTCAAAGATCTTATTGCTCATGTCGTCGAGATGCATACTCCTGGAATTGCACACAAATCTGTTCAGAGCACACATACATTGCCACCAAATATTGCCACCAAACATTGCCAACGTGCCATGTCAACCAAACGAGCTTGTTAAATCGTTCAAAACACGGTGTAAATGATTACCATTTGTTTTTATTTTTTGCAAAAATTGTTTTTATAAACTGTACAAGTGTGCGATTTGTCTTTTGAAATCTATCCTTAGTCATTTTATTAAAAATGTTTTACAATTACGATTGCTCTCACATTACAGTTTAGTCGAGCTTCTGTGGGACGTTCATTTTTCGTGTTAATGACCAATGGATAACTGCGCTAGAATGTTTGGGTTTTGGCAGTTGCCCGCTGAATATCCGCTCGTCCTAGAAAAGGTATACCTAGGCCACAAAACATTCTAGGCACGCAAGAAGTACTGACTGAAAACATGCCATGGGGTAGGAGGCCATGAGATAAGCAGAGGTGGCCCTATTACTAGAACCATTTTGACTCAGTTCTCGTGTTACACCGACTATAATTTGGGAATAAGGGGCATTCCCTCATTGGCAAATTTCACCTACAGGTCAGCAGCGCCACGAGCAGTGACAGCCCCCAATTCCCTGTGCCCGTGCTTCAAAATTCATGTTATCAAGGATGCGTTGACACGGGATGTTGCAAAGTAAGAATGTATGTTCATTGTGAATGAAGGTCGCCAGCTTTGAATTTTTGCTTGGGAGCTGGGGAGGCCCACGCGCCCCGCGCACAGTATAAGGTTTGATTTTGATTATTTTTTGACCTTGAGAGGCAGGGACCATTCCTAACGGGATTGAATTGAAGGGGGGGGAGGGGTGTAATAACGTATGATATGAGGTTTACCATTCCGAAACTGCACCTAGTTACATATAAATTCAGTTTATGAAAAATCGTTGACTCGAAAGGGGAGTCTGCTTTACGTTCTGCATTGCAAAAAGAATGGAAATGCCGAATATAATGCAAGTTTCTCTTTTCATACCAGAAATCGTCAAAATACGAATAGCTGACCGTTATTGCCGGGTCACATTGTACTTGTTCGTTCTGTGTTGCATATTGCAATGAAGTGCTAGTGCAACCTTTGTGTGCTGGGCCATCTACCGGGCACACGGGCAGGCCAGCATCGAGACGCATGTAGACCGCTAATTTCTAAATCATGACATAGTTTGTGCACCTCATTCTTGCCCCAGTTTTAGTTTAGAGCTCAACATACTCAATTGCACTATCCTCGGAAGAAAATAGCGGGGTACTATGGTATTCCACGTTGTATTCTCTCGGTTCACATTGTGTCACCACTGTGCTAATAAAGAAAATGATTAACTGTAATAAAGATCGGCTACTGAGACATTTCTATTTTTATCTTTTGCAAACAGGTACATCGTGCCATTCTGCGATCGTCACCAATTCCAGACCTCGACCGATGGGTTCTTCAACGGCCAGCTGCAGCTACATGTCAATCACTGGATCTACTTAACCGTCTTTTGGGACATAGGTCTAATTTGCCCGTATGCAGTCCCAGCGATCAGGAGCAACATAACCTTTATGGTGGTCTAGTGCCGAGTTCATGCACCAGCCGAGTTCATGAACCAGCTTTGCAATTCACTGTGCAACCGAAGGGATTCATTTAGACAAAAGGAACACCCTGTGCACCCAAAAGGAACAGCGCGTGACTCACATTTGCAGAACGAGAGCAAAGAAATAAAGTTCTGTTTCGATTGATTATGTCAGACTCTGAATGTTATCGGAACATTTAATGTTAAAGGCACTACGAATTGTACAGTCTTGTTGTTTCCTTTTAAAGTACAGTTTCATATTCCAAATAGTGACGCGCTGTGCAGTGAGACCATGTGCGTTTTCCGGGTTCCGCGTCTAGTCGCGTAGGTGACTGGGCGCGTTTGGCTACGCTGCCCAGTAACATCATGGAGAGGCGGAGAATATCAATGATTTGGTGATGTCAGGCTCAGGGGCGGGGGATATAGTGCCGCAAACGCAGGTCACCTAGGGCGATGCAGCAAGGGATAAGATTACCACAGGATGGCCGCGCCCTTCTGCCTGATTTGGCTTGTGTTCAAGAGACAAAAACTCGGGTAAGGTGCATAGGAAATGTTTGTACGATCGATTGCATTACTATCAAAAACACATGGCCGAACCACAGGGACAATAACATTTCTGACTGAACCATTCCTTTAAGCTTCAATAACGGCCAATGTGGTTGATACGATATATTTCTCGCGATATATTCCTCCTCATCTTCACTTAGTCGAGTGTGTTTCCAAATATTATAGCATTTACTTTTACATATGTTTTTGCCTTGGCAACTTCGGTGAATACCACATTCACTTTTTGCATGGCAATTTCGTTTTTAGCACAGCAATTCTATTTACTGCTTTAGAGATAGCCGCCAGATATTTATTTGCATTTTTTAAAGTGCCCACATAGCCCGTGGGCATCGAGACGCAGTTACAGGAATTGTTTTTTATTCATTTTTTAGTCAAGCAATTGTCTTAGTTGCATATTTATAACGTGGTTATATACCCAGAGGTTTCTACGCACAGACCCGGGGATTGAGCCTGTGTTTCTTCGTGTCTTCTTGCTTCCAAGGCGAACATGTTGCTGCTGAGCTATCCTCCCAGAAACGAAGAGATATCTTCTACGTTTGTCATGTTTCTTCTCGCTATTCAGATCTCATCCAGCGGTGCATAGCACAGTACACAATAGACACAATTTAGTTTATATTGTGATAGTTAAGCATTGTTCACTTTGGTTGTGCAAATGTGAAGCTTTTCCTATGGTCGTTTAAGCAAAAATGATGGCTGCGTGTCAAGTAAAATCATCAGTTCCAATTTCCAAAACCAGGGATGCTGCCTGAGCAACTTTATCTTGACCAAAAAGAAGCATTTTGTTTCGATTGGATTCGCCAAGGGCACCCCTCTCTAGCAACTTCAAACCATGCCATTAAATTCCCCATAAAAAGTTACCAGTGTGTATCTACACTACAAATAAAGGGGGAACTAGCTAGAGGACTCGGGATGAAGGCCACAAAATAACAGATTGGATAATCCATAGATTCCTCATTTTCTCTTATAAAGAAGGCTAGTAACGATTGCATTGTGCTTCCAAAATCTGTGTCTTGGTTTTACATAGTCCACAGCAGATGATGCCAAGAGGTAAATCAACGGTCTAGAGACATGTACCTTGTCTAATATGACAATTTCGCCAAGGAACAAACAATTGCTCGACATTATCAAGAAAGTATGCTGTACGGAGAAAGTATGCTGTACGGGTTCGGAAGAAACGAATACTTGCTCTATGGGAGGAAGGATCTTTCAGTTTTATGGCAATTCTAAAGGAAACTGCATATCCAATTCCCTTCTGATACAGACACTCGGCCATCTCAAATTGTCCTTTCCATAGCCACCAACTCTTGCATTTCAGTCAACCACTCCTCAATATTCAGTTATTGCAGACTTCCAATTTCGCAAAACAATTTTCTTTCCGATCATTGCCCCTCGAAGCCACCATTTCTTCCGATTCAAAGTAAGATCCTCCAGAGACCCATCACCCCCCAATATCAAGTCCAAAGCAGGTAAATCCTCAATCACTTCACCACACATCCTACCAACTTCACCCCAGAACAACCTCATCAACCTGCAGTCCCATAGCATGTGCTCCATTGAACCCGCTACATGTTTACACCTCCAACAATCCGAGCTATCCAACATCCCCCTACTCACCATTCTCTCTGGAGTCCAAAAAAACAGATTAAGGATCTTTATCTGTCTCGACCTCTGAGCCCCAAGGAACACAACCTTACATTCTCACACATCCGGCGCCACATGTCTTCAGATATATCTGAACCAATTCTCCTACCCCACCCATTCTCAACAAGTCATTACCATTTCCTGCCAACCATGTTAAAAAGAATGATTTTGGTGGGCTGGAGTCTAGGTAGAACTATGCATAATACAGACTAGCGAATGCTGCAGGCCTGTAATTCCAGGGCTCTAAAGGTTGCTGAAGAGTAGGTTTCTGGTTCCTTCATGGCGGTGGGCATCTATGCCCAGTGCGGCTGCTCTGTCAGGCAAAACTGGATCAAGTGAAAGTCCTCAAGGAACACATTTTGAATTCATGAAGCGCAGATGCTCCCAGGCAGGGAAAGAGGTGCCAAATGCGTGGAAGGCTGGCGGCGGCAGATTCTGGTAGCAATTTGCCTCAGTATAAACTTGTCCAACTGAAGCTGCAGAGCTTCATCATTGTCCTCTTTGGACGGGAGTCTTCACTAGTGCTCAGGATTTTTCCTAGCACGATGTAGATTGCTCTATTCTATAGGAATTGGGTGTGAAGGACAAATTGCTTACAATGACAAGAGGGCAGCTTTCACCCAATGCAGGCATCCGGTTGCCAAGTGCCCAAATGACAAAATTAACAGTACAAAAAACAATCCTTATAGCTTCTTCCTGAAAACTCAAACAGGGTGCATGTTCCATTTCGGGGCACCCAGTAAAGCAAGAGAACTACACCAGATTTAAGGGACAGCCAGCCGGTGAGGATGAAAAAATGCAAGGTTCGAAGTTCATGCAATTTAAATCTGAAATGAAGGTAAGGAGATAGCCCAGAGAGATGTATGGTTCACAATAAATAGGATTTTTGGACTGCCAGCCAGTCTAGGAATGGCAAGACGGTGCTTTAGGAGGAACAATGGAGATTGAGCATGTGCGCTACTGCTTACTGAACAGACTGTAGAGACACTGCATGCAGCATAACTCCTAAAGGACATATTTTGCATAGTCCGGAGGTTGCATAAGTGGAAGCGAAACACCGGACTCTTTAAATACATGTATTGCATGGAAATATCAGGCCCAACAGTGGGTGTGCACAGATATGAGCATTTTTACTCACAAGGACTCGTGCTCCTAGTAAGGCTTTAGACTGGGATTGAGGCATAAATTGGTGAACCAGTTCATAGAACAAAGCTGTTAATGAAGCTCACACCATTGCTAAAGCTTAGGACATTCTGGCCAATATAGAAATCCACTTAAAGGAGAAGACTGTTGTATTAAAGTTATTTGAAGGTTGTATTCCCCCCCCTCCAACCCACCCAATTAGAAAGTTAAATAATGTTACTCCAATAATGCTTTGCTTTTTGGATGGTACCACACCATTATTTTGCAATCAAACTAAGTTTAAACTGAAATGATACCCAAAAGGAATTACCCTGAAAAGCAGGTAGTATAGACATCTTTTGGTGTGGAAACTGCCAAAATTAGGGGCGGAGCAGTCCAATGGGCATTAAAATTGTTAAGCATTTCTAGTCACCAGTCCCTTTTTGCAAAACAAGCTTGTCCCTGCCCCTTTGACTTGACCAGAATGGGAAACCAACATACCGTCAAGTTCTGAAGGGTCACTACAGGGGCTCTGAAGACCAGCTTCATTTGAAGGCAGGAAATGCATTGGTAGCGATAAATGGGGGAGGACTTACTCCAAAAGCAGTGCCGAAACCCTGCACAGAAATGCTAGGCAAAAAAAAAAAACTGCGCCAATGAATTGGACCTAGGCCTTTTCTCACTCTTTTAGGATTTTCAAACTTATGTGGTTTTTCCACTGGTTTTAAATTTGCTTGTAGCTCCGTCTTGTACCCCTCCCCCTCTGACCTCCCTCCTACCGTATGGTGCTCTCTGCCTCCCCTATCTTTTTAAACTGTTTCTCTATTGACTATCCTGCTCTCCTCACTAAGTCTGGTAGGAAAAAGTTTAAAAGGGCATCCTGGTCTCCAACCCAGGCCTCCCCATCACTGACACCTACATCAGTGCCTCCTCCAAGGAAACTCACCGACATCCTCTTGGTTGTTCCTTCACCTGATCTATGGACCCCCCATATGGTCTCTGTGCTCTCTCCTTTCTCCTCCTCTCCCATTAATGGTGGCACCCGTTGGTACGCCCTCCTGGCCTCCTTCCTATCCTCTAAGGTCATCATTAATGTCTACTCTAATGGGACCGTCTTGGTCCAAGGTCCTCAGGCCAACCTTCATCTCTTTGATAGACGCTTTCCACGCCTTATCAACTTCCTTTCTTCTCCTGCTGTCCCCTCACCTCGGCTACCTTGCCTTCTTCCTCCCTCTCTGCCCTCTCTCGGGCGCACTCCACACTTCCGCAGGGTGTACTTCTGACTTGTACCCCTCCCCGGAAGTCTTTCAAGGGGGGCAACCTTCTCCACATTGCCACTCTGAACTTCCGCTCAGCTGTCAAACATTCCTCTGACATCTGCCGCCTTCTTGAAGAACTTGACCTAGATGTCCGCAGCCTCACTGAGACATGGTTTACAGCCAGCTCTCACCAGCTATGACACTCCTACCTGATGGCTACAAGATCCTCTGCGCCCAGGCCCAACCACTCTGGTGGTGGCGTAGCCCTCATCTTCCTGAGTGGATTCCTGCCTCTGTCATTCCTATGCAGGTCTACTCTTTTGAATGCCTCGTCTGCAGGCTCTCTCGCCAAGCCATTCCCTTACTGTGGCTACTATCTATCGGCCACCTGGTCAGATCTCTCCCTTCCTCTGAGTGGGCTGACCTCTCCTCACTCCTGGCCTCAACCACTCCTTCTTGGAGACTTCAACATCCACCTGGATGCTTCCTGTCCCCCCCCCCCCTTTCGTGACCTCTGCTACTCACTCACCATTCTCCCCTCTGGCCCGACTCATTCTGCAGGGCACACTCGATGTTCTGATCTCTTCAGACATTCCCCTCTCGATCACTTTCCCCTCTCCTCCCACCTCACCTTCCCCACCCCTCAGGCAAAGCCACCATCACTGCCACCCTCCTCGGTCATCTGACCCATGAAGCGCGTGTCAGTTGAGGCTTTTGCCGCCACCTTCTCACCCCCCCCCCACCCCCTTTGGCTGACTCCCACCCTGCACAGCCCTCTCCACTCTGCTGTATCGGATACTCTGGATATCCTTGCCCCTGTCATGAGAATCCGCCTGAAGCCCAAAGCCAAATATAACTCCTGGTATGACTCGGATCTCGTCACCCTAAAACGCAAGTGCAGGGTGGCCGAGAGGAAATGGCGTGCTTCGTGTTCATCCTCTGACAAACTGGCCTGCCGCCTGCTCCAAAGGCAATACCGGCTCTCCGTTCTCACCAAGAAGAGAGCCCTTATCCAAGCCCACATCTTTGCGGCATCTAACAATTCGGCGGAATTCTTTAAAATCTGCAAGGAACTGGCCAACCCTGCTGCAGTGTCTACCTCGCCTGTCCCCACGGCACTGGCCTCTCACTTCATTTAAAAAACTCAGGACATCCTGTCCTCTCACCTCCCTCCCTCTATTCCTCCTCTGGCCCTTCCGCATCCACCACTCCCTCCTCTGCCCCCCCCCCCCCCGTTTTCTGCTGACTAGGTTTCCAGACAAGTCCGATCTATGAAAGTCTTGTCAAAACAGGTTCACCCCGGTTCCTCCAAAACTATCAAGGACCACATTGACTCCCTGGCCAACTTCTGCAATCACTCCTTTGCCTCTGGAGTCTTCCCCTCCCCCCTTAAGCACTCCCATGTGCACCCTCTTCTGACCCCTCCTGCCCGGCTAACCATCGCCCAATCTCATCACTCCCTTCCTGGGCAAGCTCCTGGAGAAACTGGCCATCTCCCAGCTTAATCTTCATGCTGAATCTGATGGTAGTCTTCATGACCATCAGTCTGGCTTCAGAGCTGCCAGAAGCACGGAAACTGGTCTCCTGAACATCCGTGAAGACTTGCCCTCCAACCTTGACTCCAACACCCCGTGTGTTCTCATTTTGCTCGATCTCTCTTCTGCCTTTGATACCGTCAACCCCATCCTGCTCAACCGTCTCTGTGATAACCCGGGTATCACTGGTCAGGCCCTGGCGTGGCTGACCTCTCCTCTCCAATCGACCCTCCCAGGTCCAACTGGGGTCCTTCATCTCTGACATCTTTTTCTCTACCTGTGGTGTGCCCCAGGGATCTAACCTCTCTTCATGGCTGTTCAACCATTATCTGGCACTCCCTGCCCACCGCATTGCTGCTCTCTGCCCCAACTTTCAGTGCTCATCTCCGACTGTCTGCTATCCAGAGCCTTAATGCCAGCAAGACAGATTCTACTCATCTGCACACCCACTCCCTCCTTCCCTGCAGCTCTCTGGCCGGCCTCTCTTGGCCCTCTTCCTGCTCCTACCTGCAAGGCAAAAAACCTCTGGGTCATCTTCGACTCTACACTCCTTCTCTCCTCACATTTCTGATGTCTCCAAGAAGTCACACTACCAGCTGCACCTCCTCAGAGGTATTCTTCCTTTCCTCTCCTTCCCCCAGAAGCTCACTGTCTCCAGAGCTGGACTACTGTAACAGCCTTTATCTAAATCTTCCTGCCTCTACTCTACGCCCTCTTCAACTCATCCAGAACAGGACTGTGAGACTTGTCCTTGGCCTCAATCCCAGGGATCGTATCTCTCCAGGACTGAAATCTCTACACTGGCTCCCCTGGCTGCGAGGATCAAGTTCAAAACCCTCTGCATTGTACACAAGGCCTTCTGGGGCCAAAATACCTTCAACTCTCTCTTCCTAGATATCTTCCTTCTCGAGCTCTTCGCTCATCCGCCTCCAACTCCCTCAGGGTCAGCCGCTTCTCCAAACAACGATTTGGGGGTAGATATCTCTCCGCGACAGGGGCCTCCCTCTGGAACAGCCTTCCTGCCTCCCTGAAACTTGAGAACCATCTCCGGTTCCGGAAGCACCTCAAAACCTTCGTCTTAGCTTCTGCTTTCGCTCCCCTGATAAATTCCTGACTGAAATTGCACTGAATCTGCAACTGGGCCACTCTCACCGATCTCGGTCCCTGGCCCTGCCACTCTCCCCCTGCACTGCCTCCCTGGCAACCCCTGAACTGCAGGACTGTCTCTGTGCCCCTACAGCCCCCCCAGCACTTATTCTGCACTTAACTTACACTTGCCACCAGCTGGCTCTTATTGATATTGTTATTCACTACCCATGTACTGCACTTTTCCCTTCCCCTCCACCCATGCACTTGCGCGATCTGAATGACACCAGGCCTAGTAGGATCGTTGTCTGTTCTTCCCCCCCACTACCTGCCTCGTGAGTCTTGAGGCACTTGTGTATAGGCGCGTTACAAATAACATCATATTGGAACCTGACAAATACAGCTTCAAGGTTGGCACCTGCGTTTATATATATTTTTTTCTCTTACTGCTTTATTCTCTGTTTTCTCCTCTCCGTCTCTTCCCGCCCTCCTTTACTTTTTCCATGCACTACATCTACCAGAATTGTCCCTGGACCTAGTATGATAGCAACAAATGTTTGACTCTCCCCCGCCGTTTACCCCCCCACCCCATTTCCGGCTCTACCAGAAATGTTGCCAGGCTAGTATGGTGGTCACCTGCCCGTTTCCCATTTCCTTCCCATCTGTGTTTTAGCTCTTGCACTATCTGAAGTGTCATCAGGCCGAGTAGGACAGTTAATTTCACATGCTTGTTCATGGCCTGCAAGAATGTCATTGTATTTTCCCTTGTCCCCTCCCTTGCTGTGAAACGCTTTGAAACACATTGTGTATAGGCACTATATAAATAAACTATAATATCGATCTGAGTGCTCATACATTGCTGCAACTGAGTTTCCACCAGGCTGCCAAACTACTGAACGAGTATGTGGCAGTTGTAACACTGCCATCCACGTTTCACACTAAATAAAATCCCTGTTGGAGTTAGTTTACCACTTGGTTGGACCACAGAATTCAGGAGAAAAAAAATCTAAAGCCAAGCAGTGAAAGGCTACAGTGTTGTGGAACCACATATGGTTGAAAGATACAAAAACAATCAACTGAAATTCCAAACTCACATCTTGAAAAGTTCCTCTTCATCTTCTTCGAGTGTTTTGATGTCTTGCTCTGGCAAGGAAACAATTGGCTCGAACTGGGGGTCGTGGTTGGAGTCATCTGCAGTGTCATTAAGTATTTCCGGCTCAGATGGTGCTTCCTGGAAGGCAAAAGTAGGTAATTTAGTGAGTTCTTGTGGTATTACCAGAATTGCATCCCCCATTGACCCCCCTCCCACTGATCCGGAATCTGACCTTTTGTTGTGTCTGCGCCCTGAGGCCCATGGGCATGTGACATGATTTTTTTTTTAAAACGCCCATGTCAAGCACACCCAAATCCGCCTTTCTTGATTTAATTGAAGTAACCCACCTATACAACAACTCAAAGTGTTGGACAAAATAAAGTGCTGGAACAGTGTTTTCGGCGACATCTTGCATGCATTTGCATTCTGTATAGGTCATCACAGGTCAAGGGAGCATTTGGGGGGCGGGGTTCATAATACCAGAAATTCCTAAAGTAGTTTTACAAGGAGAAATTTGAAAGCAAAGCGAATAGCAATTTAACCGAATTACATGCGTACACGCTTAATTTCAGAAAACACGAACAAAAATACATTAAGCTGAAATTGTTTCAAAAAATGGTTCTCACAGTCAATGACACCACTGAACACGCTATAGTAAATCTAGTGATTCGGCAATATGGGCACTTGCAGGTGGAGCTGCGAACCGGGAATGTTAGTCATTGGGCGCTAAACACGGTACTTACCCACGTTTAGAGCAAAGCGCCAAGTCAGCAAGACGAACTAAGGGATAGGGTCAAGGGGAAGGGGCGCCCAGGCCAGTCAACCCACGTCGCGCGTTGACGTCGAGCTACAAGAAAGTAAAGCTATATCCCTATTAATTGGCGCTGACCAATGTATACGCCTCAGTAAACCTTCACAATCTGCAGAGAGATGGCTGGATTATCTTGCTGACCCCTGTTAACGCACTACTGTTACTTACCCTTTGCTTCAAAGTAGCCCTCTACATCAGACCCCCAAAACGTCTGCAGACAGCAGATCTGACCGCCACCAACAAGGCAATCAGCACATACAGAAAGACCCCTCCAGATGTCTTTACGACACCCCTTCAACCACATAGCATACATGCCCCGCCTCCCGCTAAACAGCAGCCAATGTGCTCCCAGCCACCTGCAGCACAACGCCGCTTGTGATACTTTTAGTATGCCACCTATGGCCTCCAAACATCCACCAACAAGAAAAGCAAGCGCCAATGGACTATTAGGCGGAGCCATGCACCCGCTATTCACGAACAGGCCACCATGACAAGGAACGCAGCGCATCAGAGGGGGAGGTTAACAGGCCCGGGAAAAAAAAGTGGACACCAAAACAGGGAATGCAGACATAGCCCAGCCTAATACAGCCTATCAGGGTTTGCTGAGCAGGAGCAAAAACCAACTCCTGTGCATCACCCATACCCGGAGCTACCGCCGGAGAACCAGGTGCGAGTGCACAAGGCACCGCAAATTCACTTCCATGGACAAATGTAAGGTGCCCATTAAATATGTTTAAATGTATACTTTATGCGTCCTATTGATCAAATACTCAAGTTGTTAATGTGGCATGTTTGCAAGTTGGTCTGGAGAGCCAGAAGTGGCGCCTGGTATTGATGGCAATACTACTACGCTCCAAGTAGGAACTAAATGGCTCCAAGCAATTCCAATCCCTGCCCCGTGTCCCTCTATTCACCAGCAGCAAGTGGCAATCTCTTATTTTACAATGTTTAAGACTTTCTTGTGGCGTGGTTAACAGGTTGGTGGAGACGGTGGTTAATGGGGACATAAGGCCCCAACTGCTTTCTGGAAACTAGGCCAAGGAGGGTAGCAGGCAGAGTTTGCCTGCCAAACAAGTAATAGTTATGGTCCCACCCGATTTAGAAATTCTAGGGATAAATATAAGATTTTTGCTCCTCGACTCTGGAATGGCCAGCAATAAGAAACCAGGCCATAGGAGGGATAGTGCCGTATATACCATTCTAAAGTGCACACAGGCCTGTAGAGAAGTTGGCCAAGACATCACCCGAGACTAATCTAAAGGACTGAAGTGCTTATGTTGGATGCAAGGCAAATCTGCAAAGAAAGCCATTAGCTCCACCAATGCTCGACAATGCTGTTCTTTAGTGGCCAGAGGATTTGGGACCGTTTAGCCACACGCTCCTTCAGCGGCCACGTTTCGATAAGCCAAGGGGAAACCAATTCTTCACTGACGCAGCCTTGGTAGAGGTACATTTCAGATTGGCTGCTGCCACCCAGCACTCCGACAACACCAGTGTGCAAAGTTGGGTACAAATGGCGTATTTGTTAATTTCCACGTTTTGAGGGAAGAACCCTGAAGAACCACATAGCGATTAAGAGCTTAAGGAAAGGAACACTGGAAGTGAGAGCGGAATGTGAGAAAAGAGTGGAAGGTCTCAAGCGAAAAAAACGACTGACTGGTTTTCTTTTGATCTGAAAACCAGCATTGTAAAGGTCTTTCTATTAAGACATTTAAAATGCGGTTGCCCCATTTTACATGTTGGGGAGAGGGGGTCCACCCACAGTTCCATCTTCCCATCCCCCCATCCCCAAAACCAAAACACATGCACACACAAACAAGCACCCCCACCTCTCAAGCCCATCCCCTCAACACAGACACGTTCTCCTGGTCTGGCGCTTCCAGGTCCTGATCTCTGCGCGCACTCGTGTGCAGCGGGGGCCCGACAGTTGGATCTAGAAAGACCGCCCAATGAGTCTTGAAAAGATTTTCACGTAGGACCGGTAGAGCCCACCTGAACAACATGACGTCAATCACGAAGGAGCAGATTCAATTTTAGAATTTACGCAATAGGGAACGGAGAATGGAACAAAAACTTGTGACAGCAGGGACTCAAAAAAGGACTTCAGCAGGAGCTGAAAGTACCACCTGGGTATCCAGTATTTTATGCAAAATTGTAGAAAAAGTTTCTCCCAAGCAACTAATTGTTGCCTCCTCGCGCTCTCCATTTATCAGCATCATTTGTTACAATCAGTATACCGACTCCGCTATTCAGCGCCTTATAGGCTAGAACTTGGTTAGTTTGACAATCACCAGGTGCTGCTTGTGAACCCCCCCCCCCAACCAACTGGCGCCATAAAGACATACCAATGTCCAAATAACCCTGGGTGTTGGGGGGACAGTATACAGGAGCATTTAAAGCATAATGATCATGTATAGTAGAACCACGTTTTTGGTATGCTCCATGTGATGCGCTAGCTCACAATTCCAGGAGGTAGCTTCTGCGCCCCAGGGAGTGCCTTCATCTCTGGCAGAAGGACGACGCAGATTGCTCACAAGATGCTGTTCACAGACACGAAGACAAATTGCACAGTACAATTTAAAGTCCTATAACAGGGCAGATTTAGCATTTCACCCATTGGAGGGTGTAAAATCCAGTACCATTCATGGGGCCAGGATAATAAACAGCTGAGGGGCGTGCCTGGTGTCATGAAGAGCAAATTAAAGACATATGCTCCACCCACAAGCTCAGCAAACTCAACTGGTGAGGTATAATCCTTGGTTGGTTGCCTGCTCCCTCCCCACCCCCAGACAACTGCTACACAACTCTGCAATTTAGCCAGATCATTCAAATAAGGACAACCAACATTAGATATTTTTAAGAGCAGGTAGGCGGTACGGGCAGCGGTGCTCAGGATGTGACCACGATGAGCGGCAGCTGTGCTCAAGATGTGACCACGATGAGCGAAGTGCTAGAGTGGAAGCCAGGGAAGCAAGGGACTGACAGGTTAGATGCAAGGGAAAAATGTAAGCTAGCAGGCAGACGAGTGGTGGGTTAAAAGATAACTCGCAGGCGAGGTTTTAGTTTGGTTTTGAACAAATCTGTGTTTAGAGATTGCAGTCGCGGAGGCAGAGCAGAGATTATGACATAGCTTATAGAGTTGGATAGAGGATAGATAGTGGCGTCTTTCTATGGATACATTTGAGAACCAGGAGAAGAAATATCAATAGGGCCCTGTTTCACAGCCATCCAGCCTGGTGATTGCACAAGAATCAGGTGTGAAGTGGGTAGTGAAGTTAATGATTTGGTCAAGGGGACAAATAGGCAGCGAGACCAAAGATTATGCTGGTACAATAGTCCAGTTTAGAGAAAACAAAAAAGGGATGCTTGGCAATGTTGAAAGGAAGAAGGTGCCTGATTTTCCAAATATTGAGAGGAGCCACTGTTGCATGGAGAAAGTGGAGGTGTGAACAAAGTCAGATGATGCTGAGTTTTCAAGCTCAAAAAAGATGGGGAGAGAGTCAGGTGGAAACTGGACAGGCAGAGGTAGACATAAGAGTGCATTTGGCAGGGAAGAAGAGCACCTCTGTTTTGGTACAGTACCAGTGAAAACCCATCCAATTTTTAATGGCAAGAGATATTTTAACATTTTTGAGGGATCAGATGAGTTCAGGAAAATACCTCATCCAATAAGAGTTGCAACGAGAACCCAAAGAAGATTAGTGCCCCAAGAGCAGAAGTGTAGAGTGTAAGAGGAGCAAGCCCAAGACAGAGCTTTGTAGAATACCAAGTATACTCGTGGCTCCTGCACACAAAACTGACATGGTAGGATTCAAACCAGGCAAATGCTTAATCGCGAACCCCTAAAAGTATTAAGGAGGTAAGGGCAAGGATAATTAGGATACAAGATAGGTTGCAGTGCTTAGCAGAGGTAATGTAGTTGGACACATTCATGAGAGCAGTTTCTGTTTAGTGACAGAAGCGGAAACCTGCCTGTAGGGGGTGGGTCTCAAAGGTTGTGGATGTCTACGAAATTTGAACAACCCTTTCGAGCACTTTAGAGTCTTGTGGAAAGAGAGATACAGGACAAAAGTTAGTCAGCAGGTTCATTTTTTAAACATGGAATGAAACTGGCAGTTTTAAAACAGAGGGAAAGCAAACAGTCAAGGGACAGGTTGAAGAGTTCAGCAAGGTGAGCAGACACTACAGGGGCAATAGGGTGGACTAGCTGAGGAGCAAGAGGGTCTTATGGGGCCCAAGAGGGGTTAAGCCTTCATCAGTGGATGCCACACTCCTGCCTACGGACTTGCTCCCATGACAAGTTTCTTCTAGTCCACAAAGCCATCAACGGCCTTGCTCCTTACTTAGTATGTTGCTGACCATGTACTCCCTACCTGAGGCCCCCTGTACTCAACCTCATTGTCCCATACCCCAGGTGCCCGGCTTCTAGCCTTAATTCACAGCTGCTGCCCATTACAAAGCCAGCCCAACTGCACCCCTTCAAAGCTCCGCTTAAAACTTCACCAAAGGCCCAAAATGAACCCACCACCCTATTGTGATTTTTCTGTACAATAACCTTTAGTTTGAAGCACTTGCCACCAACTTTGCGTGGCAAAATTGGTTTGACTCTCAAGTTGCTTTCAGCTTCCAAGTAACGCCCCGGCCACACGTAAACTTTTCATTGCAGGTCATTTCTGATCTAAAATGAAATGCAGCCCTTCAATAAATAACTGCGATCACACGAAAACTAATGGGGGGAGGGGGAATAGAACTGACCTTAATCCCATGGACCCCTTACCAACCAACCGCCCCTCGTGGCGGGGCACGCCCCGATTCCTATTAATGTCCCCCCCCAAAGCTCTCCGAATCCGAGGCACGCGACCATAACTACCGTTCACGCAAGGAGTGGCCCCACCCGCGTTACCCCCGGGCCTAGATACGAACCCCTGCCTGCGCTCGAGCGCCGCGCGCCCCCGGAGACAAACGACACGGGGCGCGCGGAAAAATTTGAAAATTAACAGAAAAGGGACGTCTAAGTGGCAGTAGTCGTAACAATAACGGTTAAAAGGATTGGGGAGCAGGCCCCCGGAGCAGCAAGGCGAGGAGGAATTTACACCCGCCCATCCATCCCTCCCCTCTCGGTTCTTTCGACCGGCATGATGCCCCTCTCCCAGAGAAGCGGCGGTTTGGGTGGCTAGGAGCCGACACGCGACGTGCCTCACCTGGACGTCCGCCATTGGATGGAGGATGGCGACGGATAGCGCACGGCACGGGTTCTTCTCCTAGCTTTCCCTCTGGCCGCTTTCGCGCTGCTTTTTTTTTCCCTTTTACCTAGTTCCGACGCCGAGTACGTCATCAACCGGCAACTACGCGCGCAGAACATCAAATGCGCTATAGTACGCACCCCGCACTGCGCATGTCCCGGGTCGTCGCCATGTTAGGAGCAGGCCTGAACACACATCGGTGGAATTTGCCTGACTGAAAAATGGCTCAAACGCCGCGAGTGGCAGCGCCACGGGGCTGCGTAGTTCATAAAAAAAATACCTCTCTGAAATGGCGGCTGCGGGTACTGCGTCACCAATCACGTCCATGGGCAGCCATATGGCGATGGTGCGCATGCGCTCTGCTCGGCTGACATTTCAGACATGGCTGCCTACTTGTGAGCATCCAAGGAGTGGCAGGTAAGGCTGCTGCACGTCGCGTGGGTCTCCAGTCGAGAAGAAAACAATACCGCCCTGCAGGCTGCCTGCCTGGTGCATGGGTTTACCGCATGCCGAAGAATGACAGGGTGCCTTGAATGCAATTTGAATCACCCACCCTAAACCCCTGGACTAAATTATTTATGGTACATAAATAAAGCGGAGACACAGAGTGATGATTCATGGAGTGCCCTTGTTTCACGTCGGGTTTCAATATGTCGTTTTTGCGGTGTTTAAGGTATATGTATGGCTGTGTGGTGGGCCAGTTCTGCAGCAGCAGTGAAGAGATAGCAGCATGCTCGATGCTTCCTTTGCTACTCTCGCTTTCACCTGACCCCCTCTCCCCCTCCCCTCCCTCCACGAAACCTGTGAACACTACACAAGTGACAGCTACCTAGTTTAGTGGCAGGTCAAGTGCTGCAGCTGCTTTAATTTGGAGGTGGTCTGTAATTCTCAAACCAGTTGCAGGAACTGGTTCATACCATCAAGCTTTCCCTTTCTGCTAATGGGACAGTTAAGTTATATCATGCATAATTGCATTGGCACGCTTAATGTGACCACAACCGCAAGTTATATTTTTTTTTGCAATAGCCAGCTATTCCCCCCTCACTTCGTCCCATTTGATTAACTTGCAACAAAACGTTTTTTTTTCACTTTTCTTGCAATGGCACGTTATTGCTTGATCACATTTTCTTGCAGCTGCTTTTTTCCCCATTGTTGCTCCCCCTTTTTCTCTCCTTTTTTGATTCCTAGGCCTTATGCTCGGAGCCAGCCCTAGGATTTGCGGGGCCAAGTGTGACACATTAAGTGCCGGCCCCTTCATTTGCATGAATTCACATCACAGGATGATCACTACGTTTGTAGGCAGCAGCGGAAAAAATGTGTGTGTGTGTGTATATATGTGTGTGTGTATGTATATATATATATATATATATATATTTTAATAATAGTCACTTCTATTTGTTTTCCCCAGTCGGGGATTACAGGATTGGTAGATCGCCCACGTTACCAACAGCATATACTCCTGAAGGGTTGCAAGGGGGGCAGGCCTGCACTGTTGGTTGGGGCTGCTGATCACCCCAACATGTGTTGGGGCTAGTTTGGGTGCTGTCAGTCTATTTATATTCTGGTGAAGCTTCAGTGTTCCAAGCAGTTAACACTGAGATAGAGACTGGTTTCAGATGTGAAGAAGAGTTATCTACAGATATATGTACCCAAAAATAGATAGACAACACTTAGTAATTAGCTCTATAAGTGCACACCGGGGGTCCGCTCATATCCAGACCCTTCAGTATTGTATTCATGAGTTGCCAGAAGGTTTTTGGGTGCTCCATGAAGGCCAAAAGGAAGTACCGTAAATTGGTGTAGTCCGGAAGGTGCTGCAAAGGCCGTTTTTTCCGTGTCTTCGGGATGTATGGGAATCTGGCAGTATCCTTTGAAAGATCTACAGTAGTCAATATTTAGATTTTCCTAGCTTGTCTAAGGGTCCTCGATTCTAGGCATAGGGTATGCAACAAACTTTGGAGTTCTCATTAAGTATACAAAAGTCCATACAGAACCGGGAGCAGCCATCAGGCTTGGGGACTAGAACAATGGGAGAGCACAATTGGCTGTGGGATGGCTTGATCACCTCCATTCGTAACATAGACTGTACCTCCTGATTCACCGTCTGTAGGCAAGTTCCCAGGATCCTGTAGGCACGTAACCTGACGGTAGTCCCAGGGGTTGTCTCGATACGGTGGAAAGTTTTGGTTGATTGGCCTGGTAACGAGCAGAAACACTGTGGAGAACTATCTTAAGTGTTTCCGTTCTGTTCGTTCTTGAGATCGTAGGTCGGGATTAATGTGTAACGCCTTATTTCTGACATGCTCCCAGCTCTGGGGTATGTCCTCGGTGGGTACTTCCTATGTGTTGATCAAGGCGACTGTAGTTGGGGGGGGGGATGGAGGGAGGGGGGGGGGTTCTATCTATTTTTTAGACATCTAGCATTTTTTTTTTTTTTTGACTGGTTGACGTGATCGATGTGGACTTGTACCTTCCGGACCTTCTGGCATACCTTATAGGTGACCGGGCCAATGACATCCTCAATGATATGGCCCTCTCCTTGCTGCCAGAATTTTATTCTCCATCGGGAGGCGTACCAGCATTTGTTCTCCTATGTGGAACGTTTGCACCCAGGTGCCTAGATTTTCTAGCACTGTTCGTGCCTCCCCTGGACTCGTTGGAGAAGGGTCTGAGCGATTTTTTAAATATTTTTTTGTTTTGTTTTTAAATTTTTTTTCATTTCTCCACTCTCTCTCACATAATCCGTCAAGGTGATTTCTTGTTGAGGTTGTTCTTTCCTCCCTTCCTTCAAATATCTAGTAGAGTTCATACTTGTGGCCTTCAAAACAAGAGTTTGAATGGTGAAAACCCCGTCGAGAACTGGGTGTGTTCCTGAGTGTCATGAGTATCCAGGTTATCAGCCTGTCCCAAGTCCTTTCTTCGGGTTTCAGTCTTTCGTAACATTTGCTTGATGGTTTGGTTATATCGTTCCACCATCCCTAGCGATGGTAAACGGCAGTTCTCAATTGTTCTATGCATAGAGTTCCGCAGACTTGTTTGAGGATGGCTGACATTAAATTTGTACTGTGGTCTGTTATGATTTCCTTCGGTATGCCAACTCTGATAATGGGGACCAGGATGTTGCAGATCTGCTGGGCGTTGATGCTCCTCAGGGGAAAAGCTTCTGGATAGCGTGTATCGTAATCCACAATCACTAAGTATTTGTGGCCTCTGCTTGTGGGATCTAGGGGTCTCACAATGTCCATTCCGATTCGGTGGAAGGGTTTGAGAATCAAGGGCATGGGTTGCTGAGGGGCCTTCGGGATGTTGGGTTTGTTCTTCTTTTGGCATTCTGCACACAGTTGACAGAACCTGGCGACTTGTCCATACACCCCTGGCCAGAAGAATCTTCCCAATATCTTCTGTCATTTTTTTGGCTCCCAAGTGTGCCTCTCCAACTTGCACATGTGCCACTTCACAGTACGGTCTGTCGATATTTATTGGGCACTACTAGCTGCTGTACCCATTCTTCACTGGATTTCTGGATCACTCTATAGTACAAGCCTTTTTTGTTTTTTTATAAAGTAGGGGCCTTCACCTCTTTGTAAGTCTTCCGTGGCTGCTCTAACATTACTCAATATTGGGTCTTGTTAATGTTAATGTTAAAGGTCATTTGTACCGCGCACTATCACCACCGAAGTGGTCCCCTGGCGCTCTGGCGGCTCTGAAAAGGGGAGGAGGGGGGGGGTGGGTTAGTAGGAATAAGCTGGAAAAGTGCAAGAGAGCAGTGATGTGCTGTTGGCAGCCTCAGCCCGGTGGGTCCGTCGGCCGGGCTTGGGGTGTTTTATGGTCCGTAGTCGTCGTGTGCTGTTGTGCAAGTCTATGTGTGGTTTGTTTTGTTGTTGCATTGTTGTGAAGTTTGTGCGGATTGCTGCGTTTAAGGCTTGTGGTTGTGTTTGGTTATAGTTTGAGAGGTGTATGCAGAGGGATGGAATTGTTAGTTGGTTGGTTAGTTGGCATTGCTGTCCTTGCAATTGTGGGATTCCATCTAGGTCCGGTACATGCTAACAGTCACATTTCTATCTAGATGTCGCGCAAGCTAGGTTCATAATTCTAAGTGTGGTGCATGCTAAGAGTCACATATGCTAATAGTCACATTTCTGAAATTCTATCTAGGTGTGGTATTTGCTAACAATCATATTTCTATTTAGATGCAACGCGGGCTAAGTTTGAGAATTCCGTCTAAGTGTGGCACATGCCAACAATCATGTTACTGCCTAGATTTGGCGCAAACTAAGCTTGAGAATTCCATCTAGGTGTGGCATATGCTAACAGTCACATTTCTGAAATCCCATCTAAGTGTGGCATATGTTCCTGAGCCAGCTGAAAACTGTTCCCCTGTTCGTTTAGTTTCCAGTCTACTGTTAGGGGGAGCATAGTTTGCTCGTGCCACCCTCTCTGGTTCTCTCTTCTCAGCCCTACTTTTCCTTTCCTTGGTGGGAGGAGAAGGGATTTTGTAATCATGAAAAGGTGCATGTACCAGCCACCCATGTTCAATTGTCTGAATCAGGCGAAGTAGGTTTGGCACATCAGAGTCCACTACTAGGGGTTCAGGTAGCAAAGGCAACACAGCGGCCCTCCAGTTTGTTTGTTCTCATGCCAATTTAACTTGGATTTCTTTCGTGATGTACCTCTTCACATCCCCGTGCACATATCTGATAGGAGTGCTCAAGCCCATCTCAGAAGTATCCCCTACCAGTTCTGTGCTGAACGCTGTCTGGAAACTTCCGGAATCAATCATGGCTCTTGTGGGGCGTCCATCCACTTTGGCTTCACAAGTGTACTCGTAGGGTGATTTGTTAGATTTCTACATCATTTTCTTCTTTGGGTACACTGAAAACTTCGATATCCATAGGTTCCACTCTCTTTCTTTTTGGGCATAGTCAGGCTAAGTGGCCCCATTCTCCACATTCGAAACATTGGGGACCTCTTGGCCCCATCCCTGGAGCCCGGTACAGTGTATTTCCCTCCATTCATGGTCGCATCCAGAGTCTTCCTACCTCCGGTCGTTAATTCGGGGAGGTTGGTCCAGCGTCCAACAGGGGTCTGGTCATGGGGGCAGCTAGTCCGCCTGTTTCTCTGCCTGGTTGGGTATATGTCACCAGCCTCCCCTGCCTTTTGATAGGTGGATGCTATGTTAACAGCCTTAGTCAGGCTGGTTCTATGATGTTGCCTCACCCAATGTTGGATTGGCAGGGTAAGAGCCTCAATACAATCCTTTCCGCCATCTCTTGGCTCGTGGTGGTGGGCGTCTGTAGCCAGTTGTTCCCCAATTCTTTTATTCTGTAGAACAATTGCCTGGGAGTTTCGTCCTGCAACAGTTTGGTCTCTAGGATTTTGATCCGGTAGGCTTCCTCATCACGTTTTATCTCTCAAGGACGGCCCTTTTCATATCCACATATGTTATGTCTCCTGTTGGATCGGCTGCCTGAACGCGCTTTGCATTTCTCTGGTCATCAATGGAGCAATATAGTGGCACCGTTGGTCTGGTGGCCATTGTGCATTGCGTGCTCCCCTTTCAAAGTTTACATAAAAATGGGCTGGATCTTCTCCCATGGTGTATTTCTGCAGGACCGTAGCCAGTACCTGCGTGTCTTTCCTTACTTTCGTTTTCTATCCAATGGGCCTGCTACTCCTGGATCGCCTGCTGAAATGCTTGTCTGTCCACCTGTGCTTGTTGACTCTGCGTTTTCAGTGCCTGTTACAGCTGCTGTTGTCCCTCACTTAGGGCCTTGATTAACGCTTCCATCGTCTTTCACCTGACCCCACCACTTGCTACCACTTTACTCAGAGTGTGGGAAATAAAGACAACTCTCTGGTTTGTTTCTGTCCTTAACACTTTCTATTCTTTCTTAATGCTCTTCAACCCCAAATCCTTTGGTAACGTTTTCATTCCCTTCCCTTCCCTTTTTAAGACCACCAAACCTAGAAAGGGAAAGGCTGGTATGGTGTCCACTGCGCGGGAACCTTGCTCTCCTTGTTGTTGTCAAACTACTCCCACAGGTCAGGAGGGTTAACGGGTGACAAAGAAAATGTTGCTGTGAAGGCCTATGTATTCCCTGGTTTACACAGGATCACTGAATGCATGAAAAGCAGGGTCTCAAAAAGTAAGCAGAATAGATTCTCCCCAACATTAAAGGATTATCAATCTCAAACTCTTTGTACTGACCTGCAGTCCATTGGGTTGGGGCTGCATGAAGCAATTGAGTACTGTGCACTAATGGAGAAAAGAATGTAACAAACCTGCAAGTTAGTCAGATAGGACTTGCAGTCTCATGAGCCAATTCTATCGAATAGAATTACTTTCTGTTGAAGAGCGTAGAGAGTCTCTAAAATGCTGCCAATCGGCATCTCCTGCCTTGACTAATCCAACTCCCTCTATCTCGGCATCCCAGCACGCAAGCTTGGGAAACTCCAACAAATTCAAAACTCAGCAGAAAGACTGCTCCTTGCCCTCTCGCACAAATAACATATCACCCCTGCCCTCGGAGTACTGCACTGGCTCCCTATCATCCTAAGAGCGACCTTCAATGTCATATGCATCACACACCGAGCCCCATAATAAAGGATGAGTTCCTACAGAAAAATATCCACTACCAACACCCCACAAACCTCAGAATGGGCTCGGCTCTCCTTTCTATTCCCCCTTACCACTCTAGAGTTGGCAGCTTGGTCTTCTCTATCCTAGATACTACCTATGCACATCTACTGCATCAAGGACTACCTTTCCACTAAAAAAGTCCTCAAAACCTGGCTATTTACAGCATTATCCTGAAACCTGTTCTTAACCTTTAAATTCCCAATCTGAGCATATGAACATTGTCCACCAGGCGGCTCCGGCCCTGCCTCGCAACACCTGGCGCGCCGGCCGTTATCGCGGCACCTAGACTGCACACAGTATCAAACACCAATCACGACCTTGGTTCCCTCAAGAACCACCAGCTAAAACGCAGGCCTTCATCTAGTTTTTCACACTGTAATGTTGCAGGATTGATTAGTCACTGCACCTGTTATGTAAGGGGAAAACGTGCAAATCGCACTGGTTGAGATGGAACACCACCACCATCGCTCTCAGAGTGGCATGTACTGCAGGGCATTATCATGGAATGAATTGTGTACTATGGCCAGGTGGTGGTTTCTCGTGCATTACTCTGGGAACAATCGAGAACAAGCCCGGAATCGCACTGAAGGACTTGAGGGATGGGCAGGTATCGTGCATGGATAGGGTGGGCCGCCCATGGTAAAAGTAACAATTGAGAAGGTTCAGTATACACCCAATATCTGGGTAGATTCGCCATTCTATCTGGGTAGGTTAGTAATGCTATCCACCTAGAAGAGCCTGTAAGTATAGCCCATGCTTTCCTACTTGCAATTTGTTAAAACGGTTAGCGACAGTCTATGCTTCATCACATCTGCAAGAATCAACAGAGGATGCCATTACCAGATGGGGGTCACATACAACAAATCACTACTGAATCTGTGTAGCTGTGCACCTTTAGCTCTGCCCCTGTACCCAAATTGGGCCCACCTCTAGAATTAGTAAGTGCGCCTTTTGTCAATAAAGCAAGTTTATTGTACAGATGGCCGGGAGGGGGCTTAGATGACATTTAAAAGTCACACTAACCCTGGTCTCCCTGAACCACACAAAGAACACACATTATATGCAGTTTGCAACAGTTAATATACTACCCCAGATACCGTTACAAAGGCACCCCCCCCCAAACATGATTGGTTGCCCTGTGCAGAGAAATCTAAAACGCACGCATTTCATTCGACACAGACAAATGACACAATCCCCAAAAACATACAATTACAAGGTTTGCGTTTCAACACAACCCTTCTCAAAACCTCTCCATGTTTGGTGACAGCTTTGCCTCTTAGTTACATAACAGCATTCCTATTAATGACTCACATGGGCCTTCCCTAAAAATACCGTGGCACATGAAGACGAGAGAAAGACACGTAGATTCCCTTTTGACCTATTGGTGTTTGCTAACCGCATTGCACAAACCTGTCTGTGTCCGATTTTGTATGACTACTGACCTTTCCTATTCACATGAGATCCGCCCACTTTCTGACACAATGAACACAATTGAAGATCACCACGGCGACTAGCGCGGGTAGTCTTGATTCTATTATAGACACGGAGGCGAGCATTATGCTTAAACTCTTTATTGCTACTTCCCATAGCAGCCAATAATTTAAAACTGTAAACTTCAAAATCCAAAGTTTTTTTCTGTTTTGCGAAAAACACAACTTCAAAATAGAAAGAAAACCGTCCATATGACTAGATCCTCAAAAAAATACAAGTCCCAACGACCCTGGAAAGTACTTGTAGTTTCAAATCTCCTCCAAAACACCAATCCGCTGCAGAGACAGTCCCTATCTCACTTCCTGTCCCAGACTCTTCCTCTTTCTTTGATTCGATAACCAAACTGCAAACTCCTGAAACGTAACTGGATTTGTTATCACCAAGTCTCTCAAACTCCATGAACTTCTCTCTCCCGAGGCACCTTCTTCTCAACTATTCTTGTTATCTTCCCCTAGAATCAAATCAGAGATACACAATTAGGGCAGGAGTATGCGTTCTCTAGTCACCAGACTACAAGAAATTAACAAGATTGATAACTTCATATTCTTACTTTACATCATCAACAGTATCAAGGTAATTACTGTACTTCATCATTCACCTTCCCCACGTACAAGGGCGGGAATAATGCTTGCCTCTGTGTCTTCCGCCCTAATCGCCTTGGTAATCTTCATTCTATGACAAGACCGGAGGCGAGCATTATACTTGTTCAAAGCTCTCCAACACCATCTTGGCCAAAGAATCTACTGGTTTGAAATAGAAGGTCCTAAACGTAGATTCTGAAGACCAATCTGCTGCTTTCAAAATATCACGCAAAGACACACCAGCCGCAAATGCTCTGGAAGCCATCGCACCTCTCACTGAGTCGGCCCCAACATAGTTAAGTCAACACCAGCCCAGCACATGACTTCCCACACCCACCTAGAAATGGTGGCTGACGCTACAGCTTGAAAAGGCTTCCTACAAGCTATAAGCAACTGTCCCACCCCAGCAGGTCTCACACCCTCTGTGACTTTCATACTTCTTAATACAACGCGCCACACACAACTTGGATATGATATAATCGAAGAAGCACTCTTAGTCCTCTGCGCAATCTGAAACACTACTGCCTCTGGATAGAAAATCTTTCTGTCCACTTCCAAGGCTTTCAGATCAGAAACCCTTCTACATGGCACTAAACACAACAGCATCGCCAACTTTCCTGACAAACGCTTAGCCGTCAAACGATTGTTGTCCGGCCACTGCTTAAACAGACGGAAAACTTTCTCAGCGTCCCACATGACTGCGTATTTGGGAACGGGCTCTCTCCTAATCTTCACTCCTCCAAAAAGCCGCACTACCGCTGGATGCTCCCCGATAGGACGACCCTCGTATCTATCATGTCCCGCCGAAATCGCAGATCTATACACACCGAACGTCCTGAACGCTTTACCACTTGCCGCCATTTCCGCCAGAAAGTTAAGCACCTGCACTATAGAAGCCGAAATGAGATCAACACATTGCAATTCACACCATCCTGTCCATTTCTCCCAAGCGGAATCATAGCTTCTAAGGGTAGAGGGGGCCCATGAGTCTCTGATGCAATCTGCAGCTTCTCTCGAGAGGCCTGGCAGATCCCATCTCTTCCTGAAATCCTGCAGGCTAACCACTGCAACTCTCCCGTCTGAACCAAGGGATGTCTCAGACCCGACGGGTCGCAAAGTAGGTCCGCTTCCCACGGAATCAATCTCGGAAGTTCCATCAGAGTCGGAAACCAAGCTCGAGACTTCCAGCACGGCGTCACTATGATTACCTCTGCATGCTCCCGACGTACCTTCGCCATGGTCCTCATCATTATGAAAGGAGGAAACGCATAAAGCAGAGCACCCTTCCAACTGTGTAAGAACACATCTGTCCCTAAAGCTTCTGGGTCCATCCTCCAGCTGTAAAATTTCTGAAGATGCGTATTCGGTCTGGAGGCGAACGGGTCTATCTCCATGGGCCCCCATAGTTCCCCAATCTGCTTGAATACCCTCCCCTGTAACCTCCAGTCGCTGGAGTCCATCAGGTACCTGGAGTTCCAGTCCGCTACTGAATTCTGGACTCCTGGGAGATACTCCGCGGTTATAACTAACTTCCTCTGCAGACAATAATGCCAAAAGACCTTCGCTATCTCCGCTAGAACTCTCGATTTTGTACCTCCCAACTTGTTTATATAGCTCACTGCTGATATATTGTCCATTCTCAATAGAATGCAACAATTTGCCTTGTCCTTCGCTAGAGTTCTCGCCGCACATGACCCTGCCAGTAACTCTAGACAATTTGTGTAGTTTCAATTCCTCTTCTGACCATCGACCCCCTGTCTGTGTCTGACCACACCTGGCACCCCAGCCAGTTCTGCTCGCATCCGACTCTATAGCGATCTCCTGCATGTCTCCGAAGATGGCTCTGCCATTCCATGCTTCCATATTCTGAAGCCACCAACGCAACTCTACTCTTCCTTCCTCGTCTAGCGGAACTAACTAGTGATATTGTACACCCTCTCGCAGGTGTTTGATCTTCAACCTCTGGAGCGCTCGATAATGTAGAGGCCTTGGAAATATTGCCTGAATAGAAGTTGTCAATAGCCCTACTATGCGCGCTAAACTTTGCAAAGATACAACCTCCTTCTAAAGTACTGACCTCAACTCCTTCTTTATACTTTTCAATTTCTGCTGTGGCAGTTCTAACGTGGCCTTCCTGGTGTCTACTACAAACCCCAGAAACTCCATTCTCTGTCTCGGATCGAGCTCCGATTTCTGCTGATTGATTAAGAATCCCAGGGAAGACAGTAGATTGCAGACCCTGCTGACCTGCTCCTTCAGAACCCTCTTGCTTTGGGCTAAGATCAAGACATCGTTTAAATACACAATAATTCTTATACCTCTGCCCATGATAGCTTCCGACACTGGCCTCATCACCTTCGTGAAAGCCCAGGGCGCTGAGGCTAGTCCGAAAGGTAGACATTCAAAGCACCAACTTCTCTTCCAAAAGAATCTGAGATAATCCCTGAACTCCTGTTGTATGGGAATGGTGAGATGGGTGTCTTTGAAATCTAGCCTCGCTAACCAGTCCCCTTTGAGAAGTAAATCTCTTAGAAGATTAATGCCTCCCATCTTGAAGTGCCGGTAGATCAACCACCTGTTCAGTTCCTTCAAGTTTATTACCGGCCTCGACTTCCCTTTCCTGTGGACTAGGAACATATTGCTGTAAAAACCGACAAACTCGTCTGAACACTCCTCTATGGCTCCTACCAGTGTGCACAACTCTCTCTCGAGTAACAACTCCTCCTCCCTGGACATTCTCATCCTGCACGGTAACTGTCCTGACGAGGCACACTCACAAACTCCAGTCCTAGCCCCACTACGGCCTGCAAGACCCGAGCATCACCTGATATCGCGCGCCACTTGTCTATGCACAATGCTGTACGCCCCCCATCCAACTCTGGGGTAGGTCCCTTCTTGTGGTCTTACCTCCGGCTGAACTGGGTTGTCGGAAATTTCCTCTGCCTCTTCTTCCACGAAAACGTCTCCCTCTGGCGGGGAAGAAAGCATCGGGCTGTCTGCTTTCCCAGTACTGCGACCTGGAAAACGACTGACCACGCGGCCCCTATTGCGGCCGGTCCCAGCGAAAACTCGCCTCGGAAAGATCTTGCGAATGGAGGATTGCGTTTTCTCCAGCGCAATGTGCGTCCCTACAAAACGGGACATTTCCTTGTCGAACCCCTCTCCAAACAAAAGACCTTTAGCGGCCTGGCCTGCCTCATAATTGGCGAGGTCCCCTAACTTGTTGTCGATCTTGATCAGCAAACTCTTTCTGCTCTCTGCTTAGAGGGCACTACTAGCGTTTCCGAGGAAGCAAACCGCCCTCTGCGCCCAGCTAGCGAGCGTACTCGGATCCACGGGAACGCTTGTGTCCCTGGCCCTCTCTGCCAGGTCCATAATCTTGGCGCGGGGACCAGCCATGTGCAAAACTTTGTCCTGGCAGGACTTCCAGGCGCAGTCAACGCCTCGTCTCACATCCTTCGTCGCCTTAGTAACGAAGGTAACAATTTTAGCATCTAGCTCCGGTGTGTCCATAACTTTATTAGGAAGCTCAGGCCTCGGACACTCTGCTCTCATCTGGAATCGCACCTCTCTCTAGAGGTTTGCGAATTCTGGCAGCCATATACTGGGCCACTCTAGGGGAAGGAACTCAGTCAGCGGACCTCGGATGTCTTATGCTATCCGGGTCAAACATGTCATCCAACTCTTCCCCTTCTTCAGTGTCTTGACACACTCTGCTTTCGCTGTCCATCTTGCCCCTTTCTCCGAGGATCTCCACGGCTGCCTCCTCTTCCTCCAGCAAGGATTCTCTACCTTCTTCGGCCTCCCCTGTGGCAAGGGGTCCGAGGTTTGGCACCGCCGTTTTACCCAGAAAGCTGCTTTCAACTTGTCAAACGGGTCGGCAACCTCTTGGGGCTTTAACTGCACCCCAGCTGTCTGACCCGGGGGGGGGGGGTTGGAAGAGTCAGGGCTCTTCCGGGTATTATCCACCCCCTTCCGTGCAGCTGCCCGCTTCTCTGGCGGGCCTTGAGATGTGCCCTCTCCAGGGCTGAGCTCTCTAGCTTGGCGCTTAGGGACTGAGGTCGTGAGAAGGGATTCTAGCGCCTCTAGGCGCTCCTGGATGGGTCTCGCCCCTTGAGATACCGCCAATGCCAGCGAATCTCCCAGCACTCTTTTGAAACTTAGACAGGTCCTTGTCTGCCTGCCACTCCTCCTCACTGTAATCTGGAGTAGAACTTGTCTCTTCCATCCTCACAGAGACTTACTCTTGCACTCCCAATATATAAACTATAAAAATGTTTTTTTTTTTTTTTAAATGGTCCCTTATCAGAAATAATCAAATGCATATAATATATATATATATATATATATATATATATATATATATATATATATATATATATATATATATATATTTTTTTATTTTTTTTTTTTATTTAAATTGTGCCTATGCCTTGCAGAGGGCAGTCGGGGCGAGAGCTCGCTGCACACAACCCCAGAAAGTCAATAATCTTAACCAAATTGGAGGTTCTGAGGACAGAAGGGCTTCCGAACGTCTCCGGTGCTGAAATCGCTATGAAAAAGCGATCTGCGTATGTGATGACGCTCGATCACGTGATCACTACACGCATCGCTGGTCCTTTCCTTCAATGTCGCACGATCGTCCGGCACCGAATTCTCGCACTCGGGAATACAAAGGAGCTATGTGGGGAAGCTCTGGTCGCCAGAAGCGAGCAAGATGACTCGCGGCCCCGGACTCCCTGCTTCTACCTCCTTCAAGAACGCGCCCGGCTGAGCTAATCCGTACTTTAACAGTAGGCTCACCTTACTCCGAGATACAACCAAATGTAACTTCAATAGCTTCAGATCACAATTCTTAACCCAACACTTCGCTATACCATGCCACAAGAACCATTAGAGAACACCACGAAAAAACATGACTTATCTTGGTGGAAGCAGCAAAGAAAGAGGAAGGAATCTGGGACAGGAAGTGAGATAGGGACTGTCTCTGCAGCGGATTACTGTTTTGGAGGAGATTTGAAACTACAAGGACTTTCCAGGGTCGTTGGGACTTCGTTTTTTGAGGATCTAGTCATATGGACTGTTTTCTTTCTATTTTGAAGTTGTTTTTCTCAAAACAGAAGAAAACTTTGGATTTTGAAGTTTACAGTTTTAAAATATTGGCTGCTATCGGAAGTAGCAATAAAGAGTTTAAGCATAATGCTCGCATCCGGTCTTGTCATAGAATCGCTCTCCTGAAATGTATTACTACTGTTCTGCGCAAGTGCTATGGGAGAAGCCACCTGTTCCAAATACCCCTGTGAGTTCACAATATGCCTATCCCTTACAACAATGTGCTCTCCTGTTTACCAGAGATCATATCTTCCCTTTGCCCTTCAGCACTTGAGCCATCTGCAAACTGACTGCAGCCACCCAGTTCACCAACATACAAAAACCCGTTCTCTGACTGCCGATGGCCCTTTGCCACGATTGCAAAAACATCCTAATTAATCCATAATACGAAGACCCAGGATAAACAAAGCAACCACGCTGCAAATATTGCACATCTTTTAATAAATTCAAAAAATACTTCCCATGCATGTATACCATTTATGCGTGCATTGTGTACCTATTATGATCTCCTCTCATGACCACCATTCATACAGCTAGACTCCACGTGCACATATTGATTGCCTGCTTCACCAGAGTGGGCAGGGGCCCTCCGTGTGACAATCGTTATGTTACTGCGCGCATACACAAAATAACACAAAGTAACCGAAACGTACACTTATCCCATTTACCATTAATATTATAATATTTGTAGCCATTTGTGAAAGTGACAGAAATTACGATGATGTGTGCACCCCCAGTCAGTTGTATGGCGTGCGTGAAGTACAAACGTTTCCAATTTCCCAACACCTTCTAGGTACATAGAACGCACCGCTCCTGTGGCCAGTGGTTTCAGACATGGCTACCCACACACATCCAAATACAATGACACGTTTGGTGGGTGAAGACGTATGCAAAATTTTGGCACGCCGAACACTGTCCCTAGCGCTCGGGCCATCTTCTGACTCCTTGCAGCATCCGTCCACATGCCTGACCGCCTGGGTTGCTCTCTACCGCAGCATGGCCAGCCCTGCTAAGCCTTATGTGGCCAAATGCGCGCACACACAATCTAATCTTACTCCATGACCTCCAACACTCTGGACTTCGGTCCCCGAGGGCCTTCTCAACACCAGTGCATTGACACTATAATAATGGTAAAAGGCGCTCTATAAATGACAAGTACAATACAGGATGCACACTTTTTTTTTTTTCTTCCGTTGATAACTCCTCTGTTTAGTGGGGGGTGTGAATCCTTCAGTTTACCCCATTTAATGTCTGCCTTGCCACCTAGAAAATATTTGGGGGTGGGGCCATGCAGCATCCTTGGCTGAAGATTCCTTAAACCAGATCCCAGGGTGCAGACCATCTTGGCCACAGCTAAGTCCACCTTGACGCTCACACTTGCACCAGCACTACTGACACTGGCGTTGAGCAGGATAGCTGCCTGACTTGCAAGAAGAGAATTGGAGAGTCCTCACAATAGTCCGTTGAACTCCAGTTACTGCTGACCAGGTATGCCAAATTTTCCCCAGTGAGGAAACCGAGTACATGGTAACTTTCACTTATTGTGGGCAGTATTTCATGTTTATTATTCCTTGGTTTGATGGCGTCCTGATTAAGTAGTACTGCTTGCTTGCTCTGTTTCTGCATTCTTGGTCACAAAGTGGGAAGTGTTTCACAGTGGTCAATTGTTTGCAGGAACACTTGAGCCTTCCTGGGATCTATTCACTAGGGAAAATAATCGAAAAGGCACAGCATAAAAATTACAACCAACTAACATTGCCCATTTTGGCAGAGAAACGTGCAATGCTGTCTGTAAAATAAAAATGATTTTGACTGTGTCCCACTGCATTAACATGCACGAATTTCTTTAACATATTTTTATATTTCCAGGTTTAAAGATAAAAATAGCAAGATGAATTCAGTGGAAGAAAATGGTTCAGGGAAAGCCGAACAGAATGAGAAATGTGATAATGTTTCATTAAAAGAAGATTCCAAACAGTGTGCAGGAAATGATCTAGTGCAACATGCGCCTACAAATAGTGGTGCTAGAGATCCAGAGAAGGATCAACGCAAACCATGTAGTAAAATTGACCCTGTGCAAGCAGAGCCCGAATATCTAAACAGTGATAAGACTATGAAAGAGGATTGCAAATCTAGTCCTGTTAATGTTGCTGTGACAGAAGAGGACGTAGCTGGAGCGGATAGTGATAATCTGGTGAAAGAGCTACAAAACGGTGGGGAGACAGATGGTGCTACAAATGGTTCTAGCATTTACAGGTACATCAAGGAAGATCTTTTCACATCTGAGATTTTTAAAGTTGAAATTCGGAACCTACCCAAGTACATTGGCTTCAACGATGTCAAGAAGTTCCTTGCCAAGTACGGGCTTAATCCTCACAAGATTAAGCTTTTTGGCAGGCAGACATTTGCCTTTGTGACTTTTAAAAGTCTGGAAGAGCGGGACAAGGCAATGAAAGTCCTGCATGGGGTCATGTGGAAGAACAGGAGTCTGAGTGTAATGCTCGCCAAACCAAAGGCAGACCCTATTGCCAAAAAAAGGAAGAAGGAACTGGAGGGGGTGGAACAGTCCGAGGCTAAGCGCCCAGCTGTGGCAGAGGCCGCTGATGAAGAGCCACTCAGTAAGCAGATTGCAAATGTGGTGACACCTCTCTGGAATGTGCCCTATGAAGAGCAGCTGAGGAGGAAAGAACAGGAGTGCCGGCAAGTGCTACACAAACTAACCGTGTAAGTTTTGACAAACGTTCTCTCTAATGGCTATCATCTCTATGCAATTTACATGTCTTCATGTCATGTTAGTGCCCCGTAAAGCCCGGACATGTATTCAGGTGGAGAGTTTTGGCAACAATTGGATATCTCCCTTTTTTTGCTTTCTGTAACTTTGTATTTTCTCTTTTTCATGTCTCAGGGTTTAAAATTACATTTTAAAAAGTTGCCTGTTACTCCTGACACTTTGGAGGGAAAACCGGCCTTGGAGATTTTTATTACCCTTTTCCTTCCTCTCCTTCATTGTTGCAAGTGTTTTTGTTAATGTGTTTAACCCCATAGTGGCAATTATGTATGTTCTTTTTGTATATGACTGCATAATAGCTCAGCAGTCAGGAACACACATTTATTTACGAATAAAGGAAAACCCTTCTCTGAGGAGTTCAATTCTCACATTCAAGTGTAGTCCTGAATAAAATCTTTTTGTTAGGAGTGATTAAAATCTTGAAACTGTACTACAATGATGCAGGAAACCAGAGCAGATCATTAAAAAAACCTAACTGAGCGTGTGAAGAACCAACGGGGCTAAATCGGACTACATGTACTTTCCGTTTTGTCCAAATTTTTTGTAAATACCAGTTTTAGTTTTCTGTTTTTGGATACTGCTACTAGGCAATGTTTGAAAACAGCAATTTTTGTAAAAAAAAAAAAAAGCTAATCTCTCAGTTCTGCCTGGTAGCAACAGGATGACCAATAGGACTTGGACCATGTGTCAGTCTGACTCCTGAAAATGCGGCGAGAGGTAGGTTAGTAGTTATTGACGAGATCTCTGGGAAAATCTCAACAAGCCATAGAGGGGGCAGAGGGACATAAAGGAACTTTAGAAACTGTCAAAAATGGTTGTCTTATTATAGAATTGGGAAATGTGGAAACGAATACATTGATTTAAAATAATCCTTAAGATATACTTGTTGCAACCCCACCACAAAGAAGTGGGGATGACCCAAGAGATAGTATTTCCAGGATTGCATGTGTGATTTCCAGGACTTGCAGATGTGATTTCCGGAAAAGGAGCATTATGAATGGAGTCAATGCAGACCTTCTCTGCGGGAAGCAAGAAAGATCAGGTTTATGATGGAAGAAGTAATTGCATCACAATATGTTGTTCAATTCCTGGCTGCCTGTCCTTCTCAGTTTTCTGTCTCCTTCTCTGTGTATCACCTGCTTCTGTGCACGTACAATGAGACTACCATGGCAGCATATAGCACATTCTTAAGACCACTGCTCTTTAACAGTGTATATATATATATATATATATATATATATATATATATGTTTATTTGTATAATATGTACTGTGAAGGTCTAGGAGTAAGAGACGGACACAAGGGTGTCATGTTGATTGGCAAAGACTTTTATTAGAAAGTAAAAGGGGGAGTTGGAGGGGTTTCCCTGCCTCAACAAATCGAACTAGTGTTGTCTGCGTCAAAATATCCAAAGTAAAGTTCACCGTCCTGTGTCCAAAACCTACTCTGTCCCTCACAAGCCAAACTAACTATAATATGCAAGGGGAAAATGTCTCTCGACTTCTGACCTGCAGCCTGATCTGATCAGCCAAACCCAAAAGTTCCAAAAGGTGAAGAAAATCAAACCAAAGTTCCACAAGAGTCGAGGGTTTTCTCCCTTTCTCCAGAGTCTTTCCAGCATATGAAAACAAGTGAATAGTTCCACAAAGACCCAAGGGTTTGGGTCCCTTTCTCCATGGTATTTCCACTATGTCTGTGCCTCCTATTTAAACTGCCTTGTGTGGAGGGCTCCCTTCCTTAGCACTCCTTCCTTGGTTTGCTCTCCTGCCAAGGTGGGTACTCATTCTTTTCTTTCACCCACAGCCTTGCTTTACTCTCCTGCCAAGGTCTTTGGATGTCCCTTGGATATGCAAGCTTTGTATTTATGCTTTGTGGTATTTGTCCCCCTTGTGGGTCTTGGACCCCCACCCCCTTCACTTGATTTTTTTTCCAGCTCTTAGTCTCCCAACCACCAACTTGGTTCACTCCCCAGCCAAGGTCTGTGATACTTTCTGAATGCTCATGATTCAACCGAATCAGAAATGTTTGAGGGAGAAAAAAACGAAAGTCATTTGAACGAAAATGACTTTGGTTTTCACTCCCCCAAACATTTCTGGTAACCCCCACCCCCACCCCAAACCCCTTACTTACCTTTTGGCAGCACACTTTGCTGTGTTCTGCCACTTCTCTATCCCTCTGCGACGGCGGTTCCCTTCGGATATATGTGATATGACCGTGGCAGAATTGTTCGCTGTGGAATTGACCGCAGTCAATTTCAGCACAAATACAATTTTGCCACAGCCAAATCCTGCAAACCTTTGACCCCCCCTAATAAATCCCCCCCCCCACTTATCTTTCACTTCTCCGCTTGCTTCTGACCCTGCAGCGCCGGCTCCGTCCCTCTTACGCGTTCCGGATCTGACACCACAGGGGCTTCGCTTTGTTTTTTTCCCTCTTCCCCTGCCTCAGTCTTCAGGAAGCGGGGGCCACCCCGGCTACCCCAAGGTAATCCCTACCGAGCATAGGGAGCGGGGAACACCCCCGCTTGCCCTGTTTGTTATTGATTGCCAAATTTGTTCAAATTAAATCTATCAAATTGTACTGGCCGAATTCAGACCGAATTAAATTGATCGCATGGTAAATCTAACAAATTGGGCAATACCTTCCCTTCACTTACGTGCATGGGAACCAGAGCTGCAGAGTCTTTTTTAAAATGTAACTGTTTGACTTGCCAGAGGACACCCCTGCAACCTCCGAAGCCATTGTAGTGAACAATGGTGTGCGGGGACACCCGAGCTCGGTACAGAGTGGTAGATTTGTTTGACATTTTCGGCTGCATGTTCTTTTCATACAGCCGAAATTCAAATAAATCTACCATTTTTTTCCCCCTGTCAATTATACTGATTCCATACTTTTCTTGCATCCACAGAGCTTCTGTTCCCTTGTGTGATGCCCAGGGGTTTGTTCCCCCCCCACTATGGGTGCCCAGCCCCCCTTCGGTTGTATGTTTTCACAGTTATCTTTACCCCATAGCCTTGGTTTACTTTCCTGCCTAAGGTTTATAGATTTTGGGGTTTAAATAGGCACAGATTGTATTTTCTGTAATTTACTCTTTTATTTAAAAGAAATGGGTGCCAGAACTCCTTCACCTGGGTCTCATGTCTCTTCCCCCTTGCCTCTTGTTCCCTCTAGGCCTCCACAACCTTCTGATCCACCACCCTGTTACCCGTAGGGTCTGGGCCCCCTGTCTCTGGTTTTCTCGCAAGTCTCGCAGGGCTTTCGGCGGCTTCCTGGGCTTTCTGGCATCCTCGCCAGACCACTCTGTGCCTATTCTACTGCTTGGCATCCATCTTCCTGTACTCTCGCAGTTTCGCTCCGCAGCAGGCAGCTGGCCTGCACTTCAGAGTTGGCTAGCCTTCTCTGAGTGTGGTTCTCCATGGGACATGCTGTTCTCCCCTCTCTGGACAGCCTCCACGTACCTGCAGCCTCTCGTGATCCGTGCTGGACCAAGAACAAATATGCCATTCTCCCTCTGCCTTTGAATGATGCTGGGCAAATGTGGTCACGGCAAATGCTAGAACGCATGATTTCACTCGCCTGGTTGATCATCATTCCTTGCATCCTCTTCCTCGTCCCAATAGTTGTTAACTGGGATGTATTGCAGTAACACATCGGAGTCTCGGGTAATGTAGTGAATGGTGTGTTTATAGGGAAAGTGGGAGGGGCAAAGGGGGTAATGCGTTTACCCAAGCTGGTCACTACTCTCATTGGAGTTCTCCCTCCCCATGAGATCCTCCCGCTGAGCACCCCCCCCAGAGGGAATATCTGGTAGCTGCCCCACCTCTCTGGCCTCATGGGAAGGGGCTCCCTCATCTAAAGTAGTGACCGTCTCTTGGGATTCGTCACAGTGCATATATATTTATACTGGCAGAATAGACTCCTTCAGCAGTAAGGTGGACAAAATTAGTGGTTTGGCTTATTACCTTTTTATAACCACCTGTAGCAACGATCCAAAGGCTCGGGGGGTATCCATAGGCAGGACCTCCCACAAAGGGCATAGGATTGCAAAACCGGAACGCTAAAGGCTTTCCAGACTTCTTAGGTGTTGAGCACAGAAGTGAGGGGAATGCATTTTCACATAAAAGCACAGGAGCTCTCCACCCTGTCCTCTAAAGCAGGCTAATGCCCACCAACCCTGCCACATATTGAAAAAATGGGAATGTGTACTTACCAGTAGTCTTAGGCTAGGGATAATTCACTCTTGGTGAATAAGACATGTGTTAGGCAAGATTGTGTGCAGTACCCTTTGGGTAGACTAGAGCAACTTTGTCCTCTTGGCAATAGGTAACCCAACATTTGGTATAAGTTTGTACTACACAGGTTGGTAGTGTGGCTGAGCAACCTGGTTTATCTCAAGAGGGGACAATGTGAGAAGTAGGTGTTTTACACAGAGATTCACAGTGACAAGTATTCAAATACTCTTACACTCAAGGTTTCTTGATTAAACAATTATTCGTTTATTAAAGTCAGTTATATAAGCCTTCTTCAGAAGGGAGCAAAACATGTAACACTTCAAAATATTCTTCAAAACACACTCTTAGTTTCTCTAATCAGATGATACCCATTGGGGATGGCACACACGCTTCCTACACCCTCAGGTGACTTAAATAGCTAGGACGCTGTGGACATTGATTTTACCACTGGTACGTTTATAGCCGTAGTGAGTTTGGTGCAAAGGTTAGATAAGGGATAGAAAAAAAAAAGTTAACAAATAACTCATAAACTGCTAAGTACTTTTTGAACCCTCCAATGCAAAATAAATTGCCCCTTTCCTGGAGGAAAGGTAAAAGCACAGAGTCGGAGGTAAGAAGAGTCTCTCGGGGAGGCAGGACAGCCAATGTTGGGTGAGCAAAGTCTACGGGAGCTGAAGATCTTCTTTGCAGGCAAGTAAAAGTCTTGCACAATGTTTTTAGAAGGGTTTGTAGAAATAAAATCACTTGAAGGGCCACAAGTTGGGAGTCTTTTGAGGGGCAAAGCTGTAGGCAACTCTGCAAGGGCAACCAAGACATGTCTCAACTGAGAACAAGTAAGGCTACACAACAAGAGGTAAGTCCTCTTAACTTTACAGTACCTTTGGTTAGAAGAAATGGTTCCAGCTAGCTTCTGTTCCTGTGTAGCTCTGCAGATCCTGTTGTTCCTGGGCCTCAAGAGGGAGGACGCCTGGGGACTCCTTCACTAGAACCTGAAGGTCAGCGGCAGCAATGGCCAAACTTCAATTCAGCAGCACTTTGCAGTTTCAGCTTCTTGCGCCTATAGCAAATGGCACCACTGCGGTCTCTCGGATACCACTCTGGACTTTAATCGCATCTGGGGTCCAGCACTGTTGATGTGGCTCAGGCTTGGTCAGTCCGGCTTCAGGGCAGCCTGGAGTATCTTCATGGAGCATGGGTCCAACTTAAAAGCGATGCACTTGGTTTGGTGTTCCTCTCCCTGGCACTCTGGTTCCTGCAGCAGCAATGGAAGTACAGTCCGCTCTGAGAAAATGTCCAAACAAGTTCACTTTGAGGTTGATTGGTCCCACCAACCCAAGGGGAGAACTCGTCCGTTGCAGGGTTTCTCTAGTCGAAACGACTTCGAGCTTCAACACAGCAGCCGGGCTTCCCCCGGGCAAACCAACGGTCTAAGAGTTGCAGCAGGCGTCACTTCAAAGTTCGTCTTCAGATTCCTTCATCCAGTGGTCAACTGCCTTCCAAGCCAGAAAGCCTTGTCTTTTATGTAGGTTTCTCGCATTCATTCCCGCCTAGTTATCAATCGCACAGCAGGGTGACTGTCCTCCAAGGACAGCCAGCCGGCCAATCACCTTTGGGTGCGTTCCTGTAACCAATGGGATTACGCACAGGGAGTTTTGGCACCTCCCTCTTGTCCTGCCCCTGCCAGACACGCTGGGGCCCGAGGCGGGCTTTACCAGTGAATCCCGCCAAACGAACAAATGGACGAAACCTGGTTTGGCGCACAGAGTTAATCTCAAGAAGGACCATTTCCAACAAGAAATGGTGAAAAAAGGCCGGGGCATTTTGACGAAATGGTCACCCATGAGTGTCTTACTGCAGCTGCAATTGCAGCCAGCGGTAAAAACACATAATGGTAGTAAAAAGTAAACCACTGACACCAGTCATTAATTGTAGAAAGGGTAACATAAAAATGTTACATGATAAACTAGACAAAGGGGATACTAAGTAACCCCTCCAGCACCCTATGGTAAGATACTGTGTGCTAGGTATAGAAAGTTACAAAATATAAGTAAAGTTAATTTAACTTAAGTGCTCTTAGAAACAGTAGTTTCACCAAGAGAAGGTATTTAAAGCTTTGGGAAATCTAAGACTTCCCTGTGCCGCTGCACTGAAGGGGCTGTGTGACAAAATGTAAAGATGATGCTTATGGAGTTTGTCAGTCTCCAAAGTCAAAAGGAACACAGTCTAAATCGCAGAAAAATACACGAGTGGGGGGGAAAAGGTCTCACTCTTTCCAGCTTAGAAATTAAAAGTCCTAAAGTCCAGCAACAACAGCTGGGGGTCACTAAGGTAGAGGGAATGACCACATTTCTGAGAATTCTCCCTAACAGCCTGTTGTGCAGTATGCATGCAGAGAACCGGCAATTCTGCCAAGGGGCGAGTGACTTTCGTGCTTGGCTACAAGCTAGGAAATTGAGGTGTTCCCCCTGTCCATGTTCCCCATTGAGGGGGAAAAGGCAGAAATCAAAATATGTCTCCCAAAGGTATATTATAGTTCTGAAACCATTGGCTCTACATTTGTTTAGTACTGCAACTCCCAACCTCCATAGCCAGCAAGTTCATTGGTGAGGGATCGTGAGCGTCCTAGTCCGGTACATCTGGAGAGCCTAGGTTGCAGACCTCTGGTATGCAATGACTGTAAAATGACCCTCCCACTATCCCAAAAAATCTGAATTTGCAGTGTAGAGCTGCTCAAACCTCAGGTCAGAAGGAAACGTCTATAATGGTAGGCGTGCCAGGGCCCTCTGTTTTTGACAAGTTGTACGTCCACTGAAACTTGCACCCTCCACAGACCACAAATGCTAAAAGCAAAGTTGACCCCACTGTACGTTTTCTTTCTGGATTTAAGAAGGTGAGATGTTGCAACCTAGGGTACATATTCAAAGTTGCAATATACTAGTCAGGCATAAAATCATATGCCCCCTGAGTTATTTACATGCATTCTTTTACTTGCCAAGAGTCCACTATCACTTGATTCTGGTGAGTACATGCTTTGAAGCCTGTTCTAAAGAAACACAAAATGTGTGCCTTAAATGTCAGTCAGAAAACAGTTGATGCATATTGGGTAAATTGGACCTTGTTCAGTCGCATGAACCGTTGTCACCCTTTCCACTATTTAGAGAAATTGCAAAAAACAACAAGGCCCTTTTGCCGTGGCTCTTCCTGCAGAAGCAGAAACACAATGACCTCTGCTGTGCATTCGAGGGAGTGAGGCCTTCACCTGTACAGGTACTCCACTTAATTGTATTGTTGACATTCATTTTGTGTGCCTGCATATTTTTGTCGAGTTTAGAACTTAGGACAGTAAAGTGTTAGAAATGCTTAATTTGTTCTAAATATGTATGTTTCAGGATCATTAGAATAAATCGGAGCAGAAATTGCAGGATACGATGCCAACTATTTGGATGAATAAATATTAACCTCTCCATACTATGTTATGAATATTTGTTCCCAGGTAGCACAGAAATGCCACTTTACACTAGGCCTAGTGGGCACCAGTTTCCAGCAGTTTCCAGTTTATCGGCTTAGCACGTCATTAACACATCCGTTCTGCCTCCTCAACTGCACTTGTGCCCTTCTGTGCTTCCTTTCGCTACCGCTCTTTCTCTATTCTTGCTCCACTTGCATGGAATTCTCTTGCCGCAGAGATACAAGAAACGGCCAACAATGTTTGTTCAACTAAAAGCCTACCTCCTTGCCTCCGAGTTACCCTGTTAACCTACCTCTAATCTGCTGCCCCCTCGCCTCTAACCTGCTTCTATTCCTTTCTTTCACTGCCTTCCCATCTTAACATTTCTTCCATTATGGTCACATACCTGGCCGTACCGCCTAACTGTAATTAATGTCTAATGTCGGTTGTCCTTAATCTAATGTATGTACACCCATGTATTGTCCCAGAGACTGTTCCATTTACTTCTCTCCACAACCTGCTAAGAATGTCACTCAAACTCATCCAATTGTAAGAAGCTCACTGCTTCCCTTCAAATCTGATACCCATTTTATGTTTTCTGTGGTCAAAAGAGCATTGTTCCTACCTGTGTGTTTGTGTGTGTATATATAAATAAACATTTCATTATACCCAGCTCAATTGCATTGCAATTTGCAAATGCAATAGGCCACTTAGCAGACCATTGTCGGTTTCCTTTTCTCCCTGTTGGCTTATCATGGCTGGTTAGCCCACCAAGCCAGCCTCAAAATCAATGTCACTTTCTTCCCTCTTTGAACTCTTTGTGACACTTGTATTACGGGTATTTCAGCTGGGGCAATTACCAATTCACACTAGAATTGTTGCTATATCTGTGATCAGATTTCTGCTGGTTGCGAAATGATTAGATCTGGCTTCTTTTTGCAGTAAGAAAACTATTCTCGCCTCGGAACTCACTGAGATGACAACGTGGTCACTCTCAACGCGGAAATTATCCTCTTCATCAAAATATAATTGTGTGTACAAATGCTATACAAAAATACACAAAATCCAAAAGTAAAATGTTTCAGAAAAAACACTTAATTTGTTAATGACAACCTAATATCTGTATTGTATGCATTCAGAGTGCCAAATTCAACATGATACACTTTTACATTCAATGACAAGTGTATTTAGGAAAATAAATATACATTTGTTTTTTCAGTAACACAATTCAGTATTTGCATGCGCACATCGACTACACATGTGCTAGTGTTTGCACAGGCAGTAAAAATAGCACACCTTTGGGCATTGTGCTGACCTTAACAGCCACACAATTTCAGTATGTGTGCCAAGACAGAGAGCACACATTTGGTAGTTGCACCTGCATTGCTTGTTACACCACCGGCCAAATGTTGATGGTGTTGGCTTATCTTACCTTGATTCAATGACAACTTTTGTACCAGTGTTGGCAACAGAGCCTGAAGGCTCCTGCAAATTCTGTAATTGCACCAGCGGTAAGACCGGTGCTAATCCAGTCATTGCATTGGTGCTACAGCCAGAAACTTAAGACTGCCATAACATTAGTTCGAGGCAAACACGTTTGCCAACCACTTTGTGTGTGCACTGTGCATGTCCAGTGCCTCCCACATTGACACTGTATACTCCAGTTTTAGAACATCCACTTTTACTGGCTAATGTATTTTCTCAAACTGACAGCACCATTATATATATATATATATATATTTGTATTGCCTAGAGGCAAAACCTAGCTAGTTTACTTGGGGGGAGGGGGGGGTGCAACATATTGTAATTGGGATTTTATAAATTGCAAGTCAAAGTTGAGTGATGGTACCTCTAACACTGGGGTACCCACCCTTGGCACAGACATTTCTGTGTGGGTAGTCTACTCGTAGGAAGGGGAGATCTAGTCTGTAGACCCAAACAGGCTATATTCGGTGCAGGTCTTGTGGATCATCAATGTGGGCACATTGGAGAATAAATTCCCACTAGACAAGGGAGTGACCAAACGTTCCATAGTGATTGTGCGTTTGGAAGGTAACGCGTGCCCAGAAGAGACCTCGATTCCTCCAAACATTCAGATTCTCTTGGGTCATGTCTTCATCAATGAGGACAAAGCTCCTGCGCTGCATGGCATGCTGCTAGCGTCGCAGCTGTCGGGCACCGTTGTGCAAGAAAGTCTGAAAATCCAAGGCCAAGACTGGTTAGTCGGGGCTTTAATGGCCTCAGCCAATGCCCCTTTTCAGTGGTAGAGTTTAGCTAGTTGAAAAGTGCTGCGTACCAGCTAAGGACTCCAATCCTGTAGCATGCCTGTTGGGTAATGCAGGGTTTGAAATTGATGGGAGCTATTTAGCTCGTGCTTTTAGCATAGTAGAGCCTGATTAGCTTGAAACCAATAACTACCAGGGGCTATTTTGGCTCCTATTGCCAACTGGTGCCTTTCAAACGAGTAATTTGATTTGAATTGAAACCGATCTAATACTGTGCTTGCAGTGTGCTCCCAGTGTGTCGGGTGCTGTTGCTGGGACAAGGTGCTATGTTTTTCTGCCTTGAACTATGAGGACTTTTGCTGTGTTTGCTGAAAAGTCGCCAGTCCTCTTTCTACTAACTTGGATTTGTGAACTCAGCATACTTCTACACCGCATGCACAGAGTGCTCGCAGTGTGTCAGGGGTTCGGCGTAAGGTGGTGAGCAGGTTTCCCTTTTTTACTATGTGGTAAGCCCTGTTCTCATGCCAAGCTTTGACTCTGCGAGCAACCATGTACAATCTTTTTTTCATCAAATATAAGTGCTTCTCATAATGTCCAAGGATCCCATCAGTTTCCAGGGTACTGGGGACTGATTCCTGTTGTTTAGGTGGTGGTTGGGTCAAGTGCAATACATTACTTCTTGACTTCATGCTAGACAGCTGATTTCCTCCCAATCCAAGATGCTGGACTTTCTGCTCAGTAACAATTGGCTGTAGACTACTCCAGGCTATTTTGATGCAGTTTGGAACCTCTGGAGAGGTTCTAACCTGCCTTTCATTCAAGATCAGCTGAGAAATGGTCACAGCGCTTAAGAGCTCCAGATTTATCCAAAGGAACCAGAGAAAGGAAGAATATCTCTTCACAGACCATCTACAGATAAGTGACAGAAAGAAGGAAACTAAAAACTGTTAAATATGAATTGAAAAGCAAGAAACAGATTACTAGCTGCATGTGCTATGTTAATGTAATATCTGCTAATAGGCGGTTAACAGACTTTCTGCTTAACTGAGAAGAATGAACAGTTGTTAAAATTAGAAATTGTAAAGTTCTGTTATATTTTTGGAAGCGCGAGCATTCAGCGCAAGAAGCAAATGTTTAACAGTAACGGAGGCGCGTGAAGCTAGTAAGGAGAGCACCTCATTTATTTGAGAATCGTATGAAGGCTTGCTTTTGAGGAAGGCACCTTGTTGCATGCTCCCATGTTGCTTAACGTGCAGGCTGCATCGGTCGGGTCAGTTTCCTCAGGTGGCATACCAATAATTTGCATTGCGGCTACGAAGCAAGGTTTCCGTCTGAGGAAACGGCTGTGTGGAAGAGTTCGGAAGCGCAGTGAAGCTGAACTGGACTGTTGGGTGCGCGGTGACGGGAAAGATTGCCGGTGCCACTTTCTCAGCAGCGTATCATTCCTTCAGGGACGCGCGAGCGCCAGTGAGTAGTTGGTGACATAGAATGCACGTGTAGCAATAAAGTCAGTCAGCGTAGCAAGAAGTTTTGGCAACTACCTGTTACAAAGTCAGCAGCGCTTATAGAACTTTGAAAGACTGCATTATGAAGCGAGGCAAGAAGTAACGTTGTAAAATGAGTTCTATTGGGAATTGTTTAAGGGAAAAGACAATTTCTGTCTACAGAGTTTTCAAAGCCAAAAGTAAAACAGCAGACAATGAAGGAATTAGAGAAAGACTGGTGAAGGAAATTAAAGCTGAATTTTGAGACAAGACAATTCAGAACTAACCAATTAAGGAAAAATATAAGTCATTAAAGTTACATCCCAAAGTTTTGAAGATGCAGATGTGTGAAGCACAGTGATACAGCAATTAAAATCAAAGTTGAGTGGAAGCTGTAGTTAAGCCTCTAAGCTTAAAGCAGAGGCAGTCAAGTAAATGATAGGATTAATGAGGGGGAAATTATTATTCTGTATTGGAGTAATCTGTGTATGCTAATCAGAGATGTGGTGTTTACAGGATTTCCGGAGTTCCAAGTTTTAAGGCAGCCAGAGGGATCCTGACCATTTATTTTCTCCAGTTTCCCATTGCCCCTGATCTTGTCAATCAAGCAGTTGTTCCGCCGACCGCGCTACATATCGCAAAGCAACAGCCTCCTACAAGGAGCGCCTGCAACTGTTGGGTAAATCTCTTTGAGCAGGCGCTCCTATTAAACTGTCTGATCATTCATGTCCTCCCTGGGCTATTCCATAAAGTCCTATATGCCGAATACTGTCAAAATCTCAAGCCCCTCATTGGTTCTAAAGTTAACACCAATTCGCCCTACATCTAATGCAAAATCATTTAATTGTAAATGTTGAAAAGAAGATGTGTGTGGGAGACATTTGTGACTTTTGTAAACCCACTGTAATGGGCATACATGCAATAATGGACACCAATGCTGATCAGGTAGTTACAGTCCCTGTAAAATTGTCACTAGCCGCGGCTTCTGGTAACATTTCCATTACCGGCACCCAAATACTGTCAGTGGAAGGACAGCCGATATTGTCTCCTAAGAGGACGTCACAAAAGACCCGCCGTTATCCGAGATTGGGCTACTGGCTGTGATTCCATCTGCTTCGCCATCGAAGGAAGCCCATGGTTCGACATCTCTTGCATCTGTGATCCACTCAGAGCATTAATTTGAGGACTGCAGCATAAATACGGAAAATATCTCCTTAATTGCTTTTTCTTCAATAACGTCAGTAGGCAACAGCCTTTATCAGTCACGCAGTTTGTTTGACAACTCAGTTCACATGTCACTAGCTGGGCTGACTGTAGATGGTCACGCCTCACGCAGAAAAGTGAAGTCCCAATTCCTAACATTAACCCTTTGGTTAAACCACAAACTAACTTACTGGAAATAACATTAAATGCAATGAACATGACAATAGTCAAGTTGACTAAATTGTTTGAAACACTAGAACACAAAATTACGGCGCAAGCCAAACAAATAGACCAACTTGTGATATGGATGACTGAAATGGTGCATTTTAAAGACCTCTCCCCATTTAGGTGGAGAAGTTGTAACTGGACGGTTGAAAGAATATGAATCTGAATCCATATCTCATCCCCATGCTCACATTGAGAGCAAGTGTCAATCGTAATCGAAGCAAACATCTTTACCTGAAATTAGTCATGTCATAGGGGTGCCAATGATATAGTGTCAGTGAGATTCCTCAGCTGGGGTTTCTAACGGTTTGAATGAGCAACCTAATAAATTGTTATCAGTCCTTCACTACCAATAAGCAGAACAAAGTCAGTAGTGAATACAGGTGTTGCTGTGTCAAATGGTCCTAGGATCCCTAACCACACTTTGGTCCCGCTAAGTGCGACGGTGGGCCAAAAGACCTCGTACAATCTTTTTCAACCAAAGGTTGACACTATACGAGGAGATGAGCATCCTGGTCTGCCAAAGAAATCCAAAAATCAAAAGGCTCTGCCGTTGCAAGCAAGAGCCAACATAAAACAACAATAAACGTTTGGGCCCTCAAATGAAATCTGCCCCGAAATCTCATTTGCCAAAATCCAAAAAACAACCCTCTACAGAAAAAATCACAAATGGGGGTGACCCAAAGTTAAATGAGGTTGAAGACTATTCTCCCCTTAATGAGTTGATGGCTTCCATTTCCTCTGCAAAAGTGAGCATGGAAGGTACAGACCTTCCTTACCCAAGGACAATTGGATCCCATGCATCTGATCCAATTAACAAACAGGCTAAATCAACGCCCGTATAGCAAGACGTACATCAATTCTCTGCTCTAGCAGATGTTCAAGCACAAATTGAGAACGCTATTAAAATAAAATGTCAAAATGCAACAAAGTAGTGCTGAATCTATATACTGATGCAGCCTCAAAATGTGTTGTCGGACATTGGGCTGAAGCCTCAGTCACACCAATTAAGTGAACCCGCTCTTGAGTGGGTGAGTAATCAAAAACTAGATGACCATGACATTAGGTCACAACTGCTGTTATACAACCAGGAAGATTAATTCAATCAAAGTTACATATGTTCTCAGTTCGGGAGAGCAGCTGAGCCAGTCACTACAGGGTGCCTTGATGGCTCGCGTAGATCTAGCCCAAAAGGCAACTCGGGTAACTAAAGTTGGGTTTGACTCTTCTAAATGTGAAACTGCTCCTGGACAGCCAAACATTTCAAAATCCTATTGAGCTCCTGTTCCTTTTGTGACCCAAGCTGTTCAATAGCAAATTAGGTGCTAAATTGAAGAACAAATTGCCACGGCTGTCAAAAGATATTTTAGCCACAATACAGCCACCCAGGAATCCTGGAGTAAAAGCAGTGATTTAAATGTTCACAGTAAGGTGCAAAACTTGCAACATGCCTCGGGACCTCATCACTCAAACAAGGTTGTGAAATCAACCAAAGAGACAATGAGATCCCAAGCGGGTTGACAACACGGCCCAGAGAATCCAACATTGCACAAAAGAAATGGGATAAGTTCCATCGGCTTATCTTAAAATGCCGACCGGCACCATTTACACTGTATGTTATGAATAGAACAAGCATTTTGGCGATATGTGAGGAGGGGAGTACATTACAAGATATCATAACTGCTGATATAGAACAGGTCGAATTCTTTCAGGAAAATGATTCTTCAATTGTGAGACTGTGGGTACAATCTAATTTAGTGATGAATGCCCTTTGGCAAGCCCGAATGGACATATTTGCCCTCGGATTTCTTGGCAAGAGATCCTTTCAGCATAGACTCCAATGGTAACCTAAGGTTGGAAAATGTTAGGAATCCCGAGATGTTTGAACATCAAAATAATGCAGCTGTTGAGAGGAAATCTGCTATAAACAAACTAAACGTATAGACACATATCCATGAGGGAATGCAAGATCCCAATCTATAACTGATAAAGATAGACGTGCCATTTCTTTGATCAGTTGGAACACATGTGGTTATTCCCATCTGCTAGGGGCTATTGCCAATTTTCTATTCTCTCATGATATTCCAATACAACAAGAGACCTGGTTAGTTGAAACTCCAACATGGGAAGACCACACTATCATCTTGCATGCGGCCAAGTCATCTGCCTGTGTTCGACTATCTTCTGGTATGATAATTGCTATAAAAAATCATAAGAACTGGCACCTTTCTTTGTGGGCTGCTCCCAATTTCCATCTATTGTTGGCCAAGTTAAAATTCCCAGGTGGGGTGGTTGCTATCCTTAACATGTACTGCGACCCGAAGGGGATTTCGGATGATTGATTTTTTTTTTTTCTCGACCAGGAAATTTTGATGAACGCCATTTCAGAATCATCTGAAATAACCAACATTATTGTGATTGGTGATCTAAACTTACAGCTGTTGCCAGTACATAATCCCAAAAGCAACCTACCCTGCTTGAGATGGTACCTGTTGATCAAAGACAGAGGGCTGATGTGCAATGGGTCTCTTTCAGGAGACACGACTGCAAAGGTGACCTGGAGAAGAGGGTCTAACACCTCAATAATCGACTATGTGTTTGTTGAGCCACGCACGTTTGCGGCCACATGCTTTAAGATACTTCCACAAACCTAGTGATCACGATATGTTGAACCTAACTTGGTTGGCAAATGTGAAGGCAATCGACTGTGTCTCAAAATGCTTTTCCCAAATTATGACAGTAAATAATGCCTGGACATGTTTTACGTGGAATCTCCGTACCTTGAAATCATTCCACAATAACGTGGAGAGCAGCTGTCATGATGGAATAGCGGCCACAGGAGATTATACATCTTTCCTTCACATTTATCGCGTGCATTTCCAAACACGAACCTTTTGTCCATTATAAATCTTGACATGAATAAGATGCAATGGTCCAGTCCAAAAAGTCTTTATTACACAAAAATAAAAGGCTCATTGCTGCTTCAGACTGTCTTGATAAGCACAAACTGACACGTTTACTTAACTGTCAGTATAGAAATTGGCTTCATGCTCATCAAACTCAATTGAGTCCATGCTATGCAGTATTCTTCACAAAAACACTGCGCAAATCTGGTCACTGATCAACATTGCAAACAATACAGCGCAAAAGCCGGTCCAGTTGAATGGTGTTAACGAGAGCATTTGGGTTTCGCGCTTTACTAACATGTACCAGAGACCAACGTGTGACAATAATTATATCATCCCAGAGTTTTCCAATTATGAGGGATTGTCCATCGAAGAGGAAGATGTTCTGTTTCACATAAAAGAACTGAACAACTCTTGAGCCCCCGGCCCTGATGGGCTGGGCAATTTTGTGTTTAAGCAGAACCCCATCCTCTGGTCTAAAATCCTGACTAACATCTTCAATCAAATCATACTTGCTCATAGGATGCCTCCTTCATGACGATCTTTGGTGATCGTTCCGATCTTTAAAAGGGGAGATCGGTCTGATCCAAGAAACTACAGACCAATCTCCCTGTTGGATGCTCCTGTCAAGCTATTCTAGATTTATATTGAGGGATTTCAATAAGTGGACCTTAGACTCTGGTAGGAGGAATCCCCTTCAAACTGGATTTATTGCCGGTATGGGGACATGTGTGAACCTACTTACCCCAACGTCAATAATCGAACATCACAATTCTAAAAAGCAACCTTTATACATGGCTTTTATAGATCTCGAGAGTTATTACTCCAAAAATTTAATTCAACAGGTTTGTCCCTCATATATTGTCTCTCATTAAAGATCTGCACACTAACAACAGTTTCCAAGTAAGACTAGCAGCTGATGGAAAACTAACCGCTCCAATATTGACGTTTAGAGGGTTGAGGCAAGGTTGCATACTTGCCTCGGCCCACTAACTTTTTCATTTCAGATGTGGGTAGAGCTTTCATGAACATCTTTACTGATCCCCCGAAATTGGCAAATGGGACCCTTCCGTTTTTAATGTATGCGGATGATCTTGTTATAATATCTAAGACTCCCTAAGGGCTTCGGAGAGCTTTGGATGCTGTTGCAGTGTATACTGAAGAGAACCATTTGTCTATGAATCTGCAGAAGATTAAGATCATATTATGCAACTCAGTAAGGAAGCATTGGCAAAAATCCTTGTTTTGGACTCTTAGAGGTACTAGACTCCAAACAGCACAATATTATACCTATTTAGGTGTCCAAATAGTAAGTCCTGGTGGTGGCCAGTTGTACAGGCAAATACTAATCGACAAAGCAACAACAGCTATACAACAAGCCAAAATTATACAAGGCAAATATGGCAAATTCACAATTGCCCCTGCCATGACATACTTTTATCAAAACGTTACACCTATTCTGCTCTATGCATCAGAAACTAGACCTATTTTGACAGAGAGGTTTTGGTCTACTTTGGAGGGAAAATACTGGCGTGGAGTATTACACCTCCCTACATCTACTCCACTTCCTTTGATCCGTAATGAAATCGGCCTCATCTCTTTATACATGAGATACACATGGCAACTGGTGGCTCTTTTAGCCACCAAAACTTGCGCAGTATTGGGAATTTTGGCAGAATATGTTCTATCATCTTCTGATAGATTCATTAAGTGGTGTAATCGGGTCATCCGAGCACTGGCATTCGCAGATGTTACTATAATGACTCTCCTCTATAACCCGGTGCAGGCTAAAACCAGGCTGTTTGCAATAGATTGGATCAACACCAGAGAAAAATGCAATAACTATTGTGATTTTGACGCAGGACTATTTGCAATAAAAAAAACACAGTACTCCAGAGCTATACTTAATGAAGACTCCATTGACAGCGCACAGAAATGACTTTTTTCGTCTTGGGCTAAACTTGTGGCCCACTAGACAAGTGTTGGCTCGACACAAAATAATTAATCCCAAAAGATTTGTCGCTTTTGTCATCAAGACAAAGAAGAAACGTTAAGGCATCTTTTGACTGAAAGCGGTGCACTAATAAATCAGCGTGTGAAACATTTTAAATACATAGTAGACCTCTATGGAGTCTCAACTTCTGAGACTTTATGGACAATGATTAATTCTGGCTTCTCCACAATGGGAGAATAAGAGCTATACCTCTGCTACATGACTTAAAACTCAGGGTAACGCCAGAATAGAAAATTATGAATAGTTACTATCCACATCAATGTTAATTTGTCATTCTCAGTTTTGTCTAAACTGTTTGCAGTGCCTAATTGGGCTTTTGAAAAAAGATATATCTAATGAGTGACTAATAATTCTTTCTAAGGATTATATTAATATTTTGACATTTTACGTTTGTTTTGTAACGATAATATGTTGTAAAGTTGATTTTATATCCGCTATATCAATAAAAACAAAAAAAAATCGTTCAAACACAATGGTTCATACCAAATGGACACAAATTTAAAGGAGCATCTCTGGTAGCTCCTGATACCCCTGCGGTAGGTAGCACCTGCTTATTGGGTGATGGTGCTGGTTTTAGCTCCTGCTCATTGAATCTCAATTCTGAACCCTGTAATGACCTACCTACCTGCCAGCTGAAATAATCACAGCAGTGAAGCCCGCGTGGAGGAAAGGGCGCGCTGTTAACTGCTGTACGGCTGGGGAACAAACAATCTGCTCACTCTTACCTGGAATCTCCTTGTCAGACCCGCTCTGAGTCGCTTAAGTCTGTCCACTTGAACTAGCTGACAGCAGTTGAGGCGAGCGGGAGCTGCAAACAGGACGTATTGCATTGTCACGTGATTGGATCACGTGTTCTTGGAAGCCATACCCCCTAGACAGCCTTTATAACCATAACAGCGTGACCCTTGCGGCGTGAAGCCCGCGTGGAGGAAAGGGCGCGCAGTTAACTGCTTTTTACGGCTGGGGTCGGTGTGAATTACTGGTAAGTGCACACAAGTAAAACTAAAGTATAAAGACATCTTGAAGCACTTGTTAATATATCACAACATACACTTTAAAATGGAATTGACTAAACCCCGTACAAGACTACAAGAGAAACTTGAAGAGTCTGTAGCCTTGGTCAATAAAATCACTCACCGGCCAGATTTGAATGAGAAAGCTAGGACACCCACTAAAATCAAAAATGTGAGGACTGGCCCATACAAAACTAACGAGGGTCTCATACAAAAACAAGTTATAAAAGAGAAATCGGGCGAGCAGCAAACAAACATATTCTTGACAACGGACTGTAACATGGCAGACCAAGACCATAATACTACTAAAAGTGCTACAGATCTGACAAAGGAATTAGCTACTGAAATTCTACCCATAACCAGTAACAAAGAGGGTAGCATGATCCCAATACAGCCAGCCATCAAATCTTTTAAAACCAATAGCTGGATATCACAATTACCAACTACAGAGAAAGTGCGTCAGGACAATCTACCACTTGATGCTGGCACTCCAGTTTTGATGATCCAAGAGCAATCTAAAACACCAAGTATAAAATTACAAAAAGCCAAATCTGAAGATGCCACTTTCACTCCATCACTGCAAGAGAGCCAGGATAGCCAAACAGCAATGGCACTCAGCATACTATCCTACGGACTCCATTAATGGTGACTATACCAAATCTTTACCTATCCAAATAGCACGGCTGTCGCTCGATATTACAGAGATAGATGCAATAATGGATTCTCAAGAAAAAAGAGCAGAAGTGTTTAATGGAGTCCTCACACCAGCTCAAATTAAACATCTATGCCGATCATACCTAAAGGAAATCAGATCCCGCTAAAAACAACTCTAGAAACACCCTGTAACCCTACAAAAAAATCAAAGAACAGAGTGTCCTAATTCTCAATCTACGAGTATGAAAGATGAATCTTCAAGGAATATGTCCAAATCTCCATATAGAGTGCCCACTACGATGCTAGATCTACAGAACACCTTGGTAGCAGCACTTTCAATTGCAATGATTCTTTTCACAAAAATCCAGGAATATATGGTTGATGCAAGCAACTCTTCTTGCAATGGTCATGACTAAACCAACTCAGCTTGAACCCTTTACAAATACCATACAAGAAAGATTGAAATTTGAAGCGGAAACTTCCAGGATGTGGCAAACAAGATTAGCAGACATGGCAAGAATAGATCGCATAGACAAACAAAACTTGTTGGAAACTGTGTCTACTATAACAAAAAAAATGATAGATGACAAAGCAAAAAAACAAACGCAAACGCCGGCCCAACTATTATCTCTGGCTAAAGAAACACAAACTGAGGAAAAAATGGATGTCGTGAACACTGACCAAACACAATATGAAATGCAAAATTTTCCTATTGATTTAGGTAATATTCCAGTCCCGACAATCCCGGGCAATAACGAACCATCAATATGTACACCCTTTGACATTTTCAACTTGGCCAAACGAGGAACAGTAGATCAAGCTTCATCAAACAAACCAATGCACAAAAAGCGATTTAAGAAGATGCAAACGGGTTCTTGGGCATTCCTGCGCAAAATGCAAACAATACAAAAATCGTTAGGCGAAAAGACCCAGTCAACCAAACAACGAGCTGCTACTAAGAACAAGGTGCAACAGGGACAGAATTCGAACTTGCTAACAAGCAAGATTTTGACAATACTACCTCAAAAAAAAATCACATCCAACCTGAACCGTTGGATGAGTTATTAGCAGAAATTATCAGGATACCACAAACAAGCAAAAAACTCTTCCAATAACCGGAGAGAGAGTGATAAGTGAAGATTCGACAGAAAGTAACTTATCCTCCATAAATTCACAAGACGAGGCGCGAAGGGGGCAAGCCGGTCTGTGCCGGTCCGTGGCCGGACGTGTCGGCGCTCGGTGCAACTCCGAGCAGGGACCATAGTCTTCCTTCTACCCGACCCACGGGTTTCTCGAGCTCACCTGGTGCCCTAGTGCTTTGGTAAGAGGGGGCGAGAGATATGCATGCACCAGTTGTAGACACACAAGAGAGCAGGAAGAAGGGGGAGGGGGAGGAGGCCATTAGCCATGAGAGGGAAGGGAACTTATCTTTTGACATCCCTAGGGATGGTATGGAGAGGTGGATGTGCCTGAACATTGGTCTTCTCAATACACGCTCCCTAACCAAACACGCCATAAACATCAAAGACATGATATCCTCCAATAATTTCGACATTCTCTGCATAACAGAAACCTGGCTCAAAGATCCAGTAGGGCCTACATGCGAGCAGGCCATGCCAGCAGACTACACTAGTTACTACGACAACAGAGTACAGGGTAGGGGAGGTGGCGTTGCAATTATTGCTAAGAACAGCCTCAAACTTTTTAAGGTATCTGTAGGTTTAAGTGGGTGCGAAGCACTACACCTTAAACTGATTTTCTCCCCCAACAATTGTCTCAACTTGATAGCTATCTATAGACCACCATCATTGGTCTCAGATTTCTCACTGGAACTCTGCTCTCACTTAAACTCTTTGAGATCCGTCAATGCGTCTACGGTCGCTTTGGGAGACTGGAACTTCTGGCGAGGCAATAAGAGGGACAAAGGGGCTATAGCATTAGAAAAAGCTCTAAATAATATCGATTTCAAAGTCCTTAATAAAGATCCCACTACCCCCCAGGGAAACCAGTTGGACTGGCTGTGTGGTCATAACATCTGTTTACTAAACTGCAGCACCACTCCCTGCATTTGGAGTGATCATCATCTGATATCGGCCAACCTAAAGCTGCCCTGCTATGCATACAAGCAAAACCCTCACATTAAGACAGAAATCAGAAATTTTAAAAATCTAAATGAACTCCAGCTAAAGCCTTGCTTGGAGAAAATTCTGTGCTCTTTTCAGGATCAGGATTCATGTGCCGAATTGCTAGACAAATACAACAAACACTTACACGAGTTAGTAGAAACCGTGGTGCCGCTCACCACCAAACTAACTAGGAGGATCAGTAACAACCAAAAATGGTACACACCAGAGCTTCTTCTATTGAAGAAGGAAAAACGGACTCTGGAAAGAAAATGGATCATAGATAAATCGGCGGATAGTAAAGCGAGTTGGAAAAGGAAGGATAGGGAATATAAAGAGAAAATTAAGTCAGCCAAGGCTAATTTCTATAACAAGGAAATCGAGCATGCCGAAAACAATACAAGCAAACTCTTCAATATTTTGAAGAGTATAGAAAAACCTACATCTCTTACTCCCCCGTTTACGCCATCTGAGGAGGACTGTAATATGGTGCTCAATGCATTCCAAGCCAAAACGGAAAAAGCGAGACAAAATATTATTAAGGCTAGAACTTCCTCAAATCAGGAGAACTGCCTCACCGAAGGGAACGTATCTGTCAGAGAACAACTCTTTAAATTTGACCCTATCTCAGAAGCAGATATGCTAGAGGTGATGAACAATATGAAACCTTCTACCTGCGCAGAAAATATCCTGCCCCCTGGTATTATTCTTAAACACAAGGATATATTTGCTCCCATCCTCCGGAGAATAGTGAACGCTTCATTTCATGAGGGCACGGTACCTAAAGACCTGAAGAGTCACCATCACCCCACTTGTTAAAAAAACTGGACTAGATCCCAAGGATCCCGCAAATCTTCGTCCCATAACTAACTCGAATTTTGTTCTCAAACTGTTGGATAAGGTAGCCACACAGCAACTCCAACACTTCGTTGAGAACCAGGGGATTCTGCACCAGCAACAATCCGGCTTTAGAGCATCCCACAGCACTGAAACAGCTATGCTAGACTTGCAGAATCAGATGCTGACTATGCTGGACGATAACAAATTGGGGATGCTTATGCTTTTAGACCTTAGTGCAGCGTTTGATTTGGTGGATCACCACCTTCTCATCAAGGCGCTTGGGGAGAATGTGGGCTGCTCGGAGAGAGCCATCGATTGGCTCCTATCCTTTCTCTCCAACCGCCAAGCAAGAGTACATTGGGGTAGCAGTTTCTCCGTCCCATGTGACATCATATTCGGAGTGCCTCAAGGGGCTAGCTTATCCCCAATGCTTTTCAATATATATATGCGCACTTTGTGCAGCCTTCTGGTGAAGGCCGGAGTGTCATTTACAAATTACGCAGATGACACCCAACTCATATTGGAGTTAGGGGGTAGGGATCATGCCATGGACAGTGAAGTGCTCACCAAGGTTTACAAGTTAATTGACGACTGGATGCAGGCAAACTGGATGTGCCTGAACGACTCTAAAACCGAATTGATGTTGTTTGGCTCCAGTCGTCAGTTGGAAAAACTAGGGGCAGAGTACAGCTCTTTTCAAATTAAAAACGCCATTATCCAGGTGGTTCCCAAGGTGAAGACTCTGGGTATGATGGTCGATTCAGTCGTCGACTCCCACGCCCAGACTAACTTCCTCCAAAAAAACTCGGCATACTATCTCAGGCTTATGAAAGCAATCATACCACTACTTAATGAAGTAAACGGGGCAACGATAGCCAGAGCCATTATTCTCTCACGGCTCGACTATGGTAACGCCCTGTTGTTGGGGGCCGCATCCAGGGATCTATCCAGTTGTCAGGTGATCCAGAACAACGCGGTCAGATTAGTAAAAAATCTCAAAAGGAAAGACCATGTTACTGAAGAGAGGCCTGCTCTGCACTGGCTCAGAGTAGAAGAGCGCATCAAGTTCAAAACTCTCTGCCTGGTACATAAGTGCCTTTATGGCACAGCGCCTGCATACTTGAAAACACACACAGTGCCCTACAACCCCAGCAGAAATCTACGCTCGGGTGGAAAATGCCTCCTGCATGTGCCCAGGTTTAAGCTAAAAACAGGGCTGGGCAGATCCTTTCTTGTGCTAGCTCCTAAACTGTGGAACAGCGTTCCCGAATCCCTTAGGTCTGAAGTTAATCACTCTGCTTTTAGGAAGATGCTGAAGACACACCTTTTTAGATGAGATCTTAGACGTAGGACTTTCCTTCGAGACCTCGCAACGCAATAGTACTTGTACCCATTGTCCGTATCATACTTGTTGTTCGTCGTGCAGTACCGGTGTTTTATGTACAAGCGCCCTGATGCCCTCGGGCTACCGGCGCTGTACAAAAATCAAATACATACATACATACATACATACATACAATAATCATAGACTAATGCTAAAATACAACCATGGACAGTTCAACTAACACACAAGGCTCAGATGAACAAACAATCTATCACTCACATACTCAGCGGTATCAAATGAGGAAATTTGGTCATCTTCAACAGTGCAAGATGGATCTAGAGGATAAGAAAGACCCGACTCTTGTGGAAGTCCACCAATCACAAGACCAACATTTTACAACCCACAGAGCTCTATGTATGCTTTCAGAATATCACTATTTCAAATGACGACAATCACTGAACCACCAGTGATGCTTAACAAATCCAATATTTTGTGGCTATTCAAAGCTATAGCCCAACTGAAGTCAATTGGAACTGACGATATCGAAGTAATCCTCTTCCCAAACAAAAATCATATGGAAGAAGTGAACATTGATTTCTACTCTGAAGAGATTATGCAACGTGTACTTGCGACGAACCATCGATTAGGAAAATTAGGATTTAACACAGAAGAAATCTTTGTAACAAGATGCAGGGCTGAAAAAAAAACAGAGTATAGCGCGCTCAGATCAATATCAAAAGGAGAGAAATGAGAGAGAGTCTAATAATACTCCAACATTCAAATTGGAATTTAGAAGAGTATACCAAAGTCAAGAGATGAGGAAAACATACTTATAACAACAACCAAAAGAGAAAGAAGGACAGCTAAACCAAATATCTTTAACATCATGGAATACGAGAGGACACAAACGTCTCCTTGAAGATTCTTCACGAAGCCTTGCAGAATCAGAAATAATATGTCTGCAAGAAACATGGTTGACAGAAGAGGTCCTCTGTGAAGGTTACATAACTTGGATGAATCCTGCAATAACTTGATTCTAGGTCGGCCTGCATCAGGAATGATGATTTTAATGAAAAACATTCCTACATGGTCAATAGTAGCTAGAAAAAACATACATCCTTGGGCTCAATACATCACCATTAATCTGGATGGTGACAGTGACAACAACTTGACCCAGTGCAGAGAATCTGGGTGTATATCGGTCTTTAACATCTACTGGAATCCTACAGCTATCAAAGACAACAAACTAATCGATTCGATATGCAATGAAATTGACCTCGTCACTCTGTCCAACAGCAATAATGAATTCATCATTGTAGGAGACCTCAATATACCCATTTAATAAAGGAGGAGACAAATGTAACGCACAAGAAATGACAGTCGTGCAAGAAAATGGTTGAAGGAAATGAGAATTCACAATATCACTTTGTGAACAATCTATGAATGACCAGGGTTTACCTTGTCCAACTTGGACACATGAAAACTCCACCTCAATCATCGATTATACCACCTCAATCATCGATTATATATTCACATCAGTGAGTTTACAGAAATGAATAACTGCGACTAACAATTTACCACACATTGCAAGCGATCATCACCAAATATCTATCACTTGGACCGCAAAGAAGAACGAAGCTGATCGTATATGTTTACCAGCACTTGAAGTCACAAATGGGCTGAATAAACTTTGAATCCAACATCAAGTACCAGAAATAATTACTTCTCTGGAAAATGTGGTTCTTAAAGATCATGCAAAATTGAATTATGGCTGGATACTAGAAAAATATAAAAATGTCAATTCAAAGCCCAAGTACGCATCAAACCATATATACATAAACATCAATACAACATTGAAATTAAACAAACAAAACAGCAGAAGTTGATCAAAGATATCGAAAATGATGTGTCACCGTGGAACCTTAATTGGGACGAAGAAGATGTTAACACCATCAAGGCACTAAATTCATCCAGAGCCCCAGGCCCAGATGGCCTCTCAAATATAATGCTTAAGGCAGCCCCAGAAATATGGGCAAAGTTCCTGCTTCATCTGTTCCAAATTATAGAAAAGACAAAGGAGATCCCACATACCTGGACAACTGCCATCTTGATTCCGATCTTCAAAGCAGGTAATGGGGAAAAAAACCAGGTAATGTAGACCAATAGCCCTTCTAGGTCCCTTGGGAAAGCTTTTTGTAGGTTATCTCCAACCAAAAAAAACTCAATTGGGCGGCGAGCAACGGAAAACAAGCAAAAAGACAAACGGGCTTTGTAACTAAGATTGGAACTAACGTAAATCTTTTGTTATTGAACATCCTAAAAACAGAAGCATTTGCCAGAAACCAACAAATCTATGCTCTTTTCATAGACTTAAAAATGGCGTTTGACTCCATAAAAGGAACAAACTTTGGATCAAATTAAAATAATGGGGTTGTCCTTCCTGCATCCTAAATCCAATAAAAAAACTGTATGCAAACACATCTGTGCGAGTGCAGCTAACATCTGATGGTACAGTCACCAAATCCATCCCCACTTGGAATGGGTTGAAGCAAGGATGCCCCCTAGCAGCATGCTTGTACAACTTGTACACCAATGACTTTGGAGAAAAAATACAAAATACCAAAGCAAATCCACCTAAAATCAACAGTGAACCAATTCAAACACGAATATATGCTGATGACATCATCATTCTCAATAAAACTGTGAAAGGATTTCAACAAACCCTGGACAAAGCACAAGAATACATGGTGGAAAATGACTTACAAATCAATACTGGTTAAACAAAAATGATGAAACTGTCAACACAGAAGACAAAAATTCAACAAATCAGAAAACTTATTTTAGAAAGTCAAGAAATTAATACAACGGAGACAATAAAATACTTGGGTGCCTTGATCAACCCCTCGAACGAAAATTAATGGAATGAATATATCGAAGGGAAAGTCACATCCTTGGCAAGACGAGGGCGATTTCTTTTTTTTTTCTTATATTTTTTTTAAATGTGAAATATGGAACATATTCGGCTCAAGCAACAACCTTGTTATATAAACAAAAGGTAATTCCGATATTAACCTATGCAAGTGAAACCCTAGTCAACCAGGAGGCAATCAAATGGTCTTACCTTGAAGGAACATACTGGCGAAAGACACTAGCCCTTCCAAAATAATTTCCTATAGTCCGAATCGGATTCGAATTGGGTCTACAATCCATAGTGCTATGGAAGCGGATATTATTTTTCTATTTGTATAGAAAAATAATATCGGAGGATAAGATTCCATCATTGGAAATATTAAAAGAAAAAGAACAAGCCATGCAAGTCTCAGCTTTCTCAAAATGGACTGCTGAAATAAAAAGGAAAATGCAGAAAGAAGAAATCACAGATGAAATGCTGACAAAAAGACCACAACACGCGAAGTGAAAATGAAAAACTAATGACTGGATAAAAACTATAGATCTTCAAACAAGCTATAAACGATATCTTAAAGGTGGAAATGAAGCAAGATCACTGAACGACCTACCCCAATACTTAAAACAATTTCCAGATACTAAGATCCGTGATCTCTTTCTACGCTTTCGACTCAACATTTTACCAACTCGAGTCTACTTAGCGATGATCGACAAACCAGCCAATATATCTCCTGCATGTCGATTTTTGTGAAAAACAGGAAGAAAGAGATACCTTATTTCACCTGATTATGATTTGCCGAGCACTGAAAGAGAAAAGAGAATTGTATAGAGACTCAAGATTTCGCAGAAAACAATGACGACAGAAGAGAGATGGGCACACTTGCTACAAGGAAAGGACAAATGGCTCATAATCACAGTAATTAAATCTTGGATAGAGATTACAAAAGAGACTTAATTCCACGAAAGAATTGAAAGAAACTGTCTTATTACCATAATTGCTCTATATGAAATCGTGCGAGAATTATAAATGAAAAGCTTGTAAAAGCAAACAAAACATTTTAATAATAAAAAAAAAAACAGCAGTGATTGGAGCGCGAGCTGTGGAAGCAGCCACAGAAGCAGCACTAGAGTATGGGCCCATGGCTCTTCCTAGTTGTGAACGACTAGGTATCCCAGTAGCACCTAGTCCAGATGCTATAGCCACTGAAGCGCCTGCACCTGAGGGAGTGGTCCTGTTGCCACTGATGTATTGGTGTAACACAGGATTAATTGAACCAAGGGTTGCCTGCTGGCGTAGAAAAGGAATCTGACATGGTAGGTGCAGACCTCGGATCTCTGCCAGAATTCGCGAGTTGTCCTCCGCTGCAGCCCCAAGTCCGAGTGACTTTATCCAGGTGCAGAGAGATTGCTCCACACTGGCAGATCCTCAAAAGCAGACGCAGGAGCAGGCTCACAGCGAGGCCCCTTGGTTGGTCAAGTTGCACTGGGAAAATGGTCTCTACAGAGATCCCACTATTTCTGTGTGAGAGGCCGCCAGAGAGTGTTTGTTCCCCAGTCCCACAAGAGGATCCTACCTGATGTGCCTCATGATGTTCCAGCTGGTCTCTTAGGAATGGCCATGACAGCTGACCGGTTGCCTGCCCATTCTCCTGCCCTCAGATGGGCGTGCAAATCAAGGAATTTGTGAGCTCCTGACACACTTCCCAAGCTTCTGGTAATTGTGGCAGGGCGCCACAGGCCCCCATACTTTCACTACTGTGGTTGGGCAGCCTTGCAAGAGGATAAGGATGGACATTGTGGTTCATGTAAGGAACTCATGGTGGCAACAGTAAAGACGGAAACTCACAGTTGAAGGGTGTTTAATAAACTGTATAGGTAGGTTGGAAAACGCCTAATCTAAACCTAAATCGAAGATTGGAGCACGCTTCGACTATCAAACAATGAGGCAGTCCTAGTGGTGCCTTTGTCAAATAAACGGGCCTTTACTAAAAATCCTATTGCCAATCCTTACGCTAAATACAAAAAGTGTGGGATAATGTTCTTAAGAAAGAAGGAAGTGTTCACAAATAATAATTCACAATGCGGTACTTGGGGGTCACCTTCCCCCGCATTTTCGGCATGGAACAAGGTGGGATTTTGGTGCACAGCACATGCATGAGCTAACAGTTCTGCTCTCAGCAATCGGGGCCTTCGGTGTTTAAGTCTCTTTTCTACAAAAAGTCTCTTGCTGCTGTGGGCCTAATGTACTCAAAATAATAAACAAAAGTTATTTTCTGCTTGCACGTTGGGCAATGCCTTTCCCCCTTGGATCCCTATACATCCCTCAATAGGGGGTTGTACAAAAACAGCCTTAACAAATATGTGCTCTTTTCATCAACCTCTGAAAGATGATGCCCTTCGTGGACTTGCTGAGATTATAGAATATCTACCGAATCTCAGACACGGCTCATAATGGGTCATGATTTATGGACCGAGTGCGATTTTTGGAATTTGCTTGTTCATATTATGGGACACTTAAACCTTTTGCTTTTCCTGTTGGTTTTTCTGGATTTTGTATTTCATTTTGTTGTGGCCGGGGGACTTCAGTAGAAGCCCCCTTGCTACTGCACATATTTTGATGTGCCATCATATGGTAGCCCATAGGACAGGGATGATTTTTTAAGAGCCCCATTTTGGTCCTACAGTGATCCTCGCCCTAATTGAATGTTAGGTAGGGTTGATCCTTCCCATACCGCAGATTATTATGAATTGCTGAAGATTTGTCACAAAGATGTGCTGATATTCTAGGACCAAGTTTGGCCATACTGGCTGGACTCTGGCTTCTTTTGTCTTGGCCCCGTTATTACTTTTGGCTGCAGGACCACCTTCCTGGGCTGCTCCTCTTTGCCGGACCATGCTGGAGCCATACCTTGGTCGCTGCAGTGTTGCTTACCTGTGAAATCCTCTTAGACCAAGAGACTCAAGATGGAGAGCTTCCCTGGCCCAGAAGAGTGGTGGGCTACCACCACTCTCTGCTGCCGCTCCATCTTGGTTCAACCTGGGTCGCTCATCTGGTGCCTCCGTGTTGGGATCATTCTTTGCTGGCTTGCTACCTTGTTTTGCTTTGAGCTACTCTTTGGTGCTTCCTCGCCACTGCTTCAAATTCTGGCTGGTCGTTTTCTTCTTTTTTTTCCTGTCTGTCATCAGGGTCCATGGTTCAAGGGTCGGAGTACCGATCCTGTGTCCAAACCTGTAAAAGAATCATTGGACATACTGGGCTCTCACCTCCTTTGGGCCACATTCTGTGTGACTGACACCACCAGTGCTTATCTCGGGGTCCTGATATTGTCTTTGGGATAGTCCTCACAGGTTCCCTGGGTCCTGGAGTAGTGGTGTATTGGGACATTTACTTTCATTAGCCTGAATCCTACTTGTTGTTCTCTGGTTTGCTGCGTCTCAAACCTGGGACTCGAGCTCTTCGAAGGGGTCTCCGCTAGCATCACCTGGTTTCGGTTGCTACTTTGTCCACACCTGTAGCGTAGACCGAGTACTTACCTGGGTTAAAACCATAACTGTGGCTTGACTATGGGCTTTGTTCCATTGATTCTTCTGGGAAACTTGTACACACTTTTAAACTCCTTCTAAAGGGAGTAAAATGGTATTGACCTAAACTTTTTTGTGGGTCTTTGGAGTTTTACACCAAAGACTGAAATTGTAGCTTTACCTAGGATTTATTGCAGGTTTAATGTAACAAAGCCCTGCATTCCTGCCTATTGAAATGTACTGTATTACTGTGTCTAACTTTTGTTACATTGTATTCCCCCCCATTTCTAGGGTGGTTATTAGACCATTGTGATGTATCTGATTTTGTCACTCCTTTCCCAGAGTAGCCTCTCATGTGGCCAGAGGATGGCAGCCGCTACCTGATCCTGACCCTTTGGGGTGGCTATATGAGGGAGGAATGGGGGGGAGGCAACACTCAGGGAGATGACATGGCATCGTCAGCGGAAGTCGCATATCCCCCCATTAGGGATGTTCCCTCCTTTTCTCCTTGATGGCATCTCCTTTCCAAACCTATAGACAATATTACTCAATGCCACATGGAAAACAGCATGACAGAAACTGAGCCAAGGGAGAGGCAAAAAATAGTGCCGATTACTTCCAAAAAAGAACACATACCAGCCTCCTCAATACCACATGAAAAACAGCATAGCAGAAACGGAGATGAGGAGTAGTAATGGCTATTCCTAAAAAGAACCAATACCAGCCGCATTAATATCGCATGGAAAACATGTCAGGAACTGCTCATATCCACGTATATGGGAGTACTGAGACGAGGAAGGTGACTGGAGCGATACAGCTCACTGGTGCCGAGAAGCTGGAGACTTGCTGTAGTGGTTGTAGGTGTATGACCAGCACCAGGACATTTAAAAGGATTACACCTGGAGAATGGAGTGTCCCCTGACTCGGGGAGCCCGGAGGAAGATGGGTGGGCAGAAGGAAGCGGCTTGAGGCGACGGCGCTCGTGGAAATCCTGCTGGGAGAGAAGCCCTGTGTAAGGGCTGGGAACGAGGGAAGAGAAGCCCCTCTGACGCCACAGTAACCGTACACCAGCCGCCTGCAACGACCGAAGTGAGGAAGCAGTGAAGACCGTGAGGCGTTCCGCAGCTGAACAAAGCCGGTGAGCCTGTAGCAAGGAGCTGGGACACGCTACGTTAGTCGTGTAGAAAAGGAAAGCACTAAGCAAGTGGAAGGAAGCCCAAACCAGGGATTTGAGATGCTGGGGCGAAGGTGTAGAGCTGATGAATGTAAGAACCGTTTGTGTACTTAATATCTGGAGAAGATGGAAACCAGTTGGAAGAGTGAAGTAATGGAAAAAGGATTAAAGACCTGGGAGCAATACCCAAATGCGAAACAGTTGCATTACATGAGAAAGCCCTGGCAGGAGAGTATACTGGGCAAAGCCGAGTATGAGGGCTAGGATAGGATTTCAAACATAGGACATTTTGCTTTGGACGTCTTGACGCACAACAAACCCCTTGTGTTGGTTGATATTGGTTGAGGTAGGGAAATACGTCCTAGCGTAGGGATAGTGAGGCATTTTCCAACCCTTTTATTATTTAATATAAGTTTGTAGCAATCTGAGTCCTCTGTGTTTGCCTCCCATTTCTGGTCTCGCACCATGTAGGTCTGGTAGTGGTAGCCCTGTCGGACATGGTGTAGAAATGTTATCCCCTTCATTCTAGGCATGATATGGTGTACATGGACTACATTTGTATTAATTATTCGAAATTGGAAACAACTTGTTAATACTTGCGATTTATATTGCTTGCTTTTTTATAGGCTTAAAAGGGTGCAAAACAATGCAACCTATGCTTGGATTTATGGCCCATATGTTTCTCATATTGATTATGCTCTTGCTGACGCAGCCCTGATGAAACATTGCAGCCCGATTGCTATTCGTTCTCAAGAGACAAGTGACCATGCCATGTTGTGCTGGTCACTTAAAAAATGTAAAAATGACAAGGAGAGAATGATCAACCGGCGAAAACTTATGGTTGATAGAAATAGGCGCGTCTCGCCCATAACGTGGTCGGGTCGTAAATTGAAAGTTGTACATCATTTTTTGTCAGCCAATATAATCCAGATTGAAACAATGATGCTGCAAGAGGATTTGAATATGGAAACCTCAATTGTTGATATAGAGTCGCAAATGCATTTTAGAATAAACTATTTAAATGGAAAACAGTGGTTGGTACATAAGCCATTTCTTGACAAAATGATACAACAACAAAGTAGTCTGTTGCACTGAAAGAACGCAATTAAGGGTCAGTTCCCATTTGTCTAGATTAGAAAGGGTGGCAATTAAAAAAATATGGATACAAGGTTTAACAATTGGCTCTGCCAGCACAAAGTCAACCAATAATGTTAATTGGCTCTACCTGGCGGGTCTTCTTAAATTCAACGACCATCGTAAATTCTGGTCCTGTTTTAACGAATGTTTGTCCTCTATTACTACAAAGAAATTAAATCCTGTTAGAGCTTTCTTGGAGTAGATTTATTGACCAACTTTATTTGGACCCAAAAATGGATAGCAGCACAATTAATTATAATGCAGATTGTTAGGGAGAATTCTCTTAAGGCGTATTTCCCAAACCTAGTGACTCCCCCAGCAGCTTTGCTGGATTTTGGGGTTTGTTTTTTTCTCCTGCTAAGAGTGAGACTCTTTTCCTCCCACTCTTAGGCATAATTTGAGGTATGTCTTTGACTCTTTGTATGCTTATGAGCTATGGGGTTCTTTACTCCATAGGGTATCATCTGTTTTTGTGTATGTGTTGCACAGCACCCTCAGTGCAGTAACACAGGGGTGTCCTAGTGACGCCCAAACATAGACTCCATACCCTGGGACTGACTGTCTCCCAGGGCATGTAAAGTCATCATTGACTTTACTAGTCCTAAATTGGGAACAGAACCAGAACAAACCATCAGATTGTGGAAGTACTGGAAGGGGTTAATTCGATTGCCCCTGGGTCTGTTTTCAAGGGGGCACTGTCCAGTCCCCCCTTGTCGAGTTTCTGGCTGGTGCCAGTGGTTACCACGCGAAATATTCCACCGGAATATTCTCTATGGGATTTTCCCATTGATTTTAAACGCACCACTTTTTGGTGCAATGTTAGATATCGCCGGTTTATTTATTTAATATTCAATTAACGGTTGGGTCTTTTTGCCAGAACTCTTTTCCAAAATGGCATTCGTGTCCGTCTCTGTAACTCTAACCAAGGTCGAGTCCTTTGTTCCACTTTTTGGCAGGCTTCTCCACAGAAGCCCTCCAAATGGTGCCACTCTGTCTGGGTTCCACAGGATGTGTGGGGAGGGGTATTGGGACCCTGGACTGCGTTGCCTTAGCAACTTAAGTCGCACTCTGTTCCGATTGGGCCAGTGGTGAGCCGCCCGGCTCACCACTTAGCATGTTTGAGTGACAGCTAGGCTGTTGAATGGGGGGGTTTTCTGCATAAAAGCAGGTCCTTTGGGACTGGAACTTGAGAGGTCGCCACAGGACCTAAGAATCCGAAGAGGGAAGAAGCTGAGCCATCTGCAACGACGACACCACCGGTGAAGCCCTGCTGCAACTACCTCACTACTTTCCCGACGACAAGAGAAGATCTTCCTCTGAGCTGGTGGGACCAACCAGTTCGCCCTTTTCGCCTTCCAAAGACGTCTCTTGGTCGAATCGGCCGTGACAAGCACCCCGGCGGCCGGATAGCCAAGCTTCACCACTTTGACCGCGAATAAAAGGAACGCACCTTTGCTTGACGAACTGCGCGGCTGGTTTCATCCCTGTGCAGTGCAACAACTCCACGTTTCCTTCTCGACGAGATCCTCTGGTCGAAACAACGAACTGCAACCACTGCCAGGAACAACTGCCACCGCTGGAGCCTCCTCTCTGTTTAAGGTACTGTGTCCTTCCTGTCCTCCCTTTCTTCGGTTTGCCCAAGGTGACCCTTAAATCCTTGGCTTGCCAACTGGGTTGGCCCCAGATCTTCTAACTTTACCTTCTTGAATCACCCCTACCTCTTTTGAACATTCTGCAAAGACTTTTAGTGCATTCTAAACAGTGTAATCCTGGGCACATTTCGCTTTGCTCCCTTTAAAGTGGGCCTGGCCTATGAACTTAAGCTCTACAGTATTTACTGCCTTTTATTCCCTTGCTGAGAACTCCTAAAAGTGTTGGGACCTGTTTTATTTCTATGCTCTGACTTTTTCTCTCCCTTTAACTGAACTATTGGAGTGCCATCAGGTTATGCGCTCACATCTGTTTAACAAATCGTGGTGTTTTAACTCTGACTTGTCTGATAGTTATCAAGGGAGGTGTGTATAATTTACCTGACTGTGTTTTAACTTGCTTTTGATTTAGAGTGCTAGTATATTGCCTAAAGTGTGTTTTTAAATAAATAATTATATACTTTTTATACAAAGCTCTGGTCAGTGTTTGTTTGCTCTACTGTGTTTTTAGCCCTATTGTGTATACTCTATATATTGCCCTACTCTTCTTGAGAAGTCTGACAGCTCAGTCACAGCTACCAGATAAATCTGGGTGGTGCAGACTGCTACCAATTGGGTTTATTGCTTACTCCTGTAGTCTTAAATCTTTTTTCAGTGTTCCCCAAGGGAACTGCACAGGATTCTGCCTAACACAGATCATAGTAAAAACAATCCTTGGGGTTTAGATTGTGAAGATTTAGTAATGTCCCCCGGACCAGATGGTACTCCGAATATTTTATTTAAATCTAATACTCAGTGCTGGGCTAAAGGCCTGTATATTATTTGGGTATTGTTCCCATGAGTTGGTTAAAATCAATGCTCATCCCTGTTTTTAAAAAGGCAGACGGGTTAGACCCGACAAATTTGACTGCTTGCTATGATGGACACATCAAAAAACATGTTTGCCACTATACTGCTGAAGAGTTTAACTCAGTGGGCTAAAGATGAGAAGTTGTCACCCTTTCAAACGGGTTTTAGACAAGGGCACAATACTATTAATCTTTGTGCGCTGCAGTATATGATGGCAGACACTATCCGTGGACATTTATACTGCTGCTATGTTAACTATAGGAAAGCGTTTGATCTGGTCTCTAGATCTTTGCTATGGAAAAAGCTTGAGAAATGGGGATAGATCCACAACTTCTATATTTTATTAAATCACTTTATCCTACTACTTCAGTAACCATATGATTTGAACATGGCTGGAGAATTGCGGCATACAGGAATACCAACAGCGGCCCTAAACAAGGCTGCGTACTGGCGCCAATAGAATCGCGGCAAACGGGAATACCAACCGCTGCCCTAAACAAGGCAGTGTACTGGTGCCAATGTTATATAATCTGTACGCTGCACACTTGGCTGATCATATCAGTGCTGCTAGAAAGTTCCCACCGAGATTCAACGATAGGCCAGTCTTTTGACTGGCCTACGCTGATGATAGCATCATTTTAGATAAAACCCCTATTGGATTACAAAGATATATTGAAGCCATTTCTACTTATGCTGAAAATAACCACACGATAGTAAATATCTCCAAGACTAAAGTAATGTGCTTTGGTGATTATAACAACAAAAGCAAAGGGGAAACAGGGTTTCAGTTGGAAAATGAAAGAAACCCAACTTCAAACGTTAAAATAATATATTAACTTGGTATTTCCAATTCAAGGTGATCCCCTAACATGTACTATGGTAAGCAGATTACTCCTAAAATTTGGAGAAAAAAATATAGCTTTGTCAATCGCTGCATGGCTCAGAGAAGGGGGGGGGTCACAGTATATCACCAGCAGCGCAGCAATATTGAGTCAGCATTGTCCCAAGTATACTACATGGTTTGCAAATTCTTTCTTCCAAGTATGTACAATGGTTTAGAAAGATGGAGGCAAACATTTTGCGGTCCATTCTACACCTACCTCAAACAGTTCCGACTGAGGCCTTGAGAATGCCGTTTGGGGTCCTCTCATTGGAATCTCTGTGGCACATACCAAGAACCCTGTTATATCTGAAGCTAAGGACTGCCTAGGAGAATCGGAACGAATTATTAATGTTGATTGGTAAATGCCTTTATTAGTGGAACCACCAATGCTTTTCTCATGGATCTGAGTTCTACCGTTAACAAATCTTCTGCGACATTAGATTTGGTTGTTGATCTTATTTTAAACTCTCCTAGTCTAGAGACTCGTTGAAAGAAAACGCCTAGCGACTCGGACATACTAAATATTGAGAAGCTATCTAGCAAGAAAAGATATAAGGAATTTGCTACTCAGGGTTTCCATTTGAGTGTCCCCTGTTCTTATTTAACAATCTGCTATGTTAGAGGCTATAGTACTTTGGTTAATCATCTTGATCACAACAGTTACATTTTGGAGCACTTTACATGGTGCAGAATTGGTAGTAATGACATCTGCAGCATACTCCATTTGGAAATACTATGAAAATGGATAAAAAGGAAATAAGAGAAGTCAACGACTCACTGAGAGGGGGGACGATAAATTGTGAAAAAGCGATGAATTTTAAATGTTCATTTATTTAATAGAAACATTTATTCTGCTATGAAATGGAGGTTGGTGGGATTACAGCCACTGTTCATATATTGGCATTGCAGATTCTGAACATGACTGATGTGTGTTGCTTGTGTCTATGGACCACCCCTTGAGTATTGCAGTGTACTGAGTTTGCCCCCCAGGTACAGATCATATATTTATCCATACAAGGGGCAACACTTAAAATGTAAGCTACTAGCATAAAGTTACTTACCCCCTCAATTTAGCTACTAGCCTTATTGATTTTTGTGTAACTCTGTAATGTATGGCATAAAGTACCCCCTACTGTACATTAGGATCTGTATTGCATGTGACCAAGAAGTGGAATGAGGACGAAAGCTGAGTTCTTTTATAAGGGTACAGAAGTACAAAGTAGCTTGCAATAACCTTTTTACATTTGATGTGGGACCTTTCATACCTGGCCTCTTGCTTAATGTATTGTAAGAGATCTTCCAGTTGCTGATGCATATAATCAATGCAAAATCTGTGAATTTCAAGGCATAAAATGAGCAGCGTCGCGTAGCAATTTGCTATGCAATTCTATAGGTTTGCTAATCAAATTGGCACTTGTGTAGGAAACCTAGCTATTTAAATTACCCTGTAATTTAAACGCAGATCGGCCTGCATTCCTCTTTACTTCAGGTTTCCCTCTACACTCTTTTCTCTTTTCACTGCAAGTTCAAAAAGGCTAATCGAGAGAGTTCAGCCATCTCCTCCAACTTATGTGCCTGTTTGAGTGTGCAAGCAAGATTTATTTTTCCTTCAGATCAAAGTAATTGGGATAATACCTTTTTTATTAAGCTAACCATATCCTGTCTGCCAAATACAAACATGTGTTAACTTTAATTTTTTTAACTGCGGTCTTTCACTTTAATTTCTAAAAATGTAAAATTATTAGATGAATACATAATTACAGCATTGCTACTGTAAAACTGCATTGTCTCCATGCTTTACAGTTAAGTGTAGGTTAGTGTATCTAAATATCAGTGTCAACTATATTTCAATTTATGGCAAGATGCATCATATTGATGAAGAGACACATGAAAATGTACATGATCAAATGTTTTTGATGGTAAACCTAGTTTTGTAACCTGCTTGGTACATGCAACTTGCAACTGGTGCTCAACTCATGAGCTGATCCCGTACTCCTTGACTTTCTGCATTATCACCTGGTTGCTTTATACCACCTACCATGAAAGTGAGATAGCCACTAACTGCAATATTCCACCTAGTTTGCCCAGTTCTGTGCCTGCTACACCATCCTCTCTGCTTAGTCTCTTACTTTCCTTCCTCTTACACAATGATTAGACAAAGCTAACTAGATGTTTATGCATCGCAGTGATCAGAGGTTCCATCCAGTCTGTACATCTATAGATCTACTGCACTAACATCACTGTAGTTAGCCTCTAGAGCTAGCTTTGCTCTAGGATGATTACATTATATATTAGCACCTGCAGTAGAGCGAGATGGCCAAACCTTTTTCAGAGCCTTTTTATCATATCTATTTGTGTCCATTCATGCAGCTAACCTTTTATAGACACTCATCCGAGGATCGCGAAGTATTTTCACCCACTCACATAGTCAAGAAGATTTTCAGAAGGGCCAGTACCATTTGCAGGGGATGTTTGAAACTTTTATTTAAACTTTACTTTGTTTGCAGTAAATGTCAAGGGTTTCATTGTGCAGGGCTGGACTCTAGCTGGCAGCAGTGTGCCAAACTAAAGTGGGATTGTGGTGACGTGCACCATGTTATAGAAGGCACATTTAAATGTGTCGTCCATTGCCATGGGTTGAATGCATTTCTCTTCGGTCGAGTGGGTAAAATAAGTTACTCGACCTGCAGGTCTAGTGGAATTTTAAAGAACTTGCAGGGTCTGATTTATCTCACTAATGTCTGTCTTCAGTGGTACACGCAACTGCTGCATTATTAATTTTTATGGTACAAGTATCTTCTGGTAGCCTTAAGTTCATGCCTGTAGTGTCGCAGAAAGCGATTTTAGAAAAAATAATTTGTAAAGCTTGTCACAGCTTTAAGTGCTGCAGTGGCAGTTGAAATTCTACTGTGTGCTGGCTCAAGCAACAGGCATTTTGACGCCATAACGGAAGCATAATAACGTATTACTGAGCAGTAGCGATGCCATTTTCGTATTGCAGCTCAGTAGTGATGTCACAAGTAGCTTGTAATAAGATTATTAACAGGGGTTTTATACTGGTATCACAAGCAGCCGTGTATTATAAAGTGTATCTCTTGGTGAGCCTAAACGAGTTAACTGTACCTCGCCAGCAGCCTTCTCCTCTCCCTTGAGAAAAGCATGAGTGCTCTGCCATAGCTACAAATAAGAGGCTTGGTTTATCTTTTGTTTGGAACCCTGTCTTTCCTTACATATGGAAACGAAAGAAGGAAGGAGTGCCAACAATACTGAAAGTGATTATATTTTGGGGGCTTGAAGATGGATCGTGGTACACAGTTGGTAAAGACTTCTCCAGCAAAGTGATATGATATAGCGCACCTATACACTAGTGATTCAAGGTGCGAAAGTGGGGAGTAGTCTTAGAAGTAGCCACTGTAGTAATTGTGGGATGGGCAGTGCAAATAGCCAGCAGTGGTGGGCTAAGTGACAAGCTTGCATTGTTGGGCAGTGGATGAAACTCTCCCGTGGTAGTTTGTGCACAGAGCTGAGGTTTTTGGCAGTGTCAGGAGGTCTGTCTGCTGCAGAGGACGTCTGCCCGTAATGTGCTCTAGCCCACATTTTTTGTAATCCATGGATCAGAGCTGGTAAGGTAACTCATTTTGCTAACGCATACAAGTCTGTTTAATCTTGATAGTGGAAACTCTGCTTTTTATGCTTTCAAGGTCCAGGTGGAGATTACAATCTGAGTAGCACCACCTGTTTTTAAAGTGCTTATGTTAAATAGAGTTTTTGTGCAAAACACTCTTTAAATAGTCATTTATATTCTTACCATTGAGAGTAACGACCAGGTGAATTCAATTCATTGTGTCCACTGTACTATTGTCATCAAAGGATCTGTTGTGTGTGTGTGTGTGTCTGGCATCTTTCCTTAGCCCCAGATTCTCAGCGCTGACCTTGTGAATGATCTTTCTTGTAGACAGAGTACCGCAACAAATGCGAGTTCTTAATTGGTGTTGGTGCCAACCAGGAAGATAAAACTGTGGGTTGTCGTCTAGGCAAATATAAAGGTGGAACGTGTGCCGTGGTGGAGCCATTTGACACAATTCACATTCCTTCTTCCATGAAAACGGTTGTGAAAGCTTTTCAAGAGTATATCAGGTGAGAGTTGGCTTATGTTTATGCAAATTGGGCTCCACTGTCAAGAGAACTCCAGAACACACCTTGTGAGCAAAGATGTGTGAAAAGTTAAGTTATGAAATGTGCAGGACTCCAGGGTACTGAGTGAAGCCACATAAAATCATGGGTCCATTAACCTTTATACAGTTAGCTCTGCAATGTTAATATGTGCCTAGAATGATTTTAATTATCTGCAGCAGCTCCCCTGCTTAAATTCAAAATTTGATATTTGCAGGTCTACGCCATACTCTGTTTATAGCCCAGAAACATATGAAGGCCACTGGAGACAGCTAACAGTCCGCACGAGCAGTACAGGACAGATAATGGTGATTGCACATTTTAATCCACAGGTACGGAATAACTCTTGGTTACATGACTGGCTTTTACTGGTTCCTAGTGATTATTTCGAATGCCAAGTTTCGAATGGCAATGTTTTGAAAGAAAAATGCATCGATGCATTATTTTCGAAACTTTGGCATTCAAAACTATATATTCGAAACAATGCCTAGATAACCTTCTACCTCCTTAAGTGGTATATGATTCCCCATTCATTTTAATATGCATTATATGTAGAGCACAGAGATGCATGTTATTGGCGTGATCACTTTTGTTGGAGGTGGTCGTAAACTCTGCATTAGTCTGCCTTCCTGAGTGTTTGGCTTTCAACCACTACTCCACCAACTTTTTTAATAGGTTTCTTCCAGATTTAATTTGCTGCAACAGTGAATTTTGTGTCTGGAAGTTATTTGATTTTAAAGCATATGTCACTCCAAGGCAGCCTGAGGGGGAGAAAACAGCAATTTAATACTGGCATACATCCCATTTCTAGGTTGCACCTAATTGTGGCAGATAATCAATGATTGGCCAACAATCCGACCATTGGATTACAAGAACAGGTGGGATCCTGTGTGAGCTTCGCTGATCCACACTTTACAACTTAACCACTAGCCTGCTTCTGTTCTTTGTAGTCCAGTGGAGTACTCCCTTAGGTAGGAAACTCAGTACTTGGGTCCTGAAAGGCATTCTGACCTTTTGGCTCGGAGTGCTAGAGGCTGTAGTATCGACTCCCCCCCCCCCCCCTCCTCTCCCTAGTTCGAGGTTGCCTCAATACTTGGTTGATTCTCTTGTGTTCCGCAATCATTTTAGAACTTTGCTTTAGTCATGTTCACTGTTTTTCTCTTTTATACTGATCGGTCAATCGGCACATGCATCAGTGGCCACCTACACTGGTCCTCGAGCGCCTCGATCGCACCAGTTTTTCAGGAGAACCACTGATGACCCAAATAACTCCCAGTAAGATCCACTTTATTCAAACTTAGTTTGTTAGCGCATATTGAAATTATAGAGTGCATTTGGTTTCTGAGGACTGGACTTGGAGTGACCTGACATAAGTGGTCTTCTCTTGCATTGACACTTTGCTGCTCAAAGCATTTAGTCTTCCGAGTTTGCTAAGTGCAGCTCCCAAGAACTCACCCCAACATGCCTTTTGATTCTGCTTCGGATGGTTAGTTTACTTTAAGTTTTGCGTTTCTTTGTCTTTACTCAACTCTTCGTTTTTACTGTGCTAAATACTTTGTGTACCACCCACAAAACAGTGTCTTACAAGCTGCTAATGGCGTAACTAACTAGCATGTCCAGAGTCACCGCCGAATGGTAGTCACTGAAATGTTATCAATGAAAGCTCTTTGAGTCCACAAACTCCATTTAATACTTTCTATTGTTTCTCCTAGAAATTAAGTGAAGAAGATTTAACAGAGCTGAAGGCATCTCTGGCAAGATTCTTCACGGAGGCAGAAGGGAAGGACAGCGGTGTGACCTCTCTTTACTATGCAAAAGAAGGCCAAAGGTGTGGTTGGTGTTCTTGTGAGTGGTTCTCTGTAGATCACTAAACAAATATTGTTCCATGCCACCCCTTGTGTACCCCACTCAATCTCAACATTTAATGGACAATGGATTTGTTTATAATTGGTGACTCCTAAAAAGGTGAATACTCTTGGATGGTGTTAATGAGTTACTTGATTCTTAAACTGTTAACTAAGAACAACCCTACTTTAACTAGCTCTACGGGCTAACCGGACACGTGGAATTGTCCTTAGCGCAATAGATGGAATGGTGCCTCACTGTTGCTTTACTTTTAACAATCCTTCTGGATTATCAGCGTGTCGTGGACATTACTCTCTGCAAAATCTAAACCTGACCATTTCAGAAAAGCAGGTGAAAATGTTTTACGGTTCATGTATGCACAGCTGTATTTGACCCCCACTTGTTGGTCTCTGTCTCACTTGTCAAAAACTAGAGCCAGTTGGACGAATAGCTCTCAGCCAAGATGGAGTGGCTAGTCTTAGATGTTTATTGTCTATGGAAACTCTAAATGCCAAGTTGAGCACCTTTGCTTAGAAAACAAATGTTACTCTGTACATGCAAGCATAGATGCGACCCAGGTAAGCGGCACCCACAGGCCAATTTTACTGCCTGTTTCCTGGCTACACCAAAGAGTAGGTTGTACAAATCTGGGCATTCAAAAAGTCAAATTTCAATGAGCTGCCACTCTGGTAACGAAAGGGTCAAACGCAAGACCTGTTAGTGGTGCCTTGCAGTAATGTGGAGTAACCTGAGATGGACAACAAAATGGAATCTAGAGTTCATAGAGACAGACCCAAGATGGCCCTTGCTTTGTGGTATTGGATGTTCAGAGGGGGATTTGTGTATTAAGATGGTCTGTACGTTGCTGTCTTGCTGGCGAGAGACTAACCTACAATGTCTATTCCTCATAGCTGTAAGATAATGAGACTGACCCAAGGACATTTTTACTCAGGATACTGAGGTGCAGACAGCCTAATTACTTGGGGAAGGGTGTTCACTGACCCAAGATGGCTGTTGATTCATAGTCGCGTGGTGCAGTCATGTAAAGCTCGTCGATCTGCACACACTACAAATTACCTCTGAAAATGTGATGCATGTTTTTCTAGTGCTTACTCTGCATATCTTCGTAGACCACTCTTTTGAAGCTGGTTGCCATTTCCCACACAATTGATCAGTCTTGAACATTATGACATAGAAATCCATGAGGATCCCTTCTGGAAAAAGACAGAGGAGGGACAATGAAAGACAGTTGTCTGTTTAAGGAAAATTCTGTTTTCCTTTCAATGCATGCATTGTTGTTGCGAGTGTTCACCCTTTGCATAGCACATCTTGGCCAATGATGCGCTGAGGCAGTCTGGGGTACATTGTTGCGGGACCTGGGCCTGGCATTGCAATACATAAACAGCACATTGTATAATCTAGGCAATTTTAATAGTATTGATGATGTAAAGATAATGGTCGGGACTAGCTGTGCATGGCCATTGTTAAGGTTGCAGTGAGTAACACATCAGTTGCATCTGAGCAGGACCCTGTCGGTCAGTTTAGTGATCCTGTCTGTCAGATGCATATCAGTGCAGATGTGGCCTGTGCATGATGGTTTGATGCAAGAAAACCTCCTAATGTCTTAAATGCTTTTAGGAATTTTTGGTGAGAGCCAAGAAACACTCTTGTGCAGTATAGTGTTTGGTAGATGTTCATTTGTATGCCTAATCTCCATCTGTGAGTCCCCCAGCACGTTTGAACCCTTTTCCACACTCCATTCTTTTAATCTGGTTTTGGGATCTTTATATTTTGTTGTATATCTTTTTCTTGGCGTCATGCTTTTCTCCACGTTTGTGGCGTCTCATTGCAGCACACAGCACTTTCTGTGCAGTGTTGCTGGGCGCTCTTTGAGCTGCCCTTTTTATTTTTCCTGTGATAAGTTATCAAGGGCAGTTGGACACTTTTGGTCTGACCTAACTCTTATTTTATGGCATCGGCACACCCCACTGTGTATGGAGTGCTGATGGGATACAATGTATCCCTTTTTCCACTTCTCCTGTAACCTTTTAATCACAGTAACCAATCCATCTGAGTGGCTGGTGGCAGTGGATTTCTACCAATTTTTCTGAAAGTTACACGCAGGCTTCTATTGCATCTGCTGTAAAGGGCACATGAGGCAGCATTGATCCAAAATGGGTCCGTCTTTTTTTGCCAACTCACAATGATGTGTTCTTTCTTGGTCATTCTTCTGCTGTGCAAGGTGGGGGAGGTCTTGGTTTCACTTTTTTCTTCAGCAGGATCCCTTTGTGAAGCCCACCCAAGGCGCCAGTGTGTCTGAGGACAGGAAACCGGGGAGGACTCCGAAACTCCACTGGTATTTGTCTTCTGCTGTGCATGCCTGGAACCAGTTCCAACTGGGAGTCTGGCTATCCTAAAAGGACAGCCACCACCCAGAGTTTGAATGGTGCATGGGTGCTGATTGGCTGGGTTCCTGGATAAAAGGCTTGGATCCTTGCGCTGAAGTTAAGCGGACCACTGGAACTGAAGAATCGACAAGGAAGAAGAGAGATGCCTGCAGCCACTTCCACATGACCGGAAATGCCTTCCGTCTCACTGCTGCTGTGCGACTGCTGCCCCTCCGCTCCTCTCCTTCCAAGTGTCAGGAGAGCCCCGAAGAGGATGAGACTCTCCCTTGACTGGTGGATCCAATCAGTCTGAAGACCTTCCAGGGCTGCAACCACCAATACCTTGGTAACTGTGGCCAATGTACAGTGCATCACCTTCCGAAGATCACATCCTCCTGAAACTTTGGAGTACTTCAAGGAACTCTAGAGGCCAGATTCTACTCCTTGAAGTCCCATCACCAGAGTGCTTGACTGAGAAAGCGAGACAAAACGACTGGGACAGTAACAGTTCTTCACTGGATCTTTGAAAAAGGGCGACAAAACCACAGGACTGAGAAGAATCTGTTGCTGAGAGGCTCTCAATTCGACTGCTGCAAGATCCATTCCAGTGTCCCTTCTTTCGTCTGCCTGACCAAGAATCCAGTCTGCTGCTGCATCATCGCAGGAGTTTCCTTCTGAATCCTCTTCTTCACATTGAAGATACTGTGAGACTCCTGGTAGAACCTACCTAGGGATGACATTTTAAACCCTTAGGCCACTGAAGTAAATGCGAGTCTTACCTGCTCTGTGGTGATGCAGAATTAATTATTTCCTGAAACAGTAATTCTGTGTTTTATTTATTTATTGTGCCTTTGTTAGACGCTTGTACAACAAGTAAATTGTGTTTCAAAGCGCCCACAGGGCAACAGGGAGGGTGTATATGGGATTGAAAACAGTTAACACTGGAGAATAAAGACAGATCTCCTGGGTCTTGTGAGCATTCAGAGCGTGCAAGTACAGAGAGGGGATGAGGGAGTGGGAGTAAGTGCTGGAGCGCCCATGCGCGTGAATGAGCAGCAGATGTAAGTGCCCAGTGTAGGAAGTGCTACGGAGCGTTCAGTTGCAATAAAGTGCAAGCTTTTTGTGGCATAGGCCAGTGGGTGCCAAGGCAAGTGCTGTGGGCAGGCGGAGGCTGAAGACAATTGGGTGTGGGAGGCAAGGGCCCTGAAGGGCACTGGTCACCAATCCCAGCAACTGTGGGGTTAGCAAAGGAGGAGGTGAAAATGAAAGTGTTGAGCAGCTTCAGGAATTTGAGATCCGGCTCAAGACGAAGGGGGAGGCTGTTCCATAAGAGGGAACCAGCTGAGGAAAGATCGGCCACCCAGCCCTCTGTTTAGCGAAGCGCTAAACAGTTTTATTTATTTATTGTTCATTTAATGCACATATACATGTGTCTCAAGGAGAAACAAGGCAAGAGGGTGTTGGGAGAGGGAAATGATCCTACAAGGCCTTGTACATTCGGATTGTGCAGATATTCATAACACTCTTAATACCTGTGATTAATTTTAAGCACGGATCCGGGATTCAAACCAGTGTTTCTCAGTGTGGTCTTGCTTCCAACACCCGAGCGTTGCCACTGAGCTATCCTCCCTTCAGGGTAGAAGAGGAACGTGGTGGTCTAGAGGGAGAGTATTTGGCAAAAGCAAGTTGCAGATAGCATGGTACCCAGCCCCAGACAGCCTTATGGATGTTGCAGAGGGATTTGAATTTGATCTTTGCTGCAACCGGGAGCCTGTGGAGAGTTTTTAAGGCAGGAGAGATGCGGTCCCTGGGCTTGAGGCCAAGGATAAGTCTTGCTGCCCTATTCTAGATTAGCTGGAGGGGTCGTGGGGAGTAAGAGTGTAGATTCAAGAGAAGGCTATTGCAAGAGTCTAGCCTAGGGAGAACCAGAGTGATAGGCAGAAACCTGTGCAGTTCCCTTTGGGAACACTGCAAAAGATTTAGGAGTACAGGTGTTAGCAGTAAACCCACTTGGTAGCAGTCTGTACCACCCAGATTTACCTGGTAGCTGTGGCTGAGCAGTCAGGCTTCCCTCAAGAAGAGTTAGGCAGTATGCAAAGTATAAACAATAGGCACTCGGACACAATAGCACACGCAAACACTGACCAGAGCTTTGGTATGAGAGTATATAATTATTTATTTAAAAACACTGTTTGAAACATTCCAGCACTCTTATTGTAAAACACTCTAAACACAAGTTACTATTATGATATATACACCCCTTATTCCTTATCAGACCAGTCTTAGTTAACACCATTTATTTCCAGACAGAGGTGAACGCTTAACTATAGATGGCACTCCAATAAGTTCATGAAGAAGGGAGGGAAAAAGACAGAATATGTGAAAATACACCACTCTAAGATTTAGAAACACTTTTAGCAAGGCAGAAGAGCAAAAGTCACTGGGGAGCCAAAGTCCATAGGCTGGGCCCACTCTTGGAGAGAGCAGAGCACAAATACGCCCAAGATCACACAGTTACACTAGGCTTTGAAAGTCTTGCAGAGAGTTTGAAAAGAGTTTAGAGAGGCTCAGAAAAATTTAGCCAGGGTGTCCCAGGCTAACGCAGGTTCGAAAGCCGGGGGCTAAAGCTACCCCGTACAGTTTGTGGCAAGGGAAGCCAGGCAGAACACGGTACTTTAAGTGGGAAGGATCCTCCAGCGGTGGCAGTTGTTCCTGGCAGCGGGTGCAAGTCTCGGCGTCGTCCAGAGGAAGAGAAGATCTCGACTTGGAGGAAAGATGAAGGTCGTTGTACTGCCAGGGAAGAAACCAGCCGCAGAGTTTTCCGGTTAAAGGTATTGCCATTTATTTTGCGGTCGTGGTAAAACGTGGTATTCCGGTTGCCGAGGTGCTTGGCACATGCAAAACGGCCACAAGATGCGTCGGGAAGGCGAAAAGACGGTGAACCTGGTTATCCCCACCAGTCAAAGGAAGAAGACTCTCCAGCGGGAGATCTCCTCTGTCGTTGGGAAAAGTGGTGAGACGGATCAGCAGGGCTCCACCGGTGGTGTCGTCGTAGCAGGTCGGCTCAGCTTCTGCCTCGTCGGATTCTTAGGTCCTGTGGCGACTTCTGAAGTTCCAGTCCCCAAAGCCCTGCTTTTATGCAGAAAACCCCCATTCACCCAGCGTAGCTGTCACTCAAACATGCTAAGTGGTGCAACTCAGGCAACTCAGTCCAGGGTGCCTAAATCCCCCTCCACCCCCCCCCCCCCCCAAGTACCCCAGACAGAGTGGCACCACTTTGGAGGGCTTCTGTGGAGAAGCTCACCAAAAAGTGGAACAAAGGGCTCGACTTGGGTCGGAGTCACAGAAGAGAACACAAATGCCATTTTAGAACCGAGTTTTGGCAAAAAATACCAACCGGAGAATTAATAATAATTAAATAAACCGGCGGTATGTTCAAGGCTATCATAATTAAATAAATAAAGATAGTAGCCTCGAACAATGGGAAAATCCCACCGAGAAATATTTGCGGCTGAATATAAAAAGTAGCATCCACTGCCACCAGCCAAAACTCGATCAGGGGGGATGGAGACGTGCCCCCTCGCCTAACCGACCCCGGGGCAATCGAATTGCCCTAGCCAGTACGTCCACAATATGATGGTTTGTACTGGTTCTGTTCAGATTTCAAGACTAAAAGTCAATGTTGTCTTTACATGCCCTGGGAGACAGTAGTCAGTCCCAGGGTATGGAGTCTATACTGGGGGGTCACTATGACAATCCTGTGTTACTGCACTGAGGGTGCTGTGTAACACACATCACAAAAACACATGAAGCCCTATGGAGTAAAAGACCCCATATCCCATTAAACACATCTAGAGTCAAAGGAACACACTCAAATCATGTCCAAGAGTGAGGGTAAAAAGAGTCTCACTCTTGGCAGGAGAAAAACAAAACCAAAAATCCAGCAAAGTTGCTGGGGGACTCACTAGGTTAGGAAATTCAGCCTAAACAGAGAATTCTCCCTAACACAGAGCTCTGTTAACATTGAGCTTCTGGGGTAAAGTAAGGTAAGGGAGAATGTCTTTGAAAAGAATGAGTTGAAAGTGTGACTTCTTGGCAAGGTCCTGAATGTGTGGCAGAAGGAGACAGGAGTTGAAGATGAATCCAAGATTTCTGGCTTCAGATGAGGGAGAAGGGGGAGAGCCCCTAGATGATGGGCAGAGAGAGGGGAAGAAAGAGGGAGCAGGGGTCCTAATAGGAAGAATCTCAGTCTTGCTGGCATTGAGGCACCAGGACTGGATGGCAGATAGGCAGTCCGGGATGAATGATAGAGGAAGTAAGAAAAGCGCCTACCTTGAATTGCTTCCAACTATTCTACAAGTGTGGGTTAAGTTTGAAAGGTAGCCCAACTTATAGGGGTATCCCATTATTATATGGGTACCCCTAATCACGCTCAAACCAGATTAAAGTTCACCCCTCTAGGGAATTAAGACCATGAGTCTTATCTTGCAAGGATAACAAGTTTAATCTTTTACAGAAAATGAGGTGAGGATTAGGGGGGGGTCAAAAAACTCTGCTCCCTGAGCGCCATTCTGTCCCCAACTGTTCCAAGCTCCTCCAGACTAGTGCCAGGCAGGAGCCTTGTAACCTGTTAACTTGCTTTAGGGACATTTCTGGAAATAGGCATGGCTCCATCCCACACTGTCCTATTTCCATACAAGAGATACTGCAGTCTTCCTTCCTCCCTGGCTGGCGATGTTGGTTTTAGGCCATACTACTTAACATACTGCTAGCCTATACAAGAATACATTGTAGCTTCATTTTTCATCATTTTCCTGTCATACTCTCCATACTTCACTCATTTGACTAATATTTTTATCTGTTCCTGTAATTCCCCTTAAAACCTTATTTTATGTTAGGCAAGATTGTTTGCAGTACCCTTTTGGGAGCACTACAACAACGCTGACCTCCCAACAATAGGAACCCAACCTTTTATATAAGTCTGTACTATACTGGTTGATGGTGTGATTGAGCAACCAGGCTTATCTCAAGAGGGGCAATGTGAGCTGTAGGGGAGTTGGAGATTCACAGTAAGTATTCAAATAAACTCTTGCACCCACGGTTTCTTGATTTAATCAATTATTAATTTAACAGTCAGTTTGAGTAAGCCTTCTTCAGAAGGGGCAATAAAACAGTAACGCACAAATACACTCCAGAATACACACACTGATATTCTTTAAATCAGCAAATACGCATTTGGGATGGCACACAGGCTCTTCCTACACCCTCGGGTGACTTAAATAACTAGGACACTGTGGACATGAATATATCGCTGTTGCATTTAGAGTAATCCTGAGGAGTATGTCAAAGAAAAGGATTATTAGAATAAAACGAGATCACACACATATTCTGAAGCAGGTAAGTACTTGTGAACCCCCCCCCCCCCAATGCAAAGTTAGTTCACCCTTTCCTGGAAGGAAGACCAAACAGTGTCGGAAGGAAGAGTCATTCAGGGAGCCAGGCTAGGTCAAAGTCAATTAGGCAAAAGTCTAGGTGAGCTGAAGCACTTCTTGCAGGGTGGTAAAAAGGCTTGCACAATGTTTTTTAGAAGTTTTTGTAGAAAAGAAGAAATGAAAGCAGGGCCACAAGATTATTAGGCTTGCAAGATAAAGAAGCTGATAGCAACTCTACAAGAACAACCAAGACAAGGCTCAACTGAGAACACGTGAGGCTACACAACAAAAGGCAAGTTCTCTTAGGCTGTACAGTACCTTCGGTTAGAAGAAAAGGGCTTTGGCTGGCTGCTGTTCCTGAGCAGCTCTGCAGATGGAGGACTCCTGCACTGCAACGGGACAGGCAGCGGCAGACCAACTTCTATTCAGTGGCACTTTTGCGATTTCAGCTCCTCACGTCTAAGCAAATAGCAACACTTGCACGCTTGGCGGCTGAGATGGGCTTTCCTTGCATCTTGGGTCCAGCACTCTTTTGACGTGTCTCAGGCTCGGTCAGCCCTGCTTCCTGGGAGTCTAGAGGACCTTCCTGGAGCTCTTGGCCAACTTAAAAGCAACGCACACAAACTGGTGTTCCCCTCCCTGGCTATTCGGTTCCAGCAGCAACTGCAGTGGAATTTCAACCAGCTCTGAGAGTATGTCCAGGTGGCTTACTTTGGAGTTGATTGGTCCCACCAACTCAAGGGGTCGAGGCAAACTGGTCCCACCAACTCAAGGGGTCGAGGCAAATTCAGAGCTTCAGCCCGGCAGCAGGGCTTCACCGTTGGGCAAACCAACGGTCCAGTAGTTGCTGCAGGCGTCTCTTCCAAGTTTTTCTTCGGATTCCTTCGTCCAGTGGTCAACTCTGCCTTCCAAGCCAAAAACCCTTGCCTTTTATGCAGGTTTCCCCCCATAGCTGTCAGTCACCCAGCAGGGTGGCTGTCCTTGACGGATAGTCAGCCAGCCAATCACCTAAGAGTGAATTTCTGTCTCCTAAGAGACAAAGCACAGGGAGTTTCAGGCACCTCCCTCGCTTCCTTCCCCTGCCAGACACCCTGTAGCCCGAGGCGGGCTACACTTCTGAAACCTGCCAAAGGCAAAATGAACAAAGGAACCAAACCTTGTTTGGCGCGCAGAGTAAATCTCAAAAAGGACCATTCCACAAAGAAATGGAAAAAAAAGACGACCGGGGCAAAAGCACATCATGGTAGTTAAAAGTAAACCACTGCCACCAGCCATTCATCGAGGAAAGGGTAACATAAAAATGTTACATGAGCAGCTAGACAAAGGGGATACTAAGTAACCCCTCCAGCACCCTTTTGTAAGATAGTGTGTGCTAGTTCTAGAAAGTTACAATGGAAGTAAAGTCAATTTCACTTTGGAAACAGTAGTTTATCCAAGAGGAGGTATTTAAACCTCTGGGAAATCTGGAAGACTTCCCTGTGTCACTACACTGAAGGTTCTGTGTGATACAATGTAAAGGATGATGCCTATGGAGTTTGTCAGACTCCACAACCAAAAGAAACGGAGTTCAAATCATATTTGAAATACATGAGCGAGTGGGAAAAGAAAGGGTCTCACTCTCGCCAAGTAAAAAAATTAAAAATCCAGCAAAGTTGCTGGGGGTATCGAAGGTAGAGGAATTAGCACATTTCTGAGAATTCTAACTAACATTTTCCATAATTCTGCATGTCGTGCATTGAGCATGTACAATCCCCTATTCTTGGTCTGCATAGGCTTTGACAGACCAACAGCTGTTTAGCCACTTTGTGTGCTCTGCCAGAGCTTAGCCTTAGTGATGCAACACTGCATGCTTTGCGATCCATTTGTAGCGCAGGCCACATTTCTTTTGGCACAGAACCTGCTGCTCTCTATGTGCTTTGAGAAAAACTAAATAGAATTTAATGTTTTATAAATGTATTCATCTAATGGTTATTTGCACTTTATATTTAAATCCTAACTATCTTCATTTACTGCCCCTCCTCCCCCCTGGACTCTTGTGGTACTCAAAAACAGTTATTTAAAAAAAAAAAGTCTTGCCTAATTCTAAAGCGCTTGGGAATGAAGGGGGCACTAGCTCCTTCCCATCATTCCCCCTTTTTGTTACTTCCACAGTAAAAAACTCATCCCACCCGACATATCTACAACCCCAGATACATTAGTTTGAGTTTCGCTGTTTATTGTATGGCAAGGTGTTTTAGATCCCCAAATTGATACCATCATCTTTGGACTATATGAACATAACATTGGAGACCCAATTAGCACACGCAGAAGAGGACCAAGAAGAATACAATAACAAGAACCAGTATTTTTACTGCTGCCCCTAGCCATGCCAGGACCCAATCAAAGGCAAGCGGTGGCGAATCTGTGTTCTGAAGTCCACCTTCTTTCTTCATTTGAACACCTGGATTGTGTACCGCCTCTGACGTGGGATAGTGACCCATACTTTGCATCCTCTGTGGGTATAAAAGTGCAGCAGCTGCTTGTAGCCCAGGAGCCAAAAAAGATGAAAAGGTCTCTGCTGAGCTAAAAACCCGATACTCATCAGGTATTCCTTTGAGCAGTGTGGAAGAGTCTCTTGAGACAGCGTGAGCTCTTCTTTCTTCCCCACCGTTGAAATCGCCCTTTTTCTGGCAGCATACCAAATCCTTGTTATCTGCAAGCTTCCTTCTGCTTCTTTAGGTGCTGGAGTGGCTGCCGACACCTTGACAGGCATTTATTAACATTTATAAAGCGCAAAGCATCCCGAAGGCATTGTGGCACTGTTACAAGACAACATGCTTAGTTACATAACGGGTCCTGGTCCCTGCGGCGAAATCCTTTAGGAGCAGATGAATAGCCCACCAGATCCCCCCCCCCCCCTCCCGAAGTCGGTTCTCTCAGCAGTCAATTGAACAACTCCTGAGTAAACCAGACCTGGGGGAAAAGAGGAAGTGGGGGAAATGCCAAACGGACAGGATTCCTTCTGCCGCCTCCTACTCCTGGGACACTGGAAACCCTGCAAATAATGCATTTCTGATTAATAATCCACTTTACACTTTCTGCAATGAAATGATAAATTACTTGCATAAACCCTTCTGTTGCCTGTCTGTCTCTGCTTCTAGCCTAGAGACACTTGCTGATTAGTGGGAAGATCCTATAGTTGCTCCCATGCAATGAGTTTAATGTTGCAAACCCCTGTGACTTATCTTTTTCTTTACAGTAAAACTTCCTTTAAAAACATATTTCACTTGTATCTCGTCAAATAAATGCTTTCCTCTAGACTTGCTCTTCAGAGTTCACACGGCTGAATTATAGGTAAAGCAACTTCTTTTAGAAATCTAGGAGTTTAACCTTCCTTTCCTTGTACTTATCTGTTTCTTCTGACTTTTGTTTTTTCAATTACCACTCTTGAAAAATCTCCGACTGGTCTTTCCTCTCAATGACTGCCTCGTTCTCGTCAGATCACATAGCTTGCTTCCTCACATCAGTTTTCTGTCATACATTGCTTTTCTTTCAATAGATTGAATCTGTATCATATTACTGTTCAAACTGATTCACATGCGCTTGCGCAAACCTACTGCTGCCATGCCTCTCAGACTTAGTGAAGAACTGCTTCCCTGTTCTGCTTTTCAAAAGGGTTGCCTCAGCTGTCTATTCATTCTCTGCCAATACGTGCCGCTCCGGAGGACCGCCAAATACTACCAACGCAACTCCCCTTGCCTTTCTATGCACGCAAGACATGTCGCAGGGTCCTTTTTATTCGAAGGCGAGATGATTTATTACGAAAACAACATTGCACTCTACAACATTGCAATGTTGTTGGTACGCGCATGAAGATTTCAAAAATGAACATTTGCTGGCGCAAGCTCGCAATTAACAACTGAGAATTCAATTATTTACAGTTTCTCTTTTCTAAGATGGATAGCGTTTATTACAACTTGCAGACAAACTTTAGATTCCTTTCCTCTAACTACTTTTTAATGCTGTTCATGCAATTAAACTCAGTTCCTTAGATTTAACATTGTTTCTTAAGCCAAACTTCAGTTTCTTTTCACTCAGTCACTGATCTGATTCAGTCTGTCTTTTCCAGATGAAGTTCCTCAAATAAGAGTCTTCTTTTCTCGAGTTCTTTAGTTTCTTGTGGAGCTCCTAAGCACTGTGACCTCTTCAAAGCTGATGTTGAATGAAAGGCAGTTTAGAACCTCTCCAGAGATTCCAAACGGCATCACTGTAGCATCACAATAGTTAGCAGCAAATCATTGCGAAGCAGGAAGTTAACCATCTTGGACTGGGAGAACTGCAGCTGACTAACATAAGGTCAAGGAAAAATCTATGAGCTTAACCCTAACTCCACCTACATTAATAAACTAAAGGCCTCAAAACCCAGGGACCTGACACAGAGTACAGGAATGTGGAGGAGGGGGGGCAGTGTTAGTTTAACAGTGTGGTTTTTAGAACTTTCCTGAAGGCTGGAAGGGAAGTCTCAGCTCCGAGTGTCTTGGGTAGGGAGTTCCTTCTCCTTTCATGTGTTCTTCCAGGATTACTAGTAGCACTGAGTGCAGGGTGGCCAGTGAATGCTTGCCCCTCCATGAGGGTGGGAGGTGCAAGTAGGCTTGTTGGCCACAAACCCAGTAGTAATCCATCACCGCTGCCGTACCTTTCATCATATCTGGGATCACAAGAGTGTGGTTGCACTGTGTGTTTGCGCCAACAGGAACTGTTCCTTCTTTGAGTCTATGGCTCTATGTATTCGCACTGCCTTCTTCATTGTTGCAATCCATGATGTGTCCGGACCATATTTGCGCACCCATAGTCTTTATTTGGGATATTGCTTCTCCGAGGTACTTGACAAGTCCATCTGCCGGGCACGTCTAAGTGGCGTGCTGCCATTTGTCGTTGCCATTTGAGTAAACTCCGAAGGAAAAATATGGTGCTTGTAAACACTGGCGGTATTTCATGTTGCCATTGCATAACGCTGGGTCTAGTTCAATGCTCCGCAACTGCACGCGGTGTGCCTGGAATGTGTCCTTTATCCCTGATAGTGCAAGATGTACCAGGCATTGTGCTTTTGTAATTGGGACTGGATGTGGAACTAAAACCTTAGGAGACCCTGATGCGTGCGGGATAAGTGCACACACGTAACAGCTTTCATTTATCACATTTCTTCCTGCAGTGTGCATATCAGAGTACCAGCTGTTCAATGTTTGTAAATGCTGGATGTCAGAAAATGGTGTCAAAATCCAACCTCTTGTATAAATCATACGTCATTCGTACTTCCCGTTGCATTCGTCTAAGAAAACTTGTTGGGGTGGCTGGCGAAAAAAGTGAGCCATTTTCCATTTCATTTTTATTATATAGTCATATTAGCATTATTTTCCAACTGTCTTCCCCCCGCTTTATATGGCCACCCCATATAACACATACCTTGATCCACTCCAACCAGTATCCTACAAAACAATATAATACTTAATATAATATATAAAACTTGATATAATATATAATGTAAAACTGTATAATTTCTAGAACAAATGACATTCTTATCATTATCCCTACATAACAGGTTTGCAGAGGGAGGGAGGGAGGGATGGAGAGAGGGAGAGTGAATTCAAAAATAAAAAACAAGAAAAAAAGAGTAAAATCGGGCATGTGCCACTGCACCCCACCCTGGCATGGATATTTTATTTTACTCGGAGCTTTGCCTTGTCTCAGGTGCTCTTCGTACATCCGAGAGATGCACCCAATATCCAACTCCTTCATATGGACGGTGAGTGGAGTACAGAACACCGCCTCATATGGACCTCCAAACCTGAGGCTAAACAGTTCCCCAGGTAATAATGATCCAGTTGTAATATGGTCAGTGCCGTGTATGGAACTATGGTCTTGCTTTCTACAGGGGTGATCACTAGTTCTCCCCTCCCCCCCCATACCCCTTACCGTGCCCTACTACCGCCCCTATGTGCCTCTGTCCCGTGACCTGGTCAACTATATATGACGCATCAACATAAGTATGTCTCCTTCCGTCAATGCATGAGCCGTTCATCAGAGTGGGAAAATAAATAAAACTCCTGTGTATAATCCGGAGTTGCTAAAACAGGGGCAGTGCAAATATCATCTTTTAAGTCCTCCAAAATGTCTAGTAATTTCTTCTGTCCATTCCAATTTACTTTGCCGTCTGTCCTTCCTTGTAACAGGGGCCTTGTGTAGACTACATAGACTATGATCCATGCCCTGCAATAATTACATAAGCCCAAAAAACTGCTACATTTCCTTCACAGTATTGGGCCTAAGGGTGGCATGCACTGCCGCTGTCCTATTTGGTAATATTTTTTTCCCGTTTGCAAAAATGAGTTGTCTCCCAAGAATAGTGCCTCCTGTTGGCAGTATTGTCTGCCTTGTACCCTTTGTGAGCCGGCAATTGCAATAATGCAACAGAATCCCTCCTGCACTGTTGTTCTTTTTCCCCACATACCAACCGATCATCCACGTACTGGATGATTGTGCTAGGCACCTGACTTCAGTGTAATCTGAACTGGGGTCACATCTCTCAGTAACCCAACATCATGTGGATTACCAGGCCATAATTGTGCTGGCACATATCACATGTCCTCCTAAAAAAAAATACTGGTCACCACTGCCATCAGGAGTCACTGTACCTTCCTATACTGCACTGTGATCTCACAGGGGATTCAGATTTCCCAAATCTCCCCATTTTGCTCACTGTCCTCAAATAACTCAAGTATTTCCTTTAATTGTACTATACATACCGTATGCCACTTGCACCCGTCCTGGCCTGTTCCAATCACGACTACTTTTTAAAAAAGCATTATTTATTTATTTTGTCTGACACTATTAGTCCTGTCAAATCTAATGACAATATTGTAGCTGTCGCCATCTCGGGTGGCACCATGGATTGGAAAATAAAGCTGTGGGCACTCGCCAACATTTTTTGTCACAATTTGTGGCACTGCTTTTACTAATAGTTTTATACCATAGGATCCCCATGGACCACAGGATCCCCATGGACTACTGACTCCCTTGTCATTGCATTGATTACTACCATTGCTCGAGCTACACACATCCCTGGAGTGGAACACACTAGCCCTTGATCTGTGAATGATATAGTTGCGTTTAGTTTACTGAGAAGATCCCTGCCAAAAAGTGGGGGCTCGTACTACCATCATTCCCGCTTTTATAGCCAGCTCCTCCGTGCACGGAACCGTAGAAATAGCCCCAGAGTCCATGTGTGTTAAGAGTTTTACCAGATAATGGAAATCTACCATAACTATAAATTGCCTGTTTCCTCCTCCACCAAGGGCTCCTCTTCAGGGTGTGCAGTGTCAATAGTATTGGACACGCGAGTGTTCTCTGTGAGCTGTCCTAATCAGAATATGTATTTGTCCCGGATACTGAAAAAGGGCTGCCCCCCGCCTTTGCAACCACTTGGAATGGGGCACCTGTCCCCCCACCCCCTGCCATCCTGTTAACTGTGTTCCCCTACCCTGCTGTATTTGTTGCCCTTGCCGGTCAGCCCCATAAGGGAACTAATTTTGACCTCCTTGCCCAAATTGCTATTGTCCCATTCCTTGAGGCCCTTGGAATCCCTGCACTGGAGGTGATGTCCACTAATTAAATCTAATTCCAAGCCTGTTCCTGCATTCCTTTGTGAAATGCCCCATCTCCTGCAACGCCAGCCTTGTGATGTTCCCAAACCTCCTCCCTGAGGCCCTATTCACCCACCACCCCCCCCCCCCCCCAAGCCTCCTGCTCTTGCTCCTCGAAATCCTCCTCTTCCCCTTGGTGCTCCTTCATACTGCCACTGTGGGTTGGGGTACCGTTTCCCCCCTCCCCCACCCAATTGTCCATGTCCTCCTTTGCCCCATATTGCTGCAATTGTGGCATTCACAATTTGTTGAGTGTCTCCTGTCCTTTCCCCCTGAGCCGGTGCCGTCACCGGTGCTTGGACGACAACCTTATTTAGTTTCTTTTCCACTAATTTTGCCTCGTCCTTTTGCCGCTTCTGGGCTGTCTCCCTGTCACGCTCCTTGATTCGCTTACAATGGTGGACTATTATACTTTGTATCCCTGCCCACCCTTTGGCTTCAATTCCCATAATTGTATCTAGTGCCTTCTGGACCTCTTTTGGTAATCCCCCTCTTTACGATAAAATAGAAAAATTGTACTGTCTCAACTCTCCACATTTCCTGTAACTTAAGAATAAAACTAATTGTGTCCTCATCACCCATTTTGCACTGCATTAAAGAATGCAAGTCAGGGTATCTGGGTACATCCTTTGTAAGGCATCCTATACCCTTGCCCTTAACCTCCATTAAAGGCTGCTCCATCATTTTGATAATCTGCCAGTCTTACCCCAGAGTATCCCGCCCTTGCTCAGATGTCCCCAACTTTGGTGACCAGTAAACTCTTACAATCTCCTAGTGCTAAGGCTACCCCTGCTGCTTGTTTTTCAAATTCAGATTCATTTACTAGCTTCGGCTATAAGCTGGGGGGAGCTTTAATCAAATTATTTTTGTCCATTTGAGGCGTGGCACATAATGTGTTGTCCCTACTCCTTTATGTATAAGAGGCATCTGCATATCTATTTTGTTTTCTCCCCTTTAGTATTCTTCTGATCTTGTACTACCACCATTAAATCTGGTCTATGTCTTGGTCTGTCACTCTTCACTGCCTCTTGTGGCAGGGACGGGTTGCCCGCCACCTCCTCTCCTTGATCTCCTTCTTGCCCTGCCTCTTCATTATTTCTACCACCTTCATCTTCCCCTCCAATTTCCCTTGCTTGTTCTACTTCTTGTCCCAGGACCGTCCATACCCTCTCCCCATCATTTTGTAGTGCCCCCAGGGTTGAATCTAAACAAATCTTCTGACTTCCAATCCCCTATTTTCTGCACCAGTACCCTTATTTCTGGTGATACGTCTTCAGTTTCTTGTAACCTGACTAACCTTTCCCGCAATGCTATTACTCTTTGTGTGTCTACTAGTGGACCCTCTGGGTACACCAATGCTGAGGCATATCATCGCTTGTGTTTCCCTTCCCGCCAATGGCTAATCCTGTTGACGCCCTCTCTACCACTGGAGGTGCTTGGACCGGGTTTGTATACCCGACTGCAGGTTTAGACGTTACAGGGTATATCCCCCTAAATTGTATCTCTTTTTCACCTTCCTGATCATCCATGTCCTAATTCCCAGAGATCTAAAATCCTTTTTTGGAACTTATTTCCTTCATATTTTGCTGCTAAAAAGGAGGACTTTTTTTTTTTTAATTTTTTTATTATTTTTTTTTTCCTAGCCTATTTCTGTTATGGGAGCCCTGCTCTGGCCAGGAGCAGGACATCCCTCCCCCACCCTTCCCCCGCACCGCCTTTGTTTCTACTATACATTATTTATTCCGTCACAATACAGTAGCAGAACCCTATGCATGGGCTTTCTTCCCCCATAATGTTGCGTACATCCCTAATGCCTCACTTAGACCTTACTATTATGCTGCGCACTCTGCTGCGCGTTACACAAAAATACAGATCAACCCACTTTCCTCCACCCCTTTTTATTTTTTTTCCCACTTCGATTTCACCCACACACGACTCCTCATCCACCTTCCTTCCTTTTTTACGACAAAAGACAGCAAGAGAAAATAATACAAAAAATAATTGGTCAAAATCCAGGCCCATTCCTTATACCAAGCCACTACTGTTTTTCCTTATCTCCTTTTGTAATGCCACCTTCCCAGCTTAATACGCTGAGGATCCCATTGCTTTTACCATTATAAAAGAATAATGCGTGTTACTAACTTTTCAACCTGTTATGGCTGAGGATCCCTTACTTGAAATGTGGACAACACACTGTGCACACCTTGATTTGGACGATTTTATTACATATAGGTTGTATATTTTTATATATATCTAGAGATATTAAACAAAGTAAAGGTGCGAGGGAGAGGTGCTCAGCCTTGGTACCTAGGCTGGAGATAGAGGACAAAAGAGAGTGTTTTCCTATTAGTGTGCAGGGGACGAAGCTTTCCTATCTAAAAGGCCAAAGCCTAATGGTGATTAGAGAATCGTTAAAGATGGAAAGTCTTTTAAAGGCATTTCAGATATATATTCAAAATTTCACTAAATAATTAAATTTTGACAACTTGAAGGATAAATTCAAAAGCAAGACGATTTATTATTCATACAAGATGGTAGGCCCAACGCGTTTCGAGTAGCAAACAACTCTTCATCAGGGGCATTTTTTCTTTAAGAATAACATTTCTATAAAGAAAAGAAACATTTTAAATTTAAACAATATAATATTTTTAGTCAATAAGCAATTTCGAAAGCAACAATTTCAAAACAACCTCAATTCAAGGACATCTCTGAGATACATGTCAACACACAGATCCTGGACTTTGAATCAAATTAAGTTTTAAAGTTTTTGTCAATTTTTGATAACGGTTTCACTCTAAAGGCTGTTAGACACTCTAAAACAATTAAGTCCATTTGAATTATGCACTGTACACTTTAAGTCCAGGATCTGTGTGTTAAGAGTCTTAACTTGCAAGGATAACACGTTTAATCTTTTACAGACCATGAGGATGGGGGGCAAAAAACTCTGCTCCCTGAATTGAATTCTGTCCCCAACCGTTCCAAGCTCCTCCAGACTGGTGCCAGGCAGGAGCCTTATGTACTGTTTGCTGTAGTGGCATTTCTGGAAATGGACATGCTCCATCCCACCCTGTCCTGTTCATACAAGGAATACTCCAGCCTTCCTTCCTCCATGGCCGGCTATGTTTGTTTTAGGACATACTACTTGACCTACTGCTAGCCCATGCAAGAATACATTGTAGCTTCATTGGACATCATTTTACTATATTATGAATATTTATATATAAACACGTTTTCCCGTCATACTCTCCATGCTTCACTCATTTGACTAAAATTTTATCTGGTCCTGTAATTCCCCTTAACCTTATTTTCCATAATTCTGCATGCCGTGCATTGAGCATGTATAATGCCCTATTCTTAGTTTGCATTGGCTTTTGACAGACAGCCAACAGCTGCTCTGCCTTTTCGTGTGCTCTGCCAAAGCTTAGCCTCAGTGACACAACACTGCATGCTCTGCGATCCATTTTTAGCACAGACCACATTCCTTTTTGCATGGAGCCGGCTGCTCTCTATGTGCTTTGAGAAAAACTAAATAGAATTTAACATTTTACAAATGTATTCAGCTAAAAGTTATTTGCACCTTTTTTATATTTAAATACAAACTACCTTCATTTAGTGCCCCTCCTCCCCCCAGGACTCTTGTAGTGCTTAAAACAGTTAAAAAGGTCTTGCCTAATTCTAAAGCGCTTGGGAATGAAGGAATGTGTTAGCTCCTTCCCAATAAGTTATTTTACTCACCAGTATTATCTTTCTGTGATTGATGGTTGTTGAATGCTTTTGCTAACCTGAAGAAACTCTCCCTTACCTGAATTGTAACGTAAGGTTTAACATTAAAGTGAGTTACAACTGCAAAAGTCTTACTGTATAGAATTACCTGAATTGATAAGTGAGCACATTGTCTAGTGCGTTTTATAAATGTGTGCAAGTGTCTTCTTGGCTGTGCATGCGCAAAGGTCTTTGTACTCTACCACCGCCCTACTCACTCCTAAGAAAAGCATGGCTGCTCAGCTATAGCTACCAAACCTTTTGGGTAGTTCCAGCCTAAATCTAAGAATTGGAGAGTCTTCTACAGTCCTACAGGTGGACTTTAGTAAAACTCCCACAAATGCACACATCCAAATATATTGAGCGAGGTCAAACAGCCTAGCGATCTAGTCTGTGCCTCTCGCAGCCTGTTGAAACACCATAGAGAAGGCTTATTCTACAATCCATCTTGTCTGTCATAGGTCATGTCCTTCACCAATTGTGCCTTCACTTCTACAGCCGGAGGGTAGCCCCATAAATGTATTGCCTTCCTGTTAAAAATGTAATTCTGTTACTTCTGAGCTTCCTCCGTCTTTTCTGGTGGACACTTGTGCTAGGGCTGCTCTTCTGCTGCAAATAATTTAACCCTTCACTATTTATTCTCCTCCCCTGTTAATGGCCTCTATAGGAAATCGCCCAATGATGAGGATGTCTCTTCACGACTGGAACATGTGGCTGGCATGACGTGCATAAAAGAAGACCTTCTCGGCCTCCACTTCCAAATTTCCCCTCAAGCCTTTTTCCAGGTGGGTCCCACCACTGTAGGAGGAAGGTGTGGTTCCTGCTTGCATCTGAATGGTCTGGGACAATTCTCTCTTCCATGTTCATTTTGTATTTCATTTCAAATGTTCACTGCAGTCATTTATTGTTCCTTTCACCATGTGAAATAATCAAATCCACGAGTACCTGCATTCCAAACCATGGATCCTAATTGCTGACATTTTGCAAAGCATTGTGCCGGTTTTGTGATGTAGGAGAACATTTTGCATGCCAATCCCTGCGATTGTTGCTGCTTTCTTTACCTGTTTTATACTGTCTCTCTTAATAACCTAAAACACATGTGCATGGAAATTCAGCTGATCATTTTGGTCACTGGCATGTGCCACTTGATGGTTTGTGATGTGTGCCTCAGCTTCACCAGTGAGGTATAGCATGAGTCTCTAGGCCCAGGACCAGGGGGAAACCTTTCCAATCATGCTCGAACCTGTGGTGGCTAGAGACTCGAGCTTTACCTCACTGATGAGGCTCAATATGGCCGAAATGTGCCTGTTGTGTCCATCTCTCTGGAGCATTGGGAACATACCCTATCAATGCAGCACCAAACGGCTGCCTTTTGATGGGACAGTCTCCTAACTTGCATAATGTTGAACCCCTTCTGAAATGCCACAATCTGCACAAATACAGTACAAACTTCCCCAAAGGCTGTCGTGGCTTAGAAGCATTACCTCAAGTATGTCCAAGTTTTATTTTGCAAGTGCTAATGCCCGTCTTTTCTATCATGATGAAGTCTGCAGGCTCCCAGTTTCATAGTAAGGTTGTACATCTATGTTGGGTCCCCTCCTTCTCCTGTAAATAAATTGTTTTATGTGTCCAAACCCCATAGGTGAATACCGAGGCGGCCGAGGTACTGTACTCCACAATAGGAGAGTGGGCCCAGCTCACCCCAGAGAGCACTGTGCTCGATGTCTGCTGTGGCACAGGCACGATCGGCATTTCAGTGGCAAAGGTGAGAGGAACATTACATAGCAAATCTGGGAACCTGTTAAATGTCTTCATGCAACCCAAGCAGGACCTTTCTGGACACTTGCCATTAGACAACAAGTAAAGCAACTGTTATATAAGTCCTTCACAGTAGATGCCAACCTTTGCGCAAATGGCCTTGCTCGTGTGCTGATTAGGGAGGATACAATACTAATCCTAAACTCCATTTGATTTTCTTTCAGTTCCACACTGCTTTTTTCTTTGTGGGTTAGCAGATGTGATGTACAATGCTGTGGCACATATATTGTTTAAATGTCATAATAGCGCTGTAGAGACTAGATTGAAAAGTTCTGTCCTCCATCACCCTCTTTCCTTTTCCTACTACGTCAAATCCTTCCTGCTTTTCCACTTGATTCATCTTTATCCCCCTCATCCTACTTTTCTAGACCACACAGTTTCTGCCTCATTTTTCATGCTCTCCTTATTTCCTGTGCCTTCTCAATTCTCATTTTCCCTAGCTAATTCTTCTTCCTCAGTATTTCTACCTCCTTTTCTTCCACTGTCTCACACTCTTTAGTCTTCCTTTTTTCTCTCCCTCCCATGCTTTCTCCACAATAACTTTCTCGCTCTTCTGCCCAGTTTTGCTTTCTTTTCTACTTTTCCTTCTCCACATCTTACCCAACTCCCTTTTCCTCCTGATTGTTTTTCCTTCAACAAAGCTTTTCTCTCAAGATTTCCCTCACACTTTTAACTGGATGTTCTTTCTCTCCCTCCCTCCCTCCCTCCCATCTCGCTCTCATATACATTCTCAAAACCTCCCTATTGCTCTCATTTTTCACATCCTTAGTTATCTCTGTCTCACTATGCCTTCTAGGATGAGACAACCATCCAATTACATAAATGTAGGCTGGTAAGAATGCGCGTATACCCATCTGCCCTCCCACTGTTTCATGAATGTCACGGGGGACTTGCACAAACCTTTGTGTCACATGCACTTCCCATCAATCACAGGCAACCACACGCTTCTCATGCTCTCCTTGCAAGCACAGTGCTACCCCTTCACCTCTGTCATAATAGTGACGTACATCTTCTATAGTTACCTCAAAATGCTGCCCCTCACTGAACCATTAGAACCTAATAAGTACTAAATACTACTGTGAAAATAAAGTGCTCATTCAGCAAGAGTAACAGGCTATCAAATGCAAGCAGATTCTTTGATCAGATTTTCTGAAGCCGCTTTTGAGACGTTTCCAATTTCTCCTTTTCTGCCCATAGAAAGTTAAGAAAGTGATTGGAATTGAGCTTTGCCAGGAAGCGGTGGAAGATGCTAAAGTGAACGCTAAAATCAATGGTGAGTGAGAGGGAAAGAATCCATGTCGAGGGACTTTGAGTGGCACTTTAGTGTAATATCGTCCTCTCTAGCTGTTGCTAGAAGACCTTGGCAGACCAGAGCACCCACCCACCTCACCATCCCTCTACGATGGCCCAACTCCAGTTACAAAAACACAAACCACATACTGAGTCAACCTATTCCTAGCCTCAGCACCTTTCTACTCTGCATCGTATGTCAATGGGCCTCGGCCATGGCTGGTGTGCGTTACATTAGTCGCCACACCAATTGTGAACCACATTTCTCATTTTGATATGTTTGCTAAGTGAATTATAACAGATTCAAGAGTGTTTAAATACTTTCATGTATTGCCATGGTCTAACTGATCATCCAAAAGCTTTTTGAAGAATCATCCGTCAGTGCCTGTCCTGCATTGCTTATGGTTGCTAGGTCTGTTGTCAAGCCATAAATCGGGCACATGCAAAAGTTGATGCTTTGATGCCAGGCCGCCACGTTTTCACTTTGACAGAATGTTGTGCTTTTAAGAAAAGTATTCTTTCTTCATGGAAGAACACTTTTCTATTTTTGCATGCACCTCAGAATCTGGCCATGACGTGTTGCTGACATCTACTGCACACTTTCCCTCATAATGAAAGCATTTCTCAGTCGGCAGCACCATTTTACTTATTTAATGAATGGTCAAGGGCGCTTTCGTAGGTGAGTAAAGTGGCTTTCGTTTTAGAAATTCACACAATGTAACTGGTGCTGGCCACATAAAGAGAGTGTATCAGCTTTTATAGCTCGAGAGCACGACCTCTCCCCTCCAATTTGTACCCCCATCTCAGAATGCTGGGGCTGAAAACTGGAGGGTAGCATGTTGCCTTTCTACACCAATTTTATCCTGAGCTCAGAATCGGGCCCTTTCCGAAATCCTAGCTATCTAAATAAAAATAAAACAAAACTATTCTACAGCTGATGGCTATATACTTTTGAGAGAGAATTTTGTTATTTACACTCCTGAAAACCTAACAAAAAAATGTGATAAGTGTGCTACCCACAATCAACACTTGGTTTCCTCCCTATTGCATCTCCAGAACCCCTCCTCCCCAACCCACTATTAGCCTTAACATAGAGGTCCAGTGTTCTATATGTTTTTAGGTTTCCTACAGCTGTCGCACATCTTTCCCGATGGACTGATGTCTCTTGTGTGAATGTGTTTTTCATTTCTTCCCTTTTTTCTCCTGGCTCAAAATAAATGGTGTACTTATGCATTTTGCCCCCAAAGTCATTACGCAGATGTCGGCCCCTGAATTCTACCTACTTATCTGCACTGCTTATTTGATGTGTGCAGTGGCATCCATAGTGTGTGCTCGGTCATACGTTTCCTGGCATTAAAGTTGGAAGGAAATCTATTTGTTTACAGGATTATCTCCGTTCAAACAAGGTATAGATTCCAATGAAAAAGTCTATTTAGAAATTACAAACACATTTTCGCTTGATTTACGTTATTTTTTACTGTTATTTTGTTTTTTATTTTTAAACTCGGTCCTGAATCAGAACTACCTCTGTACTTAATACTTGCTCCCTGTTAGGCAAGATTGTATGCAGTACCCTTTGGGTGCACTACAACAACCCTGACCTCCTGGCAATAGGAACCCAACCTTTGGTAGAAGTCTGTACTACACAGGTTTGTAGCGTGATTGAGCAGCCAGGCTTATCTCAAGAGGGGTCAATGTGAAGTGAAGAGGAGTTACACAGAGATTCACAGTGACCAGTATTCAAATAAACTCTTATACACAAGGTTTCCTGATTAAACCATTATTACTTTAAGCCAGTTAAAGTAAGCCTTCTTCAGATTGGGCAATATAATAGTAACACAAATACATTCCAAAATACACTCTTAATATTTCTAAATCAGTAAGTACCCTTTTGGGATGGGGCACACACTTCTACACCCTCAAGTGACTTTAGTAACTAGGACACTTTGGACATTAATATACCACTGTTTTCATTTAGAATCAGACTTAAGAGTATGTCAAAGGAAAAAGGTTATTGGAACAAAACAGCTCGCACAAATATTCTGAAGCAGGCAAGTACTTTTGGTAGCCCCCCAAGGCAAAGTTAGTTAACCCCTTCCTGGAAGGAAGACCACACACAATGACAGAGGGAGGAAGAGTCATTCAGGGAGCCAGGCTAGGCCTAAGTCAATTGGGCAAAAGTCTAGGTGAGCTGAAACACTTCTTGTAGGTATGTAAAAGTCTTGCACAGTGTTTTAGAAGTCATTGTAGAAAAGAAGAAATCAAAGCAGGGCCACAAGCTGGTTAGGCTTGTGAAGTAAAGAAGCTGTTAGCAACTCTACAGGGCAACCCAGACAAGACTCAGCAGAGACAAGTTAGGTTATAACAAGAGGTACGTTATCTTAGACTTTACAGTAACTTTGGTTAGAAGAAAGGGGCTTTGGCTGGCTTCTGTTCCTGTGCAGCTCTGCAGATCCAGTGTTCCTGGGCCTCAGTCATGGGGACAAGAGGGAGGACATCTGGAGGACTCCTGCAGTGGAATGGTCAGCGACAGAAAAGTACCAACTTCTATTCAGTGGCAGTTTGTGGTTTCAGCTGCATCGAAGCAAATGGCAACACTGCAGACTCTTGTCTGTCGAGATGGGCTTTCCTTGCATCTGGGGTCCAGCACTCTGTTGAGGTGGCTCAGGCTCAGTCAGTCCTGCTTCCTGGGAGTCTTGAGGATCTTCCTGGAGCTGTTGGCCAACTTAAAAGCAACGCACACAATCTGGTGTTCCTCTCCCTCGCTATTCGGTTCCAGCAGCAACTGCAGTGAAATTTCAACCAGCTCAGAGAGGATGTCCAGGTGGCTTACTTTGAAGTTAATTGGTCCGACCAACTCAAGGGGAGAAGTCGTCCTTACAGGGCTTCTCTAGTCAAAACAAATTTGGAGTTTCAACACAGCAGCAGGTCTTCACCAGGCAAACCAATGGTCCAGGAGTTACAGCAGGCATCCTCTTCAAGTTCTTCTTCGGATTCCTTCGTCCAGTGGTCACTCTGCCTTCCAAGCCAAAACGCCTCGCCTTTTTATGCAGGTTTCACCCATTCATTCCAGCCTAGCTGTCAGTCACCCAGCAGGGTGGCTGTCCTTGCCGGACAGCCAGCCGGCGAATCACCTAAGAGTGCATTCCTGTCTCCTAGGAGACTAAGCAGAGGGACTTTCGGGTACCTCCCTCACTTCCTGCCCCTGCCAGACACCCTGGACCCAAAGGCGGGCTTCACTCGTGAATCCCGCCAAAGACAAAACGAACAAAGGGACCGAACATGGTTTGGCGCGCAGAGTAAATCTCAAGAAGGACCTTTCCAAAAATAAATGGTGAAAAAAAGACGAGCAGGGCCATTTTCACAAAAATTGCACCCTTGGGTGCTTTACTGCAGCTGCGACCGCAGCCCACGGTAAATGCACACCGCGGTAGTTAAAAGTAAACCACTGCCACCAACCATTCATCGAGGAAAGGGTAACATAAAAATGTTGGCGCTAGACCAAGGGGATACTAAGTAACCCCTTCAGCACCCTATTGTAAGATAGTTTGTGCTCGGTCTAGAAAGTTACAAGTGTAGGTAAAGTCCATTTCACTTCACTTCACTGCTCTTGGAAACAGTAGTTTATCCAAGAGAAGGTAGTTAAACCTTGGGGAAATCTGAAAGACTTCCATGTGTCGCTGCACTGAAGGTGCTGTGTGACACAATGTAAAAGATGATGCCTATGGAGTTTGTCAGACTTCACAAACAAAAGAGTTCAAATCCCATTAAAACTACATGAGACTGGGGGAAAAAGGGTCTGACTCTCTCCAGGTAAAAAAAATCAAAGTCCTAGAGTCCAGCAAAAGAGCTTGCGGTCTCTAAGGTAGAGAGGAATTGGCACATTTCAGAGAATTCTCCCTAACATTCCCAACTTCAAAAAGTAAAATGTTGCTGCACACAAATGGTATCTGGAGCACTGAGTGCTGTGTGGCTTCATCTGTTATGCCAATGGTTTATATTTGATCAACCCAGCCCTCGCGGAGGGCAGAGCTTTCTCAGTTTGTAAGTGTGCCGTAATACATTTTGAAGACATACTCAGGATTGATGAAAGTGGACTTGAGAATAGCAGGGTACTAGTGTAAGCATTGCGCTATATTCATAAAGGGGGAAGATTAGAGGTTTGTACGTAGTTTCTCGCACTTCGCTCGCCCCTTAATACCTTACACGAAGTGATGATCTATGGGCCCTTTAAATGTTTTTCTTTTTAATAATCCTTTTGAAATTGAAAGATGTGGCATGTTACCAAGAGATGAAGGTAATAAAACCACCAGCTACTGAGAGCAGCTAAACATATCTTCACTTATTCAAAAGATCAGTTGTGAAGTCACTGGGTTGCAGTCAGCACAATGTGAAGTCATTGCTGCTTTTCCGGAAAAAGGGAGCCCTTGCCACGGGCAAGGGTTCCCTACCAGATTGCCATGTGTGATAATTGAAAATCTAACGTACACATTTTATATCTTCCACAGAGCTGAATAACATTGAATTTCGCTGCGGAAAAGCTGAAGACCTTTTTCCGAATTTAATAAACTCCTTGGCTACACAGAATCCAGTGGCTATTGTGGATCCCCCCAGAGCAGGACTGCGTAAGTGTAGAGGGTTTGCCATTGGAAAAGGTGAAATGAGACTAGCGGGTGTTCTGATTCCGGAGAGCGGGTGTTGCACACTCAGGACATTGCATGCTTGGGGATTTGGCAGCAGCTGTGATCTCATGATGAAGTATGTGTTGCTGGTGCACCCTTAAATGATTTGATAGGATTTGTGATTCATGGGAAAGAGTGTTGTACATTTTGGGATTTGATTGGACTTCCGATCTGAGAGAGTGCATGAAAATAATTATGCAACATTATGACTTCAGTACAGATGCTCAGGGAAGGGGGCATGTGTTCTACATTTGAGTATATGGTTAAACTTTGATCCAGCCAAGAGTCTTAGCAACCTTTGAAATTTGGCAGCAGGTAGGATTAGTTGGCAGAGTGTCGCACACTTGAACTTTTTAAATCCTCTGCAAGAGTGTGTTAGGGGAGTTTTCCTAAAGTTCACTTGAGGTAAAACTTCATAAAACTATCTCAATGGTTTACAGGTCCCCAACTCTTAGTAACAGTCTGTACTATGCATGGAACCTTGGTAAAGTGGCAGGGCAGTCAACCAAACAGTTCTGAGCGTCTTCTAGCTTGCAGATTATGTTCAGCTCCCTTCCCCAAGTATAAAACAGTTCCAAAAAGAAGAGTCTCAAAATTCCCTTTCTTGCATTTAGGATGCAATAGTCCACCACAAAGCATCCGTGTCTCCACAGTTCAGTTCATGTTTCACATGTGTTCAGATAATTTGCGGCTTTGGTATTCCCCAAATTGACCTTTTACGGTTGACCTTTTGTCCTAACTGACCTAATAATCGTGGTCCAAATTTACCTTTTGCACAATTGACCTTTCAATTGCATTTACCAGTATCTGACTAAAAATGTGTGGGGTGGGTTTGGGGTAATAAATAATATTGGGGAGGGGGTTGCGTGCAGCTTCCCCAGGGGGATAGTGTGGGTGGTTGCGGGAGGTTTCCCTGGGGGATGGGGGGGGGGTTTGCAGGGGCTTTTCCCCCCTCTCATATATATGTCCTAAGTGACCTAATAATCGTGGTAAGGGAAATAACTTGCGGCAACATTACAAAAGCATTGCAAAAAGTGTTGTCAAATGCATTTATTCAGATACAACAACCATAATGTGTAGAAAATTGCATAGCATGAATGCACACTTGATTCTTTTCCCCATGCGCGTTGACGATTGAATGTGCCTATTTGAAGCAGCATGCTCATTTCATTGATGCTCTGTGCTCTGAATGACCTTTCAATTACACTTGCATTTTTATATTAAAGATCGGAGGTCCTGATTGCAACGCTTACTTTCATTTTACTTATTGTTTCTGTACTGAGTGAATGCACACTGTTATTCATTCTCAGTGATGCGTCCACCTGATCTGAACGCCTGATTTTACCTGCTTCTTTCATACGCATATATTTTAACCATTCCTATGTATATTTCTAATGTTAGGTGTTTGCTGTTCAATGCATTCAGTTTTACGCGCATTGAAATGGAAACCATGTGAACAAATGGTTTTGTTTCTTGGTCAGTTTTCCCGCAAGTTGTTCACCCGCAATCAATTGTGATTCGAGCAATACGTATACATCCGCAGCTTTCACATAGGTTGATGATGTCACTGTAAATCGGGCATCAGGATCTTTTGTTTGCATGTTCTTTAAAATCACATTAGATTTCAGCATACTGCGATTAGTAGAGTTATATTCATTTTACCACCAAACAAATAATGGTTTGCTTGAATTTAAAGTTTACTTCCCCTTTTGGGTTCCAAAGGTTTTAATTCTGTTTGGTAGCAAGGTTTTAATTCCATTTGATATTCAAGAATTAGAAGTCTTGCTTATGGTTCATGTTCACTTCATCTGTAGTTCAATGTTTGTTCATTTTTCTTTGATTGAATGACTCAATGTTTGGAGACCTTTCGAAAACGTGTTTCTTGATCCACACGACCATTCCGATACAAAGATTTCCCATCTGTTTGATAATTGACAATTAAAGGATGAAAGACTTTGAAAATGTGCTAATCCGAAGCACGCCACCACTTGAATACAAAGTATTCAGCAAATAATAAAGTTCACACACATGCACTTGGTTTCTCATTCTCCAGAAACTAATCGGTCGCTCTAAGAGTTTGTGCTGCAGCACAGATCCCGCAGCCTTCTGCTTTTAGTGTCCGGTCTTCAGTTCCTACCCGTCAGACACTCCTGTGGTGGTCCTCCAACACAGGGAAATTAGCACTTTGAGCAGAAAGAAAAAGGGCTGTCTTCCTGCATGGCTCCTTCCAACTTTTTCAATCTGCTCCAGGGAGTCCCAACTCCCACTCCACCTTGTAGGGTTCACTGCTGCATGCACCAGCCTCCTAATCCTTCTCCTGTTGCTCACCCCCCCGCCACTGGGCTGGGCTTCATTTATACACCTGCAGCCCCTTGACCTGCTGCAGGTGTGGATGACATCAGCCTTGCCTGACCACAATTAAAGGGACATGCCTGACCTTTGCTGCTCTTAGCAGGCATCTTGCTCGTCCCAGTACTAGGGTGGTAAGAGTATAGTCTTCATTGAAGTGTCAATTGTGGGGAATTCGGTGGGCTGGCTTATAACAGCTTGTAAAGGTTGGGGAAGGGTTGGGTTGGTTGTCACTAGGGAAAGGGGTATACCATGTCTCGCCAAGGGCACCCCATTTCAATCCCCAAGGACCCTCCACCCAGGTGAATCCTCCCTCGCTTCCCTGCCCCCAGGGTCTGGAGCAAATAGCAATGGCCTTTCTATGGCCACTGGCGCAGAGGATTCAAGAGGTCTAGGAGTGAGCATACCCTCATGTGTCTTACAGATCATTAAATCAATACACTTAGAATTCGTTTCATATACTTTTCAAAGGCCACTGCTTAGTTTGTAGTTGCGCGCGGTTAAATGGTTACAGCGTTTGACACTAATGACAGTTCTACCATACTATCGGTTATACCGCACGCTCGCGCACAGTTATACAGTAATTGTATTTAGTTAGCAAAACCAAATAACATAATGTCTTTTGGGCAGGAAAACAGTTGGTTAGTCAAACAGTAGCTTAAAGCTTTAGAGACTGTTTTGGAGCAAACTAATGCTTTTAAAGTCAAATTCCTAACTAGCAGCAAATGTCAGTTTGCAGAGGGCTTAAAGTCTTACGAAGCAGGAAAACGGCTAAAGTTCTTGAGGATCCTTCGTCTATAGTCAAAAGATGCTTGAAGAATAACACAACACCAGAGACCCTGTTAAAGGACTTGCAAAAGGGAAACAAGCTGGCAGCTTGGTTCAGAGGTAAGAGTGGACACCCTGGATACCTCTTTGTGCACTCCCAACACTCTGGAGCGACTTCTTGGATCAAGGTAAGCAATACCTTTTCTCCCCACAGAAGAAATGTTTGTGGCTGTATTCTCCTCTCTGCCCAGCGATCGATCCGGCATCTGGATTCCTTGGTCTGGTGACGAATGGAAGGACTATGAACGGGATGTCTCAGCAGCGGTCTATAGACAGAGAGAGAGAGAGAGAGAGAGAGAGAACCTCTGGCATGGATTTCTTCAGCTTCTCGGGTCAATCTGCGGTTTTGGCGCCTTTTCTGCAGCACCAATAAAGGACTCAATTTGCTTTGTCAATCTTTGTCGAGTCCTGCACTCTGGTGAATGGACTTGGATTAGTCGAATTGTGTCTCTGGAGGTCCACCTGGAGCTCAGCAAAGACTTGGACGGATTCTGCCTTGCCAAGATGTTGCACTATGATTGGGTCGGAGGTCTCTTGGAATTCGCGGGCTGCAGCTCTGGAAAGGCACAGCACTTCAGGAGATGGCTCCGATTGTAACACGTATCTGTACTGGTTGTTCCCACCAGTCAGAGGGAAGAAGTCTTCTTCGGAGTTCCTCTGTCACACAGAAAACTGGGTCAGGACAGTAGCAGCTGCTTCACGGTGTTGCAAAGGGTCTGAAGGCGTCTCTGCGCGTCGTCTTAGGTTACCGTATATTCCAGCGTATAAGGCGACTGGGCGTATAAGATGACCCCCAACTTTTCCATTTAAAATATTGAGTTTGGGATATACTCGCCGTTTAAGACTACCCACTCTTCCTAAGACTATCCCCTCTTCCAACGCACACCAAATAAAAATTCAAAAAACATCAGATTTGATTTCAATATGGTCATTTTAATTCAAATGCTTATGACATGCAGGTACTTAGCACGAAAACTGTCACTTATAAACATAAGGCTGTTTGTCATCAAACATGTAAACATAAAACAGTGAAAGGAAGGATAAGACAATAAACCCTTGGGAGCTGCCATGCTGTTTGTTTTCTAAGCTGTCAACCAAACTGGAACTGATGAAGGTAGGAGGAAGATAACAAACAGTAAAGAGAGAGAGCAAGTCCCTGGCGAGTTAGCAACACCCATCATAACTGCAAGCTAGAGTATTTTTACAGGTTTTGCTGGCATGACAGTTTCCCTTTGAAAGGCCTTCAAAATCCTCCCATATGTCATCTGTATCGTAAGTAGACCAATGAGATCTTGTGATACATTTGTAAAGCAGTCATCGTATGGATCGAATTCCGTATCAGATGGTGTGGTCTCGGCTTCCTCTTCATCTTGCCACAAGTAGCCGTCCTCCATACCATCTAATGCATTTGATATGCCACACTTCTTGAAAGACTTGATTACTGTTTCTGCATCAATATCATTCCAGGCTTTTCTGACAAACTAAAACATCCAACTGTGGACCACGCATGTTTCCTCCTTTTGTGAATTACTTTTCGCCGCTAACCATCCATTCATTCCACTGTTCTCGAATGCAATCTTTAAATGGCTTGTTTAGGGACACATCCAGTGGCTGTACAAACAATGTCAATCCTCCAGGAATAACAGTTGCATCTGTGTTTAGTCTTGCAAGCCTTTGCTTGGTGCTGGGAGTTAAATGAGCCCTGAACATATCCCACAGCAGTACACTTCATTTTTGAAAAAGTCCACCTGGTCGCCTGCTCCACACATTATGAAGCCATAGCTTTACCCCTTCTTCATCCATCCAGCCTTTTTCATTCACACGTACAAAACAATCAACAGGGAACTTGAGTTTCGGCATTGTTTTTTTTTTAAAAATAATCATTCTCAGTTTGGTGCCATCAGCTGTGCATCCTAGTACCACTGGAAAACTGGACTTCTCATGTCCTGTTTTACTTAAAATAGGTTTTTCACCTTTTTGATGGACAGTTTTATTTCCAACCATATCAAAATTCATTGGAGTTTAATCCAGATTTCCATTAACACTTAACGCATAGCCATGTTTAGTGCGCTGTTGTATTACATATCGATGGAAACTATTTAGTTTGCGATCAAGATCTGCAGGTAATTTTTGGGCAATTTTCGTCTTTTGCCTCAGTACCATATTATGCCTTTCCATGAATCTACTACACCAGGAAACAGTGGCCTTAAATCTGTTGCTGTGATCTGGGTTAGATTTGGCCCACTGAAGTGCAAACAAACGTATTTGATTTCGTGTCACTACATAACCATTTTGCCGATGCTCATTCACCATGTCTGCTACATGTTTTTCGAGTTATGGCCAATGTGTGGTGCCTCTTCTTAATGCACACTTACCCCATGGCATACTCTTTAATGCTTTTTCATTTGCCTTCCGGTCCTGAACCATCTTTTCTGTTACTCCATATTGTCTTGCAGCAGCGCAGTTATTATGTTCCATGGCAAAGTTTACAACTTTAAGTTTGAAACTGGCTTCATATTTCTTTATTTCTTGCTGGAGCCATGATGGGGTTTTGACTGTTGGACATTTGTATACTGTACTGTATGTACTGGTGCTGTACTGTATGAACAGGTACAGATACTGGTGCAGTACTGTATGTGGTACCCAGTATACAACAACCAGCCAATCACGGCAAGCGATGTACCTTACCGGCGATTGACTGGTTGTTGTATACAAAGCCTGCTTGGATTGGTAAGCTCTCCCTGCCTGCCCAGCCCTCCCTGTCTCCAAGACTGTCAGGAGCGAGATCTGAGAGGCAGAGAATCCTGGTGAGTACTCCAGCGTACTTGTACAGTGCCGCCCGTGCTGCTTTCATACGGTCGCCGCATATGGCGGGGATGCGGCCGCAGCCCTTTTTGAGCTCCCCCCACCATATGCAGCGACTGCAGATTTGCCAGTCCGGCTCGGAAGTTTCAGCACCCGGCTGCTTTCATACAGTCGCCGCATACGGCAGAGATGCCGCCGTAGCCCTTTTTGAGCTCCCCCCACCAAATGCGGCGACCGCAGATTCTCCAGTCCGGCTCGGAAGTTTCAGCACCCGGCGTATAAAACGACCCCCGACATTTGAGATTTTCCTGGGTTAAAAGGTCATCTTATACGCCGGAATATACGGTACTTCATTTTCTAGTGGTCGACTTGCCTTTCACCTCAGGAACCTCACCTTTTATTCAGTTTCAGCACACAAACCTCTGCAATCTCTCTTAGCAGTTTACAGAAAGGGGCAGGTGGCTGTCAAAACCAGACAGCCAGACTCCAATTGGGCGCTGTTCCATTCAGGCAGACAAAGAGCAAGGTAGTGAAAAAACTCCTCCCCCACTTCCTGCCTGCCCAGACACAGTGGAGCCTTATGCGGGGACACCCAGGGGCAAAACACACGCAGAGACCTCCCCCCTTCAAGAATGGTAGAAGAGAGGCTAAAAAAGAACAACCATGCTGAAATGGTGAAAAAAGAAAGGAGCCACCACTATGTTGGGACATAATGACCCTATTGTGCCCAACCAAGATTGTGAATACAGTCTGCGGTAAAAAATAGCCCAATAGTTGGTAGAACACGTCCACCGCCACCAGCCATAACTATAAGGTTGGCTATGTGACTAAAATGTCACAGGAGCAGAGAGAAGGGTATACTAGGTATCCCATTGGCACTCCACATAAGGTGCTATGTGCCCTCTCTCATAGTATAAAGTTTTAGGAGGAATGCAAAAGTAAAACACAAAAGATATGGGGAAAGTAGACGCCATAGTAAATATAAAGCACAGAGTTCCAAAAGTCCAGCAAATAAGAATGAATGAGTGAAAAAAGGCTCCACTCATTCGAGATGGAAAGAAAAAGGTCATAAGGTCCAGCAAAAAGTGCTGGGTTCTCTTAAGGAAAGGGGATGATCCATACAAATGAGTGCATCATTAATTTCAGGATACAGCATAAGTTCTGATGGCAGTGAAAAAGTGCTGCAAATTGGAGATTTTAAATAGTTTTAAAAATATATGTTCAGATTTGAATAGCTACACATGCAAGCAACCCTTCCAAAATTATCCATCAGATTGAAATAAATCAAAGAGAACAGTACATTTGAATTAATTGAAGTGATTCAGCGAGAAATACTTATTCTTAAATTGGAACCAACAGATTATTTTTGTGTGGGACCAGAACATGTTAAATAGTTCAAGACAACAAAAAACGTATGCAAATGCATTGGGAAAGGAGGGATAACCTATCTTTTGTTATTAGGGGAGGGTATCGCAAACGCTTTTGTGTGAATACTTATGCTTTGGCCCAAAAATGTTAGTGAATATTAGTGAGTACTTGAACTATAATTGAGTCATTTGGATAGAGTAGCGGAAATGAAGGGTTGAAATGCATGGAACAGCATACACAAAAGCAATTTCACATTAAGCACACAACCCTTTTTAAATTGCCCAAAGAAATGTAATGTTCTAAAATAAAAATAAATGAATAATGAAATTATGACTTTGAAATTAATGAAATGTTACAGTAGTAATTTCTGTTTAAGCTGGTTTGAAAGCCAATGTTAAAGGTAGTAAGAATTACCCTGTTAAGTGGGAAAGTGAATTGTTCCTCTATTTCTGCTGACTGTTGGTCCCCTTGCTGGCATTTGTTTTTCTGGACCTTCCCTTTGCAGCCAGGGGGCCTCTTACTGAAGTCTCCTTGCAACTGCAACTCATGAAGTACTGCACTTTGTAGCTTCTGTGGTAGAGGTGCTCCTTGAGCACTTGCATTTAGCCCAGAGTGAGTTATCGAACCTGGAAAATGTGTTTGAGGAGTATCTTAGCGGTTTTTGCTGCTTTCCCCCCATAGTTATTTGGGACACCCTTTCTTCTTGCTTTATTTTGGCTTCTGACCTGACTCTTTGGTGTTATGCAAAGCCTTCTGCTTTACTTTCCATGTCTTTTTGCTCATTCTTGAAACTGATCAGTCGGAAAGAGCATCAGTGCTGAGCTACTATCTCTCCTAGTGGATTTCTTGTATTGTTACAATTGCACACATCAACCTAAAGTGAAGTGTGGGTAGGATACATTGTATCCTTAAAACCTTTTCTGTAGTGGCTTTTTCGTTACATTTACAATGTACCTAGAAGTGGCTAGTACCCTAAGATGGTTGTGCCACAAGGCTTTTGCTTGTCCTTTGGCCACATTGTTCTGTGGCCACCTTCCTACCCGCTCGGGTTCAAATTGCCATATATGGGAAGCCCTTTCCTGGCAATATCTGCTGCTTTCCCCAGCAAATTGGTGGTTTCCTGGCAATATCTGCTGCTTTCCCCAGCAAATTGGTGGTTTGTGTGTGAGCACAGATGTGGGAGCTGGCAAGGTCTTTCAATCCACATCTCTAGTCCCTTAATGTGTGTTGCTGAGCAGATGTTTTGGTATGTGGCTATCCATGATTTGTTAGGCGCTGCCAGTTCGAATGGTTCAGATCCATACCATTGGTGGACCTGGGCGAGCTTCCAGTCGTTATCTTGGATGAAACAAGCCTCCTGCAGCGATTCTTCAGGAAAACATTTGGTTAGTGTCATCCTAGTAGAGCTTTAGGTTCTAGAGTGGCACAGCAAGTCTTTCAAAGTCGAAAACCCATCCGTAGCTAAAAGGCAGTTCGTACAGTGAACAAAAGTCTTGCAAAGTAGCAGAAATAACGTTCCTGTGGATACCGTCTAGTCTCTAGAAAGGAAGATACAAGAAGATGTTACCAACGTTGGATACCCTGTTAAAGGACTGGTACTCGAGCAGTGGCTTGAGTAAGAGGGGGTTGCCCTGGGTACCTCTACGTGCACTCCAATGCTCTGGTGCGACTTTCTGGAATCAGGTACTGAAGGCAAGCGTCCCCAAACAGCACGATCCTCCCCGCAATGAGAGACAATGAAGGACTCTCCCAGGATGGGAATAAGGCCAAGACAGAGTGCGGGTGAGCGTAAATGGGAGTTTATCAATCAGAATAGGGCATGCAAAGAACTCTGAAACCTCCGAGAGCGCTCTGTCTGACAATAGCAAAGACAGGCGTATATATTTACAGAAAACGTCATAAGAACCTACACACTATAGGGGGCACAAGTTTAATGGGATTGGGTGGCGACGACTAACTATAGGTGCTGCTGCGGCGTGGTTGGCTTCGGCTGGACGACGTCACTGGTCAGCCTCGTGGGTTGGGCTTGGCCTGGCAGGTCGGCTTGAGTTCATCCGGGCGGTGTTGGTGTGCCAATGCGGCCTGTGGCAGAGATGAATGCCTTTCCTGACTTATTTGCCCTCGGCCATGCACACCGCAGTCATTCAATCATCACAGTGTTGTTCTCTTTAGTAAATCTTCCAATAGGTTATTTTACAGGTTAATGCAACACAGGAGGAATGTACCTTGTGAGGGGTCTGGAGGTAATACGTCAGGACATGGTTACCAGTGTCCTGTTGACCGGGGCCATAGGTCGAGGGGCTAAGCTTCAGGGCCTGGGACGGGCGGTACAGGTCTTTCTGCCTTGTTAGAAGTTGTTATGGATGTTCCTCTGTGTGTTGTCAAAGTGTTGGGTGTCCTGATTGTTCCGGGCCATAAGTCTGAGATGGTCCGGTAGGTTGAGGGGTTTACAAGGGGGCGCGTGTGTTCAGGCAGAGGTTTACTGCTGAGCTGTAAATAATGCAGGTGGCGGGCCGCGGCCTTAGGTGCTACAGAGGGGATTACAACTCCTTGAAGCGGCTCCAGTCTGGTTGGGGGAGGTAAAGCAGTGCGGCGCGGTCTTTGTTCTCATGCCTTGGCAGTCTTCGCAGGGTGGGAGGGGGAATGGCCTTGCCCGTATTTCACAAAGGTATCTCCCTCGTGTGTTGCCGATTTTAGGTAAAGACATTACAAACATTTGAACACTCTATGATACTTATTCAAATCAATACAAAACATGCATTTAAACTTTGCTGGATGCGTTTCGATTATATCCAGTCTGAGCACCTTATTCATACATTATGTTTTAACAACTACAGTATTTAGTTATATGCATATATATTTGCAGTAAGTGAGGTAGAATTAGAATTGGTGGAGTACACAGAAAATAACCCGCCACCGTTCGTGACGGTGGCGGCACATGTGGGGCCTAGACATGCACACATGACAAACGCCTTCTCGTGCATCCTTCACATAAGCCCTCTGTATGGTTACATTCATCTTCTCGTGTCCTCTAGCAGCATTAGTTCAGTTATGGCGCAAGCCCATAGAGTGTAAGGTTCCCAGTGATACACGTAACAAATAGATCCCTGGTGCGTTCCTTTTTTATTAGCACCCAACTGCAATGGTGTGGGCTCGCCATCGCTTATGTCATGGAAGCATGCTTTCTTATGTTTATACATTTTACAGGCTTTTGTAATATAAAGGGTTTTGTGGAAGAAAGCATACTTTGCGAGTGGTCTTGATATTAATATATAAAGACTGTCTGCCACCTGATGACTGTTTTACCGTTCTTTTCATTTACCAGGCCTGCTGGCCGGGTCATAATGGGAGCGATGATACACTGCGGGAGGTGAACTGATACAATGTTAGTGTATTACGCTAGCTCATGTCCGTCTTGTTCGTGGGAACGTGCTCGCAGCGGATCTGCCAGGGTGCTGCGGCGACAGGGATGACTGAGACTCTCCAAGGGTGGGGGCCGCGCTACAGTGCGCTGAGTTCACACCATCTTTACCAAATAAAATGGTTTCTGGGCCTAACTATATTTTAATACATGTGGGCAGTCAATATGTGTTGGGCAATCAATACGTGTGGGCAATGTCTCCAGCGGGTGAACCCTCCACCACCTGGGCCCGGGTGGCATGAGGGGACGCCCAATGAGCCATAGCCCTCACCTGGGGAGAAAACGCAGGCGAGGGGGTCTCTTGGACCAATCCTCCCCTACATTTCCCCCCTTTCGTTACTTAAGTAACGAATTCTTTAAATCCTCTATCCTCCTACATTCTGCTTCGTCCATCACTGCCTCATCCCATGCAGGAGTTCCTTTGATGGGCATCCATGCTCTGCACACCCCCCTTAAGCTCTCACCTCTCCTGGCGTATTCATCTGGAGTACACGTTAGGTATAATCATCCACCGTCTCCTTCTAAATCTACCAAAACTTCCTCGTACCATTCTAGTATACGGGGCTCTTTGATGGTGGTGTGCCATAACTTATCTACAATATCCTTATCGTGGTACATAGGCACCAGTTGGTACCTGGGTGTGTTATCTATCCCTGTTTGTACTTGTGCTTCTTGCATCGTCTTTATTGTACCGTGTGAGTTGCCCACTGTCACCATCATCATTGCACCATTTGGTACTGCGTTAGCACAAACTCGAAGACCCACCTGGCACAGGCAAAAAATTAAAAGGAGGAACACCACAGCTGGCATCAAAAATTTCACAGTTATTCCAAGCCATGAGGGGACCCAGGAGAAGATGTTATCGAACCATGTACTGTCTTCTGCTCCACCTTCCATTTTCATTTTTTCTCCTAGGTTGTGGACTGCTTCAATCACATGGGATAGGGAGCCGTTCTCTGCGTCTTCGGAAGGTACGAAAGTGCAACAGGCACTTCCTATTTTTCGGCAAACACCGCCGTCTATCGCCGTCAACAGGTCCAGGACATACCTGTTTTGCATGGTCATCAGTCGTAAAGCTCTTAGTTCCACTTTTATTATATTGAACCCTTCTTCAGTGTCGTTTGCCAGCTGAATCAATTACCAGCGGGTTATCTGGAGCCATTTTGCGTTTGCCCTTGCTTGGACACTTGAGACGAGCGAGGCAAAAAATGTTTCTGCTGAGCTGAATAATCGATATTTGTCTGGGATCTGAGCCAATAGTTCTGATGATGCCTTTGATCTATAATTTGATGCTCGTCTGTTACGGGTCAGCACCTCTCCCTTGCTTCCGGAAGACAGGACATACATTTGTGACTCTGAAGTTGGTTGAGCCACACTTTGCTGCATGCGTTCCAGTGTCCTTTTGCTCCCATCGATGTGGCTTTCGAGTATCACCATTAGGGCTGAGTGCAGAGTGGCCATTGAGCAGCTGCCACTCCATGACGGGGGGAGGTGTAGGTATGCCTGGTTGCCGCATACCCATTACGTGTCCATAAGGGCCGCAGTCCCTTTTCTTAGATCTGGGATGGTGAGGGTCTTGTTACAGCTCTTGTTTATTCCCATGGGGGTTCTCCCTTCTCCTTTAAAACACAGTTCATAGTCCATTTCACTCTGTAGTTTGAAAGGTTTTTCGATGGCAGTTACCCAAGTTAGTTTTGAAATGTGTTCCTTCCATACTGGTGTACATGTTTCTTCTATCCACTGCAATTTCTCCGGTGCCACACCTCTCAGTGCTTCCGCTTTGCACACTACTTCTTCATCCTTCCGCTTGTTATCAGAAAAAAGTGTCCCTTCAATTACAAAAAATGGTTCTTTCAGACATACAACCCCTGACGGTTTGGGTAGCACGTTTTCTCGTTCTGCAGCATTTGAAAAGTCACTTCATGTGCCTGGAAGGTGTTCTTAATTCTGCATAACGTGAGATGGAGACATTGGGCATCTATAATTGGCAACTCTTTGGGTAACAGTACTTTGGGTGTACCTGATGCGTGAGGGATGAGGGAGCAAACATAACAGCTCTCGTTTGTTGTTTGTTTAGCTGTGGCACTCATATCTGCATACCACTTATTTGTTTGGTGGGGGTGTCGTGGGTCTTCCATCTTATCCAGACCTAGCCCATAGTACTCATCATACTTCCTCCTCCCTGCTTCCCTCTTCCGTCTGTTGTTCTTGTTCCTCATATACTTCCCAACTCCCTGGGCAAGGGACAAACTAGACCCCCCTTTCTCATTCCCGCCCCCCTTGGCCCATGCATCATATAATATTTCGTGTATGGCTAGCAGCTTTTCTTCTTCCTTCCTGACGTTATCTGGCAGGTAGTTGTTTAGTATGGGGGCAGGCTGGCTGGTGGGGGTGTTATACAACCACGATATGGCAGACGGGTTTCGGTCATTTAAACTGTGGGCATTGTAATTAGATACCCCTGGTGGAGACACTGTGTTGTTCTGCATTCCACCTTGTGGCTTTTTTCTTTGTATGATGACAGCACTGGATGGTGTGGTATGATACCCCCATACAAGTTTAGTTCCGTCCCATCTCAAAAAATCACCTTCCCTTGTATTGGCCCTTGTAGTTGTATTGGGCCCAGTAGTGCTGTTAATCCCTCCCCCCTCGTTCATCTCGATAGAGATGAACGCTACAAACCAATATGTAACCAGACCAAACATTAGCATAAAAAACAATGTGATGCATACAGATAATCCACACTCATACGAATATCTGCATCTCTCATGTACTAATTCTCTCATTCTACTAATTCTATCCGTTGCAGGCTGCCCGTTAGATGCCATGGAAGCTCCTGTTTTGAGATATAAAAGTGCATTAAGTGTATGCATGTAAACATTTTGCTAGCACCATCAGTGCCAATATATATTTGACGGGGAATGGAAGCGGGTGGGGATACGGGGAGGGGTACTCACAGACAAGGGTGTATACAGGCCATAATTTGGTATTCCATTAATTATATACACTCAACAAGAGAAAAGATAAAAACATTTTTTTTTTTTTTGAGTATCTTTATCAGTTATTTTCTTATTCAAGTCCAGTACCAACACACACACACAAATTCATATTCAGACATTCTGCTCAGTTGCATCGTTTGCTGTTGTCTGTGCCTCCTCATCTACCTCCTCTTGTACGTTGCTATATGCCTTCCGTACGTCGGTCAAGTGCACCCAGTACCTCAAGCCCTTCACCTTCACTGCCGTGGGCGTGCAAAATATTACCTCGTATGGGCCATGGAATCGTGGTGCATTCCACAGACGCACAAAGCTTCTGACATAAATTGAGTCGCCTGGCATCAGCTGTAGCTGTTGCTCTGGCTCCGTGACGGATTCTGTGACATTACCCTCTTCTCTAGTGAAGGGTGGGGACAGTTGCTTTGATATCACGCGCGCTGCCCTTGTCAATTTCCTTAAATAGTCGGTGAACTCATCTCCCAATATTGCGGCGCTTCTGTGAGCATCTGAGTGTTCGCGCAGTGGAGAGTGTGCTGTGTTCATTCGTCTCCCAGTCACGATCTCGTGCGGGGACAAATGGTGGTCTTTGCTTGGCTGATTTCTCAATTCAAATAGCGCAAGGGGTAGACAGTAAATCCAATTCTTCTTTAATGAAAAGCATAGTTTTGATAACCTGCCCTTTAACAGTCCGTTCATCTTTTCCACTACGCCATTACTTTGAGGATGATAAATTGAACACAATTTATGTTTTATTCCCAATAATGTAGTGACTTCCTTGAAAAGCTCATTTACAAAATGGCTGCCGTTGTCTGAGCGAATCACGTCACAAATTCCCCAGCGTGGGAACACTTCCCTTACTAGGAACTTGGCGGCGCTTTTGGCATCAGGTCGCGCACAGGGTCCTGCTTCCACCCACCTTGAAAATGGGCACACAACCACGATCATGTACCGCGCGCCATTACACCTTTCCCCCATGTCTGCATAATCTATATGCAGCTCTCTGAATGGGCCAATGGGTTTAGGAATTGTTCCCCGGAGAGTACGTAATGTCATTCCTGAATTGTATATTTGGCATGTTGTACATTCCATTGCCAACCGAGACACATGCTCTTGGAGACAGGGCACGAACCATTCTTCCTGGATTTCTGCTGCAATGTGCTTTTTGGTGTTATGTGCAGGGAAGTGTAACTGTTGGAATGCAATTTCTAGTAACTGTATTGGCATTACCACTTTCCCTGAGTTATTTTGCCGCCACAGCAAGTCTGTTCCCGACTTGCTGCACCCCCGTTTTGTCCACATCAATTTTTCCTCTGCACTAGCTCCTTCCTGCAATTCTAGTATTTGTGATATGGGCATCATGTTGTATCCTTCTGGGGGCTCTTCGTTTCTTTTGTGCTTAAGTATGTACTCACCTGTGTCCTATTTCTGAAAATAGGAAGCCTCCTTGGCAGCAGCGTCCGCTGCCGCGTTCCCCAAAGACACAACATCTGTGTTGGATGTATGTGCTTGGCACTTTACTATTGCTACTGCAGTAGGGTTTTGTAGGGCCTCAATTAACTCTTTCAACAATTCTGCATGCTGTACTGGTGTTCCGTCTGCCCGTCTGAACCCCCTACGCCCCCATCTTGCTAGCCCTCCATGTACTGTCGTCGTCATGTAGGCAGAGTCTGTGTATATTGTCACTGCACAACCCTTTGCTGCATGCAGTGCTTCTATGAGCGCAATCAGTTCTGCTACCTGTGCGGAGTAATGTGATGGGAGGCGGTATTGTACTAGTGTTTCATACTCAGCATCTTCTAACCTCACTACTGCCATGCCAACGTGTTTTTCTCCTGTGTCCACGTCAATTGATGCAGACCCATCCACAAAGTACACTTCCCCCTCGCTTAGAGCGTTCTCACACACCACTGTGTCCTCCCCTCTTTCTCCTGTGTAAGTTGCGCAATCGTGGTTCTGCATGTCTTCGAGTGTGCACGCTTCTGTAATGAATGTGGCGGGGTTCACTGTCTTGCATCTCACTATATGGATATTGGCACTGGACAATATAATCTCGTAGGCGGTCGCCCGCTGTGTGGTCAGTGTGCTTTTTGATCTCTCAAGTATTGCAAATAATGAATGTTCCACAAACAATGTCACAGGGCAACCCATTACTATTGTGGCACTTTTCTCAATCGCGAACGCGGCTGCAGCGAGTGATTGCTCGCACGCGAAATGGCCCTGCATCACGGCATCTAAAGTACCACTATAGTAAGCCAATGGCTTGTGTCCTAAGGATGTTTATTGTGTCAGTACTGCTGTCATGAGTGTTTCCTTGCAGTGTGAGAATAGGTAAAATTTGCGTCCATAATCGGGGTTTGCTAGTACTGGAGCGCTTGAAATTAGCTCTTTCAATGATTGAAATGATTCGCTCATTTCTTCTGACCATTGTATTTTTTCATTCTCCTGTTGTGCTTCCTTGAGTGCTTGTAGGAGGGGCCTCGTGTATGCTGCATAATGTAATATCCATGCTCGGCAATAGTTGCACATCCCCAAAAATTTCTGCATATCTTTCACTGTTGCGGGTGCTCCTACTGATCTTATTGCTTCTACCCTGTCGGGAATTATTCTTTTTCCATCCTTTGATATGAGCTGTCCCAGGTATAAGACCTCAGTCAGGCAGTACTGTAGCTTCTCCTTGTCTACCTTGTATCCCTTGTTGGCCAGTAAAGTCAGGAGCGTTGTTGAATCTTTTCTACATGTTGCTTCGTCTTGTGCACACACTAATAGATCGTCTACATACTGAATAATCGTACTCTCAACTGATAGGATTCCCAAGTCTTCATGCAATATGCGGTTGAATATGCTCGGGCTCTCACAGTATCCCTGTGGTAGTCTGTAGTGTTCATATCTCTTACCCCCCAGTGTGAAGGCGGTAAGGTATCTACTCTCTTCAGCCAGGGGTATTGAGAAAAATGCGTTTTTCAAGTCTACTACTGTGAAATGTGATGCCGCTTTCGGGATGCTGCATAGTATCGATGCAGGGTTCGGGACTAGAGGGAACTCCTTCTGAATTACATCATTGAGGGGGCGTAAGTCCTGTATCATCCTCCAAGACCCTCCTTTTGCTTTTTTGATTGGATAAATACATGTGTTACAAGGGGAGTTTGAGGGCACTATTATCCCTTGTGCTAGTAGTGCATTTATTGTTTCTTTTATCCCTTCTTCAGCTTCACGGGACAATGGATACTGTTTAACTCGGGGTAAAATTGCTCCTTGCTTTAGTTTTATTACCACAGGTTGTACTCCGTGCAACAGCCCTACATCATGGGGGCCTGTTGTCCATAAATTGTTTGGTACGAACCTCATGTCGTCATCAAAAAATGATGGCGGTGCTCCTACCACTGTCATTAATTGGACGGGGGTCTCCCTGGCTTGTATTAAAATGTCACAGGGCATCGCTATTTCCATCACTACCTCGCCATCCCCTTCTGTGTCAGAAAAGAGATCCTCATCTGTTACCTCTCGTAGGGCGATGTTGGCGTTTGTACACAACACTGTGCGCCACTCACATCCTTCTCCGTCCACCCCAATCACAGCGATCCTTTTCGCTGACACCTGTACAGCGTGCAAGTCCAATGATACCACTGATCCTGGTGCTGCGTTGGGACATACTATGGGGCGGAAGAGGAATGCCGCTGGAATCCTCCAGTCCATCCTTCTTAGCTCTGGAATTATGAGGGCCAAAGTTTTTAGCCCTTCAATGAACATTTCTTCATTTTGTGGCAGCCCTCGTATTTCCTGTGTGGTTGTGTAGGCGTGCACTACCAGCATCGCACGCAAGGGGCATATCCCGGGTGTAGAACATACTATTCCTCTCTCGGTGAATGATATGGTCATGTTAAGTTTACTCAGGAGGTCCCTCCCTAATAAATTTACTGGTGAGTTTTCATAGTACAGTAAGGGTGCCTTTACAGTTTTACCCCCCACTGTTACATCCAATGCTTCTGTGTAAGGAACTTCAATTACAGCCCCAGAGAACCCCTGCGTCTCTAACTTCCTGTTAGATAACGGGAATCGGCCCTCTCTGACACATGATTTCTCCGCTCCCGAATCAACCATGAATATGAATTGCTTGTCTCCTATCTGCGCCCCTACCAATGGTTCCTCTGCTGCACTGTAGGTGGTGGATAGAACTGGACACGCAAGTTTTCTCTGTGGGCTGTCCTATGCGGGGTGTCTCATTGCCCCCCCTTCATTAAATACACTTCCGGAAACCACTGACATACCGTTGTAAGCTGCTGGCGCGGGGGCCCCGTTTACATGTACCGCGAAAGGGTTACCTGGCGTGTATTGCACGCTGTCATTGTTTTGTGGGTGGTTCTGTGTTCTGTACTGGAGCCCCTGTTGCTGGCCAGCATTACCCTGGCCTGGGTTTCTCAGTTGCTGTTGTCCCATCGGAAGGCCATATGGGCTTCCCGGGTGGGGATGGCCATACTGTTCTACCTCTTGGAACCCGTTGTTGGGTCTGCTTCTACACTCTCTAGAGTAATGCCCCCACAGCCCGCAGTTCCAGCAACTTCCTTGTGCACCTCTAGGACCCTGCCATCCATTTCCTCCCATTCCCCCGTACCCCGGTCCACCTCCTCTTCGGCCCCTGTACCCACCTCGTCCCCCTCGAGGGGTCCACTCTTGCCACTGCGGACCTCCGCCTTGCTCCTGCTCATTCCACTGCCGCTGTCCTGTTCCCGCCCAATTAGTTGCCACTCTTCCTTGTAGTGCTATCAGCCCCTCCTCCTTCTCATCTCCCTCTCTGCTGTGTGGGAGCGCGGCTACTGCTGCTGCAACCTTCACCAACTTTGTCTGTACTAACTTCGCCTCGTCTGCCAATCTTTTCTGCGCCACCTCCTTCTCCCTCTCCTTAATTCGTTTACAATGGTGTACTATTATGCTCTGAATTTCTGGCCATCCCTTTGCTTCAATACCTGCTATCTTGTCGAGCGCCTTCTGCACTTCCTTTGGGAGCCCTCTTTTTATAATGAAGTAAAATAAAGATGTTGATTGATACCAGGGCGTGCCCGTTTCTGCTCTCCACATCTCTTGGACCCGAAAAATGTAATCCATAGCCTCCTCCCCGTCATTCATCGTACATTGCATCACTGACTGTAAGTCTGGCGTATCTGGGAATGTTTCGCGTAAGGCATCCCACACCCTGGCACGCACTGTGTTAAAGGAGGCCCCATCATGGCGGTCACAGTCTAACATTACTCCCGGGAAACCGGCTTTTACCCATACTCTTTCAGCCTGATCGCCCACTGCTGACACGAGCAGACTTTTCACATCTCCTATAGCCAGGGGTACCCCAGCAGTATGTTTCTCAAAGGCATATATCCACTTACTTGCCCCTCCTGATAACGGGGGCAATAGCTTTAATAAATTGGCTTTATCCATCTGCGCCCATGGGATATAGTTAGGCCTCCCTCCTCCCCTGTGTATCAACGGGAGCTGTAGCTTTCCTTTCGTTATCCCATCCGGACCCGTTTTGGCTGCTGATGTTCCCAGTGATGCCATTTTCCCCACTCTGTTCCTTAATCGCCCCGTCCATTCATCGTCCAGTGTTCTCATCGAACACGTACCATCCCCCCCTTCGCTTCCCCCTCCCATTGCCATGCTCAACCTGTCGCTTTCTTCTAATTCGTCCCTTATGTCACATAGTAATTCCTCTCTGTCCCCCATAGGCCTTTCTTCATTGTCAGTATCTTCCTCTCGCGTCCCTATTTCAATTATTCGTGTCGGTTCTTCTTCAATTCTGAACAGTATCTCACTTTTTTTCCACCCCTCTTCAGGTTTTCTATTCTCACTTGGCGCTCTGGACGCGCGCCCTGATCTAGGCGCATTAAGTGCTGTTTGCCCACACATGTCCCTTATCCTTGATCGCTCATCTTTTGCTATTGACAGTCTTGACTGTAAATCATCTGTGAGCTTCTCTATGTCCACCCTTTGTGTACTCGCCTGGCCTCGCTCTCTCGTACTTTCATATGGTGGGGGTGCCGTAGGCCGGTGGGGTGTAGTAGTTGTCGGGGGAGGCACATATGTGGGGTCACTGTATCCTTCTGCGGGTACAGGCTTGTTTAATATCGGGTACAAGCTTATTACCTCTACTGGTGGCGCTACATTTGGCAATTCTTTGACATCTTTCTGTATCAGTAGTGGATTGTCTGTGGTGGACGGGAGATCAGTATTTAATACTGGTTTTTTGGGCGGTGGTATCTCTTCAAATAACCTCCAAAGATCTACTATTTCTCTCCTATTTTGCAGCTGCTTTCCTTTGTACTTCAAACAAATGCATGTGGTCACCATATCCAGAACACTCTTATCAAATGACCCTCCCTCTGGCCATATCTGGGGTAACCCCTCTCCTTTCAGCTCAGTTACCCATCGGTCGTGATATTTCTTAATCCGTTCTGCGTACCCTGGGAGATTCTTACAAACATGTGATAAGGGTGTTTCAGCCCCCATCTCTGTGCCCTCCTAGTGCTTGTGTGTCTCTATGTGTGTGTCTGCAACTACAATGTAAATGTAATATCAATATTATTTTTTTTTTTTATATTCTACTTCACATCCGATCTTAGGCTCATTTGGGCTCTCCCCCCCCCCTTGACTGCACAATACAGAACCGACTGTACACAGTTTCTACTCTGTTCTCTTTGGGGGGCACATACAAGAGCAACCCATCATTTATTTTGACAATTTCAACCCAGAAATCAAAAGGTACCCACTCACTTCACTGTATCAACGTTGCCTTCAAATAAAAAAGTTTTATCCGGTCACACTTACCATGACCATTTAACTATTATACATTTATAGCCGTTTTACACATTCGCAACATCAAATTGTCTTCTGACACATACGAGGTGCACACACCTCTTGGTACCACTCAATTCACCATTCAAGCTGCCCTCCCTTTCCTCCCTAGCCGGCTGTCCCTGTCCGTCTTATTTGAATCTATAGATGCACATGTGTGTGTGTATATATATATATATATATATATATATATATATATATATATATATATATATAATGTTAGCCTGTTCTCCCCCCTTCCAGTAGGACTCTTTTTCTCTTACTTTTTCCCCTAAATTTGTGTTAATCTCACTTTTTATTCCCACCCTACCCCTAAGGAAAAGAAGTAATAGCGATCACTAATATATTCTCAGTGCCCCCTTTTGCTGAACACTTATTTCATATTCCACTTCTTCATATATTCCCAGTACTAGTCAAGATAGCACTATGCAGCGCCGCCTTCCACCCCCTTTCGGAGCTAGGTTCCCGTCACTTTTATCTCTTATTCACCTCGTAATCCTAATGGCCATATGCAAAGAAAAAGCAAAGAAAGTTCAAGATGATCTGTAGTAGATCTGCGTACCCCCCTCTTCGTTACCTGTCCTACACTTCTCTCCCCGCTCCCCTTACAATCGCTCGCACTAAGTACTCACGTGCCCGTCTTGAACCGTTAGTCTCCGAAACTGGGTCCGTCCAGGCAGTGTCGCCGTCAGCTCAACAGTCAGCCCCGGCTCCGGCGAGCGGTACTCAAAGGGGATTTTTCAACTGGGATCCCGTACCCTCTCTCTATTGAGTGCGCACTTCTTAGTGTACCGGTCGCCGTTGGCGGGCAGCCTCCCGGAGCCGGCTCACCGTGCGTATCCCTTTTCGACCGGAGATTCTCGTGCCAATCGGGGACGGTAATGTTGGATCAGGAAATAATAATAATAATCACGCTTTCGGGGTCACCACTGAAGGCAAGCGTCCCCAAACAGCACGATCCTCCCCGCAATGAGAGACCATGAAGGACTCTCCCAGGATGGGAATAAGGCCAAGACAGAGTGCAGGTGAGCGTAAATGGGAGTTTATCAATCAGAATAGGGCATGCAAAGAACTCTGCAACCTCCGAGAGCGCTCTGTCTGACAATAGCAAAGACAGGCGTATATATTTACAGAAAACGTCATAAGAACCTACACACTATAGGGGGCACAAGTTTAATGGGATTTGGTGGTGACGACTAACTATAGGTGCTGCTGCGGCGTGGTTGGCTTCGGCTGGACGACGTCACTGGTCAGCCTCGTGGGTTGGGCTTGGCCTGGCAGGTCGGCTTGAGTTCATCCGGGCGGTGTTGGTGAGCCAATGCGGCCTGTGGCAGAGATGAATGCCTTTCCTGACTTATTTGCCCTCGGCCATGCACACCGCAGTCATTCAATCATCACAGTGTTGTTCTCTTTAGTAAATCTTCCAATAGGTTATTTTACAGGTTAATGCAACACAGGAGGAATGTACCTTGTGAGGGGTCTGGAGGTAATACGTCAGGACATGGTTACCAGTGTCCTGTTGACCGGGGCCATAGGTCGAGGGGCTAAGCTTCAGGGCCTGGGACGGGCGGTACAGGTCTTTCTGCCTTGTTAGAAGTTGTTATGGATGTTCCTCTGTGTGTTGTCAAAGTGTTGGGTGTCCTGATTGTACCGGGCCATAAGTCTGAGATGGTCCGGTAGGTTGAGAGGTTTACAAGGGGGCGCGTGTGTTCAGGCAGAGGTTTACTGCTGAGCTGTAAATAATGCAGGTGGCGGGCCGCGGCCTTGGGTGCTACAGAGGGGATTACAACTCCTTGAAGCGGCTCCAGTCTGGTTGGGGGAGGTAAAGCAGTGCGGCGCGGTCTTTGTTCTCATGCCTTGGCAGTCTTCGCAGGGTGGGAGGGGGAATGGCCTTGCCCGTATTTCACAAAGGTATCTCCCTCGTGTGTTGCCGATTTTAGGTAAAGACATTACAAACATTTGAACACTCTATGATACTTATTCAAATCAATACAAAACATGCATTTAAACTTTGCTGGATGCGTTTCGATTATATCCAGTCTGAGCACCTTATTAATACATTATGTTTTAACAACTACAGTATTTAGTTATATGCATATATATTTGCAGTAAGTGAGGTAGAATTAGAATTGGTGGAGTACACAGAAAATAACCCGCCACCGTTAGTGACGGTGGCGGCACATGTGGGGCCTAGACATGCACACATGACAAACGCCTTCTCGTGCATCCTTCACATAAGCCCTCTGTATGGTTACATTCATCTTCTCGTGTCTTCTAGCAGCATTAGTTCAGTTATGGCGCAAGCCCATAGAGTGTAAGGTTCCCAGTGATACACGTAACAAATAGATCCCTGGTGCGTTCCTTTATTATTAGCACCCAACTGCAATGGTGTGGGCTCGCCATCGCTTATGTCATGGAAGCATGCTTTCTTATGTTTATACATTTTACAGGCTTTTGTAATATAAAGGGTTTTGTGGAAGAAAGCATACTTTGCGAGTGGTCTTGATATTAATATATAAAGACTGTCTGCCATCTGATGACTGTTTTACCGTTCTTTTCATTTCCCAGGCCTGCTGGCCGGGTCATACTGGGAGCGATGATACACTGCGGGAGGTGAACTGATACAATGTTAGTGTATTACGCTAGCTCATGTCCGTCTTGTTCGTGGGAACGTGCTCGCAGCGGATCTGCCAGGGTGCTGCGGCGACAGGGATGACAGACTCTCCAAGGGTGGGGGCCGCGCTACAGTGCGCTGAGTTCACACCATCTTTACCAAATAGGTTTCTGGGCCTAACTATATTTTAATACATGTGGGCAGTCAATATGTGTTGGGCAATCAATACGTGTGGGCAATGTCTCCAGCGGGTGAACCCTCCACCACCTGGGCCCGGGTGGCATGAGGGGACGCCCAATGAGCCTTAGCCATCACCTGGGGAGAAAACGCAGGCGAGGTTGTCTCTTGGACCAATCCTCCCCTACAGTACGCAATACCTTTTTCCCTACAGTTCCTTTGATTAGAAGAAAATGTTCATGATTGTTGCTCTGCGATGTTGCATCTCTGGACCAGACCTCCGAATTCCTTGGTCTGATGACTGAAGGCAGGACAATGGACAGGATTTCTCAGCAGCAGTCTCGAGGGAAGATCTCTGACAAGACTGTTAGCAACTACTGTGGTCATTTGGTGTCTTCCGCACCTTTTCTGCAACACCAACAAATGAAGCGATTTTCCCGGTCAATCCTCTTCGCTTACTGTAGTCCTCACTCTGATGGAGTCTGGGCGAGTTGGATCGTATCCCTGCAGTGTCCATCAGGGCTCAGTAATTATTTGAACTGATACAGCCTTTCCACGACGATACATTCGAAATGATCAACAGGTCTCCTAGTATAGGAGTTCTTTAGCTCTGGAAACTCACAGGACCTCGTGAGATGGCTTAGATCGAAGTTTGTTTTGGGACTGGTTGTTCCCATCAGCCAAAGGGAAGGAGTCATCTTCGGAGCTCCTCTGTCGCACAGAAAACAGGGTCAGGACAGCAGTGGTTGCTTCAGTGTTACAAAGGGTCGGCAGGAGTCTGTGGTAGTCTTCTTCATTTACTTCAGCTCATGGTGGTCGACTTGTCACCCCCAGGAGCATCACCTTGTTATACAGTTCCAGCACACACTCCTCTGCAATCTCTCACAGCAATTTACAGAAAGGGGCATTTGGCGGTCAATCAGGACAGCCAGAACACAAGTGGGAGCCCATCCTATTCAGGCACTCTGGCAGAAAAAGGTCAGGGGTGGAAAACTCCTCCCCACTTCCTGCCTACCCAGACACTCTGGAGTCACGGACACCCAAGGGTTCCCGCCAAAAGCAAAACACACACAGGCCTCCCCTCCCAGAATGGTAGAAGGGCGAACGAAGAACAACCATGCTAGAAATCATGAAAAAAGAAGGGAGGCCCCACGTTGGTACTTGGGTGCCCCTATTGTGCACGGCCAAGGCCTGCAGTATAACAATTACAAAATAATTGGTAGAGCACGTCCACTGCCACCTGCCATAACTAGGAGATTGTCTATGTGACTGAAAAGTCACAGTAGCAGAGAGAAGGTGGACACTAGGTATCCCTTTGGCACTCCACATAAGGTGGTTTGGGCCAATCTCTCAAACTACAAAGTTTTAGGAGAGATAAGTATCTCTCTCCTTAAAGGAGTGGTTCGCTCAGAAATGTTATTGTCCCAATAGATCAGGTATGTATTTTTAATTGTACTGTAATCTATATTAAAAAATGTCCTATGCCTTTTACCTTAGTTTTTCTCACATTTACACATGCGAAAACGGGTTAGGTGCCACCATCTTGTGCTAATCTTATCTGTTGAAACATCGCCCTAAATTCAACTTCCCTTGAGGCAAGAATATAGATCGCCCGCCCCTCAAACTATCCGATATGCTCCACCTATTTTCATGACTTTAGTGGCCAGCGTAGCCAAACATACCCGGTCATCACACACATCACACGTCATAACGTTACCTAACGCAGAACCAGGAAGATAAACCCATCCCCCTCACAGCGTGAAATGTTTTTTTTTTCTTTTCACAAATGGAAGAAAATATTTATTTTGAAGAAGACAATAGTCTGCAACGTAACGAGTACTTTTATTTTTCACGTAACACTCAAAATAGATTATGTCCACGAAAAAATGATCTTTAGGCAATAGAATTTATAACTAGCAGACATTGCATGCTTCAAATGTTTTATAGACGTTCCTCTTGAAACGCTGATTGCATTCAGCGACAGATTAATCCCAGTGTTAATTTCTTCTATGTATCCTTATGTTACATCGCTGATCTTTCTTGAACCCACATGGTGTTCCATTAGTCAGAAGATAAGGAGTCGTTTCACTTTCAAACGCAGCGCCTTCACATCAGTTCATTTTCACATCATAAACGCTGGCAGGTTGCTCCTTATTGCTGCTACCGCTAAAGGACATTGGCGATCGTCCCACATAATGGTTATTAAAGAAGCCCCGTTGATGATTATTGTCCGATGTTGATTGAAGAATCTATCAGAAGGGAGCTGGAAACTATGGCATGCACAGAACGGTTGAATATAGCTATGTAAATGACAGAATAAAAGAATATATTTCAGTAGTCGTTTTATAATCCAATATACACATTAAAATATGTTGGCTAACAAGTTACATTATAATTCAGTACCGGGTGAAAACGATGAGAAACCCCCACCACACCACATGGAATTGACACAGATGTCAAGACGGGGGAGTAGGTCACACCACGACGTGCACAGAAGTAATCGGACCACCGAATAGGAGGGAGACCCAGGTGCCCCCATTTCCCATAGCGGGCCCCTACCTGAAATGAAGGACAGAGATGGTAACGTCTTAGTTTGAACCCCAGACAGAGGGCATTGTAATTGAAGTGGAAATAGTAGCGAGCGGACAGATAACCCCTGGGTCTTGGGGAGCCCATGGGCACAGGGAAAGGTTTCTGCCCCTGCCTTAACGGTGCATAGGGATGCAATGGTTGCTGTACATCGGCATATGCCACGGGATAGAGCAGTGTAGACCTCAGCCTGAACACAGGTTGTGGGTGCAGGTGTTTTGAGTCGTCCTCACCACAATATAGGCCACCTAACAACCCACAACTCTGCACAGAATATATGATTGCGAAAGTCACAAGAAACCACAAGTGCAACACTCGGGCTGTTATAGCGCGCTGTATAAATATTCTTCAGCATAACATATGCTTTCTTTCTGTCACATAGTTATCAAGTGCACACCACACATGCCATTTTCAATCGTCCAATTATTATATAAAGTTATGCTTAAATAATTTCAGGGTGTTCCATTCTCTCGATGTCAAGCGGAACAACTGTTCCGAACAACAGATCCCAGAAATAGAAACTGAAGTTTCGTTTGTCCACTTTCAATATGGTCTATCAATTCTTTGTGGCTGTTCGACACATTGTGTCCTTCGAACTGTTGTTTCATTCCAGGACAAATAAAGATGCCGGCCTGTATTCGGTGATCTAAGCAAGAGGCGGGTAGGTTACGTTTTGGAGAAAAAATGCCACAAAAAAAAATACAGCATAAGACCTTGCTTCTGACGTGTGGTTTAGAAAACTGACAGTTAAAAACAGTGATTTACAATCTGTGCCTCATATGGGGAGCAATACCACACCAGAAAATGATGTATTGCTGTTACCTCTGGGGCTGTCTGCGCTGTAAGAATAGGAGAGCCATACCCCCTTCTCACTCGTCCTGCACTCGTTCATGTCCCAAAGCATTCCCCTGTGCTTAGTCTCCTACAAACCTACGGACCATCATTACTGAGTCCCTATTCCACCTTTTATTTGTTTCTCTACCTACATTTCTGGCATATATTCTACGCCACCTACTATAATTCCTGCATGTCCGTTCATGCTCACTTCCGCACCTGAAGCAGCCCTGTGCACCATCAGGCGATCCTGTGTGAGATTGTGGGCTCACACTAGATGGGTCTTCTGTGTGTTTATTCTCATGTCAAGAAGCCACACGCACCACCAAGTGTGACTTTAAAACACTGTGTACTCATACCTATTGTGTCTCTAGCCTTTTGTCTCACTTGAAGTGACCATTTCAACTAGCTGGGAATTCAATGTGGTGTATCTATATTTTTATTTTATTTAGCATTTGTTAGGCACTTGTTAAAGTTTTCCCTTAGGTGCAATGTTCCCTCCATTTGTGAACCCCCCCCCCCAATCATTTTGCTGTTTGGCTTACCTAACCTGACTTTTTTTCAGTGGAGCACAGCCATCGGCTGCACTCGTGGGCTTTTGCTCCATTGTTCAGGCTATCAGTACTGGGAAACTGTTTCCCCTTAGTCTTTAACTATTGCCATGTGCCAAGTACCTTACAGTACCGCGCATAGGGGTCCTTTTTGTTTTATGGACCTACCCACCCTGTTATGATTTTTTGGTGTTTGTTCAAGTATGCCTAGGACGAACTGGTAGCCACAGTTTACTTTTAGAGTATTTTTACAGTCTTTTTATGGACCATACAGCGTTTACTGCATGTGGCCCTTTGTCCGTTTTGTCCCTTTCCCTTCCCCCAGGTCGAGAGACCCGGGTATTCCTTACTTGTGCATGCAACCTCCAGCAGAAACTGCATCTTACGCGGGCTCCTGCATATCATGTGTGGTAGTGCCCCTGGAAGAGGGTTGGGACTGTCTGGTCCCGATCCACACTACAGGTGCAGTATACCTGGTAGGCCTGAATGACTGGCACCACCATGGGCCACGATTGGCCCGTGCCTGGCGTTCATGCCAGAGAGCAGATCTTCCATTGAATATCTGAGATTTGGATGCAAAACGAATCTTGGATAAGAGAAGGGGGGGGGCGGCTCTGCATCCATACCATGTCGATCACCTGAAGTTCACGCCGAACTACAGCAGGAGCCAAGTATCCTGAACGAAAGAGCCAACTTGTCGTACTGCCCGTGACGTGCTGGAAGGTTTGGCACCCTGACCCCGCTGTTGCCCCGTCGGACCTCTGCTTTTGCATCGTACCAACAAGGCCTGCAAGAGCGCTTCTACCCTTTGGCGTAGTGGAACCAACTACTCTCGGCACCTCATGCTTCCCCTCGCAAAGAGCCTCTTCGGAAGTGGTCCTGGGCCACCCAGTGAACTGACCAGCTCAAACCGTGGGTACCACACAGGAGCGCTGCTGTCCCGAGTTGAGACTGGAGACTTTGGCCACCGCTTAAATGTGGTCCTGGGCCCTCTCCTACCAAAAACTGTTGTACTATCTCCTCTGGGTCGCGATTTGCTAGTGTGCCACGCCGTAAGCATTTGCGGCCCTTGTGTCAGCCCCCTGTGGTGACTGTCGCTGTAAGTGCCTGCAGATCTTCCCGCACTGGAACTATCCATCTCCTTTCTTCGAGAGCTGAGAAAAGGCTACTGTGCTGCCACAGACAATTGTCCCGTCCCGCAGCTGCTGAGAGACAGCAGCGTCCTGTTAATGCAGGGTTGAAACCTACTAGCGAAATGGATTAGACTGGCAGTGTGTTCCAGACTGTGTCGAGGGTTGGTGAGTACTTTCATCACTTACCAGTGGCCCCCTGGCACAACCATCTGTTTTTATGCACAAGAATCCCAAAAATACTAGCTTTGGCTGGGCTAGCCTGCACTCCCCTGCACTCCCCGTTTGATCTGCAAGGGTAGACCCATCTCAAGAAGTAGGGCTTTATTCTTCATTGCCTCAACCCCCTTCCTGAACAGCTACAGCTCCCTGAAGAGAACCTGCTTTACGCACGACTGCGTGTTAACAACACACTGCTGTACTTTGATCATAAGACTCCTCACTTCTTGGCTGCACTGCGTAAGATGGGTATTGGCTACGAAAGAACTGCCTAATGCGATATCTGTGTTGAACGTACCCATTTCTGTTGCAGGCTGTGGTTACTTTCTCCCCTATCAGTATTCGGCTAAGCACATTTTGTATATAGGTTACATAGTGAAAATAGCATGTGTGGTAACTGTTTTATTATTATTGTAGTTTAATCGTGTTTTGTTATAAAGGCCTATAATGTATTTTTGATATACATCTGTCTAAGCTTAATCTGGGGAGTTCTGTGTGTGCTCGCATGTGAGCTTTCGATGACTTTCACCCCACCTGAGACTGTCTTGACCGCCTGCCGTGCTACCATAGATTGGTCTGGTTTGTCCAGAAGGTTCCACTGTTCCACTAAACTAAGGTGGCCTCCTAAGCTTCTGCCCACAAGGTCAGAGTTTAGAAATCCATTTTAAAAACGCTTTGCGCAGAAGAATTGTTTCAAAGCGCCACAATGCTTGATGGGAACAGAACATGGGAAATAATGACAAAACAGTAATTCGCTGTCGTCGTCCTCCTAGGCCTTGTGGCATTTGCAAGTGTATTTTGGAAAGGTGCTGGTGAAGGGGATGGAAGGAGTAGAAGAGGGGGTGCCACGTGCTGGAGGAGCACCTCTGGCTCAGTGCTAGTACAGGCGACTCCCAAGGGTGGTTTGCAAGCCATCAAGCAAGCGACCGCAGGGCAGTGAAGTTGGGTGGAGGGGTGCTGGTATTCTCTGGGAGGATGCGCCTGGATCCTGTGAGATATATGATGCCACAGATCACTGCGGAAGTGGTGTTAGCAGTGAAACGAAAGAGAGATAAAGCGAAAGAGGGCCTTGTCGGTCTTGAATTCGATCCTTGCAGCCACCGGGAGACGGTGCAGAGATTTTAGGGCTGGACAGATGCAGTACCTGGGCTTGAGGGCAAGGATAAGTCTTGCAGCCCTATTCTGGATTAACTTGAGGGAGGCTGTTGCAGTAGTTCAGCCTGGAGAGGACCAGAGCTCTGGAAACATTGAGCGTCTGGCAGAAGTTGAGATAAAGAAGAATGGGTTTATGGTCTTTCCATCGATGGAAATGCATTGAATGTAAATCCATCAAAATGCTATCTTTAACATGTAAAGGTACATATTTATCGAGACTTGTCCATCGGATATAGGAATGGACAAGTTTCAATGCATACGTACTTTTAAATACTAAAGATAGCATTTTGATGCATTTATTTTTCAGATTAAAACGTTATATGGAGCTGTCAGTGCTTAAATCTTCAAAGTATTTCGGCACTGGCCAACTTCATGTAACGTTTCATTTTAAAAAAAAATGTTTCTGGGGGGGGGTAGAAGGCACCCCCCCCAACCCAACTCTAACCCAAATTCTAACCCCTGCCCTACCCCTTACACTAACCCTAAGCCTAAATCTAACCCTTGCCCTACCCCAAAACAGCACCGAAATACCATCACATTTTTTTCAAAGAAAAAGCATTTAGATGGAAATGATTTAGATGAAAAACAATTGATGGAAATGACTTAGATGTATCTGATTTCGATGAAAAGTCTAGATAACGGAAGAATGCCTGAGGAGGTGGAGCTGGAATTCTTGGTAGGGTCCATAATTTGCGGGGTGAGGGAGAGAGCAGAGTCGAAGATGACCCTGAGTTTTTGTGCCTCACAAGATGATTGGGTTAGAAGGCCCGCAGAGGGTAGGAGGAAAATAGGGCACAGGTGTCCCGATGAGGCTTTAGGAACGTAGGCCTTCGTTCGATTACATCTGAATGTGCGCGTCTGAGATTCCATCCTTCTCACCACTTTCCATGGCCCTTTCAGAAAACGTTTACTCTAGGAGGAACGCACCTAGTGTGGAGCAGGGGCGGGGCGAGACGGCAACAGGGGATAGGCGACTGCTAAAGGGATGCCATGAGAAGAAGTGCCAGGGATTGCATTAGTTGCATGGGGTGACGATCAACCAGAGGGGCACATTCTGATAGACAAGAGTACTCCCCATCCGGTGCTACTATTAATGAGCGACTAAGAGACACTGGAGAGGACCGAGACAATGTGGGTAGTCAATATGTCCACAGAGGGAGCAACAAAGAGGATGTCTGTGACAGTCTGCCTGGAAACAGCATTGATGTTCCTGTCAGCGATGGGCAGGCCAGGCAGCGATTATTCTGCATTCACGATAAATTTGAACATTGTCAATATTACATCTTACTTCTGTTGTATTGTAAATATTCTAAGATGTGATAGCATTATTTACAGATGATTTTTGATTTGTCGTAAAGAACATTTTACACAGACTTTTTAAAAAGATTTAAAGAATCAAAAAGCATATGTCTCCATTTCCTGGAATATTGACTTGGCCACCCACGGTTTGCTTCGTTTTGTAAACTCCATGTGGTAACGAAACATCCCGAAGGTTCCTGCAGTTCTTGATTGGTCCCTCCCAACTTCTTGTTGTGCGCAAGTACAGCCAGTCTTGTTCTGGCCGCCATATGGTCTATGCTGAAGTGCAACCTTTTTGGCTTCTACTTTAGGAACATATCATGGAACACCTCTAAATCGCCAGTGTGGCAGAATTCGGTGAGTCCATTCAGATCTCGTTTTGTCGTACACAATTTTCTCCAGTGCTGCATGAAGAGGGGGAAGCTGACACCAACCACTTCTTACGCTCCTGCTCCTTAGTCAAAGTTCCATGTGCACATTCGTGGAGTGTGAGTTTTCTCTCCAAGAGTGCATGTTGGAACAATGGTGCATCAATGAACGCCACTTTTCAAGTAGAATTTCTACAGATCCATTACAAGTTTTTGAGCTCCGCCAGAGATGTTTGCTGATAGGCTGAGACGACTTCAAAACGTTTTCTGAACCATTTTTGTATTTTTTTTTTTACCATCAGCTATAATTTTTTTAGAAATTGATTTTGCAACACACCATACATCAAATTGATGCTATATGTGTGGGATCTGCTCTTGCTTGTCCTTTGCTATTCCAACTGCCTGTCAGTGGCTATCTGGTCTATTTGCATTCCCCTGGATTCCAGAAGTTTGATCGATTTAACAAAACCATGTTTCTCAATGGCAACAGACTATGTACATTCAGACACAATGGCCGTACTCTATTTCTTTACTTTCCATGTCTTGAAAGTGGTAAGTGCAGTATTTAGGGGAAAATTCTGGACTGTCGCACTGTCCTTTGCCAGCAAGCATGACCCTTTTGCCAGCGAGTGTACTGTCAATTGATATCTGTTCATGTTTAAATATTACTGACCGTTGATCCACTGAACAGCAAAGCAGATGAACCAGTACATTTCCAGCAGGCACTTGGGTTGTGCTGACCATGAAAATGTGTTCTGGTGGTGGACACAATTGGCCTGGATTTTCAGGTAGTTGCCTTTCACTACGCAAGTAAAATTCACAAATGGCTCCCCACATATCCTCTTATGTAATTTATGGTCAAATTAAATCCTTTGTATAATTTCTAGCAGGTATCAGTCAAATACAATGTATTTTTGCTCCGTTGAAACCCAATTGTCCTGCACTACTATGGTTTGTGATTCGATGGTGGTGGTCAACTCGCCAAAAGTAGGAATACTGAAGTCAGGATCATGAGCAGATTCTTCAATCAATTGCAAAGATGCTTCAGTTATTTCGGGCTGTGATATTTCCACGTGAATTGGAGACACCGGGATAATTTAATGTTTCGTCTGACATTTTTTAGAGGGTGTAGATTGTGTCATCGGGTCTGCAAACAATTCTGATTAGATCTTCTGTGTCTTCAGTTTCATCTAGTCAACGTTTTGCAGTGTATCAATGATCCGTGGTTACTTTTACAATTATGGGGGTTGCAGTCATCACATAGACGCCTATTGCTTTTTTCGTCCCTGGCAGATTGCCTATCAACGCCTGATCGTGGTGACTCCCATTGCAAACATTCTTCTTCGCATCCTAGAGGTATCCTGAGGGCCCCTGTTCAGCAAACGTTGGTTCAGCTAGAAGGTGCCGGGAGCCGATACCCAAGCACTGCGACCAACCAAAACTAAATCAGTCATCCAACAGGGCCCCCTGCTTCAGCGACCCTGGGCCTTCATATACTGGACCATGTGTACAAGACCTGTGTCCCCAGAACCTCACAAGTGGTGTCCCTGGAGAATTCTGAGCCGGGGGAGAGGGGAGTTGTGGTGTAAGTTAACCTACATGTGGCCCCCTCCCAAACCACTACCCCACCCCCTGTTCGCCATTGGGCATAAAGTACATCCCCAAAATGGTTGTTTTATGACTTTGATCAGCAGAGGTCTAGTCAATGATCCCTTCTTGGGACTATCCTAGTGCCTGGGATTGAGTGAGGTTACTTACCTGAACATTACCTTTTTGTCTTTTTTTTCATAACCACTGCCATCGTCCAATCTCTTAAACCTACATGAAAAGTATTTCAAAGAGATTGTGTCCTCCGACGTATTCCTTATCTTTGATGTTATCAATTCCAGCTTGCTGGCCTCGGACATTTTTTCCAGTAGAGGGCGCTGCGCGTAGACGTCCCTCGAGTCGGTGTCCCTGCGACAGCCTCCGTATCGGCACCGACGTCATCATGAGTATAAATAGACTTGCGCAGCGTCCGTTGCTCAGTTCCATTTTTCTGCGCTTTGTGGGCCTCGTAAACGTAACGCTCGGTTCCTTTCTTCAGAAAAACCTTCTTATTCTTCGAAGATTACAATTACACGATGGCTTCTTCATCCGAACCATCGCCCCCACGGTCCGGTTTCAAAAAATGTTGTGACTGTGGGAAGAAAATGTCATTAACGGATCATCGCAGTATCTGTTTGTGGTGCCTGGTATCGGAGCATCACTGTTCGGAATGCGAGGACTGTATGTCCATGACGGCGAAAGCCTTGAAGGAGCATAAGGGGAAGTTGGAAATTTCTACTCCCTCGACAGTTTCTTCGGCTAAGTCGAGGCATTCGTCTCCTCGTTGACCAAAAACTTTCTCGTTCAAGATCTCAAAGCGGTTCTCACCTGTCTTCGAGATCAAAACACTCTAAGAAGAGGCGTCGTAGATCTCCCTCTTCTTCTCCCTCTTCTTCCCCAGAAAGGGTGACTTGTCCCACGAAACACAGCTCTCCGGCTAAGTGGGAGGAATTCCGTTAAAAAATGCTTAGCATCTTCGAGAAAGCGGCCTCGACCCCCTCGGAGACATCTAAAGGTGATACCCTGGGTGAAAGACCCGAAAAATCAAAACGCTGCGAGTCGTTGAACCCGGCGAGAGAAAGTACTCGAGAGCGTCATGAACCCTCGAGTAAAATCAATAAGACCGCATCATAGAAGCCGTGGTCTAAGATTCCTTCAGCTCACAAATCTGCGTCATCGACGCCTTTGTCGAAGGGCCCTTCGACGCATAAATCGGTTTCTTCGATGCCGTCTTCGACGCCACTGTCGACCCCGATAAAGAAAAACCTACGACTGTCACTATCTCACAGGCAGTAGAGGTGTCGAAAGCTCCGACCATGACTTCGAGGATGCCATCGACAATCTCGACGACGCTGAGTAGGATTCCGATCCTCTCGATTGCATCAAGGTCTTTTCAAACTTTTTCAACGCCTTTTTCAGGATTGTCGAAGCCTACGACGTCCATGTCAACAACCTCGACGCTTTCTCAGGCAGTGACAACAAATTTAGCTCCTTCTGCTCTAGAAATGGGTTTTAAACCATATCCTAGGTCTGACTACTTTAGAGCCTTGTCCTCTATATATGAGGAAGGGGAGGATTCGGTTTGCAAATAAAAGACCTTCTAGAGTCTCTACATGAGGAAAGTGGTTTAGATACTTCTCCAGAAGTAGTTTGCTAAACCAGACCCTGGAGAGCATGCTGAGACTCCTTATAGGATTCTGATGGCCAGAATCGAATTCATGGGGTGGTCTACACCTACACCTTCTTTTCAGCAGGATGACCTTACTGATATTTTAGATAAAGGTCCACAGGAGGATCCTGTTGTTCCTTTTCATACTGCTCTGCAAAGAAAAATATCTGCTAATTGGGAAACTCCTGAAGTTATCCCTGCAGTAAATAAACTTTCTGCTGAATAGAGTATCGGCTTCAGATCCTGAATATCTGAGCAAGCATCCAACTCCAGAGAGTTTAGTTGTACAAGCAGTGACTTCATCTAACAGTAAGTCAGCATACCCTACTATTCCACAGGCCAGGGATGATAAAAGATTTGATGCCATGTCAAAAAAAGTATTTTATTTTCGGCATGTAGCATGGCGCTTAAGTCAATTAACGCCACTTGCACGCTTGCAAGATTCAGCCACACTTTGTGAGTGTGCTTCATCTGCGGCTGACTGTCTTCCAGAAGGAGAAGAAAGGGATGCATTCTTAAGCATCATCGGGGATGGAAAGGATGCAATGTGCGAGTCCCTCCAAACCGGCATTGATTCTGCTTACAGCATCAGCAGAGCCATGGCAGCAAGTACCACAATCCACAGATTTGCGTGGTTGCGGAAGTCTGGTTTTGCTCCAGATGTACAAGCCAAACCTCTGAACATGCCCTTTGACAGCACTTCTTTATTTGGAAAGAAGGCTGATGACAGCCTGGAGAGATTACAAACATCCAAGGCAGCAGTGAAATCCTTTGGGGCTGCAATCCTGCAGACTCCAAATCACCCCTCAGAAGCTTCCTGGAGGGGTAGATCCTTTCGCTTTTACTCCGCATTCGGAAGAGGCAGAGGACAGCCTGCTCAAAGGGGCCAGAAACGATTCACCTGTGGTGGAGAGGTCAAAGGTACAAAAGCCGCAGCAGCAGGTGCCACTTTACCCTCAGCATCTGCGTCATCCACTTCTAAACCCCTCTGAGGTCTCCCCTCACAAGACACCAGTAGGGGGCAGGTTAACTCAACATCTGGCAGAATGGCAGGCTATTACGTCTGATGCTTGGGCATTGGAGACAGTTGCCCAAGGTTACTGCCTGCCCTTCCTACACACTCCTCAACCGAGGAACAACCCTTTTGAAGCTTCCAGACCCGCTCCTTATGCAGGAGATTTTAGACCTGCTAGAGAAGGGTGCCATAGAACCGGTACCCGTAGCGAGAGGAACAAGGGTTGGCATTCCTCCTACTTCCTAGTACCAAAGGACGACGGAGGACTGAGACCCATCTTGGACTTGCGAGAATTGAACAAATTCCTCAGGAAAGACAAGTTCTCAGATCCTTCAGGCCCTCCAGTTTCAGGACTGGTTGGTATCTCTAGACCTTCAGGATGCTTATTTCCATGTGCCAATCCATCTCAAACACAGGAAATACCTGAGGTTCGCAATTGGTAACTCTCACTATCAATTTCGAGTTCTGCCATTTGGGCTGACCTCCACCCGAGGGTCTTTAGCAAGCTAATGTCGGTAGTGGCTGCAAGTCTAAAGAGGGAAGGGATCCACGTTTACCCCTACCTGGACCATTGGTTGATCAGAGCAGTATCTCCGGAACAAGCTCGGATCCAGCTAGATTATGTCTGCCGCTTCCTTCACAACCTGGGCTTCTCCCTCAACTTAAAGAAGTCACAGATGATACCTTCACAGAGACTCCAGTTCATTGGAGCAGTCCTGGACACTTCCTTGAGAAAAGCCTCGCCACCAGAGGTGAGGGCTCAAGATATTCTACAAATGGTCACCAAGTTTCAAAATGCCCAATGTCTACCAGCCTTCGACTTTTTGAGGTTGCTAGGCCTCATGGCATCCTGCATCTTCCTTGTGCCAGAGGCTCGCCTGAGAATGAGATCCCCCCCCCAATGGGCACTAAGAACCCAGTGGTCGCAATTCTCAGGAAGAATGTCAGATCTCCTACAAGTCCCGGACAGAGTAGCTTGAGACCTTCAGTGGTGGGCCTGTCGGGAGAACATCTTGAAAGGAGAACCGTTTTGGCAACCATGGCCGGAGATAACAGTAGTCACGGATGCCTCACTCACTGGGTGGGGAGCCCATGCCAACGACTTCACCATCAGCGGTCGTTGGTCTCCATCAGAGTCCAGACTACACATCAACCTGTTGGAGCTGAGAGCATTCAGACTAGTGCTGAAAGCTTTTCTGCCATCAGTACAGAGAAAGAATGTCCTGATAATGACGGACAACACAGTGGCCATGCAGTACCTCAACAAAAGAGGAGGCGTAGGGTCACTGCCACTGTGCAGAGGCAATGCAGCTCTGGTTTTGGGCAATTCAAGAAGGTATCTCTCTATCGGCAGTTCACCTAGCCAGAGAGAAGAACTTGACGGCGGACGCTCTGAGAAGGCAGAGCAGAGTCTCTCACGAGTGGGAGCTAGCTCAGGAAGTCCTTCAAAAGATCTTCACCCTTTGGGGAACCCCTCAAGTGGATCTGTTCGCCACCAGCATCAACAGGAAATGCGATCAGCTTTGTTCAAGGGAATTTCCCCCGAGAGGAGCTCTAGGGAACGCGTTCATAGTGGACTGGGAGTTTCCACTTCTGTACGCGTTTCCTCCAGTCCCTGTCATTCCTCAAATGATCAGGAGGTTGAGAAGATTCCGGAAATCCATGATCCTAATTTCCCCGGATTGGGCCAGCAGAACATGGTACCCGGACCTTCTAGACATGTCCATCTGTCCTCCGATTCGTCTTCCGCAAAGAGAGGATCTTCTCTCGCAGAAGGGAGGTCAGGTTCTCCATCCAGACATCGGAACCCTCAAAATTCACGCTTGGTTTCTGAAAGGTTGAGATACAAGGATTGGGATCTCTCGGAAGACGTCATGGAGGTGTTGCTTTCAGCTAGAAGGCCAGCAACAAAGACTTTATACCACTGCCATTGGAACAAATTTTGCAGCTGGTTTAGAGAAAAGAATATTAAACCCTTTTCATGCAATACACCAATGGTGTTATCTTTCTTGCTTTACTTAGCAAATTCAGGTCTTCAAATTGGTACGATCAAGGGCTACCTCTGCGCTGTCTATCTTTAAACGTACTGCTGAGGAGCCTTCATATTTCAAAATACCCTGGGTACTCCAATTTCTGAAAGGATTAACTAATGTTTATCCCCCAAACCTTTTCAAGTTCCATTGTGGGACCTAAATCTAGTCTTAACATTTCTGGTGGGTACTCCTTTTGAACCACTTCATTCCTGTTCATTAAGATTTCTCACGCTTAACAGTTTTTCTAGTGGCTCGAATTTCCCCCCAGAAGAGTGAGCGAATTACAAGCTCTATCTTGCAAACCTAGTCATACAATCTTTCATAAAGACAAGGTTGTTTTACAAGTGAAGCCTAATTTTCTCCCAAAGGTGGTCTCTGAATTCCACATTACTCAGAAAATAACCTTACCTTCGTTCTATCCTCCTCCCCATCCAGGGGAAGAGGGATTACGCAGGCTGGATCCAAGACATGCCTTGAGTTTTTACATTAGCAGACTTGCTAGGTTAAGGAAAGCAGACCAATTGTTTGTAGGATATACAGGACACGAATTAGGATTGCCAATCACAAAACAGACCATTTCAAGATGGATCATTTTAACCATTTTAGAATGCTACAAACTGGCAGGAAAAGATCCCCCTCAACATCTAAGGGCTCATTCAACCAGGGGTATCGCAGCCTCTTCGGCTCTCCAAAGAGGGGTCCCAATTAAAGATATATGTGTGGCTGCCACATGGTCGTCCGCACATACCTTTACCAAATTCTACAGCCTGGATTCCTCCTCTAGCTAGGAGACAAGATTTGGGAAAGCTGTGTTGCATTCTGTACATCTTTAAAGGGAAATATTTCATCTTTACTCCCACCTCCTCTTCATACTACTGCTATGGGAGTCTCTCAAAGATGAGGAATACGTCGGCGGACACAATCCCTTCGAAGAACAAGTTGCTTAACCAAACTGGTAACGTTCTTTCGATGGGATGTTCCTCCGACGTATTCCTTATTGCCCCTCCCATCCATCCCCGCAGTAAAACTTCCCTTGTAGTTGCAGCTTGCGCTCCTTCAAGGTCACTAACCAATTCATGCAAAGCAAATCTGAACTTCAAAACGGAACTGAGCAACGGACGCTGCGCTAGTCTATTTATACTTATGATGATGGCGGCGATACGGAGGCTGTCGAGGGACACCGACTCGAGGGACATCGACGCGCAGCGCCCTCTACTGAAAAAAGTTTGCAAGGCCAGCAAGCTGGAATGGATAACATCAAAGATGAGGAATACGTCGGAGGAACATCCCATCGAAAGAATGTTACCAGTTTGGTAAGTAACTTGTTCAACTGTGGAATTGATGACTTCAGGGCTTGAGGCCTCAAACCATCTTAGAGCTGGACTTGCTGTTATGGAAACTGTTCTGTGGTTATTTTAAAGGGTCTCTACTGAATTTCATGCATCTGGCTACTTTTTGAATTGATATTTTATTTCTATCATGCTCGTACACAAGTGTTTCAGAGCGCGGCAAAGAAGCGGAACAGGGGAGAACAAAACAGCGATCTTACTAGGCCCAGTGACATTGAGATCGCGAAAATACGCAGGCGAGGGGTAGGGGGAGGGGAAAAGTACATGTAAGGGGGGGGAGAAGTGGAAAGTGTGCAGCAAAGGAGAAACAGATAAATAATAAAGGCAACAAACAGTGGTAGTGCAGCCAGCAAGTGGCATGTGCTGGGTTTAAGGCAGCAGACAGGGTAAGTCTGATAAGTGCAGGAAGAAAAAGGGGGACTGTATGTTTACAGATACAGACCCCAGTGCAAGGGGGTGGCAGGGTGAGCAGGTACCTGGCGCCGGAGGACAGAGGGTGGCCAGGTGCACGGTGCAAAGAGAACCGATCAGCAGGGGAGAGTGGGGGCGAAGGTAGAAGCAAAGAGGAAGGCCTTGAGGTGATACAGAATGATAAACTGGAATGTCAAACTACAAGATGGCCAAAAGTAAATCGGTAATTTTAGAGAATTAGAGGATGCCACAAAGTTAACAAAAGCAAAATTACAGGCACAGAAAGTGTGTCTACCTTACTTCACATAAGGTCGTGTGTTCAGAGAATTATTTCACTAAAGGGAACCTAGTTCTCCTACACTGATGGCAACAGGGACTGATCATGATCTGTTACCTCAATGGATGAGCTTCGCAAGGTAAGTGAAGCAAAACGGTTTCACTTGCCTTCAAAATTCAGGAAAGGTTCACAATGGTGGCAAAAAGTGAGGTGTCCCATTGATGTCTATGAAGGGAAAGCAACACAAAGACCAATCCTTCCCAACATTGGCTTTGAAATAGAACTGCCATTTCGAATGGATTGTGTTCGTTATCGCCAGCTTCGCTGCTTCAAAGGAAAGAATTTCAGCAGAGGGCGCTGTGCTCGAGGTCGTGGCGTTGATTGTCCCTCGACGGACTCCGTACCGTGTCGATGTCACTGTTGGTATAAATAGCTCGCGGCGCGTCCGTTTGCTTGAATTCCATTTTTCCTATTGATTCGCTTTCAAGAACGGCGCGCTTCAAAATTTTCTGTTAGAAAATGTCATCATCTACTACTGCTTCTACACCCAAGACTGGGTTTAAGAAGTGTATTGACTGCGGTTCGAAGATGTCAATTACCGATCTTCACCGCATCTGTCTCTGGTGCCTGGGTTCAGATCATCAAACCTGCGACTGTGGCTCCTGTCAGTCGATGACGGAGAAGGCCCTCCGTGAGGAAAAAGTTAAACTAGTGGTGGGGCGGGAGGCTTCAAAGGCCACTATGAAGGCCTGGTCGAAAAGACACAAAAAATCGTCTGAGTCAAAAGAATCGTAACGTTACAAAAAACACTCTGAGATCCCGATCTCGTAGTAGATCGAGGCGATCTTAATCTTCTAAAAAAGTTAAAAGGAGACATAGATCTCCATCATCATCTGATACATCGACTGAATTGGTTTGATGCCCTACTAAATCGGATTCCCCAAGAAAATGGGAGGACCTTAGAAGAAAGATGATGGAGGTCTTTGAGAATGCGGCCTCGACCCCCTGAAACCCCAAAAGAGCCAGACCCCAGTCGCTCCATTGGACGACACAGGGAAGTCGGGAACTACTGCGGAAAGACCCAGTAGTACGGGTAAAACTCGAGTCGACAAATTGTCGAGGAATCCTCGAGAGTAGAGTGTTTCCCCGACACCACATCGAAAACATCCACAACTTCGACATCGAAGCCTAAAGCGGCTTTGACACCGACTTCATCGGGGTCATCTAAGGTTCCTTCGACACCTTCGAAGAATCCTTCCATTCCTTCGATGAAAACTCAGGTGGAAGAGAGGAGATTTACACCATTACCAAAATCTGACTTTTTTTTAAAGTCTGTCTTCGATTTTTGAAGAAACTGGCTCTGAGGATGAGAAAATCTCTCCCTTTGGTGTGCAGTATGGCACTAGACAAGTTCCAGAGGAACTTATAGACCCAGAATCTAAAATGAGACCTGTGTGAGAATCTACATTCTGCTAGTGGCATTGACACGTCACCTGAGCTAGAGTTTGCAAGACCTGACCCTGCAGATTCAAGGTACAGGAGTTTCATTAAACAGAGTGGTAGAATATAAGGGCTGGGGTAGAGCCGCGCCTACTTTTGAACAGGACGATATGACGGACGTAATTGTTCGAGGCCCTCAGAAGGATCCAGTTCTCCCCTTCCATAGGGCGCTCCAGAGAACAGTGGAAAAGAACTGGGAATCCCCTGACAACATTGCTGCGGTAAACAACAATTTTCCTAAGAAGTATAGAACTTCTACTTGTGATCCCGAGCATCTGAATAAACATCCCACTACAGAAAGTCTGGTTATTCAGGCTGCAACTACCTCGAGAGAAACTGCATATCCAACCATACCTCCGGATAGAGAGGATAAAGAAGGTTGATGCTTGGGCCCGTAAAGTTTTTACTTCGGGTAGCATGACTTTAAAGTCAACCAATGTCACCTGTACCCTAGCCAGGTTCACAACATACCCTGTGGTAATGCATTTCGGCGGCGGCTGAACATATTCCGGAAGGCGAGGAAAGGGAAGGCTTCCTGAATATTGTCAAAGGCGGAAAGGAAGCAATGGGGGAATGTCTCCAGTCTGGACTGGATACTGCTGAAAGTATCAGCAGATCCATGGCGTCGAGCACAGTGCCACGCAGATTTGCATGGTTGAGAAAGTCTGGTTTTGCACCAGATGTGCAGGCCAGACTTCTCAACATGCCCTTTGATGGTCGAGGCTCTTTGGTAGTAAGGCTGATGAGTCTAGGAAAACTACAGACCTCAAAAGTAGCAGCTAAATACCTTAGTGCCTCCATGCTACAGCCTCAGAAACCCTATTCGGGCTCATCTTCCTGGAGGGGTCGTTCTTTTCGGTACTACTCTTTTGGTAGAGGAAGAGGACAGGCTTCTCAAAGGGGAAAAAGAAATGTCACTCGTGGTGGACGAGGAAAGACTACAAAGCCATCTTCAGGAGCGGCATCTTTATCCTCAGCTGCTCCTGCAGCCGCCTCCAAATCACTCTGTCTTATCATACCAAACACCAGTGGGAGGCAGAATCTCTCAGCATCTGAAAGAATGGTGGGGCGTTACTTCAGATGCTTGGGCACTGGAAACAGTAGCTCAAGGTTTCTGCCTTCCCTTCCTAAAAAGGTCTCCCGATCATCCACCGGGAGCCAACTTGGCCAAAATTCCAGACCTGCTCCTTTTGCAGGAAATTTTAACCCTGCTAGAGAAAGGTGCAATAGAACATGTACCTGTGGCGGAGACGAACAAGGGTTGGTACTCACCTTATTTTCTCATCCCAAAGAAGGACGGATGATTGAGACCCATCTTGGACTTAAGAAACTTGAACAATTTCCTCAGGAAGGACAAGTTCAAGATGGTAACCCTTGCTCATATCCTTCAGGCTCTCCAACTCCAAGACTGGTTGGTATCATTGGACCTACAGGATGCTTACTTTCATGTGCCAATCCATCTCAAGCACAGAAAGTACCTGAGGTTCTCACTATCAGTTTCGAGTTCTGCCATTCGGGCTGACCTCAACCCGAGGCTTTTCACCAAGATGATGGCGGTAGTGGCAGCGAGTCTCAGGGTAGGGGGGATTCACGTCTACCCCTGCCTGGACGACTGGTAGATCAGGGCACGTTCTCCCGAAAAACCTCAAGAACATCTGTCGATCACCTGTCACTTCCTTCACAATCTGGGCTTCTCCCTCAATTTCAAGAAGTCCCACATGATACCATCCCAAAAACTCCAGTTTATCGGAGCAGTCTTGGACACTTCCTCGGGCAAAGCCTCGCCTCCCGAGATAAGAGCTCTCCACATTCTACAGATGGTAACAAAATTCCAGAAAGCCCAGCATCTGCCGGCCTTCGATTATTCTGAGGTTGCTCAGCCTCATGGCATCCTGCATGTTTTTGGTGCCAGAGGCCAGGTTGAGAATGAGATCCCTTCAATGGGCCCGCAGGACTCAATGGTCCCAGTTCTCGGGGAGTATGTCGGATCTTCTACAAGTCCTGAGCGCAGTTGCTCAGGATCTGCTATGGTGGGCTTGCAACAACAACATCCTCAAAGGGGAATCTTTTTGGCAACCATGGCCGGAGATGACCATAGTAACGGACACCTCACTCAAGTGGTGTGGAGCTCATACCAACGATCTGACAATCAGCGGTCGTTGGTCTCCATCAGAGTCCAAAATACGCATCAACCTGTTGGAGCTGAGGACAATCAGACTAGCGCTGAAGGCCTTCCTGCGCTCTGTACAGGGACAGAATGTCCTGATAATGACGGACAACACAGTGGCCATGTACTACCTCAACAAAAGGAGGCGTAGGATCACTCCCACTGTGCAGAGCGGCAATGGAGCTCTGGTTCTGGGCAATACGGGAAGGAATCTCTATCGGCAGTTCACCTAGCCAGAGAGCAGAACACGGCGGCAGGCGCTCTGAGCAGGTAAAGCACAGTCTCCCACGAGTGTGAGTTAGCTCAGGAAGTCCTTGTGGAGATCTTCACCCTTTGGGGAAACCCTCAAGTGGATCTGTTCGCGACCGTGGTAAATCGGAAGTGCGAACAGTATTGCTCAAGGGAATTTCCCCCGAGAGGAGCTCTAAGAGACGCGTTCGAGGTGGACTGGGAGTTCCCTCTACTGTACGCGTTTCCGCCAGTCCCCGTGATTCCTCAAGTAATCAGGAGGTTGAGAAAGTTCAGGAAACCCATGATCCTAATTGCCCCGCATTGGGCCAGGAGGACGTGGTACCCGGACCTTCTGGACATGTCCATCTGCCCTCCAATACGTCTTCCGCAAAGGGGATCTTCTCTCGCAATAGGAAGGTCGGGTTCTCCATCCAGAGGTCAAAACACTCAACCTTCATGCATGGTTTCTGAGAGGTTGAGATACAGGGATTGGGATCCTCCAGACAACGTAATGAAAATGTTGCTTTCAGCCAGAAGGCCAGCAACAAAAGCCTTGCATCGGTTTCGTTGGAACAAATTCAGTAACTGGTGCAAAGATAAGGATGTGGACCCTTTTCAGTGTAGTACCCCAATGGTGCTCTTTCCTATTGCATCTAGCGAATCTGGGGCTCCAGATCGGCACAATTAAAGAATATCTTGCTGCGCTGTCCATTTTTAAGCGCTCCTCGGAAGAGGTTTCTTACTTCAAAAGGACTTACCAATGTATATCCACCAGTACCATTTCATGTCCCAACTTGGGATTTAAACTTAGTTCTTACATTTCTAACTTGTATACCATTTGAGCCTCTGCACTCCTGTCCATTGAGGCTTCTAACACTAAAAACTGTCCTTCTTGAGGTTCCCCTCGCTAGCTGGTTCCCTACCTGTAATATATCTTATCTGTGTATACATGCCACACTGTATTGCTCATAACTTGTATTTTGTATTTATGTATTACCTGTAAATCTGGCCCTTTGTGTATACTCTGTTGTAACCTGTACTTAAGATTATGCGCCCGGTTGCCCATGGGCCTGGTGCTTTACAAATAAACCAAAATTCAAACTTCTTGTGGCATTAACATCAGCCCGCAGGGTTAGTGAACTACAGGCTCTTTCATGTAAACCTCCATATACCACGTTTTACAAGGACTAGGTAGTTCTTAAGGTTAAACCATCTTTCTTACCGAAAGTAGTTTCTGACTTCCATTTGTCACAAAAAATAATTTTACGAACATTCTACCCTCCTCCTCATTTGGGTAAAGAAGAGGAGAGACTGCATAGACTGGACCCCAGAAGGGCCCTCCGTTTTTACATTTCAAGAATGTCAAAATTACACCAAGATAACCAACTCTTTGTGGGTAATACAGGTCGCAAATTGGGGTTGACGGCGACAAAACAAACTATATCCCGCTGGATCATTCTAGCTATATTGGAATGCTACAGATTAGCAGGAAAAGTCCCACCGGATGGGCTACGGGCCCATTCCACTAGGGGAATGGCTACTTCTGCGGCTTTGAAGAGGGGAGTCCCGGCAAAAGATATTTGCTCAGCTGCAACATGGGCGTCAATGCATAACTTCATCAAGCATTATTGCTTGGATTCCTCCTCCAATGAGCGTTTATTTGTCAGGGCGGTACTTCATTCCGTCCATGAGAACAATAACTAGTACTCCCACCTCCAAATTGACCACTGCTATGGGAGTCTATCACAAGATGAGGAATACGTGGGAGGACACAATCCATTCGAAGAACAAGTTACTTACCAACTGTAACGTTCTTTCGACTGGATGTTCCTCCCACGTATTCCTCATCGACCCTCCCAACCTACCCCACAGTACAGTTTACGTTTCTTACACTTTCCTCTCACGAAGGGCAAATCAGTCACGGGGCACGCCTTGGTGTTCCACAAATATTTCCTCGAAAAAACGGAACTGAAGCCAACGGGCACGGCTCGAGCTAGTTATACCAACAGTGACGTTGACACGGTACGGAGTCCGTCGGGGGGGCCCAACTCCACGACCTCGAGCACAGCGCCTTCTGCCGAAATTTTTTTTCCGAAGCAGCTAAGCTGGCGATAACAAATATCACAAGATGAGGAATATGTGGGAGGAACATCCAGTCGAAAGAACGTTACAGTTGGTAAGTAACTTGTTCTTCTGCAACGTAAACACAAGTGATGGGTGGAAGGTTTCGACTGAATCTGTACCACTGGCGTTGCTCTGGGCAACCTTCCACACCACCTTTTTTTTTTTTTTTTTTCCTAGCCCGTCTGCGCCATTGCAAAAGCGGTCCAGCCATATGCAAATCAGTCTGGTACTGCCACCAATGGTAGGAGCCCAGCCCGAACTGCTAGTCCAGGTCCCCTATGCACGGAAACACAAGCAACCCCAGGCATGTTTCGGCCTTGTTGGGCCTCCTCAGTGAGGTGCAGCTTGGTTCCCTATGGCGCAGCGAGCAAGGGGCCCACGTCTGGGCATACACTCTCTCACATAGAGAGACAAACTGTGACCACAAAAGTGATGGGTGGAAGGTTTCGAATGAATCTGTACCACTGGCGTTGCTCTGGGCAACAGACTGGCTAAAAAACCGTGGTGTGGAAGGTTTCCCAGAGCAACACCAGTGGTACAGATTCATTCAAAACCTTCCACCCATCACCTTAAAGGAGACCTTAAAACGGACTAGAAAAGGAGACCCAAGCACCTCTATGTGCCCTCCCACGCTCTTGAGCGACTTCTCGGAATCGAGTAAGCAATACCTTTTTCCCCACAGTATCTCGAATCTGAAGAAAGTGTTCGTGTTGGCTCCTCTGCGATGTGGCAGCTCTGGACCCAACCTCTGGATTCCTTGGTCTGGTGACGAAAGTCAGGACAATGGACAGTGTCTTCCAGCAGCAGTCTCGATAGGGGACCTGTGGCATGACCTTCAGCGACTTCTTGGTTCACTCTGCGGTTTTGGTGCCTTTTCAGCACCAACAAAGGACGCAGATCGTCCGGTCAGTCTTCACTTCCTGCAGTCCCACACTCTGGAGAGAGGGTCTTGGTGAGTTGAATCTGATCGGACGTGTCCTTACGGGCTTGGCACAAATCTGGACGATTCGGCCTTTATTTTCGATGATGCACTCAAAATGGGCAGCAGGTCCCCTGGTATTGGGGTTGAAGCTCTGGAAGCTCCTTGGACCTCGGGAGATGGATTGTTTCAAAGTTCGTCTTGGGACTGGTTGTTACCACCAGCCAAAGTGAAGGAGTCGTCCTCTATGGAGCACCTCTGACGCATAGAAAACGGGGTGAGGCCAGCAGTGGTCGCTTCAGTCTGGCAAAGGATCTGCATGCGTCTCTGGTGGTCGTCTTCTTCTGTTTCCAGGGGTCCACTTACTTTACACTGCAGAAGCCTCACACCTTTTTATACAGTTCCAGCACACAATCCTCTGCAATCTCTCTCAGCATTTTACAGAAAGGAGCGTTTGGCTGTCCAATCAGGACAGCCAGACCCCCAGTGGGAGCTGGTCCTATTCAGGCACTCTGGCAGACAAAGGACAGGGGGTTGAAGACTCCTCCCCAACTTCCTGTCTGCCCGGAGACTCTGGAGCCTAGGCAGGGATATCTACTGGTTCTCGTCAAAGGCGAAACGCACACTCCAACCTACCCCTCCCAGAATGGTAGAAGAAGGGCTAACCAAGAACTATCACGCTAGTAATGTCGAAAAAAGAAGGGAGGCCCCAAGTTGGTACTTGGGTGCCCCTCTTGTGCACAACCAAGGCTATGGACGTAGCCTGCGGTATAGAAAATGCACAATAGTTGGTAGAACACGTCCACTGCCACCCATAACTAGGTGATTGTCTGTGACTAAAAAGTCTCAGGAGAGAGAAGTGGGATACTAAGTATTCCTTTGGCACTGCACTGAATTTGGTGTGTGCCACTCTCTGACATAGAGTTGGCAGGGACACTAATTGTAGTTCACTTAAGAATATAGGAAAAATAATCTTAAAGCAGGACCCTAAGGGTCCCCAGCAACACTGCCCATATGGAGCTGTGTGCTGCAGTAGTAAGACGCAGATGCCTTTAAGAGCTATGGAGCAGACAGACTTCGTAGAATACAAAGAATAGAGTTCCAAACGAGAGAGCCCATAAGAATGAATGAGTGGAAAAAGGCTCCACTCATTCAGGATCAAAGGAAAAAGGTCCAGAAGTCCAGCAAAAAGCGCTGGGGGGTGTGGGGGTCTCACTAGGAGTGGGGATAAAGCACAATGATGCATCTCCCTAACACTGCCGACATGACAGTCGTCACCTTTTACTATTTATGAAGGATAATTCAATAAAACGCACAACTCCAACCTCTCAAGAAGCTTCTATTATTCTATATCCCTGCTCACATGCTCATCATACCCGGTTTTGTCTTGTCCTTTTGTCCTCCATCTGTTACTCCTATTCTCCACTCATTTACCATTTCCTCCCCCCGACGCCCTCTCTCCCTCGCTCTACCCCTCCAGCAGACTACGGTCTGGTTATTGGCACCCTGGGCGGGTTTACAATTTGCTCATCCATGGACAAATATCGGTAGTGACAGCCACAGTACAAGCACCAATTAACATACCATACCACAATGTTTGCACCAATTCAGATTTCTACCCTTTTCTTTAACAAAGTAAATTGGAAATGAAGAATTATTTAATAGTTTAGGAAAAATGAAAGGCTGTAGGATTAGGGGGTATGTGCAAATGGTTAGTGGCATTTTTAAGGTTGTCTTTTAGTATTGCTTTTAGAGTAGCTGTGACTTCTGGTTTGTGTGGGGATGTTGAGTGCGGAAGCTATCGGCATCCTGTTGGCAATAACACAAATCTTGGTCTAGCGTATGCCCACTCATCCTTCATTACCTCTTTGTTCACGTCTAGATTCCAAAGTGATTTTGGCGATCCGCAAAGCTGAGCACTTGAAGAGACTCCTTTACGTGTCCTGTAATCCCAGAGCTGCCATGAACAACTTTATTGAGTAAGTTGCCTCTTAACTTGACTCTGTATGTTGATTGTTTGTTTTTATCTGCCTCATTATATGCCTGCACACTGTGCCTTTTTTAGATGCCTCCTGCAAACTTGACTACATATCTCTGCTGAGATTCGGACTACGTTCTATCAAAATGTTTACTTAATGTATAGAGCAGGCTGGTGGCGTATGATAAAGCATCTCTTGTAGCATCGTTCGTATTCTGCCAAAGAGGCTTCCAGGAAATTGGGTTTGAGATTTAAGACATATCTGCACTTTTTATATCAGAAAGAAAAAACACAAACTACCAGAAAAAGGGATTGGGTGGTAGATGGTTAGTTACAGGTTGGTCATTGTTGGCTGTTCACACCCTTAAACTAAATTAATTTTGAACTTCTGCTGTATGTGGGTGAAATGTTGGCACCATTTACACATAGTTACATCAGCTCTGGTGAAGATTAATCCGCAATGTCAGGGTGGTAGAACAGGTGTACAGAAGATTTTAAGGCAATTGTGCAAATCAAGAATGTATTGATCTGTAGAAAGAAAGGAAGTGTGCTTTAGGTGAGAAGGGGGGGTCTGGTAATAAGTAGTAAGAATGTGGGACTTGAGAAAAAGAAAAGGGGTAGAAGGCAGCAGAGTAAAGCGGTGAAGAAAAGGTGTCCAACCCATTTGAGCCTGTGATTTTTCCATCCATTGTTGCAAGTGGAGATGTTTGATGTGGATAGAGAATGACATTGCTGCCAGCAGCATTTCTTATTCATTGAAGATTGCCAGGGTAGGATATTGTGCAGCTTTGATCAGTGAGAACTGAGTTAGAAATGGCAGCAATCCTTTTAGATTGTGTGCCAGAGCTTGGAGAAATGCAGAATCCATACAGTTGTGATTTAAATAAACAGGATGAAAAAGAGGGTTGCACTTTTTGAGTTTAAAAAAGTAAAACTCAAGAACACCAGCAGCAAGAATCCTGTCGGAGAGAAGGCAGACACTCGAGAAAGGAAGGTTGTGTATAAGTGCAACTTCTTTGGAGGTTTCTTTGAAAGTTTTAGATCTATAGAAGTTGGGCAGGCACAAAATAACAGGACAGTCGCCTGACAGCAGTGGGCCAGGAGTGGATGGCACAAGCAGCACCAGCTAGAAGTAGGCCACTTGTTCAGCTTTTTAAGAGCCAAGCAGAATGAGTACCTCGGAATTGTGGTCAATGGGTACAAGCCTGAAACCTGTGTTAGAATCTGGCAAGAACTTAGTAAACTAAAGCGAGGTGGTCTTTCACTTATGTGAGGTTCTGTCTCGTGGTCTTGTTGAATTAGATTTGTGAGCAAATGTTGGGTTATGTTGGATGCTCACCTGTGAACTGCAACTGGGCGTTTATAGTACTACTATATGCCTGCAACCTTTTTTAATGTAACCTTTGTGAGCAGGGTGGGTGTTGGATTTCTCTGAGATGGAGAGTACTTAGAAATGCCTGTACACACCTTCTGTGGTGTTGATGCATGGAAAATCTCCAAAAATGCCCTACCCACTTTGTCAATTTACACTGGCTTCCAAGGCACTCTATATGATTTCTCTCACCCTTAAGCGTGGTGGTCATGTTTCCTTTTCTGTTGACCTAACTGCGTTTGTAAGCTGCCTTCCCTGTTTTTGCTTCAGCCATGTATTACCACCCTCCTTAGCATATCTCCTACTCCCACCTAACCACATCTAATAATCTGTTGACCGCTCCCACTGTATATGCAGTGTACTGCCATTTCCCTTCAACTTAAAAATGGCTCATCAGTGTCGCAAGGCGTATTGACTCGCTCATTTTGTAACACCTATTCAGTTTGACCAACAGAAAATGACGGGGGCTAGAGAAGCCTTAATGTTGTGTGCTTACAGTATTAGTGCAGACAGTTGCACTATAATCAATTTTGTCCACACATAAAACTAAAACAAAAGACTTGATATGTGTTCCATGCAAAATAGAAAACTGTACTACATAATATATTTTGGATAGAACCTGTCCTTCATGGCGTCTTTGTGAAGCATAAAGACATCAAATCAAGCAAAGGTACATAAACCAACGTAAACCTAATATAGAAGCACAGAAAAGACCAAGAAAAAACGAAGCAAAAAAGCATGTGGTTAAAAAATCAACACAAATGACCAACTCCATATCCACAAATATCTGTATTATGAAAAATTCCAGTATAACAAAAACGGGTACTTGCTCACAACAATTCTCTTGGAAAGAAACATCTTTAGAAAACAATTGAGAAACTAGTGGTACGATAAATGCAAATAAATAGAGAACAGGAAAATACTAAACCATGCTGTAAAAAGGGAGCAAGAGACCGCTGTGTACACAGCACGTTGTGAGAGAGCTAAAAAAAAACAATGTAAAGCAAAATGATCAGAACTACTAGCAACGTGTACCCAGCTCAGATCATGTCACAACCAGAGCCTAAAGTACTTGCAGGAACTGTAACCATCACGGAGCGTACGAGTCCGGAAACCATAGCAGTAAAGAGTGTGGGCCGCAAGAGACCTTAGAAAGGTACCAGCAGCGCTGTGACATCATCCCTGGGAGCAGGTCACCACTTGCTAAACCAAAATGTGTTGCACAAAGATACGTAAAGAAAGAGTAGAAGGAAAGAAACGTAGAAGGAAATGAAGGGCTCTAAGAAATCACAAACCCAGGCAGATAAACTGGAAATTTGAAAAGAACGCGATTAGGGGCAAATAGTCACCATAATGGTACTGAATGGTAAAATAATGGGGGAAAAGGGGGGTGAAAAGTGAAAGGAACCCGTAAAGAGCTGTTAGTTGAGCAGGGAAAACCAGTAAGTGCACACAGAAACCGATACACTAGACAAAAACATAATGAGAAGGGATATGTCAGAAGAAAGTAGAATAGGAAAATTACAAAAGCAAAAAATAATCGTACCCGTACCAAGAAAGAGGGTGTTACGCTCACCTGGACCCCACATGGGTGTCGATCGGACCCGGACAGCTGCGGCTCCGTCAACGTGATGCGTAGTGCAGAGATGACTGTCTGGACTGGCCCGCCTAGTCTTGTCTGCTGGACCCGAAGAAGTATTTTCCTTATGTTTGTAAAAGATGAACTCTCCATTCTGCGTGTCTTGCAGGGGCACGTAGATACCAGTTACTTCACTGGTTTGAAGGCGTTGGGAGAGTTCCGGTAAGCATTGACTCTGAAGTCCCAGGCGGGATTGGTAAGTATCAAGTTCAAAGAGTTCAATGTGCCCGATGTTCACTCTTGTCCCCTTCCTTCCTTAAGTTGCAACTGAGTTTGTGAGAAGGTCTCGTAGCTGCTGCTGGCGTTCAGGTAAGAGTCTGTGTTACCCAACGCTGTCCGGTAACTATTGCAGTATGGGGAAGAAATGATGGAGACAGTGCCGGATCGAAAGATGCTGTAAGAACTGGTGAGTATGGCGCCGTGCTGGAGCTGGCGAAGCAACGCGTGCAGGACTGATGTACTTTCCAGGTCGGGAGATGAAATGGATCCGGAATCGGGTGAGGAATTTGAAATAAGTTTGTTTTCTAACCTTGTACTTTTCTTCCTCTTTATTCTAGGAGCTCTGGATTCGAGGCGGGCGTGGCAGAAGACTGGATGCTGGCTGCAGGCACGCGGGCGTGGCAGAAGACTGGATGCTGGCTGCAGGCACGGTGAGAGTCACGCTGCTGGATGCAGAATAACACGAAGCAGGTGCTGCTGTTAGGGCGTGGTTTAAATAGCCTCCAAAGTAGTTCCAGGAAAGAAGTTCCCTAGGACCACACCCGAGTAAAAAATAGTCCCTGCAGTAAAACAGTCCCATCCAGGCCTCATGTTGGCTTGGATTTATTTGCAGCATGGTCTGCATGAGGTAAGTAATCTATGAGCCTGGCGCCTATGGCGACAGGACTGATTTTTATGAGGAGCCTGGTGCCTACGGCGCCAGGACTGATCCCAGACAGCCCCTAGCTGGGGCTGCTGGGGTTTTTGTAAATGTCTGGATGCCTGCTCCTGGGGCTAATGGGCATGATCCGGATGCCCGGGGGTAGGCATCATGACAGCACTCCCTCCCCCCACCCCCAAAAGGCCCCTCCTGAAGTTGTTCTTCCCCTTGGCCCTGGTTTGTCTGGTAAGTTCCGATGGAATTTCTTCACCAACCGAGGTGCATGAACGTGGTCACTAGGCTCCCATGACCTTTCCTGTGGTCCGTAACCTTTCCAGTCGATTTAAATAAAAAAGACTTGATTTAACCAACTTAGAGTCCAGGATATTCTTTACTTTGAATTCAGGTTCTCCATCTATAAGGACGAGGTCAGGTGGTTTGGCAAGTCTTGTCCCGGGTTGAACTGGTTTCAGAAGTGAAACATGAAAGACAGGATGGATCCGCATATTAGAGGGTAATTCCAACTTGACGGCCACCGGGTTGATAATGGCCTTAATAGTGTAAGGTCCCAAATACCTAGGATTAAAAGTCTGAGTTCCTTTTAGAGGTATGTGTTTTGTAGCCAGCCAAACTTGATCCCCAATCTGATATCGTGGAGCATCGCTTCTATGTTCCGCATTTTTCTTATTTCTTTCGCTTGTTTCAAATGTTCTGTTGCCTCCTTAAAGGCTTGTGTAATAGTAGAGTGTAAATGACTAACTGTAGGCAGGCGAATCGAGTTCCGAGGTTCGAGGGTGATGTCCGTATATGGTATAGAAGGGGCTTTGTCCGGTTCCAGAATGTACTGAGTTATTGTATGCATATTCGGAAATCCATAAAATATCCTTCCAATTGCTTTCGGTCTGGTGCAGCATGCAACGTAGGTACTTTTCAAGGGTCTGGTTGGTCCTCTCCGTCTGACCATCGGTCTGGGGATGGTGACTGGTTGATAACCTCACGTCGATTTGCGCCAATTGACACAATTTCTTCCAAAATTGTGAAATGAATTGACTGCCTCGGTCAGAGACCAATACGAAAGGAAATCCGTGTATTCGAACAATGTTTTTGAGGAACTGTTCGGCCAAAATTGAAGTGGAAGGTAATCCTTTTAAAGGAATAAAGTGGGCCATCTTGAAAAAAAGATCCACAATAACTAGGATGGTGTTAATCCATTACATGGAGGTAGATCTGTAATAAAGTCTAAAGACAAGGTGTGCCATGGTGTAGGTGGAATATCCAAAGGTTGTAAAAGACCAGCAGGTTTTTTCTTCTGACTTTTGTTTTGAGCGCAAATGCCACAAGACATCACAAATGACTTTACGTCTTTTTGCCAAGTGGGCCACCAGAACTGTCTCTTAATTTTCGCTTCAATTTTTGTGATACCTGGGTCCCCTTCCATCAGGGTGTCATGGTAATTGGAGATGACTAGTTCTTGTATTTCCTTGTGTGGTAGAAATAGTCGTCATTGATAGTAAGGTAGGTCATTGACGACTGAGTAGTCCGGGCCTTTCTTTACCCAGTCCTGCAGGGTTGCTGGATCGAAGAGTTGTTGGATTTTTGAATGTATATCTTCTAGTGTCTGTAGAGTAGTTATGCCAAGGATTCTTTGCTCAGGAACGATTGGCACCGGTTCCGGGTTTGCATATGCTTCTCCCATCCCTATTCGGGATAAGGTATCTGCTTTGCCATTTTTGCGGCCTGGTCGATAAGTGATCACGAAATCGAATTCGGCAAAGAACAATGCCCATCGAAGTTGTCGCGATGATTGGGCTTTGGCTATTTTTAAATACTGCAGGTTCCGGTGATCAGTGATTACGGTAATGGTATGCCTAGCACCAAGAAGGTAGTGCCGCCAAGCCTTTAAGGCGGATTTGATAACTAATAGCTCTTTATTGGTAATCGCATAGTTTAACTCAGGTGCTGAGAACTTTACGGACCAAAACGCTACTGGGTGAAGTTGACCGGTTTCAGGATCCTTCTGGGACAGGACAGCTCCCATGGCTAAACTGGATGCATCAGTTTCTACTATGTATGGAAGCTCAGGGCGTGGATGCTTTAAGACAGGTGCTGATGTGAATTTTGCTTTCAGCTCTTGGAAGGCCTTTTCAGCCTCTTCGGTCCACAAGAAGCATTTGTTTTTTCGCAAAAGTGCTGTGATGGGGTGTACCACATGGGAGAAGTCCGGAATGAATCTGCGGTAGAAATTAGCAAATCCGAGCATGCTTTGTACCCCTTTTACTTTGGTGATTGCCACTTGAGAATTGTGCCCACCTTTCGAGAGTCCATTCGGACTCCCTTTGGAGTCAGGATAAATCCAAGAAATTCAACTTCCGTAGCATGAAAAACACATTTTTCCAATTTTGCATATAACTTGTGCTGGCGTAGTTTCTCAAGGACTGCACGCACGTGCTTAACATGGTCTGATTCTGAGGAGGAGTACACTAGAATATCATCTATGTATACGACGACACAGACGTCGGCTGCTGGTGCATTGCAGAACCCGAAGGGCATCACCTGATATTCGAATAATCCATACTTGGTGCGAAAGGCAGTCTTCCATTCGTCGCCTTTCTTGACACGTACCAGATGATATGCCCCTCGGAGATCTAACTTAGTATAGATACAAGCATCCTTTACTTGGTCTAGTAATTCGGGGATCAGAGGCAATGGGTATCGTTTTTTTACCGTAATCTGATTTAATGCGCGGTAATCTATGCACGTTCTAAGGTCACCTTCCTTTTTTGGCACGAAGAATAAAGCTGAGGATGCAGGAGACTTGGAAGGACGAATAAAGCCATTAGCAAGGTATTGGTCCAAGTATTGCCATAGGTGTAGATTTTCAGGTTCCGTGAGGGCATAGATTCTACTGCGTGGGGGTTGTGCACCGGGTTGTACACCGGGTAGGAGGTCGATTTGACAATTGTATGATCTGTGAGGAGGTAATGTATTGGCCTGTTCTTTTTGAAAAACATCCTGAAATTCTTGGTAGATTCATCCTTGACACCAATTCGTGGTCCATATAGTTTCCTACGGCCCGCTATCTATGCATGCCCTTACTGCGTGCATACGTGATGGCTGCCTGGGATCAAGTAAGACCATTGGGATGATCAGATGCAAGGTCTGAGTGTCCTTCTTTAAGCTCGGCAAGTGGACCTCTACGCTTGTCAGGCTTGGTCGTTTCCCGAATCGGGCTCTATGTGGCTTTTAACAGCAACTCCTACCACCTTCTTGGGTGGTTTTGTAGGGCAATCCCATAGAAAATGTCCTGAGGTTCCACAGTACAGACACAACTGCATCTGTCTTCGTCTTTCTCTTTCCTTTTGAGTTAAGGGTCCTTTAACCCCCCCCCCCCCGCCCCCGATCTGCATAGGTTCAAATGCATCTGTTCCTTTGGGGACAACGTTGGGTTTAACCAATACCCGATTCTCGAACTTAGCTTGATCAGTCTTTTGGTTCTGAAGTCGGTGGTTTAGCTGGACCACTAAGTCTATACATTCTGTGCAATCCTGAGATGGGTTCACAACTTGAGCCAAGACGTCTTTGAGTTCTCCCCGAAGTCCACGATGAAACAATGTAATTCGCTTTTCCTCTGGGCACCCGGTTTCCACCACAAACCTATTGAAGGTTGCAATATAGGTTAGCAGATCCTGGTTACCCTGTCGTAAGGATAAAAGTTCGTTGTCCAGGGCTTGACCCTGTGAGTGTCTGGCGAATAGTTTTTCCATGCTCCTTTGAAAACCCTGAAAATCCCAGAGAAGAGGATCATCCTGGTTGATTAACGGAATGGACCAATCCGCTGCACTGCCACTAAGATATGACAATACAAAGGCTACTTTGGCTTGGTCATTTGGAAAGGCTCCCTGCATAAAAAGTGCAAGCGGCATTGGTTCATAAACATGGCAAACCTTTTGGGGTCCCCAGCAAAGCGTTCGGGTGGAGCGAACGGAATATTTCCTGGTAAAACCACCTGAACAGGATTGCTTGATGAAACGGGGGTTGGGTTTCCCCAATATCCAGGTAGGGGCGTTTGCCCAGCTTGGTTTTGCAGTAGTTGCCTAGCCAGATCATCAGTGCGCTCCTTTGAGACAATCGGTTCTCTCCTGAGGGCATTAGTCTCTTGGCGAGCGGATTGTACTTCCGCCCTAAGTTCCCCCAATAATTGGGCCAGTTGGTCGGTTTCCGAGGTTTCCATAACACCCGGGTGGGTATTTTTAGAAAGGCTTTGTGTTCTGTTATGCTCACCTGGACCCCACAGGGGTGTCAATCGGACCCGGGCAGCTGCGGTCTCCGTCAACGTGATGCGTAGTGCAGAGATGACTGTCTGGACTGGCCCGCCTAGTCTTGTCTGCTGGACCCGAAGAAGTATTTTCCTTATGTTTGTAAAAGATGAGCTCTCCATCCTGCGTGTCTTGCAGGGGTGCGTAGATACCAGTTACTTCACTGGTTTGAAGGCGTTGGGAGAGTTCCGGTAAGCATTGACTCTGAAGTCCCAGGCGGGATTGGCAAGTATCAAGTTCAAAGAGTTCAATGTGCCCGATGTTCACTCTTGTCCCCTTACTTCCTTAAGTTGCAAGTGAGTTTGTGAGAAGAAGGTCTCGGAGCTGCTGCTGGCATTCAGGTAAGAGTCTGTGTTACCCAACGCTATCCGGTAAGTATTGCATGCGTTAACGTGGTGTTTTTCTCCCTCTTTATAGATGCGGCATATTAAGATATGGAGAATAATACCGCCGGTGGTAAATCAGGTAAGTCTATGGTGGTAAGAGGTATTTGTTGATTCCCTTGGCTCACCTTGTTATTCTTGTGCCCTTCGGTGCCGGAGTACGGCGAAGAAATGATCGAGACAGTGCCGGATTGAAAGATGCTGTCAGAACTGCTGAGTATGGTGCCGTGCTGGAGTTGGCGAAGCGACGTGTGCAGGACTGATGTACTTTCCAGGTTGTGAGATGAAATGGATCGGGAATCAGGTGAGGAATTTGAAATAAGTTTGTTTTCTAACCTTGTCCTTTTCTTCCTCTTTATTCTAGGAGCTCCGGATTCGAGGCGGGCGTGGCAGAAGACTGGATGCTGGCTGCAGGCACGCGGGCGTGGCAGAAGACTGGATGCTGGCTGCAGGCACAGTGAGAGTCACGCTGCTGGATGCAGAATAACACGAAGCATGTGCTGCTGTTCGGGCGTGGTTTAAATAGCCTCCAAAGTAGTCCCAGGAAAGAAGTTCCCCAGGACCACACCCAAGTAAAAAATAGTCCCATCCAGGCCTCACGTTGGCTTGGATTTATTTGCAGCATGGTCTGCATGAGGTAAGTAATGTCTATGAACCTGGCGCCTATGGCGCCAGGACTGATTTTTACTATGAGCCTGGTGCCTACGGCGCCAGGACTGAACCCAGACAGCCCCTAGCTGGGGTTTCTGGGGTTTTAGTAAATGTCTGGATGCCTGCTCCCGGGGCTGATGGGCTTGATGCGGATGCCCCGGGGTAGGCATCATGACAGAGGGAGAAAAGAAATCAAACTTGAAATACTGATGGGTATAAATCTGATATAGGGAAAAGAACATTCATCTATACTACATGTAAACATTACATACTCCATAATTGCTGGATGAAGCATGATAATGAACACCAACTAAGTGCATCAAGATTTATCAACGCATGGAGCCTAACGAACAAACCGTTCTACAATCAGTAAAGTAGTCTGAGACCAGTTCAAGTCAGATGAAGAGTTCACAAATAAGCCGATTAGTCATAGAAAGCATGTAAGGCTGTACTCATTGATATCGCCAGGTATCAAGGCGATGAACCCAGAAGGCTTCTCTGCAGTGAAGTCTGCAATGAATGTCCTTGTGCTTATCCCCAGAAACAACCTCCAATATCTGGAATGAAATCTGTGATAGCTGATTTCTCTGTTCCATTAAGTGCATAGTAACCGGTGAATTGATGTTACCAGTCCTTATATACTAGTGGTGTTCATTCCACATAATCTTGGCCGCTCGTTTGGTCTGTGCCACATAAGAAATACCACAAGGGCATTTTATGGCATGGATCATACAAGTATTACAGGTAGCAAAGTTCTTCAGTTTGAACTTTTCCCCAGTTCTCAGAACTGGAGGAAAAGTACAATATCACGTTATTAATAATGTTACAATTGATGCAATGCAGACCAGGAAAAGTGCCCGTTTTCTTACTGTTTTCTATCCTAGGTTTCCTGGACCATTTTGTGTTAACTAGTAGATTGCGTAAGTTATGACTCCACCTTTAGGTGAACACAGGTCTTTTAGTCCAAAGTCGTTTTAGACCAGAGTCGGCTGTAATGACTCCCCATTGGAGATCATCTTCCTGATATTTGTTCTTTGTGAAGAGACCAAGTGTGTCCCCTCTCTGGGATTGTGTTTTGTCAAAGTCGAATGCCTGGGAATACTGTCCACTTTATCCCAGAGAGATGCCAACTCATCCTCTTTATATCCCCGCTGTAGGAATAGATGTCATATCGACTAGTCATTCTTGCAGAGGTCATTATCGTTAATTAATCTCTTGACCCGAAGTAATTGCAATTGGGCAGAATTCTGATGAGATTAGGTGGGTGAAAACTTAACTTGTGTAAATACATTTTCCATCAGTAGGTTTTCCATACAAATTGGTCTGAAATCCATTGGGTGATAGTGTAATACAAACGTACAAAAAATGGATTTTAAGAGAACCAGTTACCATAGTGAATTGTATTCTAGAGTCTATGCGAGTGTCCCAAGAAATCGGACCATGTATCTATTGGACCATTCCAAACTCCAAAAATATCAAGGTGTCGGGACCAATTTACCAAGTACTTATTCATCACTGGATGTTGCAATATGTGCTCAGTCTCGAATTTAAACACAAATAAGCGTAAGACGGGGCCATAGTGGCACCCATCGAGGTACCATTAGTCTGTTGGTAAAATTAGTCATTGAATCTAGAGGAAGTGTTCTGGAATTTATCACCTAGAAGTATCAACTTGTATTCTTTGCTAGTGCCAAGGTGTCCTTCATTTAAAGGCCCTCTCCACTCCAAGTCATGCGGTATGCTTGTATACAAACTAGCAGCATCTATAGTGAAAAGAATATGGTTGGGGTCAGACTGTATGTTGGTTAAGTTGTTGAGAAAGTGAATTGTGTCTCTGATATATGTACTGGTTTTCTGGACGATACATTCCCAAAGGTGGAGACAATCGGTCTGTGGGATTAGGGGAGGAGTGGGCCCATTCCTAACTCTTGGACTGAAATGGTGAGGTTCAGATATACATTGATGGATTTGTGAAGGGGGCCTAGGTTTGGAATAATTGAAATTATGTACATGTAGATTTTATAAAGATGAGTTGTAAAATATAGGGCTTGTTTTTCTAGAAGTTTTAAAAGAAATTATATCTTTGAGCTTAAAGGGTAGGCCAATGGTCTAGAAAGAAATGTCAAATTTAGAGGATTTTTGTAGTGCAAATGTTATTGATTAACGTAGATGAATTGTGTTTTCCAGTGATTTGTCAAATTGATGTCGGCATTATAAGGTGTTGTTTTTAGTTTATTCAGATTGTATGATAATATTGTGTAGTTTTGTTAAACCGGGGAATCAATGCAAAACAATATAGGTTTGCCCGACAAGCTTTAAGTTTCCCTGAGGCGATGATTGTACGGGTTAACCTAATTGTAAAGCTCATAGTACTTACTTTTTGGCAACCATTTCAGTTATTTCTCCTTCTTTCCACAGTCTTTGTCGCGCTCCATCCAATCGTGTCAAGGGATCACCTTTCCGGCCAGTCCGAACTGTGGCTGTGGACTTGTTCCCACAAACAATGCACTGTGAGCTACTGGTACTCTTTGAGAGGATGGACTATTCATCAAAACAGTGGCTGAACCAGCAGCAAATCCTACCCCGGTCATTCCATCAGTCCCTGCCCAAATAAGCATTGGCGATGCTCAATCAAAGCCAGAACTGGGAGAGGCGATGGATTCATCTGTATAGCAGTGTTGCCTAAATAGCACAATCCATGTACATTTCATCTTGGAATTATTTTGTAAAGAAAAGGCTTTAATGTTAGAAAAACTAGAGCTTATTTTTTAATAAAATTGGGACCCCAGTGACATGGGGGGTTGTCCTGCAGAATAACCATCAAAGGGTTTTTCAATAAACAATTTAAAATAAAATACCAGTGTGTTTTGTGTATATGTTTGTGTATGTGGAAGCAGGATTCAGAGCAGCATCATTCGATCTAAAAAAACATGGCACACCAATTTCTGTACATCTGTGTCAGTTGTGGCAAGGCTATTTCTCGGTCTGACTTGCACTTGCTTGGTTTTCTTTGGGCCTGGAGCTTTCCTGAGCCATGTGCATTTTTGTGATGTGCAAACTCACACTTCATTTGCAGCTCTGGCTGATAGTTCAGTGGCTATACCCCTCCCCCCGGTGGCCTTTTTTCGTTTGGGGAAAGAAAAAAGGTAAGTGAACAGTCTTTCTTTTTTTCTTTTTCAGGGTACCCTAGAGCGGCGACTCCTTTCCGGACTGTGAGCTATTATCCGAGTCCTCCACTTTCTGACACTTGTGCCGAGGCTCTGCAGCAGTCCTACAAGGGGAGCATGATCCTACCCAGGTCTTGCATATTTTAAAAATGCGCTCTGCTGCTCAGGCTGTGTGCGCTATCATACCCTCCAACGCCTGTCTCGGCAGTGGAAGTGCTTCCCCTCATGGTAAGTTCCTCTCACTGTGTGGGATAAATTAACCCACTAAACTGTGCTTCACTACATCACTTTGCTGCACTGGTGCAAAATGTACACGCTGACTCCTGTGCGCGCCAGGATCTCTAAACTGCGTTTTTGCAACAACCAGAAAATGGCTGCACCACCCTGCCACACACATTTCAGGTGGGGTGGAACAGAGTACTTACTGCAGGAATGTGCCAGTGTGCCCTGCAACATTTAACATGGAGTGAAGTGAAAGAGGCAGCATTACTTTGCTGAAAACCCGAAATGCCTCTTTAAAATGACACACCTTTCAACCTTTAAAAGTGCTGCTTGCCGCGTAACTCATCCAGTCCTTATGCACCACTGTGATTAAAAGGCTCTGCAATGCCCAGGATCATCCATTGTGTCTGAGGAACGGGGCCTCATTTGAATGACAGCTCTTGTCAAAAGTATCTTTTGAAAAATCAACCAGTGGCTTCGTTTTCATTTTACACGGGGAAACGCGTCTATTTTCTTTGCAAAACTATCTAAATCAGCTGTTCAGAGAGAGACTCTAAATTGATGCCTGTGTAAATGTATCCATGCTGCACAACAACTGCAGCACTCAAACGAACTATAGCTGCATAAAGTGTGTATTTGCTGGAGAGGAAAACCAAATTTAAAGAAATAGTAAAATGTTCTTTTTCTGACTGAAGAGAGAAAATTGCCTATGTAAAAGTAAATTGTTGCGTGAAGGCCTGTTTACTTGGCAGTGTACAAGGATTTGTTGCTGGTAAAAGTACACCTATAAACTGTTTTGATTCCACAGGTTTAAGTCCAGATATAAAACTCATAGGCTAAATTGGCAAGCTTAAAAGAAAACGAAAACTTGCTCTGCCAGTTGCTAGCCTTGAGAAAGGGTGACCCATCATAAACGTCTGGCACAGGAAAGTGCTAATTGCCAGCTTGAAAGACTTTGAATGCACCAGGACAAAGAAACTTCACAAGCTCATCAGACATTCGTCTTTGCTCCAGGCTGGGACAATAGCAGGATGAGACTCTCACCTGTCAAGTGTGAGGGGCAATAAAACCTTCAATCGAGAGAGAGGCCCCTCATCCTGCTTCAAAGGAAGTGACAATTGATAGCAGTTGGGCGGGGGGGGGGGAGAATGGATCAAGTGACACTGGACTTCTTTTTGGTTTTAAAGGCTGTTTTGTAACTTAACTTTGCAGCAAGAATTAGGAAAAATATGAAGTTTGTAGTTCTAAATCTAATTTTATGCTCTTTCTTTGAAAACTTGGTAGAGCTCATTACTGCATAAGGAACAGAAGTTATAAAAATTGACAGATTACGGGGAAAGTATTGATGTTGCGAACATAACATTTTGTACATGCATCCCTGGGGTAAATGTGCATGTTTAGAATTACCAAAATGTGTCAGAAAGGTGAAACCCAGGTCCCACAGACTTGGGGTTTGGATTGAAATATGACGCACAAAATATATAACCTGTGTATCTGATTTTCTCAGAGGTTGCAACTGCATAAATATGTGTTTGTGGCAAAATTAAATTTGGGTTCCAATAGCTAGGGGTGTTTTCTAGACATTGTAAAAACCATCCCATCAACATGACATCCTTTTGCTGTGATCCAATCAGCGAAGAACTAGGAGGATACTTCTACCTTGCCCAATCCTGTTATTAGAGGCAGGAGTAGTAAGCCTGCCCGGGTCATACACTTTAGTGATGTCATCTGGCATGATAAATAAGGGCCCTCGTCAGCACTACAGACACCGATTCCTGAGTTTCTTCCTGAATTCCTGCATGGTGTCCGCTTACTGATTTCTTCATCCTGTTTGATCATGATTACAGATTTTCATTGCAAAGCCAAGGCCAATGCATTGCTGACCCCATTTTCAGCCAGGCCTCAAATTCTAAAAAAAAAAATCCCAAAAACCTAAGGGAAGCATCCTGATCCAGCCTGGCTTGCTGCCACTCACTACATGCTGCTGCTATCTTACCCTGATGATCTGTAGTATCCAGTAACCAGAAGTGCTAGCCGGTATCCATTCCATGCCCACTGATTTTGTCCGGTTGTCCTGTTAGACCAGATCCGTGTGGTGATCCAGAACCCTTGACGGTCCAAAATCCTAAATTAAAGTGGACTTTAAGTATTAATAGGAATCATAGCATACCTTGCCTTGCCGTGTCCTATCCCTATCTGTAAACCATCCTATCCTTACCTTAATAACTTGTAACATTGTCAGAATCCTTATTGCAATCATGTCCTTGATTTACCTTGCTAAGCACCATTTCTTTAGTCCTTTTTATCTTGTGTAAATCCTAAACTATCAATCCTATTTCGAGTGATCTAGGGGGCGCTGAACGAAGCTGGACTGCAGCGGTCTCCACCAATGTGACTCGTAGTGTAGTGATGAGTGACTGCACTTGCCCACTCAGTTTCATCTGTCTGGCACGTAGGAGGATTTTCCTAAATTAGTAAAATGATAATTAGCTGACCATGGTAAAAGGGGTTAACTTTGTCTTTTCCGAAACCACCTTGTGTTCCCCTGTTCATGTGTCACCTTATTGTTAGGAAGGATGGGCTCTCCATCCTGCGTCGGCGTGCAGGGGTGCGTAGAAACCAGTTAACTTCACTGGTCCGTGAGCTTATGGCAGAGTTTTCAGACAACGATGACTCCGAGGTACGTTTTATGCCAATCCAAAGTATAATGCAAGTCTTAGAGTTCGGTTGTCTTATAGTTCACTCTTGCTCCTTTTATATATTTCTTCCCTTCCAGAATGGCCCAAGATGAATGTTCCGTCTCCGAAAGGATTGAGGTAGCGCCAAGTTAAGAGTCCGTTTTGCACCAACCACTAATCTTAGCAAGCAATATTGTTCATTAAGAGATTAACCAATTGTCTTCTCTATATTTTGCAGGTGTGGCGCTTCTCCGGAATGAGGGACGTAGGATGATGACTAGCGACACCTCGAGCGGTAATGTATCAAGTAAGTATTTTGCGGTATGAATTTGAATGTCTTTTGCAGAGCACAGCTGGCCTGTTTTTCTTTCTTTTGCAGATGCAGATGCTCCGAGCTGCGATTTCAACAGAGCACCTCGCGGGATCGTGTGAATTAAAGGAGCATTGGTGAGTATGCCGCGGCGCTGCTGCTGACAGTGCAGCGTTGTAACAGATGTTTTCTTTCCTCACAGGTGCGGCGACTCCCCGATGAAAGCGACGACTAATGGTGTGGCTCCTGTTCTAATCTGCTTTTCCTCTTCTCTTTTGCAGGTTCGGTTCACGGAGAACAAGACGGATGTAGCTGTAGACTGGATGCTGAGCTGCAGGCACGGTGAGCGTTACGCTGCAAAGATGCAGAATAACGCGAAGCGTGTGCTGCTCTCTGGGCGTGGTTTAAATAGCCACCATAAAGTAGTTCCCAGGTAAAATAGTTCTAGTACCACACCCAAGAAAAATAGTCCCTGGAAGAAAGTAATCCCTTCAAGGCCTCACGATGGCCTGTACATGATTTCTCTACAGATGTCCTGCTTAGTTTTAAAAAAAGGCAATATGAGCCTGGTGCCAACGGCGCCAGGACTGAGTCCATAAAGCCCCTAGGCGGTCCCTTGAGCCTCCCTGAGTTCTCATGGGTGCCTGTACTCTGGGCAGATGGGTCTGCTCCTGATGTCTGGGGGCAGGCATCGTGACACAGGCTCTGGGGATCTGGGGTTGAAGTCCTGAATCAACTCTAAAGCTTACTGTGTCCCTCTTTTGGTATTCTAGCCGGAATGCTCTAGTATAGAGTAAAACTATTTTTGTCCAAACTGAGTTTCTGTCTTCACTACCCAATTTTTCTAAAACGCCTCTTATTCTACATTGCCTATCTCCCTCAGTTTAATGGCTAGAGACCTAATTTCTTGCCGGTCTGATAGCACAGCGAGTAGAGCGCTCGCTTTGACATCTGTGCAGAGCCTGCTGACGCAGGTTCGAATCCTGGCAAGGCCAAACTCAGCCTTTTATCCTTCCGAGGTCGATAAATGAGCACCACACACCGTGGGTAATAGTAAGCAGCGCACGGATACCTGGGGGTTCGTAGCGCTATATAAATGCTATATTATTATTATTATTACTATTATTATTATTATTATTATTATTATTATTTCAGTTCTTGATTATACCTAAGACCTATAGCTACACCCCAACCCAAAAACCGCACTCCAAATCAGTGAATTTCACCCGTTTGTATTGAAAACCATTTGGTTAATTTTAGGCGGAATCAACATTTTTGAAAAGTTTTACATGTTATTTTTATTCTAAATTATTTTCAACCTTCCATTCAAATTGTTTATTTTTGCTCAAACTATTGTTTGACTGCTAGTATCTTTCCAATGTTGCTCCCATAGAAATTTGTACTGATTTAGGTAGTTTTGCAGACTTTCAGTGTTTTATTCAGCCATTTTCGAGTGTCAGTTTATTGTTGTAAGGTTTCAAATCCGTTTTTCTCATGTTTGAGGAGGGAAGGTTGGATTTGAATTTTGTTTATTGTTCCTCATTCCTGATTACCTGCTACTTATCTATTTAGAATTGATTATTTGTGGGTTGAGGAATATTGCATGGGGAACTTGTTATCTTTCCAAAAATTCAAAGTGTTCCTATTTCTCTGGTGTTTTCTATTTTGTGTTGCTAAAGAGTGAATCTAAGTGCATTACATACCTTCTTATTTGTTATTGTCACCACATTGGTGATTGCTGCCCCATATATTAAAAAGTATGTTTGATTTGAATTATAAATAAATATTACCTTTACCAACCAGCCTGATTCCTGGTCCATCGTGACCTTGGGTATTTGAAAAGGGGTGTGATATGAGTGGTGTATCTCTCAAATATTGAACCTACATATATAACAAAATCAGCATTTCGGTTGTGCGCTGCATACTAGGCTGAGACCAAGGTGTATCACCTGATTGAAATCCTACACAACTGTGCCGTTTCCCAGTCGGGGGCTAGCGCTGCCTTCAACAAGCCTAAACTCTCCCTATTGACACAGGACTTTGCCCTAAGTCACTCGACCTGCCCCGTGCATGTTGGATCAGAGAATATCTTCCTCGACAAGTGAAGAAGGATGGTTTTTTTTACTAGCAATAACCCTCTTTTAAAGGTTGTTAAAAAGCCAATTAGAATTGGAAAGTGGAGCAAAGTTTTAAAATGATCTTCCTCAGCTTTGACTATTGTATGCCTTTCAAGACCAGCTTCAAGAACTGTATTGGTTCCAGGGGACATTTCCCGGCTGTCAATCCTCACCACACGTGTACCCAGTAAATACTTATGCGCTGGTATTCACCCGAGGTCCCTGTGCAGCTGATTGCTCTGTTCCAAACAGCCTGATACTGTATGCGACGAAAGTTTGTCAAGCACTGATAGTGTCTTAAAGTACAGGAGTGATGGTCGCGCTCCTAGATCAGAGACTACCATAGTACCAATCAAAGGGTAATTTTTCCGGATGATTGTTCGACAGCCTTCAGTTGGAAAGTTCCTCCTGGAGGGAAGTCATTGGTGTCCCCGGCTGGGAAATCAGCCGTCCTTTCAGTAGTGTTCAAATGGGACATTATGACTGTGGTGCCAAGCAAGAGTTTTGCATCCATGGTACCAATCCAAACAGGCATGCAGGAGTCAGAGTTTGTTCAGGTGACTGCCAAATCGCAATGTTCGCCCAGTACTGGTGGGTGACAAACTGTACTGCGGTCTCATCCTCTGTACTGCCAAAAGCTGATTAGATTATGAAAGTGTCTTTCAGGATAAGTATGTGGTACTGGCCTCTGTACAGAAGGCTTTAAAACATTGAAATAAGTTCGACAAACCCAATAGAAGGGAGTGACCACCCTCCCGTTCCTTGCCAAAGAAGCAAGCGCTTGATGCTACTTTACATCAGTGACATTAAGTGACGCTTAATAATGTAATTCTGTATATTTAAATAGTACTACACTTTAGTTTCACACACGTGCCACTAATTAATTTAATTTTTATATAGCGCTAAATCACCCGTGAGCCTCAAAGCGCACAAACAAGACGTTACAAACATAGAGAATGTTAGAGTTCAAGTGGGCGATAATTGGATTTAATCCGGGTCCAGATTGAAAAGGTGGGTCTTGACTCCCCTTTTAAACTCATCAATATATGTAGCCTGCCTTAGTTTCGTGGGAAGCTTGTGCATCAAATGTAGTACCTCCTAAACCGGAGAGTTTAAATCTAGGTTGTGACAGCTTGGTAGCATCATACGATTCCAATGAACACGTACCACACATGGTAAACCAATTATAGAGGTGTGGTGGTGCGTTGCGTTATGACACTTGACGGTGAGGGAGAGAAGTTCATGAGTAACACTTTGTTTTACTGGGAGTCAGTGAAATTTCCGTCGAGCCTTTGAGACATTATCTCTGAGAGAGGTCGAAGAACCCTCTTACATCATTGTTTTGTATAATCAGTAGAGTGTGAACATTTGCCTTGGAGGTGCCCGCCAAGAGGCTGCTGCCATAATCAAGGCGTGAATTTACCCGTGCAGTTGCAAGGAGGGACCTTGTTCTGCAGTGAGATATATGGGCGAATGTGATTAAGTAGTTTTGAGACATAACTACAGGAGGCTTTTACCTGTGAAACCTGCGGCTTCATGGAAATTCTGCATCCAGTGTTATGCCCAAAGTCTTTACTGATCTTGTTGTTGGCTAGGATAAAAGTATCAGTCTGGAGCGAGTTTCTTTAGCTTGTGCATTGAGGCGAAAATCAGCATTTCAGTTTTTTCCACATTCAAAGCAAGTGAATTGGTCACCATCCAAGCCTTAATGGTGTGGTAGATGGAATTAATGGTGTTAGTGCCAGTGGTGTGGCATCCTGATAGTTCAATTATGACCTGCGTGTCATCTGCATAGTTTGTAAATTGGACACCCAGGACTTCGAGAAGAGTCAGGAGGGGCATGGTGTGTACATTGAACAAGGTGGGAGCAACAAATGAGCCCTGTGGGGCTCTGCATGTCACAGGAGTGGGGGAAGAGCTAACGCTATCCACTGCCACACGCACGCATCTGGGGCCCAGAACGGATTTGAGCCATTCAGAGGCCAATGGAGAACATTGTGCCTAATCAACCAATCTTTTAATAAGTCTGGTGTGATTGATCAGGTCATACGCTGTGGACAAGTCCAGCAGCATAAGGAGTGCTGGTTTTCCTTTGTCCACGATGCTGGCGATGTTTGACTTAAGATCTAGAAGCGCTGTTTCAGTACTGTTTGGCCCTAAAACCGATTGCTTGGTGTTAAGAAAGTGGTTCCTTTCTAGATGGTCATGTAATTGGAAATAAGCAACCCGGTTCAGGATCTTTAGTATGAAAGGCATGTTAGTTTATGGCCGGCAATTTATGGGATTGTGCGGATCCAGGCTACTTTTTAAAAATATTTTTTATTTATTTTAATAGGGGAGTCACCCATGATTCTTTAAGATCCTTGGGTTAATTTGCTTCTTCAAAGGACATGTTGAAAAGACTAGTCACCCAGGGTGCCAGGGTTTTTATACAGTCTTTGAAAAGGCTGGAAGGGCAACAATCACCTGGACAGGATGTAGGTTTCAAATTGGCCACAGTTTCACAGATTGATCCTCAGAGGAGGGTTAAAAGTGAAATGGCGTCTGAATGAGGCCTTTCTTAGAGGGTTGTGTTAGTGAGTCCAATACAGTCACAGTAGAGGCTAAATGAAGCTGGTCATCAAATTCCTTTCACATTTTTGAACAATTCCTGTGAATTTGATTTGGCGGATGAAATCCTGGAGTTATAACTGACAGACTTGGCGGTTTTAATGGCTTTTTGAAGATTAGCTACCAAGCTTTTTTAGCTGGTGAGATGCATGGGGTGGGATTTTTTTTTTCCATTCTCTCTCAGCTTTACCTTTATCACAACATATGCTGGTGATGGAGTCATCAAACCATGAGTTGGCGATAGTTTTTGGTTTTATTAAACAAGATTTATTGGGTGCATGGACATTGATGACATGATTGAGGGTGCTGGTAAGATGGCTAGCTGGATCATCGGAGTTGGCAAACGCGTGCGCAGGTTTTAATTTGCGTAGTAAGTGAGAAGAGAACGGTTGTGGTGTGAGTTTCTTGAAGTTTCTTGTGAGGGCATATTGTCGAGCAGGCTTTATTTGCAAATTAGAAAGGTTGGGAGAGACGAAACGGAAGGTTCCTTGATAGTGATCTGACCAGAGACATTGAGTAATATTCATATCGGATATGGTTGCACAGTGGACCAATTCCAAATCTAAGGTATGGCCAGCTCTATGTTTAGGCGTTAATACATGCTGGGTAAAGCCAAGGTAAAGCTGAGGGTTGCTAACAGTGAGACTGTTATTATCATTATTATTATTGGCCCATAAATTAAACTACAAGTACTGGAGCTTTGGCCTTGGATATTTTATTAATTAGGTTAATAAGTTGTTCTTCGAAGTCGGGTGTTCAGATGGTGGGCGATATATCCAACATTACTGTCAGAGTAATTGTTTTGTAGCTTAATCTTGGCCAGAAGACTTTCTTAGCCATCCAAAGCATTGTGTGGATTGAGGTGCAAGTTTAAATGAGTGGACGGAAGTATGGCTACTCCTCCATCTTTACATGACAGATGGTCCACTCTAAACATAGAATACCCAGGGGGTAGTGCAAGAGTGGAGGAGCTAGGAGTGTCTGTGGTAAGCCGGGACTCGATAATGGCCATAAGGTCACATTCTGTTTTAATAATGGCATACGAAACCTCAACACCATGCTTCAACAGAGAACAGGTGTTCAGGAGAGAAAAACAGATTTTTGTTGCTAAGGGATCTTCCTCGGCTTGTATGCTGGAGTTGTAAGGCTCGAAATTGCATACTGGTGTCTGGTTTAGAATCACGTTACACTTGGCTGCAAAAGAGTCATTATTATGCACATAGACGGGAGATAGAGCATTACGTAGTGCTACTGGAGTTTCCCATATAGAAGGCATGGCAACACGATGGGGGTGAATATACCTGGATAAGCGTTAAGAGACATTCTTGCTGCCACGAAGCAGACACTAACCGGCTAGTCTCTCTCACGCCGGCACTCTCGCGCGCCTAGAAGTAGTCCGCAGGACTACAATAATACAGGGATTTGTAGTTCTAACGACAGAAGTGAAGCAGGGTTCTGTCGCCCTCGTTTTCACTCGGAATATGCTGCACACAGCAAATCGGCAAATACTACAAGAATACTCCAGGCGGCAATAGACATTTTCAAATCGAAACAATTTAAGGCTAATGTTACTTTTTGTAAATAACATTTATTCTTATATATATTTTTTTCTGTTTGCTTTGTCCTGTTTTTGGAAAGTTCTAATCTGGCCACAACTGGTTCAGGGAAATGTTCTACCCACCCCAAATCAGGCACGCACAATTTATATTTAACATTCGTTTTATGAACCTGAAATATGCCAATTTAACTATCGATTCCCTACATCCTCTCTCCCCTTTCGGGACAAGAAACGCGCAGATTTGCACAGAAGGTCTATTTATCAAAAATAGAAATATTTAAATCCATCTAATATCAACAAATTGTACTTCTATGAAATCCTAATGTCAATGGTTTCAACAATGAAGAGTGATCCATACATTGGTCACCTGAATGGTCACTTTTTAAGGCACATACATCTCTCTATGTACTTTTAGTTTACCCTGCGCACACATCCACAATGCATGAAAGGTGTGTGGTGTGTAACGGCTCAGGATAAAGCTGTCATTTGATAAAAACAAAATTAAATGAGAATCTCCTCTCTACTTCACATGAATTCCTCATAAACACATCAAACAGCATTCGAGTAAATTTAATTTTAAAACCGGCTACTTGATGTTTCTGCAGTAAATCACTTGCAAACAGATAAATGCATGTTTAGTCTACATATTTTCTAATTACCTTTTTAATTTTGCTTCAATTGTGTTAATATGTAAATGTGTACATTTGTCATTTTCAATGAGCAACTTAAAGGTGGGAAAAGGGATAGCAGTTAACCCTTTCCACTTTATCATTAGTGGTTAAGTACTAGTAACATGGCTGTTAGTGTAGCCAGTGAATGACTTCAATCACGTTATTTTGCTAGTTAAGTACACAGTGACCTTTCTTTGACTCCCAAAATAATTGTTCTGTGCTTGCACATTACACAAAGGAGTCGAGGGATCACCCAATGCACACACCATAGGACCTATTTTATCAAATCTATAATTCCAGAAGCACATAGACCTCTAAAGTATTTATTAATTTCCCAGGATGTTCAGTGAGTTTATATACCCCAAAGTACTTTCACAAATGAAAAGGGCAGCGATTTGATCTATTTCCCTTTAGAGTATACTTGCATAAAAACACCTTTTGGCTGCCTCACAGACAGATGGGCACCCTTCTAAGGATTGGTTTCATGTTCCCCCGTGGGTAATGGACATCATTCAGCAAGATGGGGTCAACTACCCTCCACAGCTTGGTTTCCCTCCTTCTGTATTGGGGGCGTCTCAGCTGACTTTTTCTACTGAAGAAGGCAAGGTGTTTTAACTTCAGGGGGGCCTATTCTGCAGGGTTAATGCTAATAATCCAAAATGGCTCCAAAGGAAAGCAATCTATTCCATTCTCCTTTCTATTGTCAAATATCCTTGTTCTGCTTCCCGTCACTCATACTGCCTCACTCGCTGACTGGGGTGGACTAAGCCCCCCAGAATCTATGGGTTTGGACTTTTATAGATTAAAAACCCTTTTAGAGTTTGGTATCATTTCTCTAGTCTAATTAGTCAGTGTATGTGATTATGTTCCAAAAGTGACATCACACTAACCATCCCCTTTGTATTCATTGGGCATATTAATGAAGAGAGTAGTCTAATGGGAGTAACTTCTAAGCCAGGTTTCACTCCGATTTGATGTGATGTCATCTTGGATAATTTTACATTAAAAAGTTGTGATTACCTAAAACCATACATTCCTCACATGAGATCATTTGACTAATCAGTGCCTCAGATTGCCCTCACTCAGGTGAATCTAATGATGCTCGTCTGATTTCGGCTTGATATGTGATGGGTGTATTACAGATTTTTGCATTTCACACTCTGATACTCTAACACAAAAATCATATTTCAGAGTAACCGCCTTGCTGGCATGGACAATAGGATATGTGAATCCTTTTAGGCGTAAAAATATCTACATTTGTCTTATTTGTATAATTAAACAAATCTAAAAAAATAAGCTTATTCAGCTTTTTACCCTGAACTATTAAAGCAATATGTTTCTTTCAAAAGTTAACCTATAAAATTTGATCGCATATGTAATATTTAAATAGTGCAATTTTTGTCTTTAACACTTGATGGGATAAATCACAATATGAAACGGCATACCATCCCCTGCCTGACAACAGAACATGTGTGTCATTCTCTTTGAATGGCAGAATTAGCCATTCATGGCTCCTGAGATTGTTTGTCATTGACCAGTGCCGAAAGGCTCTTTGAGATTAGGCTGTCCAAGGTCATTTGTTGACCCTGTACTGCCCCCTTGAGTGTCCCATATGTTAGACTCCAGGCCTCAGAAGGTGTATTCCATCTGTAAAGACCTGGCTGATCAGAAGGTCTGATTAGTTGGGGGGATGAGACCACTGCTCAAATCAATTTCTTGCATTATTTGGGACACTGTTCTAATGACGGATGAGGCCATTAATGAGTAGCATTTGGTTTGCTTGCAAGGCCTTTCCCTAGAACAAAGAGAATGTGTGCCTTAGTGAATCCAGGCAGAGTCATAAAGTGCTATAGTCCATCATCAAAGGCCCTGAGTTTCATTTCTCTTGAGAAAGCCTGTTTGGGAAGGAATTGCCATAAGTTCCTAGGCCAAAGTTTCTGTTTTATTTATTATACTGCATTTTAAATCCTGTTTTTCTACATTTCCACATTGCAAATGTCTTTTTAAACATGGCAACATTACATTTTCTTTTCAATCAATCTCCTGTCACAGTTACACTGCGAGATTCTGTAAGTTTTTATTTTATTTTTGTAATGTTTATTCTTAGTCCTGTAAAGAAATATTCACATAAAATTGAACCCGTAGACCGGGTCCTTTAAGACGAGGTGAAAGTATCTGAGATGGATGGGGATGCAGATCTTACTCATACATCAATAATCAAACCAACGACTCAGGAAGTTTGGCAAAAGTCAAAGCTGTTTTAATAACAAATCTTTAAACCAGGGAGTACAACGGACATCAAGGGTCGGCACACAGAATTATCTCAATGTATTTAATAAAACATTTATATAGCAGAAATCCGTCATACGTGACATCACACTACGTGGCAAATAAGAAAAACCTACGGGAGATTGTGGTTGGTTAACGGGGAACATCTACAAATTCTTTCTATGGGATACAGGGACGTGATTGGGTCTCTAAGATCAGGTGGACGATTAAGCCCATCCCAAGTGCAAATCATCTTCTGTGTCAGTCTAAAACTCGACTTACTATTGGCTTCTCAAACTATAGGGCTCCTTAATACGTGGCTCTCTGATTGGTTGGCATGCTTGTACCCTTCTGGAATATTCCACTTGCTAGCAGCACGCAAGCTGGTATTCCAGGTGCCAGTGGGTGGACTTGACAGTGACTCCCCACCCAATTGCCCAACATCTATCCTCACTCTTGTGGTCTGCCATTCAATTAACTCCTTTGAACTCAGCCTTGCAGAGGCTCACTATGCCTGAGAATAAAAGGGAGTGTGGCATGGTCTAATCTTCTGGTCTCGGTGTAGCTCGCCCTAAAGTCTATTTTCATCTGACCATGTGACTGGAGACAACGGTTTTGAGCTCTTTGCTGTATTAAACACCCTTATATGAAGAAATCTTGGCACTCTCTGCGACTTCCGTTCCACCTCCAACAGGAGCTTAGCTTGCTTCTCACGTTATTGTATCTTCTTGAGTACATGGCAAGGCTCTCGACGGGCCCCAACTCTTGACACTGAGCCAGGCAAGCCTTTCTCAAAACTTCCTTTGCTGCCAGCTATCCTATTCAGCTGCACCACGCTTCCATTCAAGGGGTCCATGTTTGCTAAAGTGCGTCGTGTAACATCCAGATTCTATACATTCCTATACATGTACATTGGCGCATCGCCTCAAACTATTCAATACGTAGCCAGCCTTATGGTTACTTCGTCTACTTGCGTTACTACGTCAGTACAGTGCTAAAATGGTTTTGCATTTTCTTCAGTGCTTCACTGCACCTGTAATCTTCCTTCTATAAGATCTATATACTTAGTTCATTTGCATCTCTTCTGGTTGCATCGCCTCCACTTCACGTGACATCACCAGTGTTTTCTTTCATTTGTTTTCACACTTCGTCTGGAATTTCCTTCAGAAGATCATTTCTCTGTGGATACATATAGGGTTTTCTCAATGATACCTTGTTTCAACGACCTTTTGCAATATAGGCTTTATGCATGTCACAATTTCCGGCTACCAACATATAGGCAGAATAGGGGTGGAACCTTCGGTAGGGGTACTTGGGTCCTCCTCTACACTCCTCCCCTCTGGGTGATTCATTGACCACTCTCCCAGCAGTCTTCACCTCCAGACATCCTCGTCTGAAGAAATGTTTCTTTGTAGTCCATATCTTTATTACTCCCTTCAAGTATCCTGATTTCACATGCTCATCAATACTCCAGGTCATTAGACTGCACTGTCCATTTGGACTACAGTAGATTGATTTTCCCACATATTTCTTATGGGTCCTTGGATACAGGAATTTCGTTCCCTCAGATGCATAAATACTGGCTTTGACAGAGTCTCTAATTTCTTCATCTGTCAGCTCTTTTGGTTTGAACCCAGATGCCACATCAATCATGATTTACATTCCTGTCACTTTCTTTGCAGTCTTCTTGCATTGTGTGAATATTATTCTGACCACAGAGAATCCAAACATAATCGTCATGAACAGGGCTCCAAGGAACTTGAAGATATTCACCATCCATTGTGGAACCTGTGAGAAGATTGACACAAACCAGCTGTCATCAGCAATAGCTTCCATCTTGACGTGCAAGTTTTTCAACATCGTTATGGCCTCCGTCAAGGTGTCATTCTCGTCATGAGAAGGTATGATTGTGCAACATGATTCCGATTTTGGCACAAAGACCTCCATCCATAGCTGTAATCATGTCCAAAACATATCTATTCTGGAGTGTCATCCGTTTTATGGCTCTCAGCTCTTCCTTGAGAGCATTGAATCCCTTTATGGTAGTGTTGATCGTATGCAGGAGCTCCCATCTGGTCATCTGTAACCACTTGGCATTTTCCATCATTTGGATCCCAGTCATGTAACAGTCTTTAACTGTGAAGACTGAGGTTTAGTTTAGTTTATTCATTTATAATGCGCACCAGACCCAGGGGTATCGGGGCGCAGCAATTACAGATAATGCAAAGCTTGATTAACAGGTTACATAATTGGCAAAACAGTATAAAAAAGAGGACACATTGGCATATATAATATATACAAGTACGAATATTTACAGTATCGTACACGATACAGCATGCATGCATGCAACTAGACCATGCAGGTACTAGCCGATATACCTAATACATACAAATAGACTATGCATGTACAAGCAAATATACAGGAAGAGAGCAGTGGTGCTGGAATATGATCCAGACTAAGGGATACGTAGATGTGGGCAGTTAGATGTAGTTCGACTTGAGCCAGTTAATGAAGCTTAGTCGGAACATAGGATAGGATTGGTCTTCTCTAATGTGGTGTGGTAGGGAGTTCCATAGTTGGGCAGCTTTGACATGGAAGCTGTTCCCAGCAACCTTGGAGAGCCTAAATCTAAGGATAGTGATGCAGTTGGTATTGATAAGTCTTGAGGGTCGAGTGGAAGATCTTTGAAATCTGTTAATGAGGTAGCTGGGGGATGAGTAAGGGAGACGGTTTTTAACTGAATCTTGTTAAGGGTAGAGAGCCAGTTGTTTTGGCGCCTTCTCGCTGAGATGTGTGTTCTGTTAGGCACGCCAAGAGCCTCTCTTAGGGCATTATTTTGAAGGATTTGGATCTTTTGGATGATAGATTTATTGGTGCCAATTAATGTATTGCAATAGTTGAGCCTAGATGGGATCAGGGCTCTTGCGAGGGTGATGCAATTGTCGTCTGAGATGAAGGGTTTACTAGATCCAATTAGTTTACATGTGTAGGCTGTGGCAGAGGCCATAGCATTTACTTGTTTAGCTAGAGAAAGGGTGAAGTCGAGGTAAAAACCAAGAGTGTTTACCTCCTTAGCCACCTTAATAAGATTACCATCAATGATGAAGGATGAGTAATCCTGTCCTAGGTTTTTCAGATTGGGTTCCCAAAATGATGAGCTTCATTTTGTCATCATTCAGGCATAGACCCGGAGTAGCCATCCATGCCTGGATGATGAGATACACCCTATTCACCAAGACCAAATCCTCTTGGTAATCCCCAGAAGGTGGGAGGAGAATCTGGGCATCATCTGCATAATTAGTGTATGTGATACCAAGAAGGTCCAGATCATCGAAGAGGGGCTTAGTGAATATGTTGTATAGTGTAGGGGAGACACAGGAGCCTTGGGGGACACCACAGGTGATAGGAATGGGGTCTGCTGCTGCTGAGTGAGAGAAGACCCTCATGGTTATTTCGCTTAAGAAGCACTCAATCAATATTTTATACTCTTGAAAAGTTAGCAGCTGAGTCCAGGTGTCTGCATAGGACCTTGTGATCCACAAGGTGGAATGCAGCTGAGAGGTCGAGAAGTAGGAGGAGGGCCGTTTTCCCTTTGTCTCTCAGCTCGTCGACCTATGCCTTTAAATCGATAAGGGCGGTCTCAGTTCCGTGTTGGGGGCGGAAGCTTAATTTACGAGCTCCTAGGAGTTTGTGCAATTCCAGATATTTTTGAATTTGGAGATATGCAACTTTATCTAGGATCTTTAGCAGGAAAGGTACAGTAGTAACTAGGCGGTAGTTGGTAGGTATGAGGGGATCTAACAATGTTTTTTTTTTTAGTAGTGGAAGCACCCATGATTGTTTAAGATTGGATGGGACGATGCCAGATGCGAATGAGGCATTAATAAGTTTGGCTATGAAAGGGGCAAGATCTCTGGCGACGTCTTTTATGAGCTGAGCAGGGCAGAGGTCTCCCTGGCAGTTAGAAGGCTTGAGTGAAAGGATTACTTTCTCTGCCTCAAGGATAGAAATTTTGATGAAATTGAATCGGGGGGATAAGGTAAGTCCGTGGTTCCTTCGAGAGGCTATTAGGTGGGAGGTTAAGGGATTTTTTTGTGTTTTGATATTTTATTTTGAAGGGTAGTCACTTTGTTAGAGAGGCCCTCTTGTATGCCGGAGCACCATGTTTTGTCCTTAGCACAGATTTCAGGGGCGATGATAGGTGATTCAAGTTCCTTAAGGATGGAGAACAATTCTTTAGTAGTAGAATTGGCACTAGAGATGCATTTGTTGTAGAAAATGTGTTTGGCAAGGAAGATGTCCTTTTTGTATTGGGAGGAGATTTCGGTGAGTTTAGTTTTATTCGTTGTGGAGGGGAGAAGTCTCCATGTATTTTCACAACTCCTTTTTAGGTGTCCCTCTGAGTCGAGGCGTGAACCATTTATTCAGATTTGCTTTAGGCTTACTCGGTCTAAGTTTGAGGGGTGCAATGGTATTTAGTCTGGTTAGCTTAATTTTGTTATACTCTTTGACAAGTGTGCCCGGGTCAAGGTTGTCTTCCAGCAGGTTAAGAGTAGGAAGGATAGCCGGGATCACTTTATCCCTTGTTATGTTTTTTTTGTTTCTTGTTGTACAGGGAGGAGCAATAGGTGTAGTTAAGAGTGGTCTGGTAGTGAGAAGTGAGAAAGACCAGAGAAAATGGTCTGTCCAGGGATAGGACGTAATGGATGTGATATTAGCCGTGCAGTTATGTTCCGCCACCCAGTCGAGGGTTCTCCCCTTGGTGTGGGTCGGTTCGCTAATTTTTTGTGACATGCCTAGTTCAGATAAAATATTAGCAATGGCAGTGGCATGCTTGTCAAATGGGTCAGGTTGAAGTCTCCCAAGACTGATAGTTGAGAGGTAGTTTTAAGATTGTTGGATAGAATGTCCTCCTCAAATGTTCCAATGGGGCTGGGGGGCCTGTAGATGAGGTGAATGGTTAATGTCTGGGAGTTGGTTAGAGGGAGTTTAGCTGTGAGAGTTTCACAGGAAAGTGTAACTTGGATAGTGGCTAGTCTCATCGAGAGGCTGGATTTAGAGATGATGGCAATTCCTCCGCCTCGTGTATTTCCTATCTTGTCTGATTATGGTATAACCATCTGGGACAGCTAGGGAGAACAAGGGTCCTGCTGCTTCATGCAACCAGGACTCTGTAATGGCTAGGAAATCAAGGTTGTTAGTGACCTTGCATTTAATAGAGCTGCATTAAGTGGAAGGCCATGTGTAGTCAAGATGGCAGGTATTGGCATTTGGTCTCATTTTTTAGGATTGTTAGAGATGTGTAGTTTGGATGTGGTCTGATAGATATGGTTGCTATTTTTAGTGGTGTCATTTATAGTCTTATGGACAGTATGGTGGCTGCTTCTGGTGTTGGCCGCCGGTAGAGATCTAGCAAGAGGTACATAGTTTACTGAGACGTGAGCAGAGTCTAACGTTTCTGGCCTCTAATAAGCAGGGGATACTGGTGAATGGGCTGAGTCTGAGGTCTTCTGGGTGTACTATATGATGAGACTCATTACTTGTCCTATAAGACATGGTCAATGGGGCTTGTATTGTTAGGGTAATGTATGCCCCTAGAAAAGTAAACGAGGATAGAAGGTTTGTAGGGCTAATATTGGTGGTAAATGTGTGCATGTTGAGCAAAGGCCCACTGGGTTTACTTATCTATAAAATGGAGGCAAGTTTTGCATACCCTAGGATAGAAAGGTCTAGATGTGAGCTTACGTCTAAGTATCTGGTGGGGGTAAGGTCATGCTATGGCGCCGTTGACTAAGTTATCCTATGATCACAATAGATGCAACTCTTTAGTAAGGATTGACTGCCGTGAGTTGACATATTGTCTACAGGCTGGTATGGTGGGTAGTCATGCTAATAGGCTAATGCTAGCTATGATGATGATTTGATACATTACAGGCGGTAGATGCAACATTAGTCTTAGAACAGTGATAACTAGGTTACTTAAGTTTCCTAGGTGCACAGTCAACATGTGGGATACATGCTGATTGAAGACATAAACAAGGTATCAAATAGGCTAGTTCTGTAGAGAAGTAAATGGATGCCAGTGGCTATGCAGATGGGGACAAGCGAATACAACAGGAAACAGTGCAACATGAGGAACAGTGGTAAGTCATGCCATCAATAGAATAGTAATTGGGCAGTGGTTAAATGTATGTTTAAAGTTAACGAATTATACTCATTTCGGTACATACAAAGTACATATTAGATATTCGAGTCGTTTGCACAAAGGTGGCGTGGTGCAGTAGGTCACCCTTAGGAGCCAGTAGGGCACAATATGTAGTTGGATAATTAATGTGCATGTACATCCATGGTGAGCAGGTAATTACTGACTGCGTGCAAGGATTTGCTAATGGAACTGAATGACGGACATAATGAAAATCATAATAGTTAGAAGGTGGGACTCTACAAGTCAGTTTACAATATGTAACGGGTGGATTCAACATGTCTCAAGTACTCGGCAAGGTATGGTTACCACAATATGTGTAGCAGTACAAATGGAAGCAGAGAGCAAATTGGTTCAATATACCGGATTAAAAGTACTGATAAGTTTACCGGCAATACAGCTGAATTTGTAAACAAGATATGAATATTTGGAAAAGCGAACATTTAGTTATTCAGAACAACGTATATAGTGCAGGAGTGCCTAGGCATTTCAGGAAGTGTCTAAGGGTGAGTCTTACGTGGTTGTTGTATTTTGCAGATGTTTGGCAACCAGGCGTGGGGGAAAGATGTGGATGGCACAATTTTACTTAGTGACGGGTGGCAAAGCTACTCGTAAAAAGCAGGGCAGTGGCAGCACTCGCAGTACAAACAGGGGTAAACAGGGTCTTGAGTGTGGGCCTTTGGGGTGGTGCCGGCATCCGCCTACCGGCTTCCAATTGGTTCCTTTTGAACCTTGGAAGGCCAATCACGGCAGAGGCGTTGCATCAACAGGAAGACGGGCACAGCTTAGTGCGACATCGGGACACACAGGTAACAATTACAATGTGGGACAATTCCGGATAAGTTGCAGTGGTGGCACCGTGGATCGGTGCAGCGATTCTCAGTATTGCGGCACATTAGGAAAATAAATAAATCTGCAGGCACTCACGATCATCAGAAGGCCTTTCAGGCAGAAATAGAGGCACGCTGCAGCATCAGCGAAATATTTCCCTTCCAAGCAGTAGGGGTGGCAGGCATTACGATGGAGGCCCTGGTAAGCTTGCTTCAGATTTCGGCAGCATTCAGACAGTCATCACCATGCCATCGGTGCGTTGTGCATAGGTATGCTGGCAATGTTTGAAATGGCTGGATGGATGTAGTTTTGCTGAACAATCTGTGCTCATTTGGAATAGCATCCAAGGCTTCTATTGATTTAGCTGAGAAGTAATTCTCCCTCTTTATTCAATCAAATAGTCCAACAGATCTCTTCTTTCTCAGGTGAGCATCTGCTTTTGGGAACTCACCAGTGTTCAGGTCACTCTTCGGAATAACTAATGCTGTAACGTGAACAATCCCCATAGAGCATAGTCCTCCCCAGCCTCTTGACAGCTTTATGTATGCTCTGGATCTGCAGGCCCAGTAGTTGTCCCTTCATTCCTGGTACATCGAAGATTCTTCCACACTGTTGATTTTCTCCAACTTTTCTTGTGCCATTATTTACTTATTTATTACTTTTACTACATGTTCTATAACTGGTTTATGATGGCCCATTACTGCCACAGCTCTGGGTACGACTAGTTCCTTCTTCCCAACCATCTGGAGAAAGTACAGTTTTCCAGATCTGCATCTGGCCTCTTTGCTTACATCTTCGTATTTCTTCATCAGTCTTTCCTTGGCAATTGAGCTATTTATTTATTTCCCATTGGATTCCTGCTCCCTTCATGCCAGGCTGTTCGTATCTTATCACATGATCTCTGGTGTGTGGTCTGTCTTGTCTTTAAATTATGCGCATAAGCATCCTCTTTTGGAGCTGTCCATTCAGTTGACCATTCCAAAGATGCTGTTCAACCCTGAAATTGACCTCTTGTATGGCAGAGTGCAAGGTGAGTCCAGGAATGAGCCATTTGGACGTCTATCTCTATAGCTATGAATATCTTAGACTTTCCAATAGCATAAGGTGGGCGAACACAAACCTAACAATCGTCAGGGATTCTCTTTCCTACTCCTTAATGTGTTGATACCTCGTGTTGTTCCCCAAATGTGCTGTACTGTCTTCCCTTGCACTTCTCTTGAGTCTCTTTCTTTCCCAAAGAATACGTGCAAAATGCTCATGGAGTACATCGGAGATTATCTTTCCTACAGGAATAATTCTAGGACACATGTTTCAATGGTGTAGGGACAATCGCATATGGCCTTGGCCTTATTACAACCTCTAACTCTGCATTGGTCACTGTAGTGGGGAGAATCAGAGGGACTTCTATCCTTTTGGAACCAACAAGGTAAGCAGCGTGAATTAGCAAAAATAGAAAAACGATAACAGATGCTGTATGCACATAAGTTATGCACCAATACATGAAGCCCCACCATTGATGTCTTTCCACACATCGTTGCATTTGCTCACTTTCTGGAACTGCATCATGCTCATCCTCATTTTGCCTGTGTACATATTTTTTAAGGAAGGAAAAAACCTTTTTAATCAGACAGCCTCGTTAGATTCTCAGGTAGCTGACGAATATGCTCAATTATTACTGCCAATAATCTTCTAATCGCAGGGCCATTTTTAGGATCCTGCACAAAAGTGCGAACGTTAGTGCTGCACCCAAGAAGAGCAGGATAAGCTCTGAGTATAAAAACAAAGACCGCGAGAAGGAGTCTATGGGTATCAACATCAGACGGGACCATTTGTCTGGACAAAAAGAAACTTTGTGAGAAGCGAATCGGGGGACTGCTCCCTTTTCCAGTCGTCAAAAGGGAAATCGAGATCGCCATTTTTCATTTACATCAGCACTTTCTAGTTCCTGTGGCTCAAAAACAGCTATTTTCTCACTCCTGCTAAAATATCTATAAAGAGTTTCCAGGGAAGCCACAGTCAAATGCACACTTGCATTTATTTAAACCGTAATCTTTACCGTCCTCCTTCCTTGTCATCGATCAAGTCTGCACATGCTGAACTGCTTCTTCTTGACTTGCTTCTGAATTGGGTGGGGGTGTTTCGGTCTCACCAGCATATGGCTTGACATCACTGAGGTGAATCCATGCGCGTCATTCTTGAATTTTTACTGCTGAGGGAGTGATATTTTCCACAATGAAAGGACCACTAAATCGGGACACTTGCCACTTAATGGGGGATCACCAATCAAGAGTTTTGGTACTGATACAAGTTTTTCAGATTCGGTTGCTGAATGGTCTTCATCTGTGTCCCGAGACCAATGCCCCTTACTCCTGAGTTTATCTGAAATGACAGATACTAGCGGTCATACATGTTAAATACACATGTAGCTAATTTCCTAACAATTATGCAGTTGTCTGGGCATCACTTCTATTCTCATTCACCTTCCTGTAACTAGCTCATGGGGCGTGAGGTGGTGGTCCAACACGGGCTGATTCCTTAATGCATATAATGCTAGGGGCATACAGTACAGCCTTTCTTTAGTGTCAATTTAAGTTTGGCGATTCTTTCTATTAGAAGGCCGTTGAGTCTCACATATTCCGTTCGTTTGCAGGTGATAAGCGGAAGAAAACGTATGTTTGATACCAAGTATAAATAGATTACAAAATGGGGACTATTGTTGGATCTTAGCACCTCACATACTCCCCATCTAGGAAAAACTTCTCGTACTAAACACGAGTGCAAGTGGCATCAGGTTATGTACATGGACCTGCTCGAAAAGGGACACACCACAACTATCATATACCTGTATCTACTACATACTTGCAGCATGTCAACATAATCGATATGTAAATGCTGAAAAGGACCATTCAGTCAAGGAATTACTCCTCTAATAATTCGCAGTGTGTGCCCAGCAATAAACCTTTGACATACAATGCATTTTACGTCATTAAAAGAAACGTGTTCTAGCAAATCCTCCCCAATAGCTGCTGTGAGGCTTTCCCTAGTTACATGCGCAGGGTAGTGGATCTGTTCTAACGCTACCCTTAATACGGCTGCATGCATCACCGGTTTACCAGTGCTGTCCTGCCACCACAATGCTTCAGAGGGGGATAAAGAACACCAAGAGCTGTGTCCATAGCTCCTTTTCTTCCTGCGGAGCACTACTTTGAACTTTCATCAACTGCCTTCTAGACAAATGATTAAATCCTTTGTTTAAAATCATAATTGTGACAATTGTTTCCTTTACATTAGGAGTATGAAAACTAAAAACAGGCGAATATGCAACCTTCTTGGCCTCTTCGTCTGCGGCTTTGTTCCCGCCTTAAAGTCAGTTCTCTTAGTATGTGCTGCCCCTCCTTTTCCAGCGTGCTAGCCCTGCGTGCACGGTTCAAGTCACATGGGCAGAGTCACTGTACCCTGTCACTTCCTGCCCTGTGTGATTTTCGAGCGCGACAAGAAGTGCCACCAATTCTGCAGCCTTTTCCGAAAAGTGAGACGGTAGTCTTGAACTTGCTACCACTTCAAATTCCCCATTAGCTCTGTGCCTTACTACAGCTGAACCTGAATGTCTTTCTCCATCAGTTTCATCAATTTTTGATGGCCTGTCAATAAAGAGAACCTCCACCCTGCTAGAGCATTCTCCTTTACCCTTGGGATCTCGTCATAGAACTCCTCAGAATTCGAGCAATCATGCACTTGCTCGTCCTCTGTCACAGGTTCAGCTATAAACGTGGCAGGGTTCACTATTTCACACCTGACTATTTTGATTGCTGGATTCGATATAACTACCTTGTATGCAGATGCCGTCTTAGATGTCAGTGTACCCTTGGGTCTCTCTAAAACAGCAAACAAAACGTGCTCAACAAATTGGAACACCCCATCACGATGCTTGCTGAGTTCTCGATGCGGAACGTGGCTGCAGCCAGCGATTGTTCACACGGAAAGTGTCCTCTCATAACTGGATCTAGAATCCCACTATAAAATGCCAACGGTATATACCCAAGTGTGGTTCTCTGTGTAAGCACTGCTGTCATAACTGTTCCATTTGTGTGTGAAAACAGGAAGAACTCCTCAGAATAATTGGGAATTCCTAAAACCGGAGCTGTACAAATTGCTCTTTTTAACTCCTCAAACCCCTCCTCCAGCTCCTGCAGTCCATTCTATTTTCTCATTATTCACTTGCGCTTTCTTTAAACCCTGCAAAAGGGGCCTCGTGTATGAACTATAATCAAATACCCAGGATCTAACATAGTTACACAATCTGTCATGATGCCTACCCCCGGGCATCCGGACAGAGCCCATCAGCCCCGGGAGCAGGCATCAGGTGCTTACTAAAAACCCAGCAACCCCGGCTAGGGGCTGTCTGGGTACAGTCCTGGTGCCGTTTGCACCAGGCTCATAGAGGAAATCAGTCCTGGCACCATAGGCGCCAGGCTCATGTACATTACTTGCCTCATGCAGACCATGCTGCATTGAAGTCAAGCCAACGTGAGGCCTGAATGGGACTACTTTACTTCATGGACTATTTTATTTCTCAGGTGTGGTTCTGGGGGAACTTCTTACCTGGGACTACTTTGAAGGCTATTTAAACCACGGCCGAACAGCAGCACATGCTTCGCGTTATTCTGCATCCAGCAGTGTAACACTCACCGTGCCTGCAGTCAGAATCCAGTTTTCTGCCACGCCTGCCTCGAATCCAGAGCTCTGAGAAAAAGAGGAAAGAAGAAGAAAGGTTCGAACACAGACTTTATTTGAATTCCTTACCTGATTCCAGATCCATCACATCTTGGAACGTGGAAAGGACACGCGTCGCATCGCCAGCTGCAGCACTGCGCCATACTCGCCAGTCCTCACAGCATTTTTCGATTCGGCGCTGCCTCCATCATTTTCCTCGCCAAACTCCAGCATCTAGGGGACAAAAGAAAGATAAGGTGAGCCGAGAGAGCCAACAAATACAATCTCTTTTTACCACCATAGACTTACCTGATTTACCACCGGAGGCATTATTCTTTAACATTCCGCAACTTCTTACGCCGCACCTGTAAGGAGAGAGAAAACAACAAGTTAAATACACGCATCTTTTACCAGACAGTGTTCGGTAATACAGACTCTTACCTGAACGCCATCAGCTGCCACAAGACAATCTTCTCTTGGACACAGCTGCAATACAAGAAGGGAATGGGACAAGAGTGAACATCGGACATATTGAACTCTTTGGACTTTATACTTACGGGTTCTCGCCAGGAACTATTCATCCGGAACTCTTCCAACACCTGCGAACCAGTGAAGTAACTGGTATCTACGTGCCCCTGCATTCCACGCAGGATGGAGAGCTCATCCTTCAAAAACATAAGGTGAGATTATTGAAAGGGAATATCGGAGGTGATTAGTGTGGAGAACAGTAGGGTGCCATTACAAGAATCCACGGGTGGCTAAATCCCTTTCTCCACTTGCAGAAGAATACTTCTACGGGTCAAGCAGATGAGATTAGGCGGGCCAGTCCAGTCTGTCATCTCTGCACTATGCTTCACGTTGGAGGAGACCGCAGCTGTCCGGGTCCGATCGACGCCCCTGTGGGAGCCAGGTGAGCGTAACACAATCTTAAAAACTGCTGCATTTGCTTTATCGTGTGCAGTTTTGGTGTTTTCATGATAGCCTCAGCTTTTTCAGCCGTAACCTTTTTCCGTCATGAGAGATTAACTGACCCATGTACAATACCTCTTCCTGGCAATATTTTAATTACTCCTTGTCTACTTTCTATCCTTTGTCTACTAAAATAGTCATTGGACGAATCGAATCTTGTCTACACTCATCTTCTGTCATGCTGCAAACTAAAATATCATCTACGTACTGCAGCACAACACTTGGCAAATCAGTATTGCCCAGGTCCATCTGCAGGACCCTATTAAAGATCGATAGAGACTCACAATACCGTTGAGGTAAACTAGTGCTTTTCAGCTTAATCTGGTGAAATGTAAATGACGTCAAATCTTGAGAATCCTTACGCAACGGGATTGAGAAAAACACATTTTTCACGTCCATCACCGTGAAATATCGTGCCTCCGTAGGAATACTACATAAAATCGTCACAGGATTTGGAACTAGAGGAAATTCTGCCTCTACAATCTAGTTAATTGGTCTCATGTCCTGAATTAAGCGCCATGCCCCCCCTTTGATTTTTTTCACAGGCTACACAGCAGTATTACACAGTGACTGACGTTACCAAGATGCCCTGTTCCATCATATCTGATAAAATCCTAAAAATACCCTAATCTGCCTCTCAAGACATTGGATACTGTCTTGCTCAAGGTAAAATTGCTCCTGGTTTCAGCTTAATCTTAACTTCTCCCACCCCCTTCAATAGGCCTACGTCATAAGGACATGTAGTCCATAAAGAGGTTGCCACTTTTTCCATGTCTTCATCAAAAAATGCAGGGCGCTGCCGCACTTTCACCATTTGCTGTGGGGTCTCCCTTCTCTCTATTCTGATAACAATATGTAATACTCATCCCTAATATTAATTCATTGTCTCACAGATCGTCCTTAAACATATCCTCGTCTGTGACGTCAGTCAATCTATACCCCTCCCCAATGACAATTACCGTTCTCCATGTCCTGCCCTCATCATCAAATCCTTCAGGCATGGCCAATTCCCCTCGCACTATGGCTGCCTGCAGCTGTAGGGGACACATCTGCCCCCCTCTTCGTCCATAGGTATCTGTGGCCCTAACAAAAATTCATCAGGTATCCTCATAATCTTACCGACCAGGCCGGGTAGACATTTTAACAAAATGTGCACCCCATAAAAGAAAACTTCTGGTTCTAATGGTATTCCTTGCAGAGCTATCTGCCCTCTAAAAGCTATGATAAGTTCACCCATTTTTAAATAATGTATCCCTGGCGCGGAACTCACTATGCCTTCATCAGTGAAAGAAAGTGTCATATTTAGCTTTGTCATTAAGTCTCGGCCCAGAATATTAACTGGTGTCTGCCTTGAATACAATAAAGGTACAGACATATCACACTCTTATACAGACTGGCAATTCATCAGAAAAAAGGAACCCTACTTGTAGCTCCAGAGAAGCCTTGTGCATTCATGGCATTTCCCGATAAACATTTTCCTTCTCGTATACATGAGCGAGTTGCCCCAGTATCTGCTAAAAAAGAAAAAGATTTGCCTCCTATGGTAACATCAACCCTTGGTTCCTCTTGAGGATTTGGTGTCACCAATAGTACTGAACACATCAAGTCACCCTTTGAGGTGTCCTATTGTGGATATATACTTATTCCTGTGCCTGTAAAAGGACTTTCTCCCATGATAGCGACACCCCCTACTCTAGGGGTCAATAACTGCCCTGTGTTTGCACTCTGCTCTATCTGCATGGGTGCATGCTGTGACTGCCCTTGCGGTGGATTCAATGGTGCTTGCTGTGGTTGCAAAGCCTGTTGCATTTAGGGTGCTTCTGCTTAATTCACTGTCTGATCTTGGACAAACACATCCCTATTTTGTAAGCTATATGCTAGGGGATAAGCTGTGCCCCCATTTGAGAAATGCCCATTCTGTACATACTCTTGGCTCCCACATGTTCGCGCAATGTGTCCTGTCATGTCACATGTCCAACATATAGGAGGGAGTCTTCTCAATTGCCCTCCTTGCATACTCTGGTTATCATTCTGTATATTTTGAAACCTGCATTGGTTATTTTGAAAGCCACCCTGATTATTCTGGAAACCACCTCTTCCTCTGAACGCTGTACCTCTGCCTCTCGGCACAAACCCATTCAGTCCTTTATCCAATTGGCGTTGATTACTCACCTATGGCATACCCATTGCTTGCAGCGTTCTTAGCCTTTCTATGCTTGTCAGTACCGCTCCTTCTATGGGGTACTTTGATAATTTCTACTGGACTAACTTAGTTTCCTCAAATTTCCTAGCATCCTCTGTCATCTTATTTTTCTCTTGCAGCAGTCGGCAAAGATGCGCAATAATCAACTGTGTTTCTGCCCATGGCTTCGCTTCCATTCCCACTAGCTTCTTGAGCTGTCTCTGTACCTGTTCGGGCAACTATTGACACAAAATGTGGTTAAAATACTGGCACTGGTTTCCCCCAAGGCTCAAAGCCCACCGTTCCTGAAAACTTTGAATGTAAGCAAGTGGATCCTCGTCATCTTTCATTTTACGTGCCATAATTGCACCCATATTGGACGTATCGGGATACTGTACCCTAAGCGCTTTCCAAACAGCTGCCTTGCAATTATTAAATGGTGCTCCATCATGTGCTGCATGTTGTGCTGTAAAACTTGAGTAACCTGCTCTCATCCAAATATCCTCAGCTCATTCCCCAAGAAAGGCTGCTAGCAGACCCTTAATGTCCCCCTATGGCTAATGTATTTCCTCCTGTCATCTTTTCTAGCTCCTAAATCAATTTTCCCGCACCTGCTGTTAAACTAGGGAGTTTGCATCTTAAATTATACTTGGCCATCTAAGGCCAAGGGATATACTGCGGTCTGGCCCCTCCTTTCTCCAATAAGTGGAATTGTGTGAACCCAAATCCTCAATCTGCTCCCATCGTCTGCCTACTCCTAGAGGGGGGACAATGGTTCCTGATTGCCTTCTACCCGGCAATGACCTCAACCTGCTCACATATGGTGTCGATTCCCCCCCTCTCACTATGCCATCGTCCTTTAGGTCGCTCTGGGTATGCCATAGGGTCTGGTGTCCTATCTTTAGCTTGGTCTAAATCTGACCATTTTACTTCCTTGTCCATCTGCAGACATCCTTCATGACTGCATGCACTTTCTCCCTCTTCCTCATGGAAGGTTTCTCTGTCTTCGTCTGACCTATCTAGTCCCCAACTAGTGTGGCTTTCATTTTTCTCATCTCTGTTTAAAGTCAGCCTGTCCAAAGACAAGGCTCTATACTCAATACTATAAAAATGGTTCCTTCTGTGCCTCGTGACTGGACACCTATGGATCGATCTTCTTTTCCCTTAACTCACGATTCACTTTTTGTCCTCATCTCCTGATGAGCTTTATCGATCCTATCTCTGATGCTTCCTATCTCGAAATTATCATCTAGATTTACCCTAGATCAGCGGTATTCAAACTGCGGGTCGCGACCATATATATATATATATATATATATATATATATATATATATATATATATATATATATATATATATATATAATTTTTTTTAAGATTGGTAGAAATGGGCAGAGGTGGCTCACATGGTCGGGCTGAAGCATGAAACTGCTCAGGCAACAATGAAAAAGTGGCCCGCAGTTATAAATGGATATTCACTCCTTTAGTCAGAGTGTTCCTCATTACAACTATGGCGGTACGGTAACAAAGGTGACGGTAAGATACGGGCACCGTTGCTACCGTACCGTCATAGTACGAGTTGTGCTTGCGGGCACCTGACAGGTCTGACCTGGCAGGCCGTGTGGCACCCACGAGCACAGCTCGTTGGATGCACCGGCACTGTTATTAACAGTGCCGGTGCTTCCGAGCTCCCCATGCCCATTGCGCCCTATGGGGCTCAAATGGGAATGGGGATCTACCGGCACCCGCGAAAGGGCAATTATCAGGTCTGCCTACCTCAGCATGACCAGGTAATTGCCCATTCGTGGGTGCAGGACCCGTATGCAACTCCGGCGGCAGCCGTGCCAGTTTTACCGGCACAGCTGCCGCCAGGGTTGTAATGAGGCCCACTGTTTCAATAGTACCCAAGGGGGTGCTTTGTGTTAAAATGTAAGTAAATGGTGATTTATTCAGCAACAATGGTCAAAATTACTAACTGCATAGTTAAGTAACTCATCAAACTGGTCCACATTGGCCAAAATGGTGGCCCATTTTGACTGACCCACATCAGCATTTTACGTTTTTGGTACAGGCATTGCCTTATAGGCCAGTCCGAGCCTGGCGGCTCATCCATAATGGCGAGGGGGCGCCCCCCCAGTGGCCCCTCACCCATTATGGAGGAACTAAGGAGCCAGCCCAGTGAAACCGTGAGCACTCCCTCGGCTGCTTTTTCCGGCTGATGGAGTGCTCCTGGGCTGGCTGAGCTGTCAAAGGGAAACGCTGTTTCCCTTTGACAGTTCAGTTTAGTTCCCCCGCCGCACATGCTCACTGAGCGATGCAAGTGCTGCAGCGTTTTGATTCGCCAGCATTGCATAGCTCATTGGAAATGCTGGCTGGGGCACTGCATGTCTGTATGTCCGAGGGGGAGCTCCTGCGCCTACTCGCACATACGGACAGAGCAGCCTGGAGCAGGGCGTTTCAGCACCCACACGCAGGCCAATGCAGAAGGTACGATTATGTTCATTGTTTTTATTTAAACATGTGTATGGATGCGTGTATGCTTATGTTATGAGTGATTGCATGGTGATCGATGCTCGTGCGAATGATAGTGATGGCTGTATGAATGTGCAGAGCCTTGCATACACACATAATCATGTTGATTGTGTTAGGCCCAGTGGGGCCTAGGGGACAGGGATGGTATCTTTTTACTGGACATCTATCATAGATGTCCAGTTAAAAAATGCCTGCCCCCTAGGCCCCCCCAGCACCAATTGCAAACTGTATGGCTATGTCTGGGGGAAATTCTGCCGGGGTCGGCCGGGCCGTCCGCAGACCTCCGGGCAGGGAGGCCCCAACTCCTCCCGTATATCCCAAAAGAGATAGAGTATGAGACACACGCAAGAAGCAAGGTGACTCTGCTGTTTATTAGACAAAACGGCAGGGATGGGTCAAGGAGCGTACACGTCCGTCCTGACACACACACAATCGTGGGGCTCGCAGGCCCTTTTTACCTTAGTATGACGCGCTACTTGCGTCACCTTACAAAGTTTAACAAAAAACCTACTTCCACTCTGGATTGGTTACTCGAGTGGTAGGGTTAGTATAGCATACATATAGAGAACGGTGTTAGTGGTTGAGGGTTAGTCAGGTGATATACTTGGGCTGTCCCTTCAATTTGATACATGAAAATTGTTACATGAAGACCTCTGAGGATTGGTCAATGTTAATGGCGTCAGTGATAAGAGCCCCATGTTATGATTGGTCCGCTCGTGAGCCTCCCAATCTGGGACTATCGCTGTTCCCAGCTCGCGGTGCACCTGTAATTTGTAACAATGTTTTACTATGGGTAGGTGTAAACAATGTGAGGATTTATTCATATGTTGGGAGGTCGACTACTCCCACTGCTGCAGATGTCCAATGAGTCTTTTAATTGTATCTGCCTCTGTCTTGAAACGTGGGATTCAGGCGTCTCCTTCCTCCTGGGCTTGGCATTCTGTCAGGTTTGGCTTTGTCACGTGAGGTCGGACCGTGTTTGAGGCAGAATTCAGCACAATTAATATTGTTTTTCCCACTGTGTGCCTGGTTTATCTTGCAGGTGCGACCTTGGCGTTGGCTTGCGGCGTGCGCGATTGCAACATCGTGCCCTTGCCCGTGTGCTTTCGCCGGGCTCATTCTGCAGGGTCAGCAACCGAGCTCTTGCTCATTCAATGTTCATGGAAGCTTTTGCTTGCGGCCTACTTGGGCCTAGTGCATAGGTGGAACCGTTTGATGCAGAGCGCTTTAGGTTACGGTATCATATTGCCCTATCATCAGTATCGTGTCTCCGTTATATTCTTCATTATGGTACATGGTTCTTAGAAGAAGCGTGAGCAAGCCTTTTTAGATAAGTTCATGATGCGTCTTGCGTTTCTGCATTTTGAGAGCATATGTGGAAAATAATAAAGATGCACGTCCGTGAGTATGTCTGTCGCCTACGTCATAGCACTGAGTATATTCTTCGTGTGGATTGGTGTGGGAGTGTCCGGTGTGTATGTTTGCACAGGTGTGCTGACTGTTGGCTAGGTTGTCATGGCATCTCCAACGACGTGTTGATTTAGTGCTGGATGGTTCAGTAGAGTCCATCCATGCCAAAGGTGTCGGCATGTGCAGGGCAGGCTGGTGGGCACATCCGTATGTTCCTGTACCAGGGTATTTGGTCGTCTGGTAGATGGGCAAACTCCCCTCGTGGCGGGTGTCTGGGCCGTGATCCTCTAGGCCAAGCGCGAGAGGGGAAGGGCGGGAGCCTGTTCTTCCATTCTCCCACTTCAGTCCCCCCTCTGGTCGACTTGTCGACCACAAACATATCCTTTTCTTTATCTCCTCTTACTCTCCATATTTTAGTTATTCCTCCCAAATGTCCATAGTGGTTAACATGGTCTTCAAATGACCAATACATATATTCACAGGTTCCTCCAGGAGTGCAGTATACCCATTTCCCTATGTAGCTCTTTGGGTTTCTTGGGTTTTCGAGCTTTACAGATGGTGGGTCCAGGTGGTTGGTGATGATTTGTTTGCGCAACTTCTCTCTCTCTTTTATTATTGTGCCTGTGTGTTTGCCGTCATCTGTTGGCATCAAGAGGTGCATACCAACCATTTCGATCATCTCGTCTGTGGTGCGTGCCTTCCGGGCCTTCCAAAATCTTATTATGATCAGTGTAGCTCCAGCCAAAATAGTACATCCAACTATAATCTTCAGTCCATCTGACAGCCAAGATGGCATCCATGACCATAATATTGAAAACCAGCTCTCATCCTTTTTCACACCTTTACTTTCATCCATCATTTTTGAGTGCATCTGGGTCAATTGTAAAACTGCTTCTGTCAGTGTACCATTGTCAGCATCGTTGGCAGGGATGAATGTGCAGCATGATTGTCCTATCTTAGCGCAAACTCCTCCTTCGATTGCTGTGAGGACGTCCAGTACATATCTGTTCTGAAGCGCTACCATCCTCACAGCTCGCAGTTCCTCTTTTATTGCGTTGAATCCATTCACTGTAGAGTTAATTGTCATCATTAGTTCCCACCTAGTTATCTGGAGCCATTTTGCGTTTGCGTAAGCCTGTAGTCCCGGATGTATTATTGAGGAGAAGAACATTGCTGCTCTGCTGAATAGTCTGTGTTCTGGCGGAATTGAAGTGAGTGCTGTTTCCGACCTTCCCCACAGGTAATTTCCTGTCAGAGGTTCTCCTTGTCTTTTCTTCCTATTCAGGACGGTGTTGTTGCCGTTGTTCCTGCTCTCTTGCCCCTTCTGAAGCTGTGCAGATCTCTTCTTCCTCTGGTTTCCTTCATCCATTTTGGGGAAATTCGCCATATTCACATGTTTCTGGGGTACCACTAGTGATGGTACATTAACGTGTACTATTGTGCATACACCATTCCACAGAGGGGGCAGTGTGTGGTATGCCTTGTCTCCACAGGCCCAGTAATGGTCCATTACTACTGCTGTTCCTGCTCCCCCCTCAGGTAACTCCATCACGCTTTCACAGTTGGTGTTGTATCCTACGTCCACTTCTCCTTTATGTTGGTAGCATACCTTAGGCGCAGTTAGCGGCAGTATTGTTATTGGGTCTTCATCCTTTTCCATCCACGTGAGCATGGGTACGTACTTGACCCAAGTCATCCAACATCTATGGTTGTGTCCATCAATAGTTGAAATATTTTCTCTTGTTACCATGTTGCTGCCAACCACTCCTATGTCCCATTTGTTGTTCATGTACACCTTCCCTGTTATTATCACCACTGGTCTTTCCCAACATCCGTTTTTACCAGGGACTTCAGTGGCGTACCAATCACATGGTGGGTACTGCAGTGTTACTTTCTTTGTTTCTCCTTTTTCAGGACCACTTGTTATGTATTTGAATCCTTCAGCATGTAAACTGCTCTTGTGGTAACTCAAGTCTTGAGGAAGTTGTTTTCATATGGATATGTATCTCTTGTTTTCCACACCAGATGCACCACTGTCCCTTGAAATCTTCCTTTCGTCTGGAACAGTGCCAGGTATATTATACATCGTGCTATTTTTTCATCTATCTCCGTGGCAACAAATGTTCGAGAAGCGCTCATGGCGTATGGAATTAATGAGCAAATGTAGCAGCTGTCTTCTGTTGTCTGTTTACCTATGTGGGTCATGTGTTGGTACCATATGTTGTTTGAGATGTGTGCTGAATCTTGTATGTAGTTGTCAATACCTTTATTATCTGAGTATGTGCTGCGTTTAACTCTATTTTTCTTGTCTGGGATTTTACTAGTACCACCTGACGTAACACCTGTTGCAGCTGGGGGTGGGGGTGCATTAGGTTTGGGTACAGCAATAATATCAATAGCATAGCTGTACTGCCATACAGAGGCAGCCAAGAACCCGGTGATCATTAAAATCCCTATCAATTTTATTACAGATGCTAATTTCACCGGCATTTTGCTCTTACCTTGCTGCAGTCCGGCAGCTTATTCTTGCGACGTTACAGTTGCCCGCCTGAAAATTCTTAATATGCTTGTTATTGGTGTTAGTTGTCGTTTTTTTAAGCTCTCCCTATCAAGTAGTCATTCAGTGCCCAGGCGAAGAGCTGTTCCCACGCCAATCTAAGCGATCTATCTCTTAGGGCAGTCAAGTATGGTTGGAGGTGGGGCATTGAGTGTTCTATGGCCAAGAGGAATGCTGTGTAGTAGACACGTACCCTCCTTCTTTTCAGGTACGTTGGGCGTTTTATTTCATATACAAATTGGTGTGACAATTCTTCCAGGTAATTATCGTCTGAGGGTACCATCTACTCCTGGGCAGTGAATTGGTTAGTTATCTACTTTCTGAACAGTACAATAATACGCTGTACCTGCATGTGCGAGAGAAAAGAACGAGAACATTCAGGTGTTTACATGTGTAAATGTGCAAAACAATGTCCTTCAGTTCAGTTATTACTACAGTGGGTAGGGGGTCAGTGGGCAGAGGGTTTGGGGCTCAACTGGCGTAAGTCTCTTTACCCTTTGATCGTGTAACCATGGGGTGGGTGGTATGGGGATCACCCCTTTCTTTTCTAGTAGTTGTCTCTGGGGAATCTGGGGGGTGGCAGGGTATGGGGACACTTAGGCCGTTAGTTGCGGTAGAAGTCTCTTCCTCCGTTGGTGACACTGCTGTTGTTCTTTCAGTGGCCCTGTCGGTGGCGCTGGGGCGGGTCTGGAGTTTGTAGATCTTTACGTCATGTAGGTGGTTCCAGGCACGTTTGTCCTGTAGCTTTACTGCTCTCGTTGCTACCTCCTCTACCAGATGGGGGCCAGTGAAGCACAGTCTTTCCTTTTCCAATTCTTTATCCGCGTCTTCTTGTTGATCGCTGTTAGACCCGCCCCGCGTGCGCTCAAGCTGTTGAGACACAAACACTACACTAGTAATCAGAGAAGACACATATTGGTACATTTCATCACCAAGGACATTTGCAGTACTCTCGTGGTCAATAAATGCTCTTGATGTTGGCGTTAGGGGAAGGCGCATTTGACGTCCGGTAACCACCTCGTTAGGGGTGAGCTGGTGGTCGGAACCTGGTCTATTCCTTAGCTCAAATAGGGCTAATGGAAGGCAATACAACCAACTCTTCTTTGTTGTTTGCTGTATTTTTGCAATTGCCTCCTTTAATGGGCCATTCAGGCGTTCACATATACCTTTGGCCTGTGGGTGGTATGCACATGCAAATTTATGCTTGATGTTCAGTAAGGATGTAATGTGCTGGAACATTTCGTTTGCGAAATGTGGGCCATTGTCTGACCGCAGTACTTCGCACACTCCCCACCTGGGGAAGACCTCCCTCACTAGGAATTTAGCTGCTCTAAATGCATCTGGGTGTGAACAGGGCCCTGCTTCAATCCACCTCGAGAATGGGCATACTACTACAATCATATACCTATTTCCTTGACATACGTTTATCATATCAACATAGTCAATATGGAGATGTCGGAAGGGTCCCTCTGGCCGGGGTATAGTACCCCTTATCACCTTCAGTGTGTGACCGGCCGTAAACTGTTGACATGTGAGACAATTGCTGATGAAATTTGACACATGAGAATTTAACTCGGGGCAGAACCAGTCTTCCCTAATTCGTGCTGCAATTACTTCCTTGCCTGTGTGGGCTGGGTGGTGTAGTTGGCTCAGGGCGGTGTTCAATAGTGCCAGTGGTATTACAATCTTCCCAGTGTCACTCTGGCGCCATAGTGCATCGGTTGGTGACATTGTGCATCCTCTTTTTAGCCATATTTCCTTTTCGGCCATTGGTGCAGCCGCTTGTAGCTCCATAATCTGTGTGGCTGGGAGATGGGTGATGGGTGTACCCTTCTCATCAACATCTCCTTAGCCATTCCCCTCCCTCTCTCTGACTCTGACTCTGGGGGGGTTCCATATCTCACCAAAATATGCAGCATACTTCGCATGTGCGTCTGCTGCTGCATTCCCTTTTGAAATGTGGTCTTCACCATTGGTGTGTGCGGTGCATATGACCAAAGCTAATTCTTGGGGGTCATTTATTGCATCAATTAGTTCAGCCAATAGGAGGGCATGTTGCACTGGAGTGCCATCAGCTCTCCTAAACCCTCTTCTTCTCCATTTCGACAGCCCTGAGTGGACAGTGGACGTAACATATCCGCTGTCGGAATATATGGTCACTCGTTTGTCAAAGCTTTCCTTCAACGCCAAAATAAGTGCAATTAATTCTGCTGCTTGAGCGGAGTAATGCTGTGGTAATTGTACACATTTCATTGCCACACACACCGCTACCTCCATAATTTTTACCACTGCTGCCCCAGTCCTCCTTTTACCATCCCTTTGGTCGATAGTTGATGACCCATCAATGAACAGGAGCTCACCTCCCTCTAGTGCGTTTTCTTCAATCTTTCTAGTACATGAGTACATTTCAGTTATTTGCGTACAATCGTGGGCATAATCTCCTTCCTCAAGTACTTCTGCTAGGAACCTTGCAGGGTTGACCGTGCTACATCTAACAATTGATAGTTCAGCTCTGGATAAGATGATCTTATAACCTGATGCCCTTTGCGTGGTTAGGGTGGACTTAGGTTTATTCAATATTGCAAATAGTGCATGTTCCACAAACAGTGTAGTTGGGCACCCCATGGTTATTGCTGATGCTTTTTCTACCGCAAAAGCAGCTGCGGCGAGACCTTGTTCGCAAGGGAAATGACCTAACATCACAGGATCCAAGTGGCCACTGTAAAATGCTACTGGTTTGTGGCCCATGCTTGTTTTTTGAGCCAACACTGCTTTCATTACTGCTGAGTCGCAATGTGAAAATATAAAGAATTGTCGCTCATAGTCTGGGGTTGCCAGTACCGGAGCAGTTGATATCGCATCTTTCAGTTCATCAAAAGCCTCTTTCATTTCCATTGTCCACCCCAACTTTTTCTCCCCTTTATTAGCTTCCTTTAACCCCTCAAGCAGGGGTCCTATGTATGAGCTGTAATCAAATACCCATGCTCTACAGTAGTTGCACAGACCCAGGAACTGCTGCAGTTCCCTCACTGTTTGTGGGATTGGCGTTTTTGAAATGGCCTGTGCCCTTTGTGGTGCAATCTTTCTTCCATGTTGGGATATGAGCTGACCAATGTAAAGTACCTGTTCTTGACAGTACTGTAACTTTTCCATATCTACCTTGTAACCTTTTTCAGCCAATATTGTCAGCATCTTTAATGAGTCCTCTCTGCATGTTCTTTCGTTTGTACTGCAAATTATTATGTCGTCGACATACTGCAACACTGTGCTTTCCACTTCAATGTTACCCAAATCCATCTGTATTACTCTGTTGAATATTGAGGGTGATTCGCAGTACCCTTGTGGTAATCTGGTGTGTTTCCACTTTGTGTTTCTGTAAGTGAAGCTTGTCAGATCTTGTGAGTCTGGGTGCAATGGTATTGAGAAAAAAGCATTTTAAGGTCGATCACTGTAAATCGTGATGCTTCCGCTGGAATGCCACACAATATCGTGGCCGGGTTTGCGGCTATGGGGTATTCTGCTTCTACTATGTTGTTCAAGGGCCTGAGATCCTGTATGAAGCGCCAAGACCCCCCTCTAGCCTTGCGCACTGGGTATACAGCCGTGTTACATGGTGATTCTGAGGGGACCAATATGCCATTATCTATAAGGGCCGTTATGGTTTCATATATGCCCTCATCTGCCTCTTTTGATAGTGGGTACTGTTTCACTCTGGGGAGTATTGCACCTTTTTTCAATTTTATCCTTACCCCCCCTATACTTTTAATGCACCCCACGTCATAGTAGTCCATAATGATGTGGGTACTTTTGTCATATCCTCCTTAAAGAAGGGAACTGGGGTGGATGTGGGTGCCTCAAGTGCCATTGCCATTTTCTGTGCCACTTGTTTGTATGCCACTCTTAGCCATATTTCCACACTCATCATAAACACCATTTCACCTTCCTCCTTTTCTTCTGAGAACAGCTCCTCATCTGACACCTGGGTGAGCCTACATCCTTCTGCTAGTGCTATCACTGCCCTCCATGCTCTTCCTTCTCTGTCTTGGGCATGTACAGCAATGTAATCAGCTGTTGCTATAATGCTCTCAATGTCCACTGGAACCACCTTTCCTTGTAGTTCGTTGACTGGTGTTTCTGGTCTGAACAAATAGGCTGCTGGCCTCCTCCAGATCTTTCCCTCTATCCCTGGCATCCATGCAAATGCCATGTCTGTCCCGTACTGGAAGAGTTCGCCATCTACTGGCTCGGCCCTAATCACTGTCTGTCCGCAGTATGCTTGCATAATCTGTCGTGCTGTGAGCATGTTAATTCCTGGAGTGGAGCAAATTATGCCGTCCTCCGTAAAGGAGATCGTCATATTCAACCTGTTCATTATGTCTCTCCCCAGTATATTTACTGGTGAGGCACTATAATATAAAAGTGGGACTGACATGTCATAATCTCCTATAGATAAGGGAATGTTATCAGTAAAAGGAACCAACCCTCTAGCCACAGAGAATCCTTGGGTGTTCATGGCTTCGCCCGACATCTTAAATTTACCTTCCCTTATGCAAGACCAGGTTGCCCCGGTATCAACAAGGAATGATAATTTTTTGTCGCCTATCGTTACCTCTATCCGTGGTTCCTCCGCACTATTAGGTGTTACCGACAGGATGCGACACACCAAGGCCGTCTGTGGGCTGTCCTATTGAGGGTACAACGATTGACCATTTCCTGTGTAAGGGTTGTGTCCCAGGACCGTCACCCTACCCAGTTGTGTTTGTTGTGCTTGGGGTTGTTGTGTTATCGCTACCTGTTTTTGTGGCAGTGAATATGTCTGTGGCTGTTGTGTTATTGTTTGTTGCTGTTCATTTCCCTGTTGCAACGTCTGCTGTTGCTGTATGCCCTGCTGTTCCTGTGTGGGCCTTGGTTGTCCCTGTTCGCTCCATGATGGTGTACCTGGTCTTATTCTACACGTGCGTGACATGTGCCCTACTAATCCACAATTCCAACACACCGGTGGTTCCCTACTCTGCCATGTAAAGCTTCCTGTGTTGTCCTGGTATATTGGTTGCCCGGTGGGGTAGGAGTTTCTAAGTCCTCCCACCTGCTGTTGTGTTATATCCGTATCCTCTCCCCCTCATAATTCCTCCTCTTCCCCTGTTGTAATTATAATACCCAGCTCCTGGCATTGAGTATCCTCCTCCCATGTTGGTCGTGTATGGTTGGAGTGGCGGCACCTGTTGTGTTATTGTCTGTGAGGGTAGTATTTGGGAGGGATCTTGTGCAGCCAATATTTGTGTAGGGCTTTGGGTCATTATTGTAGGTGCAGTTATTAGTGCCCCTTCCATTGTGTATTTAGTAAGTTTTTTCTGTACTAGCTTAGCCTCTTCCGTTTTCCTGTCTTCTTCCTTTTGTTTCATTTTTCCTTGCCATGCCCTACAATGATGCACTATTGTCAGTTGTATTTCTGGCCATGCTTTTGCCTCCATTCCCACTACTTTCTTCAGTTGTTTCTGAACTCCTTCTGGGAGCCCTCGTACTAGTATATGATAAAATATTGCTGGTGTTTTGTCCCATTGTTCTCTAGTTTCCATGCGCCACTTCTCTTGGATTTCCTGGTTATAATCAATAGGATCTTCGTTCTCACGCATCTTGCGTGAGGTAATTGCTCCTATGTCTGATGTATCTGGGTACTGTACCCTCAATGCCTGCCATAGTGCATGTCTGCAGTTTGCGAATGGTGCCCCATCATGCGATGTGTTTGCTATTGTTACCCCAGGGAATCCCGCTCTCTTCCAAATGTCATCCGCTGCATCCCCTAATATCGATATTAGAAGGCCCTTTACATCTCCCACTGCCAGTTTCTGTCCTGTGGTGTGTTTTTCCATTTCATATATCCATTTACCCGCCCCTCCACTTAATGATTGGAGCCTGCACTTTATATTCTCTTTGTCTGTATGCTTCCAAGGGACGTACTGTGGTCTAACTCCTCCCCTCTCCAGAAGTGGCATTAAGTTGTGTCTCATTTTACCCCTTGGGTTCCATAAAGTCGAGTCCTCACACCCCTCCTCTACTTCCCTCTCTTCTACATCATCAATTTCGTCCGTATTTCCCCTGCTCGTAACTCTTTCTTCTTCATCCTTTCCCCTTCTTCCATCATTTCTTGTATTTAATGTGGGCGTGTGTATTCGTCCTTCCTGCCTGCGTCTAGGGAGGTCTCTAAGCCGACATGCATAGGGTGTCAGTTCGTTTGTGAAGGGCGCAAGTTTTATTGTACGTAATGAGCGGGAGGTGTTGGGCATGTGGGGTGGGATGGGAGAGGATGTGATGGTGACGGTGTGGTTTCATGTGTCTGTCTTGCCACTATTCCTTGCTCTTCCTCCTCACTTCTCTCCAGTTCATCCTTTCTCCTACAGATCCATGGTGAGTCTGTATTGGTCCGGGTGGTGTATAGTTTATCTAGACTTTCCCTTTCACTGTTTCCTCCTTCCTTCTCCATTCCTTCTTCTTCCTCACTACAAAAGTCATTCACAAACGGCAGCCCCCACTCTGTCTTTTTCCCCTTGATTGTTACTGTTTTTAAGTCTATTAGGTCCGGTTCTCCCTTTTCTCCTTTATCAACCGCTCCCCTTTGCGCTGATGTTGTTGCTACTTCTGTGTCTCTATATACATCCCCCCCTTACTTCACTCTCCCTTCTCCTATCTTCTCTTTCCCCTTCATTTCTCTCCTCCATCTCTCTACCAATTTCCTCCCTTTTCCTTTTTAATTCCTCCATTACTTCACTACTCATCTTTTCCAATATCCTTTCATCCTCTTTCTTCCTTTACCCTCTCACCCTCTCCCTTTCTAATATACTCTCTATCACCCTCCCTTCTTCGTATTTCCTAGTTGTTTCTGATAGTAATCTCTTCTTCCACATTGCCATTTCTTTTTCTTTCTCTTCTTCTTCCCTTTTCCTCTCTCGTAGCACTGCTCTTGATACCCTTTCCGCTGCTGCTTTTACCCTGTCAGCTTCTTTCCTTTGCTCCTCAGTTCTTTCCCTTATTTTTTCCAATTTGTTCTTACCTTCTTTCCTTTCCCTCGCTCTCTCTTTCCTCCCTCTCGAGCTGTTTGATCAGTTCATTCTGCTCATCCCTTAACTCTGCTAGTCGTTCCTCCAAAATCTCTTCCTTTTGACGTAACAGCTCTTCCTCTGTCATTCCACTCTCCCTAGTATTATCCTCGTCTATTTTCCTTACTACCTCCTTCTCTTCTCCTGTTAATGAACCTCGTAATTTTAATAATATCTGCGCGGCTACCCACTCCTCATGTCCTATTTCCACAGTTTGTTCTTCTCCAGTTCTCTCCTCCCCTGCTGTCATCTTCCTATGAGCCACATATGGTGGCGGGCTGTATGCCGGGTTCGAGTACCCCTCAGCCGCCCTTAACTGTCCTCTTTCTATTTCTCCTAATTCTCTTAAAGGGTACAACCCCCCTCCCTCTGTTTTCACTACCTTTGCTAGGGGTATATCGTTGCTCTGTTCCTTTTTTATTTCATTTACTTTTGAGTTATTATTCTTTTCTCCTCCCTCTTGTCCATTCCCCGTGTTCTTTGGGTCTTCACTCCCCTTTTTCCCATTCTCTCTTTCCTCCTTAATCTCTTTTTCTTCCGGTATTTCCCCCACAGTGAACATTCCATTTGGTCCTGGTCGGGACCCCTGGAACATCCTCCATAAGTTAAACACCTCCACGTGGTTTGTCAACTTCTTCCCTTTGTATGTATTATGCAAATGGTTTAATAGTGAATGTTGGGTATATGGATCGAAGCTACCATTAGGCGGCCATGGTGTTATCATTTTGTTGTCCGTCCCCTGTGTCCATTCTATGCTATACTTGATCAGTTTCTCCCTATGGGGTGACAGTGTTGTACATATGTGTTGTAGTGGGGTAGTGAGGGTGTTCCCCCACCCTCCCGATCCTGTCCCGTGTGACATAGTAGCGCTCCACTTTTTACCCTTCCCTTTTTGGTAGCGGTTATCTCACTAGCAGTTTACAATATACAGCCTTATATCGTTACCTGGCCCCGTAAGTTTGGGGACTTGCGATAGTCCGCTAAGGAAAATTATTAAAATATAGTATTTACATTTGTATATTTTCTTCTGTCTTTCTTCCTTTACACGACACCCTTACGGCCCCCTGCGGCCGAGGCGCACGTAGCCCCCTGCGGCTGCGTACCCCTTGTGACGTTCTTATACAGTCGTCCTATTTTTCACTTGCTCCTCCTCCTTCTCCTACACTTGCCGTGGCCGGCGTTCTCCATGCGCCACTACGTCCCCCGTTTCGCCTTTCCTCGATCAATTCATTACCGTTTATCTCCGTTTCCACTCCCTTACCACAGTTCTCTTCCCCACCACTCTCAGAAAGAAAGATGCCTTGTGCTCGGGATATCCTATGAAAGCCCTACTGGTGACGTCACCAATCTCTTCGAGCTACTGGTAAGTTCTTCATATATTCTTTAAGTTCAAAATACACTTGCAATCTACCCCCGTTAACCTCACAGCTGTCTTCCTGTCAGTCCTGGAACAAGGTAATCAATAATATAATCGGACTGCGCACGCTGCGTCGTCTCGCGTGTGATACGCCCCTCGGCAGGAGGGCTTAACCAGCCAATTATCTTCCGTATTGGGCAACTAACTAGCTACCGCCTACAGGGAAACGTCATCTACCTATCGAGCTTCTTGCTCGAACAATAGGCATCCTCATCTACTCATTGATCAATAAATGCCAAATCGTAGGAAAGCACACACACACCCTTACACGTAGTCGCGACCTAGGCCAATCAGTGTCTTAGAGCGGCCGCACGTGATGTTTTCGTGCTCCACCCCCCTCTCTCGCGCATCGTAGCCGACTGCTCTCGCACTCGTTCGGTTACCATTCATTTCATTGCCAACACTAAATTGTCAAACCTTTGCCGCGCACCTGTGCAACACCTCTCACCTCCCGTATTTAATTCCTCTCCCCTCCCTCACAATTTCACATTGCTTGTTGTGCGTGGCATGCTCACCAAGTTCTCTTGATGCAGAGCCGCTCGACTGCGTGCACCCCTCCAAGCGGCTCGCCACCTCCCCTCGTCTGGACCACGTCTGGACACTCGCCAACCGCGGGCGGGATACTTCTCAACCGGCTCCCGAAGGCCAATATCCGGATTGCGCTGTCCGGTCTTCTCGCAGTTCCGCGATTGTCCTGTAGTCCTCAGAAGGGGGCAACGGCAGAGGGGGCCGCGCTGCCGGGCCTCCTCGCAACGTGATTACCTGGAAAAAGTAAAAATAAAAAAGCAGATCTTAAACAGATCTCAGCAGTGCCTCCAACTTGTCGGGGGGAAATTCTGCCGGGGTCGGCCGGGCCGTCCGCAGACCTCCGGGCAGGGAGGCCCCAACTCCTCCCGTATATCCCAAAAGAGATAGAGTATGAGACACACGCAAGAAGCAAGGTGACTCTGCTGTTTATTAGACAAAACGGCAGGGATGGGTCAAGGAGCGTACGTCCTGACACACACACAATCTTGGGGCTCGCAGGCCCTTTTTACCTTAGTATGACACGCTACTTGCGTCACCTTACAAAGTTTAACAAAAAACCTACTTCCACTCTGGATTGGTTACTCGAGTGGTAGGGTTAGTATAGCATACATATAGAGAACGGTGTTTGTGGTTGAGGGTTAGTCAGGTGATATACTTGGGCTGTCCCTTCAATTTGATACATGAAAATTGTTACATGAAGACCTCTGAGGATTGGTCAATGTTAATGGCGTCAGTGATAAGAGCCCCATGTTATGATTGGTCCGCTCGCGAGCCTCCCAATCTGGGACTATCGCTGTTCCCAGCTCGCGGTGCACCTGTAATTTGCAACAATGTTTTACTATGGGTAGGTGTAAACAATGTGAGGATTTATTCATATGTTGGGAGGTCGACTACTCCCACTGCTGCAGATGTCCAATGAGTCTTTTAATTGTATCTGCCTGTGTCTTGAAACGTGGGATTCAGGCGTCTCCTTCCTCCTGGGCTTGGCATTCTGTCAGGTTTGGCTTTGTCACGTGAGGTGGGACCGTGTTTGAGGCAGAATTGCGCACAATTAATATTGTTTTTCCCACTGTGTGCCTGGTTTATCTTGCAGGTGCGACCTTGGCGTTGGCTTGCGGCGTGCAAGATTGCAACATCTTGCCCTTGGCGGTGTGCTTTCGCCGGGCTCATTCTGCAGGGTCAGCACCCAAGCTCTTGCTCATTCAATGTTCATGGAAGCTTTTGCTTGCGGCCTACTTGGGCCTAGTGCATAGGTGAAACCGTTTGATGCAGAGCGCTTTAGGTTACGGTATCATATTGCCCTATCATCAGTATCGTGTCTCCGTTATATTCTTCATTATGGTACATGGTTCTTAGAAGAAGCGTGAGCAAGCCTTTTTAGATAAGTTCATGATGCGTCTTGCGTTTCTGCATTTTGAGAGCCTATGTGGAAAATAATAAAGATGCACGTCCGTGAGTATGTCTGTCACCTACGTCATAGCACTGAGTATATTCTTCGTGTGGATTGGTGTGGGAGTGTCCGGTGTGCATGTTTGCACAGGTGTGCTGACCGTTGGCTAGGTCGTCATGGCATCTCTAACGACGTGTTGATTTAGTGCTGGATGGTTCAGTCGAGTCCATCCATGCCACAGGTGTCGGCATGTGCAGGGCAGGCTGGTGGACACATCCGTATGTTCCTGTACCAGGGTATTTGGTCGTCTGGTAGATGGGCAAACTCCTCTCGTGGCGGGTGTCTGGGCTGTGATCCTCTAGGCCAAGCGCGAGAGGGGAAGGGCGGGAGCCTGTTCTTCCATTCTCCCACTTCAGCTATTTACCCATTTTTTTGTTAAAAGTATGCTCTACAATGCAACATTTCAACCCATTATTTAAAAATAAAATCACAGGGGGAAATCCCCCCCGAACTCCCTTTTTTGGTTCGGGCTCCCTCACTATGCTCGGTCGCTATGGCATTTTTGGGGGAAATAGTTATGCCCCTCCACGTAAAAAAAATCACCAGCCGCCACTGGCCCTCAGTGTTGCGAACGGGATGGGGGGAACCCAGGGACTATGGTGGGAGCACAATGGGTGGGAACCATGGGATAGTGGTGGGAGCAGAGTGGGGATAGCCCAGGGTGTGATGGGGTGGGGAGAGAACAGCGAGTGGGTAGGAGTGGGATGAGGGAGCCAAGCGTCTGTGATGGGAGCAGGTGACAGTGCGCAATACATACTGTCCATTTGGCATTTCTGGGGGGTCCCGACCTGCCCACATTTTTCTCAGGGGGGCCCCGGCCAAAGAAGTTTGAAGACCACTGCCCTAGATGGTCCTGGCATTGCTCCTTGTTACGGGCGGAACTCCTCTGTCGCCCCATGATACTACTGGTCTCGGTTCCATCAGCTTTCTCAATGCAATCAATGTTGCGTGCCCTTTGTCTCCTTTTTCCTTCCATTTCTTTGTCTAATTCCCTTTACTTCTTCGCTTCTCATCTAACCCTGTTATCCTCCTGTCTTTCGTTTGCTCTGCACACTTTTGTCTTTGTATTCTTTTGTCTCATAATTTCTGTTCTTCCTCTTCTCTTTTCTAGACTCTCGTTCTTCAATTGCTCTGTCTGTTGTCATACTTTCTCTGCTCTTCTGCCCTTTCTTCCTTTGAGTTCTTCCTCCTGATACATTTGCTCTCACTTGTCTATGCTTCCTTTATGTTCCTCCTCTTTCAATCGTTTCTCTCGTTCCCTGTCTTTTCTATCTTGTTTGTCTTGATCTTCCTCAATGCTCTTCCCATCAAGTTTGAGCAATATCTGTCCACCAATCCATTTGTTCTGTACGAGCGTAACTTCGTCAGCTTTACCCCTTTCTCCTTTCCATCTCTTAATCTCCCGTTCTAGATCTACACATGCATTAGGTTGTTCACTTTTCTCCTCTTTAACTTGTGGGACCTTGTATGCAGCATGCTAGTATGTGGTCATCTGCTGCAAAACTGCTTTTGACAGTGATTCCCCCCACCCCCGTGGCCATAGCATGAACATTTTATCTGTGGTACCCTTAACCCATCCCGCACTAATACGGTTTAAGCTTAGGTGCGTGTTTTGGTATTTGCTTACACAAATGCATCAGTGGAGTAACATACCCAATTTTGACAAGTCACAGTTGACTGTCAATACTTACTGTTGCTTTACACAAAATAAGTTTCAGAAAAACAATAAATATGAGCGTGCACCAATAGTCACCGCTCAAAGCCTCTAGTTCACAATTTTACTCCAATCTACTTCTTTTGGTCGGCGCTGACAATGACTTATACAAATAAATAACTTTTCTGTCTCTACTCAACACAACCTATCCTTGTCGCTCTTCAACACTTCACTTTCTCTAATACATAGACAAACTAGTCGACTTCAACATATACTTCCTCAGCGTTCTTAACTGATATTACTTGACCATAACTACTCTGATAGGAGTTTGAATCATCTCTGTTAGGGAGAATTCTCTTATAAGGCTAATTTCCCAAACCTAGTGAGTCCCCCAGCAGCTTTGCTGGATTTTTGGGGTTTGTTTTTTTATCCTGCTAAGAGTGACACTCTCTTTCTCCCACTCTTGATTTGAGGTATGTCTTTGACTTAGTATGTACTTATGGGCTATGAGGTTCTTAACTCCATAGGGTATCATCTGTTTTGGTAGATGTTACACAGCACCCTCAGTGCAGTAACACAGGGGTGTCATAGTGACCCCCAAACATAGACTCCATACTCTGGGACTGACTACTGTCTCCCAGGGCATGTAAAGTCACCATTGGCTTTATTAGTCCAAAATTGTGAACACAACCAGTACAAACCATCCTATTGTGGAAGTACTGGAAGGGGTTAATTAGATTACCCCAGGGTCTGTTTCCAAGGGGGCACTGTCCAGTCCCCCCTTGTCGAGTTTCTGGCTGGTGGCAGTGGTTGCCACGTGAAATATTCCCCAGAATATTTCCTATGGGATTTTCCCATTCATTTTAAACGCACCACTTTTTTGGTGCTTTGTAAAGATACTGCTGGTTTATTTAATTAATATAAAATCACTGGTTGGGTCTTTTGCCAGAACTCTTTTGTTCCAAAGAGGTCAGGCCCTTTGTTCCACTTTTTGGCAGGCTTCTCCACAGAAGCCCTCCAACTGGTGCCACTCTGTCTGGGATACACCGGATGTGTGGGTGGGGGAATTGGCACCCTGGACTGCGTTGCCTTAGCAACCCAAGTCACACTCTGTCTTGATTGGCCTAGTGGTGAGCCGCCCACCACTACCACCACTTAGCATGTATGAGTGACAGCTAGGCTGTTGAATGGGGGTTTTTCTGCATAAAAGCAGGGCTTTTGGGACTGGAACTTCAGAAGTCGCCACAGGACCTAAGAAATCCAAAGAGGGGAGAAGCTGAGCCATCTGCAACGACGACACCACCGGTGGAGCCCTGCTGCAACGATCTCATCACTTCCCCGACGACAAGAGAAGATCTTCTGCTGCAAGAGTCTTCTCCCTCTGAGCTTGTGGGGACAACCAGTTCGACATTCGCCTTCCAGGACGTCCCTTGGTCGAATCGCCAGTGCCAAGTACCCCGGCGGCCGGATAGCCAAGCTTCAGTCCACTGTGACCGCGAATAAAAGGAGCGCACCTTTTAACCGAACGAACTCCGCGGCTGGTTACATCCCTGGGCAGTGCAACGACTCCAAGTTTCCTCCTCGACGAAATCTTCTCTTCCCCTGGTCGAAACCACTAACTGCACCCGCTGCCAGGAACAACTGCCACCGCTGGAACTTCCTCACTTTTAAAGGTACTGTGTTCCGCCTGGCCTCCATTTCTTCGGATCGCTAAAGGTGACCCTTAAATCCTTGGTTTTCCAACTAGGTTGGCCCCCCAGACCTTCTAACTTTCTTTCGCACCAAACCAACCTGAACATTTTTGCAAAGACTTGAGTGCATTTTTAAATTGTGTGATCTTGGGCACATTTCGCCTTGCTCCATTTAAAGTGGCCCTGGCCTATGAACTTTGGCTCTGCAGTAGACTCTGCCTTCACAAACTTGCTGTGGTTTTAGAAAAGTGTTGAACTGTTTATTTTCATGACCGGTCTTTTTCTCTCCCTTTAACTTAATCTTTAACTTAATTATTGGAGTGCCATCTGGGTTAAGCGCTCACATCTGTTTTTACAAATAGTGGTGTTTTGACTTGGACTTGTCTAAATAATTATTAAGGGAGGTGTGTATACTTTTGCTGATTGTGTTTGAACTTGCTTTGCTTTATAGTGCTTAGTGTATTTCCTAAAGTGTGTTTTAAATAAATAATTATATACTTTTGATACCAAGCTCTGGTCAGTGTTTGCTCCAATGTGTTTTTGACCCTATTGTGTATCCTCTGTATACTGCCCTACTCTTCTTGAGAGAAGTCTGACTGCTCAGCCACAGCTACTGTGTAAATCTGGGCGGTACAGACTGCTACCAATTGGGTTTATTGCTTACTCCTAAGTGTTAATCTTTTTGCAGTGTTCCCCAAGGGAACTGCACAGGATTCTGCCTAACAGTCTCCTCTCACACATCTTTTCTGTGCACAGCTTAGTTTTACCCAAGACGACTCCTTCTAGATTCTCCTTGAGCGTAGGACAATGGGCTTATCTAGACGCTCCTCGTCATTGATGCTCCTCGTCATAAATGTACTCAATCAACCCCCTGCTACTCTTTACTATTACCACAATCCCCTGTCCCCACTTTATTTGCCACTCTCAATCCACTCACCGTTCGCATTTCGTCTCTTGACACTTGGATCGTCTCCTCCTCCAACCAGCCACTTTCGCCTTCGGTCCGCTCAGCGCCTGTGGAAACCAGGAGGGATTTCGTGAAAGACAGGCCCATCCCCCCTGTATCTTCTTTACTTGCAGGTTTTCTATATTGGCCGCTCTCCACAGGAAACCTCACGTTCTTCCACCTATATGGTGGAGACCGCCCGCTATTCCGCAATCTTTAAGAGCTTACTGGTCGATGGGTCTCGATTACCATCATCTCTCTGCTACCAAGTGAACCCGTGGACCGGGTCCTTTAAGACAAGGTAACAGTGTCTGAGATAGATGGGGATACAGATCTTACTCGTACATCAATAATCAGACTGACTCAGGAAGTTTGTCAACAAAAGTCAAAGCTGTTTTAATAACAAGTCTTTAAAACAGGGAGGGATAAGCAAGTGTTGTGAGCCAAGGGATTCCTCAATTTTTTTAAGGGGGCTGTGGTATGTGGGGAGAGATACAGCAGAAAAAAACGTACATATACCACTAGCTACCCACCTCTAACACACCGAAAGGTGGCTACTTGTCAGAAATTTACCTCATAGTAGGAATTTCATAGGATTATATCTCCCACCATAGACAAAGAAATGTGTTTAGCATATTTTAATTATTATATCAAACAACATGGTAAAACAACATAAAAAACCTATTTCCGTTCATTATTTGTAGAAACACAAATGAGTGGAAGAAGCAGATACCAAAACATTTGCAATGTACAATTTGCGTGATGTTAGTAATGGTGTATTTTGATCGCATTTTCAATTATACAACAACATGGTATAATAGCGTCAACATTTGAATGTGTTTCTAGGGAGAAGGACAACACTGTTGCAGTTTAAAGCTCGTCAGTAAAGTCCAACGCCCCGTCTACAGGACACGATAGGTTAAAAAAACACGTTACACTGGCAACATGGCGCCTATGTGTCAGTGTAGTGACCTAAAAAGATAAATAAAAATTGTTTTACTCAAACATGATAAAAACGGTGATGGTGGTGTTTGTGTGCATACAAAACAAGTAGCCAGGTTGCTAACCTTAAAAGTGATTTCTTTTGGTGTGATGGGCAAAGCGATTGCATGAATCAATCTAATTGAGGCGGCAGACCAGTCCGTCTTAAGAATTCAAGCTGTAAATCAATACGTAAATTTATTTAGATTTTTGTTGAAACAAGTAACATATTGAACCAACAATAGTTACATTTTGATATATGAATCAATCATATTTACCACTTTATGTGTAAGGCAGGGATTATTGTTTCAAGTCCTGCAGAGAAATTTCAGTAGTCTACCGAGTTTCTATGGTATTCCGGATACTACATGTCCCATAATGCATCATGGAATCTAAAAGAAATGCGAAAAGCCTTTCAATTTCACAGGTTTCACCTGATTTGCGTTTCTTTCAAGCATTTAAGTGGCAGGGGGTAACACTTACTTGGCCATAATGATCCCCAAGGCTGTCTTGCATTGTTATATATTGGGTTAGATATTTTAAACCGCTCGCATGTCAGTGAATGGCTCTGTGTGGGAGACAAAGGCACCAGAGAGTACAATAAGACTCTCTGTACGTTTTTGAACAACAATCAAGTGTGGAATGGATTTCAAAGCAGGCTTACCTGTCGTGTGTGCATTCGCCTTCACAGAATCGCTTTACCCCGTGGCTTTTTCCTTGGATGAATACTGGTGTAAGCCAAATGTCATTCGTTGACATCGAACGAGGACTGCCAAGTCCAGTCCATTCGTGTGTGTAATAGAGGAAGGACTTTCCTCAGTATTAGAAAGGGGTCGGCCATTTTTGAGTGTATATGGATCCTATGAAGGTATACTTAACACTGCAGTAAATAATGATCTGCTTGCTAGTTCTCAGTAAGGGGGTGTGTATAGTGTCGAATACATTTTTTCTTATAGAGCAAATTTGTGCACACAATGGTTATGCATTATATGACAATTTTAGACAAGGCATCACCCTCCAGCAGACATGATGGACATAAATGGCAATGAGATCATATTTCATTAACCCCCCACTGGTTGTCTGAGCTATTAGTGGATAAACAGACTCCACTCTACGGCAATATTTAGACCGGACTGGACTGTATTGAGATTATAAATCCATTTTTGCTCCATTTTTTTAAGGAACAGATCCCTATTCCCTCCCCGTGGGTGAGCTTTAGATGTCTCAATAACAAACCAAAATATATCTTCGCATGTGTGTTTCGCTTGTAAATAATGGGCCACCAATGGTTTATCCGGAGTACCATTCCGTATGGCTGAGCGATGTTCGCCAATTCGTAATTTCACTGACCTGATCTTTTTGCCTATATAGATTAACCCACAAGGGCATTTTATCCCATAGATCACCCATTTAGTCAGGCAATTTGAGAAGGATTAGGTGGGTAGCTAGTGGTATATGTACGTTTTTAAAACGGGGGGTACAACAGACATCAACAGATGCCGCACAGAATTATCTCGATGTATTTCATAAAAAACATTTATATAGCAGAATGTCATCATACGTGATATCGCACTACATGAGAAATAAGAAAAACCTACGGGAGATTGTGGTTGGTCAACGGGGAACATCTACATATACTTTCTATGGGATACAGGGACGTGATTGGGTCTCTAATATCAGGTGGACGATTAAGCCCATCCCAAGTGCAAGTCATCTTCTGTGTCAGTCTAAAACTTCACATACTATTGGCTTCTCAAACTATAGGGCTCCTTACTACGTGGCCCTCTATGATTGGTTGGCACACTTGTACCCTTCTGGAATATTCCACTTGCTAGCAGCATGCAAGCTGGTACCCCAGGTGCCAGTGGCTGGACTTGACCGTGTCTCCCCACCCAATTAGCCCAACATCTATCATCACTCCTGCGGTCTGCTATTCAATGAACTCCTTTGAACTCGGCCTTGCAGAGGCTCACTATGCCTGAGAATAAAAGGCAGCGTGGCATGGTCTAATCTTCTGGTCTTGGTGTAGCTCGCCCCAAAGTCTATTTTCATCTGACCATGTGACTGGGGACCACGGTTTTGAGCTCTTTTCCGTATTAAACACCATTAAATGAAGAAATCTTGGCACTCTCGGCGACTTCCGTTCCATCTCCAACAGGAGCTTAGCTTGCTTCTCACGTTATTGTATCTTCTTGAGTACATGGCAAGGCTCTCAGCGGCCCCAACTCTTGACACTGAGCCAGGCAAGCCTTTCTCAAAACTTCCTTCGCTGCCAGCTATCCTATTCAGCTGCACCACACTTCTATTCATGAGGTCCATGTTTGCTAAAATGCGTTGTGTAACATCCAGATTCTATACATTCCTATACATGTACATTGGCGCATTGCCGCAATCTATTCAATACTATTTCTTCGTGTGCCCTTTCTCAGAGGAGCAGATGCTTCTGATCACTGCAGGAGCAGTGACTCGATCCACAGCTGAGCTGGAGCTTCAGCCGTCCGGAAGGTAGGCCCCCTGGCTGCCCTGCCACCCACTGCTGAGAGCAGTTTTCTCTGACGCCGAATCTGACCCAAAAGCACATGTAAATTATGCTCATGTGCTGCCGCTTGTTTGTAATTGCTGCTTTTTGCCCCCTCTACATTTGAAAATCATTTTGTTGCCGAAAATCGCTGTGCCTCCATTGCCTACCATGAGGCTACTCCAATCTAAGATGGCTGCCGCCCCAGGCCACTGATGCAGCCTAGTTGCAACCATTACCAGGCCCTCCAGGTCGCCCTGATTGGCCTCTCACCCCTTAAGAGGACCAATCCCTCGCCGGTAGGCGAGCGCCGGCCCACCCACTAAGGAACCCAAAAAGGAACAAGCTCCTGTCCTGATCCTGTCCAGAGCCGACAGAGACCAGGGCCAGGAACTATGGCCGTGCGTCCCGCGCCCGCCTGGAACCATTACCTGGAATCCTCTTCCATGCCGGGTAAGAACACCTGCCTCTAATATCCTAAGTGACTTTATCTATACGACATACTGAGCCCCACACATTGGGCCCCTGTCGGAACTATACCACAAGTTTGTAATTGCTTGTAACATTACTGCTTTCCATACGCCCTGCAATGAACCACGCGGCTCGCCCTTATCCTCTCTGAATCCGCTGCCGCACATCTAACCACCCACACACCCTGATAATGTATTGCCATGACCTTTGCACAGCCATTGCGCATTTAGACAAATGCACCCACGGCATGTAATGTTTTTAGCATTTGCATTTAGCGTGTCTAGTAGGCATCTTGACATTCAAGCCCTCTGATTCTTGCCTCGCATTGAATACACTGGCATTTGAGCCCACCTGGCACTTAATGTTTTTAGCATTTGCATTGATCAAATTACATTAGTGTGCTCCAGTAGATACTCCCCTAAGAGCTCTCCGCCTCTGGCCACATGCCACGTTACTATTTATTTATGTCTATTGCCCATCCATAAGTATAAGTTGTGTTGCATATTCTGGCACCAATACTTCTGCCTTATTACGGCCGCACAGCGCTTTGAATCCGTGTTTACGCTGCCTGCCTATGACTTTGCATACTGATTTCTGCTGCATTGTAGTGCTTTGCACCTCACCTGTTACTGTGTGTTCATAGAATTGCATCTTGATCATTGCTGCCTTGCAGTGCTTTGTATCGCATTTGAGATTGTGTGCTCATAGAATTGCATCCTGATCTCTGCTGCCTCGCAGCGCATTGCAACTCAAGTAAGCAATATTCTGTACTGACTGTTATATTGACCAATATAAATGTATCTGCCATTCGTATCCCCTAGTACATATGGGTATGTAAAACTTTTCTCATTATATGCTGACTGTGTTATATTAGTTAGTGTACCATCTGATCTGTACATCCAGAGTACTAGCACACAATTCCTGCTTACAAGTACCATCATACCTCCATTATGTACTGTGCCCAACTACTCTCCCTCACTTACTGTACATCTACACCAGACGCTGGACATTCCAGTCTCACCTACATACTGTCCACTACACGGCCACCTTCACTCCCGACGTAGCTATCACCCACACCTTGTGGATTAACACTATGGTCTGTGCTAACCCTTATTAGGATGATCCTGTACTTTGGATACGCCACTTTGCTACCAGACCAACACCAAATCAACCCTGTACCATTACTACGAGAAACCTTAGACAGAACTCCAGAGCCACCCCATTAAAACGGTGCTCATACTCTAAGCTTTATAATAGTTCATCATCATCTCCCGACAATATCACAAGCAACTATGCTCAAATCATACCACGCTCCTACCACCCGAGCATTACATGCAGAAACCTCAAATTAGGAGCTCGACTGTGGACTAAACCTCCTCAGCCTCACCCCCACAAGAGAAATAAACACGTGCGTCAGTAAAACAATCCAGCCAACCAGGCTAATGAACCAGATATTAGCTTGGTCTCTAACACTGTGCCTGACCCTCCCCTACCAACGCAGAAAACCCTTGCAACAGACACTGTCATCAAAGCAGCCTTGGTGAATGCTAGGTCCCTCCCTGCTCACGCATTGGACATTGCTGATTTTATAACTTCTGAAAAGCATGACCTACTTGCGGTTACGGAAACTTGGCTAAACGCAGCAGCTGCCCCCTCCTTGGCCCTAGCCATACCTAATAACTATGCTATCATCAGATGTGATAGAAACACCAACCAGGTGAAGGGAGGCGGACTCGCCTTCATCTTCAAAAACACCTTCGACATTAGAGTCCTTCAGGACTTACAAATCCCCTCTGCTGAATCCCTGTCCATCAAACTACCACTATCACCTAACCATACAGCAACAGTGCACCTCATCTACCGACCACCAGGACCAATTTCCACATTCGCTGAGGACATTGTGTCCTGTGACCCTTATATCTACTAATGCCAAACCTAATTCACAAAGTATCTTACTTGGTGATTTTAACCTTGGACTTAATGACCCATTGAATACTAACGCCATTGACCTAGCCAACACTCTTTCAGACCTTGGTCAAACCCATATCATTCATGAGCTCACACTAAAGGAAGAGCATTGGACTGGCTCACCAACCTTAACTGCACTATTGATCTGCTATCTAACGAACCATGTACTTGGTCCGATCAGCACAAAATAACCTTTTCCATCAAAACCACCACACTATGTCCTGCACCAATCATTGCTCCAGCCAACTACACCAGGAACAAGAAAGACGTTACGCCAGATAAACTCCTTCCCCTAATACTCCCCCTCCTGAACAATACTCCCACTTCGCACCCCACAGTCCTAGTGAATATTTACTATCAGGCAATACTTAAAGCACTGAATACCATCGCCCCTCTAAAATTGCGGAAATCTAAACCTCAACGCCATCTGAATTCGTGGTTCACGCCGCACCTAAGGGAATTGCGCAAAACTAAGAGAACTGCAGAAGCACACTGGAAAAAGTGTCCTTCAGTAACTAATAAGAATGAGCTAACCCTAGCATCATCCAACTACAAAAAGGCCATTATACTTGCTAAAAAAGACACCTATAACAAAAGGATCTTGCAAGCGGAATCAAATACAAAAGAACTTTTTAAGATCCTAAAAGAACTGGCATCTCCTATCGTTCCTGTTGACAAATGTATCACAGATGCATTATGGTGTACTAACATCCAGAAGGCTCTCTTGGATAAAATAGCCCTGCTACAATCTAAAATTAACGCGAAAAAATGTTTGCTACTCTCTGACCCTGATTACAAACAATATCCTAGTAAGACCTCTACCTTTGAGCCCACATGCAAACCATTTAGTTTTCCCCTCTGTCAATTTGGGAAGTGGAGAATATCATTAGGAAACTCAAACCATCTAATTGCCAAGGTGACGCCTGCCCTGCTCCGATCATCAAAGCAGCTGCATATGACCTTGTGCCGTTTATCACTAACCTTATCAATGCCTGATAACTTAAAAGATGCTTGGGTCATTCCTCTAATCAAAAAAAACGACTCTTCACCCTGCCAACCTGTCTAACTATAGGCCTATTACAACGGTACCCTTTTAAATAAAAATATTGGATAAAGCAGCTTACCTGCAAATACAGGCTTACTTAGAATCCAACTGAGGCAATCCAGTTTGGGTCCAAGACACGGCACGTAAACTGCCTTGATAGATCTCACCACACAAATTCAAGTACTAAAAGACAATGGTAAACTAGCACTCCTCCTACTGCTTGATCTGTCAGCAGCTTTTGACTTGGTCAATCACCAAACGCTCTGCCACCATTTGAAATCTGCAGCTCATTACTCCGACTCTGCCACTTCTTGGATCTGCTCCTTCTTGGCTAACAGAACTATGAGGGTATGTCTCCTACCGACTCTGCTGAACCTTCCCCGGTACCCTGTGGGGTTCCGCAAGGCTCTTGTGTGTCCCCTACGCTTTACAATGTCTTTATGAAGCCCCTGTTTGACATCCTTCACTATCTGGGTGTTAAGTATACTAACTATGCTGACGATACCCAGATACTCATTCCCATCTCTGGAGACTACGCAACTGACAGCAAAACCCTCAACGAAATCTACTCAGTGATACAAGCATGGATGACGTAAAACGGTCTTTGTCTAAACGACGAAAAAACTGCGCTGCTAATCCTCGGTACACACGCTAAACTGAAGAAACTAAACACTGCCTTCAAATCATTTACTATAGATGGTAACTCCATCACCGTCTCCAACAACACTAAAACTCTTGGCATTTACCTTGACGCCACCTTATCCTTCTCCAAACAAACTAACGCGGTAGCAACATCATCCGCATATACATTTAAACTAATCACCGCCTGCAGGCCGTTCATTACAGCACTTAATTGCCTCACACTTGCCAGAACTCTAGTTCTGTCCAAAATTGATTACTGTAACGCCCTCTACCTAGGTACTAGCCACAAAAACATTAACAAATTACAAGTAATTCAGAATAATGCCATCAGGGCAGCCCTCAACATCCCGAAGACGTCGCATATTTCTGAGACTAGACGCAACCTGCGCTGGCTTCCGGTAGAGCACAGAATATCACTCAAAACTCTTGCTCTAACACACCAAGCCAGGGCCAATCTTGCTCCAGCCTACCTTACTAAACAACTCGCCTCACATACGTCCATAAGATCACTTAGAGCGGCCCAACTGCACACAATGACCATACCGAGATTCAAACTCCATAACTCGGGAGGTGCTAGCTTCCCTGTACTGGCTTCAATGTTATGGAACACACTCCCTGCTTCTCTCCGATCAGAACCCTCCTTCCATGTATTCAAGCGCAACACTAAACTCTGGCTTCAGGACATGGATACAATGAAAGTCTAACCTCCTTAGATAATTAGGTTTGTCTTCTGCCTTACTTTATTGTAGTACTTTTCCTACTTATTTATTTGCTTTACCATTACTGACTTGTTTGCTTTTCCATTATCTCCTTGTAAAGGGGGAGAGCTTGAGTCTCCTGCTTTGATCAACTGTATTGTATGTAACTGTAACGTTCTGTAACCTGTATGTAAGATGATGCGCCCGGTTGCCCATGGGTCTGGCTGCGCTTTAAAAATAAAACAAATACAAATACGTAGCCAGCCTTATGGTTACTTCATCGACTTGCATTACTGCGTCTGTACAATTGTAAAATTGTTTTGCATTTTCTTCAGTGCTTCTCTGCACGTGTAATATTTTTCGCTCCTGAAATGTTGCTCACTTCACTACTTTGTCATCAGCTTCTATAAGATCTATATTCTTACTTCATTTGCATCTCTTCTGGGTGCATCACCTCCACTTCACATGACGTCACCAGTCTTTTCTTTCATTCCTTTTCACACTTCTACCAAAATTTCAGATAGAAGATCGTCATTTCTCTGTGGATACATATAGGGTTTTCTCAATGCATACCTTGTTTCAAGGACCTTTTGCGATATAGGCACCATTATTGGCTTTGCACATGTCGCAATTTCCAGTTGCCAACATTTAGGCAGAATAGGGCTGGAACCTCTGGCAGAGGTATTTGGCTCCTCCTCTACATAATGCTGTGCTTTCCACCCCATATTGGACTGTTTTCCCTTTTAATGAAGGTTGCTGGATACTTTCATGCAACTGAAAAGATTTATTTTTGTCATTTATTGTGAACAGATACTCTTGTTGTAGATGGACTGCTAACATCGCACATTTCCTTGAACGTGTCCTTCAAATGATTTGCGCAGCAGGTAGGTCAAGTGTTTCTTTTAAATATGGTGTTTTTCTTTGTCTCCTTTTCTTTGGTATGATTTACCTACACTCGAATATGTCCCACTTTTTTACACCCTCATAAACTGGCACAAACCTTATTATTATCTTTGTGCTATTCTACAGGCCCCTTCGTGGGAATGCTTCCCATCTGTGAATGTGTTATTGTAAGTCATTTGTGATCAAAATTGACATCCAAGTTCAAATAAATACAAACAGTTTAATTTGTGATTTGGAGCAGTTGTATTCTACCAAATACTTCTCGTTGCCACACCACCATCTTTTTAGCACACCAGCAAGGTCAACGACATCCTGGTAGACCATGTGCTGCTCAGAAGCTTGCCTCGAGCCCCCACATTTCTGGATTTATGTACATGTACCCAGGCCTGAAATCTTTGTACATTTACAACCGAATAACTGATTAGCCATGTCAAGAGGAAGTGCCTTATACTCTCATCCATCTACTTCGCCTTTCCTTGTGGACACTCCCGCTCTTCAGTCAGATCCTTCCAAATGGCTAAAGCAATACACAATTCTGTGCTAGACCATGTCATTCGAAGCCTTTTTGTAGAGGTGCTCATGCAAAAGAACGTAGAAGATGCCTCCCTAAAATAGAGTTGCCTACTGCACCACCTTATGAGGCTCAAATTAACCCTTCTCCGGCTGAACGGATGTACGTGATTATTTTGAATATGAAAATTTCGAAGATGAAAAGGTCATATTCTAAATGTTTGTACTCGAAATAAGCACCCCACAGCTGAATCCACTTTGTAGACTCCGCTCCCCACTTACCTTTTGGCGGCACACTTCGCTGTGTGCCGCCGAGTCCCTGCAGCACCAGTTCCCTTCACTTCGGTGGATGGGAACCTGCGCTGCTGTGTCCTTCTTTTTTTTTTTTTTTCTTCTCGGTTCACCAAAACTTTGTTTTGGATGCGTGGGGCATCCCTGCCACCCATGATTACATTATAGCGAACAAGAGTGTGGGGGACACAACCGCTTCCCTTGTTCGCTATAATAAAAAGCGAAAAGTTAAAATATTCATTATTTTCGGCTGTATGTAATTTTGGTACCGTCGAAATGCGATCTTTTCAACCATTTGTTTTTTTATATACGTATTTTCGTGTGATACCCGGCTGAACCACCTCCAAATAAGTTTAGGGTGGCAGAAGGTACTACTGACACTGAAGAAGAGGGACAAGTGCCTTTGCCTACAAAAAAAACCTTCTACTAGGTTATCTTCAAAGCCATGCAAGCTTTCCAATTGCTTCCATCTGACAAGCCAGAGGCAGGGCTAAACTGCCATCTCGTCCAGATGGAGACTACAGTTATAGAGCAAGCTTTTTTGATCATGGTCTCAACCTCGTTCTGAGCCTTCATTCCCCAAGGCTCTTGATAGCACATACAATACACCCAAGGAGGATTATTTTGTTATGATGGGTACCTTGCTAGCCCATTCTACGTTATTTATGCAGTGGAATTGGATACAAAAGCTATATCCGTTTTGGACAATCATGACAAATCTGGGTAGGACCATTGTAGGACACTCCATCACTTCCAGGCTGGCATTAAGACAAATCGATGCCTCCAACCTTGTAGCTGGTTTTAACCTCATTGAATGCGAAAATTGGGATTGTTTTAATGAATTTCATCCTTCGGATGTGATTGATGAATATTCATTCTGGATTTCAAAAGGCAGAGAGGCAGCATTTTAGCAATTGCAAGTTATTAAGAACATCACATACACTGCAGCAAGAACTCTGGAATGTGTCTCCATCCCTGTCTTTGAAGTAGGTTTAAGAAAAGCAAACCACCGTGGAGAGACAGTGGGTATCATTAGGAAAAGGGAGCGAAATAAGGCTAAGGAGGTCAAGAAAGCTAATGTTAGAGAAGCAGAGGGGGGTGGTCAAGAGAGAACGGGGAGAATGGAAAAGAAAGCTATTAAATAAGAGGTTGGAAGTGGCTGAAAGGAAGGAAATGTGTAGGAATTGACTGTGTGGTGGAACCGCAAGGATGCCGGACAAGAGGAAGGTGGTTGGGAACATATGATGGGTGAAAACAAGCACTAAAGGAACCACAAGGAGGAAAGGAAGGTGGGAAGTCAAAAGTAGATGGGCAAGAAGGGAAGTCCTCAGTGTCTTAACCCTAAGCCTAGTCAGACAGTGGTCAAGAGTCTGGTAGCAGTGTATGACCTGCACCAGAATGTGGGTGAGCCAGGTATGTGCCACAGAGGGGGAGGTAGTGGGGGAAGCCTGTTAATTCTAGAAACCACCAACAGTTAAAGGATCTGAAGCTTGGCACGCTGTCAGGACGTGCAAAAGCAGGAGGGGAGTGCGGGGGGGGGGTCGCCAGGCAATCCCTAAGTACAGGCGGACCAATGTGGCATCCTGACAAGACCATCCAGGGCAAGAAAAATTCTACAAGGTGCAAAAAAAAAATGCAGTCCCTCAAACCCCCAGAAACGGAGTCACTGCTTTGCCACTGGGATGGTGGGATTGTTCAGTTAAAGGATGGATGGATGGACAGTGAGCCATGGCCCTGGAAAAATAAGCTTCTTGTTTGCCTTTGGTCCTGAATCCCACTCCATGGGTGCAGTCCTATCCAAATTCATGACTTTTCTGTTGTATCTAATACAGAAACTCAGCCAAGACCTTGGATTTTAGTTGCCTGTTGACCCTGCGGCTGTGACAATATCCATTCAGTTTCGTACATAGTTTGGTTGACCTCTTGCCAGCCTTTTAATTTATAGGAGCAGTGTTGCAGGTCTATTATCCCAGGGTTGCCCTTCCTGTGGGGCATTTACTGCAAATTCAATCTCTTCAATTTTACTTGCTGTTTCTTCCTAAAGAAAATAGTCATCCTAGTTATTTTGAGCCATTTGGGGGCGGGGGAAGGGGCAAGGGGAAGACAATTTAGCTTGGATATTTGTCAAGTATGCTTTAAGTTTGAAACAGTTGACCATCCCGTGGAGCAATGTGGGTAGTTGATTTTCACATTAAAAACAGTTTTCATTTTCTCATGATTTCTATTTAAACTTTTTCTGTGGTGTAGAATATAATTGCATTAGTGACTACTATTGTTTATATTGTATATCTGAAGATGTTTTAGTTTGGCGTGGCAAGGAGATCGCATCTGGCCGTGAGACCTTCCTGGGCCTCTGAACAGGTATTTGTCAATTTTGTTGCCCAAGCCTTGCTATTTGCCCCCTTCCCTAGAGTGCCTTTCTCCCTTCCTTGTTCCCCTTCCCCCCCGCCTCCCATCCCCCCCACCTCCCCTGATTGGGAGGTGGGGGGGATGGAATAGATAGAATTATGAAAGTTAGCCTGCATTGCACCTAGACAGATTTGGGAATATTAGCAAGTGCCACACTTTGATAGAATTGCAAATGTTAGCCTGTGTCACATCTAGACGGGATTGCTGGCAAATGCCAGACTTGATTAGAGTTGAGAAAGTTAACAAGCGACACACTTTGAACTGTTAATACTAGCATGTGCCACATTTAGATAGAATTGTGAATGTTAGCCTGTGCATATCCAGACAGATTTGTGAACAGTAGCATGTGCCACTTCTAGATAGAATGTTTTAATATTAGCAAGCAGCACACTTGGATAGAATTATGAAAGTTAGCCTGCGTTGCACCTAGACAGATTTGTGATTATTAGCAAGTGCCACATTTAGACAGAATTGTGAATGTTAGCCTGCGCCGCATCTAGACAGATTTGTGAATCTTAGCATGTGCCAAACCTAGATAGAATTTGAATGTTTGCAAGCAGCACACTTGGAGAGAATTATGAAAGTTAGCCTGCGTCGCACCTAGACAGATCTGTGATTATTAGCATGTGCCACATTTAGATAGAATTGTGAATGTTAGCCTGCTTCGCATCTGGATGGGAACGTTCGCAAGTGCCTCACTTAGAATTGTAAATGTTAGCCTGCGTCACGGTTGGATCGCATTGCGGGTGCTGGCAAGAGCCACACCTGGGTAGAATTGTGAGGGTTAGCAAGCGACACTTGGAACTCTGAATATTAGCATGTACCACATTGGATGTAGTTAAGAATGTTATCAAGTGCCACATTGGGATAGAACGGTGGATGCTGGCCTGCATCGCATATAGACGGATTTGTGAGTATTGCCACCAAACGCATTGTGATGCCTGGGCCTCTCTCCCACTCAGCAGGACTCTCAAGTCTGCATGTGGCCTCCCCCTCTGTCCATTGTATGTTGAGGCCCACCTATTGTGGGACCTGAAGCTTTCTCCCACTGGGCAGGACTCTCGTATCTGGGGATAGCCTCCATCTATACATGTTGTATGGTGAGACGTCATTTATTGTGAAGCCCGGACCTCTTCACGACTTTGCGAGGCACTCTGATTTAGGTGTGGCATACACATCTGTCCATTGTATGGTGAACTGTGGGACCAGGGCATTTCCCCACCATGCAGGGTTCTTGAAATCTAGGCATTTTGCCATACTGTGAAGATTAGCTGCGAAACATATAACCCACTAACCAAAAAGCTCAAACTTTTTGCATACTTAACCCACTCAAAAAACTCACACAACCACCTATCGCACAGCAAGCTGCATGCACTTCACCACACCGCAACAACACATAAGATTCACCAACAGCACACAAGGACTGACATCGATCCGATACTCGCACCAAAGCTCAGCGCACTGTGTATACCGAGCTGAAGCTGCCAACGGAACACCACTCCTCTCACTATCCTACTCCCTCTTTACCCTACTAACTCATCCCACCTTCTCGTTTGCAGATCCGCCAGAGCGCCTGGGGACCAACTCCATTGGTGACGGTGCGCGGTACAAATACTTTTAACATTTAACATGCATTGTTTGTAATAAGCATTCCATTACCAATTGTCTCTAAGCTTAACCATTGCATGTTCTGCTTGGTCGGTAAGTACAGTGTTGAGATATTAAATTAATAGTTGGGTGTCTTTTTAATGCCTCCTCACTTAAAACTTGTATTACTCTGCAGACATTTGCCTGAGTAGTTTCTGGATGGTCTGGAAGTAGTCTCTCCAGGCTTGAGACTTAGTTTTAATAATTTTATTGGAAATGGCCTTTGTTACAGTCATTTCAACTAATTACATTATTTCGTGGTAATTTACTTTGTGGAAATCTTAGAATTTTTGCTTCTATTTCTTTTTAATGGGGGGGTTATCCCCAACCCCCTTCTCCCTTCAATACCAGCACTACCCCAAACCCACCCCCTTTTACCTCTCAACATACAAATAAATGTATATTTTCAAAAGTAATTTCCATGCAGTAAATTACCATTAAGTAATTTACTGCATGAAAACAATGGGAGACCGTTATCACCAGAAGCCATCATCAAGCTGCAAGAGGAGGGAGTCCAGCTGGAATAGAGTAACCTTTCACAACATGGACTACAACTTCCAGCATCCCCCCAGTACCTCTCTCTCTCCTCGGCCCAGCAATGAAAATAACTCCAGTGTACACTGTGTGAGGAACTGCCAAGCGAAGCTCCAGAAAAAAAGAGCCTGTTTGTGGCAGTGGCTATTCTTCTGCATCAATACCAGATATACCCACATTTACAAGAAACATGTCAAAGTGAGCACCTGGTAGAAGGGAATAGTTTCTTACCTGTAACTCCATTTCTCCAGCATTGGTATCTTTCATGGATTCACATGCTTAGAATATTCCCCGTCGACAGACTGGGAACCCTCGGTACACTTATAAAGCCGTTTCCCATAGGAAAACTTCCGACACTTCTGTGTCCTATCTACGTCATTTTCGGGGCCGCTTACACATGCCCTGCTAGGACGTAGCGGTATAAATGCCCCGCCCCCGCGGCTCCCTTCAGATTTCAACCCCTCCAAAGCAGAATGGGGTGAAAACCTAGTTATACAAATACATTGCATTCCGGGGAGGCCGGCGGGTGCATGTGAATCCATGAGATACCAATGCTGGAGAAATGGAGTTACAGGTAAGAAACTATTCCCTTCTCCAGCATTGGATCTTTCATGGATTCACATGCTTAGAATAGAATGCACAGCAGTAATCCTGGAAAAAGGGGAGGTGTGAATGCAATCCAACAACCTCCTAATCATATATATATATATATCCATGCTTACATATAAGTGCAAACGTATAAATACACAAATGCACATATCAATATATATATATATATATATATATATATATATATATATATATATATATATATATATATATATATGCTAAAATAGGGTGGTTACAAGTGCTGGAGGGCAAGTTCTAGAGACGAATCTTGGGGCTATCACCGGGGATACCGATGGCACTGATTAGATTAGAACTGGGCCTTCCCTCCTTTAAGGCTATGGTTCTGAGGAAAAGAGCTGGCTTCCACCTTAAGATAAGTGACTCTACTAACCGCCTTCTATCTGTGATCCACCAGGAGGTGACCACAAAATATTCTACCTCACCCCTCAATAAAGACATGGTTAAATTTCTTATTGACATTGGTTGGATACACAGAGGGACTATGGTCACAAAGGAAACCTTACATGCATTAGGTAAAAAAATAGACAGATGGGATTGGCTAGAGAATTTCACTCATATAAGTAATGTCGAGACATCATTTTGTCAAATATCGTCTGTATAATTTCATGAAGCCTCAAGCTTACTTATCTCTCTGCCCCTCCAGGAAACTTAAACGCTTCATCATCCTGTTTAGACTAGAGCAATTACCTACCTTGTATAGCAGAGGGGCTTGGGAGAAAATCCCTGTGGACAAGCGTATATGTCATCTCTGCAAATCCCCAGATTGTCTTGAGACAGCTAGACATCTTCTCACGGGATGTCAGACACTGAGAGACACAATTCTTCACCATTTGGGCGACTTTGTACATGATTGTGCAACAATACGTGCTATGTCTTTCTGGATTTATTGCACCAATACCTGCAACATGCACTTATTCATTGCACTCTATAACATCTGGCAACAAGTGGAACTTGGCCTAAAGGGTGGGGTGGAATCATCCCAAGACTGAGGAGCACATGAAAACACACAGAGTTCCTCAATGGAGAGGAAAATTAGCTATTCACGCAGTCCATGCTATGGTTCTTTTCAGTTATAGTTTTCAATGTTGATATGCATATATGATTTTATTTATAGGTTTATGTATATTTTTGTATTGAGTATAATGTTTTGCATTTTGAAATCTGTAGAAATTGTATGTGTAAAGTTTGAATTTAATTTAATTCTAGATCACATTAAAGAATTTGATATATATATATATATATATATATATATATATATATATATATATATATATATATATACTAAAATAAGTACAGACCCTTCATGTAAAGGGTTTACCTTATTGAAACAGATGGCGCAAGACTGCTCTTCCCATTTGTACATCGTCCGCATGCTGCCGTTCGAGGCAGTAATGGCGGGTAAACGTGTGAGGCACTGACCATGCCGGCGCCTGGTAAATGTCTGCCAGCGGGATTCCTGCCCACAACGCCGTCGAAGACGAAGTTGACCTTGTGGAATGAGCTCTCGGACGCCCTTGTAGTGGTTTTCCTGCCTTGGAATGACAAAAGGCAATCGTCGACGAGACCCATCGAGCCAGTCCTTGCTTTGAAATTGCTTTTCCTCTCATCGACGGACCATATGCAATGAAGAGTTGCTGCGTAGATCTAAGTTCTTGAGTCCGATGAAGATAACATTTTAGAGCTCTCTTCACGTCCAAGGTATGGAGGGCTTTTTCCGCAGCCGATGAGGGGGTCGCGAAAAAGTAGGCAGGACAATGGACGAGGGTTTATGATAAGCAGTAGGAACCTTTGGGATGAAACGAGGATTAGTTGACAGCACCACTTTCTCTTTAAAGAACCTTCGGTACGGCGGGTCTACGACCAATACTTGTAATTCTGAGAGCCGCCTAGCTGATGTAACGGCTATTAGAAAAGCCAACTTCCATGATAAGAACTTCATCGACGAGGTGGCCATTGGTTCAAAGGGTGCTTTCATTAACCCAGCTAGCACCACATTAAGACTCCACGTTGGTGGAAAGCGTTTAATCGGCGGGAATGTTCGGAACAGACCCCTCATGAAGTGTTTCACCAGCCTGTCACTAAACAAGGAAGACGACTGCCTCTTCCTCGTGAACCTAGAGATGGCCGCCAGGTGTACTTTTATTGATGGAAAAAGACAATCCGCTCTTCACCAGGTGTAGTAGATACAGTAGAAGTTGCTCCGGAGTTACCCTTAGAGATTGCACTCCCAGCTGCCCTTGACACCACATACAAAACCTTCTCCACTTACATGCATACGACTTGTTGGTGGAAGGGGCCCGTGCTGCCTGCAGGATTCTCCGATAATCCGACGAAATGCTCAAGGCACCAAATTCCGAAAAGTCAGGAGCCAAGCTGTGAGATTGAGACTGTCGGGATTGTGATGCCACACTGTCCCTTCGTCCTGGGACAGGAGATTCGGGACCTTCAGAAACGTAATCGGTTGTTCTATTGACAGGTGAAGCAGGTCGGAAAACCACAGCTGCCTCAGCCAACACGGTGCCACTAGGATGACCCGGCACCTGTACCTGCGTATCCACTGCAGGGTTCTCTGTATAAGAGGGAAAGGGGGAAAGGCGTAGAGAAACTTTTCCATCCACGGGAAGGAGAACGCTTCCCCCAGAGAACCTTCCGTGGCCACCTGCTGGCGTACAGCTTGCACTTCTTGTTCCCCTTCGTTGCGAAGAGATCCAGCGGAGGCTGCCCCCATTTCTCGAAGACCTTCGACAACTGAACGCTGTATCTCCCATTCGTGTATTTGGTCCATTTTTCTGCTGAGTGAGTCCGCTTGCTCGTTCCTTACTCCAGGGAGATGATGAGCTACGATGGATATATTGTGTTTCAGAGCCCAATGACACACCTTCTGAGCCTCGATGGAAAGGGTTCTGGACCGCGTGCCCCCTTGTTTCCTTAAGTAAAACATTGCCGTCGTGTTGTCTGTCAATATTCTCACTATTGACTCTCTGATGTGCGGCAGGAAAGACTTCAAGGCCCAGCGTACTGCCCTCCGCTCCAGAACGTTGATGTGCAGGAGTGACTCCCTCCGGGACCATCAACCTTGCGTTTGTAGAGTGCCCATGTGTACTCCCGAGCCTGTCGGGGGACGGGTCCGTCATTATAGTTAGCCGAAACTCCGGCTCCTGTAGGGATACCCCTCTGGATAGGTTCTGAAAGCTCTGCCACCAGTGAAGAGCTAGCAGGAGTTTGTCGTCGTCGATGGTCAGCTTGTCCGACCAGAGCCCTTGGGCCTCATGAAGAGGCGGCAGTTGCCCACTAGAGGAATGCAGGATGCCATAGCACCCAGAATCGACACATTTTCTCACTGATAGTCTGGTATTGATCCTCAGCCGACTTGCCAATCGATTGAGTTTGGTGATTCTGTCGAGGGATGGCTTCACTAACCCTGACTGGGTCTCGAACTGTGCGCCCAGGAACACCAAGCTTCTCGACGGCGTCAACAAAGATTTCTCGAAGTTTACCGCAAACCCCAGCCGTTGTAAAAGTTGCATGGTGGCCTGCAAACTTGTGTGAGTACACATGATGGCCTTACCTTCTCAGCCAGGCTGCCACTGGGGCCAAACATTTCGTGAACGTTCTGGGAGAGGATTTCAGCCCAAAAGGAAGTACTGTGAACTGGTAGTGAGTCCGTCCTACCACAAACCTTAGGAACTTTCTGTGTCGACGACGCATTGGTATGTGGAAGTACGCGTCCTGCAGGTCCAGAGACGCCAGAAAATCCCCTTCTTGAACTGATCGGATCACTTTTGGAGCGTGAGCATCTTGAATTTTAGACTTTTCAACGTCTTGTTGAGATCGCGCAGGTCTACAATGGGACGCCATTTTCCGTTTGTATTGGGAATAAACCCCTTGACCCTTCTGCGATGACGGAACCAATTCTATAGCTCCTTTTTGTAGCATAAGTGCTACTTCCTTCTGCAACACGCTCAGATGGGGTTGAGCTACAAACGCCAGTGGAATGTGCAGAGGGTTGCTCTTGAATTGCAGGGAATGTCCGTACCTTACTGTGTCCAACACCCACTGATCCGTTGTTATTTGCTCCCATTCGTCGCAGTACGATACTCTGCCTCCCAGAAAGTTCCGATGCCCGTCATTGCTGGTCCTTGGTCTGCTTATCTCTCGTCGACGAGGAGTAGCCTGTTCTCTTCCTGGAGGTCTGGTAGTCCCGACGTCGTTTTGCCGCTTGAGAAGCCCGTCTGTATCCCTGGGAGGGGTACACCGGCCTACTGAAGGATCTGTCTCTCGATGCCGAGAATCTGGAGTTTCCCGATGCTCCCCTAAAGGGACGAAAAGACCTAAAACTTCGACCACTCTGAAGGGCACCCAAGGAATGCGCCGTGTCAGAGTCCTCCTTCATGCCCTTCAGGGCCTCACCCACCATCTCGCCGAACAGAAGATCTCCCTCAAAGGGCATATCCAGCACCTTGTATTGCACCTCTGGTCTAAAGTTGGTGCATTTAAGCCATGCTTGCCTTCGTAGAACCTCCCCGTTGTTCACTTGTTTAAACCCCGATTCTGCGAGGTCCATAGCGATGTTTATAGTATGATTGGAGGCCTCTTCACCTTCCCGGAGTCACATCGCCGCCTTCCTATGTTCTTCCGGAAGATGCTCCAGCATAGGTGCCAGCCGGTGCCACATCTGTCATATCTGGCTACTATAGCCAGAGAGTTGGCCGCTTCCACTGTGGTTGCTCCTACCGACAGCACTTTTTTGCCAAAGGCATCCTGTCTTCTGGCCTCATTTTCCAGGGGGGTCGTGCACTTGTGCTGGGCCCTCGCCTTTCTCGCCGCCGCTGACGCCACCGAGTCAGGGGCTGGTTGGGAGGACAGACACTTGGGGGGGTAGCTTCTGGGGCCTTAAATTTCTTCTCCCGGTGACCTTTTATTGCCGGTTCCGAGAAAGGGTGACGCATGGTCTGTAAACCCTCCTGCCACACATGATCCAGGATGGGTACCGAGAACACCGACCACCTTCTCTTTCCCATGTGGTCGAAAAGAAAACAGACCTTTCTCTCCTCTTCCTGGGCCAACCCGAATTCTGTACACGCTTTGGCCATTATCGTCCGGGGGAGACGACTGAGCCGGGCTTCTTGGGGTTTCTAACTCCGCCTCCCAGGTTGGATCCCTGGAGGGGGATAATGAGACATCCGATAGGGTCCTCCTGTCCGAGTCTGAATCTAGCAGTTCTCCCTCCTCGTGGCGTGCAGCTGAGAGGTCCTCACCCGCTGGTACTGTTGTGAGGATTGACGGAGTTGGCCGACGAGACGGGCCCGGTTCGTCGATGGTCGACCTGGCCGGAGTTGCTTGAGGTAGCCTCTCGTCCAATGACTTCAACAAAGTCTGTAACGTGGATAAAATTTCCAGCAATAAGATTGACTGCAGATTAAGAAGAGGGGTAGACCCCGGAATGCTGGCTCCCCCGGAGAGAGGCTTGCAAATTCCTCGTAACCCGAGGTCTGCAGGGCCAGCTACTCTCACACTCTCCTCATCTCCCGAGGACACTGACAAGGCCGCCTCTTGCTGCAGCAGGGTCTCTGGCAAAACCGGGTCGAATACTTCTAGTAGCAAGGCCTCTTGCGGAATCTCCGTCGACGAGGCTAAAGCCGGCCCCCATCGTCGCTGTCACCACCTGCGGTCCAAGAATAGTTGAGACCAATTGTGTCAATGGTAGGGAAGCGGTCGACGACTGCCCTGCCGCCGACGACGGTGGTGGTCGTGTAGGTCCCTGAGGCGTTCCCGCCTTTTCAGAACTTGACCTACGCTTCTCCACTTCTCGACTCGAGGTTGATCTATGGTGATTGCCCGAGGAGGATTTCGACCTTTCTTTTCTGTCTTTCTTCGCCGAAGATGAGGATGACGAGGCTTTCTTCGACGATGACTCCTTGGAATGGCTTCTTGATGACTTTCTCCGCCGGTCGTGATTTCTTCACTGGATGTCGAGCGGCGCGGGGCCCCTCAAGATTTTGACGCTGAGGCCACGCTGCGCGTGGAGCCTACCTCCGAAGGCGGGGATGCCCCCGCTCCATCGCTCAACCATGCCACTAGCCGCCGACTTCGATCTTTAAGAGTCTTTTGGGAGAAGCCTTTACATATGTTGCACTTGTCTGCCGAATGATGAGGGTGTAGACAATATATGCAATCCACATGCCCGTCCCCCTCATACACATTCTTCAACCCGCACGTAGCGCACGGGCGGAACAGCGCTTTCCCAGACATCAGGACAAAGCTCCAACAACACAACCTTGACAAAATAGTAGACTACGCGAGGTGATCCCACTACTTTGGAGACGGTTGAAATCTGAAGGGAGTCGTGGGGGCAGGGCATTTATACCGCTACGTCCTACTGGGGCATGCGTAAGCGGCCCCGAAAATGACGTAGATAGGACACAGAAGTGTCGGAAGTTTTCTCATGGGAAACGGCTTTATAAGTGTACCGAGGGTTCCCAGTCTGTCGACGGGGAATATTCTAAGCATGTGAATCCATGAAGGAGCCTGACTGTCTGTTCTTATTTTTGTTTACAGAGCCTGTTTGTGGCAGTGATGTGGCTATTCTTCTGCATCAATACCAGATATACCCACATTTACAAGAAACATGTCAAAGTGAGCACCTTGTAGAAGGAGCCTGACTGTCTCTTCTTATTTTTGTTTAGGAAGTATGGACTTTTATTGAAGCCCTCATGATTACATTTAGAACTTGTAAGATAAATTCTGGGGTCGGCAGAGCCGTACATAGGGTCCGCGGACCTCCAGCTCCCGTAAGGCCCTAACTCCTTCCCTTTCCCCAAAGAAGTCGAGGTCCACACAAGGAGCAAAGATTACTGCTGTTTTATTATGGCAAACAAGCAGGGATCATACACTTGGAGCAACCCAGCCCAGGCACATCTCGCCGATTTTGGCCTCGCAGGCCGCTTTTGTTCGCCCGTGATGTCACAATCGGCGTCACTCTGCAAGTTCCTGCCCCGAACCTACCACCACTCTGGGTTGGCTCCCTGAGGTGCAAGTCAAGTATAGTAACATATAAGGCCTCATTATAACCCAGGCGGTATGGGGTTAACGGCGCCGGTAAAGGTCCCGGCACCATCAACCCTGTACCGCCTGATTACGAGGTCCCCTCGCGGGACCCGCTCTGCACGTCTGTTTTGACCAGACGTGCAGAGCGGGTCCCACAAGGGGAGGAGGGAGCAAACAACGGGCCGCTCGTAATCGGCCCGTTGTTTGCTCCCTCTCCCATTCAGCCCTATGGGGGCTGAAATGGAAATGGGGAAGGTCCTGGCCCGGGTTCCTAGAAGGAGGAATTACCGGGCCCTGCGAACTCAGAATCGCCGGGTAATTCCTCATTCTGGGAACCCAGACCTGGACGCGATTTCGGCGGCAGCCTTGCCGCCAATGGCGGCATCGCTACCACCAAGATCGTAATGAGGCCCATAGTGTTTGATATTATTGGTGGCCACTGTGTCAGGTGGTGTACTTGGATCATCCCTAAAAATTGCTACTTGAAAAGTTGCATTAGAGAACTCGATGATTGGTCAGGCTGTGGGCCCCCAAGCCTGGGACTACCATTGTTCCCAGCCCGCAGGACACCGGCTCACGTACATTCTGTCGATAAGGTGTGGCTATGTGATGGTGTGTAACAATAGGATGTTTCCATTCCCAGCGCATACTGTAGTTGGATTGTTGCAATTTGTGACGAGCTCGGTCCCAGATGTGAGACGGCTGCGTCTTCCCAGCCTCCAGGTCTTGGCATCATGTCAGTTTGGCTGTGTCACGTGTGAGGCAACAGTCGGTGAGGTCGAATTGCCTCGATTTGATTTTTATTTTGCTTGGAATATTGTCTCCTGCAGCCGGTCTCACGCAGTGGGTGAGGAATGTCATTTGCAACATTGTGGCCTTGGCTGTTGCTGTCCCTGCCAGGGCTACTCTGCTTACACAGCATCTTGTGACTTTGGGTTTCTGCAAGACGATTGTGGCTTCCTGGATTTTCCTATGGCCTACTTTGGCTCCAACTATGTATTCAGCGTAATTGTCCATTGGTTGAGATATGTCATGGTTGGTCGGGTCCCTTGAGTGCTCCTGTTCTTCCACAGGGTTAATAGCGTGTAGCATCTGAAAGTATATCCACAAGTACTTATGGCATCTTGCGTTTCTGTGGTGCTGTAGCGAGCCTAAATTGCAAATTAATAAACTTGCAGACAGTATGTATATATCACTGTCCCCTAGCTCATAGAACTGTACGCGTGCGTTCTTCATGTAGATTGGTGTGTGTGTGTCCCGGATGTGCGGATTGCACGTGTGCTTCCTGTCTAACGCAGCTATGTCGTCATGACGTCACTAACGACTTGCAGCATGGCTTGTGGAGATAGTCAATTCGGGCCATATAATTATCCAGCTCGGTCTTGGTCATCTTCGCTTGCTTTGGGTAGAGTTTGCACTACCGCAGGGTTGTATGGTTGGGTGGCCGGGTAACGTTCGTGGTGCGTGCCTATGGTGAGAGCAGTGGTGATTGGGGCAAACTCATTTGGTTGGTGGTTATTCTGTCGGGGGTGCTTCTTCCGGTTGGGGGACCCATCGGGAGGGACATTCGGATTGTCCCTCTTCAGTCCCCCCTCTGTTCGACTTGTTGACCACAAAATTTGTCATCTCTCAGGCGCCACACATTTGTTATCCCAGATAGATGTCCGTAGTGATTTACATGATCTTCTAATGACCAATACATATACACTCATCCTCTTCCAGGCTTACAGTAAAGCCATTTTCCAACATACATTTTCGGATTCCTTGGATTTTCTAATTTCATTGATGGTGGATACATGTCTGATTCCTTTAGCTGTTGCCGTAGTGTCTCTCGTTCCATATGTATGACATCCGTCTGCTGGTCATCCTCTACAGACAGAAGTAAGTTCATTCCAATCATTTTGTCTGCTGTCATCTTGGATTTTGCCATGCACGCTTTTAAATAGTGAGGCCATCCCCAGGATCAGACCTCCTGCCAGTATTTTTAGGCCATCCGATAACCAGGACGGCATCCAGGACCAGAGGACCAGAGGTACAAAAACCAGCTTCCGTCCTTTTTTGTGCCTTTAGATTCTTCTTCCATTTTAGCATGCATTTTTGCTCATTTTGATACTGCTTCTGACAACGCCCCATTGTCTTCGTCGTTTGCCGGTGTGAACGTGCAACAAGAACTTCCAATCTTGGCCAGACTCCTCCTTCCATTGCTGTGATGAGGTCCAAGACGTATCTATTCTGTAAGGCCACCAATCGTATTGCTTGGAGCTCCTCCTTCATTGCATTGAATGCATTCACTGTTGAGTTTGTCATCATGAGTTCCCATTTGGTTATTCGAAGCCATTTGGCTTTGGCGTATGTTTGAAATCCTGGATGTATCAGTTCTGAGAAAAATATGGCAGTCCTGTTGAAAAACCTGTGCGATGGTGGTACTTCATTAAGGGCAGTTTCAGACTTTCCCCAGAAGTAGTTTCCTTGTCGTTTTTACTCTTCTTAGTCTTCCATTCTTGGCAGTGATGTTATAGGACGCTCTGCTGGTGATATTGATCTCTTCTTCCTGCTGTTGCCTTCATCCATCTTTCAGAAAATATATTTTAGTGTATTTCTTTGATACTACCAGTGAAGGTATGTTGACATGTTCTAGGGAGCATATTCCTCCCGTGGTCCATGAGAACCGCCGTACCTGTCCGCATCTCAGCAAGTTTCTCGGTTCTTTTGCACATCTCATTGTTCCCTACTTCAACTTCCCTGTCGTGTTGGTAGCACAAGGCTGGTGTTTTTAGGGTTATTATTGTTAGTGGGCCATCTTTTTTATCCAATCATGTCAGCAGACTTGCGCTTTTGGCCCATTCCTTAAGGCACTTGTCATTTTCTCTCTGAACTTTGTTCACAGTAGCTTTTGTCAAAGTCAATGGTTTGCTCCTCACAACTCCATGCATCCTTTGTGTATACTTTTCCATATTTCAATATTTGTGGTCGGTCCCAGCCGCCCGGTTCTTCGTCTGTCTCTTTTGCGTTCCACTTGCAGGTTAAGTAGTCCAACGTTACTACTTTTGTCTCGCCTTTTTCAGGCCTGTCAGTTATGTATCGTAGCGCTTCAGTATGTTGCCAGTAATTGTCGAACATAGGTAGTGTTTTTATGAAATTATCTTCGTACCGGTATGTTGCCTTGGCTTTCCAGCTAAGTGTTGCTGTTTTCCCTTGGAACCTTCCTCGTGTCTGGAACAGTGCGAGATACAGGAGGCACTGTGCTGTCGCGCTGGTACTTCTGTGGCTACAAATGTCCTGGAGGCACACATGGCATATGGGATCAATGAGCAGACATAGCAGCTGTCCCTTGTTGTGTCCTTACCTATTTTCGACACGGGTTTATACCACACATTGCCCGTACCACCTGACACAGTGCTCCTTGCTGCTTGGGTGGGGGGGGAAATATTAGTATTGGGAGTTGCAGAGACATGCAAAGCTGTGTACAGCTGCCAAAGGGCAGTAGCTAGCAACCCAGTAGACCGTATTAGCCATAGAGTTGTCGGAACAAATTTTATTACAGCCATAATTATATATTGCTTACACTGCCGTCCAGCCGTTGATGAGATGATAAAGTTGCCCGCCTGAAAATCACGATAAAAGGCGTTATTGGGTTAGTATTTGTAAGTACTTTGAGCCCCGTGTACTAGTTAATCATTTAATGCCCATGCAAACATTTCCTCCCAGATCTTGCGTACGGATCTATTTCTAAGTGTGGGCAGGATGTGGTGAAGGTTTGGGTATGTTTGAGCTATGTATTCTATAAATGCGTTGTAATATACTCGTGGTGGCCTCGGTATAGCATGGACATATTGATGAGACAGTACTTCAGGGTGCTCGATAGGGGGTAACATCTAAATCAACTACTTAAGCCTATTTCTAACATTCATTCATGTACATTTTTCAGACGCAGAAACCTGCATGTGCAAATCAAGAGAATGTTAAGACAGTGTTGGCATAGTGTAGTCCTACTGAGATTGTGCGTGCTGTATGGCCATATGTAAATTATGGCATTCTTCATCAGTTCAGTGAGCATTTCCTTTGCAGTTCTATATCTTTTGTTGGTGGTGTCTAGTTTATTAATTTATTTGTATCAATGTTGCCGTGTGGACATCAGGTTCTTGCGAGCGTCTAACCATTGGGTGATTGGTACACTCTCGCTCGCTCATGTTCAGGGAAGTATCAACTCCTGGAGTTGTTGATATTGGAGTCTTACAACTGTCTTGTGTGTCTGTCATTGCTGTAGCGTTGGCCCTGTCGATGGCGTGTTGGGGCGAGGCCGATGCTTTGTAGGGCGTGATATCGTGGAGATGGTACCAAACTGTACTATTCAAGATTGGCTGCCCTGTCCATAACCGCCTCAACTGTGTGAGGACCATTAAATCGGGGTGAATTCCACCTCCTCAAATAGTTCTTCAGGAGCACCTGGTCTCCCTTTTCAATAGGTAGTTCTTTTGTGGGTTCCTGAGTGTCGTTGATTTCTTGTATGTCGTTCTCCAACCTCACTTGTGTCCATCGAATCTGTTGAGGGATAAAAGAGGTGCTGGAAACAAGTGAATTGACATATTCATGTATTTCTGTACCAAATATTTCAGCAGTCCCCTCACAATCCCTGATCGCCCTTGTGGGTGGAGCTAACGGGAGTTGCATTTGTCATCCGGTCACCACCTTGTGGGGCGTGAGGTGGTGATCTGACCCGGCAAAGGGCAGGTAGTACAGCCAATTTTTCTTTGTGCTTTGTTGTGTTTTGGCTATGCTTTCCTTCAGAAGTCCATTGAGACATTCGCAGATACCATTTGCTTGCGGGTGATCTGCACATGAGAAATGTTATCTCTAGCAGTGTGGTTATGTGTTGGAATAATTCATTTGAAAAGTGAGGACCATTGTCAGACCGCAGGACCTTGCAGACGCTACACCTTGGGAATACCTCTCTAATCAGAAATGTGGCTGCCCTTAACACGTCAGCATGGGAGCATGGGCCAGCCTCTATCCACATTGAGAAAGGGCAGACCACCACGATCATGTAGCGGTAGCCTTGACATACGTTGATCATGTCAATGTAGTTGATGCGGAGGTGTGGAAATGGGCCTTTGGGCCGGGGTATTACTCCTCTTATCACTTTGTGTGTGGTGGGCAGTGAATTGTTGACATGTTAGGCAATTACTGATGAAGTTGGACACATGGACATTTAACTCAGGACACAACCATGATTCTCCAATGCATGTTGCAATCGCCTCTTTCCCAGTATCTGTAGTGTGGTGTAGTTGTGTTGAGGCTTTTTGCAATAGTGCAAGGGGCATAACTACTTTTCCAGTGTTTTGCCGCCACAAGGCATCAGTAGGGGACATCAAGCACCCTCTTTTTACCCAGAGTTCCTTTGCAGTCATTGGTGCTGCTGCCTCTAATTCCACGATTTGTGTTTCTGGTAGGTAGTAATAGCCTTCTTTCATTATCATTAGTCTCACACCTCCCCTCTCCTTTTGTTTTTCTTTGAGGTCCCACATTTCCCCAAAATAGGAGGCGTGTTTTGCATAAAAATCTGCCGCTTCATTCCCTTTTGATATTGGGTCTTCTCCATTAGTATGTGCTTGGCACTTTACTAATGCGAGTTCTATCGGGTATGTTAAAACCTCTATTAGTTCTCCCAACAGGAGGTCATGCTGTACAGGGGTCCCATCTGCTCTTCTGAACCCCCCTCCTAACCACTTTGCTAGGCCGGAGTGTACTATTGAAGTTACGTAGGCACTGTCCGAATATATACTAACCCTTTTCCCTTCGCTTTCTCTGAGGGTTAATAACAGTGCCACTAGTTCTGCTGCTTGTGCCGAATATTGAGGGAGTAATTTAACACATTTTGCTGCCTCGCTCGTCCAGTCCTCTTTCAATCTTACCACTGCTGCCCCCATTCTCCTCACCCCATCACCTTGATCTATTGTTGATAAACTGTCAAGGTAGAGCACCTCTCCCCCCTCAAGCGCATCTTCCTCTACTTTACCTGTCTCTCTGTAGTATTCAATAGCTTTTGTGCAATCATGGACATATTCTCCTTTTTCATATTCTTCTGCCAGGAAGCATGCTGGGTTCACAGTTTTGCACCTCACTATATTTAGTTCAGGTCGTGACAGTATAATTTCATATCCTGTGGTTCTCTGTGTTGTCAATGTACTTTTTGGCTTGTGCAGAATCACAAAGAGGGCATGTTCCACGTAAAGTGTGGTGGAGCATCCCATAGTTATTGATGATGCTTTTTCTACAGCGAAAGCTGCAGCAGCCAAATGTTGTTTGCAAGAGAAGTGCCCTGTCATTACTGGGTCTAGTTGTCCACTGTGGTATGCAATTGGTTTGTGACCCATGCTGGTGTTTTGTGTGAGTACTGCCTTCATGACAACCCATCAAAGTGTGAGAATATGAAGAACTCCTTTTTGTAATCTGGGCTACCCAGGACAGGGGCTATCGATATTGCCTCCTTTAGCTCTTGGAATGCATCTGTCATTTCATGTGCCCATCGCAGCTTTTCCCCCCCTTTGTGCTTCCTTGAGGGCTGTATGAGTATGTACTGTAGTCAAAGACCTATGCCCTACATTAATTGCATAGACTGAGGAACTGTTGTAATTCTAGTACTGTTATGTGCCTGCCTTTTTCAGACATCAGCTGACCAATGTACAGTACTTCCTTCTGGCAATATTGTAACTTTGCCTTGTCCACTTTGTACCCTTTCTCTGCTAACACAGTGAGCATTTGACGGAGTCCTTCCGGCACTCTGTTTCTGTTGTGCTGCAGATGACAATGTCATCCACATATTGTAAAATCATACTCTGTCTCAATGTTGCCTAGATCCGTCTGGATCACCCTATTGAAAATAGATGGTGACTCACAATACGCCTGGGGCAGTCTAGTATGTTTCCACTTTGTGTTGCGGTACATAAAGCTTGTTAGATCCTGTGACTCTGGGTGTAATGGTATCGAGAAGAAGGCATTTTTTAGGTCAATCACTGTAAAACAAGTAGCCTCAGCTGGAATGCTGCAAAGTTTTGTGGCCTGATTAGCCACTAATGGCTATTCTGCTTCTACAATGTGGTTGAGAGGTCGGAAATCGTGGATAAAACGCCACAAACCCCCATTTGTCTTGCGGATGGGGTATACATCAGTGTTGCAGGGGGATTCTGATGGCACTAGGATGCCTCTTTCTATGAGGACACTTATTGTCTCATAAATGCCCTCGTCTGCTTCATTTGATAGGGGGCATTGTCTTACTCTGGGCAGAATTGCTCCTTTTTCCAGTTTTATTTTCACTCCGCCTATGCTTTTGATACACCCTACATCATGTGGACTTGTGGTCCATAGTGAGTTGGTACTTTTGCCAAATCTTCCTCGGAGAAGGGAAGTGGTGGAGGGAGGGGCGCTTCCAGTGCCATTGCTATTTTCTGGACCACTTCTCTGTGTTTCAAGCGTAACCAAAAGTACACTAATTCCCAGCATCATCTCACTCTCACCCTTTTCTTGTGAGAAAAGTTCCTCATCTGACTCTTGTGTTAATCTACACCCTTCTGACAGTGCAGTGACCTCCCTCTATGCATTTCCTTCATCGTCTAGGGCGTGTATTGCAATCCAATCTTCCCTTGCTACAATTCCTTCTATATCTATGGATACAAATGTTCCTTCCTTCTCGTCCGTTGGTGTCTCTGGCCTAAAGAGGTAGTCACCTGGCCTTCTCCACACCTTCCCTGCAATCCCGGGCAGCCATGCTAGTGCCAGGTCTGTCCCATACTGGAATATTTCAGGGTCTACTGGCTCCCCCCTCTGTACACTTTTACTGCAATAAGCCTGAACTATTTGCCTGGCTGTGAGCATGTGGATGCCTGGTGTTCAGCATAATATGCCCTTGTCAGTAAAGGAGATGGTCATGTTTAGTCTGCTCATTATGTCGCATTCAAATATGTTTACAGGTGCTTGTTTGGAGTAAAGTAAGGGTAGAGATAAGTCGTGACCTCCTATTGATAAGGAGATGTTATCAGTAAAGGGAACCACTTCTCGAACCCCAGAAAATCCTTGAGTGATCATGGCATCACCTGACCATGTATATTTCCCCTCCCGTATGGATGACCTAGTGGCCCCCGTGTCAACCAGAAAGGAAAAGGTTTTCAGGCCCTCTCTCCTCTTCCATGTCTGCCACTTTGTCTGTGACATCGATATGGTGTGACCCGTGTGGGGCATCTCGTGTTCCTGTGTGCCCGCACCGCTGACATGAGTGCCCTCTATTGTGTGTTACTGCTGCCCCGTCTCTCCATCGCCCTGGGAGGTCCCGGAGCTTGTTGGTGTAGGGTGTGTGTGTGGGGCTGCTTCTACAGTTGTTCTTAGTCGTGTTGCTAATTTGGTGTTCCCCCTTTCATCTTGTGTCCTGCATTCCCATGACATTCCTGTTGTGCCTGTTCATGTAATATAAAGCTTGTTGAGCCCTTCTTTTTCTACACCATTGCTGTCTTCTTCCTCAATACAGAATCCATCTGAGAATGTTACTTTGCGTGGGAGCAGATAGCGCACCGATACAGTTTCAAGATCGATGTTTGTGAAGTCACCTGTGTTGTCTTCTTTCCTTCCCCCTTGCATGGGACATCTGACCCCTTCGTATGCACCTCAACTGGTCTTATGCTATTCCCTGTGTATACCTTTGGTGCCTGCCTGTTCTATTGCTCTTCCCATTCCGTCTTGCCCCTCCTGTTCCTATTCAGTTCTTCCATTATTTCTTCGCTTACTCTTTAGAGTGCTCTCTTGTCTTCGACCCTCTGATTTCCTGCTCCCCCTGCCCTTGCCAACCTTAACTCCTTCAATCTGCTTTCTTCGTACTTACGTGTTCTTTCTGAAAGTATCTTCCACCTCCAGAATGCCATTTCTCATTCCGCTTCATCTCTTTCCTCTTCTTCTATTGTATTTCCCCTCATCTCCGTACTCACCTTGCTTCTCCCTCCCGTCGTGTTCCTCGCTATTACTTCTTTGTTGCCTTTCCATCAGTTCCTCATTTTCCCACCTTTCCCGTTCCACCTTCTGCTTCATTTCCAGCTTCAACTGCTCAGCCTTTCCAGTTCCTTTAGCTCTAGCTGTTTTACTAGCACATTCCTTTTTTCCTTCAATTCCGCTATTTTCAATTCCAGCTTTGCTTCCTCTTCTTCCCGCAATTGTCCTTCCCTTATGTCATGTGTTGACTTCCCTCTACATCCCTGTCGCAGCTCCAACTCCCCTATGGCCTTAGTTGCCCCTTCGGCCTCCCCTGTAGTGGCCCCTTGTAACTTCAAGAGCACTTGTGGCGCTATCCATTCATCTGGGCCAGGACCCGCAATTTAGTTCTTCGCTTGCCGCAGCCCGCCTCCATCGAGGCCTGGGTTGCCTGCCTCTGCCCTCGTTTCGTCTTGCGTGCGTTGGGTGCGTGCGCCTCTGGGGCGTACAGGGGTGTTTGTATGTGGAGTTGGAGTAACCCTCTGCCGCGGTTAGCTCTCGAGGCTCCGTAGCCTCCCTTAGTTCTCTAATCGGGTATAAACCCTGCACCTCCCCCTCCTCCGCGTGGTCTGAGACAATGCTGGGGTACAGGAGATGGAGCATAAGAATCCCCTCCCCCTTTTTTTTAACCTCCTGTACACTCATCATTCCTGGGTAGTACCCCTGAAACATGCGCCAAAGCTTGAATATTTCCATACGGTTAGCTAACTTATTCCCCTTGTATGTCTTGTGTAGGTAGGTGAGTAGTGACTGCAGCATGTCCTTGGAGAAACTGCTATTAGGTGGCCATGGTACCGTTATCTTTCCATCTGTACCCTTAGTCCATTCCACACTGTATTTTACTTTTCTGTCTTTATAAATGGGCAGTGTTTTACAAATGTGCTGAATTGGGGTCATTAGTGTTCCGTGGCCGTTGTATGAGGTCCCTCCCCCACCCCTTGGTACATCATTTTTTGTTTGTAATTTTACCTGACCTTGAGTTGAGGATTTTGATGTTCTGCTATCAGTACAAGGGTAAAAATAAATGTTATTACACAGTTCAAGTTCCAGGTGTCGATACCTACGGCCTTCTACGGCCTCGCACTTTGCGCGGCATACTCTTGTACCGCCCTGCCTTCACTATGGCTGCCACTGTCCGGCACATCCCTTCGATGCCTACGGCCCCCTGCGGCCTCACACCTTGCACGGCGTACACTTGTACCGCCCCACCTTCACTAGGCCTGCCGCTGTCCAGCACATCCCTTCGATCATGCGCCGGTACTATCTGCGCATGACTGCCTCTTCACCTGTCCGGTAGTTTCAGCGCTGAGCTGCTAACCTCGTACCGTTAAGTGTCCTATGCATTGGCCTATGGGTGACGCCACCAAACTAAAACTTCACAAACAACCAATTTGTGCACGTATTATGTCTTCCCACTTCCCCGGATACTTCATCAACTGACTGATTTTGAAGTCAGCTCCCAACAACCAATCTCCGTTTGCGCAGTCTGGTTCTCTCACACTTACTGAGGGTCCTGCAGTCCTCTGAGGTCCGATGGCAGAGGGGGCAGCACCTGGCTGAGCTGACATCACAAACTATCTCGCTGGGGCCTCCAACTTGTTAGGGTAAATTCTGGGGTCTGCAGCGCCCTACCTAGAGTCCGCAGACCTCGAGCTATCGGAAGGCCCTAACTCCTTCCCTTGTCCCAAAGAAGTCGAGGTCCACACAAGGAGCAAAGGTTACTGCTGTTTTATTATGGCAAACAAGCAGGGATCACACACTTGGAGCAATCCAGTCCAGGCACATCTCGCCGATTTTGGGCTCGCAGGCAGCTTTTGTGCACCTGTGATGTCACAATCAGCGTCACTCAGCAAGTTCCTTCCCTGAACCTCCCGCCACTCTGGGTTGGCTCCCTGAGTGGTAAATCCAGTATAAGAACATATAGTGTGTGATTTTATTGGTGGCCACTGTGTCAGGTGGTGTACTTGGATCATCCCTAAAAATTGCTACTTGAAAAGTGTTACATTAGAGACCCCGATGATTGGCTGGGGAGTCCTGCCGCAAGCCCCCAGTATCCTCATTGTTCAGGCCGCGGGGCCCCCAAGCCTGGGACTACCGTTGTTCCCAGCCCGCAGGACACCTGCTCACGTACATTGTGTATCGATAAGGTGTGACCGTGTATAACAATAGGATGTTTCTGCTAATGCCATGAGGGCGTTCCATTGCCAGCGCATACTGTAGTTGGATTGTTGCAATTTGTGGCGAGCTCGGTCCCAGACGTGAGATGGCTGCGTCTTCCCAGCCTCCAGGTCTTGGCATCATGTCAGTTTGGCTGTGTCACGTGTAAGACGACCGATTTGTATTTTGCTTGGAAAATTCTCTCCTGCAGCCGGTCTCACCTTGGTGCGGTGGGTGAGGAATGTCATTTGCAACATCGTGGCCTTGGCTGTTGCCGTCCCTGCCAGGGCTACTTACACAGCATCTTGTGGTTTGGGGTTTCTGCGAGACGATTCTGGCTTTCTGGCTTTCTGGATTTCCCTAAGGCCTACTTTGGCTCCGACTATGTATTCAGCGTAATTGTCCATAGGTTGAGATATGTCATGGTCGGTCAGGTCACTTGAGTGCTCTTGTCCTTCCATAGGGTTAATAGCATGTGGCATGTGCAAGCATAACCACAAGTTCTTCTGGCATCTTGCGTTTCTGCAGTGCTGTAGCGAGCCTAAGTGTCAAAATAATAAACATGCAGACAATATGTATATGTCACTGTCCTCTAGCTCATAGAACTGTACGCGTGTGTTCTTCGTGTACATTGGTGTGTGTGTGTCCCGGATGTGCGGATTGCACAGGTGCTTCTTGTCTAACATGGCTATGTCGTCATGACGTCTCTAATGACTTGCAGCATGGCTTGTGGAGATGTCAGTCGATTTGGTCCATATAATCATCTCCAGCTCGGTCTTGGTTATCTTTGCTTGCTTTGGGTAGAGTTCGCACCACAGCAGGGTTGTATTGTCGGGTGGGCGGGTACCGTTTGTGGTGCCTATGGTGGGAGCGGTGGGGATCGGTGCAAACTCATATGGTCAGTGGTTATTCAGTCGGGGGTGCTTCTTCCGGTTGGGGGGCCCATCAGGAAGGAAGGGACATTCAGATTTTCCCTCTTCAAACTCGTGTCCATTCTTCTCTCTTCTTTCATCCAAGTCATTTAATGTTTAATCATCTATTGTTTTCAACTTGCTTGTAAAACAGCAACCGCCCCGTGTTTGATGAGAGGCCGTAAAAGGAAACAAACTATTGAATCAATCAATATTGGAAAGGAAAAGGTATGGGTGAATTGGAGGCCAAAATAGAAACTACTTCAGTGTCTATGCTCTCGTCTTTTGACCCACCACCCCAAAGACTTGTAAACAATCTCCCAAATAATCCTTTGGTTCAGTGGAAATCTATTTTCGTTACTTCTATTGCCCCAACTCCTTTCTCCCAATGCACCCAATATCCATTTAGGCTACACTGCTATAAGCAATTTGAGAACATGCCTTATTGTCCAAGAACATTCTCCTCAATCTAACACAATCAATGGATGAAAAGTGTCCAAAAGAGAGGCTAACTGTCCTGCCAGACAGAACAAGCCTTAATCTTGGCCTCAGTTGAAACCGGGCTTCACAACCTTACATCTCCTAGCTCCAGGAAGCTGGGAAGAAAGCAAACTTATCATATCGGTGAACCAGGACAACCGTTTTCCTTATGTTGTAAATTCTTGCCTTGCTGTTATGGCTTTGAACAGCCTCAGTTGGTGTTCCTTTTTTCCTTTCTATATGCAGTTTGCATGGATTAGTATGATGGTTCATTCCATATTAGAAACAAACAACCTTCTTGGCCTCAGGCAATCAGGCAGACCCAGGCACGGGACGGAGAGCGCCTTGATTGACCTGAAAACACAAATAGAACTAAAAGACAACGGTAAACTCGCCCTCCTTTTACTGCTTCACTTGTCGGCGGCATTTGACTTGGGTAAATCACCAAGTCCTATTTATTTATTTTAATTTTTGTAACGCGCCAACATGTCTGTGGGCCTCAGGGCGCACAAAGAACAAGAACAAAGCAAAGACAAACAAGAATAAGAGGCAGATGGAGAAGCGAGTCTGGAGATTATTCCAGGTTAAATAAATGAGTCTTTACGGCACGTTTGAACGCTGTATAGCTCTGGATCTGCCGTATACCAGCTGGAAGTGTGTTCCATAAAAGGGGACCCAGAGCATCCAATGTAGTACCTCCAAATTTGGCTGTCCTAAATTTAGGATAATTGAGAGTGACCGCAGAAGAAGAGCGAAGGTTCCTCACGTTAGGTTTGATGCCTATACGGGATGACAGATAGGTTGGGCCACTGAGACTGAGGCATTTATGGGTCATAGTAAGCATTTTATGCGTTATGCAGTGTTTGACGGGCAGCCAGTGGAGTTTTTTCCTAAAAGTAGAGATGTGTGTGCGACGTGACTGATTGAAAATATTACACACGGCATTGTTCTGTGCCACTTGTAAGGATTGGATGTTAGAGGCTGTGGTGCCCGCCAGGAGGCTGTTACAATAGTCCAATCTTGAATTTATCAATGCAGTGGACAATAGAACACAGTTCTCTTCTGATATGAATGGTCGAATATATCTAATTCTCTTGTTTATAGCACCACAACTAGATTTAATGCAAGAAATATGGGATTTCATGGAGAGTTCTTCATCAAGTACTACTCCTAAGGTTTTGACTTTCTTTTGAACTATGATGGTGTTATTGGCAATATGGAAAGAGGCGTAGTTAGGATCAAGTTTTGCCCGGATGTTTTTAGATGCCACAATAAGGAGTTCAATCTTTTTATCATTAAGAGCAAGAGAATTACAAGCCATCCAATCTTGTATGGCCTTATATATTTGGATAATGGTTTCCGAATCGCTGCTGTATGAGCCACTCAACTGAATAACAACCTGAGTGTCATCAGCGTAATTCGTATATTGCACTCCTAGTTTGTTCAACAGATCGAGAAGGGGCCGGATGTAAAGGTTGAAGAGCAGCGGCGACAGACAGGAGCCCTGAGGGACTCCACATGTCTGACAGATAGGAGAAGATTGTTTATCACCCACACAAACCCTTTCAATTCTGGGACCCAGAAAGGAAGTGATCCATTTGGATGCAATTGCAGAGCAATTGGTGACCTCTCCGAGCCTTGACACTAGTAAGCTCTGATCAACTAGGTCCAAGGCTGCAGAGAGGTCCAATAGCATGAGCAGAGCAGCTTGGTTTTTGTCAGCTATGCTAGCAAGTGTAGATTTGAGATCCAGCATAGCTGTCTCAGTTCCGTGACAAGCTCTATATTCCGACTGACGGGTACCCAAGATGTTGTATTTTTCAACATGGGCCTCTAGCTGTAAGTAGGCCAGTTTATCAAGTATCTTGAGAACATATGGCACGTTAGTTATGGGCCTGTAATTGTCACTGTTGGCTGGGTCAAGGCCTTCTTTTTTCAGTAGAGGAGTGATCCATGCTGACTTTAGCAGGTCCGGCACCAGACCCTCATCAATGGAAAGGTTAACCAGTTTGGTAATCCATGGGACCAGGGTCTCTAAGGACTCCTTAAGAATGCTGGTGGGGCAGTCATCTGCTGGACAAGATGTGGCTTTGAGGTCCTGAATGATTTTGAATACTTCATCTTCACTATAGTGCGTGAAAGAGAATGGAGGGATAGTATTTTCACAGGTGTTGGGTGAAGTGGTATCAGTAGTGGATTGTGTAATGGCTATGTTGCCAAGGGCTTTACTGATTTTTTCTTTGAGAATCAATCTTAAGTAGAAAGGCATCATGAATGCCCTGACACCACTTATCATCCTTGGTAATATTGTTTGTGGGAGGAGGCTGATTTAGGAATTCCGCTAAGATTTTAAATAGCTCCCCGGTGTTAGATTTAGCATTCACTATTCTTTCGTTATAGTGTGTGGCCTTTGCTTCTGTAATTAGCTTTTTATAGTTGAGGATGGATTTTTTTATATTTTGTCAGGGTATTATCGTGGGGGTCTTTCTTCCAGGCTCTTTCAAGAGCTCTTTTTTCTTGTCTGGCTGTGAGAATTTCATTATTGAACCAGGTGTTCTTTGTGGTTTCAGTCTTTGTCTTCACCTTCAGAGGGGCAAGGTCGTTAACTATGTAACCACCTAATCTCCGCAGCACACTTTTCAGACAAAGCCACCAAGTGGATCCAATCATTTTTAGAGAACAGATCTATGAGGGTCTTTTCTCCATCAGCCTCTGCCGATCCTGCACCAGTCATGTGCGGAGTCCCCGAAGGCTCATGCGTGTCGCCAAAACACTTTACAATGTGTTTATGAAGCCCCTCTTCGATGACCTTGATCTTTTGGGTGTCACCTACACAAACTATGCGGATGACACCCAAATACTCATCCCAATCACCGGCGATCACAAAGCAGATTCCAAAGCACTCAATGACATCTACCTTATCATACAGGCCTGGATGGTGCAACATGGGCTCTGTCTTGACGACGATAAGACAGAGCTACTCCTTCTAGGATCACAACACAGACTCATCAAGTTAGATGCCAAGTTCGACTCCTTCACCATAGACGGCAATCCCATCAAGGTGTCTAAGGATGTAAAAACTCTTGGCATTTACATTGATTACACCCTAACCTTATCCAGACAAATCAACGCAATAGCCTCCAACGACCTACATGTGCAAACTAATCGCAGCATGCAGACCATTTTTAACTACCAACAACTGCACCACCATAGCATTAGTCCTGTTAAACTAGACTTTTTTTTTATTTTTATTTTTTATTTGTGTATGGTTCTACTACAAACGCAACAGAACCTTTACAAAATTTTAAATAACAAGCAAACATTACATTATATGTCTTAGAGCATGTAAAAACAACATTACATATAAAAGCATATCCAAGAAATGTGGACTCGCAAGAGCAAGCGAAGTATAACATTACATTAGAGGAAATGGGAATGTTGTTCCTCTTTGCATCGTAAAGCGAAGGAAAACGAGTACATTAGCATTTTAATAATTCTTTCTGCCTTCTCTGTTTGCATCCCATTTATGCATATCTTCAGATTACTGTAATTATTGAGTTCTTTCTCTATTGCTTTGCAAAATCTCGTTAGAGCATAAGTAAGCGGTTTATGATTTCCTTGCATCATACGAGCCCATAAGAATGGTAAGCAATCAGTAAAATTGGTATTGACAAAGTCCATAAAACAAACAGTTCTAAGATCTTTAAAATGCAGACAGTATAAAATCAAGTGTTTTAGCGTTTCCACCTGTTCATTACATGCGGGAAATCTACAACTCTTGTTCGTTTTGTACATCGTACTACTGGCCCAGGACGTAATTCTGTCTTTCGTGTAAAATAGATTAAATTTAAACCGAAGAAAGACATTGCGTGTATGATTGCACGGAAATATCGTGATGTAGTCGTATCTGGGTAAACGCTTTTTTGTGAACAGCTGATATTCTTTAAACAATTTATAAGATCCAATCTGATCAATAGTGCTACACCAGTCCTTTTCAAATAATTTATTTTTTGGCATAAGCAGGTCGGTTATGGACATCCTCCACTGTTATGTTAGCATCGTTCAGTATAGTATGTATCCTTGTCAAATATCGGACCATGACGGTCGTTGGCCTTGTGTCGATTGATTGTTTCATATCAATATATATAGTGAGTTTGGTTTAGGATACATGATCTTTGCATAATTCGTCAGAAGTCGCCATCTCCAACGAGTAGATAAGGCTATGATACCTAACTCATGCCTTAGCACTACATTGGGTAGTGGAAGTGGGAGAGACATAGGTCGCTTCAGTGCTGACCCTTGCAATTGGTCCAGTGTCGCTCCCATTTCGCACAGACAAATGTCTAATGAATAAAGCATAACAGTTTCAATTTTCAATGTGAGGAATTCAATAAGTGGAGTTAGTGAAAACTTGCAGTATTTAGAGTATATTATTTTTAACTGTGAGGTAAGTGGACGGATCTTCGTGTTAAGTAGTTCAGTCCACTTTTTAATGGATTTTTTTTCTGCTAGGTAATACCCTAAGTAAATGGTGTCCATATTCAAGGGTATGATGGATTTCATGATGTACCATTGAGCTTTCCCAGTTCTTTTCAGGACACCAAAGTTCATTTCATTGTTGGATTCGGAGATAAATTGTGCTTAGTGGTGAAATCTTCGAATAGGCGTAACTTAGTTTCTAAACCCCCGGGAGTAGGATCGAAGAGAATGTCATCTGCAAAGGCGAGCCAATTTAATTTCAAGAGCCCCGTCCTTACAGAGAACAAACTCTCCTCATACCATCTTTTGTCCAAGTCAGCTAGATATAAATTAAAGAATGTGGCCGCCAGATTACAGCCTTGTTTTAGGCCTACTTCCTTGGCGATTGGATTAGTAGTACGGCCCTCTGATGTAAGTTTAATTTTAAACTAGACTTTTACAATGCGCTCTATCTAGGGACTAGTCAACAGAATACGAACAAAATGCAAATACTACAAAATAACGCCATCAGGGCAGCACTGAATATCCCCAGAGCCCAACATATCTCGGAATTCAGACATAGCCTAAATTAGCTAACGGTTAACCAAAGAATTGCCTTTAAATCACGATCACTATCACTTATGCACAAATGCCTCACGAACCTTGCACTAAGTTACCTGACTAAACTATTTTCATGCAACATTTCTGACCGTCCCGCCAGAACTGCACAAGCACACTGCCTCAAAATCCAGAGGTTTAAACTCCAGAAGGCGGGTGGCAGCAGTTTCCCTGTGCATGCTGCAAAATTACGGAATACACTACCCACTTCACTCAGATCTGAACCATCTTACCACTCCTTCAGAGGCAAAGTCAAAATTTTGCTCTCAGCGCAAGAACAATGGCTCACCCATGCTAGACGCTGCTCCCACTCCTGTTCATGCCTGCTATATATACGAACCAGCTTGCTAACATGTAAATCTGTATAATGTATATATGCTCAATGAATATTCCTGTAATCTAGAATGTATATTTTGTAACCTATCTTTGCAACCTAATTGTGTAATTTAAGAAATGTGCCCAGATGCCTCGGGGCTTGGTGTGCTTTACAAATAAACAAAAAACAAATGTTATTTTGTTTTATTTACTGTGCACTTTATAGTATAAACATTACTTATTAAAGGTTTCAAGTGACTGTTTTGTCTTTGTTGCAGGGTGTAAGCATTTGCTTATTTTTGTAGCATGACGCGAGGCGATGTATTAGTTTGTTTGCCCATGTGTAGTTCCCCAGCCCGGTAAGCCTCAGATGGGGTGTAATGTCCTATAGCCACCTCTATGTGAAGTGATATTGTAGAAACCACAAAAGGATTTAACGAGCCCGGGTCACCTTGCATGCTGCACATTTTTGCTGGTTGTCTATTAGAACATCTGGACCTCACTAAATCCTTAGTCTCTTCATCCAAAAAGAAGCTACCTGGCTGGGGCCTTCATCAGATACCGTGCAAACTCGAGAGTTTTCTCTAAATAAATAAGAGGTTTTAAACATGCAGGCACATGCATGGGAGTGGATTCTGATGGCGGGAGGGTCGCAGGGCCCTGCAAATGGATGATGCACGCCTTGTGTAGAGGGAAACGGGCTGCAGTGGGGACTTGCTAGCAAAAATGCAATAGGTTTTTATAACGGAGTGCCTTTACTGTGGCATTGTGAACTTACTTGTACACTTTACACTTCTGAGTACAATGAGAATAGCTCACTTTATTGCGATTCTGTTCCAGAGAGAGGACAAAAGGATGCACACCACCAATCTAAGTTATGAAGGTGTATTCTGCATAAACATATGGCAAAAATAAGTTCCGAAGGGTTCTTAACGGTCATCCCCAAAAGAAAAATTCAACAATGGGTGGAAGCCATTGAATGCCAATGGGGTTGGGGGTTGAGGGAGGGAGGGGGGAGGGAGGATCCCCTTCCTGAGAACCTACCCAAGTCTCTAAATCTTGAAGGTAGCAACAACTCTACAGCAAACCAGCCTCTGTATAAACAAGGAATGGAGTTGGTGCTTGAGCCATACCTTGATGCTTTGACGTTCCAGAACTCTGCATAAATGATTCCAGCTAATTAAATGTATTAATCTACTAGGGTTTTAGAATGCAACTATAACTTCAGTAGAGGAAGTTGGCTCTTTGGGGCTATGGTTTTTGATGTTATTTTGCATGCATGTAAAATCCCTGACCTCCAAACGCTGAACCTTAAACCGCTCTCTTAATCCTTGCGGAGGCCCGCTCTATTTAATGTCACTTCCCACTTTCACAATGCTCGTCCAGCAAACAGTCTACATCTTGGGGTTCTCTTTTGACTAATGTTGAATTGCAGCAGCACACTTTTTACCACCCTAGACACAATACAACATTGATATCGCATCAATTCTTCCCACTCCTCCCTTATATAATTCTTACTTTAAGCCGGGACCCACTATCTCCTGAGAAAGTACTAAATGTAGAAACCATTTTCTTTTTTTGGAGGAACCTCCAAAGGCTCTAAAACGCTGGTATCAATTATGATGGTGAATATGTGTCCTACATGTTGACTTCTTCCTGTATGATTTCCCACTCCCGACAATTATCCTCAAGCATCACACTCCCCCCCCCCCCCCCACTCCACCCTGTGCTCATTTCCATTATTCTGATATATTTACTATAATCCAAATCATCTAGGAGGGTGCGGTGGTCTGAACATGCATCCCAACTACAGGAAACAAGGGAGGAGTCTGAAACTCTGCAGTCCTTTGTCTTTTGGCATGCCTGCCTGGAATTAGTTCCGACTGGGAGTCTGGCTGTCCAAAAAGGACTGCCCCTCCCCAAAGTTTGAATGTAACGTGAGTGCTGATTGGCTGGGTTCCTAGATACATTTCTTGGATTCTGAGGCTGAAGATAAGTCAACCACTAGAGTTGAATCCAATGAGGAAGAAGAAGAGAAGTTAGTTACTTCCAGTGAACGGTGATGCCTTCTGAGTGCCTGTTGCATGGAAGAAAGGGTCAGCACAGCAGCAAAGGAGCCCCAAAGAGGACGACTATGACCCTTGGACTAGGGGACCAAACAGTCTTAAGACCTGCATTTCAAACCATCCCACAAGCATCTGTGACCTTCCTGACCTTCCTGGGCTGCAAACCGCCAATACCCTGGGACCTCGAGGCTGGGTGCTGTGCATTGTGTTCCAAAGAACAAATCTCTCTGAAACGTTGGAATTCTTCCAGACTTCCAGAGGCAAGATTCCAATCCTTGAAGTCCCCTTGCAGAGTGCTGGACTGAGAAAGAGAGGTGAATCGTTTGGACGACAACCGTTCTTCATCTGGTGTCTTGAAAAGGGCAACAAAATCACTGAGCCCTGAGAAGCACCAAAGAATCCTTTTGTAGAGGAGCGGATGTGTACGTCATTGATAGAACCCACTCCTGACATACTGGATGAAGAACAAGACACTGCATGACACCAGGTATCATTTCAATACTGCATCGGGTGTATGAGAGACGTTATGCACTCAGACAACCATACTGAATGTACCTTCGAACTGAAGTGGTAGCAGGAGATTTGCAAACACCACTGAATATCGAAGAGCTGTAAAGGAAATCTGACAGGTGCAAAGTGGTCATAAGGAGAAGACACGATGAGGCACTAAAACAATATAAGAACACTTAAAGAATTAAGATGTAACGGAAGGAACAAGAGTAAACCTACATACAAGTGAGAAGAAACCATATATACACAGAAGATAAGCAACCAGATGAGTAGTAAAGGTATATACGCATAAATACAAGGTAGATGAGTCACATAGAAGCTTGCTGCAATATAAAATATAAAATGGGTAAATCAACCATGTTGAAAAGATGGACGTCGGCTCTGAATAATAGTATGTGAAAAGCTTGAAGGAGAGAGACCAGAGCCGCAGAGCTGACAGACACTGGATATGGATTTGCACACCAACAAAGGATAGCTGTTTGCCAGAGATCAAAGATGCCACAGCAAGAAGCAAACGTAGAGTATATAGGGAGTCAACGAGTATAAGCAATATACACAGGACATATTTCTCTTAGATTAAGTGAATAAGCGAACATTTATGAATGCCAAGTATTGAACAATTAAAGATGCAGAAAGCATATGTGAATCGGACCAGCCGAGTCTCGAGAGGCTGAAGAGAGTCATGACACCCAGGATAATTGAATCAAAAAGCATTAAATAGAAAGGCGAGATGGACAAAATCATGGTAGAAAACCAATTCATAAGTCCCAGATAAAGATAACGGTGTACCTTAACTCCCCTTAATGTTCCAGAGAAGAGAATATCCAGCGAGGTAGAGTACAAAGAAGCAGCCTTGGCTTATGAGACATGGTAGACTAATTGGGCAAGTGGGGAGTAGTCTGATGATGTTCTCTGCACTTGGGTTTCAATTTGCTTACATGCTGCTAATGAGCCGAATGCCCAAGGTTGGGAGAGAATACCAACCAATCAGAGGACCTATGCAATGTTGAGCATACATTGTTGCAGGTGCTAATCTGCTGTCATGCTGCTATAATCTGTATATGTAGAGGGAAGTTCAAAGCATGCCTGCCAGATGAGGGTCAGCTAATGGTGTTACTAACACTTATCGAAACTATGTAGATCTGTTCCCCTAATCCCTTCGTCTGATAGGTTTTATTATTTGCCATGTATGATGATGACATAGCTGATGCACATCGAGGTATAAAGCCTTTGTGTAAACAAAATGTGATTGAGAGTTTGTGGAATATGATTAGCTGTTTTCCAGGTTTCCCTACTTTATTGAATTGATAATAAAGTAGTATTTTGCCATATTCTTTGAGCCGGACTGGTTATTTGGCCCCGAGATCATTTATTATGGTAATCCCATTTGTCTACGCCACACATCATTGCGTCCTAGCAGAATAACGCCATCGCACTGTTGTCATCCCACGGTTCAACCAACAAAGGGCAGGTGGAGTCAGTTTCCCAGACCTTGCTGCAAAAAAATGGAATGCACTTCCTATTTCCATAAGAGAAGAACCTTCCTTCTCGCTTTTCTGCAACAAGGTCAAAGCCTGGTTCTTAGATCAGGACCATGACCTACCCACCTCATAAAACTGCCTCTATAATATTGAGGGTATTGTATATTCCACCAATGTCACTACTGTATATATTATTTGCCATTGCTTGTATATATTTTTGACTGAATAATATGCTTTTTTCTTCTCTATCATACTATGCACTGCTATGTCTATCAACTTTTATTGTTATTATTTGTACATTCATGACTGTATAACATGCAGGTTTGAGCGCCCAGATGCCCCAGGGTTTTGTCTGCGCTAAACAAATAAATACAAATACATTTTGGTAATGATGTGGATGTTTCAGATCCAGACCCTCGGATGCTCGATGTCTTCCACCATTAGCCGGAAGATTGCAGAGTTTCCTGTGGTGAAGTGGTAGTGCAACACGTGACTTGAGATGGTTGGCAGGTGCCCTTTGAAGAAATCTCTGTCCGGGGTCTGCAGGCGCCCCATGGACTGAAGGTGAAGTGGTCGATTGGAGAAGAGTCGATACCGAAGGGCTGGAACAGAATAACGGATGTAAGTAGAAGCATCGAAAAGGAGAGATAGATAGAGAGAGAGAAAGAAAAAGAGAAAAAAGGATTTATTAGGGAAAAGGAGAATACCTCAAGGAGGGAGAAGGGAATGCACCAACTCCAGAACTGAGTATTATTTAAGGGATTCCTGCAGCCAAAGAAGCACGCGAAACACACTCCAAAATGGAGTGAAATAGAGATGAAGTCTGTCTATCAGGAGAATAAGACGAGACAATTTTAGAAAAAGTGTGCACACATGTTTGGGGGTTTGAAACAAATATCGGTGTAAACAATATATTGCCGTGTTTTGTATTAGTGGTGATCAAATAGGTTGAAAGCTTAAACTATAAGAACGATAGCAATACAATTTGACAAAGTTATTCGACCCTATAGAAGTAAGCGATTGGTGCCAATAAAACCTACAAGGGTAGTATTTGAGGACAAATAGAATAAAATAAGATTTTTAATGGATATTGTTGTACAGACTTGGAAATTGTTTGAAGAAATAGTTTTTGGGAAATGGGCGGTGAATGATGGTGCTGGCCTAAAGTGAGTGATGAAGTGTGATTAAATACATAGTAAACAAAAAACGTAAGTATTGACAGTTAAAAACGACTCCTCATTCTGGGCACACTCCCCTTTAACATTTATGCAGGACATTACCATATTACACACCTAAGTTTAGAAAGTATCATGATGAGGGGGTAACAGGCCTGACTAATAAAACACTTATTTTTATTTTATTTATTTATTGCATTTAAATTGTACAACCATTTTTTTTTTAGCAATGTGCTTTGAATTAGTGTTTAAAACAATGTGTTTCTAACTCAAGACCAAAACAAATCAATTCAAGCCAGATTCAAATTCAGCTCATTGGGCCTGTCTCAAAAGGCATTTCATCAAGGAAATGAACTAGTGCAGTTAAATTTTTAATTCAAAGTCCTTTTTTAGCAAATTCCACCAGGCCAACGGATCTGCGGTTATAAATTCAGAGAACAGATGTCTGAAATATTATTACGTAAGTCTCTCGACTCAGGACACCCCGTCACGATGTGAACCAGGGTTTCAATCTCATTGATATTATTGCAAAATAGACAATGGTTTTCTTTAGACGGACCCCGGACTGCCTGGATCTCGTTTGTGAAATATAGATTCAGGCACACTTGCAGAAATTGGGCCCTTACTTTTTTGTCCGGAAATTGTTTCAAGTATGGACAGACAGTGTTCAGTTTCCAACCTTCTGAGAGCAAGTGCGTTACCAATCGGTAGCAACTGTCGGCTTCCAAAGTTTGAATCCAGTCATAGGTTTTTAACTTTACTTTAACTCGAGTGGGATTTGTCACCAATTGTCCAAGACGACTCCCAATGTCGTTTAAACATGTTGGCATATGCAGGGACCAGTCCCGCAAAGATGGATTATCGTCCTGCGTTGTTTCGTTGTAGATTAGGTCCAGTATTGGTGGACTCTAGGTGGCAAAACGTTTACCCAAAAATAAATCTGTTCCAGGTAACGGTGCATCTCAACGATGGGAGGCGCAGTTCTCGACGAAGGATAGCGATCCGGGGGGACTGTGGAACACCCAGCAACCGTTTCCAAAAGACCCCCTCCAGGTGGGTCCACAAGGGCTCTGAGAAGTTTAAACATAGCGTTAGCTCCATAGGTTACTGCTGGAATTACTTTTGCTATGTAAATTCGAACAACAGGAAGAATAGAAAAACACGCACATTTTCTGTTTATTACACAAGCCTGGCTGGTTAGGGTTTTCATTTTTTCAGAAAGGTGGGATAACATGGGAGCTTCAGATCTTAAGTTGCTTAACCAAACACCCAGGTATTTGAAAGATTCTACATGTTCGATATTCTTGCCACTAATGTGCCATATGGGGCGGTTCTTCGATTGAATGGATTAGCCAAAGCTCATGCATTTTGTCTTCCTTTTGTTCATCTCGAGCCCATTTTGAGCAATGTAATTTTGGAGGGCATTGAGTTGCCTCTGTAGGCCCACCGGAGTCTGGTCGATGAGTACTACGTCATCAGCGTATAACAATCGAGATAAGTGGGCGCCACCCACCTAAGGGGGAAAAAATCTTATGCGCTGGAAGGTGTTGGGCATGTCTTCCAAGTAAATGTTGAAGAGAGCCGGAGCCATTGGGCACCCCTGTTTCACACCTCTCAAGGTCTTGATTTCTTTAGACAAAAGCCTGGCTTGGCTTAGTCAAACTCTCCGAAAGGTGTCTCAGTGCATGGCCTTAATGGGTTCAAGGATGGCCGAAGGGAAGTTCTTCTTCATTTTTGACCAGAGCAGACCTCTGTCTACCTGGTCAAAAGCCTGGACCAAGTCCACGAATACCATATAGATCTTAGTTTTTCGTCTCCGTGAGTTTTCCTTCAAGGTTTGCAGCAGGAAGATGTTGACAGACATGCCCAAACCCTTCACGAAACCAGATTGAAAAGGATCGTGGCTATCTGTAGATCGGCACCAGCCATGGAAGTGATCCAAGAGAATCGTGCCATACAGTTTACCAATAACGTTGAGAGCGATAGGGCGATAGTTCTTTGGGTCATTCCGATCACCTTTTTTGTGAATCGGCACCACTATCGCTCGCCTCCATGAACTGGGAACTTATGCCGTTGCCTCAAGAAGGCTTGTTATCAAAAAGAGTACTGCGACGCATGACAACATACTTACATGCTACGTTTACAGGGAAGAACCATCACAGCCTCAATGTTGCAGGAGCTCTTTCGACACCCGCCGCACTGCAGAAGCAGCTACCACACGGGATCCCATTTCGAGCTGGAAGGTAAGCTTGAGGCATAATTATCATGTGCCCATAAGCCCCTCCACGACGTGTCAAATCTACAACGAATTTGCCCTTATTTGGCTTTGGCATCTGTTTACAGCATTATTTGCACTTAAGTTCATGCTACCACAGCATTATTTTGCTAGCTTGCAGCCAAATTGGAGTATATCTCAATTGCAGACCACGAAGAGCCCATCTGGCTAAAATGGCCGCCACATAAATCTCCATTCTCTGCAAGTCTTCCTGAGCCCTGAGGCGAGCGCCGGCCCATGCAGTAAGGCACAGGCAAGAAGGCTCCCTGTCCCGAGCCTGTCCCGAGCGTGTCCACAGCCGTACACGCTGAGAGCCAGACCCCCAGCCCAGGTTGGCCCGGCCATGGCTGCCTCTTGTTGTCCCAATTCATACAACTAAGGTAATCTCCGTTCCATTGTAGTATCGTCTTACAGGGCTGATCATTTGCTGCCTAAGCTGTTTGTTGATGCCCACGTCATATTGCTATTGGCTCACCGGAGTCGGTGCATACCTAATCCAACACTAACATCAAGCTCCCGACGCCATCATTTTATACAAACAAGCAAAGTTCCTGCACTGCCTACTTATTGATTCACGTTCACCATGATACACTGTCACCTGCTGTTTTTCCAACATAAAGTAAATGTGTACACTACAAAACCAATTTTGTTACATTGAAAACGAAATTCTGCCTCTGTTTTGTTCGCTCTGTTGCGTATACTATATTATGTAACCTGCCTCCTTTTAACTGCACCCTTAAATGCACGACTTCTCCACAAGTGTCATCATACCCATCTGACTTGTGCCACCACAATTCACGTTAAACAGCATTTTGCATAACCCTGTGTCTATTTGCTACTTAATCCTGATTCTATGACAAGACAGGAGGCTCGCATTATGCTTTATCTTTCTTTAATACTGCCACAACAGCTTTTCAACTTCTACTTTTAAACATCTACCTTTGTGCTTTTTAAAAAATTTTTTTTTACAAAAATAAAATAGCCAATCCGAAGTTTAAAAGTTTCAAACCAGAGTCTTGCATCTCGAAAAAACTCTCAAACACAAACTCCCATGAACCTCCAGGAGTGCAGTAGTCCTGACCCTATCCCATGCTCCAATGCGGTGATAGGTCATCCCATAAGAACCCTACTGTCCCAGGTCCTTTCCTCTTTCTTTTTGCTGCCATGAGATAAGTACATCATAATTCACTCTCTTGTTTAAGTTAATAGCTATAGCAGCGTAGTATAGAACTTTCCATGAGAAGCGCGAATGTGAACTATTTATCAGAAAGTAAATACAATTCTTACAGTGAACTAAAGTGTGCTTCAGTGCATTCGTTTCGTTTTTCTCTCACGCGTTCGCTTCAGGCACTGCGAGATATTTCTGTGAAGAGGAGGCGGGGCAGGCACCGCGAGCGAACGCGCTCGCCTCAAGCTCCCTGCCCCGCTCCTCGGTTCCGCGCAGTCGAACATGACGTGCGACAGGACCCAGGGGAGCGGGAGGAACTGAATTCCCGTCATCCCCTGGGAGGTCTTCCGCCGGCAGCGCAAAGTTTTCATTGCATTGCGTATGCTGAGTGAGGAGAAAAGCAGAGTGACACGGTCTTGAAGAAGAAAAAAAAAAGTATAATCAAATTTTCCACCGGAGCAAAAAGGGATTCAGACAGAATTGTCAAAGGTGACTAACTTTGATCCCTTGCTGACAGCACAGCAGTTAGCCTTGCTAACACTATGGCTCAATACAAAAGTCCCGGGGCTACTCCTTCTACCTCGCCAAAATGGTCAGAAGAGGAGTGGGAAGAAAGTCCTTACCAACAGGACTCACACCTGTCTCAGAGCTTCAAGCAAGTACTAGGAGATTCCTTGACCAGAGCGGTGTCTCAAGGAATGCAGCCTATTACCCAAAGGCTGGATATACTGGAAGCTGTTTTTAACAAGCAGCAAGTTCTGCTTGCAAAAAAGAGAAAGGCAGAATGCCAAGATAAAGAGCTGTCAGCCAGACACCCCGAAGATGGGGTTGAACCCAGGGGGAGGAAAGCGGCTCGCAAGAGTAAACACTCTGTGACCCCCCCCCCCCGAGCAATCTGGATAGGGAGGATTCCACTCCCCAAGAGAATTAAAAGATTCTTAAAAGAGCCTTCCTGGAGAAGAAAAGAATCCAGGACAGACCCCCTACCCAAGGGGTGAGTAATCCAGGGGACAACGATGAAGGCTACATGCCGGATGATGAGGGTGAGGAGGTAGAAGAGGATCACCTTTACGAAGAGGAGATAGATCCTCAAGAAGCTGAGAGTTCAACAGATATGTTTGACCCGGAGGCTATCGGACACCCTAAGTCATCAGAGTGGGTCCCATCACCCAAAGTGGCAGCCTACATGGCTCAACGTATACGCAAGCCACTGGATAGAGAAATAAGATCGCGGATGCGTTCGGAATGCCCTAGACCGGAGTTGCCAGGCAAGCTGGCCGACACTCCTGAACTTGACCCCAAATGGTCACCTTCGTTACAAAGACGGCGAAAGACATACGTAAGGGCGTAGACCGAGCCTGGCGATGGTGCCAAGATAAGCTCCTCGACTTAGCCGGCCAATTGGCAAAGATAATGGATCTCGCGGAGAAAGCGAAGGACACAGGTGCTCCTGTAGATGCTTCCGTGTTAGCCAGTTGGGCTCAGAGAGCTGTATGCATCTTGGGAAACGCGAACTGTGCACTATCAGCCAAGAGAAGGAGAGGTGTTCTTCTTAAAGGCATGGTCTAGTAAAAATTTGAATTGTCCCTATGGGTCGGCCATGTTTTTTTAAGCCTAAGTGGCTCGATTTTAGAAAACTTTCCTATGGACCTTACCCGAGTTTTCGTCCATTAAACGCACGCGAAAACAAGCACCAGGGCGCCGTCATTTTTTGATAATCCTATCACTTGCCGCATCGCTCCGGCTGACCTGCATTTGCGGCACTAAATCAATTCCCCCGCCCCTGAGCCTGACATTATCCAAACATTCATATTCCCCGCCTCTCTCCATGACGTTACTGTGCTGCGTAGGCAAATGCGCCCAGTCGTCTTCTACGCGACTCCACACAGAACCCGGAAACCAACACAGACCATCTCACAACACAGCGCGCCACAATTCGGAATATGAAACTGGACTTTAAATTCAACCAGCAACACGGTACATTTGGTAAAGTACATTTGTTTTACATTAAATGTTTAGAGAATATTCAGCAATTGCCATATGAACTCCGAAAGCCATTTATTTTCTTTTATCTGTATCCGCCATGGTACACAGGGTGTTGCTTTTCGTTTGGAAGCACGGTGAACCACAAGGCTGTTCCATCAACTAGGCACTAGTCCATCGTAAAGGTTGATATGTTGCTTCTAGCCACTAGTACAGCGTAAGGGCATGTGGGCCCTTGGCGATCGTCCCATAAAATTGTCAGTGTGCTCCAGTTGTTCACACAAAGCTGCAGGTGTCTGCTGTAAAAGCCATCTGCTGGTGTCTCAAACCGATGGCAGTAGCAGAAGGGGGAGCAAATACCTGTTATGAAAACAAAAAAATTATAATTAGTCTCGCCAGCCGATCTTCATTAATATTACTTATTATATTTATTACAGCTGATCAGAAACTATTTGCTTGCAAGGATAGTTCAATGGAGTATGTTCGGCTCTAAAATCAATACGAAAAATAACAAAATAAATCGAGGCCAACACACAATGATAAACGACAGTTAGTCTACATGCGTGAGGAATGATATGATATATGATATGGCATTTGTAACGCGCCTATACTCGAGTGTTTCTAGGCGCGACAAGGCAGGTGGGGAACAAAGGCAGACAGACAACAATCCTACTAGGCCAGGTGTCTTTCTGATCGCGCATGGGGAAGGGAGGAGGGGGGGGGGGGAAAGTGCTGTACATGGTTAGTTGAATACAAATTAAATAATAGGGCCAGCTGGTGGCAAGTGCAAAGTAAATGCCGGGAGAAGGGCCTGAAGGATACAGAGACAGTCCCGTAGTGCAGGTAGGCAGTGCAGGGAAAAGTGGCTGGGCCAAGGACCGAGATCGGTGAGACCAGTGGACCTGCATGCCCATGTGCCCACTACGAACACGTTTTCCTTGCTTTTCCTAGCTCTTCATTCATTCATTTATTCATGCATCCATTCATTAAATCTTCATTCCGTTATAAAAGCGTGTAAAGATTTACTTACATTATATTTGAAATTTCCATTGTGTCTCTTCATAATGCAGTCTGTAAAACGGACCATGCTCTTGAAAATGATTTTTTGTATACTGAACTAAAATGAAACTCGGTCTAGTTTCTGAATTTTCTGCCTTATCGTCTCTTAAGTTATTGCGCACCCCCTTCAAATGTAGTTCTTTCGGCATGGTCCCTGTCTCAAGGTCAAAAAAACAATAGACCCTTATACTTCCAGTGCGACTTGTGGGCCTCATCTGGGCGCGAGCTGAAAATCAAAGCCGCTGTCCTTCGCATTCTATATTTGCAACATCAAGTAGTATAGGCATCTGTGAGAACTTGAAGTTTAGAATCCGTCTATGTAGTGCGCCTCAATGTGCAAATGCGAACTGGCTTCTCTCCCAAATGCCACGGCCCACTTGGCTGGCGCGTTCTAAGTGCCCCAATTTTGTCCCCGTTGTCTGCGAGCTTTGCAGCCCAAATTGAGACATTTAATTTTTGGCGGAAGGTCAGGGAAAGTATGAAGTACCACAGGAGTTGAGTTAAAAGTGAGATTTATTGTTTGTTTGTTTTTTATTATTTGCAATACGCAAACCTCCCCTCCGTTAACAGTGCGCAGCATTTACATGTACATGAGATGAGACATGAGAAAAATATATACATACACATATATGAGGTGAATAGAGAGAATTCAAAGATGACACCCAGCTTGTTTGCCACCCATGATGGTGAAGGTAGGGGTTAGGGTTACAGGTACACTGTACAATAACATTTATTTACAAAAAGACAATCGTATTGCAATTATTTAAACCGGGATTTGTACTTCACAATCAGCTGTGCATCGGGTGGGCATGGCACAGTCGCAATGTTCGGTGGCAATGGATCACTGCTCTGCATAGAAACGTCCAAAATTCCATATCTGTGCTTCTCTAACAGAGCAACAATAAGGCCTTTCACAAAGTCGAACTGCATTTCATCATAGACTGGTTTTATCACCCATTGCTTACTTCGTTTTGAAAACACCTTAGTGTAGCGAGGCATCCTTACTTTACCCCTAGTCCTAGATTGTTCACGCCCGACATTGCTGTTATGGGCCAAGACCGCTAGTAGAGTGCGATGTTTCATGCCCCGAAAGCTAAAATGCAAGCGCTTTGGCCTGTACTTTAGGCACATATTGTGGAACACCTCCAAATCTCCTGTGTGACAGAATTCTGTCAGTCCTCTCAAATCTCTTGATATAGTTTTGTCGAAAACAATCTTCTCAATGGCTTTGTGTGTCGGTGAAGATGGAATCAACCACTTCTTCTTCCGTGCCTCTTCTGGAGACAAAGGGCCATGTTCGCATTGGTGGAAATGTTGATTTGCTGTCCAGCGGTGAACGTTGGTACAGTGGTGCATCAGTGACCGCCATTTTTCAAGTAGTATTTCCACTGACCCTTCACAAGTTTTTGAGCTCCACCAAAGATGGTTGGAGATAGAATGGGACCGCTGCAAAATACTTTCAAAACCTTTTTTTTCCCTGCAGCCGCGATTTTCTTATTGATTGATTTAGCAAGATGCCATACGTCAAATTGATGTTTAATATGTGCGAACTGCTCTCTCATTGTCTTGGCAATTGAAATGTGTCTATCCGTGGCTATGAGGTCGATGTGCATTCCCCTTGATTGTAGATATTCCACTGATTTTATAAATCCTAGTTTCTCCATGGCCACTGATGTTGTACATTGTGTTACCTGCATGACCACCGAACTCACAATTTTCTTACTATCCATGTCCTGAAAGTGGTAGGTGCAGTACTTGGCAGAAAATCCAGGGCTGTCGCACTGTCCATCGCCGGCTAGCCTAAATCGTTTGCCTTCGAATGTACTTGCTAAAGACAATTGTTCAATTTTCCAAGCATCACTAATGGCCGGAAACAGATAATCACGTTGGTATATGTAGTACAGCGCTTTAGAAATGAAATGGAGTCCCACAAACTGAAAGAAAGCCTCTAACTTTCTAAAACTGGAGCCACTAAAAAGTGATGCAGCTGCACACAGTAGATTGCCTGCTGGCAGTTTCCCCAGCATCGGTTGTGCAGACCATGAGAACCTATGATTTAATCTACAGGCGGCATTTATTTTGACTTTACTGCCTTTTATTTGATGAGTCACATTAATCAATGGCTTCCCACATACTTTCCCTCTAATGGAATGCACACATTTCAGCATACTTATAATTTCCATCAAACAACTGTCGAATACAATGTATTTGCTCTCTTTCATTAGACTGTCATCCTGCGTCAACGTTGTTTCGGCCTGTGACGTTGTGGAGATTTCAACACATTGGAAAGTAATATCGCTGATATCAAGTTCTGATGCGTCTATGGATGCTGCGGCTGGTTCATTCTCTGTCATTTCGACATCTATTACTTCAACATTGATGGGAGAACACAACAATGTCGACAGGTTTTTTTGGTGGCAAATTTTTGGCAGGTGTAGATTGTGTGAATTGATCTGCAACTACTTCAGAGCTATCTTCAATACATTCAATAACATCTTTTTGTGGTGGTGCGGTCGCACTGTAGCTATGGTCCAATGCAACTTTGCTGTAGTCTCCAAACACAGTTAATTCATGTTCTGGCCATTGGACATGAGCATCTCGAGCCTGAACACGCCTCGCCTCAATTAATAGTTCCTCCATAGTGTACACGGTCTGGCAAGCCACATCTCTCATTCACTTCACTGTCTGTGTATGTATAGTTCTGACACCCACGGGTAACTGGAGGAGAGATTGGAAAAGGGATGTTCAATTTAAACACAAGATAAAGTGTAGTACAATTGACTGGAAAAAAACATAAAATAGTCCCCAGCACAAACATTTTTTTACAGTTGAACTGTTTGTAACTAAACTTTTTTTGGTTTTTTTTCTTAGCAACTTTTTTGACTCGACCTTCAACATCTGCACTCTGTAGCTCCGATTCGTCTCCGCATGTCCTCCCTTCCTCTTGCGCTGCAACGACTATATTTTCTCTATCCGCATAGACAGCATGGAATGAGGCTCCATCGTCTCCCTGAAACATAGTACTTTCATTACTATGTATCAAAATATTGTTAGCATAAAACACACGTGAGGACAAACACACGGGTACATCTCAATAGCCAAACACGATTTAAACATTGTGTGCAACAATCAAACGACAAGTATTCGACCAGTGATGATCTATTTCGATGGAGCTGTCAGTATCCATACCTCTGGCTCTGCATGGACTGCCATGAATGGTTGTATTGGAGAGGAGGCATCCGCATCTCCCTGAAACACAGTACCTGCATTAGTATGCTTTTCAATATTGGAAACACAACACACGCTTGGGGTCGACGGCACAGGTATATATAAAGAGATAATCACAAATGATGCATTGTCCAAAAGAATCAAGGAAAATCTAAATATGATCACATTTCATTGACTTATTTCTCCGATTCCTTTACATCTGCATCATCTAAATGAGATGTTGTGATTGTGGTGGAAGCTCCGTCGTCTCCCTGAAACACAGTGTCATGACCACTGCTTCCAAGGAGTCAGGACTTACCCAACATCCTTGGAAGCAGGCTCATAACATATACTATCGGCACCAGCAAGTCCCAATAGGGACCTTTTGGACCTTGTCCTGGCACCGGTGGTGCCAGGCTCATAGCATGGACCCGTCCCGGCACAGGAAGCGCCGGGCTCATAACAAGTGTGAAAGTGCTTGGGTGGACCTACCTGCAACAGACCATGCTGCTTACTTACCAGCAAGATGATGTTTCACTCTCTTCTGGCAGGGACTACTTTTCCTTCTGGGAGGGGCAGGCACCACTCCCTGGATCATTGATGCAGAATTTTTGGGATTTATTTTGTCACCTAATGGAGTCCACATGGACTCAAGAAAAGTGGACGCTATCATTAAGTGGCCCTCACCAACGTCTGTGAAAGGAGTTCAAAGCATGTTGGGCTTCGCCAACTTTTATCGTAGATTTATTCCTGATTTTTCTCAAGTAGTCCAACCCATTACTGCCCTTCTCAGAAAGAATAAACATTTCGAGTGGTCAACGGAGGCTGAACAAGCTTTTCAGGAACTAAAAACAAAATTCACCTCGGCTCCAGTTTTAAAACATCTTCGCCCGGAACTTCCTTATATCGTGGAGACTGATGCTTCCAGTCTCGCAGTGGGAGCAGTGCTCTCGCAAAGAGACCCAGAAACAAACCAGTTACACCCAGTAGCATTTTGGTCCCGCAAATTTTCGGCTCCCGAAATCAACTATACCATTACAGATAAGGAACTTTTGGCTATTAAGTCCACCTTTAAAGCCTGGCGGCATTATCTCCTGGGAGCCCGACACACAGTCACCGTCATCACGGATCATCGTAATTTACAGTACCTTAAATCAGCCAAAGCTCAATCCTCTAGACAACTTCGCTGGGCATTATTTTTTGCCGAATTCGACTTTGTGATAATTTACCGACCAGGCAACAAGAATGGTAAAGCATATGCTCTCTCCCGAATTGGAGTAGATGAACTCACGACCAATCCTGAACCAGTATCCATAATTCCGGAACAGAGAATCCTGGGTTTGATAAGTGCACAATCCATTGAAGACATTGAAGCTAAAGTTAAAGAACTGCAAGACTGGCAACTCAAGGGAAAAGATTTCACAATGGATAAGAACTTACTATACTTTCGAGGAAGATTATATCTACCATGTACCGATTTACAAAGACAGATGATCTCTTGTTACCATGACTCCTTAATGGAAGGACATCCCGGCATTGCCAAAACGTCGGAAAAGATAAAAAGACATTTCTGGTGGCCGTCTTGGAGAAAGGACATTAAGGATTTCATAAATTCCTGTGGTGTGTGCGCTCAAAGCAAAAGCCAGAAGGAGAAGCCAGCACGTCTCTTACATCCAATAGACATTCCTCCACACCCATGGCATACTCTCTCCATGGACTTCATCACGGATTTACCACCATGCTCCAGATTTAATACAATCTTAGTGATTGTGGACCTATTCTCGAAGATGGCTCATTTTATCCCATTGAAAGGGTTACCTACAGCTTCAATTCTGGCCCGAGAGTTCCTCGAAAACATTGTTCGGTTGCACGGCTTTCCTTCAGTTTTAATCTCCGATAGAGGAAGTCAATTTATTTCCCACTTCTGGCGGAGTTGTTGTCGCCTAGCCCAAATTGACGTAAGGCTTTCAACCAGCCATCATCCCCAGACCGACGGGCAGACCGAGAGGACCAACCAAACCCTGGAACAGTATCTGCGCTGCATGTTACAACAGTCGGAGGGCACTTGGAAAGACATTCTCTGGATTGCGGAGTACGCTTATAATAATTCAGTCCATGCCCGAACCGGAAAAACTCCTTTTTTTTCTTTTATATGGACTCCACCCTCGCACTTCAAATCTTGATCCACCTCAAAATCTTGGGACACCCGCTGTAGATCTGCATTGTACAATCACTCAAGCCTTTAAAGAGGCCACGTCTCACCTTAAGCGGGCCAAGGAACAATACAAGAAGTGTGCGGACATACATCGAAAGGAAGCTCCTCAATATCTTGTGGGAGATCAAGTCTGGCTATCCACCAAACATTTACCTCTAAAAGGACCGCGTACTTTCAATCCGCGATACCTGGGACCTTACCCAATCACTGCCATAATTAATCCAGTGGCAGTTAAATTGGGCCTACCTGCCCATATGAAAATACATCCAGTTTTCCACGTTTCTCTACTGAAACCCTTGCAACCTGGAACCCGTTTGACGAAATCTCCAGACCCTATTCTTGTGGACGGAGAACTGTAATTCGAAATACAAGACATCTTAGACTCCAAGATTTCCAAACCAAAATTATACTATCTGATTGACTGGAAAGGTTATGGCCCCCAGGAACGATCTTGGGAACCGTCGGAACATGTTCTTGCATCCCGTCTGGTTAAGAAGTTTCATCAAACTTTTCCTGATAAACCGAAACCCCCGGAGAAGACGAATTTGGGAGGGGCCTTGAGGGGGGGGTGCTGTCATGACCACTGCTTCCAAGGAGTCAGGACCTACTCAACATCCTTGGAAGCAGGCTCATAACATATACTATCGGCACCAGCAAGTCCCAATAGGGACCTTTTGGACCTTGTCCTGGCACCGGTGGTGCCAGGCTCATAGCATGGACCCGTCCCGGCACAGGAAGCGCCGGGCTCATAAAAAGTGTGAAAGTGCTTGGGTGGACCTACCTGCAGCAGACCATGCTGCTTACTTACCAGCAAGATGATGTTTCACTCTTCTGGCAGGGACTACTTTTCCTTCTGGGTGGGGCAGGCACCACTCCCTGGATCATTGATGCTGGACCCCTTCTGGAAGCAGGAACTCTTTTGCCTGGGCGAGGCTGTGGAAGAAGACACCTAAGCACTCCTATGGACTATTTAAACCACACCCGATTGGTGCAATGTGCTTCGCGTTATTCTGCATCTGCAGCAGGACGCTCACCGTGTCGGCTCCAGCGAATCTTCAGTTCCGGATCCTGTGAATACGAAAAATTACCTGCTGGGAACCAATCCTCAGTCTTCAGCAGCTCCTGCAAAACAAAAGGCACAGGTTAGGCAAAGGCAAAGTTAGCGGTTCAACTTACCCGATCCATCGGCAGCATTCAAGGCGTTTTTTCTGCATATCTCGTCCGGCATCGGGCCTGCAAAGACAAAGAACATTGGTTAGTAACGCTTAGTTACAAAACTGCTTACCTGGCTCCAACTCTGCTCGCGCTGCATTCCGGCACCTGTAAAGACAAAAGAGACATTAAGGTGCATTCTACAGCCCTAGAGCAGCCTTTCTACTTACGTGCCTTCGTATTCACCATCTTCTTGTTACGCTCTCTGCCACGAACCTGGGGGGAGCATCTTCTTCGGCACCGACAGCATCTGAAAGGGAAAAGACATAGACATTAAGGAGATAAGACATTTGAAGAGAGCAATCTAAAGGGAACTTTAATACTTACAAGTCACGCTCGTGCAGCACACAGCGGCATCGCTCTCAACTTACCCTCTGCAATTAAGAGGCTGAACTCCTATCCAGTGAAGTAACTGGACCCAGCGCCCCTGCATGAGACGCAGGATGGAGAGCCCAGCATTCACCTATTTAAGACACCTCACCCTTCAGGTCAAACTTTCGGTGAGAAAGGGGCCAAATCCGGGAGCCAAACGAATCCTACGCCTGACGTTGAAGACGATTTCACCGCCCAGTCAAGACCCGCGCCTCCGAGGGAACCAGGTGAGCGTTACACACAGTACTTGAATTAGTATGGTTTTCAATATTGGAAACATAACATACACTTGGGGTCGAACGCACAGGTACGTATAAAGAGATAACCGCAAATGATGCATTGTCCAAAAGAATCAAGGAAAATCTAAATATGATCACATTTCATCAACTTATTTCTCCGATTTATTTACATCTGCATCATCTAAATTGGATGTTGTGATTGTAGTGGAAGCTTTGTCGTCTCCCTGAAACACAGCACTTGCGTTAATAGGGAAGAAAGTATAGCAAATGGAATCACATTATATGATCACGCATGATGGAGCTGTCATTATCCATACCTCGTGCTGCTGAAGAATATCTATGGATGTTGCAAATGTAGTGCGCACTTCCGAAAGCTGTTGCGCCGATTCGTATACGGATGGTCCCGCTTCCACTTCCCCTGGAATTACTTGAATGTCACGCTCTGCATCAAGTGCAGGGGTTGACGCTCCATCAACTGCCTGAAACATAGTACTTGCATTAGTGAGGATTACAATAGTGAAAACATAACACACACCTGGGGTCGACAGCACAGGTACATATCAACGGCTAAACACGAATGAAACACTGTGTAGAACAATCAAACGACAAGAATTCCAGCTCTGATGATGACGCTCGATGGAGCTGTCAGTATCCATACCTCCTGCTGGTGAAGAACATCTAGAAATGTTGTAGAAGTGGCGGACGCTTCAGCATCTCCCTGAAAGACAGTACTTGCATTAGTATGGATAACACTAATTATAACTGAAAACAAACACCAGTGGACGATAACTAAGGTGTATATCAATTGGAAAGCTCTAACCAAACATTTGGTAAAATAATTACACAATAAAATAAAACTATTACTTGACGTGCATAAAACAAGTCTGTAGCAGATTAGCCTAGTAAGATTACCTGATACGCGCTAGAAGTGGTTGATAACTGCGACCACGTTAAGGATGTAGAATGTTCTTGCTTCAGATTCAAGGGATAGTCAAGAAGTTGTAAAGGTAAATTAATGATTGATAATGAAATGCCAATATTAAAATAGCCATGTAAGGCGACAGAATACTTGAAAAATGCTCAATACAGCACAGTTCCCTGTTCCCATATATATACATTTCGTTTGTGGGTTATGAAATCGAAAAAGAATATATTGATAAATGTCATTATTCAAAAAACTATACTCATATCAATATTGAAATTATTACAAGGGATAGAACACCTACAATATCAATTAATCCGTTCGGATACCTACACACTACCGCAAGGCCTAAAGCTAAATCTGGACACTTGACTCACCGGTGGCGGAATGTGGACGAATAGAGTGGGAATAGCGTTTTCGAGCAATTTCCGTGTCATTCGCCGTTTATTCTTCTTTGTTACCCAAGATGTTGTGTACATGTCCAAGGAAAATTGCCGGCTGCAGATGCTGTATCGATCACCCCTCTTGTCCTGTAAGACTTGTTGGACTCTACTTTCCAGCTCATCCAGTGGATATCCGCAATGTCTGACCCATTCTCTTATTCGATCAACAGTTTTCGGGAATACATGCATTTTAGTGCCTTCAGATTTCGCATGGGTCTTCGAAGGGCAACCGCTAATCGAACAGGCAGGCATTGTTGATAAATCTGAAAAGTAAATATCAACATTATTATACAATCTTCAAGAATAAAGATTTGATACAAAAGTAAATGAATCATACAATGATCAATGCAAGGTTTGTTTTGGTCGCAGGAACTATACCAGTTCATTATGTGCGGCTTAGTATTTGCATAAGTTGCAGAAATGTATAAATGATGTTACTAAAATCTGAACATGTGACTCATCCCTTGGATGTTCTATATTGCACGAGAAGGAAAAATGCTTACATTATAACACTGGACCCCCGAAGGATGCAATTCGATGACAATAGACACAGATGAAAATAAATAGATCTATCGATAGCATAGCAATGGAAACTAAAGTCAATAGCAATGAGACCAATGAACATAACACTATTTTGTACTCAACTCGCAAATAGATAGAAATTTAAAAATATGACTAGGATACATGGCCTTCCTTGACCAACAAACAGTTGGATTCAGCAAGCAGAGCAGTATGTTGCAGGAGAATAGGCGGGTGGCCACAGGTAGCACACTGATGGGTTTGCTCTAAGCGGTCACAGAAGTTCACGGATAGCACGACGACGAGCAGATTAGCGTAGATCTCAGTGGTTGCCAGGTAACACGTTCAGGAGTTGACTTGCAAAGCACAAAGATGTTCTCATGAGACATATCAAGTGGTTTATAAAGTATTAGAAACAGGGGTGTGTTTGTGAATGAATGACGTATGTATGTCGTGGTCTTAGGGGGGCGGCCTGCTTCAAGGGGAGGCCTGGCTGGAGACACAGGGTCTGAGGAGGCCATGTGACCGATGGCCCCTTGGCGTGGGATACCTTTTGAAGTGTACATGTACTTTGGCACCTTGGCCTTTCGCGCCCCTGACAGCCCCCCATGCCAGCGCTCATCCACTGGCGCGAACCGCCTTTGATGGAGGGGGTGGGATGGATGGGCCTGGGGCGTGCAGATAAGGCACAGGAAGACTGCTGAATGGAGACACACTTATGTGATTGCAGGGGGACGGCCTGCTTCAAGGGGAGGCCTGGCTGGAGACACTGGGTCTGAGGAGGCCATGTGACCGATGGCCCCTTGGCGTGGAATACCTTTTGAAGTGTACATGTAGTTTGGCACCTTGGCCTTTCGCGCCCCTGACAGCGCGCATCCACTGGCGCAAACCGCCTTTGATAGAGGGTGGGTGGGATGGATGGGCCTGGGGCGTGCAGATAAGGCACAGGAAGACTGCTGAATGGAGACACACTTATGTGATTGCAGGGGGACGGCCTGCTTCAAGGGGAGGCCTGGCTGGAGACACGGGGTCTGAGGAGGCCATGTGACCGATGGCCCCTTGGGGTGGGATACCTTTTGAAGTGTACATGTAGTTTGGCACCTTGGCCTTTCGCGCCCCTGACAGCCCCCCATGCCAGCGCTCATCCACTGGCGCGAACCGCCTTTATATCAATATATAGTATATCGCCTTTATATCAATGATAGTATATCGTTGCTTATCAATAACAAATGCCACATACCGGAGATTCTTGTGAGCACAGACCCACACTTCAACCGGTGTATTATAGTGGTCAAGACCCTAAAGCCTGTATAATCCAATGGTAATTGTTAGTATAGATATATGTGGGACTTTTATAGAGACATAACCTACTGAAAGACTTTGAACAAGTGTTATTTAGTGCATGCATTATCGAGAATATGTTATGTTAGCTTAGATAGATAGTGACCACCCTGCTTCACAGCGACCAGACCTTCACCCATTCGGAGCACAGACGTCTGACGTCCATCCTTGAATGGAGACACACTTGATTCATTTAAAAAATCGAAACAACCGTTGTTAAAATATGTGGTGTTTTATTTTGTATCTTATTTTCATGACACAAAAATACAAGACTTTAAAGATTATACAGGTCAGGTTGCAGCACAGCGAGAGAAAATCCCCTGTACTGACCGCTGTCACTCAGGAACGTTTCTCTAATGGCACGAACGCACAGGCAGGCATCACTCTTCGAACACGGTGTCCAAGCCTCCCGTGGAGCTACCATGTAAAGGAACGATAGGCCACCAGCCTGTACCACCTGTGAAAAGGAATGAAACAAACTGTTTTTAAATGACCAAGATAAGTTTAATAAATGTTTGTTGTCAATGACAATTCTTGTAACTAATGGCATTCTGCACGGACAAATGCAATCTAGACAATGCACACTATTGAACGACTTACATGCGTTTCAATGATATGTAGATGTAATTTTGGATATAGTAGAAGAACATGAAATAGGAGTGGCATGACAAGCAGAGTATACTCATTATTCGGATTACGAGGACGAACAGTTGCGCGAAGCTCGTGCATAAGCACCATCATTATTCTCAACACGGGCCGTGTGAGGCAGGCTGCCCTGAAATCTGGCAGCTCGGTGATGCATTGCGGTCGTGGCTCGCCTTCCGAAATGTAGGCCAGGCATCCCGAGTTTTCTCGGCAGCAGCAGTTCTCGTCCTCAGTTGGCATTAGCTCGCACCGATTGCATGTGCACCAGGTGGAGACGCCGTCTATGCGACTAGGCCCAGGCTCTTCATCTGTTGATTCGTCCTGCCAACTGCCGTCCGAATCCCCATCGTTTTCGCGTGCTTCCATTTCCAGTAGTTCCTCCTCGGTATACTCGGGCTCATACATGTAGGGCATTATTTTAGCCATTGTGTGTTAAACAAACTAAAATAATTTATAGCGGTGGTACTGGTATCTGTTCACACGGGCTACAAGCGGCGAAGGTAGCTGACCAGAGCACTGAAACGAGTCACAGAATACTCAAAGTAACACAGAGAGAGGAATGGAATCGAAAATCTGCTGCTGTGTGTTGTGAAACGGTCTGTTTATACTTATTGAGGAAAGAGGCGTCCTGCCATTTCCATGGCGACACGTCATTAGCTGAAGCGCAGCGAATGTTGACACAAGACGTGCTTTGGCGTTGGGAAATGGACGGTACGAGTCTGCTGATGACAGGCTCAGGGGCGGGGAATTTGATTTAGTGCCGCAAAAACAGGTCAGCCAGGGCGATGGGGGAAATGATAGGATTATCAGAAAATGGCGGCTCCCTGGTGCTTGTTTTCACGTGTGTTTAATGGACGAAAACTCGGGTAAGGTCCATAGGAAAGTTTTCTAAAATCGAGCCACTTAGGCTTAAAAAAACATGGCTGACCCGTAGGGACAATAAACATTTTTTACTAGACCATGCCTTTAAGATCGACAGTAAGCTAAGCGACCTGGCGTCGTACGAGGCAGGTGAAGGAGCAAGAGGCCTACAATTCGGCGAGGCATTCGCTAAGGAAATGGCACAGTTCGTGGGAACTTATTCAGCTCTTGAACGAGCACAAAGCTGAATCAAAAAGATTTTCCCCACTCAAGTTTTTTCCGGGAGTGGACGTTACAGGGGTCGTACGTCTGGTCGGTTTAACCATCAACGAAGACCCCAGGGGCCACACGGCCAATATTGGGAAGGAAGACAACAAGACACATTCTTCGCAGCCAGGTCCAGATTTCCCAGAGGACGAAGAGGGAGAGGTGCATACCGGCAACCAAATGCCTCAGGAGGTGAGTGCAACAAGAGTTCGAGTAGGAGGGAGAACCCTCCAGTTTCTAAGCGCATGGCAAGCATTATCGCGCGATGCATGGGTACTGCAAGAAGTAGCAGGACTTCAGCTAGAATTGGTGGGAAACCCAGTTCAGAGATCAGAACCCCATTTTATTCAGATGCCTCGAGAAGAGGCAAGATTGTTGAACAGCGAAATTCTCCAATTAGCAGACAAAAATGCTATAGAAAAAGATATGCACGGAGGGCCAGGCTTCCTCAGCAATTTATTTCTTGTTCACAGGGGAGACAAAGTACGCCCTGTCATAAATCTGAAGAAACTGAACGAATGGGTGGTTTACAACCATTTCAAGATGGAGGGCATTCATCTACTTCGAGATCTCCTCCGGACGGGGGACTGGTTAGCGCGATTAGACCTCAAAGACGCGTATCTAACGATTCTGATAGCTCAAGAGTTTCGGAAATATCTGAGGTTTCGGTGGGAAGGAGAGATATGGCACTTCACGTGTCTTCCGTTCGGACTAGAATCGGCACCTTGGGCATTCACCAAATTGATGAAATCCGTTGCAGCAGCCATAAGAGAGCGAGGCATTTGCATAATCATTTACCTAGACGACATTCTCGTCATGGGTTCAGACAAAGTCACGCTTTCCAAGAGCGTGCAATGGATATTCACGCTCTTGACCTCGCTAGGATTCCTAGTAAATTTAGACAAATCCCAGCTAGTGCCAGTGCAGAATATAGAATTCCTAGGTTTCAGTATAGATACAAACGAAGCAACCCTAGAGCTACCACATCACAAAGTGAAGGCGATAAAGAAAGAGCTCAGAACAGTTATAGCAAAGAAAGTCATATCTCTTTGAGCTCTCGCAAGGGTAGTTGGCCTGTTAGCGGCTTCGATACACACAATCTTTCCGGGTCCGCTGCATTATCGAGCTCTGCAGAGGCTCAAGATGAGACACGAGGGGATAGGATATCACCAGCTAGTGACCCTAGACCCAGAAGCGATCTTGGAACTCCACTGGTGGCTCGCCAACATGGAGGTCTGGAATGGCCGGGCGATTTTCGGAGACTCACCGGACATCGTCATAGAATCAGACACAAGCAGGTCCGGATGGGGAGCCAGATGCGAGAACTTAGAGACAGGGGGGGGAAGTGGTCAAAACAGGAACTAGAAATGCACATAAACTGTCTCGAACCTTTGGCAGGGTCCTTTGCAGTGCAAGCATTTACGAAGGACAAAGTTCAGTGTTGCGTTCTGCACAAAATGGACAACATTTCAGCAGTGCATTATATCAACAAGCTGGGAGGAACGAGATCGAGGATGCTAGCAGAACTATCAAGACTTTTGGCACTACTGCCTTCAGAATCAAGTAACAGTCACAGCAGAGTATCTGCCAGGGACGCTCAACGAGAGAGCGGACTGGAATTCATGATATCTTGTAGATTCAAGCGATTGGAAACTACACCCGAGTGTGTTCAACAGATTGCAGAACCTCTGGGGTCCCGTTCATATACATCTACTTGCGTCCAGACTGAACGCTCAGACGCAGACTTATTTCAGTTGGAGATTAGACCCAGGGGCAGCGGGCACAGACGCCTTCCTCCAACCTTGGAACGGAACACTGAATTATGCCTTCCCTCCGTTTCTCATGATCTCGAGAGCACTAGCGAAAGTGCGCAGGGAGCGAGCAGACCTATTAATAGTCCTTCCCCTCTGGAGATGGCAGCCTTGGTTTCCAGTAGTGATGGAACTTTCTACTGATTTTCCAAGGATAGTTCCACAGCAGCAGGACCTTCTACTAGACCCAATCGGGAGAATGCACCCCCTAGTATCGACAGGCACCCTGCGATTGATAGCTTGCAAGGTTTCAGGAGAAAGTGGGAACCGCCAGGCATTTCGCGACTCACTGCAGACTGTATCAGAGATTCATGGGCGCCTTCCACCGTCAGGAGCTATAACACGGCATGGAAGAGTTGGGCTTAATGGTGCACAGAGCATGGTTTGGATCATGTTTCTGCCCCATTAGTTCAGTTATTGAACTTCCTAGCAATAACATTCCAAGAAGGTAGTACCTTCAGGACGATAGGTGTGCTGCGGTCCGCGATCTCTGCAGGTCATGACATGGTAGAGAGTAAAGCTATAGGAGAACATCCGTCAGTCTTGCGTCTTTTGAGAGGAATGAAATTAAGAAAGCCCCCAGAACCTAAGTATACCACATTATGGGATGTCAGGGAAGTTTTTCAGCTGTTTCTGGCATGGCCAGACAATAAAGATTTATCTCCATCGCAACTCTCTGGCAAGCTGGCAATGTTGTTGTGTCTCACAGCATGCTGAAGAGTTTCCGATGTAAAAGCGCTAGAGATAAACAGGAAGATATTCTATCCAGAGGGAGTAGCTTTTTCCAAAAACAGACACTCGAGTGATTTCATACCCCTATTTTACAGAAAATAAGAAACTGTGTGTAGCACAATGTATTAAAGATTATGAAACAGCCGCAGTGCTGCTGAGACCGTGAGGCGTAATGCAGCTGCTAATAGTGCATAGAAAACCTTTTCATGCAGTAGCAACAGCGACAATTGCGAGATGGGTACGTGAAATAATGCAATGGGCAGGCATAGACTTGTCACAGTTTGGGGCGCATTCAGCTAGAGGGGTGATGGCATCTAGAGCATTTGCAGCGGGAGTGCCACTCCAAGATATAATGAAATCGGCCGACTGGTCCTCCGAGTCTACTTTTAAGACTTTTTATTTCAAGCCAGTGTCAGATTTGGCAAATAGGGTGGTGGCTAGCTTTGAAGAAGCATAATGCGAGCCTCCTGTCTTGTCATAGAATAAAGATTGCCAACGCTGACAGCTCAGGAAGTCTTCATTCTATTAAAGACAAGGAGGCGAGCATTATATCCCACCCAGAAAGACTCAAAAGTTGATGTTATAATGTTGATATCATATGTTCAACTTTGTCTCATCACCCACCCTTAAAAAAAATATGTTTCTGTTTTTTTCTAGGAGATGATCAGAAAGGAGCATGATCTCCATCACGGTACCGGTGAAGTACTCCATCGTCTGAGAAGCAGTGGCGTTTGGTTCCAAGAACACTGTTTCATTTATAAGTTGGTTGTTGACAGTTCATAGCAGAGTTGGATTTGTTTCAGAGGATTTTCAAGGCAAGAAAGAAAGAGGAAAGGACCAGGGACAGTAGGGTTCTTATAGGATGACCTATCACCGCATTGGAGCATGGGATAAGCTCAGGACTACTGCACTCCTGGGGGTTAATGGGAGTTTGAGTTTGAGAGTTTTTTCGAGATGTAAAACTCTGGTTTGAAACTTTTAAACTTCGGATTGGCTATTTTATTTTTGTAAAAAAAAAATCACAAAAATAGATGTTTAAAAGTATAAGTTGAAAAGCTGTTGTGGCAGTATTAAAGAAAGATAAAGCATAATGCTTGCCTCCTTGTCTTTAATAGAATGAAGACTTCCTGAGCTGTCAGCGTTGGCAATCTTTATTATCCCGCTCACCTGCCATACGATTGTATCTACAGTACCCCTTTCCCTTTAATTTTCCCTGTCGGATTTTGCCTCTTGAACTTGCTCGCTGCCTTTAAGCTGCACCGTGACTGTGCTCACAGTACCCTTTGCCTCTGATTTTGCTTGTGAACTTGCCTTAATTTGCTGGCTGCTATTAGGCTGCACTGTGATTGTGCTTACAATACCTTCTGCCTCTGATTTTGCCTTTGAACTTGCGCGCTGATTTTAAGCTGCACTGTGATTGTGCTCACAGTACCTTCTGCCTCTGATTTTGCCTTTGAATTTACTTGCGGTTCTTAACTTGCATTGAGATTGTGCTCACATCACCTATTGCCACCTGACTCTACTCAGAATAGCCATGCTATTTGAATCTACGTACTGTGTTCACCGGCCATTTCAAACCTGTTCATTGTACCTACTGTCTATGTGATTGTGCTCATCTGCTTATGCCATTTGAACATGGTCTGTGTTCTTATAGGCTACCTGCATACCATTTACTGCCCCTGCCACTTGAACGTGCTCTTATTGCCCTGTGCCCTTCAAATTTGCTCATTGGGCCCATCTGCCATACTGGCTCACCATAATCCTAGTTTACCATCTGCTAAACATGTTAAACCTACACAATATGTACAGCTTATTTGTTGCCACTATACTACTTAATTCCAGCCACTCAGAGGACTGTGACTGGTTGCTCCAACTATATGAGGTGGTACAAGCCACACCTATTCTAACTAAAATGGCAGTCAACAACCCTAGTACTGTCCAATCTAACCACCTGACTGCATCAGGATCCTATGCCACTTATCTGTGTACGACAAATGACAGAAACCTCAAACTTCGCGCTAGACTTATCAAACTGCACAAACCACTTACGAGATCTCTACCCCAGATACATAGGAAAACTAATTGTCACACTGGTGAAAAACCCCATAATTCCATCCTGGCCACTTCATCGCCTCTTCTTCATGACAACACCAATCAGCAAATTGCACATAAACCTAAGCTAGCTGTCCCTAACCAACTCACTCCGAGCCATGCTATAGCCAAAATTGAGATACCCTTCCTTAAAGGAGCACTCATAAATGCCAGATCTTTGGTTGCCCACGCAACGGACATCTTTGACCTAATACTAGAAGGTAATTTGGATTTCCTTGCTATAACAGAATCCTGGCTACACAACGCGGCAGGCACTTATGCTAGCTATCCCTGACGGATATACAATATCAGGACAAGACAGAGATGATACTCTAGGCAGAGGCATCGCCATCATATCCAGATCTAGCCTCTCCTTGAGACTCACCCCTTACAAATCACCCAATCTTGCAATCTTGCAAAGTCCTCACTGCTAAACTCCCCCTAACTAATTCCCAATCACTCACTATCCACTTAATCTATAGACCACCTCACCCACTTGGGACATTTGAGGAGGATATTTACAGCCTACTATTTAATAATCTTAAAACAACTACCCAAGTTCTACTACTAGGTGATTTCAATTTAGGATTTAACGATCCAGTGGACAACCATGCCCTCAAATTAGCCAACATCCTCTCAGAATTGGGCCTGTCACAAAAAATCAACGAACCTACCCACAACAAAGGGAACCTTAGACTGGGTAGCCGACTACAATTGTACTGTCACCATCACCTCCATCACACCGCAACTGTGGACAGACCACTCCCTTATGTCTTTCACAATATCAACCATTAGACCACCTCTGATGGCTCTACCTACTGCCTTACCTTGCCCAACAAGGAATAAAAAGAATATTACAGTGGACAAAGTGATCCCCGGCATTCTCCCTACCTTAAATTCACTGGCTGATAACTTGGATCTCAGTACTCTGGTCTAAGAATATAATATAATTATGCTCACCACAGTAGACAAAAATGCTCCACTTAAACATAGACCTAGGTAACCTAAATATCATCTAAACAAGTGGTTCACCCCCCAGTTAAAGGACCTGCGTCTCCTAGAAAGGAAATGTGAAACCACCTGGAGACTACTCCCTTCTAATGATAACAAAGCTAAGTTAACCAAAATATCCTCGCAATACAAAAATGAAATCTGTATGGCTTAACGAAACTCCTACAATGAACGCATTGCCAAAGCAAACTGTAGTAAGAAGGAATTATTCACCATACTAAAAGAATTAGTCTCCAATCCCTACACCTGACATCTGCATCAAAAGTAAGACATGGTGTTCAGATATTCAACATGCTCTATCTAATAAAATTACTACTCTTCAAAACAAAATTGCCCAAAAAAAAGTCTCTGAATTTACCACCACAATTAAATAACACCCCCTTCTCCAGCGAACTATCCTCTGAACAGATTGCCAGATTCCACTTTACTAAAACCTCCATTTTAGAGGTAGAGAAAGACATCTCATCTCTCAAGCCGTCCAATTGTAAAGGTGATCTTTGCCCAGCCCGGATCATAAAGGATGCGGCTAGAGATCTGGCACCTTTCCTCTCCAAACTGATGAACGCCTCATTCACATCTGGCACCATTCCCTCTAATTTGAAACAATCTTGGGTACTCCCACTCCTAAAGAAGCACTCTTTAGACCCACTTGTTCCCACTAACTACCGTCCTATTATGATATTACCATTCTTGCTCAAAATACTTGACAAGGTCGCTTATACCCAGATCCAAAAATATTTAGAACTCCACAAGCTCCTAGGAGCAAGACACTCTGGTTTTCGCTCTTTACATGGGACGGAAGCTGCCCTGATCGACCTAACAACACAGGTTGATGAGTTAAGAGATAAAGGTAAAACAGCACTCCTCTTACTTTTGGATCTATCTGCGGCATTCCACCTAGAAGATCATAAGGTCCTCTGTAATCACCTGGACTCAGCAGCTCACTTCTCCACAGAGGCCATTAGATGGTTAGAATCATTCTTGAGCGATAGATCTATGAGGGTCTTCTCCCCATCTGCAGCTGTGGACCCTATCCCGATTACAGGGCTCCTGTGTCTCCCCTACATTATACAATATATTCACTGAGCCCCTGTTCGATGATCTGGACCTTCTGGGTATCGCCTACACTAACTATGCAGATGATACTCAGATTCTCCTCCCACTTTCTGGGGATTATGACAAGGATTTGGCATTGGTGAAGAGTGTATCTCATCATCCAGGCATGGATGGCCACCCACGGTCTATGCCTGAATGATAAGACAGAGCTCCTCATCCTGGGCACCCACCTCAACCTGAAGAAATTAGGCCATGGATACTCATCATTCCCCATCGATGGAAACATCATTAGGGTAGCCAAGGAGGTGAAAACCCTTGGCTTTTACCTTGACTCTCCCATGTCCTTTGATAAACAGGTGAAATCACTGGCCTCTACTACCGCTTACACCTGCAAGCTTATCAGAGCAGGCAGACCATCCCTTTCAAATGACAATTGTATGATGCTGGCCAGAGCACAAATACTCTCTAGGCTAGATTACTGTAATGCTCTGTACAGTGGCTCCAATAAGAGCATTACTCAGAGGCTATAAACACTTAAAAACAACGCCTTAAGAGCCGCTTTAGGCGTGAATAAAAGAGAACATATCTCTGCAACTAGACGCCAATACAAGTGGCTCTCTACCCACAACAACATTCTTCTAAAAATTGTCTCCCTCACCCACAGTTTTAAACAATGCAGCCCCCAGCTACCTTGCAGACAGATTACACAGAAGAACATCTCTCAGACCCACAAGAGTTAGCAACGCAAACTGCCTCACTGTACCTAGATTCTGACTCACCAAGATTGGCGACAATAGCTTTCCTGTGAAAGCATCCAAACTTTGGAATTCCTTGCCACACCAGCTTAGAGTAGATCAACCATACTTACAACTTAGAATTAGCTACATTAATATGCTCAACCTGACTGACCACTAGCCTTTACCACTGCCCTAGACCATCCTTCCATCAGACTGTAATTTTGATTATGTGCCCATTTATTCCTACTGTTCATAACCTGTTTAAATTGTAGATTTGTACGTTTGTTTTTTGTGTACATACCTGTAAATTTATGTAACTTTATATGCCTTTTTTGTAACCATGTAAGCTTTGCATTCTCTTACCGCTGCGCCCTGTTACCCCTGGGTCTGTTGTGCATTATAAATAAATAAACAAACAAGCAAGAAGCCACAGAAAAGGTTAGCTGTTTTAGAACTATGGAAGAGGTATCCGAGTGAGAGAGAAGATCCGCCTGAGAAGGAGTAGATGCTCAATCATCATAAAGAGTAAGACGTAACACCCTCAGCTCCTCTTTCTCCTCCTCAAAATGATGCATGAGAGAAGACAACCAGGCAATCTATCCTCTAAAGGAATTAAAAGCAGCAGTGGGTATGTTAATCCAACATACGCACCTCCCGATTATAATAGTGAATACAGCATGGAAGAAGGGAAGAATAAAGAACGTAAATATATGCCCACACGTGATGAGCACAAAGAGCATGATGAGAGAAGGGACAGATGGATAGAAATAGAAGAAGTCCGAAGACAAAAAAGTGAGTAGGACAAAGTGGTATGACAATAGTACAACATAAGTGGATGGAAGCACCCATATTAAATTGGATGAGAAGGGCATTGACGATGTTAAGGAGGGAGAATAAAGATAAGAACAAGAAAGGGCATGTTATGAAGAGAAATTAAAGTAATAGCAGAGAAGGTATGAAGATCAGAAAAAAGAGAGAATAGAAGAAAAAAAAACCGAAGAAATAGAAGGCCAAATATTGAAAGAATGTAGGTTGAAACGCCGGCGTGGGGAAGAAGAGAGCAGAGGGATGAGAAGAAGGGAAGAAGAAATGAGAATGAGTAGGGGACAAAGAGATAATGAAAGATCATATTGTTAATAGAAGTATGACACCCATTGAAGCATGAGAGCAATGGTAAGACGAGAGAGGATCGCAACAGCCCTGCAGGGAGCTGTAAGGGATACAGAGAATACAGACATGGGCCGATGAGCATGAGGCAGAAGGCATAGAGAAAAGGATTGGGGATCTATATAGAGAGATGAGAGAGAAGGGTGGTTACAAGGCTATGGGGAGCATCGCAGGATCCCCACCGAAGGAAACAGGAGATCGAGTGGATAATGCATTGATGGACGAGCATAGAACGCTGCCCCTAAGTAGACTAGATCTTGATGATGAAGAAAGGGATAAAAGCCATACCAGCTGGGGTATAATGATGACAGACGAAGAAAGGGCGGAAAATGAGAAAGCAAGAAGAGAAAGCGCATGCAGTTTTTAAATGGATCCGAACATGGGGAGAGGGGTAAAGTGGTCCGATTTAGAAGACCTGAAAAAACCCCCCACCAGAATCTATACCATATTCCGCACGACCACCAGCACAGTCGCATAGTGCATGGGATATGTTCCCGCCTTATGTGAGCAGGTTAATGTCACTGCCAGGAAGATGAATGGGCAAAACTAGCCCCACGTGGAAAACGTGAACTGATATTGGACCAGGATTTACACAGTTCTCATTATTAGAGAAAGGGGGAGGACCGCCATATATATATTCCATGGCCTCAAATGGACAAAGAAAATTTGAAATGTAAATTAACTAGTTTGACAGCGGGTGCAGGAAAATGAATTTGAGTTAGAAAGAATGACCGCGGGAATGACGCTAGCAGTGGGTGACGTAAAAGGCCTACTGGCAGCTATACTATTCTAGGGGAGAGAGCTGACGACATTTAGAAATGAGCAGGATATGCAAGTGTAACAGCACAGAACACTACACATGATGGAGCACCATTTAATAATTGAAGGGCAGACATATAGCGGGCTCTTATAGAACTCAGGGGTCCCTAACATTTTGTGCACATGGAGAAAAATGAAATATCAAATGAAATGGTGAGCAACATCAATTTTTTGACAGAACATAGTGGCGCTCAGAGGACAAATGATTGCAAAACAGTAGTTAATAGTTATCTAGTTCTAGATCACATGTTATTCAAGTAAAATACATTTGCAAGGCCTTTAACTTCCTTTGACATTAAGAGTTTGTTTGCAGGTCAGTAGGACATTATTAGACACATAGGGCAAGTCCTATGTGTCTCAAATAGGAGGTTGTTCAAAATTATAGTAGGACTAAATTAATATTACCAGGGGTTTCAGGTTCTCTAGCAAAATTATTTTTAAGAAATGTAGTGCAATTGTTTGGACAGTAAAATTTGTCACTAATGGAGTACTGATTTTCTGGTGTACTTTGAGATTTTGCTGGGGATTTTCTGGAATGTTTAGTGGCAAATGGAGCATTCCTAAGCATGCAAGATCAGCAATACTGTTCCACAGTCATTGATTACTGTATTTTGGATTATATTTTCTTCAGGAATGTTATCAAATTTTGCATTTCTGATTGAACAAAGAGTGAACACTATCCTCTTATGTTAATTTTCAAATGGCCAGGGTAGGCACCACGAAGGACATTTCTGACAGCCAGAGGGGCTTTCCAATGCCTCCCTGTCGAGCTTAGGCATTGGAAAGAATTTAAGAAGAAATTAAGATATTCTCTTAGAACTGTTTAACAGTTCAGAGGCCACAAAGGAACGTGTCAGTTAGTTTCTCCCAAAGACTGCAACAATCTGGTATAGAGCTATTGCCAAACAGCGTCCCTAATACAGAAGTTCAAGGTTATAGAAAGGGATGCACCATGGTTTGATGTAGAATCTCGGAAAGTAAAGTGAACCATGATTTAATGAGTGGTGTATACACGGCTGGTCAGATTTATAGTTTCAAAATGGCATTTAAAATTGCAGTTGTCGAGACAGGCATTATGCCGTCTCCTTGGACAAGTAGTCCGTGGACCACCTGGCCCTCAAGGTTATCAGCCAATTTCCTTACTGGTTACTGGACATTGCCAGGGAGATATTCTCCAAATGCTTGTTGCTCAATTCAATATCTTGAATCTCTCCCAAAGGGTTTCAGCTGAGGGTTTAGTACAGTGGACTGATGCTAATGGTACGTTCAAATGTACCCAAACCTTAATAAATTAAGAAGGTGTGCAGGAGGAAGTGCAAAGTATGTCTGCAAAATAGGAGGCCATGAAGATTTGGTTCATTTTCTGTTAATTTGTCGTTTCTTTGTTTTGAATACGCACGGTCATGTATGGGAGCTGTTTTATATAAATCATTGTAATGATCAGGGTTTTTTATATAGCTTGTTTGAATATGTTAAAGCTGCTTTATTATTTTGGGCTTGTTCTATGTGAATTTTAATGAACTGTTATACATGTTTTTCATGGGTATAATTATAGGGAGGCACAAGGTTGTTTGTCCCCCCCAAACCTTCGTGGCACACCATTTAGTCCTCATTTGGCAGGGGATCCTTTCCTTTAGATGTAATGTCCTCCCAAATATTTCAGCAAAGTTACTCCACTGATGTTTTTAATGGAGAAATATGATTAAATAAATATTGATTGAGTAATACTGGTCATTACATGGTAGGCATTAATGATCACTTCACTGGGGGCTTTCGAGGCTACCTCCTAAGAACTATTTTGGCATTTAATGGCAAATAGTGCATTTTTAGGATCCTGACACATATTACATTGGTGAAAAGTCGTTTGGAATAAAAATAGCTTTCTGAAAGATATGGAGCCACTTTTCTCTGCCCAAAAGGGATGATTTTAGACAAGACTTAGTGGCATCCATTGGTCAACCTTTAATCCGTCGATGACCATTTCATAGAGAGGTGTGGTGATGTGTTGTGAACTAAGTATTTGGATTCATTAATTGGTTTAATAATTTAAACGTATTAACAGCTTCTTAATTGGATTTGAGTATAGGGCACATTCATTATGAAAAATGTGGTATGCATTTACATTATCTGCCCATTATCCAAGTGCCAGATGGGCAGAGTATCAAACAATGGCAATGTTTCCACTAGGACACTAGTGTCACCTATATTTAATATTAGATGACATTTATATTTCCGATAAATATAATGAACGGTGGCATCAAACACAAACCTCACTTGTACAAGAAGCAGTGAGTGCAAATTATTTAATGAAGGAAAGTTGGCTATGCATGGCACTTATTTGTCCAGTATGCTCCTACTAGCTGTACAAAGGAACAGAATAAGGCAATTTTCTACAGGACACAAACATGGTTCAATTATTTTGCTCATTAATACATTTGCCAGCTGGGAAAAGTATCTGAAGATGACAGGGTTTTAGCAATGACACTGCCATAAATAAGGACATTTACCGAAAAATAATTTGCATGGTAGCAACAAACACAAATCTTGCATGTATAAAGATAAGCCAGCTAGGACGACAGCCCAATCCTCGGCCAACATTCTCGCACAGTCCAGGACTTGGTCCTGGCTATACTGCTGAGGTCTCACCCCTTAAGCACCTCCTTCTAGGCCTCCACACCATCGTCCAGAGCAACTGGTGAGCAACAATTTAGGGCGCCGCGAGCAACATGTTCACCCCTAGCTACACTTTGGGGATCACTGGCCTATGTAATGGTAAGCATACATTGTTGCAGGGGCCAATCCGCTGTTGTGATGCTGATACAATCTGTATTATACGTAGTTAGAGGGAAGTCCAAGGCATGCCTGACAGATGAGGGGCAGCCAATGATGTTGCTAATACTTATAGAAACTATAAGTAGATATGTTCCACTAACCAATCCCTCCGTCCGATAGGTTTTATTCTTTGCCACGTAGGAGGACGCCATAGCTGATGCACATCCAGGTATAAAGCCTTTGTGTAACCGAAATGTGATTGAGAGTGTGTGGACTACGATTTGCTGTTCCCCAGGTTTCCCTACTTTATTGAATTGATAATAAAGTAGAATTTTGCCATATTCTTTGAGTCTGTCCAGTAATTTGGGCCCGAGAGCACTTATTATGGTAATCCTATTCTGCACATAAGAACGCTCAAAGGTGCTAATGCACTTTTTGCTGGTAGCCTTTCCACTCAACTGCTGCTGCAATTTCCCATCCAGTGTCCTTTCTTTAATCTGAAGACCAGGAATCCAGAGAACGGGTCCTGTAGTGGCTGCATTGTGAGGGCGTCCGCCTGCATCATCTTCTTCACTGCTAAGGAACTGTGGGACAAAAGGTAATTCTTACCTAAAGTCGCTGTGTCGCTCCTGTGGGGCCAGGGTGGTGATTCATATGTTTGGGAGTTTGCCAAAGCCTAAGAATGGAACAGAATCAGGGAGCCTTCTACAAAGTCTCTAAACCCTTTTACCAACTGTAAAGTATTGTACTTACTTGTTATACAAGCTATCTGTGGAAATCTGAATCTCCTACAGTCGTGCCTGATCCTGTTCTGCCTACTGCTGGCCACTGGACCACCAGTGTCCCCTTCTGCGTCCGAGAACACTCATGTCTAGATAAGGGAAGGACTGATAAAGCATAAGGCCTCTGTGGAGGAACTCTTCCAAGTGTTTTAAAGTACTTACTTTTTTATTTATTTATATATTTATAATGCGCCGAAGCTCACAAGCATCAGGGCGCGACAAGAACACGAGAAGAAGAGGTCACGGGACTACATGGAAAAGAAAAGAGAAGGACTCAGGGAGTCCGAAGCTGAATACATGACAACTTACCGAAAAAGTAAAGTTTTCAGCTGCTTTCTAAATGAGGAGTAACTATTTTCCAATCTAAGATTGTCCGGAAGTTCGTTTCAGAGGGCAATAGCTTTGGTGGGAAAAGCGCTCCCAAGTCCAGTAGTTTTGACTCTGATAAGGCTAGCTTTGAGTAGCCCTTTTTTGGCTGATCTTAGACTGCGGCTAGGTTCGTACCAATGGAATTCCTTTTTAAGGTATGATGGAGCCATACCGTACAAACAGCGGTGAACCAGCGTCAGGGACTTGAATTTAATGCGCTCCTCTATGGCGAGCCAATGGAGGCCTGTTCGGTCTTGAGTGATGTGTTCGCACTTGGATTTCCCGGTGATGGATCGTACAGCGTTATTTTGAATTATCTGGCATTGTTTAATGCAGATATTACTTGAACCAAGCATCAATGCATTCCCATAATCCAAACGGGACAGGATGGTGGCTCTAGCGATGGTGGCGCTATTTTTAGCATTGAGGTATGGCCTGATGCAGCCTAGTAGTCTCTGGTAGTACTGGCAATTTCTTTTGAGGTATGAAACCTGTGCTTCTGCTCCTAATGAGGATTGCAGGTATATGCCAAGTGTTTTAACTTTATTCGTGACTATAATATTGGAGTCTTTAATGTTGAAAGTAGAATAGGCTGGGCCCAGATTAGATAGGGCTTTTGTGGATCCAAATGTCATAAGTTCAGTTTTCTAACCATTTAGGCACATCCAGTGAGCCTTCATCCAGCTCTCTATGGTGTTATAGATAGCTGATAGTCTGTTGTTATCTGTGGTGTGGTCTCCGCAGAGTTCTATAATCAGTTGTGTGATTACTTGCTATTGTTGGTGTTGTAACTGTAATATTCCTGAAATAGAATAAGTTACAGATGTTGCAAAGTACTAACCTGCTACTGAGAGTAGTGTAACTGTATCATTCCTGAAACAGAAAAAGTTACAAGTGTTGTAATGTACTTACTTGCAATGATAGTAGTATAAATGTATTATTCCTGAAACAGAATAAGTAACATAGTAAAGTGGGGTTTACTTACCTTGAATTGCATACTGCCATTCTATAAGTCTTTTACACTGTGGTTTACTTACCAGAAGTATTGTATTGGTTGGTTTTTATACGGTGTTTGTGTATGATAGTACTTACCTTTCTAAAGAATTCTCTTCCCGTGTATATAAAAGAAACCTTTATTTGTACATATATGTGTATACGTGTTTCTTTGGACCATATATGCTACAAGTTCTTTGTACATTCCTACAGGCCTCCCTCCCTCCTAAAATGAGCCTGGATGCTCAGCCTATGCTACTTACCTAGAGTGTAATGGACTTACACTAAGAGTTGGAGTTTCTGTTTTGTCCTAAATAGGTGGACTTTAGAAAAGTGTCCTAACAATGAGTTCAGTCGGGCGAACGCTATCGATCGTCCTTGTATTTTAAAAGACAACATATTATGCACATTTTATAGGTCCACATGGTTACCATTGTGGTAGGTCCTACAACATTTAAAGTGCATTAATTACCTTTCTGAAGTGGCCAACAACATTTTCTACGTAACATGAATGAATAAACTCATGTGTTTTCCAGTGTATGACCCTTTTAGACACATCTAAAACATTTGCACTTTGCATGAATGTGCATATATTTGTGTTTCAGATTAATTTGTACACTAGAAGTGGATGAATATGGTGGTTTCAATTGCTATGCTGTCGGAACTACATTAAAAGAACGCATTCCGAAAAGCTTGTTACAAAATAGCGTAGCCGACTTGCTTGCATTTTGTAACTCAAGCTTTTCAGAATGTCTATATTTGGCCCCTGCTTTACATTTAATGTATGTGTGGGACACCGCTGCAACCCCTGCAGCGCATAATGCCAAACTACGGGTGTGGAGGACACTGACAACCTACGCTGCCCAAGATCAGCATTTTGGGCTTTGTTTTGTTTTTTGCAACCTTTTCGACCAAAATGATGCTGTCTAGGTGTCAGACCTGTGTCCACCTTCCCAAACTTCCTCCTCACCTGAACCTTCAGAGGACTTGTCCTTGGTTGTAGAAGTGGTCTTCCTGCAGGACTTCCTCTTGTCTGTAGGCTGTTTCTCCTTGGACCTTCGGTCGTGTAAGTATTGTCTGGCTCCCTCAGAGGCCACGTTGGTAGGGATTGGCACCTGCCCTTGGGGGACTCCGAGGGGCCAAGCCCCAATTCAGGGAAAAAGCCAATGGGCGGAAAAAACCCTGATAAAAAATGCACTGAAGGATGTCTGTAGTAATTGGCCACCCGGATCCTGTTGTATCAACACAAAACCCGGAATCCCAGCATGAAATTACTTCAAAAGGATAAGACCCACAACTAAAGATAAAGGGAAGAAATTAAAACGAAACAAAAGGGTAAGAGATAGCGGAATCAGAAATAAGAAGAAGACAGAAAAATAAGTCGTGCTACAGAAAGTTTACTCCTTCATGTAAAAGGAGCATAGATTCCATGGGTGAAAATACACTAGGCAAAAAGGTAATAAGGGTGAATAGCAAAGGATGGCAAAGGCATATGAAGATAACCTTAAAGAAACCGAAATGGCTAGGCAGGCACCTGAAAGACGGTAAGGCGTCCTGCCCCTTCCACAGAAGTAGCCACAGAGAGCCGCGGAAGAAACCCGAAACCGAAGGACGGTATCAGGTAAGATCGAAAGGCGGTAGAACGCCAAGAGATAAAAAAAAACAAGCAGCACCTTTTTAAAGACGCTGACACTTACCCCAGCAGAATCACGGAAGCGCTGCGAACGAACAGAAGTAAGCTGAGGCTCGGTTGAGCGGAATCAGACTGGAGTCGCCCAGTAATCACAAACCATGAAAAAGAAACAAAACAGTAGCGGAACTAAAGTAGTTAAAGAACCGTAAGGCACAGAAGAGGAGTTTCCCAAAAACACACGGGAAAAAGCACGGAGAAGGCCGAAAGGTTCTGTTAAGAATACTGAGTAAGCAGCGGAGCACTGTAGTGTGAAAAACAGATACAACGCACAGAGTGGGGGGGGGGGGCAGAGTCTGCTTAAATACGGAAGTCCACCATCTTGGATGAGGACTAGAGCAGGAAATTGTTCCTAAGGCTAATGCTTCCAGCTATGCCACAGCTTCCACCTCTGATTCCTGACACTAGGTCCCAAGAAATGTGTGCAGTGGATCTATATCACATCAGGTTTTATGCTTACGCCAACCTGCATCCATTAAGAACTGCAAAACGTTATTCTGCCTCTGTTGACATGTTTGCTGCTCAGACAGCTAAGAAAGTTTCACCGCTCACCTGCTCCTTACCTTTCCCATTTAACTTATGCCACGTATCCAGAGGCGTATGTCACTTCCGCCCGCCATTTTGAATGCTCAGGCACGATATCTATATGAAATTTAGCAATGCCATCATTTATGGGAGATTTTTTTCCTTAAAAGAAAGTGTGCAATTCTACATAAAACACTAATAGAGAGACCTGCTGGTAGACAGACATTAGGTCTATGTTCTGAATTAAATAAATTCTATTTAAATAGGATATTTGGCAGACTTTATATTAAAACAATTGCCATGGTAACTTTTAGATTGAACTTCCATTGCCAAAGAACTAAATGAAAGGGTCTAAGAACATCTAATCATTTCTGGTAAAATAATAATACTATGGTATGGAGTGACAAAGCACATTTTGAAGATTGGAAAATTTTGGGAAGGTATTTTCAGTCAACAATTATATTTATTGAAAATTGCACGGCCAATATTTTCACACAAGATATAGTGAAGTAATAATTTGAGGTATCCAGGAATATAGGAGAAAATGACATGCAGCACCATTGCGGCTGAGGTGGAATTCCTCTTCAAGGACAAGGGAGGGAAGACATAGGGGAGGACAAGACAAACGATCCTACGATTTGGATCGTGCAAGTGCGGCAAGCGAAGTGCAGGGGGAAGGAGAGGGAGAAGTGGAAGAAGTGCAAGGGAGAGGAAAGGGGGGAGTGCGATCAGGGCAGCATGGCTCTGAGTAAGTGCAGCCAGGGCAGCGCAGCTCTGGGTAAGTGCAAAGAGGCAGGGGGTGCTGTAGGGGTTACTGTTACAGCCCCTAGTGTGTGGTCATGGAAGAGCCTGGTACGCAGTGAGACTCTGAGGGTACCAAGCAACCAGTCAGCTAGGCAAGTTAGCAAGGAAGCGAGAGAAAGAGACGGCAGAGGAGAAAACAAGGGTCTTGAGCTTCTTCTGGAAATTCAGGTGGTCCGGCTAAAGTCTGAGATGGGCAGTGAGGCTGTTCCACAGAGAGGCGCCTGCACATGAGAGAGATCTTCTGCCCACTCTCTGCTTGGAGAAGCGTTTCACCCTCAGAGTTTATTTATTTATTTATTTCGTTTGTAAAGCGCCCAAATCCGGAGGCACCAGGGTGCTGTTGCGAACAAGTTATATGATACATAAGCTTCCCCCGGCAGTGTATGAGCATGCCAGGAACTTGCAGACAAAGAAACAGTCAGTGAAGCTAACAAAACGGCAATAGTCCGCTTTTTATGATAGATGAAGGAATGGGTCTATTAGGCATATAGCCAAGTTTTTAGGGCTTTGCAGAAGGACGAGTAGGAGTTCTCAGCTCTCAGAGCTAAAGGGGAGGGCGTTCCATTGGTTAGCTGCTTCAGTTGGGAAGCTCACCAACCCTGCACCCCTCTCCCCCCCCCCCCCCTCCTTTGGCTCTTCTAACTTTAGGTAGGGTGAGTCGATTGGCATAGAGAGATCTGAACGCTCCGATCGATTTGGCTCTTTCAATTTTCTGGGACAAGTATTTCAGGGCGGTGGTTGCTCAAATATTTGTGGGTAATGGACAATGTTTTGAAAATAATCTTTTCCCGGATAGCCAGCCAGTGCGCCTTTTTCCTGGCGGCTGAGATGTGGTCTCTTTTGGGGATGTTTTAGCACTAATCGGAGGGCATTCTTTTGGATTATCTGTAGTTTAACATTCTGTTTGGATGTCCTGGCAAAGCGGACATTACAATAATCCATCTTAGCCCCAGAGGCAGCTCTCTGGAATCAGAAACTGTCTTGCTGCATTGATGAGTTTGGGTGTGTAGGCTGAGCGAAGGGCTCTAGAAGGAAGGTATTTCAGAAGAGAAAGTTGGATGCAGTATGGGCCCAGGCCCCAGAAAGCCTTGTCGATGATGCAGAGGGTCTGGAAATTGATCCTTGCAGCCACTGGGAGCCAGTGGAGAGATTTGGTTGGAGAGATACAGTCCCTGGGCTTGAGGCCAAGGATAAGTCTCAAGGTCCTGTTCTGGATTGGTTGCCGGGGCGAAGAGTAGAGGTAGGCAGATTGGAGGAAAGTGAGCAGAGGTAGAATACCTCTGAAGAGGTGCAGCTGGAAGTGGGCCTTTTTGGCAAGGTCTGTGATGTGAGGAGAGAAGGAGAGAGGGGAGTCAAATGAGAAGGATCTCCGTCTTACTGCCATTAAGGCAAAGATCCTTGGAGGCGCACCAATCCTGAATTGTGGATAGACTGTCGGGGAGGAGAGGAGGCTGAGGGGAGCCTGAAATAGAGCTGAGCATCATCGTCATAACACTGAAAGTAGTGAAGGTGAAGATCAGGTAGGCCAAAGGGACCAGACAGACATTGAAGAGCCAGGGTGAGAAAATAGAGCCCTGGAGGACACCAAATCTGGAGAGAGAGAGAGGTGGTGGAAAGGACCCAGGTTGTACCTGGGAGGGATGTTCCAGGAGGAAGGTCAGCCATGCCATGGCCTGATTCGTGGTGCCTAGGTTCACACAGTCAGTTCATCAGAGTGGCATGATTCATTGTGACGAAAGCAGAGGAAAGGTCAAGGAGGATGCGGCCAGAGGGAGAGCTGTAGCTGAGGTTCGAGAGCAGATCTTCACGGCTGTTCGGGAGAACAGTTTCCATGCCTCCGGCTGCTCTGATGCCAGACTGATGGTCATGGCGGTAGCCAACAGATTCAATGAGGAGGGCAAGCTGGGAGATGGACAGCTTTTTCACAAGTTTGCTCAGGAAAGGAGTGATAGTAATCGATCGATAGTTTACCGTACATGTAGGATCGGCAGAAGGCGTTTTTAAGAGCGGGTGCACAAGAGAGTGCTTCAGGAGTGAGGAGAAAGATCCAGTAGCGAAAGAGTGATTGCAGAAATCAGCAAAGGCTGGAGTGGGGGTGGCAATGTGGTCCTTCATGTACAAGGCAAGAGCCCCTGAAACCAGGAAGATATAACTTGAGCAGAAAAGGTTTGTGACAGAGTTGGAAGCAAAAGTAAAACAGAATGAGCACATCAGAACTATGAAAATGGGAACTGGAGGCTGGTAAGGCTTCAGATTTCAGCACAGCCAAAGATGGAAATGGCACTAGAATTTCCAATAGTTGCATGTACACTAAAGACTTGGCATGCATGAAATAATTGGGATATGATATGGTATTTATAACGTGCCTGTACACAAGTGTTTCAAGGCGCAACAAGACAAGGAGGGGACACAAGTGGAGGACAAATCAACGATCTGACTAGGCCTTGTGTTGTTCAGATCATGCACGTGCGGGGAAGTGCCGGGAGGGTGGGGTCCTTCAATGTTTGAGGTGGCTTTCAGGGGTAACAAGTAAGAATCAGGCTGTCTCTCTTGTCAGTAGGCTCCCCCAGAGAGTAAGTGACGTAGTTCGGGAGTTGGCACCCAGGGTGGAAGATGCTAATGATAGCAGTGAAAAATAAAAGGACCTCCTCCCTCAAGTTTGGGAAGACTCAGCTCCAAACCTTCAGTATAAAAAACACCTAAAGAAGAAAGATGGGAGACCTGGGTGAACTCATCCCTTAAGAATCTGGAAGGAAATATCTACTTTTTAATGTATAGTCCATTTGGTCATGGTGGAAATGTTGTTAGTCCTATCCTCCTGAGTTGATACTGCATATAGCTGAGTCTAGGGAATTTGATCCAAAGAATTTGGCAATAGCTTTTCACTTACCGGTGTCCCTGAAGTATCCAACAAGAAAAAAGGGGCTCCACAGAAGCCTGAGGAGATTAAGAAGAAAGAGGGTTCAGATACAAAAGTCTCCAAACAGGGCCACACTATGAAGGGTGATACATCTATGTGGGTGGAATAAGTTTAGCAGTACTGCTGAAGCCAAAAACGAGTTTTGTCAGGTTAAATCTACAATCCCAAAAGTCTTTGTCATTGTATGACTATGACTATGTGCAAGCAAACCCCAGAGGTAAGGGTAAACGCTTGGGGGTGGGGGGATGTGAGAAGGTCAGGAAAGAAGGCTAAGCTGACAGGTGACGACAAAGTAGAAGTGACCAGTGCATCCTTCTGTTCTGCTGAAATACCCATGGGAGTTTGAGCACAAGTAACTTTAGTGTCCGTTGGAGGGCGTTGGGTAATGTTAATTATCTGATCGACGGCCCTCCATCTACAGCAGCAGCAACCCACTGGGTCTACTGACATTGTAAACAACATGCTAGAATATCCAATTTTATTAAGGCGGCTATTTTACTTTTAAACCACCAGCGATGTTAAACAGGCAGACCACTTAACTATCCGGTTTAAGTATAATCCCTTTTTCTCCCATTTCTGTACTATGAGCATTTAAGATTCAAATTAAGCAGTGTTTGTGGAAGGACTGACACAGCCACTTTGTTGGATTCCTGTAATGATCAATTGGATCTAGACTCAGCATTGTCTGGCAACCAGTTACTTATAGAGCAGTTGAAAGTCACTTTATACATCAAGCACCCTCTCTATTAGAGCCAGAAGTAGCAATTGGTTTACCCAAGATGCACTGGAGAAGGAAAAATGGCAATGAGAGGGTGTATTCAGAGCCAATTATGATTCCCAGGATACATTTATGGTCACACTTTTTTCAAGATATTACAATAAAGCGATTTTGAAGGCAAAAAAGGGTTCTATTAGTTTTCTTTTTGAGGGACGTTCTCAAAAGAAACCTGCACATTGCAAACATCCAGACACCCTGTGGCAATTAAAAACTCCACGGCAGCTTTCTGATGATATTGCCCTTTTCATTTGGTAGACAAATCAGTATGATCTACAATAGTTGAAATGATTCTTCTCGAAACATCCTCACATTAATGAATGGGTGTGCTACTTCAACCCTGCCTTGTTTCAGGAATGGGTAGACAGTAGCAAACCTTTTCGCCCCGTACCCCTAAAGACTTCCTGTCTACTAACCGCCTTTAAAACTTTGGCACATAATCTCAAAAACTCATCAGTGCTACGTGACCTTTTAAATCATTGCTTAAGAACTGGCCTCATAGATTGTCTGAAGTCAGCAGTGATTATTAAGTATTCGGCTAATGACCTAGCTGAATACTGCACTGCAGAAATGTCCAAAACTTGAGACTTTCTCCTGACCTCCCTCACAGTCCCGCCTCCTACATTTTACACTCTGCCTACTCTACCATCACCCTCTGCCTCCATCTCCCACTTTAGTCACACTAATACTGACAAAGTCCTATCTCTATTGATGAAGGCTAACCCCTCTTGCGCCCCATCAGACCCTCTTGCTCCTCAGCTAGTCAAACCCATTACCCCTTTAGTGGCCTCTCACCACGCTGAACTCTTCAACCTGTTCTTCGATTCCGCTTGCTTTCCCTCCATTTTCAAAACAGCCGCAGTCTTCCCTCTCCTAAATAAGCAAGGGGCTGAGCCGGACCTACTGGCTAACTTGTGCCCTGTGCTTCTCCTTCCACACTACTCGAAAGTACTCGAAAGGGTTGTGTTCAACCGTCTTATCAATTTCTTAGACAGCCACAACCTTTGAGACCCACTACAAGCAGGTTTCCGCTCCTGTTGTTCCACGGAACCTGCTACCATGAATGTGTCTTCAGTGACTCTGCAAGCACCCCAACCTATCATCTATCCTTGACCTGTCTGCTGCCTCTGACACTGTTGATCACTCTGCACCTTGTCATTTCTCTGTCTCCTGGAGCAACACTACTTCTCAACTCACGCATCTAACTGTTGGTGTTCCACAAGGCTCTGCTCCTCATTACACTCTAAACCTCTGCTCTTGGGGCACTAATATCCTTCTTTGGGTTTTCATACCAACTCTTCACAGACGACCCCAACATCATCTTCTCTTTTCCTGAACTCTCCTCTGATTTCTCTATCAAAATTTCCAACAGTCTCTGCCATTACATTTTGGATGGCTTAGCACTCTCTGATGTTGCGCCCTAACAAAACAGAGGTGCTCTTCTTCCCTGCCAAATGCTCTCTCTCATCTCTTTCTCTGCCTATCCAGTTCTCTCCTGACACTCAGCTAGAAACCTCAGCGCCATCTATGACCCTTCTCAAACCTTCTCTACTTTCATCTCCAAAACTGGAACAGCAACTCGCCTCAATCTCCGAAATATTAGGTACCTCCTTCCTTCTAACACTGCCAAGCATCTCTTAACCACTCTTATCTTCTGTAAACTGGACTACTGTGCCAGCAAGCTCTTTGGCCTCCCCAACTACACTTTCTGTCCTCTCAACAAGATCATTAACTTTGCTACCAGGACTCTCTTTGAACGCTTTCACTTCACCCACGTCCTGTAACGTCACCAGGCTGGATGGCTGATGATGCAAAACAGGGCTAGATTTAAATTTCTTCTCCTGGTTCACAAATCTATCCAACTCTACAAGCCATCTCGAAAATCTCCACTCTGCCTCCTCAACTACCCCTGTGGCTCCTCGCCCTCCCTGTGCTTCCTCTCGCTCCTTCTCTCTTCTTGCTCCACTTGCATGGAATTCTCTTCACCCGGACATCCAAGAAACAGTCCACATGGATTTGTTAAAACCAAACTAAAAGACTACCTTCCCACCTCAGAGTTACCCTCTTAACCTACCTCTCATCTGCTTGCCTAGCTAACAATGTTCCCTTGCCTCTAACCTGCCTGTGCCCCTCACTTCCTCTGCCTCCGCTGTAGCACTCCACCCATCATGGTCACATCCTGAGCACAGCTGGCCATACCCCTACCTGCACTTAAAAATGACCAATGTTTATTGTCCTTAATCTATGTATTGCCCTTTGTGACCGTTCAATTTACTCCCTTCCACGACCTCGCAAGAATTTCCCTAAAACCCACATCCATTGTAAGAAGCTCACTGCTTCCCGTCAAATCTGATTTCTTATATAGTGTACGTTCTTTTATGATCCAAAGATCATGGTTGCTCCTGTATTAAATAAGTAAAATAAATAATTGAAGAACCCTCAGAATATCCTATTGCTCTGCCCAACTATTTGTCTATTTCAAGTGCACCTTTTATGGTTAGGCCTTTAGAGAAGGTAGCGGGTCAACAATTGCAGATCTAAATTGGTGGCAGGTCAACAATTGCAGATCTAAATTGATGGCGGGTATATTTTAAATCAAATACAAAATTAAGCTCAGCCCATGGGACCAAGACAGATCAGAAGCTTTGGTCCTCCTAGATTTTCAGACAGATATGATACAGTGGGCCTCATTATGACTGTGGGGGTCCAGTAACAATGGTGCTGGTAAGCCTACTGGCACCGTTGTTACCGGATCGGCACAGTATGACTCTGTGGGCAGACATGGTAGGCGAACAGCACCCGCCTGCAGAGTTTCATGGAAGCACTGGCACCGTTGTTAACGGTACCAGTGCTCCCGTGTCCCCATTCCCATGAGTCCTGTGGCACTCCATGGGAATGAGGACCTCCGAAATTAACACCGCCTGAAATCCTGGTCACCGGAGTCGTAATACCCTGGTGTTACCGGGAAGCCAGGCGGCAGTAATTATTTGCAGGTCTGGCAGCAAGCCGTCAGTAGGGTTACCGCCAGACATGTAATGAGGCCCAGTGCATCGCAAAAGCTTGTAAAAGAGGCTAAAGTTAGTTGGATGGGTTGGAACTCCATAGGCTGGTTTGAGTCATTCCGCTGTAATATGAGTGCAATAAGTGATTTTATTGCCTTTTGTCCCCAAAGGACACAATTTGAAATGTACCAACCCTTCAGGCTCCAATTTAGAACCCATTGGGCCTCATTACGACCCAGACGCTAATGGGTTAACGGCGCTGTAAAAGGCTGCAGCGCCGTTAACCTATTAGTGCCTAATTACGAGGTCCCTTTGCGGGACCCGACCTTAACAGCTGGTCTACACCAGCCGTTAAAGTAGGGACCCGCAAAGGGACCTTGGTGCTAATCACGGTGCCGCAATTTGCGGCACCGTACTTAGCGCCTTCCCCATTCCCATTGAGCCCTATGGGGCAAAAATGGGAATGGGGAAGGGCCATGGAGGAAGGGGGAATTACCGCCCCGCCAACCTTATAATGGTGTAGTAATTCCCCCTTTACTCCATGATGGAGTCGGTAATTTACCGGCATGGACCATGGTGCTAATAGCACCATGGTCTTCGGCCAGGGTCGTAATGAGGCCCATTCTCTTCAATAGTTATACAAGTCCTCCAATAAGACCTATCACATAATTTTGAGTCACTGCATAGGATTATGTAGATGACACCCTAGTCATCTTTAATCTGAGCTCAGATGACTTGAGGACAGTAAGCGCTTCGGAGTGCCTATTGGCAATCAGACATGGATGCACAATACTAGCTTAAGCTAGCTTAAAAGTGGACCCAGCCAAAACAGAGATTAGGTTGGCAAATCATATCGGGGCCTGATCATTGTCCCTTTGACCGGCAGATCTAGGGGAACCAACCAGCTCATCCTTGCTGGTCAGATACCATGGTATCCTACTGGAGTCCCACATTTCATTGGTGCCACACGTCTGCGCTGTTCATTGATTGTGTAGTTGTATTTAATGTATTTATATTTCGCTTTCCCCTAAGCGCTGCACAGGTAAAAAAAAAAAGGAAATGGTACAATACAGTAATGATGAGAAAATGAATTGGTAATTATCAGATAAAAATACAAAATGTTTAGGTTCAAACGGAAAGTGGACAAGCCTCTGGATGGTCCCACTGACAGCATATGTTTTGTTTGTTAATTCTCCGGTCTCTGCTTGGTATACCACATGCAGTTTATGTAGGTCGCCAGGGAGAGATATCTTTAGGTTTAGCCTGGGGATGTGACATCCTGCCAAGTTCTATCTCTATTTCATTACAGTACAAAATATCTGCATGCCACTGTTCCACTTTCGTGGATTGGATCCCGCCCAAAACCATTGCCACCCACCGTTTTGCCAGAACCAGTAGCAGTCCAACCAGTCTTCTTACCCCCTTTGGGATCTGAGCTGTATGACCCAACAGTGCAGTCACCGGATTCGGTTCCATATTTTCTCCCGCTATCGCACTCGGAACTTCAAAAACCTTTTCCCAAAACAGCAGAACTACTGGGCAGTACCATGGAGGAAGTCACCCGGGACTGTGCCACACCTTGCGCAGCTCTCTGCGGTGTCCGGGTAAAATATATGTAGTGAAGTTGGTGTGTAGTAAAATTGATGTAGATATTTAAAATGGGTTAGTTTACATTTTGAATGTATGGCCACTCTCCTCGTTCCCCACAGCGGTAGTTCCATGTCACATCTGATATTACACATCCCAGCAAGCTCTCCCATTTGCTTCCGGAGGGATATGCACCCCCCCCCGCCTTAGCAGCCATGCAACTAACATACAACATAGATACCACCTTGCTCTCGTGAACCCACCCGAGCATTTTGTCTAGTACTGGGGCTGTTTCCGGTTCTTGGGGAAATCTCTGGAAAAGTTGTTTCACAGAGTTCCTCAGCCAGAAGTATAAGAACACTTGTAGAGGTGTGAGATCCCCTCTATCTCTCATCGCCCCCAGCGTTAGGAACTACGGAAATTATATTAGCCCGTTGCATACATGCTACATAGTGTCTCTCGCTGGTCAGTGGAATCCCCGGTATGTAAGTCACCAGAAGCCTCAGGGAATAGATAATCTCCCTTTTAGCTTTTTTCTCTATGCGTACCCACGCTATGCAGGTCAGCTCAAACATGTTAGTTACTTTGGAGGCCCTATCTGGTGCTGTCAGTATAACCGAAAGTAGGAGGAACAGGGACGCTAGTGCCCTTTCCACTTCCACATGCCTCCTATCTATTTGGTTCCCAAACCAGTAGAGAAGAAACCCTGCTTGGAAATCCGGGAGTGTCAGGCCCCAGTTTCTCCCAGAAGATCCTGGCCTGTTCCCCCGCGCATATGAACCGTAATATTGTGGATCTTAAATCCTGAAAATACTCCTTCGATACTGCCTGGGGCACATTGAGAAAAATATATAGAATACGAGGCAGTAACACCATTTTAACCAGGGATATTCTCCTGTATAGGTCATGCGATAGATTCATCTATCCATCATCAACTTGGCCTGCCCCATCATTCGCTGATAATTGTGTTTGTATAATTCCCCGGGGGGTTGGGCTATATTTATCTCCAGATACTGCGTGTATACCCCATACCATTGGAACCCAAACCTGTCCTTGAAATGCTCAGTGCTTTTGGTTAGCGGAAAGAGAACTGATTTTGTGGCATTAATTCTCAACCCAGAAACATCTTCATACTGGTCGGGTCAAAATTACGTTGCGGATCCCTGACATAAAGCACCATATCGTCCGCGTAGAGAGAGATGATCAGCTTGTGCTTACACAGCTGCATCCCTCTTTCCAGGTGGCAGTCTCTGATCCTCTCAGCTAGGGGTTCGATCGCCAATGCAAATAACAGTAAGAGTGGGCACCTTTGCCTCGTGCCCCTCTCCAATGGTATTACGGGTGTGAGCAGGCCATTCACTCTAACTCTGGCCCTATGTAGGGTATATAACAATGAGACTAAGGAAACAAATCCCTCCCCCAACCCCATTCTACATAGGATTTCAAACAGAAAAGGCATTCAACCGAGTTAAATGCATTCATGGCATCTAGGAGCACCACCATCAGGAAATTCTCCTGCTGCACTGCAGACATTAGCCCGAATATCCTGCATAACCCATATTAGGTGGAGTGCCCCGGGATAAATCCTGACTGGTCCGCATTCACCAGCATATGCATCAGTGGCACCAATCTGGACGCCAATATCTTGGCTAGGATCTTATCATACAAGTTAATAAGAGATAGGGGCCGTTAGGATGAACAGTCCTTCGCTTCCTTGTCTGGCTTCAGTAGGACCCCTGCCATTGCTTCCCTCAATGAATCGGGCAGTCTACCGTCTCTCAACCCCCTCCAACAAGTGGGGGGCCAACTTCCCGGAAAACTGCTTATAAAACTCTGATGTGTACCGGTCGAAGCCGGGAGCCTTCCCATATGGTAAGGATTTAATCACTGACAGAACTTCTACCAGTGATAAAGGGCGACCCAGGCACTCCCTCTTCGCATCGACGCACCAATACAGCGCTACCTGATCTAGATAGTTATTTACCTCCTGTTGGGAGACCTGTACCTGAGTGGCATACAATCAACCATAAAATGTACAGAATTCCTAGAAAATAATAACATCCCCGAATTTCTCAACCCCTTGTTCATTCTTGACCGATGTGATGCGGCCACTGGACGTGCCTGTTCTCGCGGTTCTTGCCAATAATCTTCCTTGGTGCTGCCCCTCACCATACTGTCACACTTCTGCTTTCCCCTTCAGAAATTTCACTTCCCTGTTTGCTAACTCCCAAAAACACTTGCAGCTGTTCCTTATTCTCGGCTTCTTCTGTGAGTGTAGGTGTAGGTGCCGTTGACTGCAATTGTCAAATGTGAGCCTCAGATTCCGCCAATTGTCTACGAATTTGTTTTAGCACCCCATATTCTTTTGAGATACACTCCCCTCTAATAAAACATTTTAGGCTCTCCCGTGGTGTTGCATGAGACTCAACTGATCTCTCATTAAGCTAAAAAAAAGGTGTCTATAGCCTTAGTCAAGTTATCTTGGAACACCCCATCTGACAGCCCTGCACTCTTTAACACACATGGTGGTCTCCCACCTTCTCGACATGGGAACTCCAGAGCCAATAGCACCGGGGCATGATCTGACAATGTGCGTGCCAGGATGGATAGCTCGGAGACCCTTCCCACAGTTAAGTCAGCAACCAAGAAATAATCCAGCCGGGAGTCTGAGTTATGAGCCGATGAGTGAAGCATGTACTCTGCACTCCCAGGATGCCTGATCCTCCAAATATCTTTTAATTCCCATGCCCAGCACATATACAGCAGTTTACCTGTCACCTTAGGTGATGAATTGCAGGCTCCGACTGTCCTATCCCAGTCAGGGTGCAAGACTGCATTAAAGTCCCCTGCCCATATGATCTCCCCGGTGACAATCTCTCCAGTTGGTGATCAATCCAACTGAGGGACTCTAACGTGTCTTGGTTGGGCCATAGAAATGTATTAAAGCGGTTAGTCGACCCTGTATAGTGCCGTGCACCAAGAGACCTCTCTTGCTGGTCTTTGACCAGGGAGCTCAGGCAGAACCCCACTGAGTTTTGCAGGAGAATGCATAATTCCCCTAGAAAACTAGGATTAGGAGAAGTAACAGTGACATCCCCAGTTCTTTCCAAATGTCAACTCTCCTCCAGGGGTTAAGTGAGTCTCCTGGAGGAACGCCATGTATATTTGGTGATGTTGCATTCACAATAAAACTCTACGGCATTTGGACGGGCAGTTGAGGCCCCTGACGTACCACATCATGTACCTAAGTGACTGAGCCATGTTGCATCCATAATAACATTTTACCCTCCGAGACTTTCCAAATTGGCAGTCGTGATGTAGTCCCAATCCTTAAAACAGTACAAGAGAGTAACCCACAGATACTGTGAAACCCCAAGAGTAACTCCCCTTCCACCCTCACCAGCAACCTGCCAGTTATCCTCACCCCCTATAAGCATAACAACCATCATATGCTCATGCTCCGGGGGCTCGCCAGGGCCCAGCCATCCAGGCAACCTATAACTGTGCTTGACCCCCCAGTCTGCCAATGGTAATCAGATACCCATAGCTCCACATCATACTTGACTGATGGTGCTCCTGTCATCAGGCGTCTTCCCTGGTTCATTGTTCTTTCTGCGACGTGGCGCTCTAAGTAAAGTTTCAATGAGGCAATCGCCTCCTGTGGGGTATGAAAAAAGAGCACTAGTTCATCATGTTCTACTCAATGTCTCAATAGTTAAGTAGGCCGGCAATCAGTGGCTGAGCTGGGGTACCTGGTAACGGCCTCCTGCCAGTTAGTATACAATGGGTTCTCTCTACTATGAACTCCGCCGAGAATTGTTTGCCCCGACCAGGACCTCTTTCACCAGGTTCTCTACCATTCCTTCCATGTGTCGCTGATCCGCCATCCCAGGTACCCCTACAATGTGCAGATTATTCCACCAAGACCAAGGTTCAGGATCATCTTGCTTACCAGTCAGCTCCTTAGTTGCCTTTTTGACTGTGGCTAGGTCTCTCATGGCTGTGTTTGTGTCATCTTCAACTGTGGTAACTCAGCCCTCCACCTTGTCCAGGCGCTCCCCATGCTTATCAAGGTGGACCTGCATGTTATTGACTTTACACGTAAAGGTGTCCATTTTGCCATCTAGTGATTGAATGCTTGCCTGTACTTGCCCCAGCATCTTTTTAATGTTGCCCAGTGCTCCCCCTGGATCCAGCATCATGGCTTGCGAGCCCTCCTCCATGGGGCACTTTCTTATTGTTGTTTTGGCTGGGGTTGAGACTTCGAAGTCAAGTTTTGACTGTTGCTTTCCAGATTTTTGAGACTTGGACCTACTGCTATTTTCTGTTCCTAGTCGATGTGAGACCAAGGTTCCTCTGGTTCGTGTCCGAAGGCTTTCCTGGGAGATGGGCGGTGCGTGACTTCCCCTCACAGTTTATACCCTTATCTGGTATAATATGAGGAGGAAGTAGGCTGCTACGTTCCTCCACCCATCGAGTGTGGGTTTGAAGAGCCCGGGCGTATGTCTGCTCTCAGGGCCCCAACACAGGACTCAGTGTACCGGTGATATAGATATATATATATATATATATACACACACACACACACACACACACACACACACACACACACACACACACACACACACACACACACACACACACACACACACACACACACACACACACACACACACACACACACACACACACACACACACACACACACACACACACACACACACACACACACACACACACACACACACACACACACACACACACACACACACACACACACACACACACACACACACACACACACACACACACACACACACACACACACACACACACACACACACACACACACACACACACACACACACACACACACACACACACACACACACACACACACACACACACACACACACACACACACACACACACACACACACACACACACACACACACACACACACACACACACACACACACACACACACACACACACACACACACACACACACACACACACACACACACACACACACACACACACACACACACACACACACACACACACACACACACACACACACACACACACACACACACACACACACACACACACACACACACACACACACACACACACACACACACACACACACACACACACACACACACACCCGTCTTGCTGCTGCCAGCTGAGGCTGAGTGTTGTGTCCAGCTGCATCCACCCACGTCGATCCACCCCCGCTGAAGGAGGAGGCCAGGCCAGTGACTGACTTCGAGGTGAGTGACTGAGTCGAGAGACTCGAGTCGAGCGTGAGCCGAGGTCGCCGACGACGGCAGGCCGCAGCTCACCAAATTCATTTTACTGACGTGCAAATATGTGCCGGCGGCGGCCTGCAAGCTGCCGCCGGCATATATTTGCAATGTAGTAAAATGAATTCGGGTGCCGACGGCAGGCCTCAGCACCAAATTCATTTTACTGACGTGCAAATATGCGGCGGCCTGCCAGCTGCCGCCGGCATATATTTGCAATGTAGTAAAATGAATTCGGGTGCCGACGGCAGGCCTCAGGCCGCAGCACCAAATTCATGAATTAGGTGCTGAGGCCTGCCGTCGGCACCCGAATTCATTTTACTACATTGCAAATATATGCCGGCGGCAGCTTGCAGGCCGCCGCCGGCACATATTTGCACATCAGTAAAATGAATTTGGTGCTGAGGCCTGCTGTCGGCACCCGAATTCATTTTACTACATTGCAAATATATGCCGGCGGCAGCTTGCAGGCCGCCGCCGGCACATATTTGCACGAGGGGGGCGGGTCCGGGGGCATCTGGGGATTTGCTTTGAAATATTTTCTTTATTAAAAGCTCTGAAGACTAATTGAAAGCTTGTGATACAACAGCAGATGAGGAGTTCGCGAACTCCCCCTGATTACAGGCAAAGCAGTATTTAAGATGTCTGGGGAGAGGGCGATGAGGGTGAGGGGGGGGGATTGAGCGGAAGTGAAGCTGAGGCCAATGGAGGCTGGAAGGTGAGGGAGGGCGAGTGGAGGCTGAAGAGGCAAATGGACGGAAGCATGAGGAAAATGAAAGCTAGCTAGAAGGAAAGGCTGAGACCTGGGGGAGTGGGGGAATGGGGGTAGAAGGAAAGAGAGGCTGTGGGGAGTGTGGGGGGGCACGAAGCCCGGTGGCAGGAGGGGTAAAAGGCTGAAATGCTCTCGCAGTGTAGGCTTGTAGCTAGGCCGTGGGGGGTTGCAGGGACAGGGGGCACCGAACAGAAGGGTGTCAGGACCTGCTCCCAGTGGTGGAAATGGAAAACATGGAAAAAGGGATCCCACAAGTGCTGGGGTGGGGGTGGTATTTGGTGGAGGGGGCGGAGCTGGCAGTTGAACTCCACTCAATTGAAATCTTCACAATAATTCTTTAAACGGTGCAATTTCTTTCATGCTGCTTCTTACCACACTGTACATCAATTCCACCTTAAATCCTTTCCATGGCAGTGGTGCACCCAAAATACTGTTGGTAATGTAGTGATTTTTAGTACATAAACGGACCCATAGATATGTTCTACAGTAAAATGTTACATGGGTAGCTCAGCAATTTGAGAGACCGTTGCTGAGATGTTATATATTAAACATTGCTTGTTAATCGTATGACTTTTTGCAATTCCTTATAATAAAAAAAAAAACAAGTGCTATAAAATGTGTTTGGCCAGGGCATGGGTTGGGCTAGTCGTTTGCTTATATTCAGGGCTGAGATCGGGGTATTTCTGCCCCTGTAGTGAAAGTCAATAGTTGGCACCCATGAACCCACAGTTTAACTTCCTAATAACTACTGTCAGCACAACAGAAGCATGTATTTGTAATTAAGCAGTTTGATAAGCATGTAACATGTTTGTAAATTTAACCTATGATGAGACACAAAGGAAAGGGCAAAACATTACACTGTATCTAAGTGATAGTCCAACAAAAAAAAAAAATACACATTTCAAAGAACACTAGTGAATGGAAGTTTAAGCGCATTTTTGAGTTTGGAAATGACTTTTTTTTCTATGAAAGTGTAAGATGCCTGGTTGGCAAGCAGTAGTGTGCCCAGCATGTAGGAAGCCAGCTTTCCACAATGATGGCGCCCGCCCCAGTGATAGTCATGGCCATTGATTCCAGTGGTGTCCCTTCCAGGGCAGAAGAAAGACCACAGGCGAGCAAATGGAGCCTGCAAACGTGCGAGTGACTGCTGGGCAAAGGAGGACAGAGCAGATTGGATCACCAAGCCCCCAGCTCCCCTCTGGGAAGCTTGGAGGTCGGTACTGCTAGGGTGGCCAACTGTCCCGGATTTCGCTGGATTGTCCTGCAATTAGGGACTCTGTCCCGCAGTTTGCACAGTGGCTGTGCTGGAGACAGGTTGCCTCCAGCACAGCCACTCTGCAAACTGAAGTGGCCATCTACACAGCATGGCTCTGCCACCTGCTGCTTTCTTTACCCGGGCGGTTACGCAGCCCTGGCTCCTTTTGATGATCCATTCTTGTATGAAATGTCACAATACACTGATATCGTAACCATTTTTTCTTAATGCACTGAGCGATAATGCTTTATTAGGCCACTTCCTGTGATGTCATGGTGGGGGCGTGGTCTAATGACATCACTTCCTGTGGGGTGTGGTCAAATGACATCACTCCCTGTGGGGGTGTGGTCAAATGACATCACTTCCTGTGATGTCACTCTTGGGGGTGTGGCACTGTGATGTCACTTCCGCTACCCCTGGCATTTTGGTGAAATGACGTCCCTGCAGTGAAGTGGGGAGTAGATGCATTCACTCCTGGGCCGCCTGTGTCATCTTGGCTCAGCCTCCTCAGCGGGCATATAATCAGCCCCGATCAGGAGCTCCACGTTGGTAGTGCGATTCGAGCCTGGTTCCCCACTGTGTCGTAGCTGCAAATTTCCATTGGTGTAGGGCCCAGACTCCCCGCAAATCCGCTCCTCAACCCAGTCGGCGCCCGTCCAACTTCTGCTTTCTCATCTACAATCACGTTGGAGCTTCACTTCAGCCTGCCACGTCTCTGCGCTCTGATTGTCACAAGCGCTGGTATCTTATTGACAAACAGAGCACCCCGGGTCTCCAAAGTTTCTACACGTCACTGTTAGGGTTATTAAAACATACACCTGATCAACTCTGCTAGATCCTTCCTCTCCAGAGACAGTTGCCTCACAATTGCGCGAGCCATTATAGGATCAAGACTAGAGCATTGTAATGCCTTATTTGTAGGCACCTTCTCCCGTAACATTGCAAAACTGCAGGGAATCCAGAACAATCCCATTCGAGCAGCCCTCAACATCCCTAGATGAGAACATATCTTTGGCGCCAATAAAAGCGTTCACTGGCTCCCAATCAGAGAGCGCATCAACTTTAAGTCACTGGCCATCACACAGAGATGACTATCCAACTCTGCCCCAGACTATTTATCAGAGAAAATCATCAGAGACCAATCCAACAGACCCTGCATATTGGCTCACAGCAACAAACTACTATAACCAATCTACAACAGAGCAAAGCCGGAGGGGCAGCACCTTCGCTGCCAAACAACGGAACCTGCTCCCCCAAGCACTGAGAGCTGAGACCTCCTACTGGACCTTCAGGTGGTCCCTAAAAACGTGGTTATTTGCCTAAACCACACTTGCTGATAAGAACTGCTACGTGTTCCAAGATTGTGTAACTGGTTGTAACAGCGCCTTGATGCCTCTGGGTTTAGTGTGCTTTATAAATGAAAATAAATAAATGGGGTCGCAGCAGTACGGATAAAGTAGGATTTAGACCGGATAAGTTTAGGGTTGCCCTGGATCTCACGAGCCTGCGGCTATCTTGACTGGTTTCTCTAGCACCCCCCTTCCCACTGACAGCTTATACAAGAAACCTTTAGAGTCAGCCTTATGAAAAGCAGCCGTGAAGCCAAGAGAGGTATGCCTTGCATTATCTTTCTTTGTAAGTGCTTCACGATTTGATGCATTTAATATGAAGCCGTTAATAGTATTCATATTGGTAGGGAGAATTCTCTGTTTAGGCTGAATTTCCTAACCTAGTGAGTCCCCCAGCAGCTTTGCTGGATTTTTGGGGTTTATTGTTTTCTCCTGCCAAGAGTGAGACTCTTTTACCCTCACTCTTGGACATGATTTGAGTGTATTCCTTTGACTCTAGATGTGTTTAATGGGCTATGGGGTCTTTTACTCCATAGGGCTTCATGTGTTTTTGTGATGTGTGTTACACAGAACCCTCAGTGCAGTAACACAGGGGTGTCATAGTGACCCCCCAGTATAGACTCCATACCCTGGGACTGACTACTGTCTCCCAGGGCATGTAAAGTCACCATTGACTTTACTAGTCTTGAATTCTGAACAGAACCAGTACAAACCATCATAATGTGGACGTACTGGCCGGGGCAATTCGATTGCCCTGGGGTCTGTTAGTCGAGGGGGCACGTCTCCGTCCTCGATGATCGAGTTCTGGCTGGTGGCAGTGGATACTACTTTTTATATTCAACCGCAAATATTTCTCTATGGGATTTTTCCATTGTTCGAGGCTACTATCTTTATTTATTTAATTACGATAGCCTCAAACATACTGCTGGTTTATTTAATTATTATTAATTCTCCGGTTGGTATTTTTTGCCAAAACTCGGTTCTAAAATGGCGTTTGTGTTCTCTTCTGTGACTCCAACCCAAGTCGAGCCCTTTGTTCCACTTTTTTGGCGGGCTTCTCCACAGAAGCCCTCCAAAGTGGTGTCACTCTGTCTGGGGTACTTAGGAGGGGTGGAGGGGGATTTAGGCACCCTGGACTGAGTTGCCTAGGCAACTCAAGTCGCACTCCGTCCTGATTGGCCCAAGTGGTGAGCCGGCCGGCTCACCACTTAGCATGTTTGAGCGACAGCTAGGCTGAGTGAATGGGGGTTTTCTGCATAAAAGCAGGGCTTTGGGGACTGGAACTTCGGAAGTCGCCACAGGACCTAAGAATCCGACGAGGGAGAAGCTGAGCCAACCTGCCACGATGACACCACTGGTGGAGCCCTGCTGGACCGTCTCACCACTTTTCCCAACGACAGAGGAGATCTCCCGCTGGAGAGTCTTCTGCCTTTGACTGGTGGGGATTACCAGTTTCACCGTCTTTTCGCCTTCCCGACGCATCTCATGGCCGCCTTGCCTGTGCCAAGCACCCCGGCAACCGGAATACCACGTTTTACCACGACTGCGAAATAAAGGGTAATATCTTTAACCGGAAAACTCTGCGGCTGGTTTCTCCCCTGGCAGTGCAGCGACCTTCATCTTTCCTCCAAGTCGAGATCTTCTCTTCCCCTGGACGACGCCGAGACTTGCCCCGCTGCCAGGAACAACTGCCACCGCTGGAGGATCCTTCCCACTTAAGGTACTGTGTTCCGCCTGGCTTCCCTTGCCACCGACCGTATGGGGTAGATTTAGCCCCCGGCTTTCGAACCTGGGTTAGCCTGGGACACCCTGGCTAAACTTTTCTGAGCCTCTCTAAACTCTTTTCGAACTCTCTGCAAGACTTTCAAAGCCTAGAGTAACTGTGTGATCTTGGGCGCATTTGTGCTCCGCTCTCTCTAAGAATGGGCCCAGCCTATGGACTTTGGCTCACCAGTGACTTTTGCTCTTCTGCCTTGCTAAAAGTGTTCCTAAATCTTAGAGTGGTGTATATTCACATATTCTGTCTTTTTCCCCTCCCTTTTTCATGAACTTATTGGAGTGCCATCTATAGTTAAGTGCTCACCTTTGTCTGGAAATAAGTGGTGTTAACTAAGACTTGTCTGATAAGGAATAAGGGTGGTACATGTCATACTCTTACAATAAGAGTGCTGGAGTGTTTCAAACAGTGTTAAATAAATAATTACCCAAAGCTCTGGTCAGTGTTTGCTTGTGCTATTGTATCTGAGTGCCTATTGTGTATACTTTGCATACTGCCTAACTCTTCTTGAGGGAAGTCTGACTGCTCAGCCACAGCTACCAGGTAAATCTGGGTGGTACAGACTGCTACCAAGTGGGTTTACTGCTAACATCTGTAGTCCTAAATCTTTTGCAGTGTTCCCAAAGGGAACTGCACAGGTTTTTGCCTAACACATATCAGAACAAAAACCAAGCTGGTAGATGGGCAAAATATTACCCTTGACTCAAGTTTCGAATTACTTTAAAAGGAAACAACTTAAACAAAGCTTGTTAGTTGTATTCAAAAGAGCAATGGGACGATAACTGATTGAGGATAATCTACGGCCCATTTGAAGATAAAAAGGTTATAAGATGTGGTCTAAGTGGAAGGCAAATAAGCAGTGGAAATACAAATTGGCCAGAGTACGATTTCAAAACAAGATATGCAAGACCATCGGATCCCAGGGCTCTAGATTTTTATTTTTTAATGGCTTGTAAAATGTCCATGGTTGTGAAGGAACTTCTTTAAGTAGTAACACTTTGTTTTGGAACAATGTCCATCCTTTCATACAGATTAGTAGAAGATCTTCATTATATAGATGATTGCATGACCTAGTCAAATCTCCCCTGAGATAGTTAGATTAAGCAATACTGCTGTGTAACAGATTCTCAGAGATAAGTGCCCAAAATGTGAAGGTATCTCTTTGATGGACACTGGAGAGTAGGTTTTTCCATTTAGAAGTCACATCATGTTTTCTATGTGTGAAGGTCCAATTCTTATGTTTACATTTCTTTCTTTGAGATTTGGATTTGTCTTTTCACTAGCAAATTGCTCATATATTATGTTAAAGGTTCTTGTACCATGCAGAGTTGCCACCTCCGTGGCCTTTTGGCAATCTGATGGATCTGCAAAGCAAGAATGATGGCAGGGTTTGCCAGTCGGATTGAGCAGGGACAGAACAAGAGAGTTAGATAAATGAAGCAACCAAACTGCGCATGTTCACCAACAAACTTTTATGAAACTCGAAAAAAGTGGAATTGGTATCAGCTGAAACGTGTTTCGAGCACATCTCTTCTTCTAAGGCTGTTATTTACCAATTGATGTATTACTTCATACACAAGGAATGATTAGTGCGAACCCCATAACGGTTAGCATGACGCAAGATACAATTTACATATGGCAAACATCAGTCATCTAACACATCTTGCCTGGTGGTGGCCAGGTATATCCTAAAAAGAGCTGGCGGAACCAGTTTCCCGGTTCTAGCCTCCCAATTATGGAATACACTTCCACAGGACATCAAAATGATTTCATCTATTCAAATATTCAGAAGTCACGTCATCATATGGTTACTGAATAAAAACTAACACTATTTACCTTACACTTGACATCACCCTGTAATCCCTTTCCCTTAACTGTATATAACAATATCTATGCCTCTCCTTTGCTATTTGAATATATTATCTGTATTCTGTCTGTATAAACTGTATCTTGTAACCATTACCTTCACCTCAAGCACCCAGATACCCCTGGGTCAGGCGCGCTATATAAATAAAATAAACAAGTCCAGTTTGTAACGGGTGTGTTTTCAAACCCAATGATGAATATATTACAAAGGAAGGACATCCCCCAATAATGTATAAAATTCAGCAATAAACACCATTTGACCACATTCATAGGTACAAGAAAAGGATGCATTCCCAACGGCAATGTAGCATCCCCACAAAGGAATAGAGAGATAAAGCAAAAGTGAATCCGGATATCTTAATAAGCAGGGACATGTTTTGTATGTTGTCACATCATAACACTTAATTTAGACCCATATTGGCCTTAGATCCACCGATGTAAACTATATCGAAAAGAACAAATATGTACCTGGAAATTCCTGTCACACTCACTTATGCAGAGTCCAAACTAAAATTCAAAAGAGAATCTCAATTAACCTGAGCTGCTTATCAACAATTGTAATGTTCTCAATAACACAACAGTTTCAGTTTCAACTCCACTCCGCTTATATGCAATACCTCTGCAGTAGATTGGTAAACTCAATTCAGTACAGTATTGGAGTTTTGTTTCTGGGCAGCACAACGGATGATTTGGAAAGGTATAGAATGTTTTCCAGAAAGAGCTTTGGAGACTCAATGAAGATCAAGCCTCCTTAGAAAATGTGGTATCGGGCGAAAGAATATTGCTATTGTCATTACTTTGAAGAGGGAGTTGCCTTTTTTTTTCCAAATTAACTTTATCAGCAGCCAGTAGGGTGCACAGCGATAAACAGTTCCATAAATACAGTGCGCAAGTTGCTGCTGATTTTAATATTTTCCAAAAGAAGAACTTCAAATAAACAATCCCCGCCCCCACCAATTTACCCCCCACCAAGGCATACAAAGATGGGAACAGTCCTATCACAAATTCCTCACACTGCTGCGTTACTTAGTTTTCTCAACGGTTGGGTCTTGCTGTCGTCCGTCTCAAAAGGGATCCCTTCTCTATAAGGGCGTCACACAACTATCCCCCCCCACTCCATGCGGCCCACCTCTCCATTCATCTCTCCATATACTTACAGAGGCCCCAGGTCCTGGAGCAATATTGGTTGAGGAAAAATGACCACTCCATGTGCCTGGATAGTCGCTGATCATGCACCAATTCAATTAGAAACTCTGCAACGTACGTTTCCCTGGCGTTTAGCGCCCACTGCTGCTCACCTGGAAGCAAGGCCCTTTTCCATCCCGCAGCTAGACACGCGTGAGCCGCCAACAGCAGGAAGTGCACCCTATGCAATAATTTCCTCCACTCCCCAGTCACTCGCTTCAAGGCCAAACAGAACCAATAAATTCAAGGTTACTGGGCTCACAATACAGGTAATAATAAAAGTCCATTGGTGATTTAGGAGAAACCCTCTTTGCAAATGATGGATCATGTGTTTCTCAAAAACTATCTTTATTGACAGTCAATAAAGGGGTCTTCCAATTGAGTGAAGGCTATGTTCTTAGAATGTGCAATAGACAATTTGAGGAATTCAGCAATAATCTTGGAACTCTGGTGGTTCGGACCTAGCTTTTCCCTGCCCCCATTTCTTTGTCTGTAAGATAGGACTGAGGATTCATATAAGCTCTTATATCACAAATACTAGAATTCACCTTCTTATGTAACTGTTTTCAGTATTTCATTTTATCAGTCTTTAGTCCAAGCTGCTCCCTATCCCATCTAAGCTCTTTATCCAGCCGAGGACCTCCTTGCATCTCTATACATCCCCACCACATGTGCCAGTAATCTGCCTTTTGAACCCCCCCACCCTGCTACTGGGATCTACCCCAGGGAACATTTTAGAAAGGCGTACTGGGTCCCACTGCCATCTGTAAAGTAATTTAATACTGTGCAGCTTATACTGGCACGCTATAGACTTCCTGTGGGCATTCCTACACAACAATCTCCATAGCTCATCACCAACTTCAAATCTCAGGTCTAATTCCCACTTCCTTCCAATGTCTCCTCCTATTGGTGCCAGCAGGGTTTGATACAACTTAGAGATCAGTCCCTTCATGGATGTCTAAACGCTCAGCACTTCCTCAGTTGGCGTTAACCCTGATTGTATTATCTCCTTCCATTTAGCTGACACCAATACTCAGTTCAATTGGAGGTACTTAAAACACTGACAGTGTGCCGATGTGCAAACTCTCCTCCATAACCCTAATCTCTGCAAACACATTCCCTTTCACCACCTGCCCCACTCTCTCCAACCCTGCCTCATACCAATCCTGAAACCGGGATGAGCATATTTTGATCCCTGATTGGGGGATCCCATATATGGCTCATGGGAGAGGGCCATGCCGTTACATCAGTCATTTCTTTTTTCGCCTTCACAATGCCCACAGGATCCTATGCATCTTTACTGATCGAGGGAGCACTCTATGGGGTGCCCAGAGTCATTTCCCCAATGTTACTGGTCTCAGTCAATGGTTCTCGTTTTGCACCCACTGTTTCTGTCTGTCTACCCTATGCGCAGCTCTAAAATATGTGCACATCAGGGAGGATGCCTACCCCCTTTTCTTTAGGTTGCACCAATATCATGTAGGACACCTTTGGCTTCTGCCCTCCCCAAATAAATCTCATGATCCTCTGTTTCACCTCTATAAAATGAAGGTCTGGCATCGCGATTGGCATTGCCCTATATAAATACAGGAGCTTTGGAAGCAGGTCATCTGGACCAAATTGAATCTACCCAGCCAGTAAAGGGTGAGTCGCAACCAGGCCTCCATATCATCAAAGAGCCTTTGCACCACCATTGGTGGGGGTAATTAAACAAGTAAAGATCGTCCGACTGTCACAGTATCATCACTCCCCAGCATTTAATCTTGTGCCGCTCAATCAAAATCTGCAGATCGTCTCCTAAACCCCCCCAATCACAACAGAAGGGGCAGAGCATTGACTTATTGGTGTTGACTTTGAATCCTGACACCCACCCATAGTTCCCCAGCAACCTGACTACACCACGGACAGAGCTGGCGATGTTACCGATGTGAAGGGGACGTTGTCTGCGTAGAGACTCAGTTTATACTCCACCTCTCCCAACTTTATCCCCTTGATCTGTAACTCTTGTCTGAATTTAATCCCCAGCAGCTCTAGGGACAGAGCAAATAAAAGGGGAGTGAGCGGGCAGCCCTGTGCTGCCCCCCCAAAGGCGAAATTCCCTAGAGGTCTTCCCATTTACCAGCACCAGTGCCACTGGATCTGCATATATTGCCTCGATAGCCTGTATCATTCTGTCTCCAAATCTCAATTTATGGAAAACTGCAAATAAGAACCCCCACTTGACTCTGTCAAATGCTTTTTCAGCGTCTAAGCTGAGAAGAGCATAGTCACCTCCCTCTTTATGTGCATATTTCATGAGGTTAAGAGTTTTACATATGGCATCTGCACCCTGTCATCCGGCAATGAAGCCTACTTGGTCCGGGTGCACCAGGACCACCCTCAAGGGGGTGGTCAATATTCACGTAAAGATCATCTCGTCGACATTTAGTAGCGAGATGGGGTATTATGAGGGGCACAGCGTTGGCTCTCCCCTCTTTGGGTATCACCAAGATCAGTGCATTACTAAACGACTTTGGTGTGGCACCCACCTCCTTTGGTCATTTGGCAAAGGAGGGGAGGGGGCCTTCGAATCTCTTGAAAAAACCCAGTATATATATCCATCCTCTCCTGGGGATTTTCCATTGGTGAGTCTGTTCATGGATGCCTGTACCGCTATTTCAGTAACCGGGTCTGCAATAAGCACCACTTCGGTGTCTGAGAGACCCATCATATTCACCTGTGAGGTATAATAATAATAATTATTATTTTTATTATTATTATACCTCTGAGTCCTAAGTTGCACCCCGGGCATTCCATGCCATACAGATTATAATACAATCGCGCAAAGCAATCTGCTATCTCCTCTGGCTTGTTTCTGGTCTGCCCATCCTCATCGCACACCGCTTCAACCCATCTTTCCGCCCTGTGCGCTCTAAGCCTGGCTGCTAACAGCGCGTCTGCCTTGTTTCCCTTCTCATAAAATAATTGCTTGAGGTATTTCAATTTCTGCAGTCCCCCACTTTGAGCTCTTCAGTTCTGCCTTCTTCATCTGCACCCTCGCTAGATACCCCTTCTTGTATCCTTCCGCCACATGCATTTTGAGCTCACATTCTGTAATGTGCTTTGGCAGCTTCTCCTCCTGCAACCTATGCTCCCTTTTTCTGCAAGCGCTTTCTCTCATTAATATATTCCTCCAGGGGACCTTCCCTGCATCCCATTCCACATTAATCTCCACTTGCCCCGAATCATTGATTTGATAAAACTATGATATGTCAGCTACAAACTGCTCATAAAAAACATAACAGTCCCTAAACAGTGAGGTATTGCACCTCCAGTGCGAATATCCCGTGCTGATCCCTCCAACATCTATTTCCATAGAAACCATGTCGTGGTCTGACCACCCAATTGGCCTGATCTCACATTGCGTAACTCTCCCTCCCGGATCTATGGGCAGTAGCAAGTAATTGATGCTCGTGAATGTGGCTTAGGGTGCAAAGAAAAAGGTATATCCCTTCTGGCTGGGGTGCATAACCTGCCACACATCCAGGAGCCCTATAGTCACCATGGTTCTACCCAGACACCCACCCATCCTTCCCTCTCCCTGCTCCTCTGATTGTCTCACTGACTTCCTATCCACACTCTCGTCAGCCCAGGCATTGAAATCTCCTCCGATTACGAAGAGATCCCCAGACAGAGCCAATAATGCATCAAGGGCCTTCGCAGGAAACTGGCCCTGGCCAGGAGCGTAAAGTGACTAAAACACCACCCTCATCCCACCGAGGGAGACCTCTACAACAAGCAGGCGTCCTTTGAACAACTTGGTCCATGGCACAGCCTGTAGACATCGTTTCTTATGCCTGAGTATTCCAACCCCGCCATGCTTGGAGGGCCTGTAAACCCAGTAAACCTGCCCAATCCCCGTACCGTGCAGCTGTCTTTCCTTGCCAGCCACCAATCAGGTTTCCTGGATAAAAAGCACATCAAGCGCTGCTTTGCTGAACCCGCGTACCAGTAGGGACCTCTTAGTGGGGGAATTTAGCCCTTTCACATTAATGATGCCACACTTCCCATCGTATGCCCTGTCATCCTGCCCCGTTGTGTATTCCCAGAATCATAACTCTGTGACCCACACGCCCTGTTCGCATAACAAGCAGTGCCGCATCCCAACACCCATCCCTGCCCCTTTGGGCAATGTGTGCTTCCCACAACCATTCAACTGACACAAAAACAATAACTTTTGAAACTGCCACTCGCAACGTGTGAGAGAAACAAGCATTGAGATACCCTCCTTCCTACTGATGGCCACCAGTTTCAGGCAGGAGATGTCTCCCGAACGGGGGGATGGCCCATTCAGACGCATGTATTTCCGCCCAGTTTGTCCTCTCCTCCTTCGGGGCGGGTTGGCCTGCAAGTGAAGCCGGCTGCTCCCGAGCATGGATCAAGCTCTCCTGTTGCCATGTCCAACGTCAAGTGGCACAGGGCTTGTTCAGTTTCCTCTGCTGTTGTTATCCGGTAACCTATTGCGTCCACCTCAAATTGCCGAGTAAAGGGATAGGCCCATCAGTACCCGATGCCTGTTTCCATAAGCCACATCGTGAGCGGTCAACAGTCCCTTCTTCTGGACAATGTCAGGTTGGACAGATCTTGGTAGACCTGTATGCGTGATCCTTCGTGGTCCAGGCCCCGTCTCAGCCATGCTCGGGCCAAGACCTCTGCTTTGTCCTTGTATCTTGAGAATCTGACAAGCAATCTCGGGCCACCATCATATGGTTTGCCCCCTCTGTGCGCCCTTTCCAGCTGCATGAAAAAGGAGGTTGATTATCCCCTGCACCTTTCGCTCCACGTGTTAGTGTCTCTCTATCCGCTTCTTTCAACCCCAGTAGGCAGAGGTGATTTCTTCTCTCCTGATTATCCAGGTCGTCCATCTTGAGGGTGACCTCATGCTCTTGCACGATCATTTTGGCACTGAGGCGCATCTCCACAAGGTCTGCATTCAGCTGGTTACTTTCCAACTTATTCTACACTTTAGGTCAGTCAGTGATGCTTGCAGGTTCCCTCGGAGCGCCCTTATTTCTGCCAGGATTCCCCCAATATCGTCCTTGGTGGCAAAGCACACCAGATCCAAGTCCGTCAGCCTCTTACTGCATTACGCGCTGTTTGGGGTGGCGCGTCCCATTATTTTCGGGGGTTCTTCGCCCATTTGTGCTGGACCGGGTCAGCCCTGGGACTGGCCTCTATGTCCATCCTTGGGTCGTGAAGACCAGCCCTCTACTCTGCCCAGGCACCAGTGGCCACTACCTGGGGGAATCTCTTCTCAGGCCTGCAGCGTACTGGGGTGCAGTACGTCAGCTCTGCGCTTAACCGACTAGGTCCGCTCCCCTAGTGCACCACCTCGCAAGAACAAGTCACTGTTGGCCCTGGGTTGGAGTCCTCACTGGTCCTCTTACTGACCTCCTCTTCCTGTGGCTCGGGTTCCCCACCCGGGCTTTCTAACCTCTAGCTTTCCACCCTGGCTCCAGTAATCAGTCTTGGGAGGTCGCAGAGCTGCCAACATGCCCTCTGCTCAAATGCACTCCAAGGCAGCGCCACACACATCAACAGAGCAGGGCCGCCAAACTGCCACTTTCCACCCTGGGCTTCAGTAGTCAATCTGGGGAAGACATGGAGCTGCCAACACACTCTGTTCAAATACAATCCCAGCTCCAGCCAAGCCACACATGCCAACAGGGCAGGGTCCCCTGTAGTTGCTCCAAGCGCTCCTCAGCATCTGGGTCACGTGTCTGCACCCCCACTGCTTCTCCCATTATGGGCAGGCAGACCTCCAGGGTCTTTGCTGCCCCAGCTATAAGCGAGCGCTCCAACAAATATGCTGCATCAGGTGTAGTGTTCCACCACTCCAGCGCCAGTGCGACGCACGGCCCGCTGATCTTCCCAGGGAGGCTGGGCTGACCAGTCGCGCATGTCCTTGTTACAGACCGGGGCCCACTCCTCATTGACCTCTGCTTCACACCTCTTCTGGTTGGCGGGGCTCTGGTGGTAATCGGCCAATGCCAGTATGCGAGGAGGATGATTTTGCGCCTGTGGGCTCCTCTCTTTGTCCGGATAACCCACACAAAGTTGGGGCCCTGGTGACGGCTCAGGTATTCTCTTTCTCATCAGCTCTGGTGGGGTTGGGAGCTGCGAATAAGACACCCATATTGTTGTACACCCCATGATGGTCTTGGGAGTCACCTTTTTTAAGCCTATTAAATATAATTGTAAGGTTTTCTAAAAAAAAAAAAAAAAAAAGTAGCATTGGCACAACCGTTGTCCAGTAAAATGTCACAGTCAGTAGTCAAAGTGGGAGGGAGCATTTAGGAGCGCTGCTCCTCCACATTTTTAAATTAATTTTATTTTTTATTGGTTTTTAGTTTATTAAAAGACTTTTGGGCTCCAAATGCCATTATTTTGGATTTTGACACGTTAATCTTTAGGGCTTCTTTAGATTTAGGGTTGTTTTACATTGAATGACCGAATGGGAAATGTACGAGGAATTTTACATTACGTACATTTTTCATTCGGTCATTCCCGTCGCGGTTATTTCTGCCGCAGTAAAACAAACCCAATTCGATCCAGCTTGATCTGCATGTTTGTCCCCGGATATAGATCTTTGATGGCAAGTCATTCGGGCGTCCTCGAGATTGCAACTTTTGCCATTCTCGGTCTATGCTATCGAATGCTTGTTCCAGGTTCTTTGTGACTTGTAGTTTCAGCAGGCTGATTAACAGTAGATTTAGACTACATCCCATCTCCTTAATGAAATCAGTTTGTCGATTGTCCAAGTTCGTTGTAGCAAGTACCCACTCATTCAGCCGCCTTAAGAGGATCATCACAAAATTTTTCGCTTCTAACAGTTTCCCAAAATGCTTTATCCAGGCGTCTTCTGGTATGGGATTTAGTTGGTATGAGCATACGGATGACCCCCTCTCGTTCGTGAGCTGCCATAGGGTCTTATTGTTGATGTTGTTGAGAGCTTGTAAGATGCTTAGTGTATCATTTTGAAGGCTCCAAGCTTTGTGTTGTGTGATCCAATTCTTGTATTTTTTTTCCTTCTTTTCCGTCAAAGATCCTTTTTGTTTATATTTGATGATGTTTGCAGATTTCGTAGATCCTTTCTGAGGAGTTTTTTTGGAACTGCCACCTCCTTGTCATAAACATGTCTTGATTTATGAAACGACCTCATATCTCTGTGTCGGAGTTCACTGAAGGCAGTCACAACTTTGTCATATTTGACGTCTTCTGCTTCCTGATTTTGCCATGCAAGTAAATCTTTTGCTACTTGAGGGATATCTTTGGGCAAGTCTGTTTCTTCCCCCTTCTAGTTCCACCTGTTCTTTCCAGATGTGTGTTTTCCGATACCATTCCTGAGCCTGTCAGGATTAATGGGTCATGGTCACTGTGAAGTACCGGGTGTACTATTAAAGGGCTTATGTTTGAAAGGAGGTTTTTAGATACAAAAAAGTAATCCAAGGTGGCTTTTTTGATTCCGTTGTTCCAGGTAACTGCTGCCGGGATGTCTCCCTTGATGTTTCCATTTAGCAGGTGCAGCCCTCTCAGCTACATCTCTTCCAGCCACTCATGTCCTCCGAGTCTCTTAGGGCCATTTTCCGCCGGCTGACCTTCCCAGGGGCCTCATAGGCAGGCCTCCGTTTGAATGGGATATATCTCATCAATCCAGTTAGTCACAAGGTCCACAAATGTAGCTCCCTCTTTGACATCTGGATTCCAATAAAGGTTAAATAGTATCAGGAGGTCATTATTCTTCTCACAATGATCCTCTAGGCGGATGTACAGGATCTGTATGTAGGGGTTTGGATTGATGGTCAGTAACACTCTCATCTTAAACCAGTTTCTGATCAGTACCAAGATACCTGATGATGGTCTACCTGTCCAGCCTCTTTTGGCTTGATTTAAATACGAAAATCAGGGCCTCCATCAACCAAGTTTCATGGATGCAGAAGATATCCAATTTAGCTATTACCGGGTCCATCTTGTTAAAGAGATGGGCGTGGCCAGGGGGGGCACTGTTGCGCGGCTCGTGTAATGGGCGCAGCCTGAGAGTGCTCCGGCTGAGGCTCCTTTATATGGAGACATTTCCCTTTTCCAGTGGTGACTCAACCCTAAAATATACGGTAAAACGTGTCGGAGGCCGGGCTGCATCAAGTTTCTCCTGTTTGGACCTTCAGGACCCCCTCAGAACCTGTGAATCAGGGGTACGACACTGGCCTTGGTGCGGCGGGGTGCAATACGAGTAAAAATTTATGTTACCTCCCCTACAACTTTGTATGATTGTGGAACATGTTGCATTGCATTTCTATCAGGTGTGCTAGCCCTCCTTTGTGATAACACATGCATGGTGCAGCCTGGGCAGAACATTGCTGGGGCCAGTGAGAGAAAGGCAGCCTGCCTCTGGGCCAGATGGGACAGGCAGCAAAGGTCTGGAAACCCTGCCAGTCCAGGCTGCATGTTCAGGGCATACTGTACCAATGATGTGGCCTGTGAGGCCTCCATCAGTAAGGGCAGGTGGCAGAATAAAGACACGTGCCCATGGGTTTAGCGGTGAAGTCTGCCCAGTGAGTGCAACCACAACATATGATAATCCTCTGTATCTGTTTTCTAAAAATAAATAAATACACTGAAAATCATATACTAAGTCTTAATATTCACCCAAATCCTGGTCGCTGGTCATTGCAAATGTTGATGTTCACTGAACCAATAGTTTAATGGTTGGTGATCACTGTTAAGATGTGTCCCTAGCAGCTAGAGGGCTTGGAAGTATACATTAGACTTTTACTTTGATGCTATCGCATGGTTCGTTTGCCTGCTCGGGAGTTTTCCTCCACCCCGGGGGCCACTGCGACGGTGACGCTAACCGTCTGTGGTGGGGGGCTGTTCCTCACCCTGCCCCCCCCCGGAACCTGCACGGTTTGCTGAACTGGCCCTGGGACGTGGGGGTACTCCGGACGCCGAGTCCTCCTGTCTTCGTCCGCCAGCTGGGGTTGGTGACGGCGCACGCTCAGATCATCTGCGGGCCTCATCGGAGCTCCACCTGTCTGTGTTGCCGGGGGGTGCCTTTGCCCCGGTTCATCTTGTAGTGGCGGACGCGCCTCCCTCGGCGCTGGGCACGCCCTCAACGCACCCTGCTTCTACCTGGTTCCCGGCAGCAGGCGGGAAATCCTGGGTCGCGGATGGTGGCTGAGATGGTGGTTCTCCTGTGAGCATCCTACAGCCCTCGGGGAAGGACAGCTCCTAATACATTGGAGAGGGCTTGGCTGGTTATCTGCACCTGGGGTAACAACTGATTGTTCCCAGGTGAGCAGGGACAGCCTCAAATCATCCCAGGGCAATGTTTGGAGGACCCCAGCTCACCTTATCTATGGGACATTGAGGTTGCTGCCGGCCCTGATGACAACACGTACCACTTAGAGCCGGTCCTGGGTGAACATATTTGCACAATTCTCCTTTTGGTACCAGCTCCCTCCAGGTTTCTCCTGACAAGCCCCAGGCAGCGGGGGGTGTTACGCCTCCCTCCTCTGGCTGTGGCATTGGGGGGGGTTACTCTGACTGCCCCTTTGGGGCTGTGGCTCCGACCCTCCGCAAGGCACCTCCCTTTTTAATTTATCCTACGGTCTGGCAGTCCACCGACTGCAGGCAGCATATCCCGGGCTCGGCCCTTTAAGTACTTCTGCCCTCCACTTCACAGCACCACCATCCTGCTGTGGTGCCTGCAACCATCGGCTCAGCCTGTTTCCTTGCTCCCCTCTAACAACTTTAAGATTGGCTCCTCCCTTCTCTGGACAGCCCACGAGCAAGCGGATTTCACAACAAATTCTTCCAAGGAGGGTCATTGGAGATGGGTAACCAGAAAAATCAGGCAAAAATGGATCAATATGCCAGAACTGATCCACCACAGCAGGGGGAAGAACCTGGCCCCTCCCAATTGGACATTTCCGCCCTCAACCATACCTTGTTAGTGCTGAAAAGTAGCACAGATGATCTAGGCACCAAAATGGACACATTAACGTGTAAAGTGGACGTGTCCGTGGTCCAGATTGAAAAGCTGTGCGGCAGAATGTCAGAAGCAGAACATCGCATTGGGGATGGGGAGGACAAAATTGCGGAACTTCAACGGGAGGTGGTGTCCCTGCAGCAGACGGTGAAAAAGGTGATCGCCCAGAACAATGACCTCCAAGGGCGGTCGAGAAGAAACAATGTTAGAATTACCTGGGTGGCTGAATCTACTCCCATTGATAGTATGGAACTCTTTGTCGAAAAACTCCTCAGGGAGGTCCTTGACAATCCTCCCGTCACGGACACGTTCATGGTCGAGCGAGCCCATCGCTTACATCTTTAACTATTGGGACCAGGACACCCTGCTCTGCACTGCAATGGATAAAGGCCCCCTGCGTTGAGGATCAGCAACAATAAGACTACTCCCGGACTTCAGCCAGCAGGTGCAGGATCTAAGGAAACCTTTCCAAACAGCCAAAAATATCCTGAAGAAGAACGATATCCACTACTCGATGATGTATCCCGCTAAACTTAGGGTGGTAAATGTGGGGAAAACCTTGTTCTTTACTTCTCCTGAATCTGTGGAGAGATTTGCCACCGAGGTCCCTGACCCAGGGGCTTCCCCCCGCCACTCTCCTTAGCATGCCCTGGGGTCCACGGTCCCTTTTATGTTTGCTGCCCGGGCCCGGTACCCTAATGGCTTATCCCTGGGCTCTTTTCATTGTTGGCCGGAACCTTAAAAAAGGAAGGTAACACTAAGTTGTTTGTTAAATATGGTAATCAAGCCTCTAGCCACTGGGAGGCACAATGGCCGACACCCCCCCTTGCCCAGTGGCAACTAAACGAGTTAAAGTTTCACGGTTGAAGTTGAGAGGGTGGGATGTACCGGCCGGTAGGTTGGAGCTTCTGGCGTGGGTGGGGGGAGGATTGGGGTTATTATAGTACCTTGCTACTGGTAGTTATTAGTTTATGGGGGCAGGATGGGTGGGAACCTTCTTCCGGGGCCATGGTGCCCTTTCTACACTTCAGGCTTGCACAGTGTCTAGAATGTCACACACCAAACAATATGCTTGGGTACTAAATACAGTTCTTGCAGAACGTGATGCCTCTCCAGGGATTGTCAATCTCTACGAATAGGTACATAACTCGACTTACAAGGAACATTCAGGGTCTCACCAATGGGAAGAAAATGCACCTTATTTCTAACTATGTGAGGAATCACCATATTAATGTCCTTTGCATACAAGAGACTCCCCTAGGTCGGGACCACAAACTCCCTGCTCTGACTGGTTGGGGCATCCACAGATATGGGTCATCTTACACTACCCACTCCCGGGGGGTCGCTTTATATATTCATTGTTCTTTGGAATTCAAACTACACAAGCAAGTGTCTGACGATGAGGGATGATTTGTCCTGGTGGCTGGTGAAATTGCAGGCTGGTCCGTCTTATTCATAAATATTTATGGTCCTAACTATAATTACCCGGAGTTCTTCCAGTCATGCTCTGACCATATGCAGTCTTTTCCTGAATATGAGGTCGTTTGGGCGGGGGACTTTAATTTAGCTCTTTTGCTGGCTCTAGACAGATCCTCATCAGCCTAGACATCCCTTACTCATGCAGCCCAAAAATGGCAGTCCATTGCATTAAACTACTCCCTGGTCGATGTATGGCGGATTCATCATCCTGACAGTCAGGAGTTTACTTTTTACTCTGGGGTACACGGCAGTTCCTCCAGGATTGACTATGTCCACATGTCCCCTGACCTAGCACGCATGTCCAGAAGGGCGGTGATTCTTCCTCGCACTCTGTCGGACCACTCCCCGGTCCTAGTACAATTCACGGGTCCTTCCTCCCGCCCCAAGCAACTTAGGTGGAGATTCCGGGCTTGGGCGCTTGAGGACTTAACTTTCCGTCAAGATATGCGCCTAGCCATATCGGAATTCTTTCACCTAAATCAGGACTCCGTCCCGAGTCCTGGGACCATCTGGGAAACATTCAAGGTGTATATTCGGGTCTGGTGCATGTCACAGGAAGGAGGTGTTCTGAAAAGTATTCGTAGAGCCATCGCATCCAAAGAGAAAGACATACAAAACTTGGAGCTCCGCCAGGCCCGGATGGACTCCCCCGAACTCCAGGCTGACTTGGAGGCCATGAAACATGCATTTCGCTTGCTGTTGCACAGCGAGGAGAGATTTATGGGTGACCCTATTGCGGCTACGAGACATGGGGAAGGGGATCGCCCGAGTAGAACTCTTGCCTGGGCCATCAGACAGGACCGTCACCTGGACTTTATAATTGAGATAGAGACTGCTGAGGGGGGGTTTCACCATGGATTCAGGGGGTATAAACGAAGCGTTCCGCCAGTACTACGAGAAGCTGTATACGACTCAGAGTACAGTGGCTCACGATGATATTGTCCGATATCTAGACAGGATCGCCCTGGGATGGTTGGACTCGGTCGATTCACTCCTTAATGTTCCACCCACAGAGGAGGAAATCCTTAAAGTAATCAACTCTCTCCCGAATGGTAAGGCCCCAGGAACAGATGGGATCACAGTTCTATGCACTTACTCTATCAAAATTGTCCCTGGACCTAATATGATAGCAACCTCGTCTGTTTCCTCCACCCTCCCATTACTGTTTTGTTTCCTCCCCACCAACCCTCCAGCACTATCTGAAATGTCGTCAGGCCTAGTATGATAGTCGCTTGTTTTGTTCCTCCCCTCCCTTTCTGCACCCCTCTCCCTCAGCTTTTGTTTTTCTCCGGCTCTACCAGAAATGTCGTCAGGCCTAGTACGGTAGTCGCCTGTCTGTTTCCATTTCCTTCCCACTCTCCCCCTCCCTTCCTTATCTATGTGTTAGCTCTTGCACTATCTGAAATGTCGTCAGGCCGAGTACGATAGTTAATTTCACATCCTTACTGTTCATGGCCTGTAAGAATGTGGTTGTATTTTCCCTTGTTCCCTCCCTTGCCTTGAAGCGCTTTGAAACACATTGTGTATAGGCGCTATATAAACAAACAATCATATCATATCACGGGCGAGGTTATCAAGGCCTTTCTGTCCCTACTTATTGCCCATCTTTGCAGTATGTTTGAGGAGGCGCCCTCCTCGGGGGTCCTCCCGGAATCCACCAGGACAGCTTTGGTAACAGTACTGCTTAAGCCTAATAAAGATCCTAAGAAATGCCCGTCCTATCGGCCCATGTCGTTGATAAACACAGACAACAAGATTTTGGCGCAGCTTCAGCTTCTCGCCGCCCGACTTCTCCCTCATATGCCCACCTTGGTCCTCCCGGACCAGGCGGGCTTCATACCAGGCCGCTCCACTCAAAATAAATTGCGGAGGCTGTTCACCCTGATGCACAACGTGAGCCTTGAGGTTCCCATTGCTGTTGCGGCGTTGGATGCAGAGAAAGCATTAGACTCTGTCGAGTGGCCTTTTCTGTTCAAAGTTCTCTGGCGTTCAGGTCTGGGCACCTTGTTTCTATATTGGGTCCGGCTCCTCTACACTGCCCCGCGTACCCTTGTTTACACTAACGGTATTCAATCCGCACCTATCTTCCCCACTCGCAGTACTAGGCAGGGGTGTCCCTTTTCCCCGCTTCTCTTTGCCATGGCTAATGAGCCGGTGGCTTGCAACCTGCGTGAATTCCATGTCCACCGCGGTGTAACTATCCGTTCGTACACTTCCATCGTCTCTCTCTACACAACGATATGTTGGTATATGTAAAGCACCTGCAGATCAACCTTAATCCAGTGGTGGAAGAGATAACCCAATTTGGCTTCCTCTCTGGCCTTTGCATAAATTGGTCCAAATCAGAGGTGCTCCCGCTCACGAGGAGGTAACGCAACAAGACATCGGAGACACCTTTGCCTGGCACCAGCAGGGTATATGCTACCTGGGAATACAGGTGTCTACTTCCCCGTCCAAGCTTTATGAGGAGAACTATGTAGCAATCCTACAATACCTGGAATATAGGGTAGATACATGGGTGTCCCTCCCTATTTCACAATCTGCCCGCATTTCTTTATCCAAGATGATTATCCTACCAAAATGATTATATATTTTCAATAACGTTCCCGTGTGGCCTCCCGTGGCCATTTGGAATCGGGTGAAGGCTATGAGGACTAAATTGATTTGGGCCTGGAAACAACTTCGTATCTCTATGCCCACAATGTGCTGTCCGTATTCACGGGGTGGTATGGACGTACCAGATCTTTTTTTGCACTACCTAGTGGCCCAGATTCAATATGCCGCCTAGTGGTGGTCCACCACGAGCAATCTCCCTCATTTACGTCTTGAGAAGGCCATTACCCAGCCCGATGACCTCAGAGGTCTACTATGGGCTACCCGTGAGCGTCACATGAGGGCTGAGGTACAACCCCGAGATAACCCTTAGGGCCTGGGACTGCTTGGCGACGTGGGCCGGGCGAGGTGCGTGGTATTTCTCCTTCCATGGCCATATACAATGTCCGTGGCATTCCCCTCACACACGCGATTATTTTTATCCAGCACTTCACTAACTTGTAGATCCACACTATAGGTGATTTGGCCCCAGGTGGCAACTTTATATCATGGGAAGTCCTTAAGCGTAGGGGCATATGGTCCGCTGTTACCCTGCTTTTGTACTTTCGACTTCGGGAAGTATTAAGAGCCAGGTGGCCTGATTTTCCAAATACACCACAAGTATCCCCCATGCTGGACTATGTCACTACAATGACATCCTCCAAAAAGTTGGTCTCACCCTTGTATGGGCTGGCTCGGTCTCTTGGGCCCCCACCCCCATCCCAGTATAAGGTCAAATGGGAGGACTACGTGGCGAGGACGCTTTCAGATACCCAGTGGAATGCTATTCATGCCCAGACTAAAACTGTTTCCAATAACAATCGCTTCTGCCTGATCCACTTCAAATGTATGCATCAGACATAATATTCTCTGCTTGCCCTGCATAAATTGTTTCCGCTTAGGTCTCCGAATTGTAAGAGATGTCATCAGACCATAGCTGATTTCTACCACTTTGCGTAGTCCTGCCCCCACATTCAACTTTTCTGGTCTGAGATTGCAGATGCAATGGAGAGTATGGTGGATGATCCGATCCCATTCGCCCCCGAGACTTGGCTGCTGGCCCTGATTGAATTGAAATCCCGCAGTGAAAAACGCTTGGTTAGCGTGGCATCAGTGATGGCTAGAACTTTGGTAGTGCATACATGGGGGGCGGCTAACGAACCCACTTTTCAACACTGGCTTAACCTTATGTCGATATGTGAGCGGAGGGAGACACAATACAATCTGTCGCTCCCTTCTAATAGTCAACCCAAGGAGTACTGGGCACCCTTTAGGACTTACATGTCTAGGGAGACAGACCATGTAACTGAACCCCTGGAGCAGGATACTTTTGGCGAAGCCCACGTATCTCGACTGGGGATGCAACTTTCTACGTCTACTCTCTAGTGAGGACCTTGTGTGGCTTGTGTCGGACTCACAAACATTAGTAATTGAGTAGGTGTTATGAAACCTGAGACACTAGCTGTGACAATGCCAGTTTTGTGTGCAAGCAGACACTTAGTATAATGAATTGAAGAAGTTGGGGGGAGGAGGGAATGTTACCCCTTTCTTGGGGTTTTGTTTTTTTTGTACTGTTAATATGCAAAATGTTAATAAAAACAGTTTTTTAAAAAAAGAGATGGGTGTGGCCTTTAGTATTACAGGACCCGTTTTCCAGGTTTCTCTGACCTCCTTTTTTCTGGCTCTAGTTGTAATTTTTCACAGCTAGGGCACCTGCTAGCCAGCTGCAAGACTGTGGGTCCTGTGACAGTGATGTTGCGGACTGTTCTTGGGTGACTCTCCTTCTCGGTTTATCGTCACCGTCCCTTCCCTGTATTGTTATCTTAAGCTGGTTCAGGCAAGGATGTTCTTTGTTTTGAAGTAGTGGAAGTGGAATGTCAATGGATCGTGCCAAATGAGATTTCCGATAGGACACTGCAGGGAAACAGCCCCTGTTTCCCTCCGATTTTGTGTTGGTCTTTCCTGTCCTCTCTGGGGACCCGTCTCTTGTTTTCTAGTCTTCTCAGGTCAAAACCCAGGGTATGAAGTTCATAGTTTGCATCGAAGACTAACGAGATCAAAGAAGCACAACCCATGAGTAGAGTTACTCGGTCATTGACTCTTTCATTAGGAAAGTCTACAATCTTGATGTCGTCAGTGTTTACCACTCTTATCTTAAGGATGTGGTGTAGAAGACTCATTATATTTGATCTGTTTTGGATCAGACCATCTGCTGCTCTTAGTATTCTTTCGATGAAGATTGTTAACCTCGGGTCCCACTCATAGTCAGCGCTGCACGCCCACCTCCAGGTCGCTCTCCGGTGGGCTGCTTTTCCTCTAATGGGCTTTTCTAACCTAGCCTTCTTTGGAAACACCGGAAGACGGTCCAATTTTGACTTTGAGTAATTCCTCATTATTGTTTCGAGTTTAAAGGTACCAGTTGCTTGATCGTTGTTCCTTAATTTCGATCTTCTTTCCGCCACAGTAAGAAAGAGAGAAGGGGTGCTGGCTTTTAGACGGAGACGGCTCCTCTTCAGTGTTCTTGAGCGCATGAGGCCGAAACTGCCTTTGTTTCCTCCTCCGTTGGACACATCGTCATACAATGACAAATCCATTAGGAGAGCCTCACAGTCCCGTTCCTTTTCATGGTGTGGGGGGCATCTTGTCGATGGTCTGAGTCAGTACAATTTTCCCATGACGGAGCTGCTTTTTCTCTTAGAGATTCCATTCTAGGTGGGATTTTTGTTGTCAAGGCTTTCAGGTTTCTCAAGAAGCTTTGCGAACCACAGGGTTTCTTGTTCATTGATTTCCTCAAGTTTTTTTATTTCTTGGCATGTTTCCCAGTTTCAATTGTAATTCCCTCAACTTCTTTATTCTTTGGTTGTTCGAATATGGAGAAGGGGTTTCTGTTGGCATTAGTTGGATCCGATTGCTCAAACTTCACCATGGTTTTGGGCCTCATCCCCCTATCAATTTATCCTGTGCCATCTCTGGAGTATTCAGTTGTTCTTTCGACTTCAGTGGTCATGGACGTATCGGGTTGTATACTTGAAGGCACACACGAGTCAAGACGATGTTCCTGTGAATTCTCTTCAGAATCTATGGGGCCCCTGCTCTGCAGTTATACTGATGGAAGGGCTGATTGATTCTTCTGTGTCCTTGTCCACCTCTTTCCCAGGCTATCCTGAGGGGATTAATGCAGTGTCATGGGGTTGCTTTTGGGTTTTAGACCAGGAAGCAATTTCCCAGTCCCCCTCCAAGAAAATGCGCTTGTCTGTCTTGGCGTCTTGCAGCAGGTCGATGAAGGACTTTAAAATGATCCCCTCCATTTCTTTTTCTCCCTTAATGATATATAAAGGATACAACATAAATTGGCTTAGAGGTCATCAGAGCTATTAAGGTCATTTGATCCTTATAGTTTTCACGCAGGTTCTCATACAGCTTTAAATATCGGGCCAAAGTTATTGTTACTGCTGAGAGGATAGAAGCCTGAAGGTTAGTGGCCCAGGAAGGCTGACAACATTTGTCTGCTATTAATGGCTTCTGTTTTTTTTTTCTTTGATTGTTGTTTCTGTTGAATTTTCTCCCAGGACTCCAGCTCCGAGTCAGATGCATCTGAGGATTCTGTTTCAAAGGAAGGATTGTCGTTAGAGAATTCTCTCCTGTGCAAGGCCTCTGGGGCTCGTCTACTCCCTGGGGGGATATGCTCACTTCGATGTTAATTTAGCCCGGGCATCACTGTAGATCCTGATAGGTTCCCATTCTCCATGAGTCTTGATCTTCTGGCTGGTAGGGAGTTGACCCCCTCAAGCTCTTCTCTGGCCTCTCTGTTGGGTCGCTTTGTCCTCCTAGGGCTCATTTCTTTGCATAGGCGCAGTGCCAGCTGTGCAATGTCTTTAATGAAATGGGCCACCTGGGACTAGTTATCTCTTCTTTGTGAAGGTCTCTCGTCCTGCTATGATCTCTTTGGGACCAGTTTTGTTCTTTTAGGTCCAGACTGGATCTCTCATGACCGTGGTCGGAGAATTCATTGCTTAATTTAATTTGTTGGTTGCAAGGCCCCCTTTTGATGTTTCAGGTTGGGGGTTTGGTTATCCCTGTCCAGGTGGGGCCTGGGCAGCAAAGGGTCCAGAATCACAGAGGTAACTGAGAAACTCTCTGCACTCTCAGAAGGGTTGCTGTCATGTTTTGGCACATGAGCATTGGGATCTAGGGTCTGAGAGTTTGTTGTTGCATTTTCATATGTGGCATCCTTAGGTTGCTCGGCTTTGGAAGGATTTGTACTTTTCAATTGAGAATTTAGGGGAGACACTGGTTGAGGGTCAGGGAAAATGTTAAGTTGATTTTTATTCTCGGCCAGGTGGTGCACCAGTTTACATAGACTTCCAAGGATTCCACTTCTCAGCAGTTCTTCATCCGATGAGTCGCCCCAGGTTTTACTTGGGGCCCCTGCCACTTCCATAGTGGGGGTCATCACCAGATGCAATCCTGAGGTCCCAGGGTTTTCCTTTCTCTGTGGGTTGGTTGTCTGGGAGGTGGCATTGTGCGGTTTGAAATGCCACTTCAATTTCCCCAAATCGGAAACCGAGTGCCATCTTTTTTTTTTAAACATGGATTCAATATTCGCTTCCTTATTTTTCTGTGCACTCAAGTTGAAGAAAAACGTTAGCAGTATTACTATTTTTATGTGACATTTCAGATATTTGCTGATCTGACACCCCCTCGGGAGTTGGAGCGTTTGTCACTTCTTCCAGAGTTTCTCCTGGAATTCCAGGCTCCGTTAACAATGTTGTAAGTACTTTGCGTGCTTGGGTTTTCAGGCCCGTACCAAGTGAGTCTTGGTATGTTGCTTCATTCGTGGTCTCAAGGGGTTCCAACTGTCTGGCTAGTGGAGGTTTTGGGATCTTGAGGTTGTTCTCAAGGGCTATGGGGCTCCAGCTGATATAGGGGCCAGCTGGTACGTTGCGGGCATCTAAGTTCCTGTTCAGGCTCCATGTTGTAGGTGTTCGGCTTGCCGCTCCCGGGATCAACACGGTGAACACTCAGCAAACGATCCACGTCCGCAGTGTGTGTTTTGTAGGATGGGCACAATGGAAAATGAGGTCAGACTCTCACAGACTCTTGCGGCCCAGCCACAGAACGGAAATTACCAATTATTGCCAAACACTCTTGACGCTCTGCATCTGGAGTGTGCGTTTTGTAGATGGTCACAATGGAACGTGAGGTCAGACTCTCACAATCCAGCAGCAGACCGGAATTCACCAACTATTGCCAAACACTCCACCTTATTGTTACTACACTTAATTTTAAAAAGAAACCATTCCGGAATGGTTTCGTTTTCAAATAAAATTGTAGGAAGAAGTTGAAACTTGCTCTTCAGTGCAGTGGACTGAATGGTTCCTTAAACAGCAGGTGCATTTGTTTGGGGGTTTGTATTGTGCGTGAAGGGGGCGTGGCGATGGGGTTTGTTGGGTGCTGGGGAAGGCCTGCAAGGAACATAGTTGCACTACTTCTTTTCCTACACTTCAGCCACTGCACAGATTTTAACCAGAGATCATAAAACAGTGTGTAGGGCACCCAAAGGAAGAGCAGCAGTGGCAAATTTGGAAGGTGAACTCACTAATATAAGCAAGCCACACAGTCAAAATAGCAGCTAAAGAGCTTCTTTGGATTGGTTTATTAGCCCCGGTGGGCCAGGAGTAGCAGCATTTGCTTCAATTTCATTTATTCCCTACAACAAACTTAAAACTTTTTTTTAATTTAAAAGAGGAGCTCATATAACAATCAGCTGCCAGAGATAGTCAAGCTAAATTAGAAATTTGCTCAAGTGGGGGGGGGATTAAAACTAGGCATGTCCGGGAGAGCATCAGCTTCATTGGCTGAAAAGAGGCCATCACCCAGGGTTACCAAATTTAGCATCATCGCATTTTGGGTATGATCTTCATCTGCACAACTACACAAATTGTAACCTTCTGGGTCTGTTGTAAGAAAACTAGGGAGACCAAAACAACGATCTTACTAGGCCCAGTGACATTGTGAACGCGCAAGTGCACGGGGGAGGGGGAAAAAGAGCATGGAGGGGGGGAGAAGTGGAAAGTGCGGCGCAAAGGAGAAACGGATAAATAATGATGAATAAATAATAAAAGCAACAAAAGGTGGTAGTGCAGCCAGCAAGTAATAAGTGCTGGTTTTAAGGCAGCAGACAGGGTAGGTCTGATAAGTGCAGGAAGAAAAAGGGAGGGGACTGTATGGGTACAGATACAGACCCCAGTGCAAGGGGTGGTCTGGAGGCAGTGCGGGAGGATGGTAGGTTGAGCAGGTACCTGGGCCCGGAGGACAGAGGGTAGCCAGGTGCATGGTGCCAAGAGAGAACAGATCAGCAGGGGAGAGGAGGAGTGAAGGCAGAAGCAAAGAGGAAGGTCTTGAGGTGCTTCCGGAACTGGAGATGGTTCTCCTCAAGTTTTAGAGTGGCAGGGAGGTTGTTCCAGAGGGAGGCACCAACCGAAGACACAGATCTACCCCCAGCTTGTTTCTTTGAAAAAAACGACTGACCCTGAGGGAGGTAGAGGATCGAAGAGCTCGAGAGGGGAGGTATTTGTGGAGGAATAGCTGAAATTATTTTGGACCCAGGCCCCAGAAAGCCTTGTGGACAATGCACAGCATTTTGAATGTAATCCTTGCATCCACTGGGAGCCAATAAGGAGATTTCACAGATGGAGAGATACAATCAAGGACAAGTCTCGCAGTTCTGTTGTGGATTAGTTGCAGAGGGCGCAAGTTTATTGTACAATTATCCAGGGAGCAGTACCAAACTAGCCCAAGTCTCAACAAACCACACCAGTTCACATCTTTTAAACAGTTTTGCAACAGTTAAAACACTCCAAAAACATGTTATTCAATCAACCACCAGCCATGATTGGACAAAATCCTCTTCAAAGGAATCCCATCTTTTCCCAATTCCTATATTTTCATTGACCAGCTTTATCTAAATAATTATAGTCAAATTATATTCATAACACACCTCTTCTTATGATTTGTCCTTATTAGGTCATGACTGGCCTAAGCCGTTTAAACCCTAATGCTTGATTTGCACATGGCTCGCACAGACATTCCCTGCACTATGAGGAGGCTGGGTGAATGATTTCTCTTTGTTTGTGATGCCATCTCATTTCCCATGTCACCGTTCCATTGAAACTTTCCAATCTACAAAAACTCACACTCTATCGCACACTTGAAACTCCTAAATACCTTTAGGCCCTAGCTTCCCCTGTGTTTTACCACCAACCAAAATATATAACAAAACTCCTTCTGTCACACTCTCAGCCAGCAGGAGATGACATCTACTCTCTGCGAGACTCATCAGACCATAAAAACCAGGGCTATTTCTGCAGCTGCTGATAGTAAAGGTTGCAAAGTTACTCATTCACCTGTCCTCTACCGTCTGAAAACCTGACAAAGGCAGTTTAACAAGTCAAAAGTGCATTTGGCAATCCAGCCACAACTAGCGCATTTTGATTCATTGTGAATAGGCCACTATATTAGTTCTATGTTATTTTGATGAAAACATTGCAGAGAGGGATCTTTTAGTGAAGCCCCCTCCCCCAAGATCCCTGTTCAATTATGATTTTAAGTCCACCCGTTTTAATCCCTTTCCCCACACCATATATAAAAAAACGAAAACATTCTGTGTTTTTTCGTTATCGTTTCATTAAAACATTCCTCTCTGAAAATGATTTCATCAAAATCACTGGATACCCACTATATTGAGATTCATGAAATCCCCATGTATTTATATTAGTGTGTATGTATGTTTTTACATTTGGTGGATTTAATACTATCTTTCAGCACATGTGCAAGCTAATATGCACTTTCTAGCACTTTCATACCTATGAAATTGCAACATGGTGCCTAGCTCGCCTCCACCTCCAATCATCAATATGACCCCGAATTCTCCACCGAGAAAATCCTTTTCTGGTTGGCCCAATCCTGTATTTCTCTGAGCAGATGTTACAAAACATCTTCCCGGGGTAATCCAACAAGGCTAAGAGCCTGTTATTTTCTGGATTCCCCCCCATCACCCTTCTTGTACACAGGAACGAAAAGATTTTTTTTCCAAGAGAGTGGTATGAAACCACTCCTCAGAATTTCTTGAAACATGCCAAATAAGGTCTGCGTCCACATAACCGGTAGGGCACAGATGACTATATTGGCAAGGCCGTCGGGATCCGGGGCTTTGGAGGGCTTCAAGTTCATGATGACCTGTCTAACATCCTCCACACTCCAAACTGTTTCTGCACAGGTCAAAGGAGATGAGATAGCGAAAAAGGTATCTGAATGAACTAGGCTCAGCCAATAAAGCTTAGCAATGATATATTTTATTTATATCGCATTTTCAAGGTGCGATGAGGTGGGGTAGGGGACCAAGAGGGAACAAGACGACGATCTTACTAAGCCCAATGACATAGGGGAGGTGGAGCAAGTGCATGACATAGGATCATACATTGAAACAACCCTTGCACTGCCAGCTGCTGGCCGTACTTCTTAAATGCAGAAACAGGTGATAGATAAGTGCAAGTAAGGGGGGGGCTGTAGGTTGCAGACAGCCCCAAGTGCAGGGTTGCCAGGAAGGTGGGCAGCTGTGCAACGGGAGGGCAGGAGCCTGGGCCCGTGGCTCAGGAGGTAGCCAGTGCAGTATCGGACAGATCATCAGCAAGGTAGTGTAAGCGAGAAGCAAAGAGGAATGTCTTGAGCTGCTTCCAGAACCAGAGATGGTTCTGCTTAAGTTTCATAGCGGTAGGTAGGCTGTTCCAGAGGGAGGCACCAGCCGAAGCGAGAGATTTGCCCCCAACTTGTTGCTTGAAAAACACCTGACTCTCAAGGAGTTGGAGGTGGAAGAGCGAAGTGCTACAGTAGGAAGATACTTCAGAAGAGAAAGCTGGAGATATTTAGGTACAAGGCCCCAGTAGGCCTTGTGGACAATGCAAAGGGACTTGAACTTGATCCTTACAGCCACTGGGTGCCAATGGAGAGATTTCAGTGCTGGAGCTATACGATCCCCGGGCTTGAGGCTAAGGACAAGTATTGCAGTCCTGTTCTGGATGAGTTGCACAGGATGCAGACACTACAAATCCTTCTCCGCTATAAGGACAATTTCTGCTGCTGCATTTGTACAAGATTTGCCTTTTGCCAGCTGTCAAAGAAGCCTACTGTCATTAGACTTTAAAAGATTGAATACAATCTGCCCACTAGCAGTTCTGGAAGAGTTCATATATGTGACCATCCAATTATTTTGCCTAGTACACAATGATGACAGTTCCTGCTTGTAATATGAAAGGGAGATTAGGTCATTCTTCCATGATTTCAGCAGAGCTTACCTACTCTTAGCCACTATAAACATCTTTGTGGCTATAACAGTATCATATACCTGCCCATAGAAGCCCCTACCATCTAAACTAATTTGGCAGGAGCAGCTGCAATTCTATAGGCAATAGAAGTCCAAGTTTAGACGGTTCCACAAACTCCATGCCGGGATTCAGGGTATCGAATGAGATGATGTTGGCCAGCTCGTTAATTGCATAAACTCTACTCAACATCCAAATTAGAACCCTCCAAGTAGTACTGAGTTGACTGATCTCTCTGGACTAGTCCGACCTGCAATGTTTTATGATTGCTAACCTTGTTCTCCAATTGCTCAACATGCGTGACTGCTACCCTAGTACAAAAATCAAGGCAGATATAATCCAGGCTGGAGGTCACAAGGCCATTTGTCCATGTATCCTTAGACTGGGAACCAGTAGTAGGTTCTCAAGAAATGTAAAACCATACACATTCATAAAATCTAGCTATCTCCTTCCTTGTTTAACTGGACCTAAGTCCCCCTCCCTAATAGTCCTATTTTACTACCATCCTTTGCTAATTTGCAGTAAGCAGCACAATCTCCAGGAATCAATACTTCCCCATCCAGAGTATTCCAGTTCCACTCAGCCAGTACACTTGCAATAAGTTCCATACTTTCTAGCATGATAGCCCCACCTGGAGGGTTGTATATGCTAATTATCAACAGCCCTTTAACACCTTCCAGTTCGAAACCCTTTAAATTAGAAAATATTTAGAGGTTGAACTAGTTCTAAATTCGCAGAGCTTATAAATATTTTTTGCACCTGTAATTAGAGCCCCACTCCGATGTCTCTGGTTGCCCTTTACAGCATTTTCATTCAGACATACATTACCACCTATAGCCAAAGATACACAAAGCCAGGTTTCCTGGCGGTGGAATAGATCAGCCTCCTCCAACTTCGACATACTCTCCAGGCCACATAGCAAATGTGAATTCCCACGTTTGTTTCCAGTTCCTAGACTTGGAAGAGGCCTAGACTGGATTCTGCATTAAATCAACAACAATCCATCCCATTAGATGAGTAGGGATGCCACACCCATGCTAAATTGGCAAAAGGAGGAAGGCCCTCTGGAGGACAGTGCACCCTCCCTCCCCTATTTCTGACTGGTGCTCTCCCTATTTCTTTACTTGTAGTTGACGCACCCTTTTTTGGTAAACTCTCCCTAAGGAAGTCTCATGTAAAACCACATAGGGGGAATCCACCTCCAGTACATAACTCACCTTAAGATAATTGGTCGATATATCCATAATAAAATGTGCCATTTTGCTGCCAAAATACATAGACCAATTTACATCTGTTGCCTGGTCTGGTAGAACTACATACAGAATGTCCTTAGAGGAGATGAACCTTAATTGGGTGAAGGCATGATGGTTTAGCACAGCTTGCCTATTAAGGAAAGAACTGTCATATGTAGCTAAAAGGTCTGTGATCGTTATCACTAATTCCTCTAAATAAGTAATCTTTTTAAGATCCGGCTCCGGGGGTGCTAAAGGCCTAGGAATCGATACACCACAAACTGTCTTTGGCGTTTACTGCACAAGCCTTATCGCTGCCTGATAGTGGTCCGATGTGAGTGTTATTAGTCAAAAAAAGACAGAAGCTGCCACAGTTTCCACTCTGCCATTATCCAACACAGTGGCTTTGGCCCTGACCCACGCATTCAACATATGAACTTTTATTACGGATTTCTTCTTAGATTTAGGGTAGGTAATGCATATATCATTCCAAGCCACTCTGTACTCATTTATCTCCCGTGGTCACACAAACGTGTCGGGCATCGTCCATCTGAGCCAACGCCCCAGTGTTTTTCCGATGGGACTTTATTTTCTTTTTTTGGTTGTATAGGAGGCTTAAGAGCCTTTTTTCCATCCTTCGCTTCTTACGAGGTAGATAGAAATCCCATTGCCATTCAATACTATCAACCAGTTGGACCAGTAAATCCACCTCAGTTGCCGTAGCCACTGCTGCACTCAGTTGCTCAACCTGCTCCACGATACCTCTACTCCTTTCTCTGGGATTCTGTTCTTCCAGAACCTCCAATTCATCACCCCTTTCTTGCCTCAAGGTTGCCTGGCCCAACCCGCACAGGCCTGCCACTGGGGCTGACTGAGCTTGTTGTATTCCTGGGTAGCCCCTGATAAATAGGATCTACTGGGAAGATGGGCTTCTGTATAATGTACCCATATAATCTATTGTTGAACATGACAGGAAATTGGTGGTTACCCTAGCAGTAACATCCTTCCTTCTACAGTTGGCTCACATGGTACCCCTTTCAGGGAAACAAAGGAATGGTAATCTTTCTATTTCTCAACCAAATCAAATTCTCTTTATTTCCATGAACCCCTTTAAAGCACATGACCATAAAACAGCCTTTCAACAATTAAACAATTAATTTTCAATTTTAAAATCATTAATCAATTCAAAACTCATGAAAGAGAGCATTAAAAAGCAGACACCAGTAAAATTCTTTGCAGTTTCCATTTATTTCACTGGGACCAAGCCTTATGCAAGAAATTAGTTAAAAAAGCCTCTCAGAAGGGGTCAGAGTTACATAACAATTCTGCAGCTTTTACGTTTCTATGGTAAATAAGGTATAGAGTAAGACCACATTTTCCACTGCTGGAGGCCTCTCACAATGTATAGTGATGCCCTTTGGGTTAGGAAATGAACTTGCCAAATTCCAGAGCCTTGTAAACTACATGTTAAGTGGTGTTGATTACAATTAAATGGCAATAGCTTGCGTAAACATCAGCTCCACATGGGACAAACACTTGACTCACTGAAGGAAGGTTTTACAAAAGGCCAACCTGATCATAAAGGCTTCCATATTCCAGACTGTTCTGGGTTCAGTGGTCTATCCTGCTTGGGGGGGGGGGGGGTTGGGGTAAATCCATCTTTCCATTAAGGTTCGAGCTGTACTGGAATGGGACACCACGGCTACTGAGGCAATAGTCTTTTTGAGCCTCACTGGGATCACAGAAAGGTCATGACTATGGTACCATAGCAGCCCCCCTAGCTGCAATTACTTCCCCAAATGCCCCAATAAGAGTTTGCTCCTAGCAGTGTGAGAAGACCTTTAAAGATTTCAAAGATGCCCTTAGGAAGGCCCCGGTCCTCATGACTCCTGGCTACAAAGTCTTTCATTATTCAACGGACACTTTAGAAGCACGTTATGTACAGTCTTATTTTAGCTAGATGGGTAGGGAAAACGCGGTTTCTTTCATCAGCAGTCAGCTTAAAGGTGGGCCATTGTGGAGAAGCAATGCTATACTATAGTGTGGTCTCCAAGAATGTTTTGAACCTACCCATAAGGATATATCTTTAAAATTCACACTGACCATATGCCCTTAAAGTGGCTAACGAAAAGGGAAGACCCCTGAGATTAGCTCCCCTGTCCTCAATCGCGAAAGGGAGAGAGGGGTGGTCAATGATAAGAAAGATTTTTCTTTTTGCAGCCTTTGTCTCATTCTAAGCAACCCTCCTGCTCCCGGTAGGTTTGTAGTTTTGTGTTCCCAACATGTTTTTGGGTAAGTGAAGAATTTAGCACCCCCAAAAGAAATTAGTCGAGGTCGTGAGGATGGAAGGGATTAGTCAATATGACAGTGCACGAGGTGAGCTTGTCCCCCATTCTGCATTTGAGCAGCACTGTTAGTATTTATGACTACCAGTAAAGGGGTACTTTGTCCCCAATGCCTTTTTATCCTGGGTGGGCTTTCCACCCGGGTAGTCTGCTTCTAACAGGATAGTGGCAGGGAGACTTCACGTTTGTAGGGTAAAAATCATTTTTTAATACGAGATAGCTTTTTGTGCTAGCTTCCTTGTTTTAAACCAGGTCTTTGTGAACCCACTGGCTTTGTTGGCCTTCCTCCTCCTGTTTGGTGGTAGGAATGACCATGTTTGGTTGCCCTTTCACAGGCTCTGGATAGATCCCATCAGGGGGAAGCTGGATAAATGTGAATCAGTTTTGATGTCGTGAGTGAAGTTTGGTGGTCATCCAGGATATCATGGCCCCAAATACTTTCAATGCTGGAAGTCATCCGATACGTGGGGTGAGGAGACCCCCAGCTCAGCATTCTACATGTTGGGGGAGGTTTTGGAGCCATTTCTTAGTCAACTGTGGGTTCCTGAATTCAAAGCACCAAAATGACAAAAGATATGCTGGAAGCTCTGCTGCTGAAGCCTTCATTGCCGTAGACAACTCCCACAAAGTGGCACACTGCTTATTTGGACCTGGGGAAGCTTGTCCAGGTGAATCACTCCTCTGAACTAATAGGGGCAACTGGCTTAGAGTCCTTCACATCTTTTTGGTGTCATGATCTCTTTTTGAAACTTTCCCTCCATAGTTTCAATGAACCCCTCTTGTTTTGCTCTGTTTTTTAACCTGATCTGACATTTTGAAGGGAAGTGAAGCTTTTAGCTTTACTTCCCTTGCCTTTTGCTCAATGTTGTGGGCAAACTGATCAGTCTGTTAGACTATCAGTACTGAAAAACGACATTTTCCTTTTTGAACTCTTGTACTTTTTAACATTGCACACAACATCTTGAAGTGCAATGAGGATAGGTTTTTACACCTAGTCTTTTACACTTGGAATTGTTGGTTACTTTTATATGAGCTTCTAGAGAAGTTGGTGCCAGCAGATACATTATTACAACCTTTTTAGTGTGTATATTTGCGTTTACCAAATATGGTTGCTAAACGTGGATAGCACCCTAAAATAGCTGTGTCATGACATTGTTCACTTGTTCTTTGGCCATATTTTTGTGGAAGTGGGTGGGACACTCTAGTCCCACTCCACATCCATTTGCCAGAGAAGTGTTGGGCTAATGTGAAACCAGTAGTTGTCCCTGATTGGACAACTACTGGCTGCTTGAATGGTACAGACCCTATTGGCAGGCTTGGACTTCCAGCTCAGATTTTGTAGAAGAAGAGAACCTCTGCAGCCATTTCTTTAGATCATTGTTAGAGTCAAGAAGGCCTTGAAGAAGCACAGCCCGCTGAAGAACCGAAGACATGGCCCAGCATTCCTTCCTGTGTCCGGCCTTGATATGATATGATTGTTTATTTATATAGCGCCTATACACAATGTGTTTCAAAGCGCTTCAAGGCAAGGGAGGGAACAAGGGAAAATACAACCACATTCTTACAGGCCATGAACAGTAAGGATGTGAAATTAACTATCGTACTCAGCCTGACGACATTTCAGATAGTGCAAGAGCTAAGACATAGATAAGGAAGGGAGGGGGAGAGTGGGAAGGAAATGGAAACAGACAGGCGACTACCGTACTAGGCCTGACGACATTTCTGGTAGAGCTGGAGAAAAACAAAAGGTGAGGGAGAGGGGTGCAGAAAGGGAGGGGAGGAACAAAACAAGCGACTATCATAGTAGGACTGACGACATTTCAGATAGTGCTGAAGGGGTGGTGGGGAGGAAAAAACAGTAATGGGAGGATGGAGGAAACAGACGAGGTTGCTATCATATTAGGTCCAGGGACAATTCTGATAGAGTAAGTGCATAGAAGAAAGTAAGGGGAGGAGATAGGAAAAGGGAGAAGGGTAAGGCGGAGAGAAAAGAGAGTAAGCAGTCAAAAAGAGTGGAGAAGCAAGAGTGGAGAGCAAATACAATTGCAGAAGTCAGTAGTAACACATAATGTTGCAAGCCAGGATACAAGATGTACGTGATTCAGGGCCACCACGAGTAGAAGATGCAAAGGAAGTCCAGCATGAGAGTTGAGAAAGAGTGACGCACCGTGAACGAATGAAGTCCATAAAAGTCAAATCCAGCATTGGCCACAAGACAGTGATGGTGAAGGAAGGCACCAGGTGGGCGGGGCTTGCTAAGTGGTGAAAAAGAGCAGCAGGCAGGAAGGTACCAGGTGGGCGGTGCTTAGGCCAGGTGACCTAGATCCACTTGCACCTGCTCCACATCTGCAAAGGAAAAGAAGCTGGAGGGCTCCTTAAGAAGGGAAACAGAGCGGCAATCAGGAAGGCACCAGGTGGGCGTGGCTCGCTAAGTGGTGAAAAAGAGCAGGAAGCAGGAAGGGACCAGGTGGGCGGGGCTTGCTAAGTGGTGAAAAAGAGCAGGAAGCAGGAAGGGACCAGGTGGGCGGGGCTTGCTAAGTGGTGAAAAAGAGTGGTAAGCAGGAAGGCACCAGTTGGGCGGGGCTTGCTAAGTGGTGAAAAATAGCGGCAGGCAGGAAGGCACCAGGTGGGCAGGACTTAGGCCAGGTGACCTAGATCCACTTTCACCTGCTCCCCATCAGCCTTGTGAATCCCTGTGTGATTACCTGATCTCTGAAGACCCAAAGCAGTGCTTAAACGCCTGTACTAGTGGGACCAACTAGTCTCGAAAGCCTTCGAGGATACTGCACTTCTGAGCCTTTTGGAAGTGTCCCTGGACGATCCCTCAAGACATCTGAGAAAATCGGAGTTGGAGGGCGGGGGTGGGAGGGCAAGTAAACGTACTGTATCCGTCTCCCCCTGTTCTTAAGAGGATAACATTAGGTAAACTGAAATATAAGAACACATTTACTGATCTTAGTAAAATTGTTGAATAACTTCTTTGAACTATCCCCAACACAAGTGAGTTGCAGCATAGGTCCAGAGACTCCTTTCAGGTGAGAAACATTGTGACTCATGGGCACAAGGCTCCACTCTTCCTAGGGGTTGGACTGCTTGAAATAGGGAATTAACTTGTGACTTGGTTCCATCATATACTGCATTCAAACTACTTATCTGCTTGTTGAATAAGTGACGATGCATTTATGAGCCTATGGTGAATGTATATGACATACATTACTTACTGTAATCGTATGTCTGATGCTTGGATCTACTTGGATTCACATGCTATGCACAGGCCAACACCTAGTGGTAGCCACAGAGTATTTATTGCATGACTTGTCTAAACATTCAAAAAGGGCCATCGACTGGGAGTGTTTGTAATACTATCTTTTGTGCAGCGTGTACTGTACCTATCCTCAGATTGTTTTGTTTCTGACATGAAGGAGCATGAAGTGTTCCCATGAGTACAAAAAAGTCAAAGTAGAAAAGATAGAGGTGAAAGGCATCTATGCAGCTTCAACTCCAGGAGGGTAGGGAGGGTGGGCGCATGTGAATCCAAGCAGATACAAGCATCTTAAATACAATTATGGTAAGTAATGTATGCCTTTTGAGGCTTGTGGATCTGCTTAGAACCACATGCTATACATAGATTAGCGAGCAGTACCTGGAGAATGAGGTGGGTTGTTTGACGGTACAGTGGTAAACAGATTTCTTAATACCGCTTGACACACCTGTGAATCTGCTTTAGAGAGTGTGACTAAGCAGTAGTGTTGTGTAAATGGAACTCCAAGTAGTTGCTTTGCAAATTGCATCTAATGGAACATTTGCATCTAATGGAACATTTGCGCAACATGAGCCCACTCTACTCTAGGCTCTTGGTGCGAAAGAAGGATTTGTTAGAGGAGTGGCAAACTTGGATGCATCTGATTATCCATTTTGAGATAGCAGACTTAGAGACATGATCTCCTTCTCCAACAGCTGCTATGGAAATGAAGAGTTGATCTGTTTTCCATAGTGGTTTAGTTTTGTTTAGGTAGTATGGGCCTCATTACACGGATGGCAGTAAGGATTTACCGGTAAATCCTTACCGCCTTACTACGAGGTCCCTTTGCGGGTTGGCGGATTTAACGCCTACTTTTTGCAGGCATTAAAAACCAACCCGCAAAGAGACCCAGGGAGCCAATTACGGTACCGCAATTTGCGGTACCTTAATTAGCGCCTTCCCCATTCCCATTATGCCCTATGGGGCAAAAATGGGAATGGGGAAGGGCAATGGTGGAAGGGGGAATTACCGCCCCGCCAACCTTGGAATGGGGCGGTAATTCCCCTTTCCACCAAGGCGGTGCCAGTATTTTACCGGCATGAACCATAGCGCTAATAGCGCCATGGTTCTCCGCCATCCGTGTAATGAGGCCCTATGACTGCTCTCCTTACATGTAGAGTGCAGAGGATTCTTTCTGCTGAATTAGTTAGGTTTTGGGAAAAAGCTGGAATTTCAATGGATTGGTTAAAATGGAACTTGGAGATAAATGCTGGGAAAAACGAGGATGGGTTCAGAGAACCACTTTGTGTTTGTGAATAGTAACAAAGGGATTTTCAAATGAGAGGGGGGCTTGCAGCTCACTGACCATTCTTATTGATGTCATTGCCACAAGAAAAGCAGTCCTATAAATTAGATGTCCAAGACTGGCTTTGTGCATTGGTTCAAAAAGGGGGGGCATGTGTTTTGTGAGCACAACATTTAGGTCCCACAAAGGAAGTGGATTTGAAATTGGTGGGTATAATCTTTCAACTCTTTCCATGAAAGCTTTGGTTACTGAAACTTTCCACCATAGCCCTTTACTTTGTGATGTAGTGTAAGCAGAGTGTGTTGCTAAATGCAGTTTGAGAGAATTGAACACTAGACCGGAGTTTAGAAGGTGAAGCATTTAATGTACTATATGTGAAGGGGAACGGTCAATTGGATTGAGGTTGCGTGATCTGAACCAAATGACAAATCCTTTCCATTTGTTAAAATAGCAGTGTCTTGTATTAGGTTTCCGGGCCTCTTTCAGGATGTCCATACACCTTTATGGCAGGTTTAGATGTCCAAACTCTAGGACTTCAAAAGGTTTCAGGGTATGGATGGAATGTTGTCCCCTTGTCGTATGGACTAGGAAGTTTGATTGGTGTGCACATCACCATTCTGAGTAGGTATGGAAACCATGGTTGTCAAGCCCACATTGGAGCTATTCAGATTAGAGTGCCTTGTTCCTGGTGCACCTTGTCTACTATCTTGTTGAGGAGAGGTGTCAGTGGAAAAGCATCAGCACATTTCCCTGACCAGCTCATTCATAGGGCGCTCCCCTTGGACTTTGGTTGGGGAAACCTTGACGCAAAGTCTGGGCATTGTGAGTTTTGCTGTGTTGCAAACAGATCTAGATGTGGATTCCCCATTTGGGCAAAGATATTGTGGCAATATAGGAGTGAATTTACCACTCCTGTTCTGCAACAAGCTATAGATTTCTGCTTTAAGTGTCTGCTAGTGAATTGTGTCCCCCTGCTCTGTGAGCAGAGACATTCTATGGGAAAAACTGATTGCATGGAAGTGCCCAACTGATATCATCGAACCGATTAAACTCTTATATGAGGACACCAGTGTGAGAGTCAGACTATCGAGAGACGGCTCACTCACGGAACAAATCAGAATATGGATGCCCATTAGCAGCCACTCTATTCCACCTCTACATGGCCGACCTTGAAATAAACATTCATACACCGCAAATAAACCCTCCAAAAATAAACAATACAGCGATACCCTGCATTATATACGCTGATGACATAGTGCTTCTGGCAAAAACACAGAGAGGACTGCAGATTGCACTAGAAAAACTAGAAACATACATGACAAAGAACAAACTGAAAATAAACACAAAGAAAACGAAAGTCATGTCTCTAAAGAAAGAAAATAAGACCAATCGCCAGCTCCCGCCCTTCCATATAGGAATGGAAAAAATGGAAATGGTAAAAACCATAAAATATCTTGGAATATGGATCTCCCAAACGTCGTCAGAAGAAGAATGGGCGGTACACCTTAAAGAAAAAACCTTGTCCTTAGCCCGGCAAGCGAAAATAATCCACCGAAAGTATGGAAAATTCTCTATGACCCCGGTAGTTACATTCTACAAACAAAAAGTAACGGCCATACTAACATACGGAGCAGAATCCATGATAAACATCAACATCTGGGACAAACTAGAAGGGTGCTTCTGGAAAAAAGTGCTAAACCTGCCGATATCACTACCCATCACACGAATCCGAGCAGAACTTGCACTTCAATCGCTCAAATCCATCGACTCATGGAAACAACTTGATTTATACAGGAAAATCATGACCAAAATCAACACCCCACCCCTGGAAATGTTCAGAACGGGGAAAAACTGCAATAGAGAACATGCCTTCGAAAAATGGAAAACAGCGACAGAAGAGAAAAGAGAAGAGCAAGATATATCGATGGAAATGTTATTAGTGAGACTGCAAAAAGCGAAAATAAAACTAAAAGAGAATGACTGGATGAAAACTAACCAAGAGAAAGACAAATATCGGCATAATATACATAACCCATTAGATAATAGAAGAATTAACCAACTACCTTCATATTTGCAAATATTTCCGTCTTCAAATATTAGAGATACATTTATGAGACTTCGGTTGAACATCCTCCCGACTCGAGAAATAATGGCAGCCAGAAAACAAATCCCCAAAAGCAAAAAATACTGTCAATTTTGCAAGATGACTGAGAGTTTACATCATATAATCATGACATGCCCGGCATTGAATGAAAAAAGACAACAATCGAGAGAATGGTTCATGAACACCCAAACTTTATTAACACCTGAAGATCACTGGGCGAGGATGACAGCTGGGAATGAAAAAAAAAAATAGTGTTTGCCCTAATATCATTCTGGAACAATATCATGAACAATAGATGAGTAGGACAACACATATACATGAGGAAAGAAAACAAGAAACAAGAAAAAGGATAAAAGCTCCGATAGCCCACGCTACGTAAGTCGAGTAAAGATCACAAGAAAAGTAAGATGAAAGGTTTGAATGCAAACCAAACATTTAAAAAAAAAATAATAATAGGAAAATGTTACGTTCGAGAGACCATTTCCAAATATTTTGGGCTAAACTCGACGGACTTAGTGGTACTAGCTGTGAGGACTAGAAAAGTTTGTCCTGCCAAGTGATATTGAAATGCTTATAGGGCTTTGGGGATTGCTAGCAATTCCAGTAGGCTGATGTGATTCTCTGCTGTGGATTGTGTCCACACGCCGTGCGCAGTGTGATGAAGGCAATGCGCTACCGCATGAACTAAGGTCTGCGAAACAACCACTAGATCATCCCACTGACCACTTGCCTGAGACCATTGCTTTGCTAGCCACTCTTGCACCAGGCGCATGCACAGACGCAGGACTAGATATATGCAAGAAGCAATCATTCAGAGCAGGTGCATTGCCTTGCCTGCAGTTATCTGACGACCAGCCACATAATGAGGTACTTGGAACAGCATGTTCTGGACTCTTTCGTTTGAGAGAAAAACTAAGCCCTCTTGTTTTGATTACTGCTCCCAGAAATTGCTTTACTTGAATTTGGGCAAGCCTTTACTTTTTCTCATTGATTGCAAACCCCATTTGGAACAGTGTGTTCTTTTGACACATTTGTGGTGTTTCGCCTGTTATGAGCCAGTCGTCTAGATAAGGGTACACTGGGATGGATTGCCTTCACAGGTGTGCTGGTACCGCTGCTAGTACTTTGGAGAACACCCTTGCAATGATGAAATGCCGAAGGGGAGCACCTTGAATTGATAGCGGGTATTTCCTAGTTGGAAACGCAGGTACTTTCGGTATGCTTGTAGCATTGCAATATTAAAGTATGCATCTTTTACGTCCAATGTTGCCAGGCAATCCTCCTGTTTTAAGAGGGGGGATTACCTCCTGTAGTGCTGGCATTCAAAACTTTTGAGGTTTGACATGTTTTGGCCGGACGCATGTCTAACACAGGGCGCACAGTTAAGTCTTTCTCTGGCACTGGGCAGTACACTGAATAGATACCCTTGTTTACTGCTGGAACTAGCTCTGTGCCTTTTTGACATAGCGACTACTTCTTGTTGCAGGATTTTTTGATGCTGTGAAGATATCTTCCTGTGTCTTGGTGGTTGGGCCACTGTAGATAACACCCACTGCTCTGATGAGATTCCTTCCCATGCGTGGGTAAATTGACAAATGCGACCTCCTACTGGAGAGGCATTGGAGGGAACCTGGACAGGAAAGTAATTGCTTAAAAGCAGAGGCGCCTCTGGCAGTGGTGGCAAGAGCTCTTCTATAGCCCCTTTGAAAGTTTGACTGGTAAGGGGTGGATTGGCTCTTTGGGTTGACCCAAGAAGAGGACTGTCCTCGATTGTAACCCTGTGAGCGTGGAATCCCTGTCCTTGAAAGGACCGGCGTGTGTTAAACATCCCTCGTTGTATATTGAGTTTAATATTTGCTCTAAACATTTTAGGGTCTCAAGGTAGCCTGTGTGTCCAGGTTGAACCTCGATTGGCATAGCCAAGAGGGTCATTTTAAAAGTGTACCTTCTCCAATAATGCAGCCAGCATTGTCTGCTACATCCAAGTTGTTCTTGAGAATGCAGTTGGCAACTTGTTTGCCTTCAGACACAGATTTTCAAATCTGGGATTTTAAGGGTTCAGGAACTGTATCATGTTGTTGGACAGTTTCCCATAGGTGGCAGTCATAGCTTGATAATAAGGTGGGATTGTTCGCAATGCGTGTCTGGTAGGCTGCTTATGTAGCCACCTTTCTGCCTAATTTGTATAGTTTTTTACTCTCTTTTTCAGTGGGTGCCTCTGCAGATGCAAGTGGGGCCTGCTCTCTTTCTTGTGGTTGTTGCAACCAAGGAATTATTTTAAAACACCTTATTTATAGGTGCTTGACATTATAACATCAGAAAAAAAGCAGCATTGATGAAAGTAATAAGCCAGAAGTGGTCAAGACAGAGTGGTCTGCTGTACCTGCAGAATGAGGAGCCTTTTCTCTATATACATTGTGACATGGAGGAGCTGCTGTGCCAAACAATACTTAAACTCCCACACAACAGAAAGCACCACGCAGAGTGGTCGAGACAGAGTAGTCAGCTGTGAATGCGGTGCAGCGTGCAGCCCACGTCGTTGGAGTATAGCAGATTTTATAGAAGAGGACACAAGCCAAAGTGAGCGCAGAACTATCCAGATTTACAGTGGGAGCAGCTGTGAGATCATGTTCGCTGGGTTGCCGGTCATCAGGAGAAACACCAACCAGTGGACACTAGAGATGTACAAGTTACTTACCAACTGTAATGTTCTTTCGACTGGATGCTCCTCCCACGTATTCCTTATCTTTGATAAATCCACTTCCAGCTTGCTGGCCTTGGAAAAATGTTCACAGTAGAGGGCGCTGTGCGTTGACGTCCCTCGAAGGCCTCCATATCGGTGCTGACGTCACCATAGGTATAAATAGTTTTCCGCAGCGTCGGTTACGAGGTGCTGTTTTTGCTTTGTATGAGATGGTTAATAACCTTGAAGGCGCGTAGGATGCAACTACAAGGGAAATTTTAGTGTGGGGAACGATCAGAGGGGCGATAAGGAATATGTGGGAGGAACATCCGGTCGAAAGAACGTTACAGTTGGTAAGTAACTTGTTCTTTGAATGTATTGTGTCCTCCCACGTATTCCTTATCTTTGATAGATTCCCAAAGCAGTAATGCGTAGAGGAGGCGGGAGTAAAACAAAATGTTTCCCTTTAAAGATGCACAGAGTGCAACACAACTTTTCCAAATCTTGTCTCCTGGCTAGAGGAGGAATCAAGATTGTAGAATTTAGTTAAAGTTTGTGCAGACGACCATGTGGCAGCCGCACATATGTCTTTAATTGGAACTCCTCTTTGGGAAGCTGAAGAGGCTGCAATACCCCTGGTTGAATGAGCCCTGAGGTGTTGAGGGGGCTCTTTTCCTGCCAATTCATAGCACTCTATAATAGTTAATATAATCCAATTCGAGATGGTCTGTTTAGTAATATGTAAACCAACCTGTGCCCTGCATACCCTACAAGTCTACTAATGTAAAAACTCACGGCACGCCTTGGATCCAGCCTGTGCAATCTTTCTTCCTCTTTCGCTGGATGGGGAGGAGGGTAAAACGAGGGTAAGGTTATTTTTTGTGCGATGTGGAATTCTGAGACCACCTTTGGGAGAAAATGTGGCTTCACTTCGAAAACTACCTCATCTTTGTGAAAGATTGTATATGGAAATGTGCAAGACAAAACTTGTAATTCACTCACACTTCTGGCAGAAGTTAAAGCCACTAGGAAGACTGTTTTAAGAGTGAGGAACCTTAATGTACAGGAATGAAGGGGTTTAAATGGAGTGCCCATTAGAAATTTCAAGGCTAGGTTTAGGTCCCACAGTGGAACTTGACAAGGAGTTCGGGGAAAAACATTAGTTAACCCTTTCAGAAATGGAATCACTATGGGCAATTTGAAGTATGAAGGCTCCTCCGCAGTGCACTTGAAGATTGACAGCGCTGCGAGGTAACCCTTGATTGTGCCAACTTGAAGACCTGAATTTGCCAAATATAGCAAAAAAGATAACACCATCAGTGTACTACATGAAAAGGGTTCAATATTCTTTTCTCTACAACAGCTGCAAAATTTGTTCCAACGGCAGCGGTATAAGGATTTTGTTGCTGGCCTTCTGGCTGAAAGCAACACCTCCATTACGTCATCCGGGAGGTCCCAATCCTTGTATCTCAACCTTTCAGAAACCAGGCGTGAAGGTTGAGGGTCCTGATATCCGGATGGAGAACCTGACCTCCCTTCTGCGAGAGAAGATCCTCTCTTTGCGGAAGACTAAATCAGAAGACAGATGGACATGTCTAGAAGATCTGGGTACCATATTCTCCTGGCCCAATCCGGGGCAATTAGGATCATGGGTTTCCAGAATCTCCTCAACCTCCTGATCATTTAAGGAATGACAGGGACTGGAGGAAACACGTACAGAAGTGGAAACTCCCAGTCCACCATGAACGCGTCCCCTAGGGCTCCTCTCGCAGGAAATTCCCTTGGGCAATACTGATCGTACTTCTGGTTGATACTGGTGGCGAACAGATCCACTTGAGGGGTTCCCCAAAGGGCAAAGATCTCTTGAAGGACTTCCTGAGCTAGTTCCCACTCGTGGAAGACTGTTCTGCCTGCTCAGAGTGTCTGCCGTCATGTTCTCCTCTTCGGCTAGGTGAAATGCTGAGAGATTCCATCTTGATTTGCCCAGAACCAGAGCTGCGTCGCCTCTCTGCACAGTGGTAGTGACCCTACGCCTCCTCTTTTGTTGAGGTAATGCATGGCCACTGTGTTGTCCGTCATTATAAGGACATTCTTTCCCTGTACCGATGGCAGGAAAGCCTGCAGCGCTAGTCTGATCGCTCTCAGCTCTAATAGGTTGATGTGTAGCCTGGACTCTGATGGAGACCAACGACCATTGAGGGTCAAGTGAAGCGTCCGTGACTACTGTTATCTCCGGCCATGGTTGCCAAAACTGTTCTTTCAAGATGTCCTCCTGGCAGGCCCACCACTGAAGGTCTCGAACCACTCTGTCCGGGATTAATAGGAGATGTGACATCTTTCCTGAGTATTGTGATCACTGGAGGGATCTCATTCTCAGGCGAGCCTCTGGCAAAGGAAAATTGCACGATGCCATGAGGCAGCGCAACCTCAAAAAGTCAAAGGCTGGTAGACGCTGGCCATTTTGAAATTCAATGACCAGCTGTATAATATCTTGAGCCCTCACCTCTGCTGGCAAGGCTTTTCCCAGGGATGAGCCCAGGACTTCTCCAATGAACTGGAGTCTCTGAGATGGTATCATCTGTGACTTCTTTAAGTTGATGGAGAAGCCCAGCTTGTGGAGGAAGTGGCAAACATAATCTAGATGGATCCTCTCCACTACAGGTACCGGTTCTATGGCACCTTTCTCTAGCAGGTCTGAAATCACCTGCATAAGGAGCGGGTCTGGAAGCTTCAAAGAGTTGTTCCCTGGTGGATGACTGAGGAGTGTGTAGGAAAGTCAGGCAGTAACCTTGGGCAACTGTTTCTGTCATGATGCCTACCCCCGGAGCACCAGGCCAGGCCCAGCACCCCCGGGAGCAGGCATCATGCCCCCAGGTAAAAGCCCAGCGGCCCCTTATAGGGGCTCTTTGGACTCTGTCCTGGCGCCGTTGGCGCCAGGCTCATGTTGATCATCAGTCCTGGCGCCAGGCTCATAAAGGAAGGTGTTTTGTGCACTTACCTGATGCAGAACATGCTGCAAGATTCAGGCCTCCCTGAGACCTGAAAGGGACTATTTTTTCATTGGGACTATTTTGCCACTCGGGCGTGGCCAGGGAAGGATACTTACCTGGAACTACTTTGGGGTCTATTTAAGCTACGCCCAGACAGTAGCTCACGCTTCGCGTTGTTCTGCATCCAAGCAGCTGAATGCTCACCGTGTCTGCTCCTGCATCTGGTCTCCAGCCACGCCCGCCTCGATCCTGGAACACCTGTAAGGAAAGAAGAGAAGAGAAAGGTGAAAACCAAGAATTTTATCAAACTTCTTACCTGCATCCGGAACCTTCACGCCAGCGTTCCTGAGAAAAGACTTTCATTTAAAAGCACCGCGTCCCTCGCTGCAGCGCCGCGCTTCACTCACCTGTCCTCGGGAGTTCTTCTGGCTCCACCGCGACTGTCTGCACCTGTCGCCAAATCTCTGCGCCTAGGGGAGAGAAGAAGAGACAAAAGGTGAGCAGAAGGAACATATGAGGAAAGCCTAAATTTCCGCCATAACACTTACCGGTCTTCTGTTGGTGGACCATTCCTCATTTCGGGTCGGCACCGCTTCGTTGGCAGGTACCGCACCCCGGCCCCTATGGGGAAAGGACAAAAGACATTACTGGGGCAATATAAAGACATTAAGAGGGATCGCCCCCATCGCTAACTCACCTGAGTTTACCATCGGCAATTCAATCCCTCAACGCATCGCCTTCATTCTGCACCTGAAATAAAGGACAGATCACAGGTTAGGAAGGCAACAGAAAAGGAGGCTCAACACTTGAACTTTTGTAATCTTCATACTTACGGCGTTCCGCTCGGAAAAGTCAAGTGGATTTTGCCAGCGCCATTCTGAAAACCAGTGAAGAAACTGGACAAACACGCGCCCCTGCACCAGAAGCAGGATGGAGAGTTCATCCTTTCAAACCATAAGGTGAGCTTCAACCGGGGATTTCGGAGGAAGTTAGAGAACGACGAAGGGGGGAAGGGGGAGCAAGCACACTATTCTGCAGACTGCTAATCCCCTTTCTCATCTGCAGAAGGATATTCCTACTGGCCAGGCAAGCAAGATTTGAGGATCCTGTTCAGTCGGTGTTCCGAGTTCTGCGCATCACGCTCGAAGAGGCCACAGCAACCCAGACTAGACCAGCGCCTCTGTGGGAGTCAGGTGAGCGTTACAGTTTCCAATGCTCAAGCATCTGACGTAATAGCCTGCCATTCTGTCAGATGTTGAGTTAACCTGCCTCCTACTGGTGTATAGGTCTCGACAAACCCGCAAATGGCGTCGAAAAACTCGAAAAGGGCCTTTATGTATTTCGAGAGAACCGGAATCCTACTCTGTGTCAACGCCACTTTCGAAGCCTTGGATGGGACCTTCAATACCTCTGGTGCCGGTGGCGCAGTTGAGGTTTGAGGCTTCGAGGACCTATCCTTCATCGGGATCGATGACCGCGTCAATGACACAGATTTGTGCGTCGAAGGTACCTTCAACGATGGTGTCAATGACGCCGTTTTATTCGATGAGCATTTTTTTACAAAATTCCTCCCAGTTAGCTGGAGAGCTGTGTTTAGTGGGGCAGGTGACCCTTTCAGGGGTATTTGAGGATGAAGAGGAGGGAGATCTATGACGCCTCTTCTTAGAGTGTCTTGATCTTGAAGAGTGGTAGGAACCACTTCAAGATCTCGATCGGGAATGTTTCTTTCGATGGTGAGGAGACAAATGTCTCGACTCAACCGAGGACAATTTTGAAGGGGTAGAAGATTTAACTACCTTACCTCTTTCTAGCTTCCCCCTACACTCTTTCAAGGCTTTCACAGTCATAGACATGCAGTCTTCACATTCCGAACACTGGTGCTCTGACCCCAGGCATCACAAACAGATCCTCTGAGGATCTGTTAATGACATCTTTTTACCACAATCTCAACATTTTTTGAAGCAGGATTGTGTCATTGATGTTTCGGACGAAGATGCCATTGTAGGATATTGTAGATTTTTGAAGATTTTCGATGAGTAGAAGAACCTAGCATTGCGTCTCCAAGGCTTACGAAGCGTGGAAAAACGGGGGACACCAACTCGAGGGACATCGATGCGCAGCGCCCTCTACTGTGAAAGATTTTCTAAGGTCAGCAAGCTGGAAGTGGATTTATCAAAGATAAGGAATACGTGTGAGAACACAATCCATTCGAAAGTGCTTTTACTCTGTGAAGCGCCATAACCAGTTTGGAAATCTCCCTATAAGGTCAGTGTCAGCGCATGCTATAAACATAGTGCTGGAGGCCAGTGTCATCTTCTTAAATTAACTTATCATAAACAGCACCAAGGTTGTCAATCTGAAACCAACAGGAAATCTTTCTTTCAAATAACAGATGTGGATCTGGCAGCACAGGCTCTTCTTTCCGGGGGGAAGTTTCTCACAGGAAGGGAATCTGTCGCTCATAAACAACTAACGCAGCACATAAACACTTGCCAGCAATTCAAATTGGAAGAACCTCCGTTGAACAAACCTTGTCTAAGATGAGAATCCCAAGTAATAGAAAATCCGCCTAACCCCAGAGAAGTTAGGCAAGTTCCAAGCACTACCAAAGTAACTATCAGCACTGAACTTCATACTTAACTTATTGGTAAATGTGTTTGAAATGCTAAAAGGTGAAGTAGAGACCCACTCGGGGATACTGCTGGAACTAACCAAAGAAGCAGGCCAATGCGAATTTGGGCCTAAATAATGCATTAAACACATCAATAGTACCATCATTAAACAACTTGACAAAGGAAGCAGCCAAACAAACCCTAGTGACAAATCTGATTAATGGGGTTTTACCAGAAGTAAAGGATGAAAAGAAGGAGCTGCAGGTACTGCTTATTGAATTACTAAATCGGACCACAGGAAACAAAGATCTGATGAAAGATGAGGAGTTTGCACCTTTGGATGATAGGATGGGTCTCACGTTTGACCACACTCCCCTCTCATAATCAACCCTGGAGGAGTTTCGGAGAATGGCACATATAGCAGAGTGTGATTTAGTATATCCAACAGAAAGTCATGCAGATATGCTTTCTAAAACGGCTCCATTGGAAGAGACTACAGAAGATCTTTGGATAGAAAGTGCACATCAGAATTAACGGGGAAGAAGAAATGCCAAAAGAAAAGGGGTTAAAAAGAGAAGGTTGGAATGCACACCACCGGAGGCAAGGACAGGAAAATAAAATAATCAAAGAAATCAACAAAACCAAACAACACAGGTACAGCAAGTTTTATTAAGGCCTTAACAGACCTGAGTTTGGCAAGCTTGCAGGAAATAACTGAGCAGAATGAATCGAGAAAGCAAGAGAACCCCCTATGAGTCAAAGGGCCAAAACCGGAATACGCAAGATAAGCAGCAATCAGCATTGCTACCCAAAACTCCATAATAATGGGAGTCCGAAATGATTTATACTTCAATGAAGGGAATCTTAGCGGCAAAATTGGGGATACAAACTAATTGATGGATTGAAAACAGTAATTGCCATTAACATATATTGGAACCCTGCATGTACCAATCTCACAACATTTTTTGAACTATTAGAAGATCTATTGACCAGAGTTAATTTGGAACATCCAGAGAATGCAGTCCTCGTAGCAGGAGATTTGAATACACAATGTATCACTATCCCCACTAGGTAGGGCAGGTCGAGAGCAGTGGGTAGGAGATGGCTAGCGTTCCTCTTAGAATGGACCTTGAAGATGAACAATGACACAATAGAGGGCAATGTCCCGCCAGCGGTGACCTGGAGACGGGGTAATTTTACCTCGACCACTGATTATATATTCTTTTCACCTCAGCTATTTGACATCTGCACAAGTTTGCAGGTCAAAGATGGGGGAACAAGCAATCATAACCGTTTAGAGGCGTTAATATCCTGCCGTTTTGCTAGGTAAGTGGATTATCACCACTAATCAATGTCCGTGAATAATGGAAAAAATAGATTGGTAAAATATATAAAAGATGGAATTCATCTAAATAACAAGTTGCAAAGGGCCTGTCAGGGGAATCTCAGATGCTGCCCTGAGACAAAAAAGCAGTCCGTTATTTTTCCCAGACTTCTTATGGTCCACTAATTGTCCAACCAGACCAAATAACCACAAGCAGGGATTACATCAATATATGTTTGATGAGGAGACTTGGATGAAAAAAAGAGAGCACTCTGCAAAATGCTGAGGTTCATGAGGAAAAAAATCTCAGATCCAGAAGCCTATAAAAAAAAAGAGTAACAGAAATCAAGAAAACTCACAAAAATTGGTCCCGGGAACGACAAATATCACGACTCGAAAAATATGGAGAGTTGATGCTTGAAGCTTTGTGACAAAAATAACTCTTGTAACTTCTGGGCAATCGTGAATTTTGCAGATGCTCCTCAAAAGAAGACTCAATGCAATCTAGTACCAGAAAAAGAGTGGATAAACTATCTGAATTTCCACTATAAAAAACCATCAGGATCCCCAACATAGTGTGGGAGCTAGATTTCTCAGAAAATGATATTGCTGAGCTCATAAATAAAACATCCTCTTTCATAACCGTGCGACCCAACGGGTTGACATTTCAGGGACTAAAGGGAAATATAAGCTTGTGTTCAGGCCTTTTAGTGCGGCTGTTTCAAGAAATTCTTGAGAGGAGACAGTTTCCCTTGTCTTGGAAAACCTCTATTATCCCCATTTTCAAGAGGGGGAAATCGAACAGACCCATCTAACTACTGCCCAATTGCCCTCCTCAACATGGAAAGCAAGCCATTTGCAGGACTGCTGTTAAAGGAGTTAGAGAAATGGGCTAAACAAAAAAACATTTTACCCAAATTTCTCACAGGGTTCCACAAAGGCCATTCCACTGCATTGAATGGAACAATACTAGAGATTCCTTAGTAAAAAATCTGGGTCAAAGGTGGAACAGGCAATGTACAGGGCAGCAATAGATTTGTTGAGATCTTTCAACCTGGTCAATAGGGAACACCTCTGGGAGAAGTTCGAGAGCTGGGGATTACCAAAACCCTTGTTGGCAATGCTAGCCTCCCTCCACAAGGACAACAGAGTGAGTAAGATTAGACAGCTCGGGCCTACTTTCAGAACATGCAGACAGGGATGCATGATAGCACCCTTTTTATTTAACCTCTACTTAGCGGACATAGGAAGGGCGATGGAAGCTGCAGCATTGGCAAGCCCAAAAATCAGCAGAAGTCTGATCAGATGGTTGGATTATGCTGACAATATCATCCTGCTTGACAACAGAGCAGTGGGTCTCCAGCGTCTGTTAAACTCACTGGAGACCTATGTAAAAGAGAACAATCTGCTAATCAATTCGGGAAAAATCAGAAATAGTTGTTTTAAAGTAACAAGGCAGACAGGGAACCAAATTCAAGTGGACACTGGGACATCAAATAATTCCAGTGGTGGAGGAAGTGATATATTTGGGGTTCACCTTGTATGCATCTCTGAAGGTGGGACAAACCAATCTAGACTTTTCTGAGAAGGTCTCCAAATTAATATCGCAAATGAAGAAAATACTGAGGAAGAACTGCACATTGTCCCTTATACCTGTGATTAAATATTACACAGCAAAAGTGATCCCAATAATTTTATACGATTACAAGCGAAACCTTTGGCTTGGGAAACAAACTGGCAGAGACTACAGGGTCACAGAGACTCCCCCAGAGTCTTCTCATGGCTAGTCAAAGATACGAGCTAGGCTTAAGATCACTGAAATCACAGGCAGAATGGAAGTTGGTTTCCCTATATCGACAGATTGCTGTCGCACAGGTACATTTGCTCTGAGGATTTAGATGGGCACTTGAAAAATTCCTCATCGATGTTTCTGCTTAAGTTAGAGAAATTGGTGCTCAGAGCACTGAGTGAGTGTTGCAGTGACATGGACACCCAAAAACATAACCCAATGAAGATAAACGGGTGCTGACACGCACCGATTGGATCCATACAATAGGCAACATGCTTAAGTTAGCCATAGCAAGCTCACTCTCCCCACAAGATAAAAAAATGGTTTCTTCCCAAAGTATCTATGGCAATTCTCACATTGGAAAGGAAGACAGACCTTCCCAAAAGGTTCTTTAATGTGTTACATACTGGGGAGGTGTTGTCTAACTGGGTTAGGCATGGAGAAGCAAAAATACATAACATCTGAGCGGCCCCTAACAGCAAGTCCATCAAACATATTCTAATGGAGAGCAGGGGCACCTAGGATGTGAGAGTAGATACCCACTGTATTTTGCAGAGAGTGCACAGTTTCACAACAGAAATGTTTTGGGATAGGCTCATAGTAGGCCATGAAACATTGTTGACCATAAATGCTATTTAGGTCTTTCAGATTTCTGGTTTCACATAAAGTGAACACTATCAACAGAAATCACATATCATTGCTAAATGATTGGGAAAATGTTCTCTTTTTTATCTTTCTTAGTATGAATTATGAAATAACATGTATTGACGATTTATGTAATTTTATTAACATGTGTCTTTTTGATATGTATATGTGAAAAAAACAGTCTCTGGTTAAAACTCAAAAATAAAAAAAATAATCCAGCATTTGCAATTGCACACATCAGCATCGCAGTGAACAAAACATGGTACAACATGGAAACAGATTAAAACCGACTGTAGTAACACAGAGGGGGTGGAGAATCACAAATTGATAGGTAAGTTCTCAGTTTCGACTTCATTGAATTGTAATGACAATAAGTAAATGCGGAAAGGAGGCCATATGTCTGTTGGTTTGCAGGTCACAGGTTGTAATGAGGTCCATCGCTCTTCCCGATTGGAGACCCATGTCACAGCTCACAGCCAGTGTGTCACAGACGGGCTGTTTTGGTTCAACCACAATATACATAGGACTGACAATAGCATACAGAGGCTTGCCAACCTGTGAAAACCATGCCACAGGGACTCAAACTTACGGAACAGACAGTCGTATGGGTTGGGCCCGATGGTGCAATTGAATATCACAGACATAAGGTCACATATCCCAACGCAGACGTTTCTCAGTTTCGGCCAGTCCCATAGCATGTGAATATATCCCGCTCCCACTGAGTGACATTTTGTGCACAAAGCAGAGTGCATGTGAAAAGAGGTGCAATCTAGCAGGAGTGTAGTGGAATCTGTGTAACACTTTAAATTTTATTAGACGAAACCTGGAGTTGAAGGACACAGCATGGGTTTGCAGGCACATGGTCTCCCAGATTGCGTCAGTAATGTCTACAGCCAAATCTCTAGCCCAGGCCTTGCAGAGCTGTACTAAGGGTTTATTACTGTGGCTCTGCAACAGGTTGTATAGTCTAGCCACCCTGCCACGGGTCGAGAATCCCTCAATGATGACTCCCAACAATGGTTCATCCGGTGACAGCAAAGGAAACTCCGTCCAGGCATCCCTGGCAGTGCGGTGCAGACTATCTCAGCAAAGACCCTGGCAACAGATACGGGAATGTGATAAATGACGCAAGTCTGTAGCACACTGTCGCGCAGTAGTTTTGTATATTTTAGGGAAGGATGGGTAAAAGTTCCATAGTGGTAGATCCCCATGGAATGGAGGATTATCCAGTATTTTCCACATCTTGCCCCAAACCAATGCTGTTGTTGCAATGGGATCACTGACTTCTGAGTTCTTCCATAGTGGTGGTAGTAGCAGTGAGCGCATATCACGAGTGCCAGCGGCATGCCGCTCGATTTCAACGTGTGGGTGGTGAGAATCCCATCGAACCAATAGGCTGCATAGTGTGCCTGGGCAGCAATCCAGTATTTCCCCAAGTCAGGGACAGCGAGGCATCCTTGCACATATGGTCTAGTCAAAGTGTCCATTTTAGTCTAACCGCATCCACATGCCACAAATATTGACCACCACTTCCAGTGTGCCAAAGAACACAGCTCCCGGCCATAGTGGTATATTCAAAAAGTAGTATAGTAGTTTGGGGAGAATGGTCATTTTGAAGAGTGTCTCACGGCCCATTATCATTAGTGTGAGTTTCACCCAATTGTGAAGCTTTTCTGTGAGTTTGGGTAAATAAGCACCATAGTTGCGGGCAAAGAGTGGGGACGGGTGTCGCATCACAACAACCCACATGTACTTAATTTCTATGGGTTGGGGGATAAGGCAAATTTCATGAGGTCCAGTGGCACGGTAGTTGCTTCAGTGAGTGGAAACAACTCTGAGTTGGCACAATTGACACAAAGTCTGGATAGGGCAACGAAGGAGTGGACGACATGCATGATTGGGGCTAGATGTAGCACCGATTCTCTGGTGCACCTGAGAGTCTGACCCCTTTTTGCGCGTGTTTGAGTCGGATCGCGTCAGCCAAGGGCTCCATCACAATGGCGAACAACAGGTGCGACAGGGGACAACCCTATTATCGGCGAGGAGGAGCCCCATGTTTGGGCTTGGGGGCGAGGGCCCGGTGAACACGCTCCATTGCGAATTGTGGTGATAGATTGGGGGCATCATGTAAGGTCATTAGAGTGCATTCCACAAAGTCCTGTATTGATCCGTCAATGTTATCCTCAGGTATACCCATTACGGGCAGGTTAATTCGGCGTGATCGGTACTCCAGGTCATCATTCTTCCTGCCGATTGATAACACTTGTTTCAAGAGCGAGGTAACATCAGCTCTGATGGCCAGGACTACATCCTTGGTAGTGCCCACTCTAGTCTCCACCTCTGCAATGCGGGCATTGGTTTTGTCCATTAGGGATTTTATTGTGCTAATTATGCCACTCATGCTGTCCAATTTGGTGTGTATGGCAGTGAATCCTCATGCATATATTCCATCATACGGTGGAGTTTGCGGGGTCTCCTGGGTTCAAGAACGCTGCACGCAGATCCATCTGCCACCTCCACAGCTTTAGGTGTAGCTTTGACATACATGTTGATTGAGCTCTGTTTCTTACCCGCTCCATTAGTCATTTCGATCCAGCAGTGTAGCTAGTGAAGTGTGGAGGAGCAATGGGGAGAAGTGGGCTGAGGAGCACCGTCGGAGCCACCTTCTCCAATGTCAGCAAGCACAATGGCAGACCTGGAGGGCAAAGGAGTAATAGGCAGGAGCAAGGAGTGATATGGGCTAGAGGTTTAGTTCCTAGGGGTCTCTATGTTGTGGACCGCAGAGTAATAGGTACACTGATGGGAGGGGTGCCACATCCCGGCATGAATTACAGTAGGGGGTGGAGAGTGTCCCGTTATGGACCAGCTGCCCACTGCAGTGCGGGATCGTGAGTGTAAACAGTGCAGCACAATCTGAGCCCCATAACAGTGCGATGGCTGCGTAGCACGTTACTTCAGGAGTAAGCCTGTGAACGCGGCAGGTACAAGGGTAGTGCCACCAGTGGTTTGCAGCTTTCAGCCACAGTATTCTGGCAGCCCGCCCTCAGGCGGATCAGATGGAGTCGGTGTAGAAGCAGGGCAATCCGGGATCGACCTTCAAGAGAGGCAGGTGATCAGGGTTACCTGGTTTGCAAGGGGCAGGATACGGGTACAATGGGGGGGTCTCGGACCCCAACATGAACCGCAGCAGGGGCAGGGAGCATCCGGTCATTACAGTAGTGAAGAGTCAACGGTGGATGTCGGCTGTGCGGTGTAATCAGCACACTGAGGGGGCGAAAGGCAGTGCAACTCGCCACCGCAGGAGACCGTCAGCACACACGGCTGGCAAAGAGGGTAGCGCCACCAGCAGCCCGCAGGGTCCAACCGCTGCAGCCACGTAGTCTGGCTTGGGGATAGAGCGATCAGAGCCAGGGAAGCAGGTGAGCGATCAGGATCAGCTTTCAGGACGAGGTGGCGGGGGCTGCAAGAATCACCCAGCAAGTGTCCAGACTCCGAGGAGCAGAGGACCAGAGCTCACAGGTAGTGAGCGTGCAGTGTCCGTCCGCGCAGCTGGTACAGCGTTGTAGAGGAGAAACAGGAAGCGTGGTCAGCCCACCACGTCAGCGCACTCCCAGGGTACCAGGGGCCCAGAAGCAGCCCAGTAGGTTCAGCAGGGGCAAAACCTTGCGGGTCGGTAGTCCAGGTGTTCCACAGGAACGGTAGCTCGGTTATACGTGTTGTGCACCCCAAGACTCAGGATTTAGCAGAGCGTCACACAGAGGCAGCCATCTTTAGTCACGCGCAACAGTTCTCCCCGCCCCCCCCCCTTCAAGGAACCTGGTTTAAGTTAACCCCTAATGTAGCGGTGGGGGGACGGTCTGTAGAAGCAGGCTTAAAGGTGTTTTTCAATTCAAATGTTAAATCAAATGGATGACTTCCGAGATGCGGGCAAACCTGCTCTCATGTTGCTCCTTGATTTATCCGCAGCTTTCGACCTGGTGGTCCAAAAGGCCCTTTGCCATCACCTCTCCACTGCGGCGAACTTCTCCCCTAAGGCCTGTGCTCGGATCACCCTGTTTATTCAAGAAAAGGTTATGAAAGTCTTTTCTGACTTAGCCTGTGCCCATCCAAGTGACATAAAATGTGGAGTTCCACAAGGTTCCTGCATAGCGCCTACTCTCTACAACCTATTTACAAGGCTGCTGTTCAACATCCTGGACGCCCTGGGCATCTCATACACTAACTATGCTGATGATACACAGGTGCTCATCCCTCTTACTGGTGATTACAAGTCGGACATGAATACCCTCAATGACATATTCTCAACTATCCAATTCTGGATGGCAGAAAACTGGTTATGTCTTAATAGTGAGAAAACCAAACTTCTGCTGATTGGAGACTGGACAAGCAATACATTTTCTTCCTGATTGAAAATACTCACATCAAGCTCTCCCAATCTGTCAGTATCCTGGGAGTATTTCTTTACTCTAACCTCACCATGAACAGGCATCTCAGCATATCATTCCAAATGGCTTAATGCAGCGAGACCTTTTCTTTCAGAGCAGAACTGTCTCCCCATTGCAAGAGCAATAATTGGCACCCGTCTGGACTGCTGTAATGCCCTCTTTGTAGGGACATCAGCCAGCAATATGTCCAAGCTCCAAATAGTACAAAATAATGCACTTAGGGCTGCTACTGGGATTTCAAGAAAGGTGTCTTGGCCACTGGACAAGGGTCCAGGCCTTCATAACTCCCAGGGCCCAAATGGACCCAATCCTGGCGCCTTTGGCGCCAGGCTCATGGAAAAGTGTGCTTTGCACACACTGTGCCTAGAGCACGTGCAGCTGGGCCAGGCATGGCCAGGCATGGCCATAGACTATCATTGGAAGGCACGTGCAAGAGTCCCTGGGAGGGGCAGGGTGGAGCCACAAGACGGGGCCAAAGGGAGGGGCCAGGGCCAGCCTATTTAAGGCTAACCCACCCACATGCCTCCGCTTCACGTTATTCCGCTTTCAGCAGCGTAATGCTTACCGCTGTCCTTACCTGTTCTTCATCTCATCGTGTATCCACTTGGTTCCAGCTGCTCCATTGCTGAAGACCATCTTACCTGATTCCAGCTACTCCACCGCTGAAGGCGCTCCTTACCTGATTCCAGCCGCTCCATCATTGAAGGCGCTCCTTGCCTGATTACAGCCACTCCATCACTGGGCGCACATTTTACCTGCATCCGATCGCTATCAGAGTCGGAGTCTTTCCTCACCTGATACAGGCTTCCAGCAACGCGGGGCCCCGCTTCTTTTCTTCATCTTCGTGGTACCTTCATCCTGCAGCCGCGGAGCTGCTCCCGAGCCTCCAAACTCCGCTCTACGCCGCCAGTCTTCTCCTGCAAGGGAAAAAAACACAACAGGTTAGAAACCACATAAATAACGAACGCTTAGCTGCGCCATACCGGAGTCTAGAGTTCCATTACAAAGGCCAACTTAACAGCTAATTCGGGAACTCTATCATCCTCAAGGGAACCCCCGGACTCGCTCCACGACTCTGATGGGCCATCTTCACACCTATTGGGAAAGAGATAAGACATTGCAATAATTACTATTAGTAATCAAGGCAAAAGACATAAGAAAACAAACATTAATCATAATCAAAAGACTTACCTTCTAAGTGGATTGGTTGCAGCCAGTTGGATCACCACTTCCACGGACTAGTGAAGCAACTACTTCCACTCTACGCGCCCCTGCTACAAGAAGCAGAACGGACAGCTCAGCATTACAAAACCACAGGTGAGCTTGTATGGGAAAACGTGCACTTCATTTTGGCACAAGAGGGTCGAGGGAATTCACGACACCACCACGCCATTTTCATTGCCTCTCATCTTCTCTCAGAGGCAATACCAGCGTCCAGAACAACAGGCTTAGCAGCAGCTGGGGGAGATTGTCTACCCATGGGAGGGCTCCAACCGTGCCCCAAAGTCCCCACAGAGACCAGGTGAGCGTAACAAAAGGACCATATTTCTGAGTCTAGGCAACAGGTTCACTGGATTCCCGTCAAAGAGAGGATCATCTTTAAAATCCTTGCCCTTGCGCACAAATGTGTCCATAACCGAGCACCTACTTACCTTGTGCAAAGGATCTCTAAACCCATCTCTGCTAGACCTGTGAGAACTGCCTACACCACTCTAACTGCTATCCCAAAAACAAGTAGAATTCGAGCAGAAGGCGCTAACTTCCCCACCATGGCTGCAACCCATTGGAAAACTCTACCCCCTCACATCAGGATGATGGATTCACACCTAGCATTTTGTAAAGCAATTAAGACCAGGCTATTTGTATAACACAGTAATGAAGTAATGAATGTTCTCGCTGTTGCTACAGTAAGAGACAAAGTTTATAACACTAAGTGCTTTGTTACCCTTCCCAGTGTTAGGTGATTCGCACTTCTTTCTCTCAACATTGCTTTACCATATGAAATGTTTGTGTCAGCTTCCCATGAAGTAAGGGATTCCCTATGATCGGAATGCCTATGTAGGTAGCAACCATGAACCAAGACCTCTTAAACTGTACACAAAACAATCGTATGCAATAGCGCCTCGATGCCTCTGGGCTGTAGTGCGCTCTACAAATGTAAAAAATAAATTAAACAAACAGCTTTAGTTAAAGAAGACGTTAGCAAAGATGGTTGAATACGACTTTGCACTGATTGTAGTAAAGGTATAAACTGTGTGACTGACCTTTTATCGCCTAAAATGTCATCCACAAAGTCTGTCCTGCAGGGCTTCTTGCGTGTCCATTTTAAAATGCTCTGTTACTTTAATAAATAGCTCACTATATGGTAGATGGTTATCTATAGGGGAATCAGCAATGAGTTTGCCTTGGTCTTCAGGTTATGGTAAGGCAATGTCTGTGCCATCGTCATAATACTGATCCTGTGTGAATTTGTCATCTTGTGAATATTGGTCACCCGGTTGTTGATTATCAATTATGTAGATGTGATGTGTCCTGACCATGTGTAGGGGCAGTTCGAGTTGAAGATGTCTCAAGGTAATGTAATGAGTGAAACCTTTGTGTTTGAGCAGGAGGTTTCCCCTTGCCGCTGTGGGTCTGTAAATTGGTCAGGGTGCCTGTCCATGAATTCAACAAAGCATGACATTCTTTTCATGGTCCTTTCAAACTTTTCTGTAGTCCACTGACTAGAGCTGGGACATCTTAAAACTAAAATCAGTGGAATCCATGCCCTGAGAGTGTAGAGCTTCTGATAAAGTAGATGTTAAAGGAGAGTAATGTGTGGCTTTAACAAGATATCAACAGGCATGGAAAGATCAGTTGATTTTGTAGGAGTTGGCTTTAAAATTGTTTTCGGCACATGAAAGGAACGATTTTTTAGTCGCAGTGTCTTACTTTGCACAGCATATGTTTTGATAGTTTGTCATGCGGCGATCAAGTAGACGAGGGCCCAGAGGACACTTCCAGTCGGAAAAGGTTTCCCGCATTCTTTTGGCACCACGTGGCTGTTTGTCTGACAATTTAGGGCTTGAGTGTTTAGTGCGATGGGCATGTGTGCCTTTGTTGCTGAGTGTGGTCCCCATCACAGGGCCGCCAGCCTGCATATCAGAGGCTGGGACTGGCTCTGGGGATGCTGATTAACTCATATCCTCTTCAGCATCACTATGTGCGCCATAGCTGCCTGGTTAGTGTCCGGACTCTTTAGCGCCTGTTGGGACATCAATGGACGCCTCGGCTTGCATGGCGCGGGCTGCCCAACGCTTAGTATACCGGTCCTTTAATGTTTTAGGGTTAAAGAGTTTACACGAATTACAGTGTTTCTCAGAGTGATCGCTGGGGAGGCAATGACTGCACACACAGTGCGTGTCCGTGCAAGGGTATTTAAGATTGCAGGACGGGCAACATTTAAATGCTGCGTTTTCCATTATTAGTGTAAAAGGCAGAACAATAATAAAGGGAAAGGGGAGAAAAAAAATGGCTGTGTGTGCAAGAATATGACAGCCCCCATTCTCCCTACTGTAACAGGCCGGAGCGTGATGTATGCTGAAGCCAAGTGCCATCGAGAGGTGATCTCCCTTTGAAGGATCAGTGCTGGATCCATTTGCCGAAAGCTCTTGAAAAATGGTCGTCGGAGCGATAAGTAGACTCAGGCATGAACAGCCAATCTAGTTTTATAACTTTTTATATTGAATGGCGTTAGCCAAGAAACATCACAAATAGTGACTGACTTAGAGGCCAGATTCTAGAAATCCATCTTAACATTTGGTAGCCCCTGAATCTCATAACTGCAAGGCCTGCTCCACTCCAAAAGGTTTGTATTTTGAGAGAGGGCTGATCCAGTGCTGGGATAGAGTTCCTTGTATTGCTCCTCACCTTGCTCTGTGACAGCACTGTATGATATCTATCCCTGTGGCTCTGCTCCAGCAGGCTAAAACTTGCCAATAGCACTAGTAGTCCTTTGTCCCTGCATGATTGCCTTACAACACAGCCGGGAGGCTAGCTCAGGGTTAATGCAATGGTCTTGGAAGCAAAACAATGCAAAGAGTCACAGGTTTCAATCCCGGTCCTGTGCTTAGAGGCTGGTGAAGCGCAATATAAAATATTATTTCTTCTACATCCTCTGCCATTCTTCATCACGGTTTGCTAAACAGAGGTTATTCATGTTGGAAAGCCTGTGGTTCAGTGCCTGTCGCCTGCAAAAGCCGCTGTCTACAAGCAGAGACTGGAACTGCAGCCAGCTAGACCTAATCCCGATCTGAAACGCATGTCTGCAATCGGTACCCCTGCGCCTCTTCAGCCGTCTCCTGCCCAGAGTATTCTGATCCACCTTGAGTCGCCAGTCTTCTCCTCTGGGCCAGGTTTTCATACCTATTTTGTTCACCCCACCAACTGCGTCATGCTCCATAGGGTGTACAGTCCTTCCTTGCAGCCTCTCTTTTTTTGGTGGTGGGACTTGGATTCTTCTGTGGGTTCCCATGGAAGTTGGCTGCCCTTTTTCTAGAAGAACCACCCCCCCATCCAGGTACTTGCCTTCTGTGACACTAAAACGACTACTATCGTGGCCCCCAGTGAATCCTAGGTGAAAACATTTATGTTACGATTAATGCCCTAACTTTGCTCTGTTTAATACGATAAATAGCGACCTCTAAACTGATGGAAGCGGCGCTCAGCAAAATCAACGCCCTTGGGCCCGGCTATCTCCTCGCCCTAACTGCCTCAGTGTGCCATGGGGCGTGACATGGAATTTCTTCACGTACGTGACACATGATGTCTATTTAACAGTAGACGGGAACTTTCTTAAACAAGATCGGCATCCCAGACTTTCTAGGAAGATGTCAGCCTTGTAAAAATCATGTGCACAAGTAAATAAAAAAAATAAAATAAAAAAAAATACGATAAATGCCATTGTGGAATGAAGGATTGATAAATTAAGGTTTTAATGATTGCTGCTCTAGGTAACGAATTTTAGTTAGGATTAATCATTTAAGCAATGTTTATAGTGTGTTCTTATTTTGTCTTAATAGTGGCTGTTCTGCTATATTCGAATATTGAATGCAGTTATGTTTTGTCGTCATTAAGTTGCTATGCACTAATATCGTTGTCTCAGTTTGGCTGTTGTGATTTTATATTGAAATACTGATGCAGTATTTATGGGTCTTGTGTTGTAGATATATGTGAAAGGTTTGTATAATGTCCATCACTTTACAATTAAAGGTCAAAGCAATTTGAACAGTTACTTACCTCCAACATTTGTTTTTATCAAATTGTCAGAGGCTAGGGCTAGACCTTTAAAGCTAGCAATCAGCAGAGGGTGTGTGCGTGCGCTATATATTTTTTGAAGCTGTGCTACTATAGCTCCCGTTTTTCTTTCACCATAAACTAACTTTGTACTACTTTTGTGCTGGCAATGTATCCTAGATAGTTATTCAACTGGCGTGTGTCTCCTTTGAGCATCTTTACTATTTTGGATCTTTTTACAAGTCTACCAGACACCTCAATCGACAACCATGTGCCAGAGAAGGAGTTTTGCTGGCCAATTTGTATTGGATGGCCACTAATACTTGAAAAGGGGCAGCAATGTTTTTGGGGTAGCCCCCAGCCTTGTGTGTGAATATCTGTGTTGACCCAGTGCCATTCCTTTGAAGCTAGCTGGAGTCAGGTCCCAATAGATGGAGCTGAAGCAATTGTACTGTGCTGAAGATTCTTCCCAAAAGCCTGTGCTTCTGACTCCAAATAATCATTATGGTAAAATGCTGTGTCTTTCCATCCATTGGACTCCAGTTTTAGGGATCTTCCTCCTCATGATTTTGCAGGGACAGCAGGACCCACCTACACTGCAGCCTATGTGCACCCAGCTCAGCTCCTGATCATTTTCTTCAACGGGAATAGAAGCGGGTGCACATGCTGGAACCCAAATCGTGCTTGCCCGGTTGTGCGACTCCTTGGGCTGTACGGTTTGAGCCGTCTGGTCATGGGACCCTCCTGTGTTCAACCCTGTAGTCCCTTTGTCTCAACGAGTGTATATCCAGACAGGCCGGTATTGCAATACCTTTCTGCTGTAGTCATCCACCATCATATAGGTCGTCGCCTGAGAGCCCTGAAACAATCCTTTTGTCCTCACAGGATTAGTGCACTTCCTTTGATCAGCAGAAAGCAAATGTCAAAATTCACCTCTGCAAACAAGAGACATGGTACGTTTTTACAGTACTCAGCAGCCTCACCACAAACTTTTCACCTTTCATAGAGACTTTGAGTGGGCTACTTCCTTTCGCCGGACCACTCACTTGTGTATAGGCGTGTTATAGATGCCATATCCTATCATATCATTATTCAATTTTGCTAACTTTATAGCAGCTTTGCAGGTCGGCCTTTCTTTGCATCTCATCCACACGCGTGCAGCCTTCAATTGTGCAATATAATGTTGCCACTTCGATCTTTAGCACACACCGGTCTCTCACGTCGCTTGCCAACTCACTGGCTGTGTGCGTTTCTTTGTCTTTACTGTCTTCCAGTTTATGAGTCAAGGTTAGTACCACAGGCTTGGCCTCGCCTCTCCAACTCTGGCGTTCACCCGGGAAGGTCGCTGGCATCCTTGAAACACAATGCAGCCTTCTTGTTTGGGATTCAGCCATCTCCATGTGTCTTTCGCAGCCTTTTGGAGGCAACAGCCTCCTGCAGGGAACTCCTGGGGTTCTCCACCCGTGGCTCTCGTCCCTTGATCCATTGCTCTGCTCCAGTAGGTTCAACTTTGCCCTCGAAGTTCTGCTCTTACTCGTGTTACACCTTGCTCAGAGTGTCTCTCTATGTTCTACCTTTTATCTGTGTGGTGAGAGCCAATTGGTATCAGATGTGTGTACTTAAGAGTCAAGTGCCTGACTTTGCCTGACCCAATTAGCGGGGCATGTCCAATGCAATGTTTAAGAGTTAGCATTATTACTCTGTTGCCCTCTTACTCAGCCCAGTGTTGTGTGGCAAGGGGTGGGAGAGCGGGGGGTTAGGATACCAGAGAATCCTATGAAATAGGAGGAATCATGGGTAAGGGAAAGGGAGGAATACCAGTTTTCACCACCGGCTGCCTCCCCCTTACTCCCCGAAGACCCCTCACCCAGGTGATCCTCCCGCACTGGACCACCCCGAGGGTCTGGATCAAAGGCAATGGCTGTGCCCTGGCCACCTGAGAGAGCAATCCCCAGGGATTTGCAGGCAAGACACCCTTTGGTTTCTCTCACACCCTTGCCCACATGAAGCTCGGCCCTACTCACCTCGAGCTTTAGCAATACATGCTTTTATTTTCTTTGTATGCTGGAGCACATTTGCTCAAACTTTATAAGTATCTGTTGATTTTATGTATCTTTAAAAGCATGTCAATATCTTGTGCAAAACCACTTTTTTATGGTTGTTTATTAGAGTACCTTCATGTAGATACTATAACTAAAGATTATATATTCATTGAAAAGTGCGCTAACCTATATTGCGTGCCTATGTATTAAACTGCTCATTATAACCTCTCCGCTCCCTTCCTAAGAGTGAAACCTAACTGCTTAGCCACAGGTACCCCAAGAGTAATTTGGTAGCAACCCCAGACTAACAATGAAGTTGTTTCCTAAGTCCTCACCGGGCAACATTGGAAACATTTCCCTAACAGCAATCACCACGTTTTCTGCATCATTGTATATGCATGCATTGTTTTTTTGCGTTCGCTCTTGTATAGGAAAACATAGTGCCAAGCCTCTATACCCTTAGTATTTTAGAGGTGCTAAGCATGTTCTTCAGATGCATGTTTTTAGCAATTGCCTTCATATATGTATCCCACTTACATTAGACCACAATAAAAGAACTGTGTTGTGCAGCTTATGACATGGGTTTTGAAAATCCTACTAGAGACAGAATCTGCGATGTGGCTTTTAAACTGGTGTAGTAGTAACCTGATCCTTGAAATATCCCATTTTCAGAGTAAAATTAAGATATTTGATTTATTTTGCGGATCCAATGTAGAAGTAGACTTTCAGTTTCAAATAGGCAAAAGTTGTGTTTTTGGGACTCATTGGTGCTGAAATAATAGCCTTTGCGACCAAAAGGTCTCAACTGTTTTTGCCAGCGTTGATGGTCAAGAGACATGTTCTGCTTCCTAGGCAAATGGTGCAGATAGAGGATTTTCATTGAGTGGTGACTGCTCCAAAATAGGGGCTCTCGACTGTGCCTGTAAAAGGACGCAGTATCATTTTGAGGGTATCTCCCTCATGGGTTTTCTTTAAGTCTCTGTCATGATGCTGCTGTAACTTGGTCGTTTTCTGGGAAGTAGCATGTCTCCAGAAGTTGCCATTGGAATTCCTTCAGTGGGCGTTTGAGCTTATTCTAGCCCTTTCCAAACACTTTTTTGGGATTCTCCACAGTCTCATTCCAGTTATTCATCATGCGGCTCCATTGAAGGCACTCTGCCCCCTGCGTAATTATTGATTGACCTGCAGACCAAGCTCAATCCAGCGCACATAGCCTTAGCGGGCCAATGATTGGTCCTACCCGTTTGTAATCCTTTAAACATTAACATTTGGTAAGGGATACGTTATTTACCCATGACTCCTGTTCTCCAGCATTGGTATCGTTCATAGAATCACATGCTGTAGGAATATTCCCCGGCGTCAGGCTGGAAATACTCGGTAACAGAGCAGTTTATCTTTTATTTCTTACTGCACGTTATGTTACCTGGGTTAATGAATAGCTACAGACTCGCCACTTCAAGAACCATTTCCATTAGCTCAGGCTATCACTGTCATGGACCATTTAATCCACTAAAATGTTTACAGGCCTTCTCATATGACCTAGACCTGCAGTGTTTCAGTATTGTTGGGGAAAACACAATCCTGCATTTTTGGTGTGCTTTGGTGTAGGCTTAATCTGTTTGTGCTCCTGGTCTTCCAAGTCAAAATGTAATGAGCCGTACCTTCTGTTATAGTGAATTCATTAACTGTGATTTCTCTGTGTATTTTAGATTGGCCAAACCAGATGGCAGAAGAATTGTCACAAGTCTGATGGAAAGGGGACAGGACTGAGTAGGTTACTCCTTTCAAAAATATGAGAGTCCCCAGGCTTGGTTTTCAAACCGTCTATAAAAGGAGAGCCAATGTCCCCAGTGTGCGGGACTCTAGCCACAAAATTAAATGTTTACCGACAGTGCACTTTTAGATGTGGCACGTTTATACTGAGGTAGTTTAGTTCATCTACACTTCTAACTTAAGAGACTACAAGATTTGCACAATCATATGCCAATCTATACACCTACCGAAAATAAAAAGGTTGTGTGTGGTTACAACAGATCCCAATTAACCAACACAATGGTCCCCTCCTCAGACACATTTACAAAACAGTTTCATGTAATATCAAACTTTATTGCTTAAAAGTAATTGCTTTGAAAAACAAAATACACATGTAATAGTATCCAGACCATAGATGTGTGTGCAGAATACAGCAAGCAGACTGTTAAAGTTGAATTTACATTTGAACTAATGCAGCACTGCCACCAAAGTGTCTCAGAACAATGTACACAGACCACAAAATCTAGTAGGCCATTACAATTATTCACCCTGGTTTCATCAAATACATCACAATACATTCACTGAGTATATTACAGGCTTAGAACACAAGAAATTAATATTTAGATTGGAAAGACAGGACAATAAAGTCAGTCAACTTTTCAGATGTGTATGGTAAACTTCTGTCCCATCCGAGTCAACAGGTGAGTGCAGAAAACGAAGCTCACAATTACAGCAAGGAAAGTGTGCGATGACTTGCATATGACAGCAAGGCAACATGTTATTCGGGTCCAAAGTCGGGTATTCGTAGACTCAGAATTCACCTTCAGTTCATATTCATTTAATAAATACATACTTAAACCTAACAGGGGCTTAAGCAGCTACAATAAGACGTTCAGAAAGATCAATAATGTAGTACTATCAGTCAATAACGACTCATTTGTCAAAATACATACACATAATCAAGAAACTCGAACTAGCCTTGGATGCATTTGCACTTAAAGTATGGAGATCCACTTGCGAGAAGATCTGTTGCAAAGCTGCTCACCAATTTCACTTTGCACGTGTAAGACAAATGCAGGGCTCCACTTGACACTTGCTCACTCACATATCAACCCAACAACCACATGGATAGATTGAAAGCAACACTCACAGACAGTGAAAGTGTTCATGCAACAGCCAGAGCCAAGGCAACAGTCAGCAGCTCTCATCCACAACAGCCAGTGATCCTTTGCGGGAAACACACAAGACAGGTACTTTAAACCTTAAACAAAAAATACACTACTTAAACTAACAAACAGCAGTTAGTTCCCGCAGTTAATGCACTGCACGGTTTGTGTTATTCTGGACTTCTTTGCGGCGGCAGTCAAGTTCAGAGCATCTCCATTTCCAGTGGCTGAAAACGGCCTCATCTGAAAATGGCAGGTTACTCTTAAACTATTCCTGTGGCAGCACTTGGTGAAATAGAGTAAATAGCGGGAGATTATTCCCACCTCTCACCAATCTTGCAGTGCTTTAAGGCATATTGCGGAAATAGAGTCAACCGTAATAAGGGATTCGTGCTCAATTTTCATTCAGCAATCAAAAATGGGCTAACTTCCTTCCTTAACAGTGAGAAATCCCACAGTCTTTTGCATGGAATTTAAAATATGCTTTTCTCTCTCGAAAGATGCATCTGTAAACGCAACATACATAAAAGACATTCTATGAAAATGCCAGAGAAGCAGAGCGTGCGATCTCCACAGCAGTTTACTACATAAAGACTTGACCAATTAGCAAAAATAGTAACATCTACATATAAATCAACAGGAAATCCAAGCAGAGTGATTTAGTAGTTCTCTCTGAAAGCAGTAGTGCTGGAGATGTTTAATCCAGGAAACAGAATCCAAAATGTACACAAAAAAAACAGCCTTTTGATCTGTGAACGTGGAGCGCAGGATTTGTAATGAGTAGTATAGTTTGTGAAACAGGTGATGTATCGACGGAGCGAGGAAAATCCATGTAAATTATTTTTGGGAATATAAAAATGTATCAAGCTTCAAAAGGAAAACTAAACATTGTCTGCTACAGGTGGTATGCAAGTGACACACGATGCCTCACTGCACAAAAAATGAAAAAGCTTTCAATACAAAACTGGGAAAATAGGGGTGGGACAGAAGAAGGCAGAACTCCCACTCCTGCGTTTGAGCTTATGCTCCATCTTAAAGTGCTAACGCACCTGCTCTTTTAGCCACCCCTGGGAAGATGTGCCAACTGTGGGACTGAAGGTGTGGTGCCATTAAAATAAAATATTTACAGACTTATTTTTAAACCAACATAACATACTTGCTTTAAAGCGACTGTCGAGTTATAAAATTCCACAGCTGAGGGACTGAAGAACCGAGAACACAGTGCATCTGAGCTACAACAACTCATACAGAAATTGTGCTAAGCACTGAAAACACGTACTAAAATGAGATAAATGTTCTATCAGGGAGGGGTGTTGGGGAGAAGCATAGTTGGCAAACGTGCTCAGTCTGCAGTGCAGGCAATAGACAGGACAGTAGATCTGAACATCACTACCACCCAGGTGTCAGTTTATCCCTCTCCGGGACCCTTGACACTAGTCACTGTAGAGAAAGTGCAGCATTCAGGGCTTTAAAGGCTGTGCTTTCCTTCGCAATATTTCTTCCAAATATTATTTTGTTGGTCAAATATTTGGTAACCCATGCCACTACATTACCATTCACTCCAAAAGATGGAAAAGGCTGTTCAACAGGCAAAAGCAGAGAGTCAGCAAAGCAGCGCTATTAAAGACATTCTACACAGACTATTAGCACGAGTCTAGAAATCTGTGCGACCAACCTCTCATCTGAAAAAACAGATTTAGGTTGCATTTCATCAAGCAGAAGAATTGATTTATTACTTGTTGAGGAGGCGGCGCATTGGCATAATTGGCAGCGATAAAATAGTGCTGATAAACTACACCGTTGAGATGGTTTAGAATATCAGTATGACAGTAGTACTACTCTGCATACCTGACCTTTCGCTCAGTGTACATAGTACATATATATCCAAATAACGCTCAGGGTGCAGGGTTATTAATAGATTGTGTCCTTCACTACACCGAAGACAATTTATGAACATTTTCAATTAAAGATCTGAGCGTTGCACAGTGCACACTGTTTCCGATGGTCTAACCCACAGCCGCAGGCAGGGTTCAGTTTTAACTCCACCCCTTTGCTCTTCCCAAATACTGAATATGTTCCATACATTCCACGCAGCTCTAACCAAACCACGCTCGACCTGCCGTTCAAGCTAAAACACACCACACCTTGGGATGGCATCTGTAGATAGAAAAAAAGTACTGACTCATCTACAAATGACATGTTTTCAGCTTCTAAAATATGACTGGTGTTTTATCTGAGGGGTCATATTCCAAATACAGACCTCGTCACAGTGAAGAAAGAAGGCCGACAGTCTAATGAGCACAAAGGGGAAACACACCTGCAATACTACAAAGTGCAAGGTTTTAAGCTTGGAAAGCAACAAAATGCTGCAGATCCACACGGACTATTATACGGTTAACCACAGTCACTTTTTTGGCTTCAGAAAAGATCAGTCATTGGTATCAAATGCAGACGCAACATGTGAAGCTCTTCCAAAAATCAATCCCTCATTGTGTTTGTGAAAACATGGTCCAATGGCGGCAACAACGAATAGAGGCCTACAGGCGTCCGATACAATAATGGCGGTTTCTGGTGCTAAGTACCACTGCTTAACACGAATTTCTAACAATCAACACAGTCTTTTAAATTGTTGGGAGTAATCTTCTCATACAATGTTTACCTGTATTTTACTTCAGCAGTTTTAGTTTGGTTTGTAAGCTGCCCAATGGGAGTTTATAGAAAGAACGGACATTTGTTAATATGAGGTCACACATGAACAAAACCGCCTCTTTGGAAAGCTACAGAAGAAAACAGGCTCTCCCGTTTCAGCATGATCACAAGACACCACGTCCCATCTTTAAATATTGATCAGTACATTTCGCTCCTTTTAATTAATGGGAATAACCAGTGCCAACAAGGTGAACCAGAGCACCAAATAAGTGAACATGTCACAAGCAAACAGTTAAGTGCTGCTAGGTTTTGTGTGCATGATATTTCAAGTAAAACAATATATCTGCATATTATGATTAAAGCACATTTTTACATGTATCAATAAAACTCCAGCGTAGATGGCCTAACCATGAGCATAGGCATAATTAATGTTGCACACAGCAGTGGTTAGGAGTTTTTTCAGTGCATACCCCGCTGCATGTGAAAAATGCAACCAAGGTTTCCTTTTAAAATTACTTTTCTTCTAAGTTTACTTTATGTACTTCTAACAAAGATCTGCTGAATCCAATCCTGTAAATTCCAAACAGACGTACGGCCTAGCACTTGGCACTGAGGCAGTTTTGAGGAAAAAGTGCTTCTTTAATTTCAACCTGCTCATCTCGCCTACTTGCCTAATGTGCCCCTGCTCACATCTTGCTTGTCCAGGCTTGATCAAAGGTACTTTACTCATGCTTGCAGTAATAGTGCCCTGACAATGCTGCACAGATGTACATGTGAAGCAGCCGAGATGAAGTCATCAAAGTTAGCATTTGCCAGTAGTCTATTGCTTCTCAGAGTTTTCCGGTCACACATCAACCGTACAGAATGGCTCATTTCCTGGCTGGGCAGACTGTACAATGGTCATCTTGGGTCTCTTCATAGTCTCCGCCTGAAACAGAAAACGAGCCATGAATCTACATTGTCAACACTCAAAATAAGTTCCTCCTAACTAAAGTTCAGAAAGCCACCAGGCTGACACAGCCATACTAGGAGGTAATCAGCTGTCATTTTGCCATGAAGAACAGTAGAAATGCTCACAGAATCAAGAAAAGGCATAACTTCAAATCAAATAGAGTATAATCTAAAAACACTGATACAGTAGCTCAGACTTGTTGATGCTTTCTGAAAGCATAGAGAGTTTTGAAATTAAAGTGTGATTAAGGGAGCGCGACTAGTACCTTCAACAAGTTGCAGATGCCTTAACAGTCTTCCCATTTTACTGCATCATGGGAGGGCAAAACAGATCTTCTAGAAAGGAACAAACTATACTTTCCATGACCTCTCTATATAGTGCAATTACTTTACCCTTAAAATGGCAAATTACTTTGGTCCTGCACACGGTCTAGCTTCCATTGTAGAAAAAACCCAGAAACTCTATTCCACAACGGGTTTCAGTCAAAAAATTGTGCTTACTCCTAATTTCATTCTGATTGTTTTTGGCTAATGTGTGCCCATATACCATACAGATCCCTTTTGACCCTATTGGTGCCTCATAGGCTCTTATCCTGGTGCACACCTGTTTCTGCCTTAGTACCACCAAGTGGTTGAACCACATGCATGCTCTCATCTGGCTCATTTGTAGTACTTAATGCACTACAACCTCTATATATCATGTTCTCTTGCATCTCTCTAATCCACGTCCACCTATTGCTCTTACTACTGCCCATCTCGGTCAGGTTGCGCATTCAGGCATCACCAGCCTACCTTTATTGTGCTCCCTTACCTATTGTGGTACCTGTATACCCACACACCACCAGCTACTGCCACCTCTTCGCCACACTATGGGTTGCCACTTGATAGTGTCCAATGAGCATAATCATAACGATGCTTCCACAAACCCGTACCTTGATGCCCCTGCCCTCTGGCTGGAACAATTCACAAAGAAACCTACACCTAACCAACCTTGCGCCCTCCACATTAGAAATAAGAGATTAGGATCTAGGTTCTCTCATGTGCACAGCCGCACTAAGACGTTTACTCGCACCAGGCCTAAACTCCCTTCCCCTAGTCTTAGCCCCATTACCAATCACAATCAACAACCCCAAAACTGTAGCCCCAGTAGCCGAAGCTGCACAGATCAAGGGCGCACTTATCAACGCCAGATCAGTCATAGCCCACGCACTTGATATTGCTGACCTCATCACGACCCAAAAGCTTGACTTTATTGCTATTTCTGAGACCGGGTTACATGCAGCATCTGGACACACACTATCTCTAGCCATACCTCCAGATTACAGTATTACGCGGTGATCGTAACACTGCTCAATCCAGAGGGGGTGGAGTTGCCTTCATCCATAAAAACTCACTTGGCCTAAAAGTGGTCCCCAATGTCAATATGGAGTCTGCAGAATTACTCAGTCAAGCTTCCTCTAACCCCTAACCAAACAACCACCATACACCTTATTTACAGACCACCTGGCCCAGCCTCTTGCTTTGCGGATGAGATTTCTACCGTGCTACTAGATAAATCTAAAATTAGCTCGCAAATCATTCTCTTGGGCGACCTTAATTTGGGATTCCGTGACCCTAAGGACCCTTCCGCCATTGACCTTGCTAATACCCTAACTGACTACGGATTCACTCAGCACATCCAAGAAGCTACCCACAGTAAAGGAAGGACACTTGATTGGCTAGCTGACACCAATTGTAACATCAAGGTACTTTCCAATGCACCTTGCTTATGGTCTGACCACCAGATCATCACCTTTAATATTGAAGCAGCCACTCACCCCCTACCAACTATGGCCCCGGCCCTCCCTACTAGAAACAAAAGGGACATAGCTAAAGAGAAACTACTCCCTCGCTTACTCCCCTCCCTTAACAAGATTACACACTCCTGCTCTGATCCCACAATCCTAGCAGACGCGTACAACCAAGCGATGCTCTCAGCCCTAAAAGCTATTGCCACACACATGAGGGTATTCTCCCCTTCAGCAGCTGCCGACCCTGCCCCCATCCAATGTGGGGTCACCCAAGGTTCGTGCGTGTCACCTGCACTTTACAATGCGTTTACCAAACCTCCCTTTGATGTTCTGGATTATCTGGGTGTCTCCTACACCAATTATGCTGATGACACCCAGATACTCATCCCCATCACTGGTTACCACACTGCGGACACCAAGGCACTGAATGAAGTATATCTGGTAATCCAGGCTTGGATGGCCCAACACAAACTTTGCCTCAATGATGATAAGACGGAGCTCCTCATCTTGGGCTCCTTTCAATGGCTTAACAAATTAGATCACTCCCATCAGTCATTCATCATTGATAGCAACGTCATTAAGATGTCCAAGGACACTAAAACTTTGGGTATCTATCTTGACTCTACCTGGTCATTGACAAAACAAACCAATGCAGTCATATCAGCGTCTGCATATACCTGCAAACTCATTGCAGCCTGCAGACTTTTTCTGACTACCCCTAATAGCATCACTCTAGCTAGAACGCTCATCATGTCCAAAATAGACTACTGTAGTGCCCTCTATCTGGGGACTAGCCAGGCTAACCTCAACAAATTACTCAGAATAACGCCATCAGAGCGGCGTTAAATATTCCAAGAAACCAACATATCTCCGAGGTCAGGACTAACCTGCACTGGCTCCCTGTCAGAGAATATCGTTGAAAACACTTGCCCTCACTCATAAATGTTTGACTAACAAGGCCCCACCCTACCTATCCAACCGCCTCTCTCTCCACACCTCCTCACAACCCCAAAGAACTGCTCAGACACAGCCTATCTCTGCCGAGATTTAAACTTCAAAAGGCTGGGGGCATGAGTTTCCCTGCTCGGGCTACTAAGCTTTGGCACACTCTTCCGTCCAACATCAGATCCGAGCCCTCATTCAACTCCTTCAAACAGAAAACAAAATCTTGGCTCTATGCTCAAATCTGACTCAGCCTCTGCTTGTAGCAGCCACCCAGAGTCTTCTGCTCCTACTGAAACTGTGCTTCGCTTAATTTGTCCCTTGATAAACTGCCTAAGTGACTGACTATGCAGTACTTTGTGCCTGACTATGCTCCACTACTTGCCAACCTACTCACTACTGTCTGGTCCTGACACTTCGCTCAGAGTGACCAAGCCTTCACTCTGCTGTATATGATGTATATTTTTATGCTTTCATTGTAAGCACATGCTTGATTGCATATTCCACTCCTTTCTGTAATTATGTTTATAGTATATTTTATATACACAGCTTTTGTACCTATGTACATTTATGCTCTTCCTGTATATGATGTCACTTTGTAACTTTGTCCTCTAAGTTCGCGCCCGGATGCCCAGGGGCCTGGTGCACGCTACAAATAAATAAAATACAAATACACAACTTGCCGTTCTAACTTGTCCTGCATCTCGATTTTCTTGGATTGCGATGCTTTTGACAAAGGGGATCATTCTGTATCTACAGAACCCTGGGCCGTGTTTTGTCCTGGTCTTCATTGCACTTAACTTAATGCTATTCTGTGCTTTGGGATGGTTCCATTGTCTTTTAGGGCACTTTCCTGCTAAATTTGTTTTAGGTCATTTAACATTTCACCTCACCTGTTTCTATTATTTCTTCAAATGAGATTGGGTTGCACTTCTATGGTTATTAACTCTGGCATACCTTTTTACCCCTTCATTTGCTAATGGTCCACAACCTAACCTGTATCAGCTGAAGCAACGACTAAACTTGTTATGTCTGCCCTAATCTGTCCAAGACAGTTGTTTCCCCAGCCCCCAAGTGAAATTTCATCTGTTGAGCCCAGATTTCGTTTCCACGTATGCATAGTTCCTATTTCATGGTTCACAACCTGCAGTTTCAATTCAATCTTTACCCTTCAGGTAATAAATCTAATTCGTTTCTCATTCAGGTTCCCTATATCCATTAAAAAAAAGAAAAAAAACACATCAAAGGTCTTTTTGGGCTATCACAATCTCACATCAGGATGCATGTAGGACTGCTGACTCGAGCTCCCTTAGCATCCATTATACACTTGGCAGATGCATTTCACATGAGCTTCGTTGCACCTTTCCCATTTGGCCCAATTTAGCTCCAAGATGGCTGGCCAATCCTTAGTGTGCCGTATTATTTCTGCTTGACCTTACAATCAGTTTATCCTTTGGTTGACTCACATCTGCTGTCACAATCTCTGCAACCAACCCCTCATTCTTAAATCTGATTCACATTGCCATATGTCAGTGGTCACATCAATCTGATTCTGGGTTTCATTCCTATTCTCACATTATTGACTCAGACCTACATGTAAGATGTCTTATACATGGAAATTAACAGTAGGCACCCAAGCACCCAATGATGTTTAGAATGTAAATGCATTTAGAATGTAAATTTAGAAGCAGAGAACTGTTATTTACATAGTTCACTACACAACGAGCCACACACATCAAGACGCTGGAGTGTCTGTCACACCTCCAAATTGATCATCATTGTGATGCACGTAACGGCACGAAGCAAGGAAGAAAAATGTGTGTATGGTCTGAATCAAACAAAGAATGCATTGTGATACAGCACATACTATTGCCCTGAGTAAGTGGTATAACTGAAACTGAACGTTCCTGGAGTCAACAAGTCAAAATCCCTGGTGGGCAGGCTTGCATTTTTTTAAAGGTTTGTGCTCGAGCATGGAATAAATTGTCCCTTAATTCATGCAAAATAATTAGTGAAAGTAACTGGAGGACTAAAATTTATGACCAGTGAGACTAGCATTTTTACTGGTCCATAAGGCTTAAAACATTAGGCAACTTCGCAAATGTTGGTGCATCCATTATAACTACAAGGTTCCTTTGGTGAATTGGGACGATCCATCGACACCCAAGTTGCAGGGCTTCTCTGTGTAGGCCTGATTTTCCATTGGGTATTCAATGCTATACCTCAAAGAGGAGTGAGGGTGGAGAAACGACAATGGCTAACATGCAAGAACACAATAAGGAAATGTTTAAAATAGATGTGTGTCAAGATACTCTGCATAACTTGAGCAAAAAGGGAAGTGCGGTTTCTTACAGGTGTGCAGCTTTTAGGGTAGTCTTTTCTAGTGCAGTAACAGCCGCAAAACGTTCTGGAAAATACTCAGAAATAGGGTCAGCAGTGTTTTTGGATAGGAGTTTTAGGACAGACAAAACCCAGAGTGAACAGGATAAACAGTTAGCACAAGTAGCAGTGATGCTTCTCTTGCGCCTATTGGTATTGGTTTCCTATGGGTGTAATGCCGTTCAAGCTGACTAATCACAATCGCAAGCATCTGACTGGAGGAAAAAGGAGCTATTTAAAGTTGTGGTCCATCTGGGAAAGTGTAGGGTGCACATGCCACAAGTTGTGGCTAAAGCAGATGGCACATGGACCCTGGACAATGTTGCCAGACTGAACAAAGAACCACATGCTCCTGGGGATTACTGTAGATACTTCCTTAGGTGATACTGAATATTTAGTTATAAAAGCAGTGCAGGCAGTGGGTTCAGCAGCTCAGAAGCCGGGAATATGATGTCTGCAATCCAGGCACACAGCAAGTCAGTAAGGTGGCTACTAAAAGGTATTCCACGGGGACCAGAGTCCCGAAATGTGGGTTACGCTGTGTACACAAAGTCAAGGGAAGGGAGAACCTGTATGGTTCCCGCTAGACTTGAGCGAGGCTTATAGAGCGCAAGCCTCATCAGTACTTCACTGTCTGATTTCAGCGCTCAGGAGCAGCCACTTGGTGTTCCTTAAGAGTGAAGTTGCTCCAGTGGCTTTGTTAAAGTCTCAGCATTTTATAATGTTATGGCACACATATACCTATTATTCTAAGGATCTTGGGGTGCTGGTTGTATATTCAGCCTCCAATCAGGAACACCACCAAACATTTGGCAACCAATAGTTATGATCACCACATTCAAACTTTCATAGGCAAACACTAAGGATGTGGATTAAACATGGTCTTCCAGACACCAAGTCACGCATCCCGCCTCATCTGGTCATGGCTACTCAATGCTGTCAACTCAGTCTAAGAAAGGACATGACAATATATGGCACATACTTGTTTCCATGATTACCAGTTAAACAGTCTCGCTAGACTGCTTAATCCAAGGTCACCATTTAAACGGGGACCTGCAGGGAACATGCCTTTGTTCTCGGATAACAAAACAGAAGTGGCAGCTTGCAGCCTTCTAAAATAACAAAGAGCTACTACCATCTACATAGTTAATTAAGGAGCCGAGTAGGGCACCCTACTTTGGGAATACGACTATACAGCACTTGGGGGGACCCTGACATTTTGGTTTTAGGGAGAAACAGTTTTCTGACCGACATCTTGGACCCACAGTCCCTGCAGTTCTTGAAGCCCGGACGCGGGGTTGAAGACGAGAAAGACATCGCCACGAACAGGTCTTCACAACAAACCGAACAGGTTCAACGAACCGAGAATAGAAAACAGCAACTCCAACGAGTCGAGGCGTACCGAGATTCACGAAGCGAACACGTTCGCAGAAAAAACGGAACTGCGGCTATGGGCGTCGTGCGTCCTACTTATCACATCGGGTGACGTTGGCCCTCGGAGGAGGTCCTCGGGGACGGCGCATCGACCTCATCGCCACATTCGCCAAAGATTTTCCGAAGCAGCACAGGTGTGGACATTACCTGTCATAGATATGGAATACGTCAGAGGACCCAATCCCCTCGAAACAGTTTTCAGTGCCAATGATGTCCTGGAATGAGAACTCACTGCAGTAAAGATTTGGAAAGTAAGAAGGGATGGGGAAGGTCAGGGGACTCACTGAGTCACAGATTACAACTTTAGTCACAGGAGACCGCCATCCACAAATCTAGGAATGGAGAGACAGCCCAATCCTGATAATCCACCAGAGTAGTTTGGGGTGTCCCCTTTTGTTTTCATGAGCCATTTTAAGGGCTTATGATCAAGGTGCATTTTAAAGGGAGCCTCAGTAAGGTAGGGTGTGTAATGTGTAGAGAAGCCCCTCAATGCTCACACCAGAACAAATGCAACCCACTAGGGAAAAAGGCCCAGCACACCACTTGCAAGGAGAAGAACAAGTTACTTACCAATTGGTAACGTTCTTTCAATTGGATGTTCCTCCAACGTATCCCACATCTTTGACATGTCCACAGCTGTGCAGTTCAGAAACGTTTTCAGTAGAGGGAGCCTGCATCGATGGCGTCAGGTCGATGTCTCTCGAAGGCCTCTGTCGAGGGCAGCGTCACTGGATGTTATAAATAGGACACACGGCGCCCATAGCCTCAGTTTATTTTTTTCCCCCATAACGTGTGACATGCACATATCCAGTGCCTGCTTGACTGCCCATAGCCTTGCGGAAACGTAAACTGCAAATGCATAGAAAATTCTCCAGAGGGGCAGGCTGGGAGGGCGATGTGGAATACGTTGGAGGAACATCCAACCGAAAGAACGTTACCAGTTGGTAAGTAACTTGTCAAAGATGTGGAATACGTTGGAGGACACAATCCATTTGAAGAACAGACTCCCAAAGCAGTACCAGAAAATGGAGGAGGGAGAAGAATTTAGAATACCCAATCAGATGGCAGAATAAAGAACCGCCTTACCAAAGTCCAAATCTTCACCATCTAGGGAGTAATGTTTAACAAAGGTGTTGATAGAAGCCCATGTGGCTGCATCACAAATATTCTGAATAGGAACTCCCCTCTGCAGGGCTGTGGAAGTAGCGACGCCCCTAGTGGAATGATTGCTCAACCCTTCAGCGGTAACACTCAGTAATGGTGAGGATAATCCACCTGGACAAGGTCTGCTTTGTAACAGCCTGGCCCAATCCGTGACCAGCATACCCCACAAAGAGTTGATAGTACACTCGGACCCTGGACATCCTAGATATATAAAAGCTCAGAGCTCTCCTAGGGTCCAACCTATGAGGTCGTTCCTCTTCCTTACCAGGATGGGGAGGAGGATAGAAAGAAGGAAGAACCACTTTCTGGCTCAAATGCAATTCAGACACTACCTTAGGGAGAAAGGATGGACGTACCTTCAGTACAACCCTATCCTTGTGGAACAAAGTAAAGGGCGGCTTAGATGAAAGTGCCTGCAATTCACTCACTCTCCGAGCAGAAGTAACCGCAACCAAGAACACCGCCTTGAAAGACAATCCCAAGGGACAAGAGTGCAAAGGTTCAAACGGAGCACCAACGAGGAATTTAAAACCAAATTCAGATCCCAAACCGGCACCTGGAAAGGGGACGGTGGAAACATTAGTGAGGCCATTAAGAAATTGGGAAATCAAAGGAATCTTAAAGTAAGAACATTCTTCAGTCGAGCGCTTGACGATAGACAGTGCCACCAGGTAACCTTTAATGGTACCCACTTGAATACCCCTGTGGGCCAAAGAAAGCAAGAAAGACAAAACCATGGGAATGGAACACTGAAAATGATAAACATTATGTTCTCTGCACCAGTCCCAAAACTTAAGACAACGGTACAGGGATTTTGTGGCTTGTCGCCTGGCCGAAAGCAACACCTCCATCACAGCATCCAGGAGGTCCCAATCCTTTTACCTCAACCTTTCAGATACCAAGCATGAAGGTTGAGGATCATGACCTCTGGATGGAGAACCCGACACGGCCATGATTGCCATAACGGCTCCCCTTCCATCAGGTTCCCCTCGTTGGCCCACCACAGAAGATCCGGGGAGACAGAGTGGAATCTGAACGGGATCCGATATCTTGCCTGAGAACTGCAACCACTGCATCTTGAGAACCCATTGCAGGGATCTCATCTGCAGCCTGGCCTCTGGCACCAGAAAAATGCAGGATGCCATGAGGCCGAGAAACCTTAAGAATTCGAAAGCAGGGAGAGCCTGGGCATGTTGAAACTTGTCCACCATCTGCACAATGTGATGAGCCCTTACCTTGGGAGGCGAGCACTTCCCCAAGGACGTGTCTAACACAGTCCCGATGTACTTGAGCTGATGGGACGGTGTCTGATGCGGCTTCTTGAAATTGAGGGAGAAGCCCAGCCTGTGGCAGGAGCGGCAGGTGAGAATGAGGTGATCCAAAGCTTGCTTGAGAGAATGCGCACGGATCAGCGAGTCGTCCAGGTAGGGGTAGACGTGAATCCCCCCTCACCTGAGATACACTGCCACCCCCACCATTAGCTTGGTGAAGACCCTCAGGGTGGAGGTCAACCCGAATGGCAGGACCCGAAACTGAAAGTGTGAGTCGCCAGCCGCAAACCTCAGGTACTTTCTGTGCTTGGAATGAATCGGCACATGAAAGTAAGCATTCTGTAGGTCCAGAGACACCAACAAATCCTGAAGTTGAAGGGCCTGGAGGACTTGAGAAAGAGTGACCATCTTGAGCTTGTCCTTCCGGAGAAGTTTATTCAACCAACGCAATTCCAGGATGGGTCTCAATCCCCAGTCTTTCTTTGGAATCAAAAAATCTGGGGAATACCATCCCTTGTTCCTCGCCGCTACAGGCACCAGTTCTATAGCGCCTTTCTCTAGCAGGGTCAAGATTTCCTGCACAAGGAGAGGATCTGGAAGCTTCAAAGAGATTCCCTGGTGGATTGTCGTGTGGCCGCTTTAGGAAGCGAAGGCAGTAGCCGTGGGCTATGGTATCAAGAACCCACTCATCTGAAGTAATAGCTGGCCATTCTTCGAGATGCTGAGACAGTCCACCCCCAATCGGCGAACCATGAAACATGGCCTCATGACTGTTTTGGAGCGGCTGCGGCAGTGCCTCAGGGCAAAGAGGCAGCTGCCTGAGCAGCCTTGGCACCTCCATTTCCCCGACCACCACATGTACTTTTACTCTGACCCCTTTGACTGGCGGCTCCTCTCGTTCTACCAAAGGAGGAGTAGTAACAAAAAGAACCTCCCTTCCACTTCTGTCCCCTAGGACAAATAGGCGGAGGTTGACGCACAGCTGTGCTAGATTTTGCAGCGGATTTTGAGGTCTGCAACCTCTCACGGCTCTCGTCAGCCTTGCTGCCAAACAAATGCTCACCATCAAAGAGCATGTTCAAAAGACAGGCTTGCACATCCGGGGCAAAACCGGACCTCCGCAACCATGCAAATCTGCGTATACCGGTGCTTGCAGCCATGGACCGGCTAACACTGTCGGCCGTGTCCAAACCCAACTGAAGGGATTCACACATGGCATCCTTGCCATCTTGCACAAGAGCAAGGAACCCATCCCTTTCTTCCCACTCGAGAATATGCTCAGCCGCTAGAGAAACATCTTGCTAAGGCACAAGTGGAGTTGGCAGATTTTAGCGCCATACTCCCCGCAGAAAACACCTTGCGTGCCCAACTGTCGATCGTTTGTCATCCCTATCCAGAGGGGTGGTAGGGTAGGCCGCCTGCCCCAAGGTGGCCGTAGCCGCCTGAACCACCAAACTCTTGGGAGTGGGGCGAGATGAAAGGTAGCTGGGTCGCTACCGGAAGGGCGATATTTCTTGGTTAACGATGTGTAAACAACCCGAAGAGATTCTGGTGACTGCCAAGCAGCCGCCACCCTTTTCTGCAAGGTCAGATGAAAAGGTAACACCGGGTCAGAGGACGGACCTTGATCCAAGATGTCCATGAGATCATCCTGTACAAAAGCTTCAGGAGGACTGGACCAGCCCAGATACTCCATGACCCTAGCCATGAGCCTCCTGTAGGACGACTCAGCATGAGCCCCAGGCTCAGGCCTGCCAAATTCCACTTCCGGAGAAGTGTCCAAACTGCTGGCATGAAGAGTTCGCCTCAATTCTTCCAATTGATTGTCTTCAGAAAAGACAGGAGCCACATCAGGCTCAACAGGGTCCATATCAAAGTCTGATCTCTCCTCCTCATACATGTCATCCAGAAGGAGGTAAAAGCCCTGCCTCGGGACAGAAGAGGGTCTGGAGTCCACCACAGGCCTCACAGACTTAGAAATAGCCTTCATTGGAGGATCCACAGTATCAGGGATCTCCAAAGGTAAATTTCGGACAAAAAAGTCCCAAAGGACGCCGAAGGCTTTGGCGTCAATAACGGCGCTGAGGGCTGGTACGAAGGCAAAGCTTTGACGTCCGTATCTGACGGACACAGCGCCGAGGGAGTCGATGCCGACCTCGAGCCCTTGCCAGGTTTCTGCGGTCTCGCTGGAGACCAGGACCGAGACCTGGAAGCACGTCTCTTGCGACTAACCTGAGTCTTGTCCGAACGGGACCTCGAATGATCCCGATGAGTTGCGTCGAGGACCCGAAGGCGTGCGAGCCACGGAATGAGACTGTTCCTTGCTGGCTTCATCGGAAGGCGCAGACGGAAATGTGCCCTGTGATTGAAAAATTGCTAACATCTGCTATATAAAGGAAGCCCATTCCTGCGGAGTCGAGGACTTTGTTGGACAAGCCACTTTCCTCACGGCTCCATACTCTGAGGTGGACGGGGAAGGCGACCGGTGACGGCGCTTCCTAGAATGCCAGACGAGGACAACTGAGATCCCCGGGACTCCTCCTGACACAGAGAATCATCCCTCGAATCGTCAGAGGACATCCCCTTGGACTTAGATTTACGGGACTTACTGGGTTTAGAACACTTACCCACCTGAAAGGTCCCCTTACTCTCCCGCAAGACCTTAGCAGTCAACGACTGGCATATGGAACAGTCGTCAGTGTCAGGACTCTCGCCCAAGCACCACAAACAAATGCAATGCGGGTCGGTAATCGACATTTTAGACTTACCATCCCAGCAAGTCTTGAAGCCAGATCGCGGAGTCGGAGGGGTTGAAGAAGACCATTTCACTAGGAATACACGAGACGCGCCGAGTCTCCGAAGGAAACACATTTGCAGAAAAAAACGGAACTGAGACTGCGGGTGCCGTGCATCCTATTTATAACATCCGGTGATGTCGCCCTCGACGGAGGCCTTCGAGGGACATCGACCCGACGCCATCGACGCATGACACCCTCTGCCGAAAAAGTTTTTGAAGTACACAGCTGTGGACATTACATGTCAAAGATGTGGAATACATTGGAGGACACAATCCATTCGAAACCAAGTGTGAACGTTGAGTCTTGACCTCTGGATGGAGAACCCCCGACCCCCCAACCCCCACTTGCGTGCGAGAGAGAGATGATCCTCTCGGTAGGGAAGACAGCATGGAGCACAGATGGACATTTTTTGAAGGTCTGAGTACCATGCTCTCCTGGCCCAATGAGAATCATGTGGGGTCCGAACCTCCGCAACCTCCTTAGCACTTGAGGAATGACGGGGACCGGAGGAAACATGTACAGAAATGGGAATGACCAATCCACGACGAATGCGTCCCCTAAAGCTCCTCTCTGAGGAAATTCCCTTGAGCAGAATCTCTCGCAGTTCTGGATGGCACTGGTCGTGAAAAGATCCACTTGTGGGGTTCCCCAGAGAGCGAAGATCTCCAGAAGGACTTCCTGGGCCAACTACCACTCGTTAGAGATCGTGCTCTGTCTGCTCAGAGTGTCCGCCGCCGCATTCGCCTCTCCGGCCAGATGAACTGCCAAGAGTGAAATTCCTTGCTGGATTGCCCAGTACCAGCACTGCATTGCCTCTCTGCACAACGGGAGTGACCCCAGCCCCCTTTTTTTGTTGAGGTAATGCATGGCCACTGTGTTGTCAGTCATGATCAGGACACTCTTCCCCCGCACAGACTCTCGGCACCAACAGGTTGATGTGGAGTTTGGACTCCTACAGACTGCTGGCAGTCAGATCGTTGGCATGAGCCCCCCATCCAGTGAGTGAGGCGTCCGTCACCACTGTCACCTCCGGCCAAGGTTGTCAAAACGGCTCCCCCTTCATCAGATTCCCTTTGCTGACCCACCACAGAAGATCCTGCGAGACAGAGTGTGGAACCTGAACGGGATCCGACATCTTGCCTGTGAATTGAGACCACTGCATCTTGAGGACCCATTGCAGGGATCTCATCCTCGGTCTGGCCTCTGGCACCAGAAAAATGCAGGACGCCATGAGGCCGAGCAACCTTAAAAATACAAAATCCGGAAGACTCTGGGCATGTTGAAATTTGTTCACCATCGGTACAATGTGATGAGTCCTTACCTTGGGAGGCGAGCACTTTCCCAAAAACGTGTCCAACACAGCCCCGATGTACTGGAGCAGTTGAGGTGTCAGATGAGACTTCTTGAAATTGAGGGAGAAGCCCAGCTTGTGGAGGAAGCGGCAGGTGAGGCTGAGATGATTCAGAGCTTGCTTGGGAGAACGTGCTCGGATCAGCCAGTAGTCCAGGTAGGGATAGACATGAATCCACCCTCACCTCAGATACGCTGCCACTACCACCATGAGCTTGGTGAAGACCTTTGGGTGGAGGTCAATCCGAATGGAAGGACCCGAAACTGAAAGTGCGAGCTGCCAGCCTCAAACCTCTGGTACTTTGTGCTTTGGATGAATCGGCACATGTAAGTAAACATTCTGTAGGTCCAGAGACATCAACCAATCTTGAAGTCGAAGGGCCTGAAGGACCTGAGAAAGAGTGACCTTCTTGAACTTGTCCTTCCTGAGGAACAAGTTCAACCAACACAGGTCCAAGATGGGTCTCAGTCCCCCGTCTTTCTTTGGAATAAAAAAATATGGGGAATACCATCTCTTGTTCCTCTCCGCTACAGGCACTAGTTCCATAGCGCCTTTCTCCAGCACGGTCAAGATTTCCTGCAAAAGGAGCGGATTCGGAAGCTTCAAAGAGACTTCCCAGTGGATTGTCGTGAGGCCGCTTTAGGAAGGGAAGGCAGTAGCCGTGGGCTATTGTCTCCAATACCCACACATCCGAAGTAATAGCTCGCCAATCTTCGAGATGCTGAGACAGTCTGCCCCCAACCGGTGAACAATGGAACACGGCCTCATAGCTGTTTTGGAGCGGCTGTTGCAGCGCTGAAGGCAAAGAGGCTGCTGCTTGAGCGGCTTTAGCACTTCTATTTCCCCGACCACCACAGGTACTTTTTCATTGACCTCTTTGGCGGCTCCTCTCGTCCTACTAAAAGAGGAGTAGTAACGAAAGGAACCGCCCCTCCACTGTTGTCCCCGAGGACGAAAAGGCAGAGGTTGACGCACTGCTACGCTCAAAGATTTAGCAGCAGCTTTGGAGGTCCGCAACCTCTCAAGGCTCTCGTCAGCCTTGCTGCCAAACAAATGAGAGCCATCAAAGGGCATGTTCAGAAGACGGGCCTGTACATCCGGAGCAAAACCCGACCTCCGCAACCACGCAAACCTGCGTATCATGGTGCAGACCGGCTAACACTGTCGACCGTGTCCAACCCAGATTGAAGGGATTCACACATGGCATCCTTACCATCCTGCACAAGAGCAAGGAACCCATCCCTTTCTTCCCCCTCGGGAATATGCTCAGCCGCTAGAGAGACGCAACACCACAGTGTGTGAAAATCTTGAAGGTGACTTCAGCGCCATACTCCCTGCAGAAAACATCTTGCGTGCCCAACCATCGAAGCGATTATCGTCCCTATCGGGAGGGATGGTAGGGTACACCGCCTGCCTCGAGGTGGCCGTAGCCGTCTGAACCACCAAACTCTCAGGAGTGGGGTGAGTGGATAAGTAGCTGGGGTCGCTACTGGAAGGGTAGTATTTTTTAGTTAATGGCTTGTTAGCCGCCGGTAGAGACTCTGGGGTCTGCCAAGCAGCCGCCACCTTTTTTTGCAAAGTCAGATGAAAAGGCAACACTGGATCAGTGGACGGACCTTGATCCAAAATATCAGTCAAGTCATCCTGAACAAATGCATCCGGAGGACTAGACCAACCAAGATGCTCAGTAACGCTTGCCATCAGTCTCCTCTAAGAGGATTCAGCATGAGCCCCAGGCTCAGGCCTGCCAAACTCCACCTCAGGAGATGTGTCTAAGCCACTGGCGGCATGTAATGATTGACGTAACTCCTCCAACTGACTGTCCCCGGAAAAGATAGGAGCCACATCAGGCTCAACAGGGTCAACAGTGTCAAACTCCAAATTGGACCCCTCCTCATCCTCATAGATTTCATCCAGAGGAAGAAATAACTCCTGCCTAGGGACAGAAGTGGGTCTGGAGTCCCCAAAAGGCATCAGACTTGGATTTAGCCTTCCTTGGAGGATCCACAGTACCAGGGACCTCCATCGGCAAATTCCGGCCAAATGGCCCCGAAGGTGTCGATAACGGCGCCAAGGGCTGGAGTGAAGGCAAAGCACCGACCTCCGTATCCGACGGACACAGCGCCGTCGAACTCGACCTCGAGCCCTTACCAGATTTCTGCGTTTTTGCCGGGGACGAAGACTGAGACCTGGATCTAGCACGTCTCTGGCTGTCAACCTGAACCTTGTCCGAACGGCACCTCTGCGGTTCCCTATGAGTATCTCGTCAAAGGAGCGCGAGCATCGGGCCGAGACCGTTTCCTGCCGGCTTCTTCCTAAGGCGTGGAAGGAACTGCCCTGGTATCCCCAGCATTTGCTCCCTGAAAGCCTCCCCTTCCTCAGGAGTCGAGGATTTAGTGGGACAAGCTGCTTTCCTCGCGGCACCATCCTCCGACGAGGACGGGGAAGGCAACCGGTGACGCCGCTTCCGGGAGTGCCTAGACGAGGAAGAGTGGCGGGACCCACTCCAGGATCATGATCCTCGGGACTCCTTCCGATGAGGAGTCACCCCTCGAATCGTCAGTGGACATCCCTTTCGCATCTTTTTGGGACTTATTGGGTTTAGTACCCCAACCTACCTGTAACTTCCCCTTACGCTCCAGAAAGGCATTAGCAGTCGGCGACTGGCATTTCGAACAGTCGTCTGTGTCATGACTCTCGCCCAGACATCACAAACAAATGCGGTGCGGGTCCATAATTGAAATCATAGACTTACAGTCCCGGCAAGTCTTAAAGCCAGACCGTGGAGTCGGAGAGGTAGATGAAGACATTCATGTAGAATACATGAGGCGCGCTGAGTTCTTGAAGCAAACACGTTTGAGGCTACGGGCACCGTGCGCCCTATTTATAACATCTGTTGACACCGCCCTCAACGGCGGCCTTCGAGAGACATTGGCCGGACGCCATCGATGCAGGACGCCCTCGCCGAAAAATTTCAGAAGTAGCACAGCTGTAGACATTACATGTCAAAGATGTGGAATACGTTGGAGGCGACAATCCATTCGAAAGTCCTGTTTCGAGGGAGTCTGAAAAAAGATGACCGGGCCACTTTGACTAAATGGGCACCCATGGGTGCAATAGTGCAGCTGAGGATTCAGCCTGCAGTAAAAATGCACAATGGTGGGAAAGTTAAACCAGCCTTTAACTGTAGTGAGAGTAACATAAAAATGTTACATGAGAACGTAGGCAAAGGGGATACTAGGTAACCCACCAGCACTCCATATAAGATGGTGTGTGCTGGGTCTACAAAGAGAAAAAGGAAAGTAAAGTCAATTTCACTTTACTTCTCTTGGAAACAGTAGCTTATCCGAGAAGGAATTTAAATCTTAAGAGAAATCCAAAGGACTTCTCTGTGACACTGCACTGAAGGTGCTGTGTCTCACAATACAAAAAGGTGATGCCTATAGAGTTTGTTGGACTCCAAAACCAAAAGAAACAGAGTCCAAACCAGACAAAAAATATACAGGGGAGTGAGAAAAAGGTCTCACTCCAGGATACAAATTGAAAGGCCTCAAGTCCAGCAAAGGAGCTGGGGGTCTCTAAGGTAGAAGGGAATTACCACAGAAATGAGAATTCTCCTCAACACTGAGCCAAGTAAATTTGAAGGAATTACTGTTTGCTTTAGTGTGGTGAAGTAGTCCCAGATCCCAAAGATTGGCTGGGACATAGCCTCCACCCCTTCCCACCACCCACACAACACATTTCTATCAGTATACAGCTATTATCATACACCACACAGATTAGTAATCAGTTTGTACAAAAAATCCCAGCAAGCCAAATATTTAGCATGTGCGCTAACCATCATTTATGTGCAGTGTGAAAATGCCAATTTCTAGCTACATAATGTTAATTGCAAATACTCACTCTTTCTTGGGCAAGCTTGCGCATCTCCTCCTGCAGCTTGCTCAGGATGTGCAAATTAGGTTTGTTTTTTTTGGCATACTGCTGAAGTTCTATAACACTTTTATCAGACATATCCTAAACAAAAGAAGAGCAGAAAACCAAAAAAGGTAGTAGTTAGTGTATCTTCTCATCTACATGTCTCATTGTTCTAGTGCTCTTTATAGAAATGCAGGCCAGGTAGGGGCTTCCCATTCTAGGCCAAAGGGCAGATATGGATGTTAGGGAAGTTTACCTAAAGCCCACTTGAGGTAAGACTTCACAAAGCTATCTATCTCTTGGCATACAGGTTCCCAATGTTTGTACTACTCAAGGAATATTGGTAGAGTTACTGATCAGTCAAACTTATCGTAGGAGGAAGATACATTTTTTTTTAAAAGAAAAATATTTACACAAGGCAGTCAGAAATATACGAGTGTTACAGAGTTTGACACTAATGACAGTTCTACCGTATAATAAGTATGGTGCCCACTCGCGTTAAGACAAAGATATACAGTAATTGTATTTAGTTAGCAAAACCACATAAGGTAAAGTCTTTTAGGAAGGAAAAAGGTTGGTTAGTCATACAGTAGCAGAGGTTAAGGTTCTAGAGGCCCTTTCTTGGCCAAAAGCTTTTTAAAGTCCGATCCCCAACTATATGGAAAAGTCAGTTCGGCAACGGCTCAAAGTCTTACGAAGCAGCGGAACAGCAAAAGTCGGATAGTTTGAGTCTCTAGGACAAAATGCTAGATGAGTTAACTTAACGATGGAAACCCTGTTAAAGGAATCACTAAAGGACACAAGCTAGCAACTTGGGTCAGAGGTAAGAGTGGACACCTCTTGCGCACTCCCAACACTCTGGAGCGACTTCTTGGTTCAAGGTAAGCAATACCGTTCACCCTACAGTACCAAAGGTTGGATGAAATGCTTGTAAGCTGGATTCTCCTCTGTGCCGCAGTGACAGACCAAGTCTGATTCCTCGGTCTGGCGATGAAAGGAAGGACACTGAATGGGATGTGTCTGCAGAGGTCTTGACAGAGGACCCTTTGCACGGATTTCCTCATCATCAGTCTGCGGTTTTGCCGCCTTTTTCGCAGCACCAACAAAGGACGGTATTCGCCCGGTCCTGGAGTCCTGCACTCTGGTGAGGGGACTTGGATGAGTCATATCGTGTCTCTGGAGGTTCACCTGGAGCTCAGCAAAGACTTGGACGGATTCCCCCTCTCAAAGGCGGTGCACTGCAAATGGGTCGGAGGTCTCCTGGTATTCGCGGTCTGCAGATCTGGAAAGGAACAGCACCTCGGGAGATGGCTCAAATTGCAGTTCGTCTCAGGGCTGGTTGGTCACACAAGCCAAAGGGAAGGAGGTCCTCTGCAGAGTAAAAATCGGGGTCAGGACAGCAGTGGTCGCCTCACAGCGATGCAAAGGGTCTGCTGGCATCTCTGGTCGTCATTTTCACCGGTTACTTCAGTTTCCAGTTGTCGACTTGGCCTTCACCTCAGGAACCTCACCTTTTATTCAGTTTCAGCAGACACTCCTTTGCAATCTCTCTCAGCAGTTTACAGAAAGGGGCAGGCAGCTGTCCAATCACAACAGCCATAGCTCGAGTGGGCACTTGTTAGTGAGAATTCTCAGAAATGTGCTAATTCCCTTCTACCTTGCAGACCCCCAGCCCTTTTGGTGGACTTTAGGACGTTCCATTTTTATCCTGGAGAGGGGGAGCCTTTTTTTCCCCACTCGCTCATGTATTTTTCCCTGATTTGAACACTTTCTTTTGGTTTTGGAGTCTGACAAACTCCATAGGCATCTTTTTACATTGTGAGACACAGCACCTTCAGTGCAGTGGCATGGGGAAGTCTTCCAGATTCCCCAAAGGTTTAAATACCTTCTCTTGGTTACACTACTGTTTCCAAGAGGAGTGAAGTGCCATTTTTACTTACATTTGTAACTTTCTAGACCCAGCACACACTATCTTACAATACGGTGCTGGAGGGGTTACTTAGTATCCCCTTTGTCTAGTTTCTCATGCAACATTTTTATGTTACCCTTTCTACAATTAATGGCTGGTGGCAGTGGTTTACTTTTTCTCTACCATGTGTGTTTCTACCGCGGGCTGCAATTGTAGCTGCAGTAAAGCACCCATGGGACCCATTTTATCAAAATGGCCTGGTCTTTCTTTGCCATTTCTTGTTGGAAAGTTCCTTCTCGAGATTTACTCTGCGCGACAAACCAGTTTTGGTCCCTTTGTTGGTTTCGTCTTTGGCGGGATTCACCAGTGAAGCCCGCCTCTGGCTCCAGCATGTCTGCCAAGGCAGGAAGTGACGGAGGTGCCCAAAACTCCCTGTGCTTGCAGGAAAGCCACCCTGCTGCTTGAGTGACGCTAGGCTGCGGATGAATGGGAGAAACCTGCATAAAAGCCGAGGTCTTTTGCTTGGAAGGCAGAGCCCACCACTGGACAAAGAAATCCGAAGAAGAACTTGAAAGAGATGCTTGCTGCAACTCCTGGACTGTTGGTTTGCCCAGTGAAGCCCTGCTGCAGTGCTGAACCTCTGAATTTGCCTCAACTAAAGAAGCCCTGCAAAGGACGACTTCTCCCCTTGGGTTGGTGGGCCCAATCGACCACAAGATAAACTCATCTGGAAATCCTCTTGGAGCCGCCTGTGCTTTCATTGCTGCTTCAGGAACCGATTGCCAGGGAGTGGAACACCAGAATCGAGTGTGTCGTCTTTAAGTCGGACCCGAGCTCCAGGAAGATCCTCCGGACTCCCATGAAGCAGGACTGAACAAGCCTGATCCACCTCAAAAGAGGGCTGGACCCCAGAAGCGAGGAAAGCCCATAAAGGTATCCAAGAACCGCAGTGGTGCTATTCACGAGAAGCTGAAACCACAAAGTGCCGCTGATCTGAAGTTTGCTCATTGCTGCCGCCGACCTTCAAATCGTAGTGCAGGAGTCCGCAGACGACCTCCCCCCACGACTGAAGCCCAGGAACAACAAGATCTGCCATACTACAACTGGAACAGAAGCCAGCTGGAAACAATTTCTTCATACCTATGGTACTGTAAACTAAGGGGTACTTACCTATTGCTGTGTAGCCTTGCTAGCACTCAGTTGAGACTTGCCTTGGTTGCCTGTTGCAGAGTTGCTTGCAGCTTTGCCCTTCACAAGCCTCTCAGCTTGTGGCCCAACAGTGATTTCATTTTCTACAAAGATTTCTAAAACATTGTGCAAGACCTTTTACTTAACTTTAAGAAGTACTTCAGCTCCCCTAGACTTTTGCTCAATTGACATTGGCTGTCCTGGCTCCCTGAAAGATTCTCCTTACCTCTGACTTTGTGCTTTAACTATCCCTCAATAAAAGTCACACATTCTATAACTTGTGTAGCTGGGAAAGGGTTAATCTATATTGCATTGGGGGTTCAAAAGTACTTACCTGCTTAAAAATATTTGTTTACCATTGTTTTAGTCCCTAAACTTTTCCTTTTGACACCAAACTCAGCATTGCTCTAAATGTACTAGTGATATATCAGTGTCCATAGTGTCCTAGTTATTTAAGTCACCTCAGGATGTAGGAAGTGTGTGTGCCATCCCAAATGGGATCTACTGATTTAATGAAACAGTGCATTTATTGAAGTATATTTTTGTGTTACATATTTGCTCCCTTCTAAGGAAGGCTTATTCAACTGACTGTTAAATTAATAAATAATTGTTTAATCAAGAAACCTTGAGTTGAAACGTTTATTTGAATACGTGTGACTGTGAAACTATGTTGCATCCCTACTGCTCACATCGACCCCATTTCAGATAAGCCTGGCTGCTCAGTCCCTCTACCAACTTGTGTAATGCATGCTTATACCAAAGGCTGGGTTAACTATTGCCAAGAGTACAGGGCTGGTGCAGTCTCCCACAGGGTACTGCATACAATCTTGCCCAACAGCACTGGTTCCATTCAGGCAGACAAAGGGCAGGGAAGTGAATAAGTCCTCCCCCACTGCCTGCCCGCCCACACACACTGGCGCTTAGGTGGGGACATCCAAGGGTTTCCACCAAAGGCCAGCCCCACACACAGCCTGCCACAAACGCAGCGAGCCACACCAGCCACACACACACACACCTCCCGAAATGGTAGCAGGTGGGCTAAAAAAGGACAATCACGCTAGAAATGGCGAACAAAAGTAAGAATCCACCATATTAGAACATGTTGTGACCCTATTGCGCACAACCAAGACTGAATACAATCAGCGGTGCAACATAGCACAAAAGTTGGTAGAACACGTCCACTGCCACCAGCCATAACTAACGGGTTATCTATGTGACTGCAAAGTCACAAGAGAAGAGAGAAAGGGGAAACTATGTATCCTCTTGGCACTCCACATAAGGTGGTGTGTCCCAATCTCTCATAGTCAAAAGTTTTAGGAGGGATACAAAGTATCCCTCGATCCTTAAGAACTGTAGTTAATAAAGAAAAGAATCTCAAAGGAGAACCCAAATGGTTCCCAGAAACACTGCCCATAAGGAGCCAAGTGCTGCAAAAGTAAAAAAACATATGCCTTAAAAAGAGATATGGAGGAAAGTAGACTCCATACTAAAGGAAAAAAACAGAACAGAGTTCCAAAAGTCAGAGAAAATTTGAAAGAATGAGTGGAAAAAGGCTCCACTCATTCAGGATAGAAAGAAAAAGGTCCACAAGTCCAGCAAAAAGTGCTGAGGTCTCACTAGGAGAGGGGATGAAGCATTCAAATGATACATCTCCTCAACAATGAGCAAGTGCAATTTATTTCACACATTTTCAAGTAAAAAACTCTGCACCTTCTTGCTTTACACGTGTTTATTTATAAAGCACTCCAAACCCACAGGTATCTGGGCGCATTACAAGAATGTTCACATGCTTGGTTACAAACAAATCTGTAGGCACAAGTAATATAATAAAAACTGTAAGAATGTATACAGATCAAAACACACAGTAGGCAGAATACATAAAGTTATTTACAGGGATAGAGTCCGGTTCTATTTACAGGGTCGAAGTGTTAGGGTACTGTTCAGTGTTTAGAGGTGAGCCAATGTTTGGCGTTCTTCCTAAAGTTGTAGAAGGATTCGTCCACTCTTAGGGTTAGGGGTAGAGAGTCCAGAGTTGGGCGGGCATAACGTGAAAACTACTACCGCCTGCTGTTTTCAGTTTGAATCTTGGGACTCTTACGCAGAGGGAGTTCGCAGTTCTAATAGGTTGTGTTGAAATATTTTTGGTGAATTTTTCCGTTAAGTAAAGAGGGGCCGAGTGGTTAAGACATTTATAAGTCAGGGAGACTGTTTTGAGTTGTATTCTGTCCTTGATGACAGCCAGTTGTTATTCCGTCTGACTGCTAAGATATGCGGTCTTCTAGGGATGCCTAAGGATGCTCTAAGTGCGTTGTTCTGAAGAATTTGGAGTTTGTCAACAATGAATTTGCTAGCACCCAAGTAAAGTGCATTACAATAATCGAGTTTGAACAATATCAGACCAGTGCCAGGTCCAAGCCATAATCACCTGTTAGGGGTATGAGTATCTGGGTGTCATCTGCATAATTAGTATGTCTAAGTCATCAAACAGAGGTTTGGTAAACACATACATCGCGGGAGATACACAAGATCCTTGTGGTACTCCACGTTATAGAAATAGAGTTGTCTGCTGCTGAAGGCGAGAAGACTCATGAGCTATTATTTAAGAAAGATTCGATCCACGTTCCTTCTGTAGAGAAATGGACTGCTGTGGACAGATGCTTGCAAAGCACTCCATGGTCAACCAGATCAAAAGCGGCTGAAAGATCAGGTTTCCCTTTGTCTTTCAGGTCGACAATTTGGTTGCTCAGGTCAATTAAGGCTGTTTCTGTGCCATGTTGGCATCTCAAGCCAGATTGTCGGAGTCCGAGTAAGTAGTTGGTCTCCAAGTATGATTGGATCTGGACATAGGCTGCTTTATCAATGACCTTTAGTAAAAAGGGGACAGTTGTAATCAGTCTGTAGTTGGTCGGGTTGCTTGGGTCCAAAGAAGGTTTCTTAAACAACAGAAGTATCCATGAGTTCTTCAGGTTGGTATGGACAGTACATGTACGTAATGATGTATTGATTATGGTGGGGATGAAAGGGGCAAGATCACTAGCGTATCCTTTTATTACGGTTGCCGGGCAGGCATCTCCCTGGCATCTGGAAGGTTTGAGCTGAGCGAGGCTATGATATTTACAATCTCTGGGGTAGACACTTGAGAACATTTAAATCGCTGTAGAGGTTTGGCTAGGTTGGGGCAGGTATTCAAGGTGTTTGCTTGTGTAGGGAGGTTGAGATTGTTTTAAGCTATTTTATTTTGGAGGTATCTTATCTGAAGAATTTTGGATCTTGGTGCACCAAGTTTTGTCCTTATTACAGTTGTCAGGAGGAGGGATAGGGGATTCCAATTCTCTCAGAATAGCAAAGGGTTCTCTAGTGCAAGAGCTTGCTTTGCTAATCCTATTGTTATAGGTGTCACGTTTGGTTTGGATTATTTCACATTTGTAATTAGCTGAAAATATTAAGAACATTCTCTTTATTGGCTGGTGTGGGGTTATTATTCTTTCACAAGGCTTTCCTCTTCTCTTTTTTCCTCTTCTCTTTCCTTAAGGCTTTAAGGTTGGGCGTATACCATGTGTTCATGTGAGCTTTAGGTTTACATTTGCACAGTTTTAAAGGTGCAATTTTGTCTAAGGCTTGGGTGATGGTAGTGTTATAAAGTTTGACTAACAGACGGATCAGCGGAGGCAGGCATAGGATTTAGTAAGCAGAGGTTGGAGAAGGGGCCTGAGCCTGTCTAAAGTAATGTTCCGCTTGTTTCTGGTGAGTATAGGTGGAGCCATCAGGTCATTTTTATTGGGCAATGCACAGTCTTGGATAGAGAATGTTAATAAACGATGGTCGGTCCACTGGTATGGTGGTCTCACAATTGAGGTCAGCAACCCAGTCTAGGGTTCTTCCTTTATTGTGCGTGGGTTGAAGAACTCTTTGCATCAGGCCTAGTTCAGTCAGAGTTTGATAGAGCTAAGACATATGGATCCTTAGGGTCATTAAGGTCGAGATTAAAATCTCCTAGGATTAAGGTTTGTGAGGATGGCTAGGTATTAGTGGATAGTAAGGTGCTGATTTCTTCCTCAAAAGCACTGATCGGTCCAGATGGTCTATAAATCAGATGAGCTGTTATAGTGCGTAAGATGGTAAGGGGAATTTGTACTGTCAGCAGTTCGCAAGAGGTGAGTGGAGAGTGAATGGAGATTCTGAGTCCCAAAGTAGATTTGGCGATAAAGGCAAACCCCCCCCCACCTCTAGAGGATTACCCCTCATATCTGATGACCGTAGTTATTTGGGGTAGCAATCGAGAGGCATAGCCCTGCAGCTGCATGGAACCAGGTCTCTGTTATTGCTAGGAAATAAAAATTTTTTTTTATCAATAATCAGGTCTGAAATATCTGTTGCCCAAGCTACCAATGATCTAGCATTAATCAATGCCCCTTTGATTGTTATCAGAGTGTTATTTGGAAGGTTAGGGTCTGGTATATTAGCCTTCTTACATGCTCTGAAATTTGTATAGGTTTTAGGAGCAACTTTCTTCAGATCCTGCAGTTGGCTGTTAGTACTCGGTTGGTAAATTGGTATTATGTAGGTTTTGCCTAGTCTTGAGCCAAGTCTAACGTTTCTGACTGAAGTGGGACAAGAGCTGTTGGCAACTGGTGTAGTAGTGCGATTCAAGGTCACTGGGATAGTGGATAGTGTGCTCGTCATTTTTCTTGGTGGATTAGTGACTAGGTTTAAGTAGTTGGTTGGGGTGTTGAGTGCTTGTAGTGGGGTTTGAAGTCTCTGAAAGGTGTTGACGTGGTCAAAGGCTTCAGGGGAGGCAGAACAAAAGTAGGCTTAATCCTGGTCAGTATATTCAAGGAGGTGGGGGGCGGAATTTGGTAGGCTTAATCCCGCTCACATTGTTGGCTAGAGTGGACATGGTGGCTAGTCCTAGGATTGATTGGGTTTGTGTCCAGATGAATGGTATCTGAGTCTTAGGTTGCCTAGTAAAGTCAACTGGTGTCGCGCTGATAACATTCAGGCAAATAAGCAGCAATCTAACACTAAGGTCAAAGCTAGTGGTGTGCATAATTGCTAAAAAGGAGGTGAGCTACGGCCGTCCCAAGACACTGACTGTAATGGAACACACTGGAAGCCCTCACGTTGAGCAACAGTTGTGGAATCAACAGGTAAGTATGAATCAGTTAATCTGATAATGTCTATTAGTTACTGGTGGCTAGTGCATCCGTGTCCTGGCCGGTTAATATAGCAACTAACAAGGCACATGGCAAGCTAATAGGTTGTTAGAAAGCATACATTACTACCTGGAGCCCTCAAGGATATAAGGTACAGTAAGCAGATGAGGAGATATGTGGCACAGTAAACATTAATGATGGCTCCTGAGGACAATTGAACAGAGCAGAGGAAGGCTTAAGGAATTTCGTGTCAAAATAAATCAAGCTGGGCAACACAGTCTAACATGGCAAGTCAGGATAGCTATAAGGTGGTGAGCAGGGAAATGGAAGCAAGTACGTTACATTACAGCATTTATAGTTACAGACGTAAGAAAATGCTAAATTACTGTTACTTTTTGATGTAGGCATAGGTCAGCAGGCGCAGGGATTTAGAGTCTTAGGGTTACATCTGTAAAGACTGATTAGTAGTTCTACCTCTGAATGCTAATGCAGCGTTAACCGCAGTGTTTAATGAGGTCGAGACACTTGTAGTAGCAGGGTCAGCGAAGGGCGCTTAGGCTAGATAAGGGGATTAATGGCCAGGGGATAATAGAGTATAGTATTCTTACCCCAAGTTGAAGGAGATCACGTTAGAAGCAGGGGCAGCTGTAATCGAGGGAGAGGCAAAGTCCAGCATCCCGCGTCCGCCGGTCGGCCCGGACGGTCCAGACAGGTAAGGGCCTTATACTCGTGTGGGCCTTCTATGAGGGGGGGTATGGCTATCGCCTTGCGGCAGCCCCTGTCGGCCTATAAGCAGGCCTGCAGCGGTTGCCTAGAAACCAGCAATAAAAAAAAAAAGACCACAGAGGTTGCAGCAGCCATTTTGGAGCCAAAGGGGGCAGGCAATATGAATGAGCGGCGGTTCCATGAGGGCAATGGAGTCCAGGCAATTTGTAGCTCACCTCAGGCAAAGGGGAACTCACAATGATCATAGATTGAAATGAATCAGTAGAAATTGATGTGCACGACAAGGGTTTATAGTCATTAATTCGAATTACATTTTGTCGAAAAAAAAATTTGAATGTCTTTTTTTTCTTTATTTTTTGTTCGAAATGGGGGGGGGGGAGGGGGTTTCCCCTTTTTATTTTTTTACTTACGGAACACCAAAAAACAAATAAAAAAATAAAACATTCGGAAATTTTAGACTTTTTTTTTCGACATTCTGTCTTTCGACAATGTTTTTGACTTTTTAACTGCAAACCCACAGCAAGCATTTCAAGCCTGGCGCGGAACAGCGGCTCCTGTAGCGGTCGAATTCCGATGCCGTTCTAGCAGCTCCTGCAGCTTCGGCATAGCAGGCTCCAGCCTGGGAAGGTAGAAGTGAAGTTATACCGTTAGATGGTCCATGTTTTTAGATTCCTTTGAAAGTTTTACTTCCACCAACATTAATGTTGGATAGAGTTTCATTTTTATGCACCCTCTTCTCCACATGCGACTCCCCCAGCACTTTTTGCTGGACTACTGTATTTTTTGGTCTGTTGCCCTGAGTGAGTAGAAACCTTCTTCCCCACATACTCATTCTTTTACTGTATCTTTGGGATACTTTTGTATTTATTTTTATTCATTTTTCTTTGAGTTCTACTCTCCTCCAAATGCTATGGCATCTGTGTTTTGCAGCACACATCACTCTGTTGCTGGGAGCCCTCTGGGCTTCCCTTTTTATTTTCCGTTATGGGGGATGTTTTTATCCTTCCTACCTTTTTCTATTGCGAGATCAGCACACTCCACCTTTTGTGGGGTGCTGAGGGGCTACACTGCATTCCCTTTCTCACTGCTCCTGTAACTTTTTGGTTACAGTTACAAGCTAATCTGAATGGCTGGTGGCAGTGGTTTTATCCTACCCACTTGTGTGCAATTATTACTCCCAGGCTGTACTTACAGCCGTGGTAGTGCACAGAAGGGCCACTATTGACCCAAAGTGTTCTTTTTTCACCAATTCAAAATGGCTTGTCCTTTCTTGGTCGTCCTCCTGCCATGCAGTGTGGGGTATGTCCTGGTGTGACTTGTTTTCTGTAGGATCCCTTTGTGAAGCCCACCAAACCATGCGGTTTGCTTGTGAGGACAGGAAATGGGGGAGGATTCCGAAACTCTGTTCTTTGTCTTCTGCTGTGGCTGCCAAGAACCAGTTCCAAATGGGAGGCTGGCTTCCTAAAAGGAAAGTCACCAGCCAGAGTTTGAATGGTGCATGGGCAGTGATTGGTTAGGTTTCTGTAGAAGAGCCATGAATCCTGAGGCTGAAGATGAGCTGACCCCTTGAATAGAAGAATCGACGCAGACGAAGATGAGAGATGTCCACAGCCACTTCAGAAGTGCCTTATGTGTAATCGCTGCCGTCCGACCTGTTCTTCCAAGCATCAGGGGATACCCGAAACTGACTCTCCCTTAGACTGGTGTGTGCAATCAGTATGAAGACCTGCATTTCGATCAATCGCACAACGAGCTGCAAGCTTAGCAAGCTGCAAATCGCCACTACCCTGGGAGCTGTGGACACTGTGCAGTGCATCACCCTCCGAAGATCGAATCCTCCCGAAATTTTGGTGGACTCCTTCTGGAACTCCAGAGGCAAGATTCCACTTGTGAAGTCCCCTCACCAGGGTGTTGGACCGAGAAGGCAAGACGAATCGACAGCAGTAACCGTTCTTCACTGGTGTCTTGAAAAGGGCACCAAAAATCACAGAACCATGAATAAACCGTTGCGGAGAGCCTCTTCACTAGACTGCTGCTGCGAGATCCATTACAGTGTCCCTTCCTTCGTCTGCATGACCTAGAATCTGGTGACCAGGTCTGCTGCTGCTGCTCCATCGTGGGGGCATAATGCTGCACCCTCTTCTTCACTTCAAGGTACTGTGAAACTCCCGGTAGAACTTACCTAGTATAGTTTTGCTGCTCCTGTGTTGCTGGAGTGCTGATTCGTGTGTTTGGGAGTTCATCCATACACGTTCACCCAGGCTTAATGCCGGTGCGCCTTCATGGAGCCTTCTCCGGAATCCCTGAACCTTTATCCCAACAAAAAGTGTTACTTGCTACTGAATACTTCCTCTGGAACCTTTGAACTTTCTACAGCTGGTGCCTTGACTGTTTTGTCCCCCAATCTGACTCTGAGACACTCATAATTAGATAGGGATGGACTACTATAGCCCAAGGCCTCTGAAATAATTGCCAAGCATTTACCTGCTTTATGTTGGTTTTGGGTCATTTATTTTACCTGAAACAGTTATTACAAAAGTATTTTACTTACCTTTTGAATTGCATACTGCCATTCTCAAAGTATACAAATGCGTGTTGCTAGCTGTGAATATTGCATTGGTTCTTCTATGTGCTTATTGAATGTTTTAGTACTTACCTTCTTGAAGAATTATCTTTACCTTAATGTCTATATAAAATACACCATTATTTTTATATCATTTAGCGTGTCAGTGTTTAATTGGCCTATAGGTATACTCTAAGTTCTTCGTACTGCCTACAGCCCTTCCTCCCTCCTAAAATAAGCCTGGCTGCTCAGCGATTGCAACCAACAAAACCTGTGTAGTTCAGGCCCATACTAAGAGTTGGACCCCTGTCCCTTAAGGGCGAGTCTTAACAAATTCTATCTTAGCTGGACCTTTGTAAAACTTCCTAACAATTACTAAGAGGACACCCAACTCCCCTTACATCAAGTCTCTATAACATTAAAACAAAGGACTTCAGTTTATAAACCTTTCGTCAGTTGTATAGCCAACATATGGTCTTTCCCCATCATTACATAGGAACAATATTCACAAAATGTCAAAGCACTTTAAACTCTGCAAGAGAAGGATACTCTTTTCTGACCTTCAAACCCATTATATGCACAGAGAAACATCTCTCCAGCTGGTGTTATAACCAACTAAAATGGCACAACGAGATGTACACCCCGTTTACTTGATGATTTTTCACTTAGCTCCTGTGCAAATCCACAACAAATTGGTCCTTATGCAGTTCTGAGCCAGACTATTTCAAAGCCAACATTCAAGGTAGCAATATGGATAACTGCTTTCCTCAAAGCTTTGACGACATGAAGTACAGCCATGTTACAAAACCCAATTTTCATACTTCCACCTTTATTCACTTTTTTTGGGTGCCAGAAGCGCGCATTCAAACTGATGTGTTAAGCACTGAGGTAGTAAGGTCCAGACATTCTATCAGAGACGGTGGCAATACACAAGGAGAGGTTGGTTAGTTGTAGTCCTTCAATCTAGTATATTCCTTATAATCACCAACACTAGAATATCTCCAGGCACAAGAGCGATCACAGAACACATTTCATTAAGAGAAAAATCTTTGTAATACACCCAGTTTAAAGAACACATTCATTTATCACATGCCCCATTTTAAAACCTCAGAAACATATGGAAACAAATAAGTTGCCAATTGTTTCTGTCGCTTTTATTTGCACTATTCCCAGGCTGCATTCACTCCCTCCCTGCTCCCTGTAGCATCTATTTTCTGCTTTTCCATCCTCATCTTCCTGTTGGATGTTTTTTCCATCAGCAGGCCAAGGTCTGGATAACCTTTGCCAGTACAAAAGCCTATAAAATGAGAAAGCCTCGTGTGCTGCAGATGCACTACAGGCCACCATCCCTTTAGAAATGAAAGCTCACCGCCCCCAAGCCCCGCACAGTGCAATGTCAGTTAGACTTCAGTTAACAAAACTCCTACTGCAGAATGTGTGACACAGGAAAAGAGGGAAGGGTTCTTTAGGGTTATAACTAAAGTAGTCAAAGAGATTTTCCCAAAGCTAAGTGGTCAGAGTATTAAGGTAGGTCCTTCCTTGCTTTGGTAGCATGGCTTCCTCTAAGATTCAACAAGCTCTTTAAGTGGTAGTGTGGCAGAGCAGCCCAAGGTAAACTCTTAGGAGGTGAGCAGGCTGGTTAACGGAAACAGTATACATCTTTCACGAATACCAATGAGAATGTCCACATATTTTTATAAAATGATAATCTTCCATTCTATCTTGAAATTGAACTCATATGTAATGGGTTCAGAACAGTGGTGGGTGGACACATTCTGTGTCAAATGTGTTTATATGCAAACAAGAGTTCCTTTGAGATAATTGGAAACTAGTGGTTGGAGGATGGTTGGGGGTCTCCGTGCTCCAGCACAAAACTGTCACCTTTTATACTCGATTACAGCAGTTCCAGATCAAATTGCTGTCTCCACCTCCCTTTATTTATGTGGCGACGAGTGGAGTGGCCCCCAAAGAGCAGCAGCTGAACTTAAGGGCAACAGGTGTTCAGAAGGAAAGCGACCTGGCAAACACCATATAGCACTAAGCACACTCAGGATGTGGCACCGTCAGATGGTACAGAACAGACTTCCGTAGGGAAAAGCACGAATTTGCGTCCGCTCTGTGGGATCCAGGTGTCCCTGTGAAGGTCTGGAGGTGATACCTGTGTTTTTGGAGGTACAAGGAGATGAGTAGAGACACGAGGTGCAGGTGGTTCTAGCGGAGCTGTGTCAGTGACTGTGCATGTGAGCACTTCACAATTTGGACTATGACGAGGGGCTAACAATTATGTCTGCTCATAACAATATTTGATTTTTATTCCTTTATTTATAACGCGCCCAATGGCCCATGAGCATACAAGCACATTTAAACACAAAAGACAATCCAATAATAAGACACATACAACCAGAATCAAAGTAAGCAGATCATAAGCAACCGACCAACAGAACTTTATGAAAAAAGGTGCGCTTTGTGGCCCTTTCGGGTGGTTGGAATTTGAATTCTCTTTCCCATCTTTTTGCGCTGCTTCCGCTCATCCTTTCTGCGAGTAGCCCCAAAATCTTTGTGAGTGCTCCTGTTGCTAACTTCTTGGGATCAATCTCTTTTGAGTCAGCCAAGTGCTGTCTCAGTTTAGGAGCGCAGACATCAAACTAACAAAAATAGATTTCTCATTCCTTCAAAAAGAGTTCACTCTGTAACTATTAAGCCAACCATCTACATTTTACAAACATTCACACACCCAGGTAGCCCAAGGGGTATTATCAGTCTTTTTGAGGGTAGTAAGGTACTGGGAAGGATTTGTCCCAAATCTGGCTATCAAAGCCAGCTTCACGTTCTCATACTCTTGTCTTTCAAGTTCACCCACCTCCATTACAGCATCAGTTGCAACTTGGGGAGCCTAGACAAAAGCCAAGGAATCAACTGATTCCCTCTGAGACCCTGAATCCCATGATTGTATTGAAAGGCACCGAACCAATCAAAAATGACATGCATTGCTCACCGTAAAAGTAATGCATCTGCTTAGATTCACATGCTGTGCATATGGTCCGACATCCAGTGGTAACCGCGGATATTGCATCTCGTCTTTCGGGGACCGAAAGGGGACGTCGGCATAGGCGTGTCTAACACTATCCCCATAGTGACGTGTAGTGTACCCAAAATCCCTCACGCGCTGAGGTCCCTCCGATTGTATTTTTTCTGCCATGAGGGAGCCCAGGGTTATTGTGAGTGAGTACATAAAGAGAGACAGTAGTAAGACGTCTATGTTCCGTCCACCTGAGCGGGGAGGCAGGGTGGGCACATGTTAATCGAAGCAGATACAATCATCAGAAATGCTATTACAGTGAGTAATGCATGTCTTCTGATGCTTGTTAATCTGCTAAGAATCACATGCTGTGCATAGAGTAGCGAGCAGTACCCGGAGTTGGAGGTGGGTTATGAGTAGGAACAGTAGTGAAAGATGTCTTAATACTGCTTGTCCTACCTGAGAAGCAGATCTAGAATGAGTATCTAGGCAATAGTGTTTTGTAAAGGTGTGTACAGAACTCCAGGTTGCCGCTTTGCAAATGGACTCAAGGGGAACATTTGGATTGAATGCTATGGAAGCCCCAGTACCCAGAGTAGAGCGTGCTCTAGGCTTGAAGGGCAGTTCTCTCTTAGCAAGAGTGTAACAGTGTGATGCATTTGACAATCCATCTTGAGATAGCTGATTTAGAGACAGGATCCCCTTCTCTACCAGCTGCCACTGAAACAAAAAACTGGTTTCGTTCTTTCCAGTAAAACAGGACTGTCCTGCGCACTTCTAGTGCGTGTAGGCTTCCTTCGGCCATGCTAGTGGGATTCTGGAAGAAAGTGGGTAGTTCGATTGATTGGTTCACATGGACCGTCGAGATGAATTTAGGGGCAAATCTGGGATGAGTGCGTAGAACCACCTTATCCCTGTGGACTGTAACAAAAGGCTCTAGAACTGAAAGGGCCTGTAGTTTGCTAACCCTTCTAATAGAAGGGATAGCCACTAGGAAGACCGTCTTATAAGTAAGGTCTTTTAGACTTGCTTTACGCATTGGTTCAAACAGAGACCCCATGAGTCTGGGCAAAACCACATTTAGATCCCATCCGGGAGCTGGGTTAGAAATGTGGGGGTGATTTCTCTTAACCACTTACATAAAGGCCTTAAAGGAATAGTGCGCTCAAAAATATTATTGTCCCGAGGGTTCGGGCATGTATTTTTAAGCATACGTTGATCGATCGTACAAACATTTCCTATGCACCTTACCATAGTTTTCCTCTTTTTTACCCATGCGAAAACAGGCAGCAGGGCGCTGCCATATTGTGATATCTTATCCGTTGCCGAATCGCCCAAGGTGGACTGCCCTGGCGGCACTAAATCACATCCCCCGCCCCTGAGGCTGACATCACCAAACCTAGTGATATTCTCTGCCTATCTCCATGACGTTACTGGGCAGCGTAGAAAAACGCCCAGTCATCACCTACTTGTTAACGTTAGTTGACGCAGAACCCGGAATATCACACATCTCACAACACAGCGTGTCCCAATTTTAAATATAAAACTATACTTTTAAAGGAAATAGCAAAACTATACAATTTGTAAAGTACTTTTATTTCACAATAAACGCTACAAGAACATCCGGCGATTGCCACATTCAAGCAAATGTTTATCGTGAGTCACACAGTGTTCCTTTTGGGTGTAAGAAGCGCATTGGACGCACCGTGATTCGCAAGGCTTGGGTATCAGCTTGGCGCTAGGCCACCGTAAACTATATCAGGTTGCTCCTTACCGCTGGTACTGCGTAAGGGCATATCGGCCCGTGGCGATCGTCCCAAAAAAGTGTCATTGTGATCCAGCCATTCAAGTTTATCTGCAACTGCCGGTTAAAAAAACCTGTCAGTTGGTATCTGGAATCGATGGCAATCGCAGAAAGGCAGGATGTAGCGGTTTGAAAAACATAACAGAAATGTGTTTCAGTAACCGATCTTTAGTACAATTTATCATTTTACCCATTAATTCAGCCCTGTGTCAAAACAAATGATGAACACAGATGTGAAACAATGGGAACACAGAAACCAACGTGGAAAGTAGTCTACAATTTGCTTCAGAGATTAGTGCTATGGAGTATGTTCAGCTCGAAATGGGATGCGGAAGCTGATGCTACAATTCGAAGAACACAGACGGCATTTTAATTAAATATTAGCGTTGAACCTGGGGGAACCCAGTGGTGGACTACATGCATCTCAATGCTGGACTGCCCATGTGACAAAGACAAGTACACACAGGTTGTATTTGCATGTCATTGCAATATGCCACAAAGAACAACCCAGTACAATGTAAGCCAGCAATAATGTTCGGCTAATAAGCTGACTCGTTGGTCTATAAAATCGTTGAAAGTAAAACTTACATAATATTCGGTATTACCATTCTCTCGGCGTTACGCAGACACTCTGTTCAGATCAATGATTTTTCATAAAATTAAATTACATGTTCTTTTGTCCAGTTTTGTAATGGTGAACCTTATTATATTTGACACCCCTCCCATCATTCATTCCTTTCAGAAGCATCCCTTTCTCTCAAGGTCGAAAAACAATTCAACCTTATACTGGGTGCGATGCGCGGGGTTGCTCAGCTCGCAAGCAAAAATTCAAAGCCACTGACCTTCACTCAGAATGGGAGCCAATAGCCCTTCAGACCACAGTGGCATTAGAAATATTTTTGAAAAACATATGAATTGTTTGCTGCCATCGACCAATGGGGCGCGAAATTTCTAGTGTTTTACTTGTTTCCTCTAGAGAACTTCGCACTCTCCCTGCGACTACCACAGCCAGCCCACACCACCTGTCAGCTAAGCCCGTCTCCTGTTCAGGTAAACATTTTTCACAAGGAGCAAGTCTCTAGCCCTGACAAAATGTGCCTGTACGAAAATGTCTGAGCAAGCCCTGCTGCAACCCCCTCCTTCCAGGCCGGCGGTCCCCTGTACCCATGACCGCAGTTATATATTAGAGGCCTATAACTTGCAAATTGTGTTTGTACTATCCCACTTTGCGTCACTAGGGAGTTGAAGGGTGTGGGGGTCTTGCCCCTGAAGCAACCAGCGGGGGTAGGGATTGATAGCTGAAAGGTCTGGCACATCAAAGCTAGAAAGTGGGTGGAGTGACATGTTAGTTTAGGACAGAATATACTGTCACTGGGATCTTGTTTTTTTGGGAGGCACTCTGTGGTGGTCAGCAAGGAAGAGTCACACTTCTGGTACATGAAAAGAATAACTTTGGAGGGGCAAGGTTGAACAAGCAGTAATTCTCCAGCATTGGGGGTGAGAGTTGCAGGAGAACATTTGTTGAGATGGATGAACAACTACAAGTAAGTCATAGTTTGGCTCTGACCCACACAGGACAGTGATCTCAGAGGAAGAATTAAATTAATACATTCTTTGTTGGCAACATCTTGTCTCGGCGCACCCATGAGAAAGGGACTTGGGAGGCGCAGGAGGAAAAAGGTGGTGGCTGCCAGTGCTCGCTGTTCGCGGTGCTGCTGAGAGGGAGGGGAAACTTTGCAATGCCAGAATGCGGCCAATTCCAAAGTTGGAGTCAAGGGTACACAAAATGGAGTCCAAGTGTGTCTAGAAGTAGGCCACCTCTGCTTATATCAGGGCCTTCTTCCCCATGGCTGCAGAAGGGCAAAGGAGGTGTCCCCCACGGGTGCAATAGCAGGTGTCACTTCTGTTTATTATGTAAAGGGGTTCGGGGGGGCGTGGGGGTCAACCGACCCACTCCTTCCTTAAATTAGCAACGACCCCCAACACATGCACCCGTGAATATATTGGTCCGAGTGCAGCTATTTCTCACCAACAACCCAATTGGATGCGCTGTTTTGCTCACAGTCAGTAGTTCTTGCGTGTCGAGTATCTTATCTAGCCTAGGTCTCATCCCTTTTGAGGGACAAGTAGTTATTCAGCTATATGGGTAACTGTTTGGTAAGACAACTGCAGACACCCAAAGTTGCTTTCATGCTGTTATCCATCTGGCACTCACACGATCGGTGAAGGTCCCACAGAAGCTCGACGAAACTGGGAAGTGTGAAAGCACTGCATTATATATATTGTAAAAAAAATTGACAAAGAGGATAGATTACAAAAGACAAATTGGATGCTTTATTTGGACACTTTAACTTTATATAAACATTGTTGATCAAAAAAACAGATGGTAATCATTTGTACCTGGAAGTGAACTGTTCAACAAGCTCTGCTTTAGGTGGACAGGGCATGTTTGCAATGTTTTGTGGCAATGTGTGTGTCCTCGGAACAAAACCGCGCGCAATTCCGTGAGAATATATATCCAAGACAGTCATAATAAGATCTTTCACAAAATTGAATTCCATTTCCTCGTATATTGGCTTTAGCACAGTCTGATTGTTCACACCCTACATTGTTGTTATGCATTAATACTGCTAGTAATGTCCTATATTGCATCCCGTCTATGCCGAAATGCAGTCTCTTGGGCCTCTACTTTAGGCACATATTGTGGAACACCTCCAAATCTCACATGTGTCATAATTCGGCGAGTCCCTTCAGATCCCTTGATAGAGTTTTATCAAACACAATCTTCTGAAGAGCTTTGAGTAGAGGTGAAGATGGAATCAACCATTTCTTGCGTTCCTGCTCCGGCAACAAATGATCATGTGCACATTGGTGGAAATGTTGGTTTTCGGTCCAAGAGTGAACGTAGGAACAGTGGTGTATTAGTGACCACCATTTTTCTAGTAGAATTTCCACAGACCCATCACAAGTTTTTGAGCTCCACCAAAGATGGTTGCTGAAAGACTGGGAAAAGAATGGGACCACTGTCAAATATTTTCAGAACCTTTTTTTTCCTGCAGCTGAGATATTTTTATTGATTGATTTGGCAACATGCCATACATCAAATTGATGGCGAATATTTAGAAACTGCTCTCATTGTCTTGGCTATTGAAACATGTCTTTCCGTGTCTATGAGGTCGATTTGTATTCCCCTCCATTGGGAGATCTTCCAGGGATTTTATAAGACCATGTTTCTCCATGGCCACTGAGGATTTACATTCGGACACCTGCACGACCACCAAACTCACAATTTGTTTAGTCTCCATGTCCTGAAAGTGGTATGTGCAGTACTTTGCTGAAAATACGGGTCTGTCACACTGTCCATCGCCAGCTAGCCGGAACTGTTTTTCGGAGAATGTACTTATATATGTTCCATTTTCCAATCTTCACTAATAGCAGGGAATAGATATTGACGTTGATATTTGTAGTACTGCGTTTTAGAGAGGAACTGAAGTCCCACAAATTGACAGAAACTGGACAACTTACTGAAACTAGAGCCACTGAAAGGTAATGCAGCTGCACACAGTATATTTCCAGCTGGCAGTTTCCCCAGCATCGGTTAAGCGGACCATGAAAAATGTGCATGGAGCATTTCACAGGTGGCGTGTATTTTGAGGTTAATGCTCTGTGATACACAAGTCACATTCACCAATGGATTCCCGCATACTTCCCCTCTCACTGGATGCACACATTTCAGCATCATTATAATATCCATCAAGCATCTGTCGAATACAATGTATTTGGGCTCTTTTATTAGACTATCATCCTGCATGAATATTGTTTCTGACTCAACTGTGGAGGACATATCAGCACAACTGGACAAACTGTAGTCGAGATCTTTGTCTAGTTCCTCGGTCTATTGTGTTGATGGTTCAGTCTCTGCTATTTCAGCTTCTGTTACTTGAACTCGAATCGGAGAAAATATCAATGTCGACTTTTTTGGGTGGCCCTTTTTTGGCGGGTGTCAATTTTGTCAAGTGGTCTGCATCTAATTCTAAAGCATCTTTATTACATTCAGTTTCATCTTCTGGAGCTCTTGCATTGTAGCAATGGTCCAACAACACTATGCTGATTTTGCCGGTCACATTCAATTCATTTTCTGGCCATTGGGCAAAAGCATCTTAAGTCTGCTCATTGATTTGAACATGCTGCGCCTCAAATAGTTGCTCCATTGTCAAATCAGTTTGGCCAGCAGCATCTCCGATTTCTGTAGCTGTCTGTCTCCATAGTTCGTACACCATCGGGCAACTAGAAGACAGGTTGGAAAAACATGTTCAATGTAAATCCAACATACAGTATACGGCACTTTAGATTTTTTTTTAAAAAAAAGCATATTATGAAAGCACCAGCACAAAACACTGTTTGAAAATGACATTGTAAATTATCATAGCTTTCTTGGTTTTCTGTGAAACCTTTACTGTAACGACTGCACCAGCAAGCTGGTCCACCGCCTGGGATCCATGTGACTCCTCTTCTATATCCCGATCTTGTCTACATCCCTAGAAAAGAGTATCCATTAAAAATAAGTCATTTGTATTTGAAATCAAATTATTCCATCGCACACATGGCTTACTTACACAGATACTCTTGTACACTGTGTATGTCACTTAGTCAAAATATACATTTCAACTGATTGAAGGCTAGTTTACTCGATGAGCACGGTGCGAAACCCACTGATTGAAATGTTGCACTGAAGCAATTTGCAAAGGATGCTCGTTTATAATAATGCCAATGTCTAATTGTATCAGAGCTAGGACCAACTTTCTTTCATTCGAGGGAACTGTCACTATGCATACCTCTGGCTCTGTATCAGCTCCGAAGGATGATGCGATTGTAGTCGAAGTACCAGCATCACCCTGTAAAACAGTACTTGGTTTAGTATGGATGAAAAAGTGAAACTGAACACACAATGTGATGCAGACAATGGTACATAATCAAAATAAACCCATAAATGAAACATTATGTAAACAAAACGACAGTATACGTAAATTTGATCATATCAAATTCCATGCATAAAAAAAATTCTGGATCTCAATAGCTAAATAATACTACCTGATGCACGCTCAAAGTTGTTGACTCCAAGAAAGACATGGATGCAGCATCTTGCTCCTTCATATTCAGTGCATGGTCATGGAGTTGTAAAGGGAAAATTAGATTTGATTTAGAAATGCTAACCTAAGAAATTGACATGTAAAGCAACAGATTACGAAAAGATTATGCTCATTTCCAAGGGCACTATAGCATAGCTATCTGCGCCCAAAAATCATTTTCTGTGATGCGCCTAAAACCAAAGACAGATGTTTAGCAAAATGGGGTTTAGTTATAAAGCAATACAATCTTGTAAATATGAAAAGTATTATAAGGGCCATTTACACCTCAAACACGAATCCGTCCATATAGTTACCTGTTCAGTAGCCCAAGGCCTACAGCTAAACCAGGAACCGTGACTCACCTGAGGCAGCATGTGCATGAATAGAGTCGGAATTTGGAAGGAATTTACGTGATGTTCCGAGTCGATGCTTCTTTGTGTACTGCGATTGGTCGTACATATTTGTGGCAAAGTGAAGGCGGCAGATGGGGAATCGATCACCCCTTGAGTCCCCCAAGACTTCATCGGCTCTACTGTCAAGTTCTTGCTGTGCAAATCAGCAATATCTGACCCATCCTCTTATTAGATCGATATTCCTCTGCAATACATGCATTGTAGTGCCTTTAGTTTGTTATGGGTCTTAGAGCGGCAACCAGAAACCGTACATGCAGGCATTGTTGGAAATTATGTAAGAAAAAAAAAAGTAATTATTAGAAAATTACTTTAAAATTACTTTGCATAAAAGCATGAGAAAGATGGAATTATATCATACATTTTTCTATGCAATATATGATTTGGTCACTGAAGCAAAACCCGTGTAGCGTAGCCGGCTGTATTATAGGAGAACCTTCATTCAAAATTCATTGATGTGACGCAAATTGTAACAGGTTACTTGTCCCTTGAATGTATTATCGTGCATCAAAAGGATACATGCTTATAGAAATAGATAGAAATATAAAGATCAAGGATATATGATTACGTGACCTGCCCTTACCTTGACAAACAGATTCAGCATGCAGGGTAGTTAGTAGTAGGAGAACAGGGAGATGTTCACAGGTAGCATGATGATGAGTTGACTCGCAGTGGTCACAGAAGTTTTCAGGTAGCACGTTCACAAGTTGACTTGCAGTGCTCAAAGATGTTCTCATGATAAATCATCAAGTGGTTTATAAAGAATTAGAAAAGTGGGTGTGTATGTGAATGAATGACGTGTATATGGCGTGGTTTTATGTGGATTGCAGGGGCACGGCCTGCTTCATTGGGAGCCTGCCTGGAGACACAGGGTCTGAGGAGGGCATGTGAACAATGACCCCTGCGCGTAAGATACCTTTGAAGTGTATATGGTGTTCGACACATTGTCCGTTCCCACCCTGCCAGCCCCCTTGGGAGGGCACGGCCACAGGTGTGAACCGCCATTGATAGATGGTGGATGGATGGGCAAGAGGCGTGCAGACAAGGTATTGAACACTGCTGAAGGGAGACACACTTATGTGGATTGCAGAGGCGCTGCCTGCTTCATGCAAGCCTACCCAGAGACACTGGATCTGTGGAGGCCATGTGTACAATGGCCCCTGCGTGGAAGATACCTTTGAAGTGTTATGTTAGCTGTACTTGTATAGCGCACCGTCACCAACGGAATTGGTCTCCAGGTGCTCTGGCGGATCTGTAAACAGGAAGGGTGGGTGTAGGATTAGTCAGGATGAGGGGAGAAGGAGAGTGGGAGAAGTGGTGTGCTGTTGGCAGCTTCAGCTCGGTATACACCGAGCGCTGGGCTTTGGTGCTAGTATCGGATGAAGGCTTCGAGTGCTGTGGGTGAAGTTTATGTGTTGTTAATGCGGTGTGGTAAAGTCCGTGCGGATTGCTGGAAGAGAGATGCTTGTGTTTTGTGTGGGTTTAAGTATGCAGAAAATTGAGGGTTGGGTTAGTGGGGTCTGTATCCTGGTTCAGGTACTTATGATTCCGTTAGAGTTGTATACCTGTGGGTTCGAATGTTGCTGGTTCCTCGTGGGCCGACTCGATTTGGTAGTGTTGCCCTTATCCAACTGTATCCTATTGAGTATAATTTGGATTGGTGGGTGCGTCTGAACCTAATCTTCAGGTGTGGGACTAGGTGGGTGATATCTATTCTCTGGTGATCTAGTGTGACCCTGGTCGGTTAAGGCTTTGAATGGTTCAGGGTCGGGTGGTGTTGAGGTGTTGTCCTAGTGGATCAGTCTTGGTGAGCGTGTGTATTCAGACGTTCGTATCCTTCTGTCCTGACTGGTTCTTTGATTTCCGTGGGGTGAACATCCTTGGGACTGTTTAGTTGTAGTTTTGTGTGGTGGAGCATTGTGCTTCCTGCTTTGTATTGGTGGACAGTGTGTAGTGATGAAGCATTCTGTTTCTCACCCATTGCATTGGGGCCCGTGATGCAGTGCTTCCTTTCCCTCTCTGTTTTGTTCTTATGGCTGTTGGGGAGGGTCATAGTTAAGGTCATGGTCCTCTTGATGATTCGGTCTAGTCTTTCTGTCTTCGGTTGCTATGTTTACTGTCTTTGGTCGTATTGCGACTGTCTCCCGTTAGGTCCTTTAGTATGCTGTGGGATATTTACCTCAGCTTTTCCCATTGATTGATCGGTGTGTATCGCGGTCGCTCTACGTTCATGGATGTTTTTAGATATGTCAGTGCCCCTGTGGCCAGTCTTTCTAGCTATGATGTGAAGAGCCAGGTTTTGAGTAATTTCCTGAATAATAGGTGGTTTCTTATGTTACGTATGTACTTTGGAAGGTCGTTCCAGGTTTTTGGGGCTTGGTGAGAGAAGGTGGCTCCTCCAAGTTTTCTTCTGTAGTATGGCTTCAGTTCCAGGCGGATGTCTATGCTTGATCTGAGCGCTCTTGTTGGTTGAGGTAGGTGCAGTTTGTCTCTTAGGAACTCAGCTCCTTCGTTGTGTACTGCTCTGTGCGTAATGCACATTGTTTTGAATTTTATTTGTTGTTTTATTGGTAGCTAATGTAGCGTTTTCAGCACTGGCGAGGTGTGCTCTCTTCGGGGTAGTTTCAGAAGTAGTCTGGCTGCCACGTTTTGAATGTGTTGTAGTTTTTTTTAAGGAGTCATTCAGGCATGCCTAGGTATAGGCTGTTGGCGGCGTCTACTTTGGACATGACGAGGGCGATGATGGTGGTTGTTTTGTTGGCGAACGATAATGGTAAGATTCTCTTTGCCGCTCTCAGGAGAAAGAAGAATTTCTTGAGGAGAGAGTTTACTTGTGGCTCTAGCGTGAGATTATTGTCCATCAGAACCCCTCGGTTTTTTACTATCGCCAAGGGTGTTGGGGTTGTCTCGAGTTTCCTTGGCCAAGGGATGAGTTGGTTTGCTCCTCCATTTTTTGTGACGATCATTATTTCAGTTTTGCCTGGGTTGATTTTGAGGGAATTGGAGTTCATACAGAAGAATACATCGCGGAGGCAGTTTTCTAGCGTTGAGTTTCTTTCCAGGTTGTCTTGTATTTTGAAGATTATTTGTGTATCATCAGCGTAGTTGTAGCAAGTGAGGCCGTGGCTTTTGACGATTCTGATCAGTAGATACAGGTAGATGTTGAATAATAGTGGGGAGAAGGATGATCCTTGTGGTATTCCACAGGTGGAGTCTCTCGGGCTGGATTTGAAGGGTTTCATCCATACAGTTTCCGTTTTGTTTGTTAGAAAAGATTTGATCATAGTAGGGTGGTGTTTGTTATTCCAAGTCCTTCTAATCGCGTTATGAGTGTGTCATGGTCGACTGTGTCAAATGATGCTGATAGGTCTAGGAGTATCAAGACAGTGCTGTTGTCCGAGTCTGCATTGATTTTTAGATCGTCCCATATTGAGAGTAGAGCTGATTCCGTTCCTCTCAGTAGTCTGAAGCCAACTTGTGCCTGGTCTAGTAGGCCGTGCTCTTTTATAAACTCTTGGGTTGTTTTGTATATGTACGTTTTGAGCAGCTTGGCTGTAAACGGGATGTTGGAGACGGGTCTGTAGTTGGAGAGGTCCTCTACATTTCCCGCTGTATCTTTCAGTAGTGGCCTGATGTATGCAGTTTTGAAGGCTTGTGGCACTTTCCCAGTTGCGATGGAATGGTTTAGGACATTCCTGTGATATTCCATGGGCGTTCCTTGTTTAAGAATTGATTTGTATGTGTCTGGTGGGCATGGGTCTTCAGGGGACCCCGAGTTATTGCTTTCATTCACCAGTTTGATGAATGTCTCCACTGATATTTCTGGAAAGCTTCGCAGTTTGTTTGGGTGCTCCTCCCGGGTGTAGGTTGGGGTTGTGGTCAGATCAGATGGTCTGCTTTGTTGGATGTTGGCGATTTTGTTTTTGAAGTGGTCTGCAAGGTCGTTGCAGAGTTTCGCGGATGGAGTTGGTGTGTTACATCCCAGAGGGTTTTTGATTTTGTTTATGATTTTGAAGAGCTCTTTTTGGGCGTTTGGTGCTTCGAAGATTCGGTTGTCGTAGTGTTTCCTCTTTGCTTTTTGTATTTCCTTTTTGTAAGCCCGGTTGTGTTGTAGGAATTTCAGTTTGTTCGCTGCGTCGTTTTTTTTCTCCAATCAAGTTCTAGTCTGTTTTTTTCTTTTCATGGTGCAAAGTAGTGGGGTGAACCATTTTGCCATAGACTGTTTATTAGAAGAAGCGAAGGGTTTTTCTTTGGCGATATGGTCTATAGTAGTTATGATCCCAGAATGCTGCAGGGTTACCTTTTTGTCCAGGTCATCATCTTCCATGAATGTTGGGTGTGGTTTGTTTAGCTCCAGGAGTTCATGTAGGTTGGAGTTTTTGATGGTTCTCCAATTTCTTCTCATGGTTTTCATTGTTTTGTCCGGTTGATTGTTAGAAAAGATTTGATGTGTACATGGTGTTTGGCACCTTGGCCGTTCCCACCCCTGCCAGCCCCCTTTGGCAGCGCACATCCACTGGTGCCAACTGCCTTTGATAATGGAGGGGGGATGGATGGGCATGAGGCGGGCAGGAAAGGGACGGAAGACTGCTGAATGGAGACACTTTGTTCACTGAAAAACAGAAACAACCATTGATAAAAGTTCTGTTGCATTTTATTTTGTTGCTGATTTTGATGGCACAAATGTACTACACATTAAAAACGTCTGGTTGCAGCACAGTGTGGGAAAATCCCCTTTACTGACCGCCGTCACTGGGGAAAGGTTCTCCAATTGCTCCAACAACACAGGTGGGTATTACTCGTCGAACGCGCTGTCCAAGCCTACCATGAAGCCACCATGTAAACGAACTATAGGCCACAAGATACAAACGGTTTTTAAATTAACAAGATAAGTGCATTAAACCTTAGTTGACAATGACAAATCTAGTCTCCAATGGAATTGTTGCCAATACAAATGTTAGACACTGTACAATATTGAACGACTATGCATCACATTACATTTGGGACACAAAGAAATATTGCTTCATGGCTGTACATGAAATAAACATAAGGAGACCACTATGATTTCCCCAAACTGCGAGTGATGTATAGAATTGAAAGACTACATTAGTTTGGCATTGATAGATCAAAGTTACAATATAGGAGACAACCATGAAATGGTAGTGGCCTAAGTGACATCACAACTAGAGTACACTTACTCATTACGTGGATTGTGAGGGCGAACTGTTGCTCGAAGTTTGTGCATAAGCACCATCATAAGCCTCAACATGGACTGTGTGAGGCAGGCTGCCCTGAAGTCTGGCAGCTCGGTAACGCATTGCGGCCGTGTCTCGCCTTCCGGTATGTAGGACAAGCATCCAGCGTTTTGCAGCAGCTCTCCTCCACGGATGGCATTAGTGCGCACTGATTGCAGGTACACTAGGTGGAAAACACCGACATGCGACTAGGCTCAGGCTCTTCCTCTGTTGAATCGTCCTCCCAAATGCTGTCCGAAGCCCTATCGTTTGCGCATTTTTCTCTTGAGTAATTCCGCCTCGGAATACTCTGGCTCGTACTGGTAGGGCTGTATTGTTGCCATTATGGGGGCAAATTTCTTTTTAATAGTAATGGTACTAGTATCTGTTGGCACGGGCTACGAGCAACGAAGGTAGCTGACCAGAGAACAGAAACGAGGCACAGAATACTCAAAAAAAAGACAGTGAAAAAGCAAATCTGATGTCTGTTGAGAAGCGGTCTGTTTATACTTATTGAGGAAAGAAGCGTCCTGCCATTTCCATGGAGACACGTCATTAGCTGAAGCGCAGAGAATGTTGCCACGAGATGTGCACTGGCGTTGTGAAATGGGCGGTACGTGTCTAGGGATCTCAGCCTCAGGGGCGGGGGATATGATTTAATGCCGCCAGGGCAATCCACCTTGGGCAATGCAGCAACTGATAAGATATCACAAGATGGCCGTGCGCTGCAGCCTGTTTTCCTATGTTTAAAAAAAGAGGAAAACTACGGTAAGGAGCATAGGAAATGTTTGTACAATCGATCAACGTATACTTAAAAATACATGCCGAACCCTTGGGACAATAATATTTTTGAGCGCACTATTCCTTTAATAACAGGTATTTCCCACCACAACACTTTCTGTTGTGAAGTAGTGTTGGCTGATAGAGCAGGTAGCTGAACCTTTAGGGAACTAAAAAACAAACCTGAGTCTAATAAATGAGTTAGGTACAATACAATGTGGGTGGGTGAGCAGTCAATGGGATTGACGCCGTTGGTTTTACACCAGATGACAAAGTGTTTCCGCTTACTGGAATAGTTATAACGAGTGTTAAGTTTTCTAGCCTCCCTGGGTATGTCCATGCATCTCTGAGGGAGTTGAAGGTGTCCAAACTATGACCTTAGGAGCCAGGTCACTAAGTTCAGAGTTTGCAGGCATGGGTGTAGAGTCTCCCCTCTATCCTGAGACATGTTGTACGGGCAGGGTAATCTCACAGGTTGGTGGGGGGGAGGGGTGGGGAAGAGGGACATTTTCATTAGATGAGTGAACCAGGGTTGACAGGCCCACATGGGGGCCACCAATATGATGGCGACTGGTTCCTGGTGCATCTTGTGCACTATCTTGTCGAGCAGGGGAGTCGAAGAGGGGGGGGGCATAGAAGAATGTACCTGCCCATGTTATCCAGAGTCCGTTCCCCTTGGAGAGGTTCTGGGGGTACCTGGAGGCGTAGTCTTGGCATTGGGTGTTCTCCTGAGTTGCGAACAGGTCGATCTCTGGGAAGCCCCATTCTGCGAAGACGTTGGAGACGATGTCTTTGTGCAGACGCCATTCGTATTCTACGGGCAGTGGGAAATCTTTGCTGAGCACGTCCGCTAGAAGATTTAGTTCTCCTGGAAAGTGTTGGGACAGAAGGAACATCCTGTGTTTGCGAGCCCACATCCAAATGTTCTGGGACAGCTTGGATAGCCTTTGAGAGTGTGTGCCCCCGTTTGCTTAAGTAATACATGGCTGTGGTGCTGTCTGTCAGGACCAGGACTGTCTTCCCCTGCAGCTGTGTCTGAAAGGCCTTCAATGCTTTGAATACCACTATCAGCTCTAACAGATTTATATGGTTGGATGCTACTTGTGGGGACCACACTTCATGCGCTGTCTGCTGAAGCAGATGAGCACCGTACCCTGTGAGGGATGAGTCTGTCATGAGAGTGGCTTCTACTGCAGGAGTGGTGAAGCTCTTCCCCTTCAAGAGGTTTTCCCTCAACCACCACTGCAGAGAGAGAACGAGGGCTGGCGAGACAACTACCAGATCTTCCCATTGTCCGCTGGCTTGCCACCACTGGCTGTTGAGCCACTCTTGCATGGGATGCATGCGCAGCTGCGCGTGGGGAACTAAGCCATTATACCTAGTAAGCGCATGGCCTTGCGTACTGTCACTTCCCGACTACATATTGAGGGATCTGAGAAAGCATGTTCTGAACCCTCTCGTTGGAGGGGAAGACGAGGCCGTCATTTGTCCGAATCAGAGCCCCTACAAATGTTTTGACTTGACTGGGGTCTAAGCTGGATTTCTTCTCGTTGATCGAGAATCCCAGACTGAACAGGAGGTTATTGTCTTCTGAGTACTCAATAGGCACGTTTCGTAAGAGTCCCCTTTTATGAGCCAGTCGTCAAGCTAAGGGTAAACAGGGATGGATAGTCTGCACAGGTGTGCTGCCGCTACTGCCAGGACCTTCGTAAACACCCTTGATGCAGAGGCAATACTAAAGGGGAGTACTTTGAATTGATGGTGCCTGCCCTTTATCAAGAACCTTAGATATTTCATGTGCGCTGGCAACATTAAAATATGGAAGCAAGCATCTTTCATGTCCAATGTTGCCATGTAATCCCCCTTTTCCAACAGGGCTTTGGAGCCAAGTGTGCCGTTTGAGCAGGGTGTTCTGATCTAGGGATCTTCCTGCTGTCTCTGCCTTACACAGAGTGTTTTTTAATACATTTTGGTTGACCTGCCTGCCCTCAGCCACAATGGCGAGTAATTTGGTTCTTGCGGGTTCAGACACCTCCTGGAGACCTTCTTGTATAAGGTTCCATTGTGCATCTGCATAACTGGCAAGCAATGTAGTATTGTTTGCTATGTGCGTAGTAAAAGCAGCTGCCGTAGTAATTCGCTTACCCAAGGCATACAATCTTTTCGATTCCTTTTCGGGAGATGCCTCTCCAGTAGCAAGGGGTACTCCCGCCCTTTTCCGGGTGGTGGTAACCACTAGGGAGTCGGGGGTGGCGAAAATAATTTCTCCACCCTTGGATTTACTGCCCTAGTCTGGGCTGGTGTGATTAGGGAAGGAGCCATTCTCCTTTTAATTGAATTCAGGTGAGGTATGGCTTGGCTGGAGGGGGGTTTTTCTTTAAGAATATCCTCCACTAAATATTTTTCAGGTAAGGCCTCCTGGGTGGTGATTTTAAAATAATCCGCCGCCTTTCTTAAAATGGCATTGAATGCCATCTGATCATCCACTGGGGAAGCCTGGTGGGCCGTAGAGGAGGGAGGGGAATCCAAACATAGGACATCCATGTCCTGGTCGTGCGTGGGGAGTGCCCATGGTTCCGTCTCAACCTAGTGAGTGCCTTCCCAGCCTTCTGTGGGATCCGCCTGTTCATCCACAGTGTAGTCTTGCACGAAGGTAGTATCCTCTTCCTCATCATAAATGTCCTGATAAGTGTCCATCTGGATCTCATCTTCTGGGTGGATAGAAGTGAAATGTTCTTGAGAAGGTCCAAAATTTCAAGGAAATTTAGAAACGGGCACAAAAGGGAGGTTCCTCCCGTGGTCTCTTGGGGGTAGGTTGCTCTGAAAGTGAGAAACTTTTCCAAAGGTCCATGCACCACTCAAATTTCTCTTTGGTCCATTTAGATGAACCAGAAGGGTGACAGATATTTATTTTCCTCCCTATGGCACCGAAATTTGTTTCCCATAGAGCTAGCCAGAGGCTCCTGACTCTCCTCGTAATCCCCTTGAGCTTTTTTTGTGTGTCTTTAGCCTTCAGTCCCACTGCCGAAGCAATCGTAGTGATGCTATCTAAGATGTCCGGCAAAGTGGGTCGTGCCATATGACTAGGAGGCCTAGCAGTAGATTTTTATACTACCAGGTGAATAGGAGGCCTAGCGGTAGATTTTTTCCCTACCGGGGCCTTGGAGGGCATTGGAACGTCAGCCGAGCGTGCCTCAATGGCAGAATGTGGTTTGGGGGTAGCGCCCATATTTTTTTGAAGGCCCAGTCGCAAGACGCTGCTGCGGGGAAGGCTGATGATCTTGAAGATCAGAGGATTCTGTCGAAATTTTCGGCGGTCCTGTTGCCGCTTTCGCCTGTTTCGCCGGTACTGTCGAAACCTGGGGAGGGGTTGTGTGTTTAGTGTGGTGATCTTGTACGCCCTTGTCGCCGGGTGTTTTCCCCATAGCGTGACCCGCGTCAGGCCTAGCGGGGTTGGGGACGGGAGTGGCGGACCTAGAAGTGTCTGTCGTGAGGTCGACGGCATCCGACACGGATGCCTGGTCATCACTAGTACCCGCGTCACTTTCGGCGGGTGCAGCGGTGGGGGAAAAAAGATCCAGCCGTTAATGGTCCACCGCTTAAAGCAGTGCTCCTCAATTGTTTTAGGTCGAAGGAGTCTACAAGCCAGGCACCACGCTTCGTCGTGGTCAAGGACTAGACAATTATTGCACTTACCGTGCCCGCCCCTGCAAGAGGGGCAAAACTTAAATGGAGTACTTTCCAAAGCGAAAAAATTAGATGACCAGACCTAAAGGGCAAAGAGGGGGGAAGAGGAGAGACATAGCTGAAAGGATATGACCACCCCGACCCCACTCTCCTTACTCTGTAGGCAGGCCAGAGGGCCCACTGGAGGGCCCACTGGAGTTTAGGCGTCGTAGTCCACCGCAGTCTTGGTGTTGAAAGTCCCCCGTTGTCTTCGGCATAGCACAGGAAGCACCGTCGAAGTTACTATCGGGGGATAATCGAAAAAGTGGATAAACAAGGTATAACAATGTCTCTTATTAAAGAGCTCAGCAATAGGGCGACCAGTTATCTGGGGGGGAGAGGGCAATCTGAGGGACCTCGGCACGTGAGGGATTTTGGGTACACTACACGTCACGATAGGGATAGTGTTACAGACACATCTATGCAGACGTCCGCTTTCGGTCCCCGAAAGACAAGATGCAATACTCTGCGGTGACCACTGGATGTCGGACCATATGCACAGCATGTGATTCTAAGCAGATTAACAAGCATCAGAAATCAAGTTCCACATCATGCATACTCTCTGCTTCTTTAGGCAGGCAAGGCCTCTTGGGACTGGAAGACCTAGAGGACTCTGGGAGGGAAAACAGTTTGAAAAGAAAATTTCTTCATTTCAAGAGCATGTTGCATTTCCAATTCCCTGAGTTTGATGTCTTGATGTTTGGCTTCAGCCTGAGCTTGCAACCTTTTAAATCCTAATTCAAGTCTCATTCTTTCAAGAGACACATTCTGGACTTAGCGATGGACCTTGTGGGGTCCCAGTAGACATGGTTTGAGGCAGAAGGGCCTGCTGAGACAAAGATGGGCTCCTATCCTAGGACTCCTCTCCCTCCTCTGACTCTTCTAAGACATTAGCGTTAGACTGAATTATCCCATTATCAATTTCCACATTCTGTTGGTTAGTAGGTGTGACAGGCCTACTACCCAAACTTTAGGGATTCAACAACCGTGTAATCAACTCATTTTACTTCCCTTTAACAGGGAGATTCCTGACTCTGCACATTTCTTTCAGTTCATCTACTGTTAAAATTATCAGGGCTTCCTGACTGAAGATATCCATATTAGGCATGTTACAATTGCTGTTCTGATGGAGCTTAGCCTTGTGAAGGAATAGTTGAACAAAAGCAAAGCAAATACTCAATGTAACAACTCTACAATAGATCCTCACCGGCTACCACCAGTGTTAGGCAAGATTGTATGCAGTACCCTGTGGGAGACTGCACCAGCCTTGTCCTCTTGGCAATAGTTAATCCAACCTTTGGTATAAGCATGTACTACACAAGTTGGTAGAGTGACTGAGCAGCTAGGCTCATCTCAAGAGGGGTCAATGTGAGCTGTAGGGTTATTACAAAGAGATTCACAGTGACAAGTATCCAAAGAAAACACTTACTCACAAAGTTTTTTGATTAAACTATTATTTATTAAACAGTCAGTTGAATAAGCCTTCTTTGGAAGGGAGCAAGTATATGTAACACAATATACTTCTAAATAGACACTCTAGGTTTGAATAAATCAGTAGATACCCATTTGGGATGGCACACAGACACTTCCTACACCCTGAGGTGACTTAAATAACTAAGACACTGTGGACATTGTTATATCACTGGCACATTTAGAGTCATCCTGAGGTTAGTGTCAAAAGGAAAAGATGAGGGTTAAAAAAAATTGGTTAACAAATATCCATCAGCAGGTAAGTACTTTTTGAACCCTCCAATGCAAAGTAAATGGACCCTTTCCCAGCTACACAAGTCATCTAATATGTGTCTTTTTTGTTGAGGATAGTTAAAAGCACAAGGCCAGAGGTAAGAAGAGTCTTTCAGGGAGCCAAGACAGCCAATGTCAATTGAGAAAAAGTCTAGGTGAGCTGAAGCACTTCTTGCAGGTAGGTAAAAAGTCTTACACAATGTTTTAGAAATCTTTGTAGAAAATTAAAGGAATGGTTTGGTAAAAATGTTTTATTGCCCCTACGGGTCGGGCATGTGTTTTTAAGCCTAAGCCACACGATTTTAGAAAAATTTCCTAGGGCCCCTACCCGAGTTTTCGTCCATTAAACGCACGCGAAAACAGGCATCAGGGCGCTGCCATTCTGTAATAATCCTATCATTTCCCCCCATCGCCCTGGATGACCTGCTTTTGCGGCACTAAATCATATCCCCCGCCCTGAGCCTGTCATCAGCAGACGCGTACCGCCCATTTCACAACGCCAAAGCACGTCTCGTGTCAACATTCGTTGCGCTTCAGCTAATGACGTGTCTCCATGGAAATGGCAGGACGCCTCTTTCCTCAATAAGTATAAAGGACCGTTTCACAATGCACAGCAGCAGATTTTCGATTCCATTCCTCTCTCGGTATTGCTTTGAGTATTCTGTGACTCGTTTATGTGCTCTGGTCAGCTACCTTCGTTGCTTGTAGCCCTTGTGAACAGATACCAGTACCACCGCTATAAATTATTTTAGTTTGTTTAACACACAATGGCTACAATAATGCCCTATATGTACGAGCCCGAGTATACCGAGGAGGAACTACTGGAAAGGGAAACACGCGAAAACGATGGGGCTTCGGACGGCCTTTGGGAGGACGATTCAACAGCTGAAGAGCCTGGACCTAGTCGCATGGACGGTGTTTCCACATGGTGCACATGCAATCGGTGTGAGCTAATGCCAACCGAGGATGAGAACTGCTGGTGCTGTGAAAACTCGGGATGCGTGGCCTACATTTCGGAAGGCGAGCCACGACCGCAATGCATCACCGAGCTGCCAGACTTCAGGGCAGCCTGCCTCACACGGTCCGTGTTGAGGATAATGATGGTGCTTATGCACGAACTTCGCGCAACTGTTCATCCTCGTAATCCGAGTAACGAGTAAGTATACTCTGCTTGTCATGCCACTCCTATTTCATGGTCTTCTACTATATCCAAAATTACATATACATATCATTGTAACGCAAGTCTTCAATAGTGTGCAGTGTCTAGATAGCATTTGTCCAAGCAGAATCCATTACTTACAAGAATTGTCATGGACAACAAATGTTTATTAAACTTATCTTGTTCATTTAAAAACAGTTTGTATCATTCTTTTTCACAGGTGGTACCGGCTGGTGGCCTATCGTTCCTTTACATGGTGGCTTCACGGGAGGCTTGGACACCGCGTTCGAAGAGTAATACCCGCCTGTGCCTTTCGTGCCATAAGAGAAACGTTCCCGAGTGACAGCGGTCAGTACAGGGGATTTTCTCTTGCTGTGCTGCAACCTGACCTGTACAATGTGTAAAGTCTTGTATTTTTGCGTCATCAAAATAAGATACAAAATAAAACACCACATATATTTTAACAACGGTTGTTACGATTTTTTAAATTAATCAAGTGTGTCTCCATTCAAGGATGGACGTCAGACATCTGTGCTCCGAATGGGTGAAGGTCAGGTCGCTGTGAAGCAGGGTGGTCACTATCTAAGCTAACATAATATATTCTCAGAAATGCATGCACTAAACACTTGTTCAAAGTCTTTCAGTCGGTTATGTCTCTATAAAAGTCACACATATCTATACTATCAATCAACATTGGATTATACAGGCCTTAGGTTAAGGGTCTTGACCACTATAATACACTGTTTGAAGTGTGGGTCTGTGCTAACAAGAATCTCCGGTATGTGGCATTTGTTATTGATAGGCAACGATATACTGCAGTAGGGGTCTAATGTTAGTTGGGGATCTGCTAGGTGGGCATCATGGCGTGGTCAGTGGTCAAGCACATGAAGAGAATACCTTGCAGGGACACAGGGTCAGAATGGTAGTAAGTTTCCACTGGCGAGGGTGCGTGGGCAAGGACACGTTTGTGGAGATGAACGAGCTATGTGCTTAGTTCAGGCTGGTTCACATGCAGGACAGTGATCTCAGAAGAAGAGTGGGGGCCATGTGCTCTGCGCAGTGAGGCCTGGTCACCAAGATGGAGTGGAAAGGGGGTACAAAAATGGATGCCCCGTGCCCTGCTCAGTGGTCCCATCTACGCAAATGTCAACCAAAGTTATCACACATAAGGGCAAGGGGCGAACCCACTACTGGAGGCACTTGGTCCGAGTTTCTACTGAGAAGTAAAGAATAAGAGGGGCCTGATGGCCCCTCGCTTCCACACACTTGCCTGCATGCCCACCGGCCCATCCATCCCACCCCCCTCTATCAAAGGCGGTTCGCACCCAGGGATGAGCGCTGGCATGGGGGGCTGTCACGGGCGCAAACAGCATGTACACTTCAAAAGGTATCCCACGCCCAGGGGCCATCGCTCACATGGCCTCCTCAGACCCCGTGTCTCCAGGCAGGCCTCCCCTGAGGCAAGCCGCCCCCCTGCAATCCACATAAGTGTGTCTCCATTCAGCAGTCTTCCTGTGCCTTATCTGCACGCCCCAGGCCCATCCATCCCACCCCCTCTATCAAAGGCGGTTCGCACCCGGATATGAGCGCTGGCAAGGGGGGGCTGTCACGGGCGCAAAAGGCCAAGGTGCCGCCCCCCTGCAAACCACATAATACCACGACATACACACGTCATTCATTCACAAACACACCCCTGTTTCTAATACTTTATAAACCACTTGATATGTCTCATGAGAACATCTTTGGGCTTTGCAAGTCAACTCCTGAACCTTCTACCTGAGAAGCACAGATCTATGCTAATCTGCTCGTCGTCGTGCTATCTGTGACCGCTTCGAGCAAACTCGTCAGTGTGCTACCTGTGGCCATCTACCTGTTCTCCTGCAACATACTGCTCGGCCTGCTGAATCCAACTGTTTGTTGGTCAAGGTAAGGCCACGTATCCTAGTCATATTTCGGTCATTTTTACATTTCTATCTATTTGCGATTACAGTACCCAATAGTGCTATGGTCATTGGTCTCATTGCTATTGACTTGAGTTTCAATTGTTATGCTATCAATAGATCTACTTATTTTCATCTGTGTCAATTGTCATTGAATTGCATCCTTCGGGGGTCCAGTCTATAATGTAAGCATGTTTCCTTTTCGTGCAAGACAGAACATCCAAGGGACGAGTCACAGGTTCAGAGTTTAGTCACATTTAAAACATTTCTGTAACTTATGCAAATACTAAGCCGCACATGATGAACTGGTATAGGTCCGGCGACCAAAACAAACCTTGCATTGAACAAGGTATGGTTCATTTACTTTTTTATGACATTTTTATTCATCGAGGTTTTATAATCTTGATATTTACTTTTCAGAATTTTCAACAATGCCTACCTGTTCGATTAGCGGTTGCCCTTCGAAGACCCATGCTAAGGCTGAAGGCACTACAATGTATGTATTTCTGAAAACTGTTGATCGAATAAGAAAATGGGTCACACATTGCGCATATCCACTGGATGAGCTTGAAAGTAGAGTCCAAGAAGTATCACAGGACAAGAGGGGTGATCGATTCCACATCTGCAGCCGGCACTTTTCCTCGAACATGTATGCCACATCTTGGGTAACAAAGAAGAATAAACGGCGAACACGAAAATTACTCGCAAACGCTATTCCCACTCTATTCGTCCACATGCCGCCACTGGTGAGTCAAGTGTCTGTTTTTAGCTTTAGGCCTTGTGGTAGTGTGTAGGTAGCCGAATGGATTAATTGATATTTTAGGTGTTGTTTCCAATTTGTAATACTTTCGACATTGATATGAGTATAGTTTTTAGAATAATGACATCAATATATTATTTTTGGATTTCATAACCCACAAATGAAATCTATATATGGGCACAGGGAACTGTGCTATATTGCGCATTTTCAATAGCATTACTCAAGTATTCTTTCTCCTTACATGGCAATTTTAAATATTGGCATTTCATTATCAAACAATTTACCTTTACAACTGCTTGACTATCCCTTGAATCTGAAGCAAGAACATTCTACTTCTGTGACGTGCTCGCAGTTATCAACCACTTCTAGCGCGTATCAGGTAATCTTACTTGGCTATTCCGCTACAGACTTGTTTTATGCATGTCAAGTAATAGTTTTTATGTATCGTGTGATTATTTTACCAATTGTTTGGTTAGTGCTTTCCAATTGATATACACCTTAATTTCGTCCCCTGGTGTTTGTTTTCAGTTATAATTAGTGTTATCCGTACTAATGCAAGTACTGTCTTTCAGGGAGATGCTGAAGCGTCCACCACATTGACAACAGCTCTAGATGTTCTTCAGCAGCACGAGGTATGGATACTGACAGCTCCATCGACCGTGATCATCAGGACTGGAACACTTGTCGTTTGTTCTACACAATGTTTCATTCGTGGTTAGCCATTGATATGTACCTGTGCGGTCGACCCCAAGTGTGTATTGTGTTTTCAATATTGTAATCCTTACTAATGCAAATACTATGTTTCAGGCAGTTGTTGAAGCGTCAACACCCGCACTTGATGCGGAGCCTGACAATCAAGTAATTCCAGGTGAAGTGGAAGCAGGACCATGCGGATACGAATCGGCTCAACAGCTTTCGGAAGTGCGCACTACATTTACAACATCCCTAGATGTTCTTCAGCAGCACGAGGATACGGACGGCTCCATCGAGCGTGATCATATAACGTGATTCCATTTGCTATACTTTCTTCCCTTTTAACGCAAGTACTGTGTTTCAGGGAGACGATGGAGCTTTCACTACAATCACAACATCCCATTTAGATGATGCAGATGTAAAGAAATCAGACAAATAAGTCGATTAAATCTGATCATATTTAAATATTCCTTGATTCTTTTAGGCAAAGCATCATTTGTGGTTATCTCTTTAGATGTACCTGTGCCGTCGACCGCAAGTGTGTGTATGTTTACAATATTGAAAACCATACTATCGCAAGTACTGTGTTTCAGGGAGTTGCTGATGCATCCTCTTCAATACAATCATTCGTGGGAGTCCATGCAGAGCCAGAGGTATGGATACTGACAGCTCCATCGAACTAGGTCATCAGAGCTCGAATACTTGTCGTTTGATTGTTCCACACAATGTTTAAATTGTGTTTGGCTATTGAGATGTACCTGTGTGTTCGTCCTCACGTGTGTTTTGCTAACAATATTTTGATACACAGTAATGAAAGTACTATGTTTCAGGGAGTCGATGGAGCCTCATTCCGTGCTGTCTATGCGGATACAGAAAATATAGTCGTTGCAGCGCAACAGGAAGGGAAGAGATGCGGAAACGAATCGAAGCTACAGCATGCAGATGTTGAAGGTCGAGTCAAAAAAAGTTGCAAAGAAAAGAAACAAAAATAAGGTTAGTTACAAACAGGTCATAACTTTAGAGATTTTTTTGTGCTGGGCCCTATTATGTTTTTTTCCAGTCAATTGTACTATACTTTATCTTGTGTTTAAACTGAACATCCCTTTTCCAATCTGTCCTGTAGTTACCCGTGGGTGTCCGAACTATACTTACAGAGAGAGTGAAGCGAATGAGAGATGTTGCTTGCCAGACCATTTACACTATGGAGGAACTATTAATTCAGACGCGGCGTGTTGAGACTCGAGATGCTTATGTCCAATTACCAGAACATGAAATGAATGTGTCCGGAGAATCCAGCAAAGTTGTATTGGACCATTGCTACAGTGCGACCGCACCTCCATAACAACATGATGCTGGATGTATTGAAGATAGCTCTGAAGTAGTCGCAGATCAATTCACACCCGCCAAAAAATTGCCACCAAAAAAGCTGTCGACATTGTTGTGTTCTCCCATCAATGTTGAAGTAGCAGCAGTATTCACCGACGCATCAGAACTTGATAGCAGCAATATTTCTTTCAAATGTGGTGATATGTCCTCAACGTCACAGGCCGAAACAACTTTTACGCCGGATGACAGTCTAATGAAAGAGGGCAAATACATAGTATTCGACAGTTGTTTGATGAATATTATAAGTATGCTGAAATGTGGGCATTCCGTTAGAGGGAAAGTATGTGGGAAGCCATTGATTCATGTCACTCGTCAAAAAAAAGGCAGCAACGTCAAAATAAATGCCGCCTGTAGATTAAATCATACGTTCTCATGGTCTGCACAACCGATGCTGGGGAAACTGCCAGCAGGCAATCTTGTGTGTGCAGCTGCATCACTTTTTAGTGGGTCCAGTTTTAGAAAGTTAGAGTCTTTCTTTCAGTTTGTGGGACTCCATTTCATTTAAAAAACGCAGTACTACAAATACCAACATGATTATCTGTTTCCGGCCATTACTGATGCTTGGAAAATTGAACAATTGTCTGTAGCAAGTACATTCGAAGGCAAACGATTCAGGCTGCCGGCGATGGACAGTGCGACAGCCCTGGATTTTCTGCCAAGTACTGCACCTACCACTTTCAGGACATGGATAGTAACAAAATTGTCAGTTCGGAGGTCGTGCAGTTAACACAATGTACATCCTCACTGGCCATGGAGAAACTAGGATTTATAAAATCAGTGGAATATCTACAATCGAGGGGAATGCACATCGACCTCATAGCCACGGACAGACACGCTTCAATTGCCAAGACAATGAGAGAGCAGTTCCCACAATTTAAACATCAACTTGACGTTTGGCATCTTGCTAAATCAATCAATAAGAAAATCTCGGCTGCAGGGAAAAAAAGGTTTGGAAAGTATTTCAGAGTGGTCCCAGACTATCAGCAACTATCTTTGGTGGAGCTCCAAAACTTGTGAAGGGTCAGTGGAAATACCGGTCACTGATGCACCACTGTACCAACGTGCACCGCTGGTCAGAAAACCTACATTTCCACCAATGTGAACACGGCCCTTTGTCCCCAGTGGAGGCACGGAAGAAGAAGTGGTTGATTCCATCTTCACCAACACACAAAGCCATTGAGAAGATTGTTTTCGATAAAACTCTATCAAGAGATTTGAGGGGACTGACAGAATTCTGTCACACAGGAGGTTTGGAGGTGTTCCACAATATGTGCCTAAAGTACAGGCCAAAGCGCTTGCATTTCAGCATACAGGGCATGAGACATAGGACTCTACTTGCCGTCTTGGCCCATAACGAGAATCTCTAGGACTACGGGTAATGTAAGGATGCCTCGCTACACTAAGGCCTTTTCAAAAAGAAGTAAGCAATGGGTGATCAAACCAGTCTATGAGGAAATGGAGTTTGACTTTGTAAAAAGCCTTATTGTTGCTGTATTAGAGAAGCACAGATATGGAATTTTGAACGCTTCTGTGCAGAGCACTGATCCATTGCCACCAAACATTGCCACTGTGCCATGTCCACCCAAAGGAGAGGTAGTTGTGAAGTACAAATCCCGGTTTAAATAATTGTAATACGATTGTCCTTTTGTAAATAAATGTTATTGTACAGTGTACATACAAAGTATGCGAACCCTAACCCCTACCATCACCATCCTGGTTGGCGAACAACCTGGGTGTCATCTTTGAATTCTCTCTCTATTCATCTCATATTGCTGACCTTGTCTATAGGTGTATGTATATATTTTTGTTGATGTAACTGATTTTCGCAATCTCATGTAAATGCTGCGCACTGTTTACTGAGGGGAGGCTTGCGTATTGCAAATAATAAAACAAAAACAATAAATCTCACTTTCAACTCAACTCCTCGGGTACTTTATACTTTCCCTGACCTTCCCCCAAAAATTAAATGTCTCCATAGTTATGGTTCTTTGGGGCTGCAAAGCTCGCAGACAACGAGGACAAAATTGGGGGCCTTAGAACACGCCAAGCGAGCCGTTGCAGATGGGAGAGAAGCCAGTTCGCATTTGCACATTGAGGAGCAGTACATAGATTTGAAACCAAGTTCTCACAGATGGCTTTACTACGGGATGTTGCAAAGAAAGAATGTATGCTCATTTCTAGTGAAGGTCAGCGGCTTTGATTTTCAGCCCGCGGCCTGAAGCGGCCCACAACTCGCACTGGCAGTATAAGGTTCTATTGTTTTTTGACCTTGAGAGACAGGGACCATGCCGAAAGAACTTCATTTGAAGGGGGGGTGCAATAACGTAAGACGATAAGGCAGAAAATTCTGAAACTAGACCGAGTTTCATGTTAGTTCAGTATACGAAAAATCGTCAAGAGCACAGTGGAATTTACGGACTGCATTACGCAGAGACACAATGAAAATTGCAAATATAATGTAAGTAATTCTTTAGACGCTTTTATACCGGAATGAAGAATTAATGAATGGATGCATTAATAAATGAATGAAGAGCTAGGAAAACGTTTGTGGGATCATCCTTGTAGCGGGCACATGGGCATGCATGTCCACATTCCACACGCATGTAGACAGTCGTTTCTCATTGTGTGCTAACCTCGATTTATTTCGTTACTTTTCGCATTGATTTTAGAGCCGAACATACTCCATTGCACTATCCTTGCAAGCAAATAGTTTCAGATCGGCCGTTATAAATAAAACGAATAATGTTAATAAAGATCGGCTGGCGAGACTAATTATAATTTTTATGTTTTCAAAACAGGTATATCCTACCCTACTGCTACTGCCACCAGTTTCAGACGGCTTCTTCAACCGCCAGCTGCAGCTTCTTGTCAACAACTGCACCACTTTGACGATTTTATGGGACGATCGCCAAAGGCCCATATGCCCTTACGCGGTACTAGCGGCTAGAATCAACATATCAACCTTTACGCTGGCCTAGTGCCTAGTTGATGGAACAGCCTTGCGGTTCACTGTGCGACCAAAGTGCTTCTTTTAACGAAAACCAACACCCTGGCTACCATAAAGGAACAGCGCATGACTCACAATAAAACGGAACAGTTTTTGCGAATCGAAATAAAAGAAAATAAATGGCACTCTGAGTTAATATGGCAATTGCTGAATATTCTATAAACATTTAATGTCAAATAAATGTACTTTACCAAATGTACCGTGTTGCCGTTTGATTTTAAAGTACAGTTTCATATTCCGAATTGTGGCGTGCTGTGTTGTGAGTTGATCTGTGTTGGTTTCCGGGTTCTGTGTGAAGTCGCGTAGAAGACGACTGGGCGCGTTTGCCTACGCAGCACAGTAACGTCACGGAGAGAGGCGGGGAATATGAATGTTTTGATAATGTCAGGCTCAGGGGTGGGGCATATGATTTAGTGCCGCAAAAGCAGGTCAGCCAGGGCGATGCGGCAAGTGATAGGATTATCACAAAATGGCAGCTCCCCGATGCCGGTTTTCGCGTGCGTTTAATGGACGAGAACTCTGGTAAGGTCCATAGGAAATTTTTCTAAAATCGAGCGACTTAGGCTTAAAAAACACATGGCCGACCCGTAGGAGCAATAAAAACTTTTTACCGAACCATTCCTTTAAATCACTGTAGGGGCACAAGCTCGGAGGCTTGTGAGTGGCAAAGCTGCAAGCAACTCTGCAAGAGCAACCAAGACAAGTCTCAACTGAGAGCTAAGAAAGCTACACAACTTGAGGTAAGCAACCCCTTAGTTTTACAGTAGCTTTGGTTTGAAGAAATTGGTTCCAGGTGGCTTTTGTTCCAGTTGTAGGTCTGCAGATCATGTTGTTCCTGGGCCCTTAATGGTGGGGACAAGAGGGAGGATGTCTGGGGACTCCTGCACTACGAATTGAAGGTCGGCGGCAGCAATGGACAAACTTCAGATCAACAGCCCTTTGCGGTTTCAGCTTCTCGTGGGTCTCGCAAATAGCACCACATCGGTTCTCCGATACCTTTATGGACTTTCCTTGCATCTGGAATCCAACACACTGTTGAGGTGGCTCGGGCTTGTTCAATCCTGCTTCATGCGAGTCCTGAGGATCTTCCTGGAGCCCAGCTCTGACTTAAAAATGATGCACTCAATCTGGTGTTCCTCTCCTTGGCAATCGGTTCCTGCAGCAGCAATGGAAGTAGAGCCAGCTACGGGAGGATCTGCAGATGAATTTGCTTTGGGGTGAATTGGTCCCACCAACCCAAGGGGAGAAGTTGTCTGTTGCAGGGCTTCTCTAGTCGATGCGAGGTGAATTCGGTGCTTCATCAAGGCAGCAGGGCTTCACCGGGCAAACCAACGGTCCAGGAGTTGCAGCAAGCGTCTCTTCCAAGTTCTTATTCGGATTCCTTCGTCCAGTGGTCGACTCCACCTTCCAAGACAAAAGCTTTGCCTTTTATGCATGTTTCACCCATTCCATCACAGCCTGTCACTCACACAGCAGGGTTGCTGTACTCTAAGGACAGCCAGCCGGCAAATTACCTTTGGGTGCATTCCTGGAACCAAGGGTATTAAGCACAGGTAGTTTCGGGCACCTCCCTCACTTCCTGCCCTGCCAGACACGGAGCCAGAGGCGGGCTTCAGCAGTGAAACCTGCCAAAGAAAAAATGAACAAAGGGACCAAACCTGGTTTGGCATGCAGAGTAAATCTCAAGTAGGACTTTTCCAACAAGAAATGGCAAAAAAAAAGACCGGGGCCATTTTGACAAAAGGGGCACCCCGGGTGCTTTACTGCAGTTGCAATTGCAGCCCGTGGTAGTAACACACAATGGTAGGAAAAAATAAACCACTGCCACCAGCCATTCATTGTAGAAAGGGCAACATAAAAATGTTACATGAGAAACTAGACAAAGGGGATACCAAGTAACCTTTCCAGCACCCTATTGTAAGATAGTGTGTGCAAGGTCTAGGAAGTTACACAATGTTAAGTAAAGTCAATTTCACTTCACTGCTCTTGGAAACAGTAGTTTAACCAACAGAAGGTATTTAAACCTTTGGGAAATCTGGAAGACTGAAGATGCAATGTAAAAAGATGATGCCTATGGAGTTTGTCAGACTCCAAAGTCAAAAGAAACAGTGTTCAAATCAATGAAAAATACATGAGTGGGAAAAAAGTCTAGCTCTCTCAAGGTTAGAAATTAAAAGTCCTAAGGTCAAGCAAAAGTGCTGGGGGTCTCTAAGATCGAAGGGAATTAGCACATTTCTGAGAATTCTCCCTAACAGTCTCCCACAGGGTTACTACTCCAATTCTTGCCTAACACCTAGGGATTAGATTTAATGACCAGGGTAGGTGGACATTGCAGTGACACAAGTCCAGTGTAACCTTGAAAAAATATGGGAGGCAATAAGGAGTTTTTTCTTTACCCATGGCCAGGGTGCAGTTTCCCAGCCCTCACAATGTAAGCTGCCCAAGCCAAATCTGCAGACCTGTATGTGGTGGAGATTTGGGGCCATTGGACCAGCCATAAATTGGGGCTGGCCGAAAGAACCTTATTGAAAAGACTTGGGTTACCATCAACGTGCCAGGGCTGCCCAGTCTATTCATAGATGGGCCTTAGGCAAATTCGGAGCAATGTCAGCCTCAGCCCAACACTTTATTGGCTTAGATGGTGTTCAACCCCTGGCTTGAAAACATATTGCGAGGCACTAACTTACATGTTCAAGACTGAGCGTGTCAGAACTCTTCCATGTTTAATACACATTAAAAGGTCTATGCTGGAAATGAACCTGGAAGACCTATGGCACAATCCTCAAAGAATTACCTTGGGAGATGTAGATAAAGTTAAGAGAATCTCACGAACGACAACAGATTGAATTGGATAACGCTTGCAGTGAGCTGGCCACAGGAACTACATACCTGTCCTGTAAGTCGGCTATGGGGTTTGAAAACTATCTAGACTTGTTTAAACCCCATCTTGCGCGCACCCTGTATTTGAGGTTCAGGTTTTCTCAACTAAATTTGTCCTATCGCACTAAAACATGGGAGCCCGCTGGCAACAACCATTGTTTGGTGTATGGTTTGGCCAAGGAATCTACAAGTATTTTCTTGTTTTTCTGTCAGTGCTACTGTCTGGCCAGGTGTAGTCAATATGTAATGCATATGGCATACATCAAACACGTGATGCCCTCTTGCTTTGTGGGTGTAGTAATGACATAAATGTAATGTTTTTTGTAGCAAGTTACATCCATTATGCATGCTTTATAGGAACAAAAATATTAAAAGCTGGAGGACTTGAGATTTAGTATGCCATTATTGTATAATATGTTTAAAAGCGACCTCATATTCCCCTGCTACTAATGCGACTAGTACATTTGATTCCTGATTTCTATTTATGTAAATGTATATGCACCATATTGTGGTTTTTGCACCTTTATGATGCTGCTAATATACTTAGGATGCACTTTTTTCTTGCAATTATCTGCACATTTTGCTAAGGCTGTGGATAGCTATACATCATGCACCATTACAAAAAAGGTCTCAGTTGGATTTAGAATTGTCCATTTTATTCACTCGGTACAACATGATGTTAAGTAGCATAAAATGATGTATTAGTTACTGTATTATAAATTGTATATTTAATAATTGTCATGTTGTGCCTCTTTTCTTGGCAAATGACAATTGTCAAATAAAAGCAATGTGAAATGAAAAGGTGACTGTATATTTGGTATGCATGTAAAACATGAGATCTTACATAGGTGACAGCTTTGTTAGGCATACTTCTTTCTGGATGCAAGTTCCTTTCTTGAGTCTTGAATGCTAGCAATTGCCTGATGAAGGTTCTGAAAAGAGCATTATACCAGGCTGCCAGTGGCTCATGGACCCAGTCTTCAGGTACCAAGAACTGCCTTTTAAGATGCAAAGGGTGCATAAACGTGTGCTTTAAAAAGAAGGCATCTGCAGCTAATTAGCATGTCCTCTGAGGGAAAAATATTTGTTTTTCCACTTCAATGGAGTACCTCACCTCATGTGTTACATTAAGGGCAAATAATATCTTTCACCTCTAAGCAATGGACTCTTGAAAGTATGTATGCAGCTGCCAGATACATGGATATTTTAGTTGATTTATACAGTTCTGCAAGAGGTCCATTGTTGACATTCCTTTGCCCCGGCACAGAATGTAAAGAACTGGCCCATTCTCAGCATTCTGTGTTAAGTACTGGGCTGCGTGTTTGTCCCACTGACCTATTTAAACACAGGCACCTGCTGAAGGTTCCACCCCTCAGGACCGTCTCGATTACGAAATTGTGCTAGTTCTACTTATGAAACGGCTGTCTGTGGACTTTAATTTGTGTTCTATAATTTGTATTTTATTTATTTGTAAAGCGCAGCCGAGCCCTGAGGCAACTGGGGGCTAGTCTTGCAAGTTACACCAGGCTTGAAAATACAGGCATAACATATGGTCAAGAAAGGTACACAAATTATAACACAATTATTTGCAAATGATACATATGTACAAGAGATAATAACAAGGACAGAAGTAAATAAGTTTACCACAGACATAAAGCCCTTGAATAGAAGGAATCGTCTAAATATTCTATGTGAGATTCAGTTTATAAAGCAGACGGGTTGAGGTCCTGCTCAAAGAGTTGATCTTTAACCTTTTTGCGTAAATGGGAGAAGGATGGCTCCTCTGTTATTGAGAAAGGGAGTGCATTCCATTTATTGGCAGCAAGGACTGGGAAACTGACGCCGCCTGCATGCTGTCGATTAAAACGCGGAATGGTAACGCAGTGCGACTGTGCAGTTCGCGTTGGATGGGTAGAGGTATGACGTGAGAAAGTGTCAGTCAAGTAAGTAGGTGCTTGGTTATAGAGGCATTTGTGGGTGAGAGGGTGACTTTAGGACTATTCTTTGCTTGATATTAAGCCATGTTATGGTCTGTCTGGTTGCCATAATGTGCTGTTTCCCATGGATGTTACATGCCACTCTGATGGCATTATTTTGCATGACTTGCATTTTGTTGATATTTTGTTGTGATGTGCCCAAGTAAAGCACTTAGCAATAATTGAGCTTCGACAATACTAATGCTCTTGCTACTGAGATACAGGTAGTAGTTGACAGATAGGGGCAGCAGGAAGTAATAAGCTTGCATGTATAGGCTGTGGAGGAGGCTAGGGCATTAGCCTCGCTATTGTGAGTCGATTTTAATTCCAAGTGTTTTCACATCGTTTGCTACTTTAATATTACCATCGATATTGAAAGAGGTGAATAGGGTCCCTAGTTTATTCAGTTTATGTGTTGAGCCAAGGATGAGCAGTTCGGTCTTTTGTCATTAAGACATAAATTGTGCTTTGCCATACAGATTTGTATGGTACGTACTGTAGATGTCGTTGAGTCTTGCTGTCTACAATGTAGTCACCGGTGATGGGGATGAGTATCTGGGTGTCGTCCACATAGTTGGTATATGTGACACCCAGATAATCAAGTATATCAAAGAGAGGCTTGGTGAACATATAGTAGAGAGTTGGGGAAACGCAGGATCATTGTGAGACCCCACAGGTCACTGGCGTTGGTGGGGACGATGCCGAAGGTGCAAAGACCTGCATGGATCTATTGCTCAGGAATGATTCAATGCATGCATTTGCTTGGTCCAAGAAGTGCGCGGCTGATGACAGATGTTTGCATAATATTTTATGGTTCACTAGGTCAAATGCAGCAGATCGGTCAAGTAAAAGGAGTAGGGCAGATTTGCCCTGATCTTTTAAGGTTTGAATTTGAGTCTTCAGGTCTATGAGTGCCGTCTCTGTCCCATGTCTCGGTCTAAATCCTGATTGAGTCCGGAGAGGTTATTGACTTCCAGGTAATGCTGTATCTGAAGGTAAGCTGCTCGGTCCAGTTTGTTGAACTAGAAGGGAACTGTAGTAATGGGTCTGTAGTTGGATGGATTGTTGGGGTGTAAGGTGTTTTTATTTATTTTTTTAGTAACGGGAGTAAACAGCCTTTTTTTAGATTATTAGGTACAGTGTTCGAGTCAAATGAGGCATTGATGAAGGATGTAATAAAGGGGGCAAGTTCATTAGCCGCCTCCTTGACAAGCGAAGCAGGGCAGGTATCACCCTGGCAATGAGATGGTTTGAGTTTAAGTATGATCATCTCTACCTCTGATGGAGAGAGGTTTGAAGTTGAATTTAGGTGTGTTCCGTTTTGGGGGGGAGGGAAGGTATGTCCTGTGGGATAGAAGTGTCAATAAGGTTTTTCTTGGTTTCTATTTTGTTTAGAAGCATGGTAATTTTGTCTTGGAGGGCATTCTGTATGTTCGTACACCATAATGCGCCTTTTGTACAGGTATCGGGAGCCGAGGCGGGGGATTCCAGTTCTTTCAGGATGTTAAATAATTCTTTCGTATTCGAGTTGGCTTTGGATATACGATCATTAAAGTTATTTTTTGCTCGAATAATAGCTACTTTGTAATTGAATGAGGCTACAGTAAAGTTGTTCTTGTTGGAATCCGATGGGGTATTTTTCGATGCGACTTCTGCTGTTCTTTTTACTTTCCTGAGAGATTTAAGGTGAAGAGTGTACCACTTGTTGATGTGAGCACGTGGTTTGGCTTTCTGTAGTTTAAGGGGTCCTATACTATCGATGGCCTTAAACATGGTTTCATTGTACAGGTCAACTAGTACTGTCGGGTCAGAGTACAGTTTATCTGGATGAGTAATTGGTCGTAGTAGAGGTATTAGGTTCTCTAATATGAGATTGCATTTACTTCTGGTCATCATGGCCGGTGGTTGGGTTTGTGGGGAGAGGGGTAAGGCCTTGTTTATGGTGAACGTGATTAGATGGTCAGTCCATGCGCAAGGGGTGTTGGATAGTATACTGATGCTGCAGTTGAGGTCTGCTAGCCAGTCTAGCGTCCTTCCTTTGTTATGGGTAGGGTCGGTTATGTGATGAGTGAATGCTAGTTTGGAGATAGTGTCCTTGAAGGAGGAAGCTTTTGTATCTTTTGCATCTTTGAAGCCTAAGTTGAAATCTCCCATGATAATGACTTGTGAATTACTTTTAGTGTTGACCGATAACAGGTGTGATGCATCGTTTTCAAAAGGTAGAAGTTGGACCGTAGGGTCTGTAAATCAGATGCATGGTAATAGTAGTTGTAGTGGATGTAGATAGCTTGATAGTTAATAGTTCCGCAGACGGTAGAGGTTGTTTATTGATCATTTTTAGGTCGAACACTGTTTTGTAGATGAATGCAGTGCCTCCTCTCGAGGTATTGGCATCACTATCCGAGCGGATGATGGAGTCATTATTTGGTATAGCCAGGTCTAGTGAGGGACCTGATGTTAGATTTAACCAAGTATCAGTAATGGCAATGAAGTCAAGGTCATGAAGTGTTATGTATGCTATGTCCAGAGCACGTGCTTGGAGAGATCTAGCATTGATAAGGCCTGCTTTGATGGTGGTAGTGGGATTACTGGATGTCGGAGTCGATATCTTGATTGTTAGTCGTTTCGGTGGGTGGCGTGGTTGTATTGACAGTAGATATGGTAGCTCTAGCAGTATCGTCGTTATCCCGTGTGGGGTATTGGCAATAGGATGTGGGCCTAGTCTATAATTTCTGAGCGGTGTAGGGCAAGAGGTGGAGGTCCCCGGTATAGGGTTGAGTGCAGGTTGGAGTGACTGAACGTTAGTGTTCACTGGGGATGTGGTGACGTAAGGTTTAGTTATTGTGGCATGCAACATTATTATTTTGGGTTGAAAGTCATTACAAACAGAATCGAGGAAGAGTGATGGTAGCCTCTGTGGATGGTGCAAGTTTGAATTAAGGCAGAGTGGCAGAAATTTCGATGGTGGGATGTGATGAAAGAGTGGGAGATTAGTTGTCATAGTTAGACTAGTAGTGACTAGGCTATGATCCAGTAAGGTGGCCATGTGTTTTTTGTGCGGATAACTCATCAAGTGTGCTGACTTAATGAGGCTTTGTGTAAGGCATACAAACACCAAGTAAAATGGCAGCATGGCTAGTGGGCGTAAAGGTAGGACATTGGGTAGGTATGCTTTATAAGTTAACATTGACTTGGTTAAAGGTGAGGAGGAGGAGCATTGGTTTGGACAGTTTATGTGAAGGTTCCTATATCATTAGGCGTAAGAGATATGGAAGCAGTGACAACAACAAGGGCAGAGCCCGGTGACTACTAATGGCATGTTGCCAGGAGGGTTAATGGGGCAGCACTTGGAGCCCCAGTGGACAACAAAGCAATCAGACATAGCAACTTAAGGACGGATTACGTTACATGACCACCTTAATATGCATGCATATATGGCGTGATAGGAAGATTGTGACATAGTGCTATAAGCTACTCCATTCGGTGTCTGTGCATTCTGCTTCATATTATATCACACTTGTATATGGCCATAGATGTTGATGCAGTGATATTTCGTTTTTTGGCTCCCAGGCATTATGCTCTTCTTGTTAGGACTCGTTCAATGTTGGAACCCAGGTCGTACACGTATTAATCACATTGTTCGTCAAACATTCTGGGTTTTCGTACGCAGAGGTATCACTTACACACAACAAGGAGCAGAAGGGCGTGTGATGTACTTGTCAGCATGCTGTTAGGCAAGACTGTATGCAGTAACCCTGTGGGAGACACCAGTCTTGTTCTCTTGGTATTGGGTAACCCACCTATTGGTATAGGTATGTACTACACAAGTTGGTAGAGTGACTGAGCAGCCAGACTTATCTCAAGAGGGGTAAATGTGAGATGTAGAACTGTAGCATCCAAATAACATATACTCAAGGTTTTCTAGTAATTATTTAACAGTCAGTTTTAAATAAACCTTTAAAAAGGACAATACGGAACAATAAAAATACACTCCATCACACGTTCTCAGAATCAAGATAAGCAAGTAGATATTCTTTAGAGATGCTTTATACACACTTCCTTGGCATATATATCACGTTTTGCACTTGGTAAAATTCTGAGGTTGTGGAAAAGGAAAGGTTTAGGGAAGGATAAAGGTAAACAGGTTCTCAGAGCATGCACGCACTTTTAAATCTGCCAATGAAGCCTAGATAGGATCTTTCCCAGCAATATTAGTTAAGCCAATGTAAACCAATTTATCACCTACGAGGGACAGTTAGAATCAAAGTCAATGGGTCAGAAGAGTCTGCAGGGAGCCAGGACAGCCAAAGTCAATTTGAACAAGGTCTATGGAGCTGAGTGTTAGGGAGACTTCTCATTTCTGTGTTAATTCCCTTCTGCCCTAGAGAACCCCAGCTCTTTTGCTGGACTTTAGGACTTTTACTTTTTATCCTGGAGAGAGTGAAACCTTTACCCCCACTCTCACATGTGTTTTTATCTGATTTGGACTCTCTTTCTCTTTTGGTTTTGGAGTCTGAGACTCCACACGCATCACCTTTTAGTATTGTGACACCCAGCACCCGCAGTGCTATGTCACAGTGTAGTCCTTTGGATTGCTCTTAAGGTTGAAATACCTTCTCTTGGATAAACTACTGTTTCCAAGAGTAGTAAAGTGAAATTGACTTTACTTACCTTTTTTGCTTTGTAGACCCAGCAAACCTAGTATCCCCTTTGTATACCTTCTCATTTAACATGTTTATGTTACCCTCACTACAGTTAATGGCTGGTGGCAGTGGTTTATTTTTCCTACCATTGTGCATTTGTACTGCAGGCTGAATCCTCAGCTGCAGTATTGCACCCATGGGTGCACATTTTGCCAAAATGGCCAGTCTTCTTTTTTCGCCATTTCTTGCTTGTGAGGTCTTTCTTAGGTTTTACGCTGCGCACCAAACCAGGTTTGGTCCATTTGTTCTTTTTGTCTTTGGCGGGATTCACGAGTGAAGCCTGCCTCTGGCTCCAGCGTGCTTGGCAGGGTAGAAAGTGAGGGCGGTTCCCTTGTTTACAGGAATGCACGCAAAGGGGATTGGCTGGCTGGCTGTCCTTATAGGACAGCGACCCTGCTGTGTGAATGACAGCTAGGCTGTGAATGAATGGGAGAAACCTGCATAAAAGGCAAGGTCTTTTGCAAGGAAGGCAGAGTCGACCACTGGACGAAGGAATCCGAAGAAGAACTTGGAAGAGAAGCTTGCTGCAACTACTGGACCATTGGTTTGCCCGGTGAAGCCCAGCTGCAGTGCTGAAGCTCCGAATTCACCTTGACTAGACAGACCCTCCAGGATATGGTGGCATGAAACGGCAAATATTGCGGCACAAACCTTTATTTATTGCAGCATTTTTGTGGGACATTTTGTATTTACTGGAGGGTGTAAGATTGCCACGTTGCAGGAAAGAGTCAGAGTTCAAGGCTACAAGAGAGCCAGGGTGTCATTATAATGTATGTTTTTTATTGATTTAAAGGAAGAGTCCCAGATTTCTCTGGCTTGGCAGAACAGTTTTTGTTTTGGCTACATTTTTGGTTTAATGTGCATGTCTGTTTAATAATGTTAACTAAATTGATCATTATCAGTTGTAATGCTGAAAATATTCCTGTTCTATGTTCTCCTATCCCCCAAACACCTCTCTCACCAACACACATCGCACATCTCACCAACACCCCATCACAACTTTCATTCCTGAACCTCTCACTCCATCATACAAATGCTCATGTGCTATATCACACTGTCAAGTCACAATTTGCACTCTGCAGCCCCTGCCACACTCCAAATCATACTCCCAACTCACACCTTACACTCTACAATTCCTCCCGCAATATACCGTCCTTCATTCTTTTGTGCTGCATCTTTTCTCCCATTCTATCGCACTCTTACCTCATCCTTTTTCCCAATGTGCAGCTCAATGCCTCTTTCCGGCCAACTGCTTCCTCTCTGCTTTCTGGCTCACTGCTCCCACTGAAAACACACGCTCCCTCTACTTTCTGTACCTCTGCTCGCTCTCAGATTGCTGGCCCGCCGCATCACTGCTTCCTCTGCTCTCTTGTGCACTGCTTCCTCCTCTGACCCACTGCTCTCCCTCTACTGAGGGTATGCTATTTTTAGAAATGCACCTTTGAGAATAAGGTGACCTGCGCATTTACACGGGGCTGAGCTGTAGTGCAAATTGTGTGCTTTTCAGCTGCCTTGAATAGGGTTCTGGGTTGTTTGACCGAAATGTAATTATTTGCTGCGAATTGATTCGCACTTCAGCCAAACAACCCAAAATGTACCTTTCACGACCACCCCACTCCCTCCCCTACTTAAATGCTTTGTTGCTGTTGCTTCAGCAGCAACCCTACAGTGTCAGATCCGTCCCTCTAACGTGGGTCTGATCCGACGGCGCAGGTTCCCTTTTTAGATTTTAGGTTTTTTTTGGTCCCCCCATCTCTAATTTTGAGGAAGCAGGGGACACCCCTGCAGCCCCCAAGCCCAAAAATACTGAACAGGGGGAGTGGGTGACACCCCCGCTCCACATGTTTGGTATTTATAAAAATCGATCGAATGGTACTGGCCTAAATAGGTCAAATTGTACCATTCAACTGATTTGTCAAAAAGGGTAGTACTTTGAATAGAAGCGCTCTCCCGACAGTGTTCAGATAGCTCCCAGCACCTGTCACTGTAAATTGTGACCCAAAAAAACACATTTCTATCCTGTTTGAGGAACAAATGCAAGCGACAGCAGCGGTTCATGCCTTAACATTATTATTTTTTTTTTTAAATGCATGACAGGGTCAGGAAAGACCCTGTCATGCAGTGGCACTCCCACCACTCGTGTGTGTAAGGTTGCCTACAATTTCTGCACATTTAAAAGTGCATCTTGCTTGGAAATTTGGGAGGCGCTTTTAAATCGGCAGAAACGCCCCCTGATTTGCTCAAGGAGGTGAAAAAGGCCGTCTGAATGGGTGCGCATATAAAATGTGCCCATTCAGGTGTCCTTTGTGGATTGGGCTGCTCTTTTTTTGGGCCCAAGTGATGAGATGTGTTTGCGCATTTCATTTCTTGTCTAAAAAAAAGTTTTCAGAACCTGGCACCCTGAGTATTTTTTGGTTAATATGGTATTTTTTGCATGTGGTTTTTGCAAAAACTGCTGTTTGTGCAAAACAGCCGTTTTCGCAGCATTTTGCAGGATCGCAAAATCGCAATAGGCTGGAAGGTCTGACTAGAGAAGCCCTGCAAAGGACAACTTCTCCCCTTGGGTTGGTGGGACCCCGAGACGAACTCATCTGGAAACCCTCTTTTTACTGGCAGTACGTGCTGCTGCAGGAAAAGAGTGCTTGGGACAGGAACACCAGAATCGAGTGCATCGCCTTTAAGCCGGATCCCCAGCTCCAGGAAGACCCTCCGGACTCTCTCGAAGCATGACTGACCAAGCCTGTGCCACCTCAACAGACTGCTGGACCCCAGAAGCAAGGAAATTCCACAAGGTGTCCAAGAACCATGGTGGTGCTATTCGCAAGAAGCTGAAACTGCAAAGTGATGCTGATCTAAACTTTGCCCATTGCTGCCGGCGACCTTCGAATCGTAGTGGAGGAGTCCCCAAGACCTCCCTCTTGTCGCCACGACTGAGGCACAGGAACAACAGCATTTGCTGCCCTTTGCAGAGTTGCTTGTAGCCCAGCGTGTGGCCCAACAGTAATTTTTTATTTTTAAGAGAGCTTCTTTAACATTGTGCAAGACTTTTGTGCTATCTTCAAGAAGTGCCTCAGCTCCCCTATAATTTGCTCAATTGACATTGGCTGTCCTGGCTCCCTGCAGACTCTTCTTGCCCTCTGATGATGTGTTCATCTGACCCACAAAAAAGTTATTCATATACTACTTGTATAGGTGGGAAAGGGATAACCTATATTTCATTAGGGGATTGGAAAGTACTTTCCTGTTAAGAGAAACTTGTTAACCATCGTTTCCTACCCTAACCTTTTTCCATAACCCCAGTATTGCATTTAAGTGTTCAAGTGATATTAATGTTCGCAGTGTCCTAGCAATTGAAGTCACCTCAGGGTGTAGGAAGTGTGTGTGACATCCCAAAAGGATATCTACTTACTTCACTAAAAGAGTGTATTTTTGAAGTGTATTTTATTGTTGCATTTGCCCTTTCTAAAGAAGGCATATTTTAAAACTGATTGTTAAATTATTATTTTAATAAGAAACCTTGAGAAGAACAAGTTACTTCTTACCTTGTAACGTTCTTTCGACGGGATGTTCCTCCGACGTATTCCTCATCTTAGATATCTCCTTCCAGCTCTGCTGGCCTCGGAAATTTTTTTCTCTAGAGGGCGCTGCGCGTCGACGTCCTTCGAGTCGATGTCCCTCGACAGCCGCCGTATCGACGTTCGACTTCATCCTGCCTATAAAGGCCGCGCGCAGCGTCCGTTGCTCAGTTCCGTTTTGTAGCCCACAGTATTACTGTCTGGACTAGACTAATCACCCTGAAGGAGCGTAAGCTGCAACAACAAGGGAAGTAGAACTGCGGGGATGGATGGGAGGGTCGATGAGGAATACGTCGGAGGAACATCCCGTCGAAAGAACGTTACAAGGTAAGAAGTAACTTGTTCTTCGAAGGGATTGTGTCCTCCGACGTATTCCTCATCTTAGATAGGCTCCCATAGCAGTATTCTATATTCGGAGGAGGGAGTACTGACTTCACGCTGTCTTCTATTGATGAATAGAATGCAGTACAGCCCTTCCAAACCTAGTCTCTTGACTGGAGGAGGAATCCAGATTGTAAAAACGTGTAAGGGTATGGACAGACGACCATGTTGCGGCCGCACATATGTCTTTAACCGGCACGCCTCTTTTGAGGGCCGATGAAGCTGCAATACCTCTGGTCGAATGAGCCCTAAGGTTTTGAGGGGGCTCTTTCCCTGCCAGTTTATAACATTCCAGAATGGCTAGAATGATCCATCTGGAAATGGTCTGCTTAGTTATTGGTAACCCCAGCTTGTGACCTGTGTAACCTACAAACAGCTGGTCTGCCTGTCTTATCCTGGCTAGTCTACTAATGTAAAAACTTAAAGCCCTCCTAGGGTCTAGTCTGTGTAACCTCTCTTCCTCTTTCCCCGGGTGAGGAGGAGGATAGAAAGATGGTAGGGTAATCTTCTGAGTGATATGGAATTCAGAAACCACCTTTGGGAGGAAATTAGGCTTCACTTGCAGGACAACTTTGTCTTTGTGAAAGATTGTATGAGGGGGTTTACAAGAAAGAGCTTGTAATTCGCTCACCCTTCTAGCAGATGTAAGTGCTATTAATAAAACAGTTTTAAGGGTAAGGAATCTTAACGAACAAGAATGGAGAGGTTCGAAAGGTGTACCCATCAGGAAAGTTAGTACTAAGTTTAAATCCCATAGGGGAACTTGGAATGGTCTTGGGGGATAAACATTGGTTAACCCCTTTAGAAACTGTATTACCAAGGGTAATTTGAAATAGGATGGTTCTTCCGCAGTACGCTTAAAGATGGATAGCGCTGCGAGATAGCCCTTAATGGTGCCAACTTGAAGGCCTGAATTTGCCAAATATAGTAGGAAGGACAGAACCATTGGTGTACCACATGAAAATGGGTCGATATTCTGTTCTCTACACCAGCTGCAAAATCTGTTCCAACGGCAGCGGTATAAAGACTTTGTTGCTGGCCTCCTTGCCGAAAGCAACACCTCCATACCATCATCAGGGAGGTCCCAATCCTTGTACCTCAGCCGTTCAGAAGCCAAGCGTGAAGGTTGAGGGTTTTGATGTCTGGATGGAGAACCTGACCTCCCTTCTGTGAGAGTAGGTTCTCTCTGAGTCGAAGTCGAATTGGAGGGCAGATGGACAAGTCTAGAAGGTCCGGGTACCACGTTCTCCTGGCCCAATCCGGGGCAATTAGGATCATGGTTCGCCGGAATCTTCTCAACCTCCTGATCATTTGAGGAATGACAGGGACCGGTGGGAACGCGTACAGAAGCGGAAACTCCCAGTCCACTATGAACGCGTCTCCCAGAGCTCCTCTCGGAGGAAATTCCCTTGAGCAGAACAGGTCGCATTTCCTGTTTAGGCTGGTGGCGAACAGATCTACCTGAGGGGTTCCCCAAAGGGCGAAGATCTCTTGAAGGACTTCCTGAGCTAGCTCCCACTCGTGGGAGACTGTGTTCTGCCTGCTCAGAGCGTCCGCTGTCAAGTTCTTCTCTCCGGCTAGGTGAACTGCCGATAGAGAGATTCCTTTTTGGATTGCCCAAAACCAGAGCTGCATCGCCTCTCTGCACAGGGGTAGTGATCCTACGCCTCCTCTTTTGTTGAGGTAATGCATGGCCACCGTGTTGTCCGTCATTATCAGGACGTTCTTCCCTTGTACAGCTGGCAGGAAAGCCTTCAGCGCAAGTCTGATGGCTCTCAGCTCTAACAGGTTGATGTGTAGTCTGGACTCCGATGGAGACCAACGACCGCTGATGGTCAAGTCGTTGGCGTGGGCTCCCCACCCCGTGAGTGAGGCATCCGTGACTACTGTTATCTCCGGCCAGGGTTGCCAAAACTGTTCTCCTTTCAGAATGTTCTCCTGACAGGCCCACCACTGAAGGTCTCGAGCCACCTTGCCGGGAACCTGAAGAAGATCTGTCATTCTCCCTGAGAATTGTGACCACTGAGTCCTCAGTGCCCACTGGAGGGATCTCATTCTCAGGCGAGCCTCTGGCACAAGGAAAATGCAGGATGCCATGAGGCCTAGCAACCTCAAAAAGTCGAAGGCTGGGAGACGTTGGGCATGCTGCAACTTGGTAACCATCTGTAGAATATCTTAAGCCCTCACCTCTGGTGGCGAGGCATTTCCCAGGGAAGTATCCAGGATCGCTCCTATGAACTGGAGTCTCTGCGATGGTATCATTTGTGACTTCTTTAAATTGAGGGAGAAGCCCAGTCTGTGAAGGAAGTGGCACACGTGATTTAGCTGGATCTGAGCTTGCTCCGGAGAAACAGCCCTGATCAGCCAATCGTCCAGGTAGGGGTAGACGTGAATCCCTTCCCTCCTTAGACTTGCAGCCACTACCGACATTAACTTGGTGAAGACCCTCGGGGCGGAGGTCAGCCCAAATGGCAGCACTCGAAATTGATAGTGAGAGTTGCCAATTGCGAACCTCAGGTATTTCCTGTGTTTGAGATGGATAGGCACATGGAAATAAGCATCCTGAAGGTCCAGAGATACCAACCAGTCCTGGAACTGAAGGGCCTGGAGGATCTGAGAAAGAGTGACCATCTTGAATTTGTCTTTTCTGAGGAATTTGTTCAATTCTCGCAAGTCCAAGATGGGTCTCAGTCCTCCGTCTTTCTTCGGAATGAGAAAGTAAGGGGAGTACCAGCCCTTGTTCCTCTCCGCTACAGGTACCGGTTCTATGGCACCTTTCTCTAGCAGGTCCAAAATTTCCTGCAAGAGGAGCGGATCTGGAGCTTTCTGAGAGCTGATCCCCGGTGGATGACTCTGAGGTATACGTAGGAAAGGCAGGCAGTAACCTTGGGCTACTGTTTCCAATGCCCAAGCATCTGACGTGATAGCCTGCCATACCGTCAGATGTTGAGTCAACCTGCCTCCTACAGGTGTCCTGTGAGAGGAGTCCTCAGAGTGGTTTTGGGGCGGCTGATGCAGATGCCGATGGTAAAGAGGCACCTGCTGTTGCTGCGGCTTTAGAATATCTACCCCGTCCACCTCGGGTAGTTCTTCTTTGACCCCTTTGAGCCGGTCTTCCTCTACCTCTTCCGAATGCGGAGTAGAAGCGAAAGGACTTGCCCCTCGCAGAGGTTCCTGTGGGACTAAAAGGAGTCTGACGGATTGCAGCTCCTAGGGATTTTGCTGCAGCTTTTGAAGTTTGCAGTTTCTCTAAACTGTCATCCGCCTTTTTCCCGAACAAAGAAGAGCCATCGAATGGCATGTTCAAGAGCCTGGCTTGCACATCTGGGGCAAAACCCGACTTTCTCAACCAAGCGAATCTCCTGGTTGATGTACTTGCCGCCATTGCTCTGCTGATACTGTCAGCCGAATCAATGCCCGTCTGGAGGGATTCGCACATAGCGTCTTTACCGTCCTGTATAATATTCAGGAACGCATCCCTTTCTTCTCCCTCCGGGATGCAGTCAGCCGCTGTAGAAGCACACTCCCAAAGTGTATGGCTGAACCTAGCAAGGGTGCAAGTAGCATTAACAGACTTTTACGCCATGCTACATGCTGAAAAGACTTTCTTTGCCATAGCATCATATTTTTTATCGTCCCTGTCCTGTGGGACTGTAGGATAAGCCGTCTTGACATCGGTAGAGGATGCTGCTTGTACCACCAGACTTTCTGGGGATGGGTGTTTAGACAAAAACTCTGGGTCTGTGGAAGATACCGTGTACTTTGTAGACAGTTTTTTATTTACTGCTGGTATTACATCTGGGGTTTCCCAGTTTGTCATGATCTTTCTCTGAAGAGCTTTATGAAAGGGCACCACAGGATCCTCTTGTGGGCCTTTATCAAGAATATCCGTGAGGTCATCTTGTTGGAAAGATTGTGAAGGTGCAGACCACCCCATGAACTCTGTAATCCTGGCCAATAAGGCTCTGTAGGGGGTTTCAGCATGCTCCCCCGGGTCTGGCTTAGCAAACTCCACCTCAGGGGAAGTGTCTAACCCACTTGCCTCATGTAAAGAATCATGAAGATCCTTTAATCTGCGCTCTTCAGAGGAAAATTCCTCTCTAACTGGGGTTACAGGTCTCTAACTCAAATGAGTCTTGTTCAGACAAATCACCCTCTTCTAAAATTGAGGATATAGTTCTCAATTGTTCTGAACTCATAAAGGGAGTAAATCCCATTTCCAAGGCAGAGGGTGCCGAACTGGTCATTATTGGCCTCGAAAGTGTCGATGTCGTCGACGCCATCGTCGAAGGCTTCGAGCGTGGCGTCGAAAACAGAGGTGGAGGCCTTGAGGACCTCGACAGAATTGGAATTCTACTCGACAATATCGAAGCCATCGACGTCGAGGGCCTGGGGATAGTCACTGGATGTGTGGTAACCGTGACTTTTCTTGGCGTCGACGCCGGTGTCGAGGCCGGCGTTGAGTCGACAGACCCATGTGTCGAAGGTCCCCTCGACAACGGCGTCGAAGACATCGACCTCGACGGGACCTTCGTCGACGGAACCTTCGAGGAAGGTTTGGAGGTCATAGTCCTGCTCGAGGGTTCGAAACGCGCTCGAGAGGTTTCTTTCGCCGGGTACTGCGACTCGCGGCGTTTTTGACCTTCGGGTCTTTCGACCAGAGCATCGCTCTCGGCAGTCTTCGAGGGGGTCGAGGCCGCTTTCTCGAAGACGCTCATCATATTCTTTCGGAATTCCTCCCATTCAGCCCGGGAACTATGTTTCGTGGGGCAAGGGATTCTTTTTGGCGAAACAGAGGAAGAGGAAGACGGAGAAGGGGATCTTCGACGTCTCCTCTTCGAGTGCTTCGATCTCGAGGAGTGATGAGACCCACTCCGAGACCTGGAGCGCGAATGGTGACGAGGAGACGAATGTCTCGACTTTGTCGACGAAGAAGAAGCTTTAAAAGTCTTACCTTTCTCCAGCTTCCCCCTACTCTCCTTCAGGGCCTTAGCTGTCATGGACATACAGTCCTCGCATTCCGAACAATGGTGTTCAGCTCCCAAGCACCACAGACAAATTCTGTGAGGATCGGTCAACGACATCTTTTTCCCACAATCTCGACATTTTTTGAAGCCGGATCGAGGAGTTGTCGGTTCCGACGAGGAAGCCATCAAGTACGGATCGAATAACTCGAGGTAAATAGGATTAATCTGACTAAGAACTGAGCAACGGTATTCCGAGGCACCGAGTAAGCGCGGAAAAACGGAACGGAGCAACGGACGCTGCGCGCGGCCTTTATAGGCAGGATGACGTCGAACGTTGATACGGCGGCTGTCGAAGGACGTCGACTCGAAGGACGTCGACGCGCAGCGCCCTCTAGAGAAATTTTTTTCCGAGGCCAGCAGAGCTGGAAGGAGATATCTAAGATGAGGAATACGTCGGAGGACACAATCCCTTCGAATAAGTTATTTGAATACCTGTCACTGTGAATCTCTGTTACAACCCTACAGCTCACATTGACCCCTCTTGAGTTACGCCTGGCTGCTCATTCACTCTACCAACTTGTGTAGTACAGGTCTATACCAAAGTTTGCGTTACCTATTGCCAAGAGGACAAGGCTGGTGTAGTCTCCGAGCATGATAAAATCTTTCGCAGCAATACTAGTTAAACCAAGGTTCCACCTATGGCGGACAGTTAGAATCAAAGTCAATGGGTCAGAAGAGTCTGCATGGAGCCAGGACAGCCAAAGTCAATTTTAATAATGTCTATGGAGCTGAGGCACTTCTTAGATAGCACAAAAGTCTATCACAAAGTTAGAGAGTTTGTAGAAAATCACTTTTGGCCCACAAGCTGTTAGGATTTTGAAAGTCAGAGCTGAGATCAACTCTTCAAAAAGCAGCTACTGCAAGTCTCAGGTGGGATCATGCAAGCTACAGACAAAAGAGGTAAGTATCCCGTAGTCGGCACGTTAGGTTGGGAGAAGAGAATCCAGCTGGCTTCTGTTCTGGTTGCAGATCTGGGGTTCCTGGGCCTCAGTCATGGGGACAAAAATGGAGGATGTCTGGAGGACTCCTGCACTGTAGTTCGAAAGTCGTCGGCGGCCATGGCTCTTTTCAGTTCAGCAGCACTTTGCGGTTTCAGCTACCGGCAAATAGCACCACCGCGTATGTTGGACACTTGATTGGCTTCCTTCACTACCTGAGTCCAGCACTCAGGTGAGGTGACTCAAGCTTGAGTCATCCTCCTTCGAGAAGGTACTCAGGATCTTCCTGGAGCTTCGATCCGGCTTAAAGATGATGCACTCTACTCCAGATTTCTAGACCCCTGGCACTCGGTTTGAGCAACAGCAAAAGTACAGCCAGTTGGGGAAGGTCTTCCAGCAAAGTTTTTCTAGGGGTTAGTTGGTCCTCAAGGACAGCCAGCCAGCCAATCAGCACTGGGTGCATTAAGGTAACCAAGAAGAAGAAGGAGGAGGAGGACAGGGAGTTCGGGCATCTCCCTCGCCTCCTGCCCTCCCAGACACACTGGAGCCAGAGGCGGGTTTCAGTACTGAAGCCCGCCAAATGCAAAATGAACAAAAGGGTTAAACCTGGTTTGGTGCGCAGAGTAAAACCCAAGAAAGACCTCACAAACAAGAAATGGGGGAGAAAAAAAAAAGACGACCAGGCCATTTTGGCACAATCGTCACCCATGGGTGCGATACTGCAGCTGAGAATTCAGCCTGCGGTAGAAAAGTACAATGGTAGGAAAATTGAACCACTGCAACCAGCCATTAAAAGTAGTGAGGGTAACATAAAACATGCATTACTTACTGTAATAGCCTTTCTGATGATTTTATCTGCTTAGATTCACATGCTGTGCATATAGTCTGATATCTGGTGGTAACCGAGGATAGGATGAAGCACTTCTGGTAGGTAAACCGCAGAGTATTGCATCTTTGCTCTCGAGGATCGAAAGGGGACGTCGACATCGGCGTGCCTGTAACACTATCCCTAACTTGACGTGTAGTGTACCCAAAATCCCTTGCGCGTCGAGGACCCTCCGACAGTATTTTGTCTGCCGTGAGGGACCCTTTTGACTATCGTGAGTACAGAAAGAGAGAAGAAGTAGTAAGATGTCTATGTTCCTTCCATCCGAGCGGGGAGGAAGGGTGGGCGCATGTGAATCTAAGCAGATAAAATCATCAGAAATGCTATTACAGTAAGTAATGCATGTCTTCTGATGCTTGTGAATCTGCTTAGACTAGTGAGCAGTACCCAGAGTTGTTGGTGGGATGTGACAAGGAACAGTAGTGAGAAGATGTCTTAGTACTGCTTGTCACACCTCAGAAGCAGACCTAGAGCGAGTGTCTAGGCAATAGTGTTTTGTAAAGATGTGTACAGAACTCCAGGTTGCCGCTCTGCAATTGTACTCGAGGGGAACATTTGCAATGCAAGCCCCAGTGCCCTGACTAGAGTGTGCTCTAGGCCTGAAGGGCAGGTCTCTCTTGGCAAGAGTGTAGCAGAGTGTGATGCAATTGACAATCCAGCTTGAAATGGCCGATTTAGAGACAGGGTCCCCTTCTCTACCAGCCGCCATTGAGACAAAAAACTGGTTAGTTTTTCTTAGTGGTTTAGTTCTTTCCGGACAGTACATGATCGCCCTACGCACATCAAGTGTGTGTAGACTTCTTTCCGCCACGTTAGTGGGGTTCTGGAAGAAAGTGGGTAGTTCTATTGATTGGTTCACATGGAATTTAGAAATGAATTTGGGCGCAAACCGTGGGTGAGTGCGCAGAACCACCTTATCTCTGAATTGTAACAAAAGGGTCAAGAATTGAAAGTGCCTGTAGTTCACTGACTCTTATTGAAGTGACTGCCACTAGGAAGGTGGTCTTGTAAGTGAGTGCTTTGAGGCTCGTCTTGTGCATAGGCTCAAATGGAGACCCCCATAAGACTGGTTAATACCACATTTAGGTCCCATCCGGGAGCCGGGTTACAAATAGGGGGATGAATTCTTTTAACCCCTTCCATGAAAGCTTTAATTACTGGGATCTTCCACCACGACACCTTTCGCTGGGACGAGGTATAGGCTGAAAGTGCAGCTAGGTGGACCTTCAGGGAATTAAAAACTAGACCCGAGTCTAGTAGGTGGGTTTGGTATAGTACAATACGAGTAGGGAAGCAGTCAATGGATTGATGCTCTTGGAATTGCCCCAGATGACGAAGCATTTCCATTTATTGCAGTAACAATTTCTGGTGTTCGGCTTTCTTGCTTCTCTAAGTATACCCATGCATCTTGAAGAAGTTGGAGATGCCCGAACTCTATGACCTCAGGAGCCAGGGTGCTAAGTGGAGAGTCTGCGGGCATGGGTGAAGTGTTTCCCCCTTGTCCTGAGATAGCATGTTGTATGGGCAAGGTAGTTTTATCCGAGGAGAGTGTGACATCTCCATCAGATGTGAGAACCAGGGTTGGCGGGCCCACATCGGGGCCACCAATATCACGGTGACTGGTTCCTGGTGCATCTTGTTGAGTAGGGGAGTCAGGGGAAAAGCATAAACAAATTTCCCTGACCATGTTATACAGAGACCGTTCCCCTTGGATCGGTTCTGAGGGTACCTGGAGGCATAATCTGTGCATTTTGAGTTCTCCAGAGTTGCGACTAAGTCGATCTCTGGGAAGCCCTATTCTGAAAAAACGTTGGAGACGATGTCTTTGTGTAGTCGCCATTCGTACTCTTAAGGGTTGTGGGACGTTTCTGCTGAGCACGTCCGCCAGGAGATTGCGCTCCCCTGGAACGTGTTGAGGCAGTAGGAACATCTTGTGTTTGAGAGCCCACTTCCAAATGTTCCGAGACAGTTTGGATAGGCCTGGAGAGTGAGTGCTCCCTTGCTTGTTCAGGTACTGCATGGTCGTGGTGCTGTCCGTGAGGACCAGTCTTTTCTTGCAAATGTGTCTGAAAAGCCTTCAGCGCTTTGAAGACCGCGAACGGCTCCAACAGATTAATGTGGTTGGATGCTACTGCTGGTAGCCCCTTCAAGAGGTTTTCCCTCGATCACCACTGCAGAGAGAGAACGAGGGCTGCAGAGAAAACCACTAGATCGTCCCATTGTCCGCTGGCCTGACACCACTGGCTGTTGAGCCACTTTTGCATGGGGCGCATTCGCAAACGTGTGTGAGGGACTAAGTAAATGCAGGATGCTATTATCCCCAACAGTTGCACGGTCTTCCGTACCATCACCTCTCGACTGGCTACATACTGAGGGATCTGAAACAGCTTGTTTTGTACCCTCTCGGGAGGGGAAGACAAGGCTGTCTTCTGTCCGAATTAGGGCCCCCAGAAACTGCTCGACTTGGCTGGGGTCTAGACTGGATTTCTTGCAATAACCGTGGGTGACGGTCTTGAGAACCCACTTGTCTGTGGTAATCCCCTCCCAATGCGTTTAAGAATGATGTTATACGTCCCCCGACCGGGGAGGCATGGGAGGGAACCCGGATATGGGAGTAATTTCTGACTAGAGGCCGGGGAGCCTCTAGGGGTGGCATTGCAACCTCTTCCTTTCCCACTGCACTGTCCTCTAGGCGGATACTGATTCGAGGCAGCAGATCCTCATCCAGAAAATCAATATGGAACGGGTAACCCATGATCATGTGGGGAATGTGAGTAGGACTGTCTGCAAAAGGAGCAGCGATAACTCCCACCTCACTGCTGAAAGGGCCTTTGAGTGATCTGATTTAAAGATTTCAAAGTCTCATGCTATTTTTTTGCGGTTTCCAGCGCCTCATCTACAGCTTTCCCAAACAGGTTAGACTCCTCCACCGGTTTATTGATGAGACGCTTGTGTCTCAGGCTTGAACCCCATGTTTTTTTTAACCAGGTGTGTCTTTTCAAAAGGGTACCCTGGGCCAAAGTTCACCCTGCCTTCTCCGCAGCACCTAGAGTGTTCTTAAGGATATTATGATTTACTGGTCTACCCTCTGACACAATTGTAAGCAGGTGAACGTACTGGTTCTGTCATGATCTCTGCTTCCAAAAAGTCAGGGTTTTCCCAACTCCCTTGGAAGCAGATCCATAACCCAGGTTCCGAGTGCCAACCAGTCCCAATTGGGACCTTTTGGACCCAGTCCTGGCGCCAGTGGCACCAGGCTCATAAATATGCCCAGTCCCAGCGCTGGAAGCGCCGGGCTCATAATGCTTGGGTGGACTTACCTGCAGCAGACCATGCTGCTTACTTGCCTGCCAGTTGAGCCTCTGATCCTCTTCTGTTTGGAACTACTTTTCCTGTTGGGTGGGGTAGGAGCCACTCCCTAGATTCAGAACACTGGAACTCTTCTGGAAAGCAGGAACTCTTTTCTTACCTAGGCGTGGCTGTGGAAGGAGACACCTAAGCACTACAGGAGGCTATTTAAACCACACCCGATGGATGAATCTTGCTTTGCGTTATTCTGCATCCTCTGCAGCAGAACGCTCATCGTGTCTTCTGCATCTGATCCTGGGCCTAAGGAAAAAGGCTTACCATCCTGAATCCAGTCTTCAGCAACACCTATAAAGACAAGAAAGAACAGGTTAGCATTACGGTCTTCAGTGACAGCTCTTCACTTACCTGGTCCATCGGCTGTCACCAACGCCTCGCGCTGCATTCCGGCATCTGAAAGACAAAGGCTTACCAACTCTTTGCACGCTCTGGAGGCCTTCGGCGCTGCATCCCGCATCTGAAAGACAAAACAAGGTGCGTTTAAAGACATTGGGGAACTTTAATACTCACGTGCCATTACTCCTTTTCACATCTAACCCAGTGGGTATTCCGGCACCCTGCAGGCGCTCCGAACTTGTACCTGCAAAATAAAAAGACAGTTAGAGCGCATCGTGAAGCAGGCAACAAGCGCTTACTTACGTGCTTCCAGGCGCTTCTATTCATCACACGGGCTCCATCTTCAACTCACTTCAGCCCGTCATCCGCCATCGCCGGAACCCTGCAAAACAAGAGACATCATTACTAAAGACTTTAAAGACATTAGAATTACTCGAAACTTACCGTTCGTGCAGTAAACGACGGACAGCAGTCCTCTGAAGTCAAGAGGCCTGCTCCCCTTATCCAGTGAAGAAACTTGTTACAGCACCCTGCCCCGAGGCATATGGAGAGCACAGCGTTCACTTACCTAAGGTGAGAGCGTTAACCTTTGGGGTTCTACAGGAGAAGAGAAAGGGAAGAAGAGAGACATAAAATAACCCAGTTCCTTAATCCCATATTTTCTATCTGCAGACATCTTACCCTTCGAGTCAGACATACAGTGCACAGAGGTCCAGCCCAAAGAGCCAGCCGTGTGTTACACATCACCTTTGAAGATACGGTATACGCCCAGTCAAGACCGGCGCCTCTACGGGAATCAGGTGAGCGTTACAGAACGCAAAGCCTACCACAAAACTCCCGTCCAGGCGCTATGGAAACCTCGGATACCGACCAGCTAGCCCAGTTACTTGGGGAACTAAGGGCAGAAGTGCATGCAGCCCGTCAGGAAACGAACGCTCTAAGAAGGGAACTGATTATTTCCAAGGAGCGAACAGATGATCTCGCTAGACAATTGCTACAGTCACAAGCCGGACAGACCCCGTTACCCGCATCTGGGGGAAATCTTCCTTCTACATCCTCTATGAATCCAGTGCAGATCAACCTACCTGGGAATGTACCTCGGGCTCCGCCCGAACGATTTTCTGGTGACCCAAAGAGGTTTGCAGTATTTATCAATCAGTGCCGGTTGCATTTCTTATGCCGGCCAGCAGCCTTTCCAACTGATCAAGCTAAAGTAGCTTTTGTGCTTTCGTATCTTAGTGGCAATGCGGCGGACTGGTCGATCCCTCTAGTAAATCAAGATGATCCGGTCCTCCATGATTTTCAAGCTTTTCAGCTCAGTATGGAAAAACTGTTCGCAAGACATTCACAGGGGCAGGCCTTGGACAATGAGCTTCTTTCGTTGCGACAAGGTAATCAAGACCTTTTGGCTTACATTGCGTCTTTCAACAGACTGATAGTGGAAACTCAATGGCCTGAGGACAAAAGGATTACGCTGTTTTATAGAGGTCTACGTGGAGAGCTCAAAGATGTGTTAGCCCAAGTAGTGAATCCCCCACAAGATTGTTCGGACTATATAGACTTAGTCGTTCAAATAGATCACAGACTGCAGAACAGGAAGGCCGATCGTTCCAAGTTTGATGCTCGAGTATTTTCCAAACCGCCAACTCCTTCCAAAGGAGTAGACTCCGGGGAACCTATGCAAATAGGGGGTCTGAAAGGTCCTCTAACACAAAAGGAGCGGGAAAGGAGAAAACAGTTGCAATTATGCCTCTATTGCGGAAACTCGGGGCACTTTCTTCGAGACTGTCCGGTGAAACCTGCCAAGAAGGCAGTAGGAGCTGCAGTTACCAAAGTTACAAACTCTGAGCAGGGAAACGACCTCGCCCGACAAGAATAGAGGTCCTCTTGCCGAGCGTGAAAACCAGTTCCGTGACCTCGCATTTCGTGATACCTATGGTCCTCATTAGCCCTGATAATCCGGATCGATTACATGCAATTGAAGCTTACGTCGACAGCGGTGCCATCGGCAATTATGTGGATCATGAAATGGTTTTGAGGATGAATCTAACTCTTTGTCCCAAGGCTGTAAAGGACGTCATTACTACGGTGGATGGTACGGAGATAGCCTCCGGGCCAGTAACGCATACCACTCAAGAGGTGACGCTAGTAAGTCAAGATGGACACCATGAGAAGATCGTGTTCGATGTGATCAAGGCCCCTAAGTTTCAGATTATTCTAGGAATACCTTGGTTAGAGAAACACAATCCTCTGATCGATTGGCGAGCAAGAACGGTCCAGTTTCCAGAATGTGTCTCTACTTGTCACCCTCCACCTGGTGTTGCACTGGCAGCAATTTCTTCAGAGACTCCCCAGTTACCTCCCGAATACCTAGAATACCAAGATGTTTTCCGGAAGGATCAGGCTAACTCTCTACCTCCTCATAGGTCTTATGACTGCCAGATAGACATGATACCTGGATCTACTCCTTGTAGTAGAATTTATGCCCTCACCGAGCCTGAGAACCTTCACCTTCGACAATACCTGGATCAATACCTGGCAAATGGGTTTATTCGTCCTTCCAAGTCCCCTGCTTCTTCAGCTTTGTTCTTCGTTCCAAAAAAGGAAGGAGACCTTAGAACTTGTATAGATTATCGCTCCCTGAACCAGATCACTGTTAAGAATAGATATCCGTTACCTTTGATCCCTGAACTCCTGGACCAAGTCAGAAAAGCATGCATATATACAAAGCTGGATCTTAGAGGAGCTTAGCACTTGGTACGAGTAAAAGAGGGCGATGAATGGAAGACTGCCTTCCGCACCAAGTATGGGCTATTTGAATATCAGGTCATGCCCTTCGGACTTTGCAATGCCCCGGCCGCCTTTCAATATTTTATGAACGATGCCCTCAGAGAGCTCATAGATGTGTGTGTTGTTGTTTACATTGACGACATCCTCGTTTATTCTTCATCGGAATCTGAACATCGGAAACACGTGAAAATGGTCCTCGAAAGATTGCGTCAACACAAACTTTTCGCTAAGTTGGAAAAATGTGTTTTCAACGTGACTGAAATTGAATTCTTGGGATTCATATTATCACCTGGCGGAGTGCGTATGGATTCAAAGAAGGTCGATGCAGTTCTCAAATGGCCATCACCATCCTCCGTAAAAGGTGTGCAAAGCATGTTAGGCTTCGCTAACTTTTACCGCAGGTTTATCCCCGAATTCTCTGGAATAGTCCAGCCCATCACTGCCTTGTTAAAGAAAAACAAACGTTTTGAATGGTATACCGAGGCGGAACAAGCTTTCCAGGATTTGAAGACTAAATTTATCTCTGCACCAATCTTAAAACACCCTCGCCCCGAACTCCCCTACATCGTGGAAACTGATGCTTTAAGCCTTGCCATGGGGGCAGTTCTATCACAAAAGGACCCGGTAACCAATCAGTTGCATCCCGTGGCATTTTGGTCCCGCAAATTCTCGCCTCCTGAAATCAATTACACGATTACTGACAAGGAACTTCTGGCTATCAAGTCTGCCTTTAAGGCTTGGCGGCATTATCTGCTGGGGGCCCGACACACCGTTACTGTGATTACGGATCACCGAAACCTGCAATATTTGAAAACCGCAAAAGCCCAATCCTCTAGACAACTCCGTTGGGCATTATTCTTTGCCGAGTTTGACTTCATAATTACCTATCGACCTGGTACAAAGAACGGTAAAGCTGATGCCTTTTCTCGGATGGGAGTGGAAGAACACTTGATCAACCCTAAACCTGTACCAATCAATCCCGAACAAAGAATTCTGGGTGTAATGCCACAGAATCCATAGAGGAAGTTAAGGATAAAGCCAGGCAACTTGTAACTTCAGCAGACATACAGAATTGGCATCTGCAGGGAAAGGACTTTGCAGTAAAGGACAACTTATTGTATTTCCAAGAACGATTAAGCCTACCCAGCACAGATTTACAGAAAAAAGTAATCTCTTGTTATCACGATTCTTTAATGGAAGGACATCCTGGTATGGCCAAGACCTCAGAAAAGATCAAGCGCTACTTCTGGTGGCCGTCTTGGAAAAAAGATATCAGAGACTTTATAATGTCCTGTGGAGTATGCGCCCAAAACAAGAGTCAAAAGGAAAGACCAGCAGGCCTCTTACGCCCTATTGACATCCCACCTCGCCCTTGGCATACGCTTTCTATGGATTTCATCACCGATCTACCTCCATGCTCCGGATACAATACGATTCTAGTAATCGTGGACTTATTCTCAAAGATGGCGCATTTCATTCCGCTCAAAGGCTTGCCAACAGCAGCAACTCTGGCCCGAGAATTTCTCGAAAACATCGTCCGACTGCACGGTTTTCCTTCGGTTCTAATTTCGGATCGAGGTAGTCAATTTATTTCTCATTTTTGGCGAAGTTGCTGTCGGTCGGCTCAAATTGATGTGAGACTATCGACCAGTCACCACCCTCAGATCGACGGACAAACCGAGAGGACCAATCAAACTCTGGAACAGTATTTACGCTGGATGCTGCAACAAACTGAAAAAACATGGAAAGACATCCTTTGGATAGCCGAATATGCCTACAATAACTCTGTCCATTCGGGAACTGGGAAAACCCCGTTTTTTCTTTTGTACGGCAGTCACCCTCGAACCTCGGAGTTGGATCCCCTCCAAGATCTTGAAACACCAGCAGTAGACTACCTGCATTCTACAATCACCCAAGCCTTTAAGGAAGCTGTTTCTCACCTTCAAAGGGCTAAAGAACAATACAAGAAAGGAGCAGATCAACATCGGAAGGAAGCCCCTCAATATCAAGTAGGGGATCAAGTCTGGTTATCCACCAAATATCTACCTCTAAAAGGGCCACGCACATTCAACCCAAGATACCTTGGTCCCTATTCCATCACTACCATAGTGAACCCAGTAGCGGTCAAGTTGGATTTGCCCCCGCACATGAAGATACATCCGGTCTTCCACGTCTCTCTATTAAAACCCCTGCAACCTCAAACCCGACTAACTAAATCTCCAAAACCTATCCTAGTTGATGGAGAACTCGAGTTTGAAGTCAAAAGCATTCTTGACTCCAAGATCTCCAAATCTAAACTATTTTACCTAATTGACTGGAAAGGCTACGGCCCCCAAGAGAGATCCTGGGAACCTGCTGAATATGTCCACGCTCCTCACCTAATCAAAAGATTTCACCGAACATTTCCTGACAAGCCAAAACCCCCGGAGAAGCCCGGTTTGGGAGGGGCCTTGAGGGGGGGTACTGTCATGATCTCTGTTTCCAAAAGGTCAGGGTTTTCCCAATTCCCTTGGAAGCAGATCCATAACCCAGGTTCCGAGTGCCAACCAGTCCCAATTGGGACCTTTTGGACCCAGTCCTGGCGCCAGTGGCACCAGGCTCATAAATATGCCCAGTCCCAGCGCTGGAAGCGCCGGGCTCATAATGCTTGGGTGGACTTACCTGCAGCAGACCATGCTGCTTACTTGCCTGCCAGTTGAGCCTCTGATCCTCTTCTGTTTGGAACTACTTTTCCTGTTGGGTGGGGTAGGAGCCACTCCCTAGATTCAGAACACTGGAACTCTTCTGGAAGGCAGGAACTCTTTTCTTACCTAGGCGTGGCTGTGGAAGGAGACACCTAAGCACTACAGGAGGCTATTTAACCCACACCCGATGGATGAATCTTGCTTTGCGTTATTCTGCATCCTCTGCAGCAGAACGCTCATCGTGTCTTCTGCATCTGATCCTGGGCCTAAGGAAAAAGGCTTACCATCCTGAATCCAGTCTTCAGCAACACCTATAAAGACAAGAAAGAACAGGTTAGCATTACGGTCTTCAGTGACAGCTCTTCACTTACCTGGTCCATCGAATGTCACCAACGCCTCGCGCTGCATTCCGGCATCTGAAAGACAAAGGCTTACCTACTCTTCGTGCGCTCCGGAGGTCTTCACACTGCATTCCGGCATCTGAAAGACAAAAGCTTACCAACTCTTCGCACGCTCCGGAGGCCTTCGGCGCTGCATCCTGCATCTGAAAGACAAAACAAGGTGCGTTTAAAGACATTGGGGAACTAATACTCACGTGCCATTACTCCTCTCCACATCTAACCCAGTGGGTATTCCGGCACCCTGCAGCCACTCCGAACTTGTACCTGCAAAATAAAAAGACAGTTAGAGCGCATCGTGAAGCAGGCAACAAGCGCTTACTTACGTGCTTCCAGGCGCTTCTATTCATCACACGGGCTCCATCTTCAACTCACTTCAGCCCGTCATCCGCCATCGCCGGAACCCTGCAAAACAAGAGACATCATTACTAAAGACTTTAAAGACATTAGAATTACTCGAAACTTACCGTTCGTGCAGTAAACGACGGACAGCAGTCCTCTGAAGTCAAGAGGCCTGCTCCCCTTATCCAGTGAAGAAACTGGTTACAGCACCCTGCCCCGAGGCATATGGAGAGCACAGCGTTCACTTACCTAAGGTGAGAGCGTTAACCTTTGGGGTTCTACAGGAGAAGAGAAAGGGAAGAAGAGAGAGACATTCAATAACCCAGTTCCTTAATCCCATATTTTCTATCTGCAGACATCTTACCCTTCGAGTCAGACATACAGTGCACAGAGGTCCAGCCCAAAGAGCCAGCCGTGTGTTACACATCACCTTTGAAGGTACGGTATACGCCCAGTCAAGACCGGCGCCTCTACGGGAATCAGGTGAGCGTTACAGGTTCAGGGACTTCCTGCAGACCCACCTGTAGCAGGTTCCACTGTACATCGCATTAACTGGCCAAAAGTGTGCTATTGTTGGCAATCCTGGTGGAATACGCTGCCGCAGTAGTGACTCACACTTTTGGTGTTGTCGCCCTTGTCTGCGGAATGCCCGGACACATGTCACCTACACGGTTGTGGAGAGGGCTGCCGACCACGTGAATCGGCGGGTGACATCGAGGAGCTCGACGTACCCGTTGGCGCCTTGGACCGTCCCAACGAATCCTTTGAACTGGTACTGTGGGATGTGCGCTTATTTTTATGTGTAGAGGGTGCGTCCCTGTCGCCAGGATGTACACTCCCTTTAGCAGAACCATCGTCCTGCATGGTGGGGCCAGATGATTCAGTGCAGAATCGCTCCGATGAAAGGTCGATGGCATTCGTATCGGAGCCATGTCCGTCACTTAACTCCTCTTCACTCATGGTGCTTGTGGCGGTGGGGGAGCTACCCTCGGCCTCCTCGCCGTTTCATTTGACGTTCTTTCATAGTCTTAGGACGCAAGAGCTGGCAAGACCGACGGGACACCTTGTGGTGATCTAGAAGAAGACGCTTATTGCACCTCCGGTGCGTGTCCTTACAAGGATACTTGCCTTTACAAGAAGGGGAAAATTTAAAGGATGTCCTGTCCATAGCTCAGGTTTATAGCGATGGCAAAACCAGAGGGGCAAAGAGAGGGGAGAAGGAAATACATTCTTGAAAGAAATGGAACACGCTGTACCCCACTCTACCTACTATATGGCCGGCCGAAAACCTGTCCATGCAGCGTCGACCGGAGCACTGGCCGTCGAAGTCCGGGGTTGTTTTCGGACATCTCCGTCTGTGGCAAATAAGTAGTCGATGAAGGGGACGAATATATATAAACGACCGGAGGTCATGGGGAAGAATATAATTTGCAATTCGTAAGAGCTCCGCATAAGGCGACCAGCTAGCTGGGCGGAAAAAAACAATCTGAGGGACCTTGACGGGTGATCGATTTTGGGTACACTACACGTCACGTTAGGGATAGTGTTACAGGCACGCTCATGTCAAGGTCCCCTTTCGATCCTCGAAAGACGAGATGCAATAATCTGCGGTTACCACTAGATGTCGGACTATATGCACAGCATGTCATTCTAAACAGATTCACAAACATCAGAATTATTTTTCCATGAGTAAGTACGAAAAGGGGCTAAGTATCCCCCAGGTACGCCACACAAGATGGGGTGTGCTGGACCTACATAGAAAAAGGTAAGTAAAGTCAATTTCACTTTACTACTAATCTTGGGATCAAAAGTACTAGTTCAAGTGGAATGATAGTATAATTGTGCGCTATTCATCAACCTATACTTATTATGTATTTGAATGTGTGTTTTAAGAGTATAACCAGCAGCAGGAGTCTTTCAAATGGTGAACCCTCCACCCAAAGGTTCACAGTACAATGAAATAGTCCAGAAAATGGTTGGACTATCACTGTGCTAGGTACTAGTATTCTTAATGGATGTGCAATAATAGTAATGAGATTTCAAAGAAATAGTCCACTCATCGATTCTTAAATCAGATTCTTCTTTTTATTAGTAACCATAGCCGACACGTGTTTCGACCACATGGGTCTTCTTCAAGGCTATTAATCGATGTACAATCGTGCAGTTTGATCAATGGGTAAAATAAAATATAACCCAAATTACAGTTACAATGCCATCATGTTAAATGGTAAATAAGTACCCAACAAAAGAAATAGTTAATCAAAACATTCACAAATGATTAGATCAAAACCAAAGTAATGAGTACCATCCCATGATGGATGAGCAGGGTTTGGGTAAACAAGCGTACATGGAAAAAAGATATAAGGGACCCATTTAGTTCATACATATATATGACAATGCATTACTTACCGTAAAAGCATTTCTGATGGTTGTATCTGCTTAGATTCACATGCTGTGCATAGGTCCGACATCCAGTGGTCACTGCGGAGTATTGCATTTTGTTTTTCGTAGTCGAAAAGGGACGTCGACAAGGCGTGTCTGACATACTATCCCTATAGTGACGTGCGTTGTACCCACAATCCCTCACGCGTCGAGGTCCCTCGGTTTGTATTTTTCTGCCCTGAGGGAGCCTTCTAGACGTGAGTGAGTACAGAAAAGAGAGATATAAAAGGAAGTCTATGTTCCTTCCATCCGAGCGGGGAGGAAGGGTGGGCGCATGTGAATCTAAGCAGATACAACCATCAGAAATGCTTTTACGGTAAGTAATGCATTGTCTTCTGATGTTTGTTAATCTGCTTAGAATCACATGCTGTGCATAGACTAGCGAGCAGTACCCGGAGTTGGCGGTGGGTTATGAGAAGGAACAGTAGAGAAAAGATGTCTTAATACTGCCTGTCCCACCTGGGAGTCAGATCTAGTGTGTGCATCTAGACAGTAGTGTTTTGTAAAGGTGTGCACAGAACTCCAGGTAGCCGCTTTGCAGATGGACTCAAGGGGAACATTTGCAATGAATGCTATGGACGCCCCCGTGCCTCGAGTAGAATGTGCTCTTGGCCTAAAGGGCAGTTCTCTCTTAGCAAGAGTATAGCAGAGAGTGATGCATTGAACAATCCATCTAGAAATAGTGGACTTTGAAACTGCATCCCCTTCTCTTCCTGCTGCCACCGAGACGAAGAACTGATTAGTCTTCCTCAGTGGTCTGGTTCTTTCCATGTAGAACATGACCGCTCTGCGGACATCTAGTGTGTGCAGAGTCCTTTCTCCCAAGTTGGAAGGATTTTGAAAGAACGCTGGTAGTTCTATAGACTGGTTTACGTGGAATTTTGAGATGAATTTCGGAGCAAACCTTGGGTGAGTGCGTAGAACCACCTTATCTCTGTGAACTGTAACAAAGGGGTCTAGAACAGAAAGAGCCTGAAGTTCATTTACCCTCCTGATGGAGGTGATAGCTATTAAAAAAGCAGTCTTAATAGTGAGGTGTTTAAGAGATGCTTTGTGCATGGGTTCGAATGGTGAGCCCATGAGTCTGGTAAGTACCACATTAAGGTCCCATCCGGGAGCTGGGTCAGCTATCGGGGGTATATTCTCTTTACTCCCTCCATGAAGGCCTTTATAACAGGGATCTTCCACCACGACACCTTGAGTTGGGAAGTGGTGTATGCAGAAAGTGCCGCTAGGTGGACTTTAATGGAATTGAACACTAGACCTGAATCCAATAGGTGGGTCAGGTATAGAACAATATGTGTGGGAGAGCAGTCAATCGGGTTGATGCTCTTACCCCTGCACCAGATGACAAACCTCTTCCATTTGCTAGAATAGCAGTGGCGAGTGTTAGGTTTTCTGGCTTCCCTGAGGATGTCCATGCATCTCTGCGGGAGCTGTAGATGTCCGAATTCTATGATCTCAGGAGCCAAGCTGCTAAGTTCATGTTCTGGGGGCATGGATGTAGGGGTCCTGCCCTCGTCTTGTGACAGCATGTTGTACGGGCAGGGGAGTTTCACTGGGGGAGATAGAGACATCTCCATCAAGTGAGCGAACCATGGCTGTCGGGCCCACATTGGGGCCACCAGTATCATGGTTACTTGTTCCTGGTGCATCTTGTGCACCACCTTGTTGAGAAGGGGAGTCGGGGGAAAAGCGTAAACAAATTTCCCTGACCATTGTATCGACAGACCGTTCCCCTTGGATTGGTTCTGGGGGTACCTGGAGGCGTAACTTAGGCATTGTGAGTTCTCCAGGGTTGCGAACAGGTCTATTTCTGGGAATCCCCATTGTGTGAAGACATCGAAGACGATGTTTTCGTGCAGTCGCCATTCGTACTCTTCGGGCAGGGGGAAATCTCTGCTGAGTTTGTCTGCCAGCAGATTGAGTTCCCCTGGTACATGTTGTGACAGTAGGAACATGTTTTGTTTGAGAGCCCACTTCCATACATTTTGGGCCAGTTTGGACAGTCCTGGAGAGTGGGTTCCCCCTGTTTGTTGATGTAATACATGGCTGTGGTGCTGTCTGTAAGGACCATCACTGTCCTGCCTTGTAGGTGTTCCTGGAAGGCTTTTAGCGCCTTGAACACCGCTAGTAGCTCCAGAAGATTGATGTGTTTGGATGCTACGTTCGGAGTCCACACTCCGTGAGCAGTCTGATGGGATAGGTGAGCCCCCCATCCTGTGAGGGATGCGTCTGGTTAGAGTGGCTTCCGCCGCGGGTGTGGCAAAGGGTTTCCCTTTTCCCAGGTTTTCCTTTGTCCACCACCGTAGCGAGAGAACTAAGGCCTGCGAGACCACCACTAGATCGTCCCATAGTCCGCTGGCCTGACACCACTGGCTGTTGAGCCACTCTTGCATTGGGCGCATGCGCAGGCGCGCGTGAGGTACCAAATAAATACACGACGCCATCATGCCTAGCAAGCGCATTGCTTTGCGTACCGTCACCTCTCGACCGGTCACATATTGAGGGATCTGAAACAGCATGTTTTGGACCCTCTCTTTGGAGGGGAAGACGAGGCCGTCCTTTGTTTGAATTAGAGCCCCTAGGAATTGTTTGATTTGGCTGGGGTCTAGGCTGGACTTCTTTTCGTTGATGGAGAAGCCCAACTGGAACAAAAGGTCTACAGTCTTTTGGGTATTGGAGAAGCATGTTTCGTAAGAATCCCCTGTTATGAGCCAGTCGTCGAGGTAAGGGTAAACTGGGATGGACAACCTGCGCAGGTGGGCCGCTGCCACTGCCAGCACCTTCGTGAATACCCTTGGTGCTGATGCTATGCCGAAGGGTAGCACTCTGAACTGGTAGTGTTTGCCCTCTATCATGAACCAGAGGTATTTTCTGTGCGCTGGCAACATTAAAATATGAAAGTATGCATCTTTCATGTCTAATGTTGTCATGTAATCTCCCTGTGAAAGCAGTGGGATCACTTCCTGTAAGGTCACCATACGAAACTTTTGGGGTTTGATAAACTTGTTCGCTGGGCGCAGATCTAATACAGGGCGCATGGTTAGATCCTTTTTGGGTACAAGGAAGTACACTGAATAAATACCTTCCGTTACCTGAGATAGAGGCACAACCTCTATGGCTCCTTTTTCCAGAAGTTGTTGTACTTCTTGGAGAAGGATGGCAAGATGTTCCGGTGCCATGCGTCGTCCCCTCGGGGGTTTGTATGTTGGGGAACTGTTGAATTCGATGCAGTATCCGTGGGCTATGGTGGAAAGTACCCAGCGGTCTGACGTTATACCCTCCCATACTGGAAGAAAGGATGTTATCCGGCCCCCGACCGGTGTTGCATGGGAGGGGACGCGAATCTTCGCGTCACTTGGTGTTGTTGGGGGCTAAGGAGCCTCTGGAGGTGGACCCCCGGCCTCTTCCTTTGCCCCGGCGCTGGCCTCTTTGGCTGTACTGCCCACTATTGGTCTGGAAATTGGTGGCAGGGTACTGTTGCTGCTGGTTTTGTTGTTGGCGTTGGCCACGAAAAAAGCGTTTGTTGCCATAGCCGCGCCTGGTAGAGAGCTTAGAGATTTGGTCAAGAGTTTTGATAGTATCGAACTCTTTTTTAGCCATATCCAGAGCCTCATCCACCGCTTTCCCGAAGAGGTTTGAGTCTTCAACAGGTTTATTTATTAAAGACGCCTGTGTCTCCGGTTTGAACCCTGAGTTGCGCAGCCATACGTGGCGTTTTAGGAGTATTCCCTGAACCAGGGAACGTCCCGCTGTTTCTGCAGCATCCAGAGAGTTCTTTACAATACTCTGGTTGACCTGGGTTCCTTCGCCAATAGTTGTAAGCAGGCGTGTACGTAGTGGTTCCGGCGCTTCTTCGGCGTCTTTGCGCAGTTTGGCCCACTGCACGTCCGCATAGCTAGTGAGCAAAGAATTGTTGTTTGCAATTCTTGCCGAAAAGGCAGCCGAGGGTGTAACTCTTTTTGCAAGGGCATATAACCGCTTGCCCTCCTTGTCAGGTGGTGCCTCACTGGTGGAAAGTGGTACCCCTGCCCTCTTTCTTGTATTGGTTACTACCAGGGAATCCGGAATGGAATGTCCCCTGATGTACAGCGGGTCTGAGGGTGAAGGAGTGAAAAGTTTTTCAATTCTAGGATTGACCCCTCTGATTAGTGCGGGTGTGGACAGCGAAGGGATGATTCTTCTCTTCACCGAAGCGAGGAGGGGAATGGTCTGACTGACCGGGGGTTTATCCTTAATTACTCTTTCCACAAAGTCTAATTCAGGAGAGAGCTCCCCAGTGTCCAGTTCGAAATGTGCTGCTGCTCTGCGCAACAGGGCATTAAATGTGGGCTGATCGTCAATGGGAGACGTGTTTCTAATAGGTGAATTGTCAGGAGGATTTAGGTTCAGGACATCAGTGTCGGAATATATTGATGGGGATTGCCAGGGGTGAGAAGGTCCTTCTTCTGGATTTTCTCCGAAGCCTTCTCCTACCAAGTCTGGGCTGTCTTCCAGACCTTCCTCCTGGTTCCGTCCCTCTTCCTCGTCCATAAAATCATCCTCTTCCTCAAAGTAATGTTCTTCCCCAGTGAGGTCATACACACTATGGAAGTCTGAGGCTGTGTCCTGGTGGGGATTGACTAGTCTCGGAATCTTGGCCCTGGGGTCCTCCTGAGGCCCTTCTCTTATTCTCTTGGGAGTGGGAGGGTTCTGGGTATTCATAAACCTCTCCATTCTTTCCATGCAGAGATGGAGCCTTTCCATGGTTTCATGGGGTACCCCTGAGCGGTCTAGCGGGGGAAAAATAGTGTCTTGTAGCTGAAAACGGCTCGACCTCTCCCACAACGTCGAGGAAAGTGTCCCGTCGCCCTCCGAAAAGCCTTCAGGTGTGTTGGGGGTCCCCTCGACTGAAGGAGATAGTCCCTGTCTTTCGTCGGGCTTTTTCAGCGTGTCTTTCGACCTCTGCGTAGCGCTCGACGTGTCTTTCGGCGTACGCTTGTGGGCGTCGGCTACCACGATCCTCGCCAAGCTCTCAGCGACTCGTTTGTCAGCGGAGGGCTGTGGTTTCGACGTTATGGGTGTCGATCGCTCTACGGCAGCATGCGCTTTCTGCTGATGCGTGCCGGCCGATGATTTTGGGGCGGCGCCCTTATTTGCCGAAAGCCCAGTCGCTGGTCGCGGCTGCGAGAGGGGCTTCGAACCCGAACGGTCCGAGGAGGCCGCCGGTGGAACCTGCGTCTCCTTGGGCGCTGATGCTCTCTTCGCCTCGACGAAGAAGAGCCATGGGTTGTGTGCTTATGTGTGGTCTTGTGTGCGTCAATGTCGCCGGGGTGTTCATCCCCATAAGCAGGGCGTGAGCCGAGCCCGTCGGGGCCGGGGACAGACGACGAAGCGCGTGTGCGCTCTTTAGGGGGGTTTTCGACTTCCGTAGCGGAGGTCGTGGTATCACGTTCCTCATCACTGTCGGTGGTAGCAACGGTGGGTGAAGCGTCGGCCTTCGACATAGCGTAGGCCGCCCACCTCTTGACCCTACGGTCTTTTAGAGTCTTAGGCTTAAGAAGCCGACAAGCCGTGCAACCTTCCTCTTTGTGATCGAGGGGTAAGCAGCGGTTACACCGTGAATGCTTGTCCTTCCAAGTAAACTTGCCTTTGCAAAGCGGGCAAAACTTAAAGGGTGTCCTCTCCATAGCCGAGGCAATAAATCGTGATAACCAACCCAAGGGAAAGGAAGGGGAAAAGGAAAGGCATTCTCAGAAAGAAACAGAGATGTCCCACGACCCCCACTCTCCCTACTGTATATGGCCTGCGAGGCCAGGCCACGTGTTCGGCAACGCCGAAGGATCTCCTCCGCTCGTCCCCTCCGTCGAAGATCTTGCTCGGCGGAGACAGCTTCACAACAGCGTCGAGGGGGGGATCGATATGTTCTATATTAATATAGGAAAACGACCAAAGGTCGAGGAGATGAAATCTGCAATGGATCTCGAGGAGCTCCGCGTAAAGGCGACCAGTAGCTGGGCAGAAAAAAACAATCTGAGGGACCTCGACGCGTGAGGGATTGTGGGTACAACGCACGTCACTATAGGGATAGTGTTTCAGACACGCCTTGTCGACGTCCCTTTTCGACTACGAAAAACAAAATGCAATACTCCGCAGTGACCACTGGATGTCGGACCTATGCACAGCATGTGATTCTAAGCAGATTAACAAACATCAGAAATATATATACATTGTTAATATAAAATTAATTTCTGTTTAGATTAATAGCTTCACTTGTGTGAGTGAACAACAAATATGATCATGGTATATTTATGCACTGATGGCAAAAACGGGCGTGCTACATCACCGCCGACCCCACTCGAGTACACACCACAGTGGCCCATGTCTCAAAAAAATGGGATGTTAGTGGTATGGATAAGCTTAGATTTATACGTGCAAGGAAACAAAACACCCATGCACGTGTGTCACCACAATGTGAGGGCCTGAAATACCTTGTGGAGAGAAATTATTGCTTACCCATCAATCTATTTATGCTTCTGACTCCCTGTAAATAGGATTTCAAAATATAACGTAGATGTTATCAGAATAAATACTATATGAGATATGGGATAGCACTATTAATAAAAGTGCCTACCTTAAATGGCGTATGTGAGCCTGTCCTAAAATTTGAAAAACTCCTTAAAGTATGCAAGTATTTAAAACAAAAATTGATCAAACTAGAAAGATTATCGAAAAAAGAGATTAACAAGTACTGGGAGCATGCATCATTAGCAAACTATTTGGAAAATGACATCATTCCACGCAGTTTGGGAATTTTGATTTTTCACAACTTCGATAAAGACGAAGATGATGATTTAGCAGAAAAATGGGAACACAATCTCAGTTCCAGCTCTAAGATTATGCTTGAACTTTTGATCACACACGCCATTAGAGAGCATAAAAGTGTAACGCTCACCTGACTCCCACGGAGACGCTGGCCTGGTTCGCGCTGCTGTGACCTCTTCTAAGGTGATGCGCAGGGTTCGGATGACGAACTGGACCGGGCCCCCAAATCTGGCTTGTCTGGCTCGCAGAAGTATCCTTCTGTAGGCGAAAATAGGGGATTAACTTAGGGTCTGGAAGGACGAGCTCTCCATCCTGCTTCTGATGCAGGGGCGCGTTGGTATCCAGTTACTTCACTGGATTTTCGGATTGGTGAGAACCAAACTTGCTTGGCTTCCAGGTAAGTTTTTTGATAAGAGGTTCACCTTGTGTCCATGCATTAATGTACTAATGCTAGTGTCTTTTTCCCCATAGGGGCCGGGGTACGGAATGCCGGGGAACAGGCACCGACCCAAGATGAGAGGTGAAATCCTTGTAGAAATCAGGTAAGTCTTTAATGAGCGTTTTTTTGGTAATGTCTTTTCATTCGCTCATTAACGCTGATGTCTCTTTTTCCCCTTAGGGGCCGGGGTCCGGAAATGCCAGGATGCGGCGTGGACCCGAAATGAAGAGGGAATGAATCAACAGGTAAGTCTTAACATGGAGATTTAGCTTTCCTTATTCCCTTCTCTCTCTCTCACCTTTTGTTCTGGTCTTTTTCTCCCTAGGCGCTGGGGCGTGACTGCGAATCCGGATGATCGCTGCTGAACATGGAGGCGCCCAGTAAAGGTGAGTGGAATGCGGCGCTGCAGCGATCGACGCGATGAGCTTTTAAATAAAAGTCTTCCTTTTCAGGATTGTCGGCGAGATGTCTCTGGGATGCGGATTTAGCAGGTAAGGACTTTTCCTTCTTCTGTTCTCTTCTTCTCTTCCTTTGCAGGTGATCCAGGATGCTGGCAGGCGTGGCAGAAGTCAGGATGCAGGAGCAGACACGGTGAGCGTACAGCTGCTAGATGCAGAACAACGCGAAGCACGTGTGGCTGTTCGGGTGGAGTTTAAATAGCCTTGGAAGAAGTTCCAGGTATGTATCCGTCCTCCAATCAGGTATGTATCCTTCCCTGACAACGCCCGGATGGTAAATTAGTCCCACAGGTAAAGTAGTTCCTTTCAGGCCTCAAGGAGGCCGGGATCCTGCAGCATGGTCTGCATCAGGTAAGTGCACCCAAGCACATCCATAATGAGCCTGGCGCCCATGGCGCCAGGACTGATGTCTTTTATGAGCCTGGCGCCATAGACGCCAGGACACTGTCCAAAGGGCCCCTTATATGGGGTTGCTGGGTCCTTCCTTGGGGACTGGATGTCCGCTTTCGGGGACGCAGGGCTTGAACCGGCTCCCCGGGAGCGGGCATCATGACAAAAAGGGTAATTGAACAAATTAACATAGTTAAAGATGAAATTAAAACTATGTCAAATGCAGAAACAATGAAGTAAAATAATTATGAGAAAATGAATGAAATTTTAAAGGAATATCAAGACGACATTAAATGAGGAAGTTTAGGAAATTTTTCAGAGACAACAAAGATTATAGACTTAAAAGGATTTATACATTTCAAACCAAATATGACAATACAGGACCTAGTTCCAAACCAAGCTCAACATATACAGCTCCTACCAACTCTGACCTAGAATCAGAGGAGGAACGCAGGGAAGGCGAAATCCTTGAAACTGACAGCATTTCAACAAATGTATATATATATATGAACTGAATGTGTGCCTGATATATCTTTTTTCCATGTACGCTTGTTTACCAAAACCCTGCTCATCCATCATGGGATGGTACTCATTACTTTGGTTTTGATCTAATCATTTGTGAATGTTTTGATTAACTATTTCTTTTGTTGGGTACTTATTTACCATTTAACATGATGGCATTGTAACTGTAATTTGGGTTATATTTTATTTTACCCATTGATCAAACTGCACGATTGTACATCGAATAATAGCCTTGAAGACAACCCATGTGGTCGAAACACGTTTCGGCTATGGTTACTAATACAAAGAAGAATCTGATTTAAGAATCGATGAGTGGACTATTTCTTTGAAATCTCATTACTATTATTGGACATTTGCACATCCATTAAGAATACTAGTACCTAGCGCAGTGATAGTCCAACCATTTTCTGGACTACTCTTGGGATCAGTAGTTCACTCAAGAGAAGGTATTTAAACTTTAAGAGAAATCGAAAGGATTTCTCTGTGACACTGCACTGAAGGTGTTGTGTGTCACCATACAAAAAGTAGATGCTTATGGAGTTTGTCAGACTCCAGAAACCAAGGAAATACATAGTGATAAAATTAAAAAGTCCTACAGTCCAGCAAAAGAGCTGAGGGTCTCTAAGGTGGGAGGAATTTAGCACTGAAATGAAAATTCTCCCCAACACATGCACATAAAAAAGGGGCTCAGCCAAATACGAATGCAATCTTGGCTAATAGTTGGAGCCATTCTAAGTACTTGATAAGGCAGCATGCAAGAGTTTGAAAGTAATTCCTATGTCATACTTGTAGATTTCCCTACTACATTATAGATTTTCCCTCAACCTCACATTCTCTGTGTTAATGATAGACGGCTCTTCAAAGTGACTGTACTTTAAGTGGTGGAGTAGTCTCTGCAATGCAGAGTTTATACACCTCAAAACTTCCAACCCTTCCCCTACAGGGTGTGCACACAGTTGACATTTCTGTCCATGAACACCACAGCCTCTGGAGAGTCACTGTTCCTGAATCAGAGAAACGCTCTGGAGAGCCCTGAGCTCAGACTAGAAAGTGTTCACCTAAGAGTATTCAATATTTCCCCACTGCAGTATAGGGCCCAGGGCATTCTCCCAAAGTTTGGAAGATTTAAAGAGCCTTTGCTGAACTGTACTGTGAAAAGAAGGGTTTTTGTGGGCCCCCTCGTCCCAGCACTGATTGACTCACTCCTGTATAAACACACCACTGACTTAACCACCAACTGTGCTTCTGTGGCGTTGGTGCCTTGTACAATGTTCAGCCTCAAAAGGCATTTACCACATAGCTCATCCCATCAAATCCAAGCCTGCAGGCTTAAGACCGTATGAAATATTTGTTTGAGCTCACCATGAAGCGATAAGCAGTCTAGCAGCGAAGTAGTTCCTCAATGTCATTGCCCCATCCAGCATGATATGCATATAATGGATGAGGGAGGGGTGTTCCTTAAGCGCAGCAGTGTTAGGCAAAGTTGGTATGCAGTACCCTCTGGGAACACTACAAACAACTCTGACTACAGGTATGACAATGCATTACTTACCGTAAAAGCATTTCTGATGGTTGTATCTGCTTAGATTCACATGCTGTGCATAGGTCCGACATCCAGTGGTCACTGCGGAGTATTGCATTTTGTTTTTCGTAGTCGAAAAGGGACGTCGACAAGGCGTGTCTGAGACACTATCCCTATAGTGACGTGCGTTGTACCCACAATCCCTCACGCGTCGAGGTCCCTCTGTTTGTATTTTTCTGCCTTGAGGGAGCCTTCTAGACGTGAGTGAGTACAGAAAAGAGAGAGAGATATAAAGGAAGTCTATGTTCCTTCCATCCGAGCGGGGAGGAAGGGTGGGCGCATGTGAATCTAAGCAGATACAACCATCAGAAATGCTTTTACGGTAAGTAATGCATTGTCTTCTGATGTTTGTTAATCTGCTTAGAATCACATGCTGTGCATAGACTAGCGAGCAGTACCCGGAGTTGGCGGTGGGTTATGAGAAGGAACAGTAGAGAAAAGGTGTCGTAATACTGCCTGTCCCACCTGGGAGTCAGATCTAGAGTGTGCATCTAGACAGTAGTGTTTTGTAAAGGTGTGCACAGAACTCCAGGTAGCCGCTTTGCAGATGGACTCAAGGGGAACATTTGCAATGAATGCTATGGATGCCCCCGTGCCTCGAGTAGAGTGTGCTCTTGGCCTAAAGGGCAGTTCTCTCTTAGCAAGAGTATAGCAGAGAGTGATGCATTGAACAATCCATCTAGAAATAGTGGACTTTGAAATCGCATCTCCTTCTCTTCCTGCTGCCACCGAGACGAAGAACTGATTAGTCTTCTTCAGTGGTCTGGTTCTTTCCATGTAGAACATGACCGCTCTGCGTACATCTAGTGTGTGCAGAGTCCTTTCTCCCAAATTGGAAGGCTTTTGAAAGAACGTTGGTAGTTCTATAGATTGGTTTACGTGGAATTTAGAAATAAATTTCGGGGCAAACCTAGGGTGAGTGCGTAGAACCACTTTATCTCTGTGAACTGTAACGAAGGGGTCTAGAATAGAAAGAGCCTGAAGTTCACTTACTCTCCTGATGGAGGTGATAGCTATTAAAAAAGCAGTCTTAAGAGTGAGGTGTTTAAGAGATGCTTTGTGCATGGGTTCGAATGGAGAGCCCATGAGTCTGGTAAGTACCACATTAAGGTCCCATCCGGGAGCTGGGTCAGCTATCGGGGGGGTGTATTCTCTTTACTCCCTCCATGAAGACTTTTATAACAGGGATCCTCCACCACGACATCTTGAGTTGGGAAGTGGTGTATGCAGAAAGTGCCGCTAGGTGGACTTTAATGGAATTGAAGACTAGACCTGAATCCAAAAGGTGGGTCAGGTATAGAACAACATGTGTGGGAGAGCAGTCAATAGGGTTGATGCTTTTACTCCTGCACCAGACGACAAATCTTTTCCACTTGCTAGAATAGCAGTGGCGAGTGTTAGGTTTTCTGGCTTCCCCGAGGATGTCCATGCATTTTTGCGGGAGCTGTAGATGTCCGAACTCTATGATTTCAGGAGCCAAGCTGCTAAGTTCATGTTCTGGGGGCATGGATGCAGAGTCCTGCCCTTGTCCTGAGACAGCATGTTGTACGGGCAGGGGAGTCTCACTGGGGGAGATGGAGACATCTCCATCAAGTGAGCGAACCATGGTTGACGGGCCCACATTGGGGCCACTAGTATCATGGTTACTTGTTCCTGGTGCATCTTGTGCACCACCCTGTTGAGAAGGGGAAGTCGGGGGAAAAGCGTAAACAAATTTCCCTGACCATTGCATCGACAGACCGTTCCCCTTGGATTGGTTCTGGGGGTACCTGGAGGCGTAACTTAGGCATTGTGAGTTTTCCAGGGTTGCGAACAGGTCTATTTCTGGGAATCCCCATTGTGTGAAGACGTCGAAGACGATGTCTTCGTGCAAGCGCCATTCGTACTCTTCGGGCAGGGGGAAATCTCTGCTGAGTCTGTCTGCCAGCAGATTGAGTTCCCCGGGTACATGTAGTGATAGTAGGAACATGTCCTGTTTGAGAGCCCACTTCCATATATTCTGGGCCAGCTTGGACAGGCCTGGAGAGTGGGTGCCCCCCTGCTTGTTGATGTAGTACATGGCTGTGGTGCTGTCTGTAAGGACCATTACTGTTTTGCCTTGTAGGTGTTCCTGGAAGGCTCTTAGCGCCTTGAACACAGCTAGTAGCTCCAGTAGATTTATGTGTTTGGATGCTACGTTCGGAGGCCACACTCCGTGAGCAGTCTGATGGGATAGGTGCGCCCCCCATCCTGTGAGGGATGCGTCTGTGGTTAGAGTGGCTTCCGCCGCGGGTGTGGCAAAGGGTTTCCCTTTTTCCATGTTTTCCTTTGTCCACCACCGTAGCGAGAGAACCAAGGCTTGCGAGACCACTACTAGATCCTCCCATAGTCCGCTGGCCTGACACCACTGGCTGTTACACGACGCCATCATTCCTAGCAAGCGCATTGCTTTGCGTACCGTCACCTTTCGACCGGTCACATATTGAGGGATCTGAAACAGCATGTTTTGGACCCTCTCTTTGGAGGGGAAGACGAGGCCGTCCTTTGTTTGAATTAGAGCCCCTAGGAATTGCTTGATTTGACTGGGGTCTAATCTGGACTTCTTTTCGTTGATGGAGAAGCCCAACTGGAACAAAAGGTCTACCGTCTTTTGGGTATTGGAGAAGCATGTTTCGTAAGAATCCCCTGTTATGAGCCAGTCGTCGAGGTAAGGGTAAACTGGGATGGACAACCTGCGCAGGTGGGCCGCTGCCACTGCCAGCACCTTCGTGAATACCCTTGGTGCTGATGCTATGCCGAAGGGTAGCACTTTGAACTGGTAGTGTTTGCCCTCTATCATGAACCTGAGGTATTTTCTGTGCGCTGGCAACATTAAAATATGAAGGTATGCATCTTTCATGTCCAATGTTGTCATGTAATCTCCCTGAGAAAGCAGTGGGATCTCTTCCTGTAAGGTTACCATACGAAACTTTTGGGGTTTGATAAACTTGTTCGCTGGGCGCAGATCTAATACAGGGCGCATGGTTAGATCCTTTTTGGGTACAAGGAAGTACACTGAATAAAGACCTTCCGTTACCTGAGATAGAGGCACAACCTCTATGGCTCCTTTTTCCAGCAGTTGTTGTACTTCTTGGAGAAGGATGGCAAGATGTTCCGGTGTCATGCGACGTCCCCTCGGGGGTCTGTAGGATGGGGAACTGTTGAATTCGATACAGTATCCGTGGGCTACGGTGGAAAGTACCCAACGGTCTGACGTTATCTCCTCCCATGCAGGAAGAAAGGATGTTATCCGGCCCCCGACCGGTGTTGCATGGGAGGGGACGCGAATCTTCGCGTCACTTGGAGTTGTTGGGGGCTTGGGAGCCTCTGGGGGTGGATCCCCGACCTCTCCCTTTACCCCGGCGTTGGCCTCTTTGGCTGTACTGCCCACTATTGGTCTGGTAATTGGTGGCAGGGTATTGTTGATGCTGACTTTGTTGTTGTTGTTGGCCACGAAAAAAGCGTTTGTTGCCATAGCCGCGTCTGGTAGTGGGCTTAGAGATTTGGTCAAGAGTCTTGATAGTATCGAACTCTTTTTTAGCCATCTCTAGAGCTTCATCCACCGCTTTCCCGAAGAGGTTAGAGTCTTCCACCGGTTTATTTATTAAAGATGCCTGTGTCTCCGGTTTAAACCCTGAGTTGCGCAGCCATACATGGCGTTTTAGGAGTATTCCCTGTACCAGGGAACGTCCCGCTGTTTCTGCCGCGTCCAGAGAGTTTTTTACAATGCTCTGGTTCACCTGGGTTCCTTCGCCAATAGTTGAAAGTAGGCGTGTACGTAAGGGCTCCGGTGCTTCCTCGGCGTCCTTGCGCAGTTTGGCCCACTGCGCGTCTGCATAGCTAGCAAGCAAAGAATTGTTGTTCGCAATTCTTGCTGAGAAGGCAGCTGAGGAAGTTACTCTTTTTGCAAGGGCATATAGCCTTTTGCCCTCCTTGTCAGGGGGTGCCTCACTGGTGGAAAGTGGTACCCCTGCCCTCTTTCTAGTATTAGATACTACTAGGGAATCCGGAATGGAATGTCCCCTAATGTAGAGCGGGTCTGAGGGTGAAGGAGTGAAAAGTTTTTCAATTCTCGGATTGACCCCTCTGATCAATGCGGGAGTGGCCAGCGAAGGGATGATTCTTCTCTTCACTGAAGCTAGGAGGGGAATGGTCTGGCTGACCGGGGGTTTCTCTTTAATTACTCTTTCCACAAAGTCTAATTCTGGAGAGAGCTCCCCAGTGTCCAGTTCGAAATGTGCTGCTGCTCTGCGCAACAGTGCATTGAAAGTGGGCTGATCGTCAATTGGAGACGTGTTCCTAACCGGTGAATTGTCAGGAGGATTTAGGTTTAGGACATCAGTGTCGGAATATACTGATGGGGATTGCCAGGGGTGCGAAGGTCCTTCTTCTGTGTTTTCTCCGAAGCCTTCTTCTATAATGTCTGGCCTGTCTTCCAGACATTCCTCCTGGTTCTGTCCTCCTTCATCGTCCATGAAATCATCCTCCTCCTCCAAGTATTGTTCCTCCCCAGTGAGGTCGTATACATTATGGAAGTCTGAGGCTGTGTCCACCTAGGGATCGACTAGCCTCGGATTTTTGGCCCTGGGGTCCTCCTGAGGCCCTTCTCTAGTCCTCTTGGGAGTTTGAGAGGTCTGGGTATTAATAAACCTTTCCATCCTCTCCATACAGAGGTGGAGTCTTTCCATGGTTTCATGGGGTACCCCAGAGCGGTCTGGCGGGGGAAAAATGGAGTCATCTAGCTGGAAACGGCTCGACCTCTCCCAAAGCGTCGAGGAAAGTGTCCCGTCGCCCTCCGAAAAGCCTTCAGGTGTGCTGGGTGACCCCCCGATTGAAGGGGGTAGTCCCTGCCTTCCTTCGGGCTTTTTCGGCATGTCTTTCGACTTGTGCGTAGCGCTCGACGTGTCTTTCGGCGTACGCTTCTGGGCGTCGGCTACAGCAATCCTCGCCAAGCTCTCGGCGACTTGTTTGTCGGCGACTCGTTTGTCGGCGGAAGCTTGCGTTTTTGACGCTACGGGTGTCGATCGCTCTACGGCGGTATGCGCCTTTTGTTGATGCGCGCCGGCCGATGGTTTGGGGGCGGCGCCCTTATTTGCCGAAAGCCCAGTCGCTGGTCGCGGCTGCGAGAGGGGCTTCGAACCCGAACGGTCCGAGGAGGCCGCCGGTGGAACCTGCATCTCCTTGGGCGCCAAAGCTCTCTTCGTCAATGTCGCCGGGGTGTTCATCCCCATAAGCAGGGCGTGAGCCGAGCCAGTCGGGGCCGGGGACAGACGACGAAGCGCGCGAGCGCTCCTTAGAGGGGTTTTCGACTTCCGTAGCGGAGGTCGTGTTATCGCGTTCCTCGTCACTGTCGGTGGTAGCAGCGGCGGGTGAACCTTCGGCCTTCGACATCGCGTAGGCCGCCCACCTTTTAACCCTACGGTCTTTTAGAGTTTTAGGCTTAAGAAGCCGACAAGCCGCGCAACCTTCCTCCTTGTGATCGAGGGGCAAGCAGCGGTTACACCGTGAATGCTTGTCCTTCCAAGTAAATTTGCCTTTGCAAAGCGGGCAAAATCTAAAGGGTGTCCTCTCCATAGCCGAGGTAATAAATCGTGATAACCACCCCAAGGGAAAGGAAGGGGAAAGGGAAAGGCATTCTCAGAAAAGAACCAGAGATGTCCCACGACCCCACTCTCCCTACTGTATATGGCCTGCGAGGCCAGGCCACGTGTTCGGCAACGCCGAAGGATCTCCTCCGCTCGACCCTCCGTCGAAGATCTTGCTCGGCGGGGAACAGCTTCACAACTGCGTCGAGGGAGGGAGTATGTGTTTAATATTAATGAGAAAACGACCAAAGGTCGAGGAGATGAAATTTGCAATGTCTCTCGAGGAGCTCCGCGTAAAGGCGACCAGTAGCTGGGCGGAAAAAAACAATCTGAGGGACCTCGACGCGTGAGGGATTGTGGGTACAACGCACGTCACTATAGGGATAGTGTTTCAGACACGCCTTGTCGACGTCCTTTTTCGACTACGAAAAACAAAATGCAATACTCCGCAGTGACCACTGGATGTCGGACCTATGCACAGCATGTGATTCTAAGCAGATTAACAAACATCAGAAGTTATGTTCTGTTACTTGGCATTTATATAGCGCCTTATGGATCATTGGTATGACCTCAAAGTGCTGGTAGGTTGAACGCCCTCAGGAACTGTAGTTCAGGTCAGTAGAGCAAGAGAGAGTGGTATGGTGCGTGGCCCCACCGGATAGGTGTGCAGCTGTTGTGGTTGTTGCATGATAGGTGCTTCATAGCAGTAGGTGTGGTGCTGAGGAAATCAGTTGGATGTGTTCAGTCTGGAGGGTGGACACTCAGACTGAGTTCTGGCTGCGTTAGGCCTGAGGATACGCCAAAAGCTTGCCGGAATAGGCTCAGCTAGCTGTGTTTTATTAGGATGCTGAGGTGTTAGTGGGTCATGTTAGTATGAGAACAGCTAGGCCGAATGTGTCATAGCATAGCTGTGTTCTAGTTGAATGATGGTGTATAGGAGAGAGTAGGCGTAGTAGTGTGATATGGTGATTTATCAGTGAAGCACCAGCGGTCAGGGATGAGAGCAGGCCGGGGGCGCACATAGCGGAATACGTATATAAAGCGACAGGATGGATAGGATAACATGGGGATACAGGTACATAGCAGTACTGTCCGTTTCATCCGTTTATCCTGTTCATCCGTTCCATCATCCACTCATCTCCTCTATCCCCACGATCCACTCCACCCATCCGCTCGCTCTATCCTTCCCATCCGTTTCACCCGTTCCATCCACATCATCCATTGTCTATTCGTTCTGCTCCATCCAAACGTCCAACTATCCACTACATCCATCCATCCATCCATGCCGTCCACTTCGTCAGTGTTGTCCACTCTAACTGTACCAACCCACTCTAACCGTACCAACCCACTCTAACCGTACCATTCACTTAATCTGTGCCATCTACTTCATCTATTGCATCAACTTCATTCGTTCAATCATCTGCCTCGTCCAGAAATCCATTCTGTCTACTCATCTCCTCCATCCATTCCACCCACCCATTCTATCCTTCCCATCCACTTCATCCATTCCTTCTGGTTTCATCAACTCCATCCGTTCGATCGGTACCATCCACACCATCCACTCCGTCTGGTCCCTCCACCCCATCCGGTCCCCCCCACTCCATCTATTCATCCCCTCCATCCATCCACTTATCCACTCCATCCCACCCGCTCCATCCGTCCCACCCACTCGATCCACTTCATCCGTTCCACTCAGGCTATTCTTTTTAGTTACACTATCCGTTTTAGTCTTTCAATCTGTTCGATCAACTCTTTGCTCTTTGTTTCTTTGTTCCACAACACTTGGGTTTCTGTTAATTGTGGCTATTTATTCCGTTTGTTCTGAGCATCAATTTTTTAAGAGACGAGCCACATTTTCATTAGTTTGCGGAAAGACATGTAGTCTTCGGCGAGTCGAATGTGGGGTGGGAGCAAGTTCCACAGAGTGGGGGCCAAGGCTGAGAATGATGATCCTCCTAATCTGAGTTGGTGTTTGGTATCACTAGGAGGAGGGCAGAGCTCGTTCTTAGAGTGCACGGTGGGTGGTAGGGTTTTAGCTTGTAGGGTTGAGGATGTTAGAGGGAGTTGATATGGGCAGAGGGGAGGTTGTGGGGCTAGGTGTGTCAGGGAGGGTCGGTGGACAGTACGCTGCAGGGGTCAGGGGTGCTGGCGTGGTGGGAGGCGGGTGGGTAGAGGGGATGGGAGGAACAGGGGTCTTGGGATGGCCGGCTCGCCATCAGGCTTCTTTGTTGTGATTTCTGGATAGGGAGTGGGAGCGTGGAGGGTGGGATGGTTTTGGGGGGGGGGGAGGGAATTTGGGGGAGGGAGGCGCGCCAGTGTGAGGTTCTTTCTCTGGACCTCGCTGGGCGGGATGGACTCATGGTGTGGCTAAATTTAGCTATATCACAGTTAGGTACACTTTCTAAATTCAACTATGGCACAGGATATTATTCACACTTTCAAAATTCAACTATACCATAGGGTGATATTATTCACACTTTCTAGGTTTAGCTATAATACTATACTATAAATATAAAGCAGACACGAAATTAGACTGACCATCCCATAAAGTGGTCCCTCCTGGACCGCTCATCGAGTCAGGCAAAGAACGGCAGAACACCTCAACCTCCCAGAAAAATGCAGAAAATGAGAAAAATCAACTGCAAGAATGGGCAGCCACCCATCTGCGAGAGGCACATCTCTTCCACAGCCACACCACCGTCCAGCCTTGAGGCCCACACAAATCTGCCCCAAACCGTGAGCGGAAAATCGAGGGGCGAAACCACACTGGCCAACGTCAGACCAAACCCTCTGGCAGCAGAACAAACAAAACGCCTGTGCAACTCGAGGACTGCACAGCGAGCCTCGACTGGCAAGAAACCCGCACAATGGACAACACACCACCACGACTTGGTGCACCACCCCAAGGATCACCCAGCCCCCACAAGCCAAACGCACACGAGGCCCCAAGCATGCCCAAATCAGAAAAAAATAGATGGGCCGCAGCTGCTCACAGCCACAACTCCTCCCCACCCCCACCCCACATGACCAACAAATAGCCTGCAGCTCAGCACACTGGTGCACGAAATTCCCCAAATCTAGGGCCACAGCCATGCGCCAGTACGACAAAGGAGTCCCAGCCTTAGCCGCCCCGCACCAGTCCAGCCACACTGCAACCATGTGGACACCCCCAAATGCTGCACACACACAGTGGAACAACCATTTCTATCCAATCGCCAATACAATGTCACCTATTTATTCATGGTTTGACATCTACAAAGCGCGCAGCAACCCAAGGGCACTGCAGCGCCGCCACAGACACCGTGAACACACACAACAGAATTGCACATAACCGCAAAACAAGGAGGGGAGGGAAGGCCAGGATGGACAGTGGATCCCGTGCAAGTGGGCAAGGGATGCCGCGCTAGCCAAAGATCCGTGGGCAAGTGGAGGAAAAATGGGGAAAGCAGACTCCCATCAAATGGCAGAATTCAAAGTAGATGGCCGCCACAGCAGAGCCCAGCCTCCCGATCACTGATGGGCCAAACGAGAAGTCACCACAAGTGATTCAAGCAAATTAATCCAAAAATAAGGGTGTATGAGTGGGGCATCAAACTGCAAAAACCCACATATACATCAGCTCAAAGGCAAACCAGAATACACCCTCGAAACCAGTCATCAAGTTCCAACAATCAGCTGCCGGACCACACCACACTGCAGCGCAAAGCCACTCAACCAATCCACACAGCTTCCACACCGAAACCACACAAAAATGATCACACTGCCATGCCCCTGGACACCCCCCCACCCCGGTGCAGACAAAACGACCCCAAAAGCCCACGGCTGGCGGAGCATGCCCCCCCTGGAAAGTCCAAGTCTGCCCTGCAGGCGCAGCCGCACCAGTGCGCCCCGGTGAAAACGCAGATGAAAACCAGCGAGATCGGTCCCAAAGCTCCACCACCAGGCAAACGCAACGCAAAATGGAGGCCGCTGCAATCCAGGACACCACCGGCAATCACCAGTGCAACCAGGGATCCAACCGGAAAGCAGCTGCGCAATCGGGGATCCAGCCAGAAACCCAACCTTTGTTATAAGCTTGTACTACACAGTTTGGCGGTGTGTTGAGCAGCCAGGCTTATCTCAAGAGGGGTCATTGTGAGCTGTAGTGGAGTTAGAGATTCACAGTTGCAAGTATTTAAATAAACTAACACTGAAGGTTTCTTCCTTAAACAATTATTAATTTATTTATCAGTCAGTTAGAATAAGCCTTCTTCAGAAGGAAGCAATATAACAGTAACACACAAACACACTTCAATACTGTACACTTAGTTTCTAAATCAGTAAATACCCCTTTGGGATGGCCCACAGACACAACCGACACCCACAGGTGACTTCAATAACTAGGGTGCTGGGGACATTAATATCTTACTGTTGGCATTTAGAATACTCTTAGAAATTGGCAAAAGATAAAGGTTATTAGAACAAGAGACCACAAATATTCTTAAGCAGGCAAATAGTTTTGGATCCCCCTAGAAGAGTCATTCAGTTCAAAAGGCTAAGCCAAAGTCAATGGGCAAAAGTCTTGTATAGGATGAAGCACTTCTGGTAGGTACATGGAAAAGTCTTTGCACAAGTTCTTAGGAGTCTTTGATGAAAAGAGAATCAAGTGTAGGGCACAAGCTGATTAGACTTGTGAGTAGTAGAAGATGCCAGCAACTCTACAGCAAGAGGTAAGTTCCCTCAGACTTTTTACAGTACCTTAGAAATGAAGAAAAGATGCAGCAGATGACTTCTGTTCTTGTGCAGTTCTGAAAGTCTCACTGTTCCTGGGCCTCAGTCGGGGGGACAAGAGGGTGTACGTCGGTGGGACTCCTGCAACGCACTGGGACGGTCAAAACTCGCAACTGGCAAACTTCATTTTCAGTGGCCGTTAGTGTTTCATCTCCTTGTGTCTACCGCAAATAGCAACACAGTGGTTTCCTGGCAGTCGAGACAGACTTTCCTTGCTTCTGGGGTCACGCACTCTGTTAAGGGGGTTCAGGCTCGGTCAGTCCTGCTTCCTGGGAGTCCGGAGGATCTTCCTGAAGCTCTAGGCCATCTTAAAAACAATGCACACAATCTGGTGTTCCTCTCCCTGGCTATACGGTTTTCAGCAGCAACTCTGTGGAAATTCAACCAGCTCAGAGATGGATGTCCAGGTGGCTTACTTTGGAGTGGATTGGTCCCCAATTCAAAGGGAGAAGTCGTCCTTAAAGAGCTTCTCTGTCGAGATGAACTTGGCGATTCGGACCTGCAGCAGGGCTTCACCGGCCAATCCAACGGTCCAGGAGTTGCAGCAGCCGACCTCTTCAAGTTCTTCGTTTTCTTCGTCCAGTGGTCGACTGCTTTCCAAGCCAAAAGACTCCTTTTATTCAGTTTTCTCCCATTCATTCCAGCCTAGCTGCCACTCACCCAGCATGGTGGCTGTCCTTGCCGAACAGTCAGCCAGCCAATCACGCCAGAGTGCGTTTGGGTCTCCTATGAGCCTAAGCACAGGGAGTTTCAGGCACCTCCCTCATTTCCTGCCCACCCCAGACACTCAGGCGCCAGAGGCTGTCTTCAGTCCTGAAGCCCGCCAAAGGCGTAGGAACAAAGGGACCAAACCAGGTTTGGCGCGTGGAGGCAAACTCGAGAAAGGACCTTTCCAAAATGAAATGTTGAAAAAAGAAGACCGGGACACATTTAAACAAAGGAGGCTCAGACCCCATCTTGAAAAACATGGCTCCCGTGATTTAACGCTACCAGTGTTCACAGTCGGTAAAAATCATGGTAGTTTGTTATAAAACCACTGCCATCAGCTATTTCGAGAGGTAAGGGTAGCATTTGACTGCTACATGAGTTTCTAGACATAGGTGATATTAAGTAGTCCCTCCAGCACTCTATAAGATAGGGTGTGCTCGGTCTAGGAATTTCAAAAGACTAGTAAAGTCAATTTCACTTTACTTTCTCTGGGAAACCGTTTATCCCAGAGAAAGTATTTAAACCTTGGGACAGCCTCAAAGGCTCCCCTGTGTCACTGCACTGAGGGTGCTGTGTGACACACAAATAGATGATGCCTATGGAGTTGTCTAAAACTCCATAATCCAAGAACACAAGAGTAAAACACACATCAAAATACATTAACAGAGTGGGGAAAAGGGCTCACACTCTCCAGGTTAAAAAAAAAAAATCAAGTCCTCAAAATCCAGAAAAGTTGCTAGGGGTCTCCAAGGTGAAGGGAATTAGCACATTTATGAGAATGCTCCCTAACATGGGGCCACAGGAATGGTGTATTGCACGTTCTTGTTGGAGGGTCATATAACGGGGCTGGCTTTTCTGGGATAATTTAAACCCTAAATGATTTTCAACCAAATGCCCCCGATTGCGCACTTTACCTGCTTGACCATCTTGCAGTGGTCTCTGCCATACATGCGAAGAATGGAGCCCCAGTTTTTGACATGTGGGTGAAGTAGTTGCAGGATTTTTTGAGACGCCAGCTGCTTGCCCACACGCTTGTTCTTGCCTGCATGAAACAAACGAAAGTACTATCTTCTGTTTTTAACGTGATCAGAGAATTAAACGGTCATATGCCCTCTCCCACCCTCCTGGCATGGGAAAGAAAAGGCCCCTACTTACACCAACCGCGCACTGTGTGCTTCCCACAAGTCATGACGTATTCGCTCTTCTGATTTTTACCGGGTATCACTTCAAACTTGATGGCTGTGTCCCCCATTCCATGATTTCTACCAAAGAAAAATCAACTTTAGAGATCTACATTTACACAGAAGGAAAGTAAAATGTGCCTTTTTACACTGGTTGCTATAGGCTCTGTGCAGGCTGCGGCTGCCCAGGCTATAAAAACAAATAAATACAATATTAGGAAGTTAACATGAATCTCCATGGCTTCTACCCCAGACCCAGCTACCCATCATGCCAGGGATAGTAAAAGCAGCTTTGCCATGCAAATTCGTTGCGTCACAAAACACTACGATGATCACGTATTCAGTAGCAGCAGACACTCACCTTTTAAGGCACTCATGAAGAATTTGATATGGTGACAACAGTCCAGCTTTACTGATCAGGTCATATACACGCGAGTCTTCAATGCTGATATGGTTAAAATACTGCAGAAAAAGAAACCTTTATAAGTTAAGGCTGCAATGTGCATTTCTGCTTTTAACAATGTGATGCTTTGATATGTTGCAATAATTTATATCAAGAAACCATTCCTGCATGTTCAGCTTGAAAACCTTGTTGATGCTGGGACATCAATCAGAAGCGCAGGAAGTAACATATGCACTGGCCCACAAAGAAGTGCCATGGCTCTGATTTTAAGAAGTTGCAACAATTCAAAAAAGCAGTTTCTTGATAGTTACTCTTATGCTGGTAGTTCTTGTTTGCTTCCCATAGACTGCAAGGACATCTGTACCATCACAGCAGAGAATTGAGTATTTCTTGCAAAGCATAGAAAAAGCCAAGAAAACCTTTGCGCAGGCAAGGCACAACAAGCATGCCACATGCAATCTATAAAAATACTAATGCTGGAGAACTACCTTTACCGGTAAGGAAAGGTTACTTGTAATCCTGGGTGCCCATCATGGTTACCTCCATTAAATGGATAGCTCTGCCCATCAACAGGCTCCCACAGAACTCTTCTAATAAACCATTATTTTTGAAACTTATAACATACTTAAAATTTATAAATTTGCATACCTGGGTTTCTTTTCATTGTTTACAATGAACGTCCATAAAAGCACAATTTTGTTAACAGGCAATTTCTTTGTGCGCAAGTAAAAATAATTTTAAAAAAGCCCATTATTCAGACAAGCAAGCCAAATTAAATGGTTAGAACAAGACAGTCACATTGAGGAAGTCGGTGAGCAGAATTATCCCATCATAGTGTGTAGTAACAGTTGTGCCTTGTTCTTATTTTCATGACAGGAGACTAAGCCTTTGTCACGCACTGGAAAAGTGTGAGGGGTGGTTATTAATTTAAAGGACATACCCAAGAAAGAGAACTAAGATTACAAGTAAATTCCTCACTGCCACCGTTCTATTTATGAATAGCAAACACTGAACTATATATCAAGCTCATTCCTACTCTGGGAAGGAGGGTGGAACCATACTTGCGATTACTCCTTCATTCACACAAATCCCGAAAATATGTATGTCCTTACTGTTTGGGCAGTTTTCCAAGTCCACTTATGCTATGACTTTATAAAACGATCCCCTTGGTGTACAGAACCCGAACTTCCAGTATAAATCGGTACTACTGAAGGTTTTGGTAGCATGGCAGACCAGCCAGGCTCATCTTAGGATGGAAATGTGAGTTGTAGGTATGTACAAATAAATGTATATACATATGCCCAAAGAACACAATATAGACTCATTTTATATAAACACAAGGCATAGAAATCTGTAGATAAGGCAAGTACTATTTTAACTAATCAACACAATAAAAAACCAAATGCATAAGGTGAGTAAACCACAAAGTAAAGACTTATTGATGAAGTGTGGTGAATTTTAGTCGAGACAGAAGAAAAGGAGAGAAAAATATTGTGTCAGCATAAAAGTGGTGTGATAAACCAAAGGAAGAAATAACAGCAGCAAGATGTGAAGTGTAAAGAGAGAACAGAAAAGGGCCCAAGACGGACCTTTGCAGAATGCCATAGGCAATCAAGAAGGAATTAGATGACTTGCCAGCCCAAGAAACAGAAAATATTATTTGAGATAGACCAGATTGAAATCAGAAAAAAACAGCCTGCGAGACCAAAAGAAGAAATACGCCAGTAGAAGAGAGTGGTCGACAGTGTCGAACGCAGCAGATACATCCAAGAGGATGAGAAGAGATGCAGAAAAAAGTAAATCCAAAACAGAGAGGAGAGCAGTTTGTGGAGTGAAGATGGCGGATGCCAGATTGAAATTGTGGGAGAATAGAAGAGTTGGAGACAAAGTTAGAGACTTGGTAATAAACCAACCGTTCAAACAATTTAGAGAGCTACAGTAGCAAGGAAATAGGACGAAAATGTGAAACTATCAGCGGGTGATCAGTGGGTTTCTATAAAATTGAGATAATGGAAGCATGTTTGAAAGACGTGGGGAAAATAGAGGTTGAGACAGATATTGAAGGAGGAGGTAAGGTAAGACACTAAAGGAGGGTAAACTAAGAATAAGTGCGGAAGGGATTAGGTCGTAGGAGAGGCAGAAGGGTGAGTTTTGGCCAATAGAAGAGAAGTATCAGCATTAGATATAGGTATTGGGAACTAGGGGTAAAAAGTCACTACTTCAGATGAAATTGAAGCTTCAATATCACTGCGAAGAGAAGTTACCTTGGAGGAGGAAAATTGGGCAAAGTCAGAGGATGACAAAGGAGAGTTAGCAGAATGATCGAGAGTAGGAGGAGACAGAAGCTGAGAAAGAATTTTAAAAAAGTCCTAGGGTGGGCAGACTAAGCATGTAAGAGATCAGAAAAGTAGAGCCGTTTAGCAGAGAGCAAACAGTGATCAGAGAGGATGATCATAAAAGTAGGAGGAAACGACATTGAAACGGCACATGGAACAGAGATGAGGGGAGAGCCATGGTTGAGAAGGTTTACGTGTGGGATGGAAAGGTGATAAAGGGTAAAGTGAGTCGTAAGAGGAAGAAAGACAAGGGGATGGAGGAAGTGGCCTTATCAGGTGTTAGGGATGAGAAAGAAGTGGAGGAAGGACGAGGTTACAAGTGGAGGTAAAGTGTGAGGAGTTAAAGTAACATGTTCAAGACAAGTATTTTACTTTTAGAGTTGAAAAAAGGTTCCAGGGACTTCAGAGAAGACACCCTAGAAGGATTCCAGCATTGAGCCTGGGCAAATGGATGAGAGGACTCCCAATCACATGAATCACCTCCAAAGCTTCACAGGAATCACAACAGACTTAAGATAAGTAATACCCCAGCAAGGACGTCTTCAGGATCTGCAGCCAAAAACCTGGTTGATTAATTCCTTGTTGTGAAGGCAGGACACTGGAAGACAATTTGCAGCAGGGATCAACGGGGAAGGCTCCAGGCAAGGGTTGCTCCACAGCTAGATGCAGTTCTGTGGTTTTGACGCCCATTTCAGGAACCAGGAGAAAATTGAATATCGCTGGTCGGAGTCTCGTCGTTAATCTGGTACAGCACTTTGGTGAGAGGACTTCAAGGATACAAGTCTCTAGAGGTCCACAAGGATGCCACCAAAGTTTCAGTGCAATTTGGAAGACTGCGCACCGCGTAATGGTTCGAGGTCTGAGTGTATTGGGTATTGCAGCCCAGTAAGGTCGCAGCCTAACATGGGATGGCTCAAAACGCAGGTCTTCTTGAGACGAGCGGATTTCACCAGCTTCTGAGTAGGAGTCCTGTTCGAGACCCACAGTTCGATTGGAGGGAAGGGTTACAGAAGGCTCTGGTTACAGAGCAGGTTCTCAGGTCTCTGGAAATCGCTACAGCTGTCTTTTCTTAATCTTCCTCTTCAGCTGCAGTGGTCGACTTGTCAGCAGCTCCCAGGTTCGGAGTATTTAACAGGAACTACAGCACAACATCTGCATTCTCTCCCTGCATTTTACATCAGGGGGCGGTGTTAGGGGAGTTTCCCTAAAGTTCTACTGGCAGTAAGACTTTAGTAAACTATCCGAGTGGTTTGTAGATCCCCAACTCTAACTATCAGTCTGTACTAACTCAGGACCTTGTTAGAGTGGCAGAGCAGTCAGGCTCATCTTAAGAGGAAGATGTGAGCTGTAGGTAAGGACACTGAAACTAGTCAGACATGCACAGCAAAGAAGCACTTACATACTTTTATATAACTTAAAAGTGTATTATATTTACACCAGAATCACTTTAAATACTTTAGACGCTTTGTTAGGCAAGATTGTATGTAGTAACCCTGTGGGAGACTACACCAGCCTTGTCCTCTTGGCAATACGTAACCCACCCTTTGGTATAGGCCTGCACTACACAAGTTGTTAGAGTGGCTGAGCAGCTAGGCTTATCTCAAGAGGCGTCAATGTGAGCTGTAGGGTTGTAACAGAGTTTCACAGTGACAAGTATTCAAATAACTTTCACACATAGGCTATGCCACTGTAGTAAAAGAACACCAACAACCGAAGTTACTCGTGGTAAGTGATTGTTTTAATATAAAATGGTAGCCCTTATTTGAGACACGCGTTTCGGCACGTACTGTGCCTTTTTCAATCAGGGCTAATCACAAATATTTTTAAAGAAAATGCAACAGAGATTTGGAATGGGGTAGGGGTGGAGGTTTAGGTAGTAAGAAAAGATGGGAAAAAACATGAGAAGCTATCCATTAGTTTAGGTGTTATTTGTTTGATTTGACAATCCCTCTTGATGTGTCCCAAAGAACCTACATTTCTTACCAGTAGTTTTTCAGTTCTGGTTAATTAGAACCATACATGTCTACGGTCATTGCTTGCTCAGAGTCCAGGGTTAAATCCCTCCTAAGGAACATATACAGTGCATTTTATCAAAAGTAGTAAATGTTTGGAGACTACGCTTGTATTTCGGTATTCGAAAATTATCATCCTTTCATTGCTAATTTGCTTTGCAGGCTCTGTTTCCATTTGTGATTATTATCGGTTTAGAGATGGGTAGCAATAGGATGATTTCCTGTGCGCTATATATTGTATTAATACCATATTATCCAGAGTTACAGTATACTTTATCCCTATGTTACTGTTCCAATAGTTCACCCTCTATAAAAAAAAGTGCATAAATAGTTAGAACACTGTGGACATTAATATATCACTTTTCACACTTAAATGGTAATACTGAAGTTGTGTCAAAAAGGAAAAGGTTAGGGAAGGAAACAATGGTTAACAAGTTTCTAGCCAGGACAGCCAATTCCAATTGAGTGAAGTCTAGAGGAGATGAGGCACTTGTTTTGCACAATGTTAAAGAGAGTTTTGTTGTAAAAGAAATCACTGTTGGGTCACAAGCTGGGAGGCTTGTGAAGGGCAGAGCTGCAAGCAATTCTGCAAAGTGCAGCCAATGCAAGTCTCCAGTGAGAGCAAGCAAGCTACACACAAAAAGGGGTAAGTACCCCTAGTTACAAAGTACCTTGAGTCTGAAGAAAAAGGGTCCAGCTGGCTTCTGTTCCTGTTGTAGTTCTGCAGATCCTGTTGTTCCTGGGCCTCAGTCGTGGGGACAAGAGGGAGGATGTCTGGGGACTCCTGCACTACGGTTTGAAGGTCGGCAGCAATGGGCACAATTCAGATCAGCGTCATTTTGCGGTTTCAGCTACTTGCAAATAGCACCACCGCAGTTCTTGGACACATTTTGGACTTTCCTTGCTTCTGGGGTCCTGCACTCTTGAGGTGGCTCGGGCTTGGTCAGTCCTGCTTCGAGGGAGTCTGGAGGATCTTCCTGGGGCTTGGGATCAGGCTTAAAGGCAATGCACTTTATTCTGGCATTCCTGTCCCCTGGCACTCGGTTCCTGCAGCAGCAATGAAGTACAGCCAGCAGTGAGAGGGATTCCAGTCGAGTTCGTCTTGGTCCCACCAACCCAAGGGGAGAAGTCGTCCTTGCAGGGCTTCTCTAGTCGATTCGAAATTTGGAGCTTCAGCATGCAGCAGAGAAACTAGACAAAGGGGATACTTAGTAACCCCTCCAGCAACCCTATCGTAAGATAGTGTGTGCTAGGTTTAGAAAGTTACAAATTTAAGTAAAGTCCATTACACTTCACTGTTCTTGGAAACAGTAGTTCATCCAAAAGAAGGTATTTAAACCTTTTGGAAATCTGAAAGACTTCCCTTTGTCACTACACTGAAGGTGCTGTGTGACAATGCAAAGATTATGCCTATGGAGTTTCTCAACTCCAAAGTCAAAGGAAACAGGAGTCCAAATCACAGAAAAGGTCTCTCTCTCTCTCCAGGTAAGAAATTAAAAGTCCTAAAGTCCAGAAAAAAGAGCTGGGGGTTTCCAAGGTAAAAGGAAATTAGCACATTTCTGAGAATTCTCCCCAACATTCGTCCCCACCAGACTAAGGTACAGGAGGATTTAATCCACTCCTGGATGAATCTCCTTACTCCAGTCTGACATACTTTCTGGAGACCATCAGCATTTTGGTGATTACACCCTGACCTGTATTCTGTGGTGAAATCAAACCCCTGAAGGCTGATTGACCATCTTAACAATTTAGGATTCTCCCCCTTCATCTGCATTAACCATCTCAAGAGTTGGTGGTCTGTTTGAATTACAAAAGTAGATCTTTACAAGTATGCTCTAAACTTCTTCAAAGACCACACAATTGCAAAACATTACCTTTCAATAGTTGCCCACCTTGTTTGACAGTCCTTCAGTTTCCTACTGATGAAGCAGATAGGGTGTTCCCTGCCCAGCTGACTCAGAACTGCACCTATCCCTGTATTGGACGCATTAGTTTGTACAATAAAGGAGTGGTTGTAGTCAGGAGCTCTCAAGACTGGAGATTGACAAAGGGCTTCCTTAAGTACTTCAAATGCCTTAGTGTACTCATTCCACCTGACCTCCTTTGGGGATTTGGGAGAGGAGATCACATTCAAGGGAGAGGTTATCAATGAAGTTCCTATAGTAACCAGTGAGACCTAAAAAGGCTCTCACTTGGGTTTGAGTAGTAGGGGTGGGCCAGTCTTGTACAGCTTGTACTTTGCTAGGCAATGGCCTTATTTCACCACCTCCTACCTCATTTTATTTACACCCACTTCTGATTAATTCCAAGTGGTATGGACAATAGAAGATCCTGGAACAGGGCTCCCCATCCTGCTAGATGCCAAAAGATCTGAACTATCACATACATTTGCTGAAGCCCATTACTATCACAAAGGCAACGCTCCTGGTGGTGGAAGAGGACAAACCCAGCCCAATCCCATATCCTAAGTCAACAACAGAAAAGGGATCTTATTTGCTACAGCAATTCCCTGAGGTATTCTCAGAGGAACTAGGGACAGTGAAACATTTCAACTTGAAATCCTATTGCATTCCTGAAGTTCGCAGAGAAAGCATAACGGATAAGGTTGAGATATTCAAACTTGGTGCCATTGGTCACCAGAGAGACCGTTATCCTCCCCCATTGTCCTCTTTGCAAAACTAGACTATTCTGCATCAGCTTTCGAAGGCTGAATAACATCTCGGCCTTCGATAACTACCTAATACCCAGAAATGACAAGCTAATCGAGCGCCTGGGAAAGGCTAAGTACATTCCCACCATAGACTTTACTAATTGCATCTGTCTGATAAAGACATTGTTGGGTGGGACTCCCAAGTATTCCAGAGCGAGGCTGGGGGGTCTGAGGACTCGGAGGGCTGAACACCCTTCTCGTAATAAACTGAGGACTCAGACAGCAAGTACGAACTGCTGTTTATTGCAAATAAAACCAACAGGGATCAATATAAGAACACTGGCCCTATTTATGATTCGCAGCTGCTCCGCCATACCTAGCTGAGAGAATAGTCTTGAAACCTACTCTTCGCCTTACCAGAACTGCAAACTCTTTCTGCCTCGTCATACGCAGTTTTAAATTAATTAAATCTGGAGGAAGTAGCTTCCCTGTGAAGGCTGCTCAGACATGGAATGCACTCCCACTCGCCTTAAGGGAATAATCAATCCTTCCTCAGTTTCAGACGAAAAACTTTAAATTGGCTGAGAGCTAATGACAAATGATTTCCGATGCACTCTAGTAATGAATACCCATTATGGTATATAGTTCTTTCTTCCACTCTGCCATATTGACGCCTGACTATATCCCTAATTGATGTATGCATTTCCAGTTCACATACTGTATATACTGTACCTCCTGTCTCATACGCCCAACACATTATACTGCATCTTACTTTTTTCCTTTAGGTGTAATATATTAGTATACCTATACCTTTAACCTGTATCCTATGTATTTCCCATCTGCTATATCTGTTACGTGAAGCTGAAAGTAAACTTGTAACCTTTGCACCCAGTTAACAGAGGGTTTGGTGTGCCATACAAATAAAGAAAGAAATCAATCATGTCCGAGGTAGACCACTTTACTTTGACCAATTTGACATTTGTTTGCCTTTATGGTCAGATGGACCTGCTCAAGAGCCTCAAATACATATCCTAGGTGGTCAATATGCTCTTCCCAAGTGGGGCTGAACACTGCAACGTCATCCAAGTATGCCATGCAGAAGTCCTCCATCCCACATGATTTATCATCCTTTGGAATGTAACAGACACATTCTTTAGTCCAAAAGACATGACCTTAAATTGGTAGAGGGGCGGAAAATGCTGTTTTCTCCTTGGCATGGTCTGTCAGAGCTATTTGTCAATAGACTGAGGTTAGGTCAAATGTACTGAGGTACTTGGCTGAAACAAGTTTATCCACCAGTTCATCTCTCCTAGGTAAAGGATGGGCATCAGTCATGGTGACTGCATTAAGAGCTCTGGAAGGAACCAGGAGGACCCAGGGCCCGACACCCTGCTCAGACAGCAGGTAAGCATGCACCAATATGTGTTTACTCCCCCTGTCCCCACAGGCCATCCCCACCCGCTCTGGTCCCCCATGTCCCACACCCTTCTCGCACACAAGTGTTGCCTGTTTTGCTTGATTCTTCTACCCTGCCCCCCTCCAGCCTACTTCTGCAGGAGTCTGTCCTGATCCATTCTGGTTTCACCATCACCGTCTTGTGGCCAATGCTAGATTTGACTTTTATGGACTTCATTGATTCACGGTGTATCACCCTTTCTCAACTCTCATGCTGGACTTCCTTTGCATCTTGTACTCATGGTGGCCCTGAATCATGCTGTTCTGTTCCCATCTTCATCGTGTATCCTGGCTTGCAACATTATGTGCTACTACTGACTTCTGCAATTGTATTCGCTCTCACTCTTGCTTCTCCACTCTTTTTGACTGCTTACTCTGTTCTCTCTTCCTCTCCCTTTCCCGTCCCCTCCTCCCCTTACTTTCTTCTATGCACTTACTCTATCAGAATTGTCCCTGGATCTAGTATTATAGCAACCTCGTCTGTCTCCTCCTCCCTCCCCCTTACTTGTTGCCCCCCACCCCTTCAGAACTATCTGAAATCTCATCAGGCCTAGTAGGATAGTCGCTTGTTTTGTTCCTCCCCTCCCTTTCTGCACCACTCTCACTCCACTTTTGTTTTCTCCAGCTATACCAGAAATGTCGTCAGGCCTAGTACGGTAGTCGCCTGTCTGTTTACATTTCTTTCCCACTCTCCCCCTCCCTTCCTTATCCATGTCTTAGCTCCTGGCACCATCTGAAATGTCATCAGGCCGAGTACGATAGTCAATTTCACATCCTTACTGTTTATGGCCTGTAAGAATGTCATTGTATTTTCCCTTGCTCCCCCCCCCCTTGCCTTGAAGCACTTTGAAACACATTGTGTATAGGTGCTATATAAATAAACATATATAGTCCACACACAATCTCAACTCCTTGGATCCTGCCTTTGGTACTAGCACAAATGGACTAGCCCAAGGACTGGTAGATGGCTCTATCACCCCAACATCAAGCATCTTCTTGACCACCTCCTTTATATGGGATCTTACATTGTTAGGACAGTTTTTCTGAAGTCCAACTAAGGGCTTAGTAAAAACCACTCAACTGAGGCATTACAAGACTCCACTCTTCGTATAAGGCTGTACCACCTGAATTCATGGGAGCGTATACAGAGCATCCAGGCTATTTTAGGAGGGGGAGAGAGCGCTGTAGAATAAGTACAAATTAAATTGTAATACAAATGGTCCAAAGAAACACTGAAACACTATGTAAAAATAAATGATTTATTTAAATACAAGTAGGCCCAGATAAATCTGGGGGTAAGTAAGTACTAACACATTCTATGTAATCACAATTATAAAAACACAACACCATACTTGAAGGTACACAGACCAAAGTATAAACCTTATTTGGAACACCTAAAAGTAGTTCTAGGGAAGTCAAACCTTTTCATACACATTCAGTATAGGGCACACCTATTCTTGGGGAATCAAAACGGTTTTACGGTCTTTTCATGGGAAATAAATGCATTGAAGAAATACATTGATGAAAAACCACTGAATGTAAATGCGTTGAAATGCCATCTTCTACATTTAAAAGTACATATCCATCAAATATAGGGTTGGAGTTAGGGTTAGGAGGTGTGCTTGGAGGTTAGATGGGGGAACCCCCCCTGCCTGCCCCCAATATACAATAAACAGTAAACGTTATAAGGAGCTGGCCAGTGCCGAAAAACGTTAAATATTTCAGCACCGGACAGCTCCATGTAACGTTTTAACGTTAAAAATAAATGCATCGAAATGCCAGCTTTTACATTTAAAAGTATATAGCCATTGAAACTTGTCCATTCCAATATTCAATGGATAAGTTTCGATGGATATGTACTTTTTAATGTAAAAGATAGCGTTGCGATGCATTTAGTTTCGCTGCATTTGTGTCGATGGATTTTCGTTCAAATGGTTTAAATTCGATGAAAAACCATAAACCGTAATGCAAGGGCAGTAGACACTACAAGTTGTACAGTGACGCTCAGTCCCAAATCACATAATCAGTCAACTGGACAATATACTTTGTGTGCATAGTGGAACACTTATTACAGGTACAGTAACAACCTACTTTTGTGATTACACACATTTATACTAGGTGAGTAAAACCTAAGGATGTAATATTCAATTACAGGTGCTTTTGAGATCAGTAAAAACACAGATTGAGATAAGCAGTAACTCTTGTAACTTATTTTTGGGATGGCACACAGCTAACTCAAGGTAAGTAAAACCCATATACTTTTTCAATCTCGCAAGTAGTCCAGGTTAGATCTTTCCCAGCTATACAAGTAACTGAGGTATGATTTATAAGGGGCAGTTAGAACCACAGGCTCTGTGTTAGACAGCACAGGGAAAGTAAACTCTAATATTACACTTTACTGAATGACTCAGTTATTCTAGGTAGGCAACAACCTTATACAGACGTATTCTGGACAGACTAGCAGCATGTCGGGGAAAGCAAAACCCAGTTGGAGGACACTCATACAATTATCCTGCAGGAATAATCTGGTGAAACCAACAGATTACTTTTGGGAAGAGGCACAGCCTAATCACAGTAGAGTAATATAGCTTCACATCTACTTTCTGTTAGAATAGCAAAACAGTTTAAGGAAAGAAAAGATGTTAACCATACTTTTAAGAATAGTGCATCATACATCCAAGGTAAGAACTTTTATAACTGTTGACTCTTCGAGTTACAGTTACCAACCAACTCTTTACAAGTCAGTCATGTTTAAACACTTCATTTCTAGGCAAAGGTCCCAATCGCTTAAAAGTCTTTCCATTATTCTTGGCACATGAGTGTTCTCAGAGGCAGAAGGGGGGGTCACTAGGATCTAGTGTCCAACACGAAGTGTCAGGATAGGTGCATAAGTAGCAAAAGTCAGAGTTCGTTAGGAAGACTGGGTAAACAGGCGAGTACTTTACTTCTGAGGTAGAAGTGGGTCCAGGGGCTTTGCAGAAGACACCCTAGCAGGATTCTAGCAGTGGGACTGGGTGCACTGGATGAGGTCTCCCCATCACAGAAAACAACCCACAGCTACAAAGAAATCCTAACAGGCTTAAGGTGAGTACATACCCAAGCCAACACAGTACCTCAGCTTTGAAGAAGATTTTGCAGCAGGACGACTTCATGATCTGCAGACAAATACCCAGTCAGTGGATTCTTTGTCATGGTGACTGAAAACAAGACCTCAGAAGGAACTTTGCACCAGGGATCGATTAAGAAGGCTCTAGGCAAGGTTTCCCTCGTGGCTGAATGAGGTTTGGGGGATGTGGCGCCTTTTCAAGGAGCACAGAAGAAGACAGCAAATCGCGGTTGAATTCTCGTCATTACAAAGGTCCAGCACTCTGTTGAGGGGACTTTTTCGGACTCTATTTGTGTCTCTGGAGATCCACCAGGATGCCCACGAAGCTTCAGAGAAACTGAATTTGGAAGACCGTGCACCGCACAGTGGCTCGAGATCCCAAGGTATTGCAGCAACGCAAGGTCGCAGCAACGCGTGCGATGGCTCAAAATGCAGTTCGAGTCTATTGGGTCTCACCAGGCTCTGGGACATGGTCGGCCTTTTTGGAGTCTCCAGATCGATTGCAAAGAAGGGCTGAATCAGGCTCGGGTTCCACAGAAGGCTCTCCGGTAGCTGGAAATCATCTCTGCAGCTTTTCCTTCATCTTCTTCAGTTTCAGTTCCAGTGGTCGATTTGTCTTCAGCTTCCAGGTTTGCAGTATTTATCAGGAATTACAACACAATACCTGCATTCTCTCCCTACATTTTACAAGAAGGGCCGGTCTGGTTGTCCAATCGAGACAGCCAGCCCCCCACTGGGATTTGTCCCCATTCAGGCAAGGAGGAAGACAAAGGGCTGTGGAGTTTTGGACTCCTCCCTCGCTTCCTGCCCTCTCAGACGGATTGGAGCCTGGGCGGGGAGTATAGGGGACTCCCGCCGAAGATAATAAAAAAAAAAAATCACACAAAGGAATTTCATGTCCTGGATGTCAGGGGAAGGAACAAGAAAGGACAAGAAACACAAATGGCGGGGAAAAAAAGACAGAGGCCAGTTTGGTAAAATGAGCACCCTTATGTGCCTGTACTTCAGCTGTGACCACAGCCCACAGTAAAGGTGCATCAAATTAATACAAGGTATCACTGCCACCAGCCATTGAAGTTAAGCTTGTCCCTGTAAAACAAAATCTTACAGTTTTAATGTGAAAGGGAATACGTTGCATCTCCCCGGTACTCCACATAAGGTGGGGTGTGCTGGTTTCACCTAACAAAACGTAAAAGGGATCCAAAGATTCTTTCTACCCTTGGGAACTGTAGTTCTCTCAAGTTAAGCAAAAGAAAGTTAAAAGGGGAGCCCCTAGGGCAACACAGCAACAACAGGCACTTATTGCCAATTAGTTGTTAAAGAGGATAACTTTAAAAGACACTATGGAGAGTCAAAGAAATGACATCCATAAAAAGAGTTAAAGAATCTGAGTGTGGAAAAAGGTTCCCACTCACTAAGGCATTAAGGCCAAATATCCCACTAGTAAAGCAAAATGTCCTGGGGTTGACCCAGGTCAGGACGATTTACCAGTTCTGTGAAAATCTTACCCAACATACATGGTCTGACATTCTGTAACCCCTGCCTTTGACAGGAAGACTGTAACAAGTGAGGATACCATGCTGGCCCCAAGGGTTCAAGCTTGGGGTCAGTGAAGACAGGGAGGCAAAGTGATTTAACAGAGCTTTGCACTCGTGTTTCAGAGTCAGATCAGAAGAGAGATTACCTCCCATTTTTCCATCTAAAGGCCGTCCCCTGAGGTCAGGTAGAGCTTCACTCTCTTCTTGATCAGATGCTAAGAGCAAAGCTCCCAGTTCTGGCCTGGATACATATGCCTTTAGGCAGTTGGTGTGAAAGACCCTGGGGGCCTCCTTGGGATTGCCTAAGTCCACCAAATAATTGAACTCTCCAGGTTCGAACAACCTTGAAGGGTCCAATCCATTTCATTTGTCCTGTAAGGCTCTCTGCCTTGTAGGTACAATAACTAGAACTACCTGGTCTTGAGTAAACTCAACCATGTTGGCCTTCTGGTCATGGTAATGTTTAACCAGAGACTGGCCAATCAAGTTATCAGAAGCTTCTGTAATCATGTGTGTTATTCTCCTTTGGAGACCTAACACATAGTTAGTGACTCTCACTGGCTTGTGGTAAGGAGCACTCTCCAATCCTTCCTGGATTAGGGCCAATGGACCTGTAACCGGATGACCATGGAGGAGCTCAAAGGGGCTGAAGCCAATACCTTCCTGAGGGACTTCTCTAAGCAAAGAGAAGGCATGGCAGTAGAAGGTCCCACTGTCTTCTACAGGGTTCTTCTAAACCACCCATCATGCTCTTCATAGTTCTATTAAACTTCTCCACCAACTCACTGGTTTGGGGATGGTAGGCTGTTGAGAACTTGTAGGTTACTCCACAGTTTTTCCACATGGCTTGCATGTAGTGGGACATAAAATCGGTCCCCCTGTCTGAGAACCTCCTTAGGAAAACCAACCCTGGTAGAAATACCAAGGAGGGCCTTAACCACTGCCTGGGCAGAACAGTCCTCATAGGTATGGCTTCAGTGTACCTGGTAGCATGGTCTACCACAACTAATATAAATCGGTTACCTGAAGATGTGGGAGGGTCTAGGGGACCAACAATGTCATTCCCTATCCTCTAAAAAGGAACTCCCACCACTTGGAGAGGCACCAAAGGTGTCACGTTCTTGGCTCCACTCTAGCCATGTCTGACAAGTGTGACAGCTTCTACAGAATGTATCTAGATCAGGCCCCAATGTGGGCCAGTAAAAATACAGAGAAACCCTCTCTTTGGTCTTCTTAAAACTTAAGTGACCGGCCAAAGGAGTCTCATGGGCCAACTGTAAAACCTTGGGTCTCACCTCCTGAGGCACTACAAAAAAGTCTTCTGTAGTCCCCTGTGGGAGACTCTATAGGATCACTGCAAAGGAGGCCATCCTCCCAGTACAGCCTGTGCTTCCCTGGTTCTTTCCCTTCCAGCTGGGAAGCTGCCTGTTGGCAAAGTACTTAAAGAGTAAGTCACTCTCTTTGACCTCTGCTGAAGTCTGCACTACTGGCTCCACCTTCTGCAAGCAAAGTCTGCAGCTCAGGATGGTCTTTAGGAACCAGATCTCCAACAGGGGGAATGGCTTCTTCCAGCTCTGTTTCACTAGTAGCTGGTTCACCATCCTCTTGTTGGTCCTCCCACTCAGCCTCAGCTGGTGGAGGGGTCACAGGTGTGACCTTGAACTGTCCCGGGGATGTCCTTGTCCTATGTACAGGTGTGATACCTTTCTTCTTTCCTGAGATCTGGGGGATCCCCTTTGTCTCTTTCTTTGTCCTGAAACTGGAAGGGTGTCCTTCCTGGGGACTGGGAGTTATAGGTACTTCTTTAACTATGCACTGAGAGTCATCTAAAGTTGCTTCTCTGGCCAGTCCAGTCTAGTCTGTTACTGCTTCCTTTTACTGCGAGGCCTGGGAGTGCTTGATATAACTCCAAGAGCCTTTAAATCATTCCCCAACAGGACTCTCCCAGACACCTCATTTTGTACACCAACAAGTATTCTTACAGTCATGTATGTTGTTGCACTGGATGAGAGCTGGTAGTATTGGAACCATCTGCACAGGGCCTCCAGCAAGCTTAGTGGGGCCTTCGGGTGCATTAGCAACATACTCGGGTTTGAAAAAGGTTTCATCCACCACTGTAATGCTGGCCCCAGTGTCTCTAATGGCAGGGGTTTCCTGACCATTCTTAAGTGCACTTTCCTTGTAATATTCTTTGGTGTTATCTGGAATAGAGTTATACACATCTACATTCTGCTGTTCCCACAGCCCAAGGAGCACTAAAGAAACGTTGGCTGAGACGCCAATGGGGTCTTCAGCCAATTGATGAATGTTTTCACTTGTCATATGAACTTCTCCATCAGGGATGAAGGCTAAGGAGGCAGTGTGGACCCCTGAAGGTTTACCCTTGCATCTGGGATCCCCTTTCACATGGCCAGTTGACCCACAAGCATGACATTTACCAAATGTTTTCTGGAATGGGGGCTTCTGCTGACCTCCCTCAGGTTTAGCACCAGAGGTTTCACTAGACTGATTTGGTTTCCTATACAACTTACCCTTTTTATGTTTGTGGCCCTCTTTTGGGTGGTTGGATTCAGAATTCTCTTTTCCATCTTTCTTGTGCTGCTGCCCCTCATCCTTCTTGTGAGTGGCCCTAGAGCCCTTGTGAGCGGCCCTGTTGGCAACCCAAAAGTCAGCAGCCTTTGCTAACTTCTTGGGATCAATCTCAATCGAGTCAACCAAGTGCTGTCTCAGCTCAGGAGAGCATGCATCAAAAATAGATTCTAACAAAAACAGATCTTCTCATTCCTTAAAAGGAGTTCACTTTGCAACCCTTAACCAAACCATCTATGATTTTCAAACATGTACACACGCAGGTAGCCCAATGGGTACCATCAGTCTTTTTGAGGATCCTAAACCTCTTAAGGTACTGGGAAGGAGTATTTCCAAATCTGGCTATTAAGGTCAGCTTTGCATTTTCATACTCTTCTCTTTCAAGCTCACTACCCTCTTGCTTTGCCACTCTTTTAGACTGCCCACTCTATTCTTTCCTCCTCTCCCTTTCTCCTTTTCCTATCTCCTCCCCTTACTTTCTTCTATGCACTTGTCCCTGGACCTAGTATGATAGCAACCTCATCTGTCTACTCCCCCCCCCCCTCCTGTTACTTGTTTTTTTTCCTAACCGCCCCCCCCCCCACACTATCTGAAATGTCATCAGGCCTAGTACAATAGTCGCTTGTTTTTTTCCTCCCCTCCCTTTCGGCATTCCCCCTCCATCACCTTTTGTTTTCTCCGGCTCTACCAGAAATGTCGTCAGCCCTAGTACGATAGTCACCTGTCTGTTTCCATTTCCTTCCCATTCTCCCCCCTTCCTTATCTTTGTCTTAGCTCTTGCACTATCTGAAATGTCAGGCCGAGCACGATAGTTAATTCCACATCTAGGGGAGCTGAGGCACTTCTTGAAGATTAGCATAAAAGTCTTGCACAATGTTAAATAGTTTTGCTGTAAAAGAAAAATCACTATTGGGCAACAAGCTGGGAGACTTGTGAAGGGCGGAGCTGCAAGCAACTCTGCAAAGGGAAGCCAATGCAAGTCTCCAGTGAGAGCAGGCAAGCTACACACAACAAAGACAACAAGGAGGCAAATACCCCTTAATTCACAGTACCTGAGTCTGAAGAAAAGGTTCCAGCTGGCTTTGGTTCCTGTTGTAGTCCTGCAGGTCCTGTTCCTGGGCCCCAGTCGTGGGGACAAGAGAGGACGTCTGGGGACTCCTGCGCTACGGTCTGAATATCGGCAGCAGCAATGGGCCCAATTCAGATCAGCGGCACGGTTTCAGCTACTCGCAAATAGCACCACCGCGGTTCTTGGACACCTTGTGGACTTTCCTTGCTTCTGTGATCCAGCACTCAGTTGAGGTGGTTCAGTCTTGGTCAGTCCTGCTTCGAGGGAGTCCGGAGGATATTCATGGAGCTCGGGTCTGGCTTCAAAACGATGCACTCGGTTCCTGCAGCAGCAATGGAAGTACAGCCAGCAACAAGAGGACAGGGGTCGTGTCACGACCCTCGCCCAAAACCCCCTTTGGCAAACCCATTGGCCAGGTGGAGTCAGGACTCGGGCCTCTAGAGCCTGGCATCCTCTTCAAAAGCCCTCATGGGGCCAGTCCTGGCGCCAGGCTCATACACCATGAACAACAATGTGCTTGGGAACTACTTTATTGTATTGTCAGCCAACATGGAGGTATCCACATAGCTTGGTTCCTAAGAACCAAGCTATGCGATCTAGTGTTTTGGGTGTTGCAGGCCTGGAACTACTTTCTCTGGTATTACTTTACCTGGGCTATATAAACCACACCCTGACTGCACAACATGCTTTGTGTTACTTTTCAGCTTGCAATGTGACGCTCACCGTGTCCAGCTATTCCCTCGAACCTCGGAGAAGCAGAACCTGCAAGGAGACAAAAGGACCATCATTAGCAGCAGCATTTTACCTGCAGTCTTCATCTTTAAACACTCGCAGCTACTGAGAACAGCTTCCTCGAATCTGCACGCCTCCCGGACAGGACGACCTGAAAGAGGAAGATAGAGGCAACATTAAAGAAAGCTGTAGAGACATTTACAAATTACGAACTGCTCAAAAGGCTTACCTGGCTGGTCGCCTCTCGGCTGGCACCACTGCGGACATTCCACTCGCGCTGAAGAACACTGCGACCTACAAGGAAGGAAAACACAGGTTAGCAAAGGCAAGACTTTGCAGCGCTGCGCATAGCGCTTACTTACCGCATCATAGCGCTCTTAATACGCCATCATTTACCAGCGAGGCTCAACCAAGCCAGTTCGCCGCACTGAAGCTCTGCATACCTAAGGGAGAAAAAGAGACATTTTAAACAAAGAAAGGCATGCAGGATAGCAACAAAACTAAAGAACAGCAATAAGACCTATCTGAACAATATCAAACGGGCTGGTGTCAGTGAAGTAACTGGACCGCACTCGCCCATGAAAGACAACGCACCCCTGCAAAGAAGGCAGGACGGAGAGCACGCCTAATTCTAGGACAAGGTGAGGAGAGGGCACCAGAGGGACTGAAAGCATACAGGGGTGGAGGGAGGATACTTACTCCAGTCAGTCAGTCTTGAACACAGTCTTCCTGTATTTTCAGGCAGAACCTTCCCTGCAGACCACATCAGGGCAAAGCTGAGAAGCATACCAGGGAGTAACCCAGCTGGGTGGTGTCCCTGTGGATACCAGGTGAGCGTAACAGGTCGACTGGACCCACCAACACAAGGGGAGAAGTCATCCTTTGCAGGGCTTTTCTAGTCGAGGTGAATTTGGAGCTTCAGCAGGGCTTCACCGGGAAAACCAATGGTCCAGGAGTTGCAGCAAGCTTCTCTTCCAAGTTCTTCTTCGGATTCATTCGTGCAGTGGTCAACTCTGCCTTCGATCTAAAAGACCTAGCCTTTTATGCAGGTTTCTCCCAATCATTCACAGCCTAGCTGTCACTCACTGTTTGGGAGAATTCTCATGAATGTGCTAATTCCCTTCACCTTAGAGACCCCAAGGCAACTTTGCTGGATTTTTGAGGACTTGATTATTATTTTTACCTGGAAAGAGTGTGTGCCTTTTTTCCCCGCTCTTGTGTATTTTGAGGTGTGTTTTACACTTATGCTCTTTGAATGTGGAGTTTTAGACAACTCCATAGGAATCGTATTTTCATGTGTGTTACACAGCACCTTCAGGGCAGTGACACAGGGATGTCTTGACTTCCCAAAGGTTGAAAAGCCTTCTGTGGGATGAACTACTGTTGCCCAAAGAATGTGAAGTGAAAGTGACTTTACTAGTCTTTCCAAATTCCTAGACCCAGCATACACCATCTTACAATGGAGTGCTGGAGGGGTTACAAAGTATCTGGGTCTAAATACTCATGTAGCAGTCAAATGCTACTCCTATTGAAAAGGCTGGTGGCAGTGGTTTTACAACGAACTACCATGATTTTTCCCGACTGCAAACACTGGTAGCTAAAAATCACAGGAGCCATGTTTTTCAAGATGGCACCTTAAGCCCCTTTGTTTAAACAGGTCCCGGTCTTTTTTCGCCATTTCTTTTTGGAAAGGTCCTTCGAGTTTGTCTCTGTGCGCCAAACCAGGTTTGTGTGCCTTTGGCGGGCTGCAGGACTGAAGACCGCCCCTGGTGTCTGGGGTGGGCAAGAAGTGAGGGAGGTGACCAAAACTCCCTGTGCTTAGTCTCCTAGGTGACCCAAATGTACTCTGGCATAATTGGCTGGCTGGCTGACTGTCCGGCAAGGACAGCCACCCTGCTGGGTGAGTGAAAGCTAGGCTGGATTTAAAGGGAGAGAACTGTTTAAAAGGTGAGTCTCTTGGACTGGAAAGCAGAGTTGACCACTGGAACGAAAGAACCAAAGAAGAGCTGGAACAGGACGGCTGCTGCAACTCCTTGACCATTGGTTTGCCCGGTGAAGCCCTGCTGCAGGTCCGAATTGTCAATTTCATCTCGACAGAGAAGCCCCTTCAAGGACGACTTCTTCCTTTGATTTGGTTGGACCAATCCACTCGTAAGCCACCTGGATACCATTCTCAAGGCTGGTTAGGATTAACCAGTGAGAGGGACACAAAGTTGTGTGCTTCAATTACAGCTACTGGAACTGAAGTGACTCCATCTTGTCAGCGTTTTCCGACGATCCCGTGCAGTGCAGGAGTCCCCCGATGTCCTCCCTCTTGTCCCCATGACAGAGGCTCAGGAACAGTGAGATCTGCAGGACCTGCCAGGAACCAACGTCTTCAGCTGCATTTTGTTCTTTATATTAAGATACTGTGCCAACCCGATTGAGAGAACGCCACTCTCGCAGTGAAAGTTTGTACAACTTTCTCAACTTGCAGGCCTAATCAGCTTGTGACCCAACATATGATTCTTTTTAGTCTAAACTACTCCTGACAACTTTTCCAAAGACTTTACCGTTTACTACAAGAACTGCTCTTTCCTATCCAAGACACTAGTCCATTGACTTTTGCCCATGCCTATTGAACTGAATTGAGTCCTCTTGAGAACTGTAACTATGTGCACTGCCTAAGAAAGTATTTGTGATCTATTCTACTTAACTTCTGCCTTTTACTACCATTGAAAGTAACTGAAGTGCCATTTGCTCCTAACTTGTTCAGAAACCTATTGGTTCAGTACTGAAGTGTGTGTGTATAATATTAAGTTGCCTCCTTCTAAATTAATAAGTGTTTTACCAAGAAACCTTGAGTATAAGTGTCTACTTGAACCACTGACTGAAAGACCTCTGTGTATCCTCTTGTACTGCTCACTTTCACTCTTGAGATAAGCCTGGCTGCTCATCTCGCTACCAAAAACTGTGTGGTACAGACTTATACCAAAGGTTGGTTTTGCTTACACCTGTAGTCCTAATTGTATGTGGTGGTCCCAGAAGGTACTGCATGCAATTCTGTCTAACACTCACAAAGCAGGGTGGCTGTCCTGTAAGGACAGCCAGGCAGCCAATCACCTTTGGGTGCATTCCTGTAACCAAAGAGACTAAGCACAGGGAGTTTCAGGAACCTCCCTCACTTCCTGCCCTGCCAGACACGGGCTACAGAAGTGAACCCCGCCAAAGACAAAACGAAGGGACCAAACATGGTTTGGCGCGCAGAGTCAATCTCGAGAAGGACCTTTCCAATAAGAAATGGCGAAAAAAGACTGGGGCCATTTTGACAAAATGGGCACCCATATACTGCAGGTGCGAACGCAGCCCGAGGTAAAAACACACAATGGTAGGTAAAAACACACAAAATGTAAACCACTCCCACCAGCCATTAATTGTAGAAAGGGTAACATAAAAATGTTACATGAGAAAGCAGACAAAGGGAATGCTAAGTAACCCCTCCAGCACTCTATGTAAGATAGTGTTTATTTATAATGTGCGCCAGACCCGAGGGTATCAGGGCGTAGGAACATGAATATTTTCAGCTTACATCGTTACAAATTACATAATTACAAAGTGAAAGTTAGATTAAAAGTGAGAAAGAATATACAATAAAAATATACACAATATATACACATAGAAAGGTTGGGCCAAGGAGAGAGATGAGCAGCATAGTCTGAACTAGTGAATGTCAATTTACAATAGAGGTGAAAGGGAATAATGTCAAATTCTGAAAGTTAGTGGTCATTATCTGTGAACCAGTTAATGATGTTAAGTCTAAAGTTAGAATAGGTTTGGTCTGCTCTCAGATGGGGTAAGGAGTTCCAGAGTTGAGCTGCTTTGACAGGGAAGCTGTTGCCTCCAGCTTTTGCAAGTTTGAATCTTGGGACTGTCAGAAAATTGTTATTGGCAGCTCTGGTTGGTCGGTCGGTGGGTGGGTCTTCTGTCGATTCCATCTATGAGCTAGCGGGGTGCCGCATTGCTTAGGCACTTTTAAGTTAATGAAGCAGTTATCAAAATGTTATCGCTGGTGGAGAGCCAGTTATTCTGCCTCCTTACCGTCGAGAATTGTTCATTCCTAGCTATTCCTAGTGCTGCTCTCAAGGCATTATTCTGTAGGATTTGAATTTATTTGGAACCAAGATATAGGGCATTGCAATAGTCCAATTTGGACGGGATTAGCACTCTAGGCAGTGTAGTGCAACTGCTTGTAGATAGAAAAGGTTTGGCCACTCTAATCAGTTTACATGTATAGGCTGTGGAGGATGCCATCGTGCTCACCTGTTTAGCCAAGGTGAGGCTAGAGTCCAGGTAGAAGCCTAAGCTTTTAACCTCTTTTGCGACCTTGTTAGTATTACCATCCATGTCAAATGAGGTGTATTTATGACCTAGTTTGTTGAGCTTAGTAGTCGTTCCCAGAATGATGAGCTCTGTTTTGTCATCATTCAGGCATAGACCATGGGGAGCCATCCATGCCTGGATGATGAGGTATATTCTATTTACCAAGGCCAAATCCTAATCATCTCCAGTAAGAGGTATGAGAATCTGGGTGTCATCTGCATAGTTCGTGTAGGTGACACCCAGACAATCCAGATCAAAAAGGGGCTTGGTAAATATACATAGTGGGGGAGACACATGACCCCTTGAGTAATCCGCAGGTGATGGGAATGGGGTCTGCTGAAGCTGTGGTTGAGGAGACTCATCGTCCTGTTGCTTAAGAATTATTGGATCCAGACTATGGCATGCTGAGAGAAGTGTGCTGCTGAATCGAGATGGTTACAAAGGACATTGTGATCCACCAAGTCGAATGTTGCTGAGAGATCAAGAAGGAGTAGTAAGGCAGATTTCCCTTTGTCAACTCATCGACTTGAGCATTGAGGTTGATTAGTGCAGTCTCAGTGCCATGTTGGCGCCTGAATCCTGATTGCCGGACTCCTAGAAGCTGGTTCTGCTCGAGGTAGTTCTGTATTTGGAGGTAGGCCACCCTGTCAAACTTTCAGAAGGGAAGAATCCAGGATTCTTTTAGGTTACTTGGGATGGCGCCAGTAGTGAATGAGGCATTAATAAGCTTTGAGATGAAAGGAGCCAAGTCTCTAGCTGTATCTTTTATAATTTGGGCAGGACATTTATCTCCCTGACAGTTTGATAGTTTAAGAGAGAGAATGATTTTTTTGACTTCTATGATTGAAACTTTAGAGAAGTGAAAGGTTGTGCTGGTTTAGGCAGAGTAGATGTGTTGACTGGAGTAGTCGTATTAGGTACGTTTTGTTTTTGGTTAGAGATTTTGACCTGCAGGGTGGAGATTTTGTTTTTAAGGGCCTTCTGTACATCAGAACACCAGGTTTTAATCTTTTACACAGTTGTCGGGTACGGGGATCGGATTCTCAAGTTCTTACAGGATAGCAAAGAGTTCCTTTGTGCCTGATTTAGCTTGCAGAATCCTGTTGTAGGTTTCCTTCTTTGTGCGTCATATTTCGGTTTTTGTACTTAGTGGAGATATGAGGTTTGCTTTATTTACATCTGATGGGGCTTGCCTCCAAGTAACTTCACTTTTTCGTTTTTTCCTTTCTCAGGGTTTTAGGGTATGGGCTGAACCAGGTGTTAAGATGTGCTCTGGGTTTGCTTTTTCTCATTTTTAGTGGGGTGATGGTGTCTAAGGCTAACGTCATGATTTTATTATATTAGTTTACTAGAACCATCAGAACAGTAGTATCAGGTAATAAATTAAGCGTGGGTAGTATTAGGGGTAAGAGTTTGTCTGCTGTTATATTCTTTTTGTTCCTCGTTAGAGAAGGAGTTGCAATGCGGCTATTTTGGGTTAGGGGTCCACAAAGTTATAAAAAGGTATGTGATGTCAATTCCACTTTACTGCTGTTGGAAACAATAGTTTAACCAAGAGAAGGTACTTAAACCTTTGGGAAATCTGAAAGATTTCCCTGTGCCACTGCACTGAAGGTGCTGTGTGACACAATGTAAAAGATGATGCCTATGGAGTTTGTCAGACTCCATAACAAAACACAGTGAACAAAGTACAAAGTCCCAAAGTTCAACAAAAGAGCTGAGGGTCTCTAAGGTGGCAGGAATTAAACACTAAAATGAAAATTCTCCCCAACAACGTTTATATTAGAACACGTAGGAATGCTCGATAATACACTTCAAAAGGGCACTTTCACTTTTGTGTTTGTTCGTGGTTACTTTTGTAGCAACGTTACAAAGGGAAGAGACAATATTATAGTATTATCGGTTATTGCGCACTCATGTGGTTTTCAACGATTTATAAGGTAATGCATTTACTCTGCAAACACATAGTAAAGTCACTTTAAGGGAGGAAAATGGGTAGTTTGTGTAACATGAGCTTGGTTCAAGGTTCTAGAGAGGGTTTATTTGCATAGTAAGTCTTAAGTCCCAAAACATGACCCTAGCTAAAGGCAGTTCGGAGAGGGCTTGAAGTCTTGACAAGTAGCAAATTATGAAGAGTTCCTGTGGATTTCTTCCAGTATAGAGTTATCGAAGCAGCAAATTAACAACTAACAGACCTTAAAACGGACTCGAGGAAGGTACACAAGCAGCGGCTTGGGCCGGAGGTAAGAGGGGGTTGCTCTTGACACCTCTACCTGCACGCCAACGCTCTGGAGTGACTTCTTGGAAGCAGGTAAGCAATACCTTTTTCCAAACAGTACCTTAGGGTAGAAGAAAATGTTCGTGCTGGATGCTATGCGATATTGCAGCTCTGGACTCGACCGCTGGATTCCTTGGTCTGATGACTGAAGGACAATGGACAGGATCTCTTAGCAGCAGTCTTGAGGGAGGACCTATAGTAGGCCTTTCAGCAACTTCTTGGTTCACTCTGTTGGTGCTGCACAAAAGGTGCCAAAACCAAAGGACACAGATCGCCTGGTCAATCATCTTCGCTTCCTGCGGTCCCAGGCTCTGATGAGGGTGTCTGGGCAAGTTGGATCAGATCTCTCGAGTGTCCTTCTGAGATCAGCAAAGATTATTCAGCCTTTCCATGGTGATGCACTTAAAATGGGCAGAAGGTCTCCTGGTATTGGGGTTTCGCAACTCTGGAAACTCCTAAAACCTCTGGAGATGGCTCGTTTCAAAGTTTGTCTTGGGACTGGTTGTTCCCACCAGCCAAAGGGAAGGTGTCCTCTTCGGAGCTCATCTGTCGCACAGAAAATGGGGTCAACACATCAGTGGTCGCTTTTGTTGTTTTGTAAAGTGTCTGCAGGCGCCTCTAGTCATCTTTTTCGGTTACTTCAGCTTCCAGTGGTCAACTTGCTTTTCACTCCATAAGCCTCGCCTTTTGTACAGTTCCAGCGCACACTCCTCTGTAATCTCTCAGTATGTTACAGAAGGGGGCGTTTGGCTGTCCAATCAGAACAGCCAGACCCCCTGTGGGAGCTGCACCTATTCAGGCACGTTGACAAAGGACACGGGGGTGGAAACCTCCTCCCCTACTTCCTGCCTGACCAGACTCTCTGGAGCCTAGGTGGGGATAAACAAGGGTCCCACCAAAGGTAAAACACACACACAGGCCTCCCCCTCCCAGAATGGTTGAAGAAGTGCTGACAAAGAATAACCATGCTAGTAATGGCAAAAAAAGGAGGGTCCCAAGTTGGTACTTCAGTGCCTTCATTGAGAACCACCAAGGCTATCGACATAGCCTGCGGCACCAAAACATACAAAACAGTTGTAGAACACATCCACTGCCACCAGCCATAACTAGGCGATTGTCTATGTGACTAAAAAAATACAGGAGCAGAGAAAGGGGGATACTAGGTATCCCGTTGCCACTCCAATGAAGGTGGTGTGTGGCAATCTATCAGACTATAAAGTTTTGGGAGAGCTGCTGTTGAACAACCTTTATTCAACAAAAAAAGTCATCAGGTTCAAAACAACATAAAATACATAGTATTACAAAAGAAAAGCTTAAAAAAAAAAAGAAATGAGACCTTCCAGCTCATCACATTGGTACATGAGAAACAGTGTTAAAAAGACAAATAAAAACAAATGCTAGGAGAGCTATGCTCGCAGCATAGGATACGTATTAATTTCAGAATAGTAGTACAAAGTTAACATATAGCCTCAGCACTTTTATTTTAGCATCTTCCTCCTCTGCAGCCATGCCTATGCAAATAACAGGCAACAGCACACATTACTGAGGGATTACAACATTGGCTTACAAATAGTTGAGCGGGCCAAGTGTATAGATACTGGCCTCCAGCAAGATTGATCATCAAATACCCAGGTCTTAACCACAATGTCGCCTTTCAGAGTAGAAGATAATGAGGGACTATTTTATTGCCAATACTACACATTGGGCATTTTTCGGAAACCGAGCCCTTCCATGTGTGCAAAAGGCAGCGATGGGAAAAATTCCTAGTCTAAACCTTGCGTACAGTGGTCTTTCATAAACTGGCGTTATTACATCTACATATGCCTTAAAACCAGCCACCTGCTCATGTTCCAAGTACTCCAGGTCCAGCTTTAGTCTCGAGGCATCGAGCAGAAGGTGGTCCCATGCTCTTTACTTCAGACAACATTAAAGCCAAGTCGGGCTTGAAGCACGGAGGCTCTGTGGGTTTTCCTAGAACTCACTCGCTTTCAAGTTGATCAATAGGTTTTTCACATGGGATATCCATTTCAAGCTTTTGCCTCCATCAAGGGACATAATGTGTAGCAGTGCACCTCTACACTGCTTTAGGCAAGTGTGACTTCACATTCTTACCCAAAAGAATACTTGTCCAAGACATACATTACTCACCGTAATCTTATTTCTGATGATTGTATCTGCTTAGATTCACATGCTGTGCATATAGTCTGGCATCTAGTGGTAATAGAGTATTGCATCTTTTTTTGAAGATCGACAGGGACATTGACATGAGCTTGACTGTAACACTATTACTAACGTGACGTGTAATGTACCCAAAATCCCTCACGCGTCCCGGTCCCACTGGTTGTTTTTTTCTGCTGTGAGGGAGCCTTATATTCTGCGTGAGCGAGTATAGAAGAGAGAAGGTGTACAAAGCCTATGTTCCTTCTCCAAGAGGGGAGGAAGGGTGGGCGCATGTGCATCTAAGCAGATACAATCATCAGAAATATGATTACGGTGAGTAACGTATGTCTTCTGATGTTTGTGGATCTGCTTAGAATCACATGGTGTGCATAGACTAGCGAGCAGTACCAAGAGATGGTGGTGGGATTCATGAAGGAACAGTAGCATAGTTGTCATCTAATAAAAGCAAATAATGAAGAAAAAAAGGAACAGTAGCATAGCAAAGAGAAGTCTTAGCACTGCTTGTCCCACCTGAGAATCAGAGTGTGTGTATCTAGGCAGTAGTGTTGTGTAAAGGTGTGTACAGAACACCAGATTGCTGCTTTGCAAATGGAATCTAGAGGAACATTTGCAATGAATGCTATGGTAGCTCCTGTGCCCCAAGTCAAGTGAGCTCTAGGCGTGAACGGTAGATCTCTCTTGGCAAGAGTCTAACAGAGTGATGCAGTTTACGATCCACTTGGAAATAGCGGACTTGGAGACAGGGTCCCCTTCTCTAACAGCTGCCAATGATATGAAGAACTGGTTTGTTTTTCTTAATGGCTTTGTCTTTTCCAGATAGTAAATTACCGCTCTCCTCAAATAGAGTATGTGGAGGCTCCTTTCTGCCACGTTAGTCGGGTTCTGGAAAAAAGGTGGGTGGTTCTATGGACTGGTTTACATTGAATGGAAATAAATTTGGGCGCAAAGCGTGGGTGTGCGCGCAAAACCACCTCGTCTTTGTGAATCGCGACGAAGGGGTCCTGAACTGAAAGGCCTGTATTTCACTAACTCTCCTTATAGAGGTGATTGCCACAAGGAAGGCGGTATTGTAGGCGAGTGCCTTAAGTCTAGCCTTGTGCAATGGTTCAAAGAGAGGTCCCATTAATCTGGTAAGAACAACATTCAAATCCCATCCGGGAGTTGGATTGGAGATAGGGAGATGAAGTCTCTTTACCACCTCCATAAAGGCTTTAATCACAGGAATCCTCTGCCACGAAACCCTGCTCTGGGACGTGGTGTATGCCGAAAGAGCGGCTAAGTGGACCTTTAGGCAATTGAAAACCAGTCCTCAATCAAACAGGCGAGTCAGCTACAGGACAATATCTTTAGGGGAGCAATCAATAGGATTGATGCCCTTGGTATTACACCAGGTAAACAAAGCGCTTCCAATTACTGGAGTAGCAATGTCTGCTGGTAGGTTTCCGAGCCTCTCCGATTAGGTCCATGCATCTCTGAGGGAGTTGAAGGTGCCCGAACTCGGACTTCAGGAGCCAATCTGCTAAGTTAAGTGTTTGGGGGCAAGGATGCAGTGTCTCTCCCAGATCTTGAGACAGCATGTTGTACAGGCATGGCAGCTTTCTGGGAGAGGTGACTGACACTGCCATGAGATGAGAAAACCAAGGCTGGCAGGCCCATATCTGGGCCACAAGGATCATCGTGACTGGTTCCTGGTGCATCTTGTGCACTATTCTGTTGAGAAGGGGAACCATGGGAAAAGCGTAGGCAAATCTCCCGGACCATGTTATCCAGAGACCGTTCCTCTTGGAGTGGTTCTGTGGGTATCTGGAAGCGTAGTCAGGACATTGGGCGTTTTCCAGGGTGGCGAATAAGTCGATCACTGGGAAGCCCCATTATGATAAAGATGTGTTATTTATATAGCGCCTTAATCCAAAGCACTTTACAGAGCATATATTTACATACACTATCACCCAACCGAAATTGGTACCCCTTTTATCAACCTCGGAAGGATGAAAGGCTGAGTTGGCCTTGCTGGGATTCGAACCTACGACCTGCAGATCACGCTCAGATTGTAGAAGCGAGCACTCATCCCGCTGAGCTATCTTTCATTGAGTAAAATGTCCTCTTGTAGCCACCATTCGTGCTCTACGGGTACTGCTGAGTACGTCTGCCAGAAGATTGAGATCCCCTGTACCATGTTGTCAGAGGAGTGTGTGTGTGTCCACTTTCAGATGTTCTGGGACAGTCTGAACTGCCCGAGAGAGGGCGTGCCCCCTTGTTTGTTCAAGTAGTACGTGGCTGTGGTACTGTCTGAGGACTAGAACTGTCTTCCCCCTGGAGGTCTGACTGGAAAGCCTTCGGGGCCTTCAACACAGTTAGCAGTTCCAACAGGTTGATGTGATTGGACGCTACTGCTGGATACCACACACTGTGCGCTGTCAGTTGAAGGAGGTGAGCACCCACCCAGACAGAGATGAGTCTGTGGTGAGAGTGGCTTCTACTGCGGGGGTGGTGAAGGTTTTCCCCTGCAAAAAGGTTTTCCCTTGACCACCACTGCAGAGATTGAACGAGGGCTGCCAAGACCACCACTAGATAGTCCCGCTGGCCTGACACCATTGGCTCGAGAGAGACTCTTGCATGGGGTGCATGCACAGACAAGCGTGAGGAACTAGGTAGTCGCAGGAAGCCATCATCCTCATCAGTTGCAGGGCTTTGCGTATTGTCACCTGGTGACTGGCTACATAATGAGGGATCTGCAACAACATGTTTTGAACCCTCTCGTTGGAGGGAAAGCAGAGCCCGTCTTCTGTCCGAATTAGAGCCTCCTGAAACTGTTTGACCTGGCTGGCTGGTGGTTGGACTGGATGCTTCTTGTTGATAGAGAATCCTAGGTTGCAGAGGAGCTCTACCGTCTTCTGGGTATTTGTCTGGCATGTTTCGTACGAATCCCCTGTTATGAGTCAGTTGTCGAGGTAAGGATAGATTGAGATGGACTGCCTGAGCAGGTGAGTCGCCACTAACGCCAGTACCTTTGGAACACCTTTGGGGTTGAGGCAATGCAGAAGGGTAGAACCTTGAACTGATAGTGGGTGTCCTGCATCATGAACCTGAGTTACATTCTGTGCGCTGGCAACATGGAAATATGCATCTTTCATGTCTAATGTGGCCATGAAATACCCCTGCTGCAGCAGTGGGATTACCTCCTGAAGTGTTGTCATCCTGAACTTTTGAGATTTGACACACGTGTTCGCAAAGAAGTACACTGAACAAATACCCTTGTGTACCTGGAGAAGGGGGACAACTTAGATGGGGCCCTTTTCCAGCAGGACCTGAACTACTTCCAGCAGGATGTGCAGGTGTTCTGGAAACAGGCGTCTGCTTTTTGGTAGGTGGTTGGAGAAACTCAATACAATACCCGTGGGCAACAGTCTTTAGTACCCACTGATATGAAATGATTCGTTCCCAGGCATGGATGAATGATGACAGGTGACTCCCGACCGGAGAAGTGTGGGAGGGAACCTGTACCAGCGAGACACTTGGAGGTGGAGGCCGGGGTGCCTCTGGGAGTAGAGTTTCTGCTTCTACTCTTGCCCCTACAAGAGCCTCTTTGCTGGTACTGGAAGTTGCCAGAGGACCAGGGGGTAACCCCCAGCCCCCGAGCCGTATTGACATTGGGGCGAGTGGGAGATGGATTGGCCACAAAAGGACCAGTTGGCGTTAGACCTGCTGTGCTGGTGAAAAGGTTTAGCCGTAATCTGGCTAAGTGACTTCAAAGACTTGTCCTCCTTTTTCGCAGTTTCCAGGGCGTCGTCAACCACCTTTCCAAATAGGTTGGATTCCTCCACATGGTATGCCCAGACGTGGGTCCCGTGCCTGCTGGGCCTAGAGACCCAAGCTACTCCTCACTGATGAGCCCCAACAGGGTGAAACATGTTTGGGGATGCTTGTGGTCTCGTGCAGAAGGGATGTGACCTAGCAGTTCGGGCTGGACTTCCCCTTTTGGGGTGGGGCCCAGCCTGATTTGCATATGGTCTTTCCCCTTCTGTAATGGCTTGGCAGGTGAAGAACGATAGTCTGGAGGGTTGCCCCGAGCAATGCCAGTGGTTAAGATTCAGTCTAAACCTTCCAGCCATCACCTCTTTGTTTTTGCTTGGATTCCTCCACAGCCACAGGTTTGTTAATCAAGGAGGCTTGTGTCTCGGGTTTGAGCCCGGAGTTATTTAACCAGGCATGCCGCTTGAGTAGGGTTCCCTGAGCAAGGGGGCGTCCAGCGGTTTCATCAGAGTACAGAGTGTTCTTCAGTATATTCTGGGTCATTTGTCTGCCTTCTGCATGACTGCCAGCAGGCGTGATGGGGTAGGCTCTGGAACCTCCTGAAGATCATCCTGTACTAGGTCCCACTGAACATCACTGTAGCTTGCAAGGAGCGTGGTTGTTGGTGATCCTTGTGGAGTAGGCTGCAGAGGCCGTGAACCGCTTACCAAGGCCGTAACTTTTTTTGCAGTCCTTGTCCAGTCAGGATTCCGCTGAAGACAGTGGTACCCCTGCCCTTTTGCGAGAGGTTGTAACAACCAAGGAGTCCAGTGTGGCATGATCCCTAATGTAGAGAGTGGGGAGGGGGGGGGGGGGGAGACTGAACAATTTTTTGCACCCAGGGAGTCACTGCCTGTGTAAGACAGGGCCAGCAAAGAAGGGGCCACGTGCCTTTTAATAGAAGGGGATGGCTTGGCTAACCAGAGTCTTTTACTTGAGGATGTCCTCCACGAAGTCCAAGTCAGGGATGGCTCCATGCGTAGCAATTCAGAAATGGTCGGCTGCTCTCTTTAAGAGGGAGTTGAACAGCATTTGCTCGTCAACTGGCGACAAATCTCTCTGCAGAGGAGTAGAAGGGGGATCCAGACAGATGACGTTTGTGTCAGTGGTATGTGGCGGTGTGCGCCACGAGCCATGGTCCTCCGCCTGATCCCAGTCTGGGTCTTGATAGACTGTTTTTTTATCATAAAGGTTAAACCTTCATACGAAACTTCCTAGGTCGAGTCATCGGGGATGTCCCCAAAGATGATGATGATATGGTCTCCCTGTGTTTCCTCAAAAGAGGAAAACTGGGCATCAGGGAGGGGAAGTTTTTGAAATTTAGAAGGGATGGGGGCAAGAGTCCACTTCCCTAGGTCTCTTCAAGGCTCCGTCATACTGGTCTGAAAAGTCGATGAACTCAGCCATCTTAGCCATACACTGTTCAAACCTCTCTAGTCCATTCTGTAAAAGCTGAAGGGTCAGGAGGTGAGAAGGGCGGCCTGGAAGGGGATGAACCCTTATGTAAGGCTTTAGAAAGAAGCCAGAGGGTCATAGAATAGTCCTCTCCGGGAGGGGATGTGCCTTTGCAGTCCCTGGCTGCCAAATGGTATCCAAAAGCTTTTTGGGAAGCTTCAGAAGCTGTATTGATGGCGTAGAGGGTTTCGGCATGCCTGAAGGCGCTGCCGCGGTTGGCGACCCCACCAAATCCTTCAGCGTTCGAGCGCCATTGGCAGGCACGCCGATGACAGTGGACTTTGCGTTAGGCAGAATTGGATGCAGTACCTTCTGGGACGACCACATACAATTAGGACTACAGGTGGAAGCAAAACCAACCTTTGGTATAAGTCTGTACTACTGTCATGGTCATAAAGTCAGAGGCACAGGCATGCACGGGTCGCATGCACGGGAGACCTGTGTGGACACTGTCCTGGCGCCTTTGGCACCAGGCTCATGAACAAAAGTTTAGAACATACATTTAACACCAAAAAGCTTATCATTATGGACATAGCACTTCAGATGCATTAACCTTGAACATTCCATCCATTAAGCAGGATGCATCAACCTTGAACATTCCATATAGGGAGAACATGAAAACCCAAATTCCATGTACCTCCAGTGCGATCTATCTGGGTTACAACTTGACTGCTCAAAATCCTATAAAAGCAGGGACGGACTTAATTAAAAACAAGTCGCGCCCTCTTTTATCTCAACTAAAAATGATTTATTCAAAATATTGTAAATTTTCACTTACACCCATGATAGATTTCCTCACTGAAAATAGAAAGCGTCATTTTGTATTCCATTGACATGTGCCTAAGCGATATCACTGCAATTTTGGACTCCACGCAGGGCTCACTGATAAAATCTGCTATGCACCTTCCAATGTGCATACCAAATGCAGTGATACGTCATGAGCTTGGGTTGGTTGCATTATCTACGTGCTGGAAATGGCGCCAACTATCTGGTTATGTAAAAATTCACTTTCCACCCAAAAACTCTCTGTACATAGACCTGAATAGCATGTTGACTTCTACTTCCGCCTCCTTTAACAAATATCATCTTAATATGCAATACATTTTGAACTCTCTATGCATTACCATAGAAGATGTACATCGGCGTCCTGCTTTTGCAAAAAAGAAGCTTTTTGAACAGGATTGGAGGTTCACAATAGAAGTATATCCACATATAAAATATACAAAGAGTATGGCGTCTTTCTCAAACAACGCATTCCCAGATTTGACCATGTGGTTTTATTTCCATGCAACCACACCCGTCAAGCTTATATCAGGTATAGATTGAACTTATACCACACTAGAGAAAGAACTGCAAGTTGGAGCAATAATGGTGAGCCTAAGGTAACGAAATGTCATTTTCCTTCTTGTAAAGAGCCGATTGAGTCTAAGAAACATCTCATTCTTGAATGCCCACATTTTAAACTAATGAGGACCAATCGCCTCTTGAAATTTGTGAATATTGATTTTGAAGATTGCATGCAATTTCTTTGGGTACGTATGATGCAAGGTACGCATAAACCGTCGATATTTGGTTAGTCTGTGTAAGCACATTGAAAAAGAGTTGCTTAAGTTTTAAGAATTAAAGGATATAAAGTGTTTGAAGTGATATCCTCTATTTGAAGCTTTTTATATATGATGTAAAATTTATATGCTGTAAATGTAAATATTTTATTGTTTCTTATACTCTGTTTTGTAAAGGTTCTACAAATCTTTTTTTGTAATAGAACCATATACAAATAAAAAAAAAAAACATTCCATACATTAAGCAGCCCCAAGTGTATTCTTGGGTGTGGCTGCTAAGGATTGCCTTCGCACGTGCTCACACTCTATAAAAACTGCCTCGATCCGATCCTCAAGACAGACGCTTCGCGTTATTCTGCACATGCAAGCAGTGTAACACTCACCGTCGCCTGAGGTCAGACATACCTTTGAAGATCCTGCTTCCCGGACATCCTGCTTCCTGCCAGCATACTTATCAACTGGGGGAAGCTGTTCTTACTTGTACATCTCTTCGGCGAACCAAGTATTCATCTTTATACTTTCCGGAACGCCGAAATCTTCATTTTGGCACTGCAGCATGACACGCTCCATCATCGACAGCAGCGCCTGCAAGGAAAAACAGAAGACAAGGTTAGACATAGAAAAAAACAGTCAGTTTAAGGTTGCGCTTCGCCATACTTCGCGCTTTCCTTAAACCATCACTTACCTGCTGTCGAACACTTCGGTAGCATCCAGCTTCCATCCGGCCATGTCTCGCAGCTGCATTGAGGCCGCATTTCCATCTAAGGAAAGAAAACAGAAGCGAGACATTTTGCAGGCATAAATAGGAGCAACCTATAAAGACATTAAACAGAACAAACAGCATCACAAGAGCTCAAGAAAGACTTACCAATCATAAGGAGAAGCATAATCGCAGCTGGACTGGACTAATCCTTATCAGGGATCAGTGAAGGAACTAGATCCCATTCGACGCACCCCTGCCAGAAGTAGCAGTACGGAGAGCTTATCTTCCATAGTTCACTGGAGCAGTATCACCACGTACCACCACTCACAGCTGTTCTACTGAGGGAGAGGCCTGAAGGGGGTGTTTCAAGTTCAGGGAGGGCTGCAACCGTGCCCCAAGGCCTCCGCAGAGACCAGGTGAGCGTAACTACACAGTCTTTGGTAGCGAGCTGAGCAGCCAGGCTTATCTCAAGAGGGAATGTGAGCAGTACAAGGATGCTGCAAAGAGGTCTTACAATCACAGTGGTTCAAGTAGACACTTACACTCAAGGTTTCTTGGTAAAACACTTATTAATTTCAGTTACTTTAAATAGGAGGGCAAAGGTACAAGTTAATAGAATAGATCACAAATACTTTCTTAGGCATAGCAAATAGTTTCAGTTCACTAGAGGACTCGATTCAGTTCAATAGGCCTAGGCCAAAGTCAATGGGCCAGTGTCTTGGATAGGAAAGAGCAGTTCTTGTAGTAAACGGTAAAGTCTTTGCCAAAGTTCTCACAAGTAGGATGTACGAAAAAGGATCGTATGTTGGGTCACAAGCGGATTAGGCCTGCAAGTTGGGAAAGTTTCACAAACTTTCACTGCGAGAGGTAAGTTCTCTCAATCGGGTTGGCACAGTACCTTGATATGAAGAAAATATGCAGCTGAAGACGTTGGTTCCTGGCAGTTCCTGAGCCTCAGTCGTAGGTACAAGAGGGAGGACGTCGGGGGACTCCCGCACTGCACAGGGACTGGTCAAACAAGCTGGCAAATGGAAGATCTTCGGTTCAAGTAGCTGTTGTCAAGCACACAAGCTGGTGTCCTTCCCCTGGTTAATCCTAACCAGCTCCGTGAATGATATCCAGGTGGCTTACGAGATGATTGGTCCCACCAACTCAAAGGAAGAAGTCGTCCTTGAAGGGGCTTCTCTGTCGAGATCAACTTGCCAAGTCGGACCTGCAGCAGAGCTTCACCGGGCAAACCAACGGTCCAGGAGTTGCAGCAGCTGTCCTCTTCCAGCTCGTCTTCGGTTCTTTCGTTCCAGTCATCGACTGCTTTCCAGTCCAAGAGACTCGCCTTTTAAACAGTTTTATCCCTTTCATTCCAGCCTAGCTGTCACTCACCCAGCAGGGTGGCTGTCATTGCCGGACAGTTAGCCAGCCAATCATGCCAGCGTGCATTTGGGTCTCCTAGCAGACTAAGCACAGGGCGTTTTGGGCACCTCCATAACTTCCTGCCCACCCCAGACACTCAGGCGCCAGAGGCAGTCTCAGTCCTGGAGCCTGCCAAAGGCACACAAAGGGACCAAACCTGGTTTGGTGCGCAGAGACAAACTCTAGAAGGACCTTTCCAAAAAGAAACAGTTTAAAAAGAAGACCGGGCCCTGTTTAAACAAAGGGGCTTAAGGCGCCATCTTGAAAAACATGGCTACCGCAATTTTTAGCTACCGGTATTCGCGGTCGGGAAAAATCATGCTAGTTCATTGTAAAACCACTGCCACCAGCCATTTCGATAGGAAAGGGTAGGATTTGACTGCTACATACGTTTCTAGACACAGGTGATACTATGGAACCCCTCCAGCAATCTATAGGAAGATAGTGTGTGCTGGGTCTAAAAATTTAAAAAGACTAGTGAAGTCAATTTAACCTTACATTCTGTGGGAAACTGTAGTTTATCCCAGAGAAGGTATTTAAGCCTTTTGGAAGTCTAAAAAGACATCCCTGTGTCACTGCACTGAGGGTGCTGTGTAACACACATGAATAGTTGATGCCTATGGAGTTATCTTAAAACTCAACAACCAAAATACAAAAAGAGTAAAACGAACATCAAAGTACAGGAAGGCTCACACTCTTTCCAGGTAAAAAAATCAAGTCCTCAAAAATCCAGCAAAGTTGCTGGGGGTCTCGAAGGTGAAGGGGATTAGCACATTTATGAGCATTCTCCCGAACACTCGTCCCCCCCTGACTAAGGGACAGGAGGATTTAATCCACCCCTGGAGGAATCTCCTTACTCCAGTCAGTCAAACATTCTGGAGAGAACTTCAGCATTTTGGTGATTACACCCTGACCTGTGTTCAATGGTAAAATCAAACCCCTGTAGGCTGATTGACCACATTAACAATTTAGGATGTTCCCCCTTCATCTGCATTAACCATCTTAAGGGTTGGTGGTCAGTCTGAATAACAAAAGTAGATCTATACAAGCATGGTCTAAACCTCTTCAGTGACCACACAATAGCAAAACATTCTCTTTCAATGGTTGCCCACCTTGTTTCTGGTTCCTTCAGCTTTCTGCTGATAAAGCAGATGGGGTGCTCCCTACCTTTCTCATCCAGCTGACTCAGAACTGCACCTATACCTGTACTGGAAGCATCTGATTGCACAATGAAGTTTTGGCTGTAGTCAGGAGCTCTTAAGACTGGAGCTTGACAAAAGGCTTTCTTAAGTCCTTCAAATGCTTGCTGCACTTGTCATTTCACCTGACCTTTTTAGGAAATCTGGGTGAGGAGATCACATTCAAGGGAGAAGCTATGGACCCATAGTTCTCTATGAAGTTCCTATAATAACCAGTGAGACTTAAGAAGGTTCTCACTTGGGTTTGATTAGTAGGTGTGGCCCATTCTTGTACAGCTTGTACTTTGCTAGGCAATGGCCTTATTTCACCTCCTCCTACCTCATGTCCAAGATAGACCATTTTGCTCTGACCAATTTCACATTTACTTGCCTTTATGGTCAGATGGGCCTGCTCAAGAGCCTGCAAGTGGTCGACTTGTTCTTTCCAAGTAGGGCTGAACACTGCAATGTCATCCAAGTATGCCATGCAGAAGTCCTTATCCCATTCAGAACTTTATTAACCATCCTTTGGAATGTTGCAGGTGCATTCTTTAATCCAAAAGGCATTACATTAAACTGGTAGAGGCCTGCTGCGGTTGACAATGCAGTTTTCTCCTTCGCATGGTCTACCAAAGCTATGTGCCAATAGCCTGATGTTAGCTCAAATGTACTGAGGTAATTGGCTGAACCAAGTTCATCTGTCCTAGGTAAAGGATGGGCATCAGACTTAGTGACAGCATTCAGAACTCTATAGTCCACACAGACTGTCAACTCCTTGGATCCTGCCTTTGGGACTAGTACAACTGGACTAGACTATGTACTGGTAGAGGGTTCTATTACCCCGAAATCAAGCATTTTGTTGACCTCTTCCTTTATGTGGGTTTTTACATGATCTGTAGTAAATACTCAAGGAGCACAATAAGAGGTGTCCTCTTTTTTGTGTAGGGGGCTTGTTGGGAGAGGACTATGCAACATGTACGAGAGAGAGGTTCCACAACAGGCTACCCTTCGATATTGCACTACAAGTTGGAGACATAGCCTAAACCCAAAAGGGACTCCCACCACTGGGAGAGGCACCAAAGGTGCCACATTCTTGGCTCCACTCTTGCCAGATGTCTGACAAGTGTGACAGCTCCTACAGAATTTATCTACATCAGACCCCAATTTAGGCCAGTAGAAATACAGAGAAAGCCTTTCCCTGGTCTTCTTCAAGCTCAAGTGACCAGCCAAAGGAATCTTGTGGGCTAACTGTAGGAACTAGTGTCTTGTCTCCAGAGGCACTACAAGTCTTCTGTAGTCCCCTGGGATAGACTCAGTTGGTTCACTGAAGAAGAGACCATCTTCCCAGTACAGCCTATGCTTCCCTGGCTCTTGCCCGTCCAGCTGCGAAGCTGCCTGTTGGCAAAGTCCTTCAAGAGTAGGGCACTCTGACCTCTGCTGAAGTCTGCCCTACAGGGGCCACCTTCTGCCAGTAAAGACTGCAGCTCAGGATGGTCTTTAGGATCCAGATTTCCAACATGTGTATTGTCTTCTTCCAGCTCTGAATCTTCAGCAGCTGATTAAATCTTTACTGGTTGTTCCTCACACTCAGCATCAGCTGGTGGAGCAGTCACAGGTGTGACTTTGGACAGTCCTCTCAGGGATGTCCTTTTGGTAGCACAGGAGTGCTTTCTGGCTTTTTCTTTGAGACCTTGGGTTTCCCCTTTGTCTCATTCTTCTTAGAAATAGCAGAAAGTAATTCCGGTGGACTGGGAGTTATAGATTCCTCTGTAACATCCACTAGAGAGTCAGTTAAGGTACTCTCTCTGGCCTTCATTGTCTGTTCCTGTTTCCTTTTACTTAATATTCACTCTTTTACCTCGAGGCGCGTTTGTGTTCTCACTACCTGGCCCATGGAAACATACTGGGTCTAGCGAACTGATTTTGCATACGAGGTGACAGCGTCCGTCTGCATCGTTTCAATCACGACACGAAGTGGTTCATACAGCTGCCCCCAGGGTGGGCGGGGGGGAGGTTTCGAATTCTATACACACACCCCCCAGGACCTGACCAATTGACTGCACTACAGGGACACACCAGTCCCTTTTCTTACTTCCCGTCCTGGTCACGTGACCTCTTACCAGACCAAGCCCCCAGTTGCCATGCCACCAGCCATAAGCGCAAGACTTTTCCTATGACGCCATTCCCTCAACGCAAATAGAAGCACTCAGAGCTCCTGCGCTGCTCGAGAACAGCATTTCGTTCCAGCTGCTTGTGGTTCTGCATACATTTCAGGTAAGAAGTGCTGATGGTTCTTTTTGCTTTCAGAAAAGCATACATAACAGATATTACATTCATGTCTCTCTGCAGGCACGCCACAATTCAAACTTATCAAGACAAGAGCACTTCTGTGCATGTTAAAATCCAGGCTCCCAGTAGGAACAACCCATCTGCTCACCTTTCGAAAATGAGCCACACGGAGGACACCAAGCAAAAACATTTCAGGCACACAACTAGGAAATCATGGTAGGTTTGCCATTTTAATTCGTTATCAATCGGTCCCCATCTTTCAATTGGAGATTTAGGGGGACTGGATAACCAGCCACCGAGGATCCCAGACCATTTAACTCAACCGACACATATTGTATTTATTTTTTACCACAGGACAAGATTTCCCATTGTTCATCAATATAGCCATCACAACTGTATCATTAACTCTGCAGTGCCCGGACCATCTCTGGCGTGGCCGTTTTGTTACTGCAGGGACTAATACGCAGCCTCAATCTCACGTTTCCAGAGATTGTTTTACCCCTCTAGGTAAGAATTCCTTCTGCCTGTGTGAGGGGGGTTTCCTTTATATGCAAAACCTACCCCTAACCTTTTTTTTATTAGGAAACATGTTTTTCGACACTATGCCTATACAGTAATTTAAGTCCATTTTTGTTGTTCCTTCTCTCATAGGGAACACACTGATTTCGGCCTGATGAAGGTGGTGGGATAAAAGGTTTTTTCAGAAGACCACCGAAACGTGGATAGAAGCAAGGGAGCGTACTCCCGAATCCAAGCCGGGACATACAATTAGTAGTCCGCTTGGACCTGATAGAACAATGGGAAGTCCACTTATGTAGTTACATACATTTGTTTTTTCCCCCTGCACGAGTGGGCGGTAGACCCAATGAGGGTTCTTTTTGTTAATCAGTTATTTGGCCTCGCTAAATGAAACACTCCTCAAGCAGACAGGCTAGAGGTTTCAGTCATGAATTGGCAGACCCAATGAGGGCTTCTCGAGTCAATCACTAATTGGACTCTGAAAAACACAGTCGCAATACGGGCCCCACATGCTTACCATCCACTGGAACTAGAACGATAATCTGTTCATTTTTGAATATATTGGATTAAGATCAATATTGTCTTTATGCCATTATTAAATTATCCTTATGTTGTTTACAATTTAAACAAAGATAGATTATCAATCTTTTTCCTTCTGATTGTGGATTTGAGATCAATACTGTCTTCATGCAATTGTCAAATCATCTGAGTATTAGTAATTATTTTTTGCTCTACTGTATCTTTTCGACATCATATATATATTTTCCTTCACCAGAGGGTCTCTGTCCACCCTTTACTATTCTTTCTAGATGTTTGTTAGAGTCTTTTCTAAGTGACTCACTGTTGGTTATTGCCTTTCATGTAATTTTGTTATGCCAACTGTTATGAGTCATAACAATATTGTTTATTTGAAACATTATGTCATTTGTGTTGTCCTTTCACATAAATCAAGCACTGAATCAGCAGTCCAGGATTAGATTTAATGTAATCTGGGAGAGAGGTACTTGACTCATTGAGCACATTTCTACGGTCAACAGTATAACATTTTTTGCAGCAATTTCTTCTTTGTTATATCCTTTTACTGGGAGGCCTGGGGGTGCTTGATACAACTCGTAGAGTTTTTAAGTCATTCCCCAACAGGACTCTCCCAGGCACCTCACTTTGTACACTAACAGGTATCTTGACAGTCATGTTGTTGCACTGGATGAGAGCTGGTAGTCTAGGAAGCATTTGGACAGAGAATGCATCAAGCTTGGCGAGGCCTTTGGATGCCTTAGCAACATCCTGAGGTTTGAAAAAAGATTCATCCACCACTGTATTGCTGGCCACAGTGTCTCTAAAAGCAGGGGTCGCCTGACCATTTACAAGTGCACTGTCCTTGTAATAATCCTTTGCTTTATCTGGAATTGAATTATAGACATCTAAATTCTACTGTTTCCACAGACCCAGGGACACTAAAGAAACACAGGCAGAGAATCCAATGGGGTCTTCAGCCAGTAGTTGAAAGTTTCCACTTGCCATATGTACTTCTCCCTCTGGGGAAAAGGCTAAGGAGGCAGTGTGGACCCCTGAAGGTTTACCCTTGCATCTGTGATCCCCTTTCACATGGTAAGGTGACCCACAAGCATAACATTTTCCAAATGTTTTGACAAATGGGGGTTTCTGCTGACCTCCCCCTGGTGTGCCACCAGAAGTTTCACTAGACTGATTCGGTTTCCCTTGTGGCTTACCCTTTTTCTGTTTGGGACCCTCTTTTGGATTGGAGGCATTAGAATTCTCTTTGCCATCTGTCTTTTGCTGCTTCCCATCATCCTTCTTCTGAGTTGCCCCAGAATCCTTGTGAGTAGCCCTGTTGGCAACCCACAAGTCAGCAGCCTTTGCTAACGTCTTTGGATACATTTCCTTAGAGTCAGCCAAGTGCTGTCTCAGCTCAGGAGAGCAGGTATCAAAAATAGATTCTAACAAAAATAGATTGCTCATTCCTTCAAAAGTGTTAACTCTGTAACCCTTTACCCAACCATCTAAGTTCTTCAAACATTCACACACCCAGGTAGCCCAAGGGGTACCATCATGCTTTTTGAGGGTCCTAAACCTCTTAAGGTACTGGGAAGGAGTGTTCCTAAATCTAGCTATCAAAGCTAGCTTCACATTTTCATACTCCAATCTTTCAAGTTCCCCCATCTCCATTACAGCATCGGTTGCAACCTGGGGGAGCCTAGACAAAAGCCAAGGAATCAACTGATTCCCTGTGAAACCCTGAATCCCATAGTTATACTCAAAAGCAGCCAACCAATCCAAACTATCAAGTCTCACCTCATATATACTCACAGCTTCTTTAGGCATGCAAGGTCTCTTTGGACTGGAAGACGTAGAAGACTCTGGGATAGAACCATTTTCAAGAGACAATTTCTTCATTTCAAGAGCATGATGCATTTCCATTTCTCTGAGTTGGATTTCTTGAGGTTTACTTTCAGTTTGCATTTGGAGACTTTTTGAACTCTAACTCAAGTCTCATCATTTCAAGAGACACATTCTAGACTCAGTACTGGACCTGGTAGGGTCCCTGTGGCTATACGTTGAGGGCCTAGAGCAGGTAGAGGTGCAGTGGGGCTCACATCCTGAGACGACTGACTCTTCTGGCTCCTCAATAACATTAGAGCTAGACTCAATCATTATCCTCATCAACACAATCCACATTTGCTGGGGGGAGGGGGAGCAAGCGGGGGTAAGGGGGTAAGGGTTATAGATCTACCTCCCAGTCTTTGATGATTCAACATTTTTCAATCAATTCATTTTTCTTGCCTTTAACAGAGAGACCTGACTGTACACATCTTTCAGTTGATCTACTGTTAGAATGATCAGGGCTTCCTGTATGAAGTTATCCATATCTGGCATTATAAAACAATTGCTTTTCTAGTGGCGTTTAGCCTTGTGAAGGTTATTTGAATAAAAGTAAGAGCAGCACTCTGAAAGTAACAACTATACTTTATCCTCATCGTTTGCCACCAGTGTTAGGCAGAATTGGATGCAGTACCCTCTCGGACCACCACATTCAATTAGGACTACAGGTGTAAGCAAAACCAACCTTTGGTATATGTCTGTACTACACAGTTTTTGGTAGCGAGCAGAGCAGCCAGGCATATCTCAATAGGGAATGTGAGCAGTACAAGGATGTTATACAGAGGTCTTACAATCACATTATAAGGTTCTTTCGATGGGATGTTCCTTGGATGTATTCCTTATCGGCCCTCCCATCCATCCCCGCAGTAAAACTTCCCTTGTAGTTGCAGCTTACGCTCCTTCAAGGTCAATAACCAATTCATGCACAGCTAATTTTAAGCTTAAAAACGGAACTGCGCAACGGACGCTGCGCAAGTCTTATTTATACGCACAATGACGTTGGCTCCGATACGGAGGTTGTCGAGGGACGTTGACGCGCAGCGCCCTCTACTGAAAAAATTTCCGAGGCCAGCAAGCTGGAATGGATAACATCAAAGATAAGGAATACGTCGGAGGACACAATCCCTTCTAAACCAACCTTTGGGATATGTCTGTACTACACAGTTTTTGGTAGCGAGCTGAGCAGCCAGGCATATTTCAAGAGGGAATGTGAGCAGTACAAGGATGTTACACAGAGGTCTTACAATCACAGTGATTCAAGTACACGCTTAGGTTTCTTGGGAAAACATTTATTAAATTATTACAGTCATTTAGAAAACATTCACTAGGAGACAACTTAATATCATACACAAATATACTTCAATACCAAACCAATACGTTTCTGAGTAAATTAGGCTCCCCTGAAATAGGAGCAAAATGGCTTTTCAGTTACTTTAAATAGGAGTACAAAGGCACAAGTTAATATAATGGATCACAAATAGTTTAAGCAGTGCAAATAGTTTCAGTTCACTAGAGGACTCGATTCAGTTCAATAGGCCTAGGCCAAAGTCAATGGGCTAGCGTCTTGGATAGGAAAGAGCAGTTATTGTAGTAAACGGTAAAGTCTTTGCCAAAGTTCTCAGAAGTAGTTTGTACGAAAAAGAATCATGTTGGGTCACAAGCGGATTAGGCCTGTAAGTTGGGAAAGTTTCACGAACTTTCACTGCAAGAGGTACATTCAATCGGATTGGCACATTACCTTAATATGAAGAAAAGATGAAGCTGAAGACGTTGGTTCCAGGCAGTTCCTGCAGATCTCACTGTTCCTGAGACTCAGTCGTGGGGACAAAAGGGAGGATGTCGGGGGACTCCTGCACTGCACGGGGACTGGTCAAACAAGCTGGCAAATGGAAGATCTTCGGTTCGAGCAGCTGTCATCAAGCATACAAGCTGGGGTCCTTCCCCCTGGTTAATCCTAACCAGCTCCGAGAATGGTATCCAGGTGGCTTACGAGTTGATTGGTCCCACCAACTCAAAGGAAGAAGTAATCCTTGAAGGGGTTTCCTCTGTCGAGATGAACTTGGCAATTCTGACCAGCAGCAGGGCTTCGCCAGGCAAACCAACGGTCCACGAGTTGCAGCAGCCATCCTCTTCCAGCTCGTCTTCAGTTCTTTCGTTCCAGTGGTCGACTCTGCTTTGCAGTCCAAGAGACTCTCGCCTTTTAAACAGTTTTCTCCCTTCCATTCGAGCCTAGCCGTCACTCACCCAAGCAGGGTGGCTGTCGTTGCCGGCCAGTCAGCCAGCCAATCACGCGAGAGTGCATTTGGGTCTCCTAGGAGACTAAGCATAGGGAGTTTCGGGCACCTGCCTCACTTCCTGGCCCACCCCAGACACTCGGGTGCCAGAGGCGGTCTTCAGTCCTGAAGCCCGCCAAAGGCGTACGAACAAAGGGTCCAAACCTGGTTTGGCACACACAGAGACAAACTCTAGGACCTTTCCAAAAAGACACAGCGAAAAAAGACTGGGACCTGTTTAAACAAAGGGGTTTAAGGCGCCATCTTGAAAAACATGGCTCCCGCGATTTTTAGCTACCAGTGTTCACGGTTAGGAAAAATGGTAGTTCGTTGTAAAACCACTGCCACCAGCCATTTCGATAGGAAAGGGTAGCATTTGACTGCTACATGAGTTTCTAGACACAGGGGATACCACGTAACCCCTCCAGCACTCTATAGGGAGATCGTGTGTGCTGGGTCTAGGAATTTATAAAGACTAGTCAAGTCAATTTAACCTTACATTCTCTGGGAAACAGTAGTTTATCTCAGAGAAGGTATTTAAACCTTTTGGAAGTCTAAAAGACATCCCAGTGTCACTGCACTGAAGGTGCTGTGTAACACACATGAAACGATGATGCCTATGCCTATCTTAAAACTCCATAACCAAAGAATACAAGAGTAAAACGCACCAAAATACAGGAAAGAGGGGGAAATAAGTACTGAGGAATCTTCCGCTTCGTCATACTCTCCACAACTCCGCCCAAGAGACGGAATCAAACGCAGGTCTCGGGTCCAGAAAACCAGTGTACATCTGGGCTATGTGGTAGACCATAAAGCATTGGTCATCTGTTCCCTGACCCTTTGGAAAACTAGCCTGATGTACGCTAATCGCATCATTGCCGAACAGCTTCCCAATCCCACTAAAAGGGACATAGGTCTGTAGTTAGCCAGAATGTACCGTCCGACCTTTTTATACACTGGGACAATAGCAGTTTTGTGATAAGCATCGGGAATCCTCCCTGTAACCAGTATGGCATTAAATATCTGGCAAAGTATAGTGGACCAAATAACCGGCTCATCTTTAAATAGGTCCGTTGGTATTAGATCTAGACCTGCCTCCTTACACACTCTTAGCTGCACCAATTGCCTCTCAACTTCCTTGAGATTAATATACGGCACATCTATACCTAGCACGCAATCAGTGGCTACTTGGGGGAGTACAGGACAGACATAGTACAGATTAGAAAAATGCACCCTCCATTCTTCCATACCAATGTAACAAGCCAATTGTTGATCTCCTTTGGAGTCACTGTCGGACACCAATTTCAAGCATAGGAAATGGTCTCTGGTGTAATGGTCTTTAAATAACCCCTCCCATTTATCCTCCAAATGGTTCTCTTGTGTCAGAAGGGAGTAGTTTCTTACCTGTAACTCCATTTCTCCAGCGTTGGTATCTTTCATGGATTCACATGCTGTGAATATTTCACGTCGCCAGGCTGGGAAACCTCTGCAACTTTAATATAGTGGTTTTCCTATAGAAAAACTGACACTTTGAGTGTCCTATCGACGTCTATCGCTGCTCTAGGCAGCACCAATGGGACGTCCAGTATATATAGCCCCGCCCCCGCTGCTTCCCTTCAGATTTTAACCTCTTCAAACCTCGAGGGCACCTAAAGAGGATGTTTGCCTGAAGGAGGATGCCGGAGGGCGCAGTTGAATCCACGAAAGATACCAACGCTGGAGAAATGGACTTACAGGTAAGAAACTACTCCCTTCTCCAGCATTGGATCTTTCATGGATTCACATGCTGTGAATAGAATATGTAGCAGTAAGAAAGACTTGGCGGTGAACGGGCAAACATAACTTATACGAGACGCAATATACACCACAATCACGGAAAGATAAACCTTCAGTTAAATGGATAATAAACATATGAGCAAAAGTCAAACCCCGGAAGCTGCAGGGCTTACCGTACTGGAACAGGCATTGAATCACAGCACGCCAACCTGCACGTCCTCCGCAAGGTGCCGATTCAGGCAGTAGTGTCTGGTGAACGTGTGTGGCACTGCCCACGTCGCTGCCTGGCAAATGGCACTGAGCGGTTTGCCTGCCCAAAGGGACGCCGACGACGCTGTGGATCTCGTAGAATGAGCCCTGGAAGTCGACTGTAGAGGCTTGTTGGCTCTGTCGTGGCAGAATGATATAGACGACACCCATATTGAAATTCCTTGCTTCGAAATCGCCTTCCCCTTGTTGGAGGGGCCGAAAGCCATAAAGAGTTGCTTAGAAGTCCTGAACGACTTAGTCCTGTCCAGATAGAACGTTAAAGCCCTCTTGACATCCAAGGAATGCAACGCTTTCTCCGCTGCAGGCGAAGCCTTAGGGAAAAATTGGCTTCTTGAGGACAAAAAACCCAGAGTATGTACTGTCTCCTCTTTCCGACGCCAGCACCTTCTCGGTCGCCCCCTTTTGCAGCATCAGACGCACCGCCTGATGCAAGACCTGCAGGTGTGGCTGAGCTCTTTTTACCGGTGGGATAGGAAGGGGCGGACGCCTGAACTCCAGCGAGTGACCGCATTGGAATGCATCGAGCACCCATCTGTCCGTCATGATCAAACGCCACTCGTCGAAGTGGTATGCCAACCTCCCTCCTAGCCGACTGCTCTTGTGGCAGTCATTGTTGAGGCTTGAACTGGCGGCCTCTTTGCGAGGAGGACCACCCCCTCTTTCACTGGACTTGATACTCTTTGCTCCACTGCGAGGACTGGAAAGACCGTCATAAGCCCTGGGAGAAATAGGTAGACCTACCGTATCCCTCATTGCTGGAGCCTGCAAACCTGACATTACGAAACCCCACGAGAGGAGCCAAAAGGGGGAAAGACCCTTTGCCCTGCAGGGCAGTCAAGGACTTCACTGTATCAGAGTGCTCCATGTTTTTGAGTGCGTCATCAATCTTCTCACCGAAAAAGATGCTCCCCTTCGCAAGGCATGTCAACCACCTTGTGCTAAACCTCTGACCGGAAATCAGTACAGCGCCGCCAGGCCTGCCGCCTGAGCACCACTCCATTATTTATCCGTTTAATACCAGATTCAGCCAGGTCGACTGCAATATTGATACTGTGGTTCCACGCTTCCTCCCCCTCATTAACCAAAACCATTGCCTCTTTCTGTTGCTGCTTTGAGAAGTGATCCTACAGAGGAGCCAATCTGTGACATCTCATGGTCGTATCGCGCCAGGATTGCCAAGGAGTTGGCCGCCTTGACCGTAGTAGCACCCACCGCGAGGACCTTTTTCCCCAAAGGACTCCAGGTTATGCCCTTCATTTTCAGGGGGTGGGTGGGGGGGGGGGGAGTTGCACACTTGTGCTGGGAACGCGTCTTCCTACTGGCAGCAGCAGAAACCACGGACTCTGGTGTGGGCTGCGACGTTAGGCACTTTGGAGTCGACTACGGCGCCATCAACTTCTTCTCCAGGCAACCCTTGACCGCTGGCTCTGAAAATGGGTGGCGCCTTGTCCCAAGGCCTTCCTGCCACACGTGGTCCAATATGGGGATCGAGAAGACTGCCTTCCGCCTCTTCCCATTTGGTCAAACAAAAAACAGTCATTCCTCTCCTGCTCCGGGATAAGGCCAAACTCGTTACAGGCCTTTGCCATCATTGCATGAAAGGCACCAATACCATCCGGCTGCGATGGCTGGGCTACTCGGAGCATCCAGATCCGGATCAGTGTCCCAGGTATACGCTCTTTGGGGAGACGCCGAGACCGTCGAAAAGTGTCCTGCGGAACGCTTTCACCTCAGACTTCACCAAGTCACCTCTGTGGCGGACTGAACCCTCTGGGAGATGGCGGAGAAGGCCGGACTGGGGAATACCCCCTGCGAGAAGGCCCTCTACTGCGAGGGGCTGCTGAAGTATCCCGACGAGGAGTGGTAATTAAGGGCCCACCACTGGAATCGCCGGTGCCAGAGGCACCAGGAGCCGGGCATCTAACTTACCCAGAAGCAATTGCAGCGTCGTCAGCACCTGCATCGAGAGCACTGAATGCAGATTGAACAAAGAGTATTGAGGCGGGATATCTTCCAGACCCAACACCGAAGGATCCAGAAACGGATGTCCTTCCTCCCCATGGTCTGTATCCAACTAATAGGTTGAGGGAGGCTCATGTTGGAGAATATCCATCGGAAGAATGGATGTGAACGCTGCCCCAGACTGCCACGTTGTATCTCTAGAAGACGGGGCTCCACGTCGACCAGCAACTGTCCCCCGGACTTCTGCACTTCCACCGCCGTAGATGTCAGGTCACCAGTGGGGTCGACGGGGCCCTTGACGGGGCAATAGATGTCATAGCCCCTGGAGCTGCCGTCGTCGAGGAAGACGTTGTTGGTGGAACAGATGACAATATACCCGCCGCCGGGTGGCACCGACCCATCCTTAGACAGAGCAGATGCCATTCCGGATGAAGACTTGGAACAGTGTTTGGAGGACTCATGGCCTGAAGAGTGACATCTTTCCGTAGGTGATATCTTATGCAACAAAGAGGAGTAATGAGACCTGGACTTCTCCTTGTCCGATGTGGAGGCCTTGCATGTGGATTCTCCTGGCTTCTCCGGCCGTGAACGGCCCTCAACGCCACACAAGCCACCCCCTTCTTGGCCGCTGCTGACACACTGCTTCTAACCAAATCAGATGCCGGCCTGGGCTCCGTGCGTGGCTTCTTAGGCGCCTGCTCAGCCGAGTGCGCCCTCAGGTGTGGCAGTGACCTCTTGGTCGAAGATGAGGAGGACTTGCCCCTGCAGTAAGAGCCAACCTCTGAAGCCAGATAGGCACCCCCCTCGTTCAGCCAGCAGATCAACCGCTGATTGTGGTCCCTGAGAGTCTTCTGGGAGAACCCCTGACAGATGGAACAGTTGTCGGCGGAGTGATTGGGGTACAGTCAGTACAAACAATCCGCATGGCTGTCCCCACCAACATGTTTTTGAGGTTGCAGGTAGCACATGGCCGAAACGACGACTTCTTCAGTCCCCCAGCGAAACTGCAGAAAAAAGAACAAATGCTAGGAGCAAACACAAGGTGATCCCAACAGTTTGGTAGACAATTTAAATCTGAAGGGAAGCTGTGGGGGCGGGGCTAAATATACTGGACCTCCCATTGGTCCTGCCTAGAGCACCAATAAAGACGTCCATCGATGTCGGAATACTAATATGAATTCCATTATACACTCACCTGAATCACAAAAAAGGATACAGGTGGTTTGCAACCGCTTCAGGAGTCTGGAACTTCCTGTAGAAGACCGACCTTCCAATTGATGTACTCTTGTAGAAGTTAGACCATACAATTGATGTACCCTTCTAGCTAATGAATATACAGCTAGATAAGTAAATGAATGGAAAGGGCACGGAAATTAAACAGGTATTCACTGGGCTGAAAAAGAGACACCATTCAGTATCTACCAAACTTATGCTGATGGACTTTAGGCTAAACAATAGACGGCATCTGAAGCAACCAACACTAACCTGCTGTTGTCTTCAAGCATCTGTAAACCACTTTCAGGATTCCAGCTAGATGGGTAAAAGTTCCAAGAAGTCCAAAGGAAGGAACCAATGACCAGGGAAGGAAGGTTAGTATGGGAGCTAGTATACGAACGGCACGAGGGACGCACTAGAAACGGGAAGGTGAACTGCTGGAAAGCGTCCGACAAGTTCACGTGCATGTCCGAGTTCCAATATAAAAAGGGTAACTGAAAAAGTAGCAGTGCGGTGAAAAAATGGCAGCGTGCCAATTTTAGTTCACAAACATAATATGATCCCAGTGGATAGGGATATTGTGCCCTTAAGAGTGGTGACAGCCAAATGATAACAGCAAAGGAAAAGCAGGACTGAAAACCCCCAACTGACACAGGAGCCGGGCACCCGACATGAATATGAGTCAGTATGGGAAGTATCCAGGACGCCCATGCAGTAATGCAAAGGTGGCGCGGGAGGATAACACCCTGCTTTGATTTAAATGGTGGCGCGTGAAGAACCCCAAAGATTGCAGATTGCGCCCAGGATTCTCACCGGAACGGTGGCGAGGGAGATAAACCGCCGCTTCTGGATTAATGGCAGTGCGTGAGGAACTCCAGGGAATGCACCGATGACCTTCACTGGAATGATCCAAGAGCCCGAATGAAAAAGGACTCTCTGCAGGACTCCACAAGGCTATGTGAAGGAGCACAAGCAACAGGAGGCTGACAAAGGAGGAGAAAATCGCTGGATACAAGGTAGCAAGGATCGTATCTAGTGGGAAACACGGAGCTCCAGGACAGCAACGTAATCCGAAGCGCTGCGTGCCACCTGTGTTTGATTTTATAACTACACTCCAATGTTTGTTGAACGTCTGCAACACGTGACGTTAATGACGAAGCCCTTGGCATGGACGCTGTCTCCAAGGCAACCTTCCGTGTAATTTCCAATGCGAGTAGAACAGCCTGGCTGCTGTCCTTTGTGCAAATTGTCTGCGTTTCAGCTCCGTTAGAGCAAGCATGACAATCGGACACTCAAGGTGTTGAAGTTTTTCCATAGGAACACAACTATATTAAGGTTACAGAGGTTTCCCAGCCTGACGACAGGAAATATTCACAGCATGTGAATCCATGAACGAACCAATGCTGAAGAAGAACAAGGTACTCTCTTACCTGGTAACGTTCTTTCGATGGGATTTTCCTCCGATGTATTCCTTATCTTTGATAATTTGTCTCCAGCTTGCTGGCCTCGGAAAACATTTTCTCGGTAGAGGGGGCTGCGCATCGACGTCCGTCGAGTTGGTGTCCCTCGACAGCCACCGTATCGGCGCCGACGTCACCATGCCCATAAATAGCCACGCGCAGCGTCCGTTGCTCAGTTCCGTTTTGACGTTAAATTGTTTTACATGAATTGGTTATTGACCTTGAAGGAGCGTTAGATGCAACCACAAGGGAAGTATTACTGCGGGGATGGATGGGAGGGGCGATAAGGAATACGTCGGAAGAACATCCCATCGAAAGAACGTTACCAGGTAAGAAGTAACTTATTCTCCGAAGGGATTGTGTCCTCCGACGTATTCCTTATCTTTGATAGACTCCCATAGCAGTGGTGTGCAATTGGAGGTGGGAGTAAAACGCCATGTTTCCTTTAGGAAAGAACCGAATGTAATACGGCTTTGCCAAACCTAGTCTCTCGACTAGAGGAGGAATCCAGGTTGTAAAATCTTGTGAAGGTATGTAGGGACGACCATGTGGCAGCCGCACATATGTCTCGAACCGGAACCCCTCTTTGGAGGGCCGAGGAGGCTGCGATACCCCTGGTTGAATAAGCCCTAAGATTTTGAGGAGGCTCTTTCCCTGCCAGTTTGTAACATTCCAGGATGGCCAAAATAATCCATCTGGAAATGGTTTGTTTTGTTATCGTTAGTCCCAACTTGTGCCCTGAGTAACCCACCAACAGTTGGTCTGCTTGCCTAATCCTAGCAAGTCTGCTGATGTAAATGCTTAAAGCCCGCCTTGGGTCCAGCCTATGTAGCCTTTCTTCCTCTTTCCCCGGATGGGGAGGCGGATAGAATGAAGGCAAAGTAATTTTCTGAGCGATGTGGAATTCAGAAACCACCTTTGGGAGGAAATTAGGCTTCACCTGTAGGACAACCTTGTCTTTATGGAAAATTATATGAGGGGGTTTACAAGATAGAGCTTGTAACTCGCTCACCCTTCTAGCAGATGTTAAAGCCACTAATAAGATAGTTTTAAGGGTGAGAAATCTTAGCGAACAAGAGTGGAGTGGTTCGAAAGGAGTACCCATCAGGAAATTTAAGACTAAATTTAAAGTCCCATTAAGGAACCTGGAAAGGTTTTGGAGGGTAGACATTAGTTAATCCCTTTAGAAATTGTATTACTAAGGGTAATTTGAAATACAAAGGTTCCTCCGCAGTGTGCTTGAAGATTGATAGCGCTGCGAGATAGCCCTTGATAGTGCCAACTTGAAGGCCTGAATTTGCCAAGTAGAGTAGAAAGGATAACACTGTTGGTGTACCACATGAAAAGGGGTCGATATTCTCTTCTCTACACCAGCTGCAAAACTTGTTCCAACGGCAGCGGTATGAAGACTTTTTTGCTGGCCTTCTGGCCGAAAGCAACACTTCCATGACGTCATCAGGGAGGTCCCAATCCTTGCATCTCAACCTTTCAGAAGCCAGGCGTGAAGGTTGAGGGTTCTGATGTCTGGATGGAGAACCTGACCTCCCTTCTGTGAGAGAAGATTCTCCTTGAGTGGAAGACGAATTGGAGGGCAGATGGACATGTCCAGAAGGTCCGGGTACCACGTTCTCCTGGCCCAGTCTGGGGCAATTAGGATCATGGTTCTCTGGAATCTTCTCAATCTCCTGATCATTTGAGGAATGACAGGGACTGGTGGAAACACGTACAGGAGTGGAAACTCCCAGTCCACTACGAACGCGTCCCCTAGAGCTCCTCTCGGGGGAAATTCCCTGGAACAAAACAGATTGCACTTTCTGTTGGTACTGGTGGCAAAAAGATCCACTTGAGGGGTTCCCCAAAGGGCGGAGATCTCTTGAAGGACTTCCTGAGCTAGTTCTCACTTGTGGGAAACTGTGCCCTGCCTGCTCAGAGCGTCCGCCATCAAGTTCTTCTCTCCGGCTAGATAGACTGCCGATAGAGAGATTCCTTCTTGAATTGCCCAAATTCAGAGCTGCATTGCCTCTCTGCACAGTGGTAGTGATCCTACGCCTCCTTTTGTTGAGGTAGTGCATGGCCACTGTGTTGTCCGTCATTATCAGGACATTTCTCCCCCTGTACAGATGGCAGAAAAGCTTTCAGCGCTAGTCTGATTGCTCTCAGCTCTAACAAGTTGATATGTAGTATGGACTCCGATGGAGACCAACGACTGCTGATGGTTAAGTCGTTGGTATGGGCTCCCCACCCCGTGAGTGAGGCATCTGTGACTACTGTTATCTCCGGCCATGGTTGCCAAAACAGTTCCCCCTTCAAGATGTTTTTCTGGCAGGCCCACCACTGAAGGTCTCGAGCCACCTTGTCCGGAATCTGAAGGAGGTCTGTCATTCTCCCTGAGAATTGTGACCATTGAGTTCTCAGTGCCCACTGAAGAGATCTCATTCTCAGGCGAGCCTCTGGCACAAGGAAGATGCAGGATGCCATGAGGCCTAGCAACCTCAAAAAGTCGAAGGCTGGGAGACGTTGGGCATTTTGAAACTTGGTGACCATTTGCAGAATATCTTGAGCCCTCACCTCTGGTGGCGAGGCTTTTCCCAGGGAAGTGTTCAGGACCGCTCCAATGGAGTCTCTGTGATGGTATCATCTGTGACTTCTTTAAATTGAGGGAGAAGCCCAGTTTGTGAAGGAAGTGGCAGACAATCTAGCTTGATCTGAGCTTGTTCGGAAGATACAGCTCTGATCAGCAAATCGTCCAAGTAGGGGTAGACATGGATCCCTTCCCTCCTTAGACTTGCAGCCACTACCGACATTAGCTTGGTGAAGACCCTAGGGGCGGAGGTCAGCCCAAATGGCAGAACTCGAATTGATAATGAGAGGCGCCAATTGCGAACCTCAGGTATTTCCTGTGTTTGAGATGGATTGGCACATGGAAATAAGCATCCTGGAGGTCCAGAGATACCAGCCAGTCCTGGAGCTGGAGGGCCTGAAGGATCTGAGCGAGAGTTACCATCTTGAACTTGTCCTTCCTGAGGAACTTGTTCAATTCTCGCAAGTCCAAGATAGGTCTCAGTCCTCCGTCTTTCTTCGGTATGAGAAAGTAGGGGGGAGTACCAGCCCTTGTTCCTCTCCGCTACAGGTACCGGTTCTATGGCACCTTTCTCTAGCAGTTCTACAATTTCCTGCAAGAGGATCAGATCTGGAACTTTCAGAGAGCTGTTCCCCGGTGGATGACTGAGGGATGCGTAGAAAAGGCAGGCAGTAACCTTGGGCAACTGTCTCCAATGCCCAAGCATCTAATGTAATAGCCTGCCATTCCGTCAGATGTTGAGTTAACCTGCCCCCTACTGGTGTTTTGTGAGGAGAGACTTCAGAGCGGTTTGGAGGCGGCTGATGCAGATGCTGAGGGTAAAGAGGCACCTGCTGCTGCTGCTGCGGCTTTTGTATTTTTAACCTGTCCACCTCGGGTGAATTTTTTCTGACCCCTTTGAACGTCTCTGCCTCTTCCGAATGCGGAATAGAAGCGAAAGGACTTACCTCTCCAAGAGGTTCCTGAGGGGCGATATGGTGTGACGAATTGCAGCTCCCAGGGATTTTGCTGCTGCCTTTGATGTCTGAAGCTTTTCTAAACTGTCATCCGCCTTCTTACCAAACAAAGAAGACCCGTCAAAGGACATATTCAAGAGTCTGCTTTGCACATCTGGAGCAAAACCAGACTTTCGCAACCAAGCAAATCTCCGGGTTGTTGTACTTGCCGCCATGGCCCAGCAGAATCGATGCCAGTTTGAAGGGATTCGCACATTGCGTCTTTACCATCCTTAATGATGTTTAGAAACACTTCCCTTTCTTCTCCCTCGGGGAGGCAGTCAGCCGCTGATTAAGCACACTCCCAAAGTGTGTGGCTGAACCTAGCGAGCGTACAAGTAGCATTGATGGATTTCAACGCCATGCTACCTGCAGAAAAGACTTTTTTGGCCATAGAGTCATATCTCTTGTCATCCCTGTCCTGTGGAACAGTAGGGTAAGCCGATTTACTACCTGATGAAGTTGCTGCCTGAACAACCAGACTCTCCGGAGTTGGGTGTTTGGATAAATATTCAGGGTCAGCGGTAGACACCCTATGCTTGGCTGATAATTTTTTGTTAACCGCCGGGATAACCTCAGGGGTTTCCCAGTTTGCCAATATTTTCCTTTGTAATGCCGCATGAAATGGCACCACAGGATCCTCCTGTGGACCTTTAACCAAAATGTCTGTGAGGTCGTCTTGCTGAAAAGCAGGTGAGGGGGTAGACCACCCCATAAACTCTATTATCCTTGCCATCAAGGTTCTATAAGGGGTTCCAGCATGTTCCCCTGGGTCTGGTTTGGCAAATTTCCACTTCTGGGGAAGTGTCCAACCCACTTGCTTCATGTAAGGATTCTTGGAGGTCCTTTAACCTGCCTTCCTCAGAGGTAAATTCCTCTGGTACAGGAGTTGCAGATCCCTGCAACTCAAAAGGTCTCTCCTGATCCGAATTCTCCCCTTCTTCATAAATAGATGCTAAGGCTCTGGAATGATCAGATCTGGTATAAATCCCATTTACAGAGCAGAAAGGGCCAAATTCGTCTTAATTGGCTGAGAAAACGTCGACACAGACGTTAAAGGCTTAGAAGCCATCGAAAAAGGCGTCGAGAAAATTGGTAGAGGCCTCGAGGAACTCGAGAGTATCGGAATTGTACCTGAGGTTGTCGACGACATTCGCGTGATCGAGGCTCTGGGTATGGCCACTGGCTGTGGGTTTGTCCTTTCTCGGCGTCGAATCGACTGACCTGTGCGTCGAAGAACCCTGCGATAATGGCGTCGAAGATGCAGATTTATGCGTCGAAGGGATCTTCGACGACGGCAGCGAAGACGCGACCTTGCCTTTACTCGAGGGTTCGTGACGCTCTCGAGTAGCTTCTTTCGCCGGGTGCTGCGACTCGCGGCGTTTTGATTTTTCGGGTCTTTCACCCACAGTATCACCCTCAGCAGTCTGAGGGGGTCGAGTCCGCTTTCTCTAAGACACTAAGCATCTTTTTCCTGAATTCCTACCACTCAGCCTGAGAGCTATGTTTTGTGGGGCAGGAGACCCTTTTCAGGGAAACGGAAGACGACGAGGAAGGTGATCTTCGACGACTCTTTTTTGAATGCTTAGAGTGATGGGAACTGCTTCGAGACCTAGAACGAGAATGTCTTTTGTGATGGCGAGGAGACGAATGTCTCGACTCCGCCAAGGAAACTTTCGAAGAAGTTTTAACTGCCTTACCTCTCTCGAGCTTCCCCTTACGCTCCTTCAAGGCTTTCGCCGTCATGGACATGCAGTCCTCGCACTCCGAACAATGGTGCTCGACTCCCAGGCACCACAAACAGATCCTGTGAGGATCCGTCAACGACATTTTCTTTCCACAGTCTCGAAATTATATGAAGCCGGACCGTGGAGTCGTTGGTTCGGATGAGGAAGCCATCGAGTACGAGTCGGTTTTCTCGAGGAATAATGAAGTATATTTGACTGAAGAACTGAGCAACGATATTCCGAGGCACCACGAAGCTCGTAAAAATGGAACTGAGCAACGGACGCTGCGCGTGGATATTCATGGGCATGGTGATGTCGGCACCGATACGGTGGCTGTCGAGGGACACCAACTCGACGGACGTCGATGTGCAGCGCCCTCTACTGAGAAAAAAAATTCCGAGGCCAGCAAGCTGGAGACGAATTATCAAAGATAAGGAATACGTCGGAGGACACAATCCCTTCGAATTAAGTTTTTGTATTCCCATCTTAGTGACTTAAGCATTGATTTGTCGGTCCCCAATGGATCTCCAATACATTCTACAATGGCTTTCTTTGCAGCTTGACAGGCCCCATCGTACCACTCGGGTCCAACCAGAGCTATTCGCTTATTTGCTTGGTACTGATACATACAGTAAGATGTTGCCTTAAGTTTTTCAAACTGTCACGATTTTAGCATGCTTCGTCCCTGGGTTACAGATAAATTCTATATTAGCCAAAATCGAGGCATACATTTTTTGTTTACGCTCAGAAGGTACAATTTTGGCTTAATTCAGAGGTTTACGAATCGTTCTCTCATCCCCCGGCTGTGATGGTCCCAAATCAATAGCTCCAGGGCATAGACGCCACCAAATCCCGCAAGCGGCTAATGTATAGGGGAAGATGTTCGCTTTCAATCCTACAGAGTTTTCTTAAATTGTTCAGTCGTGCCCAGTCGTTTGCAGAAATGAAGATATAATCAATTAGTGAGCTACCATTATGCCCAATAAAAGCCTTTTTGGCTGGTTGATCATTTACAAATCTACCATTGCAAGCCCTTAGATTTAAGTTGTACATGATGGTAGACAATTGGACAGCTAAACGGTGCGTTGTTTGTGGGCAGGTGGAGACCAAGGCCGGAATGTCCCAAGCCAGGTCCTGGTCATCCCATAGGCCATGCAAGTTGTTTAGGGTACCAGCTGAACATTAAATTCTACCACCACCAAAGTAAAATGTTTACATGAAAATATAGAATTATTCTTTAATAGCACAGATTGGAGGCATTCCAAGCATGTCAAACCATTTATGCTTGAAGGCCTTTTATAAATATCTACTCAAAACAGCGACTCCGCTTTGTTTGTCTTAATGATAAACATTTGCTCATCTGCAGAATTAGTTGTAAGTTCTTTCACCTCCCAGCCTGAAGAGGCTCTGATCCAGACAAATAGCCCTCTCGATGGCCTGCCTTGTATGCCCTCCTTCGCAGGGACACAGAAGGAATGGTCCCCTTGTAGCACGACTGGCTCCAGAGCCCAAGTCTCCTGGAGAGCAATCACATATCCTTGCAAGAAGTTACTTCACTCCAGGTCATCCAACAGCCTATTCACCCCTGCAATGTTCCAAGAGGGGAGGGTGAAACCCTACACACCTGGATCCGTCAACATTACTTGGACCCCACCTCTGCCCGGTCAATCAGATGCTTCCACAACGGCAGAATTAGGATCCAGTTTTTTTTAGCACAATCAGACTACCACCTGCCCGTTTGGCTCTATCCTCTGGTACATACACATATCGGGGCAGAGGTGGCAACACATCCCCTAGGATGCTGTCTAGGGCAAAGGGCATGCTGCTCAGAGTAAAAGTAAAAAGGAGGTTTTACAGCCCGCTTACAACATATTTGGAGTTTATATCCCATAGACAGCAGGATTTCAGAACATGCACATAATAATTAAAACATTTGCCGGTGTTACAGATTCAATTAGGGCCCAGTTAGAGGCGCAGTTCCATTCCCTTAGTTCTATACGGCCAATATCGCTATTGCTGATTGCAGTTAAGAGGGAAACCCTTGCCCCACATTTCTAAAAGGGTGGACCGATTTAAAAACTGACTTTCCACTTTGAAGTCAAATTCTTAGATCTTCCCCGATCTGGAGACCAACAGATTGACGGAGCTCATCATGCCCTTTGTGAGGACCAGAGTGCTTGGCCATATGAACTGGTAGATGACAGATAAGTGGGAGAATGGTCGCAGATGAATCTTTGAAAGAAGCAGCAGAACTGTGATTGGAAGCCTCAGCTACTTTTGGTGTTCTAGTTGGCTCAACGTCCCTGTAAATATGGCCTGGGACGGATTGATTTTTATCCCCATATTGAGAGAACATACTTTGCATGGGCACCCCCATATTGTTGAGGGGCCCCTTAAGCACCACCTGCCGGGTTGTTCCATCTCCCTGTTTAGAAATAGTCATTGGTCGGGAGATGGCTTTAGGGAACTTCTGTTTAGTGAGTTTCGAGATGGTTATTGGTGCAGTCCCATTAACCGGAGCCACGTTCTTATTAGTTTTTCTGGACTTTGTTAGAAACTCAAATATTCTGGCTCCCCCCACCCCCACTCTATAGAAAGACTGGCCAACATTGATTGCTCTATACACAGGGCCTCAATTACGTCCCCTTTTGTGCTATAATGTGAATAGACTTCTGCTGCTGGTCACTTCTCAGAAGGCCAGCTTGTTCCATGTTGAACTTCACAGAAGTATAGTATTAGATGTATTGTATGCTTCCAATTCCTTTAGTTCCTTTGGATCCACTTCAGCAACACCTTTGGCAATGTTAGTGACAATATTAGCAGCAGCATTATCGCGTACTCAGAAATTTTGTGGTTGCAATTTTGACTGACTTCTAGAATGACATTGGCCACTCTAGCCGATGTGGCTTTCAGCTCCTGCTGCTCTGTTGTCATATTTGCAGAGAATAAATTAGGCCTCCATTTTAGACAATATTAGACTGAGTGACTAAAGAGATTTCTTCATCCGTAAAAGAACAGTACTCTGAAGATGCTGATGCAAAGTCAGCAAAGTCACATTCACTATGGGATAGGTCTGTCCATGAATCCAGAGCTTCCAAGTTTGGGCTTATTATGGTATTGGAGCCAATATTGTTATCATAGTTGGACAATACAGGGCCCAGAGAGTTTCTCTTCAGGCTCAGGCATAAGTTGAGAAGAGAGCCATTATTGTCTATAGGCAAAACACTATGGGTAGGGCTGTTGTTACAATTAGCCATCAGCTCATTGCAGTTGTCCGTCACCTCGTTGGGAGGTGTTGTTTTAGAAGCAGCTATAGAAGTGGCTGAAATAGGCTCAAGGCCTGTCAAACAGTAGGGGCAGGAGCGGCCTCTAGAAAACCAATAATTTTCGGTTGGGCCAAGTAAAACATTTAATCTTTCCCTTTTTGCTCTTTTAGAGCAGGACACTGCGTTTAGCCCATTATTCTGGTTAGTAGGGCTCCTAGAGTGCTTCCCCGTTGGTTGAGCCACGCGCTACAAAGGCCATATCTTCTTGTGGTCTTTGTAACTGGCTTCGTTGTTGGCTTCATAGCTGTAATAGACAGCAATCAGAGAACATTTACAGTCTGCCAGGTAGTGCAGATTATCAGACTCACAAGGTTTTCCTTGCAAAAAAATAAAATAAAAAAAGTTCTTTCCCACCACTGCTTTCACGCAGTTTTGTTTTGCATGGGTCCAAAAAGGGCATAGAACAAGAGCATAAAAGTTTGTCTAAATCTCAACCCCTCACCCCCTTCATTTCGCTTGCCAATCAGCTAGAATGCTGTAGGGCTATGAGGGCTTTAAGGCTATGAACCCCCCCCTCCCCCAACAGCTGATCTTCAGCAAGTTTACCTCACTTGCCTGCATAGGTCAGGATGGGGAGAAACCTCCCACCCCACAAATAATCGCAAGGGTATCACCCCTGTACCCCTTGGTTGCCCCTCAGTTGGCCCTGCTGGTCCTATAAAGTCAGCTCAGTGGGAATGGGAAGCTTTTTCGTTAGCCTACCAGACTGCCGCTGCTCCCCGCCTGGCCGAAATGTTTTCTTTTCCACAGAGGCTCCACATAGGCTTCTTCCCCAGGGCTCCCCTCAGCCATTTCACCCACGAACGCAACTGTGAACGCGATCGTCAAGTGTTTTCGAACGTTAGAACAAAGTACCCTCTAACATCCTTTCGTCTGTGTGTCAAGCTGCACTGATGCGAGTGTACTCAGACGCTTCCGACCCACAATCACCTCACACCTAAATACCTCTCTATCCCTAAGAACTGTAGTTACTTGGGGATATTAAAAAAGAATCCTAAAGGAGGATCCGGAGGGTTCCCAGCCACACTGCCCATAAGGAGCAGAGTGCTGCAGTAGTAAAACACAGATGCCTTTAAGAGCTATGGAGCAGACAGACTCCATAGTATAGGTACATTACAAAGAATAAAGTTCCAAAAGACAGAGCATAAAAGAATGAATGAGTGGAAAAAGGACCCACTTACTTAGGATTTGAAGAAAAAGGTCCAGATGTCCAGCAAAAAGAGCTGGGGGTCTCACTAGGAGAGGGGATGAAGCATAATAATGATACATCTCGCTAACAGGCGGCTGGCTGTCCAATCAGGACAGCCAGCATCCACCCCCCACACCTCAATGGGAGTTGGTTCCTTTCAGGCAAGGTGAAAGACAAAGGGCTGTGGAGTTTTGGACTCCTCCATCACTTCCTGCCCAAAAGATTCCCCATGAAGACAAAACTTCCACTAAGGTCGTTCCTGTCTAGAATAGCAAAGGAAGACTTCAGAAGAACAAGTTACTTTCTTACCTGGTAACGTTCTTTCGATGGGATGGTCCGACGACGTATTCCATATCTAAGACATGTAATCACCACAGCTGTGCTGCTTCGGAAACTTTTTCGGCGTCTGCGTCCTGCGTCGATGACGTCGATGCGCCGCCGTCGAGGACCTCCTCCGACGTCCGACGTCATCCGATGTGATAAGTAGGACGCACGACGCCAGTAGCCTCAGTTGTAGTTTTTTCCCCCAGAACGTGTGACATAAGTCAACTGCCAGTCAGACACAAAGCCTTGCGGAACGTAAGCTGCAATCGCAAAAGAAATTCTGCAGCGGGGAAGGCAGGGCGGGAGCGATATGGAATACGTCGTCGGACCATCCCATCGAAAGAACGTTACCAGGTAAGAAAGTAACTTGTTCTTCGAGGGGATTGGGTCCTCCGACGTATTCCATATCTATGACAGACTCCCAAAGCAGTACCAAAACAAGGAGGAGGGAAAGAATTTAGAATCAAAATTTAGAATAGCCAATCAAATAGCAGAGCAAAGGACCGCCTTGCCAAAGGCCAGATCCTGCCCTCTGATGGAATCGAGGGAATAATGCCGTACAAATGTATGTACTGAAGCCCAGGTGGCTGCATCACAGATGTTGCGAATAGGAACACCCCTCTGCAGGGCAGTAGATGCAGCCACGCCCCTGGTAGAATGGGCCCGCAAGCCAGCCGGTGGGTCCTTACCCGCCAAGCGGTAACACTCCGAGATGGCCAAAATAATCCAGCGTGACAAAGTCTGTTTCGTCACAGCTTGCCCCAAGCGCTTACCAGCGTAACCAATAAAGAGTTGATCGTCCACTCTGACCCGGGACATGCGAGAAACATAAAAGCTCAAAGCTCTCCTAGGATCAAGCCTATGGAGCCTCTCCTCTTCCTTACCAGGATGCGGAGGAGGATAGAATGCCGGAAGAACAATCTTCTGGGCCAAATGAAATTCCGTCACTACCTTTGGAAGAAAAGAAGGACGAACTCGAAGGACAACCCTGTCCTTGTGAAAAACAGTGAAGGGTGGCTTAACAGAAAGTGCCTGTAACTCACTCACTCTGCGAGCGGAAGTAACCGCAACTAAAAACACAGTTTTCAAAGTCAACAGCCTCAAAGGGCAAGAATGTAAAGGCTCAAACGGAGCACCCATAAGAAACCTAAGAACAAGGTTCAAATCCCAACCGGGCACCAGGAAAGGCGACGGAGGGAACACATTAGTGAGCCCTTTTAGAAACTGTGAAATCAAAGGGATTTTAAAGTAAGAACATTCTTCAGATGAGCGCTTAAAGATGGACAGCGCCGCCAGGTAACCTTTAATGGTACCCACTTGCAAGCCCCTGTGGGCCAAAGAAAGCAAAAAGGACAGAACCATGGGGATGTCACATGCAAAAGGATCCACATTCTGAACTCTGCACCAGTCGCAGAACTTACGCCAACGGCAACGGTACAGAGACTTAGTTGCGGGCCTTCGGGCCGAAAGCAACACCTCCATCACGTCTTCAGGGAGGTCCCAATCCTTATACCTCAACCTTTCAGAAGCCAAGCGTGAAGGTTGAGGGATCCGACCTCTGGATGGAGAACCTGACCCCCCTCCCGTGAGAGCAGATCGTCTCGGTAGGGAAGTCGACGTGGAGGGCAGATGGACAAGTCGAGAAGGTCCGGGTACCACGTCCTCCGAGCCCACGCCGGAGCAATGAGGATCATCCGGGAACCGAACTTCCGTAACCTCCGCAGCACTTGCGGGATGACGGGGACTGGAGGAAACGCGTACAGCAGCGGGAATGACCACTCCACCACAAACGCGTCTCCTAAGGCTCCTTTCGGAGGAAATTCCCGCGAGCAAAACCTCTCGCACTTCCGGTTGACACTGGAGGCGAAGAGATCCACTTGAGGGGTCCCCCAAAGGGCGAAGATCTCCAGGAGAATCTCCTGAGCCAACTCCCACTCGTGAGAGATCGCGCTCTGCCTGCTCAGAGCGTCCGCCGTCACGTTCTCGTCTCCGGCCAGATGAACTGCCGAGATCGAAACTTCCTGCCGGATGGCCCAGAACTCGAGCTGCATCGCCTCCCTGCACAGAGGAAGTGACCCTGCCCCCCCCTTTTTGTTGAGGTAGTGCATGGCCACAGTGTTGTCCGTCATGATCAGGACAGTCTTTCCTCGCACAGTCGGCAGAAAAGCCTTCAGGGCTAGCCTGACGGCCCTCAGCTCCAACAGATTGATATGGAGTCTGGACTCCGACTGAGACCAACGACCGCTGACAGTCAGCCCGTTGGCATGAGCTCCCCATCCCGTGAGGGATGCATCCGACACGATCGTCACCTCCGGCCAGGGTAGCCAAAAAGGAGCCCCCTTCATCAAGTTGCCTTCGACGGCCCACCACAGAAGGTCCCGGGCGACCGAGGGCGGCACCTGAACCGGGTCCGACATCCAGCCGGAGGACTGCGACCATTGCGTCTTGAGTGCCCACTGCAAAGATCTCATCCGCAGGCGAGCCTCTGGCACCAGAAGAATGCAGGATGCCATGAGGCCGAGCAACCTCAAGAACTCGAACGCCGGGAGCGTCTGGGCATGCTGAAACTTGTGCACCATCTGCTGAATGTGAAGAGCCCTCACCTGGGGAGGAAAACACAGCCCCAGGGAAGTGTCGAGCACCGCTCCGATGTACTGGAGCCTCTGTGTTGGCGTCAAATGGGACTTCTTTAAATTGAGGGAGAAGCCCAGCCTGTGAAGGGAGTGGCAGGCGACGGACAGATGATCCAGGACTTGCTCGGGAGAGCTCCCCCTGATCAACCAATCGTCCAGGTAGGGGTAGACGTGAATCCCCCCTTGCCTGAGATGCGCTGCCACCACCACCATGAGCTTGGTGAAAACCCTCGGGGCGGAGGTCAAACCGAACGGCAGGACCCGAAACTGAAAGTGCGAGTCGCCAACCGCGAACCTCAGGTACTTCTTGTGCTTGGGATGGATCGGCACATGGAAGTAAGCATCCTTGAGGTCGAGTGACACCAACCAGTCCTGAAGCTGAAGGGCCTGGAGGACTTGAGAGAGAGTAACCATCTTGAACTTGTCCTTCCTGAGGAGTTTGTTCAAACCGCGCAAGTCCATGATGGGTCTCAATCCCCCGTCTTTCTTCGAAATCAAAAAATAAGGGGAATACCATCCCTTGTTCCTCTCCGCTACAGGCACCAGTTCTATGGCGCCTTTCTCCAGCAGGGCTTGAATTTCCTGCGCAAGGAGCGGATCCGGACACTTCAAAGAGAGGTTCCCCGGTGGATTGTCGCGAGGCCTGTGCCGAAAGGGAAGACAGTAGCCGTGGGTTATGATCTCCAGAACCCACACATCCGAAGTAATGGCACGCCACTCTACAAGATGCTGCGCCAGCCTTCCCCCAACCGGCGAACCATGGGACATGGCCTCATGACTGAGTAGGAGCGGCTGCGGCGTTACCTGAGGGCAAAGAGGCAACTGCCCGAGCGGCCTTGGCACCACGGGTACCCTGTCGTCCACCTCTGGTACCCCTGCGTTGGCCCCTTTGACTGCCAGCTCCTCTTGCTTTACCAAAGGACGAGTAATAGCGAAAGGAGCCACCCCTCCACTGCTGTCCCCTAGGACGAAAAGGCGGAGGTTGGCGAACTGCAGCGCCCAACGACTTCGCTGCAGCTTTTGAGGTCTGCAACCTCTCAAGGCTCTCGTCAGCCTTGCTGCCAAAAAGATGTTCACCATCAAAGGGCATGTTGAGGAGCCGGGACTGCACATCAGGAGCAAACCCCGACTTCCGCAACCACGCAAACCTGCGTATCACGGTGCTCGCCGCCATGGACCTACTGACGCATTCAGCCAAGTCCAAACCCGACTGAACGGACTCACACATGGCATCCTTACCATCCTGGACCATAGCAAGGAAACCATCCCGTTCGACCCCTTCGGGGAATATGTTCAGCCGCTAACGCAACACAGTTCCACAGAGTGTGCGTGAAACGTGACAAGGCACAAATGGAGTTGGCCGCCTGAAGCGCCATACCACCAGAAGAAAACACCTTCTTCGCCCAGCCATCAAAACGTTTGTCGTCCCTATCAGGAGGGATGGTAGGGTAAGACGCCTGCTTCGCCGGGGCCGTGGCCGCCTGCACCACCAAACTTTCCGGAGTGGGGTGCCTGGTCAAGTAGCAGGGGTCGCCACTGGCTGGACGGTATTTACGCGACAAGGATCTGCCCACAGCCGGGAGACTCTCCGGAGCAGTCCAAGCCGCCGCCACCCTACGCTGTAAAGCCATATGGAACGGCAGTACCGGGTCAGATGGGGGACCAACAATCAAGGATGTCCGTCAGATCATCCTGCACAAACTCCCCTGGGGGAGCAGACCATCCCAAATACTCAGACACCCTAGCCATAAGGCGCCGGTATGAGGAATCGGCATGGGAGCCAGGCTCAGGCCGACCAAATTCCACCTCCGGAGAGGTGTCCAGTCCACTGGCATCATGCAGCGACTGCCTCAATTCGTCAAATTGACTATGGCCCGAGACAATGTCATCTGGCACCTGACTAGGAACCAGGCCATCCGAATCCTCATCCGCCTCTGAAATATAATCCAAGTGGTGGAAAGGCACCTGAGAGTGCCTGCTCTTAGCCAGAGCCTTCCTAGGGGGAACACCCGAGTCACGGGGCACCTCCGACACGAAAGGCGTCGATGGCGTCGAGCGAATCGGCGCCGACGCCGAGAAAACCGGCAACGGCGCCGAGAGGATCGGCGTCGAGGAAATCGGCGTCGACGTCAGATGCAGCGCCTCCAGTATCGGCGGCGTCGACACAGCCCTCGAAGCCGGAGCCCCGAGCGTGTCCCTCGACGACCTGACCGTCGACGGCTTCGACGACTTCCTCGGAGCCAGAGCCTCGAGAAAGCCTGTCGACGCCCTCGACGCCTCAGACGTCGATGTCTTCCTCGAAGACATCACAGGTGCACACAGTCTCGATCGCGTCGAGGACCGGGACCTGGAACGGGTACGGCGAGAACGAGCCTCCTTGTCCGAACGGGACCTCTCCCGTGACTCGCGCCGACCACTCTTGCGAGCGGTGGCTCTCGACCTCACACGGCCGACCCCACTCGGGGGCGCGGACGGTAGAGTACCCTGCGACTCAAGAATCGCCAACATCTTCTTCCCGAAGGAAGCCCATTCCTCCGGCGTCGCACGGCTGGTGGGGTAACCGACGTGCCGGGCAGAGTCCTCTGAGGAGGACCTGGAAGGCGACCGGTGTCGGCGCTTCCGAGAATGCCTCGAAGAGGCTGAGGAGTGGCGAGACCGACTCCTAGAAGAAGACCGACGAGACTTCCGACGATGACGCGGAGAGTCACCCCTCGAATCATCCGTCGAAAGCCCCGCCGACTTCGACTTCCGGGGCTTGGACACCCGACCTACCGACAATTTCTTCTTACGTTCGCGTAAGGCCTTGGATGTGAGCGACAGGCAGTCGACACAGTCATCCGTGTCGTGGGCCTCCCCGAGGCACCAGAGGCAGGCATCGTGCGAGTCAGTCACCGACATCTTGGACCCAGACTCCCCGCACTTCTTGAAGCCCGGACGCGGGGTTGAAGACGAAGCGGAAGACATCGTCGAAGGAATATTCACAAACGAACAGGTTCGAAGAACCAGAAAGAACAGAACTCCAATGAGTCGAGGCTAGAACCGAGAAACACGAAGCAACACGTTCGCGGAAAAAACGGAACTGAGGCTACTGGCGTCGTGCGTCCTACTTATCACATCGGATGACGTCGGATGAGGTCCTCGACGGCGGCGCATCGACGTCATCGACGCAGGACGCAGACGCCGAAAAAGTTTCCGAAGCAGCACAGCTGTGGTGATTACATGTCATAGATATGGAATACGTCGGAGGACCCAATCCCCTCGAAACAGCAAGCACACAGGAAATGGTGAAATAAGAAGGAACCCACAATTTTAGCAAAATGGTGGCCCTTCTGTGCATTACCGAGGCTGAGTTAACATCCTGCAAGTTATAAAGACTAAAAAGTCATAAAAGTAAAACCACTGCCACCAGCCATTCGTGTAAGCTTCCAATTATAACACAATGTTACCAGTAGTAAGAAAGGGGATACATTGTATCCCACAAGCACTCCACATAAGGTGAGGTGTGCTGGCTCACTCCAACAAAATGTAGAGGGGATGACAATGTAATTCACCCAAGTATATGAAAGAGAAATGAACAGCGGAGCCCAAAGGGGCAACCCAGCCTAAGCCCAAAAGTTGTAGGAAACTATAACTTAAACCATACTCTACGGAGAGACGAACAGGTCACCCATAAAAAAAGTAAAAGACTAGGTGAGAGCGGAAAAAGATTCCCAATTGTCTAGGGAGGGACAAGGTAAAATAATTACCAAGTCTAAGCAAAAAGGTCTGGGGTTGATACAGGTCAGGAAGATTTATCATAATTATGAAAATCTTACCAAACAATGTGGGGCTCAAGGTAGTACTTACCCCCAAGCCGAATTGTCACTCCTGTGTGACTGAAGTGCGATACCAGGTGTTTGGTTGGTCACCCATACCCAATGCCCAGGCTTAACAGCTGGTGAACCTTTAGGGAGTCCTTTCCAAGGTCCCCAACTAAAGCATTCTATTTAAAAGATAAAGTATCCAACTTTGCCTTTTCTGCTGCTGCATAGGACTTTGCACCCCTCCTTAACTGACTTTTAAAACCTCCTAAGCAGTTAGGGAATGGACTGCTAAAGTATTAGACGCATTGGAAAATATTACCAAGAAATAAATTGCTGTTGCTAGTGCTGAATAACACTTTCCTTACAACAGAACATTGTCTCAGTGACTTTATAAATTAATGGAACGGTCATTTAATTGTGCTCATTCCTGGTGCAAGCCACTACCTATTTAAAAGATTTCCTGAAAAAGTGTTGATTGCGTTTTATATTTGTGCATCTTGGTCTAAATAGTATTTCTTTAAAGTGCCATGTGTAGTATGAAGCACAGGACAGAGATGATTTTTATAATGTCTTTAGGTTTATTATTTATGTAAATTATAAAGTTACTATAAGTACTATATGTGTGTATAATGGGGAATAGGGAAGGAGTTTCTGGAGGGAGCTGCTTCTGTCTCTCCAACCATCTTCTCAGTGTCCACACTCCATCCCCACATTCTCCTTCCAGAATCACTGTAGGTTCCATATCAGTGTAGCATATGATGTACCATGCTACACCATGTGTATATAAAACAAATGTATATTTTATTATAAATACAATTGGGTGAGAGTTTCTTTGGATTAATATATTTACTGGGTTCATTGTACTTACCTGAAGCTCACATCATCCTCATAAGATAAGCCTGGCTGCTCTGCCATTCTACCAAACCTTTGGGTAGTACAGACTTATATTAAGAGTTAGGGCCTATATACCAAGTGATTGTTTTATAGAGTCTCACCTGCTGGTGAGAAGCAAAACTTCCCCAACAGCGCTGATCTGGCTTACGCGGGCTCAGGGTTTGCCAAAAGTCCTGACTTCTACCGTTCTGCTAGACACAGGGGATTTTTCCCTTGCTTCACTTGGCCTTCCGTCCTCTCTCGTTGGTTCTTTGATCCCTCATCCCTTTTCAGCCTCCTCTGCACAGTTCATTGGAGACTCATTTAAAGCGACATTGTCAGCTTCTTGTTGTTGACCATATAGATTCACGTTACTTTCATGAGATTGAGAACCACCTGAGTTATTATACAAGTCCATATAGGCCATCACTTGGGGCCCATCAGGGAGTCTCTCATGGAAACCTGCATTGACCCCTAAGGAGGATGTTGCGGAGTGGGCATGTTAGGTCTGAATTTCTATACTCTGGCCTGGTGGACAGATGTATAGAAGGCCAACCTCTATTGTGACAGGGACAACTCTGGGGAGCTGTAGCCAAACCAGTTCAGATAGCATTGACAGGCGTCTAGGTTAAGTTCTTCAGAGGTGGTGAGCTTGCAAAGGGTCTACAATGAGTTCACATAATGAGAATCACAGATTACACTTAGGATGTATAAAAATACAATAATTTATTGGCCAAACACACTATAGAAAAAGGACTACTGGCAGGTAGAGTTATCACACAACACTAGAATAGATTCAGAGGGCATAATATACATCACAAACTCCTGCAAAGGAATGGTAAGGTTATATTATGCACTTTCCACAAAGATTGATCCTTAACTTAAAAAGTTCAGTCATAAGTTGTCTGGGGCCTTTTGCCCAATAGTTCCGGTAAAGTTCCACAGATTCTATAAGGGTGGGAAAAAATGCAGGTAGGGTCTCTGGGGTCCAGTGAAGGTTTCTAATTGTCAGAGTCCAGTATAAAACTAGCTAACGGAAGTAGCCACAACTTTCAAAAGTCTTGCACGAGCAACCAACGGCAAAGCCAATATTGTTAGAATACGTTTATTATAAGGCAGCACACTTATAATGGGAGTTGTGGGGCCAGGTAAGATCCACTGTAACTTACCCACATACTCAGATTCTTCCCAAGACTTGGCAGGACAATGGAAGAGGAGGTTGCTTTGCCCGCTGTTAGTCATAGTGCTCTATTTGCAGGGGTTGCAGGTTCTAGCTGATCTCCAGTTGCGTCTTTCGCTGGTGCAAGGACTCTCGAATGAAGAATGCATCAAAACTCGATGCAGGAATGGACTCGGGTCAGGTAAGCCATTTCAGACAGTGGTCACCGTAGCACGGTGACGCAAAGGGACTTAACTTCTACAGTCAGACTTTCCCTCCTAGCTCGGGTCCCCTTGAAGCTGGGATGCTGACATTTTGCAGATGTGAGTCTTGTAGGGCAAGCTGAGAATCCCAAAAGTTCTAGGTCAAAAAACGGAAAGGTGACATCGGCAGCACGGTAGCCTGAACTCGGAGCTGGCCAGCCACAGCCGATTCAACCTCTCCTTGTTGTTTCTCACACTCAGCCTCAGCCGGTGGAGTAGTCACAGGTGTGACTTTGGACAGTCCTCAAGGGGATGTCCTAGTTGGATGCACAGGACTGCCATCATTCTCATTTCCTGAGACCTTGGGTTTCCCCTTTGTCTCCTTTTTCCTGGAAGTAGAAGTTGCCATTTCCTGTGGATTGGGTGTTATAGGTTCTACTGGAACAACCTCTTGAGAGTCATTTAGGGTGAGATCTTGGTCCTTCCTCGTGTGTCCCTGTTTCCTTTTACTGGGAGGCCTGGGTGTGTGTCATACAACTCCAAGAGTTTTTAAGTCATTCCCCAACAGGACTCTCCCAGTCACCTCACTTTGTACACTAACAGGTATTCTGACAGTCATGTTGTTGCACTGGATGAGAGCTGGTAGTCTTGGAAGCATTTCGACAGGGCCTCCAGCAAGCGTAGAGAGGCCTTTGGGTGCCTTAGCAACATCCTCAGGTTTGAAAAATGTTTCATCTACCACTGTAATGCTGGCTCCAGTGTCTCTAATGGCAGAGACTCCTATGGGGTCTTCAGCCAGTATTTTAAAATTTCCACTAGCCATATGTACTTCTTCCTCTGAGGAGAAGGCTAAGGAGGCAGTGTGGACCCCTGGCGATTTACCCTTGCATCTGGGATCCCCTTTCACACAGTCAGTTAACCCACAAGCATAACATTTTCCAAATGTTTTAACAAATAGGGGCTTCTGCTTACCTCACTCTGGTTTGGCACCAGAGGTATGACTAGACTGATTCGGTTTCCCTTGTGGCTTACCATTTTTCTGTTTGGGGCCCTCTTTTGGACCGGAGGTGTTAGGGAGAATTCTCTGTAAGGCTAATTTCCCAAACCTAGCGAGTCCCCCAGCAGCTTGGCTGGATTTTTGGGGTTTATTTTTTTCTCTCCTGTTAAGAGTGAGATTCGTTTTGCTCCCACTCTTAGACATGATTTGAGGTGTTCCTTTAACTTTCCATGTGTTTTATGGGCTATGGGGTCTTTTACTCCATAGGGTCTCATGTGTTTTTTTATGTGGGTTACACAGCACCCTCCGTGCCGTAACCCAGGGGTGTCGTAGCGACCCCCCAACATAGACTCCATACCCTGGGACTGACTACTTTCTCCCAGGGCATGTAATGTCACCATTGGCTTTGCTAGTCCCAAATTATGAACAGAAACCAGTACAAACCATCATATTGTGGACGTACTAGTCGGGGCAATTCGATTGCCCCGGGGTCTGTTTGAGGGGGCACGTCTCCGTCCCCCCCTGATAGAGTTTTGGCTGGTGGCAGTGGATACTACTTTTTACATTCGACCGCGAATATAGCTCTATGGGATTTTCCCATTGTTCGAGGCTACCAACTTTAATTATTTAATTCTTATAGCCTCGAACATACCGACGGTTTTATTTATTTAATATTAATTCACCGGTTGGTATTTTTTGCCAGAACTCGATTCTAAAATGGCGTTTGTGTTCTCTTCTGTGACTCCAACACAAGTCGAGCCCTTTGTTCCACTTTTTGGCGGGCTTCTCCACAGAAGCCTCCAAAAGTGGTGCCACTCTGAGTACCACAGGGGGTGTGGGAGGGGGTTTAGGCACCCTGGACTGAGTTACCTTGGTAACTCAAGTCGCACTCTTGTGAGATTGGCCCAAGTGCCGGCTCACCACTTAGCATGTTTGACTGACAGCTAGGCTGAGTGAATAGGGGTATGCTGCATAAAAGCAGGGCTTTGGGGACTGGAACTTCAGAAGTCGCCACAGGACCTAAGAATCCGAGGAGGGAGAAGCTGAGCCGGCCCGCAAAGACGACACCACCGGGGTGGAGCCCTGCTGAACCGTCACCACTTTTCCCAACGACAGAGGAGATCTCCAGCCCAGAGAGTCTTCTTCCTTCGACTGGTGGGGATAACCAGTCTACCTTCGTTTCGCCGTCCTGGAGCATCTCATGGCCGCCTTGCCTGTGCCAAGCACCCCGGCAACCGGGATACCACGTTTTCACCACTACCGCGAACCGAAAGGGTAGTACCTTTAGTACCCGAGAACTCCGCGGCTGGTTTCTTCCCTGGCAGTGCAACGACCCTCATCTTTCCTCCATGACGAGATCTTCTCTTCCTCTGGACGACGCTGCGACTTGCACCCGCTGCCAGGAACAACTGCCCCCGCTGGAGGATCCTCTCCATTTAAAGGTACCGTGTTCCGCCTGGCTTCCCTTGCAATCGATTGTACGGGGTGTATTAAATTCTCGTCTCTCGAACCTGGGTTAGCCTGGGACACCCTAGCTAACTTTTCTGAAATGAACTAAACCTTTTTCGAACTCCTTCTACAAACTTTGAAGACTCTGTAACTGTCTGATCTTGGGCACCTTCCGCCTGGCTCCCTTGAAAGTGGACCTAGCACCTAAACTCCCTCGCTCACCAGTAGACTGTGCCTTCCTAACTTGCTGTGGTTCTTTAAAAAGTGTTTTGGTGTGTATGCTTCCATAATTCTGCCTTTTCCCTCCCTTTTTATTTAACTTGTTGGAGTGCCATCGAACGTTAATCGCTCACCTCTGTCTGGAAATAAGTGGTGTTAACTAAGACTTGTCCAACAAGTAATCGGGGATGTACATATGATAATAGTGATTGTGTTTTGAACTGATCTTACCAATTTAGTGCTAGTGTAAGTGTGTGTTAAATAAGTAATTATATACTTTTACACCCAAGCTCTGGTCAGTGTTTGCTTGTGCTACTGTATTTATGTGCCTATTTTGTATGCTCTGTATACTGCCTAACTCTTCTTGAGGGAAGTCTGACTGCTCAGCCACAGCTACCAAGTGAATCTGTGTGGTACAGACTGCTACCAAGTGGATTTACTGCCAAACACCTGTAGTCTTAAATCTTTAGCAGTGGTCCCTAAGGGAACTGCACAGGTTTCTGCCTATCAGGAGGTATTAGAATTCTCTTTACCATCTTTCTTTTGCTGCTACCCTTCATCCTTTTTCTGAGTTTCCCCAGAATCCTTGTGAGTAGCCCTGTTGGAAACCCACAAGTCAGCAGGTTTTGCTAGCTTCATGGGATCAAGCTCTTTAGAGTCAGCCAAGTGCTGTCTCAGCTCAGGAGAGCAGGCATCAAAAACAGATTCCAACATAAACATATTTCTTATTCTTTCAAAAGTGTTAACTCTGTAACCCTTAACCCATCCATCTACGTTTCTCAAACAAGCACATACCCAGGTAGCCCAAGGGGTACTATCATTCTTTTTGATGGTCCTAAACCTCTTAAGGTACGGGAAAGGAGTTTTCCCAAATCTAGCTATCAAAGCTAGCCTCACATTTTCATACTCCTATCTTTCAAGTTCCCTCACCTCCATTACAGCATCAGTTGAAACCTGGGGGAGCCTAGACAAAAGCCAAGGAATCAACCGATTCCCTGTGAAATCCTAAATCCCATAGTTATACTCAAACGCACCCAACCAATCCAAAATATCAAGCTTCCCCTCATACTTACTCACAGCTTCCTTAGGCATGAGAGGTCTCTTAGGACTGTAAAACCTATAAAACTCTGGGATAGAAACATTTTCAAGAGACGAACAAGTTACTTATCAACTAACGTACTTTCGATTGGATGTTCCTACCACGTATTCCTCATCTTAGATATCTTGTCTCCCAGCTTTGCTGCTTCGGAAATTTTTTTCACCAGAGGGTGCTGTGTTCGAGCCCGTGGAGTCGTAGTCCCTCGAGGTCCGCCGTTGAGTATCAACATCATCCGCTGTATAAAGGGCTTGAACCGTGGCAGTTACCTCAGTTCTGTTTTTACGGTGTTCACGGTCGCATCAGTTGATCAGGCTTTCCTTAGGCTCTTAAGGAAGTTTGAGTGCAACTGGCGCAAACTGTATGGAGGGGTGGTTTGGGAGGGTCGATGAGAAATACATGGGAGGAACATCCAATCGAAAGAACGTTACAGTTGGCAAGTAACTTGTTCTTCGAATGGATTGTGTCCTCCCATATATTCCTCATCTTAGAAAGACTCCCAAAGCAGTAAGAATTTGGAGGAGGGAGTACCAGAAAATGTAATTATGGACTGAATGAAGGACAGCTTCTGCAAAGAGTCCTCCTTGATATGAAGTAGAGTCCAAGCAATAATGCTTCACAAAAGGTGTGCATTGATGACCAAGTGGGCGCAGCACAAATATCCTGCACCAGGACACCCCTCTGAAGAGCCGTGGAAGTTGCTATGCCCCTGGTTGAATGAGCCCTTAATCTATCTGGGAGTCCTTTTTCCAGCCAATTTATAGCACTCCGAGATTGCTAGAATTATCTGTCTAGATAGAGTTTGTTTAGACACTCCAAGGCCCAATTTGTGTCCAGTATACCCAACAAATAGTTGGTCACATTGTCGAAGGTTTGCCAATCTGGAAATGTAGAAACAGCCATTTTGGGGTCCAGTCTGTGCAATCTTTCCTCTTCCTTACTAGAGTGAGGAGGAGGGTAAAAAGAAGGTAAGGTAATTTTCTGTGACAGATGGAAATCGGAGATCATCTTCGGCAAGAAAGATGGTTTGACTTTTAGAATAACTTTGTCCTTATGGAAAACTGTGTGAAGAGGCTTACAAGAAAGTGCCTGCAACTCACTTACCCTGCATGCTGATGTTATATCCACTAAAAAAAATGTTTTTAGGCTGAGAAGTCTTACTGTGCAAGAATGTAAAGGTTCGAAAGTGGCACACATGAGAAATTTTAAAAATCAAATCAAATCCCAGATGGGCACCTGAAAAGGTGTCGGAGGGTACACATTTGTCAGGCCTTTCAAGAATTGAATGACTAAGGGCATGTTAAAATACAACAACTCTTCCGAGGAGCGCTTAAAGATAGATAGCGCTGCCAAATATCCTTTTATAGTACCAACTTGCAGCCCCAAATTGGCCAATTGTAAGAGGAAAGCCAAGTACTGTAGGAGTATTACATAAAAATGGATCCACATTCTTATCCCTGCCCCAGTTACTGAATTTGTTCCAATGACACCGATACAAGTATTTTGTTGCTGGCCGAAAGCAAGATCTCCATTACATCACCCGGGAGGTCCCAATCCTTATACATCAGCCTCTCAGAAACCATGCGTGAAGGTGAAGTGTCATGACCTCTGGATGGAGAGCCCGACCTTCCTCTTGCGAGACAAGATCCTCTCTTTGTGGACGACGTATTGGAGGGCAGATGGACATGTCCAGAAGGTCCAGGTACCACGTCTTCCTGGCTCAATCTGGGGCAATTAGGATCATGGTTTTCCTGAACTTTCTCAACCGCCTGATTACATGAGGAATCATGGGGATTGGAGGAAACCCGTATAGGAGTGGAAATACCAGTCCACTACGAACGCGTCTCCTAGAGCTCCTCTTGGGGGAAATTCCCTTGAGCAAAACAGTTTGCACTTCTGGTTGGCACCGGTCGCGAACAGATCTACTTGAGGGGTTCCTCAAAGGGCGAAGATCTCTTGAAGGACTTCCTGAGCTAGGTCCCACTCGTGGGAGCCTGTGCTCTGCCTGCTCAGAGCGTCTGCCGCCATGTTCAGCTCTCCGGGTATATGTGAATTGCCGATAGAGAGATTCCTTCTTGCATTGCCCAGAACCACAGCTGCATTACCTCTCTGCACAGTGGGAGCGATCCTACGCCTCCTCTTTTGTTGAGGTAATACATGGCCACTGTGTTGTCTGTCATTATCAGGACATTTGTTCCCTGTACAGAGGGCAGAAAAGCCTTCAGCGCTAGTCCGATTGCTCTCAGCTCCAAAAGGTTGATGTGTAGTTTGGACTCCAATGGAGACCAACGACCACTGATTGTCAGATCGTTGGTGTGGGCTCCCCACCCCGTGAGTGAGGCGTCCGTCACTACCATTATCTCCAGCCATGGTTGCCAAAAATGTTCTCCCTTGAGGATATTTTCCTTGTAAGCCCACCATAGAAGTTCCTGAGCCGCCCTGGCCGGGACTTGCAGAAGATCTGATATCTCCCCCGAAAATTGGGACCATTGAGTTCTGAGTGCCCATTGAAGGGATCTCATCCTCAATCTGGCCTCTGGCACCAGAAAAATGCAGGATGCCATAAGGCCTAGCAACCTTAGAAAATCGAAGGCCGGCAGATGTTGGGCATTTTGAAACTTTGTTACCATCTGCAGAATGTGGCGAGCTCTCTCCTCGGGAGGCAAGGATTTCCCTGAGGAAGTATCCAGGACTGCTTCGATGAATTAGAGTCTTTGGCTTGGAATCATTTGTGACTTCTTGTAATTGAGGGAGAAGCCCAGTCTGTGTAAGAAGTTTAGTCAAACGTCCAGGTAAGGATAGACATGAATCCTCCTCCTCCTCCTGAGACTCGCTGGCACTACCGCCATCAGCTTGGTGAAAACCCTCGGGGCAGAGGTCAGCCCAAATGGCAGAACCCGAAACCGATAGTGAGAACCGCCAACCGCGAATCTCAGGTACTTTCTGTGCTTGAGATGGATTGGCACATGAAAGTAGGCATCCTGAAGATCCAATTAAACCAACCAGTCCTGAAGCTGAAGAGCCTGAAAGATCTGAGAAAGGGTCACCATCTTGAACTTGTCCTTCCTGAGGAATTTGTTCAAATTTCTTAAGTCCAAGATGGGTCTCCATCCTCCGTCCTTTTTGGGGATGAGAAAATAAGGGGAGTACCAACCCTTGTTCCTTTCCGCTACAGGTACATGTACTATTGCACCTTTCTCTACCAGGGTTGAAATCTCCTGCACAAGGAGCAGGTCTGGAATTTTTGCAGAGTTGGTTCCCGGTGGATGATCTTGAGGTCTTTGATGAAAAGGAAGGCAGTAACCATGGGTCACTATCTCTAGCGCCCAGGCATCTGACGGAATTCCCCGCCATTCGTTCAGATACAGAGTGATTTTGCCTCCCTGCGGGGCTGCAGCAGTGGCTGAGGAGGTAGTAGCCGCTGCTGGGGCTGATCTAGCACCTCTGCCTTTTTCACCACAAAATAGTTTTCTCTGTTGGCCTCTTTGACTGGCCTGCCCCCTCCCTCTTCCAAAAGAGGAGTCGAAACGAAAAGGGCGACTCCTCCAGGAAGATGAGCCTGCGTAGGTGTGTTGTTGAGGCTGTCTAATAGCGCGCCCAGTGATTTTGCTGCCGCTTTCGGTGTCTGCAGCTTCTAAGCTCTTGTCCGCCATGCTGCCAAACAGCCTCAAGCCGTCAAAGGGCATATTGAGTAATCTAGACTGGACATCAGGTGCGAAGCCAGATTTTCTCAGCCATGCAAATCTGCGTAGAATTGTGCTAGATGCCATGGACCTACTTACACTATCAGCAGTGTCCAGTCCTGACTGAAGGCATTCCTCCATAGCCTTTTTCCCATCTTTTACTATTGCCAGGAAACCATCCTGTTCCTCACCTTCCGGGATGCGTTGAGCCACTGATGCCATACAGTCCCACAGGGTGCATGTAAATCTTGCTAAAGTGCAAGTTACATTAGTTGATTTAAGGGCCATGCTGCCCAAAGAAAAAACCTTCCGGGCCGAAGTATCAACTTTTTAATCATCCCTGTCTGGTGGTATTGAGAGGTACGCCGATTGCCTAGTGGAGGTTGCAGCTTGTACCACTAGACTTTCATGGGAGGGATGTTTAGATCGGTACTCCAGATCGGAGAACGATGGCCTGTATTTTGCTACAAATTTCTTGTTTACTGATGAAACCGATTCAAGGCTTATTCCAATTTACCATCACCCCTTTCTGTAGTGCCTTATGGAAAGGAAGGACAGGATCTTTTATGGGACCCTCACTAAGGATGTCCGTCATATCATCCTGGTCAACATTTGGCATATGGTATGGGAGTGTGAGGTAATAGTGGAATATTGGGGTGAGGTTCTAAAAGAGGTGAATGAGGTGCTAGGGACCAGTTTGGAAAGAAGCCCGGAGATTTGTCTGTGGGGGAAGTTACCGGGGGGAAAACGAAATAAGGTGCGGAACAGGCTGGGCCAGTTCTTGCTCATATTGGCAAAGCGCCGAATGGCGATAGCGTGGAAATCGACGCAGGGCCCAGTAATCAACTCATGGCGTAAGGATGTACTGAGATGGGGCTTAGCGGATTTAACGGTGTTTGAGAATGTAGATGCAGAGGACGACAGGGAGGTGGTAACAGTTCACTGGTCCCAACTGCTAAATGATCTGTCAAGGGACAATGACCTACGCCCGCCGTGAAACTGCCTGTACTGGAGGGAGAATATGAGTTATGGGAAGGGGGAGAATTGGGGATACGTACTGAAGGCGGACCTACTCAAATCTCACTGAAGACTGGGCTGTGACCAATGGAGAATGAAGGATTCAGATGGCGTATCGGGGTGGTGGGCGGGAAGGGGAATTCACTTAATAGATTGATTCAAGTTTGTTATTAGATATGGGGAGATTGCCATGGGGGGGGGGAGGGGGATCGGACTGTTATGCCAAAATGTCAATAAAGGTGGTTAAAAAAAAAAAAAAAAAAACATTTGGGGAAGCTGCCTTCCAACCCATGAAATCAATGACCCTTCCCATGAGATTTCTAGAACTAGGATCTGCATGATCTGTAGGGACTGGTCTCTCAAATTCCACTTCAGGGGAAGTGTCTAGGCCACTGGCATTTTGGAGACAGTCATGCAGATCTGTTATCTTGGCATTCAGGTCCATTAGCTCTTCAGGGATCTCTCTGGCTCCAAACCTAACTCCAGCTGAAGTAACATCCTCTTCAGAGGATTGTTCTTCAAAGATGGACGACATGGATCTGAAAAATTCCTGTCTGGGTTGAAGATGGAAAACTTTCAGGTAAAGACGGTGGTATCGACTTAGGCATGGGTAATGGTGTCGAATTGGGTATCCGGATTAAGGAATGCCTCGATAAAGGCGTCGAAGGCATACAAAAAAAAGACGACACTGGCTTCAACATTTTCGAAGGAGGCTTCGATACAGTTAAGGGTGTTGATGCCATTTTTGTCGGCGGTTTCGACGATGTAGTCTTCGACTGTGTCGAGTCAAGTTTTGACTTCGACGCCAATGTCGATTCCGCTACCACCGATTTATGCACCAGAAATGTTGTCCAAGTACGAGGTGTCGGATAACTTTCCCCTGATGACACACTCGACTCTTTCAGCTCTCGCGTGTTTAGTCTTCGAACTCCCTCTGTCACTTTTAGAGTGGGCAGGGGCATGATCTCTGCGCAGCATCTTCAAGGGGTTTTGGTCTGCTTTCTCAAATATTTTAAGCATCAAAGTGTGATGCTGGAAATGCATCAGAGGGACAGGGCCTCTGAATCCTTGTCCTTTACTGCTTTTTATCGTGTGTTCTGTCATGTTTTCTGCCCAGGAGTCCATGTGGGACTCCTGGCAGTGCAGCTCTCTCTTTTGGTTTGGTGAACAGACCCATGGGATACCCTTATGGCACCCATGGGTAGGGGTACAACCCTGTGCCCCTAGTGTATGTTTTTGGGCACCTGTGGGTGGCCCACAGAGCAGGGTATGGGCTGGTGGCAGCTCCATGCTGAATTTGACAGGTGCTCTGGGTGTCCTCCATTTTGGGATACCCAGGCCCTGCCATTGGGGTCAGTTGATTCCTGATAGGAAACAAGATGGCCCCTGTGGCCTCTTGCTTTATATTGCCCGTTACCTTGTTTTCCCAAAGTCCTGGGAAGCCCGGACTCTGTCCCTTCCCCCTGGCTGGCTGTTGGGTGGAAGTTCCATATATGGTGTTGTTGTGAAGGCCCAGCTAGACTGACGGAGCCTTCCCAGTGACTGTATGTTGTGGGTACCTCCTGTGGGTGGGACCTGGGTGAATGGAGTGTGTGACCAATAGATACTCATCTACAAGGGTAACCCCACACTCTGGTGATGATCCCTCCTACTAAGTGAGGATATATAACATATATTTCAACAAAAGGAAGGAATGTACAACAAACTATATAAAACAGTGAACTTATCCCCTCAGAAAGCAGAAATGCATAACAGCCGCTAAATCAATATGGGCTGCATTATGTATTCTCAATACACATAGAACAGTGTTGTTAGAAAATATCATTTTTAATATATTAATCTCTAATTCAGCACAGGTAATACAAAAATAGTTACAACATATACACATAACAGTCATATACATGTTAAAAACATTCCACCTCGCAATGTAGAAACATTTACGCCGACAATTAGATCAGCATAGCACCAAAAAGGCAACTTAATTGATTTCATTGCCCATTGTGTGTTACAGCCCAACTTATATAAGTTTCTGTCCTCTGTGTTCTCAATAACCGGACATTCATCAGGGGCAGAGGTAATCCTGTGCTTCAGGTAGATTCTTCCTATTCGACCAACAACTTGCTATTTGCGAGCACAAAGCTTTACATTGGGTAATGGGGGGTCCTAGGGATGCATCGCTTCAGTACTGCTGAAATGCTGGTAATTTTGCTCTCCCCCTGGCTGGCTGTTGGGTGGAAGTTCCATATATGGTGTTGTTGTGAAGGCCCAGCTAGACTGACTGAGCCTTCCCAGTGACTGTATGTTGTGGGTACCTCCTGTGGGTGGGACCTGGGTGAATGGAGTGTGTGACCAATATACACTCCTTGTTGTGGTTGTCTGGTTTCTGGCATGAGAGACAAAGACTGAGACGGCCCTGCCCGAAACTGGCCTGAATGCAGTGTGTAGTGTTGAATGGCTGGGTACTTGTCCCAATCCACATTCCTTGTTGTGAGTGTCTGAAAGGGAGGAGTGTGGCCTGAATGCACTGTGTGCCTGATTGGCTGGCTGACTGCATGAATGCCCTCCTGTATGATTGGCTGCTGAGTGTGTGCCAGCAGTGTGGATGAGAGACAGAATAGTATATCTGGGGACCTCTCACCACTGGTAATTGTTCAGAAGCGTTAAGAAGCTGAGTCTCCACTCTAAGAGTAACTGGAACTGCTGATCCTCGACGCCCAGCTGGAAGAAGAAGACTTGCTGTTGCACTTGCTTCGACCGATCTGAAAGCTGCCGAAATCGTCGAAGACTGACCCGAGAGAGGACCTGGTAAGGCGCCCTCTTCCCGTGCTCCGAGGGACCATCGAGCACCGCTCCATCTTCGCCGAAGCGCCCTGGAAGACAGACCCTCGAAAGGCTGCCGACCCGAGACGGGACCGCCGAGGAGATCGAAGTGAAGCACCCGGACATCGCCGCCGTCGAAGTCCATCGCCGTCGACCAGGGTTCGCAGGTTTGTGTAACCGCTGGGGGCCTGTCGAAGTTGTGTTGCCCAGCCGTGGGGACCACTTGACGCCGTGCCGCCGACGACCGGAGCCGCCCGCTCCTTGCCTAAGAACATTCGAATCGAAGGACTCCCTCGCCCGCATCGTCGACCGCTTTATCCTGCCGGAGAAAGTCGAGGACGACCAACGCGCCGAGGAGAAACCTGCCGGTGGGTTTCCCGCCACCCGAAGACCACAAAGACTCGAACGACTCGACGCCCTTGCTGGGCCTCCGTCTCCACAACCTTTGCGGTCCAGAACTATTGTCACCGAGGTGCCCCGCACGCCTCTGCCTTGCAGGATGCCGATGCTCCGACGCCGACGAGCACCGCTCGGACGAAGCTGCCGCCTCATCGACGCCGTTCTACCCTGTTTGTCGACGGACGTTCGACGCCCCGTGTCTCCCGCTTGAAAGGGAAGGCATTCAAGAAGGGCCGTCGATTCCCCGCCGCCGAACGCCGAGTTCCTCGACGCTTCTCGACGCCTCTCGACGATCCGTGACTCCCGCTTGAAAGGGGGTCGCTCAAGAAGGATCTGTCGACGCCTCTTCGAAGAACTCGACTCCACCAGGTACATTGGGGGGGTAAAAACATTATAGGAGGGAATAAGACTTGCAGAACAATATATGGACTGGGCTTGTGCTATATCTTTATTTTACAGGTTGCCCAGGTGGGGGGATATCCACACAGAACTGTGTCTAGTGGTAGGGGCCAGTATTCTGCCTATTGCTCAACCATCTTATTTTCTCTCCTCTCTCTATTGCTGGTTTCACTATATTGATCTGTGTGACATTGTTACAGTATTGTTGATGCACTTTAATGAGATCTAATACAAAGGGTGGTACCACTTTAGAATTGTATATATTTGCCATTGTTGATTTTCCTAAGTACAAAGTGAGTTATTATGATAAGTGTACATAACCTTGAATATTGATTATATAAAGACTGTGTTCTAACCAATACAGTATGTGGACATTCCTTTGTGGGGGCTTGGGGACTACACTGTACTTAAGAACCAGCCTGCATCACCTCCTGAGAAGCTAGGCCTTGATTGCTCGTCCATTGCTACCGTAATAGAGAATCTTGGCTGGGGTCTGCTGTGCCTCTCTTCTACCATATAGAGAGCAGAAGTACAGACACCCCCTACCAGTCTTTACACAAAGCCCTAAAGGCCTCCCATTTTTCAGGAGAATCGTGCATGTATGGATAAGTTACTCTCCTCTCAGAAGAGGAAGTACTGTGATGTCGCTTTTTTGACTTAGACGAAGAGGATTTCCTCGAGCAACTCTTCAATCTCGACCCATGTTGACATTTTCAACTCAATTCTCCTGAATCTTTGTCTTTTAGTGGACTTGTTGGTTTCCTCCCCCACTGCCAGCTTACCTCTCTGTTCCGCAAGAGCCTTATAGGACATGGCCTTACAGGAACCGCACTCATCAACCCGATTGTCTGGGCTGAGGCAATTCCGATGGGCGTCGGTTACTGACATTTTCTTACCATAATTCTAAGATTTTTTTAAAAACCTGATGCGCCGTTTCGTGACACAAAGCAGTTGCTCAGAAAAACGGAACTGAGGTAACAGGTGCGGCTCGAGCCCTTTACACAGGGGATGACGTCGACGCTGGCCCTCGAGGGCTACGACTCTGCGGCATCCAACACAGCACCCTCTGGTCAAAAAAATTTCCGAAGCAGCAAAGCTGGGAGACAAGATATCTAAGATGAGGAACACGCTTGAGGACACAATCCATAAGAAAATGTCAATTTCAAAAGCATGTTGCATTTCCATTTCCCTTAGTTTGAGTTCTTGATGTTTACTTTCAGTTTGCATTTGGAGCCTTTTGAACTCTAACTCAAGTCTCATCTTTTCAAGAGAGACAAATTCTGGACTCAATACTGGACCTGGTAGGGTCCCTGTGGCTAAAGGTTGAGGCCCAAGAGCTTGTTGAGGTGCAGAGGGGCTCACATCCTGAGACTCCCAACTCTTCCTGCTCCTCAATAACATTAGAGTTAGACTCTGAATCATTATCATCCTCAAACATTTTCCACATTTGCTGAACGAGTAGTTGTGGTAGCCCTATTTCTCAGACTTCAGATAATTCAACAATCTTTCAAAAAATTAATTTTTCTTTCCTTTAACAGGGAGATTCCTGTCCTTACACACATCTTTCAGTTGATCTACTGTTAGAATGATCAGGGCTTCCTGTCTGAAGTTATCCGTATCAGGCATGATAAAAGGACCACTACACACAACTAGGACTACAGGTGTAAGCAGAACCAACCTTTGCTATAAGTCTGTACTACACAGTTTTTGGTAGTGGAGCTGAGCAGCCAGGCTCATCTCAAGAGGGAATGTGAGCTGTAATGATGCTACACAGAGGTCTACAATCGCAGGTGTTACAAATAAATGCTTACACTCAAAGATTCTTGGTTAAACACTTATTAATTTATTGAATAGTCCGTTATAAAACATTCACTAGAAGGAGGCAGTTAAACATACACAAATATACTTCAGTACTATACTCGTTAAGTTTCTGAGGCATTCATACTTCTTTGAAGGAGGAGCAAAATGGCATTCTGAATACTTTGAAGGAGCAAAAAGCAATAGGTTCAGAACATAAAACGATTACAATTATTCTTAGACAGTGCAGATACATTGAGTTCAACAGAAGAGTCAATTCAATAGGCTAGGCCAAAGTCAATGGGCTTAAAGTTTTGGATAGTATAAAACAGTTCTGGTAATTAAACGTCTCTGTAGGAGAAGTTTGTAAAAAGAAGAATTATCTGTTGGGTCACAAGCTGATTGGGCCTGCTAGTTGGAAAATTTCAAGCACTTTCACCGCGAGAGGCAAGTACTCTCAGTCTCGTTTCACAGTACCTTATAAACTAAGATAAAAATGCAGCTGAAGACTTCCGTTCCTGGCAGTTCCTGCAGATCTCACTGTTCCTGAACCTCAGGAGGGAGGACAAGAGGGAGGACAAGAGGGAGGACCCCTGCACTGCACTGGGACTGGTCAAAAAGCTGGCACTGGCAAATCTTCAATTCCAGTAGCGGTAAAGCACACAAACTGGTGTCCCTCTCCCTGGTTATTCTGTTTCCTGCAGCACTCTTGAGGAAAATACAACCAGCTCTGAGAATGGTATCCAGGCGGCTTAGTGTCGAATTGATTGCTCCCACCAACTCAAAGGGAGAAGTCGTCCTTGCAGGGCTTCTCTGTCGAGATGAACTTAGCGATTCACACCTGCAGCAGGGCTTTACCGGGCTAACCAACGGGCTAGGAGTTGCAGCAGCCGTCCTCGTCAAGCTCGTCTTCGGTTCTTTCATTCCAGTGGTCAACTCTGCCTTCCAAGCCAAGAGACTCGCCTTTTAAACAGTTTTTTCCCTTTCATTCCAGCCTAGCTGTCACTCACCCAGCAGGGTGGCTGTCATTGCCGGACAGTTAGACAGCCAATCATACCAGAGTGCATTTGGGTCTCCTAGGAGACCAAGCACAGGGGGTTTCGGGAACCTCCCTCACTTCCTGCCCACCCCAGACACTCGGGCGCCAGAGGCAGTCTTCAGTCCTGAAGTCCGCCTAAGGCGAATGAACCAAGGAACCAAACTAGGTTTGGCGCGCAGAGCAAAACTCGAGAGGGACCTTTCCACAAAGAAACGGCGAAAAAAGAAGACCGGGACCTATTTGAACAAAGGGGGCTCAGCCACCATCTTCAAAAACATGGCTCCCGCAATTTAAAGCTACCGGTGTTCGCGGTCGGGGAAAAATCATGGTAGTTCGTTGTAAAACCACTGCCACCAGCCATTTTGAGAGGAAAGGGTAGCATTTGACTGTTAAAAGAACTATTGTATGCGGGACACAGGGCATGCCAAGTAACCCCTCCAGCACTCTATAGTAAGATGGGATGTGCTGGGTCTAGGAATTTAACCAGACTAGTAAAGTCAATTTCACTTTTGTTTCGCTGGGAAACAGTAGTTTATCACAAGAGCAGGTATTTAAACCTTGGGAAAGCGTGGAAAAGTTTCCCATGTGCCACTGCACTGAGGGTGCTGTGTGAGACACAAGAAAAGATGATGCCCATGGAGTGGTCTAAAACTCCATAACCAAAGAAAACAAGAGTAAAACACATTTCAAAACAGAGTGGGAAAAAGGGCCACACACTCTCCAGGTAAAAATATCAAGTCCTCAAAATCCAGCAAAGTTGCTGGGGGTCTGGAAGGTGAAGGGACTTAGCACATTTTTGAGAATTCTCCTGAACACTCGCGAATGGCACAACCGCGAAACTTGGGACACCTTGTGGACTTTCCTTGCTTCTGGAGTCCAGCACTCTGTTGGGGTGGCTCAGGCATGGTTAGCCCTGCTTCGAGGGAGTCTGGAGAATCTTCCTGGAGCTCAGTTTGGCTTAAAGACTATGCACTCGATTCTGGTGTTCCTGTCCTTGGCACTCGGTTCCTGCAGCAGCAATAAAAGTACAGCCAGCAAAGAAAGGATTTCCAGATGTGTTCGTCTTGGGGTCGATTGGTCCCACCAACCCAAGGGGAGAACTCGTCCTTTGCAGGGCTTCTCTAGTCGCAGCGAATTCAGAGCTTCAGCACTGCAGCAGGGCTTCACCGGGCAAACCAACAGTCCAGGAGTTGCAGCAAGCGTCTCTTCCAAATTCTTCTTCAGATTCTATTTTACAGTGGTCGACTCTCCCTTCCTTGCAAAAGACTGCACCTTCTATGCAAGTCTCTCCCATTCATTTGCAGCCTAGCTGTCACTCACCCAGCAGGGGTGGCTGTCCTACAATGACAGCTAGCCATCCAGCCAGCCAATCACCTTTGTGTGCATTCGTGTAACCAAGGAGACTAAGCACAGGGAGTTTCGGGAACCTACCTCGCTTCCTGCACTGCCAGACACGCTTGAGCCAGAGGCGGGCTTCTCAAGTGACCCCTGCCAAAGTCAAAATGAACAAAGGGACCAAACGTGGATTGGGGTGCAGAGTAAATCTCAAGAAGGACCTTCACACCAAGAAATCGTGAAAAGACACGACTGGGGCCATTTTGACAAAATGGGCACCAAGGGTGCTTTACTGTAGCTGCAATTGCAGCCCGCGGTAAAAACACTCAATGGTAGAAAAGGTAAACCACTGCCACCAGCCATTGATTGTAGAAAGGGTAACATAAAAATGGTACATGAGAAACATGACAAAGGAGATACTAAGTAACCTCTCCTGCAACCTATTGTAATATGGTGTGTGCTGGGTCTACAAAGTTACAAAAGGTAAGTAAAGTCAATTTCACTTTACTGCTCTTGGAAACGGTAGTTAATCCAAGGAAAGGTATTTAAACCTTTTGGTAAATCTGAAAGACTTCCCTGTGCCACTGAACTGGAGTTTATCAGACTCCAAAACCAAAAGAAACCCGGTGTTCAAATCAAAGAAAAATACGAGAAAGTGGGAAAAAGGTCTCACTCTCCAGGACAAAATGAAAAGTCCTAAAGTCCAGCAAAAGAGCTGGGGGTCTCTAAGGTAGAATGGAATTAGCACATTTCTGAGAATTCTCCCTAACACCTAGCTAAGTTCACTGTGCTTACCTACAGCTCATATTTCCTCTGAAGAAAAGCCGGACTACTGTGCCACTATCAAGGTCCTGAGTTAGTACAGAGTGATACTAAGAGTTGGAGATCTACAAACCACTGGGATAACTTACTGAAATCTTACTACCAGTAGGATTTTAGGAAAACTCCCTGGGGCGGTGGAGGCGGCCCAGAGCGGCAGAGAAGGAGAAGGGCGGCCAAGAGCGGCAGAGAAGGGCGGCCCAGAGCGGCAGAGAAGGGCGGCCCAGAGCGGCAGAGAAGGGCGGCCCAGAGCGGCAGAGAAGGGCGGCCCAGAGCGGCAGAGAAGGGCGGCCCAGAGCGGCAGAGAAGGGCGGCCCAGAGCGGCAGAGAAGGGCGGCCCAGAGCGGCAGAGAAGGGCGGCCCAGAGCGGCAGAGAAGGGCGGCCCAGAGCGGCAGAGAAGGGCGGCCCAGAGCGGCAGAAACAGAGTGAAGGTGGGTAGGCGTATAATGACCATCGGAGGGACTGTTAGAGGGAGAGTAAAAGGAGTGCAGGTGGAAGAGAGGAGAGAGTGGAAGGGAAATGAAGTATAGATAATCAGGGTGAGCAGTACAAGAACATACAAGGAGAGCACTGCGCGAGACATGGTTGATTAAAATGCTACAAAAATACTCAGATGTGTAAATATGCCCATGACAAAACAAATGTATTTAGGGACCAATACAATAATGAGGTTCAGATTCAGCAATCCATTAATTGTAAGACTTAATTTGTTGTTTATGGAATCATTTGCGTATGCAAATTGGCATACATGGGTAGCACAATTAGGGAACTCAGAACCAGGGTACTGGAACACCTGGCAAAGATTGGAAGCCAGGACCCCCGAGACTACCCCTATCCTGTCATTGGCAGGAACACCATCAAATGGCAAACAAAGCAGAGATTAGATTCATAGGTCTACAGAAAATAACTTTGGGCAAAAGAGGTGGCAATAAGGAGAAAAATTAGAGCCGGCTGAAGCAAGAATTATTTGCAAGCTTAATTCGACTGTTCAAGGTCTTAACTCATAATGAAATGGCATCTTTATTTATAATTTATTTTCCTTGTCAAAACATTTTGAATAGTGCTGTATAACAAGATATAGCACCCTACTGCTTCGTTGTACGAATAAGCAATATCTAGGCACGTTTCTATCTTGTCAGGACATAAATGAGACTGACAATCTATATTATTCAGAATGATGAATAAGATCCGGGCTATTTGGCCGCATATCTATAACCCTGGGCGGAATTAAACGAATGTGTTAATACTTATATTTAATCTGGTAGTCTTAGGTACCGGCTCATAAAATAATAATGTGTTTAATAACTACTTTTCGTAATAAGGCAAAATTAGCTCCACAATGCATACATACACGGTAATTATGACCCTAAATGATGGCGTACATTGTGAACATTGAGAGTGAACACTAAAAAAAGGACTCTGGTGAGTCGGTTTCCATGACAATTTTCAGAAATCAACAAGTACTTTATTCAGACGCCATTCGGCGTCTCTAGGAAACTGTAGCACGCGATTGAACGCGAGGAAGAAACAGATCAGGTAAGAGACCATCAACAAATTACGGCCTCTAGCATACGTATTGTAATTCCAATTTAACCGCATATATTAGTTCTTTTAACTTGTCATACAAACGGGTGAGCACACCATACAAAAGAATAGACAGAATATGTGCAATTACCCGTACTAATACAAATCGCGGTGTGAATAAGGAGAACACTAACTAGCTTTTGGTTTGTGGAGCACCGCGGCACAAAACATGCGATTATGAGTGATCGGAGGCGCAGAAAAAGTCTCGATATGAGACATATATGTATCTAAATGCGCATTTTAAAAAGTCATAGAATTAAACAGAATCAGTGCGCAGAACTAAAATGGCATATATACGGTACTAAAAACTGTCAATTGACTTGATTTAAGATAGGCCGGTGTGCTAAACTAATGTACTTATTTTGAAGGGATTGAACCCAGTTATTGGCGCCCTTTACTTTTGACATTCAGAACGGGGACATACAATCGCAAGGTAATTGCATCGGCACGTACGCAATGAAAAGATTGGCTCACTAAATATGCACATCCCTGATTTACATAAAGTTGTGACTTTCATCTCACTAGATTTCTTTTTTGTTTTATTTATTTCTCCTGTATTTTTGTTACAACTGCTAATCTCCCAAAAACCCATGAATCCTAACCTTCTCCAACCCTTATATCTCTGTGTTTTGACATTTAATATCAATGTTTGGCATTATATTGAACCTTTCCATTTGGGAATATGTATGAAATGTTTGATATATATTATTTGCTTTTCCAAATCGTAAAATGATTTTTTGACCATGGTTCTAATTAAATATATTATTTGTAAAAAATATGTATGTGAATACAGTAAAAAAAGGCCCCGATTTGAAAAAGGCCGATTTAAAAGCCGAAAACACGTGTCATCAACAAGGGCAATCGCAAATAAAATTGAACTTCTGGTTTTTGAAGTTTAAAATTTGGCGCCGACTCCAATCCAAGTATTTTTGTAGCATCATTATCTGGAGCGGAAAATCTTCGGCTATCATCACATCGGGTGACGTCGGCCGCCGGAGGAGGTCCTCGGGGACGGCGCATTGACGTCATCGACGCAGGAGCCGAAGATTTTTCCGAAGCAGCACAGCTGTGGACATTACCTGTCATAGATATGGAATACGGAGGACCCAATCCCCTCGAAATATATATTTTTTCACTAAACTATACCTGTCGCCTTGATGCCGGCGGAATTAAGACAGAAAAGGAGTTTGCCTTTAGGCTATCAGGACCAGCCAGACAGCTACTATAGAGTATCGGTAACTAACCTCCAGTCATCATCTTGGTGTTTAGGGATTTTTGAGCTAGGGAGGAAACAGCCCAAGGGTGACGGGAAAGAGGGGAGACCACCCATAGGAAGCCATTCACAATTTCAATAAAAGCCCTTGAACTATCTTCAAGAGTTGTGTTTTTGAGGCCATGTATGACCATATCCTGTGCACATCAAGAAGTAAAAGTTACTGACAAGGAAAAGGGAAGTGAAGTGCCCATGCAGCACTCCCATTGGGATGCACTACATTAAAAATAAAAGGTAAAAAATATAAGGACTGGACTGACTGCTTTAGGATCTGGCCAGTGCAACACAACAAAATGCATACAGCAGGTTAGTGAGGCAAAAAGACCTCCCTCCAAAAACCAGCCACAGTCCATATCCAAAACAGATATGCTGGGTCCCACGAAGTCAATGGAGGGAAAGCTACAAAAAGAGAAAATGACCCCGACATAACCTCTCCCAAACAATGTATGCAAGGGATCTGATTAATTTGCCCCTCGGGAGCAGACCGATGTTGCTATCTGGACTATAAACATCGAAGACTGGTTGTCTGCGGATGTGGTGTTGCTCAGTGATTAAATCGTTCTGCACTTCACTCTTAACCACAGTGATGCTGACAAATACAATTAGGGTGCGATTTGAGGAGCATTGTGGGCACCTTCACAGGTAGCATAGCTATATAATAGGACAAACGAATATAGAAACACCTCTTACTTTGGAAGTAAACTCTTGAGCAACCACTGGATGGCGGAATATGCATAGCATGCAAGACGGCTTAACAAGCACCAGAAATATCCATTATTAAAGATCATCATTTCACAACCTTTTAGGAATTATTTTTACCACTGCCAATAACATTCAGTAATTAACTCTAAAGTAGGTCTGAAGATATGAATGCCTTATTTCCCCTTTTTAAAGGTTCTGAGGAAAATGGGGGGAAAAAACAGGTAAACTGATTTAAAGTTACATCAAAATTCCAAAGAAACATGTGGTAAAATGACATTTTTTCCTCACACACAACAAACAAAACCAACATGTGAATACTCTGCACTGTTTGAAATTAAACGCACCTCAAGTTCGTCATGGTTCTTGGGATTATCACCAGCAGTCTGTTGGATGAAATCTGGTATGAGGATTTGCAGTGTTGCTCTGGCTTCAGAAAATAATTGTAAAGTTGTGTTAAGCTCCTGTTTAAACTTTTTTTTATTACAATGCAATTAGTAGGCAAAATGACATTAAGGTGAGGGATGCATGACCCATCATCTCCATCAGCTGACTGCCCGTATACCTTTCTAAGAACATACTACTTAGGAGGGAACCAACCCCCAAGAGTCATGTTGGCCTCAAGTTAGCTTACCATAACCTAAGCCCACGCATCCGGACGAAATAAAGACCTTGCTTGGTGGTTTCGATTACAGAGATTGAAAATGTTAAAAAAAATAAAGTTTGCGCTTGCAGAACATTAGCCCACATGCAGTTCTTTTCTTAAGGAGTAGTACACATCTGTTGGGTAGAATTCTATTTTGTGGGTTTTTTCTGCCTAATTTAGTTGACTTCCATGGTTTGTTTACTTTCTTTTTGTGACCAGTAACACTTTTCCTGAAGTTCACTTGGCACTCCAACCCCTTTTCCTGATGTTCTGCCCTTACCAGGACATAAGGCTGTCAGGATTGTGATATTTTTAAGTTTCCCATTTTAGCAGAGACAGGAGCCCTAAGGGCTCTCCAGCGCAGCAGTCTCAGGCTGCAGCTATGTAATGCAAGTTATACATACCTCGTTTTTGTCTATAACTGTACAGGCCTATTTGGTTTGTTCCAACATTTCCAACGGGGAAAAATATTTAAATTGAACTCCCCAAAAGTGAATATGATCACTGTACCTTGATTATTTTGACTGTGCCCCTTGGGATCCAGGTACTCTTACAGCAACTTCTATCATTTTAAAGTACCCCAGTGATTTACTATGAACTTTTTATATGTTTCTATAACTGCATTTCAGTCTGTTTAAATAAAACAACCATTAAAGGGTGTTGTGCCACTGTATGCATTTGGGTTCTACAGGTATTTAGGTGAACGGGGTCCTGATCAGACTAAAAATTGCATCATGAAGCCTTTGTTACTTTGTGATTCACATGTATCTTGCTTTATTAATACATCTTTAACCTCCCCCTCTACTCCAGGAACATATGAGGCATCAATACTAGTCATTTGATTATCACTTCGCTCCTGGTGCAATTAGGGTCTCTTCTAAGGTTGTGTTGTCCGATTACCGACCTATAGTGCCTAAAAATCCTATTCAAGTTCACATAAGTGTCACGATTGGGTTAGAATTGTGTTAAGGAAGTTTTCGCACCGCCCTCTGTAGAGGGTACTACAACCACTAACCCTAATGGGAGACTATCACTTTACAAGAAATGGAAGACAAACCCATCTTAAGGTAGATAAAGCTGGCAAAGCGACAAAGTTTAACTTTCAAATAGGGCTAGTAGGCGGCAACAAGGATACAATTAGTTCACATACATCTCTAGAAAATACACCCCACCAATGAATTGAAACAAAATATACACTTTATTAAATCACTGTTAAGGGGTTTTACAAATGTCACCATCTGGGACAGGATTTAGGAAACCCCACCTTGGGTGCACAGGGTTACTACACCTCTTAAGATCAGCTTGAACTACCCACAAGTATGGTAGTGGAGAGCAGCCAGGCTTAATGTAAAGAGGGCTGCAATTATGTACAAAGTCCTCAGAGCATACCTTGGTTAAAAAAAAAAAACACCTACACACTTAGAGTATATAATAAATGTCTATTTTTATATTACACCCAACTCCCAAGGCACACTGCTGCAGTTCCAAGTTGATGTGAGTACTATAAATCAAACATACATTATAAGACCACTTGCAATACTCTTTCAATGGTAAACCACAGATTTACTTAGGTAATCACATTAAAGTAGCTTGTACAATAACACAACACATAGTAAACCAACCAGAAACATATGCGAACTTAACAAACCCTTAATAACGTTTTATAACTGTTAAGCAAGATTGTGGGCAGTACCCTTTTGGAGACTACACCAACCTTGTCCTCTTGGCAATAGGTAACCCAACCTTTGATATAAGTCTGTACTACACAGGTTGGTAGTGTGGCTGAGCAGCCAGGCTTATCTCAAGAGTGGTCAATGTGAGCAATGGGGTTTTTACACAGAGATTCACAATGACAAGTATTCAAATAAACTCTTACACTCAAGGTTTCTTGCTTAAACAATTATTAATTTAACAGTCAGTTATATAAGCCTTTTTCGGAAGGGAGCAAAACAGGTAACATTTAAAATATACTTCAAAACACACACTGTTTCTCTAAATCAAATGATACCCATTGCGGATGGCACAAAGACACTTCCTACACCCTCAGGTGACTTAATTAGCTAGGACAGTGTGGACAATGATTTGCCACTGTTACATTTAGAGCAATACTGAGTTTGGTGCAAAGGTTAGATAAGGGAATAAAACAAAGGTTAATACATTTCATAAACTGGTAAGTACATTTTGAGCCCTCCAATGAAAAGTAAATTAACACTTTCCTGGGGGAAAAGTAAAGGCACACTGCCAGAGGTAAGAAGAGTGTCTCAGGGAGCCAGGACAGTCGATGTTAGTTGAGCAGAGTCTAGGGGAGCTGGCGATGTTCTTGCAGATGAGTAAACGTCTTGCACAATGTTTTTAGAAAAGTTTGTAGAAATAAGATCAATTGAAGGGCCACAAACTGGGAGGCTTGTGAAGGGCAAAGCTGCAAGCAACTCTGCAATGGTAACCAAGACAAATCTCAACTGAGAACAAGTAAGACTACACAACAAGAGGCAAGTCCTCTTAACTTTACAGTGCCTTTGGTTAGAAGAAATGGTTCCAGCTGGCTTCTGTTCCTGTGCAGCTCTGCAGATCCTGTTGTTCCTGGGCCTCAGTCGTGTGGACAAGAGGGAGGACGTCTGTGGACTTCTGCACTACAATTTGAAGGTCAGCGGCAGCAATGGGCAAGGGAGTAGTTTCTTACCTGTAACTCCATTTCTCCAGCGTTGGTATCTTTCATGGATTCACATGCTGTGAATATTTCCCATCAGGCTGGAAAAACCACTGTAACTTTCGACATCTTTTTGGGTGGTTTAGGCTGCACCAATAGGACGTCCATCATAAGTAGCCCGCCTCCGCTGCTTCCCTTCAGATTTTAACCTACCCAAGTAGAGGAAACCTGAACCAAGGTTTGCCTACAGGGGCAGCCGGCAAGCACATGTGAATCCAAGCAAGATACCAACGTCAGAGAAAAGGAGTTAAAGGCAAGAAACTACTCCCTTCTCCAGCATTGGATTTTTAATGGATTCACACGCAGTGAATAGATTAAATAGCAATACGAGAACCCGGTGGTGCATGACAGGCAAACAAAAAACCCCATGCCACAGGTCATAGTCATCAACATATTGAAACAGCCAACAACAAGCATGATAAGCCAACATCATTAGACAAACCAGAAAAAACCCCGGAAGCTGCGGGGGCTTACCTTATTGGAACAGGCATTGGAGGACTGCACATCCCACCTGCACATCTTCCACATGTTGTTGAACCAGACAGTTGTGTCTGGTGAAGGTATGCAGCAGCGCCCAAGACGACACTTGGCAAATGTAACTGAGTGGAATACCCAGTCACAGCGCTGCTGACGTGTGTACCTTGTAGAATGGGCCTCAGGCGTTCCCTGCAAAGGCTTACCAGCATTCCCGTGGCAAAAGGAAATTGTAGAGGAGACCCAACGGGAAGGTCTTTGCTTAGAAATTGACTGGCCCTTGTTGGAGGGGCCAAAAGTCACAAACGTCTGTTTCAACTTCCTGAAGACATGAGTTTGGTCGAGATAAAACTTCAACACCCACTTGACGTCGAAGGAATGCAGCACTTTTTCTGCAGGAGTGGTAGTCTTAGTGGAGAAAGTGGGCAAGGCAATTGTAATGTTTTTGTAAAACTCAGACTGAACTTTAAAGATTACAGTGAGGATTGGTAGACAGGAGAACCTTATTCCTCATGAATCGCAGATACGGCGGGTCTATAACCAGAGCCTGAATTTCAGAAATCCTCCTGGTAAATGTAATAGCCACCAGAAAAGCAAATTTCCATGAGAGGAAGTTCAGCGTCGCCGTCGACATAGATTCAAATGGCAGCTTCCTGAGAGAACCACATTGAGACTCCATACTGGAGCAAACCTCTTCTCCAGGGGAAATGTCCTGAACAGTCCTTTGAGGAAGTGTTTGACTAACCTGTCACTGAACAGAGTTACGTCATCTCGTGAACCTGGATATGGCAGCCAAATGCACTTTGATCGATGACACCAGGCCCCCCTCCGCCAGCCATAGAAGAGAAGGGAGAATCTGAGCTGGCGACACCTAAAGGCCCAGGCATAGAACCTAGTCCATTTTCGACAGTAAGACACATTGGTAGATGGTGCCCTACCTTCCGCCAAGATCCGACGACAATCCTGCGGGATCCCTAGATGTCCAAAGTCTGAGTTGTCAGGAGCCACACTGCCAGGCCAAGGGATGCCGGGTCATGATGCCACAACTTTCCACTGTTCTGTGATAGCAGATCCTGCTCCGACCCCAGATGAAGCGTGTCGTCCACAGCTAGGTGAAGCAGATCCGAGAACCAAGTCTGCCTGGGCCAGAATGTGGCCATCAGGATGACCCTGCACTGGACCATGCGCATAATCTGGATCGTTCTCCGGATCAGAGGAAACTGAGGAAATGCATATGCGAACAAGCCTGTCCATGGAAACAAGAAAGTGTTGCCCATCGAGTCCGGATGAGCCCCCCTGCTCGCAAAGAGAGGGCACTTCTTGTTTTCCGGTCTGGCGAACAAGTCCAGAAGGGGGACCCTCCCTCCCCCCCATTTCTTGAAGATTCTCACCACTTGGGCATCCTTCCGTTTCCATTGGTGCAGCCAACCTGTGTCACTGCTGAGAGCATTTGCCTGAACATTCTGAACACCTGGCAAATGGTAAACTGTGATGTGAATCCTGTGAGCAAAGGCCCAATGCCAGACCGCCTGAGCCTCCCTGGACAGGGGTCGGGAGTGCGTGTCACTTTGCTTGCGAAGATAAAACATTGTGGTGGTGTCTGACAAAATTCAAACTACTGTTCCCTGAATGAGAGGCAGAAAAGACTTCAGAGCCCAGTGAACAGCTCTCAACTCCAAAATGTTGATGTGTAACAATGCCTCATTGAGCCCTGAACCTGAAAATGTTTGAGGTGCGTCCCCCAACCCACCTGGCATGCGTCAGTCGCTATCATGTACTGGAAGTCCGGTTCCACGCGGGGCATGCCCCGCACAATGTTTTCTGAGCAAGTCCACCACCTCAGGGCCTTCATCAGAGCCCGGGAGATGACCTTGTCGGACCAGGAACCGAGACTCTGCATCCACCGAGAGGCAAGAAACTCCTGCAATGACCTAAAATGTACCCGGCCCCCACAAGGCCGCCCTGGAGATCAGCTTCTGAATTCTTTCTACCGACGGCTGCACCACATTGCGCTGCGTATGAAACTGGGCCCAGAGGAATACCAAATCCCTGGATGGCGTTAGACAGGATTTTGCGAAGTTTACGGCAAAGCTCATCCGCTGTAACAGGAGCATGGATACCTGAAGAAATTCCGACGTCCTTTGTGGAGTTGTTCCTCTTACGAACCAGTCGTCCAGGTACGGATACACAGTATGACCTTCCCTGCGGAGGAAGGCAGCCAACGGAGCCAGACACTTGGTGAACGTCCTGGGAGCTGACTTAAGGCCAAAAGGGAGAACCCGAAACTGGAAATGATTGTCACCGACCACGAATCGCAGGAACTTGCGATGTTTGGGCAGCATCACGATGTGGAAATAAATGCCTGAGATCAAATGACGCCGAAAATTCTCCTGGCTGGACAGAGCGAATCACGTCCTGTAACGTAAGCATCTTGGACTTCAGGCGTTTCAGATTCTTGTTTAACGGCAAGGTCCAGGATAGGGCACCACTTTCCATTGGGCTTTTTGATAGAAAATACCGGGAGTACACCCCCTGTCCTTTTTCCGACACCAGGACCGGGTCGATCGCCCCCTCTTCCAACATTAGACGCACCTCTTGCAGCAAGATCTGGAGATGTGGCTGCGACACCATCACTGGCTGAATAGGTAGTTACAGATGCTGAAACGAGTGGCCGTATTGTACTGATTCTAGCACCCAATGGTCCGTCGTAATTAAACATCACTCGTCGACGTGTTGCGCCACTCTGCCCCCTAGTTCACTGCCAATATGGCAGTCATTGCTGAGGCTTGGACTGCCGGCCTCTAGTAGCTGAGGCAACTGGACTCCTCTTCCGCTGCACTCGATAGTCCTTGTTCCTCTGTGTGGACTGGAACGAACGCCAGAACCCTTGGGATGAATAACTGGGTTGACCGTAGCCCTTGTCGTGGGAGCCCACAAATCTGGCATTACCCGAGGCTCCTTGAAATGCCTGAAAAGGGCGAAAAGAATGTACACTCTGCATCGTTCCCAGGGATCTCACCGTATCAGAGTGTTCCTTCATCCCTTTTAGCGCCTCGTCAATTTTTTCCCCAAAAAGCTGCTCACCTTCACATGGCATGTCCACCACTTTATGTTGGACCTCCTGCCGAATATCAGTACACCCGCAGCCAAGCTTGACTTCATAGAGCAACCAAATTGTTGATCTGTTTGAACCCGGATTCAGCCAGGACCACAGCAATATTAATGCTGTGGTTGAAGGCTTCCTCCCACTCTCGAACCAGCAGCATAGTCTCCTTCCGTTGTTGCTCAGGTAGATCTATGAGCGGAGCCAACTAATGCCTCATTTCCCTGTGGTAGCGGGCCATAATGGCCAAGGAGTTTGCCGCCTTGACCGTCGTAGTGCCTACCATCAGCCCTTTCTTGCCGAATGCATCCTGCTTACGGCCCTCACTGTCCGGGTGCGTCGCACACTCGGGCTGACTCCGCGCTTTTCGACTAGTCGCTGCCGACTCCGGAATGGGTTGCGATGTGAGGCACTTGGACGAAGACTCTGGCACTTCACACTTTTTCTCTAATAGGCCTTTGACCCCCGGTGCCGAGAATGGATGACTGATCGTGTGCAGACCTCCTGCCACACATGGTCCAAAATGTGGACAGAGAAGACCGCCTTCGCCTCTTCCCCATGTGATCAAAGAGAACATTGTTCTTGGCAAGCTTTCGCTATCATTGCATGGAAAGCGCCAACATCATCCGGCAGTGATGACTACGCCGGGCTACTCTGGGTTCCACTTCTGGGTTTGTATTCCAGGTATCCGCCCGCCTAGGCGACAAGAGTCACGATGAACACTATCAGGATCAGAAACCACCAGCTCCCCTTCCTCTGGATGGCCCCTTGGAGGGGTGAAACCTACTGGAGACGGCATCGGCGGACGAATCGGAGGCGACTTTCATGGAAGGCCCTGGAGAGTGGCACCCACACCCTCCTGTTGCGGCACCACTGCCACAACCTGCTCCACTGGATCCACCGGGCTCGGGGGACTGGGATTAGCGCATCCAACTGACCCAACGACTACTGTAGCGTGTTCAGCACCTGCATGGACAGCACCAAGTGTGGATTGAACAATGGAAACTGGGGCGGAATCGCTCCTAGGCCTCTTGACGTGGACTGCCTTGCCTGCTGCAGTTCCAACGCAGATGGATCGAAAAACGTCTGCTTTTCTTCTTCCAGACTCAAATCCAAATTATATGTCGTGGGGTCTTGCTGAAGAATCTCCAACGGGAGCAAAGGCCCAAAGCCTGCCCCAGACTGCCACGGAACCTCCGTCGACAACGGACCACCCACGGGCCCCAGCGGAGCCAAGGACTGCAACAGCTGCTGCCTCAGTTGTCGACTATGCATTCAGCCCGGTCAACGACGGTGATGACGTCACAATTGTTGACGAAGGAATAGAAGGTAGCACCACCACCGTCGATGGAGGAACTTACGTAGACTAACCCCTCGGCGACGGAACCAAAGCCACCACTGGCCTGGCCTTCTCTACGGCAAAGCAGACCGCTTGGATGTGGAAATAGACCGATGCCTGGAAGGCTCACAACCAGAAGATGACCCTTGGACGAGCGCTTCATTGACGAAGACGACTCTCGGGACTTCGACTTATCCTTATCAACTGCCGAGGATTTGTGTGACAGTGCCACAGACTCCTCTGGCCTGGCACTCACTTCCCTCGACTTGTCAGACCTTGCCTGCTTGTCCAGAGGGGCCTTGCGACCCTTTACTCTGATGCGAAACGGATCCAGAGGACACACAGCCTTTCCCCACCTCTGATGCCAGCACTTCCATGCGTTGCTACTTAGAGGGGGAGAAGCCTTGATAAATCTCAGTTGTCCGCTGAATGATTGGAATACAGGCAATAAGTCCGCATGCCCATCTCCTTCGTAGACATTCTTGAGGCCGCAGGTCTTGCACTGCTGAAACAACGATTTCTTCGGTCCCATGGATGACATGATGGGCCTGGAAGTACACAGAATAGCAAAAGCACGTGTAGAACACGAAGAGCAATTTTCTCGAGAGAAAACACAAGGTGATCCAACAGTTTGGAGACGATTGAAATCTAAAGGGAAGCCACGGGGGCAAGGCTATTTATACTAGACGTCCTATTGGTGCAGCCTAAAGCACGCAAAACAACGTCGATAAGACACTCGGAGTCTAGGTTTTCAATAGGAAAATGCTATGTTAAAGTTACCGAGGTTTTCCCAGCCTGACTACGGGAAATATTCACAGCATGTGAATCCATGAAAGATCCAATCCTGGAGAAACTTCAATTCAGCTGCACTTTGCGGTTTCAGCCCCTCGTGTCTATAGCAAATAGCACTACCGCGGTCTCTCGGATACCACTCTGTACTTCCTTGCATCTGGGGTCCAGCAATCTGTTGAGGTGGCTCATGCTTGGTCAGTCCTGCTTGAAGGAAGTCCGAAGGATCTTCATGGAGCTCAAGTCTGACTTAAAAGCGATGCCCACAATCTGGTGTTCCCCTCCCTGGCACTTTGGTTCCTGCAGCAGCAATGGAAGCAGAGCGAGCTCGAGAGGATGTCCAGACAAGTTCACTTTGGGGATTATTGGTCCCACCAACCCAAGGGGAGAAGTCGCCCGTGGAGGGCTTCTCTAGTCAAGGTGAATTCAGAGCTTCAGCACAGCAGCAGGGCTTCACTGGGCAAACCAACGGTCCAGGAGTTGCAGCAGGCATCTCGTCCAAGTTCTTCTTCGGATTCCTTCGTCCAGTGGTCGAGACTGCCTTCCAAGCAAAAAGCCTCGCCTTTAATGTAGGTTTCTCCCATTCATTTGCAGCCTAGCTGTCAATCACACAGCAGAGTGGCTGTCCTCCGAGGACAGCCTACCAGCCAATCACAGAGTTTTGGGTACCTCTGTCGCTTCCTGCCGCTATCAGACACGCTGGAGCCAGAGGCGGGCTTCACCAGTGAATCCCGCAAAAAACGAACCAAACCTGATTTGGCGCGCAGAGTAAATCTCAAGGAGGACCTTTCCAATAAGAAATGGCGAAAAAAGAAGACCGGGCCATTTTGACAAAATGGGCACCCAGGGGTGTCTTACTGCAGCTGCAATTGCAGCCCACGGTAAAAACACAATGGTAGGAAAAAGTAAACCACTGCCACCTGCCATTATTTATAGAAAGGGTTACATAAAAATGATACATGAGAAACTAGACAAAGGGGATACTAAGTATCCCCTCCTACACCCTATTGTAAGATAGCGTGTGTTGGGTCTAGAAAGTTACAAATGGAAGTAAAGTCAATTTCACTTCACTGCTCTTGGAAACAGTCTTTATCCAAGAGAAGGTATGTAAACTTTTGGGAAATCTGAGATACTTCCATGTGTCACTACACGAAGGTGCTGTGTGACAATGCCAATATGATGCCTATGAAGTTTGTCAGACGCCAAAGTCAAAAGAAACGGAGTTCAAATCACAGAAAAATACGAGAGTGGGAAAAGGTCTCACTCTCAACCAGGTTATTAATTAAAAGTCCTAAAGTCCATTTAAAAGAGCCGGGGGTCCCTAAGGTAGAGGGGAATTAGCACATTTCTGAGAATTCTCCCCAACAATAACTTCAACCCAATCCTGTATTAATAGTCCAACCCCATCTAGTCCGAGTCTCCCAAAGTTCAGATGGGCCACCAGTGGTTGGGGGTTGGGCAAAAAAAGGCCTGGAAGAAGCAAAACAGTGTTCAGAGTAACAGAGTACTGGAGGGATCCCCTAGAGTTGCAGGTAAGTACATTCGATGGTTACAAAGAGGCTCAGAGAGGTTAGGATGACCCCCTGTATGGATGCCCCATGGAGCAGGGTCCAAGGGCAGGTGGTTTTACCACCAAGAATACAAAGGGTGGTCGCCCCCCCCCGCCCCCATGTTACTCTATGGAGACCTGAGGGGAAGCAGTATAAAAGCCATCTTCAGCTCCAAGAATCACACAAGCAGGGCTAGCTGGATTATATCACGGACGTTCTTAGGACCTGGTGATGGAAGGCGGTAACACTGGTGATCTTACGAAAACCCTCGTACAGAAGACATCCAGCAATGGATCTTCAGGGTGATGGCTTGTTGGAGCCTTCTGCAGGCTTGGTGGACAAGACTGTTGCGTCGGTCAACTCTACTCATTTTCTCAGTCCTTGCCTCGGGTGAGGGAACTCTTTGGAGCCAATTCGAGTTGTTGCAAACTTGGAATCATGCCCTCGAAGTTGCAGGTAAAATGCGCTTCTGGAGATGTTCCACAACGATGTAGCACAGGACCCCAGATATTGTAGGTTTGCAGGCCCGGGAGGGCGCAGCTCTTCTGGGAATGTTACAAATTGTAGCTCGTCTCAAGACTGATCAGGCCAATCAGTCTTCTTCCTATCGTCCCTGTCGATTGGAGGGACTAGTTTCAGACAGCAGCTGCCACTCAACAGGCGCTGGCAGTCATTTGCAGTTCTAGTGACGTCCTTTGTCGTCCTTTTCGGAATCTTATTATTCCAGTGGTCTACTCTGGGTTTCTGCTCCAGGACCCCAGGATATATCCAGGCGACAGGCAGGAACACTGGCTGAGTTCACCAATCAATGTACCATGCACAATTCAAACTTGGGGGTAGCTGTCCAATGTGGACAGCCAGTCTCCCAGTCTGAACTAGTTTCAGCCAGGCACACAGCAGGGGAGTTTCGGTTGACCTCCCGATTTCCTGTCCAACACTCAGCGAAACTTCGCGGGCTTCCCATGAGAAGCACGGCAAAGAAAAAGGGATAAAGGAACATCCCCCTGACCAGAATGGTAGAAGCAGCGATCAGACGTGACAAGACATCTTGTTCAGGGCTTAAAAAAACAATGCCACCATTTTTAGATATAGGGTGCCTTGTTTAAGAGAAATTATGCGAGAAAAGGGACATACTATCTCCTCATCACTAAACATAAGGTGGTGTGGGTTGATCTTGCAAAATAAAACACAGGTAGGATAAAAATGTATCCCCTATCCTTTTCTTTCCCTGCAAGAGCTAGTCAGGGAACGAAAAGAAACAAAGAAGGAGAAGCTTTAGGAGCTTCTGACAACACTGCAGAGATTGCTGTGTTTTTCACAAAAAGGTACATGCCAAAATATCAGAAGAAAGCACAATTTGGAAAAGAAATCCCAAAAGCGGGCAAAAAGGTTCCCTAAATCAGAGTAAAAGGAGGGGTGCGTGTGGAAAAAGATTCCCACTCACCTAGGAGAATGTGTCAAAAAATCCAGGTTCCCAGCAAAAAGTGCTGGGGGATTCACAGGGAGTGGAGACTTCACACAATAAGGATCTGGCATGGATTCACATGCTCATGAATACATAGCAGTACACACATGCACAACCAAGGGAGGTAGCAAGGCTCAACATTAAGCATCTCAACATTATGCATCTCTTACCTACTTCACCAGGCTCTCCGTCAAGCGAACAGGTTGCGCAGCACTGCTTGGCCGACTCTGGACTCCTCCCTGGAATCCCAGTCGACGCAGTAGAATTTCGGGAATGTGTGCGTTGACCTCCACGTAGCAGCCCTGCAGATGTCCAGCAGGGGCACACCAGACAGGAACGCTGTAGTTGCAGCGATCGCTCTGGTCGAATGGGCTCTCGGACGGCCAGGCAACGATCGGTTTGCCAACCGGTGACCATGGGTGATGCCAGCCGGAGAGCCACCTTGAAATGGAAGCCTTGGAGAGGGCCTTCCCTTGGTTCACAGGGCCAAAGTTCACAAACAGCTGTGATGTCTTCCGAAAACACTTTGTGCGGTCCATGTAGAACTTCAGCGCTCTAGCCACATCCAGCGAGTGCAGTCCTCTCAGCTGGCGACAAAGGCGATGGTAAGAAAACCGGCAACACCAAGAGCTCGTTGAGATGGAAATCCGACGGCACCTTGGTCATGAAGGAGGGGCGAGTCCGCAGCACCACCCTCGTCTCGTGGAATTTCAGGTAGAGTGGTTTACAAGAGAGGGCCTGAATCTCTCCCACTCGTCGTGCGGAGGTGATGGACACAAGAAACGCTGTTTTCCACGATATAAAACTTCAGCGGTGCTGAATGCTGAGGCTCGAACGAGGGACTCATGAGCCTAGTCAGCACCACATTGAGCCCACACGCCGGGGCCGGAGCCTTCACCGGCAGGAACGATTGGAAAAGTTCTTTCATGAATTCCTTGACCAGGCGTGTGGCCATAACGATGACTTCCCCGGAGTTCTGGTGTAGCGGGCGATAGCCGCCAGATGAACCTTGATGGAAGCATGGCCCACTCTGCCTTGGCCAGCAACATTAAATACGGCAGCACCTGCAGGGCCGTAATCCGTAGAGGGTCGAGTTTCTGTGCACGGCACCAGACGGCAAACCTCTTCCAGTTATGTCCGTAGCATTTCAGTGTAGACGAAGCCCTGGCCATGGCAAGCACTTCCTTGCAGTCTGCCGGGAGATCGTATCCACCAAACTTTAGCGCTGCAGGAGCCAGGCCTCCAAGTTCAGCAACCCTGGGTCGTGGTGCAGAAACGCGCCTCCTTCCCTGGCAAGAAGATCGGCATCCACTGGAAGCTTGACTGGAGAGGATGCTGACATGTCCAGAAGGTCTGGGCACCATATCTGCCTCGGCCACGCCGGTGCGAAGAGGATCATCCTGCACCGGGACCGTCTATGAGTTGATTGATGAGTCGCAGAAGCAATGACAACGGGGGAAACGCATAGAGGAACAGGGCGTCCCAGGGGAAGGAGAATGCATCACCCATGCACCCCGGCTGGGGAAACCTGCTGGCAAACCACCGGCACTTGGTGTTCGTCGCAAACAGATTGATCTGGGGATTGCCCCATCGGAATAGAAAATTCACTTGGTCCCGCCAAAGCTCCCACTCGTGGCATGAGCGCAGTTCCATGCTGAGAGAGTCGGCCACTGTGTTCTTCACTCCTGCCAGATGAAATGGGACGAGGAACATCTCCTGTGTGACGGCCCATCGCCATAGGTCCTGCACCTCTTTGGAAAGCGCCGGGGATGAGGTGCCCCCTGCTTCCGGATGTAATACATCATGATGGTGTGGTCTGTGAAAATCTGCACCACCGTGCCCTTGAAGGACGGAAGGAAAGACTTGAGGGCCCAAAACACTGCATGTAGCTCCAGAACCTTGATGTGCAACGACTTCTCCTCCGGTTGCCACAGGTCTCTTGCGTGGAGATGACCGGTGTGTGCACCCATCCCTCCAGGGATGCGTCCGTCATGACCGTCTCCTGGTGAGGGGGTTCTGGAAATCTGCACCCACCGACAGATGCGCGGACAGCCCACCACCGAATAACTCAACAGAAACTCTCGTCGAGGGTGATCTTGTCCTGGATGCTTCCCGATACCTGGATCCAACGGGCGTCAAGGAACTCCTGCGGCAGTCGCATCCGCACCCTGCACAGGCGCACGGGGTATATGCACAACATCATCATGCTTCAGAGGGACTTGATGGCCCACACCCTTGCGATCTTCAGGGTCAAAAGTCTGAAGATCCCAATAGCCCAGGATGACTGCTATTCTCTCCTCCGACTTGGATGCCAGACAACACTGTTGAGCCGGGACCCCAGAAACAGCGCGTCCTGCGATGGCACCAAGCAGGACTTCGAGCAACAAAACCATGCTTGTCCGTATGTTAACCCTCACATACACCCTACTAGGGTCAGACCGAACCCAAGTGTAGTCTGATAGCTTGAATGCAGGAATATTACAGGATAGAGTACTGGATCCACACAACAGACTAACGATTCAAACACTAATTCAACTCGTACAAACCATCGCTATTCGAATCACTTTCAATCGGCGTGCACAGCCTCAATAGACATTGACATGCAAATAATCAAACATTTTACTAGTAAAGATTCAAAACAAAAAGTAGGTTCCATCGAACTGTCATTATTTTAATGTGCTGTAGACCTCTAAATTACGGTCTCAATAAACATAAATTTAAGGTCTTAATGAACATAAACATCACCTGTTCAAGCAGACTCAAATATAACCACACCTATACATACAGGTAATTGATTAACACGAACACTTCAATTTATCAAATAAAGATGTCAAAAAGCAACACACAATGTCACTGTTTACACTTTTCACAGTTACAGTTTTGGTACAACAACATCCACAAATGGTTCATAATTTTAAAAAAAAAGTTTTTTTTTCTTCAATGTCCAAAACAGCTCCTTCGTTATTAATGTGTAGCCAACGCGTTTCGGATTTAACTGAAATCCATCTTCAGGGCAAGGAAAGCCTATTTTGTTCCGATTGGTATCAACAACCTATCAATATACCTAAAAGGCTGTAAACAATGTTTCAGGGAGCTCAATCTATTGTTCCTGAAGAGCATCCTTTATCATTCAATGACCACATATTCACTAACCTTCAATCTTCAAAGCCACGGACTCCAATCCAAAAGGGAAACCCTATTCATAAACAATTAAGTGTAATTTCAGCAGCAGCTGATGATGATTCTAATCCTACACATATTCAGTGTAAACATAAGTATCCCCAATCAGTAAAAACACCAACACACCATTGTATAGCCTCCAAATATTGTCTGGCATACTATGTCCCAACCAGTCACCTCCATAGTGTCAATTCCTGTCTGCATGCATCAATATACTCAACCCTGTCCTGGGGTAAAAAACAAATCAACGTATCACGGAACAGGAAGAAGCCGGAAAATATCTGCCGATTCAGAATTAAAGGAATAGAACCCAGGAGCTCAGCCCGACCATCGCATGCGGGGGGGGGGGGTCAATCAGATTCTAAACAAATGTCTCCGTAACCACAAACTACAAAGGTAAACAAGATTTCTGTCAGGGATCCGAGTGCCAGAACGTCCCTCCCATTCTGCATGGCCCCCCTATACACATACTCCCGACTTGCTGGCGAGTAAAGCAAAGAAATAAACTTACCCCAAGTTAAACCAACAGGGGTTCACGCGCGGAACAGCCCTCCGACATCCAATACTAACAACCATTCGTCAGCCATCTATACGGGTTGTCATGGCAACCTCGCGCATGCGCATCAAGCCACATGTCAGTCTGGGTGCCATCTTGGTGTGGGCAACCACCACCACACAGATCTCCCACCTTGCTTCCATCTTGTGCTGGTAAGCTCCGTAATGACACTGCTAACCCCACTTGATATCACAACACCACCTGTGCGTGTGTATCCGAAGATAAATCAGGCCATAAGCATAAAGTGCAACAAAACAAAAAGCTTCCATAATAAGTATAGCAAAGTAAGCTAACCCTCATCTAAGGGTGAACCAATCAGAGGGGATCGGAGAGCCCGCACTGGGCAGAGAGTGGATTCAGTCATCCTCCCCCCACCAGGAGTAGCCCAAACTCAAAAACCAATAAAATGGAAAAGAGTTTCCAACCACAACAAGGCATATCAGGAGTGATTCTAAAGGCCGGCAAGGGGGAAGTGCAGAGATTAACCTGCTCTGGCTCCCCTGTCGGTCAAAAGGTATACAACGAATTACATGATGTCAGCACTCAGCTAACCACTAGATCGTTCACATGTTGTGGACTACGTGCCAGTCTGGTAAAGGGTGGTTCCACTGGTCGGCACTGGGGAAGAGCAGAGACTGCTCTGTTGTAACCACACTGCCGGTCAAAAGATGTTAGGTATGCCGTGGCATGTCCGTAGCTATCAGCGGAAGAACAAGTTACTTTCTTACCTGGTAACGTTCTTTCGATGGGATGGTCCAACGACGTATTACATATATACGACCGGTAATGTCCACAACTGTGCTGCTTCGGAAAATCTTCGGCGTCTGCGTCCTGCGTCGATGAGCCGTCCCCGAGGACCTCCTACGACGGCACCCAATGTGATAAGTAGGACGCACAACGCCCGTAGCCTCAGTTGTATTTTTTCCCCCCAGAACGTGTGCCACCTGTTTTCTGCCAGTCAGACACACAAGGCCTTGCGGAACGCAAGCTGCAATCGCAAAAGAAATTCTGCAGCGGGGAAGGTAGGGAGGGAGCGATATGGAATACGTCGTCGGAACATCCCATCGAAAGAACGTTACCAGGTAAGAAAGTACCTTGTTCTTTGAGGGGATTGGGTCCTCCGACGTATTCCATATCTATGACAGACTCCCAAAGCAGTACCAAGCAAGCAGGTGGGAAAAGAATTTAGAACACAAATTTAGCATGCCCAATCAAATTGCGGAATAAAGGATTGCCTTACCAAAGGCCAGATCCTGCCCTCGGATGGAATCGAGGGAGTAGTGACGTACAAAAGTATGTACTGAAGCCCAGGTGGCTGCATCACAGATGTGACGAATAGCAACACCCCTCTGCAGGGCAGTAGACGCAGCCACTCCCCTGGTAGAATGGGTCCGCAAGCCAGCCGGAGGGTCCTTACCCGCCAAGCGGTAACACTCGGAGATAGCTAAAATAATCCAACGAGACAAAGTCTGTTTCGTCACAGCTTGTCCCAAACACTTTCCAGCGTAACCAATGAAAATTTGATCGTCCAGTCTGACCCGGGACATGCGCGAAATATAAAAGCTCAACGCTCTCCTAGGATTAAGCCTATGGAGCCTCTCCTCTTCCTTACCAGGATGTGGAGGAGGATAGAACGCCGGAAGAACAACCTTCTGGCTCAAATGGAATTCCGAAACCACCTTCTGAAGAAAGGAAGGACGAACTCCAAGGACAACCCTGTCCTTATGAAACACAGTGAAGGGTGGCTTAACTGAAAGTGCCTGTAACTCACTCACTCTGCGAGCGGAAGTAACCGCAACCAAAAACACAGTTTTAAGAGTCAACAGTCTCAAAGGGCAAGAATGCAAAGGCTCAAACGGAGCACCCATAAGAAACTTAAGAACAAGGTTCAAATCCCAACCAGGCACCAGAAAAGGTGACGGAGGAAACACATTAGTGAGCCCTTTCAAAAACTGAGAAATTAAAGTAATCTTAAAATAGGAACATTCTTCAGACGAGCGCTTAAATATGGACAGTGCGGCCAGGTAACCTTTAATGGTCCCCACTTGCAAGCCCCTGTGGGCCAAGGAAAGCAAAAAAGACAGAACCATGGGAATGTTACACTCAAAAGGATCCACATTCTTAACTCTGCACCAGTCGCAGAACTTCCTCCAACGGCAACGATACAGAGACTTTGTTGCCGGCCGCCTGGCCGAGAGCAACACCTCGATCACGTCTTCAGGGAGGTCCCAATCCTTATACCTCAACCTTTCAGAAGCCAAGCGTGAAGGTTGAGGGATCTGACCTCTGGAAGGAGAACCTGACCCCCCTCCCGTGAGAGCAGATCGTCTCGGTAGGGAAGAAGTGGAGGGCAGATGGACAAGTCGAGAAGGTCCGGGTACCACATCCTCCGGGCCCACGCCGGAGCAATGAGGATCATCCGGGAACCGAACCTCCGTAACCTCCGCAGTACTTGCGGGATGATGGGGGCTGGAGGAAACGCGTACAGCAGTGGGAATGACCACTCCACCACGAATGCGTCTCCTAAGGCTCCTTTTGGAGGAAATTCCCGCAAGCAAAACCTTTCGCACTTCCGGTTGACACTGGAGGTGAAGAGATCTACTTGAGGGGTCCCCCAAAGGGCAAAGATCTCCAGGAGAATCTCCTGAGCCAGCTCCCACTCGTGAGAGATTATGCTCTGCCTGCTCAGAGCGTCCGCCGTCTCGTTGTTTTCTCCGGCCAGATGAACAGCTGAGATCGAAACTTCCTGCTGGATGGCCCAGAACTCGAGCTGCATCGCCTCCCTGCACAGAGGAAGTGACCCTGCCCCCCCTTTTTGTTGACAGTGCATGGCCACCGTGTTGTCCGTTAGAATCAGGACAATCTTTCCTCGCACAGTCGGCAGAAAAAGCCTTCAGGCTAGCCTGACAGCCCTCAGCTCCAACAGATTGATATGGAGTCTGGACTCCGACAGAGACCAACGACCGCTGACTGTCAACTCGTTGGCATGAGCTCCCCATCCCCTGAGGGATGCGTCCGTCACGATCGTCACCTCCGGCCAGGGCAGCCAAAATGGGGCCCCCCTTCATCAGATTGCCTTCGACGGCCCACCACAGAAGGTCCTGGGCGACCGAGGGCTGCACCTGAACAGGGTCCAACAGCCTGCCGGAGGACTGAGACAACTGGAGCTTGAGTGCCCACTGCAAAGATCTCATCTGCAGACGAGCCTCTGGCACCAGAATAATGCAGGATGCCATGGGGCCGAGCAGTCTCAAGAACTCGGACGCTGGGAGATTCTGGGCAAGTTGAAACTTGTGCACCATCTGCTGAATGTGAAGAGCCCTCACCTGGGGAGGAAAACACTGCCCCAGGGATGTGTCGAGCACTGCTCCGATGTACTGGAGCCGCTGTGTTGGTGTCAAATGGGACTTCTTTAAATTGAGGAAGAAGTCCAGCTTGTGAAGGGAGTGGCAGGTGACGGACAGATGATCCAGGACTTGCTCGGGAGAGCTCCCCCTGATCAACCAATCGTCCAAGTAGGGGTAGACGTGAATCCCCCCTTTCCTGAGATGCGCTGCCACCACCACCATGAGCTTGGTGAAAACCCTCGGGGCGGAGGTCAATCCGAACGACAGGACCCGAAACTGAAAGTGCAAGTCGCCAACCGCGAACCTCAGGTACTTCTTGTGCTTGGGATGGATCGGCACATGGAAGTAAGCGTCCTTGAGGTCGAGAGACACCAACCAGTCCTGAAGTTGAAGGGCCTGGAGGACTTGAGAGAGAGTAACCATCTTGAACTTGTCCTTCCTGAGGAGTTTGTTCAAACCGTGCAAGTCCATGATGGGTATCAATCCCCCCGTCTTTCTTCAAAATTAAAAAATAAGGGGAATACCATCCCTTGTTCCGCTCCGCTACAGGCACCAGTTCTATGGTGCCTTTCTCCAGCAGGGCTTGAATTTCCTGCGCAAGGAGCGGATCCGGACTCTTCAAAGAGAGGTTCCCAGGTGAATTGTCGTGAGGCCTCTGCCGAAAAGGAAGACAGTAGCCGTGTGTTATGATCTCCAGAACCCACACATCTGAAGTAATGGCTCGCCACTCTACAAGATGCTGCGCCAGCCTTCCCGCAACCGGCGAACCATGGGACCTGTCCTCATGACTGAGTGGTAGCGGCTGCGGTGATGCCTGAGGGCAAAGAGGCAACTGCCCGAGCGGCCTTGGCACCTCGAGTACCCTTGTTTCCACCTCTGGCACTCTTACGGTGGCCTCTTCGACTGCTAGCTCCTCTCGCTTTACTGAAGGACGAGTAATAGCGAAAGGAACCTCCCCTCCATTGCTGTCCCCTAGGACGAAAAGGCGGAGGTTGGCGAACTGAACTACAGCGCCCAAAGACTTCGCGCAGCTTTGGAGGTCTGCAACCTCTCAAGGCTCTAGTCAGCCTTGCTGCAAAAAAGATGTTCACCGCCAAAGGGCATGTTGAGGAGCCGGGACTGCACATCAGGAGCGAACCCAGACTTGCGCAACCACGCAAACCTGCGTATTACGGTGCTCGCCGCCATGGTCTGGCTGACACAATCTGCCATGTCCAAACCCGACTGAACGGCCTCACACATGGCATCCTTGCCATCCTGAACCATAGCAAGGAAACCATCCCGTTCGTCCCCTTCGGGAATACGTTCAGCTGCTAATGCAACACAGTTCCACAGAGTGTGTGTGAAACGAGACAAGGCACATATGGAGTTGGCCGCCTGAAGCGCCATACCCCCTGAAGAAAACACTTTCTTCGCCCAGCCGTCAAAACGTTTGTCGTCCCTATCCGGAGGGATGGTAGGATACAACGCCTGCCTTGCTGGGGCCGTAGCTGCCTGCACCACCAAACTCTCCGGAGTGGGGTGCCTGGACAAGTAGCAGGGGTTGCTACTGGCTGGATGGTATTTTCGCGACAAAGACTTGCCCACTGCCGGGAGACTCTCCGGAGCAGTCCAATCCGCCGCCACCCTTCTCTGCAGAGCCAAAATAAACGGCAAAACCGGGTCAGTGGGGGGACCAAGATCAAGGATGTCCGTGAGATCATCCTGAACGAACTCCCCTGGGGGAGCTGACCTTCCCAAGTACTCGGTGACCCGAGACATAAGGCGCCAGTACGAAGAATCGGCATGAGTGCCAGGCTCCGGCCTACAAAACACCACCTCCGGAGAGGTGTCCAGTCCACTGGCATCATGCAGTGACTGCCTCAGGTCATCAAACTGGCTATGGCCCAAGATAAGCTCATCCGGTACCGGAACCAAGCCATCATCAGAGCCTTCATCACCCTCTGAAATGTACTCCAGGTGGTGAGAGGAAGACATCTGGGGACCAAAGCTGTGCCTGACCTTAGCCAGAGCCTTTCTAAGGGCTAACCCCGTGCCACGGGGCCCCTCCGACACCACCGCCTCGAAAGGCATCGAGGGCGCCGAACGAGTCGGCGCCGACGTCAGCTGCAGCGTCGCCAGCATCGGCGGCGTCGACAAAGGCCTCGAAGCTGGAGCTCCGAGCGTGTCTCTCGACGACCTAGGCGCCGACAGCGCCAACGACCCCCCTCGGAGGCGGAGCCTCGAGAGAAATCGTCGACGACCTCGGCGCCACAGGCGTCGACGTCTTCTTCGAAGACGGAACAGGATCACGCGGTTCGAGCGTGTCGAGGACCGGGACCTGGAACGGGCATGGCGAGAACAGCTACCCTTGTCCGAGCAGGACCTCTCCCACGAGCCGTGCCGACCACCCGAGCCCGAAGGCGTACGAGCGGTGTCTCTCGACCGGTGCCGACCGACCCCACTCAGAGGCGCGGACGGACCGGTGCCCTGCGATTCAAGAATCGCTAGCATCTGCTTCCCGAAGGAAGCCCATTCCTCCGGTGTCGCTTGCATGGAGGGATAAGCGACCCGCCGACGGGTGGAGTCCTCGGAAGAGGACGGGGAAGGCGGCCATTGCCGGCGCTTCCGGGAATGCCTCGAAGAGGCGGAGGAGTGGCAAGACCGACTCCTGGAAGGAGCCACTGGACTTCCGACGATGACGCAGAGAGTCGCCCCTCGAGTCATCCGTCGTAAGACCCGCAGACCTCGACTTCCGGGGCTTAGACACTTGACCAACCGACAGCTTCTTCTTGCGTTCCCGCAAGGCCTTTGCCGTGAGCGACTGGCAGTCGACACAGTCGTCCGTATCGTGGGCCTCCCCGAGGCACCAGAGGCAGGCATTGTGCGAGTCCGTGACCGACATCTTGGACCCACAGTCCCCGCATTTCTTGAAGCCCAGACGCGGGGTTGAAGACGAAGTAGACATTGCCACGAACAGCTCTTCTAGTTACAGGAATGCACAAATGAATGGGAGAAACCTACATAAAAGGCAAGGTCTTTTAGACAGAAGGCAGATTCGACCACTGAACGAAGGAATACGAAGAACAACTTGGAAGAGACGCGTGCTCCAACTCCTGCACCGTTGGTTAGCCCAGTGAAGCCCTGCTGCAGTACTGAAGCTCCGAATTTGCCTCGACTAGATAAGCCCTGCAAAGGACGGCCTTCTCCCCTTGGGTTGGTGGGACCAATCGACCCCAAGACGAACTCATCTGGAAATCCTCTCATTGCTGGATGTACTTCCATTTGCTGCTGCAGGAACTGAGTGCCAGGGAGACAAACACCAGAATCGAGTACATCGTTTTTAAGTCGGTCCCGGAGCGCCAGGAAGATCCTCCGGATTTACTCAAAGCAGGACCAACCAAGCCCACAAGGTATCCAAGAACAGCGGTGGTGCTATTCGCGAGAAACTGAAAACGTAAATTGCTTATCTGAACTTTGCCCATTGATGCCGCCAACCTTCGAATCATAGTGCAGGAGTCCCCAGACCTACAGTTGTTGCCTTTTGCAGAGTTGCTTGCAGCTTTGCCCTCCACAGGCCTCCCAGCTTGTGGCCCAACAGTGATTTAATGTTCTATAAAACTCTATGACATTGTGTTGGACTTTTTACTTACCTTCAAGAAGTGCCTCAGCTCTCCTAGACTTTGCTCAAGTGACACTGGCTGTCCTGGCTCCCTGAAGATTCTTCTAACATCAAAAAAGTCATACATTCTTTATTTGTATAGCTGGGAAAGGATTCATCTACATTGCATTGGAGGGAGGGGGCAGGTGGTGGGGTGGGAAGAGGTTAGGGAAGAGTCAGAAGTGCTTACCTGTTTGAGAAACTTGGTAACCATCGTTTCCTTCCCTAAACTATTTCCTTTTGACACCAAACTCAGTATTGCTCTAAATGTACCAGTCATATATCAATGTCGTAGTTATTGAAGTCACGTTAGGGTGTAGGAAGTGTGTGTGCCATCCCAAAAGGTTATCTACTGATTTATTGAAACTGAGTGTGTGTATGTTGGCGTATATTTAAGCGTTACATATTTGCTCCCTTTTAAAACTGACTGGTAAATTAATAAATATTGTTTAATCAAGACACCTTGAGTGTAAGTGTTATTTGGATACTTGTCACTGTGAAACTATGTTGCAACCCTACAGCTCACATTGACCCCTCTTGAGATGAGCCTGGCTGCTCAGTTACACTACCAACGTGTGCAGTACAGGCCTATACCAAAGGTTGGGTTACCTATTGCCAAGAGGATAAGGCTGGTGTAGTCTCCCACAGGGTTACTATATACAATCTTGCCTAGCAGCCATGCCATGTTCAGAGTGTTGCGGTTTCCCGCAATGGGTTTTACATGGTCTGCCAGGTTTTTCGCGTGGCGACACTGGGGGCTGCCCTGGGTAAAGTGTTTTCTTACTAGGAATGTACTGAGATTCAATTGGACACACAACGGTATCCCAAAGATTTGAACATGGACATACAGAAATTATTTTCTACATACTCATTGGCATGCATTTATCTTATGTAGAATCATTGATGCTACCCTGCCAACTCGAAATTGTTTTGTCCTGAAGAGGCTGGTCCACTAGAAATCAGGGGACCACTGCAGTCAAAACTTGTGTCGAGATACTTTGGTTCATCGAAAGTCCCTTCTGTTTCGATGGGTGTTACATATAACCTGACTATAGAGAATAGGTATTAGTGCAAATTGAGTTTTAAGTGGTAGGTGTGGATACAAATCGAAGGGCGTGGCATCAGGTCCCCTAGGGGATCCAGATCACAGAATTGTTAACTATTTCACAATTATGGTTTTTACTTATGGTGTTTTGTATGAAGGATATGTGGAATGAGAGTTGTGAGTGTGGATATGGTAAGAACGCTTTCAGGGTTATGCACAGGGACTTTGGATTATGCAGAGCAGAGGGTTCTCTATGTAGAGAATATTGGCTTCTGTGCCCATGTACTCTTACTATGAACAGTTGGCTGTTAATGAAAATTGTAAGATTGAGAAATAAACTACATTTTTATGTAAACATAATTGATTCTTTTTGGAAGCTAGAGGGTGTCCGTTTTCTCTTGATTAGCATTATACGCTAGCTTTGCAGCAACCAATTGTTTTACCTCTTTTTGTTGGTAAAGTTTGTGGTTCCAGCATCGAGGGGACCCCAGATAAGGGGCAAAGTCTGACCGTGACAAGCGTGTCCCCCCCATGTCGCAGTGCATCGGTGGCTGTCCTCCAAAACAGCGTTCCTGCATCCAGTCCTGTGCTGAAAAGGTTCCTGCATAGAGGTCTTCTACATTCTCCATCCGGAACACCTTGCACCAGCATTTGTCGCCGGCCGGACAAGTGTTCCTACCTGCAACCCCGGGGCACAGAGGACCGGAGCCAACAGCAGGAAACGTGCCCTCTTCTGAAGACCTGCCAAGTCCTAAGAAGAATTGGAGTACGGGGGTGGGAGGGAGTTGTAACAGTACTTAGCTGAACCCCATAGCTCCCTTTTAAAAGTTTGGTAAAGATTTCGAAAGTGGGGAACATCTACTCACTAGAACAACTTGTCGTCTACCCCCTGGAACTCTTCATTGGACCCCCCAGAAGCCCTCCACTAACCTTTTCCCTGTCGTGGGGACAAGAGGGAGGACGTCAGGGGACACCTGCACCGGTACTGGTCAAAAAAGCTGGCAACTGGCCAATCTTCAATTCCGGTAGCTGTAGTCAAGCACACAAGCTGGTGTCCCTCTCCCTGGTTATTCCGTTTCCTGCAGCACTCTAAGGAAAATATGACCAGCTCTGAGAATGGTATCCAGGTGGCTTAGTGTTGAGTTGATTGGTCCAACCAACTCAAAGGGGGAAGTCGTCCTTGAAGGGCTTCTCAGTCGAGATAAACTTAGCGATTCGGACCTGCAGCAGGGCTTCACCGGGCAAATCAACGGTCCAGAAGTTACATCAGCCGTCCTCTTCAAGCTCGTCTTCGATTCTTTCGTTCCAGTGGTCGACTCTGCTTTCCAAGCCAAGAGACTCACCTTTTATTCAGTTCTCTCCCTTTCATTCCAGCCTAGCTGTCACTCACCCAGCAGGGTGGCTGTCCTTGCTGGACAGTCAACCAGCCAATCACCACAGAGCGCATTTGGGTCTCCTAGGAGACTGAGCCCAGGGAGTTTTGGGCACCTCCCTTACTTCCTGCCCACCCCAGACACTCTGGCGCCAGAGGCGGTCTTCAGTCCTGAAGCCCACCAAAGGTGAATGAACAAAGGAACCAAACTAGGTTTGGCGCGCAGAGCAACACTCTAGAGACCTTTCCACAAAGAAATGGCAAAAAAAAAGACGACTGGGACGTGTTTTTACAGAGAGGGGGGGTGGGGGGGGGGTGGTGGAAGGCGGGAGAGGGGCTAGTCAGACGACATCTTGAAAAACAAGGCTCCCACGATTTAACGCTACCGGTGTCACAAAATATGTACAGGATACGTGGATACATACAATCAAATATATACAGCGAATGCATATTTACAACATGTGTACAGTAGGGGATTATATATACAAGGTGGAGTCTGGAAGTGGATAATTACAAACTGTTATAGCAGTGAGCATGAGGTTAGGACTGCTGGTTGTTGGATTGTAAAATAGCGTCTGCTGAGTCTAGGAATTTAAAAGACTAGTAAAGTCAATTTCACTTTACTTACGCGGGAAACAGTACCTTATTCCCAGAGAAAGTTTTTAAACCTTGGGAAAGCCTGAAAAGGTTTCCCTGTGCCACTGCACTGAGGGTGCTGTGTGACAAATGAAAAGATGATGCCCATGGAGTTGTCTAAACTCCATATTCAAAAAGAAACAAACAGAAAACACATTGATTTAAAAGTACAAAGTCCCAAAGTTCAGCAAAAGAGCTGGGAGTCTATAAGGTAGAGAGGAATTAGCACATTATTGAGAAGTCTCCCTAACACAGCTGCTTTCATGGGCAAATGTATAACCATAAAAAAGAATTCCTGATGAAGACGAAGTGAGAAATCTCATGGCACAGCCATTTTAAGACTCCAGCCACTGTTAGTAGTCAAATGCGGTAAACGCACATGTGCCAACTAAAAATATACCAAAAACTGTAAAAATGTAACTGCTGCTACCAGCTTGTCGTTAGGTACATATAAAAGTAAACAAAAATTCCCTTTGGTGTAAGACTAGGGTGATACAAAAGTATCCCTGTTGCACTGCATTCGAAGATGCTGTGTGCAATATCAAAAAAGTTACTCAAACTAACAAAAGGGATACAGTTTTCCAGTATTGACATTCTGAAGGACTAGTCAGTCCCCCATAACAAATGAGGAAAAGGCCAGTGAAGTGAAGCTGAAGGATTCACTTCTCTGCAAAGTCAGGATAAGGTGTAAAAGAAAAGGTAAAATGTTTGGGGGTCCATAGAATAAGGAGGTAATATTGCCTAAAAGAGAAATCTTTCTAACATCTACGCTTTATTAGAGGTAAGTCAGTTATTCCGAAACAAACAAATCCAGGGAAGGCCAGAAGAGACCCTAAAGAGTTGCAGGGGTTTAGGGTCGAATAAGAAGCCTCAGAAAAAGATGCAGCACAGCAGGACCATACCAAATATAAATCTACGGAGAAAAGCAGTAGAAACTCTCCTCCAAATAATCTCGATCCGCGACCAGAGGTGGTACACCTGAGCGGGAGTATCTCAAACAATCGCTTACCCGAAGACAACTAGGCAAGTACTAGCCTCAGTGGTTGAGATGAAAACAGATCAAGCAGCACAAAATACCCTAGTAAGTACATGGCTTCTTTCCTTGGGTTTCCAGGATTTGGCACCCTGAGCCATTGAAGATGCAAACGCGACCAAGGGAAGGAACAAGGGGTCTTCCTACAAAGTTGACCTTCAAGCCTGAAGTAGAAAACTTGTTGAGGAAGACACGTGAACCAGCAAAGACAGCTCTCAGTGGCTCACTGGACAAAAGATGAAGGCAGCAGAGCAGCAAGCGATGACGGTACCAGGTTAATGTTGCGAGGGACCCTCGGATGTCCTAAGCTGGAGGACTGAATGGGTGGTGAAGTCTTACAACCTTTCTGGACATCAGCAGCAACATATTGCCTGGGGAAAATGTCTGGAAGTGGCAGTAAACAGTCAAGGAAGGTATCACAGTAGGGAGGGCTCAACCCAGCAGATGGATTGAGTCGGCAGGAGTCTTCAGGAACACCAGATTGGTTTTCCAGAGGCAAAAAAACCACAACTGGAATATGCCCAAACCACTGTATTTAGCAAGTGAAAAAAATTGATGGCTTTAAAAACAGCAAATATGGCAGGAAACAAAAGGAAATTCAATAGGTCAGCAGACTAGCCACCTCCAAGTTACACAAAGCAGCAAGATGGAAACATGGGTTGGCTAAAGACCAAAAGTACTACTGACTACACTGCACAAAGGTGTAGTCTGTAGTACCGCCACTTAGTCTTAGCTACCCCTACAGGAGTGAGGAGGAGAGGCTAGGGACATATACTAGCAACCAGGTAGGAACAATATTGAGGCTGCCATTGTGGTCTCACAAAGAGCTCATGTGGTTAGAACAGCTGTTAAGTTGAATTTCTAGAATCTGGTCTAGTGGGCAGATTTTAAGAGGCCACCATATCTCGGGAGGATACGTGCTTGCTTTGGAAGCAAGATAAGGAGCAACGCAGGTTCGATCCCCGGGTCGGCGCTTGGAACCCTTTGGATATTAAGCACGTTATAAATAACCTATCATATCACAATTATAGGGGAACTCAGCTTAGCCAAACCCAATCAAGGTAAGCAAAGAGAATGGTCAAGGCATTCTCAGGAGAGTGCTGGTGGGGACAGAGATCCACAATAAGTCCACACAGTGAAGCAAACAATTCAATTTAGACAGGTAAACAAATAGTTTATTTATTCTAGACCCAAAACGGACACTAGAAATGAAAAAAGCAGGTGATATTATTACACAACACTCAATCTGACGCTGGGAGGTAGCTTTTTCTCCTGTTGGTTCCCCAAAGAGGAGCCCAGGAGCTGCAGGTGCAAGGATTCTTTTGGTTGGTTCAGGAGCAGATTGTAACCTTTGGCGATTAGGAAATGCAGAAAGCATCGATGCAGACCTCTTCAGGACCCTTCACCAGAGAGGGGGGGAAGGTGAGTTCCAGCGATGGCCACCACATAAAGGTGACGGTAGTTATCCTTCCAGTCGTGGTTTAAGAAGACTTTCTAGAGCAGGATCCTTGGAGGCTGAATTTCGGCAGGCAGGTGGCCTACACCACAAGCTGGCCACAACCGAAGTTCCACTGACGAATGCAGACCGGCGACGACTTAGCCCACTGGAGAGCTGGTCAGCCCACCGGGTGGATCCAAGAATATTTCCGAGGGCTCAGGAAAGCTGGATCCTCGAGAAAACATTGAGACTGGTTGGTCATACCAGTCCAAGTGTTGAAACATCGCTCAGGGTCTTCGCGGATCAGGCAGTCCAGCAGGGCTTCACTGGGCCAAACAGAGGAAGGGATGCGGGGCATCTTCAGGAGTGGTCTACCAATCTTCAGTCAGCGACTCTCCGGCACATGATACTTGGCTCCAATGCAGATCGGATGAAATGGCTGCAGGAGGAGTCCTCTTAGCCAAGATTCTGGCTGGAAGCAAGTTCAAGTGCACCAATAGTAAGGATCTGCACCATTCAAACAGCCAACAGTGGTCCAATAGGGGACCACTGTGGTTTCAACTCATGGCACACCCTCAGACATTCAGGCACCATGGATGTTGGAGCGGGACAGTGTTGGGGAGAATTCTCATTTCAGTGCCAATTCCCTTCAACCTTAGAGTCCCCCAGTTCTTTTGCTGGACTTTAGGACTTTTTAATGTTAACCCTGCAGTGAGTGAGCCCTTTTTCTCACTCCCTCATGAATTTTGAACGGATTCGGATTATGCGTTTCCTTTGTTTTTGGAGTCTGACAAACTCCATAGGCATCTACATTTTGTATGGTGAGACACAGCACCTTAAGTGCAATGTCACAGATAAATCCTTTTAGATTTCTCAGAAGGTTTCAATAGTAGTCCCCAAGAAGAGTAAAGTGAAATTGACTTTACTTAGCTTTTCTCTTAGTAGGTGTTAGGCAAGGTTTGTATGCAGTACCCTCTGGGACCAATACACACAACTCTGACTACAGGTATAGGAAACCCAACATTTATTATAAGCCTGTACTACAGTTTGGTTAGCGTGCTGAGCAGCCAGGCTTATCTCAAGAGCGGTCAATGTGAGCTGTAGTGAAGTTACACAGAGATTCACAGTTACAAGTATTCAAATAAACTTGTACACTCAAGGTTTCTTGCATAAACAATTATTAATTTATCAGTCAGTTAGAATAAGCCTTCTTCAAGGGAGCAATATAATAGTAACACACAAATAAACTTCAATACTGTAAACTCTTAGTTTCTAAATCAGTAAAGACCCTTTGGGGATGGCCCACAGACAACCTACACCCACAGGTGACTTCAGTAATACAAAGGTATCCCTGCACTGTGCGTGCTGCATTGTAAGATGGTGTGCACTGTTAAAAAGTTACCAGAAGGTAAAAAGGGTAAGGCGGAACAGTTTCCCAGTACTGATAGTCTGAAGGAATGATCAGTTTCCCTATATCAAATTAGCAAAAGGCCAGGGGAGTGAAGCTGAAGCCTTCACTTCCCTGTAAAAAGTCAGGATAGTTTCAAAAGCAAAAAGTGTGGGGATCTATAGAACTATGGCGGGAAGATTACCAAAAGAGAAATCTTTTCTAACAGTAATCATAAACAATATAAGGGCTCAGATGGAGCGCCCATAACACACACTTACACTAATTCAGATCCAATGCTGGAACAAAAAACTAGCACGTTAAAAACTAACTCTGCTTGAGGGTTCTCTTGAAAACCAAAATAGCAGTAAGATGTCGATTCACAGTCCCAATCTGCAGACCAATCCTGGTCAAAGGAAGCAAAAAATCCAGAACATGTGGAACATATCCCTCTCCCAGCACAAAGCAGAAAATTGACACCACCTGAAGGTATAATGGATTTGGTGGCATGTCTCCTAGAAGAGAGGGGGACATCCAGGACACTGTCCAACAAATCCCACTCCTTATACCTCAACCTTCAGGCAGCTATGCATGAAGGTTCAGGCTGTTGAGGTTCGGTTGGAGGTCCCGTTCTTCAGATTGGGAGAGCAGATCCACTCCCTGTGGAAGGTGCAAAGTCATATTAATGTCCACAGTGTCCTAACTATTCAAGTCGCCTCAGGGTGCATAAATATTTGGGAGCCTTCTCAAAAGCATATCTGCTAACTTTTTTTGAACTGAAGGAGGGTCTTTTGAAGTGTATTTTGAGTGATGCATATTGCTCCCTTCTAAAGAATGCTTATTTTAAAACTGACTTAAATTAATAAATCATTATTTAATCAAGAAACCTTGAGCAGAAGTGTCATTTGAATACCTGTCACTGTGAAACTATGACAACCCTACAGCTCACATTGACCCCTCTTGAGATATGCCTGGCTGCTCAGTCACTGTACCAACTTGTGTAGTACAGGCCTATACCAAAGGTTGGGTTACCTACTGCCAAGAGGACAAGGCTGGTGTAGTCTCCCACAGGGTTGCTACATACAATATTGCCTAACAAGCTCGATAGTGGTGAACTTGGATGACCAGTGAAGGCTAAACACTCCAGAAGGGAGCGGGACAGAAAAGGTACAGGGTAGTACATACAGCAAAACATGATGTAATTTCCACACAGTATATACTTATGAAACTATACTCTTACTGGCTTCGGAAAAACGGTTATACAATCCCTTATGAGGAACTCTATACAAACATCATCAAGGAGGGGGCAGGACGAGTAATTTCTCCAAAAAGCATTCCAAGTTGAGGAATGCACTACAGGGACAAGTTTGAAGTGACTTGGGTCAAGGTTTTAGAAATGGCCAGAGGTCCAATGTAAACCAACAGGCTAAACCCAAAAATAAAGACCTTGGATATAGGTCAAAGGAACTATCAAAATGTTGGCAGACCCAGCTCAAGTAACTTCCCAATGCTTTCTTATGGGCCCAAGTAAACTGTTGGGATGGTATTTCTCTATCTCCACTGATTAGGAGGTAGTGGGTGCTAGGAAAGATTTTCCGTTTTACAGATTTCCTCCCACAGACTTCTATAGGACACCCTTTATATTTTTCTTTGTTTCGAACCCTGTTGACCTTACTTTTAGGAGGAAAGTAAAGACTAGCTTAATTTACCTTGCCCTTTTGCTTGTCTCATTTGTAATGGGGAAACTGATCAGTCCCTCAGACTATCAGTATTAGGAGTCTCTCTTTGTGAATTGCTTGTATTGTTATGATTGCACACACCTTAAAGTGTGGTTAGGATAATTTGTATCCTTATAACTTTTTATAAACATTTTGTGGTATTACCCAATTTGATAGATTTTAATTGATCTGTCAAATTGGGCAATCACTACCGGACATGGGGAGCGGGGATTGCAGGGGTGTCCCCCGCTCCCCATGTTCGGTAGTGATTGCCTTGAGAGGTAGTGGGGGTGTCCCCCGCTTCATGAGGGCTGGAAGCAGGGATTGGGGAAATAAAAGCTGACCCTGCGGCATCAGATCCGACCTGCGTAAGAGGGGCGGAACCGACGCCGCAGGGTTAGGAGGAAGCTGTTATGGAGAATTCTAAGAAATGTGCCAATTCCCTACTACCTTAGAGATCCCCAGCACTTTGCCTGGACTTTGGGACTTTAATTTCTTACCTGGAGAGAGCAAGACCTTTTTCCCACTCTCTCATGTATTTTTCTGTGATTTGGACTCCGTTTCTTTTAACTCTGGAGTCGGACACACTCCATAGGCATCATCTTTACATTGCGACACACAGCACCTTCAATGCAGTGACACAGGGAAGTCTCGAAGATTTCCCAAAGGTTTAAATACCTTCTCTTTTGTAACTTTCTAGGCGCAGCACACACTATCCTACAATAGGGTGTTGGAGGGGTTACTTAGTATCCCCTTTGTCCAATTTCTCATGTAACATTTTTATGTTACCCTTTCTACAATTAGTGGCTGGTGGCAGTGGTTTACTTTTTTTCCCTAACATTGTGTGTGGTTATGGCGGGCTGCAATTGCCCTTTTCTTTTTTCGCCATTTCTTGTTGGAAACTTCCTTCTTGAGAATTACTCTTCAAGCCAAACCAGGTTTGGTCCCTTTGTTCGTTTTGTCTTTGTTGGGATTCACTGGTGAAGCCCACCTCTGGCTCCAGCGTGTCTGGCAGGGGCAGTGAGGGAGGGGCCCGAAACTCCCTTGGTTACAGGAATGCACCCAAAGGTGATTGGCCGGCTGCCACCCTGCTGTGTAATTGACAGCTAGGCGGGAATGAATGGGAGAAACCTGCATAAAAGGCGAGGCTTTTTGGCTAGGAAGGCAGAGTCGACCACTGGACGAAGGAATCCGAAGAACTTGGACGAGAAGACTGCTCAACTCTTGGACCGTTGGTTTGCCCGGTGAAGCCCTGCTGCAGTGCTGAAGCTCCAAATTCCCCCCGACTAGAGAAGCCCTGCAACAGACTACTTCTCCGCTTGGGTTGGTGGGCCCCAAAGCAAAATTGTCTTGACATCCTATCGAAGCTGTAGTATTGCTCTAAATGTGCCAGTGATATATCAATGTCCACAGTGTCCTAGTTATTCAAGTCACCTCAGGGTGTAGGAAGTGTGTGCCCCATCCCAAATGGGCTTCTACTGATTTATTGAAACTGAGTGTGTAGTTTTGAACTCTATTATTGTATTACATATTTTGCTCCCTTCTAGAGAAAGCTTATTCAACTGACTGTTCAATTACTAAATAATTGTTTAATCAAGAAACCTTGAGTGTGTTTATTTGGATACTTGTCACTGTAAATCTCTAATAACCCTACAGCTAAAATTGACCGCTCTTAAGATAAGACTGGCTGATCAGTCCCTTTACCAACTTGTGTAGTACATGCTTATACCAGAGGTTGGGTTAACTATTGCCTAACAACTTACAAACTGTATTTCTCCTCTAAACCAATCACTGAACTACGGGTCATACTGCCCCTAGCCAATGACTGCCATCTCCCTAAGCACCTCCTCTGCCAGCCATCTTCATATTCGGTAAGCACGTAAAGTGGCAGTATGACCAAGAAGAGCCGCAGAGGGGTAGGGAGGGAGGGTTTGCACGTGAATCCATGCCAGACCAATGCTAGAGAACAGTTACAGGTAAGTAGCTTGTACCTTCTCCAGCATGGGGTCTGGCATGGACTCACATGCTCATTATTGAACAATACATAGCAGTACAACATTAAACAACCACGGGAGGAGACAAGGCTCAACAGAAGCAATTACTCCTACCCCCAGAACAGTCTCACCTTCAAGCGAACAGGTTGCGTAGTACTGCTCAGCCGACCCTGGACTCTTCTGTGGAATCCCAGTCAATGCAGTAGAATCTTGCTAAGGTGTGTGTGGACCTCCACGTAGCAGCCCTGCAGATGTCCAGCAGGGGGACACCAGACAGGAACGCTGTCATCGCAGCTATCGCTCTGGTGGAATGCGCTCTTGGATGGCCGGGCAGCGGTCGGTTTGCCAACCAATGACAGTGTGTGATAGAGCCGGAGAGCCACCTCGAGAATGAAGCCTTGGACAGAGACTTCCTATGGTTCACAGGACCAAAGTTCACGAACAGTTAAGACGTCTTCTGGAAACTATTCGTGAGTGCCACATAGAACTTCAGACCATGAGCCACATCCAGCGAACGCAAAGTCCTTTCAGCCAGCGACTAAGGTTTCGGAAAAAAACACAGGCAACAAAGGCTTGTTGAGGTGGAATTCTGATGGAACCTTTGGCATTAAGGAGGGGTGCGTCCTCAGCACCACCACCCTTGTGTTGTGAAAAGTCCGGTAAGGCGGTTTGCAGGAAAGGGTCTGATCTTACCCACCTTCCTGGCAAAGGTGATGGCCACGAGGAAAGACGTGTTCGATGAGAGGAACATGAGAGGGGCCTGATGCATAGGCTCGCAGGGGGCCCCAATGAGCTTCGTCAGCACCACGTTGAGTTCCCACACCGGGCAGGAGCCTTCACCAGTGGAACTCCTTGACGAGATGGTGTGACCAAAGAGAAGATCGTCCTGGTGTAGTGGGAGATAGCCACCAGATGCACCTTGATAGAGTCGTGCCCAAGACCTGCCTTAGCAAGGACAAGTATGGAAGAATCTGCAGGACCATGACCCTCAGAGGGATGATCTTCTGCGACCGGAACCACATAGCAAAACACTTCCACTTGTGCACGTAGCACTTAAAGTCAATGACTTTCTGGCCTTGGCAAGGACCAGTCTGCTGGCAACTCGTATCCTCTGAACTCTAGGGCTGCATGAGCCAATCCCTCAGGTTCAGCGATCCTGGGTCGTGATGCAGGATTGCACCTCCTCTGGTGAGCAGATCTGCAACCACTGGCAGCTTGACTGGAGGCAACACTGACAGGCTGAGAAGGTCCGGGTACCAAATCTGCCTCTGCCACGCAGGGGCGACGAGGCTCACACTGCATCAGCACTTTTTGAATTGATGGATGACTCGCAGTGGAGGGACCGCGTATAGGAAAAGGCATTCAAACAGGAAGGAGAACGCGTCCCCGATGCTCCTCAGTTGGTGGAACCTTCTGCCGAATTTCTGACACTTGGAGTTTGTTGCTGTAGTAAACAGATCGATTTGGGGTCTGCCCCACTTGAGGAAGATGCTGTCCACCTGATCCTGCCGGAGTTCCCACTCGTGGCAGGAGCGCAGTTCCCTGCTGAGGGAGTCTGCGATGGTGTTCTCGACTCCCGCCAGGTGAAAACGGATGAGGAACATGTCTAGGTCGACGGCCCAACGCCACAAGTTCTGCACCTCTCTGTAGAGCACTGTGGACCTGCCCCCCCGCCCCCTGCTTCCTGATGTAGATCATCGTGGTGGTGGTGGTGTCTGTGAAGATCCTCTCCTCACCACTTTGCCCTTAGGGACGGAAGGAATGACTTGAGGGCCCAGAACACTGCCCGCAGCTCTAGGATATTGATGTGGAGATCCTTCTCTCCTGGCAGCCACCAGCCTCTGGCGTGCAGACGTCGGTGTGGGCTCCCTACCAGGGAAGAAGCTGTGGTGACCATCTCCTGGAATGAGGGGTTCTGAAACCCCAGGCGACGGAGTAGATGCCCTACCACCTTATCGCTCAACGGAACTCCTCGTTGAGAGGGATCATGTCTGCGAGGCTACCCGCACTTGAACCAAGCAAGCGTCTACGAACTTCTGAAAAGGTTGCATCTGTAGCCTGCAGAGCCGCATAAGGAACAAGTTACTTACCTGTAACTGTTGTTCTCAAGCATGGGTCTGGCATGGATTCACATGCTCATGAATATTCCCAGTCATCAGGCTGGGAATCCTCGGTAAAGAAAAAATCAGTTTCAGTTTACTTTCTGAACTGTCTTTCTACTAATAACCAATCACTGGTCTCTGGGTCATACTGCCCCCAGCCAATGACTGCCCTCTAACTAAGCCCCTCCTCTGGCAGCCATCTTCAGATTTGGTAGCATGTAAAGTGGCAGTATGACGAAGTGAAGAGCCGCAGAGGGGAAGGAGGGAGGGTTCGCATGTGAATCCATGCCAGACCCATGCTGGAGAGCAACAGTTACAGGTAAGTAACTTGTTCCTTCTCCAGCATGGGGTCTGGCATGGATTCACATGCTCATGAATATAAGAATACATAGCGGTACACACATGCACAACCACGGGAGGTGGCAAAAGGCTAAACATTAAGCATTACATAAACTCAACATTAAGAAACTCTTAACTCCTCACCAGGCCCACCTTCAGGTGAACAGGTTGCGCAGCACCGCTTGGCCGACTCTGGACTCCTCCCTGGAATCCCGGTCGACGCAGTAGAATCTCGTGAAGGTGTGCGTCGACCTCTACGTAGCAGCCCTGCAGATGTCCAGCAGGGGCACACCAGACAAGAAAGCCGTAGTAGCAGCGATCGCTCTGGTCGAATGTGCTCTCGGACAGCTGGGCAACGGTCGGTTGGCCAACCGATGACAGTGCATGAAGCAGCCGGAGAGCCATCTGGAAATGGAAGCCTTCGAGAGAGCCTTCCCTTGGTTCACAGGTCCAAAGTTCATAAACAGCTGTGATGTCTTCCGAAAACTCTTCGTTCGGTCCACGTAGAACTTAAGTGCTCTTTCTACATCCAGCGAGTGCAAAGTCCTCTCGGCCGGCGACGGAAAGAAAACTGGCAACACCAAAGGCTTGTTAAAATGGAAGTCCGACGGCACCTTGGGCATGAAAGAGGGGTGGGTCCTCAGCACCACCCTCGTATCGTGAAAAGTCAAGTATGGAGGCTTGCAGGATAGGGCCTGAATCTCTCCCACGCGTTGTGCGGAGGTGATGGCCACAAGGAACGCTGTCTTCCACGACAGGAACTTCAACGGAGCCGAATGCAAAGGCTCGAATGGCGGCCCCATGAGCCTGGTCAGCACCACGTTGAGCTCCCACGCCGGGGCTGGAGCCTTCACCGGCAGGAACGATCGGAACAGTCCCTTCATAAATTCCTTCACCAGTCAATGAGACCACAAGGACGGCCGTCCTGTAGTTCTGGTGTATCGGGAGATCGCTGCCAGCTGTATCTTGATGGAAGCGTGAGCTAGTCCAGCTTTGACCAGCGACAGCAGGTATGGTAGCACTTGAGGTGCCATAATCCGTAGAGGGTGGATCTTCTGTGCACGGCACCAGACAGAGAACCTCTTCCATTTATGTCCATAGCACTTGAGAGTTGAGGACGCCCTGGCTTTTGCAAGGACCTCTCTGCAGTCAGCCGGGATATCGTACCCTCCAAACTCTAGTGCTGCAGGAGCCAGGCCTGCAAGTTCAGCGACTTCGGGTCGTGATGAAGAATGGCGCCTCCCTCTCTGGAGAGAAGATCTGACTGCGCTTGACTGGTGGGGACGCCGAGAGGTCCAGAAGGTCTGGGAACCAGATCTGTCTCGGCCACGCGGGTGCGATGAGGATCATCCTGCACTGGGACCTCTTGAACTGGCTGATGAGTCGAAGCAGCAGCGGCAACAGAGGAAACGCATACAGGAACAGGCCGTCACTGGGGAACGAGAAAGTGTCGCCCATGCTCCTCGGCTGGGGAAACCTGCTGGCGAACCTCTGGCACTTGGAGTTCGTCGCCGTCACGAACAGGTCGATCTGGGGTTTGCCCCATCGTTGGAAGAGCCGATCCACTTGATCCCGGCATAGTTCCCACTCGTGGCACGAGCGCAGCTCCCTGCTGAGTGAGTCGGCGATGGTGTTTTTTATTCCTGCCAGATGGAAGGGAACCAGAAACATCTGGGCAACGGCCCAGTGCCACAGATCCTGGGCCTCCTTGGATAGGGCTGGGGATCTGGTGCCACCCTGCTTCCGGATGTAGAACATCGTGGTGGTGTTGTCTGTGAAGATCCTCACGACCATTGCCCTTGAGGGACGGGAGGAACGACTTGAGCACCCAGAACACAGCGCAGAGCTCCAAGATGTTGATGTAGACAGACCTCTCTTGCGGGAGCCAAAGGCCTCTTGCGTGGAGATCTCCGGTGTGCGCACCCCATCCCTCCAGGGATGCGTCCGTCGTCACAGTCTCCTGATGTGCCGGGGTCTGGAAGTCCGTGCCCGCCGTGAGGTGTGCACGGGTGCCCCACCACTGAATCGCACGACGGAAAACCTTGTTGAGCGGGATCTTGTCTTCGAAGCTGCCCGCCGCTTGCATCCAGCGGGCGTCGAGGAACTCCTGTAGAGGACGCATCTGTAGCCTGCACAGGCGCACTCGGTAGATGCATGAGGACATCATTCCGAGGAGGGACTTGATGGATCTGACCCTGGCCACGTCCATGGCTAGCAGGCGCTGCAATTTGCCTAAGATGGCCTTCGTCCTTTCCTCCAACGGAGACGCCAATCGTTCCACTGTATCGAGCTTCGCTCCCAGAAACAGTGCCGCCTGCGAAGGAACCAGATGGGATTTCGGGTAGTTGATGGTGAAACCCAGCTGCGTGAGTAAGCGGACGGTCTTCGCCGTGTGCTTGACGGCGAGTTCTCTTGTCCTTGCACGGATTAGCCAGTCGTCCAGGTAGGGATAGACATGGATCCCCTGCAGGCGCAGCCGCGCCGCCACTGGTGCTAGGCACTTGGTGAACACCCTGGGTTCCCGACTTCAATCCGAATGGCAGAGCTCTGAATTGGTAGTGGCGTCCTTGAACTACGAATCTGAGGAACTTTCGGTGCCCTTTTAGGATGGGGAAGTAAGCATCCTCAAAGTCCAACGACGATAGGAAGTCGCCCTCCTCCAGCTGTCCCAGCACGTGCTGGAGAGTGACCATCCTGAACTTCTGTGCCTTGCTGTATTTGTTCAACCAACTTAGGTCCAGGATGGGGCGCCAACCGCCTGTCTTCTTTCTGACGAGGCAGTATCTAGAGTATACTCCGGAGCCCCGGAGCCTCTTGGAGACGAGCTTGATGGCACCTTTCTTGAGCATCGCCTTTACCTCCAACAGCAGTTGAGGGACGTGATTTTCCTTCCTGGCCACGGGAGGAATGCGGGGACACTTTTGGAATTCGAGTGTTCCCGTGGGCCAGGGCATCCAGCACCCAACGGTCGGTGGAGATGGACTCCCACACGCTGACGAACTTCGCCAGCCAGCCTCCCACCGGGGTGCTTCGGTGGGGGCCCGACGCTACGGCCGGTTCAATCTTGCTTGGAGGCGGCCTTGGCGACGACTTCGAGATCCTCCTTGTTTGCCGCGACCTCTGTAGGTCTCCTGGGACGAGGAGCGGGCCACCTGGCAATACGTAGAGGAACCACCGCCTGATCCCTTGGAGGCCCACTGTCTGCCTCTGGCGCTCCGAAAGGGCCGTCGTTGCTGAAGGACTCCCAGGGCTCGGGCTGTCTCTGTGTCGGCCTTGATGGCCTGCAGCGACTCATCCCCCGTTTTCCCAAACAGGTTGTTGCCGTCGAGCGGCATGTCCAACACCCTGGTCTGCATGTCCTGACGGAAGTCTGTCGCCTTGAGCCAGCCTCGTCGAAGGCAAACACCATTGCCTAACTGGTGAAACCCGGTGTCGGCAATATCCGTTGCCACCGTTATGGCGTGGTCCGACGCCACCTCACCTTCCTGTAGAATCTCTAGGGCCTCCGCCCTCTTGTCGTCTGGTAGGAAGTCCAGTAGGGGAGCTATCTTGTACGATAGCTCCCTGTCGTAACGGGCCACAATCGCTAAGGCGTTGGCTGCTTTAATTGTCGTCGCCGCCGACGAGATAACCCGTCACCCCATGGCATCCAATTTCTTTCCCTCGCCGTCAGGTGGGGAAGGGGAGGTTAAAGTTGTCGCCGCCGCCGCCTTCTTCTTGGCCGCCGCTGAGACGACCGAATCCGGCGTCGGCTGAGCCCTGAGGCACAAGGGGGCAGCGTCAGGGACCCGGTACTACTTCTCGTATCGGTCCCTCTTGGCAGGCGTCGTGGACTGGTTCTTCAGGACTGCAAGTCCCTCGTCCCAGATATCGTCGAGTAACGGTACCGCGAGGACAGTCTTTCTCTTGGCCTCTCGTCGTTGATAGAGGAATCCTTCCTTCTTCTATTCCTCGGGGAAGAGCTGGAAGAGCTCGGACGCCATGGCGATTATGGTGTGAAAGGAGCCAATTTCATCGGGTGAGGAAGCCCGAGGGGGTGGTGATGGAAGGTCCATCCCGTCGTCACCACTATCGTCATCCGTCCCCGTCGTCGTCTGTCGCCGTGTCGTCCCTGGGATCCGGAGGGGGACGAAGGCTCCACGGGCCGCGAGGGCATGAAGGGTGGGGTGAAGTGAATGAACTCTCCTCCGCTTGTTCGGAGGGCTTCCCGACAGGCCCGGTTCTGGATTGTCCGCCGGGGTTTGTGGTAATCTCGTCCTTATCCCCGTGCATAAGGTTTGGATCGCCATCAAAATGGCCCGCGAGTTGTCCCGAGGCTTGGGCAATGGCTGCGACGGGAGGGCTGGCAGCTCCTCCACAGGGGCCTCGTCGGCGCCACCGTCGTTATCTTCGACCACCTCTTCAGGATCTCTCCCATGGGATCGTACCTTCTCGAACCTCTCGTTGAGGCTCTTCACGGCCTCCACCAGCTCCTCCTCAGAGGCTGAATCCATGCCCCTAAAGGCCACCGCCCCCCCCCTTTTCCACGGGGGTCTTGTCGATGGGCTGGAAAGAGTATTCCCTCCACGATGGCAGGGAAACTCTGGGCCCTGAGGTTGCCTTCACTGGTGTAGCCTCCACAGGCTTCGCCAGGGTCGCTGCGACTCCCTCGATAGAGGCCTTAGCCTGGTGAATCAAGGCATTCACTACCTTGGGCGCGCTTGATGGCTTCACCTTGGGGAGAGGGTCACCGCCTCGCTCCACCTCGGCTGAATCCTTTGAGATCGACCGGGGCCTCTCCAGAAGCTTACCCGGGTTCTCGGATTTCCTCTTCCCCGAACCAGAGCGTTGGCTCATTGTTGATGGTGCCGGGGAAGGTGCGCCCTGCCTGGCAGCCGAAGAGCCTGAACGTTCGGCGCTCCCGGTGCCCGCGGACTCGCGGTGCTTAGCCTTCTGTTGGGCCCCCGTCGCCGGGGCGCCCTCACAGGACTTAGAAGACCGCTCTGACCTTTTCTTCTCACCTGCTGGGCCCTTCACCAGCTAGCTGGCGAGGCGGGAACGACGATCCCACATGGTCCGTTCCAATAGGTTCTTGCAGAACGCACAGTCCTTCTCCACGTGCGTCTTGTCCTCATGAAGGCAGTAGAGACATCTTGAATGCTCGTCCTCCTTGAAAACATTCTGTAAACCGCATCCAGGGCAGTTCCTGAACAGCTGGGATCCGGGCGCCGAGCTACCCTTGTCCTGGGCCGTGTCCATGGTAGGCCTCAGATCTTCCGGAATCCTCCAAGCGGCACTCGACGAAAACTTCACCCTTTAGGGGCGTAGACAATTCTGAAACAGATCCCCGTTGACCGAAGAAGAAACGGTGGAGCTTGAGGCTCGATTTAACTGAAAAAAGAGAATCTCCTTGAAAAAGTGCGAAAACGCAGCAAAAGCTCGAGAGCTATAGCACGAGGACTCCCAACACTTGAACGTGTGGTAAAAATCTGAAGATGGCTGCCAGAGGAGGGGCTTAGGTAGAGGGCTGTCATTGGCTGGGGGCAGTATGACCCAGAGACCCCAGTGATTGGTTATTAGTAGAAAGACAGTTCAGAAACGAAACAAACTGATTTTTTCTTTACCGAGGATTCCCAGCCTGACAACGGGGAATATTCATGAGCATGTGAATCCATGCCAGACCCCATGCTGGAGAAGCTAGATGCACGAACACATCATGCCGAGCAGCAACTTGATGGTCCACACCGTGGCTGTCTTCAGCGCCAACAGCCGTTGTACGTTCCCTAGAATGGCAGATAACCTCGGGGGAAGAGGGGTGATGCCTGACAGGAGACCGTGTTGAGCCTGGCTCCCAGGAACAGTGCGTTCTGCGATGGAATCAAGCAGGACTTTGGATAATTCATAGAGAATCCCAGATCGGTCAGCAGCTGGATGGCCCAGTGTGTCCTACGGCCACTTCCCTTGAAGACACACAAGGCCCGGAAGAGCCAGTCGTTTAGGTACGGGTACATGCGTATCCCGTGTAGACGTAGATGGGCCGCAACTCATGCCAGGCACTTCGGAAACACCCTGGGTGCCGACTTCAGGCGGAAGGGGAGGGCCTTGAATTGGTAGTGTCTTCCTCGCACCACGAAGTATAGGAACTTCTGATGCTTCATGTGGATGGGGAAGTACGTGTCCTTCAGATCCAGCGACGTGGAGAAGTCTTTTTCCTCCAGTTGACCAAGCATGTGCTGCAACGTGACCATCCTGAATAATTGGGACTTGAGGTATTTGTTGAGACGCTGCAGGTCTAGAATGAACCTTCTGGCCCCCGGTCTTTTTCTTTACTAAGAAGTATCTTGAGTAGACTACGGAGCCCCAGAGTCGTCTTGGAACTAGCTCTATCGCCCCCTTTCGTACCATGGCCCGTACCTCCTGCAGGAGCTGAGGGATGTGCTGTTCCTGCACGGCCACCAGAATTATCCACAGATATTTTTGCTGATACTCCGAGAAAGTCCATGACCCATCTGTTGGTGGAGATCATCGTCCACTCGCCGACTAAACTCGTAAGTCGGCCGCCCACCAGGGGGAATGGGTGGGGGCCCGACGTCCTGGACGGTCCAGTCCTGCTTCAGCTCCTGCGTCCCGCCTTAGGGAGCGATAACGGCGCTGGCCGCCTCCACCAAAAGCCTTGGAACAGCCTCTGTAGGCCTCCAGGGTCGTGGATGTTGACGGTACGGTGAGGAACCTCTACCGAAACCCTTTCTCTATCTGCTGGACTTACCGCCAGAGGCACGAAAGGATGGGCAGTGCTTAGTGCCCAGGGAATGAGCCGTCTCTGTGTCAGTCTTGATGGCCTGCAAAGACTCGGTCTTCCCGAAGAGGTTGTCTCCGAAGGGCATGTCCAGTACTCTTGTGTCTGGACCTCCTGGCGGAAGTTGATGGCTTTCAGTCAGGCTCAACGCTAGAGACAGACATCGTTCGCCCATCTGTCGGAAACCTGTGTCTGTGATGTCCATGATGCGACGCCACCTTCCCTTCCTGGAGGAGAGAGATCGACCTCTACCCGTTTGTCGGGTAGGAAGTCCAGAATCGGGGCCAGTATGTACCAGAGTTCTCCGTCGTACCTTGGCAGAATCGCCAGTGCATTGGTCGCCTTGACTGTCGACGCTGGAGTAGATGATCCTTCTCCCCACCTCGCTCTCCGTGGGGAGAAGAGTTAGATCTCTTCCGCGCAGCTGCCGATGCTACACAGTCTGGCGATGGCTGCGACCGTAGGCACCTAGGTGCAGACTCCGGCCCCTGGTAATTTTTCCTCTAGCCTATCCCGCTTGCTAGGGTATGGCCGTGTTCTTCATCAGGGCCAGGCCCTCCTCCCAAATGTCATCCAGGAGGGGCACTGCCATGATGGTCTTCCTCTTTGCCTCGCGCCTCTTGTAGAGGAAACGTTGCTTTTTGGTCTGTGTGTCATCAGATGGAAGAGCTCAGACGCTCGGGTGACCATGGCATGAAACGACCCCACCTCGTCCAGAGGGGATGCCCTCGGCTGCGTCGTCCGTCGTTGTCGTCGTCACTGTGTCAGTTATCGTGTCCTGGTCCCTCGGGGGGGAGGGGAGAGGAGCGGAGTGCGGAAGTTGATGAGGCGGTGCTGGGTGGCGCTTCCTCTTTTTCACCGGAGGTTGATCTGGGGCCACCAGGGATCGGGTACATCCTCTTCTGAATTTCCGACACCAACGTGTGCAGGGTCGCGAGCATGCCTAGCGATACATCTCTTGGAGCTGGGTCGGCAGGCTTACTAGGCACTACGCTGCCTGCCTTTCCGTCGTCCCCCCACATCCTCATGGTCCATCTACATGTACTCCTGGGTCTTCCTCTTCCGAGGACTAAACATCAGCTCCTTGGAGTACGACTCGATGTAAGGACTCCTTGCCCATCCTCCCCTTTTTGCATCCTGAGGGGTCAGATTCGGGCTTAACTCCGGCAATCGCTTTTCGGGTGTCCTCTCCACAGCCCCGGTGGAGGCCTCCCCTGCCTTGGGGCAGGGAAACTCTGGGCGCAGCCAGGGGTAGCTTGACCAGGTCAGGCTCTTTGGCCCTTCGAGAGAGTGGCCACTACCATCTCGATCGTCAACGATTTTACCTGCGCTGCCTGGGCCTTTTTAGGCATGTTGGTCGCCTTTTCCTGTACCTTAGGCTTCTCAGGCTTCTCCCGTGAGCCTGGTTGGCCGATTTCCTCTTTGAGGAGGAGCCGGATCAATGGCTGGAGATGGAGGCAGATGGTGAGGTTGAACGCGCCCTGCCCATTGCGAGACCCGCTTGCGCGGCGACCTCAACGGAGACGGAGACGGACTCGCAGTGCCTGGCCATGTCTTGGGCCCCCATGGATGTTGGGCCCTCAAAGGACTTTGAAGTCTGCTCCTCGGAACGGCCAGTCCTGGGTGAGGCATACCCCTGCTTGGGGCACAGGGTAGAGGCCTTTGCGCTGAGCCACGCCACCAGTCTATTGTGACAATCTTTCATGGTTCACTTGCTGAACCCGAGGCAGATCTTGCAATCTCATTCTCATTGGTCCGGGTGGAGACAGTAGAGGCACTGAAGGCGTTTGTCCTCTACAAACACGTTCAACTGTCCGCAGCGGGAACAGAGCTTAAGAGGGAGCTTCCCTCTTATTTTATCTTACTACATGGTCTGGAGTGCGGAGTAGGCCCGACGGCCTTCTGGAACTTTCAAACAAAACCATCCTTACCCTTGAGGGGCGCAAAATCCCCGCCTGTTGGCTGATGCAGAGAAAGAGTACACAGGGTCGGTTTGACAAAAATAGGACTTTTTCCTCAAAAAAATGAAAAACCGAGCATAGCTCACGGAGCAAAGCTCGAGGACTTCCAACACTTGAACGTGCACTGAAAATCTGAAGATGGCGGTCAGAGGAGGGGCTTAGGGAGAGGGCAGTCATTGGCTGGGGGCAGTATGACCCAGAGTTCAGTGATTGGCTTAGAGGAGAAATTGAGTTTGTAAGTGAAAGTGAAACTGTTTCTTTTACCGAGGATTCCCAGCCTGACAGGGAATATTCATGAGCATGAGCGTCCATGCCAGACCCCATGCTGGAAAAGTTATTTAAACCTTAAGAGATATCCAAAGAACTTCTCAGTGACACTGCACTGAAGGTGCTGTGTCCCCATACAAAAAGCAGATGCCTATGGAGTTTGTCAGACAACACTAATAGTGAGAAAATAAAATCCAAATCAGCGGAACGCACATGACAGTGACAAAAAGGTCCCACTCAGGAGTTAAATTTAAAAAATATTAAGTCTCCAGCAAGACAGCTGGGGTCTCTAAGGTTGAAGGGAATTGGCAGAGAAATTAAAATACTCCCTTAACAGTTACCAGAGTCTTGGAGCATAGCAGAGAAGGCTTCTCTTCTGATTCTTTCCTTCCTGCACTGTCATCATACAAGTATGCATATATCCTGGTGGATAGCAGGCCGCCGGAGATGCTGAGTTTCTCAGTGAGGTCGCTTGGGCACTTCAGGATTATAGCCTTTTTGATGATGCAACAGGATGAGAACACGATAGAGGCTTTCAGTTGGAGCCAGCGCAGTCGGATGAGGGTTTGGGTGATGTGTTCAAATTTGTAGAGTCCTTTAATTAGTATTGCTGCAGCATGCAGGACACATTTTAGGCGTGCCAGGGTAGTCGACGGAAGGCCTTCCTAGCTAGCACCCTAAGATTGTGTGCCATAAGGTTTTCACTTGTCCTTTAGCCATATTGTTCTTTGGCCTTCCTGACCACTCTGGTCAGGTAAAGCCATATTTGGAATGCCCTCTCTCTGGGAAAGGGGAGGATTGCGTGCGAGCCTGGATGTGGGCGATGGGAGGGTCTGGTCCCAGTACACATTCTGGATAGCTGCCTGTTCGAATGGTGCCGATCCGTACCTTTGGTGGGCTTGGGCATGCTCTCAGCCCAAATCTTGGATCATAGTAGGGCTCCTGCAACCATTCGATCAATCATTGGAGTCAAGTCCTCTACGCAGAAGAGCAGCTAGTTGACCCTGCAGCTATCCAAGTCAGATTCTAGAAATCCATCTTAACAGACTTATCAGTCAGTTTCCCCAAAAGAATGCGCAAAGCAGACAAGGGAAGTAAAGCAGAAGGCTTTATTGACCTCCAAAAATCGGAACAGGGTTAAAAAAATATGCAAAACAATTGGGGGTCCCATAAGAATCTACGGAGGGAAAGGTGCAAAAAGAAAATCTTTCTAAACAAATCAAACAAAGAAACCTCACCTATTTATTTGCACTGGTATGTGAATTTCATATACCATTCATATTTAGAAAGGGGCACCCGTCTAACAGGGAAACCCTTTGAATCCCTCCAAAAACCTGTAAAGACCTGTAAGAAATAAAGCTGGTTTTCAGTAACACGATTCAGGAGGAATGCTCGGTCTACAAATTTCAACAACTATACAATCCCAGAAATTATGCAGTCAGAACAAACAATAGTAGATGTACATGTAAATGTACAATGTGTAACTTTGCTATAGATTTATTACCAGCTTTATTCTTGGCTAGTTTCTTGCTGCTTGCAGTTCCCGTGCCGTATGTCACTCCGTCGATAATCACAGAAACTCCAAAAGGCTCACTTGAGGTTTCTTGCAAAAAAAACCAAATAAGTTATAAAAGGATCTCAAAATATTCATGCTTTATATGCATTGGACAGTTACATGAGCAAATAAACCAGTTCAATCTTAATTATGCATACTACGAGCACATAGTGGGACACATCTGCCTTTGAAAGCATACATATAGGAGCAAGTAATGACTTGAACACTGCAAAAAGGACCAACATCAACCTAAGAAAAATGAGCAACTGGGGTGGGCACCGCTGTCAGCTTGCTCGGATCGCAGGCTTAATCCCACGATACAAGCCCAGGTTCCAAGCAAGATGGGAACTGGAAGCGGCTGCACCATCACCTTGCCCCCACCTCCTGTTCCCCTCTGGTCCCCCCGCTGAATCACCCCCACCCAACACCCTGGGCCGCAATGGAAATGGTCAAAATAGATTTCTAGAATATGGCCTTGTTAGGTACGTTTTTCTATAGTGCAATTGGTATTGGACTCTAAGATTTATCCCTTGGTTTTAGAGCCACGACTTCATATATAGGCCTGTACTACCTAAGGTTGTTAGCGTGCAGAGCAGACAGGCTCATCTTAGGAGGAATGGGAGCTGTAAATCAGTACAAAGAAACAGAATATACATAGATAAAAAGAAACACTTGCACTTATATCAAAAATAGTGATTTATTTTTTTATAAATCCACTTGGCAGTTAAAAATGAAAGGAACATTGTATCAACCAGGGAACATTGTATCAACAATAAACGTAAATTTAGAATATTAAGAGGGAATACTTTTCTTAACCACACACGGAGCAACTTCAGTTCAGGTCAGTAAAAGTACTTATTTTAACGCAGAGTTAATTTATTCAAGTTTAGGCAAGTTCAAGAATGTAAAGAGCAACAATCACAGGTAAGCAATACTAGTAGCAACTCTTATAAGGTTCAGGCAGTCTTTTCCTTAACAACAAAGGAGTTCTTCAGTCCAGGTTTTAGAGGTAAACGAGCAATGTCCAAGCAAAGAGGTTCAGAGGATTTACTGTTGGGAAACAAGCAATGCCCAAGTCAATAGGAATGCAACAGTTCTGATGCAAATCTTCTTAACACAAGTAAATAAGTTCATTGGCCTTTATATAAGTTCAGGCGCTTAGGAGAAACCTTCTTGGAGGGGCACAGACTGTTCGGCCTGGCACCGAAAATGGGTGAACCCTTAAATAGTAGAAACAGTGCTCCAAAAGCAAAGGAGCAACACAAATGGCTTCAGGTATGTTTACCAAGAACCCCACATTACCCTGAGAGAAGTAGCCAGTGCAGCTGGACGCCTTCTGGATAGACGGCTGAAAACCGGGTCTCCTAGTCCTTGGTCATGGTGACGAAAAGGGGGACCCTTAATGGGCACCTGCAGCAGTAGTCGAGAGAGGGACTCGCCAGCACAGAATTCTTCTAACTTCCAGTCAGTTCGTCATTTTAGCGCCTTCTTCTCAGCACCAGTAGCCAACGATAACCGCTGGTTGGAATCTTCTTTGTTTCTCAGTCCTACACTCTGGTGAGGGGACTCTGAGGAGAGGATTCATGCTTCTGGAGGGCCACATGGATGCCACTAAGTTCCAACGAGATTAGTCAATGGAAAGCCAGTTCAAGGTGGCAGAAGTACCCAGTGTATTGGGATTCTGGAGCGCAGGACTTCAAGGGACAGCTCAAATTGAAAAGTGTTTTAGGGCTGGTTATGCCCACCAGCCCAGGTGGATGATCAGCTGTACTTCAACTGTGCTTCTGCGGTTACTGGAGGTGCTGCAGGCATCTCTGGTAGTCTTCTTCAGAGCTTCAGTTCCAGTGGTCTACTTGGACTTCTGTCCCGAAAGCCTAGTCATTCATTCAGTCCTATGGAGGGTTTGCATGTGAACCCATGCCAGACCCATGCTGGAGAACAATAGTTACAGGTAAGTAACGTGTTCCTTCTCCAGCCTGGGGTCTGGCATGGATTCACATGCTCATGAATATAAGAATACATAGCAGTACATTAGACAACCCCAGGAGGTGGCAAGGCTCAACAGAAGCAATTACTCTTACCTCCGGAACACGCTCACCTTCAGGTGAACAGGTTGCCTAGCACTGCTTGGCCGACCCTGGACTCCTTTCTGGAATCCCTGTCGACGTCGTAGAATCTCTTGAAGGTGTGAGTGGACCTCCACATAGCAGCCTGCAGATGTCCAGCAGGGGCACACCAGACAGGAACGCCGTTGTTGCAGCGATTGCGCTGGTGGAATGGGCTCTCCGTCAGCCAGGAAGAGGTCGGTTCGCCAATCGGTGGCAGTGTAATGCAGTCGTAGAGCCACCTGGAGATGGAAGCCTTGTACAAGGCATTCTCATGGTTCACAGGACCAAAGTTCACGAACAGTTGAGACGTCTTCCCAAAACTCTTTGTGCGTGTCACGTAGAACTTCAAAGCACGAGCCACGTTCAGAAAGTGCAAAGTCCTCTTAGCCGGGAAGGTTTCGTAAAGAACACAGGCACCACCAAAGGTTTGTTCAGGTGGAATTCCGACTGAACCATTGCCATGAAGGAGGGGTGCGTCCGCAGCACCACCCTCGATTCATGAAAAGATATGGCTGTTTGCAGGAAAGGGTCTGGATCTCACCTATCCTCCTGGCAGAAGTGACAGCCACGAGGGAAGCCGTTTTCAAAGATAGGAACTTGAGAGGATCCTGATGCATAGGCCTGAAGGTGGCCCCCATGAGCCTCATCAGCACCACGTTGAGTTCCCACACCTGGGCAGGGGCCTTCACCGGCAGGAACTATCGCAACAGTCCTTTGAGGAACTCCTTGACAAGACGGTGGGACCAAAGAAGATCGTGCTGGAGACCTGGTGTAGTGGGAGATAGCCCCCAGATGCACCTTGATCGAGGCGTGTGCAGTCCCGCCTTGGCCAAAGTCAACAAGTACAGAAGAATCTGCGGGCCGTGACCCTGTGAGGGTTGATCTGTGCCCGGCACCACGTAGCAAAACACTTCCACTTGTGTCTGTAGCACTTAAGAGTCGATGAAGCTTAGGCCCTGGCAAGGACCTCCCTGCAGTCCGCTGGCAACTCATGCTCCGAACTCTAGGGCTGCAGGAGCCAAACCCTCAGGTTCAGCGACCCTGGGTCGTGATGCAGGATTGCGCCGCCTCCTCTGGTGAGCAGATCCGTGACCACCGACAGCTTGACCGGAGGTGACGTTGACAGGCTGAGAAGGTCCGGGTACCATATCTGCCTCAGCCACACCAGGGCAAGGAAGATCATCCCGCATCAGCACCGTTTGAGTTGAATAATGACTTGGACCTCCACATAGCATAGCAGAGTTGAATAATGACTTGCAAGGAGAGGAAACGGAGAGAACGTGTATAGTAACAGACCTTCCTACAGGAAGGAGAACATGTCTCTCATGCTCCTTGGTTGGTTGAACCTGCTGACGAACTTTTGGAGTTTGTCGCCGAAGCAAACGGATCGATCTGGGTCTGCCCCACTTTCAGACGAGGCAATCCACTTGGTCCTGTCGAAGCTCCCACTCATGGCAGGAGCGCAGTCAGCAATGTTGTTCTTCACTCACGCCAGGTGAAACGGGATGAACATCTCTTGGGCGACAGCCCAGTGCCACAAATCCTACGCCTCTCTGGAGAGCGCTGGGGATCTGGTGCCCTCGTGCTTCCTGATGTAGAATATTGTGGTGGTGTTGTCTGTGAAGACCTCCATCACTTTGCACTTGAGGGACGGAAGGAACGACTTGAGGACCCAAAACACTGCCCGCAGCTCCAGGATATTGATGTGGCGATACCTCTCCACAGGCCTCTGGTGGGCAGACGACCGATGTGAGCTCCCCAACCGTCCAGGGAAGCATCTGTGGTGACCGTCCCCTAGCACGGGGGGCTCAGGAATCCTGCGCCCCCCACAATGTTGGAGCATACGCCCCACCACATTATCGCTCGACTGAACAACTCGTTGAGAATATTGCGTGTGAAGCAGTGCCAACAGCCGTTGCACTTGCCCACCAGGGCCGCTACCCGCTTCTCCAAGGGTACCACCAGGCAGGAGACCGTGTTGAGCCCGGCCCACAGGAACAGCGCGCTCTGCGATGGTATCAAGCAGGATTTTGGATAGTTGACGGAGAACCCCAGATCCGTCAACTGCCGGACGGTCCTCTGTGTGTCCGACGGACATTTCCCTCGACTTGGCCCGGATGAGCCAGTCGTCGAGGTACGGGTACATGGTTATACCCTGTAGGAGCAGCTAGGCCGCCACTGGTGCCAGGCACTTCACCCTGCATGCCGACTTCAGTCCGAAGGGGAGGGTCCTGAATTGATAGTCCTTTCCCTGCACCACGAAGCGCAGGAACTTCCGATACTTCTCGTGAATGGGGACGTGGAAGTATGCATCCTCCAGATCCAGTAACGTCAATAAGTCTTCTCTTTCCAGTTGGCCGAGCACATGCTCCAACGTGACCATCCTGAATATCTGGGACTTGAGGTATTTGTTGAGGGGCTGCAGGTTTTGAATGGGCCTACAGCCCCCAGTCTTCTTTACCAGGAAGTATCTGGAGTAGACTCCGGAGCCCTGGAGTCACTTTGGACCCAGCTCTACCGCCCCTTTTCTTATTGTTAGGACAGTTTTTCTGAAGTCCGGTTAAGGGCCTAACAAAACCATTCTACTGAGGCAGTACAAGACTCCACTCTTAGTATAAGGCTGTACCACCCGAGATCGGGGTAGCGTAGACAGAGCAGCCAGGCTCATCTTAGGAGGGAGACAAATGAAATGTTCATACAAATGATACAAAGAAACACTGAAACACTATGTATTGTAAAAATAAAGGATTTATTTAAATACAGGTAGGCCCAGATAAATCTAGGGGTTAAGTAAGTACTAACACATTATATGAAATCACAATATAAAACTCAGCACTATACTTGAAAGTGTCAGATCCAAGTATAGACCTTATTTGGAACACCCAACAGTAGTTCTAGGGAAGACAAACCTTGTTATACACATTTAGTATAGGTCAAGCCTATTCTTTGGGAGTAAAAGACCAATGGTTACTTTTAGATTACTTTTGGTAATACAAGGACAGTGGGCCCTTCCAGTTGTACAGTGACTCTTGGAACAAATCACATTAACAGTCAACTGGACAATATACTTTTGGTGAATAGTGAAACACTTTTTCTAGGTGCAGTAAAAACCTATAACTACTTTTGTCATAACACACAGTTATACCAGGTGAGTAAAACCTAAGGATGTAATATACAATTACAGATGCTTTGGAAATCAGGGAACCCCAGATTGAGGTAAGCAATAACTCTGGTAACTTGTTTTGGATTGCACACAGCTAACACAAGGTAAGTAAAACCCACTTTAACTTCACAATGAAGGGGAAAGTAAAACCCAATGTCACACTTTACTGAATAATTATTCTAGGTAGGCAAAAACCTAATGTAGACTTAAGGAAAGGCTAGCAGCAAGTCGGGGGAAGCAAGACCCAGTTGGAGGACACTCATACAGTTACCCTACAGGAATAATCTGGTGAAACCAACACATTACTTTTGTAAAGAGGCACAACCTAATCACAGGAGAGTACAATACCTTCACATCTACTTTCTTTTAGACTGGTAAAAACAGTGGTTAAGGAAGAAAAGATGTTAACCATACTTTTAAGAATAGTGCATCACACATTCAAGATCAGTAAGAACTTTTGTAACTGTTCACTCTGAGAATTACAGTTACCCACCAACTCTTGACAAGTAAGTAAAACACTTGATTTCTTTTCTAGGCAGAAGTCCCAATCCCTTCAAAGTCTTTCCCTTGGAGCAGGAGTGTTCTCAGTGGCAGAAGGGGGGGTCACTCGGACTAGTGACCAACAGGCAGTGTTAGAATAAGTTCTTTAGTAGCAAAAGTCAGAGTACCTTAGGAAAACTGGGCAAACAGGTGAGTACTTTACTTCTAGGGTTAGAAGAGGGTCCAGGGGCTTCACAGAAGACACCCCAGCAGGATTCTAGCAGTGGGACTGGGTGTACTGGATGAGGGACCTCCCAATCACAGAACACACCCCAAAGCTACACAGAAATCCCAACAGGCTTAAGGTAAGTATATACCCAAGCCAACACAGTACCTCAGCAATGAAGAAGAGATTGCAGCAGAACTTCAGGGACTGCAGCCAAATACCCAGTCAGTGGGTTCCTTGTCCTGGAGACTGAACACAAGACCCCAGAAGGGACTTTGCAGCAGGGATCGATGAAGAAGGCTCTAGGCAAGATTTCTCTTGCGGCTGAATGCGGTTCTGCGGGTTTGGCGCCTTTTCAAGGAGCACAGAAGAAGACAGAAAATTGTGGTTGAATTCTCGTCGTTTAAAAGGTCCAGCACTCTTGTGAGGGGACTTTTAGGACTCGATTCGTGCATCTGGAGATACACCAGGATGCCCACGAAGTTTCAGCGAGATTCGGAATTCAGAAGACCGTGCACCGCACAGTGGCTGGAGGACCCAGGGTATCGGGGTATTGCAAGAACGCAAGGTCGCAGCAACCCGTGGGATGGCTCAAAATGCAGGTCTTCTTGAGTCTAGTTGGTCTCAGCAGGCTCTGGGTTCGGGTCATCGTTTTCGGAGACCCCAGGTCGATCGGAAGGAAGGGCTGCAGCAGGCTCCGGTTACACAGCAGGCTCTCTGGTCGCTGGAAATCATTCCCGCCGCTATTCCTTCGTCATCTTTTTCGGTTTTCTGTTCCAGTGGTCGACATGACTTCAGCTTCCAGGTATCCAGTATTCATCAGGAACTACAGCACAACCTCTGCATTCTCTCCCCGCATTTTACAAGAAAGGGGCGTCTGGTTGCCCAATCAGGACAGCCAGCCCCCCACTGGGATTTGGCCCAGTTGAAAGAAGGTATAAGACAAAGGAGGGGGAAGTTTTGGACTCCTCCCCCACTTCCTGTGCTTACAGATTGACTGTTGCCTGGGCGGGGTGTCCAGGGTACTCCCGCCAAAGACAAAACTCAAAGGAATTTCCTGCCCTGGATGTCAGGGGAAGGAACAAGAAACACTAAAATGGCAGAAAAAGAAGACGGGGGCCATTTTGGTAAAATGAGCACCCTTAGGTGCCTTTACTGCAGCTGTGGTTACAGCCCGCGGTAAAGGTGCACCAAATTAGTAAAAGGTATCACTGCCACCAGCCATTAAAGGTAAGCTTGTCACTGTAACATAATTGTTACAGTTTTAATGTGAAAGGGGATACATTGTATCTGCCCAGCACTCCACATAAGGTGGGGTGTGCTGGTTTCACAGAATAAAATGTAAAAGGGATCCAACGATCCTTTCTACCCTTGGGAACTGTAGTTCACTCAAGGTTAGCACAAGAAAGTTAAATGGGGAGCCCCAGGGCAACCCAGCAACAACAGACACTTATTGCCAATAAATTGTTAGACATAACTTAAAAATACTATTGAGAGTCTTAAAAATGACACCCATAAAAAGAGTTAAAGATGAGGTGAGTGTGGCAAAAGGTTCCCACTCACTGAGGTATTAATGAAAAATATCCCACTAGAAAAGCAAAAAAAGATTTACCAGCTCTGTGGAAATCTTACCTAACACTTAGCATGGCCCGTACCTCCTGCAGGAGCGGATGGATTTGCTGCTCTTGCCAGGCCACCAGAAGTATTCGCAGACACTTTTGCTGGAACTCGAGTGTGTCCGTGGGCAAGAGAGTCCAGCAACAATCGGTCGATGGAGATTCTCCACTTGCTGATGAAGCCCGCCAGCCGGCCTCCCACCAGGATGCATGGGTGGGGGCCTGACATGGCCGGTTCAATCCTGCTTTTGGGCTTGCGTGCCGCCTTGGGAGCAACATCTGCCACCTCCATCGAAAGCATTGGAACGGCCTTTGTAGGCCTCCTGGGTTGTGAACCAGGAGGGTTGGCTGTACAAAGAGGACACTCTGCCGAAACCTTTCGACGATCTGCCGGACTTCCCACTGGAGGCACGAAAGGAAGGGCGGTGTTGTTGAAGAGTGCCCAGGTCATGGGCTGTCTCCTTGTCCGTCTTAATGGCCTGCAATGATTTGTCGACGGCCTTCCTAAAGAGGTTGACCTGCTTATGGTCAGGTAGACACTCCAGCAGGGGGGCCATCTTATACCACAGCTCCCTATCGTATCTGCGCAGTATTGCAAGTGCGTTAGCTGCCCTGACTGTTGATGGCGCCAAGTAGATCACCTTTCTTCCCATGGCATCTAACTTCTTCCCTTCGCTATCTGGCGGAAAGGAGGATGAAGACGCTGGGGTTAGATTACTTCTTTCTCGCTGCCGCCGAGACCACGGAGTCGGGGGAAGGCAGCAAATGTAGGCACTTGGGTGCGGACTCCTAGCACTATTTCTCCAGCCTATTCCTCTTGGCCAGGGCTGTGGCCGGTTTCTCATCAAAACTAGGCCCTCGTCCCAAATGTTCAGGAGGGGACCACCAGAATGGTCTTCCTTTTGGCCTCGTGCCGTTGGTATAGAAAACCTTCCTTCTTGGTCTCTTCTGGTAACAGTTGGAAGAACTTGGACGCCCTGATGACCATGGCATGGAACAAGCCCAGTTTATCTGGGGGGAGAAGCAGTTAGCTGCGGCGAACCCCGCCGCGGTCATGCCGTCCATGTCTGTAGTTGTTGTGTCTGTCCCCTTTTCCCTGTGGGGGGAGGGCATGTGTGGAGGTTGATGCAGCAGTGTAGGGTGCTGCCTCCTCTTTCACCGGTGGCTGGCCCAGTGTCACCGGGGCCAGAGGCATCGCGGGCATCTTCTTGATTTGCGACACCAATGTGTAGGGTCGAAAAGATGTCTGGTGATACATCCCTCTGAGGTGTTGGGGGGCATTTCCATCGCCCCCTTTCTACCCCCCCTCGGTGTTTCCACCGCCGTCGTTCCGCGGGTACCGGGTGAACGGACACCTGGTCCTCCTCATCCCAGGAAGAAATATCCGTGCCCTGGAGTACGGTTGAGTCCCGTCGACCCCTTTTTTTTGCATCCTCAGGGGTCGGTGTCGGGTTTAGGGATGGCATCCTATTCTCTGGTGTCTTCTCCACTAACTTGTCTGAGGCTTCCTGTCTTGTGAGTATGATTACTCTGGCCGCCACCGGGGCTACCTTTGCTGGGTCAGCCCCTTTGGCCTTCGAGGGGGCAACCACCACCAACTATCATCGAAGACTACTTCACCTGGGCCAGGTCCGTCACCTTTTCCTGTGCCTTCGTCGTCTTTGGGTTTTCTCGCAACTTCGCCAGGTTAGCCGATTTCCTCTGAAGAGGAGCAGGAGCGAAGGCTGGAGATGGAGGCAGATGGTGAAGATGAAGTACGGCGACCCTGATGGAAACGACTTGCAGTGCTTGGCCTTGTCTTGGGTCCGCACAGCTGGAGCGCCCTCAAAGGACTTAGAAGCCCGCTCCTCGGACTGACCGGTACTGGGTGAGGCAGGCCCCTACTTGCTGCATGGGGCAGAGGCCTTGGCATGGAGCCACCTTTAGGCAAAGTTTGTATGCAGTAACCTCTGGGAACACTACAAACAACTCTGACTATAGGTATAGGAAACCCAACCTTTGGTATAAGCTTGTACTAGACAGTTTTGGTAGCGTGTTGAGCAGCCAGGTTTATCTCAAGAGGGGTCAATGTGAGCTGTAGTGGAGTTACACAGAGAATTACATTTACAAGTATTCAAATAAAGTCTTGCACTCAAGGTTTCTTGAATAAAAACAATTATTTGTCAGTTAGAATAAGCCTTCTTCAGAAGGATGCAATATAACAGTAACACTCAAATATACTTCATGAAATACATGCTCTTAAGATCTCTAAATCAGTAGATGACCTTTTGGGATGGCCCACAGACACTACCTACACCCTCCGGTGACTTCAATTGCTAGGGTGCTGGGGACATGAATATATCACTGTTGCATTTACAATCGTATAGTAATAAGTCAAAGGAAAAGGTTATTTAGAACAAGAGACCACAAATATTCTTAAGCAGGCACATACTTTTATATCCCTTCCCCCCCAAGAAGAGTAATTCAGTTCAACAGGCTAAGCCAAAGTCAAAAGGCAAAGAACAAGTTACTCTCTTACCCGGTAACGTTCTTTCGATGGGATGGTTCGACTATGTATTCCAGATCTATGAGAGTAATCACCACAGCTGTGCTGCTTCGGAAAATTTTTCGCCGTCTGCGTCCTGCCTCAATGACGTCGATACGCTGTCCGAGGGCCTCAGTCGAGCCGACGTCACCGGATGTCCTAAGTAGGACGCACGACGCCCAAAGCCTCAGTTGTAGTTTTTTCCCCAGAACGTGTGGCACCAAACCACTGCCAGTATGACCACAGAAAGCCTTGCGGAAACGTAAGCTGCAATCGCATAAGAAATTCTGTAGTGGGGCAGGTAGGGAGGGAGCTACATGGAATACGTTGTCGGACCATCCCATCGAAAGAACGTTACCAGGTAAGAGAGTAACTTGTTCTTCGAGGGGATTGGGTCCTCCAACGTATTCCATATCTATGACAGACTCCCAAAGCAGTACCAATGTATGGAGGAGGGAAAAGAATTTAGAAGATAGAAATTTAGAATGCCCAATCAAATTGCAGAGTAAAGGACCGCCTTGCCAAAGGCCAGATCCTGCCCATGGATAGAATCGAGGGAGTAGTGACGCACAAATGTATGGACCAAAGCCCAAGTGGCTGCATCACAGATATTACGAATAGGAAAACCCCTCTGCAGGGCAGTAGAGGCAGCCATGCCCCTAGCAGGATGGGCCCGTAAACCTACCGCAGGGTCCTTACCCGCCAAGGGGTAACATTCAGAAATTGCCAAGATAATCCATCTAGACAAAGTCTGCTTAGTAACAGCTTGTCCCAAACGCCTTCCAGCGTAACCAATAAAGAGCTGATCTTCCACTCTGACCCGGCACATGCGAGAAATGTAGAAACTTAAAGCTCTCCTAGGATCCAACCTATGGAGCCTCTCCTCTTCCTTACAAGGATGTGGAGGAGGATAAAATGCTGGAAGAATAACCTTCTGGCTCAAATGAAATTCCGACACCACCTTCGGAAGAAAGGAAGTACGAACTCTAAGGACAACCCTGTCCTTACAAAACACAGTGAAGGGTGGCTTAACTGAAAGTGCCTGCAACTCACTCACTCTGTGGGTGGAAGTGACTGCAACTAAAAACACAGTATCAAGGGTTAACAGCCTCAAAGGACACGAATGTAAAGGCTCAAACGGAGCGCCCATAAGGAATTTCAGAAAATGGTTCAAATCCCAACCAGGCACCTGGAAAGGTACTGGCGGAAACACATTAGTGAGACCTTTGAGAAACTTAGAAATTAAAGGAATTTTAAAATAATAACACTCCTCAGACGAGCGCTTAAATATAGACAGAGCCGCCAGGTAACCTTTAACAGTACCCACTTGCAGGCCCCTGTGGGCCAACGAAAGCTAAAAAGACAGAACCACAGGAATGTCACATGACAAAGGATCCACATTCTTAACCCTGCACCAGTCCCAGAACCAACGGCAACGGGACTTTGTTGCTGGCCGTCTGGCCGAAAGCAACGGTTGTAGGTCAATTGGTCGAATCTAAATGGTCGACAGGTCAAATGATCGAATTTTTTTTTTTTTTGGTTTTTCACATTTTTTTGGGGGGTGGGGGGGTTGGGGGAATATCCCCCGCCAAACCCCCTTTTTTTTGCTAAAAATCCCTTTTTTCCCTAAACGAAAACCTAAAAAATATATATATAAATAAAAAAATGTTTTTTATCATTTGTCCTGTCGACCTTTTGTCTGTCCTTATACCTCAACCTTTCAGAAGCCAAGTGTGAAGGTTGAGGGATCTGACCCCTGGATGGAGAACCTGACCCCCCCCCCACCCCTCCCGTGAGAGCAGGTCGTCTCGGTAGGGAAGACGACGTGGAGGGCAGATGGACAAGGCGAGAATGTCCGGGTACATCCTCCGAGCACAAGCCGAAGCAATGAGGATCATCCGGGAACCGAACCTCCGCAGCACTTGAGGGATAACGGGGACTGGAGGAAACGCATACAGCAGTGGGAAGGACCACTCCACCACAAAAGCGTCTCCTATGGCTCCTTTTGGAGGAAATTCCCACGAGCAGAACCTTTCGCACTTCCGGTTGACACTGGAGGCAAAGAGCCACCTGAGGGGTCCCCCCCAAAGGGCGAAGATCTCCAGGAGAATCTCCTGAGCCAGCTCCCACTCGTGAGAGATCACACTCTGCCTGCTCAGAGCGTCTGCCATCTCGTTTTCGTCTCTGGCCAGATGAACTGCTGAGATCGTAACTTCCTGCTGGATGGCCCAGAACCAGAGCTGTATCGCCTCGCTGCACAGAGGAAGTGACCCTGCCCCCCCTTTTTGTCGAGGTAGTGCATGGCCACTGTGTTGTGCGTCAGAATCAGGACATTCTTTCCTCGCACAGTCGGCAGAAAAGCCTTCAGGGCAAGCCCGACGGCCCTCAGCTCCAACAGATTGATATGGAGTCTGGACTCCGACGGAGACCAACGATCGCTGACTGTCAACTCGTTGGCATGAGCTCCCCATCCCGTGAGGATGTCCGTCACAATCGTCACCTCCTGCCAGGGTAGCCAAAATGGAGCCCCCCTCATCAGATTGCCTTCGACGGCCCACCACAGAAGGTCCTGGGCGACCAAGGGCGGCACCTGAACGGGGTCCGACATCGTGCCGGAGGACTGACCACTGCATCTTGAGAGCCCATTGCAGAGACCGCAACCTGGCCTCTGGCACCAGAAGAATGCAGGATGCCATGAGGCTGGGAGACTTTGGGCATGTTGAAACTTGTGCACCATCTGCTGAATGTGATGATCGCTCACCTGGGGAGGAAAACACTGACCCAGGGACGTGTCGAGCACTGCTCCGATGTACTGGAGCCGCTGAGTTTGCGTCAAGTGGGACTTCTTTAAGTTGAGGGAGAAGCCCAGCTTGTGAAGGGAGTGGCAGGTGATGGACAGATAATCCAGGACTTGCTCAGGAGAGCGCGCCCTGATCAACCAATCGTCCAGGTAGGGGTAGACGTGAATCCCCCCTTTCCTGAGATACGCTGCCACCACCACCATGTGCTTGGTGAAGACCCTCGAGGCGGAGGTCAATGCGAACGGCAGGACCCGAAACTGAAAGTGCGAGTCGCGAACCTCAGGTACTTCTTGTGCTTTGGAAGGATCGGCACATGGAAATAAGCGTCCTTGAGGTCTAGAGACACCAACCAGTCCTGAAGTAGAAGGGCCTGGAGGACTTGAGAAAGAGTAACCATCTTGAACTTGTCCTTCCCGAGGAACTTGTTCAAACCGCGCAAGTCCATGATGGGTCTCAAACCCCGTCTTTCTTCGAAATCAAAAATAAGGGGAATACCATCCCTTGTTCATCTACGCTACAGGCACCAGTTCTATGGCACCTTTCTCTAGCAGGGATTGTATTTCCTGCGCAAGGAGCGGATCCGGACTCTTCAAAGAGATTCCCCGGTGGATTGTCGCGAGGCCTCCGCCAGAAAGGAAGACAGTAGCCGTGGGCTATGATCTCCAGAACCCACACATCTGAAGTAATGGCATGCCACTCTACAAGATGCTGCGCCAGCCTTCCTCCAACCGGTGAATCATGGGACATGGCCTCATGACTGAGCTGAAGCGGCTGTGGCAGTGCCTGAGGGCAAAGGGGCAACTGCCTGAGAGGCCTTGGCACCTCGAGTACCCTGTTTGCCACCTCTGGCACTCCTACGGTGGCCCCTTTGACTTGCAGCTCCTCTCGATTTACTAAAGGATGAGTAATATCGAAAGGAACCTCCCCTCCATTGCTGTCCCCTAGGACGAAAAGGCGGAGGTTGGTGAACTGCAGCGCTCAACGACTTTGCTGCAGCTTTGGAGGTCTGCAACCTCTCAAGGCTCTTGTCAGCCTTGCTGCCAAAAAGATGTTCACCATCAAAGGGCATGTTGAGGAGCTGGGCTTTCACATCAGGAGCAAACCCCGACTTCCGCAACCACGCAAACCTGCGTATTACGGTGCTCGCCGCCATGGACCGGCTGACGCAATCAACCATGTCCAGACCCGACTGAACGGATGCACACATGGCATCCTTGCCATACTGCACGATAGCAAGAAAACCATCCTGTTCCTCCCCTTAAGGAATATGATCAGTCGCTAAGGAGATACAATTCCACAGAGTGTGCGTGAAACGAGACAAGGCACAAACTGAGTTTGCAGCCTGAAGCGCCATACCCCCAGAAGAAAACACCTTCGCCCAGCCGTCAAAACGTTTGTCGTCCCTATCAGGAGGGATGGTAGGGTACGACGCCTGCTTTGTGGGGGCCATAGCTGCCTGCACCACCAAACTCTCCGGAGTAGGGTGCGTGGTCAAGTAGCAGGGGTCGCCACTGGCTGAGCATTATTTCTTCTGCAAGTACTTGCTCACTGCCGGGAGACTCTCCGGAAAAGTCCAAGCCGCAGCCTCCCTTCTCTGCAAGGCCAAATGGAATGGCAGCACCGGGTCAGTTGGTGAACCTTGGTCGAGGATATCAGTCAGGTCATCCTGCTGAAAATCCCCAGCGGGGGCAGACCACCCCAGGTAATCCGTGACCCTCGACATCAAGTGCTGGTATGAGGACTCGGCATGCTTACCAGGTTCAGGCCTACCAAACTCCACCTCCGGAGAGGTGTCTAGACAACTGGCGTCGTGCAACGACTGACGCAGGTCCTCAAGTTGGCTATGACCAGAAAGGAGGCCATCAGGAACCTCTGCAGGAACCTCACCTTCCCCAAGACCCCTCATCCACCTCAGAAACATAATCCAGAGGCTAGAAGGAGGGTACAGAAAAAGGAACAAAGACATGTTTAGCCTTGGCCAGAGCCTTTCTGGGGGGTTCCACCGTGCCACAGGGAACCTACGACAAAGCCGCCTCGAAAGGAGTCTATGGAATCGACGACAAGCGCGGCGCCGACAGCTTCGACGGTGTCGACACAGGCCTCAAGGGCAGAGCCCCGAGTGTGTCTCTTGACAGTCTGGGCGCCAAGTCTTCGAAGACTTTGACAGGTTCTTGCGGTCTCGAGGGCGTCGAGGACTGGGACCTGGAACGGGCATGTCTAGAGCAACCATCCTTGTCCGACCGGGACCTCGAAGGCGCCCGGTGGTGCGACGACCGCTCGAGCCCAAAGGCGTACGAGCAGAGTCTCTAGAACGGTCACGGCCGACGTCTTTGGATGGCGCACACGGACCAGAGCCCTGCAATTGGAAAATCGCCAACATCTCCTTTCGGAAGGAATCCCATTCCTCAGGAGTGGAATGCTTGTTGGGACAAGGAACCCGCAGACGGGCGGAGTCCTCGGATGAGGAAGGCGACCCGTGACGGCGCTTCCTGGAGTGCCTCGAAGAGGCAGAGGAATGGCAGGACCGACTCCCAGACCGAGAACCCCCGGACTCATGACGACGATGCGAGAGTCGCCCCTCGAATCATCCGTCGAAAGACCAGTGGAACGTGACTTCCGGGCTTGGCCACCTTACCAACCGACAGCTTCTTACACTCCCGCAAGGCCTTCGATGTGAGCGATTGGCAGTCGACACTGTCATCCGTATCGTGGTCCTCCTCGAGGCACCAGAGGCAAGCGTCGTGCGTGTCTGTCAGCGACATCTTGGACCCGCACACCCGACACTTTTTAAAACCGGACGGCGGGGTGGAAGAAACCAAAGACATCATACAATATCGCAAGGAAGAAACAGGTTCGAAGAACAGGATTCAGTGGAACCGAGGCGCGCTGAGATCTCCGAAACGAACACGTTCGTGAAAAAAACAGAACTGAGGCTACGGGCGTCGTGCGTCCTACTTCTAACATCCGGTGACGTCAGCTCGACAGAGGCCCTCGAGGACAGCATATCGGCGTCATTGACGCAGGACGCAGACGCCAAAAGATTTTCCGAAGCAGCAAAGCTGTGGGGATTACTGTCATAGATATGCAATACGTTGGAGGACCCAATCCCCTCGAAAGGGAGATGAAGCACTTTGGTAGGTACATGGAAAAGACTTTGCACAATGTTTTAGAAGTCTTTGAAGAAAAGAAGAATCAAATCTACGGCCAAAAGCTGAGACTTGTGATAAATAGAAGATGCAAGCAACGCTACAGTAAGAGGTACGTTCTCTCAGTTTACAGTACCTTTGCATTGAAGAAAAAGTGCAGCAGATGACTTCTGTTCCTGGGCCTCAGTCGTGGGGACAAGAAGGGAGGAATACTGGGGACTCCTGCACTGCAATGGGGCGGTCACCGCTCGCAACCGGCAATCTTCAAATCAGTGGGTGTTTAGTGTTTCAGCTCCTTGTGTCTACCGCAAAACCGCAGTTCCTGCCTGTTGAGATGGACTTTCCTTGCTTCTAGGGTCCCGCACTCTGTTGAGGGGGCTTAGGCTCGGTCATTCCTTCTTACTCGGAGTCCGGAGGATCTTCCTGGAGCTCTTGGACAGCTTAAAAGCAATGCACACAATCTGGGGTTCCTCTCCCTGCCTATACGGTTTCCAACAGCAACTCTGTGGAAATTCAACCAGCTCAGAGGTGGATGTCCAGGTGGCTTACTTTGGAGTTGATTGGTCCCACCAACTCAAAGGGAGAAGTCGTCCTTGCAGGGGCTTCTCTGTTGATACGAATTTGGAGTTTCAGCACAGCAGCAGGGTTTCAGCAGGCAAACCAACGGTCCAGGAATTGCAGCAGGGGTCCTCTTCAAGTTCTTCTTCGATTCCTTTGTCCAGTCATCGACTCTGCCTTCCAAGCCAAAAGCCTGACCTTTTATTCAAATCTCTCCTATTCATGCCAGCCTAGCTCCCAGCAGGGCGGCTGTCCTTGCCGAACAGTTAGCTGGCCAATCACCAGAGTGCATTTGGGTCTCCTAGGAGACTAAGCACAGGGACTTTTGGGCACCTCCCCCACTTCCTGCCTACCACAGACACACTGGAGCCAGAGGAGGACTTCACACGCGAATCCCGCCAAAGCGAACAATGGGACCAAACCTGGTTTGGTGCGCAGAGTAAATCTCAAGAAGGACGTTTCCACAAAGAAATAGCAAAAAAAAAGAAGAGTGGGCCTCTTGGGTGCTTTACTGCAGCTGCGAACGCAGCCCGTCGTAAATGCACACCACGGTCGGTAGTTTAAACAAAACGACTGCCACCAGCCATTCAGTGAGAGAAGGGTAACATAAAAATATGTTACATGAGAAGCTAGACAAAGGGGATACTAGGTAACCCCTCCAGCACCCTATTGTAAGATAGTGTGTGCTGGGTCTAGAAAGTTACAAATGTAAGTAAAGTCAATTTAACTTTACTGCTCTTGGAAACAGTAGTTGATCCCAGAGAAGGTATTTAAACCTTTGGGAAATCTGAAAGACGTCCCTGTGCCACTGCTTTGAAGGTGCGGTGTGACAATGTAAAAGATGATGCCTATGGAATTTGTTGGACGTGACAACCAAAAGAAACTCAGTGTTCAAAATCACATTAAAATACATATGACAGTGGGGAAAAAAGGTCTCACTCTCTCCAGGTTAAAAAAATCAAGTCCTTAAAATCCAGCAAAGTTGCTGGGGGTCTCCAAGGTGGAGCGAATTAGCACATTTCTAAGAATTCTCCCCAAAAGCCACGCTGCCAGCCTACTGTGATGATCCTTGACAATTTGCTTGGAGAACCCAAGGCAGATTTCACAATCTGCTTCCCTGTGATGCGGGTGGAAAGAGAGGCACTGGAGGGGTTTGTCCTCTACAAACACATTCTGCAGTGCGCAGCTGGAGCAGAGCTTGAAGAGGGAGCGCCACTCTCTCTTCTCCTCTGACATAATGCAGCTTAGGACTGATGCCCTTCTGGAATCTTCGATACTTGCCCTTGAGGGGCGTTGAAATTCACTGATAAACGGATACCTGCTAGTCAGCCAAAGGAGCGAAAGAGCACACAGGCTCTGACAAAAAATAGAACGTTTTATCAAAAAAAGCGCAAAAATGTAGAAAATCTCAGAGCAAAACACGAGGACTCCCAACACTTGAACGTGCAGTAAAAATCTGAAGGTGGCTGCCAGAGGAGGGGCTTACGGATAGGGCAGTCATTGGCTGGAGCAGTATGACCCATAGTACAGTGATCGGTTTAGAAGAGAAAGACAGTTTGTAAGTGAAAGTGGAACTTTTTTCTTTTACCGAGGATTACCAGCCTGACGGGGAATATTCATGAGCATTGGAATCAATGTCAGACTCCATGCTGGAGAAAATAGGGTTCCAATTTCAGAGCAAAAAAAAAGTGTGGCAAAAGGTCCCACTCACTCAGGAGAGTAAAGCAACAAAAACAAAAAAAACAGCAGTCCAGCAAAGGAGCTGGCGGTCTACACTGGAGGGGAATAGGCATAAGAAATGAAAATCTCCCCAGCAGGCCTAGTTGACAGATTTTAGGAGGTCACCCTAGTTATAATGAACAGGGTATCTGAGAGTTAGCCAAATCACAATCAAGGTAGCAATGGAGAGTAGTCAAGGCTATTCTCAGGAGAGTGCAAGTGCAAGCCCGATGCCTCAGGGCTGATTCTGTGCGCTTAACAAATGCGAATAAATAAATAAATAAATAAATAAGTCAGGGGTCCACATTGAGCCCGCGCAGTGAAGCAAGCAATAATTCTATTTAGACAGGCAAGTACAGACATTTATTCTAGGCCCAAAACACACACTAGAAAATGAAGCAAGCAGGTGATTAAATTGCACAGATCTATTATAAACATATATACAGTCACCATAGGTTCTTATACATGCATTCAATAAGTTAATCAATAAAAAATGGTAAGTGATTTAGTAAGATGGAACCAAGTCAGAAGAAATATGCCTCAACTTCACAAAAGTCACAATGCTTCTCTGTAGAAAGTGGCTTTTGTAGGTAAAATCCTTGTGTTGATGAAATGTTAGAGAAAATATTCAACAAAGTTACTGGTAGATAAAAGAGTTTCTATCTTTCAGTTACCCCTTGTTTAGATGCTGTTACAGCGGCGAGGATAAGGTCTTGGGTCCCCCAGTGCTGTCCACTGGTGTATCTGGATTATGCCTATACAGAACACTGTGAATTGAATTGTCTTCTAACATAGTCATCTACTCGAGATTAAACAATTTAAACCGCCACAATGTCATCTCTGAGTGCTTTAAAAGTTGAAAAAGAAATTGTGTGCAGACAGAGGCCTGCCAGCTTCTGCAAACAAGGCTGAACACATACAGAGTCCTAGATGAGCCGAATAGAAGGATTGTTCCTCTTCCAGTAAATGATGCAGGAGATGCTGGGGCTGAACACAGCAGCAGTAATGGACTTATTTTGACTGGCACTGTTGAAGGGGAGGAGGATGATTCCACTAATGTTTCTGTTAGGGGATTTTACTGAAGTACTGCCTGCGGCAGAACTCAGGAAAGTTTACCTTGGGTGAACAGGGTTACACTTCTTAGGTTTGGCCTGAACTACCCACAGGTTTGGTAGCAATGGACGAGCAACCATGCTTACTCTAAGGAGGGAGGAGTGTTAGGAAGTATTTTCATTTCTGTGCCAATTCCCTTTAACCTTAGAGAACCCCAGCTCTTTTGCTGGACTCAGGGTCCTTTTAACTCCTGAGTGGACTCCACCCCCCCTCCGTCCCCCCCCCCCCCCCCGACTAGAATTTTTGTGTTGCTTAGGCATCTGCTTTTTGCATTGTGACACATCACCTTTTGTGCAGTGCCACTGAGAAGTCCCTTGGACTTCTATTAATGTTTAACTACATTTTCTTGGGTGAACTACTGTTCCCAAGAATAGTAAGAGGACTCCTGTCTCACCATTTTTTTTGTGGGTCCAGCACAAACCACCCTATGTGGAGTGCTGGGGGGGGATACATAGCAACTCCTTATCCCACTTGTCATGTAACTTTTTGTTACACTAACTAACTTGAATGGCTGGTGGCAGTGGTTTCTTTTTTCCTACCTTTGTGCCATGTATATGCCGGCTGATTCCTTAGTTGCAATACAGCACCCAAGGGGGGCCATTTTCCCCAAAATTGCCCGTCTTTTTTGACATTTCTCATCAGTTCCTTCTGGGCTTTTACTCTGTTTGAATCGGGTTTGAAACCGTTGTGCATTTTGCCTTTGGCGTGCTTCAAACCTGAAGCCTGCACAGGTTCCAGTGGGTCTGGAAACGCAGGAAGTGAGGGAGGGTACCAAAATGTCCCTGTCCTTTGTCGCTAGGTGTGCCTCAGTGAACGCAGTTCTGATTGGCCATCTGGCTGTCCAGGAGGACAGCCACCCTGATGGGTGATTGACAGCTGTGAATGAATGGGAACCTGCTTAAAAGGTGATGTTTTTGGGACTAGAGGCAGAGACGACCACTGGAGGACAACATGTGACGAAGAAGGCGTGAAAAGACGCCAGCAGAACCCTCCTGGACCACGAAGTGCCAGGTGAAGCCGATAGGCAAGATTTATGCAGTACCCTGCGAGAGACTGCACCCGCCTTCTCCTTTTGGCAATAGTTAACCAAACATTGGTATAAGCATGTACTACACAAGTTGGTAGAGTGAGCAGCCAGGCTTATAGCAAGAGGGGTCCATGCGAGCTGTAGGATTGCAACATAGAGTTTCACAGTGACAAGTATACCCCTTATACTCAAGGTTTCTTGTTTAAACATTTATTAATTTAACAGTCAGTTTGAATACGCCTTCTTTAGAAGGGAGCAAATATACAACACAAAAATATACTTCAATAAATACACAGTTTCAATAAATCAGTAGATACCCATTTGGGATGGCACACAGACACTTCCTACACCCTGGGGTGACAAATAACTAGGACACTGTGGACATTGATATACCACTGGCATACTTAGAGCAATACCGAGATTGGGGTCAAAAGGAAAAGGTTAAGAGGGAAAACAATGGATAACAAGTTTCTCAAAACAGGTGAGCACTTTTAACCCCCCCCTCCCCCCCGCAATGTAGATGAACCCTTTCCCAGCTACACAAGTAAAGAATGTGTGACTTTTTGTAGGGACAGATCAAAGCACAAAGTCAGAGGATAGAAGAGTCAATCAGGGAGCCAGGACAGCCAATGTCAATTGAGCAAAGTCTAGGGGAGCCGAGGTTCTTCTTGAAGGTAAGTAAAAAGTCTTGCACAATGTTAGAGGGTTTTTGTTGAAAAAGAAATCACTGTTGGGCCACAAGCTTGGAGGCTTGTGATGGGCAAAGCTGCAAGCAACTCTGCAAAGGTAACAAAGACAAGCTTCAACTGAGAGCTAGCAAGGCTACACGACAAGAGGTAAGTACCCCTTAGTTTACAGTACCTTAGGTCTGAAGAAATTGGTTCCAGCTGGCTTCTGTTCCTGTTGTAGTATGGCAGATCCTGTTATTCCTGGGCCTCAGTCGTGGCGACAAGAGGGAGGATGTCTTGGGACTCTAACACTACGGTTCGAAGGTCGGCGGCAGCAATGGGCAAACTTCAGATCAGAGGCACTTCGCGGTTTCAGCTTCTTGTGAATAGCACCACCGCGATTCTCGCATACCTTATGGGCTTTCGTCGCTTATGGGGTGCAGTTCTCTGTTGAGGTGGCTCAGGCTTGTTTAGTCCTTCTCTGAGGGAGACCGGAGGATCTTCCTGGAGCTCGGGTCCGACTTAAAAAATGATACACTCGATTCTGGTGTTCCTCTCCCTGGCAATTGGTTCCTGCAGCAGCAATGGAAGTACAGCCAGATCCAGGAGGATGTCCAGATGAGTTTGTCTTGGGATTAATTGGCCCCACCGATCCAAGGGGAGAAGTCGTCCTTTGCAGGACTTCTCTAGTCAAGACAAATTCAGAGAGTTCAGCAATGCAGCAGGGCTTCACCGGGAAAACCAACTGTCCAGGAGTTGTAGTAAGCGTCTCTTCCAAGATCATCTTCGGATTCCTTTGTGCAGTCGTCGACTGCCTTCCAAGCAAAACAACTCGCCTTTTCGCAGCACAGCTGTCACTCACACATTAGCGTGGCTGTCCACCAAGGACAGCCAATCACCTTTGGGTGCATTCCTGCAACCAAGGAGACTAAGCACAGGGAGTTTCGGGAACCTCCCTCGCTTCCTGCCCTGCCAGACACGCTGGAGCCAGAGGCGGGCTTCACCAGTGAACCCCGCCAAAGACAAAACAAAGGGACCAAGCCTGGTTTGGTGCGCAGAGTAAATCTCAAGAAGGACCTTTATGACAAGAAATGGCGAAAAAAGAAGCCCGAGCCATTTTGACAAAATGGGCACCCATGGGTGCTTTACTGTAGCTGCAATTGCAGCCCCCGTAGAAACACTCAATGGTAGAAAAAAGTAAACCACTGCCACCAGCCATTAATTGTAGAAAAGGTAACAAAAATGTTACATGAGAAACTAGACAAAGGGGATACTAAGTAACCCCTCCAGCACCTTAATGTAAGAGTGTGTGCTGGGTCTAGAAAGTTGCACATTTCAGTAAAGTCAGTTTCACTTCACTGCTCTTGGAAACAGTTTAACCAAGAGAAGGTATTTAAACCTTGGGAAATCTAAAAGACTTCCCTGTGCCACTGCACTGAAGGTACTGTGTGCCACAATATAAAAAGATGCCGCCTATGGAGTTAGTCAGACTCCAAAACAAAAAGAAACAGTGTTCAAATCAATGAAAAATACATGAGTGGGAAAAAGGTCTCACTCTCTCCAGGATAAAAATTAAAAGTCCCTAAGTCCAGCAAAAGAGCTGGAGGGTCTCTAAGGTAGAAGATATTTGGCACATTTCTGAGAATTCTCCCTTACAGTTGCATTTTTATGAAACTCTGAAGGTACTCTAGGGGAGAAATGAGGATTAGTTGAATGTACCACATTGTCTCTCGAACTGTAGATACGGAGTTCACAACCGAAACTTGCAGAGGACGTAATGGCCACTAAAAAATCCACCTTCCACGTTAGGAATTTGATGTGTGTTGTCGACAAAGGTTTGAATGGAGGCGTGCCAGGACCAGGTTCAGGCTTCATACAGGTGGAATCCTTCCAGAGTAAACCTAGAGATTGCCGATAAGTGCACTTTGATGGAAGAGATCGCTAGACCTTCTGTAGCCAACTTTAGCATATAAGTAAGGATCTGATGAGGTGTTCTAGCTAACGGCTGCAGGTTAGTTTACTGTGCACACTATGCACAGAATCTTTTCCATTTTTGGATACAGGAAATGTTGGTAGAAGGAGCTGTAGCTGCTGCTAGAATGCGCCGAAAGTCTTGAGGGATATTCAAATGACCGAATTCGGAGTGGTCAGGAGCCACGCTGTTGAGAGAGCCTGGGTTGTGATGAAAGATCATCCCGTTCTGCGATAGAAGATTGCCATGAGATCCTAGATTGATTGGATCGTCCGCTGCCAGTAGCAGGAGGTCTGAGAACCAGGTCTGCCAGGGCCAGTACAGAGCTACGAAGATTTTGCAACAACCTTTGTGTATCATCGGTATCGCTTTTCTAATGAGAGAAAATGGAGGGAAGGCGTAAGCAAATGTGTGTTGGGGAGGAGCTAGCGCCTTCCTGCACCCCCTACCCCCCAAGCACTATACAATTAGGTAAGACTTCTGTGGAGTGTTTCTAAAGCACTATAGCACTGAGAAAGTCTTTTTCATGCAAATATAATCACACACAGATATGGGTGGCCACTAGATGAAGGTACTTAGTATTTAAATATAAGGTGTAAATAACTATTAGTTAAATACACTTGTAAATGTTATTGTACGTAGTTTCAAAGTCTCAATGTACGATTGAAGTCGGCTATGTGCCAAAAGGAATGTGGCCTGCGCTAAAAATGGATCGCAGAGCATGCAGTGTTGCATCACTGAGGCTAAGCTAAGCTCTGTCAGAGCACACGAAGTGGCTGAGCAGCTGTTTCCTGTCCATCAAAACTAATTTATTCTAAAATGAGAGTGTACATGCTCAGTGCACGACATACAGAGTACTATGAAAAACAAGGTTTTAAGGAGAATTACTAGACCCAATAAAATATGAGTATATTGAGTGAAGTATGGAGAGCATGACGGGAAAATGTGTTTATATATAGCAAAATGATGATAAACAGGAGCTACAATGTATTCTTGCATAGCTAGCAATATGCTAAGTAGTATGTTTGTTTATTGATTTGTAGGGCGCGCCGACCCCGTAGGTTACTGGGCGCAACAAAGTACAAAATACTTGAAACTTAGGTTACACAGTGAAGTAGAAACAGTAAGGCGTCAGGAAGTATACAAGGAAATACAACAAAAAGGTACAATGCGTTCCATAAAGCAGATGCACCGAAGTTAGGACCAGCAGGGATCATGAGTCATTGAAGCATAGCCAGTTCAGGTTATTACGCCTAAAGCGGAGGTAGGATTGGTCAGCTCAAAGAGATGGGGGTAGTGCGTTTGACTGGGCAGTTTTCACAGGGAAGCGATTTCCTGCAGAAGATTTTAGCTTCTATCTACGTATCTCCAGGCGAAAGGGGTTAGCCCCTCTGGAGTGGCGGGTAGATGCTCTCCTAACCATTCTCTGTTAGGTATGGGGGTGCTGCATTGTTGAGGCATTTGAATTTCAGTGAGACTGTTTTGAATAGGATCCTGCGCTTATCTTTAGCCAGTGGTGTTCTCTTCTAATATTTGAGACATGTTCTCTGTTGGGTATATTCAAGTCTGTTCTAAAGGCATTATTCTGTAAAATTTGGATTTTGTATAGGCTATATTTATTGCCCCAGAAGTATAGGGCGTTACAGTAATCCAATTTTAACAGTATTAGGGCGTTAGCAGGGATAATGCAACTCGCTTTAGATAAGAATGGTCTGCAAGCCCTGATGAGCTTATTGGAGTAGGCAGTAGATGACGCCATGGAGTTTACCTGTTTCCTTAGAGTTAATTTGCCACCCAGAGTGTCCAATTTGTCAAATAGGGGGCTTGGTAAATATATTGTACATGGTTGGTGACACACAAGAACCTTGTGGAACGCCACATGTAGTCTAGATAGGGTCTGCCGAGGCAGATGGGGAGAAAACTCATTGCTTTGTTGTCTAAGAAGGACTGAACCCATGAAATAGCATCCCTCGAGAAGTGGGCCGCTGAGGCTACGTGTTTGCACAAAACTTCGTGGTTCACCAAGTCAAAGGCCGCCGACAGGTCGAGGAGAAGCAGCAGGGCAGTTTTCCCTTTGTCCTTGAGCTCATCGATTTGTGTTTTTAAGTCGATTAATGCTGTTTCCGTGCCATGTTGAGGCCTGAAGCCGGATTGGCGGGAACCTAGGAGGTGGTTGGCTTCAAGGTAGTTCTGTATTTGCCAGTACGCTACTTTATCAATAATTTTGAGGAGAAAAGGCACTGTGGTAATGGGCCTGTAATTTGTTGGGATGGAGGAGTCCAAAGTCTGTTTCTTTAGCAGGGGTTGAACCCAAGACTCTTAGGTTACTTGGGACAGTGTTGATCGTGAATGAGGCACTGATTAGTTTTGAGATGAATGGTGCTAGGTCTCTCGCTGCATCTTTGATTATTTGGGTAGGACAGTTCTCACCCCGACAGTTGGAAGGTTTCAGGGAAGGAATCATTTTTTCAGTTTCCTGGACAGATACTTTGGTGAAGCTAAATGGTTCTAAACAGCTGGAGGATTCAATGGGGCTGGTGGAATGCAGCTCGGTAGGAGACGAGGAGGCTTTTTTATTGGCAATCTTGTTTTGGAGTTATTTTGTTAGCTAAGGCATTCTGAATGCTAGTGCACCATAGTTTGTCCTTAGGTGCATTGTCAAGGGGGGCAACGGGGGATTCCAGTTCCCGCAGGATCACAAAACGTTCTTTGGTGTTGGAGTTGGCATTGGATATTCTTTCATTATAGAGGACTTTTTTTGTGCGAATTACTTTAATAATTATTTGCAAAGTGAGTTAGTTGCAGTTTGTTTTTATCTGAGGGGGTGTGGCGTCATAAGGATTCTAGTTTTCTTTTTTGAAGTCTGAGATCTTTGACGTAGGGCGTGAACCAGGCATTGAGGTGTGCACGCTGTTTGCTTTTACGCAGTTTGACCGGTGCAATAATGTCTAGAAACGTATGGTATTGTTGAATACATCGACAAGGAGGTTGGCGTCGCAGTCGCTTTGGAGAGAATTGAGGGATGGAAGGATATGTGGTAGTAACTTGTCTGACGTGATATTTTTTTTGCTGCTTGTTGGGTGGGGGGGGCCATGTTTATCTTTGGTTGGTTGAATCTTTATTGCTAGAGAGAACTCAATCAGGTAGTGGTTGGTCCATAATTGCGGAGTAACTTTAGTAATAAAGGTTTTCGCAGTTCAGGTAGTCCACCCAGTCTAGGGTCCTTCCTTTGACGTGGGTCGGTACACAGACTCTTTGGGTCAGTCCCTGTTCTGAGAGGATAGACACTAGAGCCTGAGCGGGTTTGTCCTCTGGATCATTAAATCCAAGGTTAAAGTCACCCAGTATTAATATATGCAAGGAGTCTTTGGTATTGTTAACAAGGAGGCTGGATAAGTCTTCTTCAAAGGTGCCGATAGGCCCTGGAGGTCTGTATAGGGAACAAGTTACTTACCTGTAACTGTTGTTCTCCAGCATGGGTCTGGCATGGATTCACATGCTCATGAATATTCCCCGTCGTCAGGTCGGGAATCCTCGGTAAAGAAAAAAATCAGTATCAGTTTTGTTTCTGATCTGTCTTTCTTAGTAGTAACCAATCACTGATCTCTGGGTCATACTGCCCCCAGCCAATGACTGCCCTCTACCTAAGCCCCTCCCCTGGCAGGCATCCTCAGATTTGGTAGCACGTAAAGTGGCAGTATGACCAAGTGAAGAGCCGCAGAGGGGAAGGAGGGAGGGTTCGCATGTGAATCCATGCCAGATCCATGCTGGAGAACAACAGTTACAGGTAAGTAACTTGTTCCTTCTCCAGCATGGGGTCTGGCATGGATTCACATGCTCATGAATATAAGAATACATAGCAGTATACACATGCACAACCACGGGAGGTGGCAACAGGCTCAACATTAAGCAATACAACAACTCAACATTAAGCATCTCTTACCTCCTCACCAGGCTCACCTTAAGCGAACAGGTTGCGCAGTACTGTTTGGCCGACCCTGGACTCCTCCCTGGAGTCCCGATCGACGCAGTAGAATCTCGTGAAGGTGTGCGTCGACCTCCATGTAGCAGCCCTGCAGATGTCCAGCAGGGGCACAGCAGACAGGAACGCCGTGGTAGCAGGGATCGTTCTGGTCGAATGGGCTCTCGGATGGCCGGGCAGCGGTCGGTTGGCCAACTGGTGACATTGCATGATGCAGCCAGAGAGCCATCTGGCAATGGAAGCCTTCGAGAGAGCCTTCCCTTGATTCACAGGTCCAAAGTTCACAAACAGCTGTGATGTCTTCCGAAAACTCTTAATGCGGTCCACGTAGAACTTCAGCGTTCTAGCCACATCCAGCGAGTGCAAAGTCCTCTCGGCCGAAGACGAAGGCAAGAAAACTGGCAACACCAAGGGCTTGTTGAGGTGGAAGTCCGACGGCACCTTGGGCATAAAGGAGGGGTGTGTCCTCGGCACCACCCTCTTGTCGTGAAAAGTCAAGTATGGAGGCTTGCAAGATAGGGCCTGGATCTCTCCCACTCGTCGTGCGGAGGTGATGGCCACAAGCAATGCTGTCTTCCACGACAGGAACTTCAATGGCGCAGAATGCATAGGCTCGAATGGGGCCCCCCCATGAGCCTGGTCAGCACCACGTTGAGCTCCCACACCGGGGCAGGGGCCTTCACCGGTGGGAACGATCGGAATAGTCCCTTCATAAATTCCTTCACCAGGTGATGAGACCACAAGGACGCCCGTCCTGTAGTTCTGGTGTATCGGGAAATGGCAGCCAGATGTATCTTGATGGAGGCGTAAGCCAGTCCAGCTTTGGCCAGCGACGGTAGGCACGGCAATACTTGAGGCCATAATCCGCAGAGGGTTAATCTTCTGTGCACAGCACCAGACAGAGAACCTCTTCCAGTTATGTCCATAGCATTTGAGAGTTGAGGACGCCCTGGCTTTTGCAAGAACCTCTCTGCAGTCAGCCGGGATATCGTATCCTCCAAACTCTAGTGCTGCAGGAGCCAAGCCTGCAAGTTCAGTGACTCCGGGTCGTGATGGAGAAGGTCCGGGAACCAGATCTGTCTCGGCCACGCCGGTGCGACGAGGATCATCCTGCACCTGGACCTCTTGAGCTGGTTGATGAGACGGAGCAGGAACGGCAACGGAGGGAACGCGTACAGGAACAGGCCGTCCCAAGGGAACGAGAAAGCATCGGCCATGATCCGCGGCTGGGCGAAACTCTGGCACTTGAGTTCGTCGCCGTCGCAAACAGGTCGATCTGGGGTTTGCCCCACCGTTGAAAGAGCTGGTCCACCTGGTCCTGGCGTAGTTTCCACTCGTGGCACGAGCACAGCTCCCTGCTGAGTGAGTCGGCGATGGTGTTTTTTATTCCTGCCAGGTGGAATGGAACCAGAAACATCCCCTGGGCGACGGCCCAGTGCCACATATCCTGGGCCTCCTTGGATAGGGCTGGGGATCTGGTGCCTCCTTGTGGGACGGAAGGAACGATTTGAGTGCCCAGAACACGACTCGTAGCTCCAAGATGTTGATGTGAAGAGACCTCTCCTCCGGGAGCCATGGGCCTCTTGTGTGGAGATCTCCGGTGTGGGCCCCCCATCCCTCCAGGGAGGCGTCCGTCGTTACCGTTTCCTGATACGCTGGGGCCTGAAAGTCCATGCCTGCCGAGAGGTGCGCACGGGCACCCCACCATAGAATCGCCTGACGGAACTCCTCGTCAAGCGGGATCCTGTCGTTGAAGCTGCCCGCTGCTTGAATCCAGCGGGCGTCGAGAAACTCTTGTAGCGGATGCATCCGAAGTCTGCAAAGAAGCACAAGGTAGATGCATGAGGACATCATCCCGAGGAGGGACTTGATGGACCTCACTCTGGCCGCATCCGTGGCTAGCAGGCGCTGCACCTTGCCCAAAATGGCCTTCGTCCTTTCTTCCGACGGAGATGCCAATCGCTTCACTGTATCGAGCTTCGCACCCAGAAACAGTGCCACCTGCGATGGGACCAGATGGGATTTGGGTTAGTTGATGGCGAATCCCAGCTCCGTGAGCAGGCAGACGGTCCTAGCTGTGTGTTCGACGGCGAGTTCTCTTGAACTTGCATGGATTAGCCAGTCGTCCAGGTAGTGGTAGATGTGGATCCCTTGCAGGTGCGCCGCCACAGGTGCGAGGCACTTGGTGAACACCCTGGGTGCCGACTTTAATCCGAACGGCAGGGCTCTGAATTGGTAGTGACGCCCCTGGACTACGAATCTGAGGAACTTACTGTGTCCTTTTAGAATGGGGATGTGGAAGTAAGCATCCTCCAGGTCCAGTGACGATAGGAAGTCGCCCTCCTCCAGCTGTCCCAGCACGTGCTGGAGGGTGACCATCCTGAATTTCTGTGCCTTGATGTACTTGTGCAACCGACGCAGGTCCAGGATGGGGCGCCAACCGCCTGTCTTCTTTCTGACGAGGAAGTATCTTGAGTATACTCCAGAGCCCCGGAGCCTCTTGGGAACGAGCTCGATGGCACCCTTCTTGAGCATTGCCCTTACCTCCAACAGCAGTTGAGGGACGCGATTCTCCTTCCTGGCCACTGGAGGAATGCGAGGACACTTCTTTTGAAATTCCAGCGAGTGTCCGCGGGCCAGGGTGTCCAGCACCCAACGGTCGGTGGAGATGGACTCCCACACGCTGATGAACTTCGTCAGCCGGCCTCCCACCGGGGTGCTTCGGTGGGGGCCCGATGCTACGGCCGGTTCAGTCCTGCTTGGAAGAGGCCTTGTCGCCTTGGCCTCCTTGCCGATGGTGGCGAGACCCTCCTTACTTGCCGCGGCCTCTGTAGGCCTCCTGGGACGAGGAGCAGGCCGCCTGGCGGTCATTATTAGGAAAAGGGGGGTACCATGTCTCTTCAAAGGGCATCCCACTCCCAGTTCCCACAGATCCTCCACCTAAGTGATTCTCCCTTGCTTGTCCACCCCCAGGGTCGGGATCCAATATATATGGCCTTTCCCTGGCCTTTCGTAAGCTTCAAGCCAAACTCTCATCTCCCACACCTCATAATGTTACTAGAAGGAGCAGTCATTTTCCAACAAGAGCTTTTCTATTGCAACGTATGATCGATCACATTCTGCTCAGGCATGGTTGAGACCAGAGAGATTGATAGATTCGATATGGATCATATTTTTGCATCATATAAGGCTGAGGGTTGATTAATGGAACACCGTCTGGTATTTGCATTTTAATGTATTATTTACCTCCATTCTGCAGGCCCACAAGCATGGGTTCTGCCTTTTCCATTGTGCTCTGCGCTCAGCTGAGTGAGGTGAGTGGGCACCGCCTGCTTTCCCACCTTTTGTTTATTTCCCGCTATGTGCTCTTTTTCCTCCTTTCCCACTCCCTGCATCCTTTTATTTATGTTTTCCCCCTCAGCCCGATGCTTCCATTTATTTATTACTCCTGCTGCGTGGACTTCCTTTCCCAAGCCCCTTGCCTCCTTCTCCCTCTCCGGTCCTCCTGCCGTCCACCCGGCCCTTGATTGGCTTCTTCAACAGGAAGCAGCCCTCTTTACAGGGTGCCCAGGTCAGCCTTGCCCAGGCAGCCAGCTGGCTAAAGGCCACAAGGCTAAGGGCAGCCCTGTTGTGGGCCGCCGCTGGATCCCTTGGAGGCTCCCCGTCTGCCTCCAGAGCTCCGAAAGGGCCACCGTTGCTGAAGGACTCCTCGGGCTCGGGCTGTTTCCGTGTCTGTCTTGATGGCCTGGAGGGACTCATCCACTGTCTTTCCAAACAGGTTGTTGCCGTCGAACGGCATGTCCAACACTCTGGTCTGGACGTCCTGGCGAAAGTCTGTCGCCTTGAGCCATCCTCGTCGGAGGCAAACCCTGTTGCCCAGTTGGCAAAATCCAGTATCGGCAATGTCCGTTGCCACCGTTATGGCGTGATCCAATGCCACCTCTCCTTCCTGCAGAATCTGTAGGGCCTCCGCCCTCTTGTCATCCGGTAAGAAGTCTAGCAGAGGAGCTATCTTGAACCAAAGCTCCCTGTCGTAACGGGCCACAATCGCTAAGGCATTGGCCGCCTTAATCGTCGTAGCCGCCGACGAGATGACTCGTCGACCCATGGAGTCGAACTTCTTGCCCTCGCTCTCCGGCGGGGAAGTGGAAGTTGAAGCCGCACCCGTTGCTTTCTTCTTGGCCGCTGCCGAAACGACAAAGTCCGCCGTGGGCTGGGCCCTGAGGCACAAAGGGGCGGCATCGGGGACCCGGTACTTCTTCTCGTACCTGTCCCTCTTGGCGGGTGTCGTGGAAGGGTTCTTGAAGATAGCCAGCCCTTCGTCCCAGATGTCGTCGAGCAAAGGCACCGCGAGGACCGTCTTTCTCTTGGCCTCTCGTCGTTGGTAAAGAAAACCTTCCTTTTTCTGTTCCTCAGGGCAAAGCTGGAAGAGCTTGAATGCCCTGGCTATCATGGCGTGAAAAGAGCCAATTTTGTCGGGCGGAAAGGCCCGAGGGGGGAGTGATGACGGGATGTCCGTTGTGTCATCGCCGCCGTCGTCGTCCGTCCCCATCGCTGTATCCATCGCCGTATCCTCCCGAGGGTCCGGTGAGGGGGATGAGGGGTCCAAAGCCTCGCGGGCACGAAGGGCGGAGCGGGGTGGACTCTCCTTCGCTTGTTCGGAGAGCTTCCCGACGGGCCTGGTTCTGGATCCTCCGTCGGGGTCCGTAGTAACCTCGTCCTTATCTCAGTACAATGGATTGGATCACCAACAAAATGGCCGCCGAGCTATCCTGGGGCTCGGGTAATGGCTGCGGCGGACGGGATGGCTGCTCCACTGGGCCCTCGTCGCCATCTTCGATCACATCAGCGGGAAGCTTCCCCTGGGATCGAACCTTCTCGAACCTCTCGTTGAGGCCTATGAACCTCTCGTTGAGGCCTTTCACGGTTTCCACCGGATCCTCCTCGGAGGCTGAATCCGAGTCCGTAATGGCCACCAGCCGCCCACCCGCCCCCTCTTTTTCCGCCGGTGCCTTCACAGGGGTCTTAACGATGATCTGGAAAGAGGAATCCCTCCGCGGCAGCAGGGAAACTCTGGGCCCCGAGGCCGCCTCCACTGGCGTAGCCTCTGCCGGCTTCGCCAGGGCCGCTGCGACAACCTCGATAGAGGCCTTAGCCGGGTGGATCAAGGCCCTCACCACCTTAGGTGCCTCCTGGGCCTTCGCTTTGGGGGAGGGTCATCGCCTCGCTCCCCCTCGGCTCCCTTCAAGATCAACCGGGGCCTCTCCAGAAGCTTACCCGGGTTCTCGGACTTCCTCTTCCCCGAACCAGAGCGCTGGCTCGTGGTTGATCATGCCGGGGAAGTCGCGCCCTGCCTGGCAGCCAAGGAGCCTGACTTTTTCGGCGCTCCCGGTGCCCGCGGGCTCGCAGTGCTTGGCCTTCTGTTGAGCCCCCGTCGCCGGGGCACCCTCACAGGACTTAGAAGACCACTCAGACTTTTTCTTCGCCTTCTCACCTGCTGTGCCCTTCTCCAGCCAGGCGGCAAGGCAGGAACGACGATCTTGCTTGGTCTTTTCCGACAGGTTCTTGCAGAACGCACAGTCCTTCTCCACGTGCGTCTTGTCCTCATGAAGGCAGTAGAGACATCTCGAATGCTCGTCCTCCTTGAAAACATTTTGCAATCCGCATCCTGGGAGCACCTGAATAGCTTGGATCCGGGCGTCGAGCTTCCCTTGTTCTGGGCCATGTCCGTTGAGGTAGGCCACAGATCTTCTGGAATCCTCCAAGAAGCATAACTCGACGAAAACTTCACCCTTGAGGGGCGTAGAATTCTGAAACAGGTCCCCGTTATTGGAAGTAGAAACGGTGGAGCTTGAGGTTCGATTAACCGAAAAAATGAGAAAAATCTCCTGAAAAACACGAAAACGCAGTAAAAGCTCGACAGCTAAAACACGAGGACTCCCAACACTTCAACGTGCGGTAAAAATCTGAGGATTGTTGCCAGGGGAGGGGCTTAGGTAGAGGGCAGTCATTGGCTGGGGGCAGTATGACCCAGAGATCAGTGATTGGTTACTAAGAAAGACAGATCAGAAACGAAACTGATACTGATTTTTTCTTTACCGAGGATTCCCGGCCTGACGGGAATATTCATGAGCATGTGAATCCATGCCAGACCCCATTGCTGGAGAACATGTAGATTGTTAAGGTGCAGCATTTATAGATAAGCAGTTTGGCAATAAGCATTTCGCAGGATTTGAGTGGAGGTGGAGCCAGGAGTCTTATAGCGAGGTTGGCTTTCGCTATGATGGCTAGGCCGCCTCCTATGGCGTTAGATCTATCCGCTCTGAGTATTTGGTAATTGTCGGGTATTGCTAATGTGAGGGCTGGGCCTGATGAATCATGCAGCCACGAATCAGTGACTGCTAGCTTGTCGAGATAATCTGTGGATAACAGGTCAGCTTTTTCAGTGGCATGTGCCACTAGAGATCTGGAATTGATTAACGCTCAGGATATGGTGGTCATGTTTTTTGGCTGGTGGGAGCAGGTTTGGGTCGATTAGTTGTAATTTTAGGTTCAAGGGGAGGGTGAGATGCAGGTTTTAAGGTTTTGGGCAAGACCTCATGGTTTGGTCTAGGTGCCGATTCACAGCATGGGGCTTCTTTGTTCTAACTAAGGCGGGGATTAGTATTAATGCTAATCCTTGGCTCGTAGAGGTAAGGAAGTCTTGCTCCGAGTCTGTTTATCGGGTAGAGGACAGGATTAGTGTCTGGCATGGGGCATTGTTGTGGCTGTGATCTACTCGTAAATTAATGGTAGAATAAGTAGTAAAAGGGTTGTCTGTGTATTTCTAGGGAACATAATTCTAAGCTGGCAAGTATAATTCCACACTGATGGCTGGTCGGGCATAGGCATAAACAAAGGCTGGTGCAAGCCAACAAGATAAGCTAGTCAGGTATAGGCATGGGCAAGTCAACAGGATAGGCTAGTCTGGCATAGGCATGTGCAAAGCAGCAAGGTGGCTAGTCAGATCAACAAGATGGCTAGTCCGGCATAGGCATGTGCAAATCAACAAGATAGGCTAGTCCAGCATAGGCATGTGCAAATGCATCATTTGTTATGCAGATCAGACATCTTTGGGAGTTGCAGTGGCCTGGCCAGATGGAAAAGAGCTGTGTTCCTGTGGGTTAGATGTGTAACTCAAGCAGTGTAGCAATTATGCGTGGAGTATACTTTGTGCAAAGACTGTTGAGCAGTGTTACACGTTAGCAGATCATAATCGGGCGTCAGTTTATGATACAGTTTATGATTGTTGCTCATTAGTCGGAATTTCAGCAACATGGTTATTTCTAGCAAAAATAATGACAGATGAAAGTAGATAAGGACTGCAGACTTACATTATTAGGTATGCGAGGAAGATGAGTCGTCGGTGCAGGTTGCAGGGGGCTCGGCCACTGCACAGCCCGCCAGGGGCAGTCCCAAACTGAAACCTGGCCATGCAGGAAGAAGACTGCAGCATCCCTTGTAAGGGAAGGACAGTTTTGGATGAGCCATGCCAGTATCCAAGTTAAACAGTATATAAGGCTCCTGCTTGGCACCAGTCTGCAGGAGCTGTGAACGGTGAGGGACAGCGTTCTTTGCCCCCTCCTCATTTCTGTACAGATTAAATTTGTTATCCTTGCAAGATAGACTCCTGGCATTAATTCCCTAGAGGGGTGAACTTTCATCTGGTGTGAGTGTGATTAGGGGTACCCCAAAATAATTAAGGGGTAACTGTAAGTTGGGCTACCTTTCATTGGTGACCCCGCGATACTTTTTACCCCCGTACTTTGCAAAGCCCCAGGCCAGTCACGCTCATCTATTGTGATCAGACCCCTAAATCAAAAAACCCACGTATCCTGAGCGACTTTGGTAAGAGCCATTTCAAAAGAAATCCCTTCTGCTCACTGAAGCAGGGCGTGGCTCTAGAAAAACAGGCCAGCATGGGGACTTTGTAACGGAGGAAAACTCAAGTGAAACACACCCATGTGAGTATACTCTTGCAAGTGATAACATAGAAACATGTATGATGACGTGAATTATAGTATGGTGATGTGAATGATGTACAAAGTCAATGGAATAGATGACGATTTATTATGGAATAGGACTTTTTGGTGACAAGGAAAAGATTGGATAGGATAGATTGGATAGGATTTCAGGTGATGTGTTAAGGAGTAGATTGGATAAGAGGTTGAGTTCCGTATTGAACTTGACACACATTTGTTTTTCTACTTTTTATAATGGAAAAAGGGAACCTCAGCATAAAAAAAGACTGAGATGAAAGGGTGTCCAAGCTTATAAGGACTGGGAGGTAAGAGATCCTCAGCCATAACATGTTGAGATCGTAGTCCCACACATTCTTTTATGACGGCAAAAGCAATGGAATTCACAGCATATTAAAAAGAATGCTGGGAAGGTGGTATTACAAAACCTAAGGAAAAACAGTAGTGGCCTGTATTTTAGTCAATTATTTTTTGTATATTTTCTCTTGCTGTCTTTTGTGGTAAAAAAAGGAAGGACGGTAGAGTCGCCGCGGTGTGTGTGTATGTGTGAAATCAAAGTGGAAAAAGTGGAAAGGGAGTGGGGGGAAAAAGTGGGTTATCTGTATTTTTGCATAAAAAGCTGAAGCATGCATAGCAATAGGGTCTAAGTGAAGCATTAGGGATGCGCGCGCAACATTATGGGGGAAGAAACCCCAATAAAACACATGCATAGGGTTCTGACACGGTATTGTGACAGAACTGATAAACAATGGATAGTAGAAACAAAGGAAGGGGGCACGTCCTGCCCCTGGTCAGAGCAGGGCTCCAATAACAAACATGCAAGAAAAAATGTCCATCTTTTTAGCAGCAAAATATAAAGAGAACAAGTCACATAAAATAAAAGATTTTAGATCTCTAGGAATTATTCAAGGATATGGAAGATCAGGAAGGTGAAAAAGAGATCCAATTAAGGGGATATACCCTGTAACGCATAAACCTGCAGTAGGGTATACAAACCCAGTCTATAAGCCTCCAGCGGTAGTGTGTGTCAACAGGATTATCACAAGTAGCAACTAAGGGTGGGGGGGGGGACTCAAGAGCTTTTGCACCTCCATATAACCCATCCACAAGCGCTGATATGCCCGTAGCATTGGTGTACCCAGAGGGTCCACAAGTAGACATAGTACAAAGTTAAGAGCATTGTGGGAAAGGTTGATCAGGTTACAAGAACCTGAAGTATCACCAGAAATAAGGGTATCAGTGCAGAAAAAAGGGGGATTGGAAGTCAGGAAATGTTTTTGTTTAGATTCGACCCTGGGGCAATAAGAAATGTTTCTGTTGAAAAGGATGATGGGCAGAGGGTATGGACAGGCCTGGGACAAGAAGTAGAACAAGTAAGGGAAAATGGAAGGGAAGGTCAAGGTGGTAGAAATAATGAAGAGGCAGGACAAGGAGGATATCAAGGAAAGGAGGTGGCGATAAACCCATACCTGCCACAAGAGGCACTGAGAAGGGACAGACCAAGAAATAGACCAGATTTAATGGTGGTCATACAAGATCAGAAGAAAACAGGGGTAGAAAACAAAATAGATATGCAGATGCCTTTTATACTTGAGTAGGGATAACGTAGTGGGTGCTATGGCCTCAAATGGACAAAAATAATTTGATTACAGCTCTCCCCCCGCTTATAGCCGAAGCTAGTAAATGGATCTTTGAATTTGAAAAACAAGCAGCAGGGGTAGCCTTAGCACTAGGAGGTTTTAGGAGTTTACTGGTCACCATAGTTGGGGACCAGGCTGGAGACATATGGGCCATGGCAGGGTACGCTGCGATAGGTCTTGCAGATAATGAACATGATGGAGAAACCCTTAATGAGGTAAGAGCAAGGGATGCCCTACAAAGGATGTACCCAGATACCCCCGACTTACATTCTTTAATGGAGAGCACAACGGGTAATGAGGAGGACCCAGTTAGGTTTATTCTTAAGTTACAGGAAATGTTGAGAGTTGAGACAGTACCATTTTTCTATTTTATCGATAAAGAGGGGATTACCAAAAGAGGTCCAGAAGGCACTAGATAAAATTGTGGGAAATGAAGCCAAAGGGTGGGCAGAGATGCAAACTATAATAGTCCACCATTGCAAGAGAATCAAGCAGCGGGACAGGGAGACAGCCCAGAAGCGGCAAACGGACAAGGCAAAACTAGTGGAAAAGGAACTAAATAAGGTTGTCGTTCAAACACCATTGACTGCACCGGCTCAGGAGAAAGGACAGGAGACACAACAAATTGTGAATGCGGCACATTGGGGCGAAGGAGGACAGGGAAAATTGGGTGGGGGCTGGAGGGGACAGTACCCCAACCCACGGTGGCAGCATGAAGGAGCACCCAGCGAAAGGAGGAGTATTTCGAGGAGCAAGAGCAGGAGGCTTTGGGGGGATAGGGCCCCAGGGAGGGGGATTGGGAACACCACAATGCAGGTATTACAGGAAATGGGGGCCGTTCTCAAGTGAATGCAGGAACAGGCATGGGATGGGCTTTAATTAGGGGCCATCACCTCCAGGGCAGCGATTCCAAGGGCCTTAAGGAATGGGACAACAGCAATTTAGGCGAGGGGGGGCAAAATCAATTACTTTATGGGGCAGACAGGCAAGGGCAACATGGGAAACTACAGCAGGGTGAGGGAACACAGTTTAACAGGATGGCAGGGGAACAGGCACCCCATTGCAAGGAGTTGCAATGGCAGGGGGCATCCCTTTTTCATTAGCCAAGATAAATACATATTCTTATTAGGACAGCCCACAGAGAGCACTCTCATGTCCAATCTTATTGACAACAACACACCCTGAAGAGGAGCCCATTTTTCCATTATCAGGTCAAACTCTTTACACTCAGGGATTTTCTGGGGCTATTACCACAGTTCAATACACTGAGGAGCTGGATATAAAAGTAGGAGGGCAGGTAGTACGAGCTCTCTTGTTATATTCAGAGAGTTCCCCTGTGAACTTGTTGGGTAGGGATCTTCTCAGTAAACTAAATCTAACTATATCATTCACAGATGAAGGGGTAGTGTGTTCCACTCAGTGATGTGAGTCGCTCAAGCAATGGTAATAATCAATGCAAAGACAAGGGAGTAAGAGCATCGGGTTCCTGTGGTCCCAGATACATTTTTCTATGGTATTAAGTTATTAGTAAATGCAGTGCCTCAAACTGTGACTAAGTGTTGGCGAATGGCCACAAATTTTATTTTCTGACTCATGGTGCCACCTGAGATGGTGGCAGGGACAATATTGTCATTAGATTTGCATGGACTAGTAGTGTCCGACAAAAGAGTAGTCCTGATTAGAACAGACCAGGACGGATGAGAGGGGCGTACAGTATTAAGTGGAGACCTGACAGTACAATTTAAGGATGATAAACTGATGAGGAGCTATTGGAGGACAGTGAGCAAAATGGGGAGATTGTTTTGGAAATCTGCATCCCCTGTGATATCATGGTGCAGTATTGAAAGGATAAGGAAGAGAAGAAGAGTCAAAAGCTACCCCAGGTCAACCGTGTACAGTAGGTAGGTCTACAAAGGCAGGAAACTAGTGTTCAAGAACTAGTTATTGAGTGTCACAGTTTTAGAAAGCAGATTCAATTTATTTTTAGAATTGGACACATGTAAAATAGTTTACAAAAGAAAACACAAGAAAAGTCGCACATGAGCTTCATTCTGCTTATAATGGACGGTGAAACAAGTAAAAAACTGTTGTTAACATCACAGTTGAGTTAAGTGAGGGTTAGTAGCATGAGTGTATTGTATTTGTTCCAAATACTACTATTGGATTTAGTAGTATGATATTACAGTATAGAAAGGTACAGTTCCCCCTGATGGCAGTGGTCACCCAGACAGTTTTATTTTTTAAGGAGGGCATACGATATGTGCCAGCACGATTATGGACGGTTAATCCACATGATTTTGGGTTACAGAGAGATGTGACCCCAGTACAGATTACAGTGAAGTCGGGTACTTCGCACAATCATCCAGTATGTGGATGATAGGTTATGTAGTGAAAATTAACATCAGTTCAGGAGGGATTTGTTTGCATTATTGCAATTGCTGGTTCACAGAAGGTACAAGGCAGATAAAAAGAAGCTACAATACTGCCAACAGGAGGTATTATACTTGGAACAACTAATTTTTGCAAAACAGGAAAAAATATGACCAGATAGTGTGGTGGCAGTATGCGCCCCCCTAGGCCCAGTACTGTGAAGGAAACATAGCAATTTTTTGGACTTATGTAATTATTGTAGGGCATGGATTCTATACTACTCACTCTACAAAAGGCCACTGTTACAAAGTCTCAGGGAAGGACAGAGCACTTAAATATAAATTGGAATGGACTGACAAAATGACTAGACAATTTGAGGACTTAAGCTCGGCCCCTGTTTTAGCAACTCCAGATTATATACAGGAGTTTTATTTATTTTTCCACTCTGATGAATGGCTCATGCATTGACGGAAGGAGACATTATATGTTGATGGGTCATAAATAATTCTCCAGGGGATGGGACGGAGGCACACGGGCAGTACTGGCATGCGGTAAAGGGGGAGGGGGGGAGAAATAGTGACCACCCCTGTAGAAAGCAAGACCATAGTGTACTATGAAAAACAAGGTTTTAGAGAGAATTACTAGACCAGATAAAACAGGAGTATACTGAGTGCAGTATGGAGAGCATGACTGTAAAATATGACGATGCATTACTTACCGTAAAAGCATTTCTGATGGTTGTATCTGCTTAGATTCACATGCTGTGCATAGGTCCGACATCCAGTGGTCACTGCGGAGTATTGCATTTTGTTTTTCGTAGTCGAAAAGGGGACGTCGACAAGGCGTGTCTGTAACACTATCCCTATAGTGACGTGCGTTGTACCCATAATCCCTCACGTGTCGAGGTCCCTCTGTTTGTATTTTTCTGCCCTGAGGGAGCCTTCTAGACGTGAGTGAGTACAGAAAAGAGATAGATATAGAAAAGGATGTCTATGTTCCTTCCATCCGAGCGGGGAGGAAGGGTGGGCGCATGTGAATCTAAGCAGATACAACCATCAGAAATGCTTTTACGGTAAGTAATGCATTGTCTTCTGATGTTTGTTAATCTGCTTAGAATCACATGCTGTGCATAGACTAGCGAGCAGTACCCGGAGTTGGAGGTGGGTTGTGAGAAGGAACAGTAGAGAAAAGATGTCTTAATACTGCTTGTCCCACCTGGGAATCAGATCTAGAGTGGGCATCTAGACAGTAGTGTTTTGTAAAGGTGTGTACAGAACTCCAGGTTGCAGCTTTGCAGATGGACTCAAGGGGAACATTTGCAATGAATGCTATGGATGCCCCAGTGCCTCGAGTAGAGTGTGCTCTTGGCTTGAAGGGTAGTTCTCTCTTAGCAAGAGTAACAGAGAGTGATGCATTGTACAATCCATCTAGATATAGTGGATTTTGAAACTGCATCTCCTTCTCTTCCTGCTGCCACCGAGACAAAGAACTGATTAGTCTTTCTCAGTGGACTAGTTCTTTCCATGTAAAACATGACAGCTCTGCGCACATCAAGTGTATGCAGGCTTTTTTCTCCTAGATTTGAAGGATTTTGAAAGAACGTTGGTAGTTCTATAGACTGGTTGACATGGAATTTGGAGATGAATTTCGGTGCGAACCTTGGGTGTCTGCGTAGAACCACTTTATCTTTGTGAACTGTTACAAAGGGGTCTAAAACCGAAAGGGCCTGTAGTTCACTTACTCTCCTAATGGAGGTAATAGCGATTAGGAAAGCAGTCTTAAGAGTGAGATCTTTAAGAGTTGCCTTGTGCATGGGTTCAAAGGGTGACCTCATGAGCCTGGCGAGTACCACATTTAGATCCCAGCCAGGAGCTGGGTTTGCTATTGGAGGGTGTATTCTCTTTACCCCTTCCATGAAGGTTTTGATTACTGGGATCTTCCACCACGATACTTTGAGTTGTGAAGTGGTGTAAGCAGAAAGCGCTGCCAGGTGTACTTTAATAGAATTGAATACTAGACCCCAGTCCAGTAAATGGGTCAGGTACAGAATAATTTGTGTGGGAGAGCAGTCAACGGGTTGATACTCTTCCCTATACACCAGATGACAAATCTTTTCCATTTGCTAGAATAGCAGTGGCAAGTGTTAGGCTTTCTGGCCTCTCTGAGGATGTCCATGCACCTCTGTGGAAGTTGTAAATGTCCAAATTCTATGACCTCAGGAGCCAAGCTGCTAAGTTCATGGTCTGAGGGCATGGGTGCAGTGTCCTGCCCCTGTCTTGTGACAGCATGCTGTACGGGCAGGGCAGTTTCACTGGAGGAGATAGAGACATCTTCAACAAGTGAGCGAACCATGGCTGTCGGGCCCACATAGGGGCCACCAGTATCATGGTAACTTGTTCCTGGTGCATCTTGTGCACTATCTTGTTGAGAAGGGGAGTCGGGGGAAAAGCGTAAACAAATTTCCCTGACCATGGAATCGATAGACCGTTCCCCTTGGACTGGTTCTGGGGGTACCTGGAGGCGTAATCTTGGCATTGAGAGTTTTCCAGAGTTGCGAACAGGTCTATTTCTGGGAAACCCCACTGTGTGAAGACGTCGAAGACGATGTCTTCTTGTAACCGCCATTCGTACTCTACGGGCAGGGGGAAGTCTCTGCTGAGTTTGTCTGCTAGCAGATCGAGTTCCCCTGGTACATGTTGTGATAGTAGGAACATGTTGTGTTTGAGAGCCCACTTCCAGATGTTCTGGGACAGCTTGGACAGTCCTGGAGAGCGAGTGCCCCCTTGCTTGTTGAGGTAGTACATGGCTGGGGTGCTGTCTGTGAGGACCATCACTGTCTTTCCTTGTAGGTGTTCCTGAAAGGCTTTCAGTGCTTTGAACACCGCTAGTAGTTCCAGCAGGTTTATATGCTTGGATGCTAAGCTCGGAGTCCACGCTCCGTGAGCAGTCTGATGGGATAGGTGAGCCCCCCATCCTGCAAGGGATGCGTCTGTGGTTAGAGTGGCTTCCACTGCGGGTGTGGCAAAAGTTTTCCCTAATAACAGGTTTTCTTTTGTCCACCACCGTAGCGAGAGAACCAAGGCCTGCGAGACCACCACTAGATCGTCCCATTGTCCGCTGGCCTGACACCACTGGCTGTTGAGCCACTTTTGCATTGGGCGCAGGCGCGCGTGAGGTATTGAATAAATACATGACGCCATCATTCCTAGCAAGCGCATTGCTTTGCGTACCGTCACCTCTCGACCTGCCACATAATGGGGGATCTGAAACAGCATGTTTTGGACCCTCTCGTTGGAGGGGAAGACGAGGCCGTCCTTTGTTTGAATTAGAGCCCCTAGGAATTGTTTGATTTGGCTGGGGTCTAAGCTGGACTTCTTTTCGTTGATGGAGAAGCCCAGTTGGAACAAAAGGTCTACGGTCTTTTGGGTATTGGAGAAGCATGTTTCGTAAGAATCCCCTGTTATGAGCCAGTCGTCGAGGTAAGGGTATACCGGGATGGATAACCTGCACAGGTGGGCCGTTGCCACTGCCAGTACCTTCGTGAATACCCTTGGTGCAGATGCTATCCCGGTAGTGTTTGTTCTCTAGCTTGAACCTGAGGTATTTTCTGTGCACTGGCAACATTAAAATATGAAAGTATGCATCTTTCATGTCCAGTGTTGTCATGTAATCCCCCTTTGATAACAGTGGGAATACTTCCTTCAAGGTCACCATACGAAACTTTTGGGGTTTGACAAACTTGTTCGCTGGGCGCAGATCTAATACAGGGCGCATGGTTAAGTCCTTTTTGGGTACAAGGAAGTACACTGAATAAATACCTTCTGTTAACTGAGATAGGGGGGACAGCCTCTATAGCTTCTTTTTTCAGTAGCTCTTCTACTTCTTGTAGAAGAATGGTGAGGTGTTCCGGTGTCATGCGTCGGTTCCGTGGGGGTCTGTACTTCGGGGAACCGTTGAATTCAATGCAGTATCCGTGGGCTATGGTGGATAATACCCAGCGGTCTGATGATATTCCCTCCCATGCTGAAAGGAACGATGTTAGCCGGCCCCCGACCGGTGATGCCTGGGAGGGGACCCGAATCTTCGGGTCATTTGTTGGTATTGGGCGTGGAACCTTTGGGGCTGGAGCCGCGACCTCTTCCCCTGCCACGGCGTTGGCCTCTTTGACTGAACTGGGTGTTGTTACCTTGGTTAGAGGGCCAGTTGGTAGCAGAGTAAAATTGCTGTTGGTTTTGCTGCTGGCGTTGGCCACGAAAGGAGCGTCTATTGCCATAGCCGCGTCTGTTAGGGGGCCTAGAAATTTGGTCAAGAGTTTTGATGGTATCAAACTCTTTCTTCGCATGTTCTAGGGCCTCATCAACTGCTTTCCCAAACAGATGTGTTTCTTCTATGGGCTTATTTATCAGGGAAGCCTGGGTTTCCGGCTTAAATCCTGAATTGCGCAGCCAGACATGGCGTTTGAGAAGTGTTCCCTGAACCAGGGAACGGCCAGCCGTCTCTGCGGCATCTAAGGAGTTCTTTACGATGCCCTGGTTTACAAGAGTTCCCTCTGAGATTGTAGCTAACAGGCGTGAACGCAGGGGTTCTGGTGCGTCCTCTGCTTCGCTGCACAGCTTGCTCCACTGTGCATCTGCGTAGCTAGCTAGTAGGGAATTGTTATTTGCAATCCTAGTTGAAAAGGCGGCGGACGTCGTGATTCTCTTCCCAAGTGCGTAGAGCTTTTGCCCTCTTTGTCAGGTGGTGCCTCACTAGTGGATAGTGGTACCCCTGCTCTTTTCCTTGTATTAGTAACTACGAGGGAGTCCGGAATAGAATGGCCTCTGATGTACAATGGGTCAGAGGGCGAAGGGCTGAAGAGCTTTTCTATCCGAGGGTTGACCCCTCTGACTAAGGCAGGATTGGAAAGGGAAGGAGTTATTCTTCTCTTTATAGAAGCCAGGAGCGGAATAGACTGACTAACAGGGGCTTTTTCTTTAATAACTTTCTCTACAAAGTCTATGTCAGGAAGAGTCTCCCCTGTGTCTATTTCAAAATGCGCTGCTGCCTTGCGCAATAGTGCATTAAGTGAAGGTTGGTCATCTATGGGAGAGGTGTTTCCAATAGGTGAATCCTTGGGAGGAGAAGGGTGAAAGACATCAGGGTCTGAGTGCACTGATGGGGATAGCCAAGGCTGCGAGGTAGCTGTATCTTCTTCGAAAGCTCCTGCACTAGTGTAAGGATCTTCTTCAAACCCCTCTTCCTCATGTTCTTCCTCTCCACCCAAACCCTCCTCATCCTCCTGGAGGTATTGCTCCTCTTCCGTGAGGTCATATACGTCTGTAGAAGGGGGAAACAGCCTAGGAATTTTGCCCCTAGGGTCATCCTGGGGCCATTCTCTTAGTCTTTTGGGTGTGGGTGGGTTTTGGTTTCCCAAAAACCTTTCCATTTTCTCCATACAAGAATGGAGTCTTTCAAGGGTCTCATGGGGGACCCCTGAATAGTCTAGAGGGGGGAAATCAGTGTTTTCACCTTCAAAACGCTTAGAACGCTCCCACAACGTCGAAGAAAGGTTTCCGTCGCCATCCAAAGTGCCCTTAGATGAAAGGGGCAGTTCCTGGCTACTCTTATGCTTTTTCGGCGTTTCTATAGCTTTTTGTGCGGTATTCGACGTTTGTTTCGTCGTCCGCTTACGTGTGTCTTCGGAAACAATTCTCGCCAGGCTCTCGACAACGAGTTTGTCAGTAGAGGACTCTGGTGTCGACGTTGCCTGCGTTACGTGTTGTTCCTCGACGGCCGCTCTATGGAGCGTTACGTCGGATGATTTTGGGGTAGCGCCCGTGTTTGATGAAAGCCCAATCTCTGGTCGCGGCTGCGTTTGCGGGTGGGGCTTGAGACCCTTACAGTCTGAGGTAGACGCCGGAGTGCCCTGCGTCCCCTTCGGCGATGATGGATCCTTCGTCTTCGACGAAGAAGAGCCGTGGGTTGTGTGCTTAGGCCTATGGGGTCTGTGTGCGTCCTTGTCGCCGGGGTGTTCATCCCCATGAGCAGGGCGTGAGCCGAGCCCGTCGGGGCCGGGGACGGACGTCGAGGAGCGCGAGCGCTCCTTCTGGGGGTTAATGACTTCCGTAACGGACGTCGAGTTATCACCCTCCTCGTCACTTTCTGTAACAGCGGCGGCGGGTGAGGAAACTGACTTCGACATAGCGTAGTCCGCCCACCTCTTAACTTTGCGTTCTTTAAGAGTTCTTGGTTTCAAGAGCTTACAGGCCGCGCAGCTGTCCTCCTTATGATCGAGGGGCAAGCAACGATTACAGAGCTGGTGTTTGTCCTTCCAAGTGTATTTGCCCCTACAGCGTGGGCAAAAAAAGGTGTCCTCTCCATAGCTGAGGCAATAATAACTGGTGATAACAACCCCAAGGGAAAGATAGGGGAGAAAGAAAGACATTCTCAAAGAGAAGATAAAAGTTCGAACCCCCACTCTCCCTACTGTATGTTGGCCGGCGAGGCCAGGCCACGTGTTCGGCAGCGCCGAAGGATCTCCTCCGTCTCTTCCCCTCCGTCGAAAACTTGCTCGGCGGAGAAACAGCTTCACAGCTAACGTCGAGGGGAGGGATCTTTAACAATATAATAAGTATAATTAAGGACCGAGGTCCGTAGTAAGTATTTGCAATGTCTCTCTAGGAGCTCCGCGTAAGGCGACCAGAAGCTGGGCGGAAAAAAACAATCTGAGGGACCTCGACGTGTGAGGGATTATGGGTACAACGCACGTCACTATAGGGATAGTGTTACAGACACGCCTTGTCGACGTCCTCTTTTCGACTACGAAAAACAAAATGCAATACCACTGGATGTCGGACCTATGCACAGCATGTGATTCTAAGCAGATTGACAAACATCAGAAATATATATATAGCAAAATGATGATAAACAGGAGCTACAATGTATTATTGCATAGCTAGCAATATGCTAAGTAGTATGCCCCAAATGGAAACCCAGCCATGTAGGAAGACGACTACAGTATCCATTGTAAGGGAGGGGCAGTTTTGGATGAGTCATGGCAGTATCCAGTAACCAAGTTAAACAGATATAAGGCTCCTGCTTGGCACCAGTCTGCAGGAGCTGTGAACGGGGAGGGACAGAATGCCATTCAAGGAGCAGAGTTTTGTGCCCCCCTCATTTCTGTACAGATTCAATTTGTTATCCTTGCAACAGACTCTTGGCCTTAATTCCCTAGAGCGGTGAAGATTAATCTGGTGCGAGCGTGATTAAGGGTACCCCCCAATATAAAGGGGTACCCCTGTAAGTAGGGCTACCTTTCACATGCCGTTCCAAAGGAACGAAAATGCGTCCCCCGGGATGCAGAATCCTGCTGGTAAATTTCTAGCACTGCTTATTGCCGGGACTGGGGAATAGGTCCAGAGGGGGATGACCCCACCTTGAGAAAACCCTGGCTATCTGGATGCTGTGCAGTTGCCACTCGTGTGTCCGCGAGGAATCCCTGCTGAGGGTGTCTGCTTGCTTGTTCTGCATCCCCGGCAATTGCAAAATCTGAAGTAGGATGTTGTGCCAAATGGTCTGTGCTTCCTGGGACAAGGTGTTTGATCGCATTTCCACCTTGCTTCCGTAGATTGAACATTGTGGTCGTGTTGTCGGTGAGGACACGAAACACCAAATTCTCGATCAGCGGAAGAAAGGATTTTAGAGCCCAGTGCACTCCCCATAATTCCAGCACATTGGACGGCTTACTCGGGGGTTCAGAGGTCTTTGACTTGGTGCTTGTCCAAATGAGCGCCCCATCCCGCCTGTGTCCACCAGGGGCATTCCTTTTGCGATGTTGCAGGGGTATGTCCACCATTTCAGTGTGTTTGACAGAGCCCAAGAGATGTTATTTTGTAGGACCAGGAACCCCGGGTTTAGGATCATCTGGTAGCTAGAAACGTTTGCACTGGCCGCATGTGCAGCTGGCAGCAGCGAATAAGCGGAATGCGAAAGGACATGGTCCCCAGGAGAGCCATGTATGCACGGACCGTGACTAGCTTGTTTGGCAAGAATAAGTTTGCTAGTGTTATCAATTTTTTGATTCTTTCCAAAGAGGGTCTGAACAGACACTAACCTGTAAGGAATAGAGAGCCCAGGAAAACCAAATTCCTTGAGGGCACTGTGCAGGATTTTGTATAATTTATTGTAAAGCCCGATTGTTGGAGCAGCGTTTGTTTGGTTGAAAGAAGCTGAGGCTTGTTGGTACGTTGAACCTCAAACCAGCCAATCGTCCATGTGCAGGTAGACGTGGTGGCCCTGTTTTCGGAGGAAGGCTGCAAGCGGTGTCAGGCACTTCGTGACCGTTCTGGGTGCCGATTTCAGGCCGAAAGGCAGTACCCGAAACGGATTATGGCTTCATCTGACTACGAATCTGAGGTACTTTCGGTGCCTTGGATGTACTGGCACGTGGAAGTATGCATCCTTGAGATCCAAGGCTGCAAGGTATTCCTGGCGCTGAACGGCTTTTATGACCTCCTGGAACATTAGCATTTAGAAGGCGCCACTTCTCCAGTCTGGTTTTTTGACGACGAAGTACCTGGAGTATATACTCCCTTTCCTCTTGCTGATGGAGGAACTCTTTCGATGGCTCATTTTCTTAGCATTTGACGTATCTGGTGCTGTAAAACCTGATGGTGCGGGCAAGATACCTTTATGGGAGGTATCAGGAATTGTGCTTGAACTCCAATAAGCGGCCGTATTGGATTGCATCTAGCACCCACCTATCGTTAGTTATTGTTTGCCACTCTTTGAGGTAGAAGGCCACATTTCCCCCAACCGGTCTGCCCCTGAGGCAGTCACTGTTGTGCCTTATTTTGCCTACCTCTCTGGGAGTTGACAGATCCACGCTTTCGTTGACCTTGATGGTATTCTCTGTTGTGCTGGGAGGATTGGTAATTCTGCGTGTAGCCCAGAGTATAACATCCGGGTCTACCATAGTTCTTGTTGTCTCTAGAGGCTCAGAATCCTGCATTACCTTAAGCTCCTCGAAAGGAGCGAAAGGGCCGCCCTTCCCTGAAGGAGACCTATCCGTGTCAGCCTTCATGGCTTTAAAGGCCTCATCAATTTTGTCCCCAAACAGATTTTCCCCTTCACATGGCATATCGATGACTGTTGCATTTCTTGACGAATATCGGTGCAACGTAGCCATGCTTGGCATCTAAGGAATACCCGATTGCCAATCTGCTTAAACCCTGTTTCAGCAACGTCTACAGCAATATTTATGCTGTGATTTCAAGGCTTACTCCCCTTCGCGCACCAGCATCATAGTCGCTTTTCTCTGCTGTTTCGGCAAGTGTTCAAATAAAGGAGCCAGACCATGCCACATCTCTTGATCATATCGAGGAACTATTGCCAGGGCATTCGCTGTTTTTACCATTGTTGCCCCAATTGTGAGAACCGTTTTTCCAAAAGGCAACCTATTTCCGGCTTTCATGGTCTGGCGGCATGGCGCACTTATGCTGCGTTCGAGCCTTGTGGCTTGCTGCCGCTGAAACAACTGACACTGGAGCAGGTTGCGAGGTGAGGCATTTCGGTGTTGTGTCTGGAGCCTTAAACTTCTTCTCCAATCTCCCTTTAACTGCCAGCTCTGTAAAAGGATGCTTCAAAGTACGGAGGCCCTCCTGCCAAACGTGATCCAGAATGGGTATGGAAAAAACTGCCTTCCTGCGTTTACCCATATGGTCGAAGAGGAATCAATCTTTCTTTTCCTCATCTGTAATCAGACCAAACTCCAGGCATGCCTTAGACATCATGGAGTGAAATGCCATGATGTCATCTGGAAGCGAAGGTTGAGCCAGGCTACCCTGTGCATCTTGATCAGGATCTGTGTCCCACGTGTCGGCTCTGTAGAGACGAGAAGGCGGTGGAACTTTTATCCCTCGGATCTGGGTCCTGGTCCGTGTCAATCGATTCCCCCTCTTCTTGCTCTCCCACATGGACTGAATGTACGTGGAGGTCTAGGTGGTGTTTGAATCCTAGGGCGTATGCCCTGGTCTGTACAGGGATGGGTTGGATCCCTTCGACGTGGAGTGGTAAGTTGATGTTCTCCGTAAGGCTGAACTGTCTGAGCTTGAGGGAGCGGAAGCCTGGCATCAAGCTGTCCCAAAAGAGACTGCAGTGTTTTAAGTACCTGCAGGGAAAGCAGGGATTGTGGATATATAAGGGGGTATTGTGTATGCATACTGCCTATTCAGGCAAGAGTTGATGGCAAAGTAGGCGTCTGAAACCTTAGAGGTGTGTCTTCTTCTCTAGATGGTCCTTGGATAGGAGGATCAGAAGTTCCTTCTTCAGGATCTGATTCAAAGGCACCTGGACATTACTCTGGTGGAGGTTCAAAATATGATGTAATCTCATGCTGCAAAATGTCTTCTGGCATGATATCTGGGTACTCTATGGGAGACATTCCCAGGGTAGCCTGGTCGTGCTGCATTGTGGCCCCAGTTGGGGTTTTCAAAATACCCATAGGGGACAATATATTGGCTTCTGTCGGTAATTCTGAAATCTCTGTCGCGGTGGTCGAGGGGTGCATAGGCTTTTCTGCAAACTATTTCTTTTTGGTCATCGACGAGGTGGTCGACGAGAGACTAGCCGCAGACCCTGACGAGGATGCCGTTGCATTCGATGGTGCTGTCGTCGGAGTAGGCCTCGACGACAATTTGGCCATCGACAGGTGTCTCGATGATTACTGATGGTCGGAGGAGTATCTTCGAGATTCCGACGAGTAGTGTTTTTTGCCACTCATCGAGGTAGACTTTCCATGATGACGCGGAGGAGGTTTCTGTAGCCAACTTGGCTCTGTGCTTGTCCGTCAGAGGAGCGATCCTAGGCGGGTCTGGATTTTGCCGATGGGTGCAAGCCTTTCTCCCTTGGTTTGTCCGAACATGCTTTCGTCAACGGGCCCTTGGAAGTGTGTTTGGACCCGGTATGGGACCCTTCAGCAGTAGCTGGTGTTTCTTTACAGGGATACAGTGTTTGGCCTTATCGTACCCAGAGGACAATTTTGCCCCACCTGTCTTGTTTCTTCGCCACCAGCTCCTCAGATCTGGACAACTTTGACAAATCACCTTCTGACAGAGGGAGTTGGTTGCTTTCCTACTCTGACGAGCCAACCCCAGACGCCGGATAGGCTCCTTCATTGAGCCAGCAGATTAGGCGGTTCCTGCCCTTAAGGGTTTTTTGCGAGAAACCCTGGCAGATGTCACAGCCGTCAGCAAAATGGTTTGGGTAGAGGCAGTAAAGACATTCCGTGTGCCTGTCCCCGCTCATACAAACTTTTTAGGCAGCAAGTGTTGCACGGCCTAAATAAGGACTTCTTCGGTCCTGAAGCTTCCATGGTTGAAACTGGAACCGTGTGTATGTAGGCGTCGGTTGCACCAAATGGTGAAATTTGAAGAAAAGTTATTTTCTAAGAAATGCAATTTTCTCTCAGGAGAGAAACAAGAGGAATCCCCACAACAATGGGTCACTCCAGGTGTCATGTTTTCCATAGGAAAATTACTAAGTCAAAATAACAGATTCCCAGCTGGACAGGGAATATTCACAGCATGTGAATCCATGAAAGATCCAATGCTGGAAGTGGCCAACAATATTTGCTTATATAGTTTGCAAATGATAATTAATATTAAAAAGCATCACAGCAAGGGTTACAAAAAGATTGCTAGTGGTCTCAGCAAGCAGTGTAACAGACTGAAACATTGGATCAATCCTGATGAGGATTAGATCCTCCTGTGTGTTGGGTAAGATTTTCATAGTAATGATAAATCTTCCTGACCTGTGTCAACCCCAGACCTTTTTGCTTTTACTGGTGGATTATTTTTCCTTATAACTGCGTAGAAACCTTTTTACACACTCACAGAATGTTTTACTCTTTTTATGAGTGTAATTTTTAAGATTCTCGATAGTGTCTTTTAAAAGTTATCATCTGACAACATTTTGACAATATGTGCCTATTGTTGCTGGGTTGCTCTATGGGCACCACTTAACTTTTTCTGGCTAACCCTGTGAGAACTACAGTTCCCAAAGTAGAAAGGATCTTTGGATCCCTTTTACATTTAGTTAGTTGTGACCAGCACCCCCCCGCCCCCCCACAAACCCCCACCTTACATGGAATGCTGGGGAGATAGAGTATCCACTTTCTCATTTTAAATGCAACATGTATAAGGACAAACATACCTTTAATGGCTGGTGGCAGTGAACTTTATTAATTCAGTGCACTTTTACCATGGGCTGTTTCCAAAGCCTCAGTAAGAGGCACCCATGGGTGCTCATTTTACCGAAATGGCCACCGTCTTCTTTTTTCACCATTTTAGTTTTCCTTGTCCTGTCTTGTTCCTTCCAGGGCGGAAAATTCCTTTGTGTGATTTTTATCTTTAGCGGGAGTTCTGTGGAATCCCCGCCCAGGCTCCAAAGCGTCTGAAGGCAGGAAGCAAGGGAGGAGTCCAGAACTCTGCAGACCTTTGTCTTGCAGCCCGAGTGTGAGCATCCAGTTCAAACTGGGAGGCTGGCTGTCCTGAAAAGGTTGTGAACTGGGTGATCTCCAGCCCTTTAAGATGAGTAGCAATACCCTTGAGATGCATGGGGATGCAGACTTTATTCATACATCAATAATCAAAACAACTCAGGTAGTTGGCAAAAAAAGATAACTTTTATATCAACTATCTAAAACTGAGTACAACGGACATCAACGGATGTCTCAGTGCAAATGCTCTCAATGCATCTTAGAAAAAAGCATTCTTATATAGCAAAAAATCATCATTAATGACGTTAACCTACGTATTACTAATGTCATCCTACGTGGCAAACTACAAAAACCTATTGAAGAAAGTGATCGGTTGAAGGGCATTTCCAAGTATACGTTCTACACTAGTATGGGACAGTGAGTGAAAGTAATTGGTTTCTTATGAGGTGGGGCCACTAAGCCCTCCCTTCAAAATGGCCACTATGACTGTCACTAAATACAAAAAGTCCCATTGGCTACACCAACTATAGGACCCTTAATTACATGGTCCCCTACAATTGGTTGGCACTCTAACCTCGGTCAGTACTTTTCCACCTATGTCTAGCAGCACGCAGACTGGACTTCCAGCTGCTGGTGAGCTCGTCTTGAACAGAGCTTCTCAACAATTAGCATATCCTTCTATTATCACCTTAGTGGTCTGCTAGCAATTAAGACTTTTAACTTGTCCTTGGGAGTGTTCTTAGCTCTGGAGAATTCAGGGGAGTGAAGGCACGCTCTCCCCTCATGCGTAGGTGTGATAGTCCTGTTCGTCCAACTTGATCCGTCCACGTGACTGAAGATCATGATTTAAAGCTTCTAGTGTATTAAAAATACTATTTTCTAATAGATCTATGACGTCTTCCTTGATTTGTTCATGCCTTCTGAACAGGAGCTGTTCTTTCACACGATTTTGTATCCAATGCCAGCTCACCCCAGCCTGATAAGACCTTGACGGCTTGGCTTTATGGCCCATCCAGCCTCGCCTTTGAGATTCACTTGGCAATTTATGTGTTTTCTAACTGCGACACACTGGAAAAGAGGCCTTCCTTTTTTAGTCCAGCTCTGCTATAACACGTAGTGGAAACTTCCATCCTTTACTTATTTTATGCATGTATGTATATGTTGGCGCATGCCACAATCTATTCACTATAAAGTTAGCCTCAAGAATACTTTTGCGTTTCTTTACATCTGTACACGTGTAAACTGACTTGACATCTTCATTTCTGTGGCATAAGCTTCTTCAACTTGATCCCAAGATGTCACTTAATCTTGATACTTTCTTGATGCCTTACAGAATATCTGCATTCTCTTGTCTCTGCACCTCTTCTATGTACGTCAGCTCGACTCTGCATGAGGTCACCATTCGTCTTGGTCATTCATTTGCTCTGCTTCTTCAGGGATTTTATTCAAATGGCCATCATTTTCTCGTATGCAGGTATGGTTTTCTCAATGGGAACCTTGCTTCCAGGATTCTTTGGCATCAGTATTCTTACTGGTACTGCACGTGTCTCACACTCTGGTTCCCAACATATATGCAATATGGGTGACGTGGTTGAGGTGGGGGCACTTGGCTCCCTTCAGGCATCCAGCTGATTTCACATGCGCATCCTTGTTCCACGTCATGAGCATGCACTTTCCACTTGGGCCGCAATAGATACATCTTCCCACGTACTACTAATGGTTCTTTGGATACAGGAATTTCGCTCCGTCAGGTGCATGGATACTGGCCTTTACAAAGTCTCTGATTTCCTCATCTGTCAAGTCTCCGGCCTTCCATTCAGATTCGACATCGATCATGATATCCATCCCTATGGCTTTCTTTGCTGTTTTCTTGCATTGTGTAATTATTATCTTGATTACACAGAAGCCAAGCAACACCAACACAATCAGGACTTCAAGGAACTTGAACATGTCTGCTATCCATTGTGGAACCCATGAAAAGAGCGATCCAAACCTACTGTCACCAGCAATACCTTCTACTTAGTCTACCATCTGGATGTGTAGCTTCCACAAGCCCAATAGTGATCCATGATCATTGCTGTTCCAAGATTCATTCTTGGTGCATCAAAGATCCGACTACAGTTCTGGTTCTCTCAGACTTTTCTTGTGCCATTATTTCTGAAGCACAGCTTTGAACTTTCCAAAGGCACTACCTGCAAGGGTCCTCTGTCTTCGACCCAGGTCAGTAGCTTAGTACGTTCTGGCCATAATGGCTTGCACATCACCGGTGCACTCCACACAGTTGATTCAGGACGATCATATACCATCCAGGCTCTGCAGATAGCCACTCCTTACCAGCCATCTGGTGATAACACTGTTCCCCAAATCTGCATCTGGCCTCTGTTCTTCCAGTGTCAGATGTCTTCTTCAGTTTCTCCTGGACTCTCAAGTCTTCTGTTTACTTCCCATCTGATTCAAGTTCCTTTTACTTCAGGATTTTCATATCTGATCACGTGATTCTTTGTATGATCTCGGTGTCTTGTCTTTGTGTCCTGGACATAGTCATCTTCATCTGGATTGGTCCATTCAGTTGCCATAAGAGATCGGCATCTCAACCCATGAACTGGCCTCTAGTGTGGCAAAGTGCTATGTGTGATAGACAATGTGCTGTCTGGATGTCTATTTCAATAGCTATGAAGATTTTAGACTTCCCCATACTACAAGGCAGGAGTGCACACAAGCATTGCTCCTTTGAGGTTCTTCCCACTGCTTTCATATGTTGATCCCATATGCTATTCCCCAAATGTGCTGTACTATCCAGGTAATCATTTAGCTCATGATCATCCTCCCTAGCATTTCTCTTGGACTTTGTTCTTCTCTTATGATCTGCTATGATAATTTCATAAAGCATATCAGCATAACTCCGCCTTACTGGACAAATCATAGGCGCATTTGTCAGTGGACTGGGTGTGTTTACAAGTGTTACCTGTGTAGGTTAATTTCTAGACAATCTCTTCCTCTGTCTCGCCTTTCGAGCTTGTTTCTGGTGCTCAAGAATAAACTCCACAACACTTTTTCTCAAAGAACGATGACTACTGACATTTGCCACAGGCTCAGGTAATTTCTCATCCACTGGGGCGATTACATAGGGTCTTGATTGCCTAGTAGTTGCCACATCTGTACCCTCTGTTCAGGAAGATTCACAGGAGTCCTTGCTCCATTTACATCTATGTAATAGGACGTGTGCACTGTAAGTGAGAGCAAAATCACTACGAACAAAATGCAAAGAAATCATGCAGAGCTATGTCCACTTGCAGCAATGACTTTTTATACATCGCAGACGTCTCAGGATCTGGCATGACGATATTGCTACTAATGCTGCCCATTTCTCTTTTTTAAGAGAAGGAAAAACACTTTAATGGGTCAACATTATGCACTACTTCTGGAAGCTGCTGAATCGGTTCTGTCAATCTTCTCGATCAGCAGACTGCTTACTAGATGATGAATACGAATTCCCAATGACTGCTACGAATTGGTCTTTCACCAGACATGATACTTTTTCAGCATGAAACAAAGGTTCTTTAATCAGTAGACCTCGGATCTGTCCCTTGAAAGAAAGTCTCATTCAGTTCTTAGTGTTCTTGCAGAGTACCCGCTAACTTGGATTATAATGTCTCTCAGAATTTCATTAAGCACTGCATTGTTTCTCGGGTCCCTCAGGAACGTTCGAACATAGGTTTGCCTCCCAAAAAGATGTGGGGACTCAACAGGTAATAGAATACTAGGCTGACCAGTCTGTGTGCATTATCCGGTGACCGAATCATTTGCGTTTTACCCACTGAACTCAGGAAGCTGGAGAATCTGCTCAACAATGGCTATGAGCAATCTCGTCACAATTGGACCATTCTTAGGTTCTTGCAAAAAAACATGAACACTAGTAGTTCTTCCAATGAGTGCAGTATATGCACGCAATATGAACACGAAAACTGCAAGAATGACCCGTGAAACGTTGTCATTAGGCACCACCATGCGTGCCTCCGAACAAGAACTCAGTGAGAAATTAATCTGGGTACTGCTCCCTCTTTCAGGCGTCGAAAAGGAACTCCGATATGGCATATCTTTGTTTTTCAATCAAGGCTTAAGCATGCCTCAGTCCAATGTCGACAAACTCCTGTGGCTCAAGAACACAATAACTTCCCTTAACTCCTTTTTAAATGACTGAAAAGTGTGTCCCGAAATAAGTCATAGTCCAATCAACTATCTTTATTCAACAGCTTCTGCGTCATCCTTTCTCACCATAGATCTGGTCTGCACATGCTACGGTTCATCCCCGATGCTTGGTTCCGATGGGTGTGGGGGTGAAGGGGATCTCCAGCATAGACCTTTACATCACCAAGGAAAATCCAAGCGTGTCTGCCTTGCACTTTGACAGCAGACGGTGTGACGTCCTCCATGATGAAAGGGCAATTGAAGCGAGGTTTGTGTAACTTTCTAGTGAAGATGCTGATTAGGACCGCATCTCCTGGAAAAAGTTTGGGAAGACATAACTCTTTAATTCCAATTGTTGAAGCATGTCCTTTTGTGTTCTGCGCTGCCCCACACCCTCTTCACTTGAGCTGATCTGAAATGACAGATATTTGAAGTCATACAAATAAGTTAATCACATAGCTCCTTTCCTAACAATTCTGCAGTTGACTGGGCACCACTTCGAACCCTAGCCGGAGTCCTCATTCGCCTCCCTGTCACTATTTCGTGCGGGAAAGATGGAAGTCTGTAGCTGGCTGAATTCTCAATGCGTACACGGCCAGTGGAAGGCAATGCAACCATCCTTTTTTCAAAGTAAGCTTCAGCTTGGCTATTCTTTCTTTAAGCAAGCCGTTGAGTCTCTCACAGACACAGTTCGCTTGAGGTAATAAGCTGGTGAAAACTTGTGCTTTATGCCAAACAAGCAGCTTATTTTCTCAAAAACGGTATTAACAAAATGAGGGCCATTATCTGATCTCAATATTTTACATATTCCCCTTCTGGGAAACACTTCTCGTACTAGAAATCTTACTGCACCAGTGGAGTCTGCATGTGTACACGGTCCAGCCCCAATCCACCTCGAAAAAGGACATACAACTACGATCATATATCTATATCCATTGCATACTTGCAGCATGTGGACATAGTCGATATGCAAATGCTGAAAGGGGCCACTATATCTAGGAATAACTCCTCTAATTGTGCACAACGTGGGCCAAGCAGTAAGCTTTTGACATACAATACAATATACTACATAAAATGCAATGTGTTCTACCAAATTTGGAACAAACCAATCCTCTCCAATAGTGCAGCGAGGTTCTCTCTAGTTGTGGGCGCAGGGTAGTGTAGCTGGTCCAACGCCACCCTCAATAAGGCTACAGGCGTCACTGGTTTACCAGAACGGTCTTGTCGCCACATCGGTTTAAGAACCCACTCCCCAAGTCCACAAGTCCTTCTCATCTTGGGGTGCTTCACCCCTGGACCGCTATCATTTGAGTCCTAGACAGGTTATTATAACAATAAGACATATCACCACCACCATGCTTTCATTCACATTCGGTGTGTCAAATGACAATGTCAACTCAGCATGCAACACGTCTGCTGCTTGATTCCACTGTGAGATAAAATCTGCCCTTTTAGTGTGAGATGCGCATTTAACGACTGCGATGGCTACTGGGAGTTGAAGTGCTTTAATTAGCCTGTCCAATAGGGCTGAGTGTTGCATTGGAGTGCCGTCCACTCGGAGCTAGCCCCTCCTTTTCCACTGTGCTAGCCCTGCGTGCACCGTCGACGTCACATAGGCGGAGTCACTGTACAACTTTACTTCCTGGCATCTGTGATTCTCGAGCGTGAAAATTAGAGCCACTAATTCTGCAGCCTGTGCCGAAAAATGAGACGGTAGTCGTGCACTATCAGTACCTGAAACTCTCCATTGGCTGTGTGCTTTACTACAGAGGCACCTGTATATCTTTGTCCATCATTTTGATCGATTTTCGAAGAACCGTCAATAAAATGAATCTCCCCAGCTGCCAACGCATTCTCTTATCCCCTCAGGATATCATAGAACTCCTCATAGTTCAAGCAATCATGAGCATGCTCATCCTCTGCTAGTGGTTCTGCTACAAATATGGCAAGATTTACTATTCTGCATCAGACTATTTTGATCGCTCGATTTGATATGGCTTCTTCATAAGCAGAAGCCCTTTGAGAGGTGAACGTGCCCTTAGGTTACTCCAAAATGGCAAATAATGCATGTTCAACAAATAACGTCATGGAACACACCCCCTTTACTATACTGGCGGCCTTCTCAATGGCGAACGAGGCAGCTGCCAAAGACTGTTTGCAAGGCAAATGATCGCTCATTGCCGGGCCTAGAATCCCACTGTAATTTGCAAGGGGCTTGTACCCCAACGTGACTCTCTGCGTGAGGAATGCTGTCATAACAGTGCCATGTGTGTGAAAACAAAAATTTCTCAGCATAATTGGGAATCCCTAAAACTGGAGCTGTGCAAATTGCCTTTTCCAATTCATCAAACCCTTCTTCCATTTCTTCAGTCCAAACAATTTTCTCTTGAGTTGCCAGTGCTTTCTTCAGATCTTGCAATAAGGGCCTTACGTATGAACTGTAATCAAGGACCCATGCTCTCACAATTATATAGTCCCAAAAATCTCTGCATATGCTTTATCGTCTGTGACTTTACTGTTTTCAAAATAGCCTTGGCTCTCTCAGGAGTAACCTTTTTTCTTAATGCGAAATTAACTGGCCAAAGTACAACACTTCTTGTTGACAATACTGCAACTTCTCTCCGTCGACTTTTTATCCTTTGTCAGCAAGAATAATCATTAGCTGAACAGAATCACATCTGCACGTTTCCTCTGAGGTGCTACAGACCAATATGTCATCCACGTATTGCAACAACACTTTCTAAATCCATATTGCTTAAGTCCATCTGTAGGACCCTTTTCAAAATCGATGGAGACTCACAGTACCCCTGGGTTAAACAAGTGCTTTTCAGGAGAATTTGTCAGACCGTAAATGACATCATATCTTGCAAGTCTTTATACAATGGGATTGAGAAAAATGCATTTTCAAGTCAATCACAGTGAAATATTGTGCCGCAACAGGTATATTACACAAAATTGTCGCAGGATTAGGAACTAAAGGAAACCCGGCGTCTACAATCTGGTTAATCTGGTGTAAATCTTGAATTAAACACCACGACCCCCCTTTCCCTTTTTTGATCGGATAGATTGCGGTATTATACAATGACTCCAATGTCACTGGGATGCCTTTTTCCATCATAGCTGATATTGTCTTAAAAATACCTTCTTCTGCCTCTCGAGACATAGGATACTGTCCTGCTTGAGGTAAAATTGCTCCTGGTTTCAATTTAATCTTCACTTCTCCAACCCCCTTCAATAGGCCTACGTCACAGGGGCCTGTTGTTCATAATGAAGCTGGCATTCTTCCCATGTCTTCCTCAAAATACTCAGGGCGTTTTTGTGCCAGCATCATTTTCTGAGGAACCTCACTTTTAATTGCTCTCGCCCAATAAGTAATACTCATCTCAAATATTACTTTGTCATCAGATGGATGATCTCCAAATATATCCTCATCAGTGACGTCCGTCAATCTGTAACCCTCCCCAATGGCAATCACTGTGCACCATCGTCTGCCATGATGGTCATTCCCATCAAGCAAAGCCATTTCTCCTCGCACTATGGCTGTTTGCAATTCTAAAAGAAAGATTCGCCCCTTCCTCTTCAGCCATGGGTATCTTTGGCCTAAATAAGAATTCATCAGGTATTCTCATCGTCCTGCCCACTAAGCCTGGCAGCCATGTCAGCAAAATGCGTACCCCATAGTAAAACACTTCTGGTTCTAATGGCATTCCTCGTATTGCCACTTGTCCTGCAAATGCCATAAAAATACACCCACATTTAAATAACGCATTCCTGGTGTTTAACACACTATGCCTTCAGCAGTGAACGAAATCGTCATGTTTAACTTGGTCATTTAATCTCGACCCATATATTAACAGGTGTCTGCTTTGAATATAGAAATGGCACCAACATGTGTCACTCTCCAATAGAGACAGAAATGGGTCAGTAAAAGGAACTCTGCTTGTAGCTCCTGTATATCCTTGAGTATTCATGGCATTTCCAGACATCGAAAATGTACCCTCTCGTATACATGAGTGTGCTGCACCTGTGTCTACTAAAAAAGAAAAAGATTTGCCTCCTATGTTAGCGTCAACCCTTGGATCCTCTTGAGGATTTGGCGTTACCGATAGTACTGAACACATCAAGTCGCCCAGTGAGCCGTCCTATTGTGGATGTAGTCTCATACCTGTACCACAGTCTCATCCCTGTACCTGTGGACGGATTCTCTCCATTGACAGCGACACCCCCCTACCTTAGAAGTCATTAATTGTCCGGTGTTCGTGCTTTGCTCTATCTGCATGGGCAAATGCTGTGACTGCCCTTGTGGAAGATTCAGTGTTGCCTGCTATGTCTGTAAATCTTGCTGTACTCTCTGTGCTTGTGTCTGCTGCACCTTTTGATTCCGCGCAAACCCATCTCCATTCTGCTGCGAATATGCAGGCGGGTTTGAAGTCCATCCCCCTCTTGAAAGTTGATTATTCTGCACAAACATTTGACTTCTACATGTGTGAGCAAAATTACCCGTCATACCACATGTCCAACATATAGGCAGAGGTTCTCTGCATCTGTCCTCCCTGCATGTTTTGATTATCATTCCCTTAAACCCACCTTGATTATTCTGGAAATCCCCAATTATTCTGAAAGCCTCTTCCTCAAAAACCTCCCCTTCCCTGTGGTATAAACCCATTATTACCTTGGTCAAACTGCCTTTGGTTAGTCATCTAAGGCATGTTTATTGTGAGCTTGATCCGTCTCCACTAATTAACATTGGCCCTTCAATGGCGTACTTGAGTTTTTTCTGCACCAATTTTGCCTCTTCGCCTTTCCTGATATTGTCTTTTTTATGATTCTTTTCTTGCAACAGCCTGCAATAATGCACAATGGTCAGCTGTATCTCTGACCATGGGTTGGCTCCCATATCCACCAAATTCTTGAGCTGCTTCTGGCAACCCTTGACATAGTATATGATAAAACAGAGGTATAGATTTACCCAAAGCCTTGCGTGTCTCCAAGCTCCACTGTTCTTGGAAATTCTGAATGAAAACAAGCGGATCGTCCCCCTCTTACATCTTTTTTGTCATTATAGCTCCCATAACTGATGTGTCCGGATACAGCACTCTAAGCGCTTTCCAGACTTCCGCTCTGCAATTATTTAACAGTGCTCCACCATGAGCAGTGTTTACCGTGGTAACACCAGAATATCCTGCTCTTCACTAAACATCATCAGCCCTCTCAGTAACGATGGCGATTAGGAGACCCTTCATGTCCCCTATAGCTAACATATTACCTCCTGTCATTTTTTCTAATTCATGTATCTACTTCCCAGCGCCAGAAGTTAAACTCAGGAGTTTGAACCTTATATCATCCTTGTCCATCTGCGGCCAAGGTATATACTTTGGTCTGGTCCCTCCCTTCTGTAACAAAAGGAAACTGAAACCTCAAATTCGCTCTCATCTCCCATTGTTTGCCTATCCATAGCAGGGACAATGGTTCCGCACCACCTTCTTCCTGGCAGTGACCTTAACCTGCTCACATAAGGTGGCGAGTCCCCCCCACCCCCCGCTGACCATGGAACCGCCCGTTAGGTTGACCTAGCTGCGTCATTGATTCCGTCGCCCGAGATTATAGGTAGGTCTAAATCCGAACATCTGACTTCGTTATCCATTGTAAAACATCCCTCAGGGGCATACACGTTACCTCCCTCCTCCCCACGGAAGGCTTCTCCGTCTTCGTCCAACATCTCCTGTGCCCAACTCGTGTGACACCTCTCCTCTTCGTCTCTATCCAGAGTCAGTATCTAGACACAGCTCTTTGGGCTCAAAACTACATAAGGCTCCCTTTTTATCGTGCAGCTGCGTACTCTCGAATCAATCATTTTTGCCCTTCCAAGTATTTCTTAGTTCTCATGTCATGATAGACTATCGATGCGTCCCCAATGCTTCTAGAATCGAACTCATCCTCTAGGTTTGCCATAGACGGACCTGGTATTGGCTTGGTTTCTGGTAGGAACTCTTCGAAATCTTCCCATGATACTACTGGATCAGGATCCATTACTTCCTTCACCATGCAATCAAGATCACGTGCTCTGACATCTTTTTCGTTCTAATTCATCATCAAATTCTCTTTGCTTTCTTGCTTCCTCTCATACTGTCTTCCTCTTTTCATATCTCTTCTCTCATTTGCTCTTCGTATTTCTTCATCTCTATGTCTTCATCTCCGTGCATTCTTTTATCCCTTAATTTCTCTTCCATTCTTTTCCGCTCTTCAATTGCTCTCTTTCTATGGTCCTATTTTCTTTGATCCTCTGCTCTTTCTTGTTTCTTTAATTGCTCATCTTGATATAACTGTTCCGGTCTTTGTATATTCTTCCTTTTTGCCCCATCGTCTTTCAATCTTTCTTCCCTTTATCGGTTTTATCCTGCCCGTCTCGATCTTCCCTTTGCCTTACGTTCTTGATGCCTTTACCACTGAGTTTGAGCAAAATCTGACCACTCATCCATTCGTTCTGTATAAGCGCTAATTCATCAGTTTTATCTTGTTCTCCTTACCATCTCTTTATTTCTCGTCCTATATCTAAGGATGTACTTGGTTGTTCGCTTCTCTCTATCGCGTCTCTCTGTGTCCCTCGGGACCTTAGAGATTACATCTCCCTCAGTATTTCTCTCGCCCCTCGTCGTTGCTTTGGGCAGGAGACTTAAATGCCGGGTTACTATACCCTGCTGCTAACTTAATCTCCCTAAATGGGTACAGCCCATCATCTTTCTTACTCTCGCAATCTGCTTCAGGTGCGGTGGGTGGAGCAGAAGGCTCCTTATCCCCCTCTTTGCATACATTAAGTATCCAATCTACGGGAGGTGGCTCATCTCTCTCCTCCTAGTACATCTTCCAGAGCTCTAAGCTTGCTAGTCGCTTGTCTAACTTTTTCCCTGTATATGCAGCAAGCAAATATGTCGTCATATGCTGCAGCACTACCTTCGATAGTGATCCCCCTGTGGCCATGAAATGAACATTTTGTCTGCCATTCCTTTAACCCATTCCGCACTGTGATGTCTAAGCTTAGGTGCATATTTCAGCAGCTGTTTGCAAAGGACTATAAGTAGAGTAATATCCTCCATTTTGGCACCACTCTGACGTCAATACTCACAGTTTACACTTTGCAAATTTCAATAATACTTTTCAAGAAAAACAAAATATGAGCGTGCACCAATCATTGCAGACTCCAAACCCTCTATATCACGTTTTTTACTTTAATCTACTAAAAATATCAATTCAAGTTCATTAAATACATGCTTAATTCTTTAACTCTTGCGTTTCTCCTCTTTACGTTCATCAATTTCATATATCATTTTGTCGTCATTACACAATCACATAAAACAGACATACTCAGCCATCCACATGTATTTTAGCCTTTTTTCTTCAAGACTTCTCCTTTCTCTAAAAGAACAAGTTACTCTTACCTTGTAACGTTCTTTCAATGGGATGGTCCAACGACGTATTCCATATCTATGACAGATAATGTCGACAGCTGTGCTGCTTCGGAAAATTTTCGGTGTCTGCGTCCTGCGTCGATGACGTTGATGCGCCGTCCCCGAGGACCTCCTCCGACGGCTGACGTCATCCAATGCGATAAGTAGGACGCATGACGCCCATAGCCTCAGTTGTAGTTTTTTTCCCCAGAACGTGTGACACAAGTTTTCTGCCAGTCAGACACACAAGGCCTTGCGGAACTTAAGCTGCAATCTAAGAAATTCTGCAGCTGGGAAGGTAGGGAGGGAGCGATATGGAATACGTCGTTGGACCATCCCATCGAAAGAACGTTACCAGGTAAGAGTAACTTGTTCTTCGAGGGGTTTGGGTCCTCCGACGTATTCCATATCTATGACAGACTCCCAAAGCAGTACCAAGCAAGGAGGTGGGAAAATAATTTAGAACACAAATTTAGCATGCCCAAACAAATTGCGGAATATAGGACTGCCTTGCCAAAGGCCAGATCCTGCCCTCGGATGGAATCGAGGGAGTAGTGACATACAAAAGTATGTACCGAAGCCCAGGTGGCTGCATCACAGATGTGACGAATACAAACACCCCTCTGTAGGGCAGTAGACGCAGCCATTCTCCCCTGGTAGAATGGGCCCGCAAGCCAGCCGGAGGGTCCTTACCCGCCAAGCGGTAACACTCGGAGATAGCGAAAATAATCCAACGAGACAGTCTGTTTCGTCACAGCTTGTCCCAAACGCTTTCCAGCGTAACCAATGAAAAGTTGATCGTCCACTCTGACCCGGGACAAGCGCGAAACATAAAAGCTCAACGCTCTCCTAGGATCAAGCCTATGGAGCCTCTCCTCTTCCTTACCAGGATGTGGAGGAGGATAGAACGCTGGAAGAACAACCTTCTGGCTCAAATGAAATTCCAAAACCACCTTCGGAAGAAAGGAAGGACGAACTCGAAGGACAACCCTGTCCTTATGAATGACAGTGAAGGGTGGCTTAAATGAAAGTGCCTGTAAATCACTCACTCTGCGAGCGGAAGTACCCGCAACCAAAAACACAGTTTTAAGAGTCAACAGTCTCAAAGGGCAAGAATGCAAAGGCTCAAACGGAACACCCATAAGAAACTTAAGAACCCCGGGCACCAGAAAAGGTGGAGGAGGAAACACATTAGTGAGCCCTTTTAAAAACTGAGAAATTAAAGGAATCTTAAAATAGGAACATTCTTCAGACGAGCGCTTAAATACGGACAGCGCCGCCAGGTAACCTTTTGAATGGTACCCACTTGCAAGCCCCTGTGGGCCAAGGAAAGCAAAAAAGACAGAACCATGGTAATGTCACACTCAAAAGGATCCACATTCTTAACTCTGCACCAGTCGCAGAACTTATGCCAACGGCACAGAGACTTTGTTGCCGGCCGCCTGGCCGAGAGCAACACCTCCAACACGTCTTCAGGGAGGTCCCAATCCTTATACCTCACCCTTTCAGAAACCAAACGTGAAGGTTGAGGGATCTGACCTCTGGATGGAGAACCTGACCCCCCCCCCCCTCCCGTGAGAGCAGATCGTCTCGGTAGGGAAGACGCGGAGGGCAGATGGACAAGTCGAGAAGGTCCAGGTACCATGTCCTCCGAGCCCACGCCGGAGCAATGAGGATCATCCGGGAACCGAACCTCCGTAACCACCGCAGTACTTGCGGGATGACGGGGACTGGAGGAAACGCGTACAGCAGTGGGAAGAGATCCACTTGAGGGGTCCCCCAAAGGGCAAAGATCGCCAGAAGAATCTTCTGAGCCAGCTCCCACTCGTGAGAGATCACACTCTGCCTGCTCAGAGCGTCCGCCGTCTCGTTGTCGTCTCCGGCCAGATGAACAGCCAAGATCGAAACTTACTGCTGGATGGCCCAGAACTCGAGCTGCATCGCCTCCCTGCACAGAGGAAGTGACCCTGCCACCCCACCCCCCTTCATGTTGAGGTAGTGCATGGCCACCGTGTTGTTCGTTAGGATCAGGACACTCTTTCCTCGCAGTCGGCAGAAAAGCCTTCAGGGCTAGCCTGACGGCCCTCAGCTCCAACAGATTGATATGGAGTCTGGACTCCGACGGAGACCAACGACCGCCGACTGTCAACACGTTGGCATGAGCTCCCCATCCCGTGAGGGATGCGTTCGTCACGAACGTCACCTCCGGCCAAGGAAGCCAAAATGGGGCCCCTTTCATCAGATTGCCTTCGACGGCCCACCACAGAAGTCCTGCCAGAAGATTGCGACCACTGCATCTTGAGTGCCCACTGCAGAGATCACATCCGCAGACGAGCCTCTGGCACCAGAAGAATGCAGGATGCCATGAGGCCGAGCAACCTCAAGAACTCGAACGCCTGGAGCGTCTGGGCAAGTTGAAACTTGTGCACCATCTGCTGAATGTGAAGAGCCCTCACCTGGGGAGGAAAACACAGCCCCAGGGATGTGTCGAGCACTGCTCCGATGTACTGGAGCCGCTGTGTTGGCGTCAAATGGGACTTCTTTAAATTGAGGGAGAAGCCCAGCTTGTGAAGGGAGTGGCAGGTGACGGATAGATGATCCAGGACTTGCTCGGGAGAGCTCCCCCTGATCAACCAATCGTCCAGGTAGGGGTAGACGTGAATTCCCCTTTCCTGAGATGCGCTGCCACCACCACGAGCTTGGTAAAAACCCTCGGGGCAGAGGTCAATCCGAACGGCAGGATCTGAAACTGAAAGTGCGAGTCGCCAACCGCCAACCTCAGGTACTTCTTGTGCTTGGGATGGATCGGCACAGGGGAAGTAAGCGTCCTTGAGGTCGAGAGACACCAACCAGTCCTGAAGTTGAAGGGCCTGGAGGACTAGAGAGAGAGTAACCATCTTGAACTTGTCCTTCCTGAGGAGTTTGTTCAAACCGTGCAAGTCCATGATGGGTCTCAATCTCCCGTCTTTCTTCGAAATCAAATAATAAGGGGAATAACATCCCTTGTTCTCCAACAGGGCTTGAATTTCCTGCGCAAGGAGCGGATCCGGACTCTTCAAAGAGGTTCCCAGGTGGATTGTCGTGAGGCCTCTGCCGAAAGGGAAGACAGTAGCCGTGGGTTATGATCTCCAGAAACCACACATCTGAAGTAATGGCACGCCACTCTACAAGATGCTGCGCCAGCCTTCCCCCAACCGGCGAACCATGGGACCTGGCCTCATGACTGAGTGGTAGCGGCTGCGGCGTTGCCGGAGGGCAAAGAGGCAACTGCCCGAGCGGCCTTGGCACCTCGAGTACCCTGTTTTCCACCTCTGGCACTCTTAAGGTGACCCTTTGACTGACAGCTCCTCTCGCTTTACTGAAGGACGAGTAATAGCGAAAGGAACCACCCCTCCATTGTTGTACCCTAGGACGAAAAGGCGGAGGTTGTCGAACTGCAGCGCCCAACGACTTCGCTGCAGCTTTTGAGGTCTGCAACCTCTCAAGGCTCTCGTCAGCCTTGCTGACAAAAAGATGTTCACCGTCAAAGGGCATGTTGAGGAGCCGGGACTGCACATCAGGAGCGAACCCCGACTTCCGCAACCACGCAAACCTGCGTATTACGGTGCTCGCCGCCATGGACCGGCTGACACAATCTGCCATGTCCAAACCCGACTGAACAGCCTCACACATGGTGTCCTTGCCATCCTGAACCATAGCAAGGAAACCATCCCGTTCGTCCCCTTCGGGAATATGTTCAGCCGCTAATGCAACACAGTTCCACAGAGTGTGTGTGAAACAAGACAAGGCGCATATGGAGTTGGCCGCCTGAAGTGTCATACCCCCTGAAGAAAACACTTTCTTCGCCCAGCCATCAAAACGTTTGTTGTCCCTATCCGGAGGGATGGTAGGTTACAACGCCTGCTTTGCCGGGGCCGTAGTCGCCTGCAGCACCAAACTCTCCGGAGTAGGGTGCCTGGACAAGTAGCAGGTGTCGCTACTGGATGGACGGTATTTTCACGACAAAGACTTGCCCACTGCCGGGTGACTCACAGGAGCAGTCCAAGCCGCCGCCACCCTTCTCTGCAGAGCCATATGAAACGGCAGTACCGGGTCAGTGGGGGACCAAGATCAAGGATGTCCGTGAGATCATCCTGAACAAACTCCCCTGGGGGAGCGACCATCCCAAGTACTCGGTGACTTGGGAGACATAAGGCGCCGGTACGAAGAATCGGCATGAGTGCCAGGCTCCGGCCTACAAAACTCCACCTTCGGAGAGGTGTCCAGTCTACTGGCATCATGCAGTGACTGCCTCAGGAAATCAAATTGGCTATGGCCCGAGAGAAGCTCATCAGGCACCGTAACCGGAACCAAGCCATCAGAGCCCTCATCACCCTCTGAAATGTACTCCAGGCGGTGAGAGGAAGACACCTGGGACCCAAAGCTATGCCTGACCTTAGCCAGAGCCTTTCTAGGGGCTAACCCCATGCCACGGGGCTCCTCCGACACCACCGCCCCGAAAGGCATTGAGGGCGCAGAACGAGTCGGCGCTGAGTGAATCGGCGTCAACGTCAGCCGCAATGCCGCCAGCACCGGCAGCGTCGACACAGGCCTCGAAGCCAGGGTTCCGAGCGTGTCCTTGGACGACCTAGGTGCCAACAGCGTCGACGACCCCCTCGAAAGCAGAGCCTCGAGAGAGGTCGACGACCTCGGCGCCACAGGCGTCGACGTCTTCCTTGAAGACGGCACAGGATCACGCGGTCTTGAGCGCGTCGAGGACCGGGACCTGGAACGGGCATGGCGAGAGCGGTTACCCTTGTCCGAGCGGGACCTCTCACGCAAACCGTTCCGACCACCAGAGCCCGAAGGCGTGCGAGCGGTGTCTCTCGACCGATCACGACCGACCCCACTCGGAGGCGCGGATGGACCGGTGCCCTGCGATTCAAGAATCGCCAACATCTTCTTCCCGAAGGAAGCCCATTCCTCCGGTGTCGCTTGCATGGTGGGATAAGCGACCCGCCGACGGGCGGAGTCCTCGGAAGAGGACGGGGAAGGCGACCGATGCTGGCGCTTCCGGGAATGCCTCAAAGAGGAAGAGGAGTGGCGAGACCAACTCCTGGAAGGAGACCCAGTGGACCTCTGACGATGACGGGGAGAGTCGCCTCTCGAATCATCCGTTGAAAGCCCCGCAGACCTCGACTTCCTGGGCTTAGACACCCTACCTGCTGACAACTTGTTGCGCTCCCGCAAAGCCTTGGCCATGAGCGACAGGCAGTCGACACAGTTGTCCGTGTCGTGGGCCTCCCCGAGGCACCAGAGGCAGGCGTCGTGAGAGTCCGTTACCGCCATCTTGGACCCACAGTCCCCGCATTTCTTGAAGCCCTGACGCGGGGTTGAAGGCGAGGTAGACATCGTCATGAACAGGTTTTCACAAAAACCGAACAGGTTCAAGGAACCGAGAAGAATACAACTCCAAAGAGTCGAGGCGTACCAAGATTCACGAAGCAAACACGTTCGCGGAAAAAACAGAACTGAGGCTATGGGTGTCGTACGTCCTACTTATCACATCGGGTGACGTTGGCCGTCGGAGGAGGTCCTCGGGGACGGCGCATCATCATCGACGCAAGAAATTTTCCAAAGCAGCACAGCTGTGGACATTATCTGTCATAGATATGGAATACGTCGGAGGACCCAATCCCCTCGAAATATTCCTACGGAGTTTGAACAGCCCTCCTTAAACCAGTCTTTAACCGGGTTGGTCTCCTACGTCATCCACTACGGGACTCTAGGTGCTGTCTCTTCTGTTACGTTCTTTAAAATGCAGGTATCTAGGAGTACTCTTATCGTGGCCTCTCCTCAAGTCAATTGTACGCCATATTTATCACTCATTCTCAAGTTGCTTTACCTCAGCTTCTTCTGTTACTCATTTCCCCCCTCATCACTTTCTCCACTCACTGCCCATACACAATTTTGCCACCTCACTCAGTTTTACTCACCATTCGTGTGTTCAACTTCCGACTGTCGGGATCGCCCACCTCATTATCGCCTCTTCAACTTCCGTTCGTTCAGCTTTCTGTACACACCGGGAGATGATTCAGTGGAAACCGGGAGACACGTCACACCCTAGCTTACAAGCTAAGTTTTTAACTAATACTGCTATCTAAAGTGAGCTTCACATCCTTTTAGCCGAATGGCAGAGGTCGTACGATATTTCTGGGACCCCAAAGCTTACTTATATCAATCGATTGTTTTAAACCATCCTCTACCACCACTTGAACTGGGTGATCTCCAGCCCTTTAAGATGAGTAGCAATATCCTTGAGATGGATCGGGATGCAGACTTTATTCATACATCAATAATCGAAATGACTCTGGTAGCTGGTAAAAATGATAACTGTTTTAATATCAATTATCTAAAACAGGGAGTACAACGGACATAAACGGACGTCTCAGCGCAAATTCTCTCGATGCATTTTAGAAAAAAGCATTCTTATATAGCAAAAAAAAAATCATAATTGATGACGTTAACTTATGTATTACGAACGTCATCCTACGTGGCAAACTACAAAAACCTATTGAAGAAAGTGATTGGGTCTAAGAGCATATCTACGTATACGTTTTATACTAGTATGTGACAGTGAGTGAAAGTAATTGGTTTCTTATCAGGAGGGGCAACTAAGCCCTCCCTTCAAAATGGCCACTATGAACATCACTAAATACACAACGTCCCATTCGCTACACAAACTATAGGACCCTTAATTACATGGTCCCCTACAACTGGTTGGCACTCCAAACTCCATCAGTACTTTTCCAGCTATATCTAGCAGCACGCAGACTGGACCTCCAGGTGCTGGTGAGCTTGTCTTGAACAGAGCTTCCCAACAATTGGCATATCCTTCTATCATTACCTCAGTGGTCCACTGGCAATTAAGACTTTGAACTTCTCCTTGTGAGTGTTTTTAGCTCTGGAGAATTCAGGGAAGTGAAGGCACGCTTTCCCCTCATGCGTAGGTCGATATTCCTGTTCCTCCAACTTCAACCGTCCGTGTGACTGAAGACCATGATTTCAAGATTCTAGTGTATTAAAAATACAATTTCAATAGACCTCTGACATCTTCCTCGTTTTGTTCATGCCTTCTGAACAGGAGCTGTACTTTCACATGATTTTGAATCCAATGTCAGCTCACCCCAGCCTGATAAGATCTTGACTTCTTGACTTGGCTTTATGTCCCATCCAGCCTCGCCTTTGAGATTCACTTGGTAATTCATTTGTTTTTTTAATGTGACACACTGGAAAAGAGGCCTTGCTTTTTTTCAGTCCAACTCTACTGTAACACGTAGTGTAAACATCCATCCTTTACTTATTTTATACATGTATGTATATGTTGGTGCATGCCGCAATCTATTCACTCTAAAGCGAGCCTCAAGAATACTTTGTCTGAGTTTCTTTGCATCTGTAAACGTGTAAACGCACTTGACAAAATTTCTGCGGCATACGTTTCTTCACCTTGATCCCAAGATGTCACTTATCTTTGATACTTTCTTGATGTCCTATAGAATATCTACATCCTCTTGTCTCTGCATCTCTTCTATGTATGTCAGCTCGACCCTGCATGAAATCACCATTCGTCTTGGTCATTCATTTGCTCCGCTTCTTCCGGGATTTCATTCAAATGGCCCTCATATATGCAGGTATGGTTTTCTCAATGGGAACCTTGCTTCCAGGATTCTCTTTGGTATCAGTATTCTTACTGGTACTGCACTTGTCTCACACTCTGGTTCCCAACATATAGGCAATATGGGTGACATGGGGGCACTTGGCTCCTTCTCTACTACTGCCAACCCCACAAGTTTGAATGTTGCAAGGCTGTTTGAATGGCTGGATTCCTGCATAAAAGTCCAATCCTGGAAGCTGAAGAGTTAGTCGACCACTGGAACCAAAACCAAAGAGGATGATGAAGGGAATTACAGCTGAGACGATTTTCAGCAACCTGAGAGCCTGCTGTGTAACCAGAGCCTGCTGTAGCCCTTCCTTCCAATCGACCTGGGGACTCAGGAAAAAAACAACCCAGAGCCAGATGAGACCCACTGGACGCAAGACATTTTGCATTTTGAACCATCCCACATTGTGCTGCAACCTTGCGGGGCTGGGACCTCTAGCCATTGTGCAGTGCACAGTCTTCAGCACAGAATTTCGCTGAAACTTTGTGGGCATCCTGCTGGAACACCAAAGACGTGAATAGAGTCCAAAAATTCCCCTCACCAGAGTGCTGGACCTGGCAAACGATGAGAATCCGACCAGCGATATTCCGTCTTCTTCTGTGCTCCTGAAAAAAGTGCCAAATCCACAGAGCTGTATCCAGCCACGAGAAAAACCTTGCCTAGAGCCTTCCCCGTGCTCCTTGCTGCAAAAATCCTTCCAGTTTCCTATTTTCTTAGAGAAGGAATTCAACAACTGGGTTTTTGGCTGCAGATCCTGAAGAAGTCCTGCTGCAAAAATATCTTCTGTGATGAGGTACTGTGCTGGCTTGGGTATTTACTTACTTTAAGTCGCTAGTGATTCCTGTGTAATATTAGGGTGTTTTATGAGATTGGGAGGGATCTCATCCAGTTCACCCAGACCCACTGCTGGAATCCTTCTCATAAGTCCCTGGACCCTCAACTAACTCTTAAGTAAAATATTTACTTGTTTGAACAGTGTTCATCTGGAACTCTGAGATTTGCCTGCAACCGAGTCCTATCTCACCCTGCCTACAGCTGGCTACTAGACTACTAGGGTCCCTCTTCTGCCTCAGAGAACTCATGTAACAGAATTGGAAAATTATAAGTAGTGACTAACCTACTTAGTCCATAGTCCCCTTTCCTCCATACTGTATGGGTGTCCTTTCCAAGGGACGGGAGACAGAACCCTTTTCACCAGAAAAAAACATTCTTCCCCTTTAAATTCCCCTCTAAATTTAGAGGCGTGCAGGGACGCGGCCCAGGGAGCATGCTCTGCCCTGACTCTGCCCTCCGGTGCCACATCTCAGTCCCCACTAAGGGGTCGACAATAGATTTAACATTGCCTAATGACACAGTATTATTAGGGGGAGGTTGGTGGGACATATGGAGGAAAGGGGACTATGGACTAAGAGCACTTTAGTCCCTACGGTGAGTAATTTATAATTACTCTTACATCCCGTCCCCTTTCCTCTATACTGTATGGGCTATTGCAACCGATTGTAGACCCAGGGTGGAGAGGAGACCCTCCTTAAGCAAATAGGTTCCTGAGAACCGCCTGTCCGAAATCCGCATCAGATCTAATGCCGGCAAACAAGCAGTAATGCTTGAAAAATGCCAAGGGAGAGGCCGAAGTGGCCACCCTGCTTATGCCTTGCCAAGGGACATGGTGCTGGAATGCAATGGCCGTTGCCTTGGCCCTGACAGCGTGCTGGCCCTTGTACACTTCTTTGATGGCAGAGACCATCCAGCGGGATATGAAAGCCTTAGAGGCCTGATCGCCTGGCCTCGAGCCGCCGAAGGTGACAAACCGGGCGTCCGACTTGCGGAAGCCCTTGGTCTTGTCCAAGTAGAATTTCAGGGCATGCCTGACATCTAGGCAGTGCAGCACTCGCTGTGCTTCGTCCGTGGGATCAGGAAAGAACGTCGGAAGGACTATTTCCTCGTTCAAGTGAAATGCAGATGGAACCTTGGGCAGAAAATCCGGGTGCGTCCGCATGACTACCTTGTCCTTGTGAAACGTGGTATATGGTTAAGAGGCGACTAGCGCCTGGATCTCGCTGACTCTACGAGCCGAGGTAAGGCCATCTTGATGGTGACCATCCTAATGTCCACGGACGCCATTGGCTCAAATGATTTGTGTGCCAGGGCGCACCAGACTATGTTGAGGTCCCACATCGGGTGCTGTCTCTTGCTAGGTGGGTAGAGCCTAGCAAGACCCGTCAGATGTTTGACAATAGGGTTGGAGGAGGAAAAAATGCCCTCCTCTGAATTCCTGTAAGCCCCAATGGCTGCAAGGTATGTACGGCAGGTATCCACCTGCACGCCTGAATGAGCGAGGTGCGCCGAAAAGGGGAGCATGTTGTCCAACGTGCAAGCCAAGGGGTCAATTCCCTTGGAGTCGGCCCAGTGGCAGAATCTGGTCCATTTGCTTTTATCCTGGGCCCTGGTGCTTTGCTCCACGCGCCCTGTACGATCTCCAGATTGGCCTGGGAGAGGCTTAGCTGCCAAATCATTACCTGCTCAGGCACCATGCTGTGAGGGCTAATTTCCCTGCTGTGCCAGATGATGTGTTGGGCCCGTCGTGAGGTGTATCGGGGGCACCTCCGAGAGGCTGAGTAGCTCGACAGTGTGAAGCCCTTGGGAACTGCCTAATTACCACTTCAAGGTGTTTTTTCAGCATGGTTTTGTCTTACGAGCCCAAAATATGGGGCTCACATTCTGTGCCTGACTCTTTGAATGGGACAAACCAAACAGTAGTAGGACTTTAGGTTATCAGGACAACGTTTGTAAACGGAGCCAGAGCAGCGTTTTGCAGAACCCAGACGGCAGTGGACTCGAGACAATCGGGAGGTAGGCTCCGCTCAAGTGTATTTCGCTCTCATTTAGGAGGCTTTTCATAATCATAAATACTGTTTCTTGTCAACGTTTGAGATCGTAGTATCCCACATGACTTCAATCGCATTTGTTTATCTTGCCCTATTTCGGACGGCGTTTCGTGCGCTGTTGGATTCTAATTCACTGTGAATGGCAATGTACAGATCCCTAAATAGTGCAGTATCATAATATTTCTTTCTTATTTATCTATGTTGCACCCACTAACGGGCGGATGAAAAAACTGCAACACCACGTGTGTACGGCTTAAATGCACATATATATTTATATATATTTTCAGACAGCTCTTTCTGGAATATTGTTTACACTGTTACATGATGGCTTTAAACTGTTTGTGAATAGCCAACGTGCCGTTTTTTGGATCTATTATAGCAGATGTCAGAGGGATGTGCTCCTCTTTTTGATTAATTAGCTATGTGTTTCCCAACTACACAACTATTTATGATTTCTTTGACATGACTTCTCATAAGGGGATTTATCCCGTGATTTTGTGTTTCACCTAATTGAAACTCCTTGATTTTGGAATTTAGGTAAATTCGCCATGGGCAAAACTACATACTATTTATATTTTTAATATTTGACACTACACTTATGTGTTTAACACAATTGGCCTCAAGCGTTCATTAATTATTTTATCCTTGCATATTTTTCTCTTCATTTTTCTCCCCTCTCTCTCTTTTCATTTTGACATACCCTTAACACCCCCCGCATCACCCCTCCTTATATCTGTGATTACACTTTATGTTGGTTTATCTATTATTCCTTTTGTTTTACCATGACTGAAATGCATATTTGATTTGGGATTTTTCATTACATGAATATAAAAAAGTGTGCGCAGTTGCTGAAGTGTGGAGCAGTACAAATAATTGTTGTTCCAAAGGGGTTGGGGTCACTAAGTGCCCCTTTTCTTGCTTCACACAAACAGCGACACCATTTCATTTTGAACAAAAACCAGGCGCATGGAAATCCTTTAAGTTGGTACGAAATCAACCCCAGTTCTGTGGTACAATTCATCCGAAAATAAGTTAGTTATTGCTTCCCTTAGTCTGAACTGAAAAGCAACTTTAAATGAATATTACACCCTAAGGTCCAACTCCCCTAGAATAACTTATCCTGAATCAGAGTTATATGTTTTTACTGTTCCTAAAATAAGCGTTTCACTATTCTGTAAAGTATATTGTCCAGTTGACCCATGTGATTTCTTGCTAAGCGCCACGGTACAACTGCTAGTGTCTACTACCCTATTACTGAAAGTAATCTAAAAGTAACTATTGGTTATCACTTCTCTAGCACTACAGTTAGGTGTTCCAAATTAGGTTATAGGTTTTGGTCTGTGTACCTTCAAGCATAGTGTGTTTTTCCATAATGTGTTTATATGATCTGTGATAGTACTCATTTCCCCCAAGATGGATCTGGGCCTACTTGTATTTAAACAAACCAGTTATTTTTACAATACATACTGTTTGTGTATCCTAGGTCCATTTGTATTACAATTTCTTTCTACTGATTCTACAGCCCCCTCTCGCTGCTAAGGTAAGCCTGGCTGCTCTGTCTACGTTACCCTGAACTCAAGTAGTACAGCCTTATACTAAGAGTGGAGTCTTGTACTGCCTCAGTTGAATGGTTTTACAAAGCCCTTTGTTGGACTTCAGGAAAACTGTCCTAATAAAGCCAGTCGATGAGCCATTACGAACAGGAGAAGGAGGACCTCTGCAGCTACCTCCAGAGACTGGCAGAGCAATCAGACTGACCGCTGCTGCGCCAGCCCTCTTTTCAAAGTTACAGGGAAGCTCCGATCAGGACCCTGGTAGCTGTTGCCAGTGCGAAGTGCATCGCTTTCCAACAAACAAAACCCCCCGAAATTTAGGTGACTCCTTCCAGTCCTCCAAAGTCAAGATTCCACTACATTAAGTCCCCTTGTTAGGGAGATAATTGTTCATCACCTCTCCTAGTGAGACCCCCAGCACTTTTTGTTGGACTTCTGGATCTTTTTCTTTATATTCTAAATGAGTGGAGCTTTTTTCCACTCATTCATTATGAGCTCTACCTTTTGGAAATCTGTTCCGTGTTATTTTTTCTATGGAGTCTACATTCCTTCACATCTTTTTTACGGCATCTGTATTTTACTTTTGCAGCCCACAGCTCCTTGTGGACAGTGTTGCTGGGAACCGTTTGGGTTCTCCTTTGAGATGCTTTGTTTATCCTTACTTTCTACTGTTCTTAAGGATTGAGATACTTTGTATCTCTCCTAAAACATATTTTGAGAGATTCACACACACCGCCTTATGTGGAGTGCCAAGGGGATGAATATTATCCCCCTTCCCTCTGCTCCTGTGACTTTTTAGTCACAGACAACCCTCTAGATAAGGCTGGTGTCAGTGGGAGGTATGTGTGCATGTTTTGCCTTTGGCGTGAACCTTTGGGTGTCCCCGCCTAGGCTCCAGTGTGTCTGGGCAGGCAGGAAGAGGGGGAGTGTTTTACTTCCCTACTCTTTGTCTGCCTGAGTTCCTGAATGGAAGCAGCTCCCACTGGGGGGGATTGGCTGTCCTGATTGGACAGCAACCCAACCCTTTCTGTAAACTGCTGAGGAATATTGCACAGAAGCGTGCGAGGAAACTGAATAAAATCTGAGGTGAAAGGCAAGTCAGTCACTGGAAATTGAAGAAGACTTCCAGAGACACCTGCAGACCCTTTGCAACACCGTGAAGCAACCACTGCTGTCCTGACCCAGTTTTCTATGCGACAGAGGAACTCCTAAGAGCACAACTCCTTCCCTTTGATTGGTGGGAACAACCAGTCAGAAGACTAACTACAATCTGAGCCATCTCCTGAGGGCCCGTGACTTTCCAGAGCTGCAGACCTCTAATACCAGGAGACCTCCGAGCTAACCGGAGTGCATCATGTTGCCAAAGCCAAATCCGTCCAAGTCTTTGCTGAGCTCCAGCTGAATCTCCGGACACACAATGTGACTCATCCAAGTCCCCTCACCAGAGTGCAGAATCCAGGAATCAAAGAAGATTGACCGGGCGAATCATGTCCTTTTTTTGGTGCTGCAGAGAAGGCGCCAAAACCGCAGACTAACCAGAGAAGCTGAGGAAATCATGTCAGAGGTCCTCCCTTGAGACTGCTGCTGAGAGATCCCATCCACTGCCTTTCGCCACCAGACCAAGGAATCCTTAGGTCGGCTCCAGCGCTGCCACATTGGGGAGAATCCAGTCACAAACATTTCTTCGAACCAAAAGGTATAGTGTGGAGAAAAGGTATTGCTTACCGTCATCCAAGAAGTCGCTCCAGAGCATTGGAGTGCACATAGGGGTGGTCAGGATGTCAACTTTTACCTCTGACCCAAGCTGTTGCTTGTGCCCCTTTTGCGAGTCCTTTAAGAGGGTCTCCACCATTGAGTTATTCTTCTAGTAGCCTTACCTAGAGACTGAAAGTATCCAAAGGAACCTTTGGCGTACTGCCACTTCGTAAGACTTTGAGCCCTCTCCGAACTGCCTTTAACCTTATTGCGCTGCTACTGTTTGACTTACCAACTATTTTTGTTCCAAAAAGACTTTATCTGATGTGGTTTTGCTAACTAAATACAATTACTGTACACCTTTCTATGTGTGCGAGTGAGCGTTATTACCGATAATACGGTAGAACTGTCAGTGTCAAACTCTAAATGTACTCGAGAGCAATAAACAAAGCAGGTGCCTTTGAAAAGTATCTAAAAGTATTTCTATGTATGTTGGTTTAATTATCTAAGCATTGTAAGAACATTCTTTGTGTAAATATAATAAATGCATATTTGAATACACATTTATAAGTGTTTCTTTGCTCTGCTTTACTAACTGGGTACAGCATACTTACCTACAGCTCACATATTCCTCTTATGATCAGCCTGGCTGCTCTGCTACTCTACCAAGGTTCCATGAGTAGTACAGACTGATACTAAGAGTTGGGATCTATACACCATTGAGATAGTTTTATAATGTCCACCCCCACAATGGACTTTAGGAAAACTCCCCTAACAACTCTCATCCAAAGGCCGGGCCGAGAGAGCAAGCTGAGTCTACCGGACTGTAACCTTTCACACTGGCGCTATGAAATGGGCTCCAAAACCACAGAACGGCGAAAAATCCTGTCTGAAGCCCCTCCACTCAACTGCTGCTGCGAAGATCCATCCAGTGTCCCTTCTTCAATCTCCCTTACCAAGAATCCAGTAACCGTGTCTTCTGCTGCTGCATCATGGAAGCTTCGTGCTGCAATTGTTTCTTCATGCTAAAGGTACGGTGAGACTCTTAGTAGAACTTACTTAGAGTTGCTTTGCTGGAGTGCTAATTTGTACATTTGGAGTTTGACCATACAAGTTTGCCTGTGCGCCTACAGGGAGCCTTCTACAATGTCCCTGAGCCCTTTTCCCCAACAAAGAACTGTACTTCCTTGCTACAAGTCTTCCTCTGGAACTCCTGACATTCTACAGCTCTTGCCTTATGCATTTCGCCCTCCAATTGGACTCTGAAACTTTCATAACTAGATAAGGAAGGACATTTTAAGGCCAAGCCCTTTGTGAATGTAATGCAAGTCTTCCCTGCTCTGTGGTGGTCTTGATTCATTGATTGATTGATTGATTCATTCATTCATCCTTGAACCAGTGATTTCAAAGTATTATTTGGCAAGCGCTTTACTTACCTTGAATTGCTTCCAACTAAGTGTGTAACAAGTTATTTACTTACCGGTATTATCAGAGTACGATTTTTGGTTGAATACTTTTGCTAAACTAAAGAAACTCTGTCACTTACCTGCATTTCAACTTAAGGTTTACCACTGAATTGAGTTGCAACTGCTAAAGCCTTACTGTATATGTATAAATGTTTTATTTTACCTTAATTGAAAAGTGAACTACTGCCTAGTATATTTAATACACAATTATATTCATATTTAACTGCAAGTGTGGAAGTGTCTTCTTGACTGTGTGTGCGCTCAAAGGTCATTGTACTCTACCACAGCCCTGGTCTCCTAAGAAAAGCCTGGCTTCTCAACCCTAGCTACCAACACGTTTGGGTAGTTCAGGCCTATACTAAGAGTTGGATCCCTGTACATTAAAAGGAGTGTCTTCTATAGTCCTGGCTTAAGTGGACTTTAGTAAAACTGACAAATGCCTTCCATGGCTGTTGGTGTTACTCAAGAGTATCAGGGTGGCTTAGTTTCCCAACATATACAACAGAGTCTGAGATTTCACAGGTATTGTCTGTGTCTTGGGAGTGCCCATGTTATATGCAAGAACCACAATGTACCATGGAAGGCTGTATAACGCAACCACAAGAAAATATTTCATATCAACAAATCGGACACTAAAGAACAGAAGGGTTCACACAACCACAGCACAAGCTAACAAAGCCATACTAATCAACCACTTAAGGATGTGTTTATCAGGGGTCGGGCGGGTGATCAGAAGTACTGCTCTGTTTTTATTGGGTCATCTCATGCATCCAGCCTGTGGTCCAAGGCAAAGCAAGCAGCAAGGTTTGTGCCAAGCAAGAAACCGCAGGACAGCAACCCAACGTATACTGCATCACTGCCCAGAAAGTTTGGATAACATGTAACTTTTATACTCAGAAGCCATATCCTTTTTCTTGAGATATTCAAACTATAGTACATAAAACCACTTCCCTCTGTGCACTGTAAAAGAATATTTGACTGATTGGTTGTTTCAGGTATTATCAGTTTGTGTGTGTTTTTTGCATCATCCCTAGGGTTATTCTTTCAAATTCATACTGGAAAATATTGGCTGATCACAGTGAACCACTCAAAGTCTAGGTTTTATAGATCAACCGTCATTTCACAAGACATAGTAAAAGTGCTAAGAACTGCTTACCACATTCAAAGAAATTGTAGACAGGGCGAACCTTCAGGACTCGCTGCATATATTCATGCAGTATGCAAACCTCAGATTTCCCGTTGGGATTAATTACAAACTCTAAAATAGAGATTTAAAAAAAAGCGTTCAGTTTATTGACAATACTGTAATAACAAGGTACAACCAGTAACATTTGAAAAGGAACTCTTGTTGACGTTAAGGTGTGAGTTGTTTGATCGAACATCCTGAGCTGCGTCTCGCACATGAGCCAACACATTTATTGCTGTTCCTGTACTAGTTCACCTAACTTATTCACTCATAAGCCGTCACCCATGTTAGCACAGTTTTTCTAAAGTCCACCCAGGGGCTTTAGAAAACGATAACATAGGCAAAACAGTAAACTTAACTCTTAGTATAAGGCTGTACCACCTGAGATAATGACTGAGCAGCCAGGCTTTTTTTTTTAAATTTTTTTTTTAGGAGGGAGAGAGGTATGTAGTTTGGTACAAAGACATTGTAGCAAACATATGATCCCAAGTCTTAGGGAGAATTTTCATTTGTGTGCCAATTCCCTTTAGCCTTTGAGACCCCCAGCTGGACTCTTAGGTGTTGTTTGAATATCTTAAACACAAGAGAAGTTCAATATATGAGAAAAGTCCCAGGGATTGAAAACATTGTGTGTCGATATTGTAAGGATAATCTGTTGGTGAAAATTCCTGAGCATTTGCTAATTAATTGTGAGGCACTAGAGTAGACAAGATTGTTTTTCCTGGGTGAATGTAAATCTATGGGGTCTACTTTACCCAGGAATAAATGGTAGAAATGGATGCTTATAAGGGATCAGATCAAACTGGTTATTGCCAGTATGAAAATGCTGGACACTGTTTTAACAGGTATACCGGTATGATAAAACAGGAAAGATGGGGGCTAGAGGTACATTCTTAAAAAATGTAGCTTAAAGAGTCTCTTTGAGCGATGATCAACTATTAAGGCTGTTGGAAGCTATTGAGCTATGTGAAGTGAAGATATGAGAGACGATTATGGAGGATAATGTTAAAGGTTTATTTAGGTTGATAATTGTTTTTTGCATGTTTGACTTATAACCAATAAAACATTTAAATAAAAAAAAATTCTTGGATGAAATACTGATCCCAAGAATAGTAAGATGACCCCTGTCTTACTTACCTTTACTTTATGGGCCCAGCACACACCACCTTATGTGGAGTTGGAGTGCTGGGGGTTACATAGTAATTCCTTTAACCCATTCCTCCTCTAACATTTTGTTAACACTAACTCGCTTGAATTGCTGCATGCAATGTTTTTTTTTTTTACCTAGTTACATGTATCTGCAGGCTGATATCTCCGCTGCAGTGCTGCACCCGACAGTGCCCATTTTCCCAAAATGGCCCCCCATCTTCTTTTTCCATAATTTCTTGTCAGTTAGTTTCTTCTGAGCTTTTACTCTGTTTGATTAGGGTTTGAGTCATGTGTGTTTTGCCTTTGGAGGGCTTCACCCCTGAAGCCCGCACAGGCTCCAATGTGTCTGGAAAGGCAGGAAGTGAGGGAGGGTCCCGAAACTTCCCTGTCCTTTGTCTCTAGGTGTACCCGAGTAAAACCAGTTTCTATTGGCCGGTTGGCTGTCCTGTAGGACAGCCACCCTGCTGGGTGATTGACATCCTAGGGCTGTGAATGAATGGGTACTTGCATAAAAAGCAAGGTTTTTGGGAGTAGAGGCGGAGTCGACCACTGGAGGACAACATCCAAAGAATACGACGTGAAGAGACGCAAGCTGCACCCTCCTGGACCACTAAGTGCCCCGTGAAGCCCTGCAGCTACGCTGACCCAGTTCTCAAATCGATTGGGAAGACCCGTATGGGACGACTTCTTCCCTTAGGCTGGTGGGACCAACTACCCTCAAGACAAACTATTTTGGCGCAACCCCCGACTTGCTACAACTTTCCAAGGCTACAGAATCCCAATACCTGGGGTACCTCGACCATCTGTGAGTGCATGGTCTTCCAATGTGCGAATCTAGCCAAAACTTTGTGGGCACCCAGCGAACCCTACAGAAGCAGGAAATACGCATTCAGGACCGACTGTTCAAGGAAACTAACCAGAACTGTTCTTTCTTTGGCGCTGAGAAAAAGGTGCCAAAACCACAAAGTGCCGCTGAATCAAAGGAAAGAGTTTTCTGCCGGGTTTCTCTCTCGAGTGCTGCCGCACGAGACTGCTGTCAGGAAGATCAGCCGCAAACATGCCGGACACATAACTGGGCGTTACTGACGTCATGTTGGGAAACCATGTTTTCAGGATCCGGTTCGGCTTTTTTTTTCCGGGGTGCCCTCAGCATTGACATCTCCCCGCTACATTCCGGCGTGTCAGAGTGGTGCGCTTCCGATCATAGGGCCAATGGCGGTTGCCCTGGAAACGCTGGCAGCCGCTTCACACGTCGGGTCACATGAAACGGCCTTCCGTGTCATGTGAAGTACTGTTTATAAGCCGCCCCAGACAAACGGAGAGTGCTTCTGATTAAGAGAGTACTTTTGTCTCGCTAACGCTACGTTTTTTGACCTTTGGATTTCTCCTGGATTGCTTGTTTTGCACTCAAACTCTGGTTGGAGTGCTGGCTTTTTGACCCTACCCTACGTGTTATCGACTCCTTTGCCTTCTCCTTTTGTGCCTTGCTGCCCGCCCAGATTTGGACCCATAGAACTGCCTGATCGACTCTTTGCCTTGCCCCAATTTCGATTGCTTGTTGTCTGCCTGGAACTTAGCCCAGCTGTGCTTCTTGGGATTCTGTTCAATAGCTCACGTCAAGGATATTTCCAAACACTTACCTTCTCTTCTGTGGTTTCTCCTGCCAAAAACTCTCGCTCTGGAACTACTGCATTCTAGATGTCCACGTGTCATCTGGTCCGGTGACTATTTGGGACTAGAGACTGGTCCCCTTAGGTGATGGGCGTCCTCGTGTCGTCGGGATAGCCCCTCAACTCCTGTTCCTTTTCATCCTTCAACGGACCTCCCTCCAAGACAGTCCCACACTGCTTAATTTCACAGTAAGCCTGTCCTTCTGACTGCATCTTTTCTATCCTTCTGTTATTGCAAACCTCTTTTACTAACTTCTGGCATTTTGCAGGGAACCCTTCTTTGGCACTTCAGTCGTGAGGCTTGACCTAAGGTCTTCTACTTTACATCATAGGTCAGTTAAACGATCTAGTGGGCTTAAATACTTCCTGTATCCTTTGAGGCAAACGCTGTTTGATCTGTGCGTTTTTTTCTGCAGGACAGTGATAGTTCTCTGCCGAAGTATTGACTCCTCGCATACGCAGTTACCATCTTCCGAAAGGTGTCATCTGGTGTTCCTCTTCTAGTTAATTGCTTCCCTTGGGTGTTTGGCTTATTACCCAGGGGGATACATTGCCTTGAAGAATTTTTCGGCTACACTACGGGCACAAGGGCTGAAGGATTCTGTCAGAATCAGAAGCCTATACGCAATTACAATGGACATCAGTGAAAACCTTTCAGGTATGATGCAACTAGTGGCTGATCTACGTACAGATATGGTTGCTGCGCACAACGCCACAGCATCATATGGACGAGCTCCAAGCAGCCATACCTCCTGCCGGTTCTGTGGGACGTCCCGTGCCCGTAGCTTCGGGACTTCCGTCCACTAGCCGGGAGCAGGGTCCAGTTTATGCGACAGCCCAATTTCCGTTAGCCCCTCCAGAGCGGTTTACAGGGGACCCTAGCGTTTTCCTGACCTTTTGAACAAATAACAGCTGCATTTTCTTTGTCGTCCAAACTCTTTTCCACCACCAAGGCTGCCTTTATGTACTCATTTAGGAGGTACAGCAGCAGCATGGGCCAATCCTCTGCTTGAGGAAGGTAGCCAATTGCTCTATGATTGCAATGCTCTTTTGAACGCAACGAGTCGAGTATTTGACACTAGATATAAGTCACAAGCTACTGACCTTGAGTTATTGAATCTCACTCAGGGTGTTTCTGCTCTGTTCACGTACCTAGCAAAATGTAACCAGTTAGCAGCAGAAACCAATTGGCCTGAAGAAAAGAAAGCTTTCATATTTTACCGGGGGCTTTCAGACTCTTTGAAGGACATTTTGGCCACGATCCCTGTGCTTCCCAGTGGGTTTCCTGAACTCCTCGATCTCGTTTTACAGATTGACGCTAGGCGTGCTGAAGCAGAGGGGAGCTTAAGGGTCACGTACCTGTACCAACCCCCTTACCAGTTGCAGTTTCTGGCAGTTCTGAACCCATGCAGATTGGTGCTGTCAGGAAGCCATTAACTATGGAGGAACGAGAAAACCGCAGAAAGAACAATCTTTGTTTGTATTGTGGATCTCTGGGCCATGTTTTACGGGAATGTCCGAAGAAACCCAAAAGGCAGGGAAACTCCAAAGCCCAGCAATAGAAGGGGTCCGTTTGCCGAGCCAAACATCCAAGGACCCGCTTCATTCATTGGCTTTTACGCTTTCAACTCTGTTCGAACTGCCCTGCGGTGTCTCCTGGACCGCGAGGGCTGTTATTGATTCTGGTGCCAAAGGAAATTACATTGATACCCAGTATGCCAGAGAAAGAGGCATACCCTTGATCCCTAAAGACCCGAGGTCGTTAATGCCGTGGACGGAACTACCCTTTTGTCTGGATTGGTGACTGAGAAAACCACACCATTGAACATGGTGGATTGTTCTGGCCATGTGGAGAGCATTACTTTTGACGTGATCGCTGCTCTACAATTCAGAAGCATTCTGGGACTGCAGTGGTTGTATAAGCTTAACCCCAGTATAGATTGGCAGTCTGGAGAAGTCACGTTTTGTTCAAAATTGTGATGAGTCATGCATGTCTTCGGTGATCACGCCTAGTTCTCCTTGTCGTCGACTACTTTGGACCGCCTTAACGGTTGGCGCCATCACTGGGCGTCCTTTACCTGAGGTCTATGCTTCTTTCCTAGATGTCTGATGCCAAGGGAGCAGAGGTCTTACCCCCACATAGGGCATATGACTGTCCAATCGATCTTGTTCCAGGAGCTAAATTACCTACAGGACTGTTCATTACCAGTCAAAGAGGATGCCTTGCTTAAAGAATACATAGATGAGTCTTTAAAATCTGGCTTTATTCGCCCTTCCCATTCGCCAGCAGCCTCACCCTTGTTCTTTGTACCAAAGAAGGAAGGAGACTTAAGATCATGCATCGATTATTGTGAATTGAACGCGGTTACTATCCGCAATCAGTACCCGATACCACTTCTTTCCGTTCTCTTGGACCAACTTGGTTCCTCAGAAATCTTTACTAAACTTGACTTGCGGGGTGCAGGTACGCTCACTGGGTCTCTGCAGGGGCAGGGGCATTGGGGCACGGTTGGAGCCCTCCCTGGAGTGGAATCCCTCAGACCGCTTCTCTCCTCCCAACAGCTGCCTCTTCGTGGGCCTGGAAGGCTGGACCTGTTCCGACGAGAGGGTGAGAGACAATGAGGCTAGCGTGGTGGAGTCGTGGTTCCCTTCTGCCCTTTCGTGCCAGAATGTGGTGCGCAGAAGTTTACCCATGCAGGCTCACCTGATAGTATGTAAGGGCGAGCTCTCCGTTCTGCTTTCCTTCAGCAGAGACGCTGCGGATGGACCTAGTTACGTCACTGATCCTGATTGCGGCGGTCCAGACCGGCTGCGACAGTTCCGTCTTGAAGGTAAGTGTTATGAGTTTCGTATTGTTCTTGTAATGGCACTTATTGTTCGTAAGGGTATGTTCTTTCTCCCCCCCTGTAGCAATGAAGATGACCCAGGAGTGCGTGATGGCAAAAGGAAGCAGCTCCGGGAGTATCCACCACTGGTAACTAAGCTGGTGATTTCTGAGACTGCACCAAGTTCGTAAATTATGCCGCTTTGCAGGTGCGGGAGGTTGGCCATGGCTGGATGCTGGTATCTGGCTCCTCATGGTGGTTGGAGACGTAGATTCGCGTGGAGGCACCACCCGCAGAAGGTCCTAAGTCGATGGAATGCGGAACAGGTAAGGTTGTTAGGGAGTACCTGCCGAGGACTCCGGGAAGGTGAGTATGACTGCGGCCGAGTCGCGAGCTGATGGCGAGGCTTCCAGCGACGAAGTGATCACAGGTAAGGCTTGCGCTGCGACTGCCGAGTGATGGCAGACGGTTGGGCTTCCGACGGTGGTGCAATCTCAGGCGTGCGCAGCGATTGTAAAGAGGAAGCGAGTGACAAGGCCTCCGGCGATGATGGTTTCCAGGTAAGATGGTCAAGGTGGCTATAAGTGCGCACGTTGAGTCAGATAGGTAGCGAAGGGTTCCGAAGACTGGGAGCGCACGTGCTGGATCAGGTAAGATTCTTCTGGTTGGCAGTGAGCGTTACGATGCTGATAGCAAACTAACGCGAAGCGCCAGTGTTTGGGTGGGGCCGTTTTATATAGCCTGGACCCAGCCACTCCCTGTAGGCTCCGACTTGTGGCCCCACCTAGCTCCTCCTTCCGCACGTGCCTTCTCAGTGATAGTCGGGCCCCGCCCGGCCTTGCTGCATGTGCCCCTGATATTCTGTGTGCTAAGCACATTTTGAAATGAGCTTGGTGCCATAGGCGCCAAGACTGGGTTCATTGGGACCTTGTATGTAGTGGAGTACTAGGCTCTTGCCCAGTGACCATGACAGGTGCCTACAACCTTGCCAGAATCCGTCAGGGGGATGAATGGAAGACGGCATTCAAAACACGTTATGGCTTATAAGAATAGTGTGTTATGCCATATGGGCTCTGTAACGCTCCTGCTACATTCCAACACTTCATCAATGATGTGTTCAGTGACATGTTGGATATTTTCCTGGTCATTTTTCTGGATGACATTCTTATTTACTCACCCTCTCTTGAAACACACGTCCAACATGTTTCTACAGTCCTACCAACGTTTACGGGAGAATCATCTCTATGCTAACTCGAGAAATGTGTTTTTCATGTGTTGAGTTCCTGGGTTATGTAATCACCAACAGGGGAATCCGCATGAGCGACACTAAAGTAACGGCCGTTTTGGACTGGCCAGTCCCAGATACCTTGAAGTCGTTACAGTCATTCTTGGGCTTCTCGAATTTTTATAGACGTTTTGTGTGTTCTTTCTCCACCATCGTAGCTCCCTTGACGGCCTTAACTAGTTGCAAGGCACTGTATGTTTGGAATAAGGCTGCTCAAGAAGCCTTCGATGACTTAAAAAAGGCCTTCACTACCGCCCCTGTTTTAGAACATCCTGATCCGAAGCTACCGTTTGTGGTAGAGGCCGATGCTTCTGATGTGGCAGTAGGTGCCATTTTCTCGCAGGCATGCCAAGACTCTTGAGTACTCCACCCAGTGGTGTTCCATTCTCGCAAGTTGACTCCGTACGAAAGAAATTATTCCATCACCGAAAAGGAATTCGTTGCGATCAAGGATGCGTTCCTTGTCTGGCGACATCACTTATTGGGTACCCTTGCATCGGTACAAGTCTAAATCGATCACTGGAATCTTGCTGCCTTAGAATCGGTACGATGTACTGCCAGACATGATCGTTGGCATGAGTTCTTTTCGGCCTATCACTTTAATATCACCTATCGCCCGGGTACTCAACATTCCAAAGCTGACGCTTTGTCCCACATTCATGGTTCTAAGCCGAAGCACGATTCTGACCATGCTTTTGTACTTTCTCATCAGGTGGAGTGTGGATATGTGTTGCAACCTTTATTGAAGATGGCTCTGCAGACATGGGTTCAGTCAGAACACCCAGAAATGAAGGAATACATCATGGACCTTTTTCATGGTTTACCTTATGTGCAGGGTCGATTGTACCTACCTGATGAACAGTCCCGTACCAAAGCCCTTCAGTGGTGCCACGATTCTAAAGTTGCAGCACATCCGGGTCAACGGAAACCCATGGATCTTCTAATGTGCTGGTGTTGGTGGCCGGCTATGGGCAAAGATGTGAATATATATATTGCTCTTTGGGCTGTGTGCTCAGGGGAAGCTCACTCACAGCAAACCAATGCGTCTTCTTAGACCATTACCTGTCCCTGATCAACCATGGTCAATATCATCCATGGATTTCATTGTGGAACTTCCCCCGATACGTGGCTATGACACACTATGGGTCATGATAGATTACTTCACCAAGATAGCCCGTTTCATTCCCTGTAGGGGTCTATCCTCAGCTCCTATATTTTTTGTATTTGTATTTTATTGAATTTATATAGCCCTTTACTCCAAAGTGCTTTAAATGAGAACAAATAAACATACAGCAAGCATAAGATGACAATTGAACCACAACCTGAAAACAGTATAAACAACTTACAATATTGCAGCAGTGAGGAGGGTGTGGGAGGGGAGAGGTGTGCAAGGGAGTAGTAGATGTTAGAGGAGGTAAGAACCGGAGAAAGAGGGAATGAAGGAATGTGAGGGAAGAAGAGAGGAAAAGGTGAGACTAGAATCGAGCAGGAGGAAGGAGGCAGGAGGGATGCAGAGGGTAAGGAAGGAGGAGGAGTAAGAGGTGAGGGTAAAGAGGAAGAGAGGAGGAAAGGAACGTGGGGTGTTAAGGAGGTGAGTGGAAGAGGTAAAATTTTAGAGAAGTGCAAAAGGACGGGTAGGAGGGAGAAGAGCGGATGTGAAGGGGGAGGCGGTTCCAGTGGAAGGGAGCAAGGAGTTGGAAGGTGCGGGAGGGGGCGCAGGATGAAGGAGGAGGAGAGAGTAGGAAAAGATTAGCATAGCGGAGAGGACGAGAAGGGGTGAAGAAGGAAAGAAGAGGAGAGGTAGGGAGGAGGAAGACCATAGAGGGACTTGAAAACAAGACAGAGTAACTTGAACTGGGAGTGAAAAGAGCCAAACTAGAGAGGTGAGGGAGGAGGAGATTGAGTCAAGCGGTGAGAGAAGGCATAGGGAGCGGATTGCAGAGTGGTAGATGGATTTAAGAGGGGAGAGATGAGAGGAGGGGAGTCCGAAGAGAAGGCACGAACAGTAGTAGAGTCTGGAGAAGATGAGGGAGGTAGATAAAAGTTTAGTGGTGTGAAGGAGGGGTCGTATTTTACGAATGTTATAGAGGTGGAAGCGACAGGATCTTGGCTTGACTGTTCCTCCAGAATATCTTCCGGTTCTTTGGTTTACCTAACATCGTCTTCTCTGACACACAGTTTACTTTACAGTTCTGGTGAGCTATCGTCAACCCTAGGTATCAATGACAGATACTCATCTGCTTACCATCCTCAAACGGAATGGCTCAACGCTACTTTGGAGCAGTATCTCCGTTGCCTCACGTTGCAATATCAAGAAGACTGGTTATCTGTTTTACATATGGCCGAATTTGCATATAATAATTCTCTTGCATGTCTCCACGAAATCATCCCTGTTCTTTGTACTTTATGGTTTTCACCCGCGTTCGCTTCCGGAGATACAGGTGCTATAGGATTCCACCCCGGCTGCTCCGGTTTGCATACGCAATCTCACCCTACTTCGCGATGTGGTTAAACCACATCTGCTATATGCTCAGCTGGTGGCTAAGGCAGCGGCAGACCAGCATCGTTCACCGTCACCTTCCTACCAGGTGGGTTCGAGGGTCTGGCTTTCTACGAAGCATCTTCGGTTACCAGGCATAAGAGCACGGTTACCTCGTTTTGTGAGACCCTATACCATCTCAGAGGTGGTGTGATTGCGCTTACCAGATTGGTGGAAAATACATCCAGCGTGTCATGTCTCTGTTGTTAAGCCCTGCCTCACTTCCATCTCCTCGCCCATGTCCTTTCAAGGTACAGGGATCTGAAGAATAAGAGGTCAAAACGGATCTTAGATACAAGGGTCTATCGTGGCGTTCGCCACTATTTAGTAGATTGGAAAGGCTATGGCCCCGAGGACAGAACCTGGGAACCCATTGATCATATTCATGCCCCTCGTTTTGTTGCTCAGTTCTGGGCTGCTAGGGATGTGGGGCCTTCTTTGAGGAGGGGATCTGTCAGGAAGATCAGTCTCAAACATGCCGGACACATAACTGGGCGTTACTCACGTCATGTTGGGAAACCATGTGTTCAGGATCCTGTTCGACGTCTCTTTCCAGGGAGCACTCAGCATCAACACCTCTCCGCAGCATTCCGACATCACAGAGCAGTGCGCTTCCGATTATGGGGCCAATGGTGGTTGCCCTGGAAACGCTGGCAGCCGCTTCACATGTCAGGTCACATGACACGGCCTTCCGTGCCAAGTGAGGTACAGTTTATAAGCCGTCCCGGACAAACGGATAGTGCTTCTGATTAAACCTTCAGCAGTACTTTTGTCTCGCTAACGCTATGTTTTTTGACCTTTGGAGTTCCCCTGGATTGCTCGTTTTGCCCTCATCTGCTCTGGTTGGACTTCTGGCTTTTTGACCATACGCTACGTGTTATCGACTCCTTTGCCTTCTCCTTTTGTGCCTTGCTGCCCGCCCGGATTTTTGACCCCTGGAACTGCCTTATCGACTCCTTTGCCTTGCCCCAATTCGGATTGCTTGTTGTCCGCCTGGAACTTACCCCAGCTGTGCTTCTTGTGATTCTGTTCAATAGCTCACGTGAAGGATATTTCCGAACTCTTACCATCTCCTCAGTGGTTGCTCCTGCCAAGAACTCTCGCTCTGGAACTACTGCATTCTAGGCGTCCGTGTGCCGTCGGGTCCGGTGACTATTTGGGACTAGAGACTGGCCACCTTAGGTGATAGGCGTCCTCGTGCCTTCGGGATAGCCCCTCAACTCCTGTTCCTTTTTATCCTTCAACGGACCTCCCTCCAAGACAGTCCCACACTAAATTTCACGGTAAGCCTGTCCTTCTCTCATCTTTTCTATCCTTCTATGTTATTGCAAACCTTTTTTACTAACATCTGGCATTTTGTCGTGAGGCTTGACCCAAGGTCTTCTACTTTACATCACAGGTCAATTATCAAAACGATCTATTGGGCTTAAATACTTCCTGTAACCTTTGAGGCAAACGCTGTTTGATCTGTGCGTTTTTTTCTGCAGGACAGTGCTAGTTCTCTGCTGAAGTATTGACTCCATGCATACGCAGTTACCATCTTCCGAAAGGTGTCATCTGGTGTTCTTCTTTTAGTTAATTGCTTCCCTTGGGTGTTTGTCTTATCACCCACGGGGATACATTGCCTTGAAGAATTATTCGGCTACACTACGGGAACAAGGGCTGAAGGATTCTGACAACCGCCAGACATCCTCCCTTTCGTCACCACGAGCAAAGACCAGGAACAAGGGTCTGGTGCACTGAAACCAGAACAAATGCTTCAGTTCACAGGTACTGTGAGGTTTGGGATACATTATCCTTTAGCCATTTGGGGTGCTTCTTACCTTGGGGAGTGCCATTTAATCCTACTCCGAGTGGACCTCAACTCACTTGCTCTGGCCTTTCAGTTTTGCTTTCTAAAGTTTACTCATTTTAAGAAAACATTTCTAAGAAGAAGAGCATCAGAACTTCGACTTTGCCCATTGACTTTGCCTTTCCTAGCTCCCTAAAGGGCAGCTCCTGAACTTATTGGCTTTGCCATTGCTTGTTCCCTTACAGGTTTTAATTGCTGAACACTCTTAATCCTGGGATAAAAGACTGCCTGCATCTCTCTGGGATAATCTGTTTTTGTAGACTACCAGCATGTTCTGATCTAACCATAACCTTTCCCTCCTTAATAACTTAATACTGCAAATATGATACAATAGAAGTGTTCTACTGACCTCAAATGATGTCACCCTTGGTGCTGGAAAATGTGTAACATGAAAAATTACTCACCTGCTTTATTGTTCGCTTTTTGAATTGAATCCTAATTTGGGATTAATGGATGCTTTAAATATTTTTGTCTATAATTAAATAAATATTTATATTATAACTAAGTCTGTAAGTGTTTACTTGGATACCTGTATTTGCTGATTTCATTGTACATCTCTACAGCTCACATTACCCCTCTCAAGATAAGCCTGGCTGCTCAGTCACACTACCAGCTTGTGTAGTACATGCCTATATTAAAAAGTAGGTCTAATACCAAGGATAGAAGGCTTGTGTAGTCCCACACTGTTAGGGAGAATTCTCAAAATGGTTCAATTCCTCCCACCTTAGAGCCCTCCAGCAATTTTGCTAAACTTTGGGGCTTTGAACTTTTTAATTCTGTGCGTTTTCTGTGTTTGTTTCTTTTTGAATTCTGGAGTCTGGCCAACTCCATAGGCATCATCTTTTCATTTGTGTCACACAGCACCCTCAGTGCAGTGGCACAGGGAAACCTTTTTAGGCTTTCACAAGGTTTAAATATCTTCTCTGGGATAAATTACTGTTTCCCAGAGTAAGTAAAGTGAAATTGACTTTACTAGTCTTTTCAAAAACCTAGACCCAGCACACCCTATCTTACAATAGAGTGCTGGAGGGGTTACTTAGTATCCCCCAAGTCTAGAAACTCATGTAGCAGTCAAATGCTACCCTTTTCTCTCAAAATGGCTTGTGGCAGAGGTTTTACAACAAACTACCATGATTTTTCCCGACCACGAACACCGGTAACGTTACATCGCAGGAGCCATTTTTTTCAAGATGGCGTCTAAGCCTCCTTTGTTTAAACAGGACCCAGTCTTTTTTTGCCATTTCTTCTTGGAAAGGTCCTTCTAGAGTTTGTTTCTGCGTGCCAAACCAGGTTTGGTCCCTTTGTTCCTACGCCTTCAGGACTGAAGACCGCCTCTGGCGCCCGAGTGTCTGGGCTGGGCAGGCAGTGAGGGAGGGAGGTGCCCGAGACTCCCTGTGCTTAGTCTCCTAGGAGACCCAAATGCTCCCTGGCATGATTGGCTGGCTGTCTGGCAAGGACAGCCACCCTGCTGGGTGAGTGGCAGCTAAGCTGGAATGAATGGGAGGAAACTGGATAAAAGGCAAGTCTCTTGGCTTGGAAGGCAGCCCGACAGATTTGCCTTTGCCAGCTGTTTGACCAGTCCCAGTGCAGGAGCCGCCCGACGTCCTCCATCTTGTCCCCACGACTGAGGCTCAAGAACAGCGAGATCTGCAGCAACTGCCAAGAACAGACGTCTTCAGCTGCATCTTTCTCTTCAGTGTAAGGTACTGTGAAAATCTGACCGAGAGAACTTCCCTCTCACTGCGAAAGTGATTGAAACTTTGGCAACTTGCAGGTCTGGTCAGCTTGTGAACCAACATATGAATCTTTCTTTTACAAACTACTTCTGAGAACCGTGGCAAAGACTTTTCCATTTAACTACCAGATCTGCCTATCCTATACAAGACTTTAGCCCATTGACTTTGGCCTAACCTATTGCATTGAATTGACTCTTCTGGTGAACTCAAACTAACTGCACTGTTTAAGAATAACTAATATTCTTTTTATTAACCTATGACTTTTTTCTCCTACTTCAAAGTAGTTTAAATGCCTCAAAACCTGACCGTGTGAAGTATTGAAGTGTATTTTTGTATATAGATTGCCTCCTCCTAGTGAATGTTTTATAACTGACTGAAATAAATAAGTGTTTTTACCAAGAAACCTTGAGTGGTAGTTTGAATACTTGTAATTCTAGACCTCTGTGTAACACCCTTACAGCTCACATTCCCCTCTTGAGATAAGACTGGCTGCAGAGCAACGCTACCACAAAACTGTGTAGTAAAGACTTGTACAAAAGGTTGTTTTGGCTTACACCTGTAGTCCTAGATGTGTGTAGTGGTCCCAAAGGATACTGCATACAAACTTTGCCTAACACACTCGTTGGACTGCACTAATTCTTACCTAACACAAAAACGCTGATGTATTGTAAAAATGACGTTTTATTATATACATAGGCAAAGAGTTCTTCAGAAAGCCAAGTACTATTATCCTTCATAAACCTAATTATACAAACCAACACAATACATATGGTATGGAAACCAAATTAACCTTATTTAGAATAGCAGTATGCTGTACAAGTTGAGTAAAACCTAGTGATACGTATTTAGAATTGCATTAAGCTATTCAAGGGGAGTACAACCATACTAGTAGACTTTCAGAATGACTCGTGGTAATTCAAGGGAAGCAGACCCCAATGGTAATAACCAATAGTGTTAATCAGTTTCAAGAGTTCTATAGTTCTAGAACATTGTTACAAGTAAGTACCTGTAGACTTAGTTATTCTGTTTCAGGAATAATACAATTATACAAACAAAATAACAGGTAAGCACATTGAACATATGTAACTTATTGTTCTTTCGAAATGGATACAGTCGCACTCAAATAACATTTTTGAACACACTTCAAAGGTAAGCAATAACTCGTAGATCACTTAAGAATGGCAGCGTGTTCCTTCAAAAGTTAAGAGCTTCATTTAGGATGGCAGTATGCTATTTAAGGTGAGTAAAACCTTATTGGTTATAAACTCTTGCACTATTACAGGAATATAGTTAAACCAATGTTGCTTTACAGAAGAATGGGACACAATTCTATGTTAAGCAAGAACTTGAATAGACTTATTCAGAAAGGCATTCAGCAGTTCAAGGTGACCAAAACCTAATGTTACACTTTTAGAATGGCAGTATGCTATTCAAGGCGAGTAAACTCCATTGGTACACTTTTACACTTTATTACTCTCGAAACTGAATCAGTTATAAAGTGATACCAACACTTACTTTATAGAAGAGTGGGCCGCAAGAGTGGTTTTGCTGTGGGTTGCGTCAGAGGAGTCAGTAATCCTTCAACTTCTACTTGGCAGGGGCAGACCTTCCTACAGGAGTTGCTGTGCTGACCTACTTAATCCCCACACACACACGCAAAGAGTGGAACAGTAGTGGTCTTGCTGTGATTTGACTAGGTTCAACTGAGAATTGTCTGATCTAACTTTATTTTCTCCCCTGCCCCGTTTCTAAAACACAGATTTTGGACTCGTATTGCTTTGTGTTACTGTGCGCACACTGGATTGTGACGAGCGTTCACATTCATACACCTTTTAGTGATACGCTCAGCCTATTGACTTATCTATTGCGCAGAAGGTTTAAGTTACTTACCTGTAACTATTCTTCTCCAGCCTGGGCCTGGCATGGATTCACATGCTCATGAAAATTCCCCATCAGGCTGGGAATCCTCGGTAAAAGAAAAAGCAGTTTCACTTTCGCTTACAAACTGTCTTTCTCCTTTAAACCAATCACTGTCCTCTGGTTCATACTGCCCTCATCCAATGACAATCCTCTCCCTCAGATTAGTGATGAGATTCCTCGAGTTTGCTCTGCGAGCTACTTATACATTTTTTTTTCTCGTATTTGACAGAAAAAAGTTTCTATTTTTGTTCTAAAAGAGCCTGTGTGCTCTTCATCTGCTGACAACGGGGATCTGTTGTCTGAATTTCAGCGCCCCTCAAGGGCGAAGATCGTCGAAGATTCTAGAAGGCCATCTGGCCTACTTCGCGCCCTCCGACCATGACTGAGGAGGAGGGAAGGTCCCACTTCTAATCCTGCACCAAATGTGGACTACAGAATGTATATGTAGGGACAAGCTTCTGCAATGCCTCTACTGCCTGCATCCGGACCATAAGGAGGTGGAGTGCGAGATATACCTCGGGTTCTCCAAGACGAGTGACGGGCACAGTAGACTGGTGGCTTGGCTTAATGCCAGGACCTCTGACCCGTACTCCGAGCAGGGTCATGCCTCACCCAGGACCGGCCGGTCCGAGGAGTGGTCTTTTAAGTCTTTTGAGGGTGCCTCATCGGCGCGGGCCCAAGACAAGGCCAAGAACTGCAAGTCCAGGTCTACCGGGTTTGCAACGGAAGCGGGTCCCAAGGTGGAAAGGGCCCAATCGACATCACCCTCCACCTCCATTGCCAGCCTGCCATCAAGCTCCTCCTCGAAAAGGAAATCATCTACCCCGGCTAAACTGTGGGAGAAGTCTGAGAAGCCGCAGACGGAGGAGAAGGCAGAACTGCCCAAGCAGGCCCAATCGGCACAGGCGAAAACTTTGTCGATGATACAAGTTAGCGGCAACTGCTATCACGACTGTTAAGGGAGCTGACTCTGAAGGTAGCTCCTGCAGCACAGAAGGTATCCCTGTCCCCAAGGGCGACAATGCTGCAGTGACTTTGGCAAAGTCTGCTGGCATGCCAGAAGGGGGGGGGGGGGGGGGGGGGAACTGGCTCAGGCCCCGGTTCAAGCCCCGCAGGGGGTTATGGGGTGGAGGGAAGCAAGGAGGTCCTGAAACAGCCCTCCCAGGCCATGCATGGCCCAAGCCATGGAGGTCTCGTCCACAGACGAGGATCAGGAGTCCTTGCACACTGTCCACAAGGACGTGGAAGAGGACGGCTACGAGGGAGTAGGGCCTAGTTTTATGATCCCACCAGCTCAGCCGAGGGAACGTGTCCCTGGACATTCTGTCAACCCGTGAAAGGCATCCGCAGCATTTAGCTGGAAAATCGTTAATTTACCATACTTTCGGCATTTAACAAGTGGCATCCACCATTGTGCACCATGAGGACCCCTGCACACTCCAAGATGGCCCACCTTGCTTCCTGCACCCTCCCCATCTATTGTCTGTGAGCAGAAGTATCGTGATTGGTAGCTAGCACCAATAACTAGCCTATCACCTCTCGCCGGCAGGCGAGCGCCGGCCCACGGACAAAGGCATACGAAGGAACAAATTACTTACCTGTAACTGTTGTTCTCCAGGATGGGTCTGGCATGGATTCACATGCTCATGAATATTCCCCATCGTCAGGCCGGGAATCCTCGGTATAGAAAAAAATCAGTATCAGTTTTGTTTCTGATCTGTCTTTCTTAGTAGTAACCAATCACTGGTCTCTGGGTCACACTGCCCCCAACCAATGACTGCCCTCTCCCTAAGCCCCGCCTCTGGCAGCCATCCTCAGATTTGGTAGCACGTAAAGTGGCAGTATGACCAAGTGAAGAGCCGCAGAGGGGTAGGCGGGAGGGTTCGCATGTGAATCCATGCCAGACCCATGCTGGAGAACAACCGTTACAGGTAAGTAACTTGTTCCTTCTCCAGCATGGGGTCTGGCATGGATTCACATGCTCATGAATAAGAGAATACATAGCAGTACACACATGCACAACCACGGGAGGTGGCAACAGGCTCAACATTAAGCAATACAACAACTCAACATTAAGCATCTCTTACCTCCTCATCAGGCTCACCTTAAGCGAACAGGTTGCGCAGCACTGCTTGGCCGACCCTGGACTCCTCCCTGGAGTCCCAATCGACGCAGTAGAATCTTGTGAAGGTGTGCGTCGACCTCCACGTCGCAGCCCTGCAGATGTCCAGCAGGGGCACATCAGACAGGAACGCTGTGGTAGCAGCGATCGCTCTGGTCGAATGAGCTCTCGGACGGCCGGGCAGCGGTCGGTTTGCCAACCAGTGACAGTGCATGATACAGCCGGAGAGCCATCTGGAAATGGAAGTCTTTGAGAGAGCCTTCCCTTGATTCACAGTCCCAAAGGTCACAAACAGCTATGATGTCTTCCGAAAACTCTTTGTGCGGTCCACGTAGAACTTCAGCGCTCTAGCTATGTCCAGCGAGTGCAGAGTCCTTTCAGCCGGCAACGAAGGAGACGGCAAGAAAACTGGCAACACCAAGGGTTCGTTGAGGTGGAAGTCCGATGGCACCTTGGGCATGAAGGAGGGGTGTGTCCTCAGCACCACCCTCGTGTCGTGAAACGTCAAGTATGGCGGCTTGCAAGATAGGGCCTGGATCTCTCCCACTCGTCGTGCGGAGGTGATGGCCACGAGGAACGCTGTCTTCCACGACAGAAACTTCAACCGCGCCGAATGCATAGGCTCAAATGGGGTCCCCATGAGCCTGGTCAGCACCACGTTGAGCTCCCACGCCGGGGCAGGGGCCTTCACCGGCGGGAATGATCGGAACAATCCTTTCATAAATTCCTTCACCAGTCGATGAGACCACAAGGACGCCCGTCCCGTAGTTCTGGTGTATCGTGAGATGACGGCCAGATGTATCTTGATGGAAGCGTGAGCTAGTGCGGCCTTGGCCAATGACAGTAGGTACGGCAATACTTGAGGGGCCGTAATCCGCAGAGGGTTAATCTTCTGTGCACGGCACCAGACAGAGAACCTCTTCCATTTATGTCCGTAGCACTTGAGAGTTGAGGACGCCCTGGCCTTTGCAAGAACCTCTCTGCAGTCGGCCGGGATGTCGTACCCTCCAAACTCTAGTGCTGCAGGAGCCAGGCCTGCAAGTTCAGCGACTGCGGGTTGAGGTGAAGAATGGCGCCTCCTTCTCTGGAGAGAAGATCTGCGTCCGTCGTCAGCTTGACTGGTGTGGACGTTGACAAGTCCAGAAGGTCCGGGAACCAGATCTGTCTCGGCCACGCCGGTGCGATGAGGATCATCCTGCACCGGGACCTCTTGAGCTGGTTGATGAGCCGGAGCAGCAACGGTAGCGGAGGGAACGCATAAAGAAATAGGCCGTCCCAGGGGAACGAAAAAGCATCGCCCATGCTCCTCGGCTGGGGGAACCTGCTGGCGAACCTCCGGCACTTGGAATTCGTCGCCGTCGCAAAGAGATCGATCTGGGGTTCGCCCCATCGTAGGAAAAGTCGATCCACTTGATCCTGGCGTAGTTCCCACTCGTGGCACGAGCGCAGCTCTCTGCTGAGTGAGTCGGCAATGGTGTTTTTTATTCCTGCCAGATGAAAAGGCACCAGAAACATCCCTTGGGTGACGGCCCAATGCCACAGATCCTGGGCTTCCTTGGATAGGGCAGGGGGATCTGGTTCCGCCCTGCTTCCGGATGTAGAACATCGTGGTTGTGTTGTCGGTGAAGATCCTCACCACCTTGCCCTTGAGGGACGGAAGAAAAGACCTGAGGGCCCAGAACACTGCGCGAAGCTCCAAGATGTTGATGTGAAGTGACTTCTCCTCCGGGAACCAAAGGCCTCTCGCGTGAAGATCTCCGGAATGTGCTCCCCAACCTTCCAGGGAGGCATCCGTCGTCACCGTCACCTGGTGAGCTGGGGTCTGAAAGTCTGTGCCCGCCGACAGATGAGAGCGGGTACCCCACCACCGGATCGCCTGATGGAACGTCTCGTTGAGAGAGAGATCCTGTCCTCGAAGCTGCCCGTCGACTGGACCCAGAAGGCGTCGAGGAACTCTTGTAAGGGGCGCATCGGAAGCCTGCAAAGGCGCACCAGATAAATGCAGGAGGACATCATCCCGAGGAGGGACTCGATAGATCTTACCCTGGCCATGTCCGTGGCCAGCAGATGCTGCACCTTGCCCAGAATGGTCCTGGTCCTTTCCTCCGACGGCGAGGCCAGCCGCGCCACTGTATCGAGCTTGGCTCCCAGAAACAGGGCGACTTGCGACGGAACCAGGTGGGATTTTGGAAAGTTGATGGAGAATCCCAGGTTCGTGAGCAGCTGGACGGTCTTCACAGTGTGCTCCACGGTGAGCTCCCTTGTCCTTGCCCGGATGAGCCAGTCGTCCAGGTAGGGGTAGACGTGGATCCCCTGTAGGCGCAGGCGCGCCGCCACCGGTGCAAGGCACTTGGTGAACACCCTGGGTGCCGACTTCTATCCGAACGGGAGGGCCTTGAACTGGTAGTGCCGCCCTTGGACCACGAACCTGAGGAACTTTCGGTGTCTTTTTAGAATGGGGATGTGGAAGTACGCATCCTCCAAGTCCAACGACGACAGGAAGTCGCCCTCCTCCAGCTGTCCCAGCACGTGCTGGAGGGTGACCATCCGGAACTTCTGTGCCTTGGTGTACTTGTTCAGTCGTCACAGGTCCAGGATGGGGCTCCATCCTCCTGTCTTTTTTACAAGGAAGTACCTTGAGTAAACTCCGGTGCCCCGAAGCATCTTTGGGACGAGCTCGATGGCACCTTTCTTGAGCATCGCCCTTACTTCCAAAGGCAGTTGAGGGACGTGATTTTCCTTCCTGGCCACGGGTGGAAGGCGAGGGCACTTCTTCTGAAACTCGAGGGCGTGCCCTTGGGCCAGGGCATCCAGCACCCAACGGTCGGTGGAGATGGACTCCCACACGCTGACGAACCTCGCCAGCCGGCCTCCCACCGGGGTGCTTCGGCGGGGACCCGACCCCACGGTCGGTTCAATCTTGTTTGGAAGCCGCCTTGCCTCCTTGACCTCCCTGTCGACGACGACGGGCACCACCAAACTTGCTATGTCCCCTGTAGGCTTCCTGGGACGAAGATCGTGCCGCTTGGCAGTATGTGGAGGAGCCACTGCCGGATCCCTTGGAGGCACCTTGTCTGCCTCCGGAGCTCCGAAAGGACGGCCGTCGTTGTTGGAGCACTCCCAGTGCCCGGGCAGTCTCCGTGTCTGTCTTGATGGCCTGAAGGGACTCATCAACCGCCTTCCCAAACAGGTTGTTCCCGTCGAAGGGCATGTCCAAAACCTTGGTTTGTACGTCCTGGCGGAAATCCATCGCCTTGAGCCATCCTCGTCATCTCAGGCAAACGCTGTTGCCCAACTGACGGAAAACAGTGTCGACGATGTCCGTTGCCACCGTGATGGCGTGGTCCGAAGCAATCTCACCTTCCTGTAGCATTTCAAGGGCCTCAGCCCTTTTGGCGTCCGGAAGGAAGTCCAACAGAGGGGCGATTTTGAACCACAACTCCCTGTCGTAGCGGGCTACAATAGCCAGGGCGTTGGCCGCCTTGATAGTCGTCGCTGCGGATGAGATGACCCGTCGTCCCATCGTGTCCAGCTTCCTGCCCTCGCCGTCCGGCGGGGAAGTTGATGTCGAGGCCGATGCCCCCCCAGCTTTCTTCTTTGCCGCCGCCGAGACGACCGAATCTGGGGTAGGTTGCGCCCGAAGGCACAAGGGGGCACCGTCGGGGATCCGGTACTACTTCTCGTACCGGTCCCTCTTTGCCAGCGCCGTGGCAGTGTTCTTGAGGAGGGCGAGCCCCTCATCCCAGATGTCATCAAGAAGTGGTACGGCGAGGACCGTCTTCCTTTTAGCCTCGCGCCATTGGTAAAGGAACCCTTCCTTCTCTTCTGGGCAGAGCTGGAAGAGCTCGAATGCCCTGGAAATCATGGCATGAAAGGATCCAATCTCGTCGGGTGGGGACGCCCGAGCAGGGGGCGACGGGGGACACGTCCCGTCGTCCCCTCCGTCGTCATCTGTACCTGTCATAGCCTTGTCCGTGCCTGCATCATCCCCGTGGGTAGTAGACCGGGGGAAGGCAGAGCAGGCCGCAGAGGTGGGAGAGGTGGCGTAGGATGCGTCCTCTTCTTATGCGGTGGACTTTCCGAAGGTCCCGGCTCCGGTTACCCAGTCGGGTCTGGCACAGGTACCTCCGTCGGGGGGAGGGGCAACCTTGTCCTTATTATCTCCGCACATAAGGACTGAATCGCTAACAAAATGGGCGCCGAAGTGTCCTGCGGCACCGGAAATGACGGGCGTGAGGGCTCTTGAGGAACCTCGTCGGCGACACTGTCGCTCTCGTCGTCGCACTCATCGGGATCCCTCCCGATGGGCTGGGCCTCTTCCACGACTTCGATGAGCTCTTCTTCAGAGGTTGTGTCAGTATCCACGATGGCCACCTGCCCCTCGCCCACCTTTTCCAACGAGGACTTTGTGGGGGTCTTCTCAATGGGCCTGAAAGACTACTCCCTCTGCGGTGGCAGGGAGACTCTGGGTCCCGAGGTCGCCTCCACTGGCGTAGCCTCCACAGGCTGAGCCAGGGCCGCTGCGACATCCTCAATCGAGGTCTTAGCAGGGTGAATTAAGGCCATCGTCACCTTCTGTACGCCTGGGGCCTTCACCTTGGGGGGAGGGTCCGAGCCTCGCTCCCCCTCTGCCGGAATCTTTGAGATCGGCTGGGGCCTCTCAAGAAGCTTTGCCGGTTTCTCGGACTTCAACCACGAGCCAACGCTCTGGCTCGGGTAAGAGGATGGCGCAGGGGAGGATGCGCCATGCTGGTAGCCATGGAGCCCGACAGTTCGGCGCTCCCAGTGCCCGCAGACTCGCGGTGCTTGGCCTTTTGTTGGGCCCCCGTCGCCGGGGCGCCCTCACAGGACTTAGAAGACCGCTCGGACTTCTTTTTCTTCTTCTCGCCTGACGGGCTCTTCCCTTCCAGCAAGTTGGCGAGACGGAGGTGGCGATCCTTCATTGTCCGCTCCGACATGTTCCCACATAACGCACAGTCCTTCTCCGTGTGCGTCTTGTCCTCATGGAGACAGTAGAGGCAAAACGAATGCTCATCCTCCTTGAAAACATTCTGGAGCTGGCATCCAGGGCAGGTCCTGAACAGCTTCCCGGGCGTCGAGCTTCCTTTCTCCTGGGCCATGTCCGGGGTAGGCCTCGGAACTTCTGGAATCCTCCAAAAGCGTAACTCGATGAAATCTTCACCCTTGAGGGGCGTAGAAAACTCTGAAACGGATCCACGTTGATCGGATGTAGAAACGGTGGAGCTTGAGGCTCTATAACCGGAAAATGAGAAAAAATGGTAAAAATCTGAGGATGGCTGCCAGAGGCAGGGCCTAGGGAGAGGGCAGTCATTGGCTGGGGGCAGTATGACCCAGACACCAGCGATTGGTTACTAAGACAGATATATCAGAAACGAAACTGATAATGATTTTTTTCTATACCGAGGATTCCCGGCCTGACGGGGAATATTCATGAGCATGTGAATCCATGTCAGACCCCATGCTGGAGAAATAAGGCACCTGACTGAGCTGACTGAGCGCCCCACGCTGCGGGCTGCTCCAGGTCCTAGCTCGTCAGTCGTGCCTCTGCCTAATCATCTCTCCCAGGACTGCTGCTAATACGGTGAGACATCCCGCTATCTACTTTAATAGCTTAAATTCGTAACAACCAACCAGGAACCACCCCCACCTTTACCTGCAATTCATCTTACATAAATGCAGCCTGCAAGTATACTCGCACCGCCCCACCTACCTCCAGTAACCCACTTATGTCCAGCGTGAGGTACGGATGGTTTCATACGGACAATTTACCAATGTACTTAAATGTTACATTGCATGTTCTAGCCTACACTCCTTGTTTTATCACTGTATTGTTACATTTATCTAGGCTACTGCTAAATCCATGCGATATCTCGATGCACATTAGCATCTAATCTGCCGGTAAACCTCCATTCATTGCCACTGCTGCCACTATCGGCATACAGGTGCCCAGTTGCTTCTTGACCATTGTGATATTTGCAATCTCTGCTTGTTGCCATATTCAGCACACAGGTGCCCAGTCGCTTCTCGACCATTGTGATATTTGCAATCTCTGCTTGTTGCCACATTCAGCACACATGTGCCCAGTCGCTTCTTGACTATTATGATTTTTGAAAACACTGCCTGTTGCCATATTCAGCACATAGGTGCTCAGTTGCTTTTTGATTGATTGTGTTGTTAGTAAGCACTGCTTCTGCCATCTCTTTCTCACCACGAAACTGTTTAGCACTGTAGCTCATTGGAATCCTGCTTAGGCAACTCCCCTATCATTGCCCTGATTCAGTACCCTTTAGCTGGCCTATTCAAATAGCAGTAGCCTTCGCCTTTACTACGCGCCTAGTCACGACTCATAGGTGAGACCCTCCAGGTACTCTGTTAGCTAGTCAGCTCCCTTCCCCCCCTCCTAACCAAACCATGCAAGGCTGGTTACTTATCATGATGTTTCCTTTCTGTGTCGTACCGTATGACACACCCTGCACTGGCTCCAATTTCATTATCCATGATAATGGCCTCTCCAGAGCAGCTTGATATGATATGATATATGGCATTTGTAACGCGCCTATACACAAGTGTTTCAAGGCGCGACGAGGCAGGGAGGGGGGAACAAGGGGAGACAGACAACGATCCTACTAGGCCAGGTGTCATTCAGATCGCACAAGTGCATGGGTAGGGGGGACGGGAAAAGTGCAAGGGGGAAAGGGAGAGGGGAAAGTGCAGTACAGGGTTAGTAATGAACAAGATACATAAGGGCCAGTTGGTGGCAAGTGCAAGGTAAGTGCAGACAAGTGCTGGGAAGGGGGGCTGTAGGCATACAGAGACAGTCCCGCAGTGCAGGGGTTGCCAGGAAGGCAGTGCAGGGGAGAGTGGCTGGGCCAAGGACCGAGATTGGCGAGTGGCCCAGTTGCTGATTCAGTACAGTTTGTGATTTAGCAGGGGAGAGGGAGAGAGAAAGCAGAAGCAAAGAGGAAGGTTTTGAGGTGCTTCCGGAACCGGCGATGGTTATCCTCAAGTTTCAGGGAGGCAGGAAGGCTGTTCCAGAGGGAGGCCCCTGCTGCGGAGAGAGATCTCCCTCCCAACTCGTTGCTTGGAGAAGCGGCTGTGTTATAGACTTGATGGTCGTGCAGAGTAAGGATACCTCCGTCCCCAAGTACCGCACTGACAACACCAATAATACTGCCAGTACGGTCTTTGAGGCCACAGGTGAAGAAGTCCGTTGACCTGGACTCGGGAACAGCCGGAAACGGACCCCCCGATCGCTGCAAGGCAATAGGTTATAGGTATAGATAAGCACAGAACAATTGGCAAGAGTATAACAACAGGGTAAGGATCCTAACTGGCTTACCTATGTGTCAGTCAAGAAGTGTAATCTCAGCAGGCGTTGGGAACCCCAAATGCTGGAGGGCAGATGGTATGTAAGCGGACAGGCAAGCGCCCAGCGTGAGGCCAGAGGCCAAGAATCCAGGAATAGAAACACAATCCGTAAGACAAAACCTAACAGTCCAAAGGTCAGGCAGCAATAATCCCAACAGTTCCGGGACGTGGTAACAAGAGGCGAAGGGCACGAGGAATCCAATGTAGAAAAGGTGGTCCGGCAACTGGTAATCCAAAGGTAAATGTTAGGGCAAGACAGAGGCAGTCCGTGGTGCAGAAAACGTGGTCCAGAAGTTTCGTAGAGCAGAACAAGAAAACGAGCGTCGCAGTATCCCGTTGGAAACAGCTGTGAAGCGGCGCTCATTGAGATCCGGACACTTTTATCCAGCGAAGACGTATCACGTGATGAGGACGACTGAAATCACGTGATACGGAAGCATTTCAGTGGTGGAGAGTCACGTGACACGTGATGAGCGGATCCTCCTAGGTCCATTCAGGGCACCTCGGCAACCTGGGAGCCTCCATCGCAACTGCCAGGAGCGGGAGGGAAGGTAGGTGCCAGGTGTACGAGCAAAGCCCTGGGTATGATGCCCGAATGGGCGCCTGAAGGTGCGTGTATTTGGGTATATGTGTGAGCGAGTGGGACGGCAGGAGGCCGAGGGTGGGGGCGTGGCTACCTCAGAGATGTTGGCAGGTGCAGGAGCCGTAACAGGCTGACCCTGAGGGATTTGGAGGCGGAAGAGCGAAGTGCTCGAGAAGGAAGATATTTAGGAAGGGAGAGTTGAAGGTAATTTGGCCCCAGGGCCCAGAAGGCCTTGTGGACAATGCAGAGGGTTTTGAACTTAATCCTCGCAGCCACAGGGAGCCAGTGTAGCGATTTCAGTCCTGGAGAGATACGGTCCCTGGGCTTGAGGCCAAGGACAAGTCTCGCAGTCCTGTTCTGGATGAGTTGCAGAAGGCGGAGAGTAGAGGCAGGCAGATTTAGATAGAGGCTGTTACAGTAGTCCAGCTTCGAGAGAACCAGGGCTCTGGAGTCAGTGAGCTTCTGGGGGAAGGAGAGGAAAGGAAGGATACCTCCGAGGAGGTGCAGCTGGTAGTGTGACTTCTTCGAAACGTCAGAAATGTGAGGAGAGAAGGAGTGTGGAGTCGAAGATGACCCCGAGGTTTTTTGCCTTGCAGGTAGGAGCAGGAAGAGGGCCAAGAGAGGCCGGCCAGAGAGCTGCAGGGAAGGAGGGAGTAGGTGTGCCGATGAGTAGAATCTCGGTCTTACTGGCATTAAGGCAGAGGTCGTTGGCGGCACACCATTCCTGGATAGCAGAAAGACAGTCAGAGATGAGGGACGGAGAAGAGGCCGAGGGTAGCCTGAAAATGAGCTGGGTATCATCCGCATAGCACTGAAAGTTGGGGCAGAGAGCAGCGATGCGGTGGGCGAGAAGTGCCAGATACTGGTTGAACAGCCAGGGAGAGAGGTTAGAACCCTGGGGGACACCACAGGTAGAGAAAAACATGTCAGACAGGAAAGACCCCAGTTGGACCTGGGAGGGTCGATTTGAGAGGAAAGAGGTCAGCCAAGCCAGAGCCTGCCCAGTGATACCCAGGTTATCACAGAGACGGTTGAGCAGGATGGTATGGTTGACAGTATCAAAGGCAGAAGAGAGATCAAGCAAAATGAGAACACATGGAATGTTAGAGTCAAGGTTCGAGAGCAGGTCCTCACAGATGTTCAGGAGAGCAGTTTCCATGCTTCTGGCAGCTCTGAAGCCAGACTGATGGTCATGAAGGCTACCAACAGATTCAGCATGGAGATTAAGCTGGGAGATGGCAAGTTTCTCCAGGAGCTTGCCCAGGAAAGGAGTGATAGAGATAGGGCGATCGTTAGCTGGGCAGGACGGGTCGGAAGAGGGTTTCTTAAGAAGGGGGTGCACAAGGGAGTGCTTCCGAGGGGACGGGAAGACTCCAGAGGCGAAGGAGTGATTGCAGAAGTCAGCAAGGGCAGGAGCCAAGGAGTCGATGTGGTCCTTAATAGTTTTGGAGGAGCAGGGGTGGACCTGTGTTGACGAGACTTTCATAGATCGGACTTCTCAAAAACCTCATCAGCAGAAAAAAGGGGAAAGGCAGAGAAGGAGAGAGGAGGGGTGGCTGCAGAAGGGCCAGAGGATGGGCAGGGAATAGAGGGGAGGAGAGTGAGGACAGGATGTCCTGAGTTTTTGAAATGAAGTGAGAGGCCAGTGCCGTACAGAGGGCCTGGGAGGGGACAGGAGAGGTAGAGACTGCAGCAGCTCCTTGCAGATTTTAAAAGAGTTCAGCCGAATTGTTAGATGCTGCAGTGATGCGGGCTTGGATAAGGGCTCTCTTCTTGGTGAGAACGGAGAGCCGGTATTGCCTTTGGAGCAGGCGACAGGCCAGTTTGTCAGAGGATGAACATGAAGCACGCCATTTCCTCTCTGCCACCCTGCACAAGCGTTTAAGGGTGACGAGATCCGAGTCATACCAGGAGTTCCATTTGGCTTTGGGCTTCAGGCGGATTCTCATAACAGGGGCAAGGATATCAAGAGTATCAAATATAGCAGAGTAGAGAGTGGAGAGGGCTGTGTCAGGGTGGGAGTCAGCCGAGGGGGGAAGAGGGGAGCGAGAAGGTGGCAGCGAAAGCCTCAACTGACACACGCTTCATGGGTCGGATGACCGAGAAGGAAGATGGCAGTGATGAGGGTGGCTTTGCCTGTGGGGTAGGGAGGGTGAGGTGGGAGGAGAGGAGAAAGTGATCACTCCAGGAGAGAGGAGTGGAGAGAGGGACAGAGAGGGGAAGGTCAGAAGAGATCAGGGCATCAAGAGTGTGCCCAGCAGAATGGGTTGGCCCAGACGGGAGAACAGAGTCTGGGCCAACCCATAAGAATAGCTTGCCCCCGCTATCACCCCACCCCATGACCTACGCCTTTCCTGCCCCGTACCAAACCCTTCCACATCTTCATTATCCGATCAATGGCCTAATAGACCACAAAGGCATACAAAAGCCACAAAGAGCCAACACACCCCACTCAGTACCCATAACGACTGCTCCTATCCTTACTGCTCTTAGACGCACCAGACTTAGGATCACAGACCCTTACAACTTCCTGCTCTCCAAGCAGGGACCTCCTTAAAATGAAGCCTTCCAAACAAATCCCACTACTAGGTCCCATAAGAACCCAAAGACTCAGATCCAGACTCGCCAATCCGCTTAGGACTAATACCATCGCCTGTTCTGCTAATTTAGTAAGCATATTGCCATTAATGACCCAATCTGAACACTCTAAAAGACCCACCGCAACCAAACAACCCGCTGCTACTGAGACCACTAACACACACCTACCTCCCCCAGCCAAAGTGCCCCCTACACCAATACAACTCAAAGCAGCCCTCATTAATGCGCGGTCCATAACCGCTCACGCCACAGAAATACATGACCTTATCACAGAGCAACAACTCGATTTACTTATAGTGACTGAAACTTGGCTCCACCAAGCTTCCGGGCTTTCGCTCTCCATTGCCATTCCTCCAGACTTTACAGTTCTTAGGACGGATAGAATGAAAACAGTAGGTGGGAGAGTAGCTATTATTGATAAAACCCATCTCAAAATAAGAACTTGCCCTATTGAGAACCCAGATGGCTACGAAGTTTTGCTAGCTAAACTAGCCACTAACCATAAGACTACTATAAATATAATAACCATCTATAGAGCACCTAACACCAAATCTCAACCAGAACTAGACATACCACTACTGCCAACGCCACTCATTAAACCTAATACAAAATGTCTACTTCTAGGGGATCTGAATCTAGGTTTTAGTGACCCCCTAGACCACAAAGCAGAAGCACTATACAGTGCACTCAAAGACATGGCATTCACACAACTTGTGAACGCCCCTACCCACACAAAAGGAAGATCACTAGATTGGATATTATCACTCAACACTACAGTCTCTATAGATTCCATTAACCCAGTACCCTGGTCAGACCATCATAGTATAAACTTCACTATCCTATGCAACAAACCAGACCTACCAAAAACGGTCGTCGAAGAGTCTTATGTAACAAGAAACATCCGTAAACTTACAGCAGAAAACCTCAACCCCCTATTAGCCACTTCCCTTAACAACAATATGATTACTGCTGAAGAACCCAGTGTTCTGGCGGAACATTACCATAACTGTCTCACCAGCACAATTGATACTCTAGCACCTTGCGCTAATAAAACCAAACGTAAGGACAAAAAGTCCTCTTTCTGGTTCAATGAGGAATTAGTCTCACTTAGACGGATTAAAAGATCACTCGAACACCGGCTAAAGAAAACCCACACCCTAGAAGCCCTGGAAGCATTCAACTCCGCAAACAAAATCTACAAATCAGCCATCATTGCCCATAAAGCAGATGCCTTTAATACCAGAATCAGGAACGCATCCTCCGACAGCAAAGAGCTATTTACCATACTCAAGGAGCTGGAGAATCCAATCCCCATAATTAACCCAGTCCAACCAAGCAAAGACTGGTGTACAACCATCCAAGATGCTCTAGCATCAAAAATCAAGCTACTACAAAACAAAATCATCTCCAAAAGAAATCTCCTGTCTGAAACACTCCAAGGCTAACCAAATCACCACTAATCTAGAAAACACCACCCCACCCTTCAACTTCACACCAGTCTCCCAGGATATAGTACTCAATACAATATCCAAACTTAAAGCCTCCAACTGCAAAGGAGATAACTTTCCAGCACACCTAATTAAACTCTGCGCCCCCATTCTCACACCTATAATCACTAACTTTGTGAATGCCTCCTTTCATACCAATCAGGTCCCAGTAAGCATTAAAGCGGCATGGGTCACCCGTTTACTAAAAAAGCCCACTCAAGATCCACTAGTGCCCACAAACTACCGGCCCATAAAGACTGTCCCATTCTTACTTAAAATCATCGACAAAATAGTCTATAACCAAATACAAACCCACCTCGAACAAAATAACCTGCTAGCAGCCAGACAATCAGGCTTTAGACCTAACCATGGCACCGAGACAGCCCTCCTGGATCTGAAAATCCAACTGGACACCATTAGAGACTCAGGAAAATTAGCCACCCTACTGCTACTGGACCTATCAGCAGCATTCGACCTGGTAGACCATGACAAACTATGTGAAACCTTAAAAAAAAGATTTCAATTTCTCCAGTAATGCCATAAAATGGATCAAATCCTTTCTAACTGACCGGACATCCAGAGTTGCCATCGGAAATTTTGCAGCGGACCCTATAATAGCACCCATAGGAGTCCCCAAGGGATCATGCCTCTCTCCCACCCTCTACAATGCATATACTAAACTCCTATTCTCGGCCTTAGACGATATGGGTGTCATCTACACCAATTTTGCAGATGACACCCAGATCCTCATTCCCATTACAGGCGACTACACCCAAGACACAGTCATCATAAACAAAGTATATTCTATAATCCAAAACTGGATGGCCCTCAACAGCCTCTGCCTTAACGATGAGAAAACTGAGGTCCTCATTGTGGGCTCCCAAAATAGAATAAGCACCCTCCACCCGGACTACTCTCATATTAACATTGATGGTACACTGATCCCAGTACTTAAACAAGTTAAAACGCTTGGTGTCTACATAGATGCCAACCTTTCTATGCACAACCAAATAGCAGCCCCCTCCTCGTCCACAGCCTATACACCAAAACTTATTGCACTCAGCTGCCAATTTCTTACCCCCTCAAATTGTATCACATTGGCCAGAGCTCTGATTTTAACGAAATTGGATTATTGTAACATCCTCTTTCTAGGAACTTCCAAAACCAATTTAAACAAAATCCAATTATTACAAAACAAAGCCCTTAGAGCAGCACTAGGATTAAAGAAATCTGAACACATCCAGCATTAGAAAAGAAAACCACTGGCTGCCAATTGAAGCAAGAATCATATTCAAAACCCTTAGTATTGTCTACAAATGTATCACCAACAAAGCGCCTAGCTATCTCAACAACTCCATTAAGAAAAAAATCTCCTGTAGGTCACCGAGATCTAACAAACTGGCCCTCCTAGAAGTTCCTCAATACAAAATAAGCAGAGCAGGAGGAAGTAGCTTCAAAGTCCTAGCCCCATCGCACTGGAATGCACTACCCTTTAGCTTGAAAAATGAGGACTCCCTACCAAAATTCAAAAAAGCTCTGAAAACTTGGTTATTCAATAAATATGAATCGCTTGAGTCCCACAGCTATACAGCTAGGGGTCACCCTCAGAACTGCAAGTAGTGCTGAAACAAATTGAGAGTGGCTACCTGTCTAAATGTAACTTGGTATGAATAATTTGACTATATGTGTTGTAACCTTAATTTAAAAATGTTTGATATGACTGTACTACAACACTGTATAAATTGTGACAACGTACCTGTATTTTCGCCGTGATACCCTCGGGTCTGGGCGAGTAACAAATGTAATAAATAAAAATCAATAAACCCTACACACCTTGGTGTCAGAGATCCAGAAGAGGATGCCCCCGGGCCCCAGTTCCGGTGGTCCCCCGGGTCCCCATTCAGCCTCCATCCGACGCCCCCATTTCAGCCTCCGCACTGGGCCCCCTCTCCCCCAGCAGACCCAGACACCGAGATGGATACGGCCACAACTACGGACGATGAAGATATCGTAGCAGCAGTCGGTGAGTCCCCACATTTGGATGCTCTACCTAGGGTGTCTCCACCAAATGAGGTGGGGTTGTTCCAATCCATGATCTCCAGAGCCTCAAAGCTATTCCTGTGCCCGAGGAAACCAGGAAGGAGGGTTTCTTGTACCAGGGGCGTGAGGCCAAGAAGAAGACAATAAGGCTATTTGTGATTGGTTTAAAGGAGAAAGACAGTTTGTAAGTTTTTCTTATACCGAGTATTCCCAGCCTGATGACGGGGAATATTTATGAGCATGTGAATCCATGCCAGACCCCATGTTGCAGAATATATCCTACACAAATGAAATTGAATAAGGGGTGGAACCACTGCTACCGCAGCGCTGCAGCTGAAAACAGAAAAAACATGAATTTGCCCGTAGGTGTTCCCAGTGCTCTGCCGGATATTTCTACCGGCTGTGAACTTTGAGCCGCCGGAGGGAAAGCTGCCCTAAACAAGATCACAAGCTCCTATGCTGTCACACATGTTATTGCTCCTATGATAGTTAATAACCAAAATTCCCTACCTGCCTCATGGACATCTCAAATCCAACCACATGCGGCAGATCAATTGGTCCACACTGATCCCACGACAGATAGTGAGATATTGCCAACTGTGCCTATTGATCCTGTTCTTATACTGGAATCGCTGGCTCAAGAAAACTATAGCCAAGAGCAGCTAACCCAATCTCCGGGGGGGGGGGGGGTGGGATCCAATTCACCTGCCTTCACCTTCTGTTGACAATTCCTAACTCAAATTGGTCCTTAATATCTAATGGAAATCATTGGGACCTCGAGAGTATTGAAACCCTGAGTGCTTCAGCTGTAAATGATAACATAATTGGAACTCAACTTTTTACAACTCCTGATCTACGTCTGGTTTCTTCAGCTATGATGACACAAGTGAAAGCAACAGTGATGCTGGTGATGAGCATGGCAGGGCATTGGCAAGCAGTTAAATCCTGAGAAAGCCAGTGGAATCATAGCAAAACAAACTGAAATCAGTTGCGGCATATCTTGAATCATTACTTACTTTATGTGCCAGTATGGCAAGGGAACAGTTGGAGTTCTAGTCAGTTTTGGCAAATGTAGTTGATGTGATATCGGTACCCTATGCTTCAACGTGCGAGCCTGTGGAAGCTGCCCAATGTATTCACGCGGCAGACTTGCCCTCGCCTAGTGATAAACAGCTTTTAACATCGCAAACTATGAATCTGCTGAACAATGTCCCAGACTCACGGTGTTTGGTTATTGACCTTGCAACTCAAATACAATCAAGGGAAGGCAACCCAAATGTGGCCATTAAACCTACTGCCTCGCCGCCAATGGAAAATATTTCCTTAGAGTCGAGGAGATTACAGAGTTTGACTTCCTTTGTACAAAATTCCAAGAATCCTACAAAGAAAAAGAAGAGCCAAGGCTGTTTTCTTTCATATGCCTCTAGAAAACCTATACATCTTGAGGGATGCCAAAAGAGCGCAAACACATCTGAACCCATTGCTCTTTGTGCCAATCCTGGCAGCCCTTCATTACCATCTGGGTTGCATGGAGCACTCCAAGTCTGTCTGTGGCCCTGCTTTCACTGCCACTAATACCCTTGCTTATAGCCCAATCGACGGGCTGAACTGCAAGGCCCTCTGGAAAGATCGCTGTAAGTCGGCCAACAACATAGGCAACTTATTAACACTCTTGCTTCTATCTTGCGTCCAGCCAAGGCCAGTTCTATACTTGAAACCTGTTCTGAACGAGTAACAGTGAACCCTCCTTTCTCAATGCACCAGCAAGAAGTGGAATATGCCACCAATATTTTGAAAGCCCAGGGCAGGTCTTCCACACTGCCAATTACAATGGTCCACGTATGGAACCATGGGGACTGATCTTTATCACGAGAAAACCTTGATATTGGGAAAGGGAGTGAAGTTGGAGGAAATGTTGCCCTCCGCATCAAGCCCTTTTTTTAATAGGACCCAACTGATATCAATATTTGAATGTATTCCATCGTTTAGAAATGTATATAGTGACACCAAGTAGGTCGTTGCATTTGTCTCACCTGCTATTACAGCCTAGCTATGCTCCTGCCAAGTTGAGCTTAAGACAAGCTTTTTGCTGACTGTTGTAGGAAGCACATCTCTGCTGGGCAAACTAATTGTTATCTCTGAATGCTACTTCATCATGTCTCTTCCCTTAGAGTTCCTTTTTCTTCTGGTGCATGGGCAGGTGCCTTGAGCATTGATCAGAGATCCTTAAATTTACGGATGCTGGATCCACATATTCATTGTGGTTCTGTCAGAAAGCACCAAAGTATTGACTGAAGAGGATACGGTACTCAAAAGGATACAGATGGTAGGGTCTTCCGGATCCCTGTTCACACGATTTGATAGTTGTGAAGTCAAGTTTAGACCTTCCAAATGATACAACTCTCTGACTTACAAAACAGGCAGAGAGATGGATCACTGGAAAGGGCGTGGGTAAGATATAGGAAGTCAGCCTAGAACAAAATAAAGTATCATAAGAAGCTGCCCCAAACTGACTATGATAGAACAGAAATTGACCTTAATGCACACACTGACCTTAAGTCTAGGGCAGAAGAATCCAGCAGAAGTCTTTTGAGGAAAATCCAGAAGTAGAACAACTACAAGGAAGGGAAGATTAGTAAGGGAGACTTATCCCGAACGGAACGAGGCTCACGCTAGATACCGGGTTGATGCACCACAGGATAGCGTCCAAAGTAGCACCACAGGATAGCGTCCAAAGTACTGTTCACTGTAACCTTCCAATAATCCTTGAAAAGCTTCCTTCCCACGTAGAGAAAAGTATAGAATTGAATCAATCCCCCTGTTAATATCACAGGTGCAGGAGTTGGAAATAGCGCCCTTTTTATGGTATAAACAAAGTACACGCGGTTCTGAACAGCCGCGAAGAAAATAGCGTGCGCGTGCGGAAATACACGCGAATAGGATTCACGCAGTCCAGGCCAGCCGCGCTTGAAGATAACGTGTGCATGTGGATTTGCACGCAAACAGGATTCCCGCAGCCCAGGCCAGCAGCGCTTGAAGACAACGTGTACGTGTGGATTTACACGCAAGCAGGATTCACGCAGTCCAGGCCAGCAGCGCTTGAAGACAACGTGAGCGTGTGGATTTGCACGCGAACAGGATTCACGCAGCCAGGTCAGCCGCGTTTGAAGACAACGTGCGCGTGTGGATTTACACGCGAACAGAATTCACGCAGTCCAGGCCAGCCGCGCTTGAAGATAGCGTGCGCTTGTGGATTTGCACGCGAACAGGATTCACGCAGCCCAGGCCAGCCGCGCTTGAAGATAGCGTGCGCTTGTGGATTTGCACGCGAACAGGTTTCACACAGCCCAGGCCAGCCGCGCTTGAAGACAGCGTGCGCTTGAAGATTTGCACGCGAACAGGATTCACGCAGCCCAGGACAACCGCGTTTGAAGATAGCGTGCGCTTGAAGATTTGCACGCGAACAGGATTCACGCAGCCCAGGACAGCCGCGTTTGAAGACAACGTGCGCGTGTGGATGGACACGCGAACAAACAGCTCCAGGAATCAGCGTGTGGCGGAAAACACGCTATAGAAGGCCCAATGAGCAGCTGAAGTAACCTGCAAGGATGCAGATCGGAGGTTAAGCTGCACAACGCCAAATGATTCGATCAGAAGCAGCGAGTGAAGTTTCCACGCTGCTTATATACGTAATGCCGTAGATCACGTGACGAAGCAGAATACACGTGAAGTTAGCGACGTGAAAAGTGCAGACGTCGTTTACCCGGCAACGTATCGAACAACCGCCATTTGGAATAGAACGGTCTCGCTGTTCTATGAGCGTAAGAGGTAGGACCATGTCCAGCATGCATGACAGGTTCGCACCCTGCATGAATTCCTGAGGAAAGACTGAAAATCAGTTGGGTCTCCTTGAACAAACAGGTTTGAATTAATTTATGAAAAACCCGTTAGGTCAGCATACCTTGATGTCTTTTTTTGTTGCAGGAGACCTGGTTACTGAGGATTTTCTGTTTGATGGCTATAATGTTATCTGCTCAAGAGTTAAGCAAAATGGTAGAGAAGACCTTTTGGCGGTTTGGACATAGGGTCTAGGGTTCATTTATCAATGACACTCCTCCACATGTTTTAACAGTAAGCCTGCATGAGTGGCCCTTTTTGAAGACTCTGTTCTTTATAATCCCCCACCTCCCCCCGACGGGGACACTGCAATGTTCTATGCAAGAAGGTTAATGAGACCGATTTACTGGCATAGTCAATTTCCTCAGCCATGTGATGATTGCTGGGGATTTTAATGACATTTATTCTGACAATGAAGCTTTGATTTCCCTGTAGTCGGATGCTGCTGAGGGTCTATCGATCGATAACTAGGGGCCCCTTATTGAGAACAAACCAATGGAGACAGTGTGCTGAAGTGCACAGATTATTTTGTCTCAATTCTAAGGGAAAGGGTTCTCTGCCATGGAGGATGACACTCTTCCTGTATTGATAATGTGCTTGTAAGCATAGCACTCTCCCCTTCTCAGCCCTGTGACGCTCGTCCAACTCAACCTGAGTGACCAGGAAGAAAGCACAACAGACCTTTTAGTGACCCTTTTGATGTTTCCATACAAGAAAGTAAGAAGGCTTATTTGGGAGATTGCAAAATAATTAGAAACACACTGACCTATAAGAACCTGTCTGCTCTGCTATGCTGATCTCTCAGTACCAAAATGGAAACATATGTTTGACCTTTTACACACCAATGATAATAGAAAGTGTTGGTCCTTCTTCAGATCCTTCTTGGCTGGCACCTCTATCCAAGAGTGGAACCCTATTTCAGAGGCTTGGACATCCTACATAGCTTCTCTGCATCATAACCCAGTAATTATCTGTACTCTCATCTCATGGCAGTAGTATACCACAAAAACTAGAGGGCTTTGATGCTGACAATATTGAGGGGATAATCAAGAGGCAAAAAAAGCTCAAGGGCTCCTCGTCCGGATGTTCCACCCAATATTGTATACCAGGCAAATCCCACCCTTTGGGCCAGATTGGCGGACTGGTTTAATAGGATATTTTCTTTGGGGTTGCTTCTGGATAGCTGGTGCGATCAGTACTGGTTCCTATTACAAAAAAGGCGGGCCTGGCAATCCCTCTAATTATAGACTATTGGCCATGCTGGACACCAGTGGTAAAATCTTTGCATCCCTACTTTTGAAAAGGTTAAGTATATGGGCTGAGGATACTGGTCACTTAAAAATTTCAAACAGGCTTTCTTAGAGCACACAGTCCCATACACAACAATTGTGCACTACAATATATGGTCTCAGACATCTCCCGCAAAGACAAACTATATATATGCCTGATTGACTACTCTAAGGCATTTGATACAGTGTTTGAATCTTTGGCAGAAATTAGCAAAGTGTTGATCCTGATTCATTGTATTATATCAAGGCACTGTATAGCGCGACATGACTGTATGCATATGCCTGACACAAAAGGGATGCCTTTCCCACTCGATCAGGACTAACTGGTATGAAGCAGGGCTGCGCGTTAACGGCCCTGCTTTATAACCTATATGTTTCAGATCTTGATGTCTATTTGGATAGGGTGCGCAACTTTCCTACACGGAACGGAATCTGTGCCTTGGCTAATGTATGCAATGACACGATTCTCGTGGACCACACATTTGCCGGATTACAACTTTCCGTAGGTGCCTTGTCTTTATATACCAAAGAAAATAATCTGAGCATTAATTCTGCTAAGACTAAGATCATGGTGCTTAGTTGTAAAACTAAGTACTAGGGCTCCTTCGCTTGGAAGATGGACACTAGGCTAGAAGTGAACTGTTAAGTTTATCTTGGATTCCCCCTTTCTATCTCTCCTACTCATTCATACTATGGTGATTTTATCATTCCTCAAATACTCAGAAAACGGCTTGTCATAAAGCGTTTTGCTACTAATATTAGTGGCAATAACAGAGGCCCTACTCAAAATATATTTAACGAGGACAATTCCAGCACTCACTTTTGGCCTTGAATTATTATCTGAACCCTACGTAGGATGGCTGGAGTGGCACGGGGAAAATGATACCCGTCGAGGTCTTGCAATGTGAGCTGGGCCTTATTTCACTCTGCACCTTATGGCTGTTAAAGCGCTGCAAGTTATACTTTCTATTACTCCTTAGAAAACCTCAAGACAGCACTTTGTTGGCACTTACAGCAGCAAAGCTTGAAGCAGAATATCCCAATATGTTTCTAAAGGCACTTTACAGTGATTAGTCTCTGAACATATCAATTATCCAGTGGATACAATATCCGACATACCAGATTATAATAACATTCTTAAAAAGAAATCCTGGGCATGGAATAGAGCAGAAACTATGCACAAGCCGAGTAGTAAAAGTCACTATTCTGAAAGAAATCAGCAGGGATTTGTTTTCCCTTGGTCCATGCACATATTTCTTCAAGACTTGCGTAGGCAATTGTGAGAATTCATTATATACCTTTGTTTAAAACATCCTGCCCATTTTGGTATACAACGGAAGTTGGCTGGGTTTGCAGCACGAGGATAGCTATGCAAACTGCCACGGAACAGTTGAATCAAACCGTCATATTCTAACACAATGTCCTATTCTGAAATTGTACTTCCAAAAAGCCTATTCTGCTCTTTCTGATATCAAGGAAGATCAATTTTGGAGCACTTTATATGCAGCGTCCTCACGGGAGCAGGTTACTATGTACAGAAGGAGGCTGTTACATTTTTACTGGGAGAATAGGTTGATTTAATCAAATTGGTTTGTCCAGGAATTGGTCTGTGGTAATATAATTCAAATTTGATATGACAATGCATTACTTACCGTAAAAGCATTTCTGATGGTTGTATCTGCTTAGATTCACATGCTGTGCATAGGTCCGACATCCAGTGGTCACTGCGGAGTATTGCATTTTGTTTTTCGTAGTCGAAAAGGGGACGTCGACAAGGCGTGTCTGTAACACTATCCCTATAGTGACGTGCGTTGTACCCACAATCCCTCACGCGTCGAGGTCCCTCTGTTTGTATTTTTCTGCCCTGAGGGAGCCTTCTAGACGTGAGTGAGTACAGAAAAGAGATAGATATAGAAAAGGATGTCTATGTTCCTTCCATCCGAGCGGGGAGGAAGGGTGGGCGCATGTGAATCTAAGCAGATACAACCATCAGAAATGCTTTTACGGTAAGTAATGCATTGTCTTCTGATGTTTGTTAATCTGCTTAGAATCACATGCTGTGCATAGACTAGCGAGCAGTACCCGGAGTTGGCGGTGGGTTATGAGAAGGAACAATAGAGAAAAGAGGTCTTAATACTGCCTGTCCCACCTGGGAGTCAGATCTAGAGTGTGCATCTAGACAGTAGTGTTTTGTAAAGGTGTGCACAGAACTCCAGGTAGCCGCTTTGCAGATGGACTCAAGGGGAAGATTTGCAATGAACGCTATGGAAGCCCCAGTGCCTCGAGTGGAGTGTTCTCTTGGCTTGAAGGGTAGTTCTCTCTTAGCAAGAGTGTAACAGAGAGTGAGGCATTGAACAATCCATCTAGATATAGTGGACTTTGAAACTGCATCTCCTTCTCTTCCTGCTGCCACAGAGACAAAGAACTGATTAGTCTTTCTCAGTGGTCTGGTTCTTTCCATGTAGAACATGACAGCTCTGCGTACATCTAGTGTATGCAGACTTTTTTCTCCCAAGCTGGAAGAGTTTTGAAAGAACGTTGGTAGTTCTATTGACTGGTTTACATGAAATTTCGAGATGAATTTTGGTGCAAACCTTGGGTGTGTGCGTAGAACCACCTTATCCTTGTGAACTGTTACGAAGGGGTCTAGTACAGAAAGAGCCTGTAGTTCACTTACTCTCCTAATGGAGGTGATAACTATTAGGAAAGCAGTCTTAAGAGTGAGGTCTTTAAGAGTTGCCTTGTGCATGGGTTTCAAAGGAGGGCCCATGAGTCTAGAAAGTACCACATTTAAGTCCCATCCGGGAGCTGGGTTAGCTATCGGAGGGTGTATTCTCTTTACCCCCTCCATGAAGGCCTTGATAACTGGTATCTTCCACCACGACACTTTAAGTTGGGAAGTGGTGTATGCAGAAAGTGCCGCTAGGTGGACTTTAATGGAATTGAAGACTAGACCTGAATCCAGTAAATGGGTCAAGTACAGAACAATGTTAGTGGGAGAGCAGTCAACCGGGTTGATGCTCTTACCTCTACACCAGATGACAAATCTTTTCCACTTGCTAGAATAGCAGTGGCGAGTATTAGGTTTTCTGGCTTCCCTGAGGATGTCCATACATCTCTGCGGGAGTTGTAAATGTCCAAATTCTATGATCTCAGGAACCAGGCTGCTAAGTTCATGGTCTGAGGGCATGGATGCAGTGTCCTGCCCTTGTCCTGTGACAGCATGTTGTACGGGCAGGGAAGTTTCACTGGGGGAGATAGGGACATCTCCATCAAGTGAGCGAACCATGGCTGCCGGGCCCACATTGGGGCCACTATTATCATGGTAACCTGCTCCTGGTGCATCTTGTGCACCACTTTGTTGAGAAGGGGAGTCGGGGGAAAGGCGTAAACAAATTTCCCTGACCATTGAATCGACAGACCGTTCCCCTTGGACTGGTTCTGGGGGTACCTGGAGGCGTAACTTTGGCATTGTGAGTTCTCCAGAGTTGCGAACAGGTCTATTTCCGGGAACCCCCATTGCGTGAAGACGTCTAAGACGATGTCTTCGTGCAATTGCCATTCGTACTCTTCGGGCAGGGGGAAGTCTCTGCTGAGTTTGTCTGCTAGCAGATTGAGTTCCCCTGGTACATGTTGTGATAGTAGGAACGTGTTGTGTTTGAGAGCCCACTTCCATATATTCTGGGACAGCTTGGACAGTCCTGGAGAGTGAGTGCCCCCTTGCTTGTTGAGGTAGTACATGGCTGGGGTGCTGTCTGTGAGGACCATCACTGTCTTTCCTTGTAGGTGTTCCTGAAAGGCTTTCAGTGCTTTGAACACCGCTAGTAGTTCCAGCAGGTTTATATGCTTGGATGCTAAGCTCGGAGTCCACGCTCCGTGAGCAGTCTGATGGGATAGGTGAGCCCCCCCATCCTGTAAGGGATGCGTCTGTGGTTAGAGTGGCTTCCACTGCGGGTGTGGCAAAAGTTTTCCCTAATAACAGGTTTTCTTTTGTCCACCACCGTAGCGAGAGAACCAAGGCCTGCGAGACCACCACTAGATCGTCCCATTGTCCGCTGGCCTGACACCACTGGCTGTAGAGCCACTCTTGCATTGGGCGCATGCGCAGGCGCGCGTGAGGTACCAAATAAATACATGACGCCATCATCCCTAGCAAGCGCAATGCTTTGCGTACCGTCACCTCTCGACCTGCCACATAATGGGGGATCTGAAACAGCATGTTTTGGACCCTCTCGTTGGAGGGGAAGACGAGGCCGTCCTTTGTTCGACTTAGAGCCCCTAGGAATTGTTTGATTTGGCTGGGGTCAAAGCTGGACTTCTTTTCGTTGATGGAGAAGCCCAGTTGGGACAAAAGGTCTACGGTCTTTTGGGTATTGGAGAAGCATGTTTCGTAAGAATCCCCTGTTATGAGCCAGCCGTCGAGGTAAGGGTATACCGGGATGGATAACCTGCGCAGGTGGGCCGCTGCCACTGCCAGTACTTTCGTGAATACCCTTGGTGCAGATGCTATCCCGAAGGGTAGTACTCTGAACTGGTAGTGTTTGTTCTCTATCTTGAACCTGAGGTATTTTCTGTGCGCTGGCAACAGTAAAATATGAAAGTATGCATCTTTCATGTCTAGTGTTGTCATGTAATCCCCTTGTGATAACAGTGGGATTACTTCCTGCAAGGTCACCATACGAAACTTTTGGGGTTTGACAAACTTGTTCGCTGGGCGCAGATCTAATACAGGGCGCATGGTTAAGTCCTTTTTGGGTACAAGGAAGTACACTGAATAAATACCTTCTGTTAACTGAGATAGGGGGACAGCCTCTATAGCTTCTTTTTTCAGTAGCTCTTCTACTCCTTGAAGAAGAAGGGAATAGTTTCTTACCTGTAACTCCATTTCTCCAGCATTGGTATCTTTCATGGATTCACATGCTTAGAATGGGAATCCCCGGTACATTATATAGACCCTTTCCACCTCGTTTTGCATCATGCGTGCCCACGCCGTCGGGGCGTCATGACACAAATACAGGCCCCGCCCCCGCGCTCCCTCAGATTTCAACCGTCTTTCAAAGTAGTGGGATCCTCGTATTTTACTACTAGTGAAAACTAGGTTGTTTTGTCTGTTTCGGCGAAGTTCAAATTCTAGGAGAATTATGTCTGGAAAAGCGTTATTTCGCCCGTGTGCAACCTGTGGCCTCAAAAAGGTTTATGAAGGAGATGGCCACATGGACTGTATCTACTGTCTCCACCCACACCACTCGGCGGTGGGGGTCTGTACTTCGGGGAACCGTTGAATTCGAGACAGGACGCCTTTGGAAAGAAAACAAGGAGGGACACGTTCCAGGGGGATCGGGTCATAGACCTCGGGCAGCCAAGCCATGGACTGAGTCTCCGTCGACGGGGGAATCCCCACCGCTGCTGCTTGGACGGTAATAGGCATCGTCAATGACACCGAGGTCGACGAGCAAGTCGTCGTCGTCGTCGAGCCCTTAGACTTCGTCGTCGATTTGGATGCCGACTTCCCGGCTGAGGCTTCCCGACTCATGGAAGACCTGGGACGGTCCCCTGAGGAGGATTTTGACAGCGCTAGCCTCTCCGTCTTAGATGAGGAGGAGGAGGAGGAGGACTTTTTATGTGATGAGGAAGATCCATCCTGTTTCCTCTTATGCTTGTCCTCAGAGCGCATTTCAGCTGGCCGTACCTTCTTCGATGGAGGTTCCGACCTACTCCTGGAGGCCGTGGAGCCAACTTCCGAAGCCGGGTAGGCCCCTGCTCCGTCATTAAGCCAGTCGACCAGCCTTCTTTTTCGGTCCTTAAGGGTTTTTTGGGAGAAACCCTGACAAATTTCACATGTATCCGCCGAGTGGTGTGGGTGGAGACAGTAGATACAGTCCATGTGGCCATCTCCTTCATAAACCTTTTTGAGGCCACAGGTTGCACACGGGCGAAATAACGCTTTTCCAGACATAATTCTCCTAGAATTTGAACTTCGCCGAAGCGAAACAGACAAAACAACCTATTCGATGCAGTATCCGTGGGCTATGGTGGATAATACCCAGCGGTCTGACTATATTCCCTCCCATGCGGAAAGGAACGATGTTAGCCGGCCCCCGAGCGGTGATGCATGGGAGGGGACCCGAATCTTCGGGTCATTTGTTGGTATTGGGCATGGAACCTTTGGGGCTGGAGCCGCGACCTCTTCCTTTGCCACGGCGTTGGCCTCTTTGACTGAACTGGGTGTTGTTACCCTGGTTAGAGGGCCAGTTGGTAGCAGAGTAAAATTGCTGTTGGTTTTGCTGCTGGCGTTGGCCACGAAAGGAGCGTCTATTGCCATAGCTGCGTCTGTTAGGGGGCCTAGAAATTTGGTCAAGAGTCTTGATGGTATCAAACTCTTTCTTCGCATGTTCTAGGGCCTCATCAACTGCTTTCCCAAACAGATGTGTTTGTTCTATGGGCTTATTTATCAGGGAAGCCTGGGTTTCCGGCTTAAATCCCGAATTGCGCAGCCAGACATGGCGTTTGAGAAGTATTCCCTGAACCAGGGAACGGCCAGCCGTCTCTGCGGCATCTAAGGAGTTCTTTACGATGCCCTGGTTTACAACGAACAAGTTACTTACCTGTAACTGTTGTTCTCCAGCATGGGTCTGGCATGGATTCACATGCTCATGAATATTCCCAGTCGTCAGGCTGGGAATCCTCGGTAACGAAAAAACCAGTATCAGTTTCGTTTCTGATCTGTCTTTCGTAGTAATAACCAATCACTGGTCTCTGCGTCATACTGACCACAGCCAATGACTGCCCTCTACCTAAGCCCCGCCTCTGGCAGCCATCTTCAGATTTGGAAGCACGTGAAGTGGCAGTATGACCAAGTGAAGAGCCGCAGAGGGGTAGGCGGGAGGGTTCGCATGTGAATCCATGCCAGACCCATGCTGGAGAACAACAGTTACAGGTAAGTAACTTGTTCCTTCTCCAGCATGGGGTCTGGCATGGATTCACATGCTCATGAATAAAGAATACATAGCAGTACACACATGCACAACCACGGGAGGTGGCAAAGGCTCAACATTAAGCATCACATCAACTCAACATCAAGCATCTTACCTCCTCACCAGGCTCACCTCAGGCGAACAGGTTGCGCAGCACTGCTTGGCCGACCCCTGGACTCCTCCCTGGAATCCCGGTCGACGCAGTAGAATTTCGTGAAGGTGTGCGTCGACCTCCACGTAGCAGCCCTGCATATGTCCAGCAGGGGCACACCAGATAGGAACGCCGTGGTAGCTGCGATCGCTCTGGTGGAATGGGCTCTCGGACGGCCAGGCAGCGGTCGGTTTGCCAACCGGTGACAGCACATGATACAGCCGGAGAGCCATCTGGAGATGGAAGCCTTCGAGAGAGCCTTCCCCTGATTGACAGGTCCAAAGTTCACAAAGAGTTGTGACGTCTTCCGAAAACCCTTCGTGCGGTCCACGTAGAACTTCAGCGCTCTAGCTACATCCAGCGAGTGCAAAGTCCTCTCAGCCGGCGACGAAGGCGACGGGAAGAACACAGGTAACACCAAGGGTTCGTTGAGATGGAAGTCCGACGGTACCTTGGGCATGAAGGAGGGGTGCGTCCTGAGCACCACCCTCGTGTCGTGGAAAGTCAAGTACGGGGCCTTGCAGGAAAGGGCCTGGATCTCTCCCACTCGTCGTGCGGAGGTGATGGCCACAAGAAAAGCTGTTTTCCACGATAGAAACTTCAACGGGGCCGAGTGCAGAGGCTCGAACGGAGGTCCCATGAGCTTGGTCAGCACCACGTTGAGCTCCCACGCCGGGGCCGGAGCCTTCACCGGCGGGAACAATCTGAACAGTCCCTTCATGAACTCTTTCACCAGACAATGAGACCACAAGGACGTCCGCCCCGTGGTTCTGGTGTATCGGGAGATAGCAGCAAGATGAATCTTGATGGACGTGTGTGCCAGACCAGCTTTGGCCAGCGTCAGCAGGTACGGCAGTACTTGGGGAGCCGTAATCCGTAGAGGGTTAATCTTCTGTGCGCGGCACCAGACAGAGAACCTCTTCCATTTGTGTCCGTAGCATTTAAGAGTCGAGGACGCCCTGGCCTTTGCAAGAACCTCTCTGCAATCGGCCGGTATGTCGTATCCTCCAAACTCTAGCGCTGCAGGAGCCAGGCCTGCAAGTTCAGCGACTTCGGGTCGTGGTGGAGGATGGCGCCTCCTTCCCTGGAGAGTAGATCCGCGTCCGCCGGCAGCTTGATCGGCGGGGACGTTGACAAGTCCAGCAAGTCCGGGAACCATATCTGCCTCGGCCACGCAGGTGCGACGAGGATCATCCTGCACCGTGACCTCTTGAGCTGGTTGAAGAGCCGGATTAGCAGGGGCAAAGGAGGGAACGCGTAGAGGAACAGGCCCTCCCAGGGGAACGAGAAAGCATCGCCCATGCTCCTCGAGTGGGGAAACCTGCTGGCGAACCTCCGGCACTTGGTGTTCGTCGCTGTCGCGAACAGGTCGATCTGGGGTGTGCCCCACCGTCGGAAGAGGCGATCCACCAGATCCTGCCGTAGTTCCCACTCGTGGCACGAGCGCAGCTCCCTGCTGAGTGAGTCGGCGATGGTGTTTTTTATCCCTGCCAGATGAAACGGCACCAGAAAAATCCCTTGGGCGACGGCCCAATGCCACAGGTCCTGCGCCTCCTTGGACAGCGCTGGGGACCTGGTTCCGCCCTGTTTCCTGATGTAAAACATGGTGGTGGTGTTGTCGGTGAAGATCCTCACCACCTTGCCCCTGAGGGACGGAAGGAAGGACCTGAGGGCCCAAAACACTGCACGGAGCTCCAGGATGTTGATATGCAGGGACTTCTCCGTCGGGAGCCAGAGTCCCCTTGCGTGCAGATTTTCGGTGTGCGCTCCCCACCCTTCCAGGGAGGCATCCGTGGTCACAGTCTCCTGGTGGGCTGGGGCCTGGAAGTCCATGCCCGCCGTCAGATGCGCGCGGGTGGCCCACCACCGTATAGCTCGTCGGAAGCTCTCGTCGAGCTTGATCCTTTCCTCGAAGCTGCCCGTCGTCTGTATCCAGCGCGCATCCAGGAATTCTTGCAACGGGCGCATCCGGAGCCTGCACATGGGAATGAGGTAGATGCAGGAAGACATCATCCCGAGGAGGGACTTGATGGACCTCACTTTGGCCGCGTCGGCCACCAACATCCGTTGCACCTTGCCCAAGATGGTCCTGGTCCTCTCCTCCGACGGGGAGGCCAGAAGGGACACTGTCGAGCCTCGCTCCCAGAAACAGTGCGACTTGCACGGGCACCAGGTGGGATTTGGCGTAGTTCACGGAGAATCCCAGGTCCGTGAGGAGTTGGACGGTCCTTGCCGTGTGGACCACGGCGAGCTCCCTCGTCTTGGCGCGGATGAGCCAGTCGTCCAGGTAGGGGTAGACGTGAATCCCCTCGCGGCGCAGCTGCGCCGCCACCGGTGCGAGGCACTTGGTGAATACCCTGGGTGCCGACCGTAGTCCGAAGGGAAGGGCTTTGAACTGGTAATGACGCCCTTGGACCACGAACCTGAGGAATTTCCGGTGCCCCTTTAGGATGGGAATGTGGAAGTAGGCATCCTCCAAATCCAACGACGATAGGAAGTCTCCTTCCTCCAGCTGACCGAGGACGTGCTGGAGGGTGACCATCCGGAACTTCTGCGCCTTGATGAACTTGTTCAGACGTCGCAGGTCTAGGATGGGGCGCCATCCTCCCGTCTTCTTCTTCACGAGGAAGTATCTCGAGTAGACTCCGGAGCCCCGAAGCCTCTTTGGGACGAGTTCGATGGCGCCCTTCCCGAGCATCGCCTTTACCTCCAGGAGAAGTTGAGGGGCGTGAAGTTCTTTCCTGGCCACGGGGGGGACGCGCGCGCACCTTCTTTGAAACTCGAGCGCGTGGCCCCGGGCCAGGGCGTCCAGCACCCATCGGTCGGTGGAGATGGACTTCCACACGCTGACGAAGCCCGCCAGCCGGCCTCCCACCGGGGTGCTTCGGTGGGGGCCCGACCCCACGGCCGGTTCAATCCTGCTTGGACGCGGCCTTGCCGCCTTGACCTCCTTGGCGACGACGGCGGGGTCCGCTAGACTTGCCTCGTCCTCTGTAGGCCTCTTGCGACGACGAGCGGGCCGCTTGACGGTAGGAAGCGAAACCGCCGCCGGAACCTTTGGAGGCACCCTTGCCTCCGCTGCTCCGAAAGGGCGTCCGTCGTTGCTGCAGAACTCCAAGGGCCCGGGCCGTCTCAGTATCCGCCTTGATGGCCTGCAGGGAATCGTCCACCGTCTTCCCAAACAGATTGTTCCCGTCGAAGGGCATGTCCAGGACTCTGGTCTGGACGTCCTGCCGGAAGTCCGTAGCTTTGAGCCATCCACGACGTCGAAGGCAAACGCCGTTGCCCAGCTGGCGGAACCCAGTGTCGGCGATGTCCGTCGCCACGGTGATGGCGTGGTCCGAGGCCACCTCACCCTTCCTGCAGGATCTCCAGGGCCTCCGCCCTCTTGTCGTCCGGCAGAAAATCCAGCAGGGGAGCTATCTTGTACCAGAGCTCCCTGTCGTAGCGAGCCACGATAGCCAAGGCGTTGGCCGCTTTAATCGTCGTCGCTGCCGACGAGATGACTCTACGTCCCATAGCATCCAATTTCCTTCCCTCGCCGTCCGGCGGGGAAGTCGATGTGGAGGCCGCACCCCCCCCCCCGCTTTCTTCCTGGCCGCCGCGGAGACGACGGAATCCGGGGTAGGCTGCGCCCGGAGGCACAGGGGGGCCGTGTCCGGGACCCGGTACTTTTTCTCGTACCGGTCTCTTCTAGCTGGCGTCGTGGAAGGGTTCTTGAGGAGGGAAAGGCCCTCATCCCAAATGTCGTCCAACAGAGGCACTGCGAGGACCGTCTTCCTCTTGGCCTCGCGCCGCTGATAAAGGAAGCCTTCCTTTTTCTTCTCCTCAGGGCAGAGTTGGAAAAGCTCGGAAGCCCTGGAGATCATGGAGTGGAAAGATCCGATCTCGTCGGGCGGAGAAGCCCTGGCGGGAGGCGACGACGGAAAATCCTCGTCGTATGCCTCGTCGTCCGTACCCGTCGCTGCCGTGTCAGTCCCCGTATCATCCCCTCGGGTGGACGGGGAGGAGGGCTGGACGGGGCGCGACGGTTGAAAAGGAGGTGGTGGATGGATCCTTCTTTTCTTGGTAGGGGGGACACCAGAAGGTCCCGGTTCTGGATCCCCCGACGGGAGAGGTTCCTCCGTCGGTAACGGTAGCCTCGTCCTTATCTCGGAGCATAAGGACTGTATGGCCAACAAAATGGCCGCCGAGTTGTCTTGCGGCGCTGGCAGAGGGGAATCCGACGGGCGAGCAGGGGCCCCGTCGGTATCCTCGACGATGTCGTCGTCGTCACCTGCGTCGGGGTCCATTCCGACGGGCTGGCCTTCTTGCACGCCTAGGCCGTGGCTTAAGACCTCGATCAGCTCCTCTTCTGAGGTTGAGGCCGAATCTACGACGACGCCCTGCCCCCCCTTCTTCCCCACGGAGGGTTTCACGGGGGTCCTATCGATGGGCACAAAAGAAGACTCCCTCCGAGGAGGCAGGGAGATTCTGGGCCCCGAGGTCGCCACCACTGGTGTAGCCTCCACAGGCTGAGCCAGGGCCGCCGCGACCGTTTCGATAGAGGGCTTGGTCGGATGGATCAAGGCCTTCACCACCTTAGGTGCGCTCACCGCCTTATCCTTGAGGGAGGGGGCACTGCCACGCTCCTCCTCTGCCTTAGAGCTCGACCGGGGCCTCTCCAGGAGCTTCGCCGGGTGCTCGGCCTTCCTCTTACCCGACCCAGAGCGTTGGCTCGTGGTTGATGGTGCCGGGGAGGGTGCGCCCTGCCTGGCGCCCGTAGAGCCCGACCGTTCGGCGCTCCCGGTGCCAGCGGACTCGCGGTGCTTAGCCTTATGTTGGGCCCCCGTCGCCGGGGCGCCCTCAAAGGTCTTAGAAGACCGCTCGGATTTCTTCTTCTTCTCGCCAGACGGGCTCTTACCCTCCAGCCAGTTGGCGAGACGTTGATGGCGGTCCTTCATGGTCCGTTCCGACATGTTGCCGCAAAACGCACAGTCCTTCTCCACGTGCGTCTTGTCCTCATGAAGGCAGTAAAGGCAGAAAGAGTGTTCGTCCTCCTTAAAGACGTTCTGCAGCTGGCATCCAGGGCAGACCCTGAACAGCTTTCCGGGCGTCGAGCTTCCCTTCTCCTGGGCCATCTCCGAGACCGGGCCTGAGAAGCTTCTGGAGTCCTCCGAAGTGTAGCTCGACGAAATCTTCACCCTTGAGGGGCACAGACGAATCCGACACGGGTCCCCGTTGATCGGATGTAGGATCGGTGGAGCTTGAGGCTCTTTTGACCGAAAGAATCGAAGTTTTTTGTGAAAAAGCGCGAAAAATAGCACTAACGCTCGAGAGCAATAGCACGAGGATCCCAACACATGAACGTGCGGTAAAAATCTGAAGATGGCTGCCAGAGGCGGGGCTGTGGTCAGTATGACGCAGAGACCAGTGATTGGTTATTACTACGAAAGACAGATCAGAAACGAAACTGATACTGGTTTTTTCTTTACCGAGGATTCCCAGCCTGACGACGGGGAATATTCATGAGCATGTGAATCCATGCCAGACCCCATGCTGGAGAAGAGTTCCATCTGAGATTATAGCTAACAGGCGTGAACGCAGGGGTTCTGGTGCGTCCTCTGCTTCGCTGCGCAGCTTGCTCCACTGTGCATCTGCGTAGCTAGCTAGTAGGGAATTGTTATTTGCAATCCTAGTTGAGAAGGCGGCGGAGGTCGTGATTCTCTTCCCAAGTGCATAGAGCTTCTTGCCCTCTTTGTCAGGTGGTGCCACACTAGTGGATAGTGGTACCCCAGCTCTTTTTCTTTTATTTGTAACTACGAGGGAGTCCGGAATAGAATGTCCTCTGATGTACAAAGGGTCAGAGGACGAAGGGCTGAAGAGCTTTTCTATCTGAGGGTTGACCCCTCTGACTAAGGCAGGATTGGAAAGGGAAGGAGTTATTCTTCTCTTTATAGAAGCCAGGAGCGGAATAGACTGACTAACAGGGGCTTTTTCTTTAATAACTTTCTATACAAAGTCTATGTCAGGAAGAGTCTCCCCTGTGTCTATTTCAAAATGCGCTGCTGCCTTGCGCAATAGTGCATTAAGTGAAGGTTGGTCATCTATGGGAGAGGTGTTTCCAATAGGTGAATCCTTGGGAGGAGAAGGGTGAAAGACATCAGGGTCTGAGTGCACTGATGGGGATTGCCAAGGCTGCACTGATGGGGATTGGCAGGGCTGCGAGGTAGCTGTATCTTCTTCAAAAGCTCCTGCACTAGTGTAAGGATCTTCTTCAAACCCCTCTTCCTCATGTTCTTCCTCTCCACCCAAACACTCCTCATCTTCCTGGAGGTATTGCTCCTCTTCAGTGAGGTCATATACATCTGTAGAAGGGGGAAACAGCCTAGGAATCTTGACCCTAGGGTCATCCTGGGGCCATTCTCTTGGGCTTTTGGGTGTGGGTGGGTTTTGGCTTCCCAAAAACCTTTCCATTTTCTCCATACAAGAATGGAGTCTTTCAAGGGTCTCATGGGGGACCCCTGAATAGTCTAGAGGGGGGAAATCAGTGTCTTCACCTTCAAAACGCTTAGAACGCTTCCACAACGTCGAAGAAAGGTTTCCGTCGCCCTCTGAAAAGCCCTCCGGTAGTTCAGAAGTGCCATTAGATGAAGGGGGCAGTTCCTGGCTACTCTTGCGCTTTTTCGGCGTTTCCATAGCTTTTTGTGCGGTATTCGACGTTTGTTTCGTCGTCCGCTTACGTTTGTCTTGGGAAACAATTCTCGCCAGGCTCTCAACAACGAGTTTGTCAGTAGAGGGCTCTGGTGTCGACGTTGCCTGCGTTACGCGTTGTTCCTCGACGGCCGCTCTATGGAGCGTTACGTCGGATGATTTTGAGGTAGCGCCCGTGTGTGATGAAAGCCCAATCGCTGGTCGCGGCTGCGTTTGCGGGTGGGGCTTGAGACCTTTACGGTCTGAGGTAGACGCCGGAGTGCCCTGCGTCCCATCGGCGCTGATGGATCCTTCGACTTCGACGAAGAAGAGCCGTGGGTTCTGTGCTTAGGCCTATGGGGTCTATGTGCGTCCTTGTCTGGGCCGGGGACGGACGTCGAGGAGCGCGAGCGCTCCTTCTGGGGGTTAATGACTTCCGTAACGGACGTCGAGTTATCACCCTCCTCGTCACTTTCTGTAACAGCGACGGCGGGTGAGGAAACTGACTTCGACATAGCGTAGTCCGCCCACCTCTTAACTTTGCGTTCTTTAAGAGTTCTTGGTTTCAAGAGTTTACAGGCCGCGCAGCTGTCCTCCTTATGATCGAGGGGCAAGCAACGATTACAGAGCTTGTGTTTGTCCTTCCAAGTGTATTTGCCCCTACAGCGTGGGCAAAACTTAAAAGGTGTCCTCTCCATAGCTGAGGCAATAATAACTGGTGATAACAACCCCAAGGGAAAGATAGGGGAGAAAGAAAGACATTCTCAAAGAGAAGATAAAAGTTCGAACCCCCACTCTCCCTACTGTATGTTGGCCGGCGAGGCCAGGCCACGTGTTCGGCAGCTCTGAAGGATCTCCTCTGTCTCTTCCCCTCCGTCGAAAACTTGCTCGGCGGAGAAACAGCTTCACAGCTAACGTCGAGGGGAGGGATCTTTAACAATATAATAAGTATAATTAAGGACCGAGGTCCGTAGTAAGTATTTGCAATGTCTCTCTAGGAGCTCCGCGTAAGGCGACCAGAAGCTGGGCGGAAAAAAACAATCTGAGGGACCTCGACGCGTGAGGGATTGTGGGTACAACGCATGTCACTATAGGGATAGTGTTACAGACACGCCTTGTCGACGTCCCCTTTTCGACTACGAAAAACAAAATGCAATACTCCGCAGTGACCACTGGATGTCGGACCTATGCACAGCATGTGATTCTAAGCAGATTAACAAACATCAGAAAATAACTTATATTTTGTAGCTTTCTAAAACTGAGTACAGTAAATTAATTATAATTTAGAAGTTAACTGTTTTTGGTAGAGATGGGAGTAGTTTCTTACCTGTAATTTTATTTCTATGACAAGACAGGAGGCTTGCAGTATACTTCAACTTTCTTTAATACTGCCATACCAGCACTTTAAAACAACTAACTTCACATTAAATTTTTTTACTGCATGTTCTCTTCAAAAAAATGAAATCACCAAGTTCAAAGTTCTAAAGTCAACAAATAATTCCAGTCATTTAACACAGGGACTACGACACCCATGATCCTTAGTAGTCCTGACCTTCTCCTCTCCACCTATCAGTGTCCTGCCTGGCATATAATCACCCTCAGCCCCCAGTCCCTTCCTCTTTGTTATGTTGTGGTCTGGTAAGGGAAATGTTACAAAGTGACTTCCAGGCTTACTTGGATTACTTATGGGGTTTATTACAAGAACTTCAGACACAGTTACACAAGGATAAATACGAGAGTATGGACTGAATCAGCACTGGCCCCATCACCCAGGCAGGGGAACTCTAACTGCCTGCCTCAGTATGGAACCCTCAGATAACATTCCATCATTCACACAGCAACACTCCATGTGACATCACAGACTCACAGCATGACAGACAGTCACTACATAACACATCTCCTTCCCTTACCAGACCCACACACAGAGTCACAACATAACACTCTTTCTTTTTGCTGCCAAAGTGGAGATGAGTACTATTTGATATACATATCCGCATTTCTACATGTTATGTAGAGTTATAGCAGGTCTTCACTCATAGTAATGTTAGTTATAAGCGCCATGTTGATTAATGCGATAGAATAGTGATTTGGAAGATTACCTTATGTGAGGCACTCGCGAGTGCGTAGGATTCTACCGTGATAGCGCGAGCTGAGGAGAAGTCAGCAGTCGGTGCGCGTGCATGCGATTCGCGCCCTCAGTGTAATTAGCCCGCACATTTCTGTAGCTTTTCAAGTGTATTTTCTTTGTGGAGAGTCAGGGCGAAGCCGCGAGCAATGCCGCTCGAATAAGGCAGCAGGTCCGCTCTCCATTTCACTGGTTCCGGCCTGAGTTAACGCACTGGCGAACACAGCAGGATTTAGGACCCAAAGGAGTCGAAGCCCTGCTAGCTTCCCGGCATCCTCCAGGTCGTATTAACGCTCGATCATTTCTACGGCAAAACAGAGCACAGAGCGACCTCAGCGCCAGCAAGATCTTGAAAGTAAAAAATAAATAAAAAACATTATTAAGCTCATTACACAGTTGAGCAGACTGGAAGGTACAGAGTCTCTGGCACTATTGACTCTGGTTCAGAGCCACATTGGAATTGCTGACTCCCCATAAGTGAACCTTGCTGACAGAAGGAAGATGGCTCAATATTCACACCCCGTGGGTCACAGTCCACCATACCAGAGTGGAGGAGCCCACACTGCAGGACACAGTTATCCCTCAGTTTCAAAAGGGTACTAGGGAACTCACCGACGCAAGCAGTTTCACAGGGGGTGCAACCTAGAACGCAAAGGTTCGATATGCTGGAGGCACTCTAGGCTGAGCAGTAGGAATAGCTGGCAACCAGAAAAAGATGGGCAGACAGCCCTGGAGAGGGTACATCAGCAGGACACCCCCATAAAGGTGTTGAAAAGAAGGGGTGTAAGCGAGCCCGGAAGAGTGCAGACTCTTTGACCCCCGCCCCGGGCACTGAAGATAGTGTTAACTCTGTTGCCCAAAGTCAAGGCGACCCGGTCGCCAGATAGAAAAAAAAGCCTTCCGAGCGAAAATGGTGGATCGCCAAGACAGAACCCCTAGCCCAGGGGTGGACAATTCAGGGGATTACGAGGAGGGATATGCACTCTACGACGAAGGGGCGAAGATGAAGACATCTGTAATCCCATGGAACAGAATGTTGTTCATGAAGAGGAAGAGAACACAGTAGATATGTTTGACACAGAGGCCATTAGGCACACAAAGTCATCAAGTGGGTGCCATCGCCCAGAGTGGCACTGTATATGGCCCAACATATTAGAAAGCCCCTGGACAGAGAAGTACGATCTCGTATGAGGTCGTAATGTCCAAGACCAGAGCTGCTAGAGAAACTGGCGGAGACACCAGATCTCGACCCCAAGATGGACATTTGTCACCAAATCCGCGCGAGACATCAGAAAGGACATCAGAAAGGGAGACATCAGAAAGGGATTTGGCAGGTCCACTGGCAAAAATTATGGATTCAGCCGAAAAAGCAAAAGACACCAGGACCCCAATAGATGCCCAGGCCTTGGGTAACTGGGTGCAACAGGCAGTGAGCCTACTGGGAAATGCCAACTGTACCATTCGGAGAGAAGGGGCATCCTCTTAAAGATTGACGGCAAACTCAGCGACCTGGCCTCCTATGAGGCAGGGGAGAGCACTAAAGGGCTTCTTTTTGGGGAAGCTTTTGCAAAAGAAATGTCCCAGTTTGTCGGGACCTACTCTGCGTTGGAAAAAGTACAGAGTTCCATGAGGAAAATATTTCCGGGGCGAGTTTTTGCTTGGACCGGACGTTACAGGGGTCATTTGTCCAGTCGATACAACTACCAGCGGAGACCCTAGGGACCATGCGCCCAATATTGGGAGGGACGTCAGCAGGACACCACCTTTCCGGCCAGGGCAAGGCACCAGAGAGGTCGCAGAGGGAGAGGCTCCTACCGGCAGCCCAGTGCATCATGCGGTGAGTACACCAAGTATGCGCGTAGGAGGGAGAACTCTCCACTTTGTAAGAGAATGGCAAGCTTTATCGAGCGATGCATGGGTATTGCAAGCAGTAGCGGGCCTTCATTTAGATTTCGTAGGCAATCCAATTCAGGGGAGGGAGCCTCATCCCATCCGCATGCAGCGAGAGGAAAAGGCACTTTTGCAGAGCAAACTGATGAAACTGGTAGAAAAGAATGCGGTAGAGCATGACGCGCAAGGAGGAGAGGACTTTCTCAGCAACATGTTCCTAGTGCGCAGAGGGGAAAAGATCAGACCTAAAGAACTTAAACGAATGGCTCACGTACAACCATTTAAAGATGGAGGGCTTTCACCTGCTCCGAGACCTCTTGAGTACAGGAGATTGGCTGGAAGGCTTAGATCTCAAAGATGTGTATCTCACGATTCCGACAGCGACAGCTTTTCAGAAGTATCCGATTCTGGTGGGAAGGGGAGATCTGGCGCTTTACTTGACTCTTACTCGGCCTAACTTCAGCCCCCTGGGCATTCACCAAATTGATGAGATGCGTGGCCGCAGCCATAAGAGAGGGAGGTATTCGCATTATCATTTACCCAGACGACATCCTCCTGCTGGGTTCCGACAAAGAAACTCTCACGAGAGACGTACAGTGGATTTTCAGGCTCCTAGCCTCAGGATTTTTCTAGTGAACTTGGAAAAGTCACAGCTCGTACCAGTTCAGAAAGTGGAATTCTTGGGTTTCACCACAGATACCGTAAGAGCAATTCTCAAACTTCCGGGTCACAAAGAGAGGGCAATCAAGAAGGAGCTCAGAGCAGTGATAGCGAAGAAGACTATTTCGCTTCGGAATCTCGCCAGGATAGTGGGTCTGCTGGCAGCCCCCATTCAAGCTATTTTTCCAGGACCCCTTCACTATCAAGCGCTACAGAGGCTCAAGAGGAGGCACCTACGGGGAGGTATAGGTTAACATCAGCTAGTAAACTTGAATCACAAAGCCCTTGCAGAACTGCAGTGGTGGTTGCAGAATATGGAGGCCTGGAACGGTCAGCAATTTTCGGGGATGTTCCAGACCTCATAATAGAATCGGACACAAGCAGATCAGACTGTCGAGCCATGTGTGACCCAATACTGACAGGGGGAAAATGGTCGGACGAGGAATTAAGTTTGTACATAAATTGTCTTGAGCTGCTGGCAGGCTTTTTCGCCGTTCGCGCATTCAGAAGAGACAAGATAAGGTGTTGCTTGCTGCTCAAGATGGACAACATCTCAGCCGTACGCTATATAAACAAGTTAGGAGGAACAAAATCCAAGATGCTAGCAGAACTGGCAAAGGATTTCTGGCATTAGTGTCTGCAGAACAGAATTGTGGTGATGGAAGAGTATCTTGCGGGGAATCGGAACAGTGTAGCAGACTGGAATTCACAGTATCTTGTAGACTCCAGCGACTGGAAGCTACATCCACAGATTTTCAGACGATTACAGGAAATATGGGGGCCTCTAGATGTAGATCTAGTTGCATCCAGACTGAATTCTCAGACGCGGTCGTACTCTAGCTGGAGGATAGACCCTGGTGCAGTGGGTATGGACGCATTTCTACACCCATGGAGCGGGGCAGTACACTATGCCTGCCCGCCATTCATAATGATCACGACAGCCCTAAAGTCTGCAGAGACAAGGCGGAAGTGGTGATGGTGCTACCATGTTGGAAATCACAGGTCTGGTTTCCAGTAGCGATCCAACTTTCTTTAGATTTCCAGAGGATAGTTCTGAATCAGCCGGACCTTCTACTCAGCCCGGCCGGTCGAGCTCGCCCGCTGATAGAAGCAGGCACGTTGTACTTGATCGCCTGCAGGGTTTCAGGAGGAGATGGGAGTTGCCAAGAATTTCAAAACTCGCTGCAGACTGCATCAGACTCCTGGGCGCCTTCCACCGATAGGAGCAATAGCACCACATGGAACAGTGGGGCACTATGGTGTACAGAACACAGTTTGGATCCCATTTCAGCCCCTGTAGTGCAGGTCCTTAATTTCCTAGCATCGAAGTTTCAGGAAGGTTGTGCTTATAGAACGGTAGGAGTCTACAGATCAGCAATTTCAGCTGGCCACAACAAAGTTGAAGGAAGTGTTATCGGGGAGCACCCGGCAGTCCTGCAACTCCTCAAGGGCATTAAGTTGAAAAGAACGCCAGAACCAAAGTACACGCTTTTGTGGGATGTCAGATGTTTTTCACCTATTCCTTAGATGGCCAGAGAATGAGAATTTATCCCAATCACAACTGTCAAGAAGGTTAGCGATGCTATTATATCTAGCAACGGGTCGGAGAGTGTCAGACGCGAAGGACCTGGAGATGGATAGAAAGATCTGCTACCAAGAGGGAGTAGCGTTTACTGTTGCTAAAAGAACAAAGACTGAATCCAGAGTTATTTCGTACACCTACTTCACAGAAAAGAGGAAATTGTGCGTGGCGCAATACATTTACGATTATCAAGTAGCAACAGCCCAGCTTAGACCGCGCGGGGTGACCCAGTTGCTAATAGTGCACAGAAGAACAAGTTACTCTCTTACCTGGTAACGTTCTTTCGATGGGATGGTCCTCCGACGTATTCCATATCTATGACACATAATCACCACAGCTGTGCTGCTTCGGAAAATCTTCAGCGTCTGCGTCCTGCGTCGATATGCCGCCCTCGAGATCCTCTTCCGACGGCCGACGTCACTGGATGTTATAAGTAGGATGCACGGTGCCCGTAGCCTCAGTTGTAGTTTTTTCCCAGAACGTGTGGCACCAGTTTTCTGCCAGTCTGACACACACAGCCTTGCAGAAACGTAAGCTGCAATCGTCGGACCATCCCATCGAAAGAACGTTACCAGGTAAGAGAGTAACTTGTTCTTCGAGGGGATTGGGTCCTCCGATGTATTCCATATCAATGACAGACTCCCAAAGCAGTACCAATGCAAGGAGGTGGGAAAAGAATTTAGAAAACAGAAATTTAAATGCCCAATCAAATTGCAGAGTATAGGACCGCCTTGCCAAAGGCCAGATCCTGCCCACGGATGGAATCGAGGGAGTAGTGAAGTACAAAAGTATGTACCGAAGCCCAGGTGGCTGCATCACAGATGTTACGAATAGGAACAACCCTCTGTAGGCCAGTAGAGGCAGCCATACCCCTGGCAGAATGGGCCCGCAAGCCGACCGGTGGGTTCTTACCAGCCAAGCGGTAATACTCAGAAATAGCCAGAATAATCCACCGAGAAAGTCTGTTTCGTCACAGCCTGTCCAAAACGCTTTCCAGCGTCACCAATGAAGAGTTGATCGTCCACTCTGACCCGGGACATGCGTGAAATATAAAAGCTTAACGCTCTCCTAGGATCAAGCCTATGGAGCCTCTCCTCTTCCTTAACAGGATGTGGAGGAGGATAAAACGCCGGAAGAACAACCTTCTGTCCTAAATGAAATTCCGACACCACCTTCGGAAGAAAGGAAAGATGAACTCTTTAAGGACAACCCTGTCTTTATGAAACAGAGTGAAGGGTGGCTTAACTGAAAGTGCCTGTAACTCACTCACTCTGCGAGCGGAAGTGACTGCAACCAAAAATACAGTTTTAAGAGTTAACAGTCTCAAAGGGCATGGATGCAAAGGCTCAAGCGGAGCACCCATCAGAAACTTGAGAACAAGGTTCAAATGCCAACCGGGCACCTGGAAAGGTGACGGAGGGAACACATTAGTGAGCCCTTTCAGAAACTGAAAAATTAAAGGAATTTTAAAATAGGAACACTCTTCAGACGAGCGCTTATGTATGGACAGCGCCGCCAGGTAACCTTTAACGGTACCCACCTGCAAGCCCCTGTGGGCCAAAGAAAGCAATAAAGACAGAACCATGGGAATGTCACATGCAAAAGGATCCACATTCTTAACCCTGCACCAGTAGCAGAACTTACGGCAACGGTACAGGGACTTTGTTGCTGGCCGTCTGGCCAAGAGCAACACCTCCATCACGTCTTCAAGGAAGTCCCAATCCGTATACCTCAACCTTTCAGAAACCAAGCGTGAAGGTTGAGGGATCTGACCTCTGGATGGAGAACCTGACCCACCTCCTGTGAGAGCAGATCGTCTCGGTAGGGAAGACGACGTGGAGGGCAGATGGACAAGTCGTGAAGGTCCGGGTACCACGTCCTCCGGGCCCACGCCGGAGCAATGAGGATAATCCAGGAACCGAACCTCCGCAGTACTTGAGGGATGACGGGGACTGGAGGAAACGCATACAGCAGTGGGAATGACCACTCCACCACAAACGCGTCTCCTAAGGCTCCTTTTGGAGGAAATTCCCACAAGCAGAACCTCTTGCACTTCCGATTGACACTGGAGGCGAAGAGATCCAATTGAGGGGTCCCCCAAAGGGCGAAGATCTCCAGGAGAATCTCCTGAGCCAACTCCCACTCGTGAGAGATCGCGCTCTGCCTGCTCAGAGCGTCCGCGTCTCGTTTTCGTCTCCGGCCAGATGAACTGCCGAGATCGAAACTTCCTGCTGGATTGCCCAGAACCAGAGCTGCATTGCCTCCCTGCACAGAGGAAGTGACCTTGCCCCCCCCTTTTTGTTGAGGTAGTGCATGGCCACCGTGTTGTCCGTCAGGATCAGGACATTCCTCCCTCGCACAGTCGGCAGAAAAGCCTTCAGGGCTAGCCTGACGGCCCTCACCTCCAACAGATTGATATGGAGTCTGGACTCCGACGGAGACCAACGACTGCTGACTGTCAACTCGTTGGCATGAGCTCCCCATCCCGCGAGGGATGCGTCCGTCACGATCGTCACCTCCGGCCAGGGTAGCCAAAATGGAGCCCCCTTCATCAGATGGTCTTCGACGGCCCACCACAGAAGGTCCTGGGCGACCGAGGACGGCACCCAAACAGGGTCCGACAACCTGCCGGAGAACTGAGACCACTCGAGCTTGAGTGCCCATTGCAAAGATCTCATCTGCAACCTGGCCTCTGGCACCAGAAGAATGCAGGATGCCAGGAGGCCAGGAGGCCGAGCAATCTCAAGAACTCGGACGCTGGGAGACTCTGGGCAAGCTGAAACTTGTGCACCATCTGCTGAATGTGATGAGCCCTCACCTGGGGAGGAAAACACTGACCCATGGACGTGTCGAGCACTGCTCCGATGTACTGGAGCCTCTGAGTTGGCGTCAAATGGGACTTCTTTAAGTTGAGGGAGAAGCCCAGCTTGTGGAGGGAGTGGCAGGTGACGGACAGATGATCCAGGACTTGCTCGGGAGAGCACGCCCTGATCAACCAATCGTTCAGGTAGGGGTAGACGTGAATCCCCCTTTCCTGAGGTGCGCTGCCACCACTACCATGAGCTTGGTGAAGACCCTCGGGCGGAGGTCAATCCGAACGGCAGGACCTGAAACTGAAAGTGCGAGTCGCCAACCACGAACCTCAGGTACTTCTTGTGCTTTGGTAGTATCGGCACATGAAAATAAGCGTCTTTGAGGTCGAGAGACATCAACCAGTCCTGAAGTTGAAGGGCCTGGAGGACTAGAGAGAGTAACCATCTTGAACTTGTCCTTCCTGAGGAGTTTGTTCAAACTGCACAAGTCCATGATGGGTCTCAACCCGCTGTCTTTCTTGGAAAACAAAAAATAAGGGGAATACCATCCCTTGTTCCTCTCCGCTACAGGATCCAGATCTATGGCACCTTTCTCCAGCAGGGATTGAATTTCCTGCGCAAGGAGCGGATACAGACTCCTCAGAGATTCCCCGGTCGATTATCTCGAGGCCGCTGCCGGAAAGGAAGACAGTAGCCGTGGGTTATGATCTCCAGAACCCACACATCTGAAGTAATGGCGCGCCACTCTATAAAATGCTGCGCCAGCCTTCCCCCAACCGGTGAACAATGGGACATGGCCTCATGACTGAGCTGAAGCGGCTGCGGCGTTGCCTGAAGGCAAAGAGGCAACAGCCCGAGTGGCCTTGCCACCTCGTGTACCTTGTTTACCACCTCTGGCACTCCTACGGTGGCCCCTTTGACTGGGAGCTCCTCTCGCCTTAAAGGATGAGTAATAACAAAAGGAACCTCCCCTCCATTGCTGTCCCCTAGGAGGAAAAGGTGGAGGTTGGCGAACTGCAGCTCCCAACGACTTTGCTGCAGCTTTTGAGTTCTGCAACCTCAAGGCTCTTGTCAGCCTTGCTGCCAAAAAGATGTTCCCTGTCAAAAGGCATGTTGAGGTGCCAGGCCTGCACATCAGGAGCAAACCCCGACTTCCGCAACCACGCAAACCTGTGTATTACGGTGCTCGCCGCCATTGACCGGCTGACGCAATCTGCCATGTCCAAACCCGACTGATCGGCCTCACACATGGCATCATTGCCATCCTGAACCATGGCAAGGAAACCATCCAATTCGTCCCCTTCGGGAATATGTTCAGCCGCTAAGGAAACAGTTCCACAGAGTGTGCGTGAAACATGACAAGGCACATACAGAGTTGGCCGCCTGAAGCGCCATACCCCCTGAAGAAAACACTTTTTCGCCCAGCCGTCAAAACGCTTGTCGTCCCTATCAGGAGGGGTGGTAGGATACGACGCCTGCTTTGCCGGGGCTGTAGCCGCCTGCACCACCAAATTCTCCAGAGTGGGGTGCTTGGTCAAGTTGCAGGGGTCGCTACTGGCTGGGCGGTATTTTCGCAGCAAAGACTTTCCCACTGCCGGGAGACTCCTCTGCTCTGTAGAGCCATATGGAACGGCAGTACCGGGTCAGTTGGTGGACCTTGGTTGAGGATATCCGTAAGGTCATCCTGAAGAAAATCCCCTGGGGGAGCAGACCACCCCAAGTACTCAGTGACCCTAGACATAAGGCGCTGATACGAGGAGTTGGCATGAGTGCCAGGCTCAGGCCTACAAAACTCCACCTCTGGAGAGGTGTCCAGCCCACTGGCATCGTGCAGGGACTGCCTCAGGTCCTCAATTTGGCTATGGCCCGAGAGAATCTCGTCTGGCACCATATCAGGAACCATGCCATCATCAGAGCCCTCATCCACCTCTGAAATAAACTCAAGATGGCGGTAAGAAGGCACAGAATTTGACCTTGGCCAGAGCCTTACTAGGGGTTCCACCAAGCCCCGGGGTAACCCTGTCAAAACAGCCTCGAAAGGCGTCAAGTGAATCGGTGTTGACGCCGAACGCGGCGTCGACACAGACCTCGAGGCCGGAGCCCCGAGCGTGTCCCTCGACAGCCTGGGCGCCAACGACTTCTACGGAGGCGGGGCCTCGAAAGAGTCCATCGACGACCTCGGCGTCGACGTCTTCCTCGAAGACACCACAGGTGCACACGGTCTCGGGCACGTTAGTCCCCCAGCAGCTCTGCTGGATTTTTGGTGTTTATTTGTTTCTCCTGCTAAGAGTGAGACTCTTTTCCTCCCACTCTTAGACATGATTTGAGTATGTCCTCTGACTGTAAATGTGTTTTATGGGCGATGGGGGCTTTCACTACATAGGGCTTCATGTGTTTTTGGTATGTGTGTTGCACAGCACCCTCAGTGCAGTAACACAGGGGTGTCATAGTGACCCCCAAACATAGACTCCATTCCCTGGGACTGACTACTGTCTCCCAGGGCATGTAAAGTTACCATTGGCTTTACTAGTCTCAAATTGTGAACAGAACCAGTACAAACCATGATATTGTGGAAGTACTGGTAGGGGTAATTTGATTGCCCCTGGGTCTGTTTTAAAAGGGGGCACTGTCCAGTCCCCCCTTGTCGAGTTTCTGGCTGGTGGCAGTGGATACCACGCGAAATATTCCACCGTAATATTTCCTATGGGATTTCCCCATTCATTTTAAACGCACCACTTTTTGGTGCAATGTTAAAGATATCGCCGGGTTATTTATTTAATATTTATTCCTCGGTTGGGTCTTTTTGCCAGGACTCTGTTTTGAAATGGAGTTTGTGTTCGCCTCTGAAACTCTAACCCAAGTCGAGCCCTTTGTTCCACTTTTTGGTGGGCTTCTCCACAGAAGCCCTCCAAATGGTGCCACTCTGTCTGGGGTCTACAGGATGTGTGGGAGGGGGATTAGGCACCCTGGACTGAGTTGCCTTGGCAACTCAAGTCGCACTCTTGTGTTATTGGCCCAATGGTGAGCCGCCCGGCTCACCACTTAGCATGTTTGAGTGACAGCTAGGCTGTTGAATGGGGTTTGTTCTGCATAAAAGCAGGGCTTTGGGGACTGGAACTTCAGAAGTCGCCACAGGACCTAAAGAATCCGAAGAGGGGAGAAGCTGAGCCATCTACGACGACGACCCCACTGGTGGAGCCCTGCTGTACGAACTCACCACTTCCCCGACAACAGAGGAGATCTTCCAGGAGAGTCTTCTTCCCTTTGTGCTGGTGGGACCAACCAGTTCGTCTTTTTCGCCTTCCTGGATCGTCTCATGGTCGAATCGCCCGTGCCAAGCACCCCGGCGGCCGGATAGCCACGCTTCACCACTACCGCGAATAAAGGGTCGTACCTTTTAACCGGGAAACTCTGCGGCTGGTTTCTTCCCTGGCAGTGCAACGACCTCCAGCTTTCTTCCTCGTTGAGATCCTCTCTTCCTCTAGTTGAAGCCACGACTTGCACCCGCTGCCAGGAACAACTGCCACCGTTGGAGCTTTCTCACCATTTCAGGTACTGTGTCCCACCTGGTCTCCCTTGCAACAGATTGTCCAAGGTGTCCCGTAAATCCTTGACTTTCTATCTGGGTTGACCTCAGACCTGCTAACTTTGCCTTCCTGAACTGGTCCAACCTCTTGACTTTTCTGCAAAGACTTTGAGTGCATTTCCACTGTGTGATCTTGGGCACATTCCGCCTTGCTCTCTCCAAGAGTGGGCCTGGCCTATGAACTCTTTGCTCTACAGTAGACCCTGCCTTTCTTGACTTGCTGTGGTTTCTTAAAAGTGCTGGTACTGTGTTATTTTCCTACTCTGCCTTTTCTCTCCCTTTTTAAACGAATTATTGGCGTGCCATCTACGGTTACGCGCTCACCTCTGTTTTGCTAAATAAGTGGTGTCTTAACCTAGACTTGTCAAATAATTAACTGGGGAGGTGTATATACTTATAGTGACTGTTTGAACTTGCTTGATATATTAGTGCCAGTGTATTTTCATAAGTGTGTTTTTAAATAAATAATTATATACTTTTATACCAAAGCTCTGGTCAGTGTTTGCTTTTTCTACTGTGTCTTTGGCCCTATTGTGTATACTCTATATACTGCCTAACTCTTCTCGAGAGAAGTCTGACTGCTCAGCCACAGCTACCAGGTAAATCTGCTTGGTGCAGACTGCTACCAATTGGGTTTACTGCTTACTCCTGTAGTCTTAAAATTTTTGCAGTGGTCCCTAAGGGAACTGCACAGGTTTCTGCCTAACACGCGTCGAGGACCGGGACCGGGACCTGGAACGGGCATGACGAGAACGATTCCCCTTGTCCGAGCGGGACCTCTCCCGCGAATCGTGCAGACCACCCGAGCCCGAAGGCGTGCGAGCTGTGTCTCTCGACCGATCACGACCAACCCCACTCCGAGGCGCGGACAGACCAGTGCCCTGCGATTCGAGAATCGCTAACATGTTCTTACCGAAGGAAGCCCATTCCTCCAGCATCGCATGCTTGGTGGGATAAGCGACGCGCCGGCAGGCGGGGTCCTCGGATAAGGACGGGGAAGGCGACCGATGATGGCGCTTCTGGGCGTGCCTCCAAGAGGCAGAGGAGTGACGGGACCGACTCCCACTGGACTTCCGACGACGATGCAGAGAGTCGCCCCTCGAATCGTCCGTCGAAAAGCCCCGCAGACCTCGACTTCTGTGGCTTGGACACCTTACCTACCGACAACAACTTCTTGTGCTCCTGCAAGGCTTTGGACATGAGCGACTGACAGTCGACAGTCATCCGTGTCATGGGCCTCCCCGAGGCCCCAGAGGCAGGCGTCGTGCGAGTCCGTCACCGACATCTTGGACCCACAGTCCCCGCACTTCTTAAAGCCCGGACGCGGGGTGGAAGACGAGGTAGACATCTTCACGAAGAATATACTTCACAATACGAACAGGTTCGAAGAACCGAGAAAGAACATAAACTCCAAAGAGTCGAGGCCCGCCAAGATCTCCGAAGCGAGCACGTTCGCGGAAAAAACAGAACTGAGGCTACGGGCGTCGTGCGTCCTACTTATAACATCCAGTGACATCGGCGGAGGTCCTCGAGGGCGGTGTATCGACGTCGAAGGACGCAGACGCCGAAGATTTTCCGAAGCAGCACAGCTGTGGTGATTATATGTCATAGATATGGAATACGTCGGAGGACCCAATCCCCTCGAAGGCCTCATGCAGCAGCAACAGCGACTATTGCTAGATGGCCGAGGGAAGTGATGCAATGGGCGGGGATAGACATCCTCGTTTGGGGAGCTTTACGCTAGGGGAGCAATGGCTTCTAGGGCGTTTGCAGCAGGCGTTTCACTTGAAGACAATGAAATCAACAGATTGGTCATCTAAGTCAACCTTTAAGACATTCGATTTCAAGCCAGTGTCAGATATAACTAATAGGGTGGTAGCAAACTTTGAACAAGCATAATGCGAGCCTCCTGTCCCGTCATAGAATAAAGATTGCCCACGCTTACAGCTCAGGAAGTCTTCATTCTATTAAAGACAAGGAGGTGAGCATTATATCCCACCCAGAATGGCAAAAGTTTGATTGAACTTGTAAGGTATTATGTGCAAGCTTTAGCGCATTCCCACCCTCATTCTTCCTTCACTATTTCTTGCAGGAGATTACCAGAAAGCGGCCAGAGTGATAAAGAGAAGAAAAGAATGTGTGGTCGTAAGTTGTCCCCGTTGGACCAATGAGTTTTTCCCGGCTGCGGAGCAGTTCACAGATCCATAATGGAGTTCTTTTGTTAACAAGAACTGTTTACATTATGGATCAAGAGCATTAATGGCAAAGAAAGAGGAAGCAACCTGGGGCCGAGAGTGGTTATACCCCAGGCAGGACACTGATAGGTGGAGAGGAGAAGGTCAGGACTACTAAGGCCCTAAGGATGATGGGGGTCGTAGTCCCTGTGCTACATGACTGGAATTTTTTGTTGACTTTAGAACTTTGAACTTGGTGATTTCATTTTGTTTTTTCCGAGAACATGCAGTAAAAATACTGAAAGTGAAGTTCAAGTTGAAGTTTTAAAGTGCTGGTATGGCAGTATTAAAGAAAGTTACAGCATAATGCTGACCTTGTCTTTAATAGAATGAAAACTTCCTGAGCTGTAAGCGTGGGCAATCTTTATAGCGCTGCGTCTGCCCATTGAGGCTGGGGACAGGTTTGTGGGAACTGGAGGGTTCCGCAATAGTGTCTTCAAGCGCTGAGTCATCTGTGCTGCCTAGGCCTTCTGGGTCTGACTCAAAGATCCTAGCGGTGGTCTTGGACTCAGCCGAAATGGCATATGCCGCCCACCTTTTGGTTCTGTGCTCCTTTAGGTTCTTGGCCCTAAAGAGCTTACAAACGGCACAACAGGACTCGAGATGATCACGAGGAAGGCAGTGGTTACAAACTCTATGTTTGTCTACCCACTGGAATTTCCTGTTGCACTTGGGCAAAACAAAGGGAGTTCTCCCCATAATGGAGGATGGACAGAGGTGGCAAGACGAAAGTAGTAGGGGTAGGGAATAGGGGTATGCATTCTCTTCAGTCCCCACACTCTGCGTACTGGTTTGGCCAAAGTCGGGTGTAGGCCGAAGCCCGTTGGCGGAGTAGACATCTGGTTCGGAGGTTCCGGGTATCAGCCATCGAATTATTGCGAAACGCAAACAAGAGAAATGTTTGTAGAAATGTAACTGTAAAGTAGCGCACAGCTACGGACTTCAAGAAAAAACTTGCCCAGACCAATCACACTCTTAAATATCGATGCAAACATATACTCAAAAATTCTAGCAACCCGTTTGAATCGCATCTTGCCGAAGATCATCCACCCCTACCAGGCAGGTTTTATCCTACACCGGACAGCAGGTGACAACATCCGGAGAACCCTGAACCTGGTGGACCTCGCCTCCTGGAACGCCCAAAAACTAGTCCTGGTGGCTCTCGACGCAGCTAAGACGTTTGATAGGGTGGATTGGACATTTATGAGACACACCCTCGGGGCCTTCAGCTTCGGACCAGCTTTCCAAACGATGGTTCTAGCTAACTATGATTGCCCTAAAACAAGCCTGAGGATCAACGGCCACAACTCGGCCCCAATCCCCTTATCATGCGGAACCCGGCAAGGCTGTCCACTGTCGCCCTTGCTCTTTGCACTCACCATGGCGCCCTTTGCACAAAAATTTAGGCGGAATGACCAAATCAAGGGCATACAAAGTGGCCCCACGCACCATAAACTTGCCCTATACGCGGATGACATTTTGCTCACGATATCGGAGGCCCACTCATCCCTCGAACACGCGATAAGCGAAATCACCAGCTACGGCGAAGTCTCAGGCCTCACCATAAACTTCGATAAATCATCCGCCTTGGGTATTGGCCTCACCCCAGCAGAACGAGAACCATTGACTAAGATGTGCCCAATAACATGGAAAAAGAGCGCCATCCCCTATTTAGGGGTCTACATCCCGGCTGACCCAAGGGAGACCTACAAAGCCAACTTTCCCCGACTCTTCAAAGAACTGGAAGGCGACTTGAAGCGCTGGGAGACTCAAGAGATCTCACTGCTCGGGCGCATCACTGCATGCAAGATGAACCTCCTTCCGAGATTCCTATACACATGCGCCTCACTACCAGTGGCAATCCCCACGCCAACTCTCCGAGGGATCCAGAGGAAAATGCTGAACTTTATCTGGAGAGGTAAGAAAGCGAGAATCCCTCTCAGAACTATGCTGGGGAGTTCCAAATTGGGAGGGCTGGGGGTCCCAGACCTACAGGCCTACAGAGTGGCAGCCCAACTGGCCCAGATCCAGGCCTGGCAAATTATGACAAACCGCCCCAGATGGGTGGAGCTGGAACAATCACGGACACCCCTACCCCTGCGATTTCTACCACACATCCCGCCCCCCCTCAGGACCCATTGGGGAGAGCTCCTGTTATCAACTAAACACACCCTTAGCACTTGGGACTGGGCGCTAAAACGAAAGGGAGTGCCAAGAGGACTGAGCCCACGTTCCCCGGTCTTTCATAACCCAATGCTCACACCGGGTACGAATCCTCGCAATTTTCCCAACTGGATCAAAGGTGGGCTGGAGACCATAGACCAGCTGTATACGGGGGAGAGACCTCTCACATTCGCCCAATGCAAGGAGAAGTTCCAACTCCAGGAACGGGATAGATTCACATATATCCAACTACGCCACTGGTGCTTGCATCCCCAAACCTTGCAAGCAGCAACACGCCCTCCTACTGCCTTAGAACTCACCCTGGGAGACCTTCCAACCCGCGGCAGAGTATCCACCCTGTACAGACGCTTTCTAAGCGACTTCCTGACCACAAGAACCCGCTGCATGGCCCAATGGGAAGCGGACCTGGGTCACCCGATAGAGGATCAAACCTGGGTTGACATATGGACCAGAACACATACCTCGTCCACCTGCATCACCAATAGGGAATGTGCGTATAAGATCACGCTGCGGTGGTACTATTCGCCCCTCAGACTTCACCATATGAACCCCCAGGTGGACCACTCTTGCTGGAGAAGATGCGGCCACCCAGGCTCCTTCTTCCACATGTGGTGGGACTGCCCAAAGATCCAACCATTCTGGAAAGCTTGCCTAGGGTCCATCTCACAAATTACCGGAACGACGATTCCCTTGGAACCAGAACCGATTTTGCTGGGTGCTCCAATCCCCGGGACCTACCCGCGCTCCGGACCCAGAGCGAAACTACCAACTCACTACCTACTAGCAGGGAAAACGGTGGTGGCCCGAACCTGGAAAACCCCGGAAGGCCCCCACATAGCCCAATGGTGGACCAAACTTTGGGACATTCTGATAGCGGAGAAGGTGACGGCAGCACAAGCGGGAACTCTACATCGTTTCCAGAACATCTGGGCCCCAGTGCTGGAATTAAACCAGCGCTTCCCTGACCTACAAACCCACCAGGGCCCACTGGATCTTAAAAAACCAGGAGAGCCTGGAGGAAGACACATAGTCGCTGAAGCTCAATCCGGATTGCCCGGGAGGGAGGAGCCCGCCTATGGGACGGATGGACCAGGGGGAGGGAGGAGGGAGAAGACGCAGGGGGAATAAAGGACTGGGGTTCAACATGCCTATATAACCACTGCATATAATGTCTGTACTTATCATTCTGCCTTGATTTAAAATAAACAAAGTTAAAAAAAAAAAAAAAAGAAAAAACTTGCCACGATTGAGGAAATAAATCGGAGGGACCATGGGTACATGGTAAGTCACACTAGGAATGTATTACAAGTCACACCCTGTCGACGTCACTTTTCAAACTTCGAAAACATGTGCAATACTCCGCGACTTGCCCTAGATGTCTGCCTATGCAAAACATGCGATTGTAAGCAGATCCACAAGTCTCAGAAATCTATACATCTATATATCTATTAGAGTCACTGTTAGGGAGATTGATAATTTTTATGCTTCATCGCCTCTCCCAGCGAGACCTCCCCAGCACTTTTTTCTGGATTTCTGGACCTTTTCTTTCAATCCTGAATGGGTGGAGCCTTTTTTCACTCATTTATTCTTGTGGGCTCTGTCTTGTGGAATTCTTTATATTCCACTTGTACTATGGAGTCCGTCTGCTACATAGCTCTTAAAGGCATCTGTGTTTTTACTACTGTAGCAAACAGCTCTTTATGGGCAGTGTTGCTGGGGACCCCAAGGATCCTCAGATTATTTTTCTGTATCCTTAAGTACCCTTAAGTAAGACATGCATTACTTACCCTAAAAGCATTTCTGTTGGTTGTATCTGCTTAAATTCACATGCTGTGCATATAGTCCGACATCCAGTGGTAACCGCAGAGTATTGAATCTGGTCTTTCGAGAATTGAAAGGGGACGCCGACATGGGCTTGCCCGTAACACTATCCCTATGTGAGGTGTAGTGTACCCAAGATTCCTCACGCGTCGAGGTCCCTCCGATTGTATTTTTTCTGCCAAGAGGGAGCCTTGTGACTATCGTGAGTACAGAAAAGAGAGAAAGTGGTAAGACATCTATGTTCCTTCCATCCGAGCAGGGAGGATCGGTGGGCACATGTGAATCTAATCAGATACAACCATCAGAAATGCTTTTATGGTAAGCAAAGCATGTCTTCTGATGTTTGTTAATCCGTTTAGAATCACATGCTGTGTATAGAGTAGCAAGCAGTACCCGGAGTTGTAGGTGGGTTGTGAGAAGGAACAGTAGTGAAAAGATGTCTTAGTACTGCCTGTCCCAACTGAGAATCAGTGTTTTGTAAAGTTGTGTACAGAACTCCAGGTTGCCGCTTTGCAAATAGATTCAAGGGGAACATTTGCAATGAATACTATGGACGCCCCAGTGCCGCGAGTGGAATGTGCTCTCTGCTCTGCTTGAAGGGCAGTTCTCTCTTAGCAAGAGTGTAGCAGAGTGGAATGCATTTGACAATCCACCTAGAGATAGTGGATTTGGAGACTGCGTCTCCTTCTCTTCCTGCCGCCACTGAAACGAAAAACTGATTAGTCTTTCTAAGTGGTCGAGTTCTTTCCATGTAGAACATGACAGCTCTGCGTACATCTAGTGTGTGCAGGGTTCTTTCTCCCAGGCTTGAAGGATTTTGAAAGAACATTGGTAGTTCTATTGACTGGTTCACATGGCACTTTGAAATTAATGTAGGCGCAAATCTAGGGTGAGAGCGCAGAACCACCTTGTCTTTGTGAACTGTTAGGAAGGGATCTATGATTGAGAGCGCTTGTAGTTCACTTACCCTCTTGATGGAGGTAATAGCTATTAAAAAAGCAGCCTTAAGGGTGAGGTCTTTAAGACTTGCCTTGTGCATGGGCTCGAATGGATCCCCCATAAGCCTAGTCAACACCACGTTTAGGTCCCATCTGGGAGCTGGGTTAGAAATGGGAGGGTGAATTCTTTCCACTCCCTCCATGAAAGCTTTAATAAACCGATATCTTCCACCATGACAATTTCTGTTGTGATGTAGTGTAGGCTGAAAGTGCAGCTAGGTGCACCTTTATAAAGTTGAAGACAAGGCCTGAGTCAAGTAAATGAGTTAAGTATAAAAGTGTGTGTGGGAGAGCAGTTAATAGGGTTAATGCTCTTTGAGTTGCACCAGATGATAAACCATTTCCATTTACTGGAATAGCAGTATCTGGTGTTCGGCTTTCTTGCTTCCCTGAGAATGTCCATACATCTCTGAGGGAGTTGCAGGTGTCCAAACACTGACCACAGGAGCCAGGTCGCCAAGTTCCATGTCTGTGGGCATGGGTGAAGCGTCTCCCCTCTTGTTGTACAGGCAAGGCAGTTTGACTGAGGAGATAGTGACATCTCCATCAGATGAGCGAACCAGGGTTGGCGGGGCCACATGGGGGCCACCAGTATCATCGTGACTGGTTCCTGGTGCATCTTGAGCACGATCTTGTCGAGAAGGGAAGTCGGGGGGTGGGGCGTAGACATATTTACCTGACCATGTTATCCAGAGACCGTTCCCCTTGGAACGGTTCTGGGGGTACCTGGAGGCGTAATCTTGGCATTGAGCGTTCTCCAGAATTGCGAACAGATCTACCTCTGGGAAGCCCCATTCTGCGAAAAAGTTGGAGAATAGGTCTTTGTGTAATTGCCATTCGTTCTCCCTGGGCAATGGAAAGTCTCTGCTGAGTATGTCTGCCAGAAGATTGTGTTCCCCTGGAACATGTGATAACAGGAACTTGTTGCGTTTGAGATCCCACTTCCAAATGTTCTGGGACAGTTTGGACAGCCCTGGAAAATGAGTGCCCCCTTGTTTGCTCAGATAGTACATGGCCGTGGTGCTGTCTGTGAGGATCAGTATCGTCTTCCTCTGCAGTTGTGTCTGGAAAGCTTTTAGTGTTTTGAACACTGCCAACAGTTCCAACAGGTTTATGTGGTTGGATGCTACGTCTGACGACCAAACTCTGCGCTGTTTGTTGAAGCAGGTGAGCTCCCCACCCTGTAAGAGATGCGTCTGTGGTTAGAGCGGGTGGTAAAGTATTTCCCTTTCAAGGTGTTCTCCCTCGACTACCACTGCAGTGAGAGAACGAGGGCTGGCGAGACGACCACTAGATCGTCCCGCTGTCCGCTGGCCTGACACCATTGGCTGTTGAGCCACTCTTGCATTGGGCGCATGCGCGCGTGAGGAACCAAATAGATGCATGACGCCATCATTCCTAGCAGTCGTATAGCCTTGCGTACAGTCACCTCTAGACTGGCTACATACTGAGGGATCAAACATGTTTTCGACCCTCTCGGAGGGGAAGACGAGGCCGTCCTTTGTTCGAATTAGAGCCCCTAGGAACTGTTTGACCCGACTGGGGTCTAGGCTGGATTTCTTCTCGTTGATGGAGAATTACAGACTGAATCACAGATCCATCGTCTTTTGGGTATTGACAGACATGTTTCGTAAGAGTCCACTGTTATGAGCGAGTTATCGAGGTATGGATAGACCGGGATGGATTGCGTGCGCAGATGTGCTGCTGCCACAGCTAGTACTTTTGTAAATACCCTTGGTGCAGATGCTATGCCGAAAGGTAGTACTTTGAACTGCTGCTTGTCCTGTATCATAAATCTGAGGTATTTTCTGTGCATTAGCAACATTGAAATATGAAAGTATGCATCTTTCATGTCCAGTGTTGCCATGTAATCCCCCTGTGATAGCAGTGGAATTACTTCCTGTAGAGTGACCATGCAGAACTTTTATAAACTTGTTCGCTGGGCGCAGATCTAAAACAGGGCGCATGGTTAGATCCTTTTTGGGTACAAGGAAGTACACTGAATAAATACCTCATTTACCTGTGCCAGAGGTACATTTCTATGGCTCCTTTCTCCTGTAATGTTTCGACTTCCTGCAGAAGAAAGCGAAGATGGTCTGGTGTCAGTCATCTTGCTCGTGGAGGTCTGAATGTTGGGGACCGGTTGAACTCTATACAGTACCCGTGGGGCCACGGTCTTTAGCACCCACTGGTCTGTAGTTATCTCCTCCCATGCCTGAAGAAACGATGTTAGCTGGCCCCCGACCGGGGCGGCATGGGAGGGGACCCGAATCTTCGGGTCATTTTGAACCTGAGGCCGGGGAGCCTCTGGGGGTAAAGATCCGGCCTCTTGCTTAGCCACGGCATTGACCCCTTTGGGGATAGGGGGTGGTGTATCCGCCATTTCCCTGTGTAGAATTCCAATAGTTTCCCGATGAGTATTGTTGAGGGAAGCGTTGGCCACGAGAAAGCCGTTTGGACCCAGATCCTTTTCTTGTAGAGGCTCTTTGTGTAATCTGGTCGAGTGTTTTTAAAGGTGTCCTGCTCCTTTTTTGCGGTTTCGAGGGCCTCATCTACCACCTTCCCTAACAGGTTGGATTCTTTCATGGGTTTATTAGTGACACTTGCGTCTCTGGCTTGAATCCAGAGTTCCGTAGCCAAGCATGTCTTCTCAGGAGTGTGCCCTGAGCCAGGGATCGACCAGCTGTTTCTGCGTAATCCAAAGCATTCTTAAGAATGCCCCGATTCACCTGTCTACCTTCAGAGATAGTGGTGCGGAGACAAGTACGTAGGGGTTCGGGAACCTCCTGTATGCCTTCCTGTAGTAAAGCCCACTGGGCATCAGCGTAGCTGGCCAACAAGCTATTGTTGGCAATGCGCGTTGAGAACGTGGCTGCAACCGGGATCCTTTTTCCAAGGGCGTAAAGTCGTTAACCTTGCTTATCAGGAGGTGCCACGCTGGTTGACAAAGGGACCCCTGCCGACTTTCGTGTAGTAGTCACCAACAGGGAGTCTGGGGTGGAATGACCTTTGATCTACAGAGTGTCTGATGGAGAAGGGCAAACAGGTTTTTCTATTCACAGGTTGACACCTCTTGTGAGAGCAGGAGGCGATAAGCATGGCACCAGACGTTTTTTAATTGAATTGAGGAGGTGAATGGCTTGGCTGGCCGGTGGTTTCTCCTTAAGGATGTCCTCCACGAAATCAGCTTCGGGGACCGCCTCATCCGTAGCAATTTTAAAATGATCAGCTGCTTTACGTAACATGTTAAAAGTCAATTGGTCATCCGCTGGCGATGGTTGTTGCCTAGTGGGAGTGGACTGGGGAAAGTCCAGGGACAGGACATCAGGGTCTTGATGATCCGGGCATTGCCATGGTTGGGGGTCACCCACATCTGGGCTCTCTTCCCAGCCCTCCATCCTGGGTATCAGCATGAATGTCATCCTGTGTTAGGTCATAATTGTATATATCCTCTTCTAAAGAGGTCAAAAAGTCTTGTAAACTTAGCTTTGGGGTCCACAGGGCTCTCATCCCTTGGCCTTCTTGGTGTGGGTTGTTCTGAATGGGAAACAAACCTGTCCAGCCTTTCCATGCAGTTCTCAAACTTTTCTCTAGTCCAAACCGAGGACCTAGAATGGTATAGAGGTAGAAAAATGTCTTGATCGTGTTCATCTGTCGAAAAGCGTTGAGATTTTCGTCTCATCGTCGAGAATAGTCCTTCGACCTCAGAGAACTCCTCCCGGGACACCAACAGAGGTGAGACATCTCTGTGCTTCTCCTTCGACTTATGGGTGGGTTCCGGTACCCCCACTTAGGCCATCTTTGGACCTGGACGGATCCTTGGGCCTTCCCGTGGGTCTCGGCACATCCTCGGCTTTGGGAGGCTGGCTGTGCTAAATGGACAGCCACCCGCCAAAATTTGAACGTAGCATGAGTGCCGATTGGCTGGGTTTCTGGATAAATGGCTTGGATCCTGAGGCTGAAGCCAAATTGACCAATGGAAGAGAATCCAATGAGGAATAAGACGACAAAGCCTGGCGCTACTTGCAGAGACAGGAGATGCCTTCTGAGTGAACGCTGCTGTGCCAACGCTTTCTTCCATGCGACAGAGGAGCTCCGAAGAAGACGTCTCCTTCCAATAGACTGGTGAGTGTTAGGAAACATTTCTCTATAAAAGCACCCTTCCTTCCATTTCTATGGACCCCCAAATATTTTGCTTTTATTTTTGATTCTGACCTGCTCTTTCTGCAGTTAAGCCTTAAGCTTCACTACACTGGCTTTTGCTCATTTGTCATGGGGAAACTGACATGTCCTTCAGGCTGCGTTTCCTTTGGTCAGGTTACTTTGTCGCCACTTTGGTAACTTTGGTAACTTTTTATCATTGTACAATGCATCTTAAAATGCAGTACAATGGGGTACACTTTTTGTTTTGCCCTAGACTACACTAGAGGATTTTTGGTTACTCTAAGTGTGCCTAAGGGACAAGCTGGTGGCAGCAGTTACTTTTTGCTATTTTCTGGTGTAATTTACTTAAGTCATACCGCGTTTAACTGTGGCTAGTTTCCGAACATGGCCATGCAACATGGTTTTTCATTCGTCCCTTGGTCATTTTTATTTATTCATTGAGCATTTGTATGGCGCCTACACAGCAGAAAGTGTTCCAGGCACCATAAGACTAATGTTTTTATCCTCCTCTAGCCCCTCCCCCCGTAAATGTTCCCAATAGGCCTTGTGACATTCGGATCGTGTAAGTGCAAACAGGAAGTACAGGGGTGGGTGGAGGGGAAGAGGGATGAGGGAAGGGGGGGCAGCGGCTGGTAAGTGCTTGTGGGCGTTGGGGGAAGTGCTAGGTAAGGTCTGGAGGGGAAGTGCTATGGGGTGAGGGTCAGGTAGTGCGACGAGGGACGGGGTGGAACAGACTCAGTAGTCTGTTCAGGGTGGGGTGCGCAAAGGCAAGTGCAGGGTGGTGAGGCAGACAGACTGGTCGAGGGGGGCTGGCCCCTGTAGGACTCAGAAGGAACAAGGCATCCAGGTGCATCAGCGTGGGGGGGGGGGGCAATTAGCAAGGAAGGGGGAGAGGGAAGGCGGAGAAGCGGAAGGTCTTGATAAGCTTCCTGAACTTAAGGAGGTCAGGCTCAAGTCTGAGAGGGGCAGGGAGGCCGTTCCAGGGGGAGGCTCCTGCTGAAGAAAGAGAACCAACGCCCACATACTGCTTGGAGATAGACGAGAAAGTCTGACTGTGGCAAGTGAATCCCTTTGGGTCGCCGTGCATCAGTGGCCATCGTCCAAAACGGCTTAAATGCGTCCAGTCCTTTGAGGGGTCCTGCATTGAGTTCTTTTGCATTTCTTCACTGGAAGACCTTGCACCAGCAATAGTCCATGACAGGAGAAATGCTCTAACCTGCAAACCCTAGGAATCAAGGGCTGAGGCAGACTATTAGGGAGAATTCTCATAAATGTGCTAATTCCCTTCACCTTAGACCTCATTGACTTTGCTGCATTTTGAGGACTTGATTTTTTTTTTACCTGGAGAGAGAGAGAGCCTTTTTTCCCACGCTCTCATGCATTTTGAATGTGTTTTACTCTTGTGTTCTTTGATTATGGAGTTTTAGACAACTCCATAGGCATCATCTTTTCATGTGTGTCACACAGCACCCTAGGTGCAGTGACACAGGGGAAGCATTTTAGGCTGTCCCAAGGTTTAAATACCTTCTCTGGGATAAACTGTTTCCCATAGAAAGTAAAGTGAAGTGAAATTGACTTTACTAGTCTTTTCAAATTCCTAGACCCAGCACACCCTCTCTTACAATAGAGTGCTGGAGGGGTTACTTGGTATCCCCTATGTCTAGAAGCTCATGTAGCAGGCAAATGCTACCCTTTCCTCTCGAAATGGCTTGTGGCAGTGATTTTACAACTAACTACCATGTTTTTTCCCGACTGCGAACACCGGTAGCGTTAAATCGCAGGAGCCATGTTTTTCAAGATGTCTGAGCCCCCTTTATTTAAACAGGTCCTGGTCTTCTTTTTGGAAAGGTCCCATACATCTAGAGTTTGTCTCTGCGCGCCAAACCAGGTTTGGTCCCTTTGTTCCTACGCATTTGGTGGGCTTCAGGACTGAAGACCGCCTCTGGCGCCCAAGAGTCTGGGGTGGGCAGGAAGTGATGGAGGTGCCCAAAACTCCCTGCGCTTAGTTTCCTACTCGGCGTGATTGGCTGGCTGACTGTCCGGCAATGACAGCCAACCTGCTGGGTGAGTGGCAGCTAGGCTGGAATGAATGGGAGGAAACTGGATAAAATGCGAGTCTCTTGGCTTGGAAGGCAGTCGACCACTGGAACGAAATAACCGAACACAAGCTGGAAGAGGACAGCTGCTGCAACTCCTGAATCGTTGGTTTGCCCGGTGAAACCCTGCTGCAGGTCCGAATCGCCAAGTTCATCTCGACAGAGAAGCCCTTCAAGGACGACTTCTGCCTGTGAGTTGGTGGGGCAATCAGCTCGACCTGTAAGCCACCTGGATACCATTCTCGGAGCTGGTTGTATTTTCCTCAGACTGCTGGAAACCTGATAACCAGGGAGAGGGACACCAGTTTGTGTGCTTCTCTACAGCCACCGAATTGAAGATTTGTCCTTTGCCAGCTTTCGACCAGTCCCAGTGCAGGAGTCCCTAGACGTCCTCCCTCTTGTCCCCACGACTGATGTTCAGGAACAGCGAGATCTGCAGGAACTGCCAGGAACAGAAGTCTTCATTTTAAGGTACTGTGAAAACCCGACCGAAAGAACTTACCTTTCCCTGCGAAAGTGCTTGAAACTTTGGCAACTTGCAGGCCTAGTCAGCTTGTGACCCAACATATGAATCTTTCTTTTACAAACTACTTCTGAGAACCGTGGCAAAGACTTTTACGTTTAACTACCAGAACTGCCTATCCTATACAAAACTTTAGCCCATTGACTTTGGCCTAACTTATTGCATTGAATTGACTCCTCTGATGAACTGTACTGCAGTGTAAGAATAACTATTCTTTTTATTAACCTATGCCTTTTTGCTCCTACTTCAAATATTCTGAATGCCATTTTGCTCCTCCTTCAAAGTAGTTTAAATGCCTCAGAAACTGATAGTGTGAAGAACTGAAGTATATTTTCGTGTGATATAGATTGCCTCCTTTTAGTGCATTTTTTGTAATGGACTGACAATAAGTGTGTTACCAAGAAATCTCGAGTATAAGAGTCTATTTGAATTCTTGTGATTGCAGACCTCTGTATAACATCATTACAGCTCACATTTCCCCTCTTGAGATAAGCCTGGCTGCTCAGCAAAGCTACCAAAACTGTGTACTACAGACTTATACCAAAGGTTGGTTTTGCTTATACCTGTAGTCCTAGTTGTGTTTAGTGGTCCCAAAGGGTACTGCATACAAACTTTGCCTAACACTGACTTTGGACCCTCTTCAACCAACCTGCCAAGTCCCGTGAAGGACCGGAGTACGGGCGGTGAGTTGTAGCGATACTTACCTGAACCCCCCCAATTCCGCTTTAAAAGTTTTGGTAACTTTTAGAAACTTTTGTATTACTTTGGTTTTGCCATTGCATGTTCACACAAGCCGTCCGAAAGTTGGGAACATGTTTATTACATTAACTTGTCCCCTAACCATTGGAACTGTTCACTAGACCCCCCCAGATACCCTACCTGCATTTTTTCCAGCTTTACAAAACTGTAGGGAACTTTACTGGACCTTTGGTCACAAGGTCCCATACATCTTGGGGATGGACTTCTGAAGTTAGTATTGAATCTCTGTGGACCCGTAGTGCTTATGCCTTTCTTTTCGGGGGTTTGATAAGTATTTTTTACCCTACCCTAGTGATTGTGTATATGTATCATATGTTTAGCGTTGTGTGATATTACCTTTTAGTAGTCATTTTTCACCGTCTTATTTGGCCATAAGAAAGAAGTATTTGTATACCTGTTTGTCCAAGTGTGTTCCTTGACTGTTTCTCTGTGTGTGCTCATTGTGGACCCCTTACAAGCTCACCACCTCTCAAGACAGCCTAGACCACTTGTCCACCGACCTTGAACTGGTTTGGCTACAGCTCAGGGATGTCTCCGTCACAATACTAGGATGGCCTTCTATACATCTGCCCACCAGGCCAGAGTAAAGAAAATCAGTCCTAACAACATTTGCAGTTGAATGTCCCAGAAAGAATTGGATGAATACTTCCTCGATGAAAATAAACCCTGATGAAATTGCATAGAACAAAATGAACCTGCATGACTAACTTAATAATCCACTATTACTTGCGTTCTTCACTGAATTATCAAACTGCTGTTATGACCTATTGTAGTGCGTTTTAAACGCCATTCACTTTTCAGAAATAATGAAGAGTTGTGTGCTTATTCGAGCTAATGCACTATACCATTTGTTGACAGCTTCGTTTGCTGAGGTATTACCAATAAGAGAATTATTTCAAACCATTAGTTCATATGCTATAGAACGAAACAAAAGCAAAAACACTCCATTAACAAAGAACCTTTATCATCTACAGGAAAACCGCTCTTACTAACCCTTCTTGGTTGGCGCGTCACGGACAGACAGGGTAATGAGTTTCCGATTGACTGGCAGGATGGGCCTTTCTGACTCAGCCTGCTTCCGTTTCATCTCTCGGTTGAACTGTCTTCTTTCAGCCCAAGTTTTGAATTTTTTCACAGTCACCTCCTCAAAATCAAAGCGCCTTCTCAGGTAGTTTGTAAACTCCTCAAGTTCTGTGAAAAGATTGGATCTGTTAACATCAACTTATATTTATTAACAAGTCTATAGGCAATATGTTATGTTATTTAATAAGGTAAATAAATGCACATGGTGGTACTAGTTATAACCCCCCCACCCCCGAAACAGATCGATTTGTACCATTTATATACAACACACATTTAGGAGGTCTTGATAATGGGCCGTCTAAGCGCTATGTAAAATACAAATAAAATACAAAGTAAGCTACATTTCTATTACAATTGAGACCTTCATTACAGCCTTGGAAAGTAAACTAAAAAAGGATTTATAGGAAAACCCAGACCCGAAAGGTGAAACGAGCTTGCATTTCTGAGTGAAAGCTAGATCAGGTCATATATTACAAATTTACCATAAAAGGAAAAGGGATTTGGATTTGAAGATTTTGTTTAAATTCTGTGAGTTTGGAGTATCTGATTTTTTCAGAGTTTAAGTGACTGAATCCAAGAAAAAAACTGCAGTTTTAATTAAAAACACCTAATGCTGCATTATCTTTTTTAAAAGAGACATTTTTCAGAGTGGTTTATATCCCATCTTGACCAATTGGGAAATCAAGTATGAAATGAATGTGTAGCTCTCCTAGCTCTACCCACTGCCCCAGCCACATTTATCTTTTAAAAAACACTAAAATAATTTTCTACAAATTATCAACATGAAACCTGGACAGGGTATTTAATAAAATAGTATGATCAATGGAGTTTGTAAAACATCACTAATCAGCTAAATTTAACTTTTTAAACCCAAATGTGGCGGTGAAAACAGAGGGTGGGAGGTTCTGACAGTTGTGTGTTGTTTTCTAGGGTTTCCAGAAAATCAGACCAAATTTGCTCTGTTAAACATGGATTCCCACCAGGGGGAGTAGACTGGTATACAGTACAGATCTTAAACAGGGGAGACCGATTAAATTATTACACAAATCGCATATTCTGAAAAATATAAAATAGTCATCAAGAAGAATATGCATCAACTTAAGAAGATCGGTTTATGTACATATTGAAAAAGACTAAAAGGGACGTAATGGTTAAGTTGCGCCAATACATTTTTGGGCGAAATTCACTCAAGAAAACTGTTAAAAGGGACATCATAATTGCAGTGCAAAATGGAACCAAAGAAATTAGCCAGTTATGGTAAACTATGCAACCATAAAATCGCATTCTCGCCATGCACTGCTCAGAGTAACACAGGACATCAAGGACGACAGCACATATGATATCACTGATCTAACAAGTGGAAAGTCCTTTCAAGGGGTTGTGTTTAGAGTATTGCTACCAACATCAGAAAGATAATAGGTAGGCCTCATGAGCTAGTCCATGCATCATAAAATGTACCTATTCAAACACTCTACTGAAGTTCTGTTGATAATATAGCAATAAAAAACAGGAGCATAGGCAATGGCTGCAGCATTGACCATGGAAGTACAATTATTCTTCATCATCTGGTAGATTTGGTCAGTTGAAGTTGAAATGCAAGCCTATCAGGATCTTGAGCAACGTCAACTCAGAGCTGAGGTCCAAGTATAAAAGAATTTCTAGACACGTGTGGATCAACAGAGTATACTTACAGAATCAAAGCTTTTAAATCTGATGCAGAGAAACATTTAGTAAGAGGGAAATAAATACTATGACCAGAGTAGGAGACTGAGATTTGAGTCGGTCTGCCATACATATAAAAGGATGCAAATTGTATTCTCTCTCTGGGGCCTGCTTATTGTTGCAGGTATGTGCACCATGAGCACAGACAAAACCTTAAGGAAACTAACATTTTGCAAGTTAAAGGCCTACATGACATGCATTACTTACCGTAATAGAATTTGATGATTGTATCTGCTTAGATTCATATGCTGTGCATATAGTCCGACACACAGTGGTAACCGCAGAGTATTGCATCTCACCTTTCGGGGACCGAAAGGGGACTTCGGCATAGGCGTGTCTGTAACACTATCCCTATCGTGACGTGTAGTGTACCCAAAATCCCTCACGCGCCGCGGTCCCTCCGATTGTATTTTTTCTGCCATGAGGGAGCCCAAGGCTATAGTGAGAGAGTACATGAAGAAGAGAGAAGTAGTAAGATGTCTATGTTCCTTCCATCCCGAGCAGGGAGGTAGGGAGGGCGCATGTGAATCTAAGCAGATACAATCATCAGAAGAACAAGTTACTTTCTTACCTGGTAACGTTCTTTCGATGGGATGGTCCGACGACGTATTCCATATCTATGACATGTAATCACCACAGCTGTGCTGCTTCGGAAACTTTTTTCGGCGTCTGCGTCGTCGACGTCGATGCGCCGTCGTCGAGGGCCTCCTCCGACGTCCGACGTCATCCGATGTGATAAGTAGGACGCACGACGCCCGTAGCCTCAGTTGTAGTTTTTTCCCCCAGAACGTGTGAGACTAGTCAACTGCCAGTCAGACACAAAGCCTTGCGGAACGTAAGCTGCAATCGCAAAAGAAATTCTGCAGCGAGGAAGGCAGGGCGGGAGCGATATGGAATACGTCGTCGGACCATCCCATCGAAAGAACGTTACCAGGTAAGAAAGTAACTTGTTCTTCGAGGGGATTGGGTCCTCCGACGTATTCCATATCTATGACAGGCTCCCAAAGCAGTACCAGAGCAAGGAGGAGGGAAAGAATTTAGAATCAAAATTTAGAATAGCCAATCAAATAGCAGAGCAAAGGACCGCCTTGCCAAAGGCCAGATCCTGAGCACGGATGGAATCGAGGGAATAGTGACGTACAAATGTATGCACTGAAGCCCAGGTGGCTGCATCACAGATGTTGCGAATAGGAACACCCCTCTGCAGGGCAGTAGACGCAGCCATACCCCTGGTAGAATGGGCCTGCAAGCCAGCCGGTGGGTCCTTACCCGCCAAGCGGTAGCACTCCGAGATGGCCAAAATAATCCAGCGAGACAAAGTCTGTTTCGTCACAGCTTGCCCCAAACGCTTTCCAGCGCTACCAATTAAGAGTTGATCGTCCACTCTGACCCGGGACATGCGTGAAACATAAAAGCTTAAAGCTCTCCTAGGATCAAGCCTATGGAGCCTCTCCTCTTCCTTACCAGGATGCGGAGGAGGATAGAATGCCGGAAGAACAACCTTCTGGGCCAAATGAAATTCCGTCACTACCTTAGGAAGAAAAGAAGGACGAACTCTAAGGACAACCCTGTCCTTGTGAAATACAGTGAAGGGTGGCTTAACTGAAAGTGCCTGTAACTCACTCACTCTGCGAGCGGAAGTAACCGCAACTAAAAACACAGTTTTCAGAGTTAACAGCCTCAAAGGGCAAGAATGTAAAGGCTCAAACGGAGCACCCATAAGAAACTTAAGAACAAGGTTCAAATCCCAACCGGGCACCAGGAAAGGTGACGGAGGGAATACATTAGTGAGCCCTTTCAGAAACTGTGAAATTAAAGGGATTTTAAAGTAAGAACACTCTTCAGACGAGCGCTTAAAGATGGACAGCGCCGCCAGGTAACCTTTAATGGTACCCACTTGCAAGCCCCTGTGGGCCAAAGAAAGCAAAAAGGACAGAACCATGGGGATGTCACATGCAAAAGGATCCACATTCAGAACTCTGCACCAGTCGCAGAACTTACGCCAACGGTACAGAGACTTCGTTGCTGGCCTTCGGGCCGAAAGCAACACCTCCATCACGTCGTCAGGGAGGGCCCAATCCCTATACCTCAACCTTTCAGAAGCCAAGCGTGAAGGTTGAGGGATCCGACCTCTGGATGGAGAACCTGACCCCCCTCCCGTGAGAGCAGATCGTCTCGGTAGGGAAGACGACGCGGAGGGCAGATGGACAAGTCGAGAAGGTCCGGGTACCACGTCCTCCGAGCCCACGCCGGAGCAATGAGGATCATCCGGGAACCGAACTTCCGTAACCTCCGCAGCACTTGCAGGATGACGGGGACTGGAGGAAACGCGTACAGCAGCGGGAATGACCACCCCACCACGAACGCGTCTCCCAAGGCTCCTTTTGGAGGAAATTCCCGCGAGCAAAACCTTTCGCACTTCCGGTTGACACTGGAGGCGAAGAGATCCACTTGAGGGGTCCCCCAAAGGGCGAAGATCTCCAGGAGAATCTCCTGAGCCAACTCCCACTCGTGAGAGATCGTGCTCTGCCTGCTCAGAGCGTCCGCCGTCATGTTTTCGTCTCCGGCCAGATGAACTGCCGAGATCGAAACTTCCTGCTGGATGGCCCAGAACTCGAGCTGCATCGCCTCCCTGCACAGAGGAAGTGACCCTGCCCCCCCCTTTTTGTTGAGGTAGTGCATGGCCACTGTGTTGTCCGTCAGGATCAGGACACTCTTTCCTCGCACAGTCGGCAGAAAAGCCTTCAGGGCTAGCCTGACGGCCCTCAGCTCCAACAGATTGATCCGAACGGGACCTCTCCCGTGACTCGTGCCGACCACTCTTGCGAGCGGTGTCTCTCGACCTCTCACGACCGACCCCACTCGGGGGGGCGGACGGCTTAGTACCCTGCGACTCAAGAATCGCCAGCATTTTCTTCCCGAAGGAAGCCCATTCCTCCGGCGTTGCACGGCTGGTGGGGTAAGCGACGTGCCGGGCAGAGTCCTCCGAAGAGGACCTGGAAGACGACCGGTGTCGGCGCTTCCAAGAATGCCTCGAAGAGGCTGAGGAGTGGGGAGACCGACTCCTAGAAGGAGACCCACGAGACTTCCGATGATGACGCGGAGAGTCACCCCTCGAATCATCCGTCGAAAGCCCCGCAGACTTCGACTTCCTGGGCTTGGACACCCGACCTACCGACAACAACTTCTTACGTTCGCGTAAGGCTTTGGACGTGAGCGACTGGCAGTCGATACAGTCATCCGTGTCGTGGACCTCCCCGAGGCACCAGAGGCAGGCGTCGTGCGAGTCCGTCACCGACATCTTGGACCCACACTCCCCGCACTTCTTGAAACCCGGACGCGGGGTCGAAGACGAAGCAGAAGACATCTTCACACGAAGGATTTTCACAAAACGAACAGGTTCGAAGAACCGAGAAGAACAGAACTCAAAAGAGTCGAGGCGTGAACCGAGAATCACGGAGCAACACGTTTGCGGAAAAAACGGAACTGAGGCTACGGGCGTCGTGCGTCCTACTTATCACATCGGATGACGTCGGACATCGGAGGAGGCCCTCGACGACGGCGCATCGACGCAGGACGCAGAAAAAAGTTTCCGAAGCAGCACAGCTGTGGTGATTACATGTCATAGATATGGAATACGTCGGAGGACCCAATCCCCTCGAAATGCTATTACGGTAAGTAATGCATGTCTTCTGATGCTTGTTAATCTGCTTAGAATCACATGCTGTGCATAGACTAGCGGAGCAGTACCCGGAGTTGGAGGTGGGTTGTGAGAAGGAATAGTAGAGAAAAGAAGTCTTAATACTGCTTATCCCACCTGAGAATCAGAGCTAGAATGGGTTTAGTTTAGTTGTCTAGGCAATAGTGTTTTGTAAAGGTTTGTTCAAAACTCCAGGTTGCCGCTTTGCAAATGGACTCAAGGGGAACATTTGCAATGAATGCTATGGATGCCCCAGTGCCCCGAGTGGAATGGGCTCTAGGCTTGAAGGGCAGGTCTCTCTTAGCGAGAGAGAAACAGTGTGATGCATTTGACAATCCACCTTGAGATAGCGGATTTAGAGACAGGATCCCTTTCTCTACCAGCTGCCTCTGAAATGAAAAATTGGTTAGTTTTCCTCAGTGGTTTAGTTCTTTCCAGGTAGAACATGACTGCCCTGCGCACATCTAGTGTGTGTAGGCTTAGTTCGGCTATGCTAGTGGGATTCTGGAAAAAAGTAGGTAGTTCAATCGATTGGTTCACATGGAACTTCAAGATGAATTTAGGCGCAAATCTGGGGTGAGTGCGCAGAACTACCTTAACGCTGTGGACCTTAACAAAGGGGTCTAGAACAAAGTGCCTGTAGTTCGCTAACCCTTCTAATAGAAGTGATAGGCACTAGGAAGGCTGTTAAGTCAGGTCTTTTAGACTTACTTTATGTATTGGCTCAAAGGGAGCTCCCATGAGCCTGGTCAAAACCACATTTAGATCCCACCCAGGAGCTGGATGAGAAATGGGAGGATAAATCCTCTTAACCCCTTCCATAAAGGCCTTAATCACTGGTATCTTCCACCACAACACATTTTGTTGTGATGTGGTGTAGGCTGAGAGCAGCCAGATGAACCTTTAGGGAATTGAAGACCAACCCAGTGTCTAACAGATGGGTAAGGTACAGTACAATGCGCGTGGGTGAGCAATCGATGGGATTGACGCCCTTGGAATTACAACAGATGACAAAACGTTTTCATTTGCTGGCATAGCAATAACGTGTGTTAGGTTTTCTAGCTTCCATAAGTATGTCCATGCACCTGTGAGGGAGCTGTAGGTGTCCAAACTATGATCTCAGGAGCCAGGCTGCTTGCTAAGTTCTGAGTTTGTGGGCATGGGTGTAGGTTCTTCCCCCCCTATCCTGAGACAACATGTTGTATGGGTAGGGTAGTTTTATTGGTGGGGAGAGGGACACTTCCATCAGATGAGCGAACCAGGGTTGGCGGGCCCACATGGGGGCCACCAGTATCATAGTAACTGGTTCCTGGTGCATCTTGTGCACTATCTTGTTGAGTAGGGGAATCGGGGGGGGGGAAGCATAGACAAATTTTCCTGATCATATTATCCAGAGACTGTTCCCCTTGGAGCGGTTCTGTTGATACCTGAAGGCGTAGTCTTGGCATTGGGCGTTCTCCTGAGTTGCGAACAGGTCGATCTATGGGAAGCCCCATTCTGCAGAGACGTTGGACACGATGCCTTCGTGCGAGCAGCATTCGTATTCTTCGGGCAGAGGAAAATCTCTGCTGAGCACGTCTGCCAGAAGATAGAGTCCCCCTGGAACATGTTGGGACAACAAACATCTTGTGTCTGAGAGCCCATATCCAAATGTTTTCGGACAGCTTGGATAGCCCTGGAGAGTGAATGCGCCCCTGTTTGTTCAGGTAATACATGGCTGTAATGTTGTCTGTTAGAATCAGCACTGTAATCAGCAACGTAGTTGTATCTGAAACACCTTTAATGCATTGAACACTGCTAATAGCTCCAGTAAGTTTATATGATTGGCCGCTACTTGTGGGGACCACATGCGCTGTCTGCTGAAGCAGGTGAACCCCCTACCCCGTAAGAGATGCGTCTGTCATGAGAGTGGCTTCCACTGCAGGGGTGGTGAAGGTCTTCCCCTTCAAGAGGATTTCTCTTGACCACCACTGCAGAGAGAGAACAAGGGCTGGCGAGACAACTACCGGATCTTCCCATTGTCCGCTGGCCTGACACCACTGGGTGTTTAGCCACTCTTGCATGGGACGCATGCACAGCCGCGCGTGGGGAACCAAGTATATGCACAACGCCATCATTCCAAGCAAGGGCATGGCTTTGCGCACCATCGCCTCCCAACTGGCTACATATTGAGGGATCTGAAAAGCATGTTCTGAACCCTCTCGGAGGGGAAGACAAGGCAGTCTTTCGACCAGATTAGAGACCCAGAAATTGTTTCATTTGACTGGGGACTAGACTGGATTTCTTCTCGTTGATAGAGAACCCCAGACTGAAGAAAAAGGTCTACGTTTTTTTGGGTGTTCAAAAAAACATTTGTCGTATGAGTGCCCTGTTATGAGCCAGTTGTCGAGGTAAGGGTAAACCGGGACGGATAACCTGCGCAGGTGCGGTGCAGCTACTGCCAGGACCTTCGTAAACACCCTTGGTGAGGAGGCTATGCCAAAGGGGAGTACCTTGAATTGGTAATGCCTGTCCTCCATCATGAATCTTAGATATTTTCTGTGTGCTGGCAACATGGAAATATGAAAGTATGCATCTTTCATGTCCAATGTTGCCATGTAGTCCCCCTGTTTCAACAGTGGGATCACCTCCTGTAGCGTTACCATGCGAAACATCTGAGGTTTTAGGAACTTGTTCCCTGGGCATAGGTCTAAAACAGGGTGCATGGTGAGGTCCTTTTTGGATACAAGTACACTGAACAAATACCCTAGTTTACCTGAAGAATAGGGACGGTTTCTATGGTGTCCTTTCCCAGCAGCGCTTCCACCTCTTGATTCAGGATCTCCAGATGGTCCGGTGAAAGGCGCGGTGGTCTGAACTGTGGAGGTTGGGCGAATTCCATGCAGTACCCATGGGAGACCGTCTTTATGAACCACAGGTCTGAAGTTATCCCCTCCCATTCCGTGAGGAAAGATGTTAAGCGCCCCCTGACTGGGGTGACATGGGGGGGAACCTGGATCCGATGGTCATTTCTAACCGGAGGCTGCGGCTCCTCTAGGATTGGGGCCTCTACCTCTGGCTTTGCTGCGTCGCTGACCCCTTGGAGGGTAGTATGCAGGACTTCCTGATGTCTGTCCGGTATTGAAGTTTCCCGTGCCATAGTTCTGACTTGCACAGGATTGCCCTCAAAAGGACCACCAATAGTTACTTCCTCTCTGAGTGATTTGTTGCAGAGACTTAAGAGTCTCATGCGCTTTTCTGGCTGTTTCTAGGGCCTCATCAACCGCCTTTCCAAAGAGGTTAGCTTCTTTAATCGGTTTATTGATGAGCGAGGCCTGTGTTTTGGGCTTAAACCCTGAGGTGCGCAGCCAAGCGTGCCTTTTGAGTAAGGTTCCTTGGGCCAGGGACTTGTCTGCTGTTTCAGCCGTGTGAAGAGTGTTCTTTATTAAATTCTGGTTCACCTACCTTCCTTCGGCCACAATAGTAAGATGCTTGGACTTACCAGGTTCTGGGACCTCCTAAAGTAGGTTCCACTGAGCGTCAGCATAACTCACCAGCAGTGTAGTATTATTCGCTATACGCGTGGTATAAGCGGCAGCCGAGGTGACTCGCTTGCCCAAGGCATACAGCCTCTTGGATTCCCTATCCGGAGGTGCCTCCCCTGTGGCAAGGGGTACTCCTGTCCGTTTCCGGGTGGTAGTCACTACCAGAGAATCGGGTGTGGGGTGGCGTGCCCTTTAATGTATTGAGGGTCCGAAGTAGCTGGCCTAAATAACTTTTCAACTCTTGGGTTCACTGCCCGGGTTTGAGCTGGTACCACCAGGGAGGGAGCCAATGTTCTCTTGATAGAATTAAGGAGGGGAATGGCCTGGCTAGAGGGAGGTTTCTCCTTAGGAATATCCTCTACAAAGTCCTGCTCAGATTTGAAAATGCTCAGCTGCCTTCTTTAACATGGTATTGAAGGCCATCTGGTCGTCTACAGGCGAGGCTTGGCGAGCCGGGTTGGACAGAAAGGAATCCAAGCACAATACATCATTGTCCTGATCTTGATGGGGAAGCATCCATGGGTCCGTCCCCACTTGCTGGGTTTCTTCCCAATTGTCCGTGGCATCCTCCTGTTCCTCATCATAATTCTGTAGGAAGGAAGGTTCTTCATCTTCACTATAAATGTCCCTAAAAGTGTCCATCTGGACGATGTCTTCATGCTGGAGAGCAACAGAAGGCTTAACTTCTTGAAAATGTGAAGCAGATTGAAGATTAGGCTCTCCACGAGATCTTTTCGGGTAAGGATGCTCAGAAAAACGTGTTATTCTTTCAAGACGGTCCATACACCCGGCAAATTTCTCTGTAGTACAATTAGAGGACCCAGAAGGGCCTACGGGTGGAAAAGCGTCGTCTTCCGCCCTTCGGCACCGAAAATTGTCTCTCAGTGTGCTGGAAAGAGGCTCTTGGCTGCCCTCGTAGGTATTGTGAGAATCGGGGCACCATGGCGTATCCAAAGATTTGTCTGCGGCCTGCCCCATGTTTTTCGGCAGAACAGGAATAAGCCCAACCGCTGAAGTCATTCTCCCGATGCGGTGTTCGATTATCGCCGAATCGGCGGGAAATAGTGGGTCCGGAAGACTATCGGTAGACTTATTACCTTCCACGGCATTAGAGGGCCTAGCGGTCGGTTTTTCGCCTTGAGGTCTAGTCGTGACTTTTGGGCCTACCACAGCCTTCGGGACCGTCGGATTTCCACGCTTCGACGTATAAACCTGATTTCGGGGTAGCGCCCTTGTTGGTCTTAGAATGCCCAGTCGCAATACACTGCTGCGGATGCGGGGAAGGCTTTGGATCTGTACGATCTGAGGAATCCGCAGAAATTTGACAGCCCTGCTGGCGCTTTCACCTTTTTCGACGGACCCGTCGAAATAGGTGTAGGGGTTCTGTGCTTGGTGAAATGCAATTGTACGCCCCTGTCGCCGGATTTTGTCCCTGAAGCGAGACTAGAGTCAGGCCTTAAAGGGTCGGGGACAGGCATGGCGGACCTAGAATTGTCCGCCTCAAGGTCCATCACATACGTAACAGATGTTTGGTCATTAGAGGTACTCCCCCGTCACTTTCGGCGGGTGTGGCGGTGGGGGGATTCCACTGCGACATACCGTACACGGTCCACCGCTTTACACGGCACTCCTTAAGGGTCTTAGGCTGAATGAGTTTACAAGCCGCTCACCACTTCTTGTCGTGATCTAAGGGGAGACGGGAGTTGCACGTCCTGTGTTCGTCCTTCCAAGGATATTTGACCCTATACTTAGGGCAGAACCTAAAAGGAGTCCTTTCCATAGCAAAAGGGGAAGATGACCAGATCAAGAGGGGAAAAGAGGAAAGGCATACCTACTTCAAAAGCCACGTGGTTGCATCAGCCACCGGATCGTAGATGCCAAAATCCACCGTTATAGACAAGTCCCCCATAATCTTTGTCGAAGTTGTTCTTGGTGTTGAAATGACTTAAGGGGGAAATAACAGACAAGTCGGTTTAGGATAAACCATGTCTCTTATGTAAGAGCTCCGCTATAGGGCGACCAGTTATCTGGGCGGAAAAAAAACAATCTGAGGGACCTCGGCAAGCAAGGTATTTTGGGTGCACTACACGTCCCGATAGGGATAGTGTTAAAGACACGCCTATGCCGACATCCCCTTTCGGTCCATGAAAGACAATGCAATACTCTGCGGTTACCACTGGATGTCGGACCATATGATTTTGGGGGCCCTATTTTAATAGCGTTTATTCACTGAATTTCACAGGTTTTTTTAAATTAGGGCAATTTAACCAGAACGTTCCTTAAACCAAGTGTTTTACTTAATTTCACAAGTTAAGTCCTCTTTCAACATATAGGACATAGACATAGCTATAGTTATACAAAGCTTTTTTGCAGCGCATACTGATGTGCATCACTTGAGCAGCACATGCAAGTCATGGTTGAATTGCCCAGGGCCTGAGGTTAGATCATTACCTCGGGCTCACCAAACCACCCTCATTATCCACTGGACAGAGCCTGCAGCCTGGTCCATAAAACCCAGAAAATGGGGGACGGGTCACTGGCCATGGTTTGGCATGGCCAGCGGCAGTAATCCCTGTGGCATGGGGCTATCACCACATTGCAGGCCCATGGGCCTCCGCCATAATATAAACCTTGCCAACCGACCTACTGCACAAATTGTGCATGGCAACTTCACCATAACATGTATTAAATCTTTTTTCAGTGAATTTCAATTATAAATGAAGCAGTTTTTCTGTTCAGGCACAATATGTAATTTGTTAAAAAATTCTCAAAAATAAAAGAAACTAAAATGTCTGCAACATATACTTTGCAGCGCACATTGACATGTGTCACTTTGCGCAATACATACTGGGGTTGCAATATATGGCCAAAGGGCCTGGGGTATGAGGTTCCGCCACCCATAATAGCCACTGGGCCTAGCCTGCAGCCTAGTAAAGTGTGCACTATACCATAATGGGTCTGTGGTTCACTGTCCGTGGCTATGGCATAGGGTCACCAACCCTGGGGCATGGGCTTCATCTGACAGTAGTTTGGGCCTTGCCAGAGGCCGGGTTCACTGCCAACTTTAACCCCGTAGCAGGTGCCTGGTGGCCATGGCCAGTGACCAGATTGTCCTGGGCATGGTTATATCACCATTTATTGTACCTTCATTTTGGCACTATTGAAAAAACTCTGGACGTATGAACACCGAATTTCCAAAAGACCACTTTCGGGACCTGAAGGTTCGCAGGCAAGTTTGATGAAAATTCACCAGTGGTCTGTACTTAAGATGCAACAGAAATGTAATTCCCATTCTCCTCTTTATGAGACCGCACCAAACTTTCCAAAAAGATTGTCTGGTGTCTATATTTTTGGGAACGTTTTGTGCATATTCATAAAGCAGCACAACAGTAGTTAAAAGCCACCTAAAAAGTGCTCTTCCTAAGGAGGAATGCAACTGAATCATAACTACATGTATGACAAATAATACTTGCTGTTAGGACAGTCTTTCTGAAGTCCAACTAAGGGCCTAGTAAAATTATTCCACTGAGACAGTACAAGACTCCACTCTTCCTATAAGGCTGTAGCACCTGAGTTCAGGGTAGCGTACACAGAGTAGCCAGGCTTATCTTAGGAAAGAGGGCTGTAGAATCAGCACAAAGAAATGTTATTGTACATATGGTCCAGATAAACACTGATACACAATGTTTGTAAAACTAAAGGGTTTATTTTATATAGAAGACCAAAAGATTATTGGGTAAGTAAGTACTATCCAAGCATATAAACACATTATGAAAACACAACTCTATGCTTTAAATACACAGGTCAAAACACAGATCTTATTTAGAACAACAGTATTTCTACGGGGGTACGACCGTTGTATACACATTCATTATAGGGCACACCTATTCTTGGGGAGTAAAACCATAAGTTACATTCAGATTACTTTACAGTAACACAAGGGTAGTAGACCTAGTCAGTTATGCAGCGACAACAATGAAATCACAGTCAACCAACTTGCAAATCTACTTTTCTGAATAGTGGAACACAGATTTATGGAACAGTATATTCCTCTACTACGTGTGTGATAACAGTTACAGTGAGTAAGACCTTTTCTTTTTTGTGTAATAAACATTTATAGTTGCTTTTTAGCTTAGTAGAACACAGTCTAAGATAAGCAAGAACTATTTACACTAGTTTTGGATACTCCAGGCAGACCAAGGTCAGCTACACCTAAAGAAACACTTCATGAATGGCACACAGCTATTCTAGGCAGGTAAGACCTAATGTTGTAAAATTCTATTACAGTTGCTTTTATAGATCAGTGGAGCATAGATGTAGATAAGCAATAACTAACTTGTTTTAGGATGGCACACAACTAACACAAGGTAAGTAAAATCTATATACTTTTTAAAGTGGCTATCAGCAACTTGTCAGTAAGTATAAACTTAGCCAGTATTATTCTGGACAGGCTACCAGCAAGTCAGGGGAAGCAAGGCCAAATTGGGGACACAAGTACATCTATCCTAACAGGAATAGTGAAGTGAAACCAACAGCATTACTTTTGGGGAAGAGGCACAACCAATTCACAGGTGAGTAACTTAACCTTACATATACACTTTTAAGAAGTACATCACATATTCAAAGTACGTAAGAACTTTTGTAGCTGTTCACTTGAGTTAGTTACCAACCAACTTCTATTACAAGTAATTAACGTTATACAACTTATTATTCTTTTCAAGGTAGAATCATTTTCTCATCCAGTCATTCCCTTATTCTATAGCAGTTCAATCGGAGGTGGTAGAGGGACCCCAGTCGTCTAGGTGTCAGCTGCAGGCAGGGTGAAATAGGGTTCAGTTGCAGGCAAAGTCAGAGATCCAGAGGAAGACTGTTCAAACAAGTAAGTATTTCACTTTAAAGTTAGTTGATGGTCCACAGACTTCAGAAAGGACACCGTAAGAGGATTCCACAGTGGGCCTGGGTAAACTAGATGAGTGGTCTCCCAAACACAGAAAACACCCTAAAGCTATACATAAATCGCAAAGGCTTAAGTAGGTAAAATACACCAGCAAACAGTACCTCAGCACAGAAGAGGTGTTGCAGCAGGACGACCTCAGGATCTGCAGCCAAAAACCTTGTCAATGGATTCCTTTGTCAAGACGGCAGAAGACAGGACTTTGGAAGGACTTTTGCAGCAGGCAGGAGAAGCCTCCAGGCGAGAGTTTCCTCACGGCTGGATGCGACTCTGGATTTGGTGCCTTTTCAGGAGCACAGAAGACAGAATATCGCTGGATCGGCTTCTCGTCGTTTGCAAGGTCCAGCGCCCTGGTAGGAGACTTTTCAGACTTGAATCGTGCCTCTGGAGATCCAGCAGGATGGCCAAAAGTTTCAGAATTCGGAAGACCATGCACCGCCAGATGTATAGAGGTCCCAGGGTATTGAGGTATTGCAGCCCTGCAAGGTCACAGCACAAGATGGGATGGCTCTTAACGCAGGTCTTCTTGAGTCTAGTGGGTCTAACCAGGCACTGGGTGGGGTTGTCGGTTCTTGAGTCCCCAGGTACATTGGAAGGAAGTGCTACAGCAGGCTCTTTACAGAGCAGGCTCTACAATTGCTGGAAATCATCTCAGCTGCAGTTTCTTCATCCTCTCTTCGTTTTTGGCTCCAGTGGTCGGCTACCTCTTCAGCTTCCAAGATCAGACTTAAGCAGGAAGCCAGCCAATCAAACAGCTATGCAACATTCAACATGGGGAGGGGGGGGTTGGCAGTCCTCTCAGGGGATGCAGCCTTCTAGTTTGAACTGGATTCTCACAGTCAGGCTGGAAGACAAAGGGCTAAAGAGTTGTGGACTCCACCCTCGCTTCATGCCTTCCTAGGCACTTTGGAGCATGGGTGGGGAATCCTCAGGATTCACGACGAAGATAAAGTGAGCACAAGGGAATTTCCCACCCTGGATGTCAGGACAAGGAACGCTGAAATGGCGGAAAAAGAAGATGGGGGCTTTTTTGGTAAAATGAGCACCCATGGGTGCCTTTATCAGGGCTGTGGAAGCAGCCTGCGGTAAAGGTGCACCGACTTAATAAAAAGGTTCACTGCCACCAGCCATTAAAGGTAAGTTTGTCCATGTAAAATAAACGATACATTTAAAATGAGAAAAGGGATACTCCGTATCTCCCCAGCACTCCAAATAAGGTGGGGCTGCTGGTCTCACCTAATAAAATGTTAAAGGGATCCAAAGATCATTTCTACCCTTGGGAGCTGTAGTTCTCACAAAGTTAGCCAGAGAAAGTTAAAGGAGGAGCCCATAGGGCAACCTAGCAACAGTAGGCACTTCTTGCCAAAACCTTGTCAAAAATTATAACTGAAGTAGAGGGAAAAATAATCTACCAGTCCAGCAAAATGTGCTGGGGTTGACACAGGTCAGGAAGATTTAGCCTTGATATGAAAATCTTACCTAACAATTGCCCAGTAATAATCTTTCTGTGGCTTGTAGCTGCTTAGAATCGCATGCTATGCATAGTCTGCCATTTACTGGTTGGCTCGCAGTACTACATATACTTTTTCGAATTTGGAAAAGAATGTTGACTGGGGCATTCGTGTCACATTATTCTATCCTACATGAACAGTGACCCATAAAACTTCACACTGACATTCTCAGGTTGTTTTCCTAACCTGAACATATCTTGTGTCTGTAACAGTCAGGTTGTTTGCTACCCATTGTTCTACTTCTCGATTGCAGGGAGGTTAGGTGGTTGCATGTGATTCTAAAAGGCTTTCAGCCACAGAAATACTATTACTGGGTAAGTAATATTTGTCTTCTACACATGCCACACTTCAGCACTTTATATCAAAAAAGGGTCTCATTTTGTGTTGACTAAGCGTATGTTTTCTCCTTTTTGATTTTTGATGTTTAGCATACCGGTATACAAAGGAAATATTTTGCGGGTGGCCCTTTAAGTTTTTGTGTTGTGTTCTCCACACATGACTGTTGTATATCGCCTGTTATGAGCCAATCCTTTAGATACAGGTAGACTGGGATGTTTTTTCAGCAAAAGTGTGCGCACACTACTGCAAGGATTTTGTGAACACATGCAGTGCCAATGCTGTTCCAAAAAGTAGTACCTTAAAATGTAATGTTCTAATTGTACTTGGACCCTTAGAAACATTCTGTGACTGGGGAACATTAAAATGTGCAAGTACGCAACTTTCATATCTAGAGTTGCCATGTATATCCCTTCTTTTCAGTAGAAGAATGACCACCTAAGAGTTTATCATTCTGAACTTTTGGGGTTTTACATACTTGTTTGATGTCCTTAAGTCTAGCAATGGTCTTTTTGTTTTGTCCTCCTTTGGAACTAGGAAATGGAGTGTGTAAACGCATTTACCTGGTGCTGAGGTATAGGTTTGATGGCGCACTTTAGTAGAAAGTTATGAGGTAATTTGTATGGAGGCTGAAATAACGATGCAGTACCCCTTAGTTACTGTGTCTAATATGTTAGTCTCCCCATGCATGGGTGACATTTTCTGTATGCCTCTACTGGAGATTTATGGGAGCGGACTTGAATGTGGGATACTTTTCTTTTAAACAGAGGATGATCCTCTTGCAAATTGCCCTCTTCCCCTGGTGTTAGGAAAGATTCCTCTTTACAGCACCTTTTCTTTCATTTTAATGGACACCCAAACATTTTGCTTTACATTTTTTATTCTGGCCTGTACTTTATAGTATATAGCCTTCAGCTTCACTATACTGTCTTTTGCTCATCTGTTATGAGGAAACTGACATGTCCTTCACGCTGTCAGTACGGGGAAACATTGATTCCCTAGTTTTGCGACTTTGGTAGTCATTTTGGTAACCTATCACTTCTGGTAACTTATCATTGTACAAAGCCTCTTACAATGTAGTACAATGGGGTACACTTTGTTTTGCCCTAGACGAACCCTCAAATGATTTTTGATTACTCTAAGTGTGCTAAATGGACAAGCTGGTGGCAGCAGAGACTTGTTACAATTTTTTATCCCGTGTGGCCACTAACTGTGGCTAGTGTCCAAACATGGCCGTGCCACATCGTTTTTCGCTTGTCCTTTGGCCATCTTGGCCTCTGAGGCAAGGAAAATCCTTATAATGACTTCCAGTGCCCATGAAAGCATAAGCTTTTGGCAGGCCACTGGAGGGCTGCATGTGTATGTTGGCAGGATGTGGGATTGGACTGACTGTCTGGTCCCAATCCACAAACTGGTTTCAGTGTGTCTGAGTGGTATGCATGAATGTTCCCGTTAGTGGTCCTGACTGGACCACTGCTGGGGTGGGTGTGTGGGGGCTAGTCCTGCTATTGGCTAGGGGGCGTTCTAGCTCTTACCTGGCTTTTAGGACAAGAGGACCCCTGCACCCATTCTTCAAGATCCTAGAGTAACCTGAAGGAGTCAAGGCTCCTGTCCAGCTGTGAGACCTGCGAAGAGACCGGAGACCTGGCTGAGACCAACTTCTGCTGCTGTCCTGATGAAGCCCCATCTTGCTTGTGCTCTTCAGCAGTCCTGCGAGCGAGCTGCGACCCTTGGAGTGGAGAGAACATCTATACCAGACGTCTGCTTGCTACCCTGCAAAGAAGAGCCTTCAGAAGTGTCCCGGAAACGTCCTGTGGCTGACCAGCTCTACTTTGGGCTACTGTGCTGCCGCCGTTGCGAGTTTCTACGTGGAACTTGGGGGAGCCTCAGCATGTTCTACAAGACTCATCTAAGCAATATCTCGGCGTACTAGCTTCAAGAGGACCCAAGATAGGAGGGAAAGTTTGACAGCGACAAGTGAGGCCCTTTGCGTCACCGTACTGCAGTGACCACCGTCTGAAATCGCTTACCTGACCAGAGTCCAGTCCTGAGGTGTCCTGCATCGAGTTTCGCTGCATTCTTCATCGGAGATTCTTTGCACCAATGAAAGACACCAACCAGAGATCATCCGGAACTTGCAACCCCTGCGAATCCAGGACTGCGACTAAAAGGAGGAAAGTAACCTTGGACACTCTTCCATTGACCTGCCAAGTATGGGGAAGAATCTGAGTACGGGGGGTGAGGGGAGGGGCTAAGTTACAGTTCTTACCTGCCCCTATACTCCCTTTAAAAATGTTTTCCTAACTTTTGCAAACCTTTTCCTATACTTTGGTTTTACCATAGCTTGCTGGTGCAAGCCTTCCAAAAGTTGAGGACACTTCTATTAGTTAGAATACATTGTCCTCCAACCCTTGGAACTGTTCACTGGACCAGAGACCCTACCTTAATTTTTTCCAGCTTCATAAACTTTATCGGACCTTTCCTGAACTTTTGCGCATAAGGCCCCAGACAATTTAGGGAAGGACAACTGAAGTTAGAGTTAACTCTGTGGACAATTGGTGCATAATCTAATCTGTACTCTTTTACAGGGGTGATTTGTATTATGCCCTCAACCAGTGACTGTGTATATGTGATCCATCATTAGTGCTGTGTGATATTTCTACCGGTTAGTAGTCATTTTTAATAGTGTTTGGCCAAAAATAAATAACTACTTGTATACATACTGTTTAAGCGTAATTTGCAATTCCCATTGTGTGTACTCATTGGGGACCATTTACAAACTCATCACCTCTTGAGACTTAGCCTAGACCCGCATCACTGCTACCTTGAACTGGTTTGGCTACACACAATATAGATTAGCCTTCTATACATATGTCCACCAGGGCAAAGTATAGAAAATCAGTCCAAACAAATTGGTGTATAGTAGTGGGACACTCTCCACTTGACAACTGGATGTTTTGTGAAAAGGGTTAGTATTGGGTACCTCAGTGTAGTGCACTGGTGGTGTGTCCAGATAATACTTACAAAGCACACTTTGATGTTTGATTCCCTAGTAGTTACAGTCATCTACTGATATGGAAAACATAGAAACAGTTAAGTTCTCCTAAAGTGGGTCACTTAAAAAGTTGCACTTTTGTCTGTCACCACCTCAGATGCGGAGCCATTATTTGAGCTGAAAAAGGAGAACCGGGATGATAGACTCAGGAGGATAGCTCAGGGGCAACGCGCTTGCCTTGGAAGCAAGACAATGCAGGGCAACACAGGTTCGATCCCCGGGTCCGCGCTTAGAAACCTCTGGGTATTAAGCATGCTATAAATAACCAATTAAAAATAAATAAATAAAAGCCCAGGCTGAAGAAAAAGGAGCTAGAGTTCAATATGGCCAGGTTAGCGTTTGAGAGAGTTGAAAGGCAGAAGGACAGATCACCAGATGGAGTGTGCCAAGATTCAGGCTTCACAAGGTTCTTCCAGAGGACCTGGAGATGTTCCGGGTCCTCGTTACATCCTAGATTCCCAAAAGATCATCAAAGTATATATGAGGATAAGAATGATATAATTGATTGACTTGCAACTTTTGAGTATGCATGTGAAGTGCAAGGAGTGGGTGATGCTGATAGAATTGCATGGTTTCCCATCAGACTGCCCCATTCTGGCTGCAGTGCCATTATGGAAAAGTCTAAAGTGGACAGGCAAGATTTTGCAAAACTCTCATCTTAAAGTTTGGGAAGACTCCTGCCCAATACTTGGAGATTTACTTGGAGAAAAGAAAGAATGATGACATATGTTACATCTGTTGCAGATTCCTTGAAAACGTGTGGCTGGGTAGAACGTTATCAGGTAACCACCTTTGAGGGCATGATTCATTTGGTCATGCTTGAGCATATTTTTGCCTTGTTCCTCAGAGCTTAAGCAGCATTTGACTGGCTCAAATGAGTTAAAGCCTTTGCTGTTGACTTTGGGTCTGACATAGTGTCCCATAAGGACAAGCCTGCATCAGGTAAGCAGGAAGGAAAGAAGGAGAAAGAGGGTGGGGGTACTGATAAAACGATGCCCAAAAAAGTTTAATAAGGGAAAGTCACAAGAGCCAAGTCAGGGTATTGGGACTAATCCTCCCAAGCATGAAAATGGTTTCTCCAAGCCTCCGTGTGTGTCAAGATCCAGTGGGACCTGTTACACTTGTAGTGCCAGTGACCACAGGAAGCCAACCGCTCCTCCCCCCCCCCAGTGCAAGGGTAAGCCTTGGGGGTCCCCCTCCGCAAGTCTGTACTTCTCTCAGTATGAGGAAGAAGAGTTTGCAAGGGTGTCGTCCTCTAAGTTACTCAGATGAACAATCTGAAGATACGACTAGATTCTGTGGAATATAGTAGTGTTGGAGCTCCTGCTCCCATCCCAGACCTGCCCCTTAGTCATGTATTCTCTGAGGATAGTGTTCAGGTAGAATGTATAAGGAACACTGGGCCCAGTCTAACTGAAGTAGCTTCTCCATGGTAAACACACAGGGCCTTGCCAAACGTCCTTTGGGGGATACTCAGTCGATTGAGAAGGAGTTGCGACCCTTGGAGTATAGGGACCATCCATTCCTGACGTCTGCTCGGTAGCCCGCAGAGAAGAGCCTTCGAAAGCGTCCCGGGAGTGCAGTGGCTGTCAAGCACAGAATTTCGGCTACCATGTTGCCGACATCGAGAGTATCGCCCTGGAACTTGGGGGATCCTCAGCTTGTTCTACCAGACTTCTGGGGGATCTTAACATCTATCTGGACTCTCCTGACTCTTCAGAACCTTTCCGAAAAATATGTGACTCCCTTTATCCTTCCATTTTACCTTCTGGTCCAACGCATACTGCTGGCCACACCACAGACAGTCCACTCTACTCCTCTCACTACTTCTCTCTCATGGACTGATCATTCTCTTCTCTCTTGAAGCGGTCTTCCCCCCCTTGGCAATAGCACACCCTACACTACCTCCTGCCTTCAAGGTCATCCGACCCATAAAAAGTGTGTCAACTGATGCCTTTGCCTCCACCTACTCCTGCGGGTGACTCCCACCGTGATACAGCCCTCTCCAACTTTCACCTTTCCATCTCCAACACTCTTGACATTCTTGCCTCTCACATGAGGGTCGGACTGAAATCTACCAAAAAGTGCAACTTTTGGTACGACTCCGATGTGGCTGGACTATAACGCAAGTGCGGAACAGAAATGGGGCTCTTCAGGTGCACCCTCTAACAAACTGGTCTGCTGCCTTCTTCAAAGGCAATATAGACACTGCATCTGCTCCCAGAAAATAGTCTACATTCAAGCCTGCATCTCTGTGGCATCTAACACAGCCAAAGTCTTCAAAGTCTGCAAGGACCTGGCCAACCCTACCGCAGCTGCATCGTCTATTACACCTACCCATGCCCTTTGCTCAGCCCTGGCCGCATACTTCACCATCAAAACACAGGCCATCCTGTCCTCTCCCTCTTCTGCCCTCTCCCCCGCACCAAGATCTCTTGGGCCCCCCTCGGGGACCTCCAGCCCTCCCACTCTTCTCTCCTCCCTCTCCCCTGTCAAACATGAGGAGGCCTCTAGACAAATCCGGTCTATGAATGCCTCCTCCAAACAGGTAGACCCCTCCCCCTCCAAAACCATCAAAGACAATACTGATACACTCGCCCTGCAACCTCTCTTTTGCCACTGGAGTTTTCCCCTCTCCTCACAAGGACTCTCTTGTTCACCCTCAAAAAACCCTCTGCCAACCAGTCCATTCTGGCAAACTATCGCCTGATCTCCATCACCCCTTTCCTGGGAAAATGACTGAAGAAGCTGGCTATCACAACTTCCCCTCTTACACAATCTGTTGGTTGTCTCCATGACCATCAGTCTGGCTTTAGAGCATCCAGTGGCAAGGAATCTGCTCTTCTGAACACCTGTGAAGACCGTCCCTCAAATACGCTCCAACTCTTCCCTCTGTCCTCATTCTTCTCGCCTCTCTTCTGCTTTCGATACGGTAAACCACAACATCCTGATCGCCCGTCTCCGTGATACCCTGGGCATAACAGATCAGGCCCTGGTGTGGCTCGCCTCCTGTCTCTCGGACCAGCCCTCACAGGTGGAACTCAGGCCCTTTCTCTCCACTACCACACTCTCTACTTGTGGCGTCCCCCGGGAACTAACCTTTCCCCCTGGTTCTTCAATATCTACATGGCCTACTTGGCCCACAGGATCTCTACCTTTGCCTCTAACTTTCAGTGTTACGGGGATGATGACAGCTCTCTTTCAGGTTACCCTTGGCTCCTCCGCGCTTATCCCAGACTATCTGCAATTCAGGCTTGGTGTGCTGCCAACAACCTATGCCTGAATGCCAGTAAGACAGATTGTCCTCATTGGGACCCCTGCTCCAGTGTTCCCACTTTCTCACTGGCCTGCCCTCCCCTGGCCCTACGCCCACACCTACCAATGAGGCAAGACATCTTTTGGTCATCTTCAACTCTACTCTCCTTCTCCTCCCACATCTCAAACATCTTCTCAGAGGTATTCTACCTTTCTCACTTTCCCCCAGAGGCTCATCACCTCAAGAGCCCTGGTTCTCTCTAGGCTGGACTATTGCAACTGCCTCTTTCTCAATCTTCCTACTTCTACTCTCCATCCTCTAAACTCATCGAGAACAGAACCGCAAGACTTCTCCTTAGCCTCAAGCTCTGGGACCACATCTCTCCGGCGCCGAAATCCCTCCACTGGCTCCCCGTGGCTGAAGGATCACGTTCAAGACACTCTGCATAAACCACTATGCTTTCTGGGGCCAGGGCCCACTACATACAATGCTCTTCTTAAATACTCTCCCTCTAGAGTCCTCCACTCGTCCTCTTCCATTGCTCTGCGGGTGAGCCGCTTTCACAAACAGATTTGGGGGTAGATTTTTATCCTCTGAAGGTGCCTCCCTTTGGAACACCCTCCTTGCCTTTCTACGTCTTGAGCAGAAGCACTTTAAGTTCCAGAAACTCCTCAAGACCTTCCTTTTCTCCTCTCTCCCTCTAACCCTGCCAACTTCCTTTCTTTTCTCTCCATCTTTCTTCTCCTCCCTAAATCTGTTCAGTTTTGCTGACTGGTTGCCTGGTTCAACTCCAGAGCCTACAGGTCATAGGCTCCCCGCCAGTCATTTGCATTTGCCTCCGGGCTGCTACACTTTGTTGAACATTACTGCACTTTCAGCCTATGCTCCTGAGCACGGCAAACTCTCTGCACTTAACCCAGGGCCCTGCTGGATAGGTCCCTTTGTTAACCCACCCCCCCCCACCTGACCTCCCCTCCCGAGCTTGGTCTACACTGTACCATTTGCACTAGGAGAAATGTCGTCTGCCCTAGTATGATAGTTTTCTGTTTAGATCATTCGGAATCTTCCAGGCCTAAGAATGATTGCTGTATTCCCTTGTTCTCATCCCGCCTTGAAGCACTTCACCTGTGTGTAAGCGCTATTTAAATAAAGGAGACCAGAGATAGGTGGGAAAGTCTGACCGCGACAAGTGAGTGAAAGCACCTCGAGCGAAAACAAATTGTAGCAAGAATGCCGAGATAGTGCGTGAGAGAGAAGCTGCAAAAGAAAACAACTGAGAAAAGAGGTGAATAGTCAGTGGTCATACGAGGGTAAAGTCAAGGGTACAAGACCCCTCGTACAGTTGAAAGTCTGACAAAAAGGTGAAACCAAGTATAAAGCTAACCTAAGGAATTATTAGCCCAGTGATGCTAAGAACTGCAGATACCAGAAGGCCTCGGGAGAGGGGGCCGGTACAAACCTTTGAACTGCATCCAGTATTGTAGGATGCACGTATGACAGCAGCCGGGAGAAAAAGAAGCCTGATTGTTGAAAGCAAACACACTTGGTACAATATAACAGAGTGACCGGCGAGAGACAAAGTGAAAGCGTGAAATTGTGAAGTAACAAGTGTGATGCTAGCGGTTTGAAGGCTTGTGCCTGAGTGAGGGAAGCCAGAACTGCCTACAGAAGGTCTGAACCCCGCGGAGGAGGACCACCTGAGTGAATCAGTGAAAGTGAACCAAATATTTGTTTAAAAAAGAGACATTAACACTCAGGTTATACGCTTGTAGACCTGGTAAAGTTAACTTAAATGTAATTTAAAAGCTACAGTGAACCCGACAGAGCGATGCCAAGTGAAAGCAAGGGAAAGTGAATCCCTCATTTTGATAAAGTGACTGAACAGTGGTGTAAAGATGAAGGTGAACCCAACGAAGGGTTATCACAAGAAAGCCAGGGAAGAGGGGAATCTTGCATGGTGAGAGCTTGGGAAAGGTCTTGTAAGGCCAAGCCAAAGACATTGTTTCGAGGGATCCTGCCTTTTCTGAAGAAGCTGCTTCCTGATGCCGATCGACTCAAGGGGTGCTCAGTCATGCCACTGTTCCGCCTTGCCCCGTGATGTAAAGTGGGGAAGGGAGTGCATTAGTTCAGCAGTCTTGAACTACCAAAACCCTTTTGGACATTTCAGTTTGCACTACACTCTTGTTATACATATTGAACCACACCTTTTGTTATATAGAGTAAGAGTTTGGCAATAGGTTTATTAGTATAGGCCATTTTGTTTTGACAACACCGCTAGGACAGCATTTTCTTTACTTTGTTGGTCGTAGCTTGCTCCCATCTTAGATTTAGGCTTAGATTAGGCGTTCTCACCCATTTACTGTTCAATAAACACCCTTGGATTGTACTCCTTGTGTCTGTCGTACTTCTGATAACCATTCCTTCCTTACAGTACTTTGGAACACTTGCTCCATTTTCTAGACAGAGGCCTTATATTTTGGAGGGCATGAATATTCTTAGGGGCAGAAGGGGAACACTGGTGGTGCAGTGGCCAACAGTAGGCAGGTCAGGACAAGGCAAAGATGCAGGAAAGTCTGCGTTCCAAAGTATTTCTGCTCCAACAAGTACAGATTTTAGAGTTAGTATAACGTGTTTAGGGACTTTGTAGAAGGTTCCATAGATGCGTTCCAGCGTTAGGCCTGGGCGACCGGTATGGATGAACTCCCAACTACACAAATCCTTACCGTGGCCACAAAGGAGCAACACAAGACTTAAGTATTACTCGCAGCCACACAGTACCTCAATAACAAAGGATTCTTCAGTGCTTCCAGTGGCTTTGGATTTGGAGCCCTTTTCAAGGTACCAGATGTGGAACAGTTATCGTCTGATCGATTTGCCTCGCTGTCGCGGTCCAGCACTCTGGTGAGGGGCCACCAAGAAGCGGAATCTTGCTTCTGGAGGTCCAACAGGAGTCCACCGAAGTTTTAGCAAGATTTGTTCATGAGAAGACCCTGCACTGAACATAGAGGTCCCAGTGTATTGGTGGTTTGTAGTCAAGGAGCATCACAGCTCATTGTGGGATGGCTTGAAATGCAGGCCTTAAGACTGATTGGTCCCATCAGCCTAAGGGTCTGAGTCGTGGTTTTCGGGACTACTCTGTCGCATAGAAGGGGTCAACACACATAGCTGTTACACAGTAGGCATCTCCAGTCGCTGAAATCGGCTATAATCATCTTTTCTTCCATATCGGATTCAGATTCCAGATGCAGGACATTTATCCAGGAACCCAGCCAATCAGCACACATGCTACATTCAAACTTTGGAGATGACTGTCCGGACAGGACAGCCAGCCTCACAGTTAGGACATGTTCCAGGCAGGCATGCCAGAAGAGAAAAGAGATGCAGAGTTTGACTTCTCCCTTGTTTCCTGTCTTCACAGACACTAAAAAGCTTTAGCGGACTACATGAAGGGTGCCAGCTGAAGAAAAATCAAGGAGGGAAGAAGGACCAAGGAAGGACAAGCACACTAAAAATGGCAAAAAAAAGAACAAAGCCGCCATTCTAGTTGAATGGAGATCCTTCTGTGCATTTCCCTGGCTGGTTTGACCGCCTGCAAGTCAAAATCACACTAAAGTCATTAGAAGACATCCACCAGCCATAAATGTACGCTTGTCACCAACAGAAATGTTACAGGAGCAGTGAGAATAGTGATTCTGTGAGTACTACAGAGCTGTAAATGCTGTCACCAATACAGATGCACAGTCCCATTCCACAAACTCATGGGTTTGTGCACAAGGTAGGTGCTGCCAAGTACCTTAGCACCTTTGACCTTACTGCAGGGTATTGGAAAATATCCCAGACAGAAAATGTCAACGAAAAGACTGCATTCCCAACACATGAGGGACTTCACCAGTTCAGGGTAATACCCTTTGGCTTAAAGAATGCACCTGCCACTTTTCAAAGGCTGGTCAACCATATCCTGAAAGGGTTGGATGAATTCTGCATAGCATATCTGGATGATATAGCAGTTTTCAGCCCTAGTTGGGAAGAACAGGTGAGACACCTTGAGATTTAGTTGCAGGCTCTTCAGCAGGCCCAGCTCACCATAAAGGCTACAAGTGACAGATTGGTCAGGGTTCAGTGAACTACCTTCGGCATGAGGTCGGAGTGGGCAAGATTCAGACTTCAGTAAAGTACTGGCTGTGCAAGACTGGGCAACATACACAACCCAAACAGGTCAGAGCTTTTCGAGGCATCAATTGGGATTACAGAAATTGTATGGCAGGTTCCATAGCTGCCCCTTATGACTGCCCACAACTCCTAAGAAACCAAAAAAGTCACTTGGACCGATGATCGTGAGAGGGCCTTCCAAGGTCTACATGATTCCTATTGTATGGTCCCCATTCTCAGGGCATCCAATTACCACAGACCTTTAATTGTGCAGACGGATGCCCCTGACACTGGGATAGGTGCTGCCGTTTCACAGTTAGATGACCAAAGCAGGGAACCTAAATAATATAGGTTTCATTGGTCGCCAGCTTAAGGAAAGAGAGCTCCGGTGAGCGACCATGGAGAAGGAATGTTTCTCCATTGTGTGGACACTTCGGAAATTGAGACCCAACCACTTTGGGACTCACTGCACTGTGCAGACTGCCCAAAGCCCTTTAAGTGACTAACATGAAAGAGAGAATCCTAAATTGCTCAGGTGTTACGAAAGCCTTCAAGGCTCAGTTGCTCCGCGCACTACCCGTTCCTGTTCCTTCCACAATTCTACTTAAGGACTTTAGGCCAGCTCCAGGCAGACAGCATGAGTAGGCTGCTGATCACTTGAGCAAGCCCCGACACTCGGTTGCTCCGCCCAACACCTATTTAACCAGTTCACCTTGGGCGTCCTCACCAATGGACGGGCAAAGGCAAGGACCTTACCTGTTTGAAAGTGAAATGCAGGATAGTGGGACTGGCCCTTGACCCAACCAGGCACAAACTTATCACTACTACTGCGACTCACCAAGAGACATCACTATGTGTTTCCTCCCTCCACAGCCCATCCCCACTCTCACTAGGGTTTGAATGGCCAAATGCCCTGGGCAGCCTCAGCAAACTACCCTAACGAACCTCATCAATATTGCCCATGCCCCCATCCAAAACCCACAGACAACGTGCACACATTCTCTCATGTTGATCAAACCTTGCTCAGCAGTCAATCGCACTGCATAGATCGCTGACCTCATCTTGTACGATAACCTTGATGCCCTGTTCATCACTGAAACATGGTTTACCCCATCCTCCCCACGTTTTCGACATCGTCCTACCCAAAGGCTACTGCATCCAACATGCCGACCGGCCAGGAAGGGCAGGAGGCGGAGTGGTAGTCATCGACAATAGCGACTGGCCATGCTCCATCATCCCCTGTCCCATAACAAGTTTGTTTGAATCAATCGCATGCCAGTTCCCTATATCGCACAAGGAATCTATCACCTTCTGTTAGGCACATTGTATGCAGTACCCTGTGGGAGACTACACCAGCCTTGTCCTCTTGGCAATAGTTAACCCAACCTTTCGTATAAGCATATACTACACAAGTTGCTAGAGTGACTGAGCATCCATGCTCATCTCAAGAGGGGTTAACGTGAGCTGTAGGGTTGTAACAGAGTTTCACAGTGACAGTTATCCAAATAAACCCTTAGACTCAATGTTTCTTGATTAAACAATTATTAATTTATTTAACAGTCAGTCGTATAAGCCTTCTTTAGAAGGGAGCAAAATATGGAACACTTAAAATATACTTCAAAACACAGTCTTAAGTTTCTCTAATCAAAGGATACCCATTGGGGATGGCACACAGACACTTCCTAAACCCTCAGGTGACTTAAATAGTTAGGACACTGGGCATTGATTTATCACTGGTACCTTTAGAGCAATACCTAGTTTGGTGCAAAAGGTTATATATGGGAATAAAACAAAGGTTAACAAAATTCAGTAACCCTCCAATGAAAAGTAAATTAACCCTTTCCTGTAAGAAAAGTAAAAGCACAAAGTCAGAGGTAAGTAGAGTCTCTCAGGGAGCCAGGACAGCCAATGTAATTTGAACAAAGTCTAGGGGAGCGGAAAATCTTCTTGTAGGTAAGTAAAGGACTTGCACAAGGTTTTTAGAAAAGGATGTGGAAATAAGATCACTTGAAGGGCCACAAGCTGGGAGGCTTGTGAGGGTCAAAGGTGCAAGCAACTCTGTAATGGCAACTAAGACATTTCAACTGAGAGCTAGCAATGCTACACAACATGAGATAAATCCTCTTAAGTTTACAGTACCTTTGGGTAGAATAAAACTGGATCCAGCTGCACTTCTGTTCCTGTGTAGGTCTGCAGATCCTGTGTTCCTGGCCCCCAGTCATGGGAACAAGAGGGAGGACGTCTGGGGACTCCTGTACTACGAATGGAAGATTGGAGGGAGCAATGGGCAAACTTCAGATCAGCGGCACTTTGCGGTTTCAATTCCTTGTGACTCTTGCAAATAGCACCACGCGGTTCTGATACCATCTTGGACTTTCCTTGCATCTGGGGTCCAGAAGTCTGTTGATGTGACTCAGGCTTGGTCAGTACTGCTTCATGGAAGTCCAGAGGATCTTGCTGCAGTTCAGGTACAACTTAAAAGAGAAGCACTTGGTCTGGTGTTCCTCTCCCTGGCAAATCGGTTCCTGCATCAGCAGTCGAAGTACAGCCAGCTCTGAGAGTATGTCCAGACGAGTTCACTGTGGGGTTGATTGGTCCCACCAACCCAAGGGAAGAAGTCATCCTTGCAGGGCTTCTCTAGTCGAGGCAAATTCGGAGCTTCAGCACAGCAGCAGGGCTTCACCGGGCAAATCAACAGTCCATGAGTTGCAGTAGGCGTCTAAGTGGTTCTTCGGATTCCTTCATCCAGTGGTCTACACTGCCTTCCAAGCAAAAAGCCTCGCCTTTTATGAAGTTTTCTCCAATTCATTTGCAGCCTAGCTGACACTCACAGCACAGTGAGTTGGGCACCTGCCTCACTTCCTGCCCCTGCCAGACACGCTGGAGCCACAGGCGTGCTCCACCAGCGAATCCTGCCTAAGACAAAACAAACAAAGGGACCAAACCCGGTTTGGTGTGCAGAGTAAATCTCAAGAAGGAGCTTTCCAAAAAGAAATGGCAAAAAAAGACTGGGACATTTTGACAAAATGGGCACCCATGGGTGTCTTACTGCAGCTGCAATTGCAGTACGTGGTAAAAACACACAATGGTAGGAAAAAGTAAACTACTGCCACCTGCCTTAATTGTAGAAAGGTTAACATAAAAATGTTCCATGAGAAACTAGACAAACAGGGATACTAAGTAACCCTCCAGCACCATATTGCAGGATAGTGTGTGCTGGGTCTAGAAAGATGCAAAATGTAAGTAAAGTCAATTTCACTTCACTGCTCTTGGAAACAGAAGTTAATCCAAGAGAAGGTATTTAAACCTTATGGAAATCTAAGTGACTTCCCTGTGTCACTGCACTGAAGGTGTTGGGTGACAATGTCAAAAGATGATGCCTTATCAGACTCCCAATTCACAAGAAACAGAGTCCAAATCACAGAAAAATACTCCCTAAGTCCAGCAAAAAGTGCTTGGGGTCTCCAAGGTAGAAGGGAATTAGCAAATTTCTGAGAATTCTCCCTAACACCTACCACCTCATCTACAGACCACCGCACACAAGTGACTCAATGTCAACATCTCCAACTTACTCTCCTCTGCCAAATTAGCACATTCTAATAATGTCTTTGTGAGGAAATGGGGAGCGGGGATCTGGCATGTGGAGTGTTAAGGCCAACACACTTCCACTAAAGCCCTCGAGGTGTGGTGTTTTGGGGCCTCGGAACGCTCTGAACTACAACTCCCCTGAGGCTTTTTGTCTGGAACGCATGCGTAATGCATGCAAGGTCGTGGAGATCTTGATAAGCTCTGCCTCAGCATGTTCCACTTGCTGGTAATATTTGGTGGATGCAGGCACAGACAGGGAGAGTGAGCATCAGCAGTTATGCAGTGGTGAAGACCGGGACCCAGGAGGTGCCACGGCAACTTGACGGAGCAGGAGGCACGGAAGTTATGTTCCCATTGGCTCCCTGGCCGCCCGCTCTGCTGGAGTGCTGGGCGTGCTAACCAACTGCACAGAGTTCAACGCCTGCATTGCTTCGACCTGAGAAGCTACTGAATGAACTCCCCGGGCATCAATTAAGTGAGGCTTACAGTGCTTTACTGTTGGGGGCCTATGCAATAAAGGGACAGGCTAAGTACTAGGCAGGGTGTGGGGATACAGACCGGTCACCTTGAATGTTCCAGGAAGCACACATTGAATGGCAAGCATGAACACTTACTTGTGCACGTGTTCATGTGGCAACACTTAACGCTTTTCTGTCTGTATGTCCTTGCTGGATTCCATTACCAGGAATGCTTCTGTGTGTGGGAAAATGCAGTTACTATTCATGTCTCCATATCTGTGATGCAGTGTTCTTATGCAACTGATATCAGTTCCAAGTCCAGATTAGCCACACGCTTTGCTCGTTCTATGTGCTTACTGTTTGTTGCTTTCATTGTTTTGAGCTACATGATTGGTACTACCATGGTGTGATACACTCTTAATTGAGACAGAGTGTGCTCTGCAGGTGTTGGGTGTCCTAGATTAAGGAGGGGCATGTTCTTGTTTATGTTCAGTGGTTCACTAGTACAACTCATAGAATAAGAGCCAGAGTGTCTATGCCCAGGGTGCCTACAAGCAGTGTCCTAAACGCCCCTTCCCTACCCACAACTTCTCTCCTTGTCTGAGAGTCCTTTCTCTCGACTTCTGCTGCTGCGACAGCCCTTCAGAGGCCCTACTTTCGCCACCACGACCAAGGAACAGGACAAGGGGTCCACCGCTGCTGCACAGTACAAGAATCCAGCTGTATCTCCTTCATCGCTCCTCGGGTACTGTGGGACTTGTGGTAGTACTTACCTTAAGTCAGTGTCGCTCCTGTGCTGCTGGAGTGCCGATTCCAGTGTTTGGGTGTTAAACACCCAGGCCCAACAGTTGTGCGCCTATATAGAGAGCCTTTCCCAAGGTTCCTGAAACCCTTTAACCCTCAAAAGCATCTTACTTGCAATTAAAGAATCCTCTAGAACTTTACCTTTTTGGCTGCTGTGCCTTACCTGCTTTCCCCTCCAATCTGACTTTGAAGAACTCATTACCTAGATAGGGATGGACTGCTAAAGCTTTAAGGCCTCTGAAAAGTATTACAAGACTTTTAAAGGGTCGAACTGCTATTTCTGGTGTTGAGTAACCTTTTTACTCTTACAACAGAATATTTTCTGAGTTGCTATAACAAGTTTTACTTGCCATTGAACGTTGTTCATGATCTGTATAATTCCCTACTATTGGTTTACTCACATGAAGTATTGCTTAGGTTTTCCATTTTGTTGATTAGTGACAATAGTACTTACCTGAATACCTTTACCTTGTGTATATACAAATAAATATATATTCTACTGTAAGTTTCTTTGAGCTTATGTAGTTACTGAGTTCATTGTACTTACCTACAGCTCACATCCCCCTCCTAAGAGAAGCCTGGCTGCTCTGCTATTCTACCAAACCTTTGAGTAGTACATACTTATACTGAAAGTTGAGGTCTGTATACAAAGGGATCGTTTCACGAAGTTTCATCTTTGGTAGAATTTAGGAAAACTCCCTTTACAGTGCAGATCCTTTCCACTGGTGAACCTGGGCTCCCTTTCACCTCGAGTTTTGAATAAAAAGGAGACTCCTGCAAATCAGATCTACATTGGAGCAAAGAACCCTTCGGAGAAGAGCAGTCCGTTGATAACCATAGGATAACTTCGGCAGTGGACCAGCATCCCCTACAGCGATTGGCACAGTGAAGCCCTGCTCTTCTGCCTGTTCTTGGAAAACCCCTGTAGGTATTACCGCCCTTGGACTAGTGGGAACAACTAGTCTCAACGTCTTCAAGCTTGCATGCCGTTCGGAAGTGTCCCTGGACGGCCTGATGGACTGACTAGCTCCCTCGTGGGCTACTACGCCACAATCCTTGTTACGCATTCAAGCCCGGAACTTCAGTGGTCGCCAGCTTGAGCCACAAGTCTCATCCTTCCTAACATCAAGCAAACTTGTTCTGAAGCTGCTTCTTTGGCCGTGACTGGAAGGGCGCCCATCGTCGCCAGTGAAAAGTGATCATCCCTGGAACTCGTCTACCTCCATCCTGTGAAGTGTCCTGAAGAGGAATGCATCGATGTATTCATCGATTGGGCTTCCATCTTGCAGTTGCACCCGACCAGAAGCAGCCTGAAACCTGCAACCCCATGGCACTTCCTGTTAAGTAGGTTTTTCTAAAGTCCAATTGGGATTGGACTCTACAAGACTTATCCTTTGGTTTTAAGGCCCCAACTTCTAATATAGGCCTCTACTATCCAAAGTTGGTAGTATGCAGAGCAGCCAGGCTGATCTTAGGAGGAGGAATGTGAGCTGTAAATTAGTACAAAGAAATCAGACCATACATAGATACAAAGAGAAACTTACAAACTTATAGTTATATCAAGAATAGTGATTTGGTTTATATATACACAAGACAGTTATAGACTATAGGACTATTGTATCAACTAGCAACAAACATACATTTAGAATAAGGAACAATAAAGCAGGTGAGTATATTGATTTGTACTTTTCCTACCACACATGGCGTGACTTCAGTTAGGGAAGTAAAAGCACTTATTGAAATTAACTGTGCATTCTTGAACTCCGCAAACCACAAGCAACAATTATCGAAGAAGCTGACCTGGACCTAAAAGTAGCGTTGCTCCACTCCTGGATCGCAACAACCTTCGATGACATCGCAAAAGAAAAACCTTTCACCCCCTCACATAAAAAAAACAATGGCAAAATGGTACACCCCATTACTCGGCGCCATGAAAAGAAAAAAACAAACTAGAATCAGAATGGAGGAACAACAACAACACTGCAAACAAACTGACATTTCTACAACTGATCCGCTCATCCAAAAAAAAAATACAAAAAGCAAAGAGGAAACACTACGATAACCGAATCTTCAAAGCACCAAACACCCAAAAAGAACTCTTCAAAATCATAAATGAAATAAAAACCCACCTGGATGCAATAGCACGCCAATTCCATCGATGAAACTATGCAATGCTCTAGGAGACCATTTCACAAATAAAATCATTACCATCCAACAAACCAGACAAAACAGACAAAGCGGATCACACGATAACACTACAGACCCCACCTACCCTCACCAGGAACATCCAAACAAACTACGAAGCTTTCCAGACATATCAGTGGAGACTTTCGTCAAACTGGTAAATCAAAGCAACAAATCGGACTCTCCTTAAGACCCCTGCCCACAGACCTATACAAATCTATTCTCGTACAAGGAACCCCCATTGAATACCATAGGAATGTCCTGAATCATTCAATCGCAACAGGTAAAGTACTACAGGCCTTCAAAATGGCGTGCTTCAGGCAGCTGCTCAAAGACACAGCAGGAAACGTAGAGGACTTATCCAACTACAGACCCATCTCCAACATCCCGTACATAGCCAAACTGCTAGGAACGTACATTTACAAAACAACCCAAGAATTCATAGAAGATCACTGCCTACTAGACCAGGCACAAGTTGGCTTCAGGCCAATTAGAGGAACGGAATCGGCTCTCCTCTCTATATGGGAGGACCTAAAACCAACACAAACCCTGACAACAATACTGCCTTGATACTTCTAGACCTATCCGCAGCATTCGACACAGTCAAACACGACATCCGCATAATGAGATTAGAAGGACTGGGAATAACAGAAAACACCCTATTATGGATCAAATCCTTCTTAACAGGATGGAAACCGCATGGATGAAACTGTTCAAGCCCAACCCAAGAGACTGCACATGCGGAGTACCACAAGGATCATCTTTATCCCTGAAGGGGGATACATTGACCCACTCATCAGAATTCTCATCCATAACACAAGCAGTACTTCCGCAGTTAACAGCAAAACGGCTGCGCTGGCTCCTTTGAGCACCCCTGTCCCGAAAAAGGGTGCCAGGGGGTGTGCTTCTGTGTACTAAAGAAGCAAAGTGAAAAGCAGTGTTGCTTTGCTGCTAGCCCAAAGTTTCCCATTGAAAAAGGGAAATATTTTACATTTAAAATGATGCCGCTCTGATGCTCTTTTCATCCGTTCAACATCACACTGCTTTTATCAGGGAGGCCTGGGCATGCCCATCCATATTCAAATTGTGCTCCAGCAGAAGAGTATTATCACTGAATAACAGGCTGTGTCAGGCCAGATCTGGGAAATCCACAGAAGCTTTACCTTCAGTCGCATGGAAAAATGCTTGACTTTTGAGCTACAAAATGTCATAAATCAATGCTTCAAAAGAAACCCTAGCTCTAAGGGCATATGTCTATTTCAGTGGACCTGTGTCATGAACACATTGGTGTATAAGAGAAACTGACTAGGGCTGCAAAATAATGTTGGGAAGTCAAATGGAAGAGAATAACTTTTCAAAAGGGACACACCAGCAGACTTCACCACGTGTTAAAACGTGCTTTTGCAAATAAGGAAAGATACCAGTTTTAAAAGTGTCATGTTGAATAAGGCCCGGTCTTGGCCTAGCAATGTAAAGGTTTTTTTTCTGGGAAACATATGGGATGTTTTATTTCAACAGGCTTGCTTCCGACTCAAAAAAAGAAAAGAAAGAAATACATGTTTTGGCTGTACTGGGAAATCAGCCCAAACAGGGTTTCTAATATGGCTCAAGGGACATGTGGGAGATGACAAAAGGAATGCCCTACCCCTATGCCCTACCCCTAAGAGAAGCCACCAGGGATTTCTGGGACGCCTATGTGTTCATTTTGAATGGACAGGGAGACAGCCTATCACACGCTCGTCAGACTTTTGTCTGTGCTCCAGGTTAAGACAAAAGATTCTGGGACACTTACGTGTGACTTTTAGAAAATCACATCCCCCTCAACATCTACGGAGCTGCTTCAAAGCCAACTCCAGAGCAGCCTTGTAAGCTATGCCCTTATTTGGAAGAAAATGCTGGCCATTTGGTTAAAAGGCTATTTAATTAATACATTTCAATACTTTATATACGAAATTGGACAACGCAGTAGTGTGAAAGTTTCACAATCTAGATGCAATTTTGGTGGCTTTAATTTAAGATGTGGTAGACTTCACTGGCATATTGGGGACAGAAATGGCAGCAAATTGGATATTCTGAGGGAAGTGTACATGATGCAACTTTGACATTTAATATTCACATGCCTTATGATAATCTATACAATGTATAAAGTTAAAGAATTTTAGGTAAAATCATTTAATTGAAAATGACGAAAAACTATTAGATGGACGAAACAAACTGGAGAGTTCGACTGCCATGCTCTGCGTGAAATTGGTAATCTGCTTATTTAATTTGCAAAAATGCTGCAACTGTATAAATGTGTGATTTATGTTTAGATGGATTTTTTGTTAAAAGGACTGTGGAATGGCTTTTCACCTCATAAAACAACCCCCTAAACTGAGTGCCCTCCTGGAGACATGGACTGACCTATCCCGCTCTTGGGGGTTGGTCTAGCTTAGTTCTGCCCAACAATAGACCCAGTGAGATCACCGGCTTTTATATAAGGGGTGGGAGCTCACTGGGACCGGAGAGACACTCCTGAATTTCCAGCGCCTGCGTATCCAGACTTTCCAGATCCACCTTTGCAAGATTCCAGACTACTGCCAGGCCAAAGCATAGCTGACCCTATCCCTGCAAGGCCAATGATCCAGAAACCTCACTAAAAATCCCAACAAAAGGGAAAAGCTGTGGTACCCCTTTTGGGGAGCATCCTGTGACCAGACCGGATTTTAGCCCACTACCTGCATGCCCGCTGTACCCTTGCCATGCAGTGACCAGACTTGCCCAGCTGTTTGCTGCTAGGAGAGCCGCCATCCTGTGACCAGGGACCTTTGAGTCCAGAACCCAGTTGGCTGTCCCAAATCCCAAACTAAAGTTTGGATTGTGAGTATTTTCCCATCCCATAGCAACACTTAGCCTATCCCATCTTGACTCTCTGTCCTATTCTTCAAGTAATCCTATTCTTACCCTGGTAACTTGTTTAAGACTGTTTGAAATCTGAGTGCGTCCTGTCATGATTTCCTAGTGTTCGCACCATCCTTTTATTCACCCCATCTTGTAACTCCTTAGCAATATTTTGATTAAATAAATTAATTCTCCCTTAGAAAAGATACACACTACGTGAAGGGTTACAACTGCAGCATAACCTTTATTCACGGGCAACGTTTCCCGTTTGTAGCCATTAAATCTAGTGTAAGTGAAATTTGTCTTTCTTTCCAAACCGATTCTTTGTAACTGCTTTGACCAAAATCGAATTTTCACATTGAAAATCTCATCCGATTATTTAGTTAGAGTCACTCTTTCACTTCTATATTGTCCATGTGATGTGTATCCATCACCCAGCCTAAAAATCTCATTCCGATTCTATTTATTTCACCCGTTGACATTTAAAGCTGAAAAAAGGGTAAATTGCAACTTTTCCACGTGTGATCTGACAGCGCTGGGTTCTCACTTTCGTGTTGCTTTTGAACTGTATGTCTTTTGTGATATATTGCTTTATAGTTGCTAGAGATATTAAATCCCCGATACTGTAATAAAACATATGTACCTCATTATTTAACCACACAATTATTTGTCAAAATCCGAGTGTCATTTTATGCAATTGCAAAGGGTTTTAAAATGCCTCTTATTTTGTGAGGGAAGGTCGGATTTTAATTCTGTTTGCTGCCTCATATCCCTGACTCCCTGCTGCTTCTTCCTATCCACCCAGAACTTGGTTGAGGTTAGAAGTAACATTGCAGGGGAAAACCTTAACAAGGGCGCTATCTACCCAAATAGAAAAAGTGTTCCTATTCATTTGTGCTTTGGATATGTTCTTGGAGAAGGCTATCCAAGTGTATTTCAGTGGTTTTCATTGTAATTATCACCCCATTTGTGATTGCTGCCCAATATAAAAATGGTGTGATTTTCTTTGAATTTAAAATAATGATTGTGTTACCACCCAACGGCCTGGTTCATGGTACATTCTGACCCGGAGTATTTGTAAAAGGGTGTGTGAAACGGGTTGGGCATCGGCTCAATTCAAATTCGTAGAAAATAAAGAAAAAGCATTCCTATTGAGCACTACATCCTAGGCTAAGACCAAGTGTCCTGGCACGGTGTGAGACACCAAATTGGAATCCTTCACACCGCTCTTATTCAACATCTACCTATACCTATTAATCAAAATCAACAAAAGACATGGCTTTACCTGCTATAACTACGCCGACAACACGCAAACAATTTTCAAAATACAAGACACCTGAGAAGTGAACACTAGAGAACTGCCTCCGCGACATTCAGCTGGATGAACTTGAATCACCTCAAAAGAAGCCAGGCAAAACAGAGATGACATGCATTAATCACCGTAATAGCATTTTTGATTGTATCTGCTTAGATTTACATGCTGTGCATATGTTCCGACATCCAGTGGTAACCGCAGAGTATTGCATCTTGTCTTTCGGGGACCGAAAGGGGACGTCGGCATAGGCGTGTGTGTAACATTATCCCTATCGTGACGTGTAGTTTACCCTAAATCCCTCAAGCGCCGAGGTCCCTCAGATTTTATTTTTTCTACCATGAGGGAGCCCAAGGCTTATGTGAGTGAGTACATGAAGCGAGAAGTAGTAAGATGTCTATGTTCCTTCCACCCAGAGCGGTAAGGCAGGGAGGGTGCATGTGAATCTAAGCAGATACAAGCATCAGAAATGCATGTCTTCTGATGCTTGTTAATCTGCTTAGAATCACATGCTGTGCATAGACTAGCGAGCAGTACCCGGAGTTGGAGGTGGGTTATGAGAAGGAACAGTAGAGAAAATATGTCTTAATACTGCTTGTCCCACCTGAGAGTCAGATCTAGAATGAGTGACTAGGCAATAGAGTTTTGTAAAGGTATTTACAGACCTCCAGGTTGACGCTTTGCAAATGGACTTTAGGGCAACATTTGCAATGAATGCTATGAAAGCCCCAGTGCCCCGAGTAGAGTGCTCTAGGCTTGAAGGGCAGTTCTCTCTTAGCAAGAGTGTAACAGTGTGATGCATTAGACAATCCACCTTGAGATAGCCGATTTAGAGACAGGATCCCTTCTCTGTCAGCTGCCACTGAAACAAAAATTGGTTGGTTTTCCTCAGTGGTTTCGTTCTTTCCAGGTAGAACATGACTGCCCTGTGCACATCTAGTGTGTGGAGTCTTCTTTCGGCCATGCTAGTGGTATTCTGGAAGAAAGTGGGTAGTTCAATCGATTGGTTCACATGGACCGTCGAGATGAATTTAGGCGCAAATCTGGGATGAGTGCACAGAACTAACTTATCCCTGTGGACTGTAACAAAGGGCCTGTAGTTCGCTAACCCTTCTAATAGAAGTGATAGCCACTAAGAAGGCTGTCTTGTAAGTAAGGTGTTTTAGACTTGCTTTATGCATTGGCTCAAAGGGAGATCCCATGAGTCTGGTTAAAACCACATTTAGATCCCATCCAGGAGCTGGGTGAGAAATGGGGGGATAGATTCTCTTAACCCCTTACATAAAGGCCTTAATAACTGTTATTTTCCACCATGACACACTGTGTTGTAACGTGATGTAGGCTGAGAGAGCAGCAAGATTAACCTTTAGGAAATTGAAGACCAGTCCTGCGTCTAACAAATAGGTTAGGTACAGCACAAGTGGGTGGGTGAGCAATTGATGGGAATGACGCCCTTGGTATTACGCCAGATGGCAAAGTGTTTCCATTTGCTGGAATAGCAATAGCGAGTGTTAGGTTTCCTAGCTTCCCTGAGTATGTCCATGCATCTCTGAGGGAGCTGTAGGTGTCCAAACTCTATAACCTGAGGAGCCAGGCTGCGAAGTTTGTGTGCATGGGTGTAGTCTCCCCCACTTGTCCTGGGACAACATGTTGTACGGGCATGGTAGTTTTACTGGTGGGGAGAGGGGTTATTTCCATTAGATGAGCGAACCAGGGTTGGTGGGCCCACACGGGGGCCACCAATTTCATGGTGACTGGTTCCTGGTGCACTATCTTGTTCAGTAGGGTAGTCTGGGGTGGAGCGTAGACTAATTTCCTGGACCATGTTATCCAGAGCTCGTTCCCTTTAGAGCGGTTCTGGGGGTACCTGGAGGCATAGTCTTGGCAGACGCCATTCGTATTCTACAGGCAGTGGGAAATCTCTGCTGAGCACGTCTGCCAGAAGATTGAGTTCCCCTGGAACGTGTTGGGACAACAGAAACATCTTGTGTTCCAAATGTTTTGGGAAAGCTTGAATAGCCCTGGAGAGTGTGTGTCCCCTTGTTTGTTTAGGTAATACATAGCTGTGGTGCTGTCTGTCAAGACCAGAACTGTCTTCCCTTGTAGTTGAGTCTAAAAGGCTTTCAGTGCCTTTAACACTTAATAGCTCTAGCAGATTTATATGGTTGGATGCTACTTGTGGGGACCACACTCCATGCGCTGTCTGCTGAAGCAGGTGAGCCCCCCACCCCGTGAGAGATGAGTGTCGTTAGAGTGGCTTCCACTGTAGGGGTGGTGAAGGACTTCTCCTTCAAGAAATGTTCCCTCAACCACCACTGCAGAGAAAACTAGGGCTGGCGAGACAACTACCAGATCTTCCCATTGACCGCTGGCCTGACACCACTGGCTGTTGAGCCACTCTTGCATGGGACGCATGCGCAGGCGGAACCAAGTATATGCATGATGCCATCATACCTAGTAGCCGCATGGCCTTGCGTACCGTCGCCTCACGACTGGCTACACAATGAGAGATCTGAGAAAGCATGTTCTGAACCCTCTCGTTGGAGGGGAAGACGAGGCCGTACTTTGTACGGATTGAGCCCCAAGAAATTGTTTTTCTTGACTGAGGACTAGACTGGACTTCTTCTCGTTGATCGAAAATCCCAGACTGAACAGAAGGTCTACGTTCTTCTGGGTGTTCAAAAAGCATGTGTCGTTAGAGTCCCCTGTTACGAACCAGTCGTCGAGGTAAGCATAAACCAGGATGTATAGTCTGCGCAGGTGTAATGCCACTACTGCAAGGGCCTTTGGAAAAACCCTTGGCGCCGAGGCAATGCCGAAGGGGAGCACCTTGAATTGTTAGTGCCTGTCCTCTATCATGAACCTTAGATATTTCCTGTGCGCTGGCAACATTGAAATATGAAAGTATGCATCTTTCATGTCCAATGTTGCCATGTGGTCCCCCCGTTTCAACAGTGGGATCACTTCCTGTAGCGTTACCATACGAAACTTTTGAGGTTTTATAAATTTGTTCGCTGGGCGCAGGTCTAGAACAGGGCGCATAGTGAGGCCAGTTTTGGGTACAAGGAAGTGCACTGAATAAATACCCTTGTGTAATTGAATAGGGACAGGCTTCTATGGCGTCCTTTCCCAGAGGCGCTTCCACCTCTTGAATCAGGATTTGCAGATGGTCCAGCATGAGGCGTTGTGAACGCAGCGGTGTGAACTGTGGTGGTCGGGCGAATTCCACACAGTACCCGTGGGTGACCGTCTTTATGACCCACTGGTCTGAAGTTATCCCCTCCCATGCCACAAGAAAAGATGTTAAGCGTCCCCCGACCGGGGTGACATAGGAGGGGACCTGGATCCTTTGGTCATTTCTGACCAGAGGCTGTGGCTCCTCTGGGGTTGGGGCCTCTGCCTTTGCCACATCGTTGCCCCCTAGGTGGGTAGTTGGCGGGGCATCCGGATGCTTGTTCAGAGTTCCAGTTTCCCGTATTGTAGTTATTTTGACATGAACAGGATTGGCCTCAAAAGGACCGACGAGAACCACCTCCCCTCTGGGGGGGGGAAGGCTTCTGAGTTATTTGATGTAAGGGCTTAAGAGTCTCATGCTCTTTCTTAGCTGTCTCTAGAGCATCGTCTACCACTTTACCTAAGAGATTGGTCTCTTCTATGGGTTTGTTAATAAAAGTGGCCTGTGTTTCAGGCTTGAGCCCAGAGTTGCGGAGACAAGCGTGCCGCTTGATTAGTGTGCCCTGGGCCAGGGACCTGCCTGCCGTCTCAGCAGTGTCCAGAGTGTTTTTAATTATATTTTGATTTACCTGCCTGCCCTCGGCCACAATGGTGAGTAGTCTGGACCTAGCAAGTTCAGGAACCTCCAGGAGACCACCTTGTGCAAGGTTCCATTGTGCGTCTGTATAACTGTCAAGCAGTGTAGGGTTATTCGCTATGCGTGTGGTGTATGCAGCTGCCGAAGTAACATTTACCTAAGGCGTACAAACTCTAGATTCCTTATCCGGAGGCGCCTTCCCCGTAGCAAGGGGTACCTCTGCCCATTTCCGGGTGGTAGTGACTACCAAGAAGTCGGGGGGGGGGGGGGGGTCACGGCCTTTAATATATTGAAGGTCAGTAGGAGATGGCCGAAATAGTTTCTCCACTCTTGGATTCACTGCCCAGGTCTGTGCTGGTGTGACCAGGGAGAAGGCCAACCTAATTTTAACAGATTTCAGGAGAGGAATGGCTTTGCTTGGGGGGGTTTCTCTTTGAGAATGTCCTCCACAAAATCTTGTTCGGGTACAGCCTCCTGGGTGGTGATCTTAAAGTGCTCTGCTGCCTTTCTTAAGATGTGCATTGAAAGCCATTTGATCGTCCACAGGCGAGGCTTGGCGGGCCGGAGTGGTGGGAGGGGAATCCAGGCATAGGACATCAATGTCCTGATTTTGCGTAGGGAGCACCCATGGCTCCATCTCCACTTGCTGGGTCTCCTCCCAGTTACCCATGGCATCCGCCTGGTCATCAGGGTAGTCTTGCAGGAAGGAAGGGTCTTCTTCCTCGTCATAGATGTCTTGGTAAGTGTCCATCTGGACCACATCTTCATGACGGACAGAAGCCGAAGGGTCTTGAGAGGCAGGATTTTCATGGAAACGTGAAGCCGACACCAAAAGAGGGTCTTCACAAGATCTTTTAGGGGAAGGATGCTCTGAACACGAGGCAATACTTTCTAGACGGTCCATGCATCCTTCGAACATTTCCCTGGTCCACTTAGATGAACCAGAAGGGGCAAAAGGTGGAAAAACGTCACCATCTCGTTGGCATCGAAATTTGTCTCCAAGGGTGTTGGACAGAGGCTCCCGACTGTCCTCGTAGGTTTTGCGAGTACTGGGGCAACATGGCGTGTCTTTAGATCCGTTTGCGGCACGCTCCATGCGTTTTGACGGCGTCTTGGGCGTCAGCCCAACCGCCGAAGTAATCCTCGCAAGACTGTCCATCTCCGGCGAATCGGTGTGAGTCAATGGTAGATTTACTTCCTAGCGCAGCGTCAGAGGGCCTAGCAGTAGATTTTTCGCCTAGGAGGCCTAGGGGTAGGTTTCGGGCTAATGGGGCCTTGGGGGCGCCAGATGATCGCGCTTTGGTGTGTAAACCCAATTTAGAGGTAGCGCCCTTAACTCTTGAGTGCCCAGTCGCAAGACACTGCTGCAGATGCGGGGAAGGCTACTGATTTACCAGATCAGAGGATTCTGTCGAAATATTTGGCGGTCCTGTTGGCGCGATCACCTTTTTCGACTCAACCATCAAAATTGGTGATGGGGTTGTGTGCTTAGTGTGTGGTATCTGTACGCCCTTGTTGCCGGGGTGTTGTTCCCAAACCGAGACTTACGTCAGGCCTAGAGGGGCCGGGGACGGGCCTGGCTAACCTAGAAGCGTCTGTCACAAGGTCGATGACATCCGACACGCATGTCTGGTCATCATCAGTGGCCCAGTCACTTTCGGCGGGTGTAGCGATGGGGGAGGAGGGTTCAGCCTGCGACATACAGTACGCAGCCAACCGCTTTACACAGAGCTTCGTAAGGGTCTTAGGCCGAAGGAGCTTACAGGCTATACACTGCTTCTCGTCGTGATCTAGGGGAGACAAGAATTACACGTCGTCATTCCACGGGTACTTGACCCTACACTTAGAGCAGAAGCGAAATGGTGTCCTTTCCATAGCGAAAGGTATAGATGAAGATGACCAGACCTAGATGGAAAAGAGGGGGAAAGAGGAGAAACATAAAAGAAAAGGCCACCTCGACCCCACTATTCCTACTGTGTAGGCCGGCCAGAGGGCCCACCCATGTGGATGGCTCAGCCGCCAGATCTTAGGTGCCGAAATCCACCACCGTAGAAAACTTCCCGCAGTCTTCGCCGAAGTCGCTTGACTCGCTGTCGAAGAGACTTATGGGAAAATAACCGACAGTCGATATAAAGATAAACAATGTCTCTTATGAAGAGCTCCGTTATAGGGTGACCAGTTATCTGGGTGGAATAAAATCTGAGGGACCACGGCGCGCGAGTGATTTTGGGTACACTACACCTCACGATAGGGATAGTGTTACAGACACGCCTATGTAGACATCCCCATTCGGTCCCCGAAAGACAACATGTAATACTCCACGGTTACCACTGGATGTTGGACCATATGCACAGCATGTGATTCTAAGCAGATTACCAAGAATCAGAAAACGATAGTCACAAAAAACGGAGGCAACAACAGCTACATCCCTTGGCCAAAAGAACTCGGTACAACCCCAATACCATTGCCGATTGTAAAAAACCTAGGGGTCCTGATGGACAACAAGCTCACTCTAGAGCCACAAGTAAACGGCTCTACTCAAGAAATGCTTCTTTCTCTTGCGAGCGGCAAAAAGGACCATACCATTCCTATCATTCACCAACAAAACGCCTACCATCATAGCTCTCGTCATTTCCAGACTAGATTGCGCCAATAGCCTATATCTGGGTATGCCTGAACGACTACTAAAAAAACTACAAGGCATACAAAATGAGGCCGCCAGATTCCTTCTCCAACTACCCCGAAGAGAACACATCACACCCGCACTAAAAATACTACACTGGCTACCAATAAAACAAATACAATTCAAATCAATGTGCATCATGCACAGAGTGGGCAGTCCTCTCCTCCTCACTGCTGGCCTCTACTACTCAACTACTCCTCCTTGGAGATTTCAACATCCACCTGGATTCCTCCTGTCCCCCCTCTGGACTCTTTCGCGACCTCTGCGACTCTCTCTCTCTCTCTCACTCACTATTCTCCCCTCTGGCCCAGCTCACACTGCAAGGCATACTCTGGATGCTCTGATCTCCTCAGACCTTCCCCTCTCAGTCCCTCTCATCACTCCTGAGTGATCACTTTCTCCTCCCACCTTACCCTCCCTACCCCCCAGGCCAAGCCACTTCCATCACTGCCACCCACATTCTCGGTCATCCGACCCATGAAGCGTGTGTCAGCTGAGGCTTTCTCCGCCACCTTCTCGCCCCCTATCCCCCTTTGGCTGACTCACCCTGACACATCCCTCTCCATGCTCCACTCTGATATATCTGATACATTTGATATCCTTGCCCTGTCATGAGAATCTGCTTGAAGCAGAAAGCCAATTGCAACTTCTGGTACAACTCAGACCTCGTCACCCTAAAACACAAGTGCAGGGTGGCAGAGAGGAAATGGCGTGCTTAATGTGCATCCTCTGACAAACTGGCCTGCCGCCTGTTGCAAAGGCAATACCGCCACACTGTCCGAACCAAGAAGAGAGCTCATATCCAAGCCCGCGTCTCTGCAGCCTCTAACAACTCGGCTGAACTCTTTAAAATCTGCAAGGAACTGGCCATTCCTGCCGCAGTCTCTACCTCTCCTGTCCCTTCCCAGGCCCTCTGCACGGCACTGGCTTCTCTCACTTCATCTCTAAAACTCAGGAAATCTTGTCCCCTCTCTCTCTCTCTCTCTCTCTCTCCTCTCCCCTTCTTCCCTCTACTCCCTGCTCTTCCACTGGCCATTCTTCGGTCACCTCTCCTCCCTCTTTCTCTGCCTTTCCCCTGTTCTCTGCTGACAAGGTTTCTAGACCAGTCCGATCTATGAAAGTCTCGTCGAAACAGGTTCACCCCTGTTCCTTCAAAACCCTCAAGGACCACATCGACTCCCTGGCTCCTGCCCTGGTTGATTTCTGCAATAACTCCTTTGCCACTGGAGTCTTTCCTTCAGCCCTGAAGCACTCTCTTGTGCACCCTCTTCTTAAGAAACCCTCTGCCGATCCCTCCTGCCCAGCTAACTATCGCCCAATCTCCATCACTCCCTTCCTGAGCAAGCTCCTGGAGAAACTGGCCATCTCCCAGCTTAATCTCCACATTGAATCTGTTGGTTGGCTTGATGACAATCAGTCTGGCTTCAGAGCTGCCAGAAGCACAGAAACTACTCTCCTGAACATCTGTGAAGACCTGCTCTGCAACCTTCACTCTAACACCCCCTGCGTCCCCATCTTGCTTGATCTCTCCTCTGCCTTTGGCACAGTCAACCATACCATCCTGCTCAACCGTCTCCATGATAATCTGGGTATCACTGGTCAGGTTCTGACGTGGCTTACTTCTTTCCTATCTGACCGACCCTCCCAGTTCCAGCTTGGGTCCTTCCTCTCCGCTATCTTTTTCTCCACCTCTGGTGTCCCCCAGGGCTCTATCCTCGCTCCCTGGTTGTTCAACCAATACCTGGTACTCCTTGCCCACTGCATCGCCACTCTCTGCCCCAACTTTCAGTACTATGCGGATGACACCCAGCTCATTTTCAGGTTACCCTCGGCCATCTCCTCTCCTTCCCTCATCTCCGACTGTCTGCTATCCAGGAGTGGTGTGCCGCCAATGACCTCTGCTTTAATGCCAGTAAGACCAAGAGTCTCCTCATTGGCACACCCACTCCCTCCTTCCCTGTAGCTCTCTGGGCGGCCTCTCTCGGCCCTCTTCCAGCTGCCACCTACAAGGCTAAAAACCTTGGTGTCATCTTCGACTCCACACTCTCCTTCTCTCCTCACATCTATGACTTCTCTAAGAAGTTACATTACCAGCTGCACCTCCTCCGAGGGATTCTTCCTTTCCTCTCCTTCCCCCAGAAGCTCACTGTCTCCAGAGCTCTAGTTCTCTCTAGGCTGGACTATTCCAACAGCCTCTTTCTAAATCTACCTGCTTCTAATCTCCGCCCTCTGCAACTTATCCAAAACAGGACTGCGAGACTTGTCCTTGACCTCAAGCTCAGGGATTGCATCTCTCCAGGACTGAAATCTCTGCACTGGCTCCCAGTGGCTGCGAGGATTAAGTTCAAAACCCTCTGCATCGTCCACAAGTCCTTCTGGGGTATGGGTCCTCAATATCTTCAACCCTCCCTTCCTAAATACCTTCCTTTTCGAGCTCTCCGCTCTTCCGCCTCCAAATCCCACAGGGTCAGTGGCTTCTCCAAGCAACGAGTTGGTGATAGATCTCTTTTCTTCGGCTGGTGCCTCCCTCTGGAACAGCCTCCCGGCCTCCCTTAAACTTGAGGAGAACCATCTCCGGTTCCGAAAGCACCTCAAAACCTTTCTCTTTGCTTCTGCTTTCTCACCTCTGCTGACCTCCTGGCTGAAACCTGAACCACACCCGTTACCTTGACACCCTCGGATCTCAGGCCCAGGTCTCCCCCCCCCCCCTGCCATTGTCCCACACCTGCACTGCCCACCTGGCAAACCCCACACTCGGGGACTGTTTCTGTATCCCTACAGTCCCCCTACCAGCCCCTGACTCCTGTTGTCCGCACTTACCTATGCACTTGCCACATGCTGCCCATTACTTACTGTTATCATCCTGTACTGCACTGTCCCTGCCCCCTTCCGATGCACCTGCGCTATCTGAATGACACCTGGCTTAGTAAGATCGTTGTCTGTCCTCTGTTCCCCTCCCTTGCCTTGTCGCGCCTTGAAACACTTGTGCATAGGCGCGTTATAAATGCCATATCATATATCACAGAGCAATACACAACCAAGGTGCTGCATTCCTCAGGGATAAACTACGCCTGCACCAGCCAGCAAGAACGCTCAGATCAAGCAATGACATCTGCCTGGAACCGAAACCCTACAACAAAAGAAAGCTTGGAGCATCTTCTTTCTCTCACCAGGTTCTGAAAACTTGGAATGACTTACCAAAGGTCATACGGAACACAAGAAACCACCTACTATTCAGGAAACTGCTCAAATCCTGGCTCTTCAATGCGTAACCAAAGACCACCCTCAAGAACACACACACCGCTAAAACAACGATGCATGTACAAACCGATCCCGGTTCCCAACAAGCAATCGAATACAAACAGAGCCTATGTAACGCATTCAACAACATATCATACGGCACAAGGAGAGATACCCACGAGAGAAGAACAGTCAAGACTGAAGACCTGGTCAGAGCCGCAGAAACTCACAAGCGACACACTTGGAACTGTGAATGGAGACATGTGCCGTGTTTAGATAGCATTGTGGATGTTGGCATGCACTGCATCTAAATTGGATGGGGGATGTCTGGCAGGTGCTATGCCTGCTTGGAGTTGTAAGGGTTCACAAGCGACACATCTAGAGTTGTGAATGGTGGCACCACTCCGGCCACACTGGGCCAGAGTGGTGGTTACTGGACTGCGCTGCATATAGACAGATCTATGATTAGTAAGAGCATGCCCTCTCCCCCATTAGGCGGCACTCCCAAGTCTACCTCTTTCCATTATTTGCGGAAGCCCACCTACCACGGAGCCTAGACCTTTCTCCCACTATGCGGCACTGTTGTATCTAGGGATAGCTTTTGCCCTGTGTGCTGTATGGTGAGTCGTACCTTATTGTGAAGTCCAGACCTCTCCACAAAATGGCGGAGCATTCAAACCTAGGTGTGGTATACACATCTGTCCATTGTATGCTGAAACGGAACCTACTGTGGGACCAGAGCATCTCCATGAAGGACCTGTGAATTAAAGGCACTTAAGCATACTGTGAAGACTAGATCCAAATCATATAACCCACTAACCAAAAAGCTCAGAATCTCTGCATACTTAACTCACTCAAACAACCAACTCTTGCACCGCAAGCCGTATGCACTTCACCACACCGCAACACCACATAAGCCGCACCAACAGCACATGAGGACTGACATTGATCCGTGATTCGCACCAAAGCTCAGCACACGGTGTAATCCGAGCTGAAGCTGCCAACAGAACACCACAACTCTCACTATCCTACTCCCTCTTCGCCTTACTAACCCATCCCACCTTCTCATTTGTAGATCCACCAGAGTGCCTGGGGACTAACTCCGTTGGTGACGGTGCGCGGTACAAATACATTTAACATTATTAGGTTATAAGTCAAGAATGTACAGAGCAACACACAGGTAAGCAATGCTCAAGCAAATCTTGTAAGGTTTAGGCAGTCTTTTTCCTAACTAGGAAGGAATACTAGTTCAGCTCAGGTTTTGGAGGGGAACAAGCAATGCCCAAGAGCTCAGAGGTTTAGAAGATTTACTGTTAGGAAACAAACAGTAGTCAATAGGAATGAGAGAGTTCTGATGCAAATCCTCTTAGCACAGACAGATAAGTTAGCTGTTGTTGGAAAAAGGGATCTATGCGATTACAAATTCAAAAATAACGAATGCATTTTTACCGAAAAATAAATCAACGAAAACTGAACAGAATTTGTTTGCGTTTCATTTGGGGGCGGACCCCCCCGCTCCCAAACCCCCGGTTTCCCCTTATTTAAAATCCCGCCCAACCCCCTCCCCAGCAGATTTTAGCCCCTTAGCCCACCCCCACATACATTTCTATTAAAAGATTCAGTATTTTTATTTTTTATTAGTTAAGACTTCATTCGGTATTTTTAATTAGCTAAAATCACTGGATACCGGAAAATGTACAGGCGCTTAGACAAAGCCTTCCTGTAGGGGCACAGGTTGTGAGGCCTGGGCGACTGGAAATGGGTGAACACCCAAACAGTATGAACAGTGCTCCAAAAGCAAAGGTCCGACACAATTGGCTTAAGGTAAGTTTGCCAAGAGCCCCACAGTACCTAGAGAGTGAAGATGATGATGCAGCTGGACACCTTCTGGATGCATGGCTGTAAACTCTGTCTCCTACTCCTTGGTGACAAAATGGGGCATCCTGGATGGGCTCCTGCAGCAGTAGTCAGAGGGACTCGCCAGCAAAGAATTCTTCCTACTCCTGTGTCGGTTTGTGGTTTTGGTGCCTTTTTTCTCAGCGCCAGGAGTGAACGATCACTGCTAGCTGGAATCTTCTTTTGTCAGTCCTGCACTCTTGTGAGGGTACTAGGAGGAGAGAATTTGAGCATTTGGAGGTCCACATGGAGAGATTTGCCAATGACAAGGCAATGCACATGGTGGTCGAGGTAACCCAGGTATTGGGATTCTGCAGTCTGGGAAGGTTGCAGGACGGCTCAGTGTCTTGAGGTTGGTTATGCCTGCCAGCCCAGAGGAGAAAGTAGTCCTTGGCAGAGGTTTCCCAGTCGATTAAAAAACGGGTTCAAGACAGCAGTGGTAGTTCAAAGTGCTTCTGCTGTTACTGGAGGTGCTACAGGCATCTATGGTCGTCTTCCTCAGAGCTTCAGTTTCAGTGCTCGACTTAGCCCTTTTTCCCAGAAGCCTTGCATGCAGGGACACATTCATTCAGTCCTATGGACCTATTACTCACCTGGGGATGTGCTTTTTCTTTGAGGACAAACAGCCGCCCAGTCCAAACTGGTTCCAGCCAGGTATACCCTCAAAGACCATACACATTTTGGGCACCTCCCTCACTTCCTGTCTCAGTAAACACACCGGTGCCTTGGCGGGCTCAACAAATGGATCCCACCAAAGGCAAAACACTAAGAGGACCCACCCACACCGGAAATGGTAGAAGGGCCAAGAGAAACACAAATGAAAAATGGTGATAAAAGACGACTCCGGTCGAAAAGGATCACCCATGGGTGCTGCAGCTGTGAAACCAGCCTACGAGTAACAAAAGTGTCAGAAAAGTATCCACTGCCTAGGTTTGTCTGTTACTGCAACTATTAAAGTTAGGGAGCAGTGGGAAAGAGTTACTGTGTAGCCCCTCAGCACTTCACATAAGGTGGTGTGTGCTGCTCTCACAAAAAGAAAGTAAAGTATCCTACTATCCTTGAGAACACTAGTTCTCATGAAAAAGTAATAAGAAAAGAAAGAAAAGGGGGAAGCCCAATGCACAGTGCGCTACGTACTACAACAATCCATTACAGATGCCCATACTGCAATACATGGCAGAAAGCACAACTCCATTAAAAGTAAAAAGAATTACAGTAGCAGTAAGGAATACATTACTCACCGTAATCGTATTTCTGGTGCTTGTACCTGCTTAGATTCTTCGCCAACACTGGTTCAGAACTTACGCTGGTGGTCAATGGAAAATCTACTCAAGGGGGAAACCCTTCCACGAACGGGAAGCACAAGCGGTCGTCACAACGGACTCGTCCCTTTCCGCTTGAGGGCCCAATACCTTCACCACACAGCACACGGTCACAAGTGACTGCACAGAAACACAAACATTCTGGAGTTATTGGCAGTCCTCAAGGCCCTACAAGCCTTCGAAGCGGCCCTTCGGAGAACCCAGAGGACGTCTGATCAGAAGATCTGCCCTTCACCGTCGACCCTCGATGTGCGACCATACTCGCATCGCCGTGGGGTGTGTGTTTGTGGGGGAGTGTGGTGCCCTTGCCGTCGGCTGTCTTCCCCGTAACAGGACCGCTGGCCTGTCTGCTAGCGTCAGGGGCTGGCACTAGGGAATGGGGAGGTTCCCCGTCACCCTTGCCGTCCGAAGGGACGGCGTCGCTGCCGTTGTTGGATGCCTCTTCAATGTCCATGGAGGCCTCGGCCTGCATGGCGAAAAAGCCCCACTCATTAAGAATAAAGCAAAACAAATAACAGAAATCTAGCAAAAGTGCAGGGGTCTCAGGTTGGGGGGAATTGGCACAACAAAGGAAAATCCTCTCCAACACCACTCACCCGAACAGAGGATGGAAGACTGTGCTTCCAGTGACCCCAACATGACCCACTGTGATCCCAGGAAAATTAGAGTTAGTGAGGTAAGTAAGCATACCTGTGCCTGTCCCCTACCCCTCCACTCCCAACCCACCGTTCTCCACAGGATAACACTGGGTACAGAGTCTTTTCTCTCCAATTTGTCCCTTACTTTGGGGGTCGAACCTTGGTCAAGTATCCTGCCCCTGGGTTAGCTTCAGGTCTAGAAGAGAGAACTTTTGTTTCTTCTGGTAAATTGTTGCTGAACTTTTAAATAGTTTTAAACTATTCTGAACCACTACCAAAAATCCATTGCATCAATTTAGAGAACCCTTACCTGCGAGAGACCTTGCATTGGAACCTGTGACTAGGTAACATCTGCATTAGTCAATTCTTGGGACAGTTTTTCTAAAGCCCTGCCAGGCTTCAGAAAAGCCATATCCAAGACAGTGCATAAGCTCCACTCTGCAGCCTGGTACAAAGACATTGTAGCATATATATGGTCCAAAAAAACACTGAAGCACTATATATTGTAAACAAAGGGTTTATTTAAATACAAGTAGACCAAGATAATTCTTGGGTAAGTAAGAACTATAACATTATATAAAGTCCTAAAAACCAACTCAATAGCTATGGTATGCAAACAAAGGTGTAAACCTATTTAGGAGGAGCAAGCAGCAAGTCAAGTTGAGTCAAACCTAAGGTCACATTTTATTTATACACTATTCTTGGGAAATAAGACCAGGTTAAATATACTTTTAGAATACAATCAGTATTTCAAGGGTAGTTGACCCAGTCAGTCATGCAGTGATACTCAGTTATGAAGACACATAATAAACCAACCCTGTTACAAGTACACGCCTTGCAACATTACTTTTTAGAACTCAGTTCAGAGCTAGTTAAACAACTCATACTTTCTAGAGGGGCCACAAGCTACTCAATAAGTATGAACACAACTATTTTGGAATGCAATAAGCAAAGCAGGAAAAGCAAAACACAATTACACTGAAAGACAATGTATTTCAAGTTAATTGACTAACTGGCACATAACTATCTTTTATCTAAGAGCTAGTTATACCCAGTATACTTTAAAGAAGTATATGACATGCATTACTCACCGTAATAACATTTCTGATGATTGTGTCTGCTTAGATTGACATGCTGTGCATAGTCCAACTCTAGTGGTAATTGCAGAGTATTGCACCTTTCTTTCGAAGATGCAAAGGGGATGTCCACAGGGGCGTGACTAACACTATCCCTAACGTGACGTGTATTGTACCCGAAATCCCTCACGCGTATAAGTCCTTCTGGTTGTGTTTTTTCTGCCGCGAGGGAGCATTATAGTCAGCGTGAGCAAGTACATAAGAGAGAAGGTGTAAGAGGTCTATGTTCCTTCTATTCCACGAGGGGAGGAAGGGTGTGAATCTAAGCAGATGAACAAGTTACTTACCCCCTGGTAATGGACTTTCGATTGGATGTTCCGCCCACGTATTCCTCATTTTATGATAATATATCTCTCCAGCATTGCTGCTTCAGAATTATTTTTTTCTCGACAGAGGGCGTTGTGTGCGGCGTCGTCGAGTCGATGTCCCTCGAGGGCCTCAGTCGACATCATCAGCAGCAGCGTATAGCGCATGCAGCGCCCGTTAGCTTCAGTTCCGTTTTTCTTTTCCCCTCTGAAGAGGAATTACCAGGCGTACCTAAGGCCGTAGGCTCACAGAAAGTGTAGAGTGCAATAACACGTAAATTGTATGGCGGGGTAGGCTGGGAGGGGCGATGAGGAATACGTGGGAGGAACATCCAATCGAAAGAACGTTACCGGGTTAAGTAACTTGTTCTTCAAACGGATTGAGTCCTATGTATTTACGCTCATTGTACTAAACATTTGGTAATTTCTGTCCCATTGCTTTGCAAGAACTGCCTCTAATCTTGGCCCACTGTACATCCTCGGGTCACCTAAATTGCATACTGTACCCCTGAACAACACTGCTCAGCCTTGGCATCTACCTACAAGCATGATAAATAACATTAGCTTAGGCATCATCACTCACTTGCACATGTTACTTGCTGCCACACCTACTACACATTAGTGTCCAAACAGCATGATACCCACAACACCTACATAGCCGCCCACCTAGGACCACACACCCTACTAAGAAGAGGTATTTTTTATGTAACCACAATCACCTATAAGTACACATACAGTCAGGACCCGCATAGTATTTTAACGTACAGACATCCTAGGACCAAACAGGCTATAGGCAATGTCACTGCCCCATCCCATCTGATTAAACCCTCCTCCTTTCCCAGCTGCCCTTCACATGCATATAAACACCAAATCGCAATTACTAGATTGTCAATAAAACACCTCCTCTCACGCCTTCCCAATGGATGCACAAATTTACCACCTGGCCCCCTCAGATTAAGAAACACTAGACTTATGTCAAGAGGCCCCCATAGGCCATCTATGGAGAGCTCACTCCACAAGAAAACTGATGACAAAAATGCTAATCAGATCCACAATCCACCTAAAAATATTGTTCAAACCCATAAACTAGCAATATATTTCCTTACCATCAATCCAGCAAGAAAACTAATGCCTATATTGACCATAACTTGCAGGCACATAATAAAAAATTGCCAGCCACTTTTCCCACTCAAGATTAAAAGTTGCAACCCCAAAAAAGAGCCACCACCTCTCAAGCGCGCTCTCATTAATGCTAGATCGATACAGACTATGCATTAGATATCGCTGACTTGATACTTACAACAAACTTGATAACGCTAACCGTTTCGGAAACATGGCTGCATACAGCAGCAGGTCCAGCTCTATCATTAGCAATCCCAGATGATTATATGATACTAAGAACAATCAGAACGCAAAAGGAGCAGCGCTTATTGCCAGGAAACAATTGGGTATAAGGAAAACAGTTACCCACCTTACATTCTCTTCATGGGAACTCCTCTCTGTCAATCTTCCTCTCACAACTAAGTCAACCTTAACCATACACCACCTTTATAGACAACTGGGACCAGTTGCTTCCCTGGACAAAGAAATTACTCAACTCCTTACCAATAACGTCAAACCAGGCTCCAAAATCTTACTTCACCGTGACCTGAAATTAGGGATTAATGATCCCAAAGATAAAGCTCTTGTCTTGGCCAACACGAAACCAAAACTAGGCTTCCTTAATCGTGTCACTGAACCTACCCACAACAAAGGCTGTACCCTGGATTGGTTAGACCACCTCAATTGTAATAATAAGATCCTAACAAAGACTCCTTGCGCATGTTCAGATCACCACGTGATCACCTTCACCATCCAAGGTCAACCCAACTTGCACCGTGAATGCACGATGGCTCCTACAGTCGTCACCAGGAATAAACGAAGTATCACGAAAGAAAAGATGCTACCCTTACTCAACCCGATCACCCACCATGCTAACTCAGACATACTAACACCCACAGATATGGTGCAATTATAAAATAACCCCCTCTCCCAAGCCATAGATCAAATTGCCCCTCTTAAATTGCGGAGATCTAAACAACTTGCTCATCTAAACAACTGGTTCACCCCAAACCTAAAAAAACTCTAAAATCAAGAGAACAGCAGAAACACCTGGAAGAAGCTTTCATCCTCACTAAAGAGAAATTTGTCATAGCTTCCAACTACAAAAACGTCATACTCCATACCAAAAGTGACATCTACAATGCCAGGATTAGTAATGTCAAATCAGGAACAAAAGACTTACTCTCAATTCTAAGAGAATTAGAAACTCCAGTGACCCACCCAGACCACTGTACTAAAGACTCAGAGTGGTGTACTAACATCCAAACGGCACTACTGGACAAAATCTTGCTCCTCCAAATTAAAATTGATGCTAAAAAGAATAGTTACCCTCCGACTCCCCACTCCTGAAACATCCAGAATCTATGATCATCCCCCATTTCCAATGTTCACCTATCTCAGTGACTGAAGCCACTAAAATTATTGAAGGCATTAAACATTCCAGATGTCAGGGAGACGCATGTCCTACCTCACTTATCAAAGAGGACCTGCCTGGGTTTGCCCCGCTCATCGAGAAAACCACACTAGACCCAGACATACTTAGCAACTACCGACCCATAACTACAGTACCCTTCCTGGTGAAAATTTTGGATAGAGCAGATTACCTGCAAATCCATAATTATCTCAAATCCAACACTGTACTAGGCCAACGGCAAGCAGGCTTTAGACCAGGTCATGGCACAGAAACCACACTCGTCGACCTGAGAAAGCAAATCGATGAGTTAAAAGGATAAAGGTAACCTAGCACCCCTGCTCCTTCTGGATTGAGCAGCAGCCTTTGACCTGGTCAACCATGACATACTATGTAAACATCTTACCACAGCGGCTCATTCCTCCCGCAAAGTCACAACATGGATAAAATCCTTTCTCTCTAAAAGAACCATGAGTCTCTTTTCCCAAGCAGCCATGGCAGACCCAGCACCAGTCCTTTATAGAGTCCCACAAGCATCCTGCGTCTCGCCTACTTTGTATTACATTTTTACAAAGCCACTCAGACCTCGTCACCCTGAAACACAAGTGCAGGGTGGCTGAGAGGAAATGGCGTGCTTCATGTACATGCGCTGACAAACTGTCCTGCCGCATGCTCCAAAGGCAATAATGGCTCTGTCCTCACCAAGGAGAGAGCTCACATTCAAGCCTGCGGTTTTGCGGCATCTAACAACTCGGTTGAACTCTTTAAAATCTGCAAGGAACTGGCCAATCCTGCCGCAGTCTCTACCTCTCCTGTCCTTTCCTAGGCCCTCTGCACGGCACTGGCTTCTCACTTCATCTCTAAAAACGGAGGACATCCAGTCCTCTCTTTCCTCCTCTCCCCTTCCTCCCTCTACTCCCTGCTCTTCCTTCGGCACTTCCTCAGCCACCCTCCTCCCCCGCCCTCCTCCTCTGCCTTTCCCTTCTTTTCCCCAGACGATGATTCTAGACAAGTCCGATCTATGAAAGTCTTGTCAAAACAGGTTCATCCTTGTTCCTCCAAAACCATCAAGGATCACATTGACTCCCTGGCTCCTGCTCTGGCCGACTTCTGCAACCACCCCTTTGCCACTGGAGTCTTCCCTTCCCCCTCTGAAGCACTCCCTTGTGCACCCTCTTAAGAAACCCTCTGCCGACCCATCCTGCACGGCTAACTATCGCTTAATCTCCATCACTCCCTTCCTGGGCAAACTCTTGGAAAAGCTGGGCATCTCCCAGCTCAATCTTCACACTGAATCTGTTGGTTGTCTCCATGATCATCAGCCAGAAGCATGGAAACTGCTCTCCTGAACATCCGTGAAGACCTGCTCGCCAACCTCGATTCCAAAACCCCTTGTGTCCTCATCCTACTTTCTCTCTCCTCTGCCTTTGACACGGTCAACCATGCCATCCTGCTGAACTGTCTCCGTGACAATCTGGGTACCACCGGTCAGGCACTGGCATGGCTGACTTTGTTTCTCTCCGATCGAACCTCCCAGGTTCAACTTTGGTCCTTCCTCTCCTCCATCTCTACCTGTGGTGTTCACCAGAGGTCTAACCTCTCTCCCTGGCTTTTCAACCTATAACTGGCACTTCTTGCCCACTGCATTGCTGCGCTCTGCGCCAATTTACAGAGCTATGCGGACACTCAGCTCATTTTCAGGATACCCTCAGCCACCTCTTCTCCCTCATCTCTGACTGCCTGTCCGCCATCCAGGAGTGGTGTGCCGCCAATGATCTCTGCCTTAATGCCAGTAAAACAGATTCTCCTCATGGGAACACCTGTTCCCTCCTTTCCCTTCACTTTCTGGCTGGTCTCCCTTGGCCCTCGTCCTGCTCCCATCCGTGAGGCCATCTTCGACTCAACACTCACCTTCTCTCCTCACATCTCTAAGAAGTCTCACTACCAGATGCACCACCGAAGCTCACGGTCTCCAGAGCTCTGGTTCTCTCTAGGCTGGACTATTGCAATAGCCTCTTTCTAAATCTGCTTGCCTCTACTCTTCGCCCTCTGCAACTCATCCAGAACAGGACTGCGAGACTGGTCCTTGGCCTCAAGCCCAGGGATTGTATCTCTCTAGAACTGAAATCTCTGCACTGGCTCCCAGTGGCTGCGAGGATTAAGTTCAAAACCCTCTGCATTATCCACAAGGCCTTCTGGGGCCTGGGGCCTCAATACCTTCAGCTCTCTCTTCCAAAATATATTCCTTCCCGAGCTCTTCGCTCATCCACCTCCAACTCCCTCAGGGTCAGTCACTTCAAGCAACGTGTTGGAGGTAGATCTCTTTCCTCGGCTGGGACCTCCCTCTGTAACAGCCTCCCCGTCTCCCTGAAACTTTAGGAGAATCATCTCCGGTTCCGGAAGCACCTCAAAACTTCTTTGCTTCTGCTTTTTCTCCTCCTCTCCCCTGCTGACTTCCTGACCGATACTGAAACTGCACTGGGTACCTGGCCTCCCCCTGATCTCGGGCCCAGCCACCCCCTCCCCCCCAGGCCAGTCGTACACCTGCACTGCCTTCCTGGGAACCCCTGCACTTAGGGACCGTTTCTGTATCCCTACAGTTCCACCACCAGCACTTGACACCTGATGTCTGCACTACCCTTGCACTTGCCTCCAGCGGGCCGTACGTTACTTATTGTTTATTATTCTTTATCCCATGTACTGCACTTTCCCCCCTCGCCTTTCTGATGCACTTGCGCGATCCGAATGACACCTGGCCTAGTAGGATCGTTGTCTGTCTTCCCTCTGTTCCCCCTCCCTTGCTGCATCGTGCCTTGAAACACTTGTGTATAGGCGCGTTATTAATATATATCAACAGTTTGGGTGTCATCTACACCAACTATGCAGATGACACTCAAATACTCATCCCCCTGACACGATGTTATGAATCAGACTCCAAACTCCTCAACAATATATATCAGATCATCCAGGCCTGGATGGCCACACATGGACTATCTCAATGACGAAAAATCGGAGCTACTACTAATTGGATCACAAAATCGCCTAAAACTACCAGAGCAATTCAAATACTTCCTCATTGGCAATACTCTCATTAATGTCTCTAAAAATGTCAAAACCCTGGGCATCTTCCTGGATACAACACCATCTCTGAAACAAATCAATTCCATAGCCTCATCAGTTGGGAAGAAACCTAAACTCATCACAGCCTGCAGGCCATTTTTCTCCCTTACCAGCTTTATCACTCTGGCTAGAGCATTGATACTTTTAAGATTGGATTACTGCAATGCCTTATACATCAGTACTAGCTGTTATAACCTCAACAAATTACAAGTTCTACAGAGTAACGCCTTAAGAGCAACACTCAGCATCCCCAAAGCCAATCACATCAACACGAGACACATGGTTCAATGGCTATCAATTAGAAACAGAATAGCCTTTAAAACATTTTCTCTAACACATGTCTGGCTGACAAAGCCCCTAAATATTTAAACTGTAATTTCAGCTAGACCCACTAGAACCACCCATGTAAATCATCTACAAATACCGTGAAACAAGCTAGAGCGAACAGGGGGAAAAGGTTTCCCTGTCTTAGCATCCAGACAGTGGAATTATCTGCCACCCAACATTAGAAATGAGACTTCCTACGGGACCTTCAGGAAAATACTCAAATCCTGGCTTTTCGAACACAAATAGTTTGTGATCCCAGCACCGAAGTAGCACCACAAATGTACCACTTTCATCCTCCTGTCTAATCCACACCTTTACCAGGCTCTCATGCCTATTCTCCCAGGAACACTACTGTAATTAAAGTGTAACATTATTGTAAATGTAAATATTCTACTGCTGTATAGATTTGGATCAAGTTAGTTTGATACTGACCGACTTTCATTGCAATGATAACATGTAAATACTATATTAAGTTAATGTGTAATTACCTGAACTGTATCATACTATGTAAACCTGCGCCCAGATACCTTTGGGTTAGGAGCACTATATGAATAAAAAAATACAAATGATAGACTCCCAAAGTAGTAATAATTTGGAGGTGGGAGTACCAATTAAATTAGACCCAATCATGGACCGAATGGAGGACGGCTTTTGCAAAAAAGTCCTCCCTGAGTGGATGAAGAATCCAGACAGCAGTGTTTTACAAAAGTATGGAAAGAGGACCAAGTGGCCGCTGAACAAATATCATTTATTGGGACACCCTTTGAAGAGCTGCAGAGGTTGCAATGCCCCTTGTGGAATGAGCCCTTAGATCTTCCGGTGGGTCCTTTCACACTAGTTTGTATCTTTCGCCAATAGCCAGGATAATCCATCTGGATATTGTTTTTTTGGTGTCTTCAAGGCCCAATTTGGGACCAGTATATCCAAGTAAAAGTTGATCAACCTTGCAAAATGTGCCCATCCTGGATAGATTGTCCCAGTCTATGTAACCTCTCCTTCTCCTTCCCTGGATGAGGAGGTGGGTAGAACGTTGGTAAGGTCACTTTTTGTGACAAGTGGCAGAAAGACTACCTTCGGTAAAAAAGAACGTTTTACTCTGAGAGTGACTGTCTTTATAGAATATGGTATGAGGAGGCTTGGAAGACAGCCTGCAACTCACTTACCCTGCGGGCTGATGTTATTGCAATAAGCAAAACTGTCTTTGAATGCCAGGAGTCTTAAAGGACATGAGTGTAGGGGCTCAAAGGGAATTCATGTAAAAACATTAACACCAAATGGAGGTCTGAAACTGGAGGGTATATATTAGTAAGGCCCTTCAAGAATTGGACAATACAAAAGGGATCTTAAAAAATTAATCCTCCTCTGAGGAGCGCTTGAAAATGGAAAGCGCTACTAGGTAGCCCTTAATAGTTCCGATCTGGAGCCCCAGATTGGCTAAATGTAGCAGAAAAGAGCACCATAGGTGTGTCACATAGAAATTGATCCACATTCTTATCCTTGCACCAGTTGCTGAACGTGTTCCAACGGCACAAAGATTCAGTTGCTTCGCCTTCTGGTTGAAAGCAAAATCTGCATTACGTCATCCGGAGGTCCCAATCCTTGTATCTCAGCCTTTGAGAAACCATGCGTGAAGGCAGAGTGTCTTGACCACTGGATGGAGAACCAAACCTTCCTCTTGCGATAGAAGATACTCTCTTTGTGGAACACGTGTTGGATAGAGAGCACATGGACAAGTCCAGAAGGTCCGGGTACCACGTCCTCCTGGCCCAATCCGGAGCAATTAAGATCAGGGATTTCCTAAACTTTCTCAACCGCCTGATCAACTGAGGAATGACAGGACTGGAGTAAACGCATACAGGAGTGGAAAATCCCAGTCCACCACGAACGCGTCCCCTAGAGCTCCTCTCGGGCAAATTCCCTGGAGCAATACTGTTCGCACTTCCGGTTGACACCGGTCACAAAAAGATACACTTCAGGGGTTCCCCAAAGGGGCAAGATCTCTTGAAGTACTTCCTGAGCTAGTTCCCACTCGTGGGAGACTGCTCTAGCTGCTCAGAGCGTCCACCGCCGTGTTCTGCTCTCTGCTAGGTGAAATGCCGAAAGAGATTCCTTCTTGTATTGCCCAGAACCAGAGCTTCATTGCCTCTCTGCACAGTGGTAGTGACCCTACACCTACTCTCTTGTCGAGGTAGTACATGGCCAATGTGTTGTCCGTCATTATCAGGACATTGATTCCCCGCACAGAGGGTAGGAAGGCCTACAGCGCTAGTCTGATCGCCCTCACTGCCTAAAGGTTGATGTGTAGTTTGGACTCCAATGAAGACCAACGACCGCTGATTATTAGATCGTTGGTGTGGGCTCCCCACCCTGTGAGTGAGGCGTCCGTCAGTACCGTTATCTCAGGCCATGGTTGCCAAAACGATTCTTCCTTGAGGATCGTCTCTTTGCAAGCCCACACAGAAGGTCCTGAGCAACTCGGCTCGGAACTTGCAGTTGGTCCGACATTTTGCCTGAAAATTGGGACCATTGTGCCCCGAGAGCCCATTGAAGGGATCTCATTCTCAAGCGGGCCTCTGGAACCAGGAATATCAAGGATGCCATGAGACCTCAGAAAATCGAAGGCTGAAAGATGCTGAGCATTCTGGAATTTTTTTACCATCGGCACAATGTGTTCACCTCTCACCTCGAGTGGCGAAGCTTTCTATGAGGAAGTATCCAAGAATGCTCCAATAAATTGGAGACCTTGGGATGGTATCACATGGGGCTTCTTGTAATTGAGGGAGAAGCACAGTCTGTGGAGCGAGTGGCAGGTGATATTGAGATGTTCCCAAGCTTGCTCGGATGAACAAGCCCTCATCGGCCAATCATCCAGGAAGGGGTAGACGTGAATCCCCCCCGCCACCCCTCTCCTGAGACTCACTGCCGCCACCACCACCATCAACTTGGTAAAAACTCTTGGGTGGAGGTCAGCCCGAAACTGAGAATGAGAACCGCCAATCTCAGGTACTTTCTGTGCTCGAGATAGATTGGCACATGAAAGTAAGCATCCTGAAGGTCCAATGATACCAACCAGCCTTGGAGTTGGAGAGCCTGAAGGATCTGAGAAAGGTTAACCATCTTGAACTTGGTGATGTATCCAAGCCACTAGCTGACTGGAGATTATCATACAAATCTCTCAGTCTGGATTTGTGGGAAATAAGCTCTTCTCGCACACTGGCGGTGCCAAACTGCAAGATGTGGTGAACCCTCAGAGGGTTGGTCTTTCTCATATTACAGACAGACTTAAAATAGTATTTATTAGGGAAAGGCTTATAAGCCTTGTCCTGTACAGTCACTGTCTTTCACAATGTCGAAGTAGTAATCGAAGACGGCTTCGCAAATGGCGCTGGTTTAACCGGTGTCGACTTCAACTTCGGTGTCGACAGTTCAGACTCAGACAGTCGGCAAATGCGTTGAAACCTTCGACAATGTGTGCTTTTTCACCGGAACCATAGCTGGACTTGGTTCTCGACTTTCTTGATGTGATGCCGGCTTTGAGCTTAGCTTCAAAGTTTTAGCCTTCAACGTCTCTTTGTCGATGTTACTCAGAGCAACTGGGGCATGGCTCTTTTGCTTTTCTTTCGAGGGGGTCGAGGCTGCATTCTCGAAAATACGCAACATCTCACTACAAAATGCATCCCACTTTGCAGAGGAATCAGACTTCATAGGTCATCCGATTACATCTGTGGAGGAATCACTCAAACTTTGAGACCTATGGCGTCTCTTTGCCTTCTTAGAGGAAGAAGGCAAAGAATGCCACGATAAACTCCTCGATCGGGACCTTTATGAATTCTTGCGCCGGGAAGAGTCTCGACTCACCAGTCTTTCTCGCTCTTCGAAGGGGACTTCGATGCTATGCTCCTCACCACCAGTTTACCGCTACGCTCCCCGAGAGCCTTCTCGGTCATGGCCTGACAGGACCCACAGTCGGCGCTATGGTGCCCGGAGCCCAGACACCACAGGCAGACGCGGCGTGGCTCAGTAAACAACGTTTTCACCCCACAGTGCTGGCATTTTTTAAACCCGACTTGGGCGTCTATGTAGTAGAAATTTTCTCACGAAAATCGGACTGAAGCGTGCCATAATTCACTCAAAGCGTTAGCTCTGAAAAACAGAACTGAAGCCAGCGGGCGCTGCAAGCGCTATTTATGGTGATGAAGTAGTCAACCGAGGCCCTCGTGAGACCTCCACTCGACAACACTGCATACAGCGCCTTCTGTCGAAAAAATAAAATGTTTGCCGAAGCAGCAAAGCTGGAAAGATATATTATCATAAGATGAGGAATACGTGGGAGGACACAATCCATTCAAAACCATCAACCGAAATGCCGTTACGGTGAGTAATGCATGTCTTCTGAAGCTTGTGAATCTGCTTAGAATCACATGCTGCACCTAGACTAGCGAGCAGTACCCAGAGATGGTGGTGGGATGTGTGAAGGAACAGTAGCAAGGAGATGTCTTAGCACCACTTGTCCGACCCGAGAATCAGACCTAGAGTGTGCATCTAGGCAGTAGTGTTGTGTAAAGGTGTGTACAGAACTCTAGGTTGCTGCTTTGCAAATAGACTAGAGGAACACTTGCAATGAATGCTATGGTAGCCCCTGTGCCCCGAATAGAGTGTGCTCTAGGCGTGAAGGGCAGATCTCTTGGCAAGAGTGTAACAGTGTGATGCTGTTTACGACCCACTTTGAGATAGTGGATTTAGAGACAGGATCCCCTGCTCTACCAGCTGTCAATGAAACGAAAAATTTGCCTTTGTCTTTTCCAGATAATAGATAACCGCTCTCCTCACATCTAGTGTGAGGAGACTTCTTTTCCACCATGTTAGTGGGGTTCTGGAAAAAGGTGGGTAGTTCTATAGATTGGTTTACATGGAACTTTGAGATAACTTGGTGCAAAGTGTGGGTGTTTATCTTTGTGAATCGTGACAAATGGGTCCAGAGCTGAAAGGGCCTGCTGTTCAGCAACTCTCCTTATAGAGATGATCGCCACCAGGAAGGTGGTCTTGTAGGCGAGTGCCTTAAGGCTAGCCTTGTGAATTGGTTCAAATGGAGGCCCATTAGCCTGGTAAGAACACAAATAGGAGGCTGAGGCCTTTTTACCCCTTCCATAAATGCCTTAATTACTGGAATCTTCCACCAAAAAACCTTGTTTTGTGGTGTGGTGCACGCCGAAAGCACAGCTAAGTGGTCCTTCAGAGAATTGAAAACCAGACCTGAATCTAATAGGTGCGTTAGGTACAGGACAATAGGTTTTGGTGTGCATTCAATAGGATTGATGCCTTTGCCAATACACTAGATGAAAGCGCTTCCATTTTCTGGATTAGCAATTCCTGGTAAGTTTACGTGCTTCTCCGAGTATGTCCATAAACCTTTGAGGGAGTTGGAGGTGCCCAAACTCTGACTTCAGGAGCCAGGCTGTCAAGTTGAGAGTTTGAGGTCATGGATGTAGTGTTTCCCCCTGGTCTTGAGACAGCATGTTGTAAGGCCATGGCAGGTTCCCGGGAGGAGAGACCGACATTACCATGAGATGGGAGAACCAAGGTTGGCGGGCCCACATCGGAGCCAGAATCATTCTGACTGGCTCTTGGTGCATCTATTCTGCTGAGCAGGGGAGTGAAGCGTAGACTAATTTCCCTGACCATGTTATCCAGAGACCATTCCCCTTGTAGCGGTTATAAGGGTACCTGGAGGCGAAAACTGGCCATTTTGCATTCTCCAGAGTTGCGAACAAGTCAACTTCTGGGAACCCCGATTCTGCAAAGTACAATGTCCTGGTGTAGTCGCTACTCGTGCTTTACGGGTAGAGTAAGTCTCTGCGAAGTAAGTATGTCCGCCAGAAGATTGAGTTCCCCTGAAACATGTGACAGGATCATCTTGTGTTTGAGAGCCCACTTCCATATGTTCTGGACAGTTTGGACAGCCCTAGAGAGTGAGTGCCCCCTTGTTTATTAAAGCAATACATGGCTGTTGCACTGTCCGTGAGGACTAGAACCGTCTTCCTCTGGAGGCGTGTTTGGAATGCCTTCAGGGCCTTGAACACTGCTAGCAGTTCCAACAATTTTATGTGATTCGATGCTACCGCTGGGGACCACACGGTGTGCGCCTTTTCATGAAGGAGGCGAGCCCCCCACCCCATCAGAGATGAGTCTGTGGTGAGAGTGGCTTCTACTGCGGGGGTGGTGAAGGTTTTCCCTTGACCACCACTGCAGAGAATGAATGAGGTCTGCTGAGACAACCACTAGATCGTCCCATTGTCCGCTGGCAGTCTTTGGTCTGAATTGGTGACCCCAGGAATTGTTCGACTTGGCTGGGGTCTAGACTGGACTTTTTCTCATTGATCGAGAACCCTAGGCTGAAGAGGATATCTATCGTCTTCTGGGTACTCGTTAGGCATGTTCCGGCGAATCCCCTGTTATGAGCCATTCGTCGAGGTAAGGATAGACTGGGATGGACTGCATGCACAAGTGAGCAGCTACTACCTCCAGTTCCTTTGTGAACACCCGTGGAGCTGAGGCAATGCCGAAGGGAAATACCTTGAACTGATAGTGGGCATCTTCTATCATAAACCTTAGGCACTTTGTGTGTCAGCAACATTGAAATAATAAAGTATGCCTCCATCATATTCAATGTGGCCATGTAATTTCCCTGAGGCAACAGTGGGATTTCCTCCTGCGGTGTCTTTCAGATTTTTTGCGATTTAACATACTTGTTCGCTGGGCGCTGTTCTAACACAGGGCACATTGGCAAATCCTTTTTGGGTACAAGGAAGTACAATAAATAATTACCCTTGTTTACCTGGTGAATGGGGATGATTTCTACAGCGCTCTTTTCCAGAAGGATCTGCACCTCTTCCAGCAGGATGTGCAGGTGTGCTGGTGATAGGCGTCTGCTCTTCGTGGGTGTTATCGAGGTGGCTGGTGAAACTGGATGCAGTAGCCGTGGGTGGTGGTCTTTAACACCCACTGGTCTGATGTGATCCCCTCCCAAGCGTGAATGAATGACAACTGACCCCCAGCCGGGGAGGTGTGGAAAGGGACCCGAACTGGCAAGTCACTTTGAGGTGCAGGCCAGGGAGCCTCTTGAAGTACAGTTCCTGCCTCAACCATTGCCTCTATGTTGACCTCTCTGCTGATACTGGTTGTTACCTGATGAGCCTTGGCCGGAGGACCAGGTGGTACTTCCAGAGCCATATTGTCCATGGGAGACAGGGAGAAAGATTGACCACAAAAGGAATGGCGAGAGTTTGAGCCTCCTCGCTGTTGGAAGGGCTTGGTCGTAATCGGAGTTATTTCAGTGCTTCGTGCTCATTCTTAGTCTCCAGGGCGTCATTGACGGCTTTACCAAAGAGGTTGGATTCCTCGATCAGTTTATTAATCAGAGAGGCCTGAGTTTCTGGTTTAAAACCAGAGTTCTTCATCCAGGCAAGTCTCTTGAATAGAGTCCCCTGGGCTATTGTGCGCCCAGCAGCGTCCAGAATGTTTTTAAATATATTGTAGGTCATCTGTCTGCCCTCACTCATCGCGTGGGCTCTGGGACCTCTTGAAGGCCTTCCTGGAGTAGGCCCCATTGGACATCGCTGTAGCTAGCCTGTTTGCGATCCTGGTTAAATAGGCAGCAGAGGTAGCAATAGGTTTCCTGTGTTAGGAAGAAACCTGTGCAGTTCCCTTAGGGACCACTGCAAAAGATTTAGGACTACAGGTGTTGGCAGTAAACCCAATTGGTAGCAGTCTGTACCACCCAGATTTACCTGGTAGCTGTGGCTGAGCAGTCAGACTTCTCTCAAGATGAGTTAGGCAATATGCAGAGTATACATAATAGGTACAGAGACGCAGTAGTACAAGCAAACACTGACCAGAGCTTTGGTGTAAAAGTATATAATTATTTATTTAAAGGCACACTTGTAAATTACGCTAGCACAAAAAGAGGTAAGTAAATTCAACACACAGTCACTATTACTAGATGTACATCCCTTATTCCTTATTAGACACGTCTTAGTTAACACCACTTATTTCCAGGCAGAGGTGAGCGCTTAACTAAAGATGGCACTCCAATAAGTTAAGAAAGGGAGGGAAAAGGCAGAAATTAGGAAAAGCACACAACACAATACTTTAGAAGCACCCAGCAAGGCAGGAAAGTCAAGTCTACTTGTGAGCAAAATGTTCAGAGGCCAGGCTCCCTCTTAGAGAGAGCAGAGCACCAATGCGCCCAAAATCACACAGCTTAAAAGTCTTGAAAAGTCTTGCAGGGAGTTCAGAAAAGAATTAAGTCAGCTCAGAAAAGTTCAGTTAGCCAGCCTAGGGCCAACCCAAGTGGTAAGTGGAGGCTTTAAGAGTCACCCCACACAGACCGTTGCGAGGGAGGTCAGGCGGCCACAGTACCTTCAAAGTGGAGAGGATCCTCCAGCGGGGACAGTTGTTCCTGGCAGCAGGTGCAAGTCACGGCGTCGTCCAGAGGAAGAGATGGTCTCGACGTGGAGGAAAGCTGAAGGTCGTTGCACTGCCAGGGAAGAAACCAGCCGCGGAGTTCTCCGGTTAAAAGGTATGACCCTTTTATTCGCGGTAGTGGAAAAAATGTGGTATCCCGGTTGCCGGGGTGGTTGGCACAGGCAAGGCGGCCACGAGATGATCCAGGAAGGCGAAAAGACGGGCAAACTGGTTATCCCCACTAGTCAAAGGAAGACTCTCCGGGCTGGAGATCTCTGTCGTCGGAAAAAGTGGTGAGACGGTTCAGCAGGGCTCCACCGGTGGTGTCGTCATTGCAGGTCGGCTCAGCTTCTCCCTCTTCGGATTCTTTAGGTCCTGTGGCCACTTCTGAAGTTCCAGTCCCCAAAGCCCTGCTTTTATGCAGCAAACCCCCATTCATTCAGCCTAGCTGTCAATCAAACATGCTAAGTGGTGAGCCGGGCGGCTCACCACTTGGGCCAATCACACAAGAGTGCTACTTGAGTTGCCAAGGCAACTCAGTCCATGGTGTCTAAACCCCCTCCGACACCCCCTGTGGTACCCAGACAGAGTGGCACCACTTTTGGAGGCTTCTGTGGAGAAGCCTGCCATAAAGTGGAACAAAGGGTCCGACTTGGGTTGGAGTCACAGAAGCGAACACAAATGCCATTTTGGAACCGAGTTTCGGCAAAAATGACCAACCGGTGATTTTATATTAATTTAATAAACCGGCGGTATGTTCAAGGCTATATTAAAAACTGATAGCCTCGAACAATGGGAAAATCCCATAGGAAAATATTCGCAGTCGAATATAAAAAGTAGTATCCACTGCCACCAGCCAAAACTCGATCAGGGGGGACGGAGACGTGCCCCCTCGAACAACAGACCCCGGGGCAATCGAATTGCCCCAACCAGTACGTCCACAATATGATAGTTTGTACTGGTTTCTGTTCATAATTTGGGACTAGTAAAGCCAATGGTGACTTTACATGCCCTGGGAGACAGTGGTCAGTCCCAGGGTATGGAGTATATGTTTGGGGGTCACTATGATACCCCTGGGTTACTGCACTGAGGGTGCTGTGTAACCCACATACCAAAAACACATGAAGCCCTATGGGGTAAAGGACCCCATAGCCCATAAAACACATTCAAAGTCAAAGGAACACCTCAAATCATGTCTAAGAGTGGGAGAAAAAGAGTCTCACTCTTAGCAGGAGAGAAAAAAATAAACCCCAAAAATCCAGCAAAGCTGCTGGGGGACTCATTAGGTTTGGGAAATTAGCCTCAACAGAGAATTCTCCCTAACATCCTGAGGGCATAAAGTTTCTTGCAATCTTTATCCGGAGGGGCTTCCGCCGTGGACAGAGGAACCCCGCCCTCTTTCTAGTGGTTGTTACAACCAGGGAGTCCGGTGTGGCATGACCTCGTATATACATTGGGTCAGATGGAGAGGGGTGGAATAATTGTTCAACCTGAGGGTTGGCTGCCCTAGTGAGGGGACTGTGACAAAGAAGCTAGGCGTTTGTTTATTGAATTGAGTAATGAGATAGCCCGACTAGTGGGAGGCTTCTCCTTGAGAAAACTTTCAACAAAGTCAGAGTCGGGGACTGCCTGTTACGCTCACCTGGTCTCTGCGGGGAAGTTGGGGCACGGTTGGAGCCCTCCCTGGACTTGACTCCCCTGGATCAGTCTTTGCCCCAGCTGCTGTAGTGGGGATTGCTATGGTAGCTGGCAATGCCCTTGGGAGAAAGTAAGGGTCAGTGAAAATGCTGCGGTTGAATTGTAAACCCTCTCAAACCCTTCATTCCAGAGAGAGATGAGCATGCGTTTTCCCATATGGTCTGACCAGTTTTGTAAGGATGAGCTCTCCGTCCTGATTCTCATCAGCAGGGCCGCTGTTGAGGACCTAGTTGCTTCACTGGTCCGTGTGTGTGGCGGCCCAGTCCGGCTGTGACCAATCCCCTTTGTAGATAAGTATTCGTAACTATGATTATTGTCTGTATCCTTTGCAATGTCTTTCCCCAATGATTATTGTCCGTAACCTTTGCAATGTGTTACGCTCACCTGGCTCCCACAGGGGCGTCGATCTGAACTGGACAGTTGCGGTCTCCACCAATGTGACGCGTAGTACCGAGATGACGGACTGGACTAGCCCACCTAGCTTCGTTTGCTTGGCCCGTAGGAATATTCTTCTGCAAATGGAGAAAGGGAATTAACCACCCGTGGAGTTGAGCATTAACCCCCCCCCACTCCTGCTGTTCTACCCACTGATCACCTTTGATGTCCCCTCTTATAGTCTCACCTGATGGTTTGGAAAGATGAGCTCTCCATCTTGCATTGAGCGCAGGGGCGCGTAGATAACCAGTTGCTTCACTGGCTCGAAGGAATTGGTGAGTTCCAGAACTATATTGACTCAGATTCCCGGCAAGACGCCGTAAGTATGTAGTTCGTAAGAGTTCAAATGTCTGACTTTCACTCTTGTCCGATTCCTTGCAGGTTGCAGCTTGACCCTAGTGAAGAGTTCCTCGTGGTAACCGGTAATATTCAGGTAAGGATTTGTATTATCCAACACAGTACGATAGAATAATGTCAATATGTAACCTGTTGCTTTCTCCCTTATTCAGGCGCTGAGAGAAAATATGAAGTCTCGGGGAATAATGCCCCTGGCGGTAAAATCAGGTAAGTCTATTGTGGTGAGGAGGTTTCCCCTTGTTTGTCCCTTTGTTTCACCTTGCTGTCCTTTTGTTTCCCCTTAGGGGCCGGAGTTCGGCGAGGATGCAGTGGAAGCTGCGCCGACACGTAAAGAGGAATAGTACCCCCGGTGGTAAAATCAGGTAAGTCTATGGGGGGGTAACTATATTGCCTCTGTGTATTCCCTTGGCTCACCTTGCTGTTCTCGTCTTCCCCTTAGGTGCCGGAGTGCTGCGGGAACATGCAGGATGCGGTGGAATGTGAAGATGCTGCGAAGGCCGGTGAGTGCAGCGCGGCGCTGCAGCAGGCGAGGCGACACGTATAAAATAACTTTTCTTCCAGCTTGAAGGTGCGATGGATCGGGAATTCAGGTAAGGATCAAAGGTATTGCTTGTTCTAACTTTTTCTCCTTCTTTCTCCCTTTTTCTAGGAGCTCCAGGCTCGAGGCGGGCGTGGCAGAAGACTGGATGCAGACTTGCAGGCACGGTGAGCGTTACGCTGCTGGATGCAGAATAACGCGAAGCGTGTGCTGCTCTCCGGGCGTGGTTTAAATAGCCTCCAAAGACCCAGGTAAGTATTCCTCCCCAACCCCACCCGAGTAAAAAAATAGTCCCTAGGTAAAGTAGTTCCTTCCAAGCCTCTTTTGGCTTGGAGCTCTTGCAGCATGGTCTGCATCAGGTAAGTTTTGGAGCATGGTCTGCATCAGGTAAGTTTTAATATATGAGCCAGGCGCCTATGGCGCCAGGACTGACTCTCCATATGAGCCTGGCGCCATAGACGCCAGGACTGCACCCAAATAGCCCCTAGCAGGGGTTGTTGGGCTTGCTTGGAATAACTTGATGCCTGCTTCTGGGGTTCCTGGACTTGGTCTGGGTCCCCGGGGGTAGGCATGACAGCACTCGCCCCCCCCCCCCAAACCCCTCCTAAAGTAGTTCTTCCCTGTGGTTTCGGTTTGTCTGGGAAATTTCGGTGGACTTTTTTCACCAATCGGGGTGCATGAACGTGGTCACTAGGTTCATATGACCTTTCCTGTGGTCCGTAACCTTTCCAGTCGATTAAATAAAAAAGTTTTGACTTTATCAGCTTAGAGTCCAGGATGTTCTCAACTTCAAATTCGGGTTCCCCGTCTACAAGGAGAGGGTCTGGTGGTTTGGTTAGTCTTGTCCCTGGTTGCACTGGCTTCAAAAGTGACACATGAAAGACGGGGTGAATTTGCATATTAGCAGGTAAATCCAACTTGACAGCCACCGGGTTGATAATGGCCTTAATAGAGTAAGGTCCCAAATATCTGGGGTTAAAGGTCCGTGTTCCCTTTAGAGGTATATGTTTTGTGGCCAACCATACTTGGTCCCCTAGCTGGTATTGTGGAGTATCACTTCTATGCCGATCAGCATCTTTCTTGTATTTATTCGACTTTTTTAAATGTGCAGTTGCTTCCTTAAAGGCTTGTATAATCGTAGCGTGCAGATGGTCCACTGCGGGCATTTCTAAGTGTTGGGGTGAGTCAAGGTCTGAGGTTCGGGGGTGGTGCCCATATAAGGTATAAAAGGGGCTTTGTCTAGTTCCAGAATGTACTGAATTATTGTATGCATATTCGGCGATCCAAAGAATGTCTTTCCAATTACTCTCCGTCTGATGTAACATAACACGCAGGTATTGTTCGAGAGTCTGGTTGGTCCTCTCCGTTTGACCGTCGGTTTGGGGGTGGTGACTGGTCGATTACCTCACATTGATTTGCACCAATTGACAACATTTTTTCCAAAAATGTGAAATGAATTGACTGCCCCGGTCAGAGACCAATACGGACGGAAATCCGTGTATGCGAACAATGTTTTCGAGGAACTCCTTGGCCAGGATTGAAGCTGAAGGTAATCCCTTTAAAGGAATAAAGTGGGCCATCTTGGAAAAAAGATCCACAATAACTAGAATGGTGTTAAATCCATTGCATGGGGGGATATCAGTAATAAAGTCGAACGATAAGGTGTGCCATGGTGTAGGCGGAACGTCTAAAGGTTGTAAGAGTCCAGCTGGTTTTTTCTTTTGACTTTTATTTTGGGCACAAATGCCACAAGACATCACAAATGATTTAATATCCTTTCGCCAGGTGGGCCACCAGAATTGTTTCTTAATTTTAGCTTCAGTTTTTGCAATATGGAATATGGAATATGGAGAACACATGAATGTAGAAAACAGTTGAGTGTACTGCGGGAAGAACATGGACCGCGGAGGGCTTAGGTTAGGGAACGGCTGAGTGTGGCTATCAGCTGAATCTGGCGAGCGACGGTGTGTAGCGAGCGGCTGAGTATGTCAAGTGACCGAGTGTGCTAAGCAGCTGAGTAGGGCGAGAGAACGGGTATGCGTCGAACGAACGAGAATAAGAGCGAGAGAACGAGTGTACTCAAAACAGATAAGTACATTGTACGAAGAGTGAATGGACCTGATGAATGCAGAACTGACGAGTGATTGGCAGATGAGCCTCTGAAACGAATGAGGGCGTAACAGATGAGCCTGTGGAGCAGGTGAACGCACGAAACAAATGAATGAACGGACCAGAGCGCATGACTATGCTAGATGGAAGAGTATGCTATACGGATGAATTCGCAGAGCCGATGAAAAGTGCATAAGAGCAGATGAGAAACAAAACACATCGCACGGGCCGGACCCCCCTGAATTGCGTGATGTGCAGACTTTGATGTGGAACACAAGGAACTGTGGTAAGAGCATACTTCACTTCACACCCCACGCTTACTCTCTCCTTACACCACCACTCAAGTAGAACACAGAGATACTATGACACCATTCGGTATAACTGTTCTCATATCAACATCCGCCGCTCACTCCCCATCACTCTAAGTAAACATTGCTGGTTTCTCACCCCCAGCCAGGCGTTCTCGTCAGGCCTAACGCTGCCTCACCCGGACTGGATAACTCCTGCCAGACCGAACACATACCCCTGATTCCTCAACCACCACACCTATCGCTAGGAAGCAGCTACCACAGAAAGTCCGCACCAGCTGCACACATACCTGGTGTGCACACGCACCTTTGACTCTCTCGAATCGCTCCACTGACCCGAACCTCGGTTCCCAAGGGCGTTCAACCTACCAGCGCCTTCAGACCATACCAATGGTATATAAGGCGCTATATAAATGCAAAATAACAATAACAATAACAATATCTGGGTGCCCATCCATTAGGGTATCATGATAACGGGAAATTACTAGCTCTTGTAGTTCCTTGTGTGGCAGAAATAGCCGCCCTCGGTAATAAGGCAGGTCATTGGTGACAGAGTAGTCCGGGCCTTTCTTTACCCAGTCCTGCAGGGCTGTAGGATCAAAGAGTTGCTGGATCTTTACCTGAATGTCCTCTAGTGTCTGTAGAGTAGTCATGCCAAGAAACCTTCGTTCGGAAATTATAGGTACTGGTTCTGGGTTCACTTCTGCCTCTCCCATCCCTATTCGGGATAAGGCGTCTGCTTTACCATTCTTACAACCTGGTCGATAAGTTATCACGAAATCGAACTCGGCAAAGAACAATACGCATCGAAGTTGGCATGACTATTGGGCCTTGGATGTCTTTAAATACTGTAAGTTCCGGTTATCGGTGATCACAGTAATGGTATGCCTGGCACCGAGAAGATAGTGCCGCCAAGCCTTGAAGGCGGATTTAATGGCTAATAACTCCTTGTCGGTAACCGCATAGTTTAACTCGGGTGCCGAGAACTTTCTGGACCAAAATGCTACTGGGTGAAGCTGGCCAGTTTCAGGGTTCTTTTGAGACAGGACAGCTCCCATGGCTAGACTGGATGCATCAGTTTCCACTATGTATGGAAGTTCAGGGCGCGGGTGCTTTAATACAGGTGCAGACGTGAATTTCGCTTTCAGCTCTTGGAAGGCATTTTCAGCTTCTTCAGTCCACATAAAGCGTTTATTTTTTCGCAAGAGTGCTGTGATGGGATGTACAACATGTGAAAAATCCGGGATGAATCTGCGGTAGAAATTGGCAAAGCCGAGCATGCTTTGTACTCCTTTAACTGAACTTGGTGATGGCCACTTAAGGATTGCGTTCACCTTTCGTGAGTCCATTCAGACTCATTTTGGGGTCAGGATAAACCCAAGGAATTCAACTTCTGTGGCATGAAAAACGCATTTTTCCAGTTTTGCATATAGTTTGTGCTGGCGCAATTTCTCAAGGACTGCTCGAACGTGCTTCACATGGTCAGATTCTGAAGAGGAGTATACTAGAATATCATCGATATATACGACAACACAAACGTCAATGAGCTCACGAAGGACATCGTTCATGAAGTATTGGAAGGCTGCTGGTGCATTGCACAACCCGAAAGGCATCACCTGGTATTCGAATAACCCATACTTAGTGCGAAAAGCAGTCTTCCATTCGTCGCCCTCTTTTACATGTACCAGATGGTATGCCCCCCGGAGAACTAACTTAGTGTATATGCAAGCGTCCTTCACTTGATCTAGTAGTTCAGGGATCAGAGGCAATGGGTATCTGTTCTTAACAGTTATCTGGTTCAATGCGCGGTAGTCTATGCACGTTCTGAGGTCACCTTCCTTTTTGGGCACGAAGAACAAAGCTGAAGATGCAGGGGACTTGGATGGAAGAATGAAGCCATTAGCAAGGTACTGGTCTAAGTATTGTCGTAGGTGAAGGTTCTCAGGTTCCGTAAGGGCGTAGATCCTGCTACAAGGGGGTTGTGCACCGGGTATGAGATCTATTTGACAATCGTACGATCTGTGAGGTGGTAAGGTGTTTGCCTGTTCTTTTTGGAAGACATCCTGGAATTCTTGGTATTCTGGAGGTAGTTGCACAACTGCTGTGGTTACTGTGGCCATGCCTGCGTTCAGATTTTTCTTTGGGTAACAGGTTTGTGCACAATCCGGGAAGGTTATTCTCTCGCCAATCAATACAAGGATGTGTTTCCAACCAAGGTATCCCCAGTATTATTTGGAACTGTGGGGCTTTGATTAGATCAAATAGTCTCTCGATGCCCATCCTGACCCAATAGTGTCATCTCTGCGGTGGATTGAGTTACAGGACCAGAGGCAATTTCAGTTCCATCGACTGTGGTGATGACATCTGAGGTGGTTTTTCGGCAGAGAGGTAGATTCATCCTGGAAGCCAATTCGTAGTCCACATAGTTTCCTATGGCCCCACTATCAATGTTTGCGCTTACTGCGTGCATACGCGATGGCTGCCTTGGATCTACGAGGACCATTGGTATGATGAAATGCGAGGTCCGAGTATCCTTCAAGCGGACCTCTACGCTTGTCGGGCGTGGTCGTTTCCCGAGTCTGACTCCATATGGCTTTTATCAGCAGCTCCTACCACCTTCTTGGGATGTTTTACAGGGCAATCTCGTAGAAAATGCCCAGAAGTTCCATAATATAGACAATTGCATTTGCTGTCTCCTTTCCCTTTCCTTCTGGGTTAAGGGTCCTTTAACTCCTCCGATTTGCATGGGTTCTGAAGCATCTGCTCCTTTGGGGTTAGTGTGGGTTTTGACCAACACCCGATTCTCAAACTTGGCTCGATCAGCCTTTCTGTTCTGAAGTCTGTGATCTAACTGGACCACTAAGTCTATATATTCAGCGCAGTCTTGAGGTGGGTTCACGACTTGAGCCAAGACATCCTTGAGTTCTCCTCAAAGCCCTCGATGAAATAACGCGATTCGTTTTACCTCAGGCCATCCAGTTTCCACTATCAACCTATTGAAGGTCACGATGTAGGATAGAAGGTCCTGGTTACCCTGTCGTAGGGACAAAAGTTTGTTATCCAGGGCCTGTCCTTGGAAGTGCCGGGCAAATAGTCTTTCCATGCTCATTTGCAAGCCCTGAAAATCCCGAAGAATTGTGTCATCCTGAGTAACTAGTGGAATTGACCAATCAGCTGCACTGCCGCTGAGATATGACAATACGAATGCTACCTTGGCTTGATCTTTGGGAAGGCTCCAGGTCTGCATAAAAAGTGCAAGCGGCACTGGTTCATAAACACGGCAAACCTTTTGGGATCTCCGGCAAAGCGTTCGGGCGGAGCTAATGGAATAAATTCCTGGTAGGTTTATTTGCACAGGGTTACTCGATGACACGGGAGCTGGATTTCCCCCTGGGACCTGGTAGGGGTGCTTGTCCAGCCTGGCTTTGCAGTAGTTGCCTAGCAAGGTCATCAGTTCGCTCCTTTGACAAAATCAGTTCTCTCCTTAGAGCATTGGTTTCTTGACGGGCGGAATGCACTTTAGCCCTCAGTTCCCGTAGTAATTGGGCCAATTGGTCAGTTTCTGAGGTATCCATAACGCCCGGGTGGGAATTTGTGGGTAGGCTTCGCGTTCTGTTACGCTCACCTGGCTCCCACAGGGGCGTCGATCTGAACTGGACAGTTGCGGTCTCCACCAATGTGACGTGTAGTGCCGAGATGACAGACTGGACTGGCCCACCTAGCTTCGTTTGCTTGGCCCGTAGGAATATTCTTCTGCAAATGGAGAAAGGGAATAAACCACCCATGGAGTTGAGCGTTAACACCCCCCCACCCCTCAATCCCGCTGTTCTCCCCACTGATCAGCTTTGATGTCTCACCTGATGGTTTGGAAAGATGAGCTCTCCATCCTGCATTGAGCGCAGGGGCGCGTAGATAACCAGTTGCTTCACTGACTCAAAGGAATTTGTGAGTTCCAGAACTATATTGACTCAGATTCCCGGCAAGGCGCCGTAAGTATGTAGTTCGTAAGAGTTCAAATGTCTGACTTTCACTCTTGTCTGATTCCTTGTAGATTGCAGCTTTACCCTAGCGAAGAGTTCCTCGTGGCAACTTGTAATATTCAGGTAAGGATTTGTATTATCCAACACAGTTCGATAAAATAAAGTCAATATGTAACCTGTTGCTTTCTCCCTTATTCAGGCGCTGAGAGAAAGTATGAAGTCTCAGGGAATAATGCCTCTGGCGGTACAATCAGGTAAGTATTGTGGTGAGGAGGTTTCCCCTTGTTTGGCCCTTTGTTTCACCTTGCTGTCCTTTTTTTTCCCCTTAGGGGCCGGGGTTCGGCATGGATGCAGTGGAAACTGCGCTGACACGTGAAGAGGAATAGTACCCCCGGTGGTAAAATCAGGTAAGTCTATTGGGGGTAACTATATTGCCTCTGTGTATTCCCTTGGCTCACTTTGCTGTTCTTGTCTTCCCCTTAGGTGCCGGAGTGCTGCGGGAACATGCAGAAGGATGCAGTGGAATGTGAAGATGCTGCGAAGGCCGGCGAGTTCAGTGCGGCGCTGCAGCAGGCGATGCGCATAAAATAACTTCTTTCTTCCAGCTCGAAGGGGCGATGGATCGGGAATTCAGGTAAGGATGAAAGGTATTGCTTGTTCTAACCTTTTCTCCTTCTTTCTCCCTTTTTCTAGGAGCTCGAGGCGGGCGTGGCAGAAGACTGGATGCAGACTTGCAGGCACAGTGAGCGTTACGCTGCTGGATGCAGAATAACGCGAAGCGTGTGCTGCTCTTCGGGCGTGGTTTAAATAGCCTCCAAAGTAGTCCCAGGTAAGTATTCCCCCCCAGCTCCACCCGAGTAAAAAAATAGTCCCTAGGTAAAGTAGTCCCTTCCAAGCATCTTTTGGCTTGGAGTTCTTGCAGCATGGTCTGCATCAGGTAAGTTTTGAAGCATGGTCTGCATCAGGTAAGCTTTAATCTATGAGCCTGGCGCCTATGGCGCCAGGACTGACTCTCCATATGAGCCTGGCGCCATAGACGCCAGGACTGCACCCAAATAGCCCCTGCAGGGGTTGTTGGGCTTGCTTGGAATAACTTGATGCCTGCTTCCGGAGTTGCTGGACTTGGTCTGGGTCCCCGGGGGTAGGAATCATGACAATGTCTGTTCCCAATGATTATTGTCTGTAATTCTTGTAATGTCTTTCTCTCCCCATAGGTGTTAAGATGACCACGCAGTGTCACAGTGTTGGAAGCGGGTCTAAATGGTGCCAAAAGCAAATTGAGCAGGCCCCACGTTTTATGGTTGCACGCAAGGCTTATGTGTTGCGTGGCCAAGCGCAAGATGTTTATGCAGTTTCTAACCTGAGCATTCCTTTTCTCTTGCAGGGATGACCTGGCGGCGACTGACGGGAGAGCGGCGATCCGAGTACCTGTCTGCGGGTGCCAGATGGATGGATCCGTGAGGATGCTGAACAGGTGAAGATGCAGCCCGACTCCGATGGTTCCGAGAATCGGGTAAGAATCTACACGCTGCAGGCGATGCGTTTGCAGAGTCAGGTAAGATGTGCGCTGAAGATGAAGAGTTGGTATCAGGTAAGCTGCGCTCGAGCGATGGTATGGCTAGAATTAGGTAAGATGTGCGCTGAAGATGATGTTCCAAAACCTGATGAGGAGCATGCTGACCTGGAAACAGGTAGGAGCTTCAGACGGCGGTAAGCGTTACGCTGCACACAGCAGACTAACGCGAAGTGCCTGCATGCAGGTGGGGCTGGTTTAAATAGCCTGGCCCCAGCCACTCCCCTTTAGCCCTGCCTTGTGGCTCCACCTTGCCACTCCCACAGGCTTCTGCACGTGCCTTCCAATACTTTTCAATGGCCACGCCCAGCCTGGAAGCACGTGCCTTAACCATAAAGTGTGCATAGCACACTTGCTTATGAGCCTGGCGCCAAAGGCCAAAGGCGCCAGGACTGGGTCCATTTGGACCCTTTGCAGTATATTGGTAGTGGCCCTCGACCAGTAGCCATGACAGCACTCCCCCTCAAGGCCCCTCTCAAGGGTGTTCCTCTTCCTGGTCTGGCCGGATTGTCTCGATGGAATTGTTTGACTAGTCGTGGAGCATGGACAAATTTGACGGGTTCCCATAACCCTCTGAGTCGATCAAGTAGTATAGTTTTGATCGCACTATCTTGGAATCCAGAATGCTCTTGACTTCATATTCTGGCTCTCCTATGATCTCTGGCTCAGGTGGTGTTGTGATCCGAGTGTTGGGTTTCATTGGTTTTAGAAGGGAAACATCCGAGGTATCTTGGACGGAAGGTCCAAGGTACCTTCAAAGGAATGTTTTTTTAATGCCAGCCACACTTTGTCACCAACTTGATAACGCGAAGCCTTCCTTCTGTGTCTGTCCACAAACTTTTTTTTTTGTTACTTGGCTCGGTTCAAGTTCTCGGTAGCTTCTTTAAGGGACTGAGTAATGGTTTTATGTAAGGAGGTGATTGCTGGCATTTCCAATTTGTCAAGCGGATCAAAGGAGAATGTCCGAGGATGCCAGCCATTCATTGTGTAGAATGCGGTCTGTCCTGTGCTAGTATGAATAGAGTTCTTGTATGCAAATTCTGTTAACCAGATAATACTTTTCCAGGACCCTTCCGTTTGTTGTAACATACACCTCAGGTATTGCTCCAGCGTCTTTCCGTTTGACGATTGGTTTGAGGATGGTGACTCGTGGATAAACTAAGATCGATTTGAGCCATCTTACAACACCTCCTCCAGAAAGCTGAGACGAATTGAGTTCCACGGTCAGAAACCAATGCAGACGGGAAACCGTGCAATTTGACAATTTGTTCCAAGAATACTGCGGCCAGAGTAGCAGCAGTGGGAAGCCCTTTTAGTTGAATAAAATGTGCCATTTTGGAAAATAGGTCTACCACGACCAGGATTGTGTTAAATCCATCACAGGACGGCAGATTGGTAATAAAATCCATAGACAAAGTATGCCATGGTGCTGGTGGTACTGTTAATGGACGCAACAACCTTGCGGGACTTAACTTGTGGGATTTGTGTTGCACGCAAACACTGCAAGTTGCGATAAACTGGGCAACATCTTTTCTCCAGTTTGGCCATCAATAATTCTTTTGGATTTTGGCTAGAGTCTTAGCAATTCCAGGGTGTCCTTCTACTAACGACTCGTGGTAGTTGGCTATTATTTTGTTTTGTACTTTGTCTTGGATATATAGTCTTCCCTGAAAATTGGATAAGTTATTCTGGATGGAGTACTGGTCCCCCTTACCCAACCATTCCTGTTGGGCTGCCTGGTCCATTCGGGATTAGAGATCAATCTTCAAATCTTCCCAACAGGCGGTTTCAGCAATCTGATTTTGAATCTGTTCTTCGGGAATAATGGCTACTGGCTCAGATGGAGTGATGGCGTTTTTGTCCTCTCCCATATGCGATAGGGCGTCTGCTTTGCCGTTACGCACTCCCGGTTTGTAAGTAATAATGAAATCATATTCGGCAAAGAAAAGAGCCCAGCGAAGATGACACGATGATTGGGCTTTAGCAGTTTTCAAATATTGTAGGTTACGGTGATCCGAAATAACAGTGACCGTGTGTCTTGCCCCTAGAAGGTAGTGCCTCCAGGTTTTGGAAGCTCCCTTAATGGCTAGTAGTTCCTGGTCTGTAATTGCATAGTTCATTTCTGGTGCAGAAAATTTACGGGACCAAAATGCTATGGGATGTAGCTGTCCTGTCTCTGGGTCCTTTTGTGATAACACTGCCCCCATGGCAACACTGGAGGAAACTGTTTCAACCACATAAAGCAGGGCAGGTCGGGGATGTCGCAGAACAGGTGCTGAGGTGAAGGCCTGTTTTAATTCCTGTAAGGCGTTCTCTGCTTCGGAAGACCAAAAGAATGTTTTATTCTTTCTCAGGAGAGAGGTGATTGGGTGGACGATCTGTGAAAATCTTGGAATAAATCGCCTGTAAAAATTAGCAAACCCGAGCACGCTTTGCACTCATTTGGTAGTTGGTGGGGATGGCCACTGAAGAATAGCATCCATCTTGCGTGTGTCCATATGAACTCCTCGTGGGGTAAACATGAAGCCCAAAAACCGAATTTCGTGACATGGAAGAAGCATTTTTCTAATTTTGCAAAGAGCCTGTGCTGACAAAGCTTTTCCAGAACTGCCCTCACATGGCCAATATGGTCTTCCTTGGATGTTGAGTCAATAAGGATATCATCGATGTACACAAGGACGCAGACGTCCAATAGTTTGTTTAGTCGACCGTTCATGAAGAACTGGAACGCCGCCAGGGCATTGCATAGCCCAAAGGGCATCACCTGATTCTCGAAAAGCCCACATTTTGTTCGGAAGGCTGTTTTTCACTCGTCTCCCCTTTTAACTCTCACGAGGTGATGGGCTCCTCGTAAGTCTAGTTTTGTATAGATTCTAGCATTATTTACCTGATCGAGCAAGTGGGGGATGAGTGGCAGAGTATCTGTTCTTAACAGTGATTTCATTCAATGCCCTATAATCTATACATGTTCTGAGATCGCCCTCCTTCTTGGGTACGAAGAGAGCCGAGGAGGCAGGAGACTTAGACGGGCGGATGAATCCGTTAGCTAGGTACTGATCTAGGCAAGTCCTCAGATGTTGATTTTCTTTCTCTGTAAGACCATAAATTCGACTGCAAGGGATTTGCACTCCAGGGACCAGATCAATCTGGCAGTCGTAAGGCCTATGTGGAGGCAAGGTGTTTGCTTGCTCCTTTTGGAACACATCCTGATGGTCCAGATAGATACTCAGGCGTATGGCACGAGAGAACCCCAGGATGGATTTCGTCTCGACTTTTGGGCTCTTCACGTCCTTCTGGTAGCATCTTTTGGCGCATTCTGGAGGAAAGGTCAGCACTCAAGGTCGCCAGTGAATCCTGGGGTTATGGATTTCTAACCACAGCATTCCTAGGATCATCTGGAACTAGGGGGCCCCAATGAATCGAACTAAATGTCTTCTCAATGACCGTCCTGACACATCAGCATAACTGTCGGTATGTTGCATCACTGGGCCGGATGGCAACTGAGATCCATCCACTGCAGTGACGTTTTCCGATTGTAGCTTCTGCTGAAGGGGAAGGCCTAGCCGTGCGGTCAGATTCTGATCGATGCAATTGCCCACCGCCCCACTATCAATATACGCTTCCAAGGCATGCACCTTTGATGGTTGCTGGTGGTGGACCAAGAGGACCGAGATGACCTGGTGTGAGGTCTGTACTACTTTCTTTATTTCGCTCGACAAGTGGGCCCCTATGCTTGCCAGGCATTGGGAGTTTTCCGGGGTTTGTTCTTTTTCCTCACTGCAGTTGCCCGTTGCACCTACTGTTTTCTTGGGAGGTTTTATTGGGCAATCCCAAAGGAAATGTCCTGCCTTGCCGCAATATAAACAGAGTTGATGCCTCCTTTTTTCTCTCTCCGCCTTGGAGATAGGAGCCCGTAATCCCCCAATCTGCATGGGCTCGGTTGGCTCATGAGTCTTGACTTGATTGTCCCGGGGTCGCATATAGACAGATCTCGCTTCAGTTCTTGTGTGGTCAATTTTTGTGTCTTGCAACCATTGGTCCAATTGTACCGTCAGATTAATGTACTCTGCACAACACTTGGGAGGGTTGACCACTTGGGCTAGTACATCCTTTACTTCCCCACGTAATCCCTGATAAAACAGTGTGGTCCTCTTTTCTTCGGGCCAGTTGGTTTGTGCTACTAGGCGACTAAAGGTGGCAATATACGTCAGCAGATCATGGCTTGCCTGTCTGAGGGACAAACGTTCGTTATCTAGGGCTTGTCCTTGGGTGTGCATAGCAAACAACTTTTCCAATTCCTGTTGGAAATCTCCAAAATTGCAAAGTAGTGGATCATCTCGGTTTACTAATGGTATGGCCCAATCCGCTGCGCTGCCTCCCAAATATGAAAGTACAAAGGCAACTCTTGCACTATCGTTAGGGAAGGCCCCAGGGCAACACAAAAAGTGAAGACGACACTGGTTCATGAATATGGCATATTTGTTGGGATCGCCAGTGAATCTTTTGGGCGGAGCCAAAGGCACAGCCCCCAGGAGTACCACTTGGACTGGTGGTGATGGCTGCGGCGGCAAAGGGGTTGGCGCGATTCCGTGTAGTGGAACCTGCCCTGCATGAATTTAAAGCGTCTGCCTCGCCAGATCGTCAGTTTGTTCTCGGGCGATAATAAGGTCTCTCCTTAAGACATTAGTCTCTTGTCTGTAGGCATGCACTTCGGCTCGTAGTTCCCGTAGCAATTGGTCCAAATGGTCAGTTTCCGAGGTTTCCATAACACCCAGGCAGAGGTTCGGAGAGGCTTTGCGTTCTGTTACGCTCACGCGTCCACTGCGGGGACGTTGCAGCACGGTTGGAGCCCTCCTTGGCTCCCCTGTATCAGTCTTTGCCCCCAGCTGCTGTAGTGTGGATTGCTCTGGTTGCTGGCAATGCCCTTGGCAGAAAGTAAGGCAGTGAAAATGCTGTGGTTGAATTGCAATCCCCCTTGAACCCTTTGTTCCAGAGTGAGATGAGCATGCGTTTTCCCATATGGTCTCACTGTTTTGTAAGGATGAGCTCTCCGTCCTGCTTCTCATCAGTAGCGGCGCCGTTGAGGACTTAGTTGCTTCACTGGTCCGTGTGCATGGTGGCCCCGTTGACTGATGGAGAGCGGTGATCCGAGGACCTGTCGGCGGGTGCCAGATGGATGGATCCATGAGGATGCTGGAACAGGTGAGGATGCGGCCCGACTCTGATGGTTCCAGGAACCGGGTAAGAAGCTACAAGCTGCAGGCAATGGGTTTGCAGAGTCAGGTAAAATGCACGCTGAAGATGCAGAGTTGGTATTAGGTAAGCTGCGCTCGAGCGATGGTATGGCTGGAGTCAGGTAAGATGCGCGCTGAAGATAATGTTCCAGAACCTGATGAGGAGCGTGCTGACCAGGAAACAGGTAAGAGCTTCAGACGGCGGTAAGCGTTACACTGCACACAGCAGACTAATGCAAAGCGCCTGCATGCGGGTGGGGCTGGCTTAAATAGCCTGGCCCCAGCCACTCCCCTTTAGTCCCGCCTTGTGGCTCCACCTTACCACTCCCACAGACTTCTGCATGTGCCTTCCAATGCTTTTCAACGGCCATGCCCGGCCTGGAAGCACGTGCCTTAACCATAAAGTGTGCAGGGCTGGGTCCATTTGGACCCTTTGGAGTATATTGGTAGTGGCCCGTGACCAGTGGCCATTATACTGCCTCATGTGTAGCGATCTCTAAATGATTGGTCGCTCTCTTTAGAATGGCACTAAATAACATTTGGTCATCCACAGGTGATGACTGCCTTTGTTAAGGTGAATGTGGTGGATCTAGACAAATTATGTCCGGGTCAGGGGTGTGTGTAGGTGAAAGCCAAGACCCCTGATCTGCTGACTAATCCCAGTCTGGGTCCTGGTCAACTGTGTCCTGATCAAATGGATTGTCCTCGTATTTATCCTCTTGTTCTGAGAAATCTAAGACCTCTCTTGGTGGACTTGAATAGAAATGGGATGTTTCTGCATTTTTGGTGGAATGGGGCAGGAGTCATCTTCCCTAGATCTCTTGGGAGTAATACATTTATTTGAGAAATCTATAAATTGAGCCATTTTGTGCATCTAATTCTCAAATCTCTGACTTGTCTCTGTGCCTAGTCCTTCTGATGCATCTGGAGGTGGAAAAGAGTGGTCAGAAGGGGGAGATTTTCCTGATAAAGCCTTTGAGAGAGGCTGGGGGTTTCGGAATACTCCTCTCGATGAGAGGGGGTGCCTCTGTGTTCTCCTGCTGCTGAGAAAATAGTCGCAAGACACTTGCATATTTTCGGGGGCTGAATGCTAGGCCTTGACGTGCCGCAGTCGACGACTCAACCAAAGCCTTACACGACGGGCAAAATTTAAAGGGCTTCCTCTCCATAGCAGAGGGTGTCAGCAGCCAGACCAAATAGGGAAAGAGAAGTGAAAAGGAAATGCATTCTTGAAAAAGAATAAACCCAGGGCCCCACTCTCCCTACTGTACGCACCAGGCCGGAGGGCCACGCGGTCGACAGACATTGAGCAGTTTACCAGTTGCTGAGCAGTTGTGGTGGTCTTCGGCGGCAGGCCGTCCACGAGGCAGTTGTCAAAAAGAGATAGTCTGGAGACTAGACAACCATAGACCGTGGGACAAAGTATTCAATCTTAAGCAATATTAACTCTTGTGAGCTGCGCATAAGGCAACCAACTAGTTGGGCGGAAAAAACAATCTGAGGGATCACAACGCGCGAGGGGTTTTGGGTACAGTACACCTCACGTTAGGGATAGTGTTACAGTCATGGCCATGTCGACGTCCCCTTTCGATCTTTGAAGAAAAGATGCAATGCTTTGCGATTCCCACTAGATATCGGGCTATGCACAGCATGTGATTCTAAGCAGATCCACAAGCATCAGAAAATACCGTTTCTAAGTTAACGTTATGAAACTATTTCACAACAGCACCAAAGCAATTTAGGGAAGCACAACCCAGGTATACAAGTTTAGAAAAGCAGCAGCTAATCAAGGTGAGACCTATATACTTTTTAAAGGAGCCTCTAACTACTTATAAAGGTATGTTTAAACCCCAAGACTGTTTTAGAATCTGTATGAAGCAGACAAGGGAAAGCAAATCCCAATGTTACACTTTAAGACAATGTATTTCAAGGTAAATAAACCCCATTGGTAAGCTTTTACATTCATTCAGGTAAGCAATGATAAAACAGTACCAAAACTTATTTTTTAGAAGGAGGGAAACAAACACCATTCAGTCAGTTATACACTTTTTAGAGGGGCAGAATGAAACTCAAAGGTAAGCATACACACTTAATGACGCTTTGTAACTTCTTTCACAGAGATACAGTTACCATACTACCTTCTTTAGCAAGTAAGTACTTTACACTTGTTATACTTTCAAAGCAGAATCCTCATCTTATAAAGTCCTTCGCTAGTCTATAGCATGAGTTCACTCAGAGGCAGAAGAGGGACCCTAGTGGTCTAGCAGCCAGCTGAAGGCAGGTTGAGATAGGGTTCAGTTGCAGGAAAGTCAACGTTCCATATGAGATCTTAAACAAGTATTCACTTACACAGTTAGTTTAAGTGTTCACACACTTCACAAAAAGCGCCCTATATACGTTCCAGCGTTAGGTCTGGAAAAGTGGTATGGGCAAACTCCCTAACACATGAATCACCAACTCAGCCTCACAGGAGGCACACCAGACTTAAGTTAAGTATTACCCAAGCCCACACAGTACCTTAAGAGCTTCGGGGTGCATGCCTTCAGGATGCAGCAGCACAGGACCCGGTAGCTGTATTCTTGGTCTGGAGATGAAAGAACACTGGATGGGACCTTGCGGCAACAGGCAACAGTCATCAGAGGAGGCTTCTAGCAAAGGGCACGTCACAGATTCTCACGGCTCTGTGGATTTGGCACTTTTTTTTACAGCAGCCAGATGAACAAATATCAGCGGTCGGATTCTCTTCACTCTCTTGGTCCTGCACTCTGGTGAGGGGACTTCAGGGATTCGAATCGTGTCTCTGGAGGTCCAGCAGGAGTCCACCACCAAATTTTCAGATATTGACTTTGGAAGACCATGCACTGCTCTCAGGTTCGAAGTCCCAGGGTATTGGCGAGTTGCAGCCCAGCAAGGTCGCAGCACATTATGGGATGGATCAATATGCAGGTCTCGAGACTAGTGGATTTTACCAGCCTCTGGGTAGCAGTCGTCGCATTCGGGACACCCAGGTTGATTGGAAGGAAGCGTTACATCACTTACACAGCAGGCTCTCCCGATCGCTGGAAATCGCTACACACATCTATTCTTCAAATTCCTCTTTGCTTTCAGCTGCAGTGGTCGACTTGTCCGTAGCTTCCAGTTTCAGAGTATTTATCAGGAACTCCAGCACAACTTCTGCAATCTCTCCCTGCAGTTTAGAGAAAGGGGCGGTCTGGCGAACCAATCAAGACAGCCAGCCCCCCACTGGGAGTTGGTTCCTTTCAGGCAAGGTGAACGACAAAAGGCTGCAGAGTTTTTGACTCCTCCCTCGCTTCCTGCCTTCTCAGACACTATAGGCTGGGGCGGGGATTACAAAAGATTCCCACCAAAGAATACTACCACCCAAGTCGTTCCTGCCTAGAATGGCAGGGAAAGGCCTCAGAAACAAGCATGCTTAAAAAAGGCAGAAAAGAAGAAACCCACCAGTCTAGCAGGATGGTGGCCCTTCTGTGCATTGCTATGGCTGAATTAATAGCTTGCCAGTAACAAGACTCAAATGTCACTAAGATAAAACCACTGCCACCAGCCATTAAGTTAACTTGCCATTATAACAAAAATGGTACAGGCAAGTAAGCAAGGGGATACACTGTATCCCCCAGCACTCCACATAAGGTGGGGTGTGTTGGCTCACTATATAGAAATGTAAAGGGGGATGAAAATCCCTTTCTACCCGTTGGGAACAGTAATTTACCCATTAGGCAAGATTGTGTGCAGTACCCGGTGGAAGACTGTTCCAGCCTTGTCCTCTTGGCAATAGGTTACGCAACCATCAAAGCATGCACTACACAAGTTGGTAGAGTGACTGAGCAGCCATGCTTATCTCAAGAGGAGTCAATGTGAGCTGTAGCTTTGTAACAGTTTCACAGTGAGTTATTGAAATAAAGATTTCTTGATTCAAAAATTATTAATTTAACAGTCAATTGAATAAGCCTTCTTTAGAAGGGAGCAAATATATATAACAAAAATATACTTCAAAATACACACTCTTAGTTTGTTTAAATCAATAGATACCCATTTGGGATGGCACATAGACATGTCCTACACCCTGAGGTGACTTTAGTAACTAGGACACTGTGGACATTAATCAATCACTGGCACATTTAGAGCAATAGTAAGCTTGGTGTCAAAAGGAAAAGGTTTGGGAATAAAACAATGGTTACAAAATATTCTGAAGCAGGTAAGTACTTTTAAACCCCCAATGCAAAGGAAATTAACCATTTCCCAGCCCCACAAGTTATCTAAAATATGACCTTCTGTTGAGTGATAGCTAAAGCATAAAGTCAGAGTTAAGAAGAGTATTTCAGGGAGCCAGGACAGCCAATGTTAGTTGAACAAAAGTCTAGGTGAGCTGAAGCACTTCTGGTAGTTAGATAAAAAAAAGTCTTGCGCAATGTTTTAGAAGTCTTTGTAGAAAATGAAATCACTGTAGGGCCACAAGCTGGGAGGCTTGTGAGGGGCAAAGCTGCAAGCAGCTCTGCAATGGCAACCAAGACAAGTCTCAACTGAGAGCTATCAAGGTTACACAACAAGAGTTAAGTATCCCTTACTGTGTAGGTCTGAAGATGCTGTTGTTCCTGGGCCTCAGTCGTGGGGACAAGAGGGAGGTGGTCTGGGGACTCCTGGACTATGAATGGAATGTCGGCGGCAGCAATGGTCAAACTTCAGATCAGCAGCACTTCGTGGTTTCAGCTCCTCGCGGCTTTCGCAAATAACACCATTGCAGTTCTCGGATACCTTCTTGGACTTTCCTCGCATCTGGGGTCCAGCACTCTGTTGAGGTGGCTCAGGCTTGGTCAGTCCCGTTTCCTGGGAGTCCGGAGGATCTTCCTGGAGTTAGGTCCGACTTAAAAACTATGCACTCGATCTGGTGTTCCTCTCACTGGAAATCGGCTCCGGCAGAAGCAAGGGAAGTACAGCCAGCTCCAAGAAGATGTCCAAACGAGTTCCCTTTGGGGTTGATTGGTCCCACCAACCCTAGGGGAGAAGTCCTTGCAGGGCTTCTCTAGTCTAGGCAAATTCGGAGCTTCAGCCATGCAGCAGGGCTTCACCAGGCAAACCAACGGTCCAGGAGTTGCAGGAAGAGTCTCTTCCAAGTTCTTCTTCGGATTCCTTTGTCCAGTGGTCGACTCTCCTTCCAAGCAAAAAGCCTTGCCTTTCATGCAGATTTCTCCCATTCATTCGCAGCCTAGCTGTCACTCACAGCAGGGTGGCTGACCTCCAAGGACAGCCAGCCAGCCAATCACCTTTGGGTGCATTCCTGTAACTAGGGGGATTAAGCACAGGGAGTTTCGGGCACCTGCCTCACTTCCTGCCCCTGCCAGACACACTGGAGCCAGAGGTAGGGTTCAGCAGTGAAACTCACCAAAGACAAAATGAACAAAGGGACCAATCCTTGTTTGGCGCGCAGAGTAAATCTCAAGTATGACCTTTCCAACAAGAAATGGTGAAAACAGAAGACTGTGGCCATTTTGCCAAAAGGGGCACCCATGGGTGCTTTACTGTAGCTGAAATTGCAGCCCACGGTAAAACACTCAATGGTAGTGAAAGTAAACCACTGCCACCAGCCATTAATTGTAGAAAGGTTAATATAAAAATGTTACATGAGAACATAGACAAAAGGGATACTAAGTAATCCCTCCAGCACCCTATTGTACGATAGTGTGTACTGGGTCTAGAAAGTTACAATGTAAGTAAAGTCAACTTCACTTCACTGCTCTTGGAAACCGTAGTTAATCCAAGAGAATGTATTTAAACCTTTTGGGAAATCTGAGACTTCCCTGTGCCACTGCACTGATGGTGCTGTGTGACACAATATACAAAGATGTCATCTATGGAGTCAGACTCCAAAGTCACAAGAGTCCAAATCTCATGAGAGTGGGAAAAAGGTCTCACTCACTCCAGGTTAGAAATTAAAAGTCCTAAAGTCCAGCAAAAAGAGCTGGGGGTTTTCTAAAGTAAAAAGAAATTAGCACATTTCTGAGAATTCTCCCCATCACCACCCAAGTACATTAAAGAGAAATGAACAGGGGAAAACCAAGGGGCAACCCATCCTAAGCCCAAAGGTTATAGGAAACTATACCTCCAACCATACACTGGAGAACACAAAAGGGTCACCCATAATAAGAGTAAAAGACTAGGTGAGAGGGGAAAAGGATTCCCACTCAACTAGGGACAAGGAGAAATAATCCCGAACTCCAATCAAACATTTCTGGGGTTGACACAGGTCAGGAAGATTTTATCACAAATATGAACATCTTAAATAACTTCAATTAATGGTGTGTTGTAAGCAAACCTACTGGTGAATGCATAGATTTGTTTTGCATAGTCTTGTGTGAGACTACTGGCTAGTTTCATTTTTCATGTGTTCTTCTAATGGCCTCCTCCTTTGTTTGGAGTTTTTCTGATAGGCTTATTATTCTATCTGGGTTATTTGCCCCAGCTTCCTGATGCTGGATAAGGCCCAGCATCCATCTTTGATCCAGGCAGAATTCCCAGCGACTCAGGCTCCTGTGACATCTGCAAATGTGGACTTCACTCAGATGATCTTTCCTGTTAAATCTGGTATAGGTCTGCGGGGGTGCCTGCTGGCATACAGACACGGCAGTTCATCTTCTAGCCTTCTATTCTGACTCCTGGTCAGGGTCAGATGTGGTTCAGCATTTCTACACTGGGTGCCTGCAGGTATACAGGATCTTGAGGCGCAAACGCTTTTCTACATTATTTCTGGAAGGTAACTTCCAACACAGATATATGGGACACTGTAGGAGAGTAGCTCAGTCTGGGCCATGCAACCACACTCTGAGGAATTGCCTTTGGAGTTATATGATTGGGGCTGGGTTCCTCCTTCCCCCTAAACCCAAGTACTGAGAGAACAGGTCTTTGAGTATGGAGAAGAAATCTCACCAGACCCTAGATCTTCATAGCCTAGGTAAAGTCAGGCTACGAGGTGTTGGGGTAGTTAATAAAGGTCCCACGCGTGAACAGGTTTGAATTGCATGCGCCATATTGGGGACTGCGGCGAGGTTGCAAATTGGCACACATAGTGTAGGTAATGTGAATAGGATAAATAGGTTACTTTTAGGGCTATTGTGTAAGATTTCGGGTACCTGGTAGGGCTGAGTTTAAGGACCAGACAATTAACCTGATGTTAGGGTTGCTTGCGGGGACTGTGCACCAAGGGATCATGGATTTTCAATCGAGTTGTCAGGGTGTGGGTTGGTACCATATGGGCTGGAACGTTAAGTAGCATAAAACCAGCAACAACAAATCAAAAGGAAAGTTGGTTGTTCCCCTCTTCCCATCAATGGAATTTCTATAGAATGGCCATGTGCGTCACAAGTAGGGGTCCAATTTTCCAACCAACTAGAACTAGGAGATGGGGCTGTGACCAAAAATTGGAGGATCCCAGAGAGGGTTGTAGTGTAAATATTAAACATGCAATTATACATTTAAAGAGGATGGTGCTTCGATGAATGTATCCAATGAGAAGTGTGGGAACTGAAGGGAATATGGTTTCATTGTCTAGGTTCGACCAATCATGGGGGGGGCTGGGGGTGGAATTGTGTGATAAAAACCGGTGGGTGTGTTTTAACTGTTGAAAATTGTATAAAATGTGTGTTCTTTGTGTGGTTCAGGGAGACTCTGGTTAGTTTGATGCCTTCTAGCCCCTCCTGGCCGTTTGTACAATAAACTTGCGTTATAGACAAACGCGCACTTGCTCTTTAAGTGGTGAGCCTACTTTGGGTTATGGTGATCAAAGGCCCACTCCTACATTTGGCGTCACTGGGTGGGCCCCAGGCTCTCCTGAGACTTTGGGGGTCTCCAGTCACCCAGCTCAGCAGCGGCGCTTCGCTGCGGGGAGCAGTCTTTCGCGCATGATAAAGAAGAGGTCTACAGGCGGCATATTGGTTAGAGGTTTGTCTGGCCCCCATATGTGTGGTACTGTGGGCCAGCTGTGCCAGACAAAAAAAAAATAAGAGCACCACTTCGGTGCAATTCGGGTTCACTTTCTTGTGAGTGCATCTTTGCCAGCAAGAGTGTAACGGGAGAAAAAAAACATTTCTTGTCCTTGGATAGGGTAATAAATGTGTGTGGAGTTAGAGGAGGTCAAGTAGGAAGAGTTGAGCGTTTTTGGGGGAGTCAATGGATTGTTGTAGGTTGCAAGTTCTTTTTTACCTAGTTTGTTATTTTAGAGGTCCGGTCTCCCGCGCCTACACGTCCTTTGTAAGATAGCCTTGATACCCTTCAGTTTGCTTGTCTGGTTGGTATCATGTTGAGGATCCAGGAGTCGGTGGGTGTGACAGAACTCAATTTATTCAAGTTTTATATTAACATTTTCAAGTTCATCATATGCAGCAGCCCCAACCTGTTTTCCAACCCAGGAACTGCCAGCATTCATAAAGCAACCTTCTAACCTGGGCTACACAGATGACATAATTCTAGAACTGAATCATTGTCAGGCTGCAGAGTCAATTGCCATATTACATCAGCTGCCACCCTGTTTATACAAAGCTGTGCACCTATGATTGCACACCTAAGTATATACATGTATGTATATACAACAGTTGGCAGGAGCCCTCCCCTTATGGTGAGGTGGCATCTTCCATGGTAAGTCCACCTGAAGATATCTTTGAGGAGTATACCCTTTGTAACCTCTTACTTTGTATTGCTTGTGCAGACTGAGCCCGAACCTTGATTTTTCTTGGTTAGTCAAAGTAGCGAAGGGTATCTTCATGTAGAATCAGGAAAAGACAGCACTGTAGTCAAGAGTGTTGTACTAGTAAAGAAGTGAAATACGGCAGTGTTTGTGAAAAACATTGCGCTCCTTTTATGCTCTAGTGAAGGAATGTGGATTTTGGCCGGCGTGTTAATATGCTTTCTTTTGTGTATGCCTGAGGAGTGTATAATTACTGAGACGGTTGTGGTGAAAGTGAGTAAGGATTATTTTATTTTTTTAAAGGGATTTTTGGGTGAGTGATTGTGTGTACTGCAGGTTGTTTTCATAGGGTTTATATCATTATTTCTGAAAATCTCAGTTAGATTGGTCAAGTATGGAGACGCCAGTTAATTTATGTCAGGTGCTCCCTGGATATAAGGTAAAGATTTTAAAATACCATTGAGAATGGTCGAGGGAAACAAACAAAAGGCAAGATGCTTAATTTTGGCCTAACAAAGGTTCTTACGTTAGGGTTATGTTGGAGTACTTGTATACTTTCCTAGTAATGAAGTACAAAAGTTCAAAATTGGAGAATAGATTGAACATCTTGGAGTTATGTAGGTTGTATGATAAGGGCAGAAGGCCCATAACATTATTATTGTTGAGGATGGGAAGAGAGAGGGTGTAGGAATTTTTTCCGCACCGTCCCCATATGGGTGCTATACTTTGTAGCCTGCAGAAAGATATGCCAACCCTGAGTTTGAACCGCATCCTCTCCGGTAACCACTCCGGTGGTTACAAGACGGACAGGGGTGACACCTCCGCAGGCTCCAATTTTCGAAAGATGGGATTATGAACAGAGTATAAGGATAACACCTTCTATTGATGGGTCTCGAATGGAAGGTGGAATGAGAAAAGTATTTGGTTAGACCAGCTCCGAAATTGGAGCTGGAGGAACAAGAGCGAGGGAGAACCGTAAGAGGAAGGAGCCATGAAGAGCTCAGAAAGGAGGATGTGCCTCCCGTCACCAGACTAGAAGATAGATGCAGATGGCAGTATAGAGGCAAGAGCAATGGAAACAGGAAGCAGCAGTAAGGTTAGCAGAGAATGAAGCGGCATGGATATGACAGAGCAGGAGTGAAGAACAGGAATAAGGGAACAGGCAAGTGAAGGAGGTTGAGGAAGGTAGATAGAGGCATGGTCAGATCCTCATTAGTTTAGATAAATCAGTTATAAAAGGAGTAAATGTGGATCTGGAGGAAGGACGTGCCGTCACAGGTACGGAATCAGAACGAGGAGAAGGAGGCGGCATGCTACGACCGTGCCGAATAAGCTTCCGTCCCCATAGAAAGATTAGGAGATGTGGTAATGGGGACAGAGGAGGAAGAGGATGAATGGGAAACCGACGAGTAAGGAAGACAAGAGGTAGTAAATATGCCACCCGCTCCAGGAGTAACCAGTGAAAGCACAGTAAGGGGCCTTTGGATGTGCCGTGGAGCTCACATGACTGTAGTGAGGGGCCAAGGACAGTTGGGGAAAGCCCCAGTAAAGATGGGCGCAATTCAATTCCCACTACTCCAGAAGGGTTAAGGGAAGGCGTATTATCTCCCATGGTCACACATTGACCAGAATAATCTAATGACGACTCTTCCATCATTCACTGCAGGGGCGGATTTATGCTTTGGAAAAAAAGAATTGCTAGTATCATTTACTCGAATGGGGACATGAAGCGCCTTTTCACTGCCTTGATGGGGAACGGGCAGATGAGCTCTACACAAAAGAGGAATATCCGGGGGTTCAATTGAACACGAACACGCATGATGGAGCAGCCTTAAATATAGAACTCAAGTTTGGGGGATGCACTGAGAATGATGTACCCTGATACGGCCGATATAAACTCCATTTTGGTGAAAACAATGAAACTATATGAGGATCCTGCTGCTCACATCCAATTAATTCAAGAAATGTGGAGGGCAGAAACGGGAGAAGCATGTTACAAGAATGTCGCTATATTTTAACATGTTAAAAAAGGGACTCCCCAAAGAAGTCCAGCATGATGGACAAAGTGGTAGGAATAGAGGCCAAGAGTTGGCCGGATATTCAAGCACACATTGGCATTTTTGTAAAAGGCGGCAAGGGAAGGGAAGCATGGAGCAAGCAAAAAAAGCTGAGGCCAAGCTGGTTCAGAAAAAGTTGGCAAAGATCTGTTTAGAAGGAGAGATAACCAGCTCAACAGAGGGACAGCAGGGACAAATGGAAACTGGAATGGAACAAGGATGGATGGACGGGTACGCACCTGGACCGAGAGCTATGAGGATTTCCACGGGGCAGGGGAGAATTTTCACAGGGTTGTGGGTCATTTGGTGGGCTTGGAGGGATGGCACCCCGGTTTAATGGGCCGATGAGAGGAGGTTATGGAGGAACATATGGAGTGCAGTGCTGGATGTGTGGGAGAATGAAACAAGTGGCACAGGACTGTCTAAGCAGGGCAAAATATTTCAATGCAGGTCACCCACAAATTAATCCCCCAAACTTGCCATATGCCCCAAGCTCTGTGCCATCGCAGCAAGTACAGGTTGCACAGAACCCAGGATCTGGAATGGCAAAGACCTACGCACCCCCACCGACTGTCAGCCCAAACACTGGTACAGTACAGGCTTGGAAGAAGAAAAAAAAAAAAACACGGGTCAGTCACCCACTACACCGGAGCACGTTGTGTTCGGAGGAAATCCTTTTTCGCCTCCTGGTGATCATATGTACCCGGAATTGGACAACCCACAGGGATTTGTGATGTGTCCAGTTCTATGGGCTACAACTGATCCGGAAGAGAAACCTTGGACAGGAGTAAAGGAAGGTGAGCAAACGTTTTCATTTATGGTCGATACAAGGGCCACAAAATCATGCATCAAAGAAGGTCAGTTTCCCCGTTCAGACAAAACGATGGACACAGATTTTCTGTTGTCCTGTCGGGTCCGTACACCGTGGATCTGCATATGAAGGTCAGCAAGTACATTTCATCTGCTCCTTTGTTATACTGTAAGAATAGCCCAGCAAGTCTTTTGGGAAGGGACCTCCTGAGCAAGTTTAATATGTCGATCACTTTCTGAAAGACGACATAGTATGCTCGATTTCAGAATTGTACCCAGTACGAGTGTCAGGGTTGGGTTTGTAATTAATTGGTTTTATCTTAGTTTTGATCTATGATAATTCAAGGAAAGAATTAAGCAATTTTAAAATGTTTAGAGGAAAAAAATAGACACTTGATAGGTTGGCCCTTAAATAATCATGTTACAGAGTAGGATCTTATCAATCCATCATGGAGTAGATGAGGCTGGACACTGATTGAATCCTATGGGCTCTTAATAACATAGTAGGCATTCTAAACTGCCTTTCATGGTCTGTGTAGATCAGGAATGTGCTGTTTTGTATGTTCTGAGATGTGGGCCTAGAATATGAACATCCCTGGCAAGAGTTTGGAAAGAAGACTAGGAATCATTCCTGCGTGGGACAAGACAACCAGGGAATCTGGTGGCAGCACAGCGATTTTTTTGTTAAGGAAAAAAGCAAGAAGAAAATTTTCTGTAGGTAGGATTTCAAAGATTTAATAAACTGTAATCTGTAATTTATTAACGTTTCCAGTTTAGGTATTTTGTTAGGGTGCTCATGTAACCATCAGAAAACAGAAGCTCTGTGTGAATGAACAGTGAAATTCTGTTTGTGATCTGAGGAAAGATCAGTTTCTCCCACGCATCATTCTGAAGGTTAGAGCGTGTGAGATTTCTTCAGGAAAGAGGTCCGGAGTGCAAGCGTAGGTCACAGAGTTTTGAAATAAATGCAGTAACCTTGCTAACTTGACTCGCCGGCACAGAGCTCTGTCTAGTTTTTGTTTGAATTAGCTAGTACGCATACGTTAAACTGAATGTTACAGTTCTGTTCATTTGTCCTGCCTGTCCTTGCCTCTGACATATAGATAGGTGCGCATGTTCAAGGGACGTTTGAGAAGTGTCCGTAGTTTCAGTCAGATGGTCCAGTGTTCCTGGCATCGCGCATGTGCACAGAAGATAAAAGAACATTTTGGGTTGCCGAATTATCTCTAGTCAACGCAGTGTACGTGTGCGCAAGCATCAGCTAGTGTTTTCTTTTCGAGGAGACCAGGAAATAAGTACAGAGAACTTTTTGGACTGAATCTTAGTTTTGTTTTTTTAAACGTTCATACAGTTTCTAATTTTCAAAATGCAGAGTTCAGGAAGGAGAGAACCTTCATAAAAAATATTACAGTCTTCAAAAACAATATCCAAGCGGTATCATTGAAGTAAGTTCAGTAGAGGGAAACCAAGACAAGTTAAAAGAAGAGTAAAGGAAAAAAGGAAGATAAACAGTCTATCCAGTTATCCTATGAAGAAACATTAAAGTACCTTAAGTATCCAATCTGAACAATCTTCTTAAAGGGGATGAACCGGAAATCATTGTTGTGAAGATTCATGAAATCTATGTCAAGTCCTCTAGGCTTCTTGCAGGGGACACAGGTATAATATTGTTCATGAGGGTTGAGGGGGTGTTGGTAGTAGACACGATTCTAATCTGTCTTAATGTTTCATTTCCTGCAGATTGGTGATTCGCTGAAGACAAATCTGTGTTCCTTATTTAATCTACTTCCCCTTTCCCCCGTAGAAGTAGGGATTACAGCTGTTTTTATATTCAGTTGTGAACCACCCTTTTCTTGGGGACTGTGGGATTCAGCAGCTTCCGTGGACAGAAGACATCAGGAACGGACAAAGAGAAGCAGCGCTTTCCCCGCGTGTTACAGTGACAGCTCGACCGTGGGTGAAGTTGTGGGAGGGGGGGGTTTGCAGGGCATTCAGCATTGTTTCTTTATGGGATGATGGTAGTATTGAGTCGGGTCACGGAAATAAAAGATTGGACGTGGCGTATACCTCTCGAATCTTTGTTTCGGTCTGCTGAGTCACAGGAGATACCGCCAGGGACTATTGCTGCAATTCTATTAGAAGCAGTAGTTGTCAAGGTGGTCAGGTGGTTCTTTCATGCACCGATGAGGAAGGAGAGGCAAATGGCGAACAGTGTTGAGCATCGATCCGACCTCATCGTTAAGAGATGTGTCCGATGAGCAATTGTTTGAGGATGCAGAAGACACGAGAGATTGTCTTTAGGGGGCCTTGCCAGGTAATGATAAAGCAAAGTGAAGTACCACAGAACATGCTCGTCGCTAGGAAAAAAAACGCCATATTGGAAGGAGGATTTGAAGAAAGTGCCTCATGATGTGAGGTTGTTGAAAAGTGTGGGAGCAGTACAGATTAAATTAAAACCAGGACCAATATTGCTACAATTTAAGCAATACTCCGTCTAGGGACGGCAGACAAACTGATTTTTTAGACCATTATGCCATTGTTAAAGCAAGGCATTATGCAACCATCTGTATCCCCATGCAATACGGCCATCTACCCTGTGAAGAAAGCAAAGGGGTCCAGTTGGAGCATGGTCCAGAATTTTCAACCTCTGAAACATCGTAGGCAGAGATTTGAGCACACGAGGTTACCCAGGGGTAGTGTGAATTTCCGAGTGTTGTTAACAGGGTTATTCAAATGGATTTGGGAAACTTAGTGTCCAGTATGTAATTCAATATGTGGACGACATATTAGTCTGTAGTGCTTCAGAGGAGCATTGTCGAAGAGACAATCAAGCTCTTAACCCTGCTCACAGAGAAGGTGTAAAAAGTGGACAAAGATACATTTCAGTATTGCCAGACAGAGGTAGTATATTTGGGACAGATCTGCAGGGAGAAAGGTGATGCCCGAGAGAGCCTCCCAGAGTCCAGAATACACCTCAGCCAGTTACACTAAAACAGATGCAGCAGTTTCTAGGGCTCTGTAACTATTATAAGTCAGGGATTTTTGACTACTCTAGTTACACAAGGCCCCTACTTCAAGCACTTAAGGAAGCACAAAAGGAGAAGTGTCCGCTAAAACGGTCAAAAGGAAATAAAAACATGTTTCCGGGAACTCAAGACTGCAATATCAGTAATGCTCCAGAATACCACAAACCGTTTTTTTCTATTTTCACACACAGATGTAAACTAATGACAGCGGCCCTGGCTCAAAACACATCACTAAATCACAAATCATTGGCTTCCTACAGCAGGCTTTTAGATTCAGTTCTGCAAGGTCAGTTCCCGTGTGAAAAAGCTCTTGCGGCAGCAATCTTTGCAATACAAGTATTCAACCATTACTAGGGGCTGCCCGGTGAAAACGTTTGTGGAACAAAGTCGACTTTGACTACCCGAAGAGTACGAGGGTATGAAGTTATTTTGTCAAATGCTTCCAAACATCCGGTAAGGTGTCATCTAGCCAATCCGGCAACATTTTTAGCTGACCCAGGGAAACCCAACAACACTGTACACGGCTATTCAACTTATGAGGGAGAAGAGGAAAATGTTAAGGAGGATGCCTTGAAAGGAGGTAAGGCACTCTTTCACGGGTCGACAATCAGGACATTGGTGAGAGGCACACAGGAGCAGCTTTTGTAGTCTTGTGGATCGCAAATACCGGGTTGGAGTGGAGAAACGGTTGCCTTCACATTACTCCACGCAAGCAGAACCAGTGGCACTCATCAAGGCGCTAGAGATGAGTAAGGGGAATGCAGTCACTATCTACTCAGACTCTGCATAGGTCACCTCCACGTTAAATTCTGGGTTTTCTTTTTTTTTTATTTTGTAACTTGGTTTTGAGGAGAAAAAAAAACTGTCACAACTGACAGTTAACTTATTTCTTCCTAAACTTCTAATTAACGCACCAACATACACCATGAGGTTATGGGCTAAGAATTTGTGGTTTTGTACAGTCTAACATAATTTTGTCCATAAAATGTACAACTCTGCAAGTCAATTGCTGATTTACACCAGAGATCAAGTAACTCCACCACTCCTCCATATTGTCATTCTTGAGTGCAGCTAATCACCAGATGTTTCACAGACTCAACAGCGTGATTGCAAAAGCGGCATAGATTATCTGTTGTATTACTATCTCGCTTCAGGATCAACATCTCTTTAGTTTTGTAAAGGTTCAATCGCGGTCTGATGAACTGATCTCGATGGTAACGTGAAGAAAATGTACACAGATATTTTGGAAGGACACCGATTTCGTGCAAAGATGGCCAAATCCCACCCCGTCTTCATTTCTGTACGTTTCGCTTTGTTAACAATCCAATTCCATCGACGTATCCGTTTTTTTGCAATTTGTGGAATATGTAGCACTTGTTCTAAAAGGTTTCTCTGCATCTATTAGTATCTTTAATAACTTCTCTTCCCAGGTTCTAAGGAGATCATTCAAGATGTACATTGGTTTCACTTTTCGAATCTCGTAAGGTTACACTGTGGGATCAATTTGCATTTTTCTTTTTTATCAATTCTTTATGATTTTTGGTTTTCAATTTTCTTAAGAGTCTGAGATCGCTTGCTAGTTCTTTTTTGGCTTCTCCTACAGTAGTACTGTAGGGGTATTTTGGTACCAACATCTTCATTTTGTTGCCAATAGTTCTTGTTTTAAATTGGTGCAACAATGGTTTGTAATTCACTCCGAAACCGTTTTCATTGCTGCAACCCATTTTGGATGTCAAATTTATTATTTGGTTTGCATTTATTCGAAGTCTGTTTCCATTGTTGATGACAAGGGCAGGGTTATATTTTACAGGACTGTCTTCGTTCTGCCACCACCAGGATAACAATAATGGATCATGATCGCTTTTCAGTATTTTTACTGTTGTTAGTTTGACGATTTTACTTAGCAAATTTCTCGAGGCCCAGATGTAGTCAAGTGTCTTTTCAGTGGTGCCTCTGTGCAATTTTTTTTGCTGCTGGGATGTCACCTGATACATCCATTTAGCATTTCACAATGTCGCAGGGCCATCCCATCTGACCAGCATTGTCCATGGTTTATCAGATTCTCTGACCAATGGTATTCTCTTGCAGAGATGAACAAGTTACTTTCTTAACTGGTAACGTTTTTTCGATGGGATGGTCCGACGACGTATTCCATATCTATGACAGGTAATCACCACAGCTGTGCTGCTTCGGAAACTTTTTTTGGCGTCTGCGTCGATGCGCCGTCGTCGAGGACCTCCTCCGACATCCAACGTCATCCGATGTGATAAGTAGGACGCACGACGTCCATAGCCTCAGTTGTAGTTTTTTCCCCCAGAACGTGTGACATGAGTCCACTGCCAGTCAGACACAAAGCCTTGCGGAACGTAAACTGCAATCGCAAAAGAAATTCTGCAGCGGGGAAGGTCGGGAGGGAGCAATATGGAATACGTTGTCGGACCATCCCATCGAAAGAACGTTACCAGGTAAGAAAGTAACTTGTTCTTCGAGGGGATTGGGTCCTCCAACGTATTCCATATCTATGACAGACTCCCAAAGCAGTACCAGAGGAGGGAAAGAATTTACAATCAAAATTTAGAATTGCCAATCAAATAGCAGAGCCAAGTACCGCCTTGCCAAAGGTCAGATCCTGTCCTCGGATGGAATCGAGGGAATAGTGACGTACAAATGTATGTACTGAAGCCCAGGTGGCTGCATCACAGATGTTGCGAATGGGAACACCCCTCTGCAGGGCAGTAGATGCAGCCATACCCCTGGTAGAATGGGCCCGCAAGCCAGCCGGTGGGTCCTTACCCGCCAAGCGGCAACACTCCGAGATGGCCAAAATAATCCAGTGAGACAAAGTCTGTTTCGTCACAGCTTGTCCCAAACGCTTTCCAGCGTAACCAATAAAGAGATGATCGTCCACTCTGACCCAGGACATGCGTGAAACATAAAAGCTTAAAGCTCTCCTAGGATCAAGCCTATGGAGCCTCTCCTCTTCCTTACCAGGATGTGGAGGAGGATAGAACGCCGGAAGAACAACCTTCTGACTGAAATGAAATTCCGAAACCACCTTCGGAAGAAAAGCAGGACGAACTCTAAGGACAACCCTGTCCTTGTGAAATACAGTGAAGGGCGGCTTAACTGAAAGTGCCTGTAACTCACTCAGCGAGCGGAAGTAGGGATTTTAAAGTAGGAACACTCTTCAGACGAGCGCTTAAAGATGGACAGCGCCGCCAGGTAACCTTTAATGGTACCCACTTGCAAGCCCCTGTGGGCCAAAGAAAGTAAAAAGGACAGAACCATGGGGATGTCACATGCAAAAGGATCCACATTCTGAACTCTGCACCAGTCGCAGAACTTACGCCAACGGTACAGAGACTTTGTTGCTGGCTGTCGGGCCGAGAGCAACACCTCCATCACGTCTTCAGGGAGGTCCCAATCCTTATACCTCAACCTTTCAGAAGCCAAGCGTGAAGGTTGAGGGATCTGACCTCTGGATGGAGAACCTGACCCCCCCTCCCGTGAGAGCAGATCGTCTCGGTAGGGAAGACGATGTGGAGGACAGATGGACAAGTCGAGAAGGTCCAGGTACCACGTCCTCCGAGCCCACGCCGGAGCAATGAGGATCATCCGGGAACCGAACTTCCGTAACCTCCGCAGCACTTGCGGGATGACGGGGACTGGAGGAAAAGCGTAGCGCAGTGGGAATGACCACTCCACCACGAACGCGTCTCCTAAGGCTCCTTTTGGAGGAAATTCCCGCGAGCAGAACCTCTAGCACTTCCGGTTGACACTGGAGGCGAAGAGATCCACTTGAGGGGTCCCCCAAAGGGTGAAGATCTCCAGGAGAATCTCCTGAGCCAACTCCCACTCGTGAGAGATTGTGCTCTGCCTGCTCAGAGCGTCCGCCGTCAATTTTTCGTCTCCGGCCAGATCAACTGCCGAGATCGAAACTTCCTGCTGGATGGCCCAGAACTCGAGCTGCATCGCCTCCCTGCACAGAGGAAGTGACCCTGCCCCCCTTTTTGTTGAGGTAGTGCATGGCCACTGTGTTGTCCGTCAGGATCAGGACATTCTTTCCTCGCACAGTCGGCAGAAAAGCCTTCAGGGCTAGCCTGACGGCCCTCAGCTCCAACAGATTGATATGGAGTCTGGACTCCGACGGAGACCAACGACCGCTGACTGTCAGCTCGTTGGCATGAGCTCCACATCCCATAAGGGATGCATCCGTCAAGATCGTCACCTCCGGCCAGGGAAACCAAAATGGAGCCCCCTTCATCAAGTTGCCTTCGACGGCCCACCACAGAAGGTCCTGGGCGACCGAGGGGGGCACCTGAACCGGGTCCCACATCCTGCCGGAGGACTGCGACCATTGCATCTTGAGTGCCCACTGCAAAGATCTCATCCGCAGGCGAGCCCCTGGCACCAGGAGAATGCAGGATGCCATGAGGCCAAGCAACCTCAAGAACTCGAACGCTGGGAGCGTCTGGGCATGCCGAAACTTGTGCACCATCTGCTGAATGTGAAGAGCCCTCACCTGGGGAGGAAAACACTGCCCCAGGGAAGTGTTGAGCACTGCTCCGATGTACTGGAGCCGCTGTGTTGGCGTCAAATGGGACTTCTTTAAATTGAGGGAGAAGCCCAGCCTGTGAAGGGAGTGGCAGGTGACAGATAGATGATCCAGGACTTGCTCGGGAGAGCTCCCCCTGATCAACCAATCGTCCAGGTAGGGGTAGACGTGAATCCCCCCCTTGCCTGAGATGCACTGCCACCACCATGAGCTTGATGAAAACCCTCGGGGCGGAGGTCAATCCGAACGGCAGGACCCGAAACTGAAAGTGCGAGTCGCCAACCGCGAACCTCAGGTACTTCTTGTGCTTGGGATGGATCGGCACATGGAAGTAAGCATCCTTGAGGTCGAGAGACACCAACCAGTCCTGAAGCTGAAGGGCCTGGAGGACTTGAGAGAGAGTAACCATCTTGAACTTGTCCTTCCTGAGGAGTTTGTTCAAACCGCGCATGTCCATGATGGGTCTCAATCCCCCGTCTTTCTTCGAAATCAAAAAATAAGGGGAATACCATCCCTTATTCCTCTCCGCTACAGGCACCAGTTCTATGGCGCCTTTCTACAGCAGGGCTTGAATTTCCTGCGCAAGGAGCGGATCCGGACTCTTCAAAGAGAGGTTCCCTGGTGGATTGTCATGAGGCCTCTGCCGAAAGGGAAGACAGTAGCCGTGGGTTATGATCTCCAGAGCCCACACATCTGAAGTAATGGTATGCCACTCTACAAGATGCTGCGCCAGCCTTCCCCCAACCGGCGAACCATGGGACATGGCCTCATGACTGAGTGGTAGCGGCTGCGGCGTTACCTGAGGGCAAAGAGGCAACTGCCTGAGCGGCCTTGGCACCACGGGTACCCTGTCGGCCACCTCTGGTACCCCTGCGTTGGCCTCTTTGACTGCCAGCTCCACTTGCTTTACTGAAGGACGAGTAATAGCGAAAGGAACCACCCCTCCATTGCTGTCCCCTAGGACGAAAAGGCGGAGGTTGGCGAACTGCAGCGCCCAACGACTTCGCTACAGCTTTGGAGGTCTGCAACCTCTCAAGGCTCTCGTCAGCCTTGCTGCCAAAAAGGTGTTCACCGTCAAAGGGAATGTTGAGGAGCCGGGACTGCACATCAGGAGCAAACCCCGACTTCCGCAACCACGCAAACCTGCGTATCACGGTGCTCGCCGCCATGGACCTGCTGACGTATTCAGCCATGTTCAAACCCGACTGAACGGACTCGCATGACATCCTTACCATCCTGGACCACAGCAAGGAAACCATCCTGTTCGTCCCCTTCGGGAATATGTTCAGCCGCTAACGCAACACAGTTCCACAGTGTGTGTGTGGAACGAGACAAGGCACAAATGAAGCGCCATACCACCTGAAGAAAACACTTTCTTCGCCCAGCCATCAAAACGTTTGTCGTCCCAATCAGGAGGGATGGTAGGGTACGACGCCTGCTTTGGCGGGGCCGTGGCCGCCTGCTCCACCAAACCCTCCGGAGTGGGGTGCCTGGTCAAGTAGCAGGGGTCGCTACTGGTTGGACGGTATTTTCGCGACAAGGACCTGCCCACCGCCGGGCGACTCTCCGGAGCAGTCCAAGCCGCCGCCGCCGCCCTTCTCTGTAGAGCCATATGAAACGGCAGTACCGGGTCAGTTGGGGGACCAACATCAAGGATGTCCGTGAGATCATCCTGCACAAACTCCCCTGGGGGAGCAGACCATCCCAAGTACTCGGAAACCCTAGCCATAAGGCGCCGGTACGAGGAATCGGCATGAGAGCCAGGCTCAGGCCTACAAAACTCTACCTCCGGGGAGGTGTCCAGTCCACTGGCATCATGCAGTGACTGCCTCAAATCTTCAAATTGGCTATGGCCCGAGACCATCTCATCTGGAACCTGACTAGGAACCAGGCCATCAGAATCCTCATCCACCTCCGAAATATATTCCAGGTGGTGAAAAGAAGGCACCGAGAGTGCTTGCTCTTAACCAGAGCCTTCCTAGGGGGTTCCCCCGTGCCACGGGGAACCTCCGACACCCCGGCCTCAAAAGGCGGCGAGTGAATCGGCGCCGGCGTCGAGAGAACAGGCATCGGCGCCGAGAGGATCGGTGTCGACGTCAGATGCAGCGCAGCCAGCATCGACGGCGTCGACACAGTCCTCGAAGCCGGAGCTCCGAGCGTGTCTTTCGACGGCTTCAACGACTTCCTCAGAGCCGGAACCTCGAGAAAGCCAGTCGACGCCTTCGCCGCCTCAGGCGTCGATGTCTTCCTCGAAGACATCACAGGAGCACATGGTCTCAAACGCGTCGAGTACCGGGACCTGGAACGGGTACGTCGAGAACGAGTCCCCTTGTCCGAACGGGACCTCTCCCGTGACTCGTCCGACCCCTCTTGCGAGCGGTGTCTCTCTACCTCTCACGGCCGACCCCACTCGGGGGCGCGGACGGCTTAGTACCCTGCGACTCGAGAATCGCCAGCATTTTCTTCCCGAAGGAAGCCCATTCCTCCGGCGTCGCACGGCTGGTGGGGTAAGCGACGTGCCGGGCAGAGTCCTCAGAAGAGGACCTGGAAGGCGATCGCTGTCGGTGCTTCCGAGAATGCCTCGAAGAGGCCGAGGAGTGGTGAGACCGACTCCTAGAAGGAGACCCACGAGACTTCCGACGACGACGACGCGGCGAGTCACCTCTCGAATCATCCGTCGAAAGCCCTGGAGACTTCGACTTCCGGGGCTTGGACACTCGACCTACCGACAACAACTTCTTAGGTTCCCGTAAGGCTTTGGACGTGAGCGACTGGCAGTCGATACAGTCATCCGTGTCGTGGGCCTCCCCGAGGCACCAGAGGCAGGCGTTGTGCGAGTCCGTCACCGACATCTTGGACCCACACTCCCTGCACTTCTTGAAGCCCGGACACGGGGTCGAAGACGAAGTAGAAGACATCTTCACACGAAGGATTTTCTCACAAAAACGAACAGGTTCGAAGAACCGAGAAGAACAGAACTCCAAAGAGTCGAGGCTTAACCGAGATTCACGAAGCAACACGTTCACGGAAAAACGGAACTGAGGCTATAGGCGTTGTGCGTCCTACTTATAATATCGGATGACGTTAGAGGAGGTCCTCGACGACGGCGCATCGACGTCATCGACGCAGAAAAAAGTTTCTGAAGCAGCACAGCTGTGGTGATTACCTGTCATAGATATGGAATACGTCGGAGGACCCAATCCCCTCGAACAATTAATTTGCTTTGTTAAACCATGAGAAATTTAGATCGCCACATATTACGATAAATGGATCCTCAAATATTAATCCATCATCAATTTGTTTGGTTACTGCAGAGACAAATACGTGTTTTGAGATCATTGCTGGGTTCCAATACAGGTTTATAATTATTAGCTGTTTTGGATTTGATAAGTTCAAATTACTTTGTTCTAATATAGTAACTTGTGTAAAAAGATTTGGATTAGAAGAATTTTCCATCTGTTATGTTTAACCATGGTAATTAAACCAGAGTATGGACGCCCAAATACTTTTTTTTCCTGCAACATTTTGGTAAATTGAGTAACCGTTGCGTGTTGGAATTGTTTGCAACCATGTCTCTTCAAGAAAAGTTATGAATTGATCATTGTTTATCGGAGAGACGTCATGAAGCAGATGGGTGAAACCGCGGGTATTTCAGGACGTCAGCAGGTGAGCAGCCTTGGATTCGTCTTCTATGCTAATTATGGCTTTGCTGATTTTCCTTGTGTCAAGCATATTGGGGATTTGACAGTTTTTGGTGCGGTTTTTCAGTGGATCGTGGGAGATTAAATAGATTCCATAATTCTTGTCTTTGTTGGAGTGAAGCGTGTTTTCTGCAATCGCTGTTCTGCTACATGTGTTTCAGCTGGGTCAGCATACAGTTCAACGTCGAAACCAAAGAATATCAAATCTTCTTTGGCTTCAATTACGGATTTTGCAACAAACTTGGATCTCATATGCAGGATCACCCAATCTGAGCGACATTCCGTTTTGTATTCTACGATTGCGATGTCATCCGATCTTATGGTCCGTAGAGCTGGAATACTGTGTAGTAACTTCATTATATTGTTGCCATTTAAGTTCACCTCGTTTTTTTCTTCTAAGATATACTCCAGTTGTATTTTCCAGATTCCGTTTTTGGAGTTTGATGTTTGTCTGGTCGCTGACTTTTTTGCTGTGCATCTTTCTTTAAGCAACTGTCCTTTTGGTTGTCTACGATTTAATTTTGAGGATAACTGAGAGCTCATATGCATGACATCTTTCCCTGGCAGCTGTACTTGCTTTTCGCTGTGTCTACACTCCATGTTACCTGATTCAACATTCGATCCCTCAGGTTGGTTTGTTTTCACTTCTTTAGAACGTTTTATTGGTAATGTTTTTTGGGTTTTCAAACCATCAGCCCGTGTTTGTATTTGTATTTATTAGGTTTATATAGCGCTTTACGCCAAAGCGCTGCACATTTTAACAGGGTACATTTAACTTTAAGTAACAGTAACAGTAGAAGCAATAGCAATTTTGAATCAGATTTGAATCAGACACACAAAACAGTATGTAGAGCAATTAGAGAGAGGGGGAGAGTAGTGTTTCCTGAAGGCCTTGTTTTTTACCAGTTGAGTTTTCAGTTTCCACCACAATTTCTACATCATCTACGGAGTAGGTTGAAAATTCACATAACTCAATCGAGACGTCAGAGTTTGAAGCTTCTGAATCTTCAACTTCGAGTCTGTATTTTATTGGGATTTAGGGTCACTTAGGACACAGGTGGCTCGGTTTGTAATGGAGCCAGATTGGTGGTTATTTTTCTTGCCTTAACGTTACGATCAAATAGCCCAATTCGAGGCGGAGTTGTGAGATTCCTAAAACTTTTTCGCATTACTTGTGCGGGTTCTTTTTGCCGCTGGTTTTCTGTTGATTTTTTGGGGTGGCTCGCTGTGTTTGGCTTTTACAGCAGGATTTGGATCACCTGCCTTCGTGATCGATAGAGTGGCTCCAGTGAAGATTCCAAATGAAGCTTTATTTGTTGTAATCTGATTTTCTTGGCTGAACGTGCCCAGTTTGACGTTTTCGTTTCCGACCGGAGTTGCGGTTTTCTGGACATCGTTACTTGGATTTATCTGGGTTACAGCGGTGCCAGCTCCAGCATTCTCGGCAGAAGTTCCGCCCACCACACTCGCGTGATCCTCTGTGACACGGAAGTTCAGCGAAACTTCATTTCCTTCATTTGGCATAGCAGTTTTTCTTGATTTTATGATCGCTGATGTCTGGCAAGATTTTACTGCCATCTTATTAGCCGGTAGAGGTGTAACACTCGGTAACAGGTTCATTTGCACCGCCTCTCCTTGACAATTGCATACATAAGAGTTGCATGCTTGTCGTGTAGATACATTGTGTCTCAGCCACTTATTGCATTCGATAACTGCTTCAATTAAATCTGTCGTTTCACAGGCTTCACGTTTTGTTATATCATGTATTCGGGATTGCCATTGTCTGGATGTTTCAATTTCATAATCTAGTCTGTGCGTGAGGTTTTCAGAGAACTTTTCTAGTCAACAACTTGTTGATCATTACTAGTAGTGAACTTTGATCTTGAATTGAGTCATTTATTGTCTCAGAGCTTCATTAAAGGTAGTAAGGCAATTGAAGTTGCCGCAAGTATGTTATTGTGAAACTGCACACTTGCGGCTCTTGACAGATTTCCCTTCGTATTTGCCTCTTTTTCCATTTGACCTGTCGGTAACAATGTTTCCGATATAGCTGTCGCGTTTCCTTTCGCGTGATCTTCTTGTGTCGCGTTTTGAGAGCTTCTTTTTATTTCAACTTCGGATTCCATTTGTAGTTTAGTTGCTTGTGGTCTGAGGTTTGTATTTGCCAAGGTTTGAGCCTGCACTTGCTCTTGGACCGGACATTGGGACATCATTTCCCTCAAAGATGAACTGTTTAGTCGAGCTGTTCTCTCTTTGGTCCGTGGAGTATTAGTATATTTCTGGGTGTAGCTGGCTTCCAAACTTTCATGCATACATAAGAAATCGGCTTTTAGCCGCTCGGTCAGTCGTGCTTCGCGTGCAGCTACGTCAATTACAGCCATACTTTTGGAAAGTGAAGATAGAGTTTGTGTGGAGGACACTATTGCTGCGTTGTTTCCACTTGTTGTTTGCTTCATTATGTTTTTGGTTGTTTCGCCTTGCCCTACGAACTCTGAGTAGTTTGGATTATTTTCTGGGGATAGATTTGGTAAATTTGGGCTTCGGTGCTCGTTTGAGCTAAGACGGCTCTCCCCCTCCCACGCTCCATCGATGTTCGGTAAGTCATTTAATCCAGTGTTTGTTATGTCATTAGCCGCATGCAAGCGGTGCGGTTTACGTTACACAGGGGGTCGAGTGTCCAATTACTGCGATAAGTTGATTAACAGTTAGCTTCTTAGCATTGCTCTCGTTAGGTGCGGTTACTTGGACTCGTTTCTCGGAGACAGGACGCACACAAGGAACACAGGGTACACTGGTTGATAATTCCGCCTCAGACGGCAAGCGCAGCTCCAACAGATCTAGATGTGTAATATCGAAGTCAAAGGGTGTATCTTGAGCATCGACGTAGGAGGACCCCGAGGTGGCAACTTGTCTTCGGGCAAGACAGCACTGCTTACAGCACTGTTGGCCTGATCACTTATCGCACTTGAGGTGCGGGTTACTGGTGCAGTGTGACTACTCTTTTCTTCATGCTGGTTCAGAATCGATGACGCTAGGGAGGCTAACAAGGGAACCTGGCAATCAATGTTAACAGGGTCTGTCTTTTTCTTATCAATGTCAGTATCAGTGTTAGACAAATTGGTGCTTACCTCCAGCGTTAAATCGTGTTGATTTTCGAGTCTTCGCCGTTGCTGCAGTAGTTTGTGGCGTGTTTGAGGGCCCTGCGAGCAATGCAGCCCCCCCAACACGGTACGCTTCATTATGGTAAATAAACACACCACTCCAAGCCACTTCCTAATGCGGACTGAAGCAGACTGACCTCTGCTACGAACTCCGTGCCACGCTACGCGCGGGAATTTCACTTATAAGGGCTGGTCTTCGAGTTAAAGGTGCAGACACACAAGGATCACGTCGTTGCTGCAGCTCCTCCAAGATACTCTCCAAGCAGGAAGCAGACTGAACTCTGCTACGAACTCTGGATTTTCTAGATGGCAGAGGAGAGGGTTTAAAAGATCTGACGGGATGTTAAGACAGTTTTTCTGAAGTCCAACTAAGGGCTTAGTAAAACCATTCAACTGAGGCAGTACAAGACTCCACTATTAGTATAAGGCTGTAGCAACCGAGTAGCGTAGAAAGAGCAGCCAGGCTCATCTTAGGAGGGAGAGAGGGCTGTAGAATCAGTCCAAAGAAATTGTGATACAAATGGTCCAAAGAAACACTGAAACGCTATGTATTGTAAAAAGTAAAGGGTTTATTTAAATACAAGTAGGCCCAGATAAATCTTGGGGGAAATAGGAACTATCACAAATAAAATTATAAAAACACACCACTATACTTTAAAGTACACAGACTAAAGCATAGACCTGATTTAGAAAACTAACACTCACACTATTTCTAGGTATGTTAATGTTAAAGGACATTTGTACCGCGCACTATCACCACCAAAGTGGTCCCCTGGTGCTCTGGGGGCTCTGACAAAGGGGAGGAGAGGGGGTGGGTTAGTGGGAATAAGCTGCAAAAGTGCAAGAGAGCAGTGATGTGCTGTTGGCAGCCTCAGCCCGGTGGGTCCGTTGGTTGGGCTTTGGGGTGTTTAATGGTCCGTAGTCATCGCATGCTGTTGTGCGAGTCTATGTGTGGTTTGTTTTGTTGTTGCATTGTTGTGAAGTTTGTGCAGATTGCTGCGTTTAAGGCTTGTGGTTGTGTTTGGTTATAGTTTGAGAGGTGTATGCAGAGGGATGGAATTGTTAGTTGGTTGGTTAGTTGGCATTGCTGTCCTTGTAATTGTGGGATTCCATCTAGGTGCGGTACATTCTAACAGTCACATTTCTATTTAGATGTCGCGCGAGCTAAAGTTCAGAATTCCATCTACGTGTGGCATATGCTAACAATTACATTCCTGTCTAGATTTGGCGCAGGCTAATCTTAGGGTTATGGTACTGGTTAACATTATACTGCAGGCCATTGAAAGGTAAGTTAGGGTGGCAGGAGCTTTCTGGAGTAGAGTAATTGCTCTAGCCCCCCACTCATGCCAGCACACAGTTTTGTTGGTGTCTGGTGGCTTCATTGGCTTCCCCTGCGGACACCTGCAGACACTCTCTGGAGCCGCCATTGTGGGAGCCGCCCTTGGCCTTGGGGTCCTTAGCCGCAGGGGGCTGCCGGACAGAGGGCTGCCCTGGGAGGGTTTGTGATATTTGGCCCGTGGACCAATCAGGGGGCGAGGGGAGGGTTGGGAGGCGGGATTGGGCTGGGGAAGGAGGAAGGGGACTGGAGCGCAGAGTGCGCGGGATAAACGCCATTTGTATGACAGACCTTTGTATATACATTCAGTATAGGGCACACCTATTCTTGGGGAATAAAATATGTTACTTTCAGATTACAGTAATATAAGGGTAGTAGACCCTGTCACTTATACCGTGATGCTCAGCAAGAAATCACTTAGTAAATCAACTGGACAATATACTTTTCCGAGTAGTGGAACACTTATTCTAGGAGCATTAAACACCTATAACTAGGCCAGGACCCCACGGACTATGTGGAGAACATGATTCTACAGGAGATCGGAGCAGACAAGCTTTCACAAGGGTTTGTGGTCGAGCGAGCACATCAGCCCCTGATGAGGAAGCCACGACCGGGAGCCCCGTCGCGAGCAACAATTGCATTACAAAATCTTGAATTACAAAGACAGGGAGAAGATCCTGGAGTATTTTCTAAAAGGGGGAACGATAGAAAGAGCATCCGCCAACGTCACGGCGTACCCCAACTACACGATGTTGGTGCAAAGACAGAGGTACAGCTATGTGGCAGTCAAGAGGAGACTGCGCATAGCTGGCATCCGATAAATGCTCTTGTACCCTGCAAAGCTAAAAGTCCTGCATAAAAATGGAGCGCTCTTTTTTGACACCCCGGAGGATGTGGCGAAGTGGCTGGACTTGCAGGGTTTCCCAGAACAGGAGGCAGAGCAGACTCGCCAGAAGCACGATAAGTGAGGAGGAAGTATTGAGAACGCTGGGGGATAAGTGGGAGGAGAGCCCTAACATGCGGCTTTTGCACATTTGAACTGTATGGAGTAGGTTGTGGACTCTATAACCCTATTGGACGGGAATATAGTGGATAAAATGTATGAGTACACTGGGTAGCGTCAGGCGTAGTAAACTGGAACAGACAAAGGAGCGAAAGGACAGAGGCAACCTACCCCCAAGAATTAGTAGTAAGGCGGCCATTAGGGCGACTTTACCCTGCTGAGCCGACAGGAAGTGCTATATGCAGGGGTACCTGAGATCCAGGGATGGAGCTGGGCAACAGTTGGGGAGGGTGTTTTTGGGAAGGGAGGGGGTCGGGGGGAAGGGAGGATTTGTGGTGTTTATAGTTCGGGGGAAGAATATGTTGGGATACGCGCCTATATATACGAGGTAAGCGACTGGAGTTGGATTGCATAGGAGAGGGAGGGATAAGGGTTCTGACATGCCATGGGGGGGGATCTTAAAATTGGTACCTGGAATGTCAGGGGGCTCAATAGTTACCTAAAAAGAAATAAGGTCATGTTATACCTACAGAGACAAAAGATAGATATTGCCTTATTGCCAGAGACGCATTTAACGCGAGATAAATTGGAGATGGTTGGGAGGAAATGGAAGGGAACTTTGGTGGATTCGCCATATTCGGATTACGCTAGGAGTGTGATCACCTGGGTTGCGCTGCATGTCCCGTTTCGATTGATACAGACTCTAATTGAGCCTGACAGGAGGATGGTACTAGTGCAGGGGTTGGTGGAAAACAGAGAAATAAGTGTCGTGAATACGCCCCGAACCAGAATACAGCTGCGTATTTCAAAACCCTGTGCAGCAACCCGAGTATGTGTGTGGGGAGTGCTATGATTTGGGGAGGGGATTTTAACAGCGTACTAAACCCTAGGGTAGACAGATCAGATGGGAAAACTGACAGACCGGCCCCGGCGGCCAAAGCGTTGCGGACGCTGCTGCGGGACTTTGGGTTGGAAGATGCATGGAGGGTGTGCCATCCTCGTGAGAGGCAATACTTGCACTATTCAGCCCCACAACAACTGCACACAAGGCTGGATTATGTCTTTGTCACCCCTGAGAGACCACGCAAGTTGAATATAAAGCTTGGGTCCTTTCGGACCACTCTCCTCTGATCCTTAGATGGCAATGTTGCCCCCCGAGAGCGAGAATCCCGACGTGGCGCCTTCGGGCTGAGGCCCTCAAAGACCCCCTGTTTAGGGAGAGCATGAGGGACGAGATTGTCAATTACTTTGAGACGAATACGGGTAGTGTGGATTCGGCAGGCATATTGTGGGAGGCCTTCAAAGTTGTTATGAGGGGGGGTGGCCATAGCAAAGTCAAGGGGGTTGCAGGGTGGGATCCTGGCGGACCTACAGGAAGCGGAAGATGAACTGGAGAAGGCGCTGAAGGAAGACAGGGCAGCCAGAACTCAAATCTGATAGGACTACAGCAAAAGTGCGCAGGACACTGGGAGAGGTTGTGCACCCTTAATTACAGGAAGTATATAGAGAGGCAGCATGCGGGAGGGGATAAACCAGGAAGGATCCTAGCATGGTTATATAAGAGCGAAACCCCTGGACCCCCGATTAGATCGATAACAAGGGAAGGCACAGGGGTGGTGGAAACTCAGGAGGAGGTCAATCAGGAATTTGCAAACTATTGGGGATGACGGAGAAGATAATCGCGCAATGATAACGGAAACATTGGAGGACATAGGGTTGCCACAGATTAGCACCGAGGAAAGGGGAGCTGGACGCGCCGATCACCCTGGAGGAGTTAGGCGAGGTGGTGAGACAGTTGCCGACTAGTAAAACCCCTGGGGCTGATGGCCTCCCAAGTGAATTTTATAAAACATTTAAGGATGAGGTGCTCCCCCCGCTGCTGGATATGCTTAATGAGGCGTACAAGCTGGGTAGATTGCCAGAATCACTCAGAGAATTGATTGATTTATATAGCGCCTATACACAATGTGTTTCAAAGCGCTCGATTATAATACCACTACCCAAACCCAATAAACCAGGGAATAGCTGCAGGGTCATTGTTAAATTAATACATCAGGACCAGACGGGTTATGTCCACGGCAGCAACAGATCCAATAATCTTAGAAGGCTCCACAGTCTCATTCAACATGGCAACAAAAAGCGAGGATGAACTGGCGATTGTCTCGCTGGACGCAATAAAGGCTTTTAGCTCGGTAAAATGGCCATGGTTGTTGGCGGCACTGGCTGGTTATGGGATGGGCCCAGGATATCTACAGTGGGCTAAAATGTTATATAGTGAGCCGCTGGCCAGAGTTAAAACGGGGTTGGTGATATCAGAAAGGTGGAAACTTCGAAAGGGAACCAGACAGGTCTGTCCATGGTCCCCTATGCTGTACATATTGGCCCTGGAACCCCTGGCGATCTATCTACGGCAACAATATGACACGATAGGCATCCCTATGGGAGGTGAGCAACATCTGATATCTCTATACGCAGATGACATTGTTGTACTTACGGCATCCGGAGGAGAACCTCCAATATATTTTGGAGGCGATGGGAAGATACGCAGAAATGTCGGGTATAGCGGCCAACCCCCAGAAGTCCAGCATGTTCCCATTGGGTTATATAAAGGGGTCCCACCGAGGCAACTACCGGTGCTGCAGGTACCATGGGCAGCGAGCATGTTTCGCTACCTTGGCATAGATATATACCATGCGGTACTAGAAGAGCACAAGCGCAATACAGAGGTAGCCATTAAGAAAATTGAGAATTGTATGCGGTTTTGGGTGAAGCTGCCTTTAGCAATGATGGGACGTGGGGCGATGCTAAAGATGGTGGTCTTGCCTAATCTTCTACATTACTGGGGAATATCCCGTACTTCATACCCAAGAAGTTCTTCAGTAGGCTAGACAGCATATGCAGGGACTTCCTGTGGCATGGTACACGAAATAGAGAAGCCCTCTGGAAGCCACAGAACTTTCATGAGAAAGGGGGTATAAAGTTGCCCAATTATGAAGTCTATTACATTGCAAGCCAACTGCAATATGTAGCTAAGTGGCTTTCAGAGGAAGTAACCACTGAAACCAGGCTGTTCTTGCGAGACTGTACCCGGTTTTATTTGAAGGAGGTTATGTGGTTGCCCCCAGTAGCAATGGACGGGCGCACAGATATGATGGTGCTGGGATTGAAGATGTGGCGCAGGGCTTGTCAGCTGATGGAGAACCCATACCCGTGTTCCCCACAGGTGCCATTGGTCGCACTGGCGGGCGGAGAAGAGCAGCCAAAAAAGTTGATTAGGAACCACTGGGAGCCGGTTGGGATAGCAACGATGGGGGATATATGTGGCAGGATGGGAGCATAATGGACTTTGAGGAGTTAGCGGCGGGAACTGGACTACACACTGGCCAATATATTACGTACAATAGACTGATGCGGAAGATCAAGAGTACATGGCCTAAACCGGTACTGGAAGGAGAACCAGATGCTATCATGGATGTAATATATGATATAGCGGAAGGGGGGCATGAAACATCCAGAATATACGAGATGATGATGTCCAAAGTGGGGAAAGGAGCTGACTCAGTTAAGGCTCGATTGGGAAAGGGAGGTGAGAGTTCCGATGGAGGATGTGATGTGGGAACGAGCCCAAGGGTATCACAAGAAGGTCTTGAGGAATGCAAGACTTAAACAGGTGCAACTATATGTTAAGCACATGGCGTACATGACACCCCAGAGAACTGCCAAGTTTAAAAATGCAGGGCGGCAGGCATGCCCTAAATGTGACGAGGAGAATGCGGGCATGGTGCATATGTTCTGGTCATGCCCGATTATTGAGAGCTTCTGGGGAGAGGTAGCACAAACTTGCGGAAAAGGGTATTAAGATTGTAGTGGACACAGTGTGGGCCTGCCTGTTAGGGGGGATCCCTAGGCCGCGTAAACTTTGGCATGTGAGTAAATTGAAAGATCTGGCATATGTGCTTGCGAAAAGGAGAATTGCTATGGGATGGAAGACGTGTCACAAACCATGTTTGGAGGTATGTTGGAAAGATCTACAGAAATGGGCGGAGGCGGAGACCATGGTATGGCAAGAGACTAGCAGCGTTGGGGGTGGAGGGGAGGAGGGGAGGAGGCGGCCGAGAGCTTGATGGCCTGGAGACTACCGATAGCAGAACTATTTGGGTCAGTGGAAGACCCATTACAATCCTCGGGAACAAACACCCTGTCGCAATATGCAAGAATAGATCATTAATAGAAATGGGCTCGTAACGGTGGGTGGGTTAAGGAATGCAGTTAAAGTTATTGTAGAATGTATAATCGAAATGTCATTGTATATACTGCAAGTTTGGTTTGTGTTGGTTGTTTGAATATTCAATAAAAAGTTGTTTAAAAAAACCTATAACTCGGATTCAGGATAACAGTTATTCTAGGGAAGATGGACCTTGGGGTGCAATATTCTATTACAGTTGCTCAACAGCAGACAGACTAAGGGAAGCAATAACTTGTTAACTTATTTTTGGATGGCACACAGCTATGCAAGGTAAGCAAAACCTCTATATCCCTGTGTAAGGATCTACCAGCAACCTAAAAGTTAAGTATGGCCTAGGCAGACTTGTTCTGGACAGGCTAAAAGCAAGTCAGGGGGAGCAAGGCCCAATTGGGCACACTCATACAATTATCCTTACAGAAAAAAAAAGTGAAACCAACAGCATTACTTTTGGGACGAGGGGAACCCAATTCACAGGTAAGTTAACCCATCTAATTTCTGTTAGAATGGCGAGACAGTTTCTAAGGAAAGTAAGACTGAGAATACATATTTAAGAAGGCACTAAGCTTATTCAAGATGAGTAAATCCTTTATATACTTGTCAGAATGGCAGAACATATCCAAGGCAAGTAATACCGTTTTGTAACTATTCATCTGGGTGTTTAAAGTTACCAACTAACTCTTTTACAAGCAAGTAACACTTGTTCTACTTTTCAAGGCAGACCCTTTAAATTATCTAGCCCAGGGTTGTCCAACATGCGGCTCGAAGGCCGCAATGCGGCCCTCCTAGCCATTTTATGTGGCCCTCGAAGCCCAAGAGCACAGACAAAGCATTAAGGTTACTTGTATACATTTTGTATTTATTTTATACACAGCAAGCGTTGTGGCTGCAGTTTCAGGATAGGAACTGTATTCCACACATTACGATTTCCATTGGCTGAGAAACAGCCAATAGAAATACTGTTACCATGCAAGGCATGTTGTAGTAGTGGAAATAAATAAAATAAATAACTGCCTTGCATGGTAGCAGTATTTCCATTGGCCGTTTCTCAACCAATGGAAATCATAATCACGTAATGTATGTGTGTGGGTGGAGTGACGGGCACACAGCGCCACCTTCACACATCTGCGTTGCCGAGCCCAGGGCAGAGCCTGCGTGAGCCAGCAGCTCAGCCCAGGTTCACAGTGCTACGTGCGGTGCACACCGAGGCCTAGTTCTCCTTGCCTCCAGCATTGGGAAGTACTGCCTGCTTTATTTTCTGATGTACGTTTGCAGTGCTTTTGAGCCTCGGGATACTGCTGGCCAGATGCACCGACACACAAGTATCTGGCCAGCAGTATCTCAGAGGCTCAAAAGCAGCGTGGGCTGCCTTAATGTTTGAACATTGTGCCTCAGGAGGGAGGGTACAATTTGCATCACCTTTTGAAAAAACTTCCCCTTTGGGTACTGTTCAAATTGCGTCACAAAAGGAATGAATTCCCACGATTTTACCGCCTGTGGGAATTAATTCTTTGCCAAATGGCTAGGCAACACAATCACGCCATCCACACCCAGAAAAGCAGCACATCGGGTAAAATGCCTGGGGCTCTATCCAGTTTTTGTTTTTTGCAACCGAAAAAGTGCTATCCCGGAAGAGGCAAAACAGCCCTTGGGAGGTGTCCGTGCCCCTGTCGGAGGAAGGCCAGCTGCGGGAGTGAATGTTCACAGCGCATAACACTGTAGCCCACCAGTTCCAATGCACTGTGGGCTTTACAGCAGACACGATGAGGTCAATTCCCTCCCCAGTTCCTACAACATGGCCCTCAGCTCAGCTGGAGTGATCCGAGTACCGGTGCACCGGTCACCCCTGGGCGCTGGGAGAGGAGGGCACCCGGCCATGTCTAGTTCTTCATACTTTAAGATTGTGCTCAGATTGCGTTTAGGTTCACCTTTGGGTGATCACTTTTCCCCTTTATCTGTTGAATTGGATTATGCTTCTTTCATTAGCACAGAAGTAATTCATGTGTATTATAGAGATAAGCTGCCATATGTATTAGGCACACTGCACAGGCAGCATCAATCATTAACACAGAAATAATTAATGTATTACAAAGATAAGCTGCCATATGTATTGGGCACACTGCACATGCTCAGGCAGCATCAATCATGCTTTGTAAAGGATAATGGTGGCCTAAATTGGGAACAGCCAGGATAAACATGTTGCTACAGAGGCATATTTTGGGCCGTCTTACACTGTGGACACAGATAATTAAAATGTGTTGTGTTGTAAAATGTTCTTGTCGAATCTTGGTGACATGGAATTGTCATGTTCCCCTTTAGAACGGATATAAACTTATGGCTTTTTGGTCAGTTTTTCTGCTGTAAAATGCACCATTTCAACCAGATATTTGAAAAAGAATTCTTGGAGGGGGAACCCCCCCAAACTCTCCGTAGATCCTTATAGCTCCCACTATTTCAGGAAAATATGAACACATACACACTGAAAGAAATCACAAACAACTGACCTCGGATCATTTGATGGAGGGCCTCCCTTAGATACTCACTGCCCCCGACACCAAAAGCTATCTTTGGGACTGCATGGCGCATCACTGCCTGTGATGCTATTGTGTCAAAGGTCACACAATATTGCTTTTTAATATACTGCTTTGGGTGAGGTTGTTGACTTTTGGCTCGCCGGCCCACTGGGTGACAAAAAGTTAATGCTTCGGCCCCACATTTAAAAAGGTTGGACAAGCCTGATCTAGCCCATCCCAATTCCAGTATATAAGTTCTCTCAGAGGCAAAAGAGGGACCTTAGGGGTCTAGGAGCCAGCAGTAGGCAGGGTGAGATTGTGATCAGTTGCAGGCAAAGTCAGAGTTCCTGAGGAGGACGAAGCAAACAAGTAAGTAATTTACTTTGAAAGTTAGTTATGGTTCAGGGACTTCAGAGAAGGCACTGTAGGAGGATTCCAGCAGTTGGGCGGGGTGAACTGGGCGAGGGACCTCCCAATCACAGTGGCATCCAAAGGATGCACAGGAATCACAAGAGACTGAAGGCAAGTAAATACAGTACCTCAGCACAGAATAAGTAGAAGACTTTAGGATTTTCATCGCAGCTGGATGCAGCTCTGTGGATTTGGCGCCTTTTCAATAGCACAGAAAACAGAATATCGCTGGTTGGATTCCCATAGTTTGCAATGTCCAGCACTCTGATGAGGGGACTTTTCAGACTTTATTCACGGCTCTGGAGGTCCAGCAGGATGCCCACAAAGTTTCTGCAAGATACAGAATTTCGGAAGACTGTGTACCGCACAATGGCTTGAGGTCCCATGGTATTGCATCCACGCAGAGTCGCAGCTCAAAACTGAGGTCTTTCTAGGTCTAGTGGGTCCTACCAGGTGCTGGGTTGGGGTTGTCCATTTCGCAATCCCCAGTTCAATTGGAAGGAACAGCAGGCTCTGGTTACACAGCAGGCTCTCTGGTTGCTGGAAATCGCTAAAGCCTTCATTTCTTGATCTTCCTCTTTGGTTTCAGCTCCAGTGGTGCACTTGTCAGCAGCTTCCAGGTTTAGCATTTTTATCCTCAGGAACTACAGCACAACCTCTGCATTCTCTCTGCATTTTACAGAAAGGGGCGGTCTGGCTGTTCAATCAGGACAGCCAGATCTCTACAGGGAGTTGATCCCTTTCGGGCATGATGGAAGACAAAGGGCTGCAGAGTTTTGGACTCCTCTCCTCCTCCCTTGCTTCCTGCCTTTCCAGACACTCTGGCGCATGGGCGGGGAATCCACAGGATTCCTGCCAAAGAAAAAACAGCCACTGAGGTCGTTCCGACCTACAATTTCAGGGGAAGACCTCAGAAACAGCAAGCACACAAGAAATGGTGAAACAAAGAGCCCACCACGTTCAAAAAATGGTGGTCCTCTGTGCATTACCGAGGCGGATTTAACAGTCTGAGTAATAAAGACTACAATTCATAAAGGTAAGACCAATGCCATCAGCCATTCATGTAAAACTCGCAATTTAAACAAACTGTTACCAGGTAAGTAAGAAAGGGGATACATTGTATCCCAGCACTCTACATAAGGTCGGGTGTTCCGGCTCACTAGATAAAATGTAGAGGGGGATGAAAATACCTCACTATTGGGAACTGTAGTTTACCCAAGTACATGACTAGGTGTGAGGAAAAAGATTCCCCTTCACCTAGGGACAAGGTAAAATAGTTACCTAGTCAAAGCAAAAAGTTCAGGGTTGACACAGGTCAGGAAGATTTATCATTGATATGAAAATCTTACCCAACATGGGACACCTGTCCAGCATTTCGCGTTGCCACCCTGACCAATAGAACCGCTAACATTGCCCGTAGAGGTAGAAATAGTAAGTGCGCGGGGCATACTAACATAACTGATTTACTAGCGCTTGGTAATGATGCCGCAGACAGAGGCATAGAAGCAGCATATTTGCCCTTATCAGAACCTCAGAAAATGGAAATGGTGTCCCAACAGGTACAATTGCCAGTCCCCTATGCTGCAGTCCCTTTGCTCTCACGAGGAGAAAGGGCTGTGGGCATGGTCTCGTCCACAGATTTGTTGTAGAGACAGGAGCCAAAGGGAAAGGTAGTAATGCCCGTAGAGCGTTTTCTTGTGGCTCTAGAGCAACTACATTACTCGTCGCATCTGTCTCGACAACAAATAGTAAGAGAACTTGGAGGAGTGGTTGATACCAAACATTCATGAACAGGTAAAGAAGGTCCATAGGGAATTTCATAGTTTGTAAAGAATTCAAATCTGGTAACACCATGAAAGCAGTGAGAGGAATAGCAGCCCCGGCCTTCATGTCCCTTCAGAGAACTTCATATCGATTTTGTCGACGATAGGATACAGAAGTGTAATAAATGTAAGTAAGTATTTGATTGTATCAGACTCACGACAGGCACCCTACCCACCCTGGTACAAGGGGTGCGAGTGCGCACCCGAGGAGAAGGCTCTACAGGACCATTGAGACCAGCGGCGGGGGTGAGTTTACACCCCCTGCCTGCAATTTCCCTGTGATCAAGGAGGAACAGGGAGAGGCCCGGCCCCCATCACCTACACTGAAGCGCGAGTACCAGGGGTGGGGTGATGGGGGGCGAGTTCAGGGGCAACTGCCATTGTGCTGCTCTGCCCGAGACCCGAGGTCACCAAACGGGGAAGGAAGCTCCCATATTCAGGCCTGCTGAAGTTGGATACAGCTCCTGCTGGATCACACCACCCATCCCACGGTTGGCAGGGAGAAGAGGGCGATCCGCGCCAGGAGAACTCCGCGAGGGAAGAATCGGGGGCAAGTCCCCTCCCCAGGGCCCAGCCAGAGTTTCCAGGCTGAAGGCACGGAACGGACTGCCTTGTACAGATCGGATTAGCCCAGGAGTAGGCTATAGCTGCAGTACCAGCAGCGCTATAACAGTGAGCTCACAGCCCATAGGGCCTCCAAAGCAAAGGCAAGATACTGACAGGGTGCACCCAGTGGGGCAGTAGGCCCCCACCTATAGATATCCAAAAGTCGGTTCCAGAACCAGCGGGGCTCACGCTTGAGGCGTATTGGGGCCCAGGCGCCCATCAAGGGGTTAACTCGCCACGCTGCCAGTGAGGTGCGGCATTCCTGGATGAGAAGCACAAGTGGGAACACCCTGCGGTAGGGATAAAGGCACGGATGCGGCCCTGAGTTGATCGAAGCTCTACAGCAGAGGGGGAAAGGCCACTAAGGTTCCTGCTCAGGTACACGGAGGCGCTGTGAGGTGGGAGACGTATGCCAGCTGCTGGGGGCATGTGAGGCACTGAGAAGTGCAGAAAGTGGGACACAGTGTGCTGTGGATGCTGCTGAGGAGCAGATGCCCCAACTGCCATGACAGGGCTCTTTAGATATGCTTGCATCCCCCCCCTCCCCCCGTTGTGTTAGGGGGAGAACTGATATCTGCTGGAGTAACGGGCATAGTCCCTGTGTGAGAGCATCGGCCAAGAAAGACATGACCTGACGAGTGATTCCCGGAGCATGCAGCAGCAAAGCACTGGTAAAACCAGAAGGCTTTGCAAGGAAAAGCAACTTGTAAAACCAGACTGTTTTGTAAGAGTACACAGAGCTGATTAAAGCAATTGAATTTAGATAAGCCTGTCTTGCACTGTCCTCGCCGCCCCTGACTCGACAGAGTTCCCAACGTTAAGTAAGAATGGGGTTCAAGTACCTCAGCCCTCTGGGAGACAAACTGATCCTCCAGGCTCGTCTAGAAATGGCACGCCAAGTAGCGCACAAGTCATGGGTAGAGATAATTCCAAAACAAGCCCGACAGATACCACTAGACCGCCAGCACACTGCGATCAAGCAGATAGAGCACATATGGCGAAGGTAGGAAAATACACCAATCCAACCAAGGTAAAAACTCAAGACAAGACCAATGAAAATGTGCCTGCTCAACACACGCCCTCTCAATAAGCATGCACAAGATGTACACAACTTTATTACAGAGGAAGACATTGATATTGCCTGCATCACAGAAACATGGTTGCAGGATCCTGTAGGACCAACACGCGCCACAGCAGTTCCAGAGGGCTATGTGATGCATCAAAGAAAGGAAGACTGGAATCGGGTGGGGGGTGTGGGGGGGGGGGGTCGCAATAATCACCAGAGACACTACTCAAATGTTTCCAGCAACCACCTCAAGTGATGGCTGCGAAATACTCCCTCTCAAATACACTCCAACAGACGACCACTGCTTGATTATCATCCTCTTATATAGACCACTATCCCCGATTTCGGAGTTTAATGAAGATTTAACAGCAATTAAACTCCTTGAAGGGCCTTAACACCGCAACACTGGTCTTGGGGGACTTTAACAGATGGTACAGGAACCCCAAGGATGCCATCCACTTACAGACAATCCTTAACAACATCGTCTTTAGAGTTAGAAACATGGAGCCTAGCATGGAAAATGGTAACCAACTCGACTGGGTAAATGCCAACCATTTGATTTCAAAGTGATTTTCAAACCAAAGCATGCATTTGGTCAGACCACTCCACCGTCCTCTTCTCGTTGACACTAAATAGCCTACGAGAAATAACAGAATGTACCGATCAAAATTAAAAATCGGAATTACAAAAACATCAAGCCAGCACATCTGGAACAATGTATACTCAATACTTTAAAAGACTAATGACGAGGATTCCTGCGACAAATTGATCGCAAACCTTTCACATCATGCCAGCCTAATGGTGGATCAAATAGCCCCTTTAAAAACAAAAACAGTTAGACCAAATGGCAACCACCAGAAATGGTTTAACAGCCTAACCACCTTAAAAAAAAGAAAAGAGGAGAAGGGAGGACAGATGGAGGAAAAATCCCTCCCAAGAAAACAAGGACAGTTGGAAAGAGTGAAAAAACATACAAGAAAAGCATATGCGACACCAAAAGAAATGTCTACAAAGAGCAAATAAAGCCGGTAACTCCAGCAAATTGTTCGAAATACTAAAATCAATAGAAAAACCTAAGGCATTAGCTCCACTCCTTACTCCATCTAAGGTGAACTGTGACAATGTACAATCAGCCTTCACTGTCAAAGTCAAAGCCAGGACCATGCTTTGGGAGCCACAAAAACAGCCATCAGATCAAATAGATCACTCAGTAGGAGCATCGATCACATGCCAACAGGAACCATTCCATTTTAAAAATGTCACCACAGAATACTGAGAACCCTAAATTCAATGAGACCTAACATATGTGCACAAAATGCCATTTCCCCAAAACTTATCTTGGAAAACGCCAACATCTTCTCTCCACTCCTATCTAAAATGGTGAACGCATCCTTCTGTGATGGACATGTCCCAGAAAGCATTAAATCAGTCACTGTCACGCCTTTAGCAAAGAAAACAGACTCAGATCAAAGAGACCCCGGCAATCTGAGACAGATAAATTGCAATTTCTTGCTAAAAGTACTTGACAGGATAGCAACTACTATCCAAAGTCAAGCGTACGTGGAATCCAATAATGTGCTAGATGGTCAACAATACGGATTTTGCACAGCTCACAGTACTGACACCGCAATGTTGGACCTGCGGTGACACATGCTAAGCATCATCGAAAAGGGGAACACTGGTCACCTTGTGCTGCTAGACCTTAGCGCAGCCTTCGATCTCTTAGACCATAATCAACTCAAATCGGCTTTCGTGAAGGTCGCTAATTGCTCTCCTAAAGCAATTAGCCGGTTAGACTCCTTCCCGTCAAACAAAATCCACAGTTCATTGGCATAACAACTTTTCATTCATGGAGACAATTGACTGCAGCGTGCCTCAAGTCTCTCGTAACCAGGACTAATGTCTGGCCCCCAGGACCCCCTTGTTAATTTGCATATTTAAGTAACTTTGGGTCTCACCCTAAGTTACTAGGGCAAGGTTGTCCAACGTACGGCCCGCGGGCCACAATGCGGCCCTCCGAGCCATTTCATGTGGCCCGCGAGGCCATAGCCTGGTTTATTTATTTGCTTGATGTTTGTCGGGTCTGTGGACCCGACAAACATTGAGCAAATAAATTAACCGGGCTGTGGCGAGCACTGTTACTGCCTCAGGTGCCCCCAAGTAAGGGCATGACCAGGTTTATTTATTTATTTGCTCGATTTTTGTCGGGTTCGTGTACCCGATTAATTAATTTATTTCTGCAATGCTGGGCCCGACCAGCATTGCGGAAATAAATAAATTAATCGGGTCCACGGACCTGACAAACATTGAGCAAATAAATAAACCGGGCCGTAGCAGAGCACTGTTACTGCCTGTGGTGCCCCTTTGGAGGGGGCACCAGAGGAAGTAACAGGCCATGGCCTGGTTTATTTATTTATTTTTTCAATGTTGTGTTGGGTCTGTGGACCCGAATTCTGGGCCGTGGCAGAGCACTGTTACTGTCTCTGGTGCCCCCTGGGAGGGGGCACCAGAGGTAGTAAGTAACAGGCCATGGCCTGGTTTATTTATTTATTTTTTCAATGTTGTCAGGTCCGTGGACCCGAAGTCTGGCCCGTGGCAGAGGACTGTTACTTCCTCTGTTGCCCCAGGGGCACCAGAGGCAGTCACAGGCCATAGCCTGGTTTATTAATTTGTATGGGTGTGGATGTCCTGTGAGTGCGCTGCTTTCCCTATGTTGCCAACCTCTGAACCCTGAAAAGTAGATGTATGCATGCTTGACATGCGGCCAACTTTGCACCAGACCTGCAGTTGAACTTAACTGGTCTGCTGTTAAATCTCAGTTACCAGTTTAATGGTATCCACTACCGAATAATTGCTCATTTTACTATAGCCAATATGATAGCTCAGTGGGTTGAGCGCTCACTGCTGCAATGTGTGTGCTTTCAGCATTACATTTAACTTCTCTATGCTGTGGAATGCTTTGTGCTCCTTCAGCACACCCACCACACTCCTACTTTGCCCTATGACTAAGATGGGAGTAGTCTTCAATTGGGTTCACCTTTGGGTGATACATTTTCCACATTTTATCTTTTGAATGGGATTATGCTTCTTTCATTACCACAGAAGTAATGAATGTATATTACAGATATAAGCTGGCATCTGTATTGGGCACACTGCACATGCTCAGGCAGCATCAATCATGCTTTGTACAGGACAATGCTGGCCTAAATTGGGAACAACCAGCATAGACATGTTGATACAGAGGCATATTTTGGGCACAACCAGCATGCCAATGTGTTACATCAGTGCTCTCTTACACTGTGGACACATTGATCATTAAAATGTGTTGTGCTCTACAATGTTCTGTCTGCTGTTGGTGACATGGAATGTACATGTTCCCCTTTAGAACTGATTGTAAACTTATGGCTTTTTGGCCACTTTTCCTGCTGTAAAATGCACTATTTCAGCCCTATATTTGAAAAAATAAATCTTGGCGGGGTCCCCCCCAAACCATCCCTAGATCGTTGTAGCTCCCTCGCTACGCTCGGTCGCCCCCACTATTTCAGAAAATATCAACACATACACACTGGAAGAAATCACAAGAAACTAACCTTTGATCACTGCCCCGGACACCAAAAGCTATCTTTGGGACTGCATGGCCATCACTGCCTGTGATGCTATTGTGTCAAAGGTCACACACCATCGATTTTGAATATACTGCTATTGGTGAGGGCGTTGACTTTTGGCTCGCCGGCCCACCGGGAGCCAAAATGTTACTGCTTCGGCCCCACATTCAAAAAGGTTGGACAAGCCTGTACTGGGGAATCCAGACGTGGACCCCTTGCTCACTATTCTTAGAGGGGCACAGCTCCTCCCTACTGATAAGGTCCAACCAGACCGAAACATGTGTCTGGGGATGCTGTTGGTAGTCTTGTTCAGAGGAGAATTGCCTAGCATTTCGGTGCTGGACTGCCCCAGGGCGGGACAAAGACTGATAGGTTTGGGTTATTTCTTCTCTGTGAAAGATAGTGAGCTAAAGACTCTGGGTAAGTCTCTCGTAACCAGGACTAATGTCTGGCAGAGGGACTCCCAGGACCCCCCCTTGTTAATTTGCGTGCCTCAAGGAGCCAGCCTGTCTCCACTACTCTTTAATCTGTACATAAGATTCTTATGTCTGGTCCTTGACAGATTGGGTGCCTTTTTCCACCAACTACGCAGACACTCAACTGGTGGTGGAATTGAGCGGGGACTACGAACAGGATAGGGCAGGGATGGAAGAAGTCTACAAATCCTTTGAGAACTGGATGAATAACAACTGGCAATGTTTAAATGCAAATAAGACAGAGTTAATGGTCTTTGGTCCAAGTCATGCCAGAGCCAAACTTAACGGCTCATATCAATCCTTCTGCATCATCATAAAAATCAAGGTGGTAGGCAAGAGCAAAAGCATTAGGAATGTACATAGATTCGTCCATGAGTGCCGAAGCCCATGTTCGCCAATTAAATAAGAACTGCGCATACCACCTACGTCTCCCCAAGTCAATCCGCCCCTACCTGAGTGAAGACAATTGTTCAACAATAGCCAGAGCCACCATCCTATCAGCTGGATTACGGCAATGCCCTAATGCTGGGAGCAAATAAGGATCATATCACTTCTGGAGATCAAGCACAGGTTGTGCTTAGTGTATTACCTACAAGCCAACGGGATAGTGAAAAAGACGTAATGGTTTGCTTAAAATGTAGTTGTCTAAACTATGTAGTGAATTGTGAAAAAGTTGGTATTGGCTTCCGTTGGCCCTGTTTGACTTAACAAATAAGTCAGGAAAGGTCACCACGTCAGGCCTCATGAGGTGCGGATGGGCCATAGATTGTATACACCACTCATCCCTACGCACAGTTTCAGACGCAGATAAGTCAGCAGAGATTCTTGAAGAGTTTGGGGAATATCTCAAAGCCTTAACTAAGAGCGTTAGAATTGTGTCTTCACAGGTTACAGCATCACATCAGCAAGCAACAGAAAAAGACAGCAAGGGACAAGAAGATCAGCAGCAACCATTGTCACTCCTCAGGGAATCATCTATGTGCATTCCTTTGTTCGCTGCTGGAATGAACAGCGTTTCCATGGGCCAGAGTAATTTTGCTACACCTACTACAGTCAAAGTGGAGGGCAAAAAGAATTGGATCCACGTCTATGACGTGCGAAGACACACCGGAGTGCCTCCAGTAAAACCTGGGGAAGAGCACTCCTAAAAAGATAAATGTGCCCTAGGGAATCTCAGTTAACTGCGTATGAGATTGTTAGATTTATTTCTCTCGATTGCTGTGGTACATGTTTTTAATAGTAGAAATGTAAATGGATCTGTTTCACTAAGCACTGGGGATAAGGCAGAAACAATATTAGAAGTATAAGACCTTCAAATAAATGATAATGAAAATTTAGAGATAGTAAATGAAGCACACGGCTTTGCAGCAGATAATACATGGTATCATATGAAGAGGGTGGGGAGGAAGAGAGCGACAGTCGTGTTATATCTGCTCTCTTATCCCCCATGCTTCTGGTCTCCCTAGAGCATTTATTCCCAACGAGGTAGAGGTAGCGGAGGCACGGTGTCTAGTGTACCTAGCCTATGTGCAGGGTCCGAGGCATTTTTGGGGGCCATCTGTAGCAGCCTCTATCCTTCCAGTCGAAGAATGTTAAATATCAGATGGGGAAAAACAGAAGGATGTTCGTTGCATGCAAAGAATACAGTTCAATCTTGAAGGATTTATCAAGAGAAATAAATGGGAGCAAGGGGTGAAGAGTTGTAGAGCAGGAGGATTGGTCAGACTCTGAAGGGGTGGCACAAATAAACCTAATATGTGGAAGTGTATGGAAAAGGTATGTGAACTTTTTTGACATGGCTCAAAGAGCCAGAGAAACCTGCTAAGATTCAGTTACTTGCACATTTTTTTCTGTGTTTTAAGGGCAATGGCACGGTGTGCATGAATCAAAACTGCAGCCTCACATTTTGCATCACTGATCTGGCTGGAGGTACAGCAACACTTTCTGGTACTGCGGACCTATTTCCTACAAGCAGTTACATCCGGCATGCCGAGGGGTTTGCAGTCACACCAAATGCCCATCCCAGTGGTTTCGCAGAGCCACCTGACACTTGCAAATTAAAAATCTGAGTCTACTTTTGTGCCCCTTCTGTCCCCTGTGCATCCCTTGTGCCATCAGATATGGACAATCCAAGAACTTCAGACAGAAAAGCAAGTGTGAGGCTACCCCTCCCTCTATTGTGCTGACCCAGTAGCCTCATCAGGAAAGTACAGTTCTCAGAAGCAGATGCTGTGCTATACCTCTGATTTACGTTGGTCTTAAAGCAAATGTATTCAAAAACATGTATTGTGCTATACATACCTTGATGCTGGAAATGCATTGGAGGGACAGTGCCTCCCTGTTCTGTTTTTCATGTGTGTTCTGAATTGTTTTCTGCCCAGGAGTCCATGTGGGACTCCTGGCAGTGCAGCTCTTCCTCTTTTTGGTTTGGTGTACAGACCCTTGGGATACCCTTATGGCACCCATGGGTGTTGGCACAACCCTGTACCCCTAGTGTATGTTTTTGGGCACCTGTGTGTGGCCCAGAGAGTTATGTGCAGGTGGCCGCTCCATGCTGAATTTGAAGGTGCTCCGAGTATCCTCCATTTTAGGATACCCAGGCCCTGCCAATGGAATCGGTTGATTCCTGATAGGAGACAAGATGGCCCCTGTTGCCTCTTGCCTGTTACCTTGTTTTCCCCAAAGTCCTGGGAAACCCTGACTCTGTCCTTTCCCACTGAATGGCTGTCGGGTGGAAGTTCCATATATGGTATTGTGGGGGAAGTCCAGACCAGACTGGCTAGAGCCTTCCCAAGGACTGTATGTTGTGGGTACACCCTTGGGGTGGGACCTGGGTGAATGAATTGTGTGACCAATATGCACTTCATGTTATGGGTGTTTGGTTTCTGGAATGTAATACAATAAATGAGACGGCCCTGCCCAAAACTGGTATGAATGCAGTGTTGAGTGCTGAATGGCTGGGTACTTGTCCCAATACACATTCCTTGTTGTGAGTGTTTGGAGGGAAGTGAATGGCCTGAATTCACTGAGCCCGATTGGCTGCCTGCCTGCCTGCCTGCATGAATAAATGATTTGTTGCCTCAGTGTGAACAAGCGGAGTGAATAAGAGACCAAACACTATATCTGGGGACCTCTCACTGATTGAAATCGTTCAGAAGGTGAAGTTGATACTTGATGCGTATCCTTGAAGCCCAGCTAGAAGACTACTTGCTGCTGCATTTGCTTCAACCCGTTCCGAAAGCTGTTGAGATTGTCGAGGACTGATCCGAGAAAGGACCTGGCTAGGAGACCTCTTCCCGAGCTACAAGGGAACATTGTGCACACTGCTGACCTTTGCCGAAGCACCCTGGAAGTCAGCCTTCAAAAGACGTCGACCAGAGACGGGGACCACTGAGGAATCCGAAGTAAAGCACCCAGACATTCCATCCACCGTCGACGACCAGGGTTTGGAGGACTGCCGTAACCGCTGGAGGCCCGTCGAAGGCGTGTTGCCGAGAAGCGGGGACAGCTTAACGATGTGCCGCTGACGACCGGGGCCACAGCGCTCTATTGCCTAAGACATTTTAATCCAAGGACTCTCTCGCCAGCACCGCTGACCGCTTTGTCCCACCGGAGAAAGTCAAAGCGGCTGATGCGCCAAGGAGAATCCGCCGGTAGGTTTCCTTGCCACCCGAAGACCACAAAGACGCCGACGACTCAACGCCCTTGCTGAGCCAAAGTTCTTCAGTGACACTCTGCAGCACGAACTATCATCGTCGAGGTGCACCACACGCCTCGTCTTCGCAGGACGTCGACAACCAATCATCGGTGAGCACCATCAGGAGCGTAGCTGCTGTCTCAACGCCATCAAACCTTTTCATAGACTACTCTCCAAGCCAAGGTTCATCTTCAAGGACTATCGAGGATCTGTGGCTACTGTCTTAAAGGGAGACGCTCAAGAAGGATCTGTCGACGACCCATTGAAAAAAATCTGCTATTCCAGGTAAATTGGGGCAGTGGAACATTTATAGAAGGAGATAATACTGATAAACAATATGGACTGGGCTTGTATTATATTTTTATTTACAGGTTGCCCCAGTTGGGATGGGGGGGTGGGGTTGCCCACACAGAACTGCGTCTAGGGGTCCAGTATTCTGCCTATTGTTTTAACCAACCGGCTTTCCTTCTTTGTCTACTGTTTCCATTTATTAACTGATTTGTATGACATTTGAACTGAGTACAGTTGATGCATTTTAATGGAATCTAAGTGGTAATTATGGTACCACATAGAAACTGTATATTTACCATTTAGATTAACTTGAGCACAACGTCTGTTATTGTGATTGGGTACATAATTGAAACCTTATTTAAAGAACTGTTTTAGCACTAAGTGTGTTGACATTCCTTTGTGGGTGCTTTGGGACTACACTGTACTTAAGAACCAGCCTGCATCACCTCCTGAGAGATTAAGCCTTGATTGCTCATCCATTGCTACCCTATAGTGAATCTTGGTTGGGGTGCTCTGTGCCTTTACTCTGCCATATAGAGGGCACAGTCCAGATAACCCCCTCCAGCCTTTACACATACAAGTCCACAGACATTAGTGTCTGATCAGCACAGCACAAGTGGTGTACAGATTAATTACATAACATTTGTGACAAATGACAATATCTATATAACATTTGTGACAACTAACATTAGTTTCTAAAATTCCTACAATGAAATGCCTACATTGTTTGCCTAATCATTATAGTGCATAGATGCAAAAGAAAGGAAAATGTATAGCAAAAATCAGGTTAGAATGATAAAGTGCTTTATCAGGACGACACATTTTGTATTTGTTTATACCCTTATGGATATGCATACACAAACAACCTGACCATGTCTTCCTTGGTCGATCTATCTTGATGTAAACACTCATTGCATGATAATTCTATCTACCAATATTCACATAGGGTGTTGTAGCCTGTATATCCCTGCGAGAAAGTTGTTTTTTTAATTAGCATCTTTGAAGGAGGTATTATATAATAAATGGTTGACACTGGGGTGTTTCAGCCCTATATTGAGGATCCGCCCCTTCTTGGCTGTCTTAGACAACTAGAGATTGGGCCTTCATCAGGACGTATATTTTGAGTTGAATGCTCTAAAAGTCGTGGGGCTAACCCTTCTGTGGTCTGGTTTTGGTTCACATGTGGGGATACTTGTGCATTTCTTTTCTTGGACAGTTATTCTTCATTCCATAATGAATCAATTCGCCTATTAATGAGCTAAGGAGTCTTCGATCTCACCTTCTCTTCAGAGTAGGCTGGTGATACTTACTGAAATCTTCTGCCAGTATGACTACAGAAAGCATTGCGGAAACGAAAACCGCAATCGCATAAGAAATTCTGTAGAGGGGCAGGTAGGGAGGGAGCAATGTGGAATACGTCGTTGGAACACCCCATCGAAAGAACCTTACCAGGTAAGAAAGTAACTTTTTCTTCGAAGGGATTGGTTCCTCTGACGTATTCCACATCTATGACAGACTCCCAAAGCAGTAGCAACGTAAGGAGGTGGGAAAAGAATTTAGAATTTTAGAATGCCCAATTAAATTGCAGAAAAGAGGACCGCCTTGCCAAAGGCCAAATCTTGCCCATGGATAGAATCCAGGGAGTAGTGTTTTACAAAAGTATGGACTGAAATAAAGGCCCATGTGGCTACTTCACAAATGTTACGAATGGGAACACCCCTCTGCAGGGCAGTAGAGGCAGCCACACCCCTAGCAGAATTGGCCCATAAGCCTACCGGAGGGTCCTTAACCGCCAAGCGGTAACATTCAGAAATTGTCAAGATAATCCATCTAGACAAAGTCAGTTTAGTAACGGCTTGTCGCAAACGCCTTCCAGCGTATCCTACAAAGAGCTGGTCATCCACTCTGACCCGGGACATGCGTGAGATGTAGAAACTTAAAGCTCTTCTAGGATCCAACCTACGGAGCCTCTCCTCTTCCTTACCAGGATGCGGAGGAGGCTAGAAAGCCGGAAGACTGACTTTATGGCTTAAATGAAATTCCAACACAACTTTCGGAAGAAAAGAAAGACAAACCCTAAGGACAACCCTGTCCTTATGGAACACTGAAGGGTGGCTTAATGGAAAGTGCCTGCAACTCACTCACTCTGCGAGCGGAAGTGACCGCAACTAAAAATACAGTTTTCAAGGTCAACCGTCTCAAAGGACAAGAATGTAAAGGCTCAAACAGAGCTCCCATTAGGAATTTTAGAACCATGTTCAAATCCCAACCGGGCACCTGGAAAGGTGACGGTGGGAACACATTAGTGAGCCCTTTCAGAAACTGAGAAATCAAAGGAATTTTAAAATAAGAACACTCCTCAGACGAGCGCTTAAATATGGACAGCGCCGCCAGGTAACCTTTAATGGTACCCACTTGCAGGCCCTTGTGGGCTAACGAAAGCAAAAAAGACAGAACCACAGGAATGGCACATGAAAAATGATCAACATTCTTAACCCTGCACCAGTCGCAGAACTTCCTCCAACGGCAACGGTACAGAGACTTTGTTGCAGGCCTTCTGGCCGAAAGGAACACCTCCATCACGTCTTCAGCGAGGTCCCAATCCTTATAGCTCAACCTTTCAGAAGCCAAGCATGATGGTTGAGGGACTTGACCTCTGGATGGAGAACCTGACCCCCCCCCCCACCCCGCCCCGTGAGATCAGATCGTCTCGGTAGGGAAGACGGCGTGGAGGGTAGATGGACATGTCGAGAAGGTCCGGGTACCACGTTCTCCTGGCCCATGCCCGGAGCAATGAGGATCATTCGGGTACCGAACCTCTGCAGCACTTGCGGAATGACGGGGACTGGAGGAAACTCGTACAGCAATGGGAAGGACCACTCCACTCCGAATGCATCCACTAAGGCTCCCCTTGGAGGAAATTCCTGCAAGCAGAATCTTTCGCACTTCCGGTTGACACTGGTGGCAAAGAGAACCACTTGTGGTGTCCCCCAAAGGGCAAAGATCTCCAGGAGAATCTCCTGAGCCAGCTCCCACTCGGGAGAGACCGTGCTCTGCCTGCTCAGAGCATCCGCCGCCGCGTTTTCGTCTCCGGCCAGATGAACTGCCGAGATTGAAATTTCATGCTGGGGGGCCCAGAACCAGAGCTACATCGCCTCTCTGCACAGAGGGAGAGACCCTGCCCCCCCTTTTTGTTGAGGTAGTACATGGCCATTGTATTGTCCATCAGAATCTGGACATTCTTCCCCCACACAGACGGCCGAAAAGCCTTCAGGGCTAGCGTGACGGCCCTCGGCTCCAACAGATTGATATTGAGTCTGGACTCCGACAGAGACCAACGAACGTTGACTCAACTCTTTGGTATGAGCTCCCCATGCTGTGAGGGATGTGTCCGTCACAATCGTCACCTCCGGCCAGGGTAGCCAAAATGGAGCCCCCTTCATCAGATTGCCTTCGACGGCCCACCACAGAAGATCCTGGGTGACTGAGGGCGCCACCTGAACGGGATCAGACATCCTGCCAGAGGACTGTGACCACTGCATCTTGAGAGCCCACTGCAGAGATCTCATCCGCAGCCTGGCCCCTGGCACCAGGAGAATGCAGGATGCCATGAGGCCGAGCAACCTCAAGAACCCGAACGCCAGCAGACTCTGGGCATGTTGAAACTTTTTCACCATCTGCAGAATGTGATGTGCCCTCGCCTGGGGAAGAAAACACAGCCCCAGGGATGTGTCGAGCACTGCTCCGATGTACTGGAGCCGCTGGGTAGGTGTAAGTGGGACTTCAAGTTGAGGGAGAAGCCCAGCCTGTGAAGGGAGTGGCAGGTTACTGACAGATGATCCGGGACTTGCTCTGGAGAGCACGTCCTAATCAACCAATCGTCCAGGTAGGGGTAGACTTGAATCCTCCCTTTCCTGAGATACGCTGCCACCACCACCATGAGCTTGGTGAAGACCCTCGGGCGGAGGTCAATCCAAACGGCAGGACCTGAAACTGAAAGTGCGAGTTGCCAACCACGAACCTCAGGTACTACTTGTGCTTGGGATGAATCGGCACATGAAAGTAAGCGTCCTTGAGGTCGAGAGACACCAACCAGTCCTGAAGTTGAAGGGCCTGGAGGACTTGAGAAAGAGTAACCATCTTGAACTTCTCCTTCCTGAGGAGCTTGTTGAAACCACGCAAGTCCATGATGGTCTCAATCCCCCGTCTTTGTTCGGGATCAAAAAATATGGCTAATACCATCCCTTGTTCCTCTCTGCTACAGACACCAGTTCTATAGCGCCTTTCTCCAGCAGGGATTTGATTTCCTGTGCAACGAGGGGATCCAGGCACTTCAAAGAGAGATTCCCTTGTGGATTGTCGTGAGGCCTCTGCCGGAAAGGAAGACAGTAGCCGTGGGCTATGATCTCCAGAACCCACACATCTGAAGGAATGGCACGCCATTCTACAAGATGCTGCGCCAGCCTTCCCCCAACCGGCGAACCATGGGACATGGCCTCATGACTGAGCTGAAGCGGCTGCAGCAGTGCCCGAGGGAAAAGAGGCAACTGCCCGAGCAGTTTTGGCACCTTGAGTACCTTGTTTTCCACCTCCTACGGTGGCCCCTTTGACTGGCAGCTCCTCTCGCCTTACCAAAGGATGAGTAATAACGAAAGGAACCTCCCCTCAATTGCTGTCGCCTAGGATGAAAAGACAGAGGTTGGCGGACTGCAGCGCTCAACGACTTCGCTGCAGCCTTTGAGGTCTGCAACCTCTCAAGGCTCTCGTCAGCCTTGCTGCCAAAAAGATGTATACCATCAAAGGGCATGTTGAGAAGCCGGGCTTGTACGTCAGGAACAAACCCTGACTTCCGCAACCATGCAAATCTGCGAATCACGGTGCTCGCCACCATGGACCGGCTGACACAGTCTGCCATGTCCAGACCCGACTGAACGGATTCACACATGGAATCCTTGCCATCCTGAATGAGGGCAAGAAAACCATCCCGTTCCTCCCCTTCGGGAATATGTTCAGTCGCCAATGAGACAATTCCACAGAGTGTGAGTGAAATGTGCTAAGGCACACACGGAGATGGCTGCCTGTAAAGCCATACCCCCTGAAGAAAACACTTTTCACCCAGCCATCAAAACATTTGTCGTCCCTATCAGGAGGGATGATAGGGTACGACGCCTGCTTTGCTGGGGCCGTAGCCGCCTGCACCACCAAACTCTCCGGAGTGGGGTGCGTAGTCAAGTAGCAGGGGGTCGCTACTGGCTGGACGGTATTTCTTAGGCAACGACTTGCTCACTGCCGGGAGACTCCAGACCAGTCCAAGCCGCTGCCACCCTTCTCTGTAAAGCCATATGGAATGGCAACACCAGGTCAGTGGGTGGACCATGGTTAAGGATATCTGTCCGGTCATCCTGCAGAAAATCCACTGGTGGCACACACCACCCCAACTACTCTGTCTCCCTCGACATGAGGAGCCTGTACGAAGATTCAGCATGCGTACCAGGCTCAGGCCTGCCAAACTCGACCTCTGGGGAGGTATCAAGACCACTGGCGTCGTGCAAAGACTGACGCAGGTCTTCCAACTGGCTATGACCAGACAAGAGTTTGTCAGGAACCAAACCTTCATCAGACCCTTCATCCACCTCAGAAATATAATACAGAGGCTGGAATGGGGACACAGAAAAAGGCACAAACATTTTTTAAACTTGGCCATGGCCTTCTTTGGGGTTTCCACCGGTCTCCGGGGTACCTCAGATAAAGCCTCCTCAAAAAGCGTTGAGGGAATCGGCATCGATGTCGCGCTTTTCACCGATGGCTTCGACACAGGCCTCGAGGGCAGTGCCCCGAGCGTGTCCTTAGACGGCCTCAGCGACAATGGCGTCGATGACTTCCTCGGAGGCGGAGCCTCGAGAGAGTCCCTCGACGGACATGGCACCGATGGCGTCAACGTCTTCTTCGAAGACCTCACAGGCTCAGACAGTCTCGAGGGTGTCGAGGACCTGGAGCCGGCATGGCTAGAGCGATCCACCTTGTCCGATCAGGACCTCGAAGGCTCCCCATGATCGCGCCGACCACCCGAGTCCGAAGGCGTGCGAGCGGCGGCCCTAGCACATTCCCTGCCGGCTTCTTTCAAAGGCGCGGACGGAACAGAGCCCTCCGATTGGAAAATCGCCAACATCTCCATACGAAAAGCATCCCATTCCGCAGGAGAAGACTGCTTGTTGGGACAAGCAACCCGCCAACGGGCGGAGTCCTCAGACGAGGACAGGGAAGAGGACCGGTGACGGCACTTCCGCGAGTGCCTCGAAGAGGCAGAGGAATGGCCGGAACCATTCCAGGACCGAGACCCCCCTGGACTTACGCTGACGACCCGGAGAGTCGCCTCTCGAATCGCCGGTCGAAAGCCCAGCGGATTTCGACTTTCAGGGCTTGGAAACCTTACCAACAGAAAGCTTCTTCCGTTCCCGCAAGGCCTTCAATGTTAATGACTGACAATCGTCACAGTAATCCGTGGCGTGGTCCTCACCGAGACACCAGAGGCAGGCGTTGTGCGGGTCCGTAAGTGACATCTTGGAACCGCAGTCCCGACATGTCTTGAATCCCGACCGCAGGGTGGAAGACGACAAAGACATGATATCTTCTTTCAACGAACACGTTCGTAAGAACCGATAGAATAACTCAGAAGCACCGAGGCGTGCCAAGATCTCCGAAGCAAATACGTTCGCAGAAAAAACGGAACTGAGGCTACAGGCGTTGTGCGTCCTACTTATAACATCCGGTGACGTCGCCTCGACGTTTTTACAATAAATTTGCTTTATGGACAAATGTGCACTAGCTCCCTAAGTGGTGGGCATACTTTTGGTTACAGTGATCAAAGACCCACTCCTACAGATGTAACATTGCTTATTTCAAGGTCCAACATTTGGGAAATGTATAGGACAGGTGTGCCACACCAAGTATATTATATAGAATAGGTAACCAACATGAGGCTTCAATTGTTCCTGGCAGTCATACACAAAATGTGCATGATTCGTAAAGCTACACATTTATAAGAAAAAGATACAACAGTTCACTTTTCAGGTTCATTGTGCTCCGGTTTAAAGCATAAGCATAGGATAATCACACTTACCAACAGATTCGTCTTTGCACACCTCCACCTTAGCCTGCACTTGACACAAAGCCCCTTCTAACGTAGAGAGATCTGGGGGATCCATTGGCGTTTCTAGGTCTACAGCTGAAGTGGCAAGCTCAGCCGTGGAGTCTGGCTCCTCTGCCCTACAGTCTGGGTCGGAGGAATTTTCAGGAGGCTTTACAGGGGATTCTTGGCTTTGTGGTGTTAAGTCATTATTCAGCTCTTTCTGTTCATGGTCTTTCATTTTCTTGTAATGCAGGCACGGAATACTGCTGACAGGAGGGTCATGTTTCTGCAAAGAGCACAAAACATATAATGCACTAACGCACTCCAATAATATTCTTCAGAAATGTAATCACATCCATATTGCAAATTTCTCCAAGCTATCCTGATCGCCCATGGCCGTTCAGGGCCTAGAGAGCAAGTTGAAGGGTGTTGGTGAGCCAGGCTGTATTTAAACCATGCACAGGGGAAAGCAAAGCAATGACATTGTGAACGGCTTGAAAACCTGTGCACCACTGAGCCAAAGATATACCCATCATTAAAATATTTCACTCAAAAGTTGGCCCTTACATCCCTACCTATCCCGTTTGTCGTATATCCACATCCGCCTTTCAGTATAATGAACACAGCCTGCATAAGGAGCACAGGAATATTTTCTCACTATAGAGGAGTATGACCAATACAAATGCAGTAATCGTTTTCCTGTGGCTTGTATCGGCTTAGAATCACATGAATGTCGTGGTTTATTTTTGCATTTGTAGAGCGCCAAACCAAAAGGCAACTGGGTGCTGGTTACAGTAGAGCAGGGCGATTTTTCATACAGATATTGCATATGAGTGAGGCACAGGGTATACATGCATTTCGTCGAATGATTTTACATCGTGGGACTTTTCATCGCCAAAAACTGTTTTTAAAAACTTTATGCGGGGGTGTTTGGTGCAGTTTGGGGTATGATTAAGTAAGGGGGGGGGGTTTAAAAAAAAAAAGGCGTTTTTGGCGATGAAAGGGTGGCGATGAAAAGTCCCACGATGCAAAATCATTCGGCAAAATAACGTAGAACCAGGCACAGGTTACGATACAGGAGTTGGCATTCATAAATGATTAAATGCTGAAAACAGCTTCTTTGGTCGTAGCCAAGTGTTGGCTCAAACTTTACATAGTATTTGGAATTTAAAAAAAAGGGCGTTTAATGTGGCGTTCCTGTCACACTATCTCTACCCTACATGTACAGCGACCCACAATCCTTTGCTTCAAAGTCCTTACAATGATTGATTTTCTGCCCAGACTTATTTTTGAGCTTTGTTCTATGCTGTGGCTCCTTTGCAGGGAGGTTGGTCCCAAGCAGATACAAGCTAAAGAAAGACGATTATTGGGCAAATAATATATGTCTTCTAGGGCTTGTGAATCTGCTTGAATTCACATGCTGTGCATTGATTAGCAAGCAGTACCAGAAGGCTGTGGGCGAACAGCAGAAACAATAGTGTATGGGAGGATAGGTCCAAGAGACCCCCCTCCCCTGCAGCCCCCCCTTGTGGAGTCTCTGGCTCGTCGGGGGCCGCCCTGCCACCAGGGCCCAGGTGGCGGGTGGACCACTGGCTGACACATTGACCAAACGTGCTGTATGTAGGCCCTGGAAACCCTTTTTTTACACCAGAACGACATGAGCCCTTGTGCGCTGCAGCACGACCCCCACCTTTAGAGAGTCCTCGCTTGTCCCTGCGGCCTTAGCTCCCTGGCAGATCCGCTGAGAGCCCGTTCCCACGAACAGACGGACATGAGCTAGTGCTATAAGCAAACACTAACATTCAACTTCCGCAGTGTATCACTGTCCACAGTATGACCCGGCCAGCAGGGCCAGGGTGGAAAAGAACTGTAAAATGGTCCCCCGACAAAAGTAGAGACCCTAAATACCAATATGCAAACTGCCTGTGATAAAACTCTTTCCTCCATGACCTTTTGATAAAATATGTAAACTCCATGAAGATGGCAGAATGTGTGTTCATGTGGCATCCTGGTTGAAATACCCATATCCCCTTAGCTATGCGCAAATAGTAGAAGTGTCCCGGGTTTTATGTTATATGTTTCTCCAAGAAGAATGTACTCCAAGGCCCTATGCCATAACTGAACTAATGCTGCTAGAGTGCAACGGAAAACAAGTGCAACAGCATTGGGAGCTCATGTAAATTGTGTAAGAAAACGCATAGAATGTATCTGAATGTTCAAGCTCACCATGTGTCACTGCCATCAGTCTTATTGGCCAGTTGTTCCTGCGCGCTCCACCAACCTTGATACTACCTCGCTTATCGTGTATGCATAGAGTGTAACAAAATGTCGTGGTTGTTAAATACTTATAGTTATCAATAGCAACATTGGTATAGATAACGCATTTGAAATGGCCATGTAAAGGCACTAACAACGTAGAAATGTAAGCTTTTAAAAAAACTCAATGAGTATTGTACATTATATGAATGTTTATGCCTTTTCTATATAATCTGCAACACACGAGGAGAATACCATTGTGGGCATATCCAAGGCCATTTCCCCTCCCTCCCCATTGAAGCCTGCCAGACGAAAGGCAAGAGGCCCGGGCTGCTCTGCCTCACCTCCCCCAATTCGGCTGGAGCCGCTTCAAGCATGCACGTTCCCCCGCAGCTCACATGGCCACGGCCAGCCACCTGAATTATTTACAACCCAGCAGTAAACCCCGGCCATAAACTCAGGCCGGAGGTGCCCTGTTTTAGGCTCCACGACCCACCAGCTCACCCCAGGTTAATGGCCCCTGTAAAATTAGGACACCCAATATTATAGCAACACTGTAGGAACACATTCATGACGACTTCTAACGATACATGAAAACTTGGACAGCTCACCCCTTGCCCTGAGACCCAACCTCGTGACCTATGATACCCGGCCAACAGGATGATGGTAACCATGTATTGATGGATCACCAAAGAACCCCACTCTAGGTGCATTCCCCCTGTGTTGCATTAACCTGTAGAATAACCTATTGTAGGATTTACAGGGAAAGATAATATTGCACATTGAATGAATGGGGTGTGCGTGGCCCTTAGGGCAGAAAGCCAAGGAAGACGTTCATCAATGACACTGGCCACGCCTGGCACCGCCCGGATGAGCCCAGCTGACCTGCCCGCCCCACGTTGGCACCCAGTGACGTCCACCAACCACGGCGTAACACATCACAGCTGCACCTATAGTTAGTTGCCACCACCCAATCCCCACGAACATGTGCCCCCTATAGTGTGTAGGCTCTTATGACGCATTTTGTAAATATATACGCCTGTCTTTGCTAGTGTCAGACAGAGCGCTCTCGGAGTTTGCAGAGTCCTTTGCATGCCCTATTTTTGACTTATATAAACTCCCATTAAGCTCACCCGCACTTTGTCTTAGCCTTATTCCCATCTTGGGAGAGTCCATTACTTCCTCTCATTGTGGGGAGGGTCGTGCTATCTGGGGACGCCCGCCTTCAATAGTGAAGGTTTAAGAACTGTTTGTCCACCCTATGAATATTGATGTTGTCAACACAATAGTGTTGTGTAAATGTATGAACTGAACTCCAAGTTGCAGCCTTGCATATTTCTTCTGGTTAGGAAAGTTCTCTTGGAGCAACTTTCACTCCATATTCTATGGACCCATAAATTGTTTGCTTTTGTTTTTGCATTTTGTCCTGACTTTTTGCAGTGAACCTAGCTTTTTGCTCAAATGTTATTGTTGGGGGAGTTTTCCTGAAGTCCGCCTGGAGGTAAGACTCCATAAAACTATCCCTTGGTATACATGTCCCCAACTCGTAGCATAATCTGTACTTCCTAAAGGATTGGTAGAATGGCAGAGCAGCCAGGCTTATTTTAGGAGGATCTGAGCTGTAGGTTGGTACAGAGAATCCAGTAAATACATTAGTCCAAAGTAACACACACTGAAAGTTATAGTAAAATATATTTATTTTATATACAGAAGGCAAGGTAAGTAATACTAGATTAGAGTAACCAACGTATAATAGAAACCAATTGCAACACTTTCTCAGGTGACTGCTTAAATAGTACTGGCTCACGCCCACAACTGTTAGAGAAAATTATAGTAATGACAGTGCCGTAGCAGTTTCACCAACAATTGGTACAACAACATATAGTTATAAAGTCACTCAGAAATGTCTGTGGGAAGGAAAAAGGGCTATTCAAAATAGCAGCAATTTATACTTCAGAAAGCCTTTCTAAGAATTCTAGAACTTTAGCAGTCCATTCCCTCACTAGTTCCAGAGTTCTCCAATGTCAGTTGAAGAAGGATGCAAATGTCAGGTAAGCAGTAGAAAAGGCAAACATTTCTCAGGATACTTTGTTACTTTCAAGAGAAATGCTGTAGTGGAATAAAAAGTTAGTAGGGACCTTGGAAAGGAATCCCTGACCACACAAGTTATTAAGTGTGGGCAAGGGATATGGGTAAACACCCAGATAACTAGTATCGCACTACAGCCACTGGAGCGACTATTCAGCTTGAGGCAAGTACTACCTTTAACCCCACAGTACCTTCGGTAGAAAATGCAGCGGCCTGCTCTCCTGTGCAGCAGCGACGGACCCGGTCTCCTGATTCCTCGGTCTGGTGATGAAAGGCGGGACTCTGGAAGGGATGTTGCGGCAAGTCGTGAGAACGTACCCTCAGCAAAGGCTGTCTATCTCCAACAGCAGTCTGCAGTTTAGGCACCTTTATATCAGCTCCAACAGTGAACATGTTTTGGCCAGTCGATTATTTACATTCTGTAGTCATGCACTCTGGAGAGGGGACTTTGAGGAGTGGGATTGGGTCTCTGGAGGTCCAACTGCAGCTCACCAACGTCCTTGGAAGACGATGCACTGCAATTGGGTCAGAGGTCCCCTGGTATTCGTGGTTTGCAGCCCTGGAAGGTCACTGCACGTCAGGGGATGGCCCGATATGTAGTTCGTTTTTGAGCTTCTTAGCCCCACCAGCCGAAGGAAAGGAGTCCTCTTTGCACTTCTTCTGAAAACAGTGTCAGGACAGCAGAGGTCACTTCACCGTTAGTTGAAGGGTCTGCAGCATCTCTGGTCGTCTTCCGGTTCAGAGCTTCTGTTCCAGCGGTCGACTTGCCTTCTGCCTTAGGAACCTCACCTTTTATTAGAATTTCTCATTCACTCCTCTGCAAACTCTCCCGGCAGTTTACAAAAAGGGGAGGGTGGCTGTCCAATCAGAACAGCCAGCCCCTCAGTGGGAAATGGTTCCTTTTAGGCACATTCACAGACAAACAACAGGGTAGAGTCAAACTCCTCCACTGCTTCCTATGCTCACAGACACACTGGAGCCTAGGCAGGGACACAAAGGGTCCCACCATATGCAAGACTCGCTCAGATCTCCCCCTCCCAGAATGGTAGAAGTGCCAACAAAGGACAACCACACAAGAAATGGTGAAAAAAGATAGAAGCCACCAGCCACAACTTTAAGGTTGCAACTGTCACCAAAAAGTCACAGGAGCAGGGAGAAGGGGGATACTAGGTATCCCCTTAGTACTCCACAGAAGGTGGTGTGTGCTAATCTCTCATAAGTCAAAGTTCACAGAAGGATACAAAGTATCCATCTTTCAATAAGAAAAGCAGTTCTTAGGGAAAATGAAAACAAAAAGGAGAACCCAGAGGGGCCCCAGCAACACTGCCGAGAGGGTGCTGTGTGCTGCAAAAGTCTAACATAGATGACTAAGAGATATGGAGGAAAGTAGACTCCATAATATAAATGTAAAACAGAGCAGAAATCCCATGGATAGAACAATAATAAATGAATGAGGGGAAAAAAAGGCTCCCTTATTCGGGAGAACAAAAAAGGTCCAGAAGTCCAGGAAAAAATTGCTGGGGGTCTCACTAGGAAAGGGGATTAAGCATAACACTGATACATCTCCCTAGCAGTCATGGGGAAACTGGCCAGCCTTAAGGCTGTCCAGCACTGGGAAACTAGGTTTCCCTTAGTCGTTTAACTGTTACATTTTTGGGTAATTTTAAAATTGCATAATGCATCTTCCAATGCAGTGCAATGGGGGTTCTTTTGTGTGACCCTAGACTTTTGGTTACTTTCAGATATGCCTTTAGACAAACTGGTGGCAGCCGTTACTACCTTTTCACTGTACTTGTTGCTAGCCTTACCGTGTTTGGCTACTGACTGGATTGTGTCTTAACATGGCTGTGCCACTAGGTTTTTGGTTTATGTTTTGGCCAACTTGTGTTTTTGCTTTCTTCCTGCCTTCTAAGGTCAGGGAAATCTTTTCATGGTGATGCATTTTCCATGGAAATCTATGTTTTCCGTGGGCTATTACAAGCCATGTGACTTGAAATCCAGGATGTGGTTTGGGATTGTTTGGTCCCAATGCACAAACTGGTATCAGTATGTCTGGGGTTTACGCACAAGTTTTACCAACAGTGGTACTGGATTGGACAACTGCTGGGGTGTGTGCGAGGGGCAGATCTTCCATTGGTTGGGCTTAGTTTCGGTGCTCACCAGAGGTTTTCGATAAGCAGAGTCCTGCTGTCTTTCCCCAGATATCCTGCGATGAACCAAGTATCCTGCATAGCCGGAAAGACTGCAGAAGAACTGTGAACCGATCCATAGGAAACCTGGTGAACAACTTCTGCTGCAGTCCCAGTGGAGCTCTGTCTGGCTAGGGATCTTAGAAGACCTTCATCGTAGCAGTGATGGGAACAACCATTCTAGACTTCTTTGGAAGTGCCCCTAGGCCGTATAGCTCCAGTTTGGGCTACTGCAATAGAAGTGTCTTTCTGTGTTGAGACTAACTCAAGGGGTCCTCAGATTGTTCTACAACAGTCATTCCTGAAAAATGTTGGTGTCCTAGCATCGACAGGGGTCGTGATGGAGGACAGACTTGACTGACATCTGTGCCCCCTCCTGCCATCGTGCATCGGTGACAGTCACTGAAACCGGCTTTCCCTTAACTGGTTGAGTGCCTAGAAGAGTCCTGCACTGGTGCCTGCTGCATTGTTCCATGAGAAAAAGTTGCACACAGCTCCTGGACACAACTAGAATTCTTCTTGCAACCACAGCTCCTGGGCTTCTTAGACCGGAACCAACAGTGAGAAAAAAAGACCTCTGGCGACCCCTCCATCGACCCGCCAGGTCTGGAGAAAATTCAGAGCATGGGTAAGTTACAGAGGTACTTCTCTCCAACATTTAAGTTTGATAACTTTTAAATAGTTGTGAAACTGTTTGGCTTTGGCAATACTAGTTGCTGAAAGCACTACAAAAGCTGGGAACAGTCTTACTCATCATTATGTGTCTTCCTTTGACATTTGGACCCCTTTTCAGATATACAGCACTCTGTCCCCCATTTTCTCCCAGCTCCTAAACTCTTGAAAAACATTGTGATCTTTGGGCAGCAGGCCTCATACAACTTAGGGTTGGATTTTCTAAGTGAGGATTGTTATTCATGTGGACTGTTGGTGTTATTTACTTACCTTCCCTTTCAGGTATTGGGAGGTGAACTGAATGTTTTACACCAACAGTGATTGTATATATGCATTTCATTATTTAGTATTGTGTGACATTAATACTGTTAATTTTTCATAATGTGTTCTTTGGCCATAGAAAAATATTTTATTTTTATAACTACCTCTCCAGTGTAATCTCCGATTGCTCACTGTGTGAACTGGTTGTGGACCCCTGACCACACTAACTCACCCACTCACTCCCGAGTCTTAGCCACTCTCCATGCTATCCCGATTGGTTTGGCTAAACTCCCAGACGTCGCCCCATGTTCACTAGAACTAGGGTGGCCTTCTACACATCTGTCCACCAGGCCAGAGTGCAGAAATACTGCCTAAACATGTCTAGTGTTACATTAGCAATTAAAGCCAATGTTGCTCTTGTGCTTGGTGTGGAATGTGCACCTGTGCCCTTAGTGTGAACCGTTAGGTTGTATGAGGTAATAAATAACATAGCTGAATGAATTTGACAATTCATATAGAAATAGTGGCCTCAGTTACAGGATCTCACTTTCAGGCCACTGCAAAGGAACCTTAGAACGGTCATGCTTTCTTCCTTATATATATATATTTTTTTTAAAAAAAAAATATAATATAGTAATTTCCACCTTTGAATGCATCTATAGTTTTTTTTAAATAATCTGTCAGAATAAAAATACATCAAGAAAAAAGCCTCAAGATTACATTGAGTCCGCCTTTGAAGGGAGAAGTCTCTAGTTCACTCATGCACTGATGCCATGCAAACAGCTTGGATGTAGGAGGCCTCTGCCTCCACTTTTCTTATATGCTTCATTATCTCTACCCATATCTTAGTCAAGTGATAAATGCGGGCCATGTTCCCTTATAGGTAAAGCAGGACAGGACATCACCAAATTCGCTTGTGAAATGTGAGCCTCCAGCAGCACGAATTGCACATTGCCTGCTCTTTAATACGCTGCAGCCACTCGGAAGATGTTTTGCTGTTTCAATGTTTCCAGTAGGACAGAGCCTGCAATTATGATCAGCTTTATGAATTGCTAATCTTGGTCCAATGGTGGTTTCTATGAGATTAAACTTGATCCTCAAGTATGTCATACGCAAGAAAGTATTAGGACAGGCCTTCAAGTATCATCTATACGTTTGGGAACTGGCCTTAGTCCAGTGGCCATCATTACTACCAGCCTGAAGCCGCCATCAAACACCACAAGTAGGATTAATCTCAGTGCTGAAAGTGCCGAGACCAAGGACCTACATACCCTCCATCTCAAGCACACACCTTGGCAACAAAGCTGCAAAACCACAATCAGGCACTCAACCTAACCAACACCCAAGTCAAAATTATCAAGTACCTGCTGAAATCTAATTATTACCCTTTAAAGTGAGCCTTAGTGAACGGTAGGTCAATTACTGCCCACGCCCTTAACATCCATGACCTCACAGTCAACAACAATCTTGATTTATTAGTGGTGTCTGAAACCTGGCTACACCATGCCTCAGGGACAAACCTATCTTAAGCAATTCCACCTAATTACACCATCTACCGCAAAGCTAGATCACTTTCGTGAGGGGGTAGCAATAATTGCTAGAGATTCTCTATCCATCAGAGAAATAGACAACACACCCACCTCTTGTGGAGAAATCTTAATAAAATGCAGCCTCTCCACACAACTATGATAACTTTATATCTGGCCCACTCCTCTCCTTCAAAGAGGACATCCTGCACCTTCTTACAAATGCTAGGCCTTCCTCAAATACTATTCTTATGGGGGATATAAACATTTGTCTTACAGATAGCCTGGACAGATATAAACCTTGGTTTTACAGATAACCTGGACAATAATGCTGCTTCACTTGACAGCTCACTCAAGGCTCTAAGCTTTTCATAACGTGTTTTCAGCCCCACAGACTCCAAAGGCTGAACAGTTGACTGGATAACTGACTTGAATTGCAACATCACAGTTCTCTCCAACCTTCCTACCCTTGGACTGATCACAATATTATCCAGGGCAACATACCAGTGACTAACTGCAGCTGTGCCCCCAAAGGAACGCAGAGCATCCGTAATATTACCAAAGCTTGCATTCTGCCTCTCCTGGACAAGCAGTCTCACTCACATTCGTCAGCGACCATGCCACCTTAGCAGATGTATATAACAAAACTTTGACGCAATCAATATGGTTGCCCCACTAATTCTACGGAAAGCCAAACCAGCCTCTCATCTTAACACAATGTTCTCTACCAACCACAAAGCCCTTCGCTTACTGAAATGTGCAGCAGAAATCAAACGAAAGCACGACCCCTCTGAGGCCAACAAAGCTAGCTTCTCATCCATAGCAAGGGATTATAAAAAAAAGCAATATAAAGAAAAGTGCCACTTTTAACAATAGAATCTTTAACGCGAGATCAAGCTCTCGCAAGGTCTACGCATTCATGAGAGTTTAAACCACCTTCTAGAATTCCGCCAATCTGGTTTCCGACATAGCTATGGTACGGAATCCACTCTTCTAGATCAAAAATATCAATTGGATGAAATTAAAGTTTCCGGAAAGGCAGCCCTTCTCCTGCTGCTTGACCCATTGGCCGCCTTTGACCAGGTGGACCATCAGATCTTCCATCACCACCTGGCATCAGCAGCTCACTTTTCGCCTGCAGCCATTGCCTGATCTCATCCTCTCCCTCCGACAGCTTTAGGAGGGTCTTTTCAGTTACAGCTACCGCCTCATCTGCCCCAGTCACTTGCGGCATCCCTCAAGGTTCTTGCGTCTCCCCTACGCTTTACAATATCTTCAAAACCTTTGTTCGATCATCTGGATGACTCTGGGATATCCTACACAAACGACGCCGTTGATACGCAGATCGTACTCCTCTGATGTAAACACTCTACAGTCAGTCTTCCAAACCTTACAGACATGAATGGCCCCTCTCAAAGCTGAATGCATCCGATAATCCATCTAGAAATTGTGACCTCAGTTACAGGATCTCACTGTCATGCCACTGCAAAGGAACCAAAGAGCTGGCTTGCTTTCTTCCTTATATCTTTTTTTAAATTATGATAATACAGTCATTTTCACCTTTGTATGCATCTGTAAGAATAAAAATACATCAAGGCAGAGCCCCAAGATAACATTCGAGTCCACCTTTGAAGAGAGTATTTTCTAGTTAGCATAATCACTCCAGCACAGACACCATGGAGACTGCCTCTTCCTCCACGCACCATTATCTCTTCCCATATCTTAATCAAGTTATAAATGCAAGGAATGTTGCTTCCTTACAGGTAAAGCAACTACAGGACTTCACCAGATTCGCTTGTGAGAGGAGAGTCTCCAGCAGCACGAATTGCACGTTGCCTGGTCTTCTTTAATGTGTTGCAGTCACACATACAAACAAGATGTTTTGCTGTTTTAATGTTTCCAGTAGGACAGAGCCTGCAACTACATCTATGTCTGAATGATAAAATGGAAAAATTCTTATAGGCGCACACAATACACTCAGTAATCTAGAACCAGACTACAAATCTTTCATTACTGATGGCAATACTATCCCAGTATCCGGTACGGTCAAGACACTGGGAGTGTATCTAGATGCCACCCTGTCACTAACAAGGTGAGTCAACACCATTGCTTCTTCAGCAGCACACACTAAGAGCCGTATTAAATATCCCAAGGCATGACCACATTGCCGCCGCCAGAAAAATGCAAACTGGTTACCAATTTGTGAGAGGATTATTTCCAAAACATTAACCTTCACGCACAAATGCTTTGCAAACACTGCCCCTAAAAACCTTTCGCAGAAACTAAAAAAAGATCAGACACCCTCCTGTTCATACTACTCCCACCGACTCATCCCAAGATTTAAGCTAAAGAGATCTGGGGGGTGGAGCTTCCCAGTCAACGCCACTAAGAATTGGAACTCATTACACTTGTCGCTGAGATCAGAACAATCGTACTGGAGATTCCAGAAACACCTGAAGACTATTCTCTCAGATTGCCACCCTGATCTGAGCAGGTTACTTCTGGACATTAACTGAATATTGCTTGTTGCCTACTTGATTTTACCGTGTTGAGACCAGCCCCTTGATGCCTCAGAGTTCAGCATGCTTTTATGAATACAAAAATAAATCCCACCTTGGGTGGGCAGTCTGTTGCATTGATGTAGTCTTTGCCGACCTTGGAAGCTAGATTGGTCCATGCATGTCCAGATCAAATAAATGATGCTTGACATTTTTGTAGGACGATATGGACATGCTCGCCGGATTAAGGTGCAGTTGTGGTTCCACTTTCCGTCCTGTGCCAATATATCAGAGCACACCTGTTGGGCACTGGTGCTTGATCTCATCCTCACCTCATTCAGTAAGTGTGTGCAAATTGTAACCAATAGCTTGTTTTAATTTCCAATGAAACACTGCATTCCGCACAGATAGTAGGGCATTTGCTGAGGGGATATTTCACTCACTTTGCAAAAAGTGTTCTCCTGCTCCCCCCCCAAACCCTTTAGGATCACTCTCCCACACACTAATTTGGGTACGATTTTTATTTTGTAAACCAATAGCAAGGCGTACAAGGAATAGGCTGTGTGGATGTGCACAAATCTATTTATTACTCCTACTTGTTGACTCAGGTCCATTTCTAGTCTTTCCACATGAGCATCCCAGGTCAATTTGTCAGCAATCCTTACTCCCAAGTGTTGGGGAGAATTCTCTGTAAAGGCTAATTTCCCAAACCTAGTGAGTCCCCCAGCAGCTTTGCTGGATTTTTGGGGTTTATTTTTTTCTCCTGCTAAGAGTGAGACTCTTTTACTCCCACTCGTAGACATGATTTGAGGTGTTCCTTTGTCTTTGCATGTGTTTTATGGGCTATGGGGTCTTTTACTCCATAGGGTTTCATGTGTTTTGTTGATGTGGGTTACACAGCACCCTCCGTGCCGTAGCCCAGGGGTGTCGTATTGACCCCCAAACAGACTCCATACCCTGGGACTGACTACTGTCTCCCAGGGCATGTAAAGTCACCATTGGCTTTACTAGCCCCAAATTATGAACATAAAACAGTACAAAGCATCATATTGTGGACATACTGGTCGGGCCAATTCGATTTCCCCGGGGTCTGTTGTTCGAGGGGGCACGTCTCCGTCCCCCCCGATCGAGTTTTGGCTGGTGGCAGTGGATACTACTTTTTATATTCAACCGCGAATATATTCCTATGGAATTTTCCCATTGTTCGAGTCTACCACTTTTTAAAATAGCCTCGAACATACCGCCAGTTTATTAAATTAATATAAATTCACCGGTTGGTATTTTTTGCCAAAACTTGGTTCCAAAATGGCGTTTGTGTTCGCTTCTGTGACTCCAACCCAAGTCGAGCCTTTGTTCCACTTTTTGGCGGGCTTCTCCACAGAAGCCTCCAAAAGTGGTGCCACTCTGTCTGGGTACCACAGGAAGTGTGGGAGGGGGGTTTAGGCACCCTGGACTGAGTTGCCTCGGCAACTCAAGTCGCACTCTTGTGTGATTGGCCCAAGTGGTGAGCCGCCCGGCTCACCACTTAGCATGGTTGAGTGACAGCTAGGCTGAATGAATGGGGGTTTTCTGCATAAAAGCAGGGCTTTGGGGACGAGCTTCAGAAGTCACCACAGGACCTAAGAATCCGAGGAGGGAGAAGCTGAGCCGACCTGCAACAATGACACCACCGGTGGAGCCCTGCTGAACCGTCTCACCACTTTTCCCCGACGACAGAGGGGATCTCCAGTCCGGAGAGTCTTCTTCCTTTGACTGGTGGGGATAACCAGTTTTGCCTTCTTTTCGCCTCCCTGGAGCATCTCGTGGCCGCCTTGCCTGTGCCAAGCACCCCGGCAACCGGAATACCACGGTTTACCACTACCGCGAATAGAAGGGTAGTACCTTTTAACCAAAGAACTCCGCGGCTGGTTTCTTCCCTGGCAGTGCAACGACCTTCATCTTTCCTCCACGTCGAGACCTCCTCTTCCTCTGGACGAAACACTGACTTGCACCCGCTGCCAGGAACAACTGCCCCCGCTGGAGCATCCTTCCCACTTAAAGGTACTGTGTCCCGCCTGGCTTCCCTTGCGACAGATCGTTCGGGGTGACAGTAAAGCCTCGACTTTCTAACCTGGGCTGGCCTGGGACAACCTAGCTAACTTTTCCTGACTTTAATATCATTCGTTGTGTGCGAACTATCTACAAGACTCTTTGGGCATAACCCCACTGTGTGAACCTGGACCCCTTCTGCTTGCTCTCTTCCAAGAGTGGGCCTTGCAATTGACTTCCTTGCTCTCCAGTAGAACTCTGCCTATCCTGCCTTACTGTGGTTCTTTAAAAAGTATTGAAATTTGTGTGCTTCCATAACTCTGCCTTTTCCCTCCCTTTTTTAATAACTTATTAGAGTGCCATCCTATGTTAAGCACTCACCTCTGTCTGACAATAAGTGGTGTTTCTCATTAAGACTTGTCTAATAAGTAATTAGGGTTGTATATATATAATAGTGAGTGTGCTGAATTTACTTACCTCTTTGTGCTAGTGTAATTTACAAGTGTGCCTTTAAATAAATAATTATATACTTTTACACCAAAGCTCTGGTCAGTGTTTGCTTGTACTACTGTATCTCTGTACCTATTGTGTATACTCTAAATACTGCCTAACTCTTCTTGAGGGACGTCTGACTGCTCAGCCACAGCTACCAAGTGAATCTGTGTGGTACAGACTGCTACCAAGTGGGTTTACTGCCAAACACCTGTAGTCTTAAATCTTTTGCAGTGGTCCCTAAGGGAACTGCACAGGTTTCTGCCCAACACCAAATAGTTGTATTCTCTTACCTTTTCGACAATAGTGCACTCTATTCTCCACAAATAAGTTGTGACTTTGTGACTTTCTATTGTCAGGTATAAATTACATTATTTTAGTCTTTCGATGTAATGTAATATGGCATTTGTATAGCATCTATTCCTGCTGGCATGGCCTCAAAGCGCTGTAGGTAAAAGCCCTCAGGGGACCGAAGTCTGTGGTATGGGAGATTCGTCAGAAGAGTTTCGAATAAGTGTGCTCATTTTAGCCTTACGAAGGTAGGTAGGGGCAAGCGACCCATGTCGAGCTGGCTTGTTGATGGGTGCTGTGAGGTTGTCAGGTCCTGATGACTTTTAGTTGCCAACATGCTTCTATTTCAGAGGGAGACCATGTTGTTCTCTGTCGTTCCCAATGTGTTAATCAGGTGCGATTTCCAACAACCTCACAGCACCCACCACAACAAAGACACATACCACACAGTCTCACCGAGCACTACATGGCGACTACCAACCAAGAAACACCTACGTTCAAGTGAATGGTGTGAATGGTGGCACAGAACTGTAGCTGCCAACAGCACATGACTGCTCTCTTGCTCTTTTCTCCCTGCTCAATCCTACTAACTTAACAGCCTCCTTCCTTGCCCTGCAAATCAGTCAGAGCACCAAGAAACCACACAGGTGGCAAGTGCGCGTTCTAAGAACCTTTAACCATCATCAACTTTATTTCAGTTAGTCGACCATAAAAGTACATGTAATTAAGATAAAACATAGGACAACTAATTTCTTTTAAAAAAAAATTAGATCCGATACAACCATTTAATCACAGCTAATGGATAAAACAGATTTGGAGGAGAGTCAAAAGCTTGCAGCCTCGCTTACACTGGCATAATAATACCTGGTGCTGGACTACAGACTTGGCTCTTAACATCCAAACCCTAATGTGCGGTTGGTCTAACATGAATGTCCACACACTGTCCCAGAAATTTCACTGCACTAATTGCTTGCTGAATTTTAACCGCTCTCCATAGGGGGATCAGATGCAGATTTCCAACGGCGGCAGAGATGCTACAAAATAGCACGAAATGTAGAAGTGCCTCATTACCCTCCTTATATAGTGGGCAGATGCTCGTGTTGCCACTTGTGGGAATACAGCCAGCGGGAGAGTTCCCAATCGGAAGCACAAATACAGTGGCTTTTCCCAGGCTGGGTAGATCGGGTCCAAATATTTTTTGTAATCACAGTGTGCCTTCGTTCTAGATAGTCTGGGCCCGATTTAAGGGCAGCAGCGTCCATCAACAAATTGTTAGCCATCTGTTTGGGCCTTTTTTTTTTACTATGGCACACATCGCTGGGCTTGTGTGTGTGGGATTCTGCCATATCGATGGTAAATCCATATCCTGGAGGGATGATGTACATTTTTGCCTTCCACCATAGCCAAAAGATGGAGTACTACTACGGTATTTCTCAAGACCGCACTGCCTCCACAGTCTAGCCCAGAATAGGACAAGCCTGGCACGGATCTGAACACCTACTGGGATGTAGCCCAGCTCTAGAAATACCAATGCTGATGGTGCATTAACTGGTGGTAATTTGAATTGATATTTTATTTATATCGTGCTCATACACAGGTGTTTCAGAGCACAACAAGGCAAGGGATGGAAGGAGAATAGGAGAGAACCGAAATAAATATAAAATAAAAACAACGATTTACTAGGCCCAGTGACATTGAGAATGCGTAAGTGCATGGGAGAGAGGGAGGGGAAAAGTGCATGGAAGGGGGAGAAGTGGAAAGTGCAGAGATACGGAGAAACAGAATTAATAATAATAAAATAAATAAAAGGCAACAGTGGTAGTGCAGCCAGCAAGTGGCAAGTGCTAGGTTTAAGGCAGCAGACAGGGTAAGTCTGATAAGTGCAGGAAGAACAGGGGGGCGGTGGGGGATGTAGGAGTACAGATACAGACCCCAGTGCAGGGGGTGGCCGGGGGACAGTATGGTAGGGTGGCAGGTTGAAAAGGGCCAGGACGACGGAGGGTGGTCAGGTGCACATTGCCAAGAGAACAAATCAGCAGGGGATAGGGGGAGCGAAGGCAGAAGCAAAGAGGAGGGTCTTGAGGTGCTTCCGGAACCGGAGATGGTTCTCCGAGTTTTAGAGTGGCATGGAGGCTGTTCAAGCGGCAGGCCCCAGCCGCAGACAGATTTACCCCCAGCTCGTTTCTTTAAAAAACAGCTGACCATGAGGGAGTTTGAGGTAGAAGAGCGAAGGATTCGGGAGGGGAGGTATTTGAGGAGGGATATCTTAAGGTATTTAGGACCCAGCCCCAGAAAGCCTTGTGGACAATGCAGAGGGTTTTGAATTTAATCCTTGCATCCACTGGGAGCCAATGGAGAGATTTCAGAGCTGGAGAGATACGATCCCAGGGCTTGAGGCCAAGGACAAGTCTTGCAGTCCTGTTCTGGATTAGTTGCAGAGGGCGGAGAGTAGAGACAGGTAGATTTAGAAAGAGGCTGTTACAATAGTCCAACCTAGAGAGAATCAGAGCTTGGGAGACAGTGAGCCTCTGGGGGAAGAAGAGGAAAAGCAGAGTACCTCTGAGGAGGTGCAGTAGGAAGTCTGACTTTTTAGAGACCTCAGATGTGGGCAGAGAAGGAAAGTGTGGAGTCAAAGATGAACCCGAGGTTCTTAGCATCGTAGGTGGAGGTAGAAGTAGGGGCCAAGGGAGGCCGGCCAGAGAGTGAGGGTAAAGGATAGTGAAGGTGTGCCGATGAGGAGGATCTCTGTCTTGCTGACATTCAGACAAAGATCATTGGCGGCACACCAATCTTGAAAGGCAGTTAGGCAATCCGAGATGAGAGAGGGAGAGGAGGTGGCCGAGGGAAGCCTGGTGTCAGTGTAGAACTGGAAATTTGAGCAGAAAATGGCAATGCAGTGGGCAAGAGTTGCCAGCTATTGGTTGAAGAGCCAGGGCGAGAGGTTAGACCCTGGGGAACACCACAAATAGAGAGGAAGATACATGATAGGAAGGACCCAAGTTGGACCTGGAAGGGTCGATCAGAGAGGAAAGAGGTCAGCCAGGCAAGAGCCTGATCAGTGATACCCAGGTTGTCTCGGAGACGGTTGAGCAGGATGGGATTATTGACTGTGTCGAAGGCAGGAGAGACCAAGTAGGATGAGGACAGAGGTAATGTTAGAGTCAAGGTTGGAGAGCAGGTCTTCACGTATGTTCAGGAGAGCAGTTTCCGTGCTACATGTTTGTAGTGTACTACTATCTTTTTTTATTCTCTAACAAATCAAATGAAGTAGAATTTAACCTACATGTGTTAATCTCAGCTCTCCTATTTTTTTTTCGCTTCCTTGCTTCTAACATCAAAGGTGTTTAGGTGAGCTTGGTTTCCCTGCAAATGACCCTTTTTAGTAAGGTATTTCAAACATGACTGCAGCTTCTCATACTTCCATATTTCTCAGTTCTTTACCCCATGCCACAGTAAATTCCTTAACTGGCCTGTTCCACCTAATGGCTGCTCCCTCCTTAGTTACCATGATGCAAGCCATTGCTGGGATAATTTGATGCATATTTAAACATGTATTTAGGTTATAGTACAAGGGAAAATGGTCACAACCCATCGCATCCCCTTTAATTATGCAATCCTTCCTCTATTTCAACCCTGCAGAAACAAATACATGATCAATCCAGGAGGTACACTCCACCCCCCCTCCTCCATGTGAGAAATCTCTAGTTTCTCCCTCCACTGGAACGCAGGGCCATAAGTCCAACTGTGCAAAAAGGTTTTTCCATAAGGCTCCCAGTTGTTCACTTTTTGATCTCGAGTTTCCTCCTCTGTTTCTGTCCCTAGACCTTTGTCTCTCCACAAAGGACGCATTAAAGTCTCCTGCTACGAGTATTTTGCCATTTCCTTCTTTCTCCAACCACTCCTTGAACAAGGATCCCAATTTCTTCTGCAGCTTTGTCATGTGCAAATGGGATGGATTTCCGCAGATGTTCACTAGCAGAAGATTTAACTCCGGGAGAGTCATTTTAATGGACATGGCGATTAAGTCGGGCAATACCATATTCAGCTCAAAATGATTAACATCCCAGCTCTGATCGATAGCCATTACCAGCCCTCCTTTAGGTCGACCCATTTTTTCTTGAACTGCCAACAATAGGCTCTGTAGCCCTTTAGTTCCAGATGTTTCTTAGCCATTGTTTCTTGTAAAATTATTATATATGCAGCTTCAAAGGGCTCGCAAGCAGTTTCCGTTAGCTTGTGAATGCCACAAATATCCCATGTTATGATCTTAAGAACATTCTTTTGAAAGCTGCTGCTGGCTTTGTTTAACTTTTTTGAACATCTCCTCCGGGGCCCTCTCCAACCAGGCCAAGTCATCAACATTACCCAGCTGGCTTGTCGCACCAGTCAGCGATTCACTTGAGCTTTGCAGCGTATCCAGTTTTAGTATCGGATTTAAGTAGCCTTCTATTTCTTCCCGATTTGCTCATTCTTTTAGGGAAAAACCCAATGTTTTGAGGGCACCTCTGTTACTCCATACCATCTGGGGAACAAGGTTTGACGCAAAGTAACATACTGATCGTTCTGCCCCCTTCTTCGGGAATGCCACTCGCAAGATATCCTCCGATCTTAATGCCCTTAACTGGGGGACCACTTTTCAGACTTATTATTGTCCCTCTATTCAGATGTTCCTTTTTGTCTGACTTCCACCCCATTTTAATACCCCAGAAGATTTATTTTTCCATATCCTTAAGTCTCTCTGTTTGTTGACTACTCGTAGGAGTAGCAGGGGTTTTCATCTATCGGCTCTACCCTGGGGCCAGTATCACCTTTTTCCTTTTTTGGTTAAGGGTATTTCTCCAGTTTTCAAAGGGGACCTTTGAGGATCATCATCCGTAGTACTTTCCTCCATCAATGATTCATTTTCTTCATTCATATTATTAGAAGCAGGATAGAAGTATCCTGCTTCTTATTTCCTTTTTTGTCCAAAAAGTTAGTAATTTTGGACCGTTTCCCCTTTTCTGTTTACCGGAAGTCTTGTTCTCTTTACTTCCGATAGCGATTGCCTCCACAAATTGCCTTGCATTGCACCTTTTATTTGTATTCATAGCTTTTTGGTTTTTCACTTTCCTCTTGTTTCTTGTGTTTTGCCTATCCTTGTTCCTGACCCATCTCCCCATTTTCCTCTTTGGCTTCCACGGGGGGTCTCCTGTACAGCAATCCCCACCTCCCTTTCCTGTTTTTTCCCCCCCGTCTCTAATTGCGCACAGAGGGGTGTAGGTGAGTCTGGATGTTCTTGTTCCTAGCTGGGATATTGCTCTCTTTCTGACTCCTGCCACCCAGTGGAAGTCTCTATCCACACCGTTGGTTCGGTAGACAGTAAATGAGGGTCTCTCGTGGATTGCTGACTGTGATCCCCTTGTTTCCCATTTCAGCCTCTCTATACAAGGAGTAACCCAGTATCACCTCCTCTTTATTATCTGTCAAAAGGATCCTCATTCCTTGTTCCACCATTTTCAATTTATGTGCATTTCCTTGAACCAGATCTTTTATGTTATCGTATAGGCGTAGCAGTGACTCCAACACTAGATGTAGTGCAGAAACGGAGGCAGGTCCAAGCGTATCCATTTGTTGCATAATGTTGGATTGTCCCCTCATTGCACTATTTTTTGATGTAAAACAATTTTAATTTATCGCCTGTCTATGTTTAAAGCCATGCCTGGCCTGTACCTGCGTTTGGTCTTCAATGGTACTGTGTTTAATGGGTTGGTTTGATGACGCTTCCCATTTAAGAGAGTCTGATGTCCCTCTGCATGGTTAACCCCTTCTTTCATCGACTTTCAGTAAGACCTCTGCATTATTCCGTCAATGTCATTGCAGAGTTGTACGAAGGAGTGATCCAGTATGTCGCCATCATTTATAGTCTCTTCTGGTAACCGTTTCTTATTTAAGGGGTTTATAACAGGCATTCGGCAAAGCAATTGGTTCATCTTCTCCTTTCTTTGAAGTAGTGTGTCTGTACCTTATGCCGTGCCATAGGCATTTTTTCTGCATTTCCAAACGTAACATGAGATTTATTTACATTACTAGGGCTACAATAAGTGTAGCTAGTCACTTGTGTAGCATAATCCCCTCAACCACCTACAACTTCTGAATAGAGTAAGGGCCTGGTGGAAGTCTCTTCATGTTCAACAGGACATGTGGTTTCATTCCCTTGTTCATCCATTTCCTGTGCCTCTGTATGGCTTGTTGCACTTACCCCTGATGCCATAGGGGTCTCTTCTGCTGGGATTTGCACATTCGTTAACTAGCCTAAGTCAACCTCCCTCCTGATTGGCTTTCAGTGCCTCATTTCCCTTTTCTGTAATGGCAAGCCTGCCACTCTGTAGTTTCAAGGCCATTTATTCGCCTTGATCCAGCACAAAGTCTGCCTAAATTTAAACGTGCCCGACCAACTTAACTTTTTTTGGTTGCCTTTCATGGTTATAAACTAGCAGGCGTTTAAGAACGGGCTAATGCCCAGCGTGGTAGTTTATCACAATTGCACCTCTTATAACCTACCCGCAACCAGTCTATTATGTTCGTGTACACCCATCGTGTCTCCGATTTTATTTAATACTAGCTGTCCCCGGCCACACGTTGCTGTGGCTCAGTCTGGTTAAATGGAAAAGAAAGAAAAGAAAGCGCATATTTCTAATGTGTTTAATTTCACAATGCTTGTAGGTAGTTTAATGGCTCTGGCGGTTCTCCAAGTTGAGGCAGTTTAAATTTCCCAGTGGCGCAACACATTCCTTTTGTTTCTCCATTAAATTTCAGAGCCTTGCAATAAGGACACACTTCAGTCAGGGTGCCGATGAGAACTTGCCGGTTCAAACTATAATAATCAGCTGGGATATACCGGATTGCAAGGCGATTATAATCGCGCGATTGCTGAGCACGGAGTCGTGTTTGACACTGATCGGCTATTTCTCGTTGACGTCTTTCAGCCACTCTCAGCCTGTCGCGTTCATTCTGTTGAGAACGAAGCAGATCTGAAGCTGCAGAACGCGATCACCGTGCTCGCAACCGTGCATCCTGAAGTCTAGCTGCACGTCGGTCTGTTGCTTCCTCGGCACGTATTTGAGCCATTCTAAATCGGAAACATTGAAATGGAATCGTAAAATATTTAGTATAGCGTGTGTTGCTTCTACGTCCAACAGATGGCGCTGTTTTTCAGAAAAAGCATGTTTACACCCGATACAGGTGTGACATCTATGTATAGTAGGTATATAAAAACATGCGCCGATTCGAATGCAACGTTGTGTCAAAATTTCAAAGCAATCAGCGAAGAACTTTAGCAGATTTCAGATTTTGAACAAACGAACATTTACATTTTTATTTATATAATAGATTACATCTGGCTACGTGTGGCTCTCATCCACTCCTTCAATGTCAGGTGTTACTCTTATGCCGACGACACCCAGATCCTGATTCGTTTAGATCTGGATCGAGCTGAGGTGTCATGTTTATGGGAGTGCCTGGCAGCCGTGGGGGGGGGGGGGGGGGGGGGGATTGGATGAACCACAACTGGCTAAAATTGAACAAGGACAAGACTGAGGTATTGATGGTGGGCAGTCGTCCTGATCCTTCACTCTGGGTGTCCTGTTTCTGGCCCTCTTCTCTTGGCCCCCTCCCAGCTCCAGCAGAGAAGGTGAAAAACGTGGGTCTAGTCCTGTCTGCATCTTTATCTATGGACAACCAAGTAGCAGCTGTCGATCAATCTGGTCATTTTCAGCTTAAAGTGCTAAAAAAACGTGCTTCCCATGATCCCAGCCCCTTTTCATCTGCCGGTGGTGGCAGCTATGGTGCTATCCCGGCTGGACTATTGTGATTCCCTTTACCTGGCCCAGCCGAAGGAGTTGATCCGGCAGCTGCAGCGTTTACAAAACCTAGCAGCTCGTGTGGCAACAGGTATGCCCTGTGGGGCTCACATCTCACCGGTGCTCCGGTCCCTTCATTGGCTCCCGGTTGTCCAAAGCAACAGGTTCAAGGTGTTCTGTATTGTCCACCAGGCGCTGCACGACCAAGGTGCAGAATTTATCAGAGCAATGTTCACCCGCTAACGCCCATTGCAATTTCTGCCTTCTGACTCTGCTGATTGGCTTTGTGTACCCTCCTTTCGGCGTGTGCGGATTGGAGGTTGTGCCTTTTCAACAGCAGCAGCTTTGTTATGGAATGAGCTGCCTTTCACTATAAAAAAAACGACCCAACCATCTGGCCTTCAGGAAGGCTGTAAAGACCTATTTGTTTTAGCGGAGTTAGCACTGGTTACGGCTGTGCCTCGCCCTCTAGCACCAAGAAACCCTAGGGTGACCGCGCGCTTTTAAAATGTTATTAACATAACATCAATCTATAGCAGTTACAATGGAAATCAGCAACACTGCTTTTGTATTTACTAGTTGGAATGCACAGATCCGGTTTGTAATAAAGGTTTCTGCTTTTCAGCGCTCAATAGTAGTCGTGTATCTAATATCTGAGTCAGTTCACTATGTTTATGTGAATCTGCAAAATGAACCTCAGACTACTTAATTGTTTTTGTCTGCACAAAACTGAGACACAAGAACAACTTTTGTGCACTTAGAGTATTGTGCTCACTGCGTCTTCAGGGACATCTGCATAACTCATAGAATCCATCACAAAGCACTTCCACCTCTGTAGCTCACATCGCCTCCGCAGCCTACAGCCTGTAAATTACCTGCCATGTCTGATAAACTGGGGTGATGTCACGTTGGCTCGTCCAGCCACGGCACAGGCATGGCATGGCATGGCACAGAACTGCCACAGCTGGTCATGGCTCACCTCACGCACATCTCGCTCACTCCAACTAGCCACTGGGAGCTGACAGCAGCACAGGATTGCAGCGGTTAGTCTCACCAACTCCGAAATAACCGAGTCGGCCAAAACCATTAGAAGAAAGAGCTCACAAACTTGTCAAGCCGCACTGCACAGAACACACAGAACGCACACTCTTATTTCGTACAGTCGCTTCCGATACAACCTCCCTATTGGTTAAGAACATATATACATATGATATATAGGTATACATGTTCTTAACAGATCTCTCCCTTCAATAGGTTTTACAGTTTGCCACGTAGGATGACATCATTGCTGATGTACATCGAGGTATAAAACCTTAATATTTTTTTTTAAAAAGGGTGAGTGCATGGACTACAGTTTGTTGTTCGCCAGATTGCCCTACTTTCTTTCAGCTGATAATCAAGTAGTACTTTGCCATATTCTTTGAGTCTGTCCAGTTATTTGGGTCTGAGATCATTATTATTTGGGTCTGAGATCATTATTGTTTATTCCATCGAGCACATGAGACGCTTCAGGGTGCTAGACCACATTTTCATGAGCTAGTCATTGTCTCAAGGTGTTATACATGAGGTGTAGTCACTATCAATGTTTCAATGACCTTTGCGAACAAGATAAGATTATTCCTCAGAAGAGAAGGAACTGTTGCCCTCGAGTTTGTAAGGTTTCCAAGTTATGCAGTTCCCCCTCGCTGATCCCTAAATCTCCTACCCAATCTCTTGAGTGTCGGTGAGGTACAGTAACAAGTGAGTAATGAGGGGGAAATGGTCGCTCTATTCTCCTTGTCCCGTTTCTAGTCCATTTATGAGATCATAACGTGACAATGATACAATCAATAGTCGATACAGGTGGCGCTGGATTCCGTCACTGTTGTATAGGCACCAGGGACATCTCCCATGCATCTGCCATTTAGCATGATTAACCCATGAATTTATAAGACTGAATGCAATCTCCTACCTTTCACATTTCCTTCGATTTGTCTTAATTCAGCTAGCGGGATACCAAGGTTTTCCTTTAGGTTGTCGTTGCCATTGAGGTTACCTACTAATCTAGTTGAAATTATACCCAGAGGGTTATGTTTCTTGAACAATTCCAATTTGGATAAGATCTCCATGGTAAATTCGGTACCCGGGGATCCTGGAGATTTATGATCAATGCGGTAGAGTGGCCTTGTGTTAGGGAGATTCTTCATTTTTATGCCAAATCTCCACCTGCGAGACCCTGGGCACTTTTTGCTGGATTATTTTTGTCTGTCCTCCTGAGTGAGAGGGAGCCTTTTTCCCCACTCATTATTTTGCTCAGACTATGGGAACTCTTGAGCATTATTTTTGTATTTTATGGAGTCATGCTTTCCTCCATCTTTTCTAAAGCATGCGTAATTTACTTTTGCAGCACGGCACCTTTTGTACAGTGCTGCAGGGAGCCCTCCTGGCTTCCCCTTTTATTTTATTTTCCTTGCGAGAACAGATGTTCCCAATGATAAGGGGGACACTTTTTATCCTTCTTACTTTTCCTTTTGTGAGATCAGCACACACCACCTTATGTTGAGTGCTGAGGGATTGAACTGTATTCCCTTTTCTCACTGCTCCTGTAACATTTGTTACAGTGACAAGCATAGCTGAATGGCTGGCAGCAGTGGACGTCTTCTACCGACTGTTGTGTAATTTGCACTCGCAGGCTGTGCTCACAGCCGCGGAAATGCACATAAGGGTCACCACCGTCCGAAAATGATAACCGTGTTCTTTTTTCGTCCATTCTTTGTTGCTTGTCCTTTTCCAATTGGGCAGCTGGCTGTCATGGAAGGACAGCCATCCCCCAAAGTTTGAATGTGGCATGAGTTGATTGGCTTGGTTACAAGAAGGTGAGGATCCTGGTGCAGTCTACCACTGTAACTTAAGATCCAGAGATACCTGCAGCCCCTTCCAGCAACCGTAGAAGCCTGAAGTAATCACTGCTGTCCTGACCCAGTTTTCAAATGGACAGGGAAGAGCCGAAGAGGATGACTTCCTCCCTTGGACTGGAGGACAAACAGTCCCTAAACTGACCTGCAATTTGAGCGATCGCACAGCAACCTGCGACCTTCTTGGGCTGCAAACTGCCATCTGGCAGTGTATCGGCATCCAAAGATCGAATCCTCCCAAAAATTGGGCGGACTCCTTCTGGACCCGCAGAGGCAAGATTCTACTCCTCAAGTCCCCTCACCAGAATACAGGACCGAGCAAGCGAGACAAATCGACCAGGCAGTTACCGTTCTTCATTGGCATCTGTGAAAAGGCACCAAAACCACAGATTCATGTTGACACATGAAGAAACCTTGCTGGGGGTCCCCTCTCTAGACTACTGTGGCAGCATCCCGCTGAGAGTCCCTCTATTCATTACCACAACCAAGGAACAGGAGACCGGATCTGTAGCTTGAAGGCGTCCAGCTTCATCATCTTCATCGCTCCTCAGGTATGGTGGGACTCGTGGTAATACTTACCTTGAGTCGTTCCGTCGCTGCTTTGCTGCTGGAGTGCCGATTCCAGCATTTGCCCATACATGTTGGCCCAGGCCTAAGGCTTGTGTGTGTTAGGCAGAGTTTGTATGCAGTACCCTTGGGGACCACTACACACAACTAAGACTAAAGCTGTAAGCAACACCAACCTTTGGTAGAAGTCTGTACTACACAGTTTTTGGTAGTGGAGCTGAGCAGCCAGGCTTATCTCAAGAGGGAATGTGAGCTATGATGATGTTACACAGAGGTCCACAATCACAGGTGTTCAAATGAACTCTTACACTCAAGGTTTTCTGGTTAAACACTTATTAATTTATTCAACAGTCAGTTATAAAACATTCACTAGAAGGCAGTTAAATAGCATACACAAATATACTTCAGTACTATACACTAAGTTTCTGAGGCATTCAGACTGCTTTGAAGGAGGAGCAAAATGGCATTTCAGAATACTTTGAAGTAGGAGCAAAAAGGAATCGGTCATTTAGAACATGAAAGGTTGGTTACAAGTTATTCTTAGACAGTGCAAATATTACGAGTTCACCAGAAGAGTCAATTCAATAGGTTAGGCCAAAGTCAATGTGCTAAAGTCTTGGATAGGATAAAGCCGTTCTGGTAGTGAAACGGAAACGTCTCGGCACAGGTTCTTAGGAGTAGTTTGTAGCAAGAAGAATTATATGCTGGGTCACAAGCTGATTAGGCCTGTGAGTTGGGAAAGTTTCAAGCACTTTCACCGCGAGAGGCAAGTATTCTCAGTCTGGTTTTTACAGTACCTTTACAAATTAAGAAAATGATGCAGCTGATTACTTCCGTTTCTGGCAGTTCCTGCAGATCTCGCTGTTCCTAGGCCTAAGTCGTGGGGACAAGAGGGAGGACGTCGGGAGACTCCTGCACTGCACTGGGACTGGTCAAAAAGCTGGCACTGGCAAATTCGTTTCGTTTCCGGTAGCTGTAGTCGTCAAGCATAGAAAAAGGTGTCTCCCTCCCTGGTTCTATGGATTCCTGCAGCACTCTGAGGAAAGTCAAGGAGCTCCGAGGTGAGTATCCAGGTGGCTTACGGTTCGAGTTGATTGGTCCCACCAACTCAAAAAAGGGAGAAGAAGTCCTTGTGGGGGTTCCTCTGTCGAGATGAACTCGGCGATTCGAACCTGCAGCAGGGCTTCACCGGGCAAACCAACAGTCCAGGAGTTGCAGCAGCCGTCCTCTTCAAGCTCGTCTTCGGTTCTTTCGTTCCAGTGGTCGACTGCCTTCCAAGCCAAGAGACTCGCCTTTTATCCAGTTTCCTCCCGTTCATTCCAGGCATAGCTGCCACTCACCCAGCAGGGTGGCTGTCCTTGCCGGACAGTCAGCCAGCCAATCCCGCCAGAGTGCATTTGGGTCTCCTGAAGCCCGCCAAAAGCGCTGGAACAAAGGGACCAAAACTGGTTTGGCGCGCACAGACAAACTCTAGAAGGACCTTTCCACAAAGAAACGTCGAAAGACGACCGGGACCTGTTTTTACAGAGAGGGCTCAGATGCCATCTTGAAAAACATGGCTCCCGCAATTTAACACTACCAGTGTTTGCGGTCGGGAAAAATCATGGTAGTTTGTTGTAAAACCACTTCCACCAGGCATTCTGAGAGGAAAGGGTAGCATTTGACTGCTACATGAGTATCTAGACATAGGGGATACTAAGTAACCCCTCCATCACTCTAGTGTAAGATAGGGTGTGCTGGGTCTAGGAATTTAAAGGGACTAGTAAAGTCAATTTCACTTTACTTTCTCTGGGAAACAGTAGTTTATCCCAGAGAAGGCATTTTAACCTTGGGAAAGCCTGAAAGGCTTCCCTGTGCCACTGCACTGAGGGTGCTGTGTGACAAATGAAAAGATGATTCCTATGGAGTTGTCTAAAACTCCATAATCAAAGAACACAAGAGTAAAACACATCAAAATACATGAGTGGGGAAATGGGTCACACTTCAGATAAAAAATATCAAGTCCTCAAAACCCAGCAAAGTTCTCCAAGGTAAAGGGAATTCTTGAGAATTCTCCCTAACACGCGTCTCCTCCCTCCCCCCCCAGACTAAGGGACAGGAGGATTTAATCCACCCCTGGATGAATCTCCTTACTTCAGTCGGTCATACATTCTGGAGAGACCATCAGTATTTTGGTGATTACACCCTGACCTGTGTTGAATGGTAAAATCAAACTCCAGTAGGCCGATTGCCCATCGTAACATTTTAGGATTTTCCCCCTTCATCTGCATTAACCATCTCAAGGGTTGGTGGTCTGTCTGAATCACAAAAGTAGATACATACAGGTATGGCCTAAACTTCTTCAGAAACCACACAATGGCAAACACTCACGTTCTATGGTTGCCCGCCTTTTCTCAGGTTCCTTCAGTTTTCTGCTGATGAAGCAGATAGGGTGTTCCCTGCCTTTCTCATCCAGCTGACTTAGAACTGCATCTATAACTACTGGAAGCATACGTTTGCACAAAGAAGGTTTGGGCTGTAGTCAGGAGCTCTTAATACTGGAGCTTGACAAAGGGCTTTCTTAAATCCTTCAAATGTCTTAGTGCACACTCCTCATTCCACCAGACCTTTTTGCGGAATTTGGGTGAGGAGGCCACATTCAAGGGAGAAGCTATGGACCCATAGTTCTCTATGAAGTTCTTATAATAACTAGTGAGACCTATAGAAAAGGAGTCTGACGGATTGCAGCTCCTAGGGATTTTGCTGCTGCTTTTGAAGTTTGCAGTTTCTCTAAACTGTCATCCGCCTTTTTCCCAAACAAAGAAGAGCCATCGAATGGCATGTTCAAGAGCCTGGGCTTGCACATCTGGGGCAAAATCAGACTTTCTCAACCAAGCGAATCTCCTGGTTGATGTACTTGCCGCCATTGCTCTGCTGATACTGTCAGCCGAATCAATGCCCGTCTGGAGGGATTCGCACATAGCGTCTTTACCGTTCTGTATAATATTCAGGAACGCATCCCTTTCTTCTCCCTCCGGGATGCAGTCAGCCGCTGTAGAAGCACACTCCCAAAGTGTATGGCTGAACCTAGCAAGGGTGCAAGTAGCATTAACAGATTTTAACGCCATGCTACATGCTGAAAAGACTTTCTTTGCCATAGCATCATATTTTTTATCGTCCCTGTCCTGTGGGACAGTAGGATAAGCCGTCTTGACATCGGTAGAGGATGCTGCCTGTACCACCAGACTTTCTGGGGATGGGTGTTTAGACAAAAACTCCGGGTCTGTAGAAGATACCCTGTACTTTGTAGACAGTTTTTTTATTTACTGCTGGTACTACATCGGGGGTTTCCCAGTTTGTCATGATCTTCCTCTGAAGAGCTTTATGAAAAGGCACCACAGGATCCTCCTGTGGGCCTTTGTCAAGAATATCCGTGAGGTCATCTTGTTGGAAAGATTGTGAAGGTGCAGACCACCCCATGAACTCTGTGATCCTGGCCATTAAGGCTCTATAGGGGGTTTCAGCATGCTCCCCCGGGTCTGGCCTAGCAAACTCCACCTCAAGGGAAGTGGCTAACCCACTTGCCTCATGTAAGGAATCATGAAGATCCTTTAACCTACGTTCTTCAGAGGAAAATTCCTCTCTAATTGGGGTTACAGGTCCCTGCAACTCAAATGTGTCTTCCTGTTCAGGCAATTCACCCTCTTCCAAAATTGAGGACATAGTTCTCAATTGTTCTGAACTCATAAAAGGAGTAAATCCCATTTCCAAGGCAGAGGGTGCCGAACTTGTCATTATCGGTCTCGAAAACGTCGATGTCGTCGACGCCGACCTCGAAGGCTTTGAGCGTGGCGTCGAAAACAAAGGCGGAGGCCTCGAAGACCTCGACAGAATTGGAATTCTACTCGACAATCTCAAAGCCATCGACGTCGAGGACCTGGGGATAGTCACTGGGTGTGTCGTAACCGTGACTTTTCTTGGCGTCGACGCCGGTGTCGAAGCTGGCGTCGAGTCGACAGACCCGTGTGTCGAAGGTCCCTTCGACAACGGCGTCGAAGACATCGACCTCGGCGTCGACAGAACCCTCGTCGACGGAACCTTCGAGGAAGGTTTGGAGGTCATAATCCTACTCGAGGGTTCGAGACGCACTCAAGAGGTTTCCTTCGCCGGGTACTGCGACTCGCGGCGTTTTTGACCTTCGGGTCTTTCGACCAGAGCATCGCTCTCGGCAGTCTTCGAGGGGGTCGAGGCCGCTTTCTCGAAGACGCTCATCATATTTTTGCGGAATTCCTCCCATTCAGCCCGGGAACTATGTTTCGTGGGGCAAGGGATTCTTTTTGGCGAAACAGAGGAAGAGTAAGACGGAGAAGGGGATCTTCGACGTCTCCTCTTCGAGTGCTTCGATCTCGAGGAGTGATGAGACCCACTCCGAGACCTGGAGCGCGAATGGTGACGAGGAGACGAGTGTCTCGACTTCGTCGACGAAGAAGCAGCTTTAAAAGTCTTACCTTTCTCCAGCTTCCCCCTACGCTCCTTCAGGGCCTTAGCTGTCATGGACATACAGTCCTCGCATTGCGAACAATGGTGTTCAGCTCCCAAACACCACAGAAACTCTGTGAGGGTCAGTCAACGACATCTTTTTCCCACAATCTCGGCATTTTTTGAAGCCGGATCGAGGAGTTGTCGGTTCCGACGAGGAAGCCATCAAGTACGGATCGAATGACTCGAGGTAAATAGGATTAATCTGACTAAGAACTGAGCAACGGTATTCCGAGGCAGAGTAAGCGCGGAAAAACGGAACTGAGCAACGGACGCTGCGCGCGGCCTTTATAGGCAGGATGACGTCGACGTCGATACGGCGGCTGTCGAGGGACATCGACTCGGAGGACGTCGACGCGCAGCGCCCTCTAGAGAGAGAAAAATTTTTCCAAGGCCAGCAGAGCTGGAAGGAGATATCATCTAAGATGAGGAATACGTCGGAGGACACAATCCCTTCGAAATTGAGTTACTATTGTATTGTTTATTTATTTGTAGAGCGCACGGGACCGTTAGGCAACTGGGCACTTGTGAAAATCTTGGGTTTACAGTTACATAAAATATCTTACATTTACATACAGGGTATCAATTACAATTGAGGTTCTGTTAGTATTAACGAGGAGTATCTAGAGACAACATTTAGCAGTGGAGACCGGTCGTTCACGGTAAAGCATCAGTCGTCGTTGGAGAGTAGCCAGAGTTTAACGTTAGTTTTGAATACATTAAAGGAGGGAATGGCTCTTACAGAGTCCAGGATTGAGTTCCATAGTTGAGCTGCCAATACTGGGAAGCTTGAGCCTCCAGTTCTTTTCAGATTGAAGTTAGAGATTCTGACACTGTTGGTTTGTGATATTCTGATGGGGCATTCAGATGTATGCTTGGTGAATTTCTCTGAGGTATGAAGGTGCTTTATTGTTGAGACAAGTGTGTGTAATGTTCAGAGTATTAAGTTTGATACGGTCGTTGATGGCCAACCAGTTGGCGGCTCGTCTTTGGTCAGATATGTGTTATCCTTTAGGAATGCCTAGTGCTGTTCTAAGGGCGTTGTTTTGCAGGGTTTGGAGTTTATTGGTCTTGTGTTTACTGGTGCCTAAGTAAAGTGCGTTGCAGTAGTCTAGTTTCGATAGGATAAGGGCTCGAGCGATGGTGATGCAGCTGTCCGTGGAGAGAACTGGTTTACATGCATGGATAAGTTTACAGGTGTAATTGGTTGTGGACGCTGTGGCATTTACTTGCTTGTCTAAGCTAAGAGCTGAGTCTAAGTAGAAGCATAGGGTTTTGACTTCCTTGGTTATCTTAATTGTGATACCGTCAATAGTGATGGATTTGTACATGTGGGAAAGTTTTAGTTTACTAGTGGAACCAATTATTAAAAGCTTGGTTTTATCATCAAGACATAGGCTGTGTGTGGCCATCCACGTTTGAACGATTTGATAAATTGTTTATGAGGATAGTGTCTTTGTCGTAGTCTCCTTGGATTGGGATGAATATCTGGGTGTTGTCCGCATAATTGGTATATGACACACCCAGTTTGTCCAAGATATCGAAGAGTGGCTTTGTAAAAATATTATACAAAGTCGGGTAGACATGACCCCTGAGGAACACTACAGCTGATGGACACTGGGTCAGCAGCTGAGGTAGGTGAGAAGACTTATGTTTCTGTTGATCAAGAAAGTTTATCCACGCAGTCGCCTTAGTGGAGAAGTTGGCAGCCGATTTGAGATGGTTACATAGTACTTTGTAATCTACCAAGTCAAATGCGGCTGATAGAGCTAGGAGTATAAGAATGGAGGAATCACCTATCTTTACGCTCAACTAGTTGGTTTTTGAGATCAAGGAGCGCCGTCCCGGTTACGTATCTCAGTCTGAATTCAGATTGTCTTGTGCCTAGTAGGTTATTCAACTTTAAGTAGGATTGAATCTGTAGATAGGCAGCTTTATCTAAGATTTTAAGGAGCAACAGAACTGTTATGGGCCTGTAGTTCATTGGGACATTAGGGTCTAGGTTGGCTTTTTTTTCAGGAGGGGTATAATCCAGGCATCTTTAAGGTTGGTAGGCACACAACATGATTTAAAGGATGAGTTGATAAAGGAGGTGATGAAAGGGGCTAGTCCTTGTCCAGCTTCTTTGATAATAGGTGCTGGACAGGTGTCGCAAAGGCAACAAGAGGGTTTAAGGGAAGTTATGATGTTCTTAGATTCTACGATGGAGAGAGCTCTAAAGTTGAAATGGTTACGTGGTTTAGTGTGGGTGACAGCAAGTTCTTGTAGGATGGCTTCTTGAGTAGCAAGTGCGATGTTGTGGAGGGAGGATCCTTTGGCTGATATTTTGTCTTGTAACATGGTGATATTATGACAAAGGGCATTTTGAATGTTGGTGCACCAGACTTTACCTTTAGTACAGGAGTCTACAGGTGCGATGGGTGTTTCTAACTCTCCAAGAATGGAAAAGATTTCCCTGGTGTTAGAATTGGCTTTTTTGATTCTGTCGTTAAAGGTCTCTTTTTTTTGCCTGAATGATTTGTTTCTTGTAACTATTAGTGAGGGCAGTAAGGAGATTTTTATTCTGCTGAGAAGGTTTTCCAGCAGGCTTCTGCTTGTCTTTCTTTGCGTAGGACTTTTATGCTTGGGGTGAACCAAGTGTTGAGATGGTCAGGGGCTTTAGTTTTGGTTAGTTTCAGCGGCACAATGGTGTCTACAGCTGAGTTGATGGTGTTGTACAAGTTCACCAGGTCAATCGGGTTAGTAATCAAATTGTAATGATTAGTGATGGGCTGAATTGGAGGGAAGAGATTTGTGACTTATGTTTTTTTTACAGCGGGTGAAGGCTGGTGGTGCCAGTGGTAAGGTTGTTTTAGATTGAGGTAAGTCTGAGATGGTTAACGAGATCAAGCAATGGCCGGTCCAAATGCACGGTTCGAGGGCCGTTATGAGGGTGGCGCAGTGGATATCTGCTACCCAATCCAATGTGCGGCCTTTAGCATGCGTAGGGCCATAGTTACGGATAGTGAGGCCTGCTTCCAATATTGTGTTGGCTAGGATAGAGGCATTTACATGTCTTTAGGGTCGCTGTAGCCTAGGTTGAAATCGCCAAGTAGGATGATTTGTGTCCCCGGTTTGGCATTAGTATTTAGAAGGGTGGTTATGTCTTCTTTGAAGGTACCTAGTGGGCCCGGAGGTCTGTAGATAAGGTGCACCATGATAGTACGTGAGGCGGAGATTCCTAATTTTATCGAGAGTAGTTCTGCTGAAGGCATAGTCATACGATTTATTTCTTTGATAGTGAGGTCGGCTCTGCAGATGAATGCTATCCAGCCTCCTTTGGAAGTTTCTCTGTCTTTTCTAAAGATAGTAAAGTTTGAGGGTATGGCTAGCATTAGGGCAGGGCCAGCAGCTTTGTGTAACCATGTTTCAGTCACTGCTAGGAAGTCAAGCTGGTTGCAGGCGATATCAGCAATTTCAGAGGCATGGGCTATCAAGGATCTAAACGTTGATGAGGCCACCCTTGAGGTTGTGTGTTACTTTCATGGAGTCACTAGTGTGGTCATTGTTGATCAGAGTTTCTGAATATGGATACGTTTAGTTTTACAGTTGTTGGGGTAGGCTTGTAGTGGCTTAGGCAGTCTAGATCCAAGTCTGGTTTCTTAGTGTGGTAGGGCAGATCTGATTCTGGTGGGTCTGAGTAGTATGATCTAGTGACTGCTGGGCAAGAGGCTTGGTATGCGACTTGCTAGTCAGTTCCCTTGCTGAAGGGAGTCTATAGTGGAGAGCTGTCATTGTGGACAAGGCAATAAGTGCAGAGAGGATGGCTAAGGAGCATGTGGATGGATTGGACATAGGAGATGTCATATCAGACTTGGTAGGGGAGTTTGCCTATTAATCGGCAGTTGTAGGACAAAGGAGTAGACTAGGTCAGGATGGCGGCAGTCGGCATCATACTGGGCTAGTATAGTATGATAGTCAGCATAGGGCTAGTACAACATAGCAGCAAACAACATAGGACCAGGCTAGAACAGTGTAAAAACAGTTAGCATAGGGCCAGGCTAGTGCAACATAGCAGCAATCAGCTTAGGGTCAGGCTAGTACAGTGTAAAAACTATAATGGTTTTACTTCTATTTGAACTGCATTCATTAACCTTATATGTTTTACTGAATTGTTGCATTGATTTTCTCTTGTGTTTACTAGCTTGAAATAGTACTTATCCATCTGAAGATTTATCTTTGTCTTGTGTGTATATATAAAATAAATAACAATTTGGATATAATTTGGTGTGTAAATGTTTCTTTGGGCCTATGCATATTTTAAGTTGTCTGTACTGACCTACAGCTCACATCTCGGTTTCAATATGAGCCTGGCTGCTCTGCCACACTACCAAAACCTTGAGTAGTACAGGCCTAAACTAGACGTTGGAGCACTGTATACTATGGGGACAGTTTTATAAAGCCATACCAGAGGTAGAACAACGTCCCAACATCTACCAACCAATCACCCGTGATTGAACCTGCCCGCCGAATCTATATTAAGATCGTTTTTAAGACCGATTAGCAGGCCCCCACAGGCCCATCATAATGTAGATCGTCAGTAGCCCAGGTTTCCTGCAAGGCTATCAAAGAATATCTCTTGTTTTCCCATATCCTGTCCTCATTCTCGCAATGTGCGTTTCCTCTTGTGTTCCAAGAGAGCAACACAGTAGTTGTCAGGGGGTGCCTTATCTCTCTGGTTTGATGGCAACCAGCTATCCATGTCCAGTCATCAGGTGCTACTCCAGGTTGAGGCACATTGTTGTTGAATGTATATGTAGGTGCTCCTAGAGCCTTCTATGGTGACAGTAATAACTTATAGGAGAAAGGCTAGAATATCGTTCCCGGTAATCATCCCAGCTATCCTTGAATAGAGATTTCCTAAGCTTTGGTTTATTAATCACGCCACATTCGTATCCCAGTTTCAGAAATTCTATGGAGTGTAAGGGAAATATGAGGTGGAAGAGATTCAGAACCACACCATGATTAAAGGTGCAGAGGTTCGAAAGATGGAATACGTTTTGAATTTTGACTCCCATAAGGGGATCCAAGTTGGTGCCTCATGTCACTGCTAGAAGCTTCCCCATCACACTGGTCTTTTGGTTGAAGACTCCTGTCTATTTCCAATAATATTTTAATACAGGTGAGGTCGGTGCCGTTCCATGGTCTTCACCTTGGGGGCAAAGGGGAGGGTTTCGCCATGGGGGTCTGAGCAATAACAATTCCCTCTAGATCCAAGGTATCATCCAGTGTAGTATTTTGAGAGATCTTGCTCTCCCTTCCATTCTCAGTAGGTGTGTGAGGAAATCCCTGAATGTCAGCACTTCGACAACTGGTTTGCTTTTCTTACCTCTTAAGCTCTTGGAAACTTTCTTGGGTGGCATTTCCAAGCCTTCTTGGGTGAGGGCTAGGTCTTCCCACCTTTGCGGTTTCCACTTTACCCAGGTCCTTTTGGTTCTTATTTGTAGCCTTCCTTTTTCCTTGGTTGGTGTCGATTTGATGGTTTCAAGTCTTTCGTCACCATCGAATGCAGGCAGCTCAATGGGCGGCTGGTAATTGAATAGTTTTGTGTTTGGTTAAGTTTCCCGCTCCTTTCAGGTGGTATCAGGGCAAACCTCCATTTCTTAGGGTTTCTTCTTTTTTTGCCGTTTGCGGATTTTGCAATGGAAGTTGGCTCCAACTTACATGCATGAAGAATCTGAAACATTGTAAATCAGGTTCAATTCAATTGCTCTGTTCTGCCAGATTCTGCCTATGGGGGAAACATCTCTAATCATGTCACTTGGTCTCCAGTAGCTAGTCCTGCTGTCAAGGTTTTGTCTTGCACCTTCCCCAGCGTCGTATTGTTTCCATGCGTCTGCCTTGATAGAACAGCAGGATGGTGATTAATCGATCGGGTTATCGCCATCTATGCATTGGAGGTCACCGCTTTGATTGAGGTGTCTCATGAACACCTTTCGGTAATCAATATGCGTATATTTTCTTCCTTAGAAATCCAGTCACAATGGTTCACCAGGAACGTTAAATCCAAAACCTACAATTTTAGTGTAGGAAATGAGAAGTTATGTCCAGTGAAGGTGCCTGAGTAACAGTTGGCAAGTGTTTTGTTTTGTCAATTATGTCATTTCCTTACTCCCCAGTAAATTAGCAGTCTGTGGCATAAGGCAGTCCACATTTGGTGAGGCCTTCCTCCTCTGTGTCTTGCTGTAGATCTCTCGAGTCATTGCGCGGGGGAGGCTGTGGCGGGGGGGGGGGCATAACACTGATGAAGAAATTACATAGTGGCATTGTCGAAGTACACATCAGGTCTACAAGATACTCACTAGCCACGGGGCAATTGATTAACACACTCATGGTATAAAGCCTGCTCGCCGCAGGTGGCTTAGTGTTAGTGAAAAGGCATGCCAGTTGGAGTTTGGCTCGTTACGCACGCAAGCGCCCGAGTTACCAGTCGGAGAATGGTTGGGAGGGAGGAACTTATCTCGGAGTAGATTCCAACTCTAGCGCTACCACGAGAGACTCAGTTTGGTTCCCAGGCAAACTAATCTAATTTTTATATGTTGGAAAATTATCCACTTTTTGTTAGCACTGCTAGTTTTACTGCCCATGATTATTTGTGGCTTAGATCTCCTTAAAAGATATGGGAGTAGTTTCTTACCTGTAACTCCATTTCTCCAGTGTTGGTATCTTTCATGAATATTCCCAGTCGTCAGGTTGGGAACCTCTGTCCTTTTTAAAATAGTGTTTTCCCTTGGGCAACGTTGACACTTTTGTGTCCTATAAACGTCTTTTTGGGTGCTTAGCCATCACCCAATAGGACGTAGGGTATAAATAGCCCCGCCCCTGCAGCTTCCCTTCTGATTTTAAGCTCCAAAGTAGAGGAACCGAACCAGGTTTGCATTCAGGGGAGGCCGGCAGGCGCATGTGAATCCATGAAAGATACCAATGCTGGAGAAATGGAGTTACAGGTAAGAAACTACTCCATTCTCCAGCATTGGATCTTTCATGGATTCACACGCTTTGAATAGATTACATAGCAGTAGCAATTATGCATGCAGGCGTGCAATGCAAACCAATATATCAGAGTCACATACATGAGACAACAAACAAAACCAGCAGTGATAACATTCAAATAGATACCCCAAAGCTGCGGGGCATACCTTATTGAAACAGGCGTTGCAGGACTGCACGTCCCACTTGTACATCCGCACCATGCTGCTGTTCCAGACAGTAATGCAGAGTAAAGGTATGAGGCACAGACCAGGAGGCCGCCTGGCAAATATCCACCAGCGGAATCCCCAACCATAATGCCGCTGACGAAGCCATGGACCTCGTCGAGTGTGCCCTCGGACGCCTCTCCAAAGGCTTTCCCACCTTAGAGTGACAGAACGAGATAGCCGATGACACCCAGCGAGATAGTCCTTGCTTGGAGATTGCCCGTCCCCTTGACAGAGGGTCCATAAATCACAACAGTTGTTTTGAAAGTGTGAACTCCTGGGTATGACTCAGATAACATTTCAAAGCTCTTCACATCCAGCGTATGTAGTGCTTTCTCCACCGATGTGGAAGCGGAAGCAAAGAAGGATGGCAGCATGATGGAAGAAAGTTTATGAAAAGTAGTTGGCACTTTTGGGATAAAGTGCGGGTTAGTGGCCAACATCACCTTGTCCTTGAAGAAACATAAGTACGGAGGATCCACTACCAGAGCTTGCAACTCATATTCCACCTACCATGACAAGAACTGCAGAGGCGTCGACGACAGGTTCAAACGGGCCTCACAGACCTGACAGAACCACATTGAGGCTCCACCCTGGAGGGAATTTCTTGACTGGAGGAAAGGTCCGAAATAACCCTTTCAGAAAATGTTTGACAAGACAATCATTAAACAGAGGAGTAGCATGCCGCTTCCGAGTAATCTAGAAATTGCCGCCAGGTGCACTTTAATGGAGGAGAAGGCCAAACATTTATTTGTCAAGTGCAACAAGTAGGGTAGAATTTGCTCCGGTGTAATGTTGAAAGGGTCCATCCCAGGCTGGCCCTTACACCACACAGAATCTTTTTCATTTGCATGCATAGGAGACACTTGTGGACGGAGCTTTAGCAGCCTCCAAAATGCGGCGACAGTCACCAGAAACATTCAGCAGGCGAAACTGAGAAATCAGGAGCCAAGCCGTCAGGCTGAGAGACCCTGGATCGTGGTGCCAGACAGCGCCCTTGTCGTGAGAAAGAAGGTCCGGCGTCACTTGCAACCGAATCGGTTCCACGAACCACGGTTGCCTGGCCCAGTACGGGGCCACCAGAATCACACGGCATGGGTATTTTCGAATCCTCTGGGGTGTCAGTCGAATGAGCGGAAAGGGAGGAAATGCATAAGCAACGCATCCCCCAGAGACCCGGGCTGAGACCACCTGCTGGCAAACTCCTTGCACTTCTTGTTCTCCCGTGTGGCGAAGAAATCCAACTAAGGACGACCCCATTTTCGGAAGATCGTCGACACCGGTTGTTCCTTCAGCTGCCATTCGTGGAGTTGGTTGACTTCTCTGCTGAGCAAGTCCGCCAGCACATTCATCACCCGCGGCAGATGAAACGCTACAATACTGATGTTGTGCAACAGTGCCCAATGCCAAAGTCGCTGAGCCTCTTTCGAGAGCACCCTGGAATGAGTGCACCCCTGCTTCCTGAGGTAAAACATTGTGGTGGTATTGTCTGTTAACACCCTCATCATGGAGCTGCATATGCACGGCAGAAACTATTTCAGGGCCCAATGAACCGCTCTCAGCTCTAGCACATTGATGTGAAGACTCGATTCCACCCGAGACCAGACCTTGAACCTGGAAGTTCCCCAGATGCGCTCCCCACCCTGTCTGAGAAGCATCCGTCACAATAGTAGCCTGAAACTCCGGTTCCAGCAACTGCACACCTCGATCCAGATTGTCCGAGAGCTGCCAATATCAAAGAGCGTCCACTAAGTCGCTGTTGACCACCACCTTGTCGGACCACAATCCGCGACTCTGAGCCCACCAGTCTGCGAGGAACTCCTGCACCATCCTCATGAAGAGACGACAGTTCTTCACCAACGGAATGCAGGACGCCATGACCCCCAATAGTGACATGTATGTTCTGACCGACAATCTTGTCCCGACCTTCCACTCTGCTGATTTTTGCTTGAGCTTTTGAATTCTCTCGACAGAGGGCTTCACCAGGCCTAGTTGAGTTTGAAATTCTGTGCCCAGAAAAACCAAGTTCCTGGAGACAGATATGACTTCTCGAAGTTGACGGCGAAGCCTAGTCGTTGCAATAGCTGCATGGTAGCGTTGAGACTTGCCTGCGTCGCCTCCGGAGATGAGCCTCGCACCAGCCAGTCGTCCAGGTAAGGGTAGATGTGATGACCTTCTCGTCGGAGTCACGCCGCCACCGGCGCCAAACATTTCGTAAACGTCCTGGGGGACGATTTAAGACCAAACGGGAGAACTCGGAACTGGTCATGATCCTGACCTACTACAAATTGCAGGAATCTTGGGTGCGGTCGATGCATGGGTATGTGGAAATGTGTCTTGTAAATCCAATGATGCAAGAAATTCGCCCGTCTGCACCGACCGAATGACTTCTTGAAGTGTGAGCATCTTGAACTTCCGGCATTGCAGAGTCTTGTACATCACTCGAAGGTCTATAATGGGTCGCCACTTGTCGTTGGGTTTCTTCACCATGAAATAACGGGAGTAAAGCCCCTGGAACCAATTCTATAGCCCCTTTCTGTAGCATAAGCACAACCTCCTGCTGTAAGATGTGAATATGAGGTTGCACAGAATACACGGGAGCAATGGGAACTGGTGAGCCCTTCAATTCCAGAGAGTGGCCCAACCGTTCTGTGTCCAATACCCAGCGGTCTGATGTAATTTTGTTCGATTTGTCGACGTGTAGTGCCACTCTGCCCCCACAGCACATTTCTCTGAAGACCGTCGTTGTGATTTTGTTTGTCTACCTTTGGAGGAAGAGGCCGGTCCTCTCCTTCTAGATGCCTGAAAATCTCAGCCTTTTCGCGACGATTGTACTGGCCGTCTGTACCCTTGTGACGAGCATCCAGACCAGCCGTAACCCCGGTCTCTGGAAGAAGCAAATCAGGTGTTTCCCAACGCTTTGTGGAAGGGGCGAAACAACCGCCCACTTTGCAAAGCCCCCCAACGATTTTGCCGTGTCCGAGTCCTCCTTCATGCCCTTGTGGGCCTCGTCGATTTTTTCTCCAAACAATTGTTCCCCCTCACAGGGCATGTTCGAAACCTTGTAATGAATCTCTGGCCTAAAGTTTGTGCACTTCAGCCAGGCTTGCCGACGTAGTACTACACCATTATTAATCTGCTTGAAACCAGATTCTGCTAAATCCACAGCGATGTTAATGCTGTGATTCGACGTCTCCTCACCTTCACGTACCAGCAGCATGGCAGCTTTCCGGTGTTCCTCAGGTAGGTGTTCTAACAGAGGGGCCAGCCGATGCCACATCTTGCGATCGTAGCGAGCCATGATCGCTAACGTGTTGGCAGCCTTTACCGTCGTCGCCCCCACTGTTAACCTTTTTTTCTGAAGGGATCTTGTCTTCTAGCGTCACTGTCAGGAGGTGTAGTGCACTTGTGCAGGGTTCTGGCTTTCCGGCAAGCCGTCTCCGACACCACTGATTCAGGGGTGGGTTGCAAGACCAAGCACTTCGGCGTAGAGTCCGGGGCCTTAAATTTCTTCTCTAGCCTTCCTTTGACTGCTGGTTCTGAGAAAGGATGGCGCATGGTGCTTAGGCCTTCCGGCCAGACATGGTCCAGGACTGGAACGGAGAAAACCGCCTTCCTTCTCTTGCCCATGTGGTCAAATAAGTAACATTCCTTCCGTTCTTATGAGGGGTCACACCAAATTCAATAAAGGCCTTTGCCATCATGGCATGGAATGCCCCCACGTCATCCGGAGGAGACGGTTGTGCTGGACTACGAGGCATTTCCACTTCCACATCCGACTCCCATGTCGGGTATCTCGACGGTGACGGGGTCCACAGTCCGAATCCGAGTCCGGTAGCTCACCCTCTTCAGGATGGGAACGAGGCGGCTCTTCGCTCATCGGCCGCAATGTCAGCAACTCAGCTGCAGATGTTGAATGCAGAGGGACACCTGCCACATTGACAATAGGGGCCACTGGGGGTGCACCTAGAGGAGGCAATCTGGAATCTAGTTGACTCAACAGGGAGTGCAGTGTAGATAGGACTTGGAGGGACAGCATCGACTGCGGGTTCACCAGAGGATACGTGGATGGACCAGACTCTACTCCCGCCGTCGAAGGGCCAACACACTGTATGCTGAGGCCAGTTGGGTTCACCACTGGCTCTCGTTCATCCTCCACCGATGACACCGAAAGGGCCGCCTCCTGCTGTAGCAGAGTGTCCAGTAGAAGGACGTCAAACTCCGAAGGCTGCCACACCCCACCCATAGATAGCAAGTTGTCCGTCGACGACGAAAACCACAACACACCAATACGTGCAGAATCAAAACGAGCACGAGGTGATCCCGACACTTTGGAAACGGTTGAAATCTGAAGGGAAGCCGCGGGGGCAGGGCTATTTATACCCTACATCCTATTGGGTGATGGCCAAGCACCCAAAAAGACGTCAATAGGACACAAAAGTGTCGAAGTTTTCCAAGGGAAAATGCTTTTTTACAAAGGACTGAGGTTCCCAGCCTCACGATGGGGAATATTTAAAGTATGTGAATCCATGAAAGATCCAATGCTGGAGAAGTATGTTGAGGCAACGAGTTTGGTTATATATTAGGTAATTGGAGCAAAGATTAAATCGCGTACCCGTGGGTGTGCGTTAACAGTCCAGCTGCCGTCTTCGAAGTTCCCTTTATGAGTCAGGTTTCCAGCAGGAGCCATTTTTTTTTTTTTTTTTCCAAATTGTTTTTATTGACAATACGCAAATGAGGTTGAGCAAGAATGCTGACCCAACCGGCAAAGAACATCAAAGTAAACCAAGTTGTCAGTATTATTTTCACTTTTTTTTTTGGAACATTAACTCCCTTTCCCCTTGCACCCCTCCCACCCCACCCCCCCAAACAAATAACATGCCAAGTCTAGGGGTGTTGCAAACTCTCAAACCTTAGGGGAGAACACTTGCTTATCACATGGTTGCAAAAAATATTACTTGAGACAGCGGGGCTCGAAAGGAGGACCATCGGTCAGGGTTCATCTTGGGTACATGGGAGGTGTAGGAGGGTATGTCGTCACAACCTAGCTCAGTATTCGTTTTACAGCCTCATGGAAACACAATCATCGTGCAGAAGAACTGCAGTCCATTCTTGAACAAAATCAGTCATGGTATCATTTGCTATTGCAGTAATTTTTTCATATACAAAGATCATCCTAAGTTTGCAGAGCCATTCCTCTTTAGAGGGAGCCAGGGCGCTCTTCCACTTTTGGGCCAGCGCCAATCTCCCTGCTCGCAGCATGGCACCGATGACCTTGGGATACACATTAGCTTCAGTCTCTGGCGTGGGAGTGCCCAACAGAACCTCCAGGGGGTGAAGAGACGGGCTAAACCCCTCAATATCCCTAATCCAGCTAAGCAGCTCCGACCAATAAATCTGTATGGCCGGACAACCCCACCACATGTGAAACCAGGTACCCCGTTGGTGGCAGCCCCTTGGGCAAAAGGGGGACACATCCCGAAACATCTTGGACAACAAGGCCGGGGGGCGATGCCACGAATGAAGGATCTTGAAACTATGTTCCATGGCAGCGGTGTACAGAGAACCCGAGAAAATACCTTTAAATACAGCCCTCCAAGTGCGGTCATCCAGTGGCATGCCCAGCCTTTCTTCCCATATGCTTTTGAAGGGCTGTCTACCCTCTAGATCAGCAGTTATCAAAACCCCGTAAAATTTGGATATCGAACCCTTCCGAGTTTTACTTTTAGCCAATATGGTTTCAAATGGAGTGAGGGGGCGTCCAAGCTGGCCGGCCCACCTAGGGTGGGTCAGAATCCCTTTCAACCGCAGGTATTCAAAGACCGTGGGGGGGTTGTCTGCCAAAGCCTCGGTCAAGCTACCGTACTCTATGAAGCCCTCTTCCCGCAAGAGTTGGGAGACCCTTTCCAACCCCATATCAGACCAGGCCTGAGTGTCCTGGAAACCCCTAGAGCCCAGATCCATGGGGGGGCCCCAGAGCGAGGACACCGGTGAGGGCCATGATGACAATAGTTTATTAGCTTTATTGGGCTTCCATAGTGCCCACAGGGCCGCTAGGGTGGGGTGTGTTCTGATTTGAGAGGGGAGAGCCCTTGGAGAGGCCCATAAGAGGTCTCTAACTTTTTTCGGGTGGGTGTGAACGTCTTCAATATATGTCCAATAAGTGCCCATGTCGTCCCGCATATGCTCCAACATCACCCTGAGCTGGGCTGCTTTGTAGTAAAGCCGGAAGTCGGGGAGGCCGAAACCGCCATGGGACTTCGGGAGGGTCAGGGTGGAGGTCTTGACCCTTGGCCTCTTACCGTTCCAAATGAACATGAGAACTCTAGATTGAAGCACCTCGAAAAAGGACTCGGGTATCACAATGGGAAGCGCTGCGAATAGAGGCGGGGCAAAATATTCATCTTCACTGTGACCATGCGCCCTAGCCAGTAAAGCGTGAGGGGTGCCCAACGCCTGAGGTCATTACTGACTTGAGCGAGGATCTCCGGGAAGTTGCTCTGGTATAGTTGGGATAGATCCCTGGGGATGGTGGTGCCGAGGTACCTAGTGGATACCCGTTCAATTCTAACCCCAAGAATATCGGTGTTATTTCCAATGTCCTGATCCCCCAAGCCCATGGGTATGATACTTGATTTGGACGCATTTATCTTCAGACCAGAAAAAGAGCCGAAGAGGTGTATAAGATCAAACAGCCGGGGTAAGGAATCTTGAATGTTGGTTAGGTAGCTCAAAATGTCGTCTGCAAAGAGGGAAAGCTTAAACTCGCACTCGCCACACCGTATGCCCGTAATTTCCGGGTCATTTCTAACCGCTATGGCTAGAGGCTCCATTGCCAAGGCATACAATAGGGGCGACGGGACATCCCTGCCGAGTGCCCCTAGAGAGGAAAAAGGGCTCTGAGGTGCCCCCATTGACCAGGACTCTCGCCGAAGGGCCATTGTAGAGTGCTGCGACCCACCCACAGAAATTGTCACCCAGCCCCATCTTCCGGAGGACCCTGCCCATGTACGGCCATTCGACACGGTCGAAGGCCTTTTCTGAGTCTAGTGAGAGGAGGTACCCTTCCACTCCCTGCCTAGATGTCTCATGCATGAGGTCGAGGGTTTTCCTTATATTGTCTGGCCCCTGGCGGCCCGGGATGAAGCCCACTTGATCACCATGCACTAGGGTGGGGAGCAGTTTGGCCAGTCTATTCGCTAGGAGCTTGGCTAATATTTTCACATCGGTATTAAGGAGGGATATGGGGCGATATGATTGGCAATATGAGGGATCCTTGCCCTCTTTAGGCAGGACAACAATCAAGGCTGACATCATCGTGGGAGGGAGGGAACCTTGGACAAGAGCCGCATTGAACATCTTAGCCATGAATGGGGCTAGCAAGGACCTATACGTCTTGTAAAATTTGACTGTGAAACCATCGTCACCCGGGGCTGTGCCGCTCTTCAAAGAGGATATAGTATCTATTACCTCTTCCGGGGAGATGGGACTCTCGAGAGAATCCGCTTTGTCCGGAAGAAGGCCCGGAACTGGGAGGGAGTCCAGGAAGCTGTCAACGTCGTTCCCATCCCCTGTATATTCCGAGCGATACAGCTTTTCATAATATAGCCTGAATTGTTCAGCTATCTTGGTATCTCTCGCGGTCGAGTCCCCTTCCGGGGTGTGAATTGAGTTCACTCTCCTGCTATTTCTCATGTCTCGGAGTCTCCAAGCCAAAATTTTATCCGCCTTTTCCCCCCTTTCCATGTACCTCTGCTTCAAGAAAGCGAGCTTCCTTTCCGTCTGACCCACCTGGAGGTCTGCCAGCTTGGTTCGCAACCCCTGTAGTTCCTCCCATTGTCCGGGGAACATCTGTGACCTTAACTTTCCCCCCGGCTGGAGGGCTGCTATTTTGTCCTTTAACCCTTTCTCCTCCTGTTCCCTCTCCTCCTTTCTCCTGGATCCCATACCAATGAGGATGCCTCTAATAGTTGCTTTAAATGCCTCCCACACTCCCATGGTTCCAACCTCGCAATTGTCATTGAGAGTAAAGTATTCCTCAATGGCTGCTAGGAGGGATTGGCGAATCTCCCTGTCCTGCAAAAGCAGGTCATTACACCTCCATCGGGATCCGGCCACCGGGACAGGAGGAAGGCCAATCTTAATCTTTACCATATCGTGGTCCGACCAAGGGACAATCTCCACTCCTGAACCGGTGACCTCTCCCAGCAGCGAGGCGTCAACCAGGATGTAATCGATACGGGAGAAGGCTGAATGTGCCTTTGAATAATAGGTGTAATCTGGGTTCCGGCCCTTCACGGGGGTGCACGTGTCAGCCAAACCTAATTCCCCATTCACTTCCTGGAAGGCCAACGCCAGCTTCTTGTGGTGACGGACATTGGGGCAAGGCTTATCAGATTTTCTATCTCTCTCGGGGCAAAGCACCATGTTAAAATCTCCCCCAACCAGAAGGGTCCCTTCAGAAAATGACATTATTATCCCTCTCATCCCTTCCCAGAAGGTATCCTGCGCTTCATTCGGAGCATATATGCAAACCAGTGTGAACAAACGACCCCTCACCACCCCCTTCACCATGAGATACCGGCCTTCTGGGTCTGCTTTTAAGGCTTTAAACGCAAAATGGGCCCCAGGAGATATCAACAAAGCTACTCCCCGCTTCTTAGACTGAACAGAAGCCGTGTACATCTGAGCTATGGGTCTGGCCCTGAGCCTAGGCTCTTTTCCCCGAACCCAGTGAGTCTCCTGCACAAAAAGAAAGTGAAGTCGCAACCTCGCAAATTCCCTCACAATTAGGGACCTCTTCGTAGGCGAGTTAAGCCCGCGAGCGTTCAATGACCCCACTGTCAAGAATTGGAGCGGATCATCCATTAAAGTACAGATAAAAGCTCATAGCTCCGTTCTCCGAAAAGCAAGCATTTTTACTCCCACAATACTTCCACAACCCACTGACGATATAAGACAGCCCCAGGGGTGTGAGAATACCCGAAAAACTTGGCACATTGTAACTGTAACCCCAACAACATAACTCCCCCTTCCCCCCCCCCCCTAATCGCCTGGTCGTTCCATGGCTTCATCCGATCGCCAGTCCAGGCCACCATTGTTTCCCCCCCACAGGCTCAATAACTCACCATAATCAACACTCCGAGCCCCCCCCACCCCCAAGTTCAACGTTAAGTACAAACAGCTACATCACCCTCCATTCACATAGGCAGATGCCGGCTTAGTCGTCAGGCACCAGATATTCGCTTCAACTATTTGGAGGGCCCGGCGAAGCTGGGGTCATTCTCCTAAATTTCCTCTGACCTCGCACCCTGCGCCTCTCCTTGGGAGCTTTGTTCCCTTTAGGGCCTGTCGGTGTTCGCTCGCGTTCCTGCTTCCCCAGTTCCATGTTGGAATTGTCCAAAAGTTCACCTGACACTCTCTGGATATCATCTTCAGTAATCAGGGCATACTTGTAGCCCTCGAATTCAAAGGAGAGGGAGAAGGGATATCCCCACCTGTAGCGGGCCCCCTTAGATTGGAGCATCTTTGTCAGCGGGGAGCAGAGGCGGCGTCTTGCGAGGGTGAAGGCCGACAGGTCCTGATACACCGAAATCCGGGCCCCCTCCCACTCCACAGGGCCCTTCTTACGAGCCAGTTCCAGGATCCTGCTCTTTTCCGAAAAGTAATGAAAGCGAACTAAGACGGATCTGGGGCCTCTGGAGGGTGCACCTGCTCTGTGGGCCCGGTCAATGGTGGGTTCGCTGGTATTGGCTCCATCGAAGAGTACCCCTATTACTGCATTGACCGCCTTGATGACGTCTGCTTGAGTTTCTCCCTCGTGTTCCGGGAAGCCTAGGAAACGTAAGTTACAGCGGCGTTCCCTATTTTCCAAATCGTCCATTTTTAAAGAGCATCTCTCTTCTCTCCTCTCGAGCTCCGACAGGCGCATATCTAATTGTGTTTCAAAGATGTCACTCGAGGCTGTGGTGCTCTCTAGTGCCTGGACTCCGTCGTCAATATTGTCCACCTTTTTGTCTAAGGTGTCCAGTCTCAGAGCAATATCCGCCCTAAAGCCTCTAATTTCTTCCAGTAGGGCTGCCATGCCTCTGGTGACCGTGCTGGCATCGGCCGGCTCCTGTTGCGTCTGGGTCGCCATTCCAGGTGGCCTCGGGGGATCAGGGGACGACCGGCGAAATTTCTGTAGGGATTCTCTCCAGTTCATCGACTCTCCCCGAGCATCCCTGCTCTGCGGGGGGTTCCCCCAGAAATTCAGGATCAACGTGACCCGCCGGCCCACCCAGAGACGGCGCCGCCGGGGGGCTGGGAACGCAGACCCAGCACCTGGGGTCCCAGTCCCGGGCCAGCTCCCCCCCGTAGGTTTTGTTTTGTCCTCCACAGGGTTCTCTCCTCGCCTCTCTCCTCCCCAGCTCGCGCAACCGTGCTTCTGTTTGAGCTGCGAGGGCCTTCAACGCACCGGTGGTCGGACCCGGGGTGCGGCCTGCCGGGGCCCAGCTCTCCCAATAAGGCCCCGCACGGTAGGACGATCCGCCTAGGAAATGCGGTGCTCGGGGGCCACTCCGACTCCTGTGACCCCTCCGAGGCTTGTATGTGTGTCGCTGCGTCACCCCAACCTCGCTCCCGTCACTTCCCGCGGCGCCGTCGGTCCCCAGGGGGGCCGCCCAGACTGGGCCAGCACTGCCTCGCCTCCTGGGTGCGGGGTCGCCACTCGTGGAAAAACCGTGGAAGGCCGTGGGTTGCCAGCATGGGCCAATGCGAGCCCCCACCCGAGGCTCCAGTACGCCCTACACGGGCTCCTCCAGTTCCACCCACTCGCTTGGGGGCCGCTGTGCGCCGCTCCTCACCTGGTCTCATAGGCCTCGTCCAGGCCCACAACTCCGCCGCTCCCCTGCGGGGCCTCTTCACGCTCCCGGGCCCGCCGCGGGTGCCACCAGGTACACCCGGCCCGGACTGCTCACGGCAGGGGGGGAGCCGCCAGCCCGGGTCGCCGACCTCTCCGCAGGCATCGCTCAGGCCCAGGCGTAGCGTAGATCTCCGCGGAGCCGCAGCACCGCAGGGGGGAGGAGCTTCCGTCCCTCAAGACTCGGAGGCTTCGTTCTCCGGCACGGTTCCACCTCGGGAACCCAAACTCGGGCCGGGGGCGCCCGTGGCACTCGTGTGGGTGGGGGTGGTGTCGGCTCCTCGCTCCGGGGGTTTCTGGGGGGGTTCGGGACCCTCAATCAGCGCCCTGGCGGGGAGACGAGCCGAGATGCGTCAGACCATCTCTGCGCCCCCTGGTGGACCAGCAGGAGCCATTTTGATGTTCAAATCGCAGCTCCCCGAGGGCTTGATGGTGGTGCGATCTGCGCACGCTGCTGAAGCAGCACGAGTGGTGTACACTCTTTAATATGAGCGGTTCAAAGGGCACCCCGATGCCCTAGTCACCACAGCCCCCGTCTTGGAACTGTCCTCACAGCGAACTTCATAGCAGGTCACTCCTTCAACAGATAGTCCCTGAACCAGTTATCTTTTTCCTCGTGCCTCTTGAGTATCTTTGGTTTAATCGAGGTAGAAAATAACCACTCTACAGACACCCAATGTGTATACAACATTTTCTGCCCTACCTTGAGGATTTGGAAAGAAAGAAGTTTGTTCGAAGGATTAACATGGAAGTTTGGGATGTATTTCAGAGAAAAGCAGGTGGTGTTAATGAAAGGATCATGTGCTTGTGAATGGATACAATGTGTTTTGAAACAGAACAAGCCTTAACTCACTAACCCTTCCAATAGATGGAACTGCTTTTAAAAAAGCAATGTTACCGTATGCATAGGTTTGAAAGGAGCACACTCACCCATGCAGAACTGTGTTGCAGTTGTGCAACTGGAGGGTGGATACGTTGAACATATTCCATTTGAGCCTTGAATACTGGGACGTTCCACTAGGATATATTTTGTGATATAGTGTAGGCTGCCAGATGAACTTTAAAAGCTAAAAACAAGACCAGAGTCTGATAAGTAACAGGTATTTTAAAATATCTGTAGGTGCATTCAATAGGGTTTACTCCATTCTAGGTTCAACATAACACAAAACGTTTCCACTTAGACAAGTGTCTGATATTGGTTGTTTAGCCTCTTTTAGTATTTAAATGCATCTTGTTAAAGTTGCAAATGGCCAAATTCAAGGACTTCCGGAGTCATGCAGCCAAGTGCAGTGTCTGAGAGCATGGGTGTGTTAACTGCCAGCCAGTGTAAGTTGTGTACTATTTGGAGTTTCTTGGGTGGTGAATTGACATCCTTGTTAGATGGGGGTATCAAATTTGTCTTGTCCACATTGTGGCAATCACTATTTTAGTGAGTTGTTCATGGAGTAGTTTGTATACTACTTTGTGGAGTAGAGGTGTCGGGGGGGGTGAGGGAGCACATTAGCAAATATCCCGGACCACTTAATTTATAGTGCATTCCCTAGTGCTCATTTCTCGGTTTACCTACATGCAAAGTTGGGGCATTTGGTGTTCTGGGCTGCTGAAAACGGATCCACTGTTGGATGACCCCACATCGCTCGAGTGCGTTTGTGTTGATCTCCCCACTCATGGTTTTGTTGAAGCACTCTGCTTATGTGGTCTGCCAGAAAGCTGCGATCTCCTAGAACATGTGCTTGGATGCAAATCCCTCTTGAGGAGTGATCGCATTATAGAAAGTGGTGTTCTGAGGTTTTTTTAGGGTAACAAGTTTTCCTATAACCCCAGTTGATTAAAGCCACTCACTTAAGTAGTCGTGACCAAGCAGCAAAGATGAACCAAAGAGGAAGAGGCATGGTTTTGAAGTACAGCTAACACTTAGCAGAATTGTTTTACAACTCTAAACTAACGGCACACTTTACATATTATAAAGGTAGATAACAATACTTTATAACATATGCAATGCTAAGTCACCCTCAAGGGGTTACACTCCACTTTAAATTACTTTGGCACAAAAAAAATATATGTAACTAAATCTTTTCAAGTCGAAAGTGATGTGATCTCACAGTGAAGTCCACCACCATTATACTAACTTTTTAAGTCCAGACATAGTCTACCCCATATCTCTGCAAGTCTTTTAGGTATCCCAAAAGATTCCTGGGGATGGAGGTGATTAGCCAGGACGGCCCATACAATTAGGGCAGGTAAAGTACCAAAGTTCCGCTAGTGCAGGGAAAATGCAGCAAAGCGAATAGGAGGATTTAAGTCCATTTCCAGGATCAAGAGGAACTACCACCACCCCTGGGGTTCTTTAGGAAAAGCCCCAGAAGTACTCTCCCGGACAATCCCACCCTGGATCAGCCTCTGGTAAAGTTAAGGTACGCAGAACTTTACGCCCAATGCAAATCCAATTGAAGGGGGGGGGGGTTGGCAGATGGAGATAAGGGATCTCAGGCCCCAAGCGTTAGGAAGAACGTTAATTTCTGTGCCAATTCCCTTTCACCTTTGAGACCCCCGCTCTTTTGCTGACTCCGGGCTTTGTCATTTTAATTCCTGTCGTCCTTTATCTCTAGGTGTGCTTGAGTGAAACCAGATCCAATTGGCTGTGCGATTGATAGCCTAGGGCTGTGAATGAATGGGAACTTGCATAAAAAGAGGTTTTTGGGACTAGATGCAGAGTCGACCACTGGAGGACAACATGCAAAGCCGATACAAGAAAACACCAGCCGCGCTCTCCTGGACCGCCAAGTTCCCGTTGAATCCCTGCAGCTGTGCTGACCCAGTTTTCGAATCGACTGGGAAGACCCGTACAGGACAACTTACTCCCTTAGGCTGGTGGGACTAACTAGCCTCAATACAAACTATTTAGGCACAACCCCGACTTGCTGTGACTTTCCAAGGCTGCAGAATCCCAATACCCGGGGTACCATCCGTGAGTGCAGTGTCTTCCGGAGTGCGAATCCGGCCATAACTTTGTGGGATCCAGAGGACCCTACAGTAGCAGGAAATCTGCGTCCAGAGTCCCCTGACCAGAGCCCAGGACCGAGGGATAAAGGAGCATCCAACCAGAGCTGTTCGTTTTTCTTTGGCGCTGAGAAAAAGGCGCCAAAACCAAAAAGCTGCTGAATTGACGGATATCTATTGCTGCAGAGTCCCTCTCTCTCGAGTGCTGCCGCAGGAGCCCGCCAGATGTCTTCCCTTTCGTCACCACGACCAAGGACCAGGAACAAGGGTCTGCTGCACTGCAACCAGAAGGCATCCAGGTAGAACATATTCTTCAGTTCAAAGGTACTGTGGGGCTGGGAGGAAAGGAACCTTGTGCCATTGGGCGTGCTTCCTACCTTTGGGAGTGCTATTTAACCCTACTCAGAGTTGACCTCAACTCACTTGATCTGGCCATTCAGTTTGTGCTTTCTCAAGGTGACTCCTTGCGATTTCTTTTTGAACTACTGACTATTTAAGAATATTTTCGAAGAAGAGCATCAGAACTTTGAATTTGCACATTGACTTTGGCTGCCCTGGCTCCCAAAAGGCCTCATTCTGAACCTATTGGCTTTGGCAGAGCGTGTTTCCTTAGAGGTTTTAATTGTTTAAAACTCTTATTCTGCGATAGAGGACTGCCTGCATCCCTCTGGGACAATCTGTTTTTATAGACTACCAGTATGTTCTGATCTAACCCTAACCTTTCCCTCCTTAACTCAATACTGCAAATGTGATACAAAAAAGGGTTATACTGACAATCAAACGACGTCACCTTTGGTGCTGAAAATATGTAACATGAAAAATTAGTCACCTACTTTATTGTTCACTTTTTAAATTGAATCCTAACTTGGAATTAATGTTACAACTAATTACTGCTTTTCAAAGAATGCTTTAAATATCTGTGTACAAATACATATTTATACTGTAACGTGGTTAAGTAAGTTTACTTGGATACTTTTATTTACTGATTTCGTTGTACAGCTCGACAGCTCACATTACCTCTCAAGATAAGCAGGGCTGCTCAGTCACTACAAACTTGTGTAGTACAGGCCTATACTAAAAGGTAGGTTACCTAATACCAAGAGAGAAGTCGTGTGTAGTCCCACAACAGTTGTACTGCACTAATTCTCGCCCCAACACTGAATTCCCTAGAAAGATAGGAATGGTGCCAAGCGACAAATCGCTGGGGTAAGCAAGGCTCACTGTTGTCGTTGTGTAGGGTCATCTGGTTGCCAGCGAGTCGATAATCCCCCGTCATTTTTAGAATCCTCTAAGGGACCCTCACAGAGATCTTCACTGATACATTGACACCTAACAGGGTCAGGAGGCACTTAGCAACCGGCAGTTGAACTTGAGTCATCCTGTAGGCACGTCTCCTGGTGGAGGGCAGCACAGCGGATTTCATGAGTCCAAGCAGAATCTCAAAGATTCACACAATTAGTTCCAGCAATATGGTCAGCTGGAAGTCCTTGCAACAGCGGATGTCTGGTTTCAGGCTTTGCAGAGCAAATGCAGCAGTGCACGCTCCAGCGACGAAAAACAGGCGACAAACCTCAAGCAGGACAGGTGACTGGTATGTGCCAGGGGGTGGGGGGGCACCTGGCAGAGGTCTTCTCCGTCAAGTAATGCCAAGATGGGCGACACAATGGTTATTACTGGGCCAGTACTGATCTCTGCAGCAGTCCTCTGGCAACCCTAGGTCGCCTTCTTCAAATCTCTTCAGTTCCAGTGATCGACTCGATTCCTGGGTCCATCTGGTCTCCTTATATCCTGAAAAGTGTCTGGAGCGACCCCAGCCCTGCAATAAGAACACACTGCCAACATTCAAATTTGGACAGCCGGTCTCCCAGAAATATCCAAGTCACTGGAGAAATGTGGATTGGGGCAGACCGCTCCCCTCCCCACTTCCTGCTAGCTCACATGCAAATTGATTGATATTTTATTTCTATCGCGCTCGTACACAAGTGTTTCAGAACGTGGCAAGGGAGGGGAACAGGGAAGAACAAAAAAGCGAACTTACTAGGCCCAGTGACATTGAGAACGCGCAAGTGCATGGAAGGAGGGAGAAATGTAAAGTGCGAAGCAGAGGAGAAACAGATAAATAACAGTAAATAAATAATAAAGGCAACAAAAAGTGGTAATGCAGCCAGCAATTTGCAAGTGCTAGGTGTAAGGCAGCAGACAAGGTAGGTCTAATAAGTGCAGGAAAGGAAAGACTTGGCGGACTTTCTGCAAGAGCCCTGCTAAGGTGCATGAAGTAAGAGTACTCGCGGTTAAGATGGATTTCTAGAATATGGCCTTGTGGACAGATTTTAGGAGGCCACACTAGTTATCATGAAAAGGGAGCCATGAGAGTATCTAAAACCCAATCAAGGTACGTAGATGTGCAGTCAAGGATTAGTGCCAGGAGAGGGGGCATGGGCCCTCAATAAGTCCACACAAAATAGCACACAGTAACTCAATTTAGACAGTCAGTTATAAAATACAGTTGTTTATTTGGGCCTTTAGAACACACTGAAAAGGAAAATAAGCAGGTAGTACTATCACACAATGCTCTATAATACAACTATATACAAAAACCATTAGGTTAATTTAATAGACCACTAACCTAAGCAATGCAGTCAAGTAATGAAGATGCAATACAATTATGGAAACAGTCAGGGGACCAGTAGCCTAAGTTTAGGAGTCCAAACCTTAAGATGAATGGGGCCTTGTGCCCCAACGTCACAGGGAGCAATACAGGCATGTGTTCTCTTTAAAAAAAAGATGCAATGTGCTTTTGGTGATGATTAGCTTCAAACTAATTAAAAGTTCTATAACAATTTACCAGAAGATAGACAAGTCCTCTTCGTTCTCCAGACCCAATGCTAACCCAGGTGTAGGATACCCAACCCAGGTTAGTGGAAAGAAGATTAGAGGCAGAGTGACATGTTCCCAATGTTGTTCTGTGAAGGACTGAAACGGACAAGCACACTGATGCTTACTTACCCTGCCACCCCCGGACTCCCGATTTTCCCACGTCGTCATTAATTGTATGGGGTTGCGGAGCTTGATTTTCCACCCTTTGTTCTGTTGAGAGGTACCCAGGAGTTGAGGTTTCACGGATGTTTCGGCGGTGGGGGCGGAGGGGGGGGGCAGGGGGGGGGTTGGTCAGCGAATGGTCCCCTCCCTCCCTTAGTCCCAGTCCAAATCACTGGTGACAGATCTGCTACTGGGACGATCGTGAAACCAGTAGTTGCCTTTGATTGGACAACTATTGGCTGTTTGAATGTGGCTGTCTCAACCTTCGAGGATCCAGCCCTTCATAGTGCTGGAGGTGTCCCTGGACTACCCAGTGGAATCACAAGCTGTCTCGTGGACTACCTCGCCAGAACAGTCAGTCCACGTTCAAGCCCAGTGTTGAGCAAGATTTTCATATTTATGATAAAAATATCCCAACCTGCGTCAACCCCAGAACATTTTGCTTGGACTTTGTAATTATTTGACCTTGTATCTAGTTGAGTGGGAATTTTTATCTTTTACTCTTTTTATGGGTGACCTTTTAAGGTCTCTCCATAGTGTATGGTTGGAGTTATAGTTTCCTGTAACTTTTGGGCTTAGGCTGCGTTTCCCCTTTGGGCTTCCCTGTTAATATCTCTTTAATGTTCTTGGGTGAACTACTGCTCCCAAGGGGTAAAGAGGGATTTTCATCCTCCTAACATTTTATATAGTGAGCCAGCACACCCCACCTTACGTGGGGTGATGGGGGATACAATGTATCCTCTTACTTACCTATAGCATTTTTATTATAATTGCAAGTAGACTTGAATGGCTGGTGGCAGTGGTTTTAACTTATTGACTTTTTAGTCTTATTACCCACAGGTTGGTAAATCAGTCTCTGTAATACACAGAAGGGCCACCATTTTCTTAAAATGGCTCCTTGTTTCGCCATTTCTGGTTTGTTATTTCTGAGATCTTCCCCCCCGACATTCTAGACGGAAACAACCTCAGTGGGAGTTCTGTCTTTGGCGAGAATCCTTTGTATTCCCTTCCAATGCTCCGGAGTGTCTGAGAAGGCAGGAAGCGAGGGAGCAGTGCAAAATACGGCAGCCCTTTTAATTTCACCTTACCTGAAAGGAACGAAGTCTCAATGGAGGGGGATGGCTGTCCTGATTGGATCTCACTGATTGGACAGCCAGACTGCCCCTTTCTGTAAACTGCAGGGAAAGATTGCAGAGGTTGTGCTGTAGTTCCTGATAAATACTCACTCTGGAAGCTGCTGGCAAGTCGACCACTGGAGTTGAAACTGAAGAAGAAAAAAGATGTCTAGCGATTTCCAGCGACCAGAGAGCCTGCTGTAACCCTGTCTTGCAATCAACCTGAGGGTCCCAGAAACAGTGACTCCTACCCTGATGGTGGGATCCACTAGTCTCAAGACGACATGCATTTTGAGCCATCCCAAAACGTGCTGCAACCTTGCTGGGCTGCAAACCGCCAATACCCTGGGACCTCGAGCCTGAGTGCAGTGCATGGTCTTCCGAAGTCCAAATACGTCTGAAACTTTGGTGGACACCTGCTGCATCTTCAGAGACACGATCTGAATCCCTAAAGTCCTCTCACCAGAGTGCAGGACCGAGAGAGCGAAGACAATCCGACCAGCGATATTCATTCTTCTTCTGGCTGTAAAAAGGCGCCAAATCCACAGAGTGCAAGAATCCGTGAAGAAACATGTGCTGGAACCCTCCTGCGACGACTGCTGTGCAAGTTCCCATCCAGTGTGCAGGTCTTTCGTCTCCAGACTAAGAAACCAGGGATCAGGTCCTGTGCTGCTGCATCCAAAGCGCTTTTCTCCTAAGGTATTGAGTGTGCTTGGGTAATACTTACCCCAAGCCTGGTATCCTGTGAGGCTGAGTGGTTTGTTCATGTAGTTGGGAGTTTGCCCAGGCCTACTACTGGAACGCATATAGGGAGCCTTCTGTGAAGTCCCTGAACACTTAAACTCTGAAAGTGAATACTTATGTGTTGAAGATCTCCTATGGAACTGAATCTTATCTCAACCTTCCTACAGCAGGCACCTAGACCACTAGGGTCCCTCTTCTGTCTCACAGAACTCATGCAATAGACTAGGGAAAGGAGTGGATAGGAAAAGGATTCCGCCTTAAATGTAATACAAGTGTTTGTATCCCACTGTGGGTACTCTTTCTGCACCTTCCTGTGAGACTAAGAACCTTGGTGTCATCTTTGACTCCACCCTCTCCTCCTATCCTCACATCTCCGACGTCGATAAGAAGTCAAACTATCAGCTGCACCTCCTCAGAGGAGTTCTTATCTTTCTCACTTTCCCTCAGAAGCTCACTGTCTCCAGAGCTCTAGTCCTCTCTAGGCTGGACTATTGCAACAGCCTGTTTCTAAATCTTCCTGCCTCTACTCTTCGACTGTTACAATTTATCCAAAACAGGACTGCAAGACTTGTCCTTGGCCTCAAGCCCAGGGATCCTATCTCTCCAGCTCTGGAATCTCTTCACTGGCACCCCGTGGATACAAGGATCAAGTTCAAGATACTCTGCATCGTCCGCTCATCCATCTCCAACTCTGAGGGTCAGATGCTTCTCCAAGAAACCTCAGCAGAACCACCTCCAGTTCCCGAAGCAACTCAAGACCTTCATTTTCGCTTCCGATTCCGCTCTTCCTCTTCCCCTGCTGATGGACTCGACTGCTGCGCGCACTGGTCACCCTCTAAACTCGGGCCCAGGCTCCTGAATGTCCAGTCGCCCTTGCATTGCCTCCGGGCTCACCAGCACTTAAGGGTCTGTATCTGCAACCCTACAGTCCCTTCTCTCTGCACTTATGAGCCACCCGCTGGCTGCACTTGTGAGTTTAGTGCACTTCTCCCCTTCCATCTCCCCGCACTTGCACAACCTGAATGACACAAGGCCTAGTATGATCGTTATTTTGTCCTCCCTTTGTTTCCCCCAATGCCACATCATATATTATAAATGCCACATCATATATCATACTGTTTTATCATTGCTTAACTGAATGAGTGTAAAAGCTTACCAATAGGGTTTGGTTTACCTGCCTTAAATATCTGTGTCATTCTTAAAGTGTAACATTGGGTTTTGCTTTCCCTGGTGTGCTTCATACAGATTTTAAAACAGTCTAAGGGTTTATACCTAAGTAGCTGGAGGCTCCTTTAAAAAAGTACATAGGTCATACTCACCTTGATTAGCTGCTGCTCTTCTAAACTTCTAACCCTGGGTTGTGCTTCGCTGAATTGCTTTGGTGCCATTCTAAAATAGCTTCATAAGGGTTCTTACCTTAGAAACTGTATTCTAAAATTCTTTAAAGTATACTTGGTATAACTAGCTATTAGGTTGCGGATAGTTATGTACCAATAGGTCAATTACTTAACTTGAAATACACATCATCTTGATTAAAGCGCAATAGGGTTTTCTTTGTGCATTCTAAAATAGTCATTGAGTGTTCATACTTCTCATTGTGTAGCCTGAGGCACCTACAATAAGTATACAAGTTGTTTTACTAGCTCTGAACTGAGTTCGGAAAAGTAATGTTGCAAGGTGTATACTTGTAATGGGGTTGGTTTATTATGTGATTTCTATAACATTGTCACTGCATGCCTGACCGGTTCTACTACCATTGACTTACTGATGCTGTTAAAAAAAAATATATATATATATCCTGGTTTTACTCCAAGTATAGCCGACTGCCATTCTAAATGTTATAGGTTTGACTAACCTGGACTACGTATTGTATTTTTCATTACGTTATACATTGGGTTGTATCCCATAAGTATCAAGTTGGTTTTTATGATTGTGTTTATATGTTATAGTACTTAAACAAGAATTATCGTGGTCTGCCTGCATTTAAAATAACCCCTTTATTTTTACAATACATAGTGTTTCAGTGTTTCTTTGGACCACACGTATGCTACAATTTCTTTGTACCAAGCTACAGTCCCCTCTTCCTCCTAAAATAAGCCTGGCTGTTCTGTCCATGTTACCACATTCTCAGGTGTTACAGCCTTATACTAAGAGTGGAGCTATTGTACTGTCTAGATGTATGGTTTTATGAAGCCCTTAATTGGGCTTTTGAAAACTGTCCTGACAACTGGGACCTACAACCTCCAGCGCTGATGCGCTTGTAGCGCAGGGTGGAGAGTTTGTGGCGGTAAGAAAGACTTGTGGGTCAGGATGAGCTTGTGTTGATTCTCTACGACAGGTAGGGCGGTGAAGGGTTGGAGGGACAAAGATGAGTAATGGAGAGTACTAAAGTGGATCTTCTCTCTTGCAGGGAGCCAGCGAGCTGCTTTTCTGTGGGTAGCCACATGGTCACATCTAGAGACCCATGGCAGCTCGGATGGCATTATTCTGAATGGTCAGTAGCTTGGTTAGGTTGTCTTCTGAGGCGCCCGCGAGAGGGGTGTTGCAGTAGTTGAGGTGTGAGCCCACTACCGCTCTGGAAATGGTTAGGCGGTCTTGTGAGGAAAGGAGGAGTTAGATTGCATTCAAGAATGTTATGGTGTAGGCAGCTGAGGCGGCAATATCATTGACCTGGCAGGTCATGCATAGGTTTGGGTTGGGGTTGGGGTAGTGTTTAGACTGCCTGTGAGACAGGGATGATGAAGTCGTCTATTGTGAAGGAACGTGAGGCTGGGTTGAGTTTGGCAAGGCGGGCTGGCAGACTATCTCAAAGAGCAAAACTATGGACCAGTGGAGGAGGGAGATGGCATCTCACATCTAGTTCATCTCTTCATAAATACCAATAAGAAATTTCTTCAAGTACAAAAAAAAGGAACTTTTATTGCAACTAATTATTTTAAAAGAAAATTGACTTACAAAACAATTTACAAAATTAATACCACAAACTGTTCAATAAAACAATTTCTCAGCTCACTTATACATCTCCCACCATTCATTCACTCATTCTTCATCATACTCGCTTCTCATGCTTCATATATATAACTGACCACTTCTATTGGTCCTGCCCATAGTTGACAGAGAAATGGAGCAGTATCGGAGTTTCATCAGCGTAATTTGTGTAGGATATACCCAAAGAGTAAAAATGGTCAAATAGTGGCTTCGTATATATGTTGTACACAATGGGAGACACAGGAGCCCTGTGGGACACCACAGGAAACCTGCATAGGTTGGGGTGATGAGTTGCCAGCGTAAACACAGGCTGTCCTGTCTGCTAGGAAGGTGGTGATCCATTTAGAGGCCATAGGGGGGAGGTTGGTGGTAGAAGTAAGATGGTGGCAGAGCATCCGGTGGTTGCCCAAGTCAAATGCTGCTGATCTAGCATTAGGACGGCGAGGTTGCCTGTGTCTCGGATGTAATCAAGCTGATTTATGAGGTCCAGAAGGGCCGACTGGATACCATATCCTGGACGGAAGCCTGACTGACGTGGGCTCAGGATGTTGTGGTGTTCAGGGTAGGTTTGTATTTGGATGCAAGCTGCATGGTCTAGAATTATAGGCAGGAAAGGGACTGTAGTGATGGGCCTGTAGTTAATACGAATGGTTGCATCAAGGGAGGAGTTATGTGCAGAGCTACACATGCTTCCTTGAGGGCAGGTGGGATGAAACTTGGCAAATGAGGAGTTGATGCAAGCCATGATGATAGGAGTGAAAGCAATGGCGTGGTCCTTGAGGGGGGCAGGGCAGGTGTCGCCTTAGCAGGGCAAAGGTTTCAAACCAGTGATCAGGCTGGCGGTTTCTGCGTCTGAAACAGGCCTGAAGCTGAAGAAGGTCTCAGTGGAGGGAGGTGGGGTGAGGGTCATAATGGGCGGCGGGCTGGATTCCACTTGTGTGCTTTAGCGTGGATGGAGGTACTCTTGACTTCCATTTTTACCTGTAGGGAGGTGATCCTGTTGGTGAGGACTTTGTGGATGTTTTGGCACCAAGTATCATATTTGATGAAGTGGACAATGGGTGCTGATAGGCGATTGTAGTTCGCAAAGGATGGAGAATAATTTGCCCGATTGGGCTGTGGCGATCCTGTTAGAGAGGGAAGAGGCTTTGCAGAAAGGATGGCTTGCTTATATTCCTTAGAGGAATAAAGGAAGTTTGACTACTTTTATAGAGACAGATTTAACCCAGGTGGTTTCTAAGATGCTATTAGGGGAGTTTTCCTAAAGTACACTTGAGGTAAGACTCTATAAAGCGATTCCTTGGTATACAGGTCCCCAACTCTTAGTACAAGTCTGTAATACCCAAAGGATCTGGTAGAACAGCAGAGCAGCCAGGCTGATTCTAGGAGGAGGATGTGAGCTGTAGGTAAGTATACTGAACCCAGTCAATACAAGAGCCCAAAGAAACACACACACAAAGTTATAGTAAAATATATTTATTTTATACACAAGGTAGGTAATATAATAATCTTCTAGACCAACCAAAACACACAGGAACTATTTACAATACTTTTTAAAGGTGACTGCTTCAACTGTAGTTGCTCGCGGTTACAATTGTTACAGTGAATGACACTAATGACAGTTCTACCGTATTACTAGTAGTGGCGTGCACTCACAGAATACAGATAAACGGTAATGGCATTCAGATAATCAAGGTCACAGCAGGAAGTCTGTAGGCAGAAAAAGGATGGTTGGGCAACCTTGAGCAACATACTTTCTAGTAACACTTTCCAAGGCTCCTAATGCTTTGTAAATCCAATCCCTTGAAGAGGTGGAGACCAAAAATGACTACCCCTCCGCTTCTTTTTGATGGACGGGTGAACATGTCACTTAGGGCTCTTGATCGCCCCTATGTGCAATATTGCTAATATGAGCAGAATTATTCACTAAACTACTATCATTCAAACCCTAAACAGAAACCGTGAGGATAAACAAGTTAAACAATTACTTGTTGTATAAGCGCCTTACAAATAAATGGACAATAAACAAACGTCATCTCACCTATGACAAACATAGATGCATAAGACACAAGGCAAATATGTATTTATTACAAAGTTAAACAGACATTAGGCCAAACTCTGTTTAGATGTGAATATTACCCACACTTAATAGACACTAGAAAAACAAATTGTATTAGCAAAATGTAATGCTGAAATATACAATAGCAAAAGGAGTCCATGCCTTTTAAAATGGACACCATAAGCATGCATTACAAATAAATACAGGCTTTAAGCCTCAGACAAGTTAAAAATGCTGAAGCCATAGAAATATTGGTTTAGGCAGGGTTGAAAAGCTAGAATAAAGCGAGGCCTGACGCACAAACTTGAAAGCATTAAACAGTAGAATAGACAGCTGTTAGCAGTGTTGCTCAAGAGTTTTTTTAGAAACGGATTTGCCAGTAAAGTAAGAAATAGATGACAAAGTAGCCAATGGCTCCACAACAGCAGGCCTTGTGTCCTTGACAGAGCTGAGCTACAGCCTGCGTCATCCCAAAGCTGCTTCTAACCCGCTCTAAGTTGCAACCCAAGTGCCAGTGATTCATTGAAATTGGGAACAAGTTTTATGCTGATCAAGCAGAATAGGAGTCATTAGAATAAGAACTAATCATGTATTTCAGGAAGCATTTATGTCCAATAGGAAAGGGCAATGCATTTTATAGTTCTGAAGGTTGAACATAAAAAAAGATGATTTTGTGCGGTCCCCAGAAAGCGGGAAAAGGACATGACAGGGCTTTTTTTTGTAAATTCAGCGGGTTTCACCCCCCACGCCTCCCTTTGCTCTTTGCCGCCCTGCATACACAGACATATACGCACACAATTATACACACGGACACTTATCTGGCACTGTCAGCCCCTGTGTGCGGCAGGGGCGTGATAGTTCGATTTAAAAGGCCCGCTCCATGTGGTCACAGAGTGGACTTTCTGAATCGATATGTCTTTTTTCAAAAATAAAAATAAAGTGTCTTGACCTAATACTGCATTTTATTCAAAGGTACCTGACCAATTATATTGTAAGGTTCATTTTAGAACAGAACATGCATCATTTTCTTTCTATAAATGTATACATGATGAAGAAAAACATTGAGACTTTCTTTTGTCAGCTGCACCATAGTTGATTAAACAAACTCTCAGCTAGCCATGGGGAAGATAAATGTCTCTTTCTTGCAGTGTGTGCTTCTATACAAGATGGCTGGCTGCATTGGGTTACGTCTGAGAAGTGACCCCTACACATATGGCACCCAACCGCGAGGCCTTGAACCCACAATCCTCTGATGTGCTGCACTGGAAGGGCATGAAGATCTCGCAGAGCTGGATGAAAGGCTTTTATTGAGCTCAAAGAAATCTTTTTTTGTGCCATGGATTTAATTTAGGGAAATTGTAGCTAGCAAATAACAGAGCCGCATGTTTGACCAGTGAAGGCAATTTCAAAACAGACAAGGTATAGCTTGGTTTACTTGCATGTGTGTATTCATAAGCTAAACATGAAATAGTTTAGGAGAGACCATGTTTTTTCCGGGAGGAGATCGAGTTGCGAAATGTACAGCTGTCTGCCAAACGGCGATAACATTCCTTTGGCCTGCTCGCAGATTTCAAATAAGGAGGGGTATATAGGGCTTTTTTGAGTGTGCAGCAGAACAGACAGGCTACATTCCTTGAGAAATTAAGGGGACAAACAGGGGCTGAGCTGGATAGCTCAGTTAGTGCAAGCAGTCGGTGTTCAGCTCCCCACAATGACTGAGTAACATGCATTGTTTAACATTTAAATAAATGACAGGAGGCATGGATTTGTAGAAACGCATTATGCTAGAGATCTACAAGGAAGGAGGGGGGAGTTGGATATTGCGTGTACAGTTTAGTTTAAGTTACTATTTGAGTTTAAGTTGAGGCCAGTCCCTTTTGGAGCCATTGTGTTAGAGATGCCAGCAGGGTTGAGGTGGTTACAGTTGACTGGTTGTAGAGAACATGAGGAAAAGTGGCGGCATGTGTTTAGTGCCGAACAGCCAGCAGGAGTATTTGTAAATTAATGCACAAGACACATGACGACAGCGGAAGGAGAAGTTGTTTTATTCGAGTGCCAATTTCGACTGGGCAATGATAAATAGTAATTTATGTAAAATATAGGCCATGTAAAGCACCTTGCATTAAAGAGCTACGTAAATACCAGAGCATAAATAGATTGAGTAATGTTGATGTATAGACATTTCTCCATATATGGATGACAGTTTGGAAAAAAATCATGCCTGCTTTCTGGGTGAAATACTTTCTCAGGAATAGGTTTCACTCCTGTAATTGGTGTGGACGTAAGCGTCAAAGTCGTAGCTGTTACCTTCGATGTTGTCGAGGCATTCTTCGATGTTTTCGAAGGCACTACGAATGTAGTCGAAGGTGTCTTCGAGACAATCGACACCGAAGGAGTCTTCGAGGTCGTCGATAGTGTACTCACCGTAACTTTTTTCGGCTGGGTCGTTGACCCCTTATACTCGAGCAGCCTTCGATGGAGACTTCACAGATGTTTTCGTCGAGGTTCTTAATGGTGTATCAACATCTAAAGTTTTTTTTTTTTTAAGGTCTGCCTCCTGTTTATGCACTGGAAGGCTTTTCTTTTTAGGTGTTTGGGAAGAATCCCTAAAAGACACCATTGACAATTTGTTGGATTTCCTAGTTTTAGACCTTCTTCCTGTCACTTTTTTGTGCGTAGAGGCATGATCTTCAACAGACATTTTTGAGGGGGTCTGGGCCGCATTCTCAAAAATGTTCATCGATGCTCTAAATGCTTCCCACTTTTTAGGGGAGTCCTGCTTTGTTGGACATGTAATAACTTCCTCCGATGTAGTCGAGGAAGAGGGAGATCTTCGCCTTTTTTGGACGAAGGAGGATTTCCTCGATCTGGATTTTTTATGGCGTTTACCCAAAGACTCAGCCGATTCTTCCCTCTCGAAGAAAACTTTGAGGATTCCTCCCCCACCACCAGTTTACCTCGCCTTTCTTTCAAGGCCTTATGGGTCATTGACTGACAAGAACCGCAGTCGATTCGATGTTCAGAATCGAGGCACCAGAGGCAGTTACGATGAGGGTCGGTCAGCGACATTTTTCTTCCACACCTTTGGCATTTCTTAAAACCCGTTTTCTGAGTGGACAAAGAAGACAACATAATTCGCTATAACTGAAGCGCCGTTTATCTCGATCCGAAGCGAAGCTAACGGAAAAACGGAACTGAAGCCAACAGGCACGCTCGAGGCCTTTATACAACTGATGACATCGGTGCTCGACAGAGGCCGCCGAGGGACATCGACGTCATTGCCTCGAGTGGAGTGCACTCTGCTGGAGAGGGGAAACATTTTCCGAGGCGAAACTGAAGGTAAGGATATATCTGTAAGATGAGGAATACGTGGGAGGACACAATCCATTCGAAATGCGTGTTTATCAATAAAGGAAACCATTTTTAAAAGTGTAGGTATATTGTTGGATAGTAATCTGAAAAAGGGAAAGTGCCTTGCCCAATGGTTTTCCAACACAATGAATGAGCACAGGGTGGTGACTCATACCATTGTATTAATAGCACAGAAATGACTACAACACTGAAAGTGCCCTTGGGTGTGCCAGTACATTATCAAAAAAGAGCAGATGCACATTTCTCATTTTTATAGAATTTGTAACAATAAGAAGGCAAGGAAGTAAGTAGAAGAGAGATATGACAAAGATTGTGGAAGGAGAGAGACAGGGGACAGAAAGAAACTGGCATGGAAGGCAAGAGAAAGACATGGCGGAAGAGAGTAAGGGCGAGACAGACTGTAGTAAAGGGACACAAGTGCTGCAAGTAGACGGACAGGACACTGGTCAGAGAGGTAACCGATGACAGGAAGAGGGGGAACAGCATAACACCCAATGCATAACACAGAACCATTGGAATATTATGCCCAAGACAGCACACACTGCCCGACATGCGCCGAGAATAAAAGTACAATTATAAATTATGCAACAGGGAGGACTAGTCCAACAGCAAGTGACACTAGTTTAAGCACGACAAGTCCTACACAAGCACAGCAGGAATTAGCAACAACCATCATGAGCACTTTTTGCTGCAAAACACAGTACCGTCAATGAAATGTGCATGCGCGGACACAGAAAGCCAAACCCAGAATATGGGAAGCAACAGTAATGGAGGGAGCACTTTTACCAGCACAGGACTAATACACATATCATAAGATAGGGGAGCATTATCTTTTTAACCATTGTTGTATTTTTTGCAAGATGTCAGCAGACATATTGGCATAGATTTTAGTAACTGATTAGGGGATAAAATGCACTACTCCAGGGCTTAATTATGTAAATACACAATTTCCATTAGCATTTTAAAACCAGAAAATATAAAGGGGTGTGTCATTAGTTCAAGAAGTATTACCTATGGAGCACACACATTGATTAGCATAGCTTTCAAGAATAAAGGCAGATTGTTAAGATTGCCCAAAGTTTTTATTCAGATAAAAAGTACACATGGATGAAAGAAGGACCAACAAGTATAAGAAAGCCAGGAGCTGTAAAACGAGAGAATGAATTGAGGGACAGTGATAGCCCTTGATAGAAAACAAAGATAGATTAATCTGACCAACAAAGGCTTGTTTAATGTAAATGTATTTAGCAGTTACCAAACCAGGAGGATTTGGCACAAGTATTGAGCATGCTGTGGATCAGTCGTACCTATGATGATTAATTTATTAGGAGTTGAAGGAAACTTGGAGACGTGGAAAGAGGGCCTCATGCACAAGATTTGGAAAAACACAGGGATATCATGTTATGTTTTTCTCATGTTATGACCACAAAGATGGGGGAGCAACACACACTGAACATGTGTATATACTCACCCCACAATAGTAGACAATATTGCCACAAAACAAGCATAGCACCAATTTAAGCAACAGTAACCACATGTCCTGCATGTTATGTAGTATATTTGGAGCATTTTGAAAATTATGAGGCGGGACTACAAGAAATGGAAAGACAGTAATCTGCAACTGTGAGGGCCAGGAATGAGAGGCTCTGAGGTAAAACATGAGAACTTCTGCCAGTATACAGAACGACATAAGTAACAAGAACTATATATATATATCAAAATACTGATTTGTGTTCCAGAGGAACAGTCATTTACTGAAGTGCAAGAGGAATTTGTATATGGCCTTAGTGGAGTGTAGTGCAATGCAGTGATACAAATGCAAGGCTCATCATAGGAAAAGGTAAGTAATAGTGAATGAAAGAGGGAGATGAACAAAGAAAGAAAACGTTGTCGACACAGGGAGTGTGTGGATCTCCTCGTTGATTATCATTACAGGAAAGAGGACACAGGGAAGTACAAGTGAAAGGTAGTGAGGGGTACATTTCTAATAAGTAGAATGTAGCAGGTGTAGGTAAAGTATAATATATGGCCATATCCATTGGATGAAAAAGGGTGGAGTAACCATGTCAATATAAAGTATTGAAAATGTATGCATGTTTAATATGCATGTTTAATGTGTGTTGGTAAAGGAACAGAGAAATATGATTTTGTAAAATAAATTGAAGTGATAGGAAAACATGGTATACATATATAGGTTACACTTGCCTGCACATATATAGAACATGCGCTCATCTTCAGTGTTAAGGGTCGATAGAGTAGGAAGGGCAAGTGTTAATTATAGCTTGCCAGGATAAACACAAAGGAGAGACCACGGTCCAACAACACCAGAAGAACGATTACAAAATGAAAAGTACAGAAAAGAATTATCAAAATAAAGAAAGCTTAAAGCAGGCCTGCCATCGCGTGTACATAAAACGAATAAGGAACAGTGCACTGAAACCACCACTCTAAGATAAGCACCCGCTCTACCAGGCCATGGACAAACAGAGGACACTATTAGCATCATGTTAAGGAAACACAGCGACAAGGCCCATGCCCTACATATAAAGAAAGAAATGAGACTTACTAAAAGGAAAGTACAGTCTAATTTGATAGTAGACCATGACTTTTGCCTCCATTTGATCTCTACACAAAGTGAATGACATGTATCTATGGATTCGGCAAGAAGAAAAAAAAAGCAGTGGAAGAATAGAAGATGGTTCCTTTTAGATTATGGTTTGTCTTTGTAGGTTTTGTTTTTTTATTATTTTGGTTCTAAAAGAAAGAGGATAGTTTATCCCCAGTAGTATTAATGAGCCAACAGTTCACAATGAGTTCTATCAAAAGATAGGAGACATTTTTTCCTTTTCCAATTAAGAGGGCGGCTTGGAAGGCCAGCTGAGCTCAGCGCAGCACCGAGAAGGACAAAGTGGGTTGTGAACCTGTGAAAAGGGTGAGGCAAGAGGAAAAGAAATGACATGTGTGCTTTCTAGTCCCAAGTCACAGGCCCACCCAAGTACAGCATAAATGAAAAAATACGCTATCAATATAGGAACAAAAAGGGAAGAGGAGCAGCAATTTGACTAAATTAAAAGACGACATTTTTAGCATGATATATGACATTTGTAACACGCCTGTACATAAGCGTTGCAAGCATTTAGATGGTAGTAATAGTTCAAAGAAACAAAAGCATTGAAGTAGAAATGTTTAGGTTTTAGGAGGGAGTGATAATTAAATGCACTTGGTTTTCAAGAAACTCACCCAGTTTTTTGATATTACAGATGAACAGAGAAAACCTGCACTTTGTGACCTATGCACCCAAACCTACGAGCAGGGATGTAGGCCCCATCATAAAAGGGCGTAGAGGCAAAGCCAGATGCCCCGTTGCCACTGAACTGAAAGAAACAAAAAACCTTATGTACTCCCCTCCCCAGTGTCCACAATTGCAACAATGTCCCCCTGACTGACTATCCTGCTCAAGAAAATAAAACATTTTAAAGCATGGCCCTTATTATCAACTAAAAGGCCCCTGGCACTTGCTGCAAAGCAGCCAAAGAAATAATGGACTGATAAAAAAGGTCCTTGGACCAGATATGGAGAAGAACCACCAAATGGAAGATGCTCAGACGGAAGTTGAGCCAGTTGATTGCCAGACAATCGAACAAGAGCAGCTGGCGAATGGGACAGGGACAAGGTAACATTGTGGGGTGGAGAAGTGTGCATATGCATTTTTGATTAACTGATATTTAAAAGAAGAGAAGAGTGAAAGTAAAAATGAGCTTGTGGATCCCCTCAAAGAGTATATAAATGTAGTTTAACGATATATCCCGATTCGCTTAGTGGCAGGGTGCCTCGTCGTGCATGTTAATACATATATACAGAAACAATATGAGGGCAAAACATGCCACACCCTTGACCAAAAAAAATAAATGAATAAGAAGACTACAACACGGTCAAAGACAGGAGTATTTTTCATGACACCTCCCATATTGAGAAGAGCAATGAGTTGAGGGGGGGGTGACTGAGATAGGGATACACAAATATACCTCATGCAGGGGCAGGGTAAACAATGTGGGTATGGTCGATATTTCGACCAGAAGGGCGGAAATGATGAGGTGGAGACCAGAAATTACTACCTCCACCCCTCTTTGTTTTTAAAAAGTTTCATGGAGTTTTACACATAATACATAAAGTGAACGTACATGTGAATGAATAAAAGGCAGCAGGGTCAAATGGTGTATCCAGTACATCAGTAATGAGAGGCGTTACACAGGAACACCGAGTCTCTTCAGGCGCAAGGGGGGTGGGGGGGGAGGGGTCGGGGAAGTTCATTGATCGTCCATTCATTTCCCCCATATGCTCTGGAATTTTCTGGGACAACCTCGCGTTTTGTAGATGCGACGTTCCATGGATGCGCACCTAGTAACTTCGTTAGACCATCAGGTTTCCGCCGAGCCCCAAGTTGCAGCAATCAGCCGTTTCCCCGCTCCCTGTGCAACAGCAATGAACAATTTGTCGTGGTTAGTAAAGTCCACCTGCCCACAGACCAAGTATCAGTTTTTGATCCATCGGAATCTGTCACCTCAGGGTCTTGAAAATCCTGCCGGTGCACTTCACCCAAAAGGTCTGTACCACATTGCAGTCCCAGATTGTATGAAAAAAGGTATCATTTCTCCGATTCCATCCCATCTACGTCTCTTTCCCATTTTCCCTTCAGTGTAGTAAGCTCACTGGTGCCAAAAGAGTTGAGAGCCTGGTAAAGCGTGGAGGTAACTTTGGAGGGGATACGGCCAGGGAGAACTTTAGTTTATAGGAGGGTACGGGGGGGGAGGGGTACATCAGCCAGGCTCGGGAACTGAGTTCATGGCGTGAGCGAGTTGAGCGTGCCTGTAGCTTTCCATGGGTTTTAGGCAAAGTTTTCTTTCAGGGTTTTGAACTCTAGTATGCGCCCCTCCTGAATTACATGTGCTGAGTGTATCCCCAGTCTTTCCCAGTTCCCAAAACATCACATTTTCTGAATTTCAGGGAGGTGTGCATTGTGCCATAGAGGTTGGGCAAGTGTTGGCTTGGAGCCCCAGTCAATGTGCTTGTATGCATCTTTCCAAATGCGGCGGATATGAAGTGACGTACGTGGGATTCCAGAGACACACTTTTGTGAAGCGTATAGAGCCTGAAGGGGCGATACAGGGTGCTGGGCGGATAGTTCCATGCGGATATAAGGGAGTGTGGCGCTGCCGTGTAGCCAGTCATTTACAATCCCCGTTTGTGCTGCCAGGTAGTATGTGCGGATGCATGGTAATCCTATGACCCCTCCCCCCTTCCCATATTGAACGTTGCAGGGTTGCAAGTGTGATTCTGGGTTGTTTCCCTCCCCATAGCAGTGTCCGTATAGGTTTGTCAATGATTGCAAAGGTTTCGGGGGGATGGGAAGTGGAGTGTTTTGTAAAACATATAGGAGTCTTGGAAGATTAATCATCTTGAACAGCGCAGCCCTGCCATTAATGACAGTGGTAGAGACTGCCAGTGGGAGACGTCCCCAGCGAATCTATCCAGCACTGGCTGTATGTTTAGTTGAACTCCTGCAGCGTTGCACTAATTCGTATGCCTAGGTATGTGAAGCCTAGGATTGAGACAAGAATACAGACATGGCTCGGTGATTGTGTCAGCACTTCCTTGAATCGGGAAATACACTGTTTTCTGGTGATTCACTCTGAGGCCACCAAACTGTTGGTATTCTATAAAGGTCTGGGACACGATAGGGCATGAGACCACAGGATTGCTGAGGTAAATGAGGGGATTGTCTCCATATAGTGAGAGTCAATCTTCTCCCCCGCCCCCCCAACCCTAGGCCAGACGAACCAGCACCAGTTATTATCCGTTCTGAGTTTGATCACCAGTGGCTCTATAGCAAGAAGAAATAGCAGGGGGAGAAAGGGCAGCCCTGACTGGTCGCGCGACCCAGCAGGAACTTCTTAGAAGGCATACCATTCACTCACAGTCCCTTCATGGGATTCATAAAGGAGCTTGGTCCAGGAGATAAAGTCCCACAAGGCCTCCCACCCAATGGAGTCTAATGCTTTTTCTAAATCGACCCCCAGTAAAGCTAGCAGGTCCGATATCTCTGAAGCTCATTCTAAGACGAGTTGGATTCTACGTAGGTTCATGCGGGTGGACTTATTAGGCATTTATCCACACTGGTTGGGTGGATGAGGGATTCAATCACTCCTAGCAGTCTGTTGGCTAGGACTCGAGCAAGGATTTTTGCTTCCGGGTTTATCAATGAGATAGGCCTATAGGAGGCACAATGACCCGGGGTTTTTCCTGGTTTGGGAATCACTACAATACATGTTTTCCTGAGGTCCGGAGGATCGGTGCCCATTGCTTTCCCCCGAAGGAACGTATGTATGTGTAATAAGTCGCCGCCAAGGCGCTTCCAAGTTTCCACTGGGAAGCTGTTAGGCCCTGGGGTCTACCCGGTTTATAGCTGCGCCAAAACAGTTTGCATTTCGTTTTCTGTGATCTCAGGCTCGAGTGGTTCCATCTATTGCATGGAGAGACGCAGGAGTTGGATCGAGTCAAGAAAGTTGGAGTGGTCGGGTGTGGGGCTTTCTATAGAAGGGGAGTAGAGATGCTCATAATAATTAGCGAAGGCCTCCGCAATGTCGGAGTATGCCATCAATAATTCCCCGGACAACCGAAGAGCTTGTACCTGACCCTTGCTTTGTTCACGTCCCTCCAGCCAGGCCAAGGTTTTCCCAGCCTTATCCCTCGTTCATAAATATGACTCTGTATCGACCAGTGGGGGGTCAGAGCGTTATCTAGGGCTATATATCTTAAGGCCTCCTGTGCAGTTATCAAGACCTCTTGAAATGTTTTTGTGCCCTGCTCCAGGAACTGTCTCTCTCGTTCAGACACCGGTCTTTCTGCTTCTACGATCTACCGGGTGTGACTCCTCCGGTTAGCCGTCACCAAGGAGATGGCTTCTCCTCGAAGGACTGTTTTGTAGGCCTCCCACATCTTGACCAGGCAATCCACAGAGACTTTGTTTAACTCAAGTATTCATTGGTCTTATTCGTGAGTCCTTCCAACTATTTCGGGGAACCCCAGGTAATAAGTGTTCAGGCGCCAGGTGGAGTCCGGTTTATGACGTGCAGCTTTTAAGGTCATTAGCAGGGGGAGAATGGTCCGAGAGTCCTCTTGCTAAGTGGACTGTGGACATGAGTCTGTGGGACATTCTGAGGAATGAAGATATAGTCGATCCTGGACAGTGTCTTATGCGCATTGGAGTAAAACGAAAACCCAGTGTCAGTAGTGTGCAGAGCCCTCCAGGCATCAGACAACCCCATTATTTCGGCAAAGGTGTATAACACGGTCGAGCCGTCCCGGGTTCTGATACTCTTGTATGATCTGTCTTTGGCTACCTCCATTACCTCGTTAAAATCGCCTCCCATGACCCATGCATCTGCTTGTTCCTCCTGTAATATCGTTCGTAGGTCATTAAGGAGCTCCCTCGTGAGTGGGGGGGGAGGCAATTAGGCCCCATTGTTTCCCCCACAGGAACCCCAACCACTACTACAAATCAACTGCAGGGGTCTGTCCTCACCTTTTTGATCTGGAAGTGGATTTGTTAATGAATAAGTATCACTGAACCTCTGGCACCCCTTGACAACCTGCCTGTATGTGTGCGGGTAGTTGCATCTTTGGAAGAAAAATAAACGCATTTTGTTCCGACCACATGGGTCTCATGAGGAAGGCTACATCGGGGGGGGGGGTGGGAGAGTATCGATTGAGATATTGGAGCACTCATTTCCGTTTGATACTAGAGCCAAGGCCATTAACATTCCAGGTCAACAAGGACAACTAACCTGTTTGTGTCCCGTTAGCGTGTTCTGTGCTTTATGATTTCAGGGAGGATCATGTGTCTGTAGACCCCCCCCCCCTCACCTCACGAGAGCCCCCCACCCCGCCTCTCAGTGTACCCCCACATCAATCCCACCGCTGCCATATAACTGTGTAACATAAAGCGGAGCAGTTTGGATATTCCATACTCTAAAACTAACGTTCCTGCGCAACCAGCACCAACAGTAAAGGATAGCATAACTTTCTGTTCTGTAGGTCTTAGTAACCGTATCCCATGAACTACCCCCACCCTTTATTCCCCCCCCACCCCAACCAGAAGCACCTGTCGCCCTAACATATAAAACTAATAAGAACTTATTCGGGAAACTCCCAGGGGGCTAGTCCACTACTCCTCGTTCCCATCCCAGGCTGCCCAATTTTGGACACTATTTTCCCCAATGCTGATTATATAGTGGTTGGGGAGAGTTGAGAAGCGAGTAGGGACTCTCCACAAAAGTGTTTGACTATTGTAGGCCGCATGGCACTTCTTTGGTCTTTGTCTTTCCTGCATTGCCAGGCGCGTTGTCCTCCGTGGTATCCATGCTTGTTATGCGAGTTTGGCCCCGGTCTGGGGTATTTCGGCCATTCTCTTTTCGCGGTTTATGTTCTCTCGAGCGTGGGGAAGATAGAACCTGCGTCTCGAGCCATTCCCAAGCTTCCCGCGGGTTACGGAACACATGGACTGTGTTATTGTGGTACAGTTTGAGGGTGGCAGGGGAAAAGAGTGCATATTTAATGTGCAGGGATGAAAGTTTCCTTTTAATTGAGTCATAGGACTGAAGGATTTCTGAACTTCTTGCATATAGTCAGGAAAGAACCCAATCCGATTCCCGTTGTATGTGACCGGGCCTGTTGCAAGTGCCATATGGAGGAGTGTGTTCCGGGTCCTTGTAGTTCATAAGCCTGGCAATCACAGTCTGCCAGTTGCGATCCTGTGCACCCTCTCTATGGAGAAGTTAGAGATTTTTTTAGGGGCCATGAGATCAAAGAGCCATACTTCTAGGAAGAGTTCCATGGACGGTCCTTCTCGTTCCGGAAGCCCCACGATGCGAAGGTTGTTGCGACGAGATCCGTCTTCGCCCTCTTCTGCTCTGGCCTCTAGAGTGGCGAGTTTGTTCTCTGCATGTACCAGGCGATCTTCTAGCTTCTTAACCGTATCTTCAATATCTGAAATCCTCTGCTCGGTTTCTCCCACTCGGGATGTTCGCTTCCGCAGGTCTTGACGTAGGAAGGAGACTTCAGAGGTTAGACTTTCGATTTTTGTCTGCACTGACATCCTGGACTCGCCAATGTCCGCCATAATGTCTGAGTGACTGAGTTCGACTTGCTTCGCGAGTTGAGGAGCCTTTTTCGGCATTGTCTATTGAGTTAGAGGCCTTCACCGGGGTGGACATAGTGCTCCTATCAATTTTGCACTGTGCCGACGTTTTGCGAAGCATGTGTCTCCCCATTAGTCAGTTTGGTGGGCTGGTCTGGGGATGCGCGTCCTACTTCCAAGGTCGATGTCAGAAGGCCAGCAATGTACCAAAGCAGATGATCACCACCCCAAGAGGCACGCAGGTAAGTGGATTGTCACAGCGCCAGGTTTAGCGGTGAATCGGGTGTGGCCCGTTGTCATGGGCGTGCTAATGCGCTCAGGAGGGCGCAGGACCCTCAGTTTGCAGTTTGCAACTGCCCGAGCGGCCTTGGCACCACGGGTACCCTGTCGTCCACCTCTGGTACCCCTGCGTTGGCCTCTGACTGCCAGCTCCTCTCGCTTTACTGAAGGACGAGTAATAGCGAAAGGAACCACCCCTCCACTGCTGTCCCCTAGGACGAAAAGGCAGAGGTTGGCGAACTGCAGCGCCCAACGACTTCGCTGCAGCTTTTGAGGTCTGCAACCTCTCAAGGCTCTCGTCAGCCTTGCTGCCAAAAAGGTGTTCACCGTCAAAGGGCATGTTGAGGAGCCGGGACTGCACATCAGGAGCAAACCCCGACTTCCGCAACCATGCAAACCTGCGTATCACGGTGCTCGCCGCCATGGACCTACCGACGCAATCAGCTAAGTCCAAACCCGACTGAACGGACTCACACATGGCATCCTTACCATCCTGGACCATAGCAAGGAAACCATCCCGTTCGTCCCCTTCGGGAATATGTTCAGCCGCTAACGCAACACAGTTCCACAGAGTGTGTGTGAAACGAGACAAGGCACAAATGGAGTTGGCCGCCTGAAGCGCCATACCACCAGAAGAAAACACTTTCTTCGCCCAGCCATCAAAACGTTTGTCGTCCCTATCAGGAGGGATGGTAGGGTACGACGCCTGCATTGCCGGGGCCGTGGCCGCCTGCACCACCAAACTCTCCGGAGTGGGGTGCCTGGTCAAGTAGCAGGGGTCGCTACTGGCTGGACGGTATTTTCGCGACAAGGATCTGCCCACCGCCGGGAGACTCTCCGGAGCAGTCCAAGCCGCCGCCACCCTTCTCTGTAAAGCCATATGGAACGGCAGTACCGGGTCAGTTGTGGGACCAACATCAAGGATGTCCGTCAGATCATCCTGCACAAACTCCCCTGGGGGAGCAGACCATCCCAAGTACTCAGAAACCCTAGCCATAAGGCGCCGGTACGAGGAATCGGCATGAGAGCCAGGCTCAGGCCTACAAAACTCCACCTCCGGAGAGGTGTCCAGTCCACTGGCATCATGCAGTGACTGCCTCAAATCGTCAAACTGACTATGGCCCGAGACAATTTCATCTGGAACCTGACTAGGAACCAGGCCATCAGAATCCTCATCCGCCTCTGAAATATATTCCAGGTGGCGAAAAGAAGGCACCCGAGAGTGCTTGCTCTTAACCAGAGCCTTCCTAGGGGGTTCCCCCGTGCCACGGGGTACCTCAGACATGAAAGGCGTCGATGGCGTCGAGCGAACAGGCATCGGCGTCGAGGAAATCGGAGTCGACGTCAGATGCAGCGCCGCCAGCATCGGCGGTGTCGACAGCCCTCGAAGCCGGAGCCCCGAGCGTGTCCCTCGACGACCTGAGCGTCGACGGCTTAGACGACTTCCTCGGAGCCGGAGCCTCGAGAAAGCCTGTCGACGCCTCAGACGTCGATGTCTTCCTCGAAGACCTCACAGGTGCACACGGTCTCGAACGCGTCGAGGACCGGGACCTGGGACGGGTACGTCGAGAACGAGTCTCCTTGTCCGAACGGGACCTCTCCCGTGACTCGTGCCGACCACTCTTGCGAGCAGTGTCTCTCGACCGACCCCACTCGGGGGCGCAGACGGCTTAGTACCCTGCGACTCAAGAATCGCCAGCATTTTCTTCCCGAAGGAAACCCATTCCTCTGGCGTCGCACGGCTGGTGGGGTAAGCGACGTGCCGGGCAGAGTCCTCCGAAGAGGACCTGGAAGACGACCGGTGTCGGCGCTTCCGAGAATGCCTCAAAGAGGCTTAGGAGTGGCGAGACCGACTCCTAGAAGGAGACCCACGAGACTTCCGACGATGACACGGAGAGTCACCCCTCGAATCATCCGTCGAAAGCCCTGCAGACTTCGACTTCCGGGGCTTGGACACCCGACCTACTGACAACTTCTTCTTACGTTCGCGTAAGGCTTTGGACGTGAGCGACTGGCAGTCGATACAGTCATCCGTGTCGTGGGCCTCCGCGAGGCACCAGAGGCAGGCGTTGTGCGAGTCCGTCACTGACATCTTGGACCCACACCCCCCGCACTTCTTGAAACCCGGGCGCGGGGTCGAAGACGAAGTAGAAGACATCTTCACACGAAGGATTTTCACAAAACGAACAGGTTCGAAGAACCGAGAACAACAGAACTCCAAAGAGTCGAGGCGGTAACCGAGATTCACGAAGCAACACGTTCGCGGAAAAAACGGAACTGAGGCTACGGGCGTCGTGCGTCCTACTTATCACATCGGATGACGTCGGACGAGGTCCTCGACGACGGCGCATCGACGCAGACGCCGAATAAAGTTTCCGAAGCAGCACAGCTGTGGTGATTACATGTCATAGATATGGAATACGTCGGAGGACTCAATCCCCTCGAAGCAAATTTACTTGAATGGCTGGCGACAGTGAAAACTATCCAACATCCTGACACCTAAAATCCAAGGGAGGGTTGGGGCAGGAGCAAGAAAAGTAGTGTTCCCATAAAGTGAGATTGCAGCACCCCCCAAAATTGAATTCGATCCTAAAAGAGGGGTCAGAAATGATTCCAGAACGTCCAAAAATTGAATTCTGTCCTAACGGAGGGATCAGAAATGAAAGACGGGCACAAAGTTGTCATGTTTTTGGTTAAATACTTTTATTAAATAAATTGGGAAAAGGCATCTAACCCCTGCACTAAGATGAGTTTCTCTACCTATAAGCAAGAGCTAAGGAACTGTCAGTGTCAGGATGTCAGAAATCAAAAGCAGTCCTTGCGTCCAAACATTCTATTCTGACCCTCACACTATAAACAAAATAATAAAGGGAAATGTCTTTAACCTGATGTTTCTTCATAAAAGAAATAGCACCAATTCCAAAGTAAATGTTCGACAGGATGAAAAAAGGACTTAGTTCCAGAGGGAGACTCCTTTCCCCTGGATTCTGCAATGGTGCATCAATGTCTCTTGGACTAGCAGTTCTTTGCATCTTTTCTTGTCTCACAACAATCCTGTTCAACCTTACAAGTTCTTCTTTGACAAAAGTTCCTTCTTGGTTCAACAAATATTGCCTTGTCTAGTTCTCTCATGTTAAGTTAGCAATTTGCCTGGTGTACTCGCGTGCCAGGACTGGTTAAATACAGCTCCCTGGTATTCTCTCCTGCCAGGGTATCCTGTGAACTTGCAACTTCTTGGTGTACTCTCCTGCCAGGATTCCTCTTGCACTCTCAATTGCCTAGTATATATTTACCTGCACGTCCCTTCTTGCACTGTCCTCTTTATAACCAAGTAGCATATACCCCTTCTTGGCTCTGTACAACTACTTGCGCTCAGTCACACTTTCCCACAATTTCATTCACTTTTTATTTGAGGTTCGAGTTGGCATTCTGGCCTTTTTCTTTTATCAATATTTTTTGCAGTATTTCACTTTCTGTAACTCCTCAGCAAGTCTGAGTAAATTTGCTTTCGGTATCTTTATGACATTCACAGTCTCTTTGGCACAGTCACCGAAATGCCCAGGGTCCCCACTCTGCATTGGCAGGTTCACTGGCTCTTTGTGGTATCTTCGGTTGGGCATGCGCTTTGCACAGCGATCCTCTGCCGCTTACCCAGTTAGTCGTAGTGCCACTGATGTTCCGCTGGCTACCTTCACGGCTCTGCTTCTGCACGCTGGCTTCTCTCTGGCTCCCGGTAAGAACCACGCTGCTTCTCTCGGCGGTTGGATGCTCCTGGTTCCTCTCGCAGTTCCCTTCGTCTTCTCGACTCGCCTCTCCTGCGCCGCGTCTCGGTTTTATTCCGATGGTGAGCTTCTGTGCTCAGCCACACCGGCTCACGACACCAGCTTCGAAAAACTGGCTCATGCTTCCAGCCTTTGCATGCTGGTTCATGTCTCAAGCTTCTGTTGGAGAAGCCACGTCTTCTCCCGAGCTCCTGTTGCTGGTACAAAGACCATTTTTGAAGACTTGTTTTTATGAATTCAACATGATCAGGTCCATAAAAAGAAATTGAAGATTGTGCTATTTAGACCAGAAATTGAAGTTGGTCTGGGTAACGTTGTGATGGAGAGGATTTACTTTCCCTAAAGGAGGGAACAGATATATTGCAATAGGTCATTAGGTTATTGGGTATGAAGGGGTCTTCTACATGGGCAAATTGGGTGGGGGGGGATCTCATATCTTATCCAATGGCATCTCCCCGATAGTTATCTCCTCCAACGTGGGTCCTACCTCATGTAGCCGCCCCCAGGATCAGGTAGCGGCTGCCATCCCCTGGCCACGTGGGAGGTGGTCACTGCTGGGTAATCCGTGATGACTCAGTTGGAGTCATCGCATAACACATTGGGCAGGGGTTTGAATCTAACTCAGGCTCCCAAATAAATAGCGGAGAAAAAAACAATTAAAAAATAAATGACAAACTGCTAGCAATTTAGAACCATTGCCATGGAAGTGATCAGAAATTATGATTCCAATGTACTCCTGACAGCCCTATAAGCCTTGCCCCTCAATGGACATGGACATGCATCTGCCAGGTATTCACCTACTCTCACCAATCTGCTCCTTTTGAAATGCTTTTTATAGGATTTAATTAGGCCTTGTGGTTTTCAAAACACCAAAAACTAACCGTACTTCCCTTTTCTGCATTATCATAGTACTATATGTATCTTGTGGCCAGAATCAGGGTTCGGAGAGTAGATCTCCCACATTCATGCACTAGGACCCCTGAGGCAGGTTGAATTAGATAATCATTAGAGTATAGAGATTACCAGAATGCATCATTCTGCTAGTGTTTACGTCACCTCAAGTGTATGTTCCCTAATGTATGGGTTGCCTAGTGCAACGCAAAAACAGTTGATTCATAATGGTGTTTAATGTTCATACAAGTATGTTTTGTACTTTCTGAAATTTAAACATCACTGATTGCGGCTTCATTCCACTACATTAGCACGTTTTCAGCTCTGAACGAATGAAATGGTATTTTTAATAAAATATTTTATCACAATTAAGAGAGTTTCATGTTAATTGTAACAGCACGATCATTGCAAGCCAAATGCCTTGCATGTGTGCAAACCCCTATGTGTGTAGAGCACAGTAAGCGACATTTGGCCCCAGGTTTAAACTGATCGTAACTTGCGTTAAATTCAAATGTAGGGTGTTTAGTGTGTAACATGAAACACGCCAAGAAAGCACACCCTTGGCTGGACGGTGATACTAACCAGTCTGGTAAGCACCCGGAGGAAGGGGAGTGAATTGTTTGCTTGTAAGTATGCAGTACAACCTTTGGGAGTATGGGAAGGACTCCTGCACTCAGGAGAACAAGAAGCGGAGTTGGTAGTTATATGCCCAGAAATTAGGAACACCATTCAGGCTGACTGAGAATAGAGAGAGTTCCATAAAAATGTGGGGAAATTTGACTCCGACACTAGGCCCCCTTTAGAAAACTCCTTTTTGACATGTTTCATTTACTCCTCCATCCCTGCACATTAGGCCCCAAAGGCGGGCCCTTTTTTTAAAAAAATATGCTAGTTCCCGGTGTAAGAATAACCAGTGAGTTTATGGTTATCCCATTCTCATCATGGACACAGTGTTCCTAGTAAAGCTGGGGAGACAGTCCACTTTTGTTGATACTTTCCCTCATCCCCGCTAGGCCTTCCAAGACATAACCTGACACAATCCTGTGTATTTATCCCAAGTGGATAAATAAATGGTGTTGAACTTGAACCTTAAGTGTTCTGCTGTTGCTGCCATGGCATCATACAGGGCGCTCACAAGGAGATGGGGATAAGAATTAGTCGTTCAATTGGGGGGGGGGGGGAGTGAAAGGGGTGAGTACACAAGCCCTAGAAAAGACAAGGAACTTAGCCTCACAAATCCTTTATCTGGCATTGTGCAAGGGCCTTGGGCATAGCTTTCCTACAGTGAGTGCACATTACTGTGGGGAAAGGTAGCAGGGGCGTTCATTACCATCCGAAATCTTCCCATCGAGTAATTGCAGAGCTTAAAAAAGCCCATATCCCTTAATAGAATGCACGTAGGTCTCCACAACTAATTGAGATTAAACAGGCAGGAGATTAAGATCTAGCTCTCAAAGCCGCAACTATCAATATATAGGATGAACTGGAAAGGAAAACTATTTTTTGCTCAAAGAGGTTATGTAAAAACCACCAGAACCACATCTTTCTAGGCATTTCTGCAATGAGGGGTTGGAGGAGGTCAGAAGAGAATATGGTTTCCTAGTGGCCAACATTATGTGACGGTGAATGTCCTCCAGTTGTTGAAAATCTAATTGCAGATATCCTAAAGTGTGGCCATTGGTTAAAACTGTTTGGGAGGGGGGTGGGATCCCTGTAACCCCACCCGGTTGAGGTAGATTGTCTCCTTCATATTTTTTTTAAAAGCAGTTCCACGTCCGAGTTGTGAGAACAGTTTAAAAAAAAATTAAAGGTGTTATCTGGAGATGATCCCCGTTAGAGACACACAAAGGGAAGTTCTCACATGAGAACAAAAAACCTTCAGAATTGAACATAAAAACTCTGCATCTCTGATTGCATCATAGCTTACAGCATCAAACCAAACATCATATAAAATCTGACAGAACATAAAGATGTTACCTACCCTTATGCTTCCAGTACCCAAGAAGTATGGCCGTGACCAAGTAACGACTCGCGATTCTCTGTGCAGGTAAACAGGAATGCCAGAGTTGTGGAATGTCATGATCCAACCTTCTGGTAGCGGCTCAGTAGGGGGATGTCCGCGACCTAAAAAAGTACGTAAATGAATGCCTCCATGTTCCTGTATATATCCCACACAGAGATAGTTGAACAATTCTAGACATTACCATCTTGTGTAAGCGTTATCCATGAAATTAGTTAAATAAAAGGCAGCTAACAATACAAATAAAGAATTAAAGTGTTTAACACCATGGAAACGTTTTTTGCAAAATGTGCACAGAAACATATTTGAAGAAACTTAATATACTGGTTCATTCATGCTAAACTTTGTATTTCTTTCTTTGTTGTGTGCACATTGTACTAGAGATATACAGAGCACTGGCCTCTAGACCCATCTGCATACATTCCGCCCACCGTCCATACTATGCTGGGCACCCAAATAACTTAATAGGTGAGTGCAGAAATAAATAAAATTAAAATGCTTCACTCGTACACACACACTCGTTTACTTAAAATGGTTTCCAGAGGATTATGGTAAGTGTGGACTTGTGATTGTTCGGGATCAACTCTGTTTGGTGCAGGATATGAGACCAGTGTACATGAGGGAGTTTCCCCCCCAACCGTAACGGCAGACAAGTAAAGTGAATTGAAGGTTACCCTCAGGAGTTCCAAGTGGTTAACCACTTTCTTCCTTATGGCCAAATTCCACACAAAATTCATAGCATCAGTAAGCAGTCCCTCCTCAACAAGGGCTTGTTCAACATTGCCTCAGGAGTACAAGGGAATCTCCAGGGAGATGGGAGGAATTACAAATGTCCAATTTATCCACCTTGTCCCTCAGTTTACCAAATTCCTTAAGCAACCTTTAGCCAGACACACTAGTTATTACACAAACATAAATAGTAGAACTATAAAAAAAATTCAATATGGGGATGAAGAATATCAGACTGTTGCAATTAGAGGCCAGAAGAGCCTGCATTTAACATGTTTTGAGGCGGAGAATTGGTAACAGGACCTAGGTCTCTGGCCAATTAAAACAGCATCATAACCAGTAATGCACATCCTGTAATATGCAGGACAGAAATCCCAGTAACTATTAAAAAATATGCTGCTTGAACAGTGTTTAGGTGATCTTTTTTCCGTATATAAATAGGGTGTATATGAGTAGATCATGGAAACATTTTCAGTGGCATGTAAAGTTTTCAATTTCTTAAAATGCCTGATGTAATGAAAAACAAACAAATCCTTTGGTTCTAGTGCCATCAGAAAGAAGTACATAAACAATGCACGTGATGCTCTACAATAACTCACAAATTCAGATGTTAGGATGCAAAGCCTGACCTCATCACAAGTCACATGCATTATTAAAGTCCAAAGCTACAACCAGTTAAAGAATAGAGACCTTGACATGCAACATGTAGGGAGCAGGGGAAAGCTGTAAGCCTCAACATTTGGCAAGGCTCCCAGAGGAAAACGACCCTTAAGCAGATCATCTTGCCCACCTAGTCAGGGGTAACGGGTCCTTACAATATGCAACCATTGCGATTTATAAATGCCACCAAACTTGAATGATATTCCCGTAATAAAATACTGCAGGATGCCATTTTTAAATTAGCCCATTTCAAACTATCAAGCTGTTTCTTCTTTCAAATGGAAGCTATTTCCATAAAGAATAAAGTCAACTGTTGATTTTGATGGATCTGGTCGTGCTAGCAACTTCAACAATCGCACCAGAATATAGAAATAGCTGACCCTCACCACCTTTCACTAGAGCCAACCAGATGAGCTTGGGGGTACATTCCTGTATAAACTCACTTTTCAGCACTGTTTTTATTTTAGTCATCATAGGCTGCACAAGGCTTTCTCCATCCGAGTTATGGTCACTCTCATTGTAGTTATCCAGCCGCCTCCTTTTGGGGGCACGGTACCCTTCTTCCAGTAGAGCATCTACTTCTTCCAGCAGAATGTCCAGGTCATCATCCTCATAGTCATCCTGTAAAAGACATGGCCAGAAGCAATCCTGCTCAACCAGCTTTCTAAAAAGCGCAACTTGCTCATGCATACATCAATGCCTGCACGCCGGTAGACTATACAACAGACACAAATCTGATAATGTTTTTGACAATACAGAGGAACATATTACTTTAGAGAACAGTTAAATTAAGCAAACCTACATCAATAGAATGCATTGCAATAAGGACTAATACATCAGTTTCTTCAAAATCATGATTTGGCTGCATTTCACAAAAAAGCACATTTCTCTTTAAGAAAGATTTCAATTGTGAAAGGTTAGTCAAGATGCCCCCTTAAATACTCCAAACATTAATTACTACAAGCTTATAGGAAAAAATATTTTGCAGGCATGCGTCAAGCATACTTTCAGACATACCTCAAAGGATGGAAGGCTGTTCGGTTCAACATTCTCCCTCTGAGCGATGGCCTTTGATGTGAAACTTGCGTCGTCCACTCCAGTGAGATTGTCAGTGAAATCGTCCAACTCGTCCAAAACCTCATATTCCACTCGATTCTCTTGATCAAGATTACTCAAATCATCTGCGCTGACAATAGGATCACCCCCTCTGTGTCTACTGTTCTCATTATTCCTGCCAAACGGACAAACATGCAAGTCCCCACTGACATTGTCCTCACTAAAACTTGAATCACTCTCATCAGGAGGTTCAACTCCAGTATAAAGGACAGTCCTGTCTTTACTCTTGCTACTTTCTGTAAAGCGGACACTGACCTGTACACCCTTTAGAATGTTCAGATCAGGGGTGAACTTGAACGTGCAAGGTTGGCGAGTAGGTACTGGACTTTCATCGCTACATGAAGGCTCTGCAACTGAAAGACACGATTTGGAAGAAGAGGATTCCCTTGTGAGAAGCCGTGTTCCAAAGCAGGGTTTGGAGATTCCAGCAGAGTTATTGGACTGTCCATCACCACCAGAGCCAACGTCCATTTCCACGTCGTCACTGGACGTTTGCAGGGGGGGTGGTGGAGGCTGTGTGGCAAGCGCTGGAGGCCTTTGACAAGACTGTGTGGCCTCATCATTTCTGCTTTGTAGTCGAGGTGGTGGAGGCTCTTCAGGAGGCGTTTGAGGTGAGGAACATAACTGAGTAGACTCATTCTCTTTGCTTGGCAGTTGTGGGGATGGGGGCTGCTTGGCAAGCATTGGGGTCCACTGGCAAGACTTAGGGGCCTGGTTCTCTTTAGCTTGTATGGGGGTGGGGGTTGGAAGAGGTTCATCAAGTGGTGGCAGCCAGGGACAAGGAGTTAGCAAGGGTACTTTACTCTGCTGGGGATAAAGCAGACACTCTCCAGCAGGCTTTGGAAGGCTAGACGGGGTTGCCCCAATCTGGCAACTTTGTAAACAAGATGACGGGATCTCAGTTTTGATAGTTTGAAGTTTTTCTGTTCGCAGGGGACATAGGGCGGGGTCTTCGTCAGGTGTTGGGGACGAGGGACTATATGGAGCCAGCTCAATATTTTGACCTTTCAAATGCTCTTCCACAGAACGAAGGGGCCAGACACCAAATGGAGACACTTTGCTCTGAAGGCTTTGCAGAGAAAGTGGGAGGAAATCTCCTGCAGGTTGTTCAGACCATGGGAAATATGGGGCCTCCTCTTCTTTAACACTTGGAAGAGGAGGTAATGGAGGATCTTCAGCAGGTGTCATTGCCCAGGGACTATAAGGGGATCCCTCACTCTTTATACTACGAGCAGGGGAAAGAGGTTCGTCATCAGGTGATACAATCCTGGGATTACATGCAGCGGTCTCACAATTTGTACTCTCACAGAGTGGTGTGGGATTGTCACTATGAGTTAGAGGCCACCGACAGATATCGTGCAATAGTGATGGCACTGCCCCTTCTGCAGGCGGTGTGCATGCGGGTCTATATGGCGCCACTTCACATGTCGCATCTGGTGAGGGTTCATTTACTTTGTCATGCATATGAAGGGGCTGGGCCTGTTTAACGGGCAGAAGCGACAACAGAATAGAAAGTGTATCCTCATTCTGTTCACCTTGCATATGTGGTGGTGGAGGTTGGAGACCATCTGCAGGTTGCAGAGACAAGGAACTGTAAGAGGTTACATCGTTTTCACTTTGCACAGGCAAGCAGGGCTGCTCAAACGACTCTGGAAATGTGGGACTACATGGAATCACCTCATTTGTTTCATCTATAGGGCAAGGTGACAAGGGCTCATCTTTGGGCGTTTTAAGAAACCAGCTGAATGGAATTTCTTCACCTTGCTGTCGGGTGCCCTCATAAGACCCCATGGCCCAGGGACAGTATGTACTTTCCTCCATTTCTTCAACTTTGACAGTAACTTGTTGAAGCCCTTCATCAGGTAGCCGAGACCAAGGACTGTATGAAGACACCTCACTCGGTTTGACTTGAAGGATACAGGGTGTGGGCTCTTTGTTAGACATTTCGGGCACAGTATCATTTATAGAGCAGCCTCCTTTTTCACACTGCAAGGGAGGTGGTAGGGGCGTGTCAGGAGCAGGTAGGGGACAAGAGAAAGTTGCCTCATTTTCATTTCCAGCCTCCTCCTTCAGAGGGAGTGGTGAATGCATGCATTTCTCCATGTTTAAAAAGACAATTACACATATATTTGGATTACAAAACACCTTTTAAACAAATTATAAGTTATTGCTAACACACAGTCGTCCATCCAAGTATATGCAGCAGGGTCCGAGTCAATGTGCAACTGTGATGATTAAGTTAAGCTGACTACATTGTTCTTTTCATTAATGTAGACAGCTTCCAAAATCACTGTCTCAATCACTGGAAATCACAATGCACTCAGTTTAAATAGGCTCAAGTTTAGATAGAGTGGCTCTTCATACATAAAGCTTGTGTTCGCAACCTGCAAAGACAGTAAATAAAGGAGATGTTAAAACATTGAATAAAAATCACATTTAACGAGCGAAAACAGCAAGGTTTCTAACTCTGCAAGGAGACTCGACATAAAAGGGTGTTTAGTTATGCAAACAGCGAAAGGCTGCAGAGCACAGACGACATCTTGCAATGATCTCTGCAAAAAAAAAGTTGAAGGTTTGAAGGCAAATCTTCATAGAATCTATATTTAATGCAAACACATTTGTTTGCAAAGGGGCAATCATATTTCAGCGTACAAATACGTACACACAACGGTATAAAACTATACAGATGCAAGGTGCAAGCGAGTAGCCAGACATAAAAAGTCCCTCGCCCCCTCCCCCGTTCTCCAAATGAACACAGTCAAAGTTAATGCATGGATACAACAACTTAAAACAAAGTCAGTCCAATGTGATAAATGCATTACGAGCGAGCTTTTAATTAACAAGGACATTTGATGTTCATTTAGTGTAGAGTTTGCGGTCGGGACTCAGACTAACATTCTTTTACAGGCAAAACCAGAAATTAAATGCAATATCAGATTCAAATGGTGCCCTCACTTGCTTTCACAAAAATGCCACCTTCATCTAACGCTGGTCAGTCAGGATAATAAATCACAAGCCTGCCAAGAAGAACAGCATACGCCCATACTCATAGCATATTCTGACCCAATCGATTCTCACAGTTCCCATCGCCAGACATCACTTTTCAATTAACTTTAACTGACTGTTTTGAAACGATCTTAGTGAGGAACACTTTGTGCGATACCAGTTCTGGATCCTCCCGACCAAGTCTTGTTTAGGTTAGGAAGGTGTTGCAAAGGTGCTTGAAACTGCGGAGACCTCGAGTTCCTCTACTCCGTTGGTAATTAGAAACAGCATGCGTTTCAAACACACCTCTTACTGCGCCACATAAACAGTTCTGTTTGTAAAAAGTAGCAAGAGTAGTTGTGGAATGATTTGGCAAAAGTATTTCTTGTTGGCCCTATGTAATTACCCATGTTTCAGCACAAAACCGTGCCTTTCTCAAATCAGGGCATATGCATATTTGTCCATGTGGGTTCTGTCTTGTCAGGATACAAACAGAAGTCCCGGGTTAAATCCCACCTGTAAATTCAAGTTTTCTGCGACTCGCGTCAGATAATAGTGCCGGGAAGTTTATATACCAACAAGACTTTTTGCAAACAGAACCGTTTATGTGGCGCAGTAAGTGGTGTGTTTGTAACACATGCTGTTTCAGAAATAAATATTCCTATTTGCGGTCTGTCATGGCAAACGCCACTAGCAGATCGTCCTTTCCTAAGGCCAGTAACAAAATAAATGTTAGCTGCTCTCTAGCCTTTTTACAACAGACCGATTTTCTGCACAAAAATGAAACGTCAGTTTCCAACAAATGTCTTCTAAACGAGACAAAACGGGGCACATTACATATTAGCAGAGGATATCTGCATACTTTGTAGGGGTAGACTGGTTAGCTCTGATGCCAGCCCCTAAACATATAGGCCTGGTTTTGAAAGGCTGGGAATGCGATTGGTTGAGACATTGGGGGGTCTGGAAACAAGTCATGCAATGTCCCTTTGGCATGCCACTAGATAAGTAGGCATCACAAGTCAATGTACAGTACCGTGGAGGAGTATTGCTCAAACGGAAACTGCGAATAGCTAGGTCATGTGCAAGTACACACACACATACTAAACCAAACCAGGAAATCCCCACACCCTGAACATTTTCTAGGACCCGCATTAAATCGTATTGCCATAGGAGACCATGTACAGCAGTAATCCCAAACGTATAGCTTGCTAGCAACAGGTTATGTTGCTAGCAGCACTCTAAAACGTTGCTCGCCAGTTGCTTCCGCCAACAGCCTGCTCTGGCAGACAGCCATGATACACCATTAGTTATGGAGGCATCGGCAGGGTGGGCTATTGTGTAACGGGGAGAGGGTGGGTTTAAAGTGCACAAGGTGCTGAGAGGAGGCTTTTGAGATGCTTAAGGGTGCAGATTAGACAAATCCCACGATGACCACACAAGTGATATTGAAAGCAGAAGTAACAGTCTACTGGTGCCCAGACACTGCTTGGCACACGTGGGCATGTATTGTATATAGACAGAGAGGCAGAGATTGAGGAGTACATTAGGCCTGTCTGACCATCCCAAAGAAGACCAGAAAGTTGCTGCAATCAGCATTAAAAACTAACCATCAATGAAACTGCATTTTCTGTTCCAGACCAAAGCTACAGTCCTTGCAGCACTTAGAACACCATGAGGTGAGCAACTTTCTAGAACAGGCACACAATCTGTGCAGCAGCTGCTGCAATCAACCACGTGTTCCCCTGTTGAACTCAAGTGGGTTGGAATTCCCAGTAGTTTAGCAAGTAGCCAAGAGCCGAGTAACGTGAATGCTCAACTACCCACATTAAAAATGTTCAAAGTGGCTTTTAATGTAAATGCCAAATTTGCGTGGAAAAATTACCTTCTTCCGTACCTTGGCATAGCTTGCAAGAGCATAATGAGCAAATAAGCGGTATGCATTGCCAACTTTTCTTTATTTGCATATGGCAATTCTTGCACCAGTGAAATTTGTGTTTGATGCAAACCCACATCTTTTTTTTTTTAATTTCTTTTTTATGTTGCACGGTCATTGCAGTGCCCTAGTAATTTGCACAACCTTTGACTAAAATCCAATGAAGTTACAGTTTAAAATGTGATATTTGGCAGACCCTACGGTCCTGTGAATTACAAATTATCAATTCCCACCCTTTTAAATGCTCCACGTTCGAATCAATGTTATCGTGCCAATATGATTAAATAGGATTAAAAATGCACGGCTTTCCACTATGTTTCACGAAGACAGCTCAGTGGAAGAGCCAGCAAATCCTTCAGTAAAATGTGCTTTCGTTCCTGATCATGTTTTGACCAATTTAACAGGCCCTAGGTACTTTAAAAAAGCACCTCTTGCCACACAATGTTAAAGGCACACTTAGGGCGGAATAATCCCCAAAACAACAATGAAGTTTTAGTGCGACTAGCTTTTTGTTCATACAAATACACCAGTTACCAATATACATTTTTATATGCTCCCACTGTCCAAAGGTGGTTTCTTAAAATACATTTAACACTGATGTCCGAAGAAATGTGTTAGGAGAGAGAACTCCAAGCACTGCGTAATGTTTTTGAACTATTTTTACAAGCCATGGGTCTAAAAACGCCCTGGTTGCTACTTAATTTCCTTAACATTCCTCGTAAACACCAACGTTGGGTCAAATGAAGTTAAAGGCCGTTAGAAATTGCCTGGAACAGAATTGCATTTAGTCTAAATGACTTAACTACTGCTCATTAACATATCCTCTTAACCAAACTAAGCTTATCCAAGCTATAATGTGTGTTGCAATCATTTTCCAGTAAGTGAACACCGATGGTCACATCGATTTACGGATGTTGCCATCTGCTCCATTTCATGTGCTCATGGTCTATAAAAAGGTTAGGGGCCAATGGGGTACAGAAGTATCAAAAACGGGTTTGCTAGCCAGTTATTAAATGCCATGATGCGTTGGGATGTTACAAGCCAATCCTACCTGACAAGAAAACCAGGGGAGGGTCTATATGGTATACAACCACAATACGTAAAGTTTCAAGTAAAGAATCCGGATTGGGTTTAAAATCCAGGAAACCGACACTGCACCAAAATGCAGTCGATTCAATTAAAAAATATGAATGGCAGGTTCATAAAACAAATATGTCACACAAACATTTTACTAGTAAAGTTTGCCTTTAGAATCGTCAAAAAACGACATCAAGAAAATAAGCATCTTAATGCCAATGTATTAATTGGTGTCAATTCAGCGTCGGATAGGAGGGCGCACCTACCACCTTCAGGGAACCTGCTAGGGGGGTGGGGTGGGTGGTGGGGGTAACAAAGCAGGGTCCAGAGTCACGGGTACACAGACAAACTGCAGTCACAACGAAAGGCGGCCTCATGGGGATATGAAGGAGTAGGGGACAAGATAGGGGAAAAAAATATCCCAGGTAAAAACATTTAGCAAGGATGCCCCCAGGATGAGCCCTGCCTGGGAAACGCCACTCCCAACACATGATCAACACTCTGCAGGCCGGGTGGGGGGTGGGGGATGTAGACTGAGCTCAAGCTGCATATTGCAGGCAGACTGAAGCACCTAAGACAACACAGGGTGATGTAATGACTGGGTGGCAATCCAATCCTTGGGGCACTCAGGCAGAAGGAAAGTGGACTCAGGGACCCGTTCACACGGACTTGAGTGCCTATCACATGGACACGAGTGCCTATCGGCAGGTGGATATGGGAAGGGGAAGCTGACCCGAATGATGTTCCTGGGAGAACCAAACGGTGCGTTTGTGTCCCTGGGAGGTCGCCAGCCTTCAGAGTATCCACTACAAGGTTTGCAAAGGCCAATATCCGACAGGTACCGGGTGAATGTCTCCTTTCCCACCAGAAGCAGGGTGTCTGGTGTTCTTTTTGCAACAGTGCTGACCAATGGCAGTATAACAAAGTTCTGGTGGTTAGAACAAATGTTATTTTACTAAATGCAAACTGTTCCTGGGCGGGGTGAGAATCGGTGTGGCGCCACATTGGGAGGCGATGAGTTGGGATACTGTTGATTTCTTAGCCCCAATCATGTTCTACTAACGTACATTAGCTCTAAGGCTAGCACTTAGTCCAACCAATGAGTTTCTTGGGTACCAAGACGAAATATGAAGATTTTGAGTTACAACTGTTTCTAATTCCTTCACTATCGTATTCTCTGTTGTATTCGTAGTATAAAACTAATGAGGAGCCCAGATGTCAGCTCTCAACCAGTTCCAGTCCACTGTTCTGTTTGATTTGTGTTCGCCCAGCTGTAATAAACATTGTTGCTTCATTCCAAGTGTATACTCCTTTTTTACTCAGAGTTTCATATGATGGGATATGAGGTTCTCTGCCCCCACCCTATGGCGTCTACCCGTATTTACAGCCCACAGCGGGGTACACAAACTCGCAGTGAAAAACCTTGGGAAAGGATGTTGCAAAAGAGACAGAGGAAAAGGACAGAGACACAAAGGGAGAAGCTGCATACAAGGGGCGAGAGGAAATACCCATCAAACATAGAAAACAATACATGACAACAGGTGGAAGCTTTATTCAGTGAGGCAGAGAGTGATAGAAGAGGAAGTGAAGAGGAAACGTAAGGGCGATAGGGGGAATGGCTATCGGGGAGAATACAATTCAAATTAGACGAAGAGGAGGAAGACGGGAAGAAGATGGATGCGGGAGGAGTGGGCATGGACGATGCAGCCTCAGATGAAGGACTGCTAGGGGACGACTGGAGTGATGGGGATAGTGACAAATGGATGCCCAATGAAACAAGGAAGAGGGGGTGGGGGACAAAAGCGACATAACAGTGACTGGAGTAACAGGGACTGGTCCACCTCCCTCAGCAGCAGGATAGGAAAGATGAACATGGGAATAACTCAAGAGACCACAGTGGGAGGTGGAAGAAGTCCAAATACACAAGTAATGCCATTACTACAGAAAGGGAGAGGTGACGCGCATTATGTGCCATGGCAATCAATGGACAGAGAATCTAATATGTAACCTGCCCTCCCTTATGGCAGGGGCCAGTAAGTGGATACAGTTGCTCAAGAAAAAAAAGATGGTAGAGGGGATATTAGTGATAAGGGACATGAAGTGTATTTTCAGCAATAACAGGTGAGTAGGAAGGCATGCAAAATATGGAATCAGGCAGGATAAAGAGGGTTGAAATTAAGCACAAATGCACATGACAGAGCTCCCTTTAATAAATGCGAAACGCAGGTTCTAAAGTAAGTATTCCGACAATTACGACATAGGGACATTAATGGCTTATAAATGAAAAGCGGCGATCCAGCAGACTATATAAAACGGGTGCAAGACCTATGAACACAAGAGACGCGAAGTTCCTGGGATGAATGCATACCCTTGTTCTATCACATACTGATAAAGGGACTGCCGACAGAAGTGCAGGCATCATTAGATAAGATTGTGGGCATTGAGGCGAAGGGCGGGCCTGAAATACAGGAAACGATAGTGCATTATTGCAAATGAAAACAGGAAAGTGAGAGCCGGGCAGCAGAAAATGCTGCCACAGCAGAAAAACTGGTGAAAAAGAAACTGGCAAAATACACAACGGAAGGAACAATGCTAGTACCAGACGGGGCAGCAGTAGCGCCCACATCGCAGGGAGGGTTTCCCGCAGGGACCATGCCACAGCATGAGAGTTCAATGCAGCCGTAATACACGTCGCAATGAGGAATGCGACCACAGGGGAATTACATGCATGAGAGAATGTTTTCCCATGTGAAGAGGGTACCCACAACAAGGAAGAGAGGGATATAGAGGACCAGGGTACAGGGTCTTCGGACCGTGTTATATATGCCAAAACATAAGGCACCTGGCACGCACTTGCCTTTTCGTGCAGCAAGCACAGGCGTTCCAAGTGGTACAGCAACAGTGGAGCAGTACAGTACAGCCGCAATGCAGATTTTTCAAGCACAAAACCAACAAGCACAGATGCCCTTCAGAGCAGGGTGGGACGCAGATACAAGGAGGGAGAATGTATGGCGGATAGCAGCCCCAGCTGTGACAACCACCAGCCGTGGTGGCAGGTACTACAGTAGTGCTGGGACAGAACGTAATGCCCCACTACACCGGCGTCAGCGTTGTCAGGGGAAATCCTTTTCCTTTCCCAAGTAACACATAACAGGGGGATCCACAGAAAGCCTGTTTGTGTCCAGTCCAAGCAGTAACTGATGACCCCAAAGAGGAACCCGAGGTAGCAGTGAAAATAGGACCAAGAGAATTTTCACAGTATCAACCAAATCTTGCATCAGGAGGGGGAATTCCCATTATAAAACAAGGTGATGGATACGCAGGGCTTCTCTGGGGCGGTGGTCACGATTCCTGTAACAAATGATTTACCACTCCAAGGCATAAAATAAGCAGTGTCACATAGCAATTTGCTATGCAATTCTGTAGGTTTGATAATTAAATTGACATTTGTGTAGCAAATCTAGCTATTTAAGTTTCCCTGTTCAATGAAACCATATCTCACCCGGAATTCCCCTTGCCCTCAAAGCTCCCTCCACTGCAAGTTCAAAGGGGCTAATGGACAGAGTGCAGCAGTACTTATCTGCACCACTTGTGCCAAAGGCATGTGTGGGAGAGTTAGGCGAGATTTTTTTTTTTTTCAAATAATTGCAACCCAGAAGTAATCAGGATAATACTAAGCTAACTATATCCTGTCCGACAAAGACCAGTATGTGTAAAAAACAAAAATAAAGTCAAAGGAGAGTCATTCAATTCTATTTCTAAAGATCTAGGGGTACATGATCCATAATTACAGTATTGCTGCTGTAAAACACTGCATTGTCTCCATGCTTTACAGTAGAGGTTAGTGTATGTAAATCTCATAGTGTCAGCTATATTTTATTGGGGAAAGATGCATCACATTGACACATGAACACTTTTGAAAATGTACATGATCTTACAGCCAAATTCTTTAAATGGCAAACTTAGTTCTGTGACCTGCTGGTTGCATATATCTGTGAAACTGATGCTCTACCCATGAGCTGATCCCCAAACTCCTTGACATGCTATCTTATCATTGTGCTGCTTTATACTAGCTACCATGAAAGTGAGATGGCCGCAAACAAGAATTTTCCACCTAGTTTGCCCAGTTCTCTTCCTGCTACGCAATCCACTTTGCTTAGTTTTCTATTTTTTTCTTCTTACATAATGAATACACAAAGCTAACTAGATGTTTCTGCAAAGTAGTGATCAATAGTTCGATCCAGTCTATACATCTAGAGATCGACTGCAATAACGTACACGGTTAGCCTCCAGAGCTCGCTGGCCAAACTGTTTTCAGAGTCTATTATATCTATGTGTGTCCATTCATGCAGCAAACCTTTTACATACACTCACCCAGGGATTGTAAAGTCTACTCGCCCACTCGAGTAAACTTAATGAAGGGCGAGTACCATTTGCAAGGAATGTTTGACACTTTTAGTTAACCTTTATCTTCATTGCAGTAAATGTCAAATAAAAGTTTCACTGCGCTTGGCTAGCCTCTGGGTGGCAGTGGCAGCAGTGTGTCAAACAAAGTGGATTTGTAGTGACATGCACCATTTTACTAAAAGCGCATTTCAATTTTTTGTCAACCATTGCCATGGGTCGAGTGCATCTCTCTTAGGTCAAATAGGTTAACTAAGTTACTCGAACTGCAGCTCTAGTGGAATTTTAAAGAAGATGCAAGCCCTGATTAATCTCACCAATGTCTTACTTCAGCGGTACACATGCTGTATTATTGCTGCTTTTATGTCCTGGGTACAAATAACTTCTGGTGACATACATTAGTACAGCATTGCTAATCAAATGGGCTCTTTGCTAATCAATAACATTATTATGATGGGCCCCGGGAAAAGAAGGGAAGGCATTCCGATTGGCCTTAGAATTTCTGTTCAGACTACAGTGCCAGAAGGATGACACCAAGGGGCCAACAGTTGTGTTACAGCTAGAAGATGTAGTGATGTGATCCTTTGTGGGACAGAAAATGACACATGGAATGGCGCAAAATGCAATGCATCGACCCAACACTGACAATAACAGGAGCATTGGATGAACAATTGTTCTCCGATGAGGAAGAGTGATGGTGTTTCAGATAAAGATACTTTGTCCAGGTCAAGTAATGGAAAAGCTTGTACAATACTAACAGTTAGTGAAACAAGGCAACAAAACACAGCAAAGATCTCAAAACAGTGCCAGAGAAATAATGGACCAAGGGGCCCCATGATGTAGAGGTACTGAAAAGAGTAGAGGCAGTGAAGATAAACTAAGAGAAGGGGCAGAGAAAAAATACCCATTGTCCAGAGACGCAGATGAGAGGAATATACTCTACACACACTATGGCAGCAGGGCATCATTCAGACATCCCCATTCAACCAAGATATATGCAATAAAGAAATCGAAGGGTGGGTCATGGCGTTTCATCCAGTATCTGCACCCTCTAAACAATGTGGTTGAGGCAGAATTTCCCTTGGTCCGAACCCCGCGACAATATTGTGCAACAACCCGACAAAGGCGAAGTACTTCACAGTGATGGACATGAAGAGCACCTTCTTTTCTAGTCCATTGCACCCGGATTCAAGATACTTAACCGAGTTTAAGTATTGCAGGACAAGATTCCAGCACTTGGCTGCCCCAAGGGTACTGTGAGTCAACTAGCATCTTTAACAGAGTGATCCAGATGGACCTGAGCAATGTACACATGCCAAGCAAAGTGATCCAGTACGTTGATGATTTATTGATATGCACCGAGACAGAGGAAGAGTGTAGAGCAGATTCAGTGAACCTTCTGACATTGCTAGCAGACAAGAGATACAAGGTGGACAAAGCAAAATTGCAATATTGCCAGGAAGAGGTTGTGTATTTGGAACAGAGAATATCCATTGAGGGCCGAGAACACCACCTCAGAGGGAACGAGCAGTTCACTACACAGCTTGGCCACGCACAGTGAAGGAAATACAGAAGTTCCTGGGTCTATAACTATTGCAGGGCATGTGTGTTTGATTATTCCACATTCACAAAACCCTTTTTGCAGGGCCTTAAAGAGGCACAAAAATAGAAGAGTGAACCAAAATGGACATCAGAAATAAGAGCTTCACAGAGTTAAAAAGATGCACTAGCCCACTCGCCAATGCTCGCCACCCCAAACGACAGAGACAAATGTTATCTGTTCTCACACTCAGACGGCTCAATGATGACAGCGGTCCTCACATAATAAGCCACAGGGACATAAACCACTGGCATATTAAAGTGGAATTCTCGACCCTGTGATGTAGGGACACTTCCTCTGCGAACAAGCACTTGTGGCTGCAGCGTTTGTCATAGAAAAGGCAGCGACAATCACCATGGGGTGTCCCACAGTACTGTACGAAATCAAAATCAAAAATCAATCACATCGCACATGGACGGAATGGAAGGGAACATACAGGTAAAAGGAAGAAGAAATAGAAGGGGCTGACATGGTTTATATTTTAGGGGCTCGTCAAGTATAGACACAGAGGGGGTAGGGGGGGCTAGAGAGCCTGTAGCCAAGATAGCCGCTTCGTTCTGAGCTCTGCTTAAGAGCTGCTGAAGGGGGAGGCTAGCATAGCACCCATCAGGGAAAAGGGTGAACCCCTGCAGCGGGGACATTCCCGTTCAAGTGCTGTCCCTCTGCAGCCCAACTTGGAGCTCCCGGAATAGCCGACACATACCACAAAGGGGCTGAGAAAGTCACCGGACTCGAGCCGCTGAGGAGGCCCGGCTAGCAAAGTGGGAGGAGCGGACACTGTATGACTGCATGACTGTAGCCGCCACGACTGATACCACGACTTCTGGAGCCCGGACCAGCCCACAGCAGCCCTGCAGTGTTGGAAGCTTGGATACCAGCGACGAGAACCTCCAGGACCGCGGTACAACACCCAGCCCCGCACAGAGCAACACCCAGAGGAGATTTCCTGGTTGAGGCCGCCCTGCCGGGGCCCTCGAGCTACCGATACGGTTGGAGCCGAAAGAGGAGGTAGGACTCCCGCCCAAAGCACTGCACGGACATCGCTGGTGTCCCCGAGCCTTGGGATGCCGACGGCATGAACCCTTGGGAGCAAGAGGGCTTGCAGTACCACCGGCAGCAACAGGACCCACACCGCCCGCTCGCTACACCCTGGCACACCACAGGCCATTTTAAATCAGAATGACGGCCTCTGCCTAGACCACACTGGACAACACAGCAATCCGGGGGGGGGGGGGGGGTGTTGCCAAGTCCTGGGGGTGTGGGCTGCACATACTACACCTTACTCCACGGGGTACTTCGATTTCGTACCACGGAAACAGTGATTGATCTGAAGGGCAGATTTGTGATCATCTCAGAATGTTGGGGGTCCACACTGGTGACATGCATCAACATTTATGGCCCCAATGTGGACAACCCCCTCTTTCTTTGAATCACTACTATGTAGATGCCACAAATATCTACACACCAACATCGCGTGGGCGGGAGACCTCAATATCACCCTGGACCTGGTGAGGGATAGATCAATTGGAAGCTCTCAACCAGCGATCTAGGGCCGCGGAAACAGTGCAGAGATGCACGGAGGAGCTGGGGCATGTATGGGGGTTTACTCCGAACAGAGGGCAGGGAGTACTCGTTCCATTTGACAGTGGACAACACCTCCTCGCGTATAGATTATTTTCTAGCGAGTCCGACTCCAGTTCACAGAACTAACTATTGCATCCTTCTCCCTAGAACGCTATCCGACCACTCTTCAATTCTTTGGTCACTAGACTCAGGCTCTGAAGGTGTCCCCTGAACCTTCTGGAGATTCAAAGCTGCAGCGGTATCTGACATAGTATACAGAAGTGAAGTGTTTAGTCTGGTCAAGTCATACTTCCAGGAGAACCTGGGCTCTGTTTCCATGGTGAGCTCCATATGGGAGGCATTCATTGTGGTCATACAGGGGCATGTCTATCCCTGGAACTGGGAATATTGAAGACGATACGTAGACAATTGACCAAAACAGAGTGGCAAATCAAGAGGCACGAGAGCAGGGTTGAGGAAAAGGAAGGAGCTGGCTAACTTGCATGACGCATTAGACCGCTTCAATAACCTGGCCGAGCGCAAGATTAAATACCTGGCGCATCCGCCACTGGCTTGTCCATATGGGGAAGAGGGTAGGCCAGGTAGACTGTTAGCAGCAATGCTTAGATGCGAAAGGAGGCCACAGACTTAGCCGCTGTGAGGACAGCGGATGATGAAGTGGTTGTAAAGCCGGATACCACACTGGACACCTTCCGTCAATTTTATGAGCAGCTACATACATCTAAAGGGTCGATATCAACAGAAGAACTTGTAGGGTATGTGGGTGAAGCGCCCCTGCCTGTATTGAATGAGAGGCAATCGTGGCGCTTGCTGAGCCTATTACACACAACAAAGTTCTGCTCGCAATATGTGCCCTACCCTCTGCCCAGGCACCTGGCACGGACAGAATAATGGCTGAATTCTACAAGGAAATGGGCCCAGAAGTAGTCCAACACCTGCTTTCGGTATGGGAGGAAGGGATGAAGTTGGGACAGCTCCCTCCCACCCCCCAAACTATGCTTGAGGCAGTGATTACTCTGATCCTGAAGCCTTGGAAGGACCCCCTGGACTGTTCCTCATACTGCCCTATCTCCCTGCAGAACTTGGTTTTTAGAAAAGCCCTAAAAACCACACTATTCATGTAAAGTATCTGATTATAAATGTTTTCTTGCTCCCTGTAAGCTAGTTCCTGGATGCCTTAGGCACTATAAATCCTATAACATAACCTAGATACTAATTTTTGATAAGGTACTGGCAGTCCCTGCCTCCACCATAGTCCATGCGGACCAATCAGGCTTCATTCCGGGGAGATTGACCTCAATGAACCTGCGCCGGCTCTTCCCAATTCTGGCTCAGATAGACCCCAAGGTGCAGACAATGGCGGCTCTACTCGACATGGAGAAAGCCTTTGACTGTTGAGTGGAGCTTCCTGTTCAAGGTACGGCGCCAGGTGGGCAATCCGGAATACTACCTGAATGCGGTTCGCCTTCTGTATGCTGGAGCGAATGCTCAAATAGGGCTTGGCGGCAAGAGATCCAGGACTTTTAACTTGGGCCGCGGAAACAGGCAAGGCTGGCACTGGGCGGGGCGGGGCTAGGGAATTGGTTTCGCTGCATGCAGACAATGCAATTCTATACTTTAAAGACCTGGGTCCAACTTGCAACCGCTGTCGTTGGAAATAGCTGAGTTTGGTCGGGCTTCTGGCCTCAGGATAAATTTGTCAAAGTGGATCTTATTCCCACTAAATTAATCCACGGTTAAACCTCTCAACACTGAAGGGTTCAGATGGAAGTAAATGACAGTCACATATCTAGGGGTGCGGGTCAGCTGGGGAACCGGATGTTACTGGAGGATAATCACATAAGGTATCTAAACACACTGAAGTCCAAGGTGGAGCGATGTAGACTCCCCCTCTTGCTGCTGGGTCGGATTGCTATGGCCAAAACGGTGGTGGTCCCCAAACTGCTTTACATCTTCCAAAACATCCCAGTATGCCCGGGGGTCAGCTACTTTGCTGAGCTGAAGGCCCAGTTAATTAAACTGGCGTGGTATCCGTGGACCCCTCGGGTTAGTTGGGACACCCTGGTTCTCCTCTGGAACAGGGGAGGTGTTGGTGCACCAGATGTGAAGTTCTGTTTCCTTACAGCACAACTATAATTTGCATCGTACTGGATGCGATACCCCATTCTACCCTCATGTACGTATAGAGAGATGTTCAGTCCGACCATTCACTCTGCAAGGGGCCCTAGTGTCAAGGAGGGTATCAGACAGATGTAAATTTGACCCAGTGGCGTGCACAGTGCACACATGGAACCGGGTTCTGAAGCGACCCCAAGACGATATCCCCTTCGACCCGGGTCTTCAGCTATGGAATATCGAGTGCCTGCCACCAACATGCGATGTGTGGAGAGCAGTGGGGATTGAACGCATAGACGACTTATACCCAGAGGAACATTTGTAATTCAGGAGACAAGTGGTCTCTGCATTGTAAGGGCCAATTCAACGCGACTCCCCCCAGGAGACCATGAAGTGTAGATGACGATGGGAGGAGGATGCTGGGGCTCCCTTCACAGAAAAACAATGGGCAAAGCTCTGCGAACGCACAGAGCGTACCATATCCCAGCTCGCCTCCAACAGTTTCATTGCGACAGGGTAGGTAGCTGCCCAAGATGCAACGCTGAAACTGCTGACTTTACCCACATGTTATGGTGTACCCCAAGCTACAAGGTTTCTGGGAGGGGGTGGTGGAGGTAGTCTCTAGCATGCTGTGGCGCACAGTACCTTATGAAATAATGGGTTGTATGTTTGGTTGGCTCCCTACAATCCCAAAACAGAACTGGAAGTTGCTTATAACGTGCATGATAGTTACTAGGAGATGTACCTTGATGAGATGGACTGGCTCGTCCGCGTCTGATATACAGGCTTGGCTTAAGTATCTAGTTTGGCTTAGTGACACTGACAAAGAATACGGCTGTGTGGCCAACAGAACAGGCCAAAAAACTTTTGGGGCTCCCTGATGTCCTACCTACTATCTCTACGCCCAGAGTCAGGCTGCGAAGCCAGAGCCTGCACTGTAGGTAACTTTAGACAATGTCCTTGTATCTAACCCAAGTTGCAGTATATTTCACCATGCTAATGATGGCCCAGTGAAGAGGCCCTGTGTGTGTGCCACACGTGTTCAGGAGAATTCTGCTGCTAGCATAATGATGTATGAAATTAACTGTACTGTTGTTGCTGTATTTCACCATGAAAATGTTTGTGTTAAATTTCTTGAGATGTGATCAACCAATAAAGAACGTATTTTTTTTTTTTAAAAGCATAGACAGGAAGGAGGCATACTTGAGCGGTGATAGTGTGCAACATAAATGGGGAATATGTAATAGCGTGCAACATAAATAGCATCCCAACAGCGACTACCCTCACACTACTCAGCAGAAGCAGTAGAATTAGTGGCAATGATCAGTGCACTAAAGCATGAAGGACATGCCACTAAATAAATTTCTGATTCTGCCTTTGTTACATCAACAATACATTCAGGGTTAGCAAGGTGAGAAAGGAGAGGGTTCAGAAGAAGTGACGGGTCCCCTGTACAACATGCAGAGCTGCTAAAGATTTAATTGATGCCTTAAAAGTACCAGTAGAATGGCAATAATAAAATGTGCTGCCCACACCAGTAAATAAGATATCATATGGGAACAAAATGGCTGACAGAGCGACGAAAGAAGCAGCCTACTTACCTAAAGGAAGTACAAAAAGGTACCCAGGGGCCAAAGAAAGAGGCCCACTGATGGCAGCAGAAAGGAAGGTGGAAGGGGAAGAAAAGCAAGAGGAGAGTTTCAACAATACCCATCATCCAAATTATAGAGCTGCAGGGAGAAGCACCAAAAGAGGAAAAGGTTATGGATACAGTATGGGTGCTCACTCACCGATGTGATCTGGAGGTAGAATAGCACCGGGAAACCTGTAATGCCCCAGAAATTGCTAAATGTGGCACTAGAACAGCTACACTTGGTATGTGCTGAATTTGATTGCGAAAGTGGCGGAGTTCATGAGAAACAAATGTCAACCATTTTCAACAATATCTGTCGGGTCGAACTTTGAAAACAATCCAGGGAAAAATACCTGGGCCCGAAGGGCCCTTTCCAGTACTTGCATATCGACTATGTTGACATGCAAGAAAGATGTACTTCCAATAGGTACATGATAATCATGGTCTGTCCATTCTCACGTTGGCGTGAGGTGGGACCCTGTGCAAAGAACTAAGCGAAATCTGCAGTCAGTTTTGGGTGCTAACCTTTGCTCAGAGTCGAAATGAAAGCATATTTGACAGAAACGTTCTCCGCTATATCACCCTCCAGGTTCAGCAACCTACATGTCGGCCGACCAACGCTAAAGTGCCGACCAGGAGGACGACTTCCCGCAAGCACAGCCTCTCTATCCTGGAGACAAATTGACGTGGTCAGAAAGTACAAGGAGCCAAGGTTGTGCAGTCCATTTGAAGTGGACTGCGCAACCCCAATGGCAGTGAAGTTAAAGGAAAGACAGGCATGGATCCATATGTCCACGTTCGCAAAGACAACAGCAGCACAACAGAAAGACATAGCGTCAACTAATGGAAAGTACACACAAATTAACATTGACATTTTGCCCTGCAAGACAACTTTACAGGAGGCCCATAAATGAAAGATGGGAAAGAGAATACTAGGGGGAATGGGAGAACAATTGATGCAAATATAATAGGGTTGGATTGGTCAGTATTTCAGTCATCTGACTTCTCTTCTGGTTCGCAATGCATAGGGGTGGTATGAGTACGCCTGCAGATGGTGAAAGGGAGACACACTAAAAGGAGCATATCTAGGATTGAAGAATTTTACAATGCTATTGGGTAGGAAGGGAGGGGACCTTGCATCTGAAATAGTATGATACAGGGTGATGAAGAGGGTGGGGGAGCACTAATGGCACCTGCTGTGTGCTCACTCATCACACACCTCACGGACACAACAATTCCTGCCACAAGAAGTGACAGTAGAGGAAGGGGGATAGCTGATGCATATGTCTTCGCGTAAAACAAGGGGGCTATTCCAGGAGCACACCGTAGAAGTAGAATGGATGGAGGTAGGGGGGAGGTGTATGAGGATTGCTATATGAAATCATGGCCCAGGGAGAAGGTACCAAGCACATGATTAGACTATAACACAGAAGGGGCTCTGAGGGGAAAACAGTTTGTAACTGCCTACAAGAGAATATTCTGCAAGAGCGCAACAGGACGGGGTATACCATGGTGCCACACCAGGCCCCTGATGCGAATCTGAGGTTCGGTGTATCACAAAAGAAACTGGGAAAGAGGGATGGTATAGTGCCACGCAGAAGGACTGGTGGGGTTTGGGGAGAAAGTGAAGAAAATAGATGCAGGGGTGTAGGAGAATATTGATTACCCATCTACATGCCCTAACTTGGATGGATAAAAAACACTGCCCAGTCTATATAAAACCGCTCACACAGTATTATTTGTGTTTCAGAGCTAGTGGGACGGTGGAGCTGGGGATGAACACCGGCTGTGAGAGGACGATGAGCATTGGATGGTTCCAGATAGGGACCACTGCAGTGATGAATGTGTAGTGGAGCTTCAGGACAAGAGTGTATGACCAGCTGCCACAAGATTGGGGAGGAGTCTGCCCTGATGACCCCTCCACGGTCCTGCATTGGTGGTGCTGCATGCAGATTTGGTACCATTCAACAAAATATCCACTAAGAATAAATTAACAGGGCCCAGCGAGACACAAGGAGAACAACCAAAGATAACAAGGAAGAAGAGGGCCTGCAACTATATATCGGCAGAAACCACCCAGAGCTTGGGTGCTATCCCACCACATTTAAGACTCTTCAGCAAGACGTCCATGTTTTTCAGCTCACTCCTGCTTCTCGGGGTGCAAACGGCAGCCAACGCAACATGGATTGAAATAATGCCTCATGAGCTGCTCCAACTGGCTAATGCCACCGAAAATGATTGAACGCAGTGCGAAAAGAGCTCTGCATTTAATGGCCCTGCCAAATCGTTATGTATTGGACCTTATGACTGCTATGGAAGGCGGCATGTGCCACAAGATTGGAAGCACATGTTGCACCGCAATACCTGCAAAAAAGACAGCCAACAGAACATTTACAGAGGCTGTCGAGGAGATATGAATAATACACGAAAGAATGAGAGACAACACGTCAAGCACCTGGTGGACGCCTTATTTGCCTGGGTTCAGGATTGGCTGGCAGCAAAATAATTGCTCGTCGTGATGCTCGTCGCAGTCTGCATTGGCCGGTGGGTCATCAGCTAGTGTAATTGCCACCAAAGAAAAGCACACTAGATAATGTCAGTGAATAAAATTGAGCTTGGCAAAGTTTTAGGTGAGGAGCCTCCAAGCATGAATGAGAGTGAGGATGATCTGCAGTTTACTTATACAGCACCCCCACAAGACTTAGAAAACTATTCGGCCCTTTGGGGCGAGTGCTCCCCTGATGGGACAAAGATACCAGTATTTGGAAAATACCTAGAACAGGGTCACAGGTGTGGGTGCGCAAGGAAAAGGGTGAGGGAACGAGTGGGAAGGAGATGCCGAGGAATGTACTAAAGGTGTTAATTCAGTGTCAGATAGGGGGGCACACCTACCACCTTCTAGAATAAGGGGTGACGTGGCACCTTCTAGGGTGGAAAGACACATGTACACAGGCAAATTGCAGTTACACCACAAAAGAAGGCATCACGGGGAAATGCGAGAGTAGGGCACAAGGTAGGGAAAAAAAATAACCCAGGTAAACACATTTAGCAGGGATGCCCCCAGCCAGGACGGGCCCTGCCTGGGAAACCCTGCTCGCAACCATGAACACTCTTTGGGCTGGGGGGTGTGGCGAGTCAGAGCTCAAGCTTTGCATCACAGGCAGGCCGAAGCAGCTAAGACAACACTTGGTGATCTAATGATAGGGCGGTAAGCCAATCCTTCGGGCATTCCACTACAATGGGGCCAATATCCGGCAGGTACCATGCAAATGTATCCCTTCCCACCAGAAGCAGGGTGTCTCGTGATCTTTCTGCAACGGTGCTGACCAATGGCAGTATAATAATGTTCCGGCAGTCAGCGCAAATGTTATTTTACTAATTACAAACTGTTCCTGGGCGGGGTGAGAATCTGGGAAGTGATGAGTTGGGATACGGTTGATCTCTTAGCCCCAATCACGTTCTATTAACATAAGTTAGGATATGACAGTCTAACCAATGAGTTTCTTGGGAACCACGACAAACTATTAAGAGTTTGAGCTACAACTGTTTCTAATTCCTTCACTATTGTATTCGTAAAACTAATGATCGATGTAAGCCCAGATGTCAGCTCTCAATCAGTTCCAGTCCACTATTCTGTTTGATTCGTGCTCGTCCAGCTGTAATAAGCAGCGTTGCTTCTTGCCCGGTGTGTGCTCCTTTTTTATTGCAAGCTTCATATGGTGGGATCAGAGCCCCTCCGAGTACACCATAAAATAGAACGTTGAGCATCCTTACATTAAAAACAAAATGCATATTTACTCAAATAAATGGCAACTAAATAATAATGGCTCAACTAATACCAAACTATGTAGAGCACAACCTCAGATAGGGATAACCAATGAGCGATGGGCCTTTCAAAATATGGCACAGGTCCTTCAAGACAGGGGATTGGATAACCTAATTCTAGGAGGGGATTTTAATGAAGTAATTGACCCTCTTCTAGACAGGAGCAATAAGAGAGTGTAGTGCGACAATGCTATACAGAGAACAACTTTGATGGATTTAATGCCTGAACATACCTTGGTGGATGTTTCGCAGCGAGGGCATCCATCAGAAAGATTACACAGATTACAGTTTTTACTCTGGGGCACATGATAGAGTACCCTACTCAGAGCTCTATTAGCCCTCCCTCTGCCTTAATTAATGTGACAACTACCAGATGCCTGCACTTAGTACAACCTAGCTAGAGTGTTTTTGTAAACTTGCACCAAAATCGAATTTAGCTGCCATGACATTTTAGGCTCAGCATGCTAGTATTCCTCAATGTTTAGAGTGTTTCTGCCAGCTTATCAACTACCAATTGTTGTGCCTGACTTGATATTGCCCTATACTAACTGGCACCAGACTACTATTTCTGCTACCATAGTAGCCGCCATACCCTACCTGATGCTAGTCGCTGTACCCTCCCACTATCACTGTAGCCAGAACAGCGCTGCCATATAATAGTCGCACCACAATACTGTTGATTATCCCTAATCAAAATCGTACAATGTACCTAGGCAAGAGCCAAACAGCCACCCCGCTGTACCTCCTCATACCTTTATTACATTTTGCCATTTATACTGCTGTCATAACTATGTACCCTACTGAAAAGGCACCTTGTCCGACCACAGAAAGGAACATCAGGTAGACTACCCCGCCTCTACGAGCCCATCTACCATAACAAGAGACCCACCTCGCAACACCCCAACCAAACCCCACCCTGCCATAACAGCACCCAACCCGAACTTATACCTATAACAACCCAAAACACCCCCAATATTGCCACTATATCCAGAGCCTTAATCAACGGTAGATTGCTAGTGGCCCATGCCACAGAAATAGCAGACACCTTATCCACAAACAACCTCGACCTCCTGGCAAATCACCGAATCATGGCTGCACGAAGCAGCAGGCCCAGCATTTTCAATAGCCATCCCGGAAAATTACCAAATAATCAGAATGGACAGGCCCAACAACCGAGGAGGTGGCCTAGCCATCATAGCTAAAACAAACCTAACTAAGACTACTGCCTCAAGCACCTCTCAAATCCTGCGAGCTCCTTACAGCCAAATTGCCCATCTCCAAATGCCGCATCCTAACCATTTATCTAATATGCAGGCCACCTGGCCCCACTGGCTCATTCGAAGCAGACCTATCTGGCATCCTAGCCAACAACACAAAAGACACCTCCCAAATATTATTGCTAGGCGACCTGAACCTTGGGTTAAATGACCCCGACGACAAATCAGCACAGGCTATAGCCAATATGCTAGATGACCACGGCCTAATCCAAAGAGTGCTTACCCCCACCCACAACAAAGGTAGGACCTTGGACTGGATTGCCACCATGAACTGCGACACCCTCATCACCAAAACCTCTCCCCAACACTGGACAGACCATCACCTCATTGATTTCACACTATCACTGAACAAAAGTCAAAGAAAAAATCATGGCACCTCCACTGCCCACTAGAGCCAAAAAAAACATAACCCCTGACAACCTCCTACCACTACTACTGCCTACCCTCAATGCTCTTCCCGACAACCTAAATCCAGAATGTCTAGTAGAAAACTACAACAATGCCATAAAGAAAGGACTAGACATCATTGCCCCTCTTAAACTGCAAAAGAGCAAACAGCAAGCCCACCTGAACGCCTGGTTCACCCCCCATCTGAAAGAACTTAGATTGTGCAAAAGGAAACTAGAAACGCAATGGCGCAACTCCCCCACAGAAGAGAACAAATCACTACTTAAACTCTTTGCGACCTAATACAAAAAAGAAATCCTACTCACTAAAAAGAATCTCTTCAATGAAAGAATCGAAAAATCTAGCTCCAACACCAGGGAACTATTTGCTATACTAAGGGAACTAGAATCCCCCATACCTACACCAGACAACATAATCAAGGACAACGTATGGTGCACCAGCGTCCAAAACGCCCTAACTAATAAAATCAAAACTCTCCAAACCAAAATTGCAAAAAAAAAAAAAAAAGAAAAAGAAAAAGGACTCCCTCATCACTAACGAAGCACCTCCCAGCAACCAAGCTAAAGCAACCAGCCCACTAGGCCCGAATCCCTTCAGGTTCACCAAAATATCTATCCCAGAAACAGAAAAAGTTATAGCCTCACTTAAACCATCAAACTGCAAAGGCGACAACTGCCCTCCCCAGATAATCAAGGATGCGGCCAGGGACCTAGCCCCTTTTATAACCAAACTGATCAACGCATCCTTCTCCTCCAACACCATACCAAGTAACCTCAAAGAATCTTGGGTCCTGCCTCTCCTCAAGAAGCAAACCCTAGACCCCGCTATTCCCACCAATTACAGGCCCATCACCACAGTGCCGTTGTTGAAGATAATAGAGTAGCATACCTGCAAATTCAGCAATATCTTGAAACTCACAAACTACTAGGCGCTCGTCAATCGGGCTTCAGACCACAGCACGGTACTGAGACAGCCCTAATCTATCTTAAAACCCAGATCAACGAGATTAACGACAAAGGGAACACCGCCATGCTACTCCTCCTCGACCTGTCAGCATCGTTCGACCTGGTGGATCACGCAGTCCTGTGCGAACACCTGGCCTCAGCTGCCCACTTCTCAAAAGAGGCCATAGCCTGCATCCAATCATTTTTGGACAATCGAACTATGAGGGTCTTCTCCACTCTAGCCTCAGCAGACCCCATCAAAATAACCTGTGGGGTACCCCAGGGCTCCTGCATCTCCCCCACCCTCTACAACATCTTTACCAAGGCCCTATTTGACAAGTTGGACAGACAGTCTCTTACACAAATTACGCAGATGACACCCAGATCCTCATACCCCTTTCGGGCAACTTCGACTCAGATACGGCCCTGGTAAATAAAATATATCTCATCATTCAGGCATGGATGGCCACACACGGCTTATGCCTGAATGATGAGAAAACCGAAATCCTGCTCCTCGGATCCAACACCAATATAAAAAAAACTCAGCCCCAACTATAAGGCCTTCAACATTGATGGCAACACCATCACAGTGGCCAAAACAGTGAAATCGTTAGGCTTTCACCTAGATACAACCATGTCACTAAAAAAACAAGTCAACTCACTAGCATCCCCTACCGCCTACACATGCACACTAATCAGGGCAAGCAGAGCCTTCCTCACCCAAGCTAGCTGCATCATCATCGCCAATGCCCTAATACTATCCAGACTTAACTATTGTAATGCCATGCACCTAGGAGCCAACAAATGCATAATCAACAAACTACAGACACTACAAAACAACGCACTCAGAACAGCCCTTAACCTACCATCCAAGGGACACATCTCCAACAAAAGGAGAGAAATCAAATGGATCAAAATCTCCGACCGCATCTCTCTCAAAACAGCATCACTCACTTTCAAATGTTTAAACAATGCAGCCCCCCCCTATCCCGCAGCCAGAATAGCTAAAAAAAAAACTCCACCCGCCCCACCAGATCGATTAACTCCCACTGCCTGCAGGTACCCAAATTCAGACAAAATAAAACCGGTGGCAGTAGTTTTCCGGTCTTGGCAGCCCAACACTGGAATGCCATCCCACTCAACATTATGACAGACCAATCCTACTACTGCTTCAGAAGAAACACCCTCACCTGGTTACGCTCCAATGATCCCCATGACTAAGCCCTCCCACATGCCTATGCCCTTAATCAAACCTGACCACCTCTATGCACGGCATCAAATATGTAAATATGTAAGCAATTTATTTTCTATATGTATATATGTACAGGCCACGCAATGTAATGTTATGCCTCTTATTGTTTGTTTATTTTATTTCTAATGCGCTCCAGACCCGTGGGTAGAAGGGCGCAGCAGGTAGGATAATGCAAAGCTTACAAAGTTACAAATTATGCAAGATACAGAAAAAATTATACAAATTATACAAGATACAGTAATATACAAATTATACATAGTTCAGCAGGAGAGAGAGGAAGGACCAGTGTCATACCTGGGACTAGGGTGGACCGGTGACTAGTGGTCGTTGGAGATAAAATGTTGGATGGCGTTCCTTCTAAATAGTGGGTAAGGTTGGTCTGCTCTTAAGTTGTTTGGTAGTAGATTCCAAGTTTTAGCAGCCTTCACAGGGAAGCTATTGCCACCAATCGTGGTTAGTTTAAATCTAGGTACTACTAGACAGTTGGTGTTGGTAGCTCTGGTTGGTCGGATAGAGGTTTTATTTTGCATTTTGTTCATGAGGTAGCTTGGGGCGGCATTGTTGAGAGCTTTGTGAGTCAAGGAGATCATTTTTAATTGTATTTTGTGGTTTGTAGATAGCCATTTGTATTGGCGTCTGGTGGCGGAAATGTGAGCTCTTTTATTTATGCCAAGCGCTGCTCGCAAGGCGTTGTTTTGGAGCGTTTGTAGTTTCTGGATGGTTGATTTATTGGCACCACTGTAAAGGGCATTGCAGTAGTCAATCCTGGAGAGAATAAGTGCTCTGGCCAGGATCATGCAGCTATTGTTGGAGAGGAAAGGCTTACCTGCTCTTATCAGTTTGCAGGTGTAGGCGGTGGTGGAGGCCAGGGATTTAAGCTGTTTATCGAATGAAAGTGTGGAATACAAGTAGAAGCCAAGGGTTTTTACTTCCTTGGAGACCCTAATGGTATTTCCATCGATATTAAAGGAGGAGAATTCCTGGCCTAGTTTTTTGGTATTTGTGTGTGTTCCCAAGATGATCAGCTCCGTCTTGTCGTCGTTCAAGCACAAGCCATGGGTGGCCATCCATGCTTGAACAACGAGATATACCCTATTCACCAACTCCGAATCCTTCTTATGATCCCCAGAAAGTGGGAGGAGAATCTGTGTATCATCTGCATAGTTGGTGTAGGCGATACCCAGAAGGTCCAAATCGTCGAACAAGGGTTTGGTGAAGATATTGTATAGGGTTGGCGAGACACAGGATCCCTGGGGAACGCCACATAATATGGGGGTAGGATCAGCTGCAGCCGATGGGGAAAATACTCTTTGTTCTTTCGCTAAGGAAAGATTCTAGCCACTTGATGGCCTCAGGAGAGAAGTGGGCAGCAGAGTCCAGGTGCCTGCAAAGGACCTTATGATCGACCAAATCGAATGCGGCTGAGAGATCGAGTAAGAGAAGGAGTGCTGTTCCCCCTCCATCTCTCAGCTCATCGATCTGCGTCTTTAAATCGATAAGGGCAGTTTCCGTTCCATGTAGTGTGCGGAAGCCAGATTGTCTAGCTCCTAGGAGCTTGTGCAGGTCAAGGTGTTTTTGTATCTGGATATAGACGGCTTTATCCAGTATTTTGAGGAGGAATGGCACAGTGGTAATGGGGTGATAGTTGGTCGGGATGAGTGGATCTAAGGTCTGTTTTTTGAGAAGTGGGAGCACCCAGGAGTGTTTTAAGTTAGCAGGGATAGTGCCTGATGTGAAGGAGGCATTAATTAATTGTGAAATGAATGGTGAAAGGTCTCTGGCAGCATCTTTTATTAACTGTGCTGGACAGATGTCGCCCTTACAGTTGGACGGTTTGAGTGAGAGAATGATTTTTTCTACTTCTAGTGGGGAAGTTTTGGAGAAGTGAAATTTGTTGTTTGCCTCAGGTGAGTCACTGTGTGTTGAGGTATTAGGGGAATACTGTAGATTGAGCATGTCTTTTTTGTTGTATTTTGGTTTGGAGTGTATTAATTTTATTTGCTAGCGCATTTTGTATGTCTGCGCACCAAGTCTTATCCTTGGTAACTAAATCTGGTGTGGCTATTGGTGACTAATTCTTTCAGTATGGAGAAGAGCTCTCTCATGCTAGAGTTTGAGTTTGTGATCCGTTCATCATAGGAATTCTTTTTGGCAAGGCGCACTTCTTTTTTGAAATGTGAGGAAATGGAGGTTAGTTTTGTTTTATTTTCGATTGACGGGCATAGTCTCCAGGAGTTTTCACTTTTTCTTTTTAGAAGTCGTAAGTCTCTTAATTGGGGCGTGAACCATTTGTTAAGGTGCGCTTTAGGTTTACTTTTCCTGAGTTTGAGCGGGGCAATTTTGCCCAGTGTACTAAGCATAATCTTATTGTATTCTTGGACTAGAGTACTAGGGTCTAGGTTGTCAGATAGAGCGTTTAGCGTAGGTAGGATAGCAGGGATGACTTTTTCCGCTGTAATACTTTTTTTATTTCTAGTTAGACGTGGTGGTGCTAGCAATGAGACCGTCGGGGAGGGTCTGGCTGTAGATAAGTTAAAGGCCACGAGTGAGTGATCTATCCATGATTGAGGAGAGATGGAGGTGATGCAGGCTGTGCAGTTGTAGTCTGCTATCCAGTCCAGTGTTCTCCCTTTGGAATGAGTGGGTTGGTTAACTGAGACAGGCCTGAGGCGTTGATGATATTGGCTATATCTAGGGCTTGTTTGTCCATAGGGTCATTAAAGCCAAGGTTATAATCTCCTAATAATAGAAGCTGGGAGGTAGGTCTAAGGTTGTTGGTAATTAGACTATACAAGTCCTCCTCAAAGGTGCCGAGAGGACCTGGGGGTCTATATATTAGGTGGATTGTGAGAGTTTGTATATTGTTTATCTGGAATTTAACGGATATATTTTCACAAGATTGTAGGATTTGAGAGGGAGGGGGGGATGTTCTGAGAGAGAGGCTCAATTTAGAGATAATGGCGATTCCACCACCTCGTGAGCCGTCCCTATCTTGTTTTGTTATGGTATAACCTTCTGGAATGGCTAGCATTAGCGATGGGCCAGCTTTATTGTGTAGCCAGGTCTCGGTTACTGCCAAGAAATCTAGATTATTTTCTGTAATAAGGTCAGATATGTCGAGGGCATGTGCGACAAGGGATCTCACATTGAGGAGTGCTCCTCTGAGTACTAATGTCTCTTTAGACATGTTGGCTTGGCTGGGGGTGGTTAAGTTGGTCTCTATGAGCTTGTACTTTTGTCTTTTAGTGGCATTTATTATTACAGTATGGTGAGGTTTTCGTGGGTAGTTTGTTTTTAGGTTAGTTGGTGGTATAGTTCTTCTCGGTGGTTCATATAGTTGTATGAGTCTTGCGCGAAGTTTAAGGTTTCTGTCTAGTAAAGTGCGTGGGAGGGAGGTGATGGTTTCACCTCTGACTCTAATGTTATTTGGTAGAGAGGTGGTAGGGTTATTAGTCGCAATATTAGACAGCGTGCGTGGGATAGGGTCTGACTCTTGGGTCATGGTGATAAGGAGTAGAGTAGCAGCTATGATGCTGTAGTGCAGTAATGGATACAACATGTTCCAACGAGTCAAGAAATGTGCACATGGGTACCTGAAACTAATGGTGGTGGGTTAGGACTAGCTAGTCTTGTGGTGTTGGTAGGTACAGTAGTAAATCATAGGAGGCTAGTTTGTTGGCACAGCTAGGTTCAATGGCAAAAGGCAATCAATGGCAGGGCACATATGGGCTAAATGAGCCATTCAAAGGCAAGGCACATATGGGCTAAAATAGGGCATTCAGTGGCAAGGCACATATGGGCTAAGTGTGGCATTCAAAGGCAAGGCACATATGGGCTAAATAGGGCATTCAATGGCAAGGCACATATGGGCTAAAATAGGGCATTCAGTGGCAAGGCACATATGGGCTAAGTGTGGCATTCAAAGGCAAGGCACATATGGGCTAAATAGGGCATTCCGTGGCACATAAGGCTAAATGGATATGTAATGACACGCGCCAATATGAAAATGGAGCTGGTCGTGGACACAGGCAATAATGAGAAGTTAGCAGCAGGTAATACACACCAATATTCAATGTTCTACGGTATGGCCAGAACAGTGGTGGTTAAAAGTGGCAGACTTTCGTGAGTTAGGCAGCCTAGAATCGAGTATCCACAATAATGCAAGAAACACCTAGATTCGAATATCCACGATAGTGCAAAAGCAGTGGTGGGTAACAGGCAGATTTTCATGGGTTATGCAAGACAATAGAAGGGAACATGACGAGAATGAGCCAGACAGCATAATTGTGACTGTGGTGTAAGTTGAACTGTTGGGCTATGGGAGGTAGGAGATGCAGTGGGCTGGGCACTAGCAAGTGAGCACAAAGGTTAATTACAGGAGTAGGGCGTGTGTGAGTATGGCTTGCGCTATGTTTAGGCAGAATGGGTAGATGCAGGTCTAACAAGTAGGCTAATTCAATTGTACATGAGATATGCAAAGATAAGCAGATTCAATTTGCTAGGACAGTGTAAAACAGGAACAGGCTAAATTATTCATGTAAGCCTTATCCTGTAACCAAGTTTTTATATAATCTTACCTTCCTGTTCTCTGTTGCGCCCTGTTACCTCTGGGTTTTGTGCACCATACTAAATAAACAAACAAACGATACATAATCAAAAATTGACCTATTTTTTACATCCAGACTGGCCACAGCAAATTATTTGGAGAGCAGTATTAAGTGTATTCACATCTTGGATCGTCGTCCTATTGAGTTTGCCAATTCAACATTTGCAGGTATAACTTTTGGAAACTGAATATCTCCATACTTGAAGGGGAAGTGGTGAAGGCTGCACGAGAAGCAAGGTTTTATAGACAAATCTGAATGGTGAGGTGGAAACAATAGCAGCTTGGGAAGCCTTTAAATGTAGATGAGGGGGTCTCCGAATGGCCTCTCAAGCAAGAGATACAAGATTAAGGATATGGCTATTAAGGAGATGGAGTTGAAGATCAAAAGATCTGGAGAATTTGTGTAGGAGTTCGCCGAATGAAGATAAGAAATTTGCCCTGAGGCAGGTTAAATATGAATTGCTATTGGAGAGGGCTGAATACACTTTGTTCCGTACAAGATGTACATATTATGAAGGAGAGGAAGAATGTACCAGATTGCTGGCACACTGATTGTGTATGTTGGACATGGATGAGTGATTTCTGCAATCGAGAAGATTTCAGGTGATCCAACGTTTGATTTGAAGGTAATACGAAGAACTGTCGGTTTTTACAAAAAGCTAACCAAAAAGCTAATCAAATTTGAAAGTGCTGACTGAACAGGAGAAGACGAACTTGAATGAGGAGCTCTTGTGTGGAACTGAAGAAATCAATGCAGGGAGATGTACTGGACTCGGTAGCTTAGCAATGGAGTTTTATAGAATTATGCCAAACTCTCTATTTAAACTGTTCGGATATGTATAGGGCCTTCAAAGAGCCTTGAGTTCTCCCTCAATCTACATGTCATGCAATTATTTCCATTATTTTGAAGACAGACAAGACAGACAAGAACCCCACATCACCTGGGAGTTACAGGCCTAGTAGCCTAACACCAACAACAATATATTGGCGAAAACGGATCAAAGACAGCTTGTCAAGACTGGTGCACCCCAACCAAACTGGGCCCGTGAAGGGTGGACATGCTGCAATGAATATGCAGAAAATTCTTCAGACAATTAGGGAAGCACATGTACTGGAATAAAGTGCTGTGGTCCTCACCCTAGATAAGGCATTCGACCGGATTGAGTGGGATTACCTGTTTCAGGTTATGAGGAAGACTGATTTGGGAGAGAACTTCTTAAGCTGGCTCAAGTTGTTATATACGAACCCCACATCAGCTGTGTCGACAAGCAGCCTCTGCTCTGAAGTTATTCGTTTGGAGAAAGGAACTTCACAAGGTTGCCCCCTATAGCCCTTATTTGTGATGGCAATGTAACCTTTGGCAACCGCTATTGGGCATGATGAGAGAATTATTGGAGTAAACTATGGAAGTGCCTGCTAAAAACTGACTCTGCTTTGCCGGCTCTCACGAGCCAGATTGACCGCTTCACGCACTTGTCGTGCTATAAGATTAATTGGACCAAATCCAATATTTCGGCGAAACTTAGACTTGGGCTTCCATTGGTGCTCCCACTGTACCAAATATTTGGGGAATGACTGACTTGCGCTGTGGAGAGGATTGTTTTGGCAAATCTGAAGATAACGAGATTGGATTGAATTCCAATAACACCACAGTGCTACAAAATCCCTTTTCACAATACCTTTAATTTCGTTTTTCTTGTTTCGAAAATAGCTATGGTTGTCAATCCAGAACAATATTCTCTGACAGCTCTAGGTGACAACACCCATCTCTGGTATTTTACTGCCGTAAATACACCAGATCATTTTTGCTCTGTCAACATAGAAAGAGAGCCTCTATGCTAGTAACAACTCTTGCTAGTGTTAAAATAAGAATTAACCACAAAATCCTTAAAATTCTGTAACATGGGCATGAAGATATAAAAATAAATTGGAAGTCTGCTAAACAAGAGGGGCAAAATTCTACTCTGTTCGCCAACCTTTTCTTAAAGCATTTCAGTGGTAGAATGCCAAACTAAAATTTCAGCCGTGTTCCCACACGATATGGTTCATTAGTACCCAGCGCGGAAAAAGGAAATCCATGTATCCATTGGTCCTTTCCCAAGCCTTACCAGCTGGTTATCCCGCTCACATCCCCATCCCTCACGCCGGTCCTCGCCTTTCTTCGTGTTTCTTCAGGCAATCATGGAAAGGGACAAAGGACTACATGTAGTCCATTCTCCCAGTTCCCTGACGGCCATTTTTCTGTTTACCCTTTTTTTTTTTTAACATGCAGTCAATGGCCGCCATGGAACGGGAGAAGGGACTACACGTTATCCCTTCTCCTTCCATGGCAGCCATTTTCTTTGTTTACTATGGCCACCACGGAAAGAGAAAACTGACTGTTTTTCTGTTAGGCTGCCATTTTTTGTAACTTTTTAAAATGTATTTTTTGGCTGCGAAAGGCAACAGTCTAACGGTCCGGGGTACTAATGGCAATAAGCCCCTCGATGCCCCAGTTAGGGAGAATTTCCGTTTCGGTGTTTAATTCCTCCATCCTTTGAGACCCCCAGCTCTTTTGCTGGCCCCTGGGACTTAATTTTAACCTAGGAGTGAGTGAGCCCTTTTTCTCCCTAACCCAGGTGTTTTGATTGGATTCTGTATTCTCTTGGTTTTTGGAGTCTGACAAACTCCATAGGCATCACTTTTTGTATTGTGACACACAGCACCTTCAGTGCAGTGTGTCACAGAAGTCCTTTGGTTTTCTCTTAAGGTTTAAATACCTTCTTTTGGTTAAACTACTGTTTCCAAGAGCAGTAAACAGAAATTGACTTTACTTCCCTTTTGGTAACTTTGTAGACCCAGCACACACTAGGAGTGCTGGAGGGGTTCTTTAGTATCCCCTTTGTCTACTTTCATCTGTAACATTTTTGTGTTACCCTTCCTACAATTAATGGCTGGTGGCAGTGGTTTAAATGTTTTCCTACCATTGTGCGCTTTTACCGCAGACTGAATCCTCAGCCATTTCTTGTTGTAAAGGTCCTTCTTGAGATTTACTCTGCGCGCCAAACCAGGTTTGTTCGTTTTGGCTTTGGCGGGGTTCACTGGTGAAGCCCGCCTCTGGCTCCAGAGTGTCTGGCAGGGCAGGAAGTGAGGGAGGTTCCCAAAACTCCCTGTGCTTAGTCTCCTTGGTTACAGGAATGCACCCAAAGGTGATTGGCTGACTGGCTGTCCTTGAAGGACAGCCACCCTGCTGTGTGAGTGACAGCTAGGCAGCAAATGAATGGGAGAGACTTGCCTAAAAGGCAAGTTCTTTTGCTTGGAATCAGAGTCGACCACTGGACAAAGGAATCCGAAGAGAAGCTTGCTGCAACTGCTGGATCGTTGGTTTGCCCGGTGAAGCCCTGCTGCAGTGCTGAAGCTCAGAATTCGCCTAGACTAGACAAGCCCTGCAAAGGACGACTCCTCCCCTTGGTTTGGTGGGACCAATCGACCCCAAGACGAACTCTGGAAATCCTCTCTGCTGGCTCTGCTTCCATTGCTGCTGCAGGAACAGAGTGCCACGGGACAGAAACACCAGAATCGAGTGTATCGTTTTTAAGCCGGACCCGAGGTCCAGGAAGATCCTCCAGACTGCCTCGAAGCAGGACTGACCAAGCCTGAGCCACCTCAACAGTGCTGGACTCCAAAAGCAAGGAAAGTCCACAAGGTGTCCAAGAACCGTAGTGGTGCTATTTGCGAAGTGCTGCTGATCTGAACTTTGCCTATTGCTGCGGCCGACCTTCGAATCGTAGTGCAGAAGTCCCCAGACGTCCCCACGACTGAGGCCCAGGAACAACAGGATCTGCCATACTACAGCTACAACCAATTTCTTCAGACCTAAGGTACTGTGAACTAAGGGGTACTTAACTCTTGTTGTGCAGCTTGTTTGCAGCTTTGCCTTTCACAAGCCTCCCAGCTTGTGGCCCAACAGTGCTTTATTAAGAATAATAAGAATAAAGATAGTCAATATAATTATTGTTGAACAAAACTAACATTGTGCAATACTTTTTACTTACCTTCAAGAAGTGCCTCAGCTCCCCTAGACTTTGCTCAAGTAACATTGGCTGCCCTGGCTCCTTGAAGACTCTTCCAACCTCTGAATCTGTGTTTAATCTGTCCATCCAAAAAGTCGTACATTCTTTACTTGTATAGCTGGGAAAGGGTTAATCTACATTGGGGGGGGGTTCAAAGATGCTTACCTGTTTGAGAAAATTGTTAACCATTGTTTCCTTCCCTAACCGTTTCCTTTTTGACACCAAACTCAGTATTGCTATAAATGTACAAGTGATATATCAATACCCACAGTGTCCTAGTTACTGAAGTCACCTCAGGGTGTAGGAAGTGTCTGCGTGCCAGCCCAAATTGTATCTACTGATTTACTGAAACAGAGTGTGTATTTTGAAGTATATTTAAGTGTTAACATGTGCTCCGTTCTAAAGGCGGCTTATTCTAAAACCGACTTACAATAATTTATCAGGAAACCTCGAGTATAAGTGTTATTTGAATACTTGTCACTGTGAAACTATGTTGCAACCCTACGGCTCACATTGACCCCTCTTGAGATAAGCCTAGCTGCTCACACTACCAACTTGTGTAGTACAGGATTAACCAAAGGATGGGTTATCTTTTGCCAAGAGGACATGGCTGGTGCAGTCTTCGACAGGGTCACTGCATACAATCTTGCCTAACAGCCCCCGGTACCTTCGTTAAGGCCCTTGCTACGCTCAGGCCTGTAATCATGGGCTCCGGGCATTACCTTAGGCAGTAATGGTCCGCAGTCTCTGGGTTTATTGCCAAAATAATATAATAAATCTCGTAAGTGACCTCCCATCTTGAGATCACAACAACCAATTGTGTCTACGGTGCTCCCAAGAAACAGATCTATATTCTACTCATGTATGCAGTTTAAATACGCTGCCTGCATTATTCTGTGGTTTTGCTCGTCAAGTCCAGCTCACAGGTTACTTGGTGAAAATGCTGGAATCAAGGCAATGTTAATACTTCCATGGAATCAACATCAATAACGGCCTAATTCTATGGACTTCGAAATCTTTACCCACTAGAGGAAAGGTTTCTGGACGAGCTTCCTGGTGCATATGAATGTAACAAAGTTTTGAATACAAGGGGATGTTTGGGGTACTTTTGCGCAACAGCAACAATCCTTTTAAAAACACCCTTTCCTTAATAGCCAGACTATACCTATTAGGACTACCGCAGATCTCCACCCACACATATGACAGTCACTACTCCCGAGACCTATGAAACCAAAGAGTCGGGAAAACAGCCCCAAACCAAAATGCTTTGCAAAGCTACCAGTAGCTGCACAGCATCACACAGAAGGTAACTAAACATATCAATCCATTCCACAAGCAACTGATGCTGAACCAGACACTGAGGGTACCTGTTCAATGACCTCAACATTAACGGTCCACCATAGTTTAGGACTCTGAACAGGTCAAGCACTTCGTTAGGGCATTATTTAGGGTTACTCCTTTACTGAGGAAGACAATCATTCCTCAACTAGAAAACAAATAAAGGGAAAAAAGCAGCAGAGCCATAACATATACCCGTCACAACCTTAAGCCCCTTAGGACTGAGAAGAATTGTGCATTTTCCTTGCCAGACAACCAGCAAAGTTTTGCTGAGCTATACATTGTATTGTTGGTTATCAAACCATTTGGCACCATCAGTCCACCTAGATTCCCATAACAGGTTTCTAGGGACAACATCAAAGGCTATTTTCAAGTCCACAAGCGCAATATACAAACAGATTTAGTATATATATATATATATATATATATATTTTTTTTTTTTTTAAAGCTGCAGGTTTTTAATGAAAAGGCTCAGGCGGGAAGCTTGATCCATGGTGCAAATCCCTTTACGGAAACCAACTAGCGAATGCAAGGTCATATTTTGGTATTTTACACAAACAAAAAAAGAAATTGTCTTTGAAAAAGTACTTGTGTGTGTTTCAGCTGGGCAATCGATCAAAGAAACGGGATCATTTCATCACACTAGTCATCCATTTAAACATGGGTACAATCTCTGCACAGAGCTAAGAACTAGACGCCTATAATGAATAACACTGAAACACTGTGCAATGAAGAGGAAACCATATAGCTGGCTTGGCATTAAAAATATCTAGGGACACCTTGGGTCTCATTACAAGAACAGCGATAAGGGAAACAACAGCAGTAATACAGTGGTAACTGTTACTGCACCATCATACAACAACTTTGGTGGTGAGGCAGAGAAAAAACATCAAACAAAATGCTAAATCGCTCAAAATATTTCTGTCGCCTTACTCCAAAAATCAGCACAAATCCACAGAATGGCCCCCGGCCGTAAATCCACCGACATCCCCATTGACCACATAAATGGAGACAAACAATGCCATACCACCACCTATAACCTATATTCCAACTGTAATTCCACCAGACCAAGTGGCAGTAATGGTAATTCTGTTTTTGCGGCATTGCAACACATGGACCACCAGAAAACTGCCAAACTTGTAATGAGGCTGCTTGTCTGCGCTAGGATCCTTCCCTTCATTCTGGACATCAAGAGTTTCTCCTTTAAAACCATTAAAAGGGACTGGATCCGACTATTTCCTTTAGCAACAATCAACTCTGGATAGCAGGAGAAATACTCAGCCTGGCCACATATACTTTTCAAATGGGAGTCAGATATCTGCTGTAATATTTACATAGGGTGCATGCACTAAAGAACCCACTATCCCCTTCAATACACGATCTGCAAAAACGTCTGATGTTTTAAGGGCACAAAATAAGTTGGACAGCTGTGCCTCAATCACCCTCAGTTTTTATGGCCAATTAAAGTGTATATTCTGCTTTAAGCTTACATATTTGAATCTCGTCCAGCATGATTTTTAAGGGCCGTCCATAACCAGCCCTCAGTCTGTCTGCAATTACCATCAAAACCAAGAGTGGTTCCGATCTCAGCATGTATCGAATAGGTAAAATGCAGCTACTCACAGAGTTGCATTTTTGTGGCAACCGTTGGCCTGGGAAGGGGATGAGGGTGGAATCAAGTTAACCAGGCTCTTCTAGACTACTAGCAGCTTAATAGCTCACTAGCTTGGACCATTACATCACCTTACTTTAAAACGGGGAAGCCACTCATATACTGATGCAACAGACTAGAGTGCACTGTACGAAGCAAGTGAACAATATGCAACAAGACATGAGGTGATCTAAATGAATAAAAGTGCATAGGTGATGCTCTGCTTTCCAGCGTGTCTTGCTTTCAGTATAATTGATCGAGACAGTCAACAGTTACACATCCCCAGAGAAAATCAGATTAACAATATTTGCTAAACAAACACACATTACCAGTATTTCAAATAAAAGGCAAAACGCTCATATCCTCTCTTAGAAAACATGATGTAAAGCTCCAAACCAAAACAACTTGAAGAATGCTTAGTTACAAAAAATACCAAACAGTATTTTAAGGTAGACTTTCAAATGGATATGTCCCCAGTGTGAAATACATGGTTTGCACTTTTGGTAAGATGTTCATATTGATGGTAAATCTTCTTGACCTGTGTCATCTCCAGATTTTACCTTGTCCCTAGGTGAGTGGGAATCCTTTTCCCCTCTCATCTAGTCTTTTACTCTTCATGTGTGACCTTTATGTCCCTCTATAGTTTGATTGGAGTTATAGATTCCTATAACTTTGGACTGACTAATGTACTATGGCAGCACACAGCATTTTAAATGCAGTGGCTTCCTTTTAATTCTCATTATTTCTTGGGTGGATTACTGTTCGCAAGAATTAAAGAAGGATTCACATCCCCTTTACATTAATTTAAGTGAGCCAGCACACCCCACCTTATGTGGAGTGCTGGGGGGGATACAATATATCCGGTCTTACTTACCCGGTAACATGTTTGTTACCATTGTAAGTTTACTTGAATAGCTGGCGGCAGTGGTTTTACCGTAGTGACTTTTTAGTCTTATCACTCGCAGGCTGTTAAATCAGTCTTGGTAATGCACAGAAGGACCACCATTCTGCTAGAATTGTGGGCTCCTCCTTTTTTGCCATTTCTTGTTTGCTTGTTGCTTCTCAGGCCTTCCCTTGCCATTCTAGGAGGGAACGACTTTGGTGGAGGTTTCGTCTTTGGTGGGAATCCTTTGTATGCAACTCCCAGGCTCCAGAGTGTCTCAGAAAGCAGGAAGTGAGGGAGGAGTCCAAACCTTCACACCCGTTTGTCTTTCACCTTGCCTGAAAGGAACCAAGAACCAATGGGAGGCTGGCTATCCTGATTGGACAGCTAGACCACCCCTTTCTGTAAACTGCAGGGAGTGTTTGTAGAGGTTGTGCTGTAGTTCCTGATAAATACTCTTGAGCTTAGCGGTTGCTGACAAGTCAACCACTGGACTTGGATCTGAAGAGGAAGATTAAGAAAAGACATCTGTAGAAATATCATGCGAACGGAAAAAGTGTGCTGTGTACCCAGAGCCTGATGCAACCCTTCCTTCCAATCGACCTGGAGGTCCCGAATGCGACATCTCCTACCCAGACGATGGTGATATCCACTAGTTTCAAGAAGACCTGCATTTTGAACCATCCCACAACGGGCTAAGACTTTGCTGGGCTACAAACAGCCAATAGCCTGGGACCTTGAGTCTGAGTGCATTGTATGGTCTTCTGAAATACGAATCCATCCCAAACTTGGTGGACTCCTGTTGGATCTCAAGAGACACGACTGAAATCCCTAAAGTCTCCTCACCAGAGTGCAGGACCGATAGTGACGAGAATCCGACCAGCAATATTTGTTCTTCATCTGGCCGCTGGAAAAAAAGCACCAAATCCACACAGCCAGGAGAATCTGTACTGTAAAGAAACATTTGCTGGACACCTCCTCTGATGACTGCTGCAAGTTCCCATTCAGTGTCCAGGTTTTTCGTCTCAAGGCGAAAAATCCAGAGACCGGGTCCTGTGCTGCTGCATTCTGAAGGCATCCATTCCCAAGTTCTTCTTTTCTCCAGAGGTACTGCACTGGCTTGGGTAATACTTACCTTAAGTCTTGTGTGAATCCTGCGAGGAGCTGGGGTGATTCGTGTGGTTGGGAGTTTGCCCATACAACTCACCCAGGACTAATGCTGCAACGCATATAGTGAGCCTTCTGTGACGTCCCTGAACACTTTATCTCTGAAGCAAACACTTACTTGTTTAAGAAGATATCCTCTAGAACTTTGACATTCCTGCAACTGGAACCAATCCTGATCTGCCCACAACTGGCACCTAGACCACTAGAGTCCATCTTCTGCCTCTGAGAAAACTAGATAAAGATTCTGCTTTGAAAGTAGAACGTAAAAGTACTTACTTGCTAATGAAGTTAGTGTGGTAACTATCTTTGTGAAAGGAGAAGTTACAAAGTGTCATTGCGGTTATGCATAGCTTTCAGATGCATTCTGCCCTTTAAATGGTGTTTCCCCCTTCCAGAAATAGGTATTGTTTTATCATTCTTAACTGAATGAGTCTAAAAGCTTACCAATAGGGTTTACCTGCCTTGAATAACATTGTGTCAATCTTAAAGTGTATCACTGGGTTTAGCTTTCCCTGGTCTGCTTCATAAAGATTTAAGTCAGTCTGGAAGTTAATACTTATCTCAGTTTTTTGTAGTATATGTTTCTTTATTTACTTTGAATAGCTGTTGCTCTTCTAAACTTGTAACACTGGGTTGTGCTTCCCTGAATTGCTTTGGTGCCATTCTAAAATAGTTTCACAACGTTCTTACCATAGAAACTTTATTATGCAGTTCTTAAAAGCACAGAGGGTATAACTAGCTATTACAATAGCAGATAATTCTGTACTTTGAGGATCCTGAAGGCATTCTCCCATCTGCTCCCCTTGGATCCTCTTCTTAGGTGGCCATGGAAAGGCCATCATTCTTGGATCCTGACCATGGAGACGAGGGAGAACCACTTGAGGGAACTTGGGGAGTGGGGAGAGGATGTCTGCAGGCGAGACGTGGTACTCCACTTTCCCTGTCGAGGAGTCCTACCCTGCCCCAACCTTTGTAGGGTATTGTACGTCCTTTTCCCTTCCCTACACACCTACTGTCCCTCATCCCAGTTGTAAAGGTATGTTAATGTGGAAGAGGAAACTTGGAGTGATGCACACTATCTGTTTCACCACTATGGTACTGAGAAGAGGAAGAGGACTATGGAAGGTCAGGCATGTCCTGTTAATTGCTATCATTGTGTCAGGCGAAAGGACTTGCACCTGCGGCCAAGTGAAAGTCCACAAGTGGATAAAATGGTAGACAGAGGAGAACGGGGAACCTGCATGGTGAGAAGGTGGCAGCTGCGAGGCGAGTAGCAGGGTCGGTGGAAAGGACGCTGTGTGTTGCCAGGGGGAGACTGGCGCTGCTACCAGAGCGGGCCATGAAAGGACCGGAACCCCCAGCAGTTACCTGAGCCGCGTGTTCCCAGTTGGAGCTGGGAAACACGGAAGACTCCTAACCGCCACGGACCACTGCAGCAAGGTTTCCTGGTAGCGATCGAATCTGGCCGGAGCTCCCAACGCATACCCTACAACCTACAATCGACCAGCCTGGGAAGGCTGCCCCTCGCGGTCGGCTGCAGGAGCTGCCCCTCACCCCATCCACTTGCCCCAGACTCCTAGGTAAGCCCTGGGGTCAGTATCAGCACAGCGAAAAGCATTGACGCCAGAATTCGCTCGCCGCATCATTGCTTCACCAGCAAGTTTGATATTTTGCCTGATGCCCTTACAAAATGTGCTATTTGCAGTTTTGCACGCCCTAACGCCACTTTATCATTTTTGGACCCACTGCTGCTTGTGAAAACACGTGGCAACCCCCTTCTAAGATGGCCGCCTGATTCCGAGTAGTGCGGCCAGCCCTCCAACAGCTCCACGGTGCCCCCGACCCGATTGGCCCCAGCTACTGCTGCATCATCCACAAAAGCCAATTGGGTGGACCAGCAGGCGTAAACTGGCAGACTGACGAAGACACCTGGCCATGCCGGTCGTGCCGTCGGCCCGCTAAGACTACTCTCGCAGCGTAACAGTGGGGATTCCACTGTATAAGACTGCGTTACCTCCGGCTCCCAGACTTCAGCCCATCTCTCAGAAAAAGCCTGCGCTATTGCACACTGAGCTCCGCACCACCAGTCACGGCTACGCACTGCCTTCATGCCGTCACTGTGCATGACACTTCTCGAACTGCCTCCCTGCATCTCTACAGTCCCTATTGTACTTACCAGCCTGCTACCACTTAAACACTGGCACTATCACATGAGTTGCACGCATGCTATTACGAAACTCCATGCAGGCCCTTTAAACGCTACCACTGTGATACATATTTAACATTGGCTCTAGTGCATATACCCAGCTGCCGCCATTGCCCTTATCAGCCTTTCATTCTGCATATGGTGATAATCTGGTACACAAACTTGCACAGGCAATCTGAAAACATGCCTGCGCGAATATCATGAAAATCTTGCACGTTTTCTGTAATTCTGTTAAACATGTTTGCACGTGGGCTTTGAATACCTGTTACACTGCTCGGCTCATCCTACAACGCTCCCTATCCACTAGCTTTTGCACTGCTCGAATTCTCCATTCTAGGCTACCCTGAGCCCCGCCACGCTGCTAACTAGGGCACTGAGCCCTTACACAACCCGGTACTTACCTCCTCTGGATGACCACACCTCACACCATGGTCGCCCACGCTGCAACCCCACAAGCACCTAGCAACACAGCTGGCCTAGCCGGCTACACCAATAACCACACTATGGACTATGAGCCGCCACAAGCTGAAAGGATACCACCCACACTCTTCCTGCCATCCTTCTGCGTCCACCCCCCCGGCACCACACAATTTCACACCCCAACACCCTGATAAATACACTGCACCATACAGCATCCTATCAGACATGACTCTTGCACAGCTCCCCCCTCCAATCCCAGCTCACTCCCCAGGACTACCACACTAAAACCATCTGCTAGGAGTCGCACAACCAAACCCAAGTCAGACACCCCACCACCCACCACATTCAACCCTAAAACCCCACACACTGACAAGCCTAACTCCGCCATGCCAGGACAGACCATGAAAGCCCTCTCACCACCAGCCCCAACCACCTATCTTAACTGCGCCTTCATTAACACTCGCTTCCTCCCAGACCAACCCACTGATATCCAAGACCTTCTATTTGACCTGGACCTCGATATCCTCACCGAAACCTGCCTACATGAACCCTCAGGCCTCTCCGTCAGCCTCGCCCTCCCACGTGGCTACACCATGTTTCACAAGGACAGAACCACCAATAAAGGAGGCAGCGTTGCTCTGATCGCCAAAGACTTGCTCACCATTAGATAAATCAGATCATTGTATGAACACACGGACACCATAACCGTCAAACGTATCTCCTAACACCATCACCATACACATCATTTACAGCCCCCCTGTGCCCTCGCTAGACTTTCAAGCCAATCTTCTCCACCAGCTGGGAGACAACCTAACAACACCAAAGCTATCCGCCTAGGCGATCTTAACCCAGGCCCAAAGGACAAACAAAACAAAGCCCTTAAAGCACTCTTAGACATGGGCTTCGTCCAAAGAGTCACAGACCCTACCCATGTCAAAGGTTGCATACTTGATTGGATCGTTGACTACAATTGTGCCGTGGACATTAGCTCAACACCCCCTGCCTGTGGATAGACCATCACCTCCTACACTTCCACATTCCCACCAAAATAAAGTCCAAACCCAACATACCAGTACCCTCAGCCCTGGCCATATCCTCCAGACTCTTCACTAAGGACAGGTTACTCCACCTCCTAAAAGCATTCCCAGCACTTAAGCTCCCATTCTCCACAGACCATCCAGCACCGGTAGACAGCTACAACACAACCATTAAATCAGCCATCAACGCCATCACTCCACAAGTGCTGAAAAAAAGCCAAAAGCAGGAAACACTCCAACTCTTGGTTTACTCAAGAACTATCAGACCTATGATCAAAACAGCGAATGGTACTTACCACATGGAAATCCTGCCAGTTCTGACATCACTCTAGAGGCCTACAAAACACTCACCTCACGATACAAAAAAAAGAAGTCAACCTAGCCAAATCCACCACCTACAACGCCAGAATCGCCAATGCGAAATCCGAGTCGAAGGAACTGTTCGCAATCTACAAGGAACTGGCGGCCCCACTGACACACACTCGGGAAACATTGGAAGATGAAACATGGTGCAACAAAATACCAACAGCTATGCAAAAAAAAAAAAAAATGAAAAACTCCCTCCAAGAAAAAAATAAAAGCCCACCTCAATGCCCTTACCAAAGCCAGCACACCCCTAGCCCCGGCCCACCACATGGACAACAAAGACTTCAAACCATTCTCCTTCACAGAAGTATCAAACTGTAGTCGTAGCCCTCATGAAAGACATTAAATCATCCTCCTGTAAAAGTGATGCATGCCCCGCTTCTCTCAAAAGACTGCGCCAAACGTTTAGTCCCATTCCTCACAGCTCTTATCAACGCCTCACTCTCCTCAGGCATCGCCCCCCCCCCCCTCACTCAAAGAATCTTGGGTTTGCACACTTCTGAAAAAAACCCTCCCTTGATCCTGACCAACCTAACTACAGACCAATTACCACAGTTCCTTTCTTGTTAAAGATATTAAACAAGGCAGCCTACCAATAAATCCAAAACTTCCTGGAAGAAAACAACATCCTTGGTAAGAGGCAGTCGGGTTTCTGGCCACGCTACAGAACTGAGAACGCCCTGGTCAATCTAAAAATGCAGATAGAGCAAGCCATGGTTAAAGGAAAGCCAGCACTGCTCCTGTTCCTAGACCCGTCTGCTGCTTTCGATCTTGTAGACCATAATACCCTATATGCAGCACAATTTTCCCAACAAGCCACCTCGTGGATCACCATCTTCCTGGAAGGTAGGCTCATGAGAGTATTCTCCCATCAGGCATGCGAAACTCCCACCCCCATCCACTGCGGAGTCCCCCAGGGATCCGGTACCTCACCCACCCTGTACAACATTGTCACCCCCCCCTTTTCAATGACATTGATGATCATGGCATAGCGTATACGAACTACGCTGATGCACAAGTTCTTCTCCCACTCACTGGCTCCTATGAACAAGATGCAGCCACACTCAATCAGATCTATGCCATCATCCAGGCCTGGATGGCGGCGAATGGCTAATGCCTCAATGGGGACACGAGCAAAATACTACTGGTTGGTCCCAAACAAGTCCTTAGCAAATTGGATAGTAAATACACAGCCTTCAAAGTTGACAACATGATCACCACTGCGGCGGTAGCCAAAACTCTTGGGGTATACCTAGATTGCACAATCTCCATGTCCCGACAAGTGAACGCTTTCGCCTCCTCTGCGGCACTAACAACGAAGATCATAAACACTGTCAAACCCTACCTCTCCCCAAAAACTGCTTATTCATAGCCAGAGCTACCATGGGAGCAAATTTAGACTATTGCAATGTCCTGTTCCAAGGCACTTCATTCAAAAACAAAGAAACTACAAATCACACAAAACAATGCACAAACAATGCATGCACAAGAGAAAGCACATCTCCCAGGCCAGACAGGACCATTGCACTTCACAGCATAGCTCTCTGTGTAAGCTGTTGATATACTGCTGATATGTAAATATGTAAACTGTTATTCTGTAAGCTCAATATGTTAAATGTTGTTCGTATAAGCAAGTATCCAAATACATACATACCCTGGAAGTCAGTGAAGTCGGAGAAGACTGAGGAGCAGTCGCGTACCGGTGAGTGCGAGAGAGGGAACACTTGTGTTGGGGCACTCCAGAGGTGGGAATTGGACATTTGCAAGTAGCGATTCGTCTAAAACGTCTAAGTGTCGGGGTTGGACCCCTTATCGGAAGAATATTGAATACTGAACAAATTGCAAAGCACTTTTTGAAATACCATAAGATTTACTGAAAACCGAACAAACTGTAAAGTACTGTTTTAAATGTAGCAAGATTTAGTGAACACCGAATTGAAGAGAACGATAAGGAAATTAGGTGAAAATACAGCACGAGTGAAAAGCGAATGATGTACAGTTGTAAACCTGCATAGAAGCATTTAATGAACAAAGTGAAACTACTAGTATGGAAGAGTAGCAGTCCTTGCAGCTACTCTATTTCCTGTGCTTGCTGTGGAGTCTTTTCACCCTATCTACTACTGCTGGAGGCGGACCCTGGTGAATTGTGCCTAAAAACTCTAGCTACCCGCGGTGCGGAGTGGAGTAACAAAGAGTAGCAGTCCTTGCAGTCTGTGCGGGCTTTTGAGGCCGACTGGTTTACAGGAGTCATTATTATTATTGCCCGATGGGTCCTCCGGGACCTACGTTGATAACGGACTGTGGGGCGATCTACTATGACAGAGGACTGCCCAAAACTAAGATCTGTGACGCTTACCAGACTACGCTGAGGACTACAGGTGAGGAGGATATCTGCGTAGGAGGGTCTGTACTGGCAACATCTGAAGTGTATTGATGCCCCCCACGACCACGCTAGTATTCCACTGTGCCTTGCATTCTTTCGGCTTGTATGATCCCCCTACCGATCGATCTTGGTATTGAACAAAATCATTCCTGGAACCATTCCCCAAAAGCCCCAAGAATAATCGCGAACATCACGAAGGCTGGTGTGTCTGCCTGTGTTGACATTCACTCTCACTCTGAACATCTATCAACATTGCAGGCACTTGTTTAACATCTTGAGGGACGGTGACTGCGGGCTCTCTGCCTTTGAGCCGGTCCTTCCTATAGATGTTAAACTGATACTTAGACACCCAGTGGAGGAGCTGGTTCTCTTCTCTAGGCACCAATTTTGTAGTTCTGGTGACATCTCTGGAATCCTGTTGGGTCTTGCTAAGATATTAACCCAGCTCATTCACAGAATACCTTATTGATCTTCCGGGTACTCTTTTTCCATCTGGAAAAGACTCTCGCAGGCTCCTGATGGGTTCTCGTACGAGGAGCCAGCTAAAAGCGCAGGAGGCTGCAGCCTCCCGATGGATGTCCGATTCAGAACAAGGCCATGAATATGTAACAAATGAGGACTAAAACCCAAGGAAAATGTCAGGAGCAGAGCTTGCCGAATGCCCTGCTTTGGAACAATCCAGGACAAAAGCTGGCTGATCTAACCGATCATGAGATACTCCTCGCTGAAGAAGAAATCCTGACTCCAGCGGACAAATCTTTACAACTGGTTGAAAGTGAAAAACTATCATCCGCCCCCCACATCCCTGAAGACACTGCAACGATTCCCAAATGTCCAGAACAGGAATCTTGTATGCCGATGTCGACTAAAGAAGTGGTAGACTACAAGAGAGGATGAATACTTGGGAGAATGAGAAATAACGAGGACAAACAATGTGGCCTCGCATTTTCCTAAAAAAAATCTGGAATGAGTGCAGGAGCCCTGCAGGGTGACCACGTAAACGTTAAAATGAAAATGGGTGGGAGCAGTGGACTCTCCACTTCTTTATTGGTGTTGCAGCTGTTGAAAGACATTGCAGCCATTCTGGACAACTTGGACCCTAAAATATGCAGCCCCCTTTTCTCTACCCCTACCGCTGCTCACATTCAGCCTGAATAAAACAGGAGGGGGATCCCACCACCAAGACCGTTAGAAAACAGTTCAAGACAATTATGATCAAGCATACACCTGTTATCTTAGAACTAACCAAAAACAGGTGCCAACACAATCACAAGCAAAACCCATCCGACCACCTCGTTCAGAGAGTACAACAGCGACACACAAAGAGAGGATCCTTCCCTGCCTTTGTTGAACTCCACTACCTCAGCCCTTAATGAATCTGTATTTTCACCGAATACATCTCCAGTAGAGAACAGGAGCAATAAAAACTTCATAGCTCACCTTCAGGGCTCCATAATATCGGCCTTGAACATCTCCTTTGCCCCGTTCATGAAACTATATGAAACAATGAACGAAAATTATAAAGATCAAGCCACATTATTTGCGATGTTAGAAAGCTTTACTGCAGCTGCGCAGACATGCTTAGAGAGGCAGAGCAATCTCAACAATGGCAAAACCGATATTACCTGGCAAGGGGCGGGGGGATGAACTGATCAATAAAACAGCCCTTATGGAATCGGTACTGAAATCACAAAAGTGGTTGCAAGTTCTACTGAAAGCAATTATGCCCTCTAAGAATCAAACAGAAATAGTATGCATGCAATTTAAACACACATAGAAGGTAGTGCGGCTGGAGGAGGAATCTCAATGAAGCAAATCAGAGGGTGTCCCTTACCCCTCTGTACTACAATTCGGAAAAGCTGCAAACAAAATAAGGAAAAAAGAGCCAAGCTGCCCCGAGAAATGTTCCCTTAGCAAAAGAGTCACTGGGCCTAGTAAGATCCCTATTTTTGTGTTCCCCTGTTCCCCTCCCTTTGCTTCGTCGCACTCCGAAACACTTGTGTATGAGAGCGATATAGATAAAATATATCATACCTGTTGGGCAGACGGGACGAAAAGAAGACTAATTGTCAAAGGGAAAAAGAAGAGGACGAAAATCAACAACCACTAGACCACGAGTGTGTAATATCGATACCTCTCAAATGGACAAGCCTCATGATGAATCGATCCTGAACACACTGTATTCGGTGGGAAGAATTAATGAAGATCTAGAAGCTCAGATATTAGTGATATAGAAAGCTCAAAACTGATTCCCCGCGACTGATAGACCACTTGTGGAAACTAAATTAAAATCAACATACAGGTGTAAAATTGTTAACCATGGACGAAAAATTCATAACTATGGATGAAAAAAGAAAGCTGGCTGATGAAAACTATAGAGGAAGGGAGTGAAAAACCAAGAAGGGGGCGGAATAAATTGAATGAGCCCACTGAGGTGAAACCCCAATTAGCATCTTCACCTAATTACTATTTGATTTTGTCATTAGAACGTTTACTCCACACCAAAGAGATTCTAATTCTAAACAGAAGAAACGTTATGGTACTGCTCCACCATATTCCGGCTCTGCAGGCGATTTCATCAGACGACATCTTGGTGGTGGAATGTGTTAAAGAAACGCAAATGGATTGGGTACTCTTGCATTTTAGAACTAATCAAAAACATTGTGGGACAAGCAGCAGATATGCTTGGACCACTACGGTGCGACCTAAAAGAAATCGATCATCCTAGAAAGGAGAAAAGATCAGTAATAACATGGACCAACTGCCCACCCAATAAAAGAGGAATTCTGACAAGAAAGGTGGATGAAATCCACCTACCAAACCAGTTACCGAGCATGGTATGCAAAATACCTCCACAGAACAAATCCCTGGCCTAAAAGCTAGAGACCTAGACGGTCTGTCACTCGCCACTTTGAATAAACCAACAGATCAAACTCATACAGGAAAAGGAATCCTCAACGGACTGGACATGGCTACCTGGAGCCATGTCAAAGGATAATAACACATAATGCAAGCCTTTAAACAAAGCGGAGGAGTTGCGTTTAGGATGCTGGAACACTAGAGGCTTCCATCATCTATTTACAAATACAAAAACGGATCTTAAGACTTATGATATTCTGTGTCTCCAAGAATGCTGGCTGAGAGAACCTCCCCTGCGTGATGGCTATTTAAGCTTCTTAAACCCAGCCCTAAAGGGCCCCAAGGGCAGACCCCATTTGGGCCTGAATTAAAATGGTTAAAAACATACATGTGCTTGAACATCAGAACCCGAATACCTGGGTCTAAATGCTCAGGCCCGATATTGGGGCACCTGGTGGGGGAGGGGGGGCTGTTTAAGTTTTTCAATCATCTGAACTTATTCTGGAACTCCGCAAGTGAAAAGGTCAGATTTTTTCGTATCTTGCATTACTGATTTTATTGATGGAACACAAGCTGCAAACAACCCAGTTTATACCATATATATATGTGAAGACTAGAATATAAGATCCTGTGTAAATGACCCCAGATCATCTAATCTATATAACAAAAAACATGGGCATCATCCTTGTAAGAGGGTAAGTAGATAGTTGAAGAAAATGGATGCCAGGGATATTTACTTGCTGAATGGACAAACAAAGGGTGACATTCCTGCTAAGCAAACAGGACATAATGGTAGAGCCAAGAGTATCTTGGATTACATTTGTGTCTCCTCAAATGTCCAGCAAGAGGTGAACTCCCCGCCAATCATGAGAATGGGGCCTAGTGATCACTCCTTATTAACAATGAGTTGCAAAAAAGCCCCTGTACCAGAAACCAGGACAAGTAATACAAAAATGTCTATCAGAAGGTAGAAACCGATTAGAAATTACCACCTAGGAAGTCATTAAACAATGGTGTGTGGGCTAGTCCGAGTGTAAAAACAAACTGAATATACACCTTTACAGGAACAATTTGTGGTGAGAAAAGTGGGTCATGGAACCTCGAAGCTATGCAACAAATACAGCTATAATAATGAGCTGGTGAAGGTGAGAAAACAATTTAGACAAGACAGTAGAAAATGTAGGCAATTGCCAGGAGTAATTAGAGAACAAAAACTAAGAGTAGGAAACAATATAAGGACAAGCATAAATATAATAGGATATGGCATTTATAACGCGCCTATACACAAGTGTTTCAAGGCACGACGAGGCAAGGGAGGGGGAACAGAAGGAAGACAGAAAACGATCCTACTAGGCCAGGTGTCATTCAGATCACGCAAGTGCATGGCCAGGGGAAGGAGGAGCAATGCGGGGGTGGGACGAGAACACAGTGCAGTACATGGGATAGTTTAAACATCTAGGATATCAGTTTGAATCTAAACTAATGCTGAAAACTCCAAGTAAGAAAAACACCTGTGTAACGTGGGAAATAGTAAATGCTCAGTCCTACCCTGGATGCAGTACAGATGACGGAGGTATCTGAAGAAACCTGGGTCGACCACTTCGGATCTCTCTTCTCCTTGGATGTCGCAGGTAAAAACACTATGGGATCTAATGTAGGTGCTCAGTGGTCTTGGAACTTTGAAAGAAGTGACATTTTGAACCTAATTGGAAAATTAAGCACCTCGAGCCCCCGGCCCTGATGGTCTTACTAACAGTATCCTAAAACAGAACCCTGAACTGTGGGCAGATTTTGCATATGATCTCTTCCAATTGGCAATGAAAGGGAAAATACCTCTGTCTTGGAAGAAGGCAATAATTGCGCCAATTTTCAAGAAGGACGACAGGACAAATCCTAAGAACTACTGCGCTTGATATCTTGGGGAAGCTGATTGCCTCTCTGATATTGGACAGTTGACAAAGTGGGCTAGGGAGGCTAAGACACTGGACCCTCGTCAGGCGGGATTCGTGAAAGGAGTGGGCACCTCAATAAATTAGTTTTTGATGAACCTGCTGAAACTACAGGCTATGAGGGGAAAAAATCTAAAATGTACATACCATTCGTTGCCCTAGAGCAGACATTCGACGGAATTAGTAGAGGAAAATTGTGGACAAAACTAAAGCCGTTTGGTTGCCCGAGAGACTTACTGGAATCGATAAGGGCACTCTACTCAGGAACCTCCATCCAAGTGCGCATGAACACACAGGGGATGCCGACTAGAGAAAGTGGGACTTAAAATCGGCGCCAAAGGACAGCCCTGGTTAATTTATACACATCAAACATGTCAAAACATCAAGCCGGGGTGAGAGTTTCCCACTCCCCCCCCCCCAAGAATAAATGGATGCCAATACTCGGTGTTATAAGCAGATGGCATCATCCTGTTGAACAAAACTCCTATAGGCCTACAAAAAAGATTGGCAAACTTGGAGCCCTATATGGAGAAAAATGCCTTACATGTGAATCCGTAAAAATCAAGGATAATGATCATCAATTCAGTTGGCAGGCCGCAGGGCAAGAGATCCACCTTTAAATTGCAGATGCGAAATAAAATACTAGAGAAAACTGAAAAGATTATCTATCTGGGAGTGTGCTTAAATCGGAGCCGAATTGAGTCCCCATGGGTACAGATCTCACGGTCAAAAGTAAGAAATCCAGCTGGCCAATCACCCCAGTTGTTACTTTCTTTAATATGATGACGGTGGTCCCGATTTTAACCTACAGGGCCAGGGCAGCGCTGAATATGCCCTGGAAAACTTGGGATGCTCTTGAAGGCTTATTTTGGAAAAGAGTTCCGAGACTGCCCAACAGGCTGCTGCATGCCCCAATTTGTTTCGAAATGGGTTTCCCCTCTGTGTATGCAGTGAGTCTATGGAAGTCGTTAAGTCTATTCCGCAAGTCACTTGCGGCAGATTATGTCCCCCTTTTAAGCATATTAGGGACTGTAGAAGGAAAAAATCCAGAATGAGCACTGGAAAGAAATGTGTCCTATGCTTGGCACACCTGGATACAACTATGAAAGAGTTGTTTGCTAAACCAGGTCGAGTTAAGCGTAGGCTCTATGACTGACTGGATTTCAACCCAGACTAAAAAACTCCCATTCCCTAATGAGTGAGTATAAGGGAGAAAGTAGAGCTGTAAGAACATTCCCGAAATATGCAGAAAATATCGGGAGCAATTTATGAGAATGCGTCTAAACCTATTTCCCCCAAAAGAGATCTTAAGAGCTAGAAAGCAGATAGTGAATTCAGATTTGGCCTGTAGATTCTGCGGTTTAAAGGAGCATGCCAAAACAATGAAGCATTTGGTTGATCAGTGTATGGGCCTGATGAACGAGAGCTCCTGTCATATGGGAAAACTGATTGAGGAGGCAAAATCCCCACCAATAGATAAATGGTGGTACACGATTCCTTTAGGAGAAAAACCGGCATTGATTTTTACCATAATTAGACTGATCATGGAAATCTTTAGTTAGGCTGATTTCAGGAATTCCTTTTCTTCTGCTCCATTTCTGTTTTGTAGTTTTTACTTTAATAAACTACCAATTTGAATGGAATAAGTAATGGAGGAAAGTTATTTTTTTAAACCGAGGAAATTTGATGTACAGTATTATATGTGAAATATGAAGGAAGGTGGTTTGGTTTTTTAAACAAGGAAAAATGTGGATTGTAATATACGTGAACTATAAAGAATGTTGGAGGGGATTGAAAATAAAGATGAAAGGTTTGATTTCTGTAAACTAATAAAACAAAAGGATAATAAGCACTATTGAAAAGCGGCAGGAAGTGCGAAGTGAAAGTTCATAATAGACAAGTTGATGAACATTGGGAAAAGCTAAGTGTAAGAAGAATTTACACCAGAGTGACAGGAATACAAGTTGTGGCAAGACCAAGAAACTGCCATTATGAAAGCTACAATGAACGTGAATTGCTGACATGTCCAGTGACAAAACCTGTGTTGGCCAAGAAAAACAACGATCACAAAGTGCCCTGGGTTATCGGTTGTGTGACCTTGGGTGGACAGAGTGGTCTGACAACTGCGCCTAGCCCGAGTAGCCCCATTGGAGGAAGAACCAAAGAAAGCAAGCCACAATACAAAGGTTATGCTACCTGACTATTGCTAAAGTGAAAGAAAGCATGTGCTTGAGCAATTTAAGAGGCAAGAGGATGACGAAATTAATCTGACAGCATTTCTGGTGGAAGAGCTGCCTGATTGAAGTGAACGCAGACTTTGAACTGTGTTGAACTTGGGGGAAGGGAACCCCTTGAGATCATTTGGTACTGTGTTTAACTTGGGGAAGAGAGCCTGACACCTTTTGGAACCAACTTTGAACGTGGGAAAGGTGAAGCTGAAAACAAGCCAGAGCTGGAATAAGCTCTGAACCTTTATTTTTAACACGGTTTCTTTTGGTGCTGACATTCCAACAGATTGTATAGCTGTAGTTGTGAGGGCAAATATAGGTTTTGGACACAGACAGGTTTTTCAGTTGAACTGGATGACACAGACTGGCCTTAGTTTCTTTAGGTAGAGCGCTCCCACCTTGGTTTAGGGAAAGTTAGGCATTACTCCATCCTGACAAATCAAGACCAATAACGTATTTTTTAAGAAAAGTGAATCTGGTGTGTGTCTTGCTTGATGCCTTCACAGTAACAATAGCTCAATTACTTACCTTGAAATATAGTGTGTCTTTCTTAAAGTGTAATTGTGACTTGCTTTCCTTGAATTGCTTGGTGCATTCTACAACAATGTATGTTCATACTTATCATAGAGTAGTTTAGGCCCCTCCAGAAAGTATGAGTTGTTTTACTAGCTCTTAACTGAGTTCTAAAAAGTAATGTAAGCAGTATACTTGTAGAAAGGTTGGTTTATTATTATTATTATGTGATTTCATAACTGAGTCACTGCATGACTGACAAGGTCAACTACCCTGGTTAAACTGTTTGATGATTGCGCACTCTCTCCAACTGATTTGGAATTTCCCTTGCAACACGAGAAGAAATGTTTTTTTGAAAATGATTGGGTGAGAACTTTGGAAGCGATTTCTGCAAGGAGACTGTATTGTGAAGCGGCTTTGTTTTCATCTAAGCGGATGCCCCGCAGAATATATTTGTTGCAGTTTCCCTGCTGTTTGAGGGATGTCCATCTACAATTCAAGTTAAATTAGGTGTGCACTCTAAAAAGAACTATGAAATGGGATAAGAAGAGTATGAGGTGTCGTTTTTGGAACTGTGCAGTACAGAAAGAAACCTTAAAACTACCCTCGAATTACCGATTGTATTCTAAAAGTATATCTAACCTGGTCTTATTCCCCAAGTTTGGCTATAAAAACATGCTCCGTTTTCTCCTGTTTAAGCTTTTGCCCTGTACAAACGCATATAGTGGCGAGTCAAGTAGACATGTAGGCAATAGGTTTCAGAAAAATGATATTAACAAAGAATGATTCAAAGAACAAAATGACAGGACTTTTTTTTTTAAGTTACAGTTCTAAAAATGAATGAAACTTTCTTAGAAAAATACCCATGTCGTGTTTCTGAAAGGTAAGTGAACTTACTATGTATTGTGACACCAATGCTCACAACTGAATAATTATGGGCTCGTCTCATGCAAGGAAAACCGATTTAATGATCACACCGACACCGTTTGTAAGGAGTTATTTGATGTTTATCTAGTATTAACTTGTAAGTTTCATTGGCCTAGACATATTTGTATACTTATACTGGACTCAAACAGGGTGGTGTTCCTGCCCAGACACTATTCAATCAATTTCTGGCAGACAAGACAAAGCTCGAGTCTAGGAAGCTCATCCACCACGCTTGAGCAGCACTGAGATCCAATGGCTAGGTTATTCAGATGACCTGGTCTTATTGGATATCATTCCCAAGGGCCTCCAGGTACAGCTAGATCAGGTGTGGTTATATGCCGAAGAGCATGCTCTGATCATTAACAACAATAAGACCAAGATTGTACGGTTTACTAGACATACACCAGATAGGAAAAGGCACAAGTGGATGATGAAGTCTACATTGTAAGCTACTATAAATATAAGGACGTTAATTTAGACCAGGATTTGAGCTGGCATAAGCGGTCTGCCTTGCAGAATTTTTGGCTGATCCCAGAATGTTTGCTGCACAAAATTGTGGTTTTGTATCGCGATCCATTAATGACCTCTGCACAACGAAAAGATCTGCAGGTTTGCGCTACACTGCATAAATATCTGAACATGTTAAGATTGGACAACTGCCTCATTAAGTAGCATGGATTATGGCATCTTACCAGCAGAAAACTGAAGGATGGAACTGGGTCATGCCAGAGCACAATTTAAACTTTACTATGGCGCCCAGAGCAAGTGGGTGGAAAACTCACTGTTTCTCGGCTTTGACCTTATGCAAACTATTAAAGAAGTGCAGCATTGGAGTAATTGTCTAAATAGTAACTTTAGACATAAAACCTTGAAGTGGATGAAGATTTAATTGTTTTTTTAACCTAACGGGCATATGAACAAAATCTGATACGTGGGCACTACACACCACAGCAGGGATTGCCTCAGGTTTATTCCTTGTACATAGCCAAGTCCTGGGTATGTACAAGGAATAAACCTGAGACAATTCCTGGGTATGTTGCAGACTTCTCAAAATCACATATGTGTGCTGATTATACACGCATACAATTTAATGCAGTTGCCACATGATTTGAAAACATGAGTGTGCCGCCTGTGCTACAAGAGATAGTTGAAACTGTTAGGCATTTGTTAAGTGAATGTATGAAGCCGAGCACTGTGTGGGAGCAGCTCTTACGCTCCCACGGTAATTACGGTTTGATACATGGATCAGAAGAGGAACTATGGCAATGCTAAATCAGTTGGGAGGATAGTTCAGGGGCCTACGTGCTTGTCTTAGAAGGTTTGAATCCCAGTTCCGGCGCTTCCAATATTAAGAATTCTATAAAAGATTAATTATATGTCAGGTAAGGATTGCAATTGGATTCATCACCTTACACGCTTATGGTACGATATTGGAAAACACATGTTACAAATGACTTGACAGATGCAAATAGTTTTGAATATGGAAACACAAATTATTAAACAGATTGTCTTGTATGCATTTTCGATTATGCCCATTTCATATTGGGTACATATAAAATGCTATAATACAGCAGCTGTAATATATATGCATATGTAATACAAATATGTGTTTACCTTCCTATAAAATTACTGTTATTGTGCGAAATGTTTTTTTTTAAATAAAAACAGTGACACATAAATGACGTCACGTTGATAGGCGCTCTCCCATACTGCTTTGGAAAAGGTCTGCAGGTTTGCTTTTCATGTTATGTTTAACATGAAATGTTTAACATTTCATGTTAAAAGTTGTGAATTCGTAACTAAATACGGAAATTAAGAACTATGCATGGAGTTGGTGAACGTGTAATCCGTTAGATCACACAGAACGAGGGACAAAAATTGGGATGTCCACCTTACGGACATAGGAGCAGAGGGGTTAGTTGCTGCATGTTACCACATTATTTGCCCATCTTCCACCATCCCAAGTCAACAGGTGCGACCACCTAAGAATCCTCTACACCGAGGAGAAAGTGGACATCCACCCTCGCCCCCAGCACGGTGGACCCCTCGACAACAGCCCAAAGTACGAAACAGCGGCATATATATCTAACCTGCCCCTCCCCCATCGCAGGTGACAGCAGACAGCGATGCCCCCCCTGCATTACCCCCACTTGCAGGTCCAATGCCACAACCGGTGTCTGCACCACTGGAATCCTAACCCCTGCCGCCCGCTCACACCCATAAACAGTGTTTCCTCCCCACTACCAAATGCTGGCACGCGGGTGCTGCTGCCCCTCCCCCCACAGCTGCCCAGCACCCAACACACCCAGTGCTCCTCACTGACGCCAAAGCTCCGGCACCCTCCGAGCCGGCATCGCCGCCATTTTCCTCTCCGCCCACTTCCGGCGTGGGCACGCACGGCACGCTCCGCCTCCGCGGCCAGGCGTCCAAGAGCGCGCTGACGTCACAGCCCAGGCTACCGAACGAACTAAGGCTGGGTGGGTGGCTGCATTCAATAAACAAGTACAAAACAACCGAGAGTAATACGTGTCTAGGGAGCGAATTTTTTGTTTGGGAGCCTCAGCAATCCTACTTTTTAAGGGTCTAAGGCACTTTCTGTTCCATCTATTCACCAGATAGAAAATGCAGTAACTATCCTGACAGCCTGCAGGCATTCTTGAATCCTGCCTGATTATGGCTGGGTTGGTTGGGGGAGCATTCGTGCCCACATTCTGATGCACCTGGGAGGGAGATTTATTTTAGACGGGAGAAAGTGAAAAATAGCAATATTTTTCACTGAAAATTCGGGGGTCTCCTGCCTAAATCGGGAGGCCTGGCATGTATGCGGTAGCAGACGCAGATTTACAGAAATACAGCATGTGGTAGTTTTGAAAGCCTGCAGCCAATTTTATTTTTTTCATTTTCACCGTATTTATTTTTACATTTATAGAGCGCACTAAGCTCAAAGGCAACACTGTGCTGTTACAGTTCAAGTAACCCAGGCTAAGTCATTAGTTTCAGACAATGTGGAAGCAGCTCAGGTGCTGCCTTCCATGAACAGCCACATTTTCAGACGTCTACGGAATGCCCAGTAGGATTTGTCCGCTCTTAAGTCACATGGGAGGGCGTTCCAAAGTTAACTGCCATAACTGGGAAGCTAGTATCCCCAGCTCTGGATAGCCTGAATCTGGACGTGAGCAGGTGGTTGGTGTATGCAGTTCTGGTTGGTCTCATCGATTGGGCTTTGGCGATCTTAGATAGGTAGGGTGGTGCCGAGCTGGGAAGGCATTTGTGCATGACCACCAATGTTTTAAAGGTAGTTCGGTCTCTTGGGGAGCCAGTGAGGATGAAAATAGATTATGTACATAGAGTAGAAGATCAAACCACTACTGTACACTTTTTTAGAATACGTAGCAGGGTCTATTTTACCTTTATCTGCATTACATAGCAAAGGGGGTGAGGAGAGTGGCAACTCAGATTCATGTTTTTTCACACCTGTTAGCATACCTGTCGATCTTTTGGCGTGTGAAATCAGCCTATTTTATTTTGGTTGGGTCAGAGCCCATTGAAGTGCATGGGTGTGCAGGGGGCTTGACTGGTGGGTTACCTGTTTACAGGGCCGGGGTGACACCCGCCAAAAGCATGTGAGTTGAGAGTTATGTGTTAGGTGTTCTCTAGGCACCTCGGTCAACAACCTAAAAAAACTCCAAATCACGCAAAACAACACGCACCGGGCAGCGCTGTCCATTCCTAAAAGGGAACACATCTCCCAAGCAAGGAAAGAGGCCCATTGGCTACCGGTTAAGGACCGTATACTCTTTAAAACCATGGCCATCACACACATATGCCTTACATCTGATGCCCCACCCTACCTCTCGGAAAGAATCACCCTCAACTCCTCTAACGGACCCACCAGAGCCCACTGCACCAACCAGATCTATTTGCCAACATTCAAAAGATCCAAAGCCAGAGGGTCTAGCTTCCAACACCTCGCACCCAAAAATTGGAATGCCCTGCCAACCTCACTAAGGAATGAAAAATCATACACTACCTTTCGCATAAACCTCAAAACCTTCCTGTTCCGATAATGTTCTATTACCTGCATGTATAATTATGCCATTGCACTGTAACCATAGCAAAGAATAATATTTGACCCGCACTGTCCTCTGCTACTTGTCATTCTCAATGCTGCACTATGAGTTTGTATTCAGCCTTACCACTGCAACTGACTAAGTTTAAATCTTACCTGTATCAAGTTCAAGCTCGATGTAACAGTGCCACGATGCCTCAGGGCAGTTTCTGTGCGCTTTATAAATGCAAATAAATAAATAAAATAAATTGCAGAATGTATTTTACTGAAGTGAACGGGCGCACTTGCACTTCCCTTTATTAGATAAACAATGTTTTAAAGACATCTCTGGGGAGTTGAAAAATATTTACCTCCACATTTTGGGTGAATGTAAACATTGGAGTAAAATATGTGAGTGATTTCACTTCATAATCAGATATTCTTATAGTGATTATTAAGGAATTGGGCCCACGCAGTAGTATTTTTCTGAGAGTAGCGAGCACTCTCTTGTGCACCCTCTTCTCAAAAAACCCACAGCCGACCCTTCTTGCCCGGCTAACTATTGCCCAATCTCCATCACCCCCTTTCTGGGTAAACTCCTTGAAAAGCTGGCCATCTCGCAGCTTAACCTTCACTCTGATTCTGTTGGTTGTCTCCACAAGCATCAATCTGGCTTTAGAGCTGCCAGAAGCACGGAAACTGCTCTCCTGAACATCCATGAAGATCTGCTCTCCAACCTTGACTCCAATATCCCCTTTGTCTTCATTCTACTTGATCTCTCTTCTGCCTTTGACACAGTCAACCATACCATCCTACTTAACCATCTCCGTGACAACCTGGGTATCACTGATCAGGCCCTGGCCTGGCTGACCTCTTTCCTCTCTGATCGACCCTCCCAGGTCCAACTTGGGTCCTTCCTTTCATCTATCTCCCTGTCTACATGTGGTGTTCTCCAGGGGTTTAACCTCTCACCCTGGCTTTTTGACCAATATATGGCAACTCTCGCTCATCGCATCGCCATTTTCTGCTCCCACATTCAGTGCTATGCTGACACACTCAACTCATTTTCAGGCTTCCCTTGGCCATCTCCTGTCCTTCTCTCATCTCTGATTGCCTATCTGCCATTCAGGATTGGTGTGCCGCCAACAATCTCTGCCTGAATGCTAGCCAGACGGAAATCCTCCTCATCGGCACCCGCCCTCCTTTCCTCTCACTCTCTGACCGGCCTCCCTTGGCTCTCCTACCCCTACCTGCGAGGCTAAGAAGCTCTGGGTCATCTTTGACTCCACGCTTTCCTTCTCTGCTCACATCTCTGACATCTCTAAAAAGTTAAACTTCCTACTGCACCTCCTCAGAGGTATCTGCTTTTCCTCTCCTTCCCCCAAAAGCTCACTGTCTCTCGTGCCCTGGTTCGCTCTAGGTTGGACTATTGTAACAGCCTCTTTCTAAATCTACCTGCTTCTACTCTCCGCCCTTTGCAACTTATCCAGAGCAGGACTGTGAGACTTGTCCTATGCCTCAAGCTCTGGGATAGTATCTCTCCAGCCCTGAAATCTCTCCACTGGCTTCCATTGGCTGCAATGATTGAATTCAAAATCCTTTGCATTGTCCACAAGGCTTTCTGGGGCCTGGGTCCAACATACCTTTAACTGTCCCTTCGTAAATACCTTCCCTCTCGAGCTTTTCGCTCCTCTACCTCTACCTCCCTCAGGGTCAGTCGTTTCTCAAAGAAGCGAGCTGGGGGTAGTTCTTTGTCTTCGGCTAGGGCCTCCCTCTGGAACAGCCTCCCTACCACCCTGAAACTTGAGGAAACCCATCTCAGGTTCGGGAAGCACCTCAAGACCTTCCTCTTTGCTTTTGCCTTTGCCCTTCCTCTTGCCTGCTGATCTGCTCTCTCTTGGCACCGTGCTCCGGCCTACCTTCTGACTTCCGGCCCAGATACCCGCTCACCTTGCCACCCACCCGCACTGCCTCCTGGGAAACCCTTGCACTGGGGTCTGTATCTGTAACCATACAGCCCCCCACCTTTTCTTTCTGCACTTACCTGACTCACCCTGTCTGTTGCTTCAAACCTAGCACTTGCCACCTGCTGACTGCACTACCACTGTTTTGTGTTGCTTGTCATTATTTATTTATTATTTATCTGTATTCCTTTGCTCTGTACTTTCCACTTCTCCCCCTTCCATGCACTTTTCCCTTTTTCCCTCTCTCATGCACTTGCACGTTCTCAATGTCACTGGGCCTAGTAAGATCGTTGTTTTTGTTCTCCCTTGTTATCCTCCCTTGCCTTGTTGCGCTCTGAAACACCTTTGTACGAGCACGATATAAATAAAATATCAATTCAAATAGAGACCGTTTATTATATTGGAGTGCAATTCAAAAGCCGGCAGAGTGACCCCCTCCTCTAAACTTCCAGCAGCAATGTAATCGTCGCCCCAAAACTCTTATTAACACTTTTATTAAAAAAAACATGGAGTTGACGGATACTTTCCTTATCATAGATGAGCTAATCTGTCCTTAGAGCTACCACTCTTGAGAAGATGTGGTCTCCCACAAAAGAGTAGGACCTCGCTTCACGCCTGGAACTTGGTGCAGCCCCTGCTGCTTCCATTGGGTCCTGTGATAGGAACCTACTTGAAATGTCCAGACTCAGCAGTGACCTTCGTACTATCTGCCGCCTTCCTTCCATCCTGTGTAATTGTGATAGTTAATTTGTAAAGGGCTTATACAGAAGTGAGGTGCTTCAAAGCACTTCAAGGCGGGAAGGGAACACAGGGATATAGGGCCTCATTACACGGTAGGCGGTAAGGGTTTACTGGTACCAGTAAGGGCACCGGTACCGGTAAACCCTTACTGCCTTACTACGAGGTCCCTTTGCGGGTCCTCCCTTAATGCCTGGTTTTTCCAGGCGTTAAGGACGGGACCCGCAAAGGGACCTCGGAGCTAATTACGGTACCGCAATTTGCGGTACCGTAATTAGCACCTTCCCCATTCCCATTATGCCCTATGGGGGCAAAAATGGGAATGGGGAAGGGCCTTGGTGAATGGGGAATTACCGCCCCGCTCACTTTGGAGTAGGGCGGTAATTCCGCCATCCACCAAGGCGGACTCGGTACGGTACCGGCAGCAACCAATGGTTACCGCCTACCGTGTACTGAGGCCCATAGTCATCATTGTTAAGCCATGAAGATTCTGAATGATCAACAACAATAACTAGCATACTAGACCAGAGGCATTTCTACTGCTATAAGTGCATGACAAAGAGTTGGGGGATTAGTGGTGGAGGGAGAAGGAACATACCAAGACAAAAAAGGCTGGTCATCAAAGTGCCTATGCATAAGTATTTCAGGCACAACCAAGCTAGGGAGGGGAGACCAAGGAGGACAGGACAGACAAACCTGCTAAGCCAAGTACGTTTAGGTTCATGCAAGTGCGCAGACAGAAGTGCGAGGGGGGGACAAGTGCCACCAGTCCAACAGTGGCCAACAGTGTAACTTTCTATTGGTCCATGTCCCACACACAACCATCCATCGTTCATGAGCTTCCCAGCGCCAAGGTCCAAGGGGAGTCTGTATATTAACATGACAGCAGCCATAATGGTGTTAGGCCTAATAGCATCATACAACAGCTGTATAAATAGTTGTTCCATGTAAACATATCAGCAACCTTAATAGTTGTTGTCTCATAATATAATTTAGTAGTGTTACTGCATCTCAAACATAATGAAGGTCCATACATAAGAGTACAGTAGTAGAAACATAGGATTTAAATAAGGGAAATATAAAAACGACACTATGAACGTACTCTCCCACACTGTAGGATGATGCATGCTGTAAACACCCTGTGGGCAATCACATGATGGCATGAAAAAACAGGAACAATATAAAATATCACCCGTTTATAACATTTTCTCACACTCATGATGAACATCTGAGGTTGGATGTTTGGTGAGTGGCGACAAATAATGAGTTGCAACATCAGCCAGATAAAATGTGTAGCTGTTGTTTTAAGTAAAAGAGCATGCCATTTTGCAGAGATAATACTCTTGAAAGGATTTAGGAGAACCCTAAGAGACTTGTGAACATTTTTTAAGTAGCCCAGATGGCAGCAGCGTGTAGTGTAGATCACAGTAACATAAACAAAAGCCTGCTAGTTGGCACATAGTGGCAGCCATCTATTCCACTAACTCGGATGGTGCCATGGCACCTGTTATAAAATATCAAAAATAGATCTGACTAATCACTACATGAGGCTTTCTACAAAAGTTAAGGGCACTTTCTGCTGTTAGAAGTTATCAAGAAGGGACTTGAATGTATGAAACGTTTTTCAACTGTGAAGTACAATGATACAAATCTGAATGTGACTGATTCACAAGTAGTAGGTGTGTAATGTGTGACAAATCTGGACAATGTATCCCTTCTTCCCAGAGGGGAGCCACCCCCTTTGAGGTTAGGGAGGAGAGCCTGCTATGCAAGACTTTCCCTACGGGTCTGGGCAAGTTGGACCTCACTGGGTGTGACTCCCCTCTTGGGGACAATGACTCCCATTCCAGCATGGAACTCCCTGTCCAGACCACCCTTGCAAATAAATGAGTGTCGGAAAAACTGTTGAATTCCCTGTTGCAACTATAATGCATAGTCATAATTCCTTTATTCGACATTCTGTATTCAGGTACATAACAAAAAGGCAGAACAATCATACAAAAATACATTCCATGTACTGAGCGAGCATTGATGAGTATGCCTTTAAAGTTGAGTGGGGGTTCTGTCTAAAAAGATTTAGTATATTCTAAAGCCGTTAAAAAGAGAGTCAGCAACTACATAAAAAGATAAAACAGTAATAAAAACTCGGCAGCAACAGTGGGCCCAACATTCAGTAAATTCCAATGCACGTGCTAACAACAATTACAATTACAACATACACATGCAAGTTTATTCAGTGCCCTTTTCCTCTGCAACCAAGCTCTATGAATGTAACAAGCCGTACCAAATACTACAGGTAGGTCGGAGGACTGCAGCAAAAAAGACTGAGCAGATCTTAACGTGCGTGCGCCAGCATCCTGTAATAAAGGCCTCAAGTACAAACACCTCAACCGAGTAGTCGAGCAAGAAATTAGCAAGAAATGTAACAGTTTCATTTGCAGCACTACACAATGGGCATAACTCAGATTGATAACCCCTCCAAGAATATGTGAAGGCTGCAACTGGAAGAATACCCAACCTAAAACGGGCATACAGCGATTTTTCATGAGCGGGGAAAATTATATCTAGGTATGCCTTGAACCCCGTTGTTGACTCGTGAGCAAAGTACTCGGAGCTCAACTTCAACTTAGAATCATCTAATGTGAGCCAATCAAGCGCCCCATACCCTGGATGACACTCTTAAGGCACCGATGTTTGACAGGTTGATAGACTGTGGCTCACCCCAAAACTCAGCTGCATTTAGTTTGTGGAGCATGTCCTTAACGTGGACCAGCCATTTCAGACTAGCCCCCCCACCCCCATTGAGGGACAAGATGTGAAATCGCATCCCTGCCCTGGTCCGGACCTGGTTGTGTCCATATTCTGGCCCAGAAGAAGACCGGTTCACACATAGCTTCTGCACCGACTGGGGTGGGGCCATATTCATGGTGGACCAGTGCTGGTGGGGCATCGAAGGGGATTAACAATAATTTCTTCAGAAATGTGTACTCTCCTATAACCAATTTCCCAACATTTGAGTAGTCCCAGAGCTCCGCTCGATACACTACTGCCAACAATACTTGCCTCTTGTATAAATTCAAGGCCGGCGATATAGCACTGCTTCCGTGTCGGTTGAAAAAAGATAAAACAGCTCTGCTGTACTTTGGATCGATCAGACCTGAGAATGTTGAAGCCTGGTGGGATGGCAAGAGCTAGTCTGGGGCCAGATGCTTGGTGCAACCAAGTTTCTGTAACGACTAGGATGTCTAGTTCTTGGTCAATGATGAGATCATGGATTTCGATGGCATGGGCTCCAAGTGAGCGAGCATTGATGAGTATGCCTTTAAAGTTGAGTGGGGGTTCTGGCTGAGGTGGAGTAGTTGTGGTCAGAGCCTGGGCTCCTTTGGTGCTGAGTGGTTGATTGGTCGGGGCTTTGGACGGTGTCATATAAAGTTGGGTGTCCGGGATAGGGTTATGTTTGTACGGCTTTTGCCTGGCCATGGACGGGTTAGGATTTAAGTCGACATATTCAGTATGTGCTCTTAATCTCCTTAGTCTAGTGTTGCCCTGAATGGGATTGGTGGCTGAAGAGTCCATATTGGTGAGTACATGTTCTGGAATCGTCATAGGGGTAGTAGTGATTGGCTCTGGATTAGTATTGCTCCTTGTAGCACTTTGAGTATTTTTGTAGTCCTGGATGGGCAGGAAGGGTGGGGTAGAGGGTAGGAATGGAGTGGGGCAAGGGATAGGATGGTGCAGAAAACGGCCAATTCTGGATAGGCCATTTCCCTGGGTAATAAAGGGGTTTCCTGAGCAGGGTAGGCAATCCTTTATAATGCAGAATGGATACATCGTGGCGAGTGGGAAACCTACCTTGACTGTGTGCTAAATGGGAGTGAAGGTGTGACACAGCTAAGGCTCACAAATCAAGGGAGGCGCCTAGTTAAAGGATACAAAACACATTGATGAAAGATCAAACTGGTATTGTATATTCCAAGTTGAAGGGTGGAATAAACATTGGCGTTGCACACATAACATTGCATATAGAATTAACCTAGCATAAAGCAATCCATATCAGGGGCTAGTAACAAGTTACCACAACATATTTCATATTTTGGAGTAGAATCATACTAACGGTATAAGGTAAACACACCTATTACATTAGCCAGGCAAAAATATGATGTATTGGGGGAGAGTACTGGTGGTGTTAAAGATTGGGGCTAGAATTGTGCAGTCTCTGTAATGAAGATCCGTTATGAAAATAGGGTGGCCGTCATATGAATTAGGCAGTTACAGACAATGGGCAGCATACTAGTAGATTGGCACAAGCATTAATTCAACACTGATGCAGAGGACCGTCATTTACACAGTGGCAGCAACATGCATGAGCAAATCATGTAAGCGGGCAAAGTGCCCTTTCATAATACAGTGAACTGAGTAGTAGTACAGGCTGAGATGATTAAGCTGACAAAATGAAATGCAATGAGCAGCGTAGTACTCTGCTTACGCCACAGCAGAGAATGTATAATGCAGACCAAATACAGAGGGCCGTATATTTGAGCCAATATAATCATTATTAAGGGTCTAATGTAAAGAGCTGATCCGGAGAAGATGAAGCTGAGCACTGACATGTGAATCACCAGTGTGAAAGAGTTCAGGGCAATACCTTTCAGTGGGTGAGTAGGCGTCAGAATTGTTAGGCTTTTCATGGCATATTTGGGCGCATTACACGTTGGCGGGATGAAAGTGCATGGGTACACCACATAATGCTACTATAGCGGGGTGAGGACCAGGGGGGTCAAATACAATGCACTCACGGTTGTGGGAGCGAAATAAGGGTGGCGGTATGTCTGGCCGATGGCACGTACTGTCCCTCGTTGACCTGAAGGCCCAAGTCGACGAGCTAAGGGACAAGGAAAATCAGCCCTCCTCCTCCTCCTCGACCTCTCGGCTGCCTTTGACCTTGTGGACCACAAGGTCTTATGTAACCATCTAGACTCAGCGCACACTTCTCCAAGGAGACAATAGTCTGGATTGAGTCATTCTTAAGTGATAGGACCATGAGGGTTTTTTCCCCTTCAGCAGCGGCAGACCCCATTCCCATTACCTGTGGGGTGCCCCAGGGATCCTGCATCTCTCCCACATTGTATAACATATTCACTAAGCCCCTTTTCAATGATCTGGACCATCTTGGTATCACCTACACTAAATACGCAGATGATACTCAGATTCTCCTCCCACTTTCGGGGGATTACGTCAAGGATTTGGCCTTGGTGAATAGAGTTTACCTCGTCATCCAGGCATGGATGGCAACTCACGATCTATGCCTGAATGATGATAAAACAGAGCTCATTATCCGGGGGACCCCCACCAATCTAAAATACCCCTCATTCATAATTGATGGTAACATCATAAAAGTGGCTAGCGAGGTAAAAACCCTAGGCTTTTACCTCGACTCCACTCTCTCCTTTACCAGACAGGTGAATGCCTTGGCCTGCGCCACTGCTTGCACTTGAAACTTATCAGAACTGGCAAACCCTTTCTCTCCAACAACAGGTGCATCATCCTGACTAGAGCCCTCATATTGTCCAGGCTGGATTATTGCAACGCCCTTTACATTGGTTCAAATAAATCGATCATCCAGAGAATCCAAATCCTCCAAAATAATGCCCTCAGGGTGGCCCTCAGCGTAGCTAAGAGAGATCATATATCTGAGGTTAGGTGACAAAATAACTGGCTCTCGACTAACGACAAAATCCAGCTAAAAACCGCATCTCTTACCCATAAATCTTTGAATAATGCTGCTCCTATCCATCTCTCTGAGAGATTCCACAAAAGGACATCTACTAGACCCTTTAGACTAGCCAACACTAACTGCTTCTCCATTCTAAGATTTAAGCTATCTTAAGGTTGGAGCCAGCAGTTTTCCTGTCAACGTGGCCCAGCTATGGAACTCCTTGCCGCTCTTTCTCCGAGAAGATCAATCCTACCAGAACTTCAGACTTAACCTGTGTTAACTGGCTCAAGTATACAGATCATTAAGGCCTGACCTGCTTCACCACCTGACACACAGTCCGTCACTCCGTACTAGCGCTTTCATCCTTGTGTGTATTGACTTGCAATTGCTACCTGTACCTGATATTGCTCTATATTTGCTTGCCATGTGTAACTTATTTTTGTATACCAAGCTGCGAATCTCCTTTGTAACCTCTGTGCCCTGATACCTTCGGGTCTGGTGCGCAATACATGTGTGGCTCAGTGTCCTCAGTACAGCCAAATACCCTTTCCACTGGTTCCGAAGGGTCATGTGTTCTTTGAAAGAATGTATGTCTTTTGAATGTCACATTCCTTTTTGGCTCAAAATGTTCCTGAATTCTTTTGATAGCCAAGGTAAACTCATCAAGATCTCCTGCTCCTTCTTCAGGCATTTCTGGCAGTCTGTCAAAATCACGGAGTAAGAGTGCTTGTTTCCTTGAAGCATTGAATTTATCTCCACCCATGGCCACGATGTACGTCTCAAACATCTTCTTCCACCTTTCCCACCTTATGGGAGGTGTTCCTGGTTCAGCCAGGATCGGGGGTGGGGGCGCTATCACTGCAGTGGCCATGTTTGCTCAGTTGGCTTGCTCTTTATGTTCTGATCACTATTCCTCTGAGTTTAGTGAGTTTGCTGGGCACTGTCCTAATTTTATTATTATTTTTTCTGCAGTGTACCTTGTTGAATCCTTGTATTTGTGATAAAAAAAAATGAAACTTTTGTTTTTCCTTTTTTTTCCCTTGTCTCTAAGGTGCCAATTTGCTGAGCTGTCACCTTCTTCTCTGAGCTCTCTGTAGGTCATCTTCATTGCCTTGACAACGCTTGTCCAGCTGGCCTGTGAAGGGAGGGAGCACTTGAGTGCTTAATGTGTGGTGTTGTCCTGGCAATGCTCACACTGGCGTCGTTGATGCAAGGAGGCGCTCGTGAGCGTAACTTCCTGTGCCCGTGTTGCTGCTTTATTTTTTGTTTTTTGTTTTGGGACTGGCACCACCCCGCTTAGCACCGCCACAGCTGCCCTCCTATGTGTAGCAGTGGCAGCCCCTCCTCTCACATGGGGCCGCGGCAGTCGGGAGGCCGGTCCCCCGAAGCTGTCCCTCCAAACCTCGCCTAGGATTCTCTACATTCTCCCTGCCTGCCGGTCCTCGTCACCAATGTTGGAGACAATGAAGAGGCAGTCGCTAGTGATTAAGGAGGAAAGTGTTTATTGGGCAGGAGAGCACAGAGAGCGGCAAGCACCTCCGCCGGCCTCTCCTTTCAACGCTCTTGTGTTCCAGAACCAGCCATGGTTCTGGAATACTTCCAAAACACAACAAATACCACCCAGAACCCTATATACATAAGTCATCCGCAGACATAAAGAAGGGGACAACTTTCTCCTTAGCGGAACAACAAACTAGGAGATTTTCTTATTCAAAAGACTTCCTGTCACATTGTTTTGTAAAGAGTGGCGGTAAACATAGCTTTAGACACAAACAGACTTTTATTTTGGACTATTAGACAAGGACGGCCATTAGAAACATCAGTTAAGGGAACTATCCCTTTTAAGTTAGGGCCAATCAGGCATTACACCAACTCAGGAACCCTAGTAAATAAAGGTTTTAAAACCGGATACTTTTGAGTTTGTGTCGCTCTTTATACCATGCCTGTCTCACAGGGGGGAGTATATGTTATGCCACTTACCCGGGGTGCAGGGCGCATCTACAGGTCCCGGCGATTCCCGTCCTGGCGCATCTATCCCCGATACAGGTTGAGGGAACCCTGGTCATCTGCGGCTCAAGCCGCCTCCGGAATTTCCCGTACGCGTGGTTTGCGCAGACGCGGAGGGCCGTGTTTCGCTCTCCGCGCATGCGCCGTCCACAGAGCGCTCGGGAAGTTGCAAGCTTGCTTCCCAAGCCTCGTTTTGGGCGCGTCAGCACCCGGGGACATCACGGATTGCGTTCCAAGCCTCCCGGATGCTGCCTGCCCTATATAAAGGGCCAGTTTGCTTGAACAAACCGCGTCTCAACGCGGTTTGTTTCCTGATCGCGTTCTCGCTTGTGTTACTCTTGTGTGGCACCTTGTCAGTATTCCCAGTTCTTTGTTCTTGTCCTTCCCTGCTGTAGTTTCCTTTCCTTGTCAGCCTCTGGGTGTTCTTGCCTCATTTCCTTTCTAGCCAGTAGGATCCCTGGGCCTCATTTCCTTCCTGCTCCCTTCCTACCTGCCAGCGTTTTCCCTTGTTCTGCCCCAGGGTTCCTAGTCCCTCCTGCCTTCTTGCCTGTTGGTTCAGTGTCTTGCCTCCTGCTTCTTGCCTGTTGGTTCAGTGCCTTGCCTCCTGCTTCTTGCCTGTTGGTTCAGTGCCTAGCCTTCCCTGGAGTTCTGAGTCTACTAAACCTTCCACTGCACCATCATCGGACACCCGCTACTTCACGAGCCTAGCAGTGGTATCAGCTGTGGACTTTCCATCCAGTCAAGACCCGCCTTCCCTGTCAGTGCTTGCACTGTCCCGACGTCACACAAATCAGGGAAGTGCGCATCCGTGGCGTTGGGAGCTGGTTCACCACTGACCCTGTTTGAATTCAGGGTGGGTGTTGCGCTGGTTCCTCGCGTCACACATTCTGCAACCATCAGTCGGACAGCCTGGCTACTTCACCACGACCATCCACTGGAAGTTCAGGTACCCAGCGCCCACGAGACGCTTTCCTTAACAGTATACCAGAACAGAAACCCTTTGGAGTAGTAGGCCTAGCATGGGGTAAACCAGGTGGAAGTTGTTGAAGTACTATGAAGTGACACTTACAAGTTGTATAGAAGAAGTGGTTGAACCACTGATATGTTGTGGTAAAATATTACAGAAACATCCTGACAAACGTCTGCATTGTTGAAGCCAGTGTGGTATGAACTGCTGTAGAAGTGTTTAACATTTTCAAACAAATACCTTGTTGCAGAATAATCCTGACAAGGACGATTTTTGAATCCCTGCTTTGGCCCCTGGTACATAGTAGACTCAGTTTTGCAGGCTCAGCGCGTCCTCCAGGAAATCAAGGCGGCTCCTGCCGGAATGGAGACTTACGCACGTTTGCACCTTTTCCCTCTAGCCCAGCAGCTGGGGGCCCTCGTTGGTGTTGTGTCGGCGCCGACACAGTTAAAGGAGCCTGGCTCCTTTGTTGACATTGCAAAAACTGAAAAATGCAGGAAAACTCTAGCCTCTGGACCAGAGTATTATCATAACATCAGAACCAGAAAAAGTGTCCAGAGAAAATATTTATAATAACGTATCAAAAAGGTATTTGAAATGATACAAACATTGAAAAATAGTAAATAAATCACAAATTATTAAACACTATTATAAATTCTAAACACAGCAGAACAGCAGCATTATATGCCTAAAGTATGCTAAAAAGACATCAAACACACTTTCCATTCATGGTGCAACATTCAAACACAACTCAACAATCAGTGACATTCATCCAAATTGCTAAATGACAAAAAGACAATACTACAAACATATGAGGAGAAAAACTCATAACTACTCTCCACAGATACATTCATTATTTTTGTATTTATAGAGCACATTATGGAATTTATTAGAACACAATCTATTGTAAAGGTGGATCGCAAAAAAAGGAGTACAAGGATCACATCCCTTTAGGGTTTTTCTCAACCGGTTTCAAAAAACGCACAAGAACATGGCTATATAATAATACACAACAAACCTTTTCAAGTGCAAACTGCTTTCAGACTAAAATTAACAAGGCTTCTAGCAAGCCTAGATTTTACAAAAATATAAATGGAAGCCTAATATACCACAGTGATGGTTAGTATAATGGCAACCCTAAACAACAGAGTTGAACCCCAGAGCATAGGGTTAGTGACACCCGAACTAGAACCGTGCTGAGTGGTGGTGGACCGACACAACCAGAGAGAAACTGCAGCAGTAAAGAAGGGCTAGTGCCAGAGCCGGTAGGGAAATGTTGACATACTGACCTGATATGCAACCAACTGCTGTGTTCAACAGATTAAAGAAGTGGGGCGGCCACCCAGCGAGGCTTCAAGCTGTATCCTAATCAGTAACAGAATGTAAATGAGCCAAAACATGAAGTTAGAGGCCTCATCTACATGGACCACACAGCAATCAGGTAGGAGTAGAGTAAACAAGGCCTCACTTTGTGGGATCTCTATTTGACCTGAAAATATCCAAAGCAGCAATTGCTTGATGGAAGTAGACAAGGCAGAATCTGTCAGGGTAACCGAAAAAGTTAGCTACAAATCAGAAAAAAACCCTGGAAGCGCCAGTTAGTGGTGCACTTCTGATGTTAAATACAATGAGCACAAAACTCCAGTAAAAGAGGAAACAATACAATTAAGAATCCTCACCCCTCGCAGGAAATGGCAAACAAGGGCCAGCGACAAGTAGAGTCAAAATGCAGGGGAGCTCATGCATAGTTTAGCCATAACATGCAAAAGGGAGAAAGAAGACACCAAGGTGCACTAAATTAGAGCAAGAACTAAGCCCAAAGGATGTGGTTAGGCACTGAAAGCGAGAGCCTACTTGGCGTGTAGTATAGTCCGAGAGGCACAGGCAGAGGCGTAGACAGGGTAGGGCCTGAGTGGGCAAGGCCCACCCAAAATCTGTAAAGGCCCACACACACAGCTGGGTGGGCATTTACAGATGTTAATGTCACTGCGGTGGGCCCAACTACATTAGCGAAAGGGCGAACTTGTTAGACCATCCTGGCTATGCCTGTGGGCACAGGGCCTCGGCTGCAAGACATAAAGATTTACGAGGCAACAATGCTGGTAGGCGGGCAGAAGCTACACCCGACAGAGCCGCCCAAGCATGAGCAACTCACCGTGCCTGAATGCGTGTGGCCACTCGAAGAAATGAGATGGATGAAACTGTGCTGCAAGAAGGTAATCCGCGAATGCCGCACATGCGTTTAGAGCTGCATTCAAATGGATTATAGCTACAGCAGGACGGATGGATGAACTTATGACGGCTAGACGCATGCCCGACTGGCTCTGAGCACGGAACTGCGCCGGAGATGACAGTGACGCTCCCGTGACCGCAAAGACATGAAATAGTGAAAATATGAATGGCCTTACAAAGTGCGAGAATGAGCACTAGAAAAGAACCAATGTCTGCCCTTTACTCACCATGGGCCTGGCTATTATTTCAGATGGGACTTTTACAACAACTGCAAAAATACAAGGATATGATAATAAATGAAAATGAAAATAAAAAAACTACAATGAAGGAAACTACTAAGGCACACAAGTGGGTTTAAATCAAAAAGCATACCAGTAGTGCCAAAGTAGCCACACAGGGCCAAGTCACAAAAATGAAACGTGAACAATTCAGAAACAGAATGGCTCAACCCACTAATTGGTATTGAAATCCCACGATTCCAGCGTATTAAGGCCTTTGTGGAGTGTTTTTAGATTGAAAATCCACATTTGTTCCTTGTGGGCCAATTTATTAGCTATTTGCAATGGCCCATTAGTAAAGATTTTTCTATACAAAACCATGTTAATGATTCTGGGTCATGGCCCATTTCTACACAGTGAGTAACTAATGGTGCAGAGAGTGTACACGTTCTAATTTTGGAGCGGTGCTCATTGATTGGCAAGTGGACTTCCCTAGAGGTTTTGCCTACATAAAACAATTGACATGGACATTGAATAGAGTGCACTACATTCTTACTTCTGCAAGTAGTAAATGTACGTAATTCCCAAGTCCTGCCATTGTTGGAAAAATCTGTCATTTATTTTAGAAAATTTGCAGGCTACACATGACATGCATGGGTAGTGGTCTTTAACTTGGTTGAGGTTGGTATCTCTAACCTGATTAATACGTAGAGGTAGTCTGGTGGCACGAGTGAGTTTCTGCCCCAAAATTTTGCTTTTTTTAAAAACAAATAATGGTTTCTGTAGCTTGAGATCAGTAGAGTTGAGAATCCTCCAATTCTTCAGAATGATGGCTTTAATTGTCTCACTATGTTGGCACTATGTTGGCAGAAAGTGGACACACAAACTAGCTGTACTTTCTCTACATTTCTGGGTTTGGCCCTAAGTAAGGCATCCCGATTGGTATAACGCATTCTTTTTCTTGAGTGTTTGATCAGTTTCCAGGGATACCCCACGATGTGCAAGCCTGGCTTGTAGCAAATCTGCATGAGTATTAAATTGTGTGATGCTAGAACAGTTGCTACGTAACCGAAGGAACATCCCATATGGGAGATTACGTAGAAGGCTTTTGGGGTGTTGGCTTTCGAACTGCAAGGTGGTATTCCTTTCCATCGGTTTTCTGTAGAGCTCTGTCTGCAGAAAACCTTCTTCATTGTAGATTGATAAATCAAGGAAGGATATCCGAGAGGTAGCATGTTCGAAGGTGAATTTTATATTGACATCAATCTGATTGAGCCACCCCTCAAAGCGTTCCAATGTGTCAAAGTCACCTTCCCAAAGTACAAGGATATCATCAATGTACCATCGGTATAACTTGATGTTTTGGATGTAAGGGTTCACGTCATTCAACACAAAGTTTTCTTCAAACAGCGACCTGAAGATGATAGCCAGATTCGGGGCGAAAGTACAGCCCATCGCCGTCCCTTTAGTTTGTAAGAAAAAATGTCTTTAAACTTGAACAAACTGTTGGACAAAACCAGTTCAGCACATGTAGTCAAAAAATCAGTTGGAACCATATGCGGCAGTGGGCGTCGGTCTAACATGACCCGCAGACTCCAGATAGCCTTATCTTGTGGGATATTAGTATAAAGGGCCTCTATGTCAAGGGACACCAATATTTGCTTTGTAGCATCAAAAGGGGGACTTTCAACAAGATTAATAACATCCCTGGAATCTAGCAAGACTGTAGGGATAGCCATTGCCAAAGGTTTGGATCATTTCAAATAGATCCTTTATTGACATTGCCACTGACCTATTGGAGGCTTTGTATCTAGCCCATACGCATAGCCTCTTGCAGGGTCTCAGCTCAGTTGCCGCGCAAAGTGAATAAATTAAGTTCATTCCTATACGCGGCTCTGTACTTTCATTTCGTGCAAAATGTCGGTTTGTTTTTTTGTTTATTTGTTTTTTTATTTATTGTGCGCACCGGACCCTGGGGTAGCAGGGCGCATAAGACAAGAGGATCGAGCAAGAACAGCTGGAAGACCAGGAGGATGGCATTCACAATGCCAGTGCATTCCAAAGGCCGGTGCCTTTTGACATGCAAGATCAACAATCTCTTGGACCAAGGTGGGACAGATGGCTGAGGCATTTTGAAAATTAGCTGGCAGCTCATTACGAACAACCGTCTAGTTGTTTTGCTAGAAGATTGCTTATAAACCTGTTGGGAGATGACGTAGAAGACCTCATCCCCACTTTCCCGTCGGAAGATGTGAAAACATTTGTCGGTCTCAAAGAAGAATTATGTGCCTATTTCGATACCCAGCGAATCATAGACCACGAAAGGCACACATAAATGCACACATTCAATGTGGCTTGCCAACTCACAGGTGAGAGCATGGACGCATTTACAACACAGCTTCGCAAGCTGGTGGCGCACTGTGACTTTCATAATTCCTCAAATGAAGAAGTGATACTCCTCAGGATCATTGGTAGCTGTCTATCGTCAGCATTCAGAAAGACGTTATTGCGAGAACTGCTTCCGCTGAGTACCATTTTACAGATGGCCAAGACAGAGGCATGTGCCGAGATCCAGGTGACCCAAATGGAGAGTAATAAAGTACCCATGAAGGATTAGATGTATGAGGTGACTGAACAGGGACGCAGTCAATACACTAATGGCAGCCCGACGAGAAGTCCCGTCTCCTCGAGCAGATGCTTTCGCTGTGGACTGACCTTCCCACGTGACCCTGGAATGAAGTGCCTGGCATTTGGACAAATGTGCACCATTATCTGCCCATTGTTTGCAATGCCCCACCAAGTGGATAGCAGGGCCCCCACTACAACACATGGAAAGCAAGAGCACCCCGCATGCAGCATGAGGCTGAGAAGAGATACAGATACCCGACAAGATGTTGTGAGGTATGTACATCAGATCACTGGAAGATCTCCCACGCCTTCACCAGTGAATGAGAGAGAACCACGGAACTACGCATACATGATAAATGCTGTGACAACGCCGTCGGAGAGTGACGTTAACATGAGGATAGGAGAGCACCCAGCGAGCTTCTTGATTGACACTGGGGCTTCTCTTAACATCATATGCATCTCAGAATATCAGAAAATGTTGAATTGCCCACGACTGGTTTCATCCAAACTAAGAATATTCCAATGGGGAGCTAAAGGCCATGTGTGCAATCACAGAAAATTCTCCACGAGTCTTTGGAACAAGGACCGACATGCTGTTACAGAGCTGCACGTACTACACAGCGAGGTCCCTGAGAGCAATTTACTGGGCCGCCCACCGCTGTCCTGGTTCCGCTCGCCCCAGCGCTTTCCATACCCCAGTCTTCGTCTGCTTCCTCGTGGCCGCCCTTACAGCCCTTTAACAATACGAGCACAATTTCCTTTTTTGCTTGCTGGCAGCTCCCCTGGAGGTTGCCAGGGTCACGTTGTAGACTTTACAGCCGAGCCGCCTCAGCGCTACGTGTCATGACTACACAAAATCACCTGACACAGCGATCTGCGCTCCAATGTGACCGTAGCCTGATTGGATCGGCATAAAAGGGGGTTTGCCCGGCATTCTGTGCTTCTGATTGTGGATTTCTGCCTCAGTGCTCCGTTGTTTCTGATCCCGTATTTTCGTCCTCTGTTTTTTCCGATCGCTTCCTACTTGTGACTGACCCGGCTTGTTTCCACGGTATCCTGATTTCCTAATCCCTTGTCTGCATACCACCCGCACCATTCTTGCAAATAATGTTAGTGCTTTTACGTATTAAAAAACAAAAACTCCAAGAGATATTTATCATCTCGTCCAACAGCTTAGGAGCTGCAGCATCATTCATAGACACACATGAGTGATTTCAACAAGCGCATAGAAGGCGTTTTGGAGCGAAGACTTCGAACAACCTGTCACACTGTAAAAGAAGCCCTCAGGTAGGATATAGCCCAGCACACTCTCCAGGCAGTGCAGTACCTGTAAAGAAACCCCTAATTTTAATTGTATACTTCCTTATCTTTAGATGGCCCATCACAGTGAGACTTTGCGGACACCACCAAATCCTTTACACTTGTCCTGATGACGGCACCTCAAGATTAGCAACCCACAGGGTGCCAGAAACACCACTAAGTGTCGACCAGACAAATGTGAAGACAATCACACCACATTTGAAAGTCACCATGTGTACTAACCCACACTGCAATCAGCTATATGATTAAGTTTAATTGCACATGGTTGATATTAGAAGCCTTGAACAGTGTATCTTTACCCAGAAATCACGGGCCAACAAAATGTTTTGGATGAAAATGTGATAATGTTTTTAATAGTCATGAGAATAAATTTGCTTATATATGTAAAGTAATTGGGGTGTTCTTTTGTTATACAGACCACCCAACGGAGTCTGTACTAAGTGTGCTGCAATCCATTCCGGGCCAGAGCCATACAGGTGGGGTTGCCTAGGTCCCTGTTATTGTTTGATTTACTCCTTCATGACTTAGGCCCCCCTGATCAAAAAAGAGGGGGACCTCATCCCTTATATTAGAGTACACAAAATCACCTGACACAGCGCTCTGCGCTCCAATGTGACCGCAGCCTGATTGGATCGGCATAAAAGGGGGTGTGCCTGGCATTCTGTGCTTCTGATTGTGGATTTCTGCCTCAGTGCTTTGTTGTTTCTGATCCTGTATTTTCGTCCTCTGTTTTCCGATCGCTGACTACTTGTGACTGACCCGGCTTCTTTCCATGGTATCCTGATTTCCTAATCCCTTGTCTGCATACCACCCGCACCGTTCTTGACCTCGGCCTGTCCTTCAGTATTGAGTTTGCCTGCTGTTTCGGGTCCAAGTCACCGCCCGCACCGTTCTTGACCTTGGCTTGTCCCCGGGTTCTGAGTCTGCCTTCTGTTCTAATTCCTGAGATGCTGCCCGCACGGAATAGACCCGGTCCGTCCCTGTTAAGTAAACACTGCCTTCCCTCCTTCCCCTCCTCTTCCCCTGTTCCTCCCTTCCCTTCCCCTTGTCCCACTATCGCAAGTAGCACTGTACTACTACAAAATGGATTCTGTGTTTCCATCTTCTTTATAACTTACCCGCACTGGACAATTGGACGCACTGCTGAACTAAATACATCTCTGTGCAGCAATCTGTACCTACTGCGTGTAGCACCTAACTAACTTTCCCTTCCCTTCGTTGCTCATCCTTGATTCTAACTGCGATAACTACTGGGACTTCCTCGTTTTCACCCTTTGGAACACCATCTAGGACACTTAAATCAAGAAGGTAAGTACGGTGAACGTTAAATCAGGGTTAGGAGAGGTTAGGACAGTTACATTCGGGTTGAATTTAATTCTGTCTTATTTGTTTTTTGTCTTTGTGTGGGAAAGGCGCAGGGGCAGTGATACAGTGAACACACATCTATGGAAGGCTTGCTCTGCCATTCCAGGTTAGTGCTTTCCTAACAGACAGGCCTGTCAAAGCAAACTCGTGTACAAAGTACTAAATTGTATTCCTCTGGTTTGTTCCAGCCTGCTGTGTCGTTTCTCTATGGTGTGTCCGTATCTCCTATTCTTCCAAGTGATCAACTCCTCCAGCGCTTATTTCAAAAGCTAGTGAGTTATATCATTGGGAAGGATTCCCTCGGTTGAGGGAACCAGGACCTTTTACGATCCTGGCCTATCTACCCGACCAACACAAGTCTGAAGTATCCTTAACTAGTGGTTGGTGAGTTTTGCATTGTTGTTCTCTACTGTGACACTGATAACCGCACTCAAAATGGGGATAGCAGCTGTATCCTATACGCGGCTCTGTGTATTCATTTCTCTCAGTGTTTTCAGGCCCTGTATTAACCTTTGAAAGACAGGACATTTGGAAGCCTTGGGGTGCCCCTATTGGCACACTGAAAGAGATTTGGCTTCGGCTCGTGGGTGGCGAAGTCCTGACCCCGGTGACAGTGCGGACAGTGCCCAATGGAGCTCGTTCCCCAGTGAGGACGCAGAGTGACGAGGGCATTGCAGGGAAGGTGAGAGGCACGGGATGCTCTCTGGGAGAGAAGCAGCACCAGCGCATAGGGCTCGACCCCGAGATCGGCAAATCTTGTTTGCCTGAGCGGGCTACTTGGTGGGAGTACCAGCGAAGAACAGAAGACCGGCCCGGGCCGGGGAGTCATTGGGGGCCTGGCAACCCATACATAAAAAGCAAATTGGAGGCGAGGCAAACTCGGAGCATGGGCCTCTGGCCCCAAAAGATGCGAGCTGGTAGAGCCAGTGGAAGTAACCCCTGGAGAGGCGGCAGAATGGGCCTCAGGCTGGAAAACATGCAAAAAGAGAAGGTACACCATGGGTGGTTCCCTCGTGAGAGCCCAGACACCATGAATAAAGACGTGCAGGGACTCCCCGGCAAGAAGCAGGGGTGTACTGGGATCCAAAAGAGGCCCTGGAAATAATTACTGGGGACCAAAAGAGGCCCTGGAAATAATGTTCAAAGTGGCCCCATATGACACATTTTCAGCAAGCCCAATGCTTTTCCTATGAGACCATTTGGAAATACCACACAAAAGAGGCCCAGGGTGCAGAGGCCCACCGGGAAATCTCCAGAGTTCCCTATGGGCCAGTCCACCCCTGGCAAGAAGGTGGTAAATAACAACCATGAGGGGGAGTGGATGCTGAAGGGCTGTGCTAAAGCACCAGGGGGCACTCCAGGATCGACTAGTAGCCTGGATCTGGCCCCCTTTGGCATCTATGGGGCTCTGGAGAACCCTCACAAGGCAGAACATTAGATGTGGCAATAGCAGTGACAGAGGGGCAGACTGAGTCCCCCCTAGCGGGGGATTTGGCCAGGCAGGAACTCCAACAAAGTCTCATGGACTTCGAGGACTCATGGCCTCGTTTTAGATGCATTTTCAACTGCTGGGATCCAATTTTAATACTGTGGTGACAGAACTGAAAAGGGAAATCTCACACCTAGAAGAATGTATGGACATCTTGTAGCGGGCCCTGCAATCGAACAACATGGTTAAGGAGAACAGTGATTTCCTCGAACACCTGAACAGGCTTTCCCACAATCTTGAATTACAAACAGAGGACCTCAAAAATAAATTCAGGTGGTCTAATATCAGGATTAAAAACCTTCCAGAGGAAATTGGGGTACAAGCCTTGTTTGCTACTATTCTGGAAAACATCCAACAAGACGATTTCGGTACTAATAGAGTTCACAAAACAGGACAGAAGGGAACGGGAGAGGGTTAGCACCCGCGAGATGTGTTGGTGGCCCTATCATCTTATCCACACAAGGAGAGGATCTTACAGGCCGCAAGAGCAAAGGAGCCGCTCAACTTTAAAGGCACGCACGTCCAACTGTTCCAAGACCTCACCTGGAGATCTTTACTAAAATTGAGACAAATGAGCCTGGTAGAAAGGGAGCTGACAAAAAAGGACATCCGCTGCAAATGGACTTTCCACTTTGGCCTCACCTTTACGTGGGAAGGGTCCCGACGCAGGATAACACTGGTGCAGGAAGGTTGTGCCTTGTTGCAGATCGAGATGGAGGATGGCCCGGGGAACGGACCCTCACGCACAAACTGTGAGAAGAGAAAGACCTTGGGAGTGGTCCACGGTACAGGGGCAAGTTAGGAGATGCAAAGGAAGTGAATCAGATCAGGGGTCTACAAATGAAGGGCTAGAGGATGCAAGTTGTACTGGGGAGGTGGGATAAAAGAAAGTTGTTGATAGGTGGAGTTGGCAAAGGAGTGGTCATTTACAGTAGAGGTACTGGTGGGGGCAGGTTTCTTCTCTATCTTGTCGGACCATAAGGGCGAAAAGGCCTGTGGGGAGGGAGGGGCAAATTGGGATGAGGGCGGAAGGAGGGGATTGTTGAGAGTGGGAAGGGAAATATTTCCTGGTCCTAAAGGGGGAAAATCAAGAGGGGCCAGGGAGGGGCTGGATGGAGGGGGGTGTCAAGAGTGGACAAGAGTCAGTGGATATGAAGGGGCTCAGAAGGAGGGAGGTTCAAGGAGCATCCTCATGGAAACCCACGGGGAAACACAATCAAGTGGCTGACACAAAATGTTAGGGGATTACATTTTCCCCTGAAAAGGGAAAAACGTGAGCTGCTAATCAAACCCCAGAACCCAGATGTGATTGTAGTACAGGAAACGCCGCTGTTGCGATGCAATCAGGGCAGACTACGTTTAAGACACTAGCCCCATATTATTCAAATGTCGACCTTGACAAAACGGCAGGTGTCATGTTGGCTTTTAGAGAGGGGTGTGTGATGAATCCTGCGGAGTCCTCACCAAGACCTTGGCTGAAGTCTCCTCCCAAGTGGCCAGGGAAAGGCAGGCACTTTCTGATCCTGGCCTTAGGGGTTGTATTCTACAGTAGGATCACGTCGGAGGAGAAAGGATCCAGGGGAATACGAGGACTCCGTTGGGTGAGATGCAGTATTTGTCTTCCTCTAGGGAAGACATCTCCTCAATGCCATTGTATGTAATGGCTTGTTGTCAGAACAATCATTTTGCTCCCCAAATTGAACATCTTAAGATAGGTGAAAACATTCATAAACCCTTAGACATTGGGAGAAATGAAAACCCTTCTAAAACCATGGAGACCTATAGAGTTAAAAGCTCCCCTAACTCCTAAAGGTACAGTGAAAAGGACTTTGTGAATAATAACAACTTAAAATCAAAAAATCTTTATTTCTCTATGAAATCAAATCTTGTGATTGGTCCTTATTATATTCCTGTAGAGAATGTTATTGGGAACAGAAAAAAGTCAAGCTATAAAAACTGCTATTTGCACTACGGACTTCAAGTCCCACGAATACAGAAGACGAGGGCTTACTTTAAGCAGGCACGTTTATTTAAAACCCAGCAACAAGATGGGGCAATATGTCTAGAACTTAATGCAAACAACCATTACCCAAGCCAAAAGAAAGTAAAAGCAAGGCAATTTAAAAACCATCAAACATTGCCAAAGTCAAGAGGGGGCAAATAAAAGACCCAGAATTTATAAAGCGTATTGCCCACATTTGAAGTAGCACATAACAAAAGTTGATATAAACCCAGGAAGAAGCAGAATAAAACCATATCATTGTCAGTGTATGGTTAATAATGAAGTGGGAAAACAAAAGTGGCAAGAAGACTACCCTTCTGGTAAAAGCTATCCAGAAGCAGAGGAGCATAATTTACAGAGATTTTAGAAATTACAAAAGTGCACTAAAGAGCACCAATGTGCCTCTTGCCTACCCTGAATTATTGCTTAAAGCCTGATTGATGTTATAAAGTAAAAAGCATTGCAAAGTTGTTGTAAGCTGATCTTAACCACAGAGGCACTTGCTGTTTGTAAATTACTGACCTGGCAGGTGTAAGGAAGACATGGTATCAAAGTAAGACAAACACAAGAGATCACAGGTCAAGGTCGTTTATTCAACTTTAAAATGGGTGAGGTAAATGCCTAATCTAAACTAAATCTAAAATGGGAGCAAGCTACGACCATCAAATAATAATAATACAGTCCTAGTGGAGTCTAGTCAAATAAAAAGGACCTATGCTAAAATACCTATTGCCAATCCTTACCGCTATGCTACAAAATAGTGTGGGATAATGTTCACAAGAAAAAAAAGAAGTGTTCACAAAATGATAAGTCTGGATGGTAAGGCCAAGGTCTCCCTTTCCCATGTGTTTAGCATGGGACAAGGCGGGACACTTGAGCAGGGCACACTTCTGAGCTTCTCCGGCACGTGGTTACAGTTTCTTTCAACAATATCAGAACCTTCTGTGCCCAAGTCTCTTTGAAGTTATTCAAAAAGTCTCTTATGTAACAAAAAGTCTCTTGCTTCAGAGGGCTTGATGAATTAAACAAACAGTTCCTTCTGCTCTCATATTTTGTATGGTGGCTTTGTTTCACCCGGGACCCCCCTCTGTCGGGCTCCGATCCCCTATTCACAATTCCTTCAAACATACATTTCTCGAACAGCCCCATAGGGTGATTTGCTCTTCACCCGGGAGGCCCCTCAGTCGGGCTCCGATCCTTCTCTCAACATCAGCCTCCCTCAGTCGGGCTCAGACGAACCACTCACTGTGGACATCCCCGAGTCGGGTTCACGCTTGTCATCACAATATTCACGGTGTATTATTGTTCACCCTAATTTGCAGTCATCCCTCAGCCGGGTTCACATTTGCCGCAATAACACAGTTCACTTAGTTTTCTCACAATGCGGGTTTCACTTCCCTTAGTTTTCTCCTGGCAACCCTCAGGCATCCATGTCTCAGCCCCCATTCAGGCTTTCCCTTAACACCCCAGTCAGGCTTTCCCTAAAGCCTCCAGTCAGGTTTTCTCTAAAGCCTCCAGTCAGGCTTCACACAATTCTATCATCACAATGTTCTCGGATGGGTTACTGATTACCCTAATTCACAGGCATCCCTCAGTCAGGTTCACATTTGCCTCCACAACATGTCAAAGACTTTCGACTGTACAAGGGGTTTGACTTGACCCTCGTAGGACCACTTTGACAACTTACGCCGGCCTCCCCTGAGCCCCTCAAAGTTAGCCACCCTCAGTCGGGCTCGGACCAACAACCCACTTTGGGCATCCTTCTGTCAGGTTCATTCTGGCCACAGTTCACAATTTTACAATCTCATCAGAAAGCGGGGTTCCCTTCCCGTAGCTTTCGCTCGGCATCCCTCCATCGGGTTCACACTTGCCACAGTTCACAATCTGCCTGACTCACCGCTCGGTGGACTTTACTGCATCAGTTTTCTAGCAGGAGCCAAGGTTTTCTGTGAGGCCTGGGTCACCTCTTTTCGAGCTCTCAAGGTTCACAAAAGTAGGTTTCCCTCAACCGGGTTCAGGCCTTCTCTCTTGCAGCACACTTCACTAAGAAGGCTTCCCTCAACCGGGCTTGAGCCTCCTTTCAAAGTTCACAATTTAGCAAACAATGTTTTTGGGACTTCTGGCCCCAGAATGCAGTAGGCTAATTTCACCCCCACTTCATAGCTCCCCAAAATTGCCTTTTCAATCCCTGGGAGCTGCAGGAGCTAAAAGTGGATGTTAGTTGGAGATCAGGGTCTCTCCCTCTGCCCCTCAGAGACCTGGATTCACCTGCATGGCCCAGGAGAGGAGGTTTGCTGTGGTGGTGTTGCCAGGCAACTCCAGCAGCCCCTGGTCTTGCCTTCTGGAAGTAGAGCTCCCTCCTCCAGACTGCAGTCTCCTCTCAAATAGCAGGGCCAGTGTTTGGGTGGGTTTCTCCTCCAGGTCTCCCAGGGTCTCTGCAGTTCACTAGGGTTCTCTCCCTCTCTCCGGCCTCTTCCAGCATCCCCGACTCGCTCAAAGTGTGCTCTCCTGCTCTGCCTTTTACACCTCCTGGGAGTAGTGATTACATTCCAGTGTGCATGGTTGTGAAGGGAGGCCTGACTTTGCCAGGCCTCATTAGTGGGACAGTCTTATCTAGAAAGGGGAGAGTCTGTCTTGTGTATCTGTGGTTCTCTGTCAGTAAACCTCATCCTCCCAATCTCTCTCCTCACCGTCCCCATGGTTTTAGGGAAAGACAGTGTGGAGGGATTATGGAAGGTGTAGTTTTTCCGAAGAATACTGGAAAAACAATGTGGGGTTTTGTCAGGGTGAAGGGAGTAACTGTAGTGTTGTGTAGAAATGCGTTGTTGGCAAAAGTATCCCAGAATGACAGAGGGGACGTCGGGTAGCGATGAACTGGAACTGGGATAATACAGTGTCTCGCCCAAGGGTGTTCCTCCCCCAGTCTCCCAGAGTCCCCTTCCCAGGTGATCCTCCCTCTCTTGTCCGCCCCCAGGGTTGGGATCCAACAGCGATGGCCCTTCCCTGGCCACCTGAGTCAGGGATCCCTGGGAATAGCATGGGAGAAACGCCTTTGGTTTCTCACACAGGGGAGTAGACCCGAGCAGAGATTGTGATAACACTTTATACTGTTCGGGCAGGGGAGTATACCTGAACAATGAACTTTGAAGTAGTAGGCCTGGCATGGGAGAGTAAACCAGGTGTGATTGAAGTAGTAGGCCTGGCATGTAAGTAAACCAGGTGGAGGTTGATGAAGTTGTATGAAGTGGCGTTAACAAATTATCCTGACAAACGTTCTTTGCTAGAGCAAGAACTGTATAAAACTGCTGCAGAAGTGTTCTATATCTTCAGAACTAATATGCTGTTGTGAAGCATTCTAACAGACAATTTATGTTAATTCTGATGAACTAAAGAAATTTCTTGGTTTATGGGAAGAAGATTGTTTTGAGTCTTACTATTACAAGTGGAAGAGAAGGAACCTTTGTTAAACAATTCTGAAGTGTTGGAACATTTGCTGTCAAGTTGGAGTCACAAAGAACTGTGTTGGAACTATTGTTACAAAACAGGATGTCCTTAGTTCTTTTGGAACTGTAGAACAGAATCCTGTTTGAATCTGGGGAGGTAAATTCACTCAGATTATAAGGAGAGTCTTATTATATTGTGAACTTAACTGTTATATTTGTGTTGCTTTTCAACTGCCTTGCATTACTTTGTTGAGTTACTGTTACGTATAAGTGTGAGGGACAGAGACCTTCGTTTAGTTTATTTTAGGCACGGAAATCCTCGTCAGGGAAGGGATAGTGAGGTGTTTATCCAACCTTTTGAGTTAATAAAATGGTATCTTTTGAAAAAACTTCACAAAGTTGTCTGCCTCACATTTCCGACCCCTCACATGAGCAATGTCTGAGTGGTGTGTAGCAGGGAGGATAGAGCAAGCAGTATTGTCCTAATGAGAGTCACTATTCGGGGGTGAAAGTGTATGATCGCTTCAGTCTATGCCCCAAATGTAGGCCAAGAGGCCTTCATAAAAGAATTACTCAGAGTCTTGGAGGTTTTGCGGTGGGTGAGATGATAGTTATGGGAGATATGAACCTGGCATGGTCCTAGGAGCTTGAAAGAAGTGTGGGAAGGACCCAGGGAGGTGGAGTGGCAGCAAGATCACTGAAAAACAAACTGTTCCTCAAAGATGTCTGGCGAGAAACAAGAGGGCCGGAACATGGCTTCACTTTCTTATTGAATGTCCACAAATCTCAGTCCTGCAGCGATTATATATAAGTCTCTGCGTCTCTGCCGGGTAGAGTGGAGTGGGTGGATGTGGGGCCTGTAGCGCTGGCTGACCATGCAGCAGTCTCTATGGGGCTTCTCCTCCCACGAACATCACAATCAATGTGGAGAAGAAGTATCCAAGTCAAATTATTTATGTACCCTGTGCTTAGGGACGGGATTGCGAATAGTATTGCTACCTCGTTTGCAGAGAATGACACAGAATGTACGTTCGAAGCAGTGAGAGGGGGGTGCATTTAAAACAATAAGCAGGGAATCGATTTCACTCAAAGTGCAGAGGGGGAAGTAGCTGAGATTCCTAGATTCCTGGAAGACCAAACGGGAAAGGAGAGAAGTCTACAAAGCAAATAGGGAAGCCACAGGGCAGTTACACCTGCTCCACATAAAGAGGGCCGAGAAGGAACTGCTAAATGCGAGACAGTGCTATTATATGAGCGCCAACACAGTGGATAAACTGCTAGCCAGGCTACTGAGGGAGTAGAAAGGCACAAAGCTGGTCAGTTCTATTGAAAATGCACAGGGAATTAAAGTCACGCAAATACAGGATATAATGGTAGCGTTGGAGCAATTCTATAAGGCCCTTTACACATTGACCGATCCCCACAGGGTGATTAAACAGGCTTATCTGAATAAAGTGACTCTCCTTACGGTGGGGACCACCACCTCTGAAGAGATGGGCTGAGAGATCACAGCAGAAGAGGTCCAGAGGGTCATCAAGTCGCGTGCCGTCAATAAGTCCCTGACACCAGACCGGTTCACAGCAGCCTTTTACAAGGCCTTTAGCCGAGTGTTAACCCCCTACCTTACCAGTCCATTTCTGGGCAATAGGGCAAATCACGCGGTTGATGGAGGAACCCAAAGTGTTGCACCTCCCGAAGCCAAAAAAGGACCCTACAATATGTGACCCCTGCCATCCCATAGCTTTAATAAACGTGGACGCTAAGATATACACAAACATCTTAGCATATAGGTTAGACCCATTATTGCCAATGCTAATCCACCCCAGTCAATTGGTTTTATTGCAGGCTGACGAACCTTTGACAAGATAAGAAGAGTGGCCCACCTATTACAGAAAGTATAAAAGGGCGGCATGCCCTCAACCCTCCTCTCACTCGACGCTGAGAAGGCGTTCAACCGAGTGCATTGGTCCTTTCTTTTTATGACTATGAGAAAGATGGGCTTGGAGGGAAGTACTTTTTTTAATGGTGAGAGCGAACTATAGGGGCCCATCAGCCAGACCAGAGCTGTGAAGGGGAACTAAGCAACGTTGTCCCCTATTCCTTTTACTCTTAGCCATATATCTAGAGCCCCTGTTGGACATCATACAGGCATGAGATGACATGCTGTTAACATTATCACACCCAAAGAAGTTGCTTCAAGGGGTACTAGTGGAGCTGGAGGAATTTCAGAGGGTCGTTGACATAAAGATTAATACATGGAAATCAAAAATCTTGAATTCTATCCAGGGTCCACCCAGGGTAGAGATTCAAGCAACGTCGCCCCTCATGTTGAACTCGAAAGGGAGTCAATACTTGAGGGTGACGATTGCACACACGATTGATAGATAATATTCTACACATTTTCTGAACCTCTTGGTGTCAATTAAGAAAGATCTCCAGAGATGGAACCTGCTGACAAGCTCCTGGATGGGTCGAATTGCCACCCTTAAAATGGTGATCCTATCCAAAACTCTCTACGTGTTCCAGGCCTAGTCTGTACCAGTTTCCAGATCTTCCTTTACCACGCTGCAAAAATGGACTGAGGCTTTTGTGTGAAAGACAGAGAATATCACGTAAGGTAACTGCACCCAAGCGGAAAGGCAGTATTGGCATTGCAGCCATTCAAACATACTACGTGTCCCAGATACACATTGTTTGAGAATGGTTTAGCAAGGACAATACGAAAGTATGGGTGACCATGGACAGAGGAGTGGTGAAGCACTTCCTACAAGAAGTGCTTTGGCTCCCCCGGCGGCCAGACCTACCCTCATGTACCTCAGCCAAATTACCAAGCTGGTGCAATACACTTGGGATAGTCTGATAAAAAAATATGGCATCAGTTTGTTCCCCTCTGACTTTATGCCGTTGTTCAGCAATCCCCAATTCTCGCCAGGGATAGAGTAGGTTTTTTTTCCAAAACTGCAAATAAGGGGTTGGCTCAAACTGAAAGACATGTAAGAAGGAGAGCAGGTCTTTTATATAATGTAAAGAGGGTTTTTGCCTTGGGGAATGAGAGCAAATACATTGTTTTCAGCTGAGACATTGGGCATCTAATCCGGACGTAAGATCAGCAGCAACTCCGCCGCTGGCCCCATTGGAAAAGTATCTGAACACACATGAGGGCACAAAGGGTCTGATCTCAGATCTTCATGGGATTCTCTTTCATATTAGAGCCCAAGCAAAATGGGCATACATGAGTAATTGGGAGAAATCTTTGGAGAGACACCCCGCTAGATAAATGGGAGAAACTCTGGAGGGATATGCCAAGATTAACAAAATCCATACAAATTCAAAAATTGTAGTACAAGATAATGTTCAAATGGCACTACACTCCAGTTAGACTTCAGAAAATGTACCCTAACTCACCACACTGATGCTGGAGGGGTGCGTGGAGACAGAGGAACATGGTGTAAGGGCGCAGAAGTACGAGTCTGCCACAATGGTGGTATGATGATTGGTAAATACTTCTGTTATGGTCTGACAGTAAAGAAAAGGAAAACCTATCATGCCCTATTTCTAAGAGTGGTTTCCCTGCCTCAACAAAAGTACTACGGAATATGTCAGGATGCCCAAAAGTAAAGAGTCCACTGTCCTGAGTCAAAAACCTATTTCCTTATGCAAGGGTGCAGAAGTACGAGTCTGACACAGTCATGGCATGGTTGTTGGAAAATATATTTATTTTTTATAAAAGTAAAAGAAAAGGAAAAACCTATCTTGCCCTATTTCTTTGAGGGGTTGCCCTACCTCAACAAAAATATTAAGGATTTTGTCAGGATGTCCAATAAAGTAAAATGTCCATCGTCCTGTGTACAAACCTATTTCCGTCCCTTACACTCTAGACTAACTGGGCATCTTCTTGATCCAGAAAGCGGCATCTCCCATCCCGGATACAGATTTCAAATGTTCAGTTCTTTATGAGAAAACCCAATCAGTGGTTCGTTAACTTAAAAGTTCTTGATCTTAAATGCTCTTCCAAACATATGCAAAACAAAGTTCCCAAGTATCAGTGGGGACTCATCCTCTATTCTTTTCTCCAGTTCACAAACGTAGTATCAAATTTGGTTCACTATCCTACCACACTTCAATGTAGATCTTCTTACCACAAAATACAGTTCCCAAGTATCAGGGGGCAGTCTCTTCCCATGTTCCTTCTCCATCTCACAAATGAAGCATCTAGTCTGGTTCACTATCCTACCAGACTTGACTGAAGATCTTAGAATTGAAGAAAATGTCTCTTCTTTTGGCAGTGGGTCCACAAACTCTTGTTAAAGCTTTTTGCACCTCTCTTTCTCTCTTACATAGGTCCAGACCCCTCTGGGCTGTCTCGGGATCTACCTGACTTGCTCTGGACTACAGCCCCTTAACTGTGTGCTTCTTTGGACTTATGTGGGTCCTTGACCCCTGTCTGCTGCTTTTGCGGGGATTGCCCAACTTTGTATAGGTCCCAGACCATGGTGTGCTGTTCTGGTGGGGCTTCCCCGACTTCATTTGAGTCCCAAACCCTAGTGTGCTGCTTTTGCGGTCCCTCTGCACCTGCTTCACTCAATGTCCCATTGAACAGACCTGGTGTACTCACATGCGAGCTACTGTTCGACATAGGATATTTCGTAAAATTCGTTCCAGTTTTTACAGTTCCTTTGCTATCCCATTCTGCATCTCAGGATATTGGTACCTGTCCCTTCAATCTATTGCCCCCCTCCTTGTCCCATCAATGGACCACATTCGACATCCTGCCCTATGCGGTTTCACAGCGATAGGCTCTCTCTTGCGTCCTCGGCTGCGCACCTTTTCCTTGCTTTGGCTTCGCCGGTCAGGTTTCCTCTTTCCCTGTCACCGACAGGTCCCTGCTCTGTGGGGCTACTCGAGACACTCGTCCCTCCTCAACAGCATCTCGTTCTCTTCTCCTTGGGTCTCTCGCCATGGGACTGGCGTATAGTTCCTCACTCCTGTAGGGCTAGGTTGACAAGGTACACAGTCCTTCCTTGCTTTTGATCACTGGGGCTGTTTCTAGTAGACTGTACTGCATTTGTTGGCTCTGCGGTAGGCTTTTCCTCCTTGGCTTGATCTTCTTCCTGTCAGTGATTGTATGCACTCCACAGGGGTAAGTGTCACTATTCCTCGTCCCAGTATGATCTGTTTGAATGAAGTCCTCTACTCCACAGAGATACATAGTGGTGTGGAGGACCACAGATGACTGAGTGGGGTGAGAGGAAAGAGGGGACAGAAATGGAGGGGGTGAATACCACGTTCTCCCAAGGCAATCATCACTGGTCCCATGGAGGCTTCCCTCCCCATGCGATCCACCCACTGAGTACCACCCCCAGGGGGACTATCGGATAGCGGCCTCACCTTTATGGCCTCATGGGAAGGTGCTCCCCCCATGGGAGCCGTGACAATACCCTGGGATTCATCACACTTCCCTTACACTATGAATTAAACTAAATAACTGAGGGGTCTTTAATAGTTCCAAACTGAGACTGTGTTTTGAGGGAAGGACGTCCTTCCCCAGGCTACAGTCTCGTTCTGAAGCAGCATAAAGTTCCAGGTTTTCCAGTTCTTGAAGTTCATGTACAAAAAAACTGTCCATGGTTGGTCATAGTGGTTTTCACTACGGTACCTTTGGCATTCAATTTTTCAATTTTCTTCAGTGCCTCTGACCAAGGAGATAACTCCCTCCCCTTTAGCCCCAGTTCATGATGTTAGGGGTATGTCTCCCACCCCCTAACCTTCCTCAGGTTTTTGGTAGCTCAAGTCTCTGGAGAGTGAATGTCTCCCTTCCCCTAGTCTTGCTCAGACTACTTGGGACAGTTCAATATTGGTGGGTGTAGGGAAGTCATGGTATCACACGTATGACACTGACACAATGGGTACAGTTTGAAAAAACCTAAATTGAAGTTTATGGGGGTTGGATAACTCCTACTGTGCCCTATAACTAAGATGGGAGTAGTCCCGACCATTAAATGATAAACAATACAGTCCTAGTATAGTCTGTCAATTCAAAATGGCCTATGCTAACAAAAACCTAATGCCTGCCCCATCTCTTGTACAAAAGGTGTATAAAGGGGAAATGTATGCAAAGCAAAAATCAGTGTTCAAATTAATAAAGGTAGCTAAATGAGCTCTTCTACCCACTTTAGATCCCACGGAGTAAGGCAGTCTTTGTAGGCAGGATGACACACTCTGGCTCGGCTTATCAGCACAATGAACAGTTCCAAAACATGGATTGATGCCCTCTTGGCCTTCCACATTCAAGTATTTCCTTCAGACTTCTAAAATACTGTTTGAATACAAAGTTCATGTAGGTCCCCATCTGTCTGGCTAAGACCTCTTCAAACACAAAGTTTACGTAGGCCCCCATCTGTCGGGCTCAGACCTCTTAAAAAAGACAGTTCACCAAAACTTGCAAAGGGGCTCCCTTACCCAAGCTTATTACATTTCGGGTCTCCCTCAGCCGGGCTCAGACCACCTTCGGGTGTGAAAGACTTTCAAATGTGCATGGATTTCTTTACAGACCTCCGCAGGACCACTTCGACTTCCACTCTCCCCTCTTCTGGGAGGTAATTCCGCTTACTTTGCTTTTGTACTTCATTCTCTTTATTGTTACAAACAATGCACCTTTCACAGAGACTTTCGAGTGGGCTACTTCCTTTCGCCAGACCACTCTGTCACTCGGTATCGCTGATTCCACAGCTGTCTTTTTACTTCAAAGTTCATTCACAGGTTTGTCTTTCTTCGCGTCTCATCCACACGCGTGCAGCCTTCAACTGCGATATAATGTTGCCACTTCCTTTCTTTAACACACGCCGGTCTCTCAGGTCACTTGCCAACTCACCGGCTGTGTGTTTCTTTCGTGGTTTTTACGATTTCCAATTCGAGTCAAGATTAGTACTAGAGGCTTGGCCTCACGTCCCCAACTCTGACGTTCACCCGGGAGGGTCGCTGGCGTCCCTGAAACATAATGCAGTTTTCACTTACGGGATTTGGCCTTCTCCACGTGTCTTTTGCAGCCTGTCAGAGGAAATGACCTCCGGCTTATAGTTAATATTTCGAATTCAATTATTTCGAATGCAAAAATGTCGTAAACATTAAGTCGAAAAAAAAAAATTTGAATGTTTCCTTTTTTTACCCACCAAACCCGTTTGTTTTTTTTTACACTTTATTTTACTTACCAAAACCCCCCAAAAAAACATATTAAATAACAAAAGTATACATTTGAATTTTTCTTTTTTTAGACATAATGTTTTAGACATTTTTGCATTAAAAAGAATACATTCGACATACTGACTGGACACCAACGACCTCCAGTAGGGAACGCTTGGAGTTTTTGACCCGCTGCTCTCGTCGTTTGGTCCGTCGCTCTGTGCCAGTAGATTTTCCTTCTCCCCGGAAGTCCTGCTCGTACTGGTGTTCTGCCTTGCTCAGAGTGTGTCTTTAGGTGTTGCCTTTTATTTGTGCGAGGAGAGCTAATTAGTATCAGGTGTATTTTTACAAAGGTAGTGGGCGCCCCTCTCTCGCAAGAACAGACATGATAACCTGTTCAGTGGTTATTAACCACTTGAGAGTTCGCAGCCACTGCTTTTACTCACTGTGCCTTTCACAGATGGGAAATATCCATTTGCATATCAGTCTTTGTCCTGCCCTGGGGCAGTCCAGCACCGAAATACAATGGCAATTCCAATCTGAACGAGAGTGCCACCAGCAACCCCATACACGTGTTTCACCCTTGTTGGGGATCATCAGTGAGGTGAAGCTGATGCCTCTCTAAGCACAGTGAGAGGGAGACCACGTCTGGTTGCCCCCAGGAGACCTAGGGTTACCAATCCCAGGTTCCTTAAAAAATATTTTTACAAAGGTAGCGGGCGCCCCTCTCTCGCAAGAACAGACATGATAACCTGTTCAGTGGTTATTAACCACTTGAGAGTTCGCAGCCACTGCTTTTACTCACTGTGCCTTTCACAGATGGGAAATATCCATTTGCATATCAGTCTTTGTCCTGCCCTGGGGCAGTCCAGCACCGAAATACAATGGCAATTCCAATTTGAACGAGAGTGCCACCAGCAACCCCATACACGTGTTTCACCCTTGTTGGGGATCATCAGTGAGGTGAAGCTGATGCCTCTCTAAGCACAGTGAGAGGGAGACCACGTCTGGTTGCCCCCAGGAAACCTAGGGTTACCAATCACAGGTTCCTTAAAAAATATTTTTACAAAGGTAGCGGGCGCCCCTCTCTCGCAAGAACAGACATGATAACCTGTTCAGTGGTTATTAACCACTTGAGAGTTCGCTGCCCCTGGGCAGGACAAAGACTGATATGCAAATGGATATTACCCATCTGTGAAAGGCACAGTGAGTAAAAGCAGTGGCTGCGAACTCTCAAGTGGTTAATAACCACTGAACAGGTTATCATGTCTGTTCTTGCGAGAGAGGGGCGCCCGCTACCTTTGTAAAACTATTTTTTAAGGAACCTGGGATTGGTAACCCTAGGTCTCCTGGGGGCAACCAGACGTGGTCTCCCTCTCACTGTGCTTAGAGAGGCATCAGCTTCACCTCACTGATGATCCCCAACAAGGGTGAAACACGTGTATGGGGTTGCTGGTGGTACTCTCGTTCAGATTGGAATTGCCATTGTATTTCGGTGCTGGACTGCCCCTGGGCAGGACAAAGACTGATATGCAAATGGATATTACCCATCTGTGAAAGGCACAGAGAGTAAAAGCAGTGGCTGCGAACTCTCAAGTGGTTAATAACCACTGAACAGGTTATCATGTCTGTTCTTGCGAGAGAGGGGCGCCCGCTACCTTTGTAAAACTATTTTTTAAGGAACCTGGGATTGGTAACCCTAGGTCTCCTGGGGGCAACCAGACGTGGTCTCCCTCTCACTGTGCTTAGAGAGGCATCAGCTTCACCTCACTGATGATCCCCAACAAGGGTGAAACACGTGTATGGGGTTGCTGGTGGTACTCTCGTTCAGATTGGAATTGCCATTGTATTTCGGTGCTGGACTGCCCCTGGGCAGGACAAAGACTGATATGCAAATGGATATTACCCATCTGTGAAAGGCACAGTGAGTAAAAGCAGTGGCTGCGAACTCTCAAGTGGTTAATAACCACTGAACAGGTTATCATGTCTGTTCTTGCGAGAGAGGGGCGCCCGCTACCTTTGTAAAACTATTTTTTAAGGAACCTGGGATTGGTAACCCTAGGTCTCCTGGGGGCAACCAGACGTGGTCTCCCTCTCACTGTGCTTAGAGAGGCATCAGCTTCACCTCACTGATGATCCCCAACAAGGGTGAAACACGTGTATGGGGTTGCTGGTGGTACTCTCGTTCAGATTGGAATTGCCATTGTATTTCAGTGCTGGACTGCCCCTGGGCAGGACAAAGACTGATATGCAAATGGATATTACCCATCTGTGAAAGGCACAGTGAGTAAAAGCAGTGGCTGCGAACTCTCAAGTGGTTAATAACCACTGAACAGGTTATCATGTCTGTTCTTGCGAGAGAGGGGCGCCCGCTACCTTTGTAAAACTATTTTTTTAAGGAACCTGGGATTGGTAACCCTAGGTCTCCTGGGGGCAACCAGACGTGGTCTCCCTCTCACTGTGCTTAGAGAGGCATCAGCTTCACCTCACTGATGATCCCCAACAAGGGTGAAACACGTGTATGGGGTTGCTGGTGGTACTCTCGTTCAGATTGGAATTGCCATTGTATTTCGGTGCTGGACTGCCCCTGGGCAGGACAAAGACTGATATGCAAATGGATATTACCCATCTGTGAAAGGCACAGTGAGTAAAAGCAGTGGCTGCGAACTCTCAAGTGGTTAATAACCACTGAACAGGTTATCATGTCTGTTCTTGCGAGAGAGGGGCGCCCGCTACCTTTGTAAAAAAATAGTATCAGGTGTATGCACTTGAAATTAATTGCCTGACTTCACCTGACCCGACATGTCCAGCACGATGTATGAGAGTTAGTCTAGTTACTCTCAGTCACCCTTTTCCTCGGACCAGTGTTTGTGTAAAATGGGAGGTCGGGGTAGATGAACAAAAAAGGGGGGAATACCATGTCTCACCATCGGCTGCCTCACCCCCACACCCCGAACACCCATCACCCATCCACCCCCAGAAACTGGATCCAAAAGCGATGGCCATGTCCTGGCCACCTGGATGACAGGTCCCCGAGGAGTAGCAGGTGAGACACCCTTCGGTTTCTTATATACCCTTCCCTTATGGAAGGTGGATAGGTTTGTTCTTCTCCAAAGTCCTCTAGTTTGAGGGGTTTGGAGAGGACAAGTGGAAGCTCTATCCAGGTACTCTCGCATATCCACGTATTTTCTCTTTAGCTGCACTGGTAGGGGCTGGATGTTAACCTTAGTTCCCTGTGAGTAGCCCATCAACTGGGATCGAGGAGATTTGATATACAGATTGTCTCTATGAGTGTCTGGTTCCATCCATTCCCATACCAGGGAGGTCTGTGAATAGAAATCAGATTGCCACCGATCTTGGGGTGTAAACTCTCTGGGTGGAAAAGGAGGCTCTTAAAGAAGGGTGGACACATTTGGAAAAGTCTCTCCCTATAATAGCTTCTTCTGGAAGTCCGGGATAATGGTTGATGACACAACATTGCCATTCTCTGCCTCAACATTCAGTGCTATGCAGATGACACTCAGATGACACTCAGCTGGTTTTCAATCTCCCCTCTGCCACCTCTTCTCCTTTCCACATCTCTGACTGTCTGTATGCTATCCAGTAGTGGTGTGTGGCCAACAATCTCTGCCTTAATGCCAGTAAAACGGAGATTCTCCTCATCGGCACACCTGCACCCTCCTTTCCTGACACTTTCTAGCCAGCCTCACTTGGCCCTCTTCCTGCTCCCACCTGTGAGACTAAGATCCTCGGGGTCATCTTCGACTCCACACTCTCCTTTTCTCCTCACATCTCTGACGTCTTTAAGAAGTCAAACTACCAACTGCACCTCCTCAGAGGTATTCTTTCTTTCCTCTCCTTCCCCCAGAAGCTCACTGTCTATAGAGCTCTTGTTCTCTCTAGGCTGGACTACTGCAACAGCCTCTTTCTAAATCTGCCTGCTTCTGCTCTCCGCCCTCTGCAACTCATCCACAACAGGACTGCAAGACTTGTCCTTGGCCTTAAGCCCAGGGATCGTATCCCTTCAGCACTGAAATCTATGCATTGGCTCCCGGTGGCTGCAAGGATTAAGTTCAAGACCCTCTGCACTGTCCACAAGATCTTCTGGGGCCTGGGGCCTTTATATCTCCAACTCTTTGTTCGCAAATACCTTCCTACTCAAGCTCTTCGCTCCTCCACCTCCAACTCTCTAAGGGTCAGTCGCTTCTCAAACAACAGGTTGGTGGTAGATCTCTTTCTTTGGCTGGGGCCTCCCTCTGGAACAGCCTCCGTGCCTCTCTGAAACTTGAGGAGAACCATCTCCGGTTCCGGAAGCAGCTCAAGACCTTCCTCTTTGCTTCTGCCGTTTCTCTTTTTCTCCCCTGCTGATTTCCTGTCTGATACTGCACTGGTCACCTCCGATTCGGGCCTAGGTCCCTGCCCTCCCCGTTGCACACCCGCACTGCCTCCCGGCAACCCTTGCACTTGGGTCTGTATCTGTAACCCTATAGTGCCCCTACCTGCACTTTTGGACACCTGCTGTCTGCACTTACCCTTGCAGCTGCCACCTGCTGGCTGCACTTCTTGTTATTTTTTTTGATTCCATGTACAGCACTGCCCCTCCCCTTTCCCCTGATGCTTTTCCCCTCCCGCCTCCCCTGCACTTGCACAATCTCAATGTCACTTGACCTAGTAAGATCGTTGTCTCTGTCCTCCCTCTGTTCCCCCTTCCTTGCCTCATCTCACCTTTAAACACTTGTGTATAGGCGCGTTACAAATGCCATATCATACTGTCCAGGATTCCCCTCTGATATTAATATACACCGGTACTCAGGGATAAATCTTGTTATCTCTGTGTACACAGGTGATTCTAACCATGGTTGCATGTTCTAGATTTGCCGGAGTGACCAAAACGTCTCTTATGGCTGTCTGTTTACCGCCAGAATCAATTAATGCTTTCACTACTCTCCCATTTACCAGAGCTCTCTCATATGTAAAATCAACTGAGGATCGGCATTCACATATGCAAAAGGTTTCTAGATCTTCCTCTTGTTCTTCCCATTCCTCTCCTCCTAGGCATCCTATTTCCATAGGCTCCTCCTTTTCATTTTTGGGATAATGTCGGGCTATATGACCCGTCTCCCTACATGAGAAGCAGAAGGGTGGTGATGGTTTAATCCCTCTGGGTTCTTCTCTCCTTAGTTCTTCCTTAATCCTAGTGTCAGGTTTTTTTAATTCTACCTTTTCTTTTGGGGTTCACTCCTGGGTTTTAGAGAGTTCTCCTCGTTCTAATGTCAGGATTTGAGAGTGGTAGGTTAATTTTTGATCTTTTCTATCATCATTTCTAAGTAAGGAATGGAACTGTTTTACTGTGTCTGTAGAAAAGGAGGTAACGAGTTGATAAACTGTTCCAAGATGATATTTTCTACTAACTCCTCAAGTGCTTTATTGCCAACCCACAGGGAGACAGTGTTTTTAATTTGTTCTCCTACTTCCAGGGGGGTCTCCTCAGGGTTTAATCCGATGGATCTTACTTTTTGTTGAAGAAAATTACTGGTCTGGCCTACTCTTTTAAGGAGTCCTTCCTTGATGGATATGAAGGTAGCTCCAAAGGCTAGATTAAGCAACTGATAGGTGGTTTGTAGCTCGCCTTTTAGTAGAGGTCCCAAGTATAATTTATTTAAGTTTTCTCCCCACCCGGGTTGTTCAGCTAATCGTTCAAAATTCAAGAACAAATTCACTAGGTCTTCTCCCTCCTGGTAGGGGTGTAATATCCCTTGAGGTAATAAGGGTCTTGCTTGTAATTCGACTAACCTCATCAAATTATCTTGACGGTGAGCCTTGTCCAGAATCTGATGGGTAGCCAGTTGAGCTTCCATATCTGTCATACTTTCAGGAGGGGTAAGGGTTTCCTCTGTTGGGTTTTTGGACTCAGAAAAAAAGGGTTTCAACCCCCTCAGAGAACCTTTCAAAGTTGTCTGACCTCTCTGATGAAGGGGTTTTGACACCAAAAACAAAAGGTGTGGGAAAAGGTGGATTTAAGGCAAAGGGCCTAATAAATACATGTGAGGGTCTTATTTTTAAAACTTTTTGATCCCACTGTTGCATTTGATAATGAGCTATCGGTAGGCTGTCTAATAGTACCTGGGTTTTGAAAAACAAATCCTGTTGGCTAACTGGAATTTTTGTAGTTGGGAGAATAAGGTCTCCTTAATGGTGGATATTCGATCAGAATCAAGGACTTCAATAATCCTATTCTCCCCTTCTGGTGGAATGACAATTACTAGCATGGGTCCTCAACTTTTATCAATGGGGTCAGATCCCACTTCTCACACCAGATATAGCGAAGGCATGGTATCACAAGTATGACACTGACACAATGGGTGCAATTTGGAAAAACCTTTATAGAAGTTTCTGTGGTTGGAAAACTCCTACTCTGCCCTACAACTAAGATGGGAGAAGTCTCGACCATCAAAGGATAAACAAAACAGTCCTAGTAGAGTCTGTCAAATCAAAATGGCCTATGCTAACAAAACCTAATGTCTGCCCTATCTTTTGTACAAAAAGTGCATACGAGGGAAATGTATGCACAGGAAAAATCAGTGTTCAAATTAATAAAGGTAGCTAAATCAGCTCACCTCCCCACGTTAGACCCCACAGAGTTAGTCTTTGTAGGCACAATGACACACTGTGGCTCGGCTTATAAGCATAATAATCAGTTCCAAAACATGGATCGAAGCCCGCCTGGCCTTCCATCTTAAAGTCTTTCCTTCAGACTTGCAAAATACTGTTTCAACACAAAGTCCATTTAGGTCCCCCTCTGTTGGGCTCATACCTCTTCAAACACAGTTCAACAAAATTTGAAAAGTGGCTCTCCTCCCCAAGGTCATTACACTTCGGGTCTCCCTCAGCCGGGTTCAGACCACTCTAGGGTGTCGAAGACTTTCGAATGAGCGTGGCTTTCTTTACAGACCTCCTCAGGACCACTTCAACTTCCACTCTCCCCTTCTCTAGGAGGTAATTCAGCTTACTTTGCTTTTGCACTAAATTTGCTTTATCGTTACAAACAATGCACCTTCACAGAGACTTTCGAGTGGGCTACTTCCTTTCGCCGGACCACTCCGTTACTCAGTATCGCTGATTCTACAGCTGTCTTTTTACTACAAAGTTCATTCTCAGGTCTGCCTTTATTCGCGTCTCATCCACACGCATGCAGCCTTCACTTGCGATATAATGTTGCCACTTCAAACTTTCTTTAACATGCACCGGTCTCTCAGGCTGCTTGCCAACTCACTGGCCATGTGCGTTTCTTTCGTGGTTTAACGATTTCCAATTTGAGTAAAGGTTAGTACCACAGGCTTGGTCTCATCTCCCAACTCTGCCGTTCACCCGGGAGGGTTGCTGGTGTCCTTGAAACAATGCAGTTTTCACTTGTGGGATTTGGCCTTCTCCACGTGTCTTTCGTGGCCTGTCGGAGGTAACAACCTCCAGTAGGGAACTCTTGGGGTTTTTGACCCGCTGCTCTCGTCCCTTGGTCCGTCGCTGTGATTCAGTAGATTTTCCTTTGCCCCGGAAGTCCTGCTTGTACTCGTGTTCGGCTTGCTCAGAGTGTGTATTTAGGTGTTGCCTTTTATCCGTGTGAGGAGAGCTATTTGGTATCAGGTGTGTGCACTTGAAATTAAGGGCCTGACTTCAACTAACCTGATTAACGGGACATGTCCAGTATGATGTATAAGAGTTAATCTTGTTACTCTCAATCACCCTCTTCCTTGGGCCAGTGTCTGTGTAAAAAGAGGCGGGGGAGTTGGGACCTCAGAGTATCTTAAAAAATTTGACAGGGTTGATGAACAAAAAAGGGGGGATAATGCATCTCACCATCGGCTGCCTCACCCCCACCCCCTGAAGACCCATCACCCAGGTGATCCACTCGCACTGATCCACCCCCAGGAACTGGATCCAATAGCGATGGCCGTGTCCTGGCTTCCTGGATGACAAGTACCCGAGGAGTAGCAGGTGAGACACCCTTCGGTTTCTCACATGGGGGAATGTCTCCCTTGTCCTGGCCTTTCTCAGGCTTCTCATTAAGTCTCTGTAGTGGGTATGTCTCCCTTCCCCTAGTCTTGCTCAGGCTAGCTGGACATGTGATGAATCCTGAGGAGTCATCACTGATCAGAAAATAAGTGTCCTAGATTAGTGGACACTCATGTTCTCAAATAGATCTAGAGCTGAATTTTTCACACTTGGGTTGAATGTGCTCTTGGGTTTTATTTTTAGGTAATCAAAAGTTTGGGACCTTTCTTCAAACAGGGGTAGTACGTTTAGAAATCTTGTTATGTTCTTCAAATAGTGTAGTGTTGTTGGTGGGTATGAAGGACAATCCTAAATTAAGTAAGTCCATTTCTTGTCTTCATAATGGACATTTGGAAATATTGACTACTAGGTCACTTATTTTTTCTGTCCTTAGCTTTCGGGTATCCTCTCCTTGTTTTCCTTTTCCTAAAAAAGGACATCTATCTGGGGATGTGGTGGGATTAGCTACTATGGGTGAGTTCAGTATGGATTGTCCTACACCCTGGATATCTACCGAAGGTATGCTTGTATTTGGTTTGGGTGTACTGCCTGATGTGTCACTAGACGGATTTGTTTCTTCGGCCATATTCCAAGGAGGTCTTGGTTGATTGAAGAACTAGCAATGATGGAAATATATCACTTACAAGTCCCTTTGTTCTTATGTTGTAGATTAGAAGTGAAGCTAACAATACATGAAGTATATAAAATTGATTAACTTTCTGCTCCTGATGAAGGGATTTCAATCCCGAAACGCGTCGAGCTCAATTTTAATTATCTAAATGTTATTTATGATGTATGGATTTAATACCTCATATGTACAACACACACATTACACACACTACATTGATATTAGTTTTTTCTACAAAGTGTTATCATAAATTTGAATGAATTGTGATCAACAGATCATTGTTCTGCATAAATTAACTTTGGGTCTCACCCTAAGTTAACAGGGCGATCCAGATGTGGACCCATTGCTCACTGTTCTTAGAGAGGTACAGCTTCACCTCACTGCTGATGTCCAACAAGGCTGAAACACGTGTATGGGGTTGCGGTTGGTACTCTTGTTCAGAGGAGAATTGCCTAGTATTTTGGTGCTGGACTGCCCCTGGGGAGGTCAAAGACTGATATGCAGGGACATTTCTTCTCTGTGAAAGGGACAGTGAGCTAAAGACTTGGTAGTGTCTCTCCCGGGGGTTATTCACCCAAGAACAGGTCATTGGGCTGTGTTCGTGCTGGTAGAGAGATTCCCCCCCTGTTTTGCATAAATTAACGTTGGGTCTCACCCTAAGTTAGCAGGGTGATCCAGACGTGGACCTCTTGCTCACTGTTCTTAGAAAGGCACAGCTTCATCTCACTGATGATGCCCAAAAGGCTGAAACACGTGTATGGGGTTGCTGTTGGTAGTCTTGTTCAGAGGAGAATTGCCTAGTATTTCGGTGCTGGACTGCTCCTGGGCAGGACAAAGACTGATATGCAGGGAAATTTCTTCTCTGTGAAAGGGACAGTGAGCTAAAGACTTGGTAGAGTCTCTCCCAGGGGTTATTCACCCAAGAACAGGTCTTTGGGCTGTGTTTGTGCTGGTAGAGAGATTCCCAGACCCCCCCCATGTTTTGCATAGATAGTAATTATACTGGACTTATAAAAATCAGTATATATTGTGTGAAAGGGGTGTGAGTGTCCACTAGTCTAGGACACTTATTTTCTGTGCTTGTACTTCCAACTTCTTGTGCCAGAGTCGCTCTTTCTCCTCTGTACCTGTAAACCTTCTCTAAATGTTATACTATACCGTATTAGGTGTGCGCTCCATAATTCTGTCCCTATCTGAGTCATCAATGATCCCCAGCCTAAAGTCTCATGCCATGCGGCCAGGGGAAGGCAGCCGCTACCTGATCTTGATCCTGGAGGTGGATCACATGGGAGGAGAGGGCTGTCAAGGGAGAGTGGTGACTCCAACAGGAGAGACACAGTATTCTTCCCTTTTCTGTGAAGCAGACCCCCTGATTCCAAAGCCACTAATGGCATGTTGTCATTATTCATAAACCTTTAATTGTAAGAATTTAAAACCTACATCTGTTGAACATCTCTTTACATATACATAACGCCTCTAAAACACATTTGACATCTGATATTTATGATGATTGTTATATAGAGCAGGGAGGGGATGGGACACGCAAGCCTTACCCGGTGAGTTCACAAGCTAGTAGTGACTCCGGAGAGCTGCAAACCCGCTTGCGTTCTCAAGGCAGGCATTTGCCTAGTGACAAGCATTTGCGTAGGAGTGGAAGTAATTTCGCAAGCGACTTTGAATACCGGACTATCAGAAAGCAACAAAACCAATATTTGTTAACACCAAATGACTATAAATGTAAGCGTGTGAGTTTGTTGAAAGCCCAGCAACCCGATGGAGCAAGATTATTAAAAGCTACTATATGCAACCGTTGCCCAAGCAAAGAGAAACCAAACCCAGCCAATTCAAATCCAACAGGTATTGCCAAAGGCAGAAGGGGACTACTGAAAGGTCTAAAGGTTGTGAAGCTTGTTCCACATATCTTGAGAAGCCTATAACAACAGCTGGTACAAACCCATATTGCCAAAGCCAAGGAGGAAGAAGAATAAGATCCTACGCGTGTCAGCATTTGGTTACTTCTGCAGTAGGGAAACAAGAGTGGCAAGAATGCTGCCCTTCTGGAAAAGGTTACTCAGAAGAAGAGGAGCATAATTTACAGAGGAGTATTAAAGAGCACCAATGTGAATCTTGGTTTCCCCGAAGAGTTGCTAAAGCTTTTAATGTTGCAAAATGATGAAAATTGTGAAGTTGCTGTCAAGTCGTTATAAGTTAATTCTCACCACAGAAGCACTTGCTGTTTGTGAATCGCCGTTTGGGCAGGGAAGTAACCCGAGTGGCAAACTTTTGAAATAGTAGACCTGGGAGTAAACCAGGTGTGATTGAGGTAGTAGGCCTGACATGGGAGTAAACCAGGTAGACATTGATGAAGTGGGGCTGACAAAGACAATTGGTGTTGCTTATGGTGCTGAAGAAAGAATTGCATAAAACTGCTGTAGCGGAATTATATCTCTTTTGAAATATTCAGTTGTGGCTAAACATTCTGACAAAGACAAGTGTTGATGCTATTAATGAACTGAGAAAATATTCTTCATGTGAAGAGGATAATACAAAATGTGACTCTTGCTCAAGGAAGAGAAATAACTTTCTATTTTCTTTATTAAATCACTGGAGTGTTGGGACTGTCTGTTATCAAGTTGGAGTTACAAAGAACTGTGTTGAACCTTTGTTACAAACCAGGATTTCCTTATGTCTTTTAGAATTGTGGAACAGAATCTTGCTTGAATCTGGGGAAGGGGAATTCACCCAGATTATAAGGAAAGACTATTGTCATATTTCAGATTCAATTGTTATATATATATTTTTGTTGCCTTTGAACTGCCATGTATTACCTATTTGAATTACTGTATGTACAAGTGTGAGGGACAGGTATCCTTTGTCAGAGTGTTTCCTTTAGTTTATTTTAGGCTGGGACATCCACACCAGGGTAGGGATAGTGATGTGTTTATCCAATCTTGTCATTTAATAAAATGGCATCTTTTGAAAAACCCTCACATAGTTATTCGCCTCACATTTCGGTCCCTCAGACTACTTTCTGTCTTTTTAAGATAGATCTCTCCTCGCAGGACTTGGAGTCGCTCACTCAGAGCCCCATCTTTCACAGACCCTCTGGGGGTAGTGGGGTACTGCTTACAGGACTGGGGAACCTAGGGGTACCCTCCAATTACTTCTTTCAGCTTTACATTATGGAGTGGGTGGTAGCAGGTGACCCCCATGTTCACCACAGCCCCATCATTAGCCAAAACATGGCAATCTCTCACAGTAACCCTTCCTGTTTCCAGGGGTTGTACCACTTCCACATCTTGGCATCCCTTGACCAGGTCAAGGCGTTCACTCTCTGCCTCCTTCGTAATTGTGTCTCTGCACTCCATCTCCACTCCATGATTGCTGTATGGCTTCAGTGAAGCGATCATAGATTGGTGAGCTTAACTTCCCTCACGATCTAAAAGAAAATACATGTGCATAGCTTCTTTCTTGGGCATTTGGCCAGTGGGCAGAAACAGAACAGGAAGAGAAAAAGGAATCCGGAAGTGATCTACTAGGGCTAGGCTAATGATTGGACGGCTTTCACTGAGAAGGGGCAGGAAGAGAGGATGCTATTTAAAAGGTGACCTGCTGGCTAGTTCCTGCAGTGTTTTGAGCTAGGTACAAGGGTTACTGGTTGAGTATGAAACATCTACATGAAACAAATTCTGTACCACCGAACAACAGGTTATAATCACTAGGAAATAAATGCTTTGGGGAAATAAAGGCTGAGAGGCCAAAGCATGTTACTTTTGGGTTCCTTGTAACCAAAGTTAGTTCAGTAGGAAGTAGCTTGGCTTTCCTGCGTCCCAGTGTCTTGTGCCCGGTCACAAAGTTTGTTATTTATTCTGACCCGCAGATACTTGCGTAGTCTTTCCTTGCCTTCTACTGAGGCATTGGTCTGTGATTGGCTCCTGGGGTAAGGATGTGTGTTCAAACTGGACCCTACCATCTGAAGCGCAGCGGGCAAGAGCCAAACACGGCGAAGTCACGCTTAAGTCAAGCTCGTCTGTGGCTTACTAATATTCCACTACATTCTCAGCCTGATAAGCAGTCTATGTTATCCAGAGGTAGACTGATTTCACTGGCGCTTGCTGGTACAGTATTACTGGTGGACTTTTTGGCATATAGTGTGGACGGTAAAGATGTTCCGCAGCTAGCAGCTAATCTGCTGCATTGCTTTTTAATTAATGCCCATTCTCAAGCGTGCATTCTTCAGCTTGTTATGATCTGTTAAACGATTATAATCCTGATATAGTCTGTGCTACCGAAATGTAGGGAACACACAGGTCCTTCAGTAGTTCTAGCTCTCCCAGCTCACTATAACATAATTTGATGGGATCGCATCTCCTCGCATCCTGGGGGCGCAGTGGCTATGATCTATAAATCATCATTTGAAGCGGTTGCTGTACCCCTGGTTCATGACATTTATATGGAAGCACTTTTGATTTGCTTCTCTAAGACTACTTTTATTACACAATGGGCCTCATTACGACCCCGGCGCTAAAGCATGGTGCTATTAGCACCATGGTCCATGCCGGGGTCCGCCATGGTGAATGGCGGAATTACCGCCCCATTCCAAGGTTGGAGGGCGGTAATTCCCCATTCACCATGGGCCCTTCCCCATTCCCATTTTTGCCCCATAGGGCTCAATGGGAATGGGGAAGGCGCCAAGTACGGTGCCGCAAATTGCGGCACCGTACTTAGCACCAAGGTCCCTTTGCGGCACCCTACTTTAACGCCTGCTAAAAGCAGGCGTTAAGGCCGGGTCCCGCAAAGCGAACTCGTAATGAGGCGTTAAGGTTTTAACGGCGCCGACACCTTTTACGGCGCCGTTAAACCCTTAACGCCAGGGTTGTAATGAGGCCCAATATGTTCTTATTATTTATCGTCCTCGTGAGCAAGATCTTTCCTTGATATGATATGATGGCATTTATAACGCGCCATACACAAGTGTTTCAAGGCGCAAAGAGACAAGGCAAGGGGAACAGAGGGAAGACAAACAGCGACCTTACTAGGCCATGAAAACACAAGAAGGGGTGAGGCACACACTCCAGTTCCTAGCCAATATATCACCTGAAAAAAAAAATTACTTGGTTAAATCCCAAAGTCTCCAGTACATTCACAGGGTTAAATCCCAATCGCTGCCAAATTGTTCACAGGGTGGATTCCCTACTTGCACTGCTGTTCTCCTCCTAGCGCTTTCGTGTCGCCAACACTCTTCAGGGAGGCTGAGTTGCCTTTCTTTTCAGGTGAATCCAATATAATTGCTGTTGCAGTCTCTAGGAATTGTGGTAGCTGTAGTGAAACCGTTTTAACAATTCAGGTGACCAGGAAAAGACTCCCTTCCAAAAACACACATCTTACCCTTGATAGGGGGAGGGGGAAACCATAATTATGGCTCTCCAATGTATGGCATAATAACCCGGTGCTGCAGCCTCTGGAGCCCCGATCTCCACAAAATACATGACAAAACAAGAAGGGGCGAGGCACCACACCCCTTCTTGATCTTACTAGGACAGATGTCATTCAGATCGTGCAAGGGAAGGGGGAAAGAGAAAAAGGGGGGGTTTAGGGTAGGGCAAAGTGCAATACATGGGATAGTAAAATAACGAGATGAATAAAAAACGGCCAGCTGGTGGCAAGTGCAAGGTGAGTGCAGACAGAAAACAGTCCCCAGGTGCAGGGGCTGCCCGGGAGGCAGTACAGGCATGCAACAGGCAGGGCCTGGGCCCGAGAACAGAAGGTTAGCCAGGTAACCACTGAAGTCTCAGTATCAGCCAGGAATTCAGCAGGGGAGAGGGGGAGAGAAAGCAGAAGCAAAGAGGAAGGTTTTAAGGCGCTTCCGGAACCGAAGATGGTTCTCAAGTTTCAGGGAGGCAGGGAGGCTGTTCCAGAGGGAGGCAATACATTTTTAGAATTAATATCTGAACTACAGTTGAAATTTTCTAACATACTGATGGTCAGTGATTTTAACTTGAGAATAAAAAAACGAATGATGGAACTTCGGCCCATTTTATTGCGGTCTTGTCCAATCTAGGTTTTTCTCAGCTTGTCTCTGATTCTACTGTGAGGAACCAGGAATGAGCGGCGGACACAGAGGACTCATAGTGATTGGCATAAACTTTTATTAAATAATAAAGGGGTTGCGACATGCCTCACTATCCCTAATATAAGAGGTTTTTTCCTACCTCAACCAAACCACAGGGGTCTGTCAGGTGTGAAGATGTCCAAAGCAAAATGTCCTGTGTCCAATAGCTTATCCAGGCTCTCACATTCTAAAAACTAACTCTAAGGTATTAAGGGTATTGTCTTTGGCTTTGAAAGTGCGCAAATGTTCAAGTTCAATAAACCCCCCTGAGTCCCCCAACAAAAGTTCCAAATAGATAATGTTCACAGTTCCAGGGGAAATGACTCCCTTCCCCAGGTTTCTCTCCAGCAAAACAAAAGTTCAAAAGAATAACCAAGTTCTTTATTGTTACTATTATTATTATTATGTTTTTATTAAGCACCAACTCCCCCACAGGCCTCTGAGCTCTACAATAAAAAAAAAACAACAACACATAAAACATCATAAAAACAGCCAGTAACACGAGATGGGAAAAAATACTAAACAAATCAGTCAGTTACAATTCTTTAACTCCTAGTAGCTGTCAGCTTGCCCAGTTTGTTACAACAGCTCAGAAAGGATGGGAGATTACTACGGCCACAGCCGATGACAATACAATCTAAATCATTTGTCGAGGACCATTCCTTAATTTGGACCCTCCGCAAGAGTCGAAAGTCGTGGATCCTAATCCAACTTTCTCCAGCTCAAGATCGTAGCCAGGCCAGAACTTTGTTCTGAAAGCATCTCTCGGCTTATGTCTTTCTGGTTTATTAACGTTCACAATAACCAAGTTTATTTGATCTGCAACCAAGCTTTTTAAATATGGGTCATGATCTCTGGCATTGAGGTCTTATAGCCCAGGAGGATAACTGCCATTTACACATCGTATTCTCGGATGTTGGTAGGAGAACGAGAACATTCTGTCCAATAGAAAAGGATCTTAGCCTTTTTTAGCGTGATACAGTCTTTTGGTTTTCTTGGGCTTTAGCAAGGTATACTTGAACTATCGCGCTCACGTTAGCCATACGTGTCAATACTTGAGTGTCGTGCAGAATAAAGGACCTCCGCCCCTAAGTACCGAACAGAGAAGTAAGAGCAACTCGCTGTTCAGTCTTTAGAGTCACAGGTGGCAGGTACAGGAGTGCAGGAAACCCAGAGAGCTGCAAAGGAAATAAGCAGGCTTGTAATACGTAAATGGCAGATAATGCAAGTTAAGTAAGTACAGGGATGCAAGCAGGGTGATCGTACCGAAGGTTTGGGGTATGATATCCTGGAAGGGAGCAGAGTGAGACAAAGAAAAGGGTCCCCTGATAGCGTAAGCTGTACCCTCAGTGAGAAAGCAGCAGCAGGAGGTGGTATAGTGCTCTCACTGGAAGCCCTTGAGGAGATGGTAAACTGAAGCGTTCACTGGGCGAGTTTATTCCGTAAGGTCCAAACAATTCCTGAATGTCGGGGTAGAGTCCGGAGCCGACCCAAGTGAGCCAAGTTGACGAAACAAAACGTGATCCAATAGAAGTCCTTAATGCGCAGCCGTGTTACACATGGCCGTAATTGGTCACTATGGGCTCGTACCCGGTTATACGGTTCTCGTGCCCGCTTGAGTGGTATTCTTTGGAGGAGCAGTTCCAAGATGAATGCCCATAGAGACCTTCGAACGGACAGCAGCGGTTCAGTCTTCCCATGTCCCTGCGAGTCGCTGCAGAACACTCACGTGACTCTATTTCCGGACTCGAAGCCTACGGATCATTGCGTCGCTTCTGCTACTGACGCTCCGTGAGTTCGCTCTCGCCTTTCTTGCCTATTTGCAGAAAATTCCATACTAATCCTTTTTTACTCTTCTGATTCTTTGTTTCTCAGTCCTTTTCTGCAGTTGCTCTGTTCAGCCCCCATTCCTTGCGAGTGCAGACCAGTCCAGCTTATCCATCATTTTCCAGCCGATTCGAGAGAAGTCTCTCCGGCTTTCATTTCCTCCCAGAAACTCGCGAGGGTAAGCCCTATTTCCTTTGAACTCCCTGTTCTTAGTTTCAATCAAAACACTTACCTATCTGTTCTTATAGAGTTCCTGTAACTTACCTGCAAACTAAGCCTTCCTAGACTCTATTAACGGTGAGAGGATCCTCCTTCCGCCCTTTACTAAACTTCCAACTCCCATTTCCATTCTAACCCTCTTCTTATCTTCCTTTCGTGTATCCAGAGGAAGCCTCCCGGAGGACATCAGTTTCTACAGCACCTCAGGAACATCTTCACTCCACACCCACCTGAACCTCGAGACTCCAGACTAGTCCAGGGTTTTCTTCCCATTAGAGGGTTTCCCTGGCAGTCCTGTCCTCTCCCCTGGTTATTCTATTTCCAGGTAGGGGGGTCAGGGTTGCCTCTGGGAAATCTTCACAGCCGCATTTGCCTTTTCCATATTGGATTCTTTGACTTGTCAAGGTGAGCGAGTTGGTAAACAGTTGCTCTTTCATACCGTAGTTTATAACCATAACAGTCATTTAACAAGCCGAGGTCAAAGTACCTGAAATTGCTGAAGACGCGAAGACCGAAACCAGGGGTAATCCAAAAGAAGTAGTCCAAAGTTCGTAATCCGTGGTCAAGAGAGGTTCAATATCAAACGAGAGTCATAACACCAGTAGCGCCAGACAGAACAGCTGTGAAGCACGGAAAAGGCACAGTCTTCACTGTTTTAAGGGGTTGCCATGGAAACCCGGTCACGTGATCGGAATCTCTGTGTCACGTGACGGCGATTGATACGTGGTACCATGGCAACACTACCCCTTTTCGTGCCCGGTGAAAGGCACCAGGGAAGATGGCTATGGAGGACTGGGCGCAGCCGGCTGTTGTAACCCTGAGTCTGCTGGAGTGCCCTGGAGCACCGGTGGACCTCCCCCTGCGGCTGTGAGGGTGCAGGACGGGAAAAGCAGGTGGGCGTGTTTGAAGGCACTGCGGGGGCATTCTGGGACATGTAGTGCTGTGGGTCTGAGTGCATCACTGAACGCTCCTTTAAACATTGGGCAGTCAGAGAGTGGCAACAGGGCCCATCCCCCCCTCTCTTACCAGGTCTCTCTTTGCATGTCAAGACATCCCGTTGCTCCCTACCATACAGAAGCTCAAATGGTGAAAACCCTGTTGGGGATTGTGGTGTTTTTCAGACAGCAAAAAGGGTCCAGGTTATCATAATGACCCAATTTTTGCTGTCTGCCTCAATCAATTTTCAAATGACACTTTTAAGGGTTTTGTTGAAATGGTCCATTAATTCATCAGTTTGAGGGTGGTAGACAGAGGTCCTAAGGGTTTTAATATGTAGGATCTCTTTTACCTCTGCCATTAACTGACCCATGAAGGAATTCCCTTGTTCCTTTAGGATCTCCTTCGGGAGACCAACTCGCTACAAAATGGGATTAGGTGTTTCCAAATCTGTAAATCCATATTATTGCCTAATGGGAAGGCCTCCGGGTATTGAGTAGCATAATCTACAATTACCAAGATGGAATGATTCCCCAAACTAGATGGCTAAAGGGGTCCTATGTCCATACCTATACGGGAAAAGGGTACATCAATGATAGGCAAAACAAAGGGGGTTTTGAGAGTCTCTCTACCAGCACAAACACAGCCCATTGACTGTTCTTGGGTGAATGGCCCCCGGGAGAGTCTCAACCAAGTCTTTAGCTCACTGTCTCTTTCACAGAGGAGAAATATCCCTGCATATCAGTCTGTGTCCTGCCCAGGGGCAGTCCAGCACCACAAATGCTAGTCAATGCTCCTCTGAACAAGAGTACCAACAGCAATCCCATACACGTGTTTCAGCCTTGTTGGGCATCATCAGTGAGGTGGAGCTGTGCCTCTCTGAGAACAGTGAGCAAGGGGTCCACGTCTGGATTCCCCTGGTAACTTAGGGTGAGACCCAAACTTACTTAATATGCAAAACAAAGGGGGTTCTGGGAGCATCTCTACCAGCACAAACACAGCCCATTGACCTGTTCTTGGGTGGATGGCCCCCGGGAGAGTCTCAACCAAGTCTTTAGCTCACTGTCCCTTTCACAGAGGAGAAATATCCCTGCATATCAGTCTTTGTCCTGCCCAGGGGCAGTCCAGCACCAAAACGCTAGGCAATTCTCCTCTGAACAAGAGTACCAACAGCAGCCCCATACACGTGTTTCAGCCTTGTTGGGCATCATCAGTGAGGTGGAGCTGTGCCTCTCTGAGAACAGTGAGCAAGGGGTCCACGTCTGGATTCCCCTGGTAACTTAGGGTGAGACCCAAAGCTACTTAATATGCAAAACAAAGGGGGTTCTGGGAGTCTATCTACCGGCACAAACACAGCCCATTGACCTTTTCTTGGGTGGATGGCCCCCGGGAGAGTCTCAACCAAGTCTTTAGCTCACTGTCCCTGATACTGATATGCACGGATATTTCTCCTATGTCAACGGGCTGTGAGAGACTCCCAGAACCCCCTTTGTTTTGCATATTAAGTAATTTTGGGTCTCACCCTAAATTACCAGGGGAATCCAGACGTGGACCCCTTGCTCACTGTTCTCAGAGAGGCACAGCTCCACCTCACTGATGATGCCCAACAAGGCTGAAAAACATGTATGGGGTTGCTGTTGGTACTCTTGTTCAGAGGAGATTTTCCTAGCATTTCGGTATGCTCTCTGCCAAACAAAAAGATGACGAGACCTTGGACACGTTCTATGGGCGCCTAAGGCGTCTGTCGCTCGCCTGCGCCTGGGGCGATGCAGAGGACATGATCAGGACCATGCTTATCCAGGCGTGCTCATCAGGCAAGCTCAGGCGCCAAGTGCTGAGGGAGCCGGGGATAACGCTCCAGCGCATCCTTGAGCTAGGAAGGAGCCACGAGGTGTCAGAGACGAGAGCGGCAAGAATGGAGGCCGGGTCGCGCCCCATTAAAACTGAAGAGATCTGCGCGATGTGGCGAGGGGGGAGAGGTGCTAGGAGATATGGCGGTGGCACACGGGACAAAGCTGGGAGGGCAGGCGAGATTTGCCAAAAATGCAGATACGACCTGCCTCACCCAGCGGAGTGCCCTGCAGCTGGAAAGACATGTGGACGATGCGGGTTGCCAGACCACTTCTCAAGGGTGTGTAGGGCGGCCTTGCCCGTACTGGTGCCAAGGGGCCAGGGCCGAGCGGTCTCCACTCGCCAAGGTCGGCCGTCCAATGTCGCCCAGGTGGACCAGGGCGAGGAGGAGGCTCAGGCGGAAGAAGCAGAAGAAGATGATGAAGAGAACATATTCTTTGTCTCAAGTGTGGAGCTTCTAAGAGGCAGGAATCGACGTCAACCAAGGTGCGTGGTCGAAGTGAACCAGTCTCCGGTCCCTGTACTCGTGGACACAGGGGCACCGGTGAACGTCATGGCCTGAGAACATTACAACGCCATGGATCAGCCAAAGGCCCGCATCTTCGCGTTCGGTGGTGTGGAGCCCATCCCTCTGGACGGGGCTTTTGTGGCAAAAGTGGAACACGATGGCTCCCACATCACAGCCCGCTTCTACGTGACACCAGTGAGTAAGAACACTTTGTTGAGTTGTGCAGCGGTGGAGGCTCTCGGCATCGTAAGCTTTGCGTACTCCCTCTACCTGGAGGACATTAATGACTTGCTGGAGAAGCATCATGCCCTATTCAAGGGGATTGGGCAGATGGCCGGGGAGCCGGTGCGGCTGCACATTGATGAGTCGGTACAGCCGGTGGCCCTCAAACATCGGAGGGTACCTTTCCACCTTCGTGAGCAGGTAGACAAAGAACTGGACAGCCTCGTCGATCTAGACATTATCGAGAAGGTGGAGGGACCGACTCCCTGGGTGTCCCCCATAGTGGTGGCAAGGAAACTCAAACAACCGGGCGCAGTCAGGATCTGCGTAGACATGAGAATCCCCAACAAGGCCATTAAGAGAGAGAGGCACCTCACACCGACGCTGGATGACATAATCGCGGAGGTGCAGGGTGCTCGGTTCTTCTCGAAGCTCGACCTCAGGGCCGCATATCATCAGGTCGTCCTCCACCCCGACTCAAGGTACATTACCACCTTCACCACGCACCGGGGACTATATCGCTACAAGAGGTTGAGTTTTGGGGTGTCCTCGGCCGCGGAAGTATTCCAGAACATCATTCAGGGTGCCCTAGCTGACCTCGAGGGCGTCCTAAACATAAGCGACGACATTCTGGTCTTCGCAAGGACCGAGGTGGACCACCTGAGGCGTCTGGCGAAAACATTCGAGAGGCTGCAGTCGCTGGGACTCACACTACATAAGGAGAAGTGCGAATTTCTGCGCCCCTCCCTGGAGTTCTTCGGGTTTGTGTTCAGGGAAGGGGGGGTGTCTCCTGACCCAAAAAAGGTACTGGACATACAGAAGGCCCAACCACCGGAATCTGTGTCGGAGGTGCGAAGCTTTTTGGGCATGGTCACGTACTGTGGCCGGTTCATCAAGAACCTGGCATCCAGGTCTGAGCCCCTCCGGGCCCTGACAAGAAAGGACACCATCTGGAATTGGGGTCCGCTGGAACAGGTGGCTTTTGATGACATTAGGGGCGCCCTCACGGCCGAGGACACGATGTCATTCTTTGATCCCGCCCTACCATCGGAGATCATCGTTGATGCTAGCCCATTCGGCCTGGGTGCGGAGTTGACACAGATTGACCGTGATGGCGGCGTCCGGCCAGTCGCATATGCCAGCAAAGCGCTGTCAGACGCCGAACAACGCTACTGGCAGATTGAGCGCAAGGCTCTGGCGGTGCTGTGGGGATGTCGCCATTTCCGGCTCTATGTACTCGGTGGTTACTGACCATGAACCTCTGCTGCCCATCCTAGCGGGGTCGTCATCCAAACCGCCGGCACGCATTGAGAGGTGGATGCTGGCTCTCTTGGAGTATGGGGTGACCCTGGTTTACCGGCCTGGGGTAAACAATGTAGCTGACTACCTATCCAGACACCCCGGAGCGCCTGGAGAAGGAGATTGTGACATCTGTGAGCAAGAAGCTGAGGAGCATGTCCGATATTCAGGGATATTTCTCCTATGTGAAAGGGACAGTGAGCTAAAGACTTGGTTGAGACTCTCCCGGGGGTCATCCCCCAAGAACAGGTCAATGGGCTGTGTTCCTGCTGGTAGAGAGACTCCCAGAACCCCCTTTGGTTTACATGAATGATAGGTAAGGGTTGAAGTGGAGCTGGGGGAGGTATTTGGGAGCTAGCCTTTTGAGACAAGGCATAGATTCCAGGCCAATAGAATCTGCTTGTTACCTGCCCCTTGACGTAGCTGTTTTTAAGTGACTACCCGTTAAATGAGAGTGGACAATCTACAGCACCATCCTTTTGTGACTTTTAGGCACTATAATCTGGGATATAGGAGTACCATCAGGCCTAACATTTCCTCTACAAAGTAGCCCATGCCTTAAAAAGAAGAATGGTCCCCCTTTTAGCCTCCCCTCTTCTACTGATAGCACACATAGAAAAGCCTCTGCTAGCAAGGAGCAATCCCGTTGAGCAAATGCTAAATCAGGAATGATCTCAGCTCCCTCGCCAAGGGTTTCCGATTTTACTGCCTCAGATGTAATTGAGGAATCTTCATCTGCCTCCCCAAAGCCTTTTCTCCCTCTCTCAATTTATCTGCTTCCTTGATTTCCACCATTTTGGGAAACAAAGTTATCTCCCGGATCCTCTGAGCAATTTTCTCTCCCACCTTTATTTGATATGCATGCTTCCCACTGTTTTGAATTAAGATCTTCACATCACCTCTATAGCTTGGGTCTACTACGCCTGCCAGGATGTCTATGCTGTATTGCCAACATAATCCAGATTTAGAGGCTAATCTAATATAAGTACCGGGGGGTGGGAGGAGTGAGTACTAGGATCAGGTCAGTGGATCTTCACATTCTGCCTCTGGGTTGTGCTAATTCTCCCCTGCTACTGCATTGGTCAAATCCAATAGATTTTTCTGTAACTACTGATGGATCAGAGGCTCGGTTAATAGGTTTTTAATTTCTGAGGGTTCCCCAGTTTGTGTCAACTGAGGCCCATCACCACTCCTGACACCATATGCAAGGAACAAGGAATGAGACGCGGACACAGAGGACTCATAGTGATTTGTATAAACTTATTAAACAATAAGGGGTTGGAAAATGCCTCACTATCCCTAATCTAAGAGGTATTTCCCTACCTCAACCAAAACTAAGGGTCGGCCAGGCGTCACAATGTCCTCTGTTTAAAATCCTATCCTAGCACTTGCATTCTAAAAATGAAATCTAAGGTGTTAAGGGCATTGTCTTTGGCTTTGAAAGTGTGCAAATGTTCAAGTTCAACAAAAGGTATAACTCCATTAAAGGTTCCAAATAGATAATGTTCACAGTTTCAGGGGAAATGACTCACTTCCCCCAGGATCCTCTCCAGCAAAGCAAAAGTCCAAAAGCATAACCAAGTTCTTTACGGCCCAAGAGGATAACTCCTACCTCTTGGTGTCACAATCCACTCCACGGGAAATTACTCCCTTTCCCAGGCCTTTTTCCGCATTCAATACAATTCAGATCCTAAGGCCATTGGTCCTCCTTGGAATTCTCTTTCCAAGATAACACAATTTGGGTGCAGGTCCCAGACTCGCAAAACACCTATATACTCTCCTGCCAGGTTCTCTTGTACAGTTCCTTATGGGTGTGAATCCCAGATTCGCAGTTGGCCTGGAAGACTCTCCTGCAAGGACATTAGGTTTCACTCGGTCTTTCTCAATCAGCGGAAGTGGTATTGGTCTTCCACAAGCTACTTCAGAGCAAAATACTGTGACTATGAAGATGGCAGTTATTCCAATGAGGATTACTCTCTTTCCCACTCTTGGCAATCAATTCAATCTTTCAGGGTGTCTTTGCCTCAGTTTTGGCATTCCATTCTTTCCTCTGGTCGCACCAGTAACATGTACGCTCTTTCACTCCACTCGTATGTATTCAGGTACTTGCCTCGTTATTTGCTGGACTCAAGCAGCTTTCCACAGTCAGTGACATGGAGCATTCTCACTCCCGGTGTCAGAACGAACGCCTTCCTGGTTTCCAGTTTCCGCCGCAACTTCCTCCTTCTTCGTCTGGTTATTCTGTTGTCCACCGCACTGCTTCTCTATGCAGCCGGTCTGGAACTGACTTCCGTACTTCCCCTCTCGCTGCAGTGCTCTGCTGCCATTGGTCTCGGTCCCCTCTGCTCCCTGGCCTGACCGACTGGCCATGCGTGTTTGGGTCGGCTTCTCTATCGCCGCCTCAACGCGACTGCCTTCAGGGTTCCCTCTCGGATTGGGTTCACCGGCTGTTCCATGCTGCAACCTCTGTCTCCTGTCAATTTCCAAGTTGACCCTTGGAAAAGTGAAGCTCTCTCCTTCTTTCAGGAGTGGCTGATTTAAGCTCCCACCTCCAGGCTGGGAAATGTCTTGGACCAATCATATTCTTGATAACGCTAGACTGCAAATACTGGTTCATACTCTTTCTCATGGCAGTCCTCTTTTTCGTCTCATTACATGCTGTTTTACTAGGTGTAAAATGTTCACAAGTTCTGTCAGCAGCTTTTGCAGGATATTGTAGGGGGTTATCACAATATGCCATCAATGCATGGGAAATTGAGGGGATATCCCTAAAAGGTAAGGGGGAAGGAGGGAAACCATGTCTCATGTGTTGATGCATGACCATCCCTCTGAGGGTCACCTCCCCTCATGTGATCCTCCCGTAGCCACCCCCAGGGTCAGGTAGTGGCTGCCATCCCCTGGCCACATGAGGAGAAGCTAACTCTGGGAAAGGAGTGATGACATCCTCAGATTCATCACACTACACATCGGTTGGGGTAATAAACTTGATCTGGTGTTCTTGTCAGGGAGGCTAGTCTCAGTTTTTCCTGTGCTACCAGTTACTTGGTCAGATCACTTTCTTTTCCCATTTTCTATCCTGATCAATGCTCCAATGATTAAGCCTGCAAATTCAGGTATTTGGAGACAGAGGTGGCCCTTGGATCCGGTAGCTGATATTGCAGCTCAAGTCAATGCACTTTGTGTGAACGAACATTTGTGTACCTTGTCTCCTCTGGCGCAAGCCTGTAACAACACTGCTGATAAATTGGCTCCGAGGACAAAGTGTAGACTAAGCAGTCGTCTGTCGGATCCCTGGTTCAATAATGAGTTAAAGTATTTGCAGTGGAAGCGCAGACAAGCAAAACGTAGATGGAGGGCTTTTTATGCCCCGACAGAAAAGTCTTTACTGCTTATCATACAACAATCTGTGAGTCTAAGCAGATATACTTCATGAGTTACGTGGAGTCTGCAATCAATCAGCCTAGGGCACCGTTTGATGTAGTCTGCTCGCTGTCTACTAATTTCACTTCTCAAGTAGGGATTACTCTCTCTCAGAATCTATAAGACTCTTTGTCAGAGATTTTTGTAAAAAAAAATTGTTGAAATTTGGGGAAAAATTGCTTGCTCCAGCTTGAAGCTGGATCGACATAAATCTATGCTATTGGTCGGCATGCCGACCCCATTACGGTCAATTTTTCCTGCCTTCGCAGTTGAGGATATCATCGTAGCTACTAAGAAGCTGTAATCGGCATCTCCTCTTGACCCCATTCCTCTTTCAATCCTAAAGGATTTAATGCCAGTCATTGCTCCCTGGGTTACATGCGCAATGAGTGATTCTTGCTGCACGGATTATTCCAGATGAGTTGAAACATACACGTTGGTTCCATCTAATTTTCATCCTATTTCTATGTTACCATTTTTGAAAAGGCTGTTAGAATCTCTGATCTCCCCTCTGCTTAGCTCTTTCTTGGGATCTACCAACTTTTTCGATCCCTTTCAATTTGGATTTAGTCCTGGTCGGGATACTGAGACTGTATTGGTCTCTGTGGTCAATGATTTAATGTGTCTTGCCGATCAGGGTGGAGTGGGGGGTGCTGATTTTGTTAGATCTATCAGTTGCCTTTGGTACAGTAAACCACTCCATCCTGCTCAACTGCTTGAACTATCCCGGCCTTTGTGGTCAGGTATTCTCTTAGTTCCAGTCTTTTTTGTCTGGTTGTGTTCAATCCCTCTCTCTTCTTCCTTTCTTCTCTGGGGTGCCTCAAGGTTCTGCTCTGTCCCCTGTTCCGTTTAACATCTATATCCAGCCCTTGATTGGACTCATCCATTCCCATGGTCTCCCATGTTATTCCTATGCTGATGACACTCAAATCATCGTGAGATTAGATTCATCTCAACCTGACACTGTGTCTCAGCTACAGGGTTGCTTGGAGGCCGTAGGAGGCTGGATGGCCGAAAACTGGCGGAAGCTGCACAGGGACAAGACAGAGGTACTGGTTATGGGCCTGACTTTTCTTTCCTCTTCTTTCTGGACCCCAGATTACTGGACACCGCTTCTGGGCCCAATTTCTAGGCCAGTTCCGGTGGTTAAGGATTTAGGGGTCAAACTGTCAGCATTGTTGTCTATGGAGGCTCAGGATGCTTTTGTTTGCCAAAGTGGACATTTTAAATTAAAGACTTTGCAAGGTTTTACCTTTATCCCCTTTAAGTTTCATGCTGCGGTTGTTGCGTCCCTTGTTATGAGTGGATCTGACTATTGTAACATGTTGTACCATGCTCAACCAGGATATCTGATTCCCCGACTGCAGCTCCTGCAGAATTCAACTGCAAGAGTTGTGGCTCACCCTCCCTTTGCAGCACATATCTCACCTATTCTGCGACAGCTTCATTGACTCCTGATCGGCATAGGATTGAATTTAAATCGTTATGCTTGGTGCACCGGACGTTTTATGGGTCGGTAGCAGAATCCCTTCGGGCCAAGTTCTGCCCCTATACAGCTGGTTGCCCTCTTCGCTCACAGGGAGGCCTGAGCATCCCTGTACCTCGTATTTGTAGGTCGCGGATGGGTGGTCGGGCCTTCTCTGCTGCTGCCACAAAGATATGGAAATCTCTCCCTGTGGCCCTCTGTGCCGTTGAAGATCCTCTTTCATTATGCTTGTTCCCTAAAGACATTTCTTTTTTAGTCTTTCTTCTGTGCAACTGTTCAGTCGTTCCCTGTAGGTTTAGCGCCAAGATGCCTCTGGTGTATGTGCGCTCAATAAATACCATTAACATAACATCACATCCACCATCTGATAAGATTATTGAATGATGGGACTGTGTGGGCAAAGAGCAGTAGACAGTATATCTTAAAAGTATACGGTAGTGAAAGTTGGAGACATACTGCGATTTCCTGAAAAGGGACCTTTGATACTTCAGTCATTATGAAGGCATTATTTAACCAGAAAAAATGAAGTCTATTAACACAGGAGAAAACCCTGCAAAAAGCCAATGTTTGAATGATCAAAGAAAAAGGTTGCTATCTCAAATAAGTGTGTGTGTGGTTCAATGGTAAATGTAGGTGCTGATTTAGTGAATGCGTTAGATGATAGTACTGAATTAAACTAGACCCCCTTAAGTACGAGCAGTGCCTACCAAATCCGACACAAAGATTTCCAAAACAAATTACCTTTATTTGACACCAACTTCAGCTTAGTTAGGCTAGAAAATATGCAACATTGTGGCATCCATGTGAGTAGTCAGATTTGTCTGCTCTGTGTTCTAGAGCGGGGAGAACCAGGAACAGATTGTCAGTTGGAGAGAGATGGAGGGTGGAGGAGATGAAATATCTTTGTCCAAGCAATTCAATAAACCTTGTGTGTTTACCTTCCCCTTTATACCAGTGCCATCTGTGTACGGGCAACGAGCTGCCAGGCTGCTAGCTCCACCAGAAAGGCAGACAAAATGGTGTGGAGAGGGACCCACACAGCAGGAAAGGAAGGCAGTTGAGCATTACATTGGCTCTCCACAGAGCCATCTGTGCAGCGTTATCCTTCCAGAAGAACCAGACAGGAGAAGGACTCTGGAGGAAGAGAGCAATAAATGCAGGAGGAGCACAAGCCTCGCAGATTAAAGAGCCTTGGAGTGTGGCCCACGTACACCAAGGGAGGCTGAGCGTTGCCTATATGAAGAGTAAACAGGACCAGTGAAGGGACAACCAAGTTAAAAAAAGAGAAAGTGCCCACAAGGAACTGTACTGTAAATGGAGCACACACACACACACGCACCCATATATCACAAACATTACTTCCCTAGTAATCATCCTTCTGTGTATTGTATCTGCTTAAAATCATATGCTTTGCATAGGCTGCCAACTAGTGGTTGGTGCAGAGTGTTGCATCTCGTTTTTTGAATTAAAAAAGTGGGTGTTGACAGGGGTAAACATGTCATACCATCACTATCCTATGTGTACAGGTACCCATGATCCCTCATGCGTTGATATCCTCAGATTGTTTTTTTTTTTCGACATATGTAAACTACTTGAATGTGTTTATTTTCCTTCGCTCCGGTCCAGGGAAGATGGGTGGGCGCATGTGATTCTAAGCAGATGCAATCCACAGAAAGGTGATTACTGGGCAAATAATGTTTATCTACAAAAGATTGTGAATCTGCTTAGTTTCAGATGCTTTTTATAGTTTAGCAAGCAGTACATGGTGACAATGAAGGGTTAGCGGATGGAAATGTTCAGAAGAAGGACCATTCGGACAGAAAGAATGGGCAAAGAAAATAGAAGCTCCGTTTGCTTTGACAGTCCATTCCACATTTTAATCAGTGAAACATGCCCAACCATTAGACCAACATGCAGGAAATGCAACAGGAGAGGCCACTTCACCAAATGTTGTCTAAGCACGTCTGAATCGATAGCTTGTGTAGGCAAACTGTGCAAAGAATTGGATGAATCAACATTCATAAATGAAGATGCAATTTTAGAGGATACGAAAACGGGAGATGTGTCACTGGAAGAAACAGTACTAAATGTAGGAGGTGAAGACGTAGACATGGAAAAGCCCATGGCACTGATGTATACAGACGCAAAGTTTACACTTAAGCCCAGGAAGATATTTGACTCAATGTTCAAGGAGAACCCTTCACTTAACTAGAGAGATATTAAACCAGTGGCTTATGGCAGAAAGCGAATTGAACTGATGGAATTGTTCTGAGCTGTACTAAAGTTCAACGAGCTCACCACTAAGGGAAAGATATACTTATCCCAGAAAGACAATGCGCCGCCATTAAGTTGGTCACGCGACAAAAGGTTGAGCATAAAACTTTATCCAAATACAGAATAACCAGTCTTTGTTTGTGAAGATGGAAATGGGTTGGACAATTAACTCAAAATACAGAATCCACTGAAAATAGAGCATCACGTTATGAGGGAAGAGTGTCAAGATCTGAGATCCACGAAGTTTGGGATACCTCCGTTCCCAAGCACCAGTCAGAGAGGTATAACACAACTCCCTGACCAGTTATTGAGACCACAGGTGGTAGGAACAGGAAACACCGGAACCCGGGTGGCTGCAAGAAAAGCACCAGGTTAGACCAGCAATAGTGTACTGGCTATAGACAATGTATGTTAGGAAAGCTAAAGACACCTACCCGTGGGAAGACCGATGTTGCTCTACACCTAGATGTTCCCCCCTGGGAGTGTAAGGAGATGGGAATACCTCTACCAGGGCCCCCCTGAGGAGTCTAGTTCTTGGTTCGTGATTCTTGGGTACAGATGAAGAATCAACAAAAAAGGACAATCCGTAGAATTGATCCTGAGGTTCGTAAGAGTCCAGGCAAGAAAGTTCCGAGTTCACCAAATCCAAAGGGGCAGGCAAAAGCAGTCCAAGTTCAAAGTCCAGAGGTAACTGCCAGGTAATCAAGCATCCCTAGGTTAACAAATCCAACAAGGGTAATCCAAATCAGTTCCAAGGTCAAAAAAGCAGGTTGCAAAGTTCTAGTATCCAAGAAAAGGAAGGTCATGAGCAAAAAATGGCCATGCACCGCTTAGAACAGCTGAGAAGCAAATGAATGAGTTTGTGTGCTTCCTTTATGGCATATTTCCTGGTCATATGACCAATTTTGGCTTGCCCCTGATTGATTTCGGGATCGCATCACGTGACCAACGCATGAACGTACTTTGTAAATACTACGCGTGTGGTGACGTGAGTGGCCGTGAGGAAGGAAGGTCCAACGGGACCACATGCGCAATGGCTGCCCTCATCCGTGCCAGTGCCGCGAACGGCGCAATGCTGGAGGGACAGCACCACGCCGAGCCGCCGAGGGCAACATCGGCACGCGGCCAGGCGCCATGACTCCCGAGGGCAGGCGCAGTCCCCGCCAACATCGAGCCGGATCACCCACGCACCGCCATCGCGAGGTAAGTGTGGTTGGGGGGTGCATGACAGAGCCCCCCCAAAGGTCTACATCCCGTGGACTGGAGGATAGTTTCTGTGAAAACAGGAAATCAGGAACGGTGCATGAACCTCGCTAACGGTTTCCCAGGACCTTTCCTCCGGACCATACCCCAACCAATCCACTAAGTAGTAAAGGCGTCTCCTGCAAACACGAGAACCAAGAATACCACTAAGCTCATATTCTACATTCGAACCATTTAAAACAGGAGACGGGGGCAGGACAGTGCACATGCTGTCAGGGCGGGGTTTAAAGAGAGATGTGTGGAACACTGGGTGTATACGCCATGTACCAAGTACGGACAACCTATAAGCCACGGGATTAACGACTTTCGTGACTCGGTACGGGCCAATGAAATGGGGCATCAGTTTCCGACAACCTGGTATAGGTAAATGTCTAGTAGAGAGCCACACTCTGTCCCCCACTGAGTATGCGGTAGCTACGGATCGTCTTTTGTCGGTTGCCTGTTGCATTAGGTATTGAGCCTCTTTGAGGTGCATCAAAGTTTGGTTGTGGATTGCCTTCATGTCCCTGATACAAGAGGCAACGGCAGGTAGTTGAGTAGGTGAGGGTTCCGGGAAGGGTAGGACTCAAGGGTGTTGTCCATACAGACAGTAAAAGGGGGAGAACCCTGTGGATGAGTGTGGGGCATTATTATAGGCAAACTCGGCCACATGTAGGACCAGATGCCAGGAGCGTTGATGGTGTGGAGACAGACAGCGGAGGTATTGCTCCATAGTCTGGTTGACCCGTTGTGTCAGTCCATCCGTTTCCGGATGATATGATGAAGAGTATTGGGAATCAATGCCTAGTAATTGTGTGAGGGACCACCAGAAACGGGAAGTGAACTGTTAACCCCTGTCTGATATTATGATTGAAGGTAGACCAAAGCGACAAAACACATGGCGAAAGAACAGTTCCACTAAGATCGTTGCTGTTGGAATACCGGTACAGGGGACAAAACGTGCCATTTTTGAGAAAGAATCAACCACAACCCAAATGGTATCAAACCCACCCACCTTGGGCATGTCAGTAACAAAATCCATGGTGATGGTGTGCCATGGTCTAGTAGGTGGTGGTAATTGCTGCAATAAGCCTGTTGGCCGGGTATTTTTGTTCTTACATTGAGCACACACCGAACAGGAGGCTACATATGACACTGCGTCTTTGTGCATTGATGGCCAGCAACACCAACGGCAGAGCAGAGCCACCGTACGGGTTTGGCCAGGGTGCCCATTAAGGATAGCATCGTGGGACCACTCAAGGGTGATCGAACGTGTGTCAGGCATGGGGAGGTATAATTTGTTCTGGATAAACGGTAAGCCATCGTGTACGGTTATATCCCATTCTCGTAGTTGTTCAGGATGTGTGGTAACCCATTGACGGATCATGGCCAGGAGATCAACAGGGGGTGTGCACAAACAAATTACATGTTTGTTTTCTAGGAGTGTCTCAGGGAAGATCGGAAGCGCCTCTCCTCCAGGGATGCGAGCGAGAGCATCTGCTTTACCATGAGTAGTACCCAGACAGTGTTTTATCACAAAATCGTAGGCAGAGAAAAACAAATGCCATCGGATCTGCCGACTATTAGTGCACTTGAATGTGGCTAGATCCTGGAGGCTACAGTGATCTGTGCATACAACAACCTGATGTTTAGCCCCGAGTAGGTGGTGTCTCCAGATCTGAAAGGCATCCTTTACTGTAATGAGTTATTTCTCAGTGACAGTGTAATGACTCTCAGCTGGTGTGAATTTCTGAGAGTGAAAAGTCACCGGATGTAGTTAACCAGTGGTCGAGCAGGATTGCGATAGAACGGCCCCTAAGGCATACAAAGAGGCGTCTACTTCGAGCACATATGAAAGATCGGGGTCGGGGTGCTGCAGGATAGAGGCAGTGGTAAACGCTGTTTTGAGGGCTGTGAAAGCATTCTGTTGTAGCGGAGTACAGATAAACGGGACATGGGGGCTCGTGAGTTTCGTCAATGGAGCAGCGACGGCCGAGAACCCTGTGATGAAGCACCTGGAAAAATTGGCGAACCCAAGAAATGACTGTAACTCCTTGATAGTTGTGGGGACAGCCAATCCAAGAAAGCCCGGACCTTAGTGGTTTTCATAGTCAGTGCCCCGGGAGTGATGTGAAAACCCAGAAAGTCTACTTCTTGTGCGTGAAACAGACATTTTTCAGGTTTGGCATAAAGACAATGAGAACAGAGCCGTTTAAGGACTTCCCGCACATGGACAATATGTACTTGTAGTGTCTGTGAAAAGATAAGTATATCATCGAGATATACTACCACAAATGTGTCAATGATGTCATGGAAGATCTCATTCATGAACCTCTGAAAGGTAGCCGGGGCGTTGCATAACCCGAACGGCATGACGGTATACTCAAACAGGCCGTATTGGGTACAGAAGGCCGTTTTCCATTTGTCACCCTTTCTGATACGTATCAGGTTATACGCACCCCTGAGATATAGTTTGGTAAATATCGTAGCATGGATCAAGGGGTCTAACAAAGGCGTAATGAGGGGTATAGGGGCTCTTTTCTATGATGTATCCCTCTGCTGAGTTGATATGACAGACAGAGGTATCAATCAAATGAAAGAGCGGGGTTAACACGCACCGCTAGACCAACAGCTGAAAAGAAACCACAGAAAGGGTTATACGCGGTACAGATGAGAATAGCAATTGAAAGTACAATCAACAATTAATGAATACCTGAATAACAAGTTGGTTGGAGTAGAAGAGTATGTATAGTGCATAGAAGGACAATTTCAAAAGACAATGAGGAACTAACAGACTTAAAGGACTCCCCTTAAACCTTAGAGAATGCACGACTAAGCTGGAAGGACATGGATAATAAGCAAAAAGGAAATCCTGCTGGAAAGGACACAACGACAAGAGAAAATAATAAACAGGGATGTTAGTGAAGTAGGATACACCTGAACGGCACGAGGGACGCGCTAGGTACGGGTTGGTGCATGTAACTGGAAAGTGTCCTGAACTGCACTTGTAAGATAATAGTACAAATCCAGCACAATGTACAAGGTAATGTGTAGTATTCTTCACAGCGTGGGCAGGCAGTGTTTAACCAAGAACAAACAATCACAAGAAGCAATGAGCACAGTTTGAATTGAAGGAACACTTACTGAAGGAAGTGAACCCTAAATTGCCAGGATTGACCGCTCCGTTGCAGCCCTTGAGGAAGGAACCAAAAAAAGCTACAGAGCGTAGGAAAACCACTTCTGAAAGGAAGCCACCAGCAATCCAAGAAGCGTTCCGAGTCGTAGAACTGTAGAACTGTTGTGAAGCTTTTGTTGCAAGTGTGTTTGGTAAGGGGGAAGATGTGTTGTGATGTGCTTGGTTAGTCTGATGTGGTTTGTCATGTGATTTATGATGTCACCAGAGTGCCTGTGGAATGTTGATGCATGAGTGAGGGAATGCTATGATGAGAGTTCTACGCTAGGTCAGTTGAGCCTTCCCTCCCTGGGTGATGGGTGCCGGTGTCTGTCCTGTCTTGGTCTTTCTATCTCCTTATTTCTTATGTCTTAATTCTGTAACTGCAACTGTAACATAAGAACTGAAGTAAACACATCAAATAACCTAAAGCTGCCTGGACTGAGCTTTATAACAATGGCGACGAGGATGGCCTTAAAATCAAGAACCACATGCAGAGGAAGCTGATGAAACCAAGGAAACTAAGGAAAAAGCTGAGGATTGAAGTGGCCTGCTGCGGGGGGGTGCAGGATGAATCAGGACCAGAAGAAAACAGATGACACCGCCCCCAAGAACCAAGTAAGCAAACCCATCACCCAGGGTGGACATGGGAGGAAGGGGCCATAAGTTCCATTAAGGATAAATGCAGCAGCCTAGGCCATGTCCAGGGAGTGCTGCGCCTTGGGAGAGAAGCAGGAAGAGGCCCATGATACAGGGGTAGCCCAGGAAGGAAGTGATCCTGGAAAGAGTCCTTTAAATAAGGGTGCCCCTGGGAGTATGCGTCCAGTGAGCGATGCTGGAGTCATCTGTGAATGGGACTATGAAAATCTGCAATGAAAAGCTGCAAATTTCGGGTCGTATATGTAGCTGCAGCCTCAGAATTGTGTTTAAAGTGACTGTCGTGGCTGTGTGTGAAGAGAAAACGCCTGCAGAAGGTGGAGAGGGTCGAAAACTGTTTAGCAGCACCAACATATTCAGAGAAAAAGTTAGAAAAGCCATGTTGAGACGTGACAAAGTTGGTATGCTTTAATACATTAATGGAGCAAATTCATATGTAGCTGAAGAAGATGTTTAAAAGAGCGATAGAAGCATTTAATGCGTGGCTGGAGTAAGCGCTGAAGAAAGCGTTGTTTGATGTTAAAATGAACGGTTTTACAGTTGCCGCTGAAGTGAACGTTTGACATTTGTCCAAGGCGGCACTGGTGAACGGCCGTTATTTCATGCGACAGTGCAGAGGTACCTTCATCATCTGTGTCACATTCAATTGTGATGACGTTACGTTCCAGATGGGGGTATCGGCGAAGGATTAGAACTCTACGTTCCCCGCATTCTGCAGAGGCCGTTTTGAAGCTGCGCCAGGAATCTGTGTGTTTGGATCGAGTAAAGGACTTTGCTTGGCTTACGCAACGTGATGTTTTACGCTGCGTAATACGGAAGTCAGGGTTTCTGAAGGGCCTCGAAGACTTCTGATTGGGTGTTGAACGACTTTTTCATATTGGATGCATTGCAGAGATAATCGCTGTAAGAGGGGAAGTGTACAAGTCGCTCCGCTCATTTGGGGCATATGTGAGCGACCAACGCTGACTAGTTAAGTCACAAGAATCCGTTTTATTTGTGGAACATGACACTGAAGCAGTGCCGGTGTATGCCGGCAGTGGAAGGCACGGGAATCTAGGAAATGCTGCTCCATTTCGAAGCGAGGTGTCATGTAGCGGCCATCTGTTGGGTGATTTAGGAAGTTAGGCTTATTATTATTCCACTATGTTTTTGGTAATTCCAAATGAAGAAGTTAGTATTTAAATGCGTAGTGAGAATTTTTTCTTTTTCTGCTGGTTGACTGAGCGCGGGTAAAAGGTGATATGAATGCATTCCATGAAATATGTTTTGCATAGATGTAGCATGTTCGAGGTTTACCAAGCAAAAAGGACTATATATGAAATACTACTACTACATATGATATATAAATTGTATAGTAATATGAAGTATGCGTGCTAGTAGTATTCATGCCCAAGTATGATAGTATAACCTTTTGAGGATTTTTAGGTTGTAGGTTGTTAAAGTACAACATGGACTTGTAGCAAAAACGTTTTAGCAAAAACGAGTTTTTTTAGATGGTCAGGCCAATACCATTTATTGTCTAAAACAGACATTGGCTACCTTATTACAGATCTGGTTTGTGCCAGACAAGGTTTCAATTTAAATAAGGTGAGATAATAAGGAACAAATGTCACATGTACAATCACTTATAGAAAGGTTGTGAGTGAATGAGAAAAAAGAATGGTTGTGACAAGTATGGGTAATTTGTATGCAAGTTATTTTGTGAAGATACTAGGGAGGTAGCGCCTCCGTTGGTATTAACAGTAGGAAGTTTCTCTGTTTAGATTAGTTTGGTTAGGTGGTAGCGCCACTTAGAAGTGCATTCTATCAGTGCTTTTAGTTAGCGCTGTTTAGGTCATGGAGATTGCGTTTTGTGATGCAACTGAAGTGAGGTAGCGCCTCGGTAGGTTTTATGTGTGAAAAAGGGGAAATCCTGAGGGTAGCGCCTTGTCAGGAATTTTAATTAGTGGTTAGTGAGAGTTGCACAAATGTGAATGGTACTGTAAGAGTCTAGTGTCTTTGCTATAGCGGTAGTTTAGTCTAGTCTTGTTATGGCGGTAGTGCACTCTTTGGTGAATGTGATTCTTATCTTAAAGGACAGTTAGTAGAAGTCAGGTGAAGCAGGTTGCTGGTAGGGGACGCCCTCCAGTAAATACTATGATAAAGTTGAAGATGCTGTTCGAGGTGAAGAATCTCTGGGTGATTTGTTTATCTTATGTGTTATGTGTTGACCCTGGCTATTTTATCTGGTCAGGGTTTGATTATGAGACTGGATTGTACTGCCATTGAGAAGAGTGTTAGAGTCAAATTGACTCTAACACTCTTCTCAATGGCAGTACAATCCAGTCTCATAATCAAACCCTGACCAGATAAAATAGCCAGGGTCAACACATAACACATAAGATAAACAAATCAGATTCTTCACCTCGAACGCCATTGTTATAAAGCTCAGTCCAGGCAGCTTTAGGTTATTTGATGTGTTTACTTCAGTTCTTATGTTACAGTTGCAGTTACAGAATTAAGACATAAGAAATAAGGAGATAGAAAGACCAAGACAGGACAGACCAGACACCGGCACCCATCACCCAGGGAGGGAAGGCTCAACTGACCTAGCGTAGAACTCTCATCATAGCATTCCCTCACTCATGCATCAACATTCCACAGGCACTCTGGTGACATCATAAATCACATGACAAACCACATCAGACTAACCAAGCACATCACAACACATCTTCCCCCTTACCAAACACACTTGCAACAAAAGCTTCACAACACATCTCCCTCCTATCAGACATTTTCACAAAGGAACGACTCACATCTCATCCAAACCCAAGAGCAATGGAGGATTCACATGAAAAACCCACAACTATGCAATTCCAGAACTCCGCCTATCATTCTTAAACACCATCAATAACAGCACTAATCACCTCCCATCCACCCCAATCCCATCCTCGTCGCCATTGTTATAAAGCTCAGTCCAGGCAGCTTTAGGTTATTTGATGTGTTTACTTCAGTTCTTATGTTACAGTTGCAGTTACAGAATTAAGACATAAGAAATAAGGAGATAGAAAGACCAAGACAGGACAGACCAGACACCGGCACCCATCACCCAGGGAGGGAAGGCTCAACTGACCTAGCGTAGAACTCTCATCATAGCATTCCCTCACTCATGCATCAACATTCCACAGGCACTCTGGTGACATCATAAATCACATGACAAACCACATCAGACTAACCAAGCACATCACAACAAGAACCAAAGACAATAGGGCAATCCGTAAGCAGTCCGAGTGACAGGCAATGTCGAGGAACCAGGGAAAACATATTGGAAGGTAGAAGCAAGTTCACAAGATTGAAGAAGGAAAGTAGCGCGAGGGCTACACACGTAGGGACGTAGGGATACGTGTTAACTACAATTAGCAGCACCGAGCCCCGAGAGGAACCGAGTTAAGAAGGCAAGGGGTGGAGCGTCGGTGTACGCGTTGTGCGTAATGAACGTGTCAGCTGACACGACCGATGCCGATGCGGGCGTCCATACAGTCTCCATGGAAACTGATAACGCTGCCACACCGATGTCTTTCCCCGGGCTGTGTGAGCCGGCGTAAATGCGGAGGGAGAGTGGCGAGAGTGGCGCTGTCGAAGCGTAACAACATCCGGCCCCAAAGACACCGGCAACCCCCGGGAGGTATGGAACTCCCTAAGAAGATCGGGACAGTGCAAATTGTCAAGGGGTTCCCAAGTCCGATCCTCGGGACCAAAACCCTTCCACTCAACCAGATAAAAAGCAGTACCCCTAGTAACTCTACAATCCAGGATGCGGAACGCCTCATACTCCTCCTCGCCATCCACCAACACAGGAGGCGGATGGGCTGGTAAATGTGTGGAAGGAGCGCAGAGTTTGAGTAAGGATACATGGAAGACAGGATGGATACGCCATGACTTCGGCAAAGCCAGCTTAACAGCGACAGGGTTGATCATAGAGATGATGAGAAAAGGACCCACAAACCGTGGCAGCAAAGCTCTCTTACCTGCTATTCGCAGGTTCCGTGAAGACAACCAAACTCTCATTCTGACCCGATATTCGGGGCCAGGCACCCGGCGAGCATCCGCAGTCCTCTTGGCATGCTCCTGGGTCAGGAGCAAATGACAACGGACCTCCCAGTGTAACCGGTCCAGATCACGAACACAATCCAAAGCGGCTGGGTTAGTTGTAGGCAAGGACGGGTCAAGAGGCAAAGAGCGTGGATGACACCCATGTACGGCAAAACACAGTGACACGCGTGTGGCTGAATGCATCGAGTTGTTATATGCAAATTCCGCTTCGGGCAAGGCAGTAAACCAAGATTGCTGAAATTGAAGGCACATGAACCAAGAAAAATTAGTACTGCTACTGACCAGGTATGTTCCCGTATGTTATCAATGAATGAAACAATTATGTCCTAGTGGACGGGAATCCTGATGTTAGTGGTACTTCTGGGAAAAAGACCTCTAAAGTTCTACACCATGAGGATGTCCAGAAATAAGATAAGGTTTAAACAAAGATAATCGCATACAACCATGGTGATGAATAAAACGTGGTTTGTATTGAGATAAAGATCATTCAAACATAAACAAGAAAACATTCACAAATACTTTGTGTGTGAAAATTCAAATACTCTTAGACATAAATAAATAAAAACGAAAACATGGAAATCACAGTTTTGCTTCAGTACATCAATCAGTGCAACGTCCTTGATCATGTAACATGGCATATATCACTGGTGAGATCATAAAGGCTATGCTATAGTGCAATGGTGGGTGTAGGGTGCTACCCGTACACCTTCAGTACAAACATCTGAATTTTTCAGATGGTATTATAGGTGCCGTCTTCAGTAAAGCATCTAATTTCTCAAATGATATTTCAGGTGCCAACGTGGCAGGGGGGCCGTGGTCAGATTGCTTGGTATTGAGTATGGGTCTGTCAGTAAATAGTCCATAGACCCCAAGACATCTTTGACAATGCAAATCACCCCCTTGCATATGGTGCACGTTTCGGCGGAGGAAGTGTCCAACTCCAAATACATCAGCCGGATCAATATTACTCTTAGTGAGCCGCCTTCATCAGGGCAAATAGGAGGCCCCTGTTATAAAAAGCAAAACACAAGAAAGCAGTAGTAAATAGAATATTCTTGTGTATTAATACCTCAGTTCTTTCTGGACATAACTGGATTTGGTAGTATCCAAGACTAAATTTCGTCATAAACAACCATGTGTGTGGTTCCGTTGGAAACATTAAAATAAGGGGGCACATAATATGCAACAACAAGGAAGAACAACACGTACTGATGAAGTTTTTGGGTAGTGGTGGGGAAAAAACGTTACTGTTTGCCTAACTCACCACTGGAGCCTTGTCATGAATCTCCCTTGTGGGGCGGGCTCCCAGGCCAGGTGGGACTAAGTAAACAGCACTGCTGTGTCACATATTGTGAAAAGGCTGGAGCCAGTCTTTGAACTTGAGTCGCCAGAGGGAATGACTGTTCTGAAAATGAAGGCAAACAGGGGGCAGTCAAGGCTAGGTGAGCTAACACTATGTGTACAGAGCAACACTATTGAGTTAAAAATAAAAATAAACTAGAATGGCAACCGTAAACTGTTTAGGGGCCTTTCAGTTTCGCGTAGGGACTCAAACTTGATGACATTTAAGCGGCCTCCTACTGTGCCGCAATATAGAGAACAAAAAAAAAATATATGTATATATATCTCTAATCGAGAGGATCCCTATGGGTACCTGGGCCAAAGGGTAGAAGGCTCCTGGGTGATGGGTGCCGGTCGTGAGGTGCGCCGGACTGGAGCCACGTAATGAGAATGGCCAGAGCGTGGTTCTAGCAATAAAGTGCAGGAATCACGAGCATCCTAATGTCAGAAACAAACAAATATTTGTAGAAAGGAACAGGTGAAGTCCCTATGATCTAGGCCCCACAAAGAGTGAGCGAATGCGTAATGAAACGCTAGAAATCCGAAAAACGTGTTACCTGTAGTGTGGTTAAGGAGGCACTGGCTGCGTGGTGCTTCCAGAGTGGACGAGTCTGTCCATACAGCGTGCGTTCGCTGTACTGCAGTGAGTGTCTGGAGGTCCGCGTCGGCTGTAACTAAGACACGTCTCACTGTGGAGGGTGTGTGGGTTTGTGAGCCAGTAAGCGCATGCTACGTGGCGGAGCCGGATTGGCTGTGGCCTCGGCAGTCTGCATGCTGAAGGGTGTGTGGGCGGGCTGGCCAATCGCAGCGTGCCGCGTGGCAGAGCCTGATTGGTCACAGCCAAAGGAATGCGGCACCGAATTGCTGGGGTGCTTCGCGTGAGTGGGGCAGAGCCCTCCACCCGTGCAGGCCCTGAGCTGCAGTTTACAGGCAATCAATACCGTGCCTCGATGCTGAAGTACAGTTCTGACATGTTGAATATGTTCTGGAAATGTCCTGGAGTAAATCAGAATGTCTTCTAAATAAACAACGACATACTGGTCCAATACGTCATGAAATAGATCATTCATAAAAGCCTGAATAGTGGCCAGGGCATTGCAAAGACCAAACGGCATCACCAGGTATTCATAGAGACCGTAGCGTGTCTTAAATGCGGTTTTCCACTCGTCTCCTGCTCGCATGCGTACCAAATTGCACGCTCCTCGGAGATCCAGTTTCGTAAATATTTGGGAAGAACCTAATTGGTCGAGAAGGATCGATATTAACGGGAGCGGGTACTGATTTTTAATGGTCACAGCATTCAAGGCACAATAGTCTATGCAAGGGCGAAGATCGTCTTCTTTTTTAGGGACAAAAAGAAAGCAGAGATGCCGCCAGTGATTTTGATGGACGGATGAAACCCATCGCAAGTGCTTTGTCGATGTACTCCTTTAACACCTGGTCCTCTTTGAGCGTTAGAGAATATACCCTGCCGGTAAGTGTCTTAGCCCCTGGTATCAGATCTATTGGACAATCATAGATCCGGTGAGGCGGAAGGGTCTCTGCTATACCCTTGTCGAAAACATCCAAGTAATCCTTATATTCAGCCGGAACCGAGGGTAGAGCAGTGGCAGAGACAGCTCCTATATGCAAGGAGGACACAAGCACTTGAGTTGGACTACTCTGATTAATATTATGTAAGGAAGTGCATGACGTATTGCATACAGAGGATGGAAACTGCACCAGTTGGGAGTACCAGTCGATGGCGGGATTGTGGTATTGAAGCCACGGGATGCCCAAAATGACTTTGTAAGAAGGCGCCTTGGTAACCTCAAAGGATATCTCCTCTGTATGACCTTCCTTAGTGGACATGAGCAGCGGTATCGTCTGGTGGGTAACCATTCCGGAAACCAAGGTGGATCCGTCGACGGCATTCACAATTTCAGGCTGCTCTTGGGGGATTAACGGAACCCTTTACATGGATGCAAAACAATGGTCAATGTAATTGCCTGTGGCTCCGGAATCTATAATGGTATTTGCCTCAAATGTTTCTTCATGGGCTACCGAAAAGGTAACAGGAAGATGGACCAACTGGAATTGGCCAAGTTTGCGAGAGCCCTTGTTTGAGCCTCCCGACGTAGGGACTCCTTCTACTGTCGGGATTTGGCGTTTCCTGCCTTTCTTTTGGGTTTTTTGGGACATTCAGGCAACAAATGATCAGCTGCCCCACAATACATACAAAGATTGTGGGATCGGCGGTGTTCACGTTGAGCCGGAGTCAATGGGCTTCTCACCTCGCCGATCTGCATAGGCTCGGGGATTGGCAGTTGTGCGGGTGTATCAGAGGCTACCGACACGAGAGGAGGCGACCTCTTTTCCCCACGATGCTCGGCCTTTCGAGCGTCTATTTGGAGGACTAAGTCGGGGAGTTCACTGAAAGCGGTAGGGACCACAGGGACCGTGAACAGTATGTCTTTCAGTTCCTCAGAAAGGCCTTGGTAAAATACAGCGGCTTTCTTCTCTTCTGGCCAGTCCGTTTCAGCTGCCAGCTGATTGAATCTTGCTAAATAAGCCAATAGGGAGGTGTTCCCCTGCCTATGTTTAAGGAGCTCAAGATCTGTGGCTTGGGTGGTATATCTAGTGTCAAACACCTTGCTCATCATGGAAAGGAGAGCATCACAATTGTATAACACATGGCTGTTGGATTCCAGCAATGGATTAGCCCATGCTGCGGCAGTACCCCCCAAGTGGGATAAGACAAAAGCTGCCTTAGTGGTGAAGGTAGGAAAGGACGTAGGGCGGCATAGAAAATGCAGCTTACACTGATTTATAAACGTCCTATACTGTTTTGGATCGCCTAGAAAGCGTTCTGGAGGGGCCAAAGGAAACTGAGTAGTAAGCATCACAGGAGATGGTTCTGGATTGGGCACAGGAAACCCAGACCCTGAAGCCATAGCTCCAGCGCCTGCCTCAGATGCTGGGGAGGTCACTAGAGACTGAATTTCATCCATGCGTTGACGCAAGGCCTCCTGAGCGTTGGTTAATTCAGAACGTAGCTCAGTGACCATTTGCACTATTTGTGCTAATGCGTCTGTTGTCTCTGTACACATTTCCAAGGCCGCTAATTCTGTTACTCACCACACCAAGGGTCCTCCGACCCTTCCGATTGGAACCGGACCTTGAAGACAGAAGTGGTGGAATTCTCGGAGCAACCAGTCAACCTCAGCTACCCTGATTTCAGTGAATCAGGCTTCCTCAAGAAGAGGGGCTCTTTTCTATGATGTATCCCTCTGCTGCGTTGATATGACAGACAGAGGTATCAATCAAATAAAAGAGCTGGGTAAACACGCACCGCTAGACCAACAGCTGAAAAGAAACCACAGAAAGGGTTATACGCGGTACAGATGAGAATAGCAATTGAAAGTACAATCAACAATTAATGAATACCTGAATAACAAGTTGGTTGGAGTAGAAGAGTATGTATAGTGCATAGAAGGACAATTTCAAAAGACAATGAGGAACTAACAGACTTAAAGGACTCCCCTTAAACCTTAGAGAATGCACGACTAACCTGGAAGGACATGGATAAGGAGCAAAAAGGAAATCCTGCTGGAAAGGACACAACAAGAGAAAATAATAAACAGGGATGTTAGTGAGGTAGGATACACCCGAGCGGCACGAGGGACGCGCTAGGTACGGGTTGGTGCATGTAACTGGAAAGCGTCCTGAACTGCACTTGTAAGATAATAATACAAATCCAGCACAATGTCCAAGGTAATGTGTAGTATTCTTCACAGTGTGGGCAGGCAGTGTTTATCCAAGAACAAACAATCACAAGAAGCAATGAGCACAGTTTGAATTGAAGGAACACTTACTGAAGGAAGTGAACCCTAAATTGCCAAGGTTGACCGCTCCGTTGCAGCCCTTGAGGAAGGAACCAAAAAAAGCTACAGAGCGTAGGAAAACGACTTCTGACAGGAAGCCGCCAGCAATCCAAGAAGCGTTACGAATCGTAACAGCGTGTAGAACCAAAGACAACAGGGCAATCCGTAAGCATTCTGAGTGGCAGGCAATGTCGAGGAACCAGGGAAAACATGTTGGAAGGTAGAAGCAAGTTCACAAGGGTGAAGAAGGAAAGTAGCACAAGGGCTACACACTTAGGGATACGTGTTAACTACAATTAGCAGCACCGAGCCCCGAGAGGAACCGAGTTAAGAAGGCAAGGGGCAGAGCGTCGGTGTACGTGTTGTGCGTAATGAACGTGTCAGCTGACACGACCGATGCCGATGTCCATACAGTCTCCATGCAAACTGATAACGCTGCCACACCGATGTCTTTCCCCGGGCTGTGTGAGCCGGCGTAAATGCAGAGGGAGAGTGGCGAGAGTGGTGCTGCCGAAGCGGAACAGATATCCATTGTCTGTGTTTCGTGTAGGGACAAGCGTGCCAGGGCCCCCAGCAGCTTGTGCAGGAGTGGTTGCTGTTTCTGGGGCGTGAAGACAGTGTTCATGACAAACCGGTGAATCAAAAACGATAGACCTCAAAACCCAGTGAATGACAGGCTTGTGGGTCTGCAACCACAGGATACCGAGGATCAAACTGTATTGTGGGGTGGTGATTAGATCAAAAGAGACGATCTCTTGGTGAGTGTCCTGCAGAATCACATTTAAGGGAGCGGTTTGTTGCCTGATGGGACCGGAAACCAGGGGAGATCCATCTACTGCCTGTACAGGCTCAGGGTGTCTTTTATTCTGTAAGGGTAGATTCAAGGAAGCTGCCAGTGATATGTCAATGTCATTCCCTGTGGCTCCAGAGTCAATGACTAAGTGGACTTGGTGCTTGAGGTTCTCCGTGGGACACAGGTATGCTTGCAGACTCAGGGGCCGAAATGTCTCAGATAGCGCTGGGGGAGCATGGGAATGTACAGAAAGGCTCGTCCACCCCCCTTGTTCTAGGGACAAGCCTTCGGAAAACCCACTGTCTTCAACTTGGGTCTTCTGGGACACTCCTTCACGAAATGACCAAGGGTTCCGCAATAGAAACAAGCGTTGGCTTGTCTACGGCGTTCCCGTTCAGCGGGTGATATGGGACTACGAATACCCCCGATCTGCATGGGTTCACTGGATTCCGAGGATGTTGGTGTTGTGGAGAACAGGGGAGTCATTTTCCTGGTTTCTGTCTTTCGTTCCATATGTCGGGCATCTACTTGGAGGGCAAGATCCACTAGTTCGAGGTATTGGGTAGGTAATGATGGTACCACTGCAAGGGCGTCTTTCATCTGATCATTAAGACCCCTGTAAAACACAACAGATTTCTTGTCCTCAGGCTAAGCGGTTTCTACAGACAACTGATTAAAGCGTGTGATGTACTCAATTAACTGTGTTTTCCCTTGTGCTAGTTCGAGTATCTCTAGGTCACGGGTTTGGGCTTTATGACGTGTGTCAAACACCTGGGTCATTTCAGCTACCAACTGATCAAAGTCATAGAGAATGGGATTGTCGCTTTCTAGTGACGGATTCACCCAGGTGGCAGCGATCCCGCTTAGATGGGACAAAGTGAAGGTAGCTTTTGTGGGAGAATCAGGTAAGGCCTGAGGACGATATAGGAAAGGCAATTTGCATTGGTTCAAGAACGTGCAGAATCTACGGGGGTCGCCCTGGAACTTTTCGGGTGCTGCCAAAGGGAACGCGGAAGGTACATATACCGTGGTTGGGGCCACCACCGAGACAGGAGGTTCTGGCTGAACGGGAGCGTCCCCAAATTCTGCATCGGCGGGCAAGGCATGTCTCTCACTTTGAATGGCGTCCAAACGCTGGTGTATTGCTGCTGTGGCGGCCATCATGTCTGCCCTAAGGACTGTGATAGCCTGGACTAGATAGAGCAGCACCGGGTCTCCTGCGGAAGTATCCATAACCTTGTGGAAGAAAGGCTTCTCAGTCCGTCAAGATCTGAGATCCACGAAGTTTGGTATACTTCCCTTCCCAAGCACCACTCAGAGAGGTATAACACAACTCGCTGACCAGTTATTGAGACCACAGGTGGTAGGAACAGGAGACACTGGCTCCCGGGTGGCTGCAAGAAAAGCACCAGGTTAGACAAGCAATAGTGTACTGGCTATAGACAATGTATGTTAGGAAAGCTAAAGACACCTACCCGTGGGAAGACTGATGTTGCTCTACACCCAGATGTTCCCCCCTGGGAGTGTAATGAGATGGGAATACCCCTACCAGGGCCCACCTGAGGAGTACAGTTCTTAGTTGTGGTACAGATGAAGAATCAACAAAAAAGGACAATCCGTAGAATTGATCCTGAGGTTCGTAAGAGTCCAGGCAAGAAAGTTCCGAGTTCACCAAATCCAAAGGGGCAGGCAAAAGCAGTTCAAGTTCAAAGTCCAGAGGTAACAGCCGGGTAAGCAAGCAATCCTAGGTTAACAAATCCAACAAGGGTAATCCGAATCAGTTCCAAGGTCAAAAAAGCAGGTTCCAAAGTTCTAGTATTCAAGAAAAGCAGGTCAGGAGCAAGAAATGGTGACGCGCTGTTTAGAACAGCTGAGAAACAAATGAATGAGATTGTGTGCTTCCTTTATGGCCTTTTTCCTGGTCAGATGACCAATTTTGGCTTGCCCCTCATTGGTTTCGGGCTCGTATCATGTGACAAACGCGTAAACGTACTTTGTAAATACTACACGTGTGGTCACGTGAGCGGCCGTGAGGAAGGAAGGTCCAACGGGACCACAAGTGCCATGGCCGCCCCCATCCGTGCCGGTGCCACGAACGCCGCAATGCTAGAGGGACAGCACCGTGCCGCCGAGGGCAACAGCAGCCTGCGGCCAGGTGCAGTGACTCCCGAGGGCAGGCGCAGTCCCCGCTGACGTCGGGCCGGATCACCCGCGCACCGCCATTGCGAGGAAAGTGTGGGTGGGGGGGTGCATGACAAAGAGCTAGGATGTTGAAAGTGTTTTGGACATCAGATAAGATGCTACTCCAGTGGTGCATAAAGTCAGGAGCATCCCCTGTCATTAAGGACAAAGTTAAACAGAAGGTATTATATCCTGTGACAGGGTAGTCCACCACAAAGGACCACGCTGACTGATGAAAAAGGTCCAAGGGTGTTTATTCTGCAATACAGTGTGGCTTTATGGTCAATTAGAGAATATTATATGGTTCTAAGGGCTTGAGAGTTTGGCACTAGGGCCATCCCCCTCTCTCTGACCTTTCTCCGGGTTTCTCCCTCCTCCCTAGCCCAGGAGTCCTTATCAGGGAAGCTAGTGCTAGCCAATGGTAACACCTACCTGTCTGCTCTCTTTTCTGTCTGGTGGTGGTGTCCCTAATATGATGGCTATCTGACTCCCTAGGGATCGTCTAGTTTTCCCCTCTCCTGTCTCTGCTTAGTAATCTTAGGAAGTTATTATGAATGGTGCCAACTTGAGCCCAGTGTGACACTCACTTCTTTCACACTCTTTTAAACCTGTCCCTTTCTATACTAGTCTCTTTTGCTGTTCCTGGCCTACCACGTCACTGTTCCTAAAACTCTCTCACTTCACCTTTCCACCTCCGCCCTTCGTACCCCCAACTACCCCTCTGTCTCTGTTAACGTCTCTTTCCTCCTTCATCTCTGGCAACAGCTACTTCAATTTTTCCACTCAAAGTAACTCTGCTTAGACCCCATCTACCAATACTCCTATCCCACTTTTACCAACCCCACCTTATTACTATCTTCCTCTCTTAGCATTCCCAGGCTTATTGTGCCATGCTCACCCCTCTCGCTGGTCGCGGGTCCGATTCCCAGAGCCACCCAGGGATATCGTGCCTGGCACACCCTCCCACTTCCCACTACCACTTATCTCCTTCACGCGTTACCCCTACTACCTGTTTACTCACTTCCAATTACCCCACCACTTCTGCCAATACCACTACTCCACTTTGCTGCTACTCATACTCCAACTCCAATATTCACACTCTCCCTCTATCACACAAACACTCCACAGACCTTCTCTTTGACAATAGCCTCATCACTCTTTTCCCTCTCGCACATCCTCCACCACCTCTTGTCCTCACCCAACTAACCCATGCTTGCACACACACACACACCCTTAACTACCATACCCCTCCCAGGATTGGGAATTTACCTGGCTCAGGGCATGTGAGAAGGGGAAGGCAATGGTAGAGCCTCTCAGGGTTTAAAAAGTAAGCCCCTGCCCCTTTTGCTGTATTTCTTCCATGGAGCTTATACTGGCTCTGCAAGATCCACCGGTGTTGCAGAGGACTTTTTCCCATTTTAAAGAAAGTCCTGGGTGGTTTAATTCGTTTCTTTCAAGTTCTTCCTGCAGTGACCTGTGTTGTCCCAGTTGATGCTCCCCTTCATGCAGGGCTGCCATGCCACATCCTGGACTTGCAGGTTGTGCCGTGTACCTCATACCCCGCGGCATAGCGGGAGCTGCAGTGGCTTGGCTGCAGTGTCTCCTCCCCGCTGGCTCCTGCTGCGGCTTGGCTCTGCTGGCATTCCGCAGCGCAGGAGGCGCTGTCATTGCAGGTAAGGATGAGAGGGCAGGGGAGGGGGTCCCCCGGCACACACACCAGCACAGTGCTCTGGTATCAGGTAATACTGTCCCCATACATAATGTTTCCATACATAATGTTGCCGGGAAAACCCATTGGTGACATTATATATGGTGACATTATGTATGGGGACTGGTTGCGGGGATGTCCACTGCTCCCCTTGTAAAAGAAAAAAAAAATATCAGGGGTTGCGGGGGTGTCCTCAGCATTTTCAATGTAATAATGTCTCAGCAAAAAACAGTGACTTGTGTGTCAGGAGACATTTTTGGAGGGACAGTATTACATTGAACCCGTGCTCTGTGGGGAAACCGGCCGCATCACACACCCTCACCCTTGCTTTGCAGTTTGTTTCTAGGATGTTCTGCCCCTGCTTTGGATCTGCCTTAATGGTCTCTAGAGGGTCTCAGGGGGTAAGGGAAGAACTGGTTTCCTGGCAGAAAGGCACTTCTCTTCCTATATGGAGATACTCCTCAAAAGAAGGGAAGTCTGTCCCAATAAAACCTGCTCCGGTAGTCCTGGCATGGCAATCATCGGCATATACAATAATGGCGTACTATTATCCTTGAGTAGTACAGAGTAGTACAGACTTTTCTGCACAAAGAGTATTGTTACTAACCCTCACTGCAATGCATAGTTTAACATACGATTGTACATTTTTGCCCTCATGGGCTCATGTATGTCTTTTTTAAGGCCCAATGTGATTAAGTGGCCTACCAACTTTTAGGTGTGTGTTCACAAAATAAATACTGTTATCACTTTGCTATTTCCCTGACCATGTTTTTGTGTTTTTGCGACTAGTATTTGTTTAACCTAGTCCTCTGCTGCAATCCTTACCTGTGTCTTTAAAGTAGCTTCTGACTCCTCTTTTCTCTCTTGTATATAACATACCCTCTTGAGTCAGGCCCCCCTTAAACAAAAAAGAGGGTCCCAGTTGCCCCCCCCCCCTTATCTCTTATGACAATCATCGGGAACATAAGGGTCTGCCCTAAGATTTTCCATTTGAACTCTGGTCTGGGGTTATAAGTCGGTGTCACAAGGACACAAACTATTCAGGGCAAGATAGTCCGGTTTCAGCTCTTCGGCCGCAATGAAACCAGCATGAATCGCCATACTTTTGTTCCCAGAATCCAGAAGGCCCTTTAATGGCTGTCCATTGATGTGCACCAGTATGTGGAACTGCGTGGCACTCTCCTCGGTGGAACAGATGGCCCAGATATCCTCTTTGGGTGGTTCTTCCTCTTCTTCTTTCTGGAATAAGTTGGAATCGTCCGAAACGACCGAAGAAAATGACGAATGTGTGATTTGGGCGAATTTCAACCGTTCAAAAATTCCGAACGGCGGAAAAGTTCCAACCAGCTCAAACATTCGGTGCTGGAGTCTGCGGGGGTGTCCTCTACACCCTTGATCACTATATTGTGAGCGGGAGTTGCTGGGGTGTTCCCCGCAGCCATCCCGAAAAATAAATAAAAAGGGAAAGGACCCTGCGGTGCCGGAAGTGAAAGGGAACAGGCGTCGCAGGGACACTGCGAGTCAACAAAAGGTAAGTAGGGGGATGTTGGTGGGGGTGCGAGTGTGGGTGGGGACCAAGTTGGAAATGTTCAGGATCGAACATTTGGATCTCAGGCCACATATTCTGGGTCTGGCTCGTTCTCAATGAGTTCCTCTCGTGGCTTCTCGGTACAGAAACATGCTATGTGGCCAATTCCTCCACAGGCAAAAGGTTGGATGGGTTATGGCCTGAATAAGGAGCTCACAGGCAACCCTTTCGAGATAACTGCTCCTTTGGGGCGTGTCTCTGTGGCTATTGCCACTTTAGGCTGGTACCCAGGGAAGCTTGGTAATACTGGGGCCAGTTTCCTCTTTCTGGCGAAGGGTTGGCCGGGCTTTCCTCTGCTTCTTAGGATCTGCCCCCAGGTCTCAAAATATTAATAATCAAAGGTCTGGACAACTTGTACACATGGGACATTGAGTATGCACTAGGAATCAGTAACAGAACAGCTGACTGTCTGTCCAGACTGACGAAGAATGAGGAAGTAAACTAAGATGGTGAAGACAATGACCAAGTACAAGCAAACGAACAGTATGCTGTGCCCAAGGGAGAGTGGGAAATGGCAATGAAGATTCACAAGGCACTGAGCGGTGTGAATGGCCTACGAAGACATCATGAAGTAAGACACAGACAACAGACTTAAAGTTCAAACAAAAGATATTTATGAACTTAAATGTCAGGATGGTAGAAGGCCTAAATTGCCCTATGCTAAGGTGGGATTTCCCTGTGTGAGGAAGGCATGCAATCAATAGTAGACACGGGCAAAATGGATACAAGTTTGGAAAAGCTTTATTTAGTAATTTACTGGGGTTGGTGTAATTCCTAACTAGCCCTAACTCTATAATGGGAGTTGGCTCGACCATTAAATAAACAATACAGCAGTCCAAGTAATTTAGGTCAACATAAAAAGGCCTATACTAAGAAAACCTAACATTGCCCTCCTTCTCAACAACAAATGTGTAAAGGGAATACCAAAAAAGGGAAAATAGTGTCTCAACAGAAATATCAGCATGGCAGAGGTAACAACTAACAAATTCCTTCCCCATGTTCAGCAGCACGGCATCTCAAGGGTTTCATAAAAAGGATAGGTGGATGGCACAATGTCAGTTTTGCACACTCTGGCTCTCAGGTGCAGTTCAACAGTTCAGGCTTGAGCATCAAGTTCTTACCTTTAGGCGTCGTCCACCTCACCACCAGTCTTTAGATCTTTTCTTGTCTTTCACTTTCTCCAAAAACATTACAGCCTTCCCTCTGACGCGCTCCAGCCTGCCTTTTCCTTTTGGGGATGAGATTCCCTTCCCTACGTTTTATCCTTGACCCTTTTTATGGTCGAAGACTTTCGAGACTGCAAGGATTTTACTAAGACCTTTGCATGACCACTTCGACTTCCTTTCAACACTTTCATGCTCCACAATGTTTACAACAGCAATGCCTCTTGGTACTTGTCGTTTTACTTTTCCTTTCAAAAGTTGACACAGAGCACCAATGCTTCTTGGTACTACATTTCTGTCCTTGTGGCATCTTTCACATTTCATATGCTCTGTACTTTACTCTCTCGACAGTTTATAAACTTCACATTTCTTCACAGTTCAAATCATCTTTCATTTCCCGCTTTTCGTTTCTCAAAGTTCAAATAGCTCACGCAGTTACTTCCTTGCCTTCCATTACCACGTTTTGTTTATCACAAAACATTTCACAGAGACTTTAGAATGTGTGACTCGCTTTTGCAGGCCCACTCTGTTACTTTGTATATCTTTTCCCAGCATTTAAATAATTGTCCTCTTTCTTACGCATCTCATCGGCACACACACAGCCTTCACTTTCTTTCTACAAGTTGATTGACACAACACCAGCCTTATGGTCCTTTCCGTCACTCACCGGTATTGTTAATCAGCTTTGGCTCTTCAAAGGCTTTTGCGTAGCAGTCACGGCTGCCATCATCGCCTCCTTGTTTCCTCCCAAACTCTGTCGTTCACCGATGACGGTAGTGGGATGCCTGTAGGTGCTTTGAAGGTCTGTTCTCTCCACTTCCCTCTATTTAGTCGTGTAATGCTTACAGCTCCCTGGAAGGATAGGATTCCTGCTTGACGTTCACTCGCTCTCCGCAGCAGCCAATCAGCCCCTTGGCCTTCCAAGTTCCACAGGCTGTTTCTTGCCCTCACAGCTAAAGCTTACCAATGTGTAGGGATGTTACTAACAAAATAAACAGTGTTCAACTCAAAGTCTGAGCTTCTTACAGCTCTCAGAATTCTTTCAGCTTCCCTTCCCCAAGTGCAAGAACGTTGCACAAAAAGCCTCAAGATTACCTTTCCCACGTTGAAGGCAACACAGTTCCAAGTAATCCTTGGGGTTCCCTTCCCCGAGTTCCAAGCAACACAGTTCAAAAAGCAAAGGGGTCTTGAGGCTCCGTCCTCAAGACAACACATGCAGTTATTCCTTCATCTCTGCCAAGTTTATTTTAGTCTTTTCAAAAGTATACCATAACTCAATGGTCAACTTGACCCTCTTTCTGGTTTGCTTCACCAGTTCACTCGCATAGCTTCTCCTTGGTTTCTTTCACAATGTCTTTGATTTCTTCTCATTCAGGGCTCACTGGTCAAAGTGCAGTTGTCAGATCACACGGTCCACTCATCACAGGTCACGCAACCAGGATCCCTAGGTTCTGAAGCAGACAGGTACTTCAGCTACTGCCCCTGTGTACCAAGTTACTTTCACTTAATTACTCATTGTTGGCCTTTTGGCTTTATGTGCAAGTTTGACCCTTCTCTGGCTTCTCCTTGTCAACTTCTTGGTTCTGCCATCATTTGTCACACAACTCTTGCCAGTCTGTGCCTTGCTGCATTGCATTCACTCATAAAAGTTCACCTTTTTGGAGTTTTATTCATATCCCAGCTTCTGTGGTACTCTTTCACACTTTGGTTATCCTTCGGGATTTGCTTTGCCCATTACTTTTTTATGGCATTCAGTATTCAAATATATTCAACTTCAAGGTTCCATTCATTTCGGTATTCAATATGCCTCTGTTATGTTTAATTTCACCTTACATTCATTAAGTTTAATTTTAAGTTTCCATTCAATTTGGTATTTACGATGCATTTGTTATATTTAATTTAAATTTTCCATGGAGTTCAGTATTTACGATACATTCGTTAAGCTTAGTTTTAAGTTTCTGTTCAGTTCGGTATTCAATAGGCATTTGCTGAACTTGTTTTCGGAGACTGTTACATATTCACTGTCTGTTTGGAGCGCCCCAGTGCCAAAGTGTTCTCCCTGACACTCATCGGCTCTTTGCATCTCCTGCCGATGGTCCCTGCAGTTTCCTCTTTACTCGCGAGGCCAGCGGGCCATCTGGTGCGAGCCCTGCTCACATGCCGGGCATTCTTTTCTGCACGCCGGCAATTGGAGAGGCTTCTCTCCCTAATCGGACAGCATCCTCTCTCTCCTTGGTTTGCCTGATTCACCCGCAGCTCCTGCGGCCCACGTTCTGTGCTGGAGGCTCCTCACACCTGTGGCCATGGCACGGGTCACTTGTTTTGCGCCCCACAAGGTCCCTGGGGAATCTGCTGGCATCCTGGATCCTGCTCCAGTCCCATCATGGCTGCCTCCACACAAAGGGTCCTCTGCTGGTCTCTCCCACGCAGGCAACCCTGTTTCTCCAGTCCTGTTCTCTGACCCTCATTTTATACACCTGAAACCAGTTAACAGGTTGCCGGTGTGGATCCTTACTTAGGTTTGCCTGACCATGTTATGTTAAGCCTATTTGTAAAGCGCACAGTCACCCTAGGGTATCATGGTGCTAGAGTGAGGTAGCCCCAGCCAAGAAACCAAGCAGGAGCAGCCTAAAATAGGAACGTTTTAGCAGCCTTTCCAAAGGCCAAGTAGTTAGAGATTTATTTACTGGCCAATGGAAGTTCATTCCATAACTCTGCAGCTGCTATAGAGAAGGCCCGTCAACAGGTCAGAAGAGGCAGAACGCAGTGTCCAGCGGGGAAGATAGCGTGTAAATTTGGCCTGAAGATATTCTGCGCCTTGATCATGAAGAGCGCGGTGAACGATGCATAGTGCTTTAAAATTGGCCCGTTGAGTCACCAGGAGCCAATGCAGACTCGAAGAACCAGTTATATATGTGCTCCATATGACAAGCCTGTTGCCATGCGAGCGGCCAGATTTTGAAGTCACTGCAAACGTTGGATCAAGCCCTTAGGTTGTGCCAAGCAGAGGGAATTACAGTAATCTAACTGAGAGATCACCACGGCCGCCACCACTGGAGGACGAAGGGGAGCGGAAATTATGGGAAGCACTTTCTTAAGTGTTTTTAGTTGGACGTGGCCGGATTGACAAACAGCTGTTACTTGCTTATCCATAGATAAGAATGCAAAAAGTACTACACCTAGGTTTTTCACCTTGTCCACCGGAATAGGGAGAGGACCCAAAGAGAGAGGCCAGAAGGAAGACACCCAGAGTGTAGGATCAGGGGGGCAGCTCACCACCAGCACCTCAGTCTTGTCTCCGTTCAATTTGAGCCAATTGTGGTTCATCCACTCCCCCACGGCCGCCAGGCACCCCCGCAGACACGACGACATCTCAGCCTGAACAAGATCTAATCGAATCAGGAGCTGAGTGTCGTCGGCATACGAGTAGCACCTGACACCGAAGGAGTGGACGAGACACACAAGGGCCCAAATATAGATGTTAAAGAGAATCGGAGACGGGGAGGAGCCTTGCGGCACTCCGCAGCTGAGATGACAGGATGCAGAAAGATAAGGGGGCATTGAGAGAGTCTGAGTACGGTCCGCCAGGAATGAAGTGAACCAGGTTAGTACCTGCCCAGATATTCCCATCTGGGCAAGATGGGACAGCAGGATGGGGTAGTCGACAGTGTCAAATGCCGCTGAAAGATCTAACAAAATCAGGGCAATCACTCCACCTGCACCATGATTAAAGGGACATGCCCGAATCTCTGCAAGCATGTTTTTCGTCCCAGTACCAGAGTGGAAAATTAAAGGTGTAGTGTGCATTACTCTCAGTCTCCTCTTCCTCGTCCCAGTACTTTCAGATGTCAAATGTGGGGAAATAAGGGGAGAGGTCTTGTAATGGCCCATAAAGGTTGGGGTAGGGTTAGGTTGGTCATTAATAGGGAAAAGGGCATACCGTGTCTCACCTGGAGGTACCCCACTCCCAATCTCAGAGGACTCTCCACCCAGGTGATCCTCCCTTGCTTCTCCATCCCAAGGGTCGGGATCCAAGAGCGATGACTTTGCCCTGGCCACCTGAGAAGAGGATCCAGGGGGTTTAGTAGTGAGAATGTCGTCAGGTTTCTCACAGGCCTGAGAAAATAACTTCCGAAAACTAGTGTTTCAAGAGCTTAAGTTTCAAGTTTGTTTGGAAGCTCCATGGATGTTACAAGATGAGTTATACACAGTACAGGGTTTTGTTTTGATAGGTGCCCAAATCATTTCACCTGATAATGTGAAGGCAAAGGTAATAAATCTAGCACATGAAGATCAACATGCTATGTATATATTGGTGGCCTATGTGTGACATGCGGGTTGACAAGATCATTAGGGAAGGTCCCACCTGTGAGAATAGTCAAAGGTCATGTTCTAGTAGAACAACCCCATGACAGTAATGATAATTCCCAGTATGCGTCCGGAAAAGGTCTGTTTTGACAATGTAGGTCACGTATATAGTTCAGGGATGCAAACATATTATATGGTCCTGATAGATTTAGTATCTAGGGAGGTAAAAGTTAAATACAGAATATTTGTACCAGTGATGCGGTATCATTTTTAGACAAATTATTCAAGAGGGAAGGCTACCCCATGGTCCAAATGACAGACAATGGCGCTTTTAGTCTATCGAGAAATTGAAAGATTTATTAGAAGGAGGGGTATTGAATGATGTACTAGTTTGGTGTTTCAACCAGAAACCAACAGCATAGTTGAAATATTTAACTGAGTTATACAGGAAAGAGCTTGAGTGCTCTCTCTGTAGGAGAAGATTGAAGAAACGCAGTTAATGACACAGTCGTAGCACACAGATTTACCTTGCATTCAACCACGGGAGTATCACTATTTGCGATGTAAAGAGGGAGGAAACCCAACACCAGAGTATGTCCCCCTCGTGGATGGCCAGGGCTTATAGGACAGAGATGAGGTTGTAAGATGTAAGAAGCAGAGTTAAATATGAGCAGAAGAGGAACAAATTAAGTACAGAAGACAGTGTAGTGGTGGGACTTCTACAAATAAAGTTTCTAATAACATAGGTTATAATGTCCACAAACTACAATCATTAGGGGATCAACTCCACCAAGACTATACAGTGCTTGCCCAGCTGAAGGTCTGATTTATTTGTATATTACAATAGGCGCAAGGCTTTTTGCATGCAAGAATACAAAGTGGGAGACTGGGTTTGCATTAAACTTCCCACGACATTACAGAAAGGTCTTGCATGTGCAGGATAAGGGAAACATTCCAAGGGGCAGTCAAAACTATGGAAGGGTGTGGAATAATAATCGATTGTAATGTGACATGAGCCCTCCTCAATGTGTTTAGAAGGAGACAGTAAGAAACAGAACTTAGGAGTGAGAAATAAAACAGGATACAGAAAATGACATGGGGGAAGAATGATAGGTGGAGTTTGACAAATGCGTTTGGTAAAGAAAGCAGATATGGTCAGAGTACATCGCAAGGTTCTAGAGAGAACCTAAGAGCTGGTGGACCCGGACCCAAGAGGACATGTAGTAGACTTGGTTATTTGACAGATTATGCAACTTAGTTTGCCCTTGTGGCAGCGAACACAACAAACCCTCCTTCCTTTCCTTCCCCCTCCCTTTCTTGTGTCCCCTATTATACTCCTTCCCGTTCCTATACGTACAGCACTCGTCACTCAGTTGCCACAGTGAAGAAGGGCAATGTGTGGCATCCTCGTGAGCAGTCAGTTTTGTCTGCTCTGTGTTCTAGAGCGGGGAGAACGAGGAACGGATTAGCAGTTGGAGAGAAGCAGATGGTGGGCCAGGCAGAATTTCTTTGTCTAAGCAATTCAATAAACCTTACATGTTTACCTTGTCTTGCTTACCTGTGCAATCCGTACAAACAGTTGGTGAGGCAGCCCTGTCTCAGTGGGCATATGACCGTAAAGTTGCCGTTGACCTGCAAACTTGTATGTTTGCATGCTGTTGACCAAAGTGTGAACTGAGATATGAGACAAGAGCACATGACTCTTCATTATCACTGTTTATTGTGAAATGCTAGGCTTCCTCGAGGAAGCACAAGGACACACAAGCATATAACAAGAACATACAGTGAGGAGACGATGTGGGTGAAGGCAGGCTGGAAAGCGGGAATTGATTAAAGCAGTGAAAACACTGGTCACCTGAGTTGAGATTGATTTCCGGAAGAACGGAAGAGAAATCGGGACGGCTTGGCTATATAATATTTACCCTGTACTGGATGCAAGCACCTCAGCTGTGTGAACAGTGACAAAACCTTACAATATGTGAATGTATTAAATTCCCCCATGCCTGAAAGAATGTTCTGCTAACAGCCAGATTCCAAACCATGAACACAAAATATAAACTGGAGCTAGTTTGTCACAGGAAGCCAGCAGATGACAGGGAATAGTTGTTGCAGGTGAGCATTGTCAAAACTCGGCTGCATCTCAGCGGCTGATATGTGTAGGAGCTTCTTGCAGGCCTGCACCACATACCAACATCACTCATTCTCATAATTCCTTGGCTGAGGGGTGATAATTCAGTGGTTTTGCGTGATGTGGGAGGTTTCCTGAGAAGACACCTAAATGCAAGCTGACAGAGGTGCCGTAGGAATAAAGTAAATGACCAGACAGAGGTCACTCTGGTGCTAGCATGAACTAAGCATGCATATCACAAACAAGGCAGAGGGCAGCCCCTCACAGCAAAGCTTGGGGAATCCTGTATCTGCACCTGAGCGTGGGAGCTGCCTGGAGGGCCCACCCTTTAATAGTCATGTGGACATGCCCCCAGGACAAATATGGATCAACAAAATGTCAGAATAGTTGTTGGAATCCCCTGCAATTACTTGACATCTGAATGCTAATTTTGGCCTTCTGGCACCATGGACTCGCCACTAGGAGAATTTATGGTCAACTTCATGAGCCCTGAGAAAACATGTGGGGATGTTATCAATAGGCCGGTGCCTAATGTCATGAATTTGTGAAATCACGGTTCTGAGCAAGGGGTCCAAAGCTAGCCGATGGCATGCACAAGAGAAGATCCACCCTCAACAATCAATTTGAAGGTTCTTGTTCACTGATCCCCTCTCACAGGTCTCAGCAGGCACAAAGGTGCTGCACATTCAGGGCACTGCCCTCTTTGGAAGTCCCCTATAAAACAATTGATGTGGATATCATTTTTTCTTAAATCCTTTGCACCTTTAAAATACTGATGTTTGTGCAAGATTATCCACCCTACCAGAGTAGGGTGCCTCCTACTTCATATCCGGTTGGGCTAGTCACCCCAATATTAGGTTTGCAAATCCAACCTGTAGCACCTGAAACATGCTTTAAATAAACATGTGGCTAAATGAAAGGGCTAAGGTGCCATTGTTTTATTCAACACATTCTGCCTTTGGGATAGGGGACGGGTCTAGCTGCCTTGTCTCAGCATCCGAATGTAGCCCAGTGGCTTGTCCTGCCATCGACAGGAAGACTTGGCTGTGGTTTGTCGTTTGAGTTCCAGGAGATGAGGTTACTGCAGGAACATAGGGCTTCTTTCTTGAGGTCACCCACGGTCACGCCTCTCTGGCATGCTGTGTGGAAGACGGGCATCATTGTTCTGGTGGCACTCCTGACTACTGCCCTTACATTTCTTCTTTTTCAAGACTGACATGACATGGTGTGGAAGCCTCAAGTGTCTCGACAGCATATAGGTTGGTCCGACTTGTGCTTTTCTGCATAGAGGTTAAGGTGGGTGCAAAGTGCCGATCCTATGGCCGGGGCTGCTTTGGATGCCAGCAAGCCAAGTGGGCTTCAGTGTGTGTGTTTGTGGAGGGGAACTAAAAACCCAATCAATAGGACCAAGAGCTAACCTTTTACCCATCATTCATATTGCATAATTCTAATTTGTTTCATGGACCGACATGCAGTCACTTGGATATCTGACATCATTTGATTGGTATGATGTCCTCCTCCGTCAATGACAGACCGTAAACCTGGCATTGGTGCTGGAGAAGCATGAAAGGCAGATGTCAGTGGAAACACTCTTAGAAATACACACCTGAGAGAGATGTGTTGCCTGGAATGCTGAAAATGATATGGTGGGAACAGTCCACAATGCTACAATATGGCGATATGAGCAGGAGGTCACGAAGGCTTGGCTTAAGTTCCTTGCCAAAACCACGTGTAGTTATAAAAGTATGTGCTGTTCTACAAATTTTAAATACAGGCAATTAAAAGCATGCTCATAGAAAAATAAATTAATTTCTTGAACATAATAGTATTTAAGAACAAATAAAATCACCCTTTGGTTGCCAACCAAATGGCTGCTCAAGTGCAGAAGACAATGCAGTGGCGGGACTTCTAAAAACATAATGTTTCTAATCACACAGGCTATAACGTCCACAAACAACAAACATTAGGGGATCAACTCCACGAAGGCCGCCCCCTACTATAACAGTGCTTGTCCAGCTGAAGGTCTGATTAATTTGTGCATTACAAAGAATACAATTGAACCAGGAGACATTTACAAAGCCACTTATTTTTGGTACGGTGTGAAGGATCCTATGTTTGTGTTTTGCCGACTCTTGTGATGATCTGATATTTTTGTTATTTTTTTAGAAAAAGGGGTCCTGGGTCTGTCCCTTCTTGGCATTTAGGCGCCACGCTTCTGCTGGAGTTCGCGTACACATCTGTTCGCTGACGCGGTTGCCCTTTGTGGCCACCCCTGTGTGTTAGGATCAGTGTTATTGAGGCAGCTTGAACTGGAAGTTGCTGGTTTTCCACTGGGTGATGTCAGCGTTCAGCATGGTGCGTTCGGTGAAGACGACGTGCCCCAACGTATCGATGAGGACAATGGTGTTGGTCCTGTAAAAGAAATCACAGGAAACAAAATGAAGGCAATTAAGGATTCTCCCACTGCTTAGAAACCATCAAACTAGCGTATTTAGGAGGAATTATCCATTTAACTCCAGAAGAGTACAGTTCATACAGCTATTGTATCTGCAACTGGCTGCACTCCAGTTGCTAAGCAACTGCCAAGATCCCTCAGCATTGACTCTGTTGGCTAGAGGTAATGGGAGCAGTAGTTCACCATATCTGGCGCACTAGGACAATACAATAGTTCTCTTAAAAATCTTTCGTACAACATCATATTTATCACACACCTCATAAATTACACAATTTTGGTACAGCCTTGGTTCAGTGTTTTGCCAAACTTTGTAGGGCACAAAATGGCAAAACCCCCAGTCCCCAGTTCTTCAGTAGGGGATATGGGGGTTTTGCTGCGGCAAATTTAATCTAATTCCATTTCATCTAATCTATTTTAATGAATTTTGCCTCAAATATATGTGGGGGTTGGGTTTAGGTGAATAAATAATGTAGTTAGCTTATGAGGGTAGCTGCGGGGGTCTCCACCCGGCATATATTTGCGTCAGAACCCACCACAAAAAAGAAATTCAATTCAATCAAATTCGATTAAATCTATTCATCAACATCACATAGAACCCTTCAGTTGAACAGTCCCAGTCTCACACTTTCCAAACACTCTAAATAGTTTATGACTGTGCACAGAACTCGGTGTGAATCGCCATCGAGGCAGAGCGGAGCTGCCCTTTTCAGATTGTGAATGGAAAACATTGAAGAAGGCGGAAGTGGACGGTAGTTTGGTAAAACAAGACCAAGTGGAGTAGAGACTCAGGCTATTGCCCAGTTTCAGCAAACTATTTTCCCTGACAGGCCATCATTCCTTCTGGAAAGTAGCACTTGTGCCTATTGCGCGTGCAGGCAGTGGTGGCGGTGGTGAGAAATGACAGGTAAGGATGGGGTTGGGAGTGGAGAGGATGGTTTCTGATGCTGTATGGGTGGACGGTGGGGATTGCAGGGCCTCATAAGGAAGGTGGAGGAGAATAGCAGTGATGGGAGGGCGTACAAGGGTAGACCCAGTGTTGCAGTGCTGCCTCCGGCATAACACGAGTGAGATACATGGGAGTGAGGGGCTGGGTGAGATAACGTGCAGTAGAGCAGGGTGCGGCGGAGGAGGCGCCACAAGAATGTTATTGTCCAACATAACCAAAGCCGGACCCCAGTTAAGACGCTGTAGTGGCATTTATCAGAGGCATATGGAAGCCATGTTTATGTGACCACCACTCATCGCAAGGCACCCTAGGCCCATTTTCAGGTACAGGCTTCTCTGAACGCTGTAAGGTTGCATCTGTTCTATAATTCTGTGGGCGACGCAATCCAAAGACATTTGTGCCAGTGGGCAGCCACCATGGATGCAATCCAGGAATGAAATGCCTTGGTCCATAAAGCCAGTGGGTTAAGATAACAGGGAATCGCATAGATGTAGATCCGCCCCTTCGAACTGTGGGCATTACTTGACTTCCAACTCTCTAGGGGCAAAGGGTGGGCACAAGTGTCACCCTGTAGAGGCACCGCTGTACCGTTACTCGCCATGGCCATCAATCTCTGTGACAGTTTTCCTTCTTATGTGGGGGTGGTGCTGTTGGTGGGGATGAGGCGGTTAAAGCAGCTGCACGTACAAAACTGCTGACTCGCCAAAGGCAGCCATTGGGCCAAGTCACTCTGCACTGCAGGGGGTCCCCACGATCAAGCTTGCAAAATCAGCCTGCTAGCCAATCGTAGACTTTCCTGGTTGACATATAGGTGGACCACAGACAACAGAGTGGCTCATTCACAACACAACCTGTTCTTTGGAGCATGGTTGCGCAGCGGGAAAGCTGCCGTCGGTGCCCTCGGTATTCACTGCCACCTTACGTGGCCGAAAGCCCTTGCTTTTTGAGTCACTCTACTTTCAAAATACCTGTTTCCTGCCATGATCCTTCAAATGCTAATGGATTTCAATAGAAATATAAAGTGAGCCAGCATTCTAACATGAGAGGCCTCAGATTGAAACTTTGGCAGGTGGAGTACTGTGCATTTACACTAAACATGCAGATAATGTCACCTCCCATGCTTATCATGACTGGATGACCATACTGGGGTGACCCATGAACTGTGCGGTTCAGCATGGCTTTCGCAAGTTAGGACAGAACACCTTGCGTTCAGTTTTCATATTACTATACTAGCATTTCCATAAAAGCTAGACAATGCTTGGGGGTGTACATTCACAATTGATTGTAAAGTGTGCTATGATACAAGGCTTTTATTCTGCGCTGTCATACCGGTTTCAGAGTGCCTGCCAAGCCTGGAAACTGGCTTACTGTGCCTCGGGCCAGCGTATCCAGACCTTAGTCTGCAGAGGAAAAGGAGTGGGGGAGAAGATAAGAGCAGGGGCCAAGACTAAAAAAAAAAAAAAAAAGTAGGGGGACTCATTAACATACGCAACGGGATGTGATGTCACCAGAAATTAGCACATCAAGGGGAACTATGCTCTTTTCATTCAATTGTCTTTGCATAACCATACAAGTTGCACAGGACGAATGGCATTTGCCTTTCATAAAAAAAGCCCAACAAAACACCAAGAGAGGATATTTTCTTCGAATAATGTTTTGAAAACGTTAAAAGGTGTACATGTTTTAAACTCCAAGAACCAATACCAGTGTTTCCCTGGAACATGCAGTCCTCAAATGTGACATTTCACTGTATGTTGTGTTTCTTTTCATCAGGTTATATGGTGCATGGGTAAAGTGCCCTGTCTGCAAACCTGGCGACCATGGTTCAGTCCCGAGGTTGGTGTAAATTCATGAATTGAAAAAAATAGTAAATGCTTTTTGTCGAGATGTGTAAGGTGTCACACTCCAAAATAAGGCACGGACGCGGAGTCTTCATTAACACATCCTTTATTTTCCACACGATACCCAGAAGTGCTTAACCCACGTCATATCCCGTCCCTCCCCTTCCTGCTGCCCCGTGTTCTTTCCCACGTGACTAGGGAGTTATGTGACGACATCACACCCCCCGATACTAAACATTAAGTTCGTTATCAGGGCATCTCCTCAATGAGACGCGGTGGTCGTCTTCCAGTTCTCTGAGGTCTCCAGCTATTTCTTTCGCTTGATTCCTGAGGTAGCCAACGGGGCTCATCAGTGTCGGAATCTTCTTGGCCTCCTTCATAGGGTGCATCCCGCACCAGAGTGTCCCTTGGCATGTGATGTTCGACTAGGGGTATGATCCCTGGCATTTTCTTGAAGTGAGAGCTGTTTCTTGTCATCGTATGCGTTGTTCCTTCAGCCGTGATGAGAGAGCCTTTCCTCTGTGTGATGGTGAGGGGTTCTTCATTGAACGATGTCATGTTTTTGCGATTTTGTGGCTGTCTCGCAACGACAATGTCTCCCGGCTCCAAATTATTCTCCTCGGCCCTCCTTTTCTTATCCGCTGTGGTTTTCATATTAATTTTCTGGGACGCGTCTTGTTGTCTCATTTCAGCGTCACCTTTGTACCGTTCTTCCTCCAGTTCTATGTGGGGTAGTCTAGTTCGCACATTTCTACCAAACATGACTTCTGATGGTGATTTGCCAGTGGTACTGTTTGGGGTATTGCGGTAGTCTCTCATTAGCTTACACAGTAATTTTTCCACCGGTTCTCCAGTCAGGCGAGCTATCTGCGTGGTGCGTTTAATACTTCCCATGAATCGTTCAACTGTACCGTTCGCTTGAGGCCACAACGGTGTTACTTTTCTGTGATGGAAACCCATGTATTCTGCGAAGGTTTTGAAATCTTGTCCGGTGAATGGGGGTCCATTATCTGATTTCACTACTTTTGGAATTCCGTATATAGCAATTATTCTATCCAATGCAGGGATGGTGTGATATGCTGCTGTTGACGGTACAATTTGTACATCTGGGAATCTTGAATACTCATCGATTGCCACAAAGATATATTCACCCCCTTCCAAAGGACCATAGTGATCTATGGCAATTTCTTCCCAGGTTCCGTTTGGCAATTCAGTCATTCTGAGCGGTTCAGGTCTAGTTTGAGGGTTAAGAACCACACACGTGGGACAGTTTTTGAGCAGTTCTTCCACTTGTGTGTCCATTTGAGGGAACCATACTCTTTGTCACAACAATTATTATTATTTTTTTTTATCCTTTTTGTGGACATTATTCCCCGGTGTCCTTCATGTGCAAGCTCAAGGACCTTTTTTCTTAACGAACGAGGAATCACTAGTTTTGTCCCTTTCAGTAAGAGTCCTTCTGTTTCAGCAAGCTCTTCCTTTACTGTGAGCAGACAGGTGATGTCTTGTCTGGTTTCTACTTCTGCACCTTCTTTGAGTTGCTTTGCCTGTTTCCAGTGCCCTGTCTCAAGACATCTCATAATGATCTGCATTGCATGGTCCGAGTTGGTTTCTCTGGCTATTTGTTCCATGTCCAAACCTTGTGGTGTACTTTCTTGGACCACATACATGATGTATTGATCTGCAATGGATGGATCGGAGTTGCAATCTTGACTGGGATGACGCGAAAGGAAGTCTGCTGGATTTTGTTCTTTTCCTGGTCGATGAATGATGTTGAATTGATAGTCTTGTAGCCTTAAAGCCCATCGAGCTATTCTGGGAGGCATCTTGGCTTGAGCATTGCCATAGATGAATAATAGTGCCTGGTGGTCTGTGACTATAGTGAAAGGTTTCCCGTAAAGGAACAGATGAAAGTGCTCGCATGCCCACACAACCGCCAAACCTTCCCTCTTCGCTTGTGAGTATGCTTGTTCAGTTTTTGAGAGGCTGCGACTGGCATAGGATACTGTGTGTATGGACTGGCCATCTTTGTGATCAAGTTGAGTCAGAATGGCTCCTAGGCCAACTGGACTAGCATCCACTATTAATTCTGTGTGCTTCCGTGGGTCAAAATATGCCATATTTTTGGCATCTGCGATGCGATCTTTGATGATTTGGAACGCTTGTTGGCATTCATCCGTCCATCGGAAATCGGCGTTAAGTTTGGTGAGGGCTCTCAAGGGTGCACTGACCGATGCAAAATCCTTAATGTATCTCGTGCAATAACTTGCTAGACCTAGAAACGATCGCAGATCGGTGACGGAGGTTGGTGGTGTCGTGCTTGTGAGTGCGCTGACCTTCTCAGGATCCGGTGTCATTCCATTTTTAGAGAAGATGTGGCCGAAAAATCGTAGGGTTGGTTTTCTAAATTCACATTTGTCCTTGTTCAGGGTGAGGTGTGCTTCCTCCAGTGCCATGCACACACGCATAAGGGTGTCATCGTGCTGTTCTTGATTTTGTCCAAATACTAAGATGTCATCACTATAGTTCAAACAATTTGGTACGTGTTTTATTATGTTATGAATTTCCGATTGAAATATTTCTGCCGCTGAAGAAACTCCAAAACTGAGCCGCTTGTATCTATAGAGGCCCAGGTGAGTAGCAAAAGTGGTGATGTATCTGGACCTTTTGTGAAGTTCTAATTGATGGTACCCCTTATTGAGGTCCAGTTTTGAAAACACTGTGGCTCCATTGAGCAGATGCACCATGTCCGTTATCCTAGGAGATTGATGACGTTCTCTCAAGATTGCTTCATTAGGTCTTCGCATGTCCACGCAAATGCGAATGTCATCGGAGTCTCTTTTCGGGACTGGCACAATGGGGGATACCCAAGGAGTGGGGCCTTCAGCAGGTTCAATTATGTCTGCTTCTAAGAGTTTCATTAGTTCGGTTTCCACTTGTTTTTGTATATTAATGGGAATACCGCGGTAGTGTTGCGCTACAGGAGGAATGTTGTTGTCTATATGTAGTTCAATTTGTCTGTCCTTCAATTTTCCGAGTCCTCTGAACAGTGCAGGGAAAATTTTGTCAATGTTGGCGGTGGGGTCCAGGTGCTTGTGCATCATGAGTCTATACAGAACATGAATTAGACCCATGTCGACCGCAGATTTGTAGCTAAGAATGCATCCACTGTCAGTGGCAGCTTCAAGAACATGCATGGGTATTTCCTTTACGTGATCTTTGTACCGACATGATGCCGTGAAGAAACCTTTACACGGTAGCGGCGTCTTGGAGCCATATGGAAAAATGAGTGCTCTAGCTGGTTGCAAACGTGGTGCATTTGGCATGCTGTTGTACACTTCCTCACTCACCACATTTACCGTGGCTCCTGTGTCCACCAGAAATTCGGCAGCCACTTGGTTGACATTGATGATGAGAGTAGGGCTATTTTCTTTTGCAGTGGGGTTTCCAAGTGCATATAAGTAGCCTTTTATCCGTGGTTCTCCTCTCCGTAGATTTAATTCCTTCTTGGGTTTGTCCTCTGAGGAGGTGCTAGAGATGCTGTCAGAATGTGATTGTTCTACCAGACACCTGACATATCTCCGGGGACGTCTTCTCCGTCCGGAGGATGTAGATTTGTTGTCACGCCATTCATGTGAGGTTTTTGATTGTCTTCTATCTGACGGTTCTTCTCGTTGTCGGCGGCGTGTCGCGTCATTCTGGTAGTGTGATTCACGATTGGGACTCAAACGCCTCAGTTCTCTTTCTGGTGTGGAGCGTCTATTTCTTCCACTTCCTTGCATTTTGCTACGATAGATGAAACACACAGCCTTGTAATGATTTTCTCCCCCGCAGGCAGAACAAACTTGACCCATGGCAGGGCATGTACCTTCATGAGGATATTCATGTCCACAACGATAGCAAAGTGGATCTGTGTTTCCTTTGGTAGTGCTCTCAAGTTTATGTAGATTTTCATGCTTCCCATGAATGATGGTGATGCCATCAAGACCTTCTACCTGTGCTGTTAGCGCCGCTTCGGATCGAGCCAGGCGTAGAATCTCTTGCAGATTTCGAGCCTTTTGTAGAAGCCGTTTTCTGAAATCACTGCTTTCACACCCTACAATTATCTGTGAGCGAAGGGCTTCCTCATTTGAGTAGTTGTTAAAATCGCAGTGTTTCATCTTTATTCTTAATCTCATCACAAACGCATCCATTGTTTCACCTTTTAGTTGTTTAGTGGTGTGAAAAATGTGACGCTCATAGTCCACGTTTGTGTGTGGCGTGAAGTAATTGGTTAGGGTTGTCTTCAATTTGGTGTAGGTGTCTATGTCATCTTCAGGAATCTCATCTAGAATGTCTCTCACATTTGATCCTATGGCATGGGTGAGCAAGCTGTGTTTCCTTTCATCCTCCAAAGGACCTACCGCCTTGAGACACACTTCAAAATCCCTCATCCACTTTTTCCACCTTGGTCCCAGTGTGCTGGTGTCGCTCAGGTCAAAATTGGGGGGTAGCTGTGTTATCAGGCCGTCCGTCATGCTTGTGCGTGTTGTTTTAGCAGGAGTTACTTGTACTGTTAGTGATTCCTCAGACGAGTCATCAAGCATGACAGACAATATATAACTGCGCACTCACTAAGCGTAGTGGATGACAAACTGCTACGTTTTCACTTGAAAACCTGAAGATGGTGGATGTTCCGTGTGACGTGAAAGGTGTTTGTACGGGGAGCCGATGCGCTCCACCCACGTGGCTTCCTCAATTATTATTATTTTTTTTTTAAAAGAGAAGGTCTCTGTGTGGAGCCGACGTGCTCCACTCGCGTGTGCTTGATTCGAGCGTACCTGTGTGAGCGTGGGGAGCCGATGCGCTCCACCCACTGGTGTCACTGCCTTTTGGCGGGAAACGCTGTGAGGAGCCGACACGCTCCACTCACACGCTTCAGCGCGAGGAGCCGATGCGCTCCACTCACGGGCCGAATCCCTTCCACGGAAAGTGAGACGTCGGGGGGAGCCGACGCGCTCCACCCGCGAAATTCCTGCACGCTGTTGGCGAGGGAAACGCTGTGTGGAGCCGACACGCTCCACTCACGCGCTTCTGTGTGAGGAGCCGATGCGCTTCACTCACGGATGAATTTGCCACTCTGGAGCGGTCGCAAGGAGCCGATGCGCTCCACTTGCGAAACGTACGTGACAATTGCAGGGAGCCGCCGCGCTCTACCCGATAATCTACCTGTCGCCATTGACAGGTGCTTGCAAGACCTCGCTCGGACTCCTGGGGAGAGTCTCAGCTGGCGGGGAGTATACTCACTCCCACCCGCCGTACGCCGTACACTGCCGTGTGTTTGCTGCGTGAGTTCCTTCGTCGCCAGTGTCGAGATGTGTAAGGTGTCAGACTCCAAAATAAGGCACGGACGCGGAGTCTTCATTAACACATCCTTTATTTTCTACACGATACCCAGAAGTGCTTAACCTACGTCATATCCCGTCCCTCCCCTTCCTGCTGCCCCGTGTTCTTTCCCACGTGACTAGGGAGTTATGTGACGACATCACACTTTTCGTTTTATGCCTGGCCACTGAAATACAAGGAGGGGGGAGGGCGGCATACGCCCGCTGAAAAATATGGGTGGACTCTATCCACCCGCGTGTCCCCTCGACTTCAGCCCTGGATAAGAGGCTGGGAAAGAAGGGGCACAATCAGAGGGACACAGGGAAGGGATGATGCAGAGGGACACAGGGAAGGGGTGATGCAGAGGGACACAGGGAAGGGGTGATGCAGAGGGACACAGGGAAGGGGCGATGCAGAGGGACACAGGGAAGGGCTGATGCAGAGGGACACAGGGAAGGGGCGATGCAGAGGGACACAGGGAAGGGATGATGCAGAGGGACACAGGGAAGGGGCGATGCAGAGGGACACAGGGAAGGGGTGATGCAGAGGGACACAGGGAAGGGGCGATGCAGAGGGACACAGGGAAGGGGCGATGCAGAGGGACACAGGGAAGGGGTGATGCAGAGGGACACAGGGAAGGGGTGATGCAGAGGGACACAGGGAAGCGGCGATGCAGGGGGACATAGGAAAGGAGCGATGCAGAGGGACACAGGGAAGGAGTGGCAGAGGGACACAGGGAAGGGGTGATGCAGAGGGACACAGGGAAGGGGTGATGCAGAGGGACACAGGGAAGGGGTGATGCAGAGGGACACAGGGAAGGGGTGATGCAGAGGGACACAGGCATGTTTGTGTTGGATTGGGTTCTTGTAGATCCATTGAGGCAGACCACAGATTGAGACCGGACGAAGGGGGTATGTTACATGTATGCGTTCAAAAGGACAACGTGAATCAGTTTGAAATGATAAAGTGGCGGATGACATGTATTATGCATGCGTGATGGGCATGAGCTGCATCCCAACCACTGAGTTAAGTTGTGGTGGTTGTGACAAGACCAATACCCTGACCTTTTCAAAAGGGGGTCAGAGCCTCTTGCAGCAGGGGGCGAGAGGCCTAGTGAGAATTCCAGAGCCTTTTTTCATCCCTGTGAGGCAAAAAACCTTGGTGTCATCTTTGATTCGTCTCTCTCCTTCTCTACTCACATCAGGGACCTTGCCAAGAAGGCCCACTATCAGCTGCACCTCCTCAGAGGTATTCTCCCTTTCCTCACCTTCCCCCAGGAACTCAATATCTCCAGCGCTCTGGTCCTCTCTAGGCTTGAGTACTGCAACAGCCTCTTCCTCAATCTTCCTTCATCCTCCCTTCAACTAATCCACAATAGCACTGCAAGAATTATTATTGGCCTCAAGCCCAGGGACTCCATCGCTCCAGCCCTACTTTCTCTCCACTGGCTGCCAGTTGCTGCTAGGATTAAGTTCAAGGCCCTCTGCATCATCCACAAGGCTTTCTGGGGCCTGGGAAATCACTACATCCAACCTCCCTCCCTAAATACCTCCCTGGAGGAGCTCTTCAGTCTTCTAGCTCCAACTCTCTACAGATCAGATGCTTCTCTAAGTAGAGAGTGGGAGGTAGATTGCTCTCTACTCCGTAGGAGCCTCCCTCTCGAATGTTCTCCCCGCCCCGTTCAGGCTTGAGCCGGATCTCCTTATGTTCTCGAAGCTCCTCAAGACCCTTCTTTTCTCCTCCTCCTTCACTCCCCCCCTCCCCTGCTAACACCTTCTTCTGCTCCAGTGACTGGCTGCCCGGTTCCCTCTGAGTACTACAGGGATCCAATCCCCCAACCCAGTATGCCCCCACGCCCTCCTTTTTCATGCCCTTACCGGCATTCCCTGGCACTTTGCCTCTGGCTTCCCCCTTAGCACTTGCACTTGAGCCTTCACCCTTTTCCCTTCCCACCTTAGCACATCGTTTTGCGCAGACCAGCACTCCGCCGTCCCTCACACTTCTTGTTCTGCACTTGCACGATTCGAATGTCACAATGCCTAGTAGGACCGTTATTCTATCTTTCTCCCTTGTTCCCCTCCCCCATCTCCATTTTGTCTTGTGGCGCCTTGAAACACCCAATAAATATCCAATAAATAAATGGATATAGTCTAGTCATGTGGCAGAATTGTGAAGTGTCATAATGTGCAAGTCATGAAGAGTCTGCCTACTCTGGGAATGTATATCTCATGAGTGCCCTTCTGAGGTCTGCAACCTGCGGGCCTCCAGATGTTTTGTACTATGACTCCCATGATCCCTCATCGTTGACTATGCTGGGGAGCGCTCATGGATGATGTAGCTCAAAAACAACTGGAGAGCCAAAGGTTACAGTCTCCTGATGATTCTAGGACATAGCCAAAATAAATCATTAAAGACTGTATCAAGGAAACAGTCATGAGAAAAGACTTCCGTAAATTATAGTCTACTTTCATGGACTTGACTTTTACAACTATGCTGATGAAACACAACTTCTACTCGGGCTGCAGGGAAGCCACATGAACCGCTCTGATATTCTGTGATAATATATCCTGAGTGTTGATATATGGATGGTCATCAAGCATTACATTAAGCCTCATGATGTATGAAATTAATCGACCCTTGCCACATTGTCTATGCCCATCGATACTGTCAGGAACATGGATATTTTTTCAATAAACTATTGCTGATACCGGATATCAAAGTGGTACAATGCTGCTGCTTCCACCTAAATACTTTGAGACACCCATTTAACCCCTAAAGTGCCAAGGACTCATATGCTTGTCCTTTTTGCAGAGACTTGCATAATAGCCTGGCAGTTAATACCTAAATGTCTCGCAGCATCCTAACATTACATTCGCCTCCGCTACGTCTCGCTTCGATCATGCACACAGGCTCCACACAAGAGCTTCGAAGTATGCACTCAGACAACTCCAGTCTGTTTAATTGGAAGGAGTAAAGACAGAACTATTTTGAGTTTTATTATGCAACTTTGGCTTCAACCTACCTACCTACCTACTTTATTTTAGAATTGGGGCTCGGACAGGGATGCCTTTACAAAATCGTAAGTGCCGTCCCCGCAATACGACTATAGAAACGGCTCACCAGCTTTTGACTGGCTCTCCCAATTATATGGATGTTTATTTAAAAAGGATATACCAGCTTATATCATGATATAAATATAATTCAAACTGATCAATCTTGGTCTAGAATGGAGAATATCTTTTCTTCAATTTTGCAATGTTTTATGTATGGAAGGACCTTTTCAAATGTATTAACTTGTGATTTGCAATTGTAATGCTATATAAGATTAAGATTTTAATAGCTGTGTGTTTGATACCAGAGATTGGTTTCTAAGCGCGAGATCGGGATTCAAACCTGTGTTGCTCTGTGTTTTCTTGCTTCCAAGCAGGGGTGTTGTTAAGTCTGGAAAAGATCTGGGGCTTTGCCCACATCGGGACTCAGGGCTAGCTTGCCTTTTGGTTGTAGCCCCTGAGCTTCAACCCCCTACTAGTGATGCCTCGGCTTCCAAGACAAACGCGTTGCCCCCGAGCTATCCCCAGAACAATAACTCAGTGTTGGGTCACCCCCACCTTTGATCTCAGAGATTCAAATCCTAAAAACTCTCTAGAGCTTTGGCTTTCTTTGGGAACCCGTCATCTAACTGTCCCTAAAACTCAGGAATCCAGAGTAGGAGGCTGCTCTGTCATTTCTGGGGGATCAGAGGTGGGAAATGCTGCCACTGGAGTGAAGCTATACCCCAGCCCGGCCAGCTTATCTTTTAGTAAACATCCATAGGCAATCTGTTTGCACACACCGTTTAATATACATTTTCATCAGTGTACTGGGTACTGCCACGATGGTCAAGGAAATAACTGACCAGCCCAAGACAGAAATGCAGTTCAAATTGCCCTTTATTTGTGGCAAATAACACAGGTTAGCCAAGCAATTCATGGAGTTATTCTAAACCAAATGAAAGTGTAGAAGTGCTCTTGTATCCTGGGGTCCCTCCAGGTCGGCCCGCAGGCTGGCATAAGTTAGGTTGCCTTGAGCCGTCTGCGACCAAGAAGTGTGCCAAGACCTCACATCTAGTACAACACCTTTATTTGGAATAGTTAAAAGAAAGGGTCCAGAGTTAACAGAAACAGGATCTTCTCAAATGGAAAAATGTGTCAGGATGTCTTCTCCTTAGTGGACCCCTCTTATCTCTGGTCACTCCTTATAGCTCAAGGTAGGAGGAGGGTTGTGGTTCCTTGATGTTGCAAGGTCTTAAGTTTCCAGAACCGTTCTTCAGCAATACTTGCAGGCTTTCTTGTACCACAAGACTTACAGTAGTGTGATACCACCGTCACCGCTCGACGTTACCACCTCCTCCTACTCAGTACTCCCTTGACATCTGATTTGACCACTTCGGCTACCTCTGTCTGTGTCTCATTGTCGCTCCCTAATGGTATCACCCCTCCTTTTCTGTACCACCTTCTTCACCACCTGATGTTACCACTTCTTTCTGCCGCCTTGGCCTTACCATCAACTCCTGATTACCACCTCTTCGTGCATACATGGTCTTACCACATCCTCCTCCAATCTCTTACCTTTCACCAGCTCCTCCAAGTCTCTCTAATCTGCAGCCACCGCAGAACTCGAGGCCTCTGCTCCTCCAACCCACTCCGGCTGTCAGGGCTCCGTGGGTTTTATAGTGGCCTCCCTGGGCTCTTAGTGAGTGAGTGGCTGCACCTGTGTTTGGTAATTGGGGGGTGGTTGGGATTGCCTCACTTTGGACGTATTGGGGCCACACCGAGCCATCGTCTGGCTTGTCCGGCTTCTTGGATTGCACTTCGCCCTCTAAGCCCCTTTCTTCCGATGCTTGTACAGGACCCTGCATTCTTCTACTCCCGCAGTGTGTGAACTCTATGTGGGATAAGCTGCCGCATTACGATTTTGGAATTCGGTGATAAATCAGCGGAATAACTACCAATCTCAACTGCCGTTACTGCCACGTCATCCCGTTGGTGTTCCATGGGATGACAAGTGATGATATGACGGAGTCATTGCTCAATTATAGGACTCCATGAGGATTTTTGGCAAGTGTACCGCTGACGGATTTACCGTGTGGAAAGGTGGCCGATTTCTGGAGGTAGAGTGAAGAATTTACCACTAGCCTGTTGCTGAAGGTAAATAACCCACAAATGTATAATTCAGAGGTGCAGGAAAAACGGCAGTAATTCTCGGACCACCCAAAAAAGAGGGTGCAACAGAAGGACCACCACTTTCTTCCCCACACAATCGACCTTGTAATGAGGCCCAAACCCTTGGTAAGCTTTCCAAACTCTCTGAATGTGAAAAGTGTGCTGGCACGCAGGGAAATCGCAACATAGATCCCCGGTGAGGGAGTCATCTGCCTGGAGACAACGAAAAGGTAACTCCATCCGGCGCGGGCCTCATCGGGGCTATGAAGAGAATTCTCTAACACTGCAAGTGGAATTCTCAAAGTATTAGGACAAACGTTACTAATGTCACACACATGAAATGGACCAGGGCTAGAGCAAATGCTGGAAATGCGGGTCTGCTAGAAAGAGAAAAAGCTTTGGGCTCTCTCCATTGGAGGCGGGGCTCACTACCACTGACCTGGATGCTCTTTCTAGGGGTCTGGAAAGGGCCAAGGCTATCACAGCTGTCCTGCTCTAGATGGCTGGAAGACCACTAGGCCTTATCTGCAATGGAGCACTGAGATTGTCCCCTGCTTCGTGATGGGGGCCATAGGTGGGTGGCCAAGGGATCCTACCCGTAGGGCAGCCCAGGGTCGTCATTCACTAACACGGGATGGCACTTGGCCCCGTGAGTCACCCCCCATGGCGGTGATTATGGCACGCTGTCCTGCTTTTTCTCAGGAGGACTCCCTTAGCTCTCAGTGTTTGCTTAAAGAGTCTCTTGCACCCTTCTTCACTGTGCTTCTCAGGGTCTCTTATCCTGGTTGTCAGTTCTGGGTTTAAATGGTTTCTGCACCTTTCTTCGCTTATCTTCTCTGGATCTCGTTTTCTTCTTTGCCAGTTATGGATTTAACGGGCACCTGGGGATGTAAATAAATAAGTGAAGGGCTGTGATTGGTTATATTTAATCATTTCACCTGTGGTGGTACCAAGCCTTCAAAAAGCTGACCCACCATTTTGGATTTGACTTTCATTAATGGTGGCGATTATACTGCTCCTGGGAGTCTAGAACGCTCCCATTTGGAGCCTGGAAGTCTGCTCTGCAGGAATGTTAACCGATAGAAGACAAGGTGAGCCCATTTAAGTGTGGTGCCATCTCCCTGCGTGAGTTCTTGAGGACTTTGCTGCATAGAAACAGACGAGACATTGATGTCTGAGGCATCCACACTGTGTGATTGCTATAGGAACACGTGGTCTGCCTCTGGCCTTAAGGCAGGCTCGCGACTCGAGTGCTGGAGCAAAACGTGGCATGTCTCAGAGGCGGTATGCAGTCTTTATTTCGAAAATGTTATGAAGAATGAACCTATATCGAATGTTTTATAACAAAACATTTTATGAAGAATGCACTTGGGGGTGGGGTAAAGGGTTACATCTTTTTGGGAAACGGTTGGGGTGGGTTTTTAGGGGTGAGAAATTAGGGTTTGGCGGGGACTCCCCCAAAAAATAGTTTCGTTATAAGTGCATTCTTCATAAATAGTTTTGTTAAAAAGACATGTAACCCTCCAAGGACAGAGCAGGCTTGTGGAGCAAGTTATGGTATGTTTTGTTAATACAATTTGTAAAGCGCGACTTACACCAACTAAGGCATCATGGCACTCCACAACTGATAAAAGCAAAGAAGGAGGCAAGTAACAAAAACATTTTTTTTTTTAAATAACACCAGAACAATCAGTGATTTTGAATAGCATGCAGAGAACGCAGGAGTTTATTCCATAGGGCAGCAGCAGCCACAGAGAAGGCTTGTCTCCCAATCCTGGAGCAATGGAAACGTGGTATATGAAGCAAAAGGCCGTTTTCAGATCTCAAAGACCGAGTCGGGATTTAGGGACAACATTTCACCTGTAGATATTCAGCGCCGGTGCCGTAGATGGCACCGGGGACAATTTAAGTGATTTCAATTCAATACGGCGTGATACAGGAAGCTAACGAAGAAGGCGCCGGGCTGGATGGATGGAGACTCGGTAAGGAGACTGCGTAGCTACTTTAGCTGCAGAGTTCTGCAACATTTATAAGCGCTTTAAAAGATAAGCCGGCTGAGTCAAAAGGAGAGAATTGCAATAGTTCCTAGCACTGAAAACAGAAGACAACCACAGGAGCATGCAGGCGGGACGGCAAAAAAGGAAGAACCTTTCAAAGGATTCTTTATTTAAAAATTGCCAATTTGGCGCAGGTCCTTCACCGCAGAAATAGGCTGGTGTCCAAAAGAGCTGGCCGATGGGGGCCGATCACCAGAACCTCTGTTTTATATCCATTCAATTTTAGCCAGTTGTTACTCATCCAGTTACCCACAGATTCCAGGTAGCAACAGGGACAGTCCGCAGCATCCTGCTGAGAAAGATTGAGACGCAACTATCTGCGTGTCGTAGGCATAGGAATAAAAAATGGAAGCCTTGGGACTGGATGAGTTTGGTTAAAGGCTGGATGTAAACATTAAACACAATGGGAGAAAGAGAAGAGCCTTGGGAAACCCACATGTAATAAAGGAAGGGGCAGATTGGTACAGGGGAAGTGAGAGCGAATGCGACCAGTTGGTCAAGAAAGGCCAGAAGCAGGTCCCGACCGAGCCGGAGATACCCACCACAGTCACCGTATCTAGCAGGATGGAGTGATCGATGGTGATAAACGCAGCTGACAAATCGAACCAGATCAGTGCTCCAACCCAACATTGATCTGAGAACCGAGTAAGATGATCCACTACAGAGACAAGAACCGACTCAGTGCCACAGCCCGGACAAAAACCAGACTGAAAAGGGTAAAAATAAGCCATTGTTTGCAGTGCTGTAAAAGAACGGAATATGCCTCTGATGTCGGAGCGGCCTTGCAGCGTGAGTTCCGCAAGGAAACCTAATGTGCCTCTGATGTGTGATGAATCCAAAGCCTAAAGTCTACTCCCACGTGGCCATGGGAAGGCAGCCACTACCTGATCCTGATCCTGGGGGTGGCATTATGAGGGAGGATTACATGGGAGTAGATGGCTGTAGGGGAGATGTGATGACCTATGTAGGAGAGAAGCAGTATTCCTCTGTATGTGAAGAGGAAGAGCCCATAATCCCTGAATATCTGATGGCATGTTGTAATTTAACACATCATTCCCATGTTAAAACCAAAACCACTGTGTATAAAAACCCTCCCCCACAGAATAACATTTGCCCCTCAGGTATGCATGGTTTACATTCAACATATTTTGACTATAAGGATTTTGAACTGGATAGGAGTTCTGAGAAAAACAGCACAACACATAATATTCACATAACCTCTCCTGGTTCTGACAATCTTTTCTTTAACAAGTGTTTCAAGCAATATCACCCTGTAAAGTCTAAAATCTATGTGGACTCCAGTTCCCATAAGGCTTGGCGTACTGGGACAAAGAAGAAAAGCAAGGAGTCAATGGGGAGGAAATGTGACCTTAAGTTTGAAGTGCATTCTAGTTGTCCAAGATTGACTCAACTGCGCAGGACATTTAAACCTGAAGGTTACCTGCAGCTGTGTGATTGAAGAGAAGTGAAGAGACACAGCATCGTGCTCGGAGCAGAAAGCGAGACCGGTGATATAGGCAGTTTCCAGGAGAGAAGCCGTGAGGAGATTGGTGAACGGCTGCCTGCAGCAGGGCTTTCGAGCGGAGAGGAGAATCTACGGTGAACTACATGCAGCTCGGTCAGAGAAGGAGAGGCCCTGCTGAGCTTCGCAGGTTCTGGCAGTGAAGGCAGTTCACACTGACCAAGAACGGAACAAACCTCTGTGCAGAATGGGGAAGCCCGCCCCATGAAAGATGCTCGCAGCAACAACACAGTTTACTGGTGAGTCAGCCTGAGCAAAAAGGGGGCCCATGGACGTGCAGAGACATTAACAAGTATATGAAAAATATACTTTTGAATATCGATCGAATTAAGTTATAAAGAGAAGGCAAACATGTTGCAAGTCTCCTGACATGGGATGTCAGTTGGGGGAAATTTGGAATTAGCATTGCCATAAACCAAGACACTTTGAGAGTGAAATAAATAGGCAAACTCGGTACAATTCTCCTGACATGAGATGTCAGTTGGGGGAAACACGGAAACCACATTGCCTTGAATCAAGAGATATTGTAAGAGACATAAGGAGGCAAGAGCTGTGCAGATCTCCTGACATGAGATGTCAGTTGGGGGAAACATGGAAACCACATTGCCTTGAATCAAGAGATATTGTAAGAGACATAAGGAGGCAAGAGCTGTGCAGATCTCCTGACATGAGATGTCAGTTGGGGGAAATCTAGGACAAGCATTGCAAAGAGAGATTGAAAGGAAGGTTTGCAGACAGGGCTTGAACAAACCCTCATATATGATATGTCTGCATGAGGGGAAATTGGTACAAGTAACCACTGAAGTCAACAAGTTGAGTTACTGAAGTAGTATGGTTGTGTGATACCTAAAGTGGAAGGAAGATTGCGGAAAAACCTGATAATATCAGGTAATAATCCTTTTTGGAAAGTGATGCCTGGCAGGAGAATATACCAGGGGATCTAATAAATATAAATTATGATTAAATAAATAAATCTATGTGAGAGAAAGGGGAGATATTCCTGGCAGGAGAGTAAACCAGCATACCAATAGTTTTTCAGTTAAAAGAGTTGAGAAATTCCTGGCAGGGGAGTATAACAGGAAAGGAACAGTTCTATAAAAGAGACATTTGGTTTTACCATCCTGAGAAAAGTGTTTTATGAAGGAGGCATTTGGTTTTGCCATCTATATATATAAAACGTTTGTTTTGTCACGGTGCTTGCCCCCAGACCAGCCTTCCCAGGGTACTGGCACCCATGGGGACCTTTAAGGCCCCAAAGGATTGCCTAAGGGCTTCCTGGACTCAGTCCTGGCGCAGTTGGCGCCAGGCTCATACTGCCCTTTCAGGCAAGGCAGGTTACAAAATAAGAGAACCACGTGCAGACCAGCCTGAGGCAGGCTGAAGGGACTACTTTACCTAGGAACTATTTGATAGGGTGTGGTTGGAGGGACTACTTTACCTGAAGACTACTTCTGGAAGGCTATTTAAACCACGCCCTCAGAACAGAACACGCTTCGCGCTATTCTGCACTCCTGCAGCGTAACGCTCACAGTGTCTGCTTACTCCAGGCCAGTCTTCAACCAAGCCCGTCCAGATTATCACGAGCTACCTGCAAGGAAAGAAGAGAGGGGAGAAACTGAACAAGAGTCTTACCTGATGCTCCATCCCGATCGCTCGGGAGTCTCCGCTTCTGCTGAGCTGAAAGGAAGACACTAGGTTAGCCGCACAGACCACGTTAAAGACATTACAACGCTGCGCAATGCTAATACTTACCAGAAGGCAGCTCACCCTTGTGATCCATCGAAGCACCATCACCCGATCGCCGCTCTGAAGCTGCCGCACTTGTCGAACACAAAGAAGGCATCGGGTTAGCTGCGCAACGGGGAAGGGCCTCATTAAAGACATTTAAATCTTATGCAGCGCTACAACTCACCTGAAGGCTGCATTCCCTTGCAATCCCTCATGACATCACACGATCTCCGCCCCGGAGGTACCGCACCTGCAGAATAGAAAAAGAACAGCAGGTTAGCTGCGCAGAAGAACAATACCGTATGTTAAAACATTATCGCATAAAGCTGGCGTGGAAAGCTACCTTGGAATTCAGCTCAACATTTCTGGGGAGGAGTCTGCTTCCTTTTATGCACCAAGGGGAAACCTGCAAAGAAGAGGCACCAGAGTGAACTTTTACAACTTGAACTCTAAAACAAGCCATACCATTGGTATAAAGACTTACCCCATTGAGTCATAGTTGTCTGGAACTCTTCAGGATCAGTGAAGTAACTAGATCCTTGAACTGCTACGCACCCCTGCATACAGTCCAGAATGGAGAGTCTGCCATTCATAACATTAACGTGAGACATAGCAGAGGGGTGCACAAGGAGGCCACGGGAGGTGGGAGTCGGTCCTCCTCCTTATGGTTAGGTAACATTTTGTTTTAACATTTTAGGCAAATCTGCTTTTCGTGATGGAAGGGGCAAACAGAGGAGGCACGTGGAGCCATTCAGCATCGGACCGTCCAGTTCCGTTCGGCGCCCCTATGGAGACTAGGTGAGCATAACGGTATGTTTCTGTACTCAGCTGATGCAATCTATCAGTGTTAGGTTGCCCTCTGCTGTCCAAATGATAAAGTGCAACACTGTGTGCCCTTCCACTTCAACAACAGCTATCATTTAAGCAAACAGAATGAGCACGTTTGTACGAGTCACCTTCACCTTCCACTATAGCAAACATTTGGAATAATTTCAAGTTACTTCTTTCCACCCCTACTTCTCTTCACACAAGGGACAGTGTGAGGGTCAGACTCAAATTGTACACACGGTCAACTTGCTTAAGTTTTGGTTTCACAGGTAGGGGCATTCTCATTAGGATAGGGATAGATAGGCCTTCATTCCACCCTTTATGTTTAAATATCATGGCAAATGTGGAGAACCCCACTACTTTGTTTCCGTCTCTCATTTCTGACCCCTCACAGATGTCTCAGTGGGTGTTAGTGGGTCACAGCAAAGGAATTTATTTCCTTTACTAAATAGTTTTTTACTCGCAGATTTCTGTTCTCTTAAAGGGATAGTGTATACAGTTGTCTCTGATAAAGAAGGACACAACATCCATTCCTTTGGGTATGGGAAAGGTATAGTAGGAGTGATTCTATATTGTTTCTGCTTCACAAACTTAGTCCATTAAGCCTCCCTTAATGGGATAGTAAAGTCCAATGGCCACATGCTTCGGCCCCTGCCTTAGGGCACAGACTAAGTGTGGATGAAGAGGGTACCAGTGAATCCTCCCAACGCCACTCTTGGACTCATCGTCCACTAGCTCTGGGAGGCGTGTTCCCCCTTGTTCCACCATTGAATGTCTGTAGGGTTAGGCAGGAAGCTTCATCACGGTACATAGCGCCTAGATGCTTGTATTGGGAGACCGCTGAGGTCTAAAAATACTTAAACATAAACACATACATAAGTGATTTACCCAGTTTTTTTTGGTTATATGGAAGTCTGGAACTATTATGGCTCATTGCACATGAGCTAACAACATGTTCCAGAAAACAAGAGTGCCATGTTTATCTGTGGCAGTTTCGTGGTGTTCCCTACATACAGTGAACAACAGATAAAAGCCTGAAGTTTTTTTCCAAGATAATGGTTACGGGTGAAATCCTGCGGCAGAGCAGGGGAAAAGAAAGGGAGAAGATCTCAGCGACAGAATTGGTGCTGGAGGTGTTGTTGGCATTGCTGGAGATGCAGTCCTAAGTATGCCAGGGAGATGCAAGCTGCTGAATAGCTTTGGTACCGCCAGAGAGTGGAACTCACAACAGAGAAGGAGAGAAGATGAACGTTGCCCAATGTCTGACATTAAAGCAGTAAGGGGATGCAGAGACCGGCATGGCCAAATCAGATGTTGCTGAGTCGGGGAACTGCCCGAAGACTTCCATAGGCAGAGGCAGGAACTGGAAAATAACTGCAGTGGCCAATCGCAATCGCTGGAATAAGAGGGGCCGTGAGCGTCAGGAGCTGGAAAGAAAGCTGGTGTAGTGAGCAGAACACATTTAGGACCATACACTAGAGAGGGGCAGAGCTGCTTGAAGGCTGGGGATTAATGATTGGGATTCCAAGATGACATGCTAGGAAGGAGAACTGGTGGGACCAACGGAGAGATGAGAAGGGGCAACAGAGTCTCAACGTGTTACGGCAGAAACTTCAGACAAGGAATACAGTGGCTGGAAGATTCAGTGGAGAATCAGTGCATATTGGGAATTGAAGTCAGAGGTCCCAGTTTCTCTCTGAAAAAGACTTGAGTGGAGAGACATTGCATACTGGGAAAAGAAGACTGCACTCCCAGGTTCCTCTCAGCACGAGAGTGGGTGGGCAAAGTTGCATAATCGACACTAAAGACAAGTCTCAGATTCCTCGGAGAAAGAGATAGAGTGGAGATCCATTGCCCACTATTTATTGAAGTCCAAGTTCCAGGGGATCTTGGATAAAGAAACTGAAAGACCAACCACTGGTTGCATTGAATTGGTTAAGGATATTTTTATTCAGCCCAAGTTAGGGCCAGAAATTGTCGGGTGATTAGTGTCCCTTTTGACCTATTGGTAACGCGGTTGGACACCAAGCCTAAACTCTCAGATGGGAAGTGGGCTTTGGACTTTCCACCAGCAAACACAAGAAATCACAAAGTTCTAAAGGTAACGCATAGTCAGATGAACTTTAAAGTAAATAGCAAGTTTATTAATCCCTCACTTTACTAGTGCAAAGCACTGAAAGTTTAAGAGATGCGAGTTATAGCCACATGGCAATTAACACATTTAATAGCTAAGGATACGCTTTTGGAGAAGTGCTTGTACATTTCATAACAAGCATAGATTTTTGGACTTTGGAACAGATACCATAACCAGTCAGGTGAACCGAACCATGTGTCCTGACTGCACCCCCAGTAAAGTCCTCCATCTTGTTTTCTCTTAAAATTGTATTCCTCATGAATTCACATGTACAGTCTGCCCACATTACCACAGTACATTGCTAGAAATTGTTCTCAAGCACCCCATTGAGCAGCGTTGCATTTAAGAAAGAACTGGCTTTTCTATGAAGGCTCAGACAAACCACACAGATTGCAACACGATTTCATAAATGCTCTTCAACAAAGTTCACTTTGCATATACTCAGCCTCCTGCAGAGGACTACATATAGTAAACTGAACACAGGTTTCAGCAGCTTTGCAAAAATCCCCACTTTCATTGGACAACCAAACTCAGTCAGTCATCTCCTACCGAGCATGGGTTTTGGCGAATAGGGCTGCAGTGCTGGCTAAGGGAAGACTTTAGCTTGAAGAAGACTAAGCACAAAGAATCATGAGTAACTAAGCTTACTAAAGCCCCCCTTTCTCACTGGCCCCATGCACGATCCCATAAACTATGCAGGCAACCCTCCAGTGAGCACACCAATGTCAGGGTTTGAAGAAGGAGATCACGCACAGGCTTTCCCTTCTCACAAATAGCTGGTACCTTTCTTCTATTGAACTCTACTCAGTGGTTTGTTTCACAGAAGACTCTGCGTACCTGGATGCATCTGTGAATCTCACCCCTCAGGGTACAAAGGCTATCCGGCCAAAGACTCCTGAGCTTGGAAGATTGCCGCTCTGTCATCTGAAAGAGCTCTGCCTTGCATCAAAGGATCTTCCACTTTGGATATTTGGGTCCAATCTCACTCAGACGGCCCATCCACTCATGCAAATACAACATACCTCCCTACTTTCCACACACACAAACAATGATTCAACACATACCCACATGTTTTGTGAGTTGAATCTACTTTGGGCTTTAGCTTCTGCTTTACAAAAGAAGTCGCATGCTTAGCAGACACAAGTTAGTACGTTTTAGCAGCAGAACAGAGGTCTGCAACATGTGTCTCTCCAGATCAACACAAGGCAGCATTGTCAATGTTGAGGGGTCATGGTAGTCAGGAGAGCTGCAGGTTGCAGACCCCTGTGCTGGGCCTTTCTTTATGTGAAGACAGTCTAACACGTATACGCTTACCTAAATCAAAGGAACACACTATCTTGCTCAGGGCATCTGGACAAGTTAATAATGGTGAAAGGTATTTGTGACCCAGAGTGGAGGGAATACGCATTGATGTATTTACCTTTGCCATCATCTCAGCTAGAAGGACTTACTGGTTCCTGCCTGGTCAAGGAAACCTCTGCTAGAATATTGACAACATGTGGGTACTACAAATTACTGTTATTTGGGTAATAGTCAGATGGCCACGGCTGCCGATCCTTTGGTCATCAGAGATGTGATTAATGCGGGACAAACGCCAAGGGTGGTGGAGGGAAGCAAGGAATATACTTACCGTGTTCCGTATCCAGGAGCACGCACACACACTGCGGAATATTTCTCCATAATGGGCCGAATAAACTCCTTCCCCTGGTCCAGGATGGACGGGTCTGGCAACTGCCTGGAAAACAGATGTGAACATGCTGAGAGACTCCTCCCAAAATCGGCTTTCAATTAGAGCTTTCAGCTCATACAATAATCTTACACCCTGAGACAGCGAGTTAGTGTGCCTGTTTTTAGCGTGTTTTTTTTATCAGGTGGGAATCTCTGGTACGGCTCAGCCTTTCAGTCTTATCAGTAGATCATTCTGTCACTCTTGAGTTTTGTAATAATAACAACCGCTGTGATTAGTGTCATGGGAACACGTCTATAATTTATGTGAACAAAAATGGGCTGATTGTTAGGGGTCAACTTCTTGGGTCTTGCGACCTAATTGGATATGCAAATGTGCTGGTGTTGCGTCGGTGTGAAAGGTAAGTTCAGAGGAACCACTACCCCCCCCTCTGAGGTTGTAAAGTATTTTTTGGCGGTTTCACACAGTGACTGCGCCACACTTGGTTTATCGAATTCCAATTTTTAAATATTGAAACAAAGTTATTTGTGAGTTTTTAAATCATATTTCTCCCATAGGGGGGCCCTTTTTATTGACACGTGTTTCGGCTCACACTGAGCCTTTCTCAAAACAGGGCATATCTCTAAACCACTGCATCAAATTAATCAATCATACATGAATGTAAAGAAATACAAGTAAAATTTCATGTGCGACAGAGAAGACGGAGGGGTGGAGGGTAGGATTATAAGGAGTTTGAACAAAAAAGAAAGAAAAAAGGGAAAAAATAAAAATACAAATGAAACTCAATTTCCTACATGTTAATTCTCACAGGTTAATGTTGTAAACAATGTTATACGAACATGGTGTATGTTATAGTTCTCATCATTGTAGTGTCCACCTTGACCACTGTAATGATTGATATGCATTGGTTCATACTGTCATGAATATACACCTTCTAAAAAACTTGGAGGACACAGAATCTGATGAAATCCATGAGACATAACATGAACTACACATAACATCGATTGGACTAATTGAAGAAGAGCTCAAACCAAAGTCCAAATGTACACCTCAGTTTTCACCTGAGAACATGATTGAAGTATTTTTCAAAGCAGTAACAAGAGACATTAATAATCTTGGAGAAACAAAGAAAATTAAAAAGAAAAAAGTCGATTTGCAGCACAACTTAACTCAGAATCAGCGGAGAGCACTTCAAGACCTCAAGAAGGACACTTCAATAGTAATTGAGGAGGCCGACAAAGGCGGCAACATCATTGTAATGAACAGATGTGATTACAATTTGATGGCCAATAATCATTTAACAACACCGGAATGCTATGAAGATGTACCCAGCAACCCCAAAACACACATCATGAAATCAATGGAAGAATGAATTGGTAATTGGCACAGGAAAGGCCTAATTACGGATGCGGAAAAAACCTTCTTGCATGTCAAACAGCCTATCCTTCCCACTATATATTTTTTGCCCAAAGTGCACAAGACATTTGACAAAATTCCAAAGGTCGGCCAATAGTAAGCGGCATAGGATGGGCCACGGAGAAACTAGCGGAATACATTGATCAGGTGCTAAGGCCAAGGGTACCTGAATTGAAAGCCTACATTAAAGACACCACCCATACAATCAAGATAATTGATGAAATTGTATGAATAACTAGGTGCAAAGGAATTATTATTGTGAAAACATTTCCGTTTTCCAGTGAAAACATTTTACTTGCTTTTAAAATACTCCCATTGGGAATTGGACTTACATTTTTACTCCCTAAAGAATATTTTTACTCTTAACTTTAAAATAGAGGGAGTAATGTACCCCCACTTCAAAATCTTATCTGGAGCACCGCATAAAGGGGATGACAAAAGAGAATGCATGCCCTGATCAATGTTCCTCTAATTATTTTTCTCTATGTGCGGAACCGGTTGGCTGTTGTGCGACATTATTTTCCAGGTATGCAACTGACTAATGAGGTAAGCCACTTTGTGAGCTTCCGTCGCAGAAGATAGTTTGGAAAGGAATTTCCTCTTCCCAGCCACTGCAATTCTTTAAAAATCTTACAATACTTTTTCCAAACACATGGGCTAAAATAAAATATGTCATATGTGATTATACAGAAAACTCATCAACCAGTCCAAGACTTCAATATCTGCCACAGTACCTTGCATACGTACTTCTGCGCAAAGAAAATGACGGCCTTATTACGAGTTTGACAGTAAGTGGTAAAGTTGGCGGTGTCTCCATTGCTGCCAACTTTACCACTACACCAAATTACGATTTTGGTCCTGTAGTGGAAGATTTGCCTCCAGGAAAATCCTGGAGGTAAATCCTCCAACTCAACGCCGAAATAGTCAGAATTTTCGCTGCGGTAATTCAGCCAAAAAGCCACATTTAGTCCAATGGACTCAATATGGACTCAATATGAATGGGGAATTACACTGCTACCGCCAGTTGTAATCTGGCAGAAATTCCTCTGCACCAAGTGGTGGTAACAGTCATTTTTTTGGGCAGTATTCTGGTGGATTTACGCCAGGATAGCGCCGCAAGTCTTAACGAAGCCCTGTATGTTTTATGCCACTGAAAAATCACTGATTTGTTTTACAAAACACAAATATCTCTCAGTTGTGTTCCCAGATATCTTGCGCAAACAATATTTATTCTTTAAAAAGTGTCTTTGTATTCAGATTTTTTTTAAAAAAAGGACATTTTATTCTTGATGTGATAATCTCGTAGTCAGCCGACACGTGTTTCGACCCAAGGGGTCTTTATCAAGGCTGGTGCGTCATTGTTCATTGAGCGTTAGGTAGGTTGGCTTTTGTGGGTTCCAGTTCTTGAATAGGGTGCCTTGTCAGCCTGTTACTGCTGCGAACGACGTCTGAAAGGAAGCGCCCCCAATTCAGCACGATCCTCCCCGCAATGAGAGACAATAAGGGACTCTCCCGTAGTGGGAATAAGACCAAGACAGAGTGCGGGTGAGCGTAAGTGGGAGTTTATCCAAGGATAAGGCATGCAAAGAACTCTGCAACCTACGAGAGCGCTCTGCCTGACAATAGCAAAGACAGGCGTATTTCTAATACAAAAAACGTCATCAACACCTAAACACTATAGGGGGCACAAGTCAATTGGGATTGGGTGGCGTCGACTAACTATAGGTGTTGCTGCAGCGGGGTTGGTCTTGGCGTGACGACGTCACTGGTCAGCCTCGTGGGTTGGGTTGGGCCTGGCAGGCCGGCTTGAGGTCATCCGTGCGGTGTTGATGTGCTGGGGCAGCCTGTGACAATGACGAATACCTTTCCTGTCTCATTTGCCCTAGGCCATGCACACTACAGTTATTCAGAAAATGACATTTACGTTCATTAATAAATCGCTTCACCAGCTTATCTTATAAAATAAACACAACACATGAGGAATGCACCTCGTGAGAGGTCTGGTGGTTGTCGGTTGGGGTGAGATTTACCTGTGTCTTATTGACCGGTATTTTAGGTCACGGGACGGGGCTCTGGGACCTGGGCCGAGTGATACATGTCTGTCTGCTGCGTTAGAAGTTATTATATAGATGGGTCTCTGTGTCTTGTCCCAATGATGGGGGTCGTCCTTACACGGGGTCAGGATTCTTGGGGGGTTCGTGGGATTTATGAGAGGGTGCTGGTAGATCAGTGGGTTCATCCGTGGGTTTATTACCGTGCTGTAAATAACACAGGTGGCGGGCTGTGGCCTTGGTTGCGGCGCCGGGGCCTCTGACTCTCTGAAGTAACGCCAGCTTGGTTGGGGGAGGTGAGGGAGCGCGGCACAAGTCTTAGCTTTTTTATCTGGCAGGCTTGGTGGGGTGGGAGAGGGAATGACCTTGCATATACTCACAAAGGTATTTTCCTCGTGCGTTGCTGATCAGTGAATGCAGAAGTTTTATACTGTTCTGCCTTATTTTAACGTTATTCAGACACACATATATATATATATATTTCAATTTCGTTACACATTTCTTTAATACAGTCGGTTCCAGTACCTTTTCATTACCTAACATTATGTTCACTACATTGTGTGCGTATTGTATGTACATTAGACGTTATACGAGGGATATCTAGGTTATGGCCTACAGAGATTGATGCTCGCCGCTTTGGGTGATTCAAAACATATATGAGTTCAAGTTTCTACATACTATTGAAAAACACTTTTACAAATAGAGGTTACACGTTTGGTCAACATCTTTCTCCGTGGTTATAGCAGCATTAGTCCAGACCTGGAGGGATATCATATAACGTTACATTTTTATGGTTCATTCACATTTTAAACAGAGGTAGTTCATTAATACCAATACTTGAATTATTTTCTACCTTCTTCAGATAGTGATGCTTCAGCTTTTTTCCCCGTTGCCCCGGCCTTGCGGTCCGGGTCATACGGGGTGCAATATCACATTGTTACTAATATAATGTTGCCGTGTTGGCATCTCGGGTTTAGCTCATCTCCGACTTTCTCATGGGAACGCGCTCGCAGCGGATCTGCCAGGGCTGCTGAGGCGGCAGAGATGCATGAAAGGCCCTCCAAAGGTGGGGGCCTCGTTACAGTGTGCTGAACTCACACCATGTTTGCTGTGCAAGATGGCGTCTAGGCCTAACTTAATTTTTGGTAAATGCAAAGACAGGGTGCGTGTGGGCAATGTCGTCGGCGGGTGAACCCTCCTCCACCTGGGCCCGGGTGGCATGAGGGTGCGCCCACCGAGCCATGGTCCTCACCTGGGGAGGGAGCTGTAGGTGAGGAGGGCCTCGTGGCCATTCCTCCCCTACATTTCCCCCCTTTCGTTACTTAAAGTAACGAATTTCTTTAGCTCTTCTAATCTTCTACATTCTTGTTCCTCTAACACTGCACCATCCCATGCAGGGGTTCCTTTTATAGGCATCCATGCTCTGCACACCCCCCTTAAGCTCTCACCTCTCCTAGCATACTCGTCTGGTGTACATGTCAAATATATACAGTCGCCAGTTTCTTCCAGATCTACCCAGACCTCCTCATACCATTCCAGTTCTACGTCTCGTGGTTCTTTAATCGTGGTGTGCCATAGCTTATCTACTATGTACTTGTCACGGCACATAGGCACTAACTGGTACCTGGGGGTGTTGTCTGTTCCTGTCTGCACATGTACTTCTTGTGTTGCTTTAATTGTACCACCGGAGTTGCCCATTGTCACCATCATCATTGCACCGTTAGGAACTGCATTAGCACAACATCGGAGGCCCACCTGGCACAGGCAGAATATCACAAGGATGACCACCACTATTGGTATCAGGAACTTCATTGTCACTCCAAGCCATGAGGGAACCCAAGAGAAGATATTGTCGAACCACGAGCTATCCTCAGCTCCACCTTCCATTTTCATCTTCTCGCCCAGGTTATGTACTGCTTCAATAACGTGGGACAGGGACCCATTTTCTGCGTCTTCGGAAGGTACGAACGTGCAGCACGCACTTCCTATTTTTCGGCAAACACCTCCATCGATTGCTGTTAACAGGTCTAGAACATACCTGTTCTGCATGGTCATTAATCGCAGAGCTCGTAGTTCCACCTTTATTATGTTAAACCCTTCTTCAGTGTCATTGGCCAACTGGATCAGTTCCCACCGTGTGATCTGGAGCCATTTTGCATTTGCTCTTGCTTGGACACTTGATACTAGCGAAGCAAAGAATGTTTCCACGGAGCTGAACAGGCGATACTTGTCTGGGATCTGTGCCAATAAATCAGATGATGCTTGTGATATGTAGTTCGAGGCTCGCTTGTTCCTTGAGAGCTCTTCTCCTTTCCCTCCGGAGGACAGGACATAAAGGTGCGCTTGTGTAGTTGGAGACGCTGCATTCTGGTTCAAGCCTCCGTTCATCATGTTACTTCTGTCAATATGGCTTTCGGGAATCACCATTAGTGTTGAATGCAAAGTGGCCATTGAGCAGCTACCACTCCATGATTGGGGAAGGTGCAGGTACGCCTTGTTTCCGCATACCCAGTAGGTGTCCATTAGTGCTGCTGTTCCCTTTTTCATATCTGGGATGGTGAGAGTTTTGTTACAGTTCTTGTTCGTTCCTATTGCCATTTTTCCTTCTCCCTTGAAACATAGTTCGTTTTGTATTTCACTTTGTAGCTTGAAGGGTTTCTCCATCGCTGTTACCCATGTTAATTTAGGGATGTGTTCTTTCCATATTGGCAAGCACGTTCTTTCCATCCACCGCAGCTTTTCCGGTTGGACACCCTTCAGTGCTTCTGCCTTGCACAGCACTTCTTCGTCTTTCCATTTGTTTTCGGAAAACAGTGTCCCTTGTATTGCAAAGAAAGGTTCTTTAAGGCAGATCACTCCAGACGCTTGCGAATAGCACGTTTTGTTGTTCTGTAACATTCTGAAAGAGACATCGTGTGCTTGGAAAGTGTTCTTTATTCTACACAGCGTGAGATGAAGGAGACATTGGGCATCCACAATGGGCAATTCTCGTGGCAACAATACTTTAGGTGTGCCTGATGCATGGGGGATAAGTGAGCAGACATAACAGCTCTCATTGGTTGTTTGTTTGGCTGTTGTGCTCATATCTGCATACCATTTATTTGCTTGGTGAGGGTGTCGTGGGTCTTCCATTTTGTCTAACCCTAGCCCATAATACTCATCATACCCTTTTCCACCAGTCTCTCTTCTCCGCCTACTTTTCTCCCTTCTTCTGTACCTTCTCGTTATAGGAGGTGAAGAACCAGGCCCCCCTTCCTCCCTCCCACCCCCCTTTTCTAATTCTTCATATAGGGACTTGTGTTCTGTCATCATAATCACTTTTCCATCCTCCTTAATAAACAAGAGATCGTTGTTTGAAATTGGGGCGGGAGGGATCGTGTGGTTGTTGTATGTTCCAGGTTGGGACATTGTGTCATTTTCTACATTTTTGGTTCTCCATTGTGAGAGGACAGCAGTGGGTGGTGTAGTATAGTATCCCCACACAAAGTGTGATCCATCCCAGATCAAGAAATCACCTTCTTTGATACCTACAGTCGGAATTGTTTTCGTTCCAGGAGCAAGGGTGGTGTTGTTCCCCCCTCCCCCCTCGTTCATCTCGGTAGAGATGAACGCTATAATCCAGTGTAACACCAGACAAAACATTGAGATGAAGAACACGATAGCACACATTGATAAACCACATTCAAATGAATATGTTAATCTAGCCACTAACATTTCTCTAAATCTAACATATCTATTAGTTGCAGGCTGCCCATTCGATGCCATGATAAATCCTGTTTGAGACACAAAAGTTCATTAAATACAAACATGTAAGCATTTCCACATTGTAACGTTTCGGTGATAAAATATAGGGTTGGGTGAGGAAGGGGGTTTGTTGACAGACAAGGTAGCTTTCAGTCATCATTATTCGTACCTTACTATATATATATATAAATAATAAAAAAACATGACATTTTAAAAACAACAATAATAAAAAACATCTTAAAGAGCACAGGAAGGGAAAAAAGAACCCCACGCAAAACTTTCAAAAATTGTAAAAAAGAAAATTTACATATACATGTGTACATGTTTTAGTCCAGGACATTTGTTGCGCGCTAATTGTGTTCACTGTTCATCTCATGAAGCACACAAAATTCCAATCATTCATTCCGCACAACTTCATCGTCCGCTGTTGCCTGTGCCTCATCCTGCACCTCACTCTCCGCAGCGCTGTAAGCTTTACGTACATCTGTCAAATGCACCCAATATCGCAGGCCCTTAACCTTTACTGCTGTAGGCGTGCAAAACACTACCTCATAGGGGCCATGGAAGCGTGGTGCGTTCCACCTCCGCACAAAACTTCTAACATATATAAGGTCACCAGGCATTAGCTGTAGTGGTTTTTCAGGCAAACCGTTTGGTTCAGTCGCGTTCCCCTCCTCTCTTGTCGAGGGGGGGGCTAGTTGCTTTGCAATTACGCGCGCTGCCCGTGTCAATTTTCGCAGGTATTCTGTGAACTCCTCCCCCAATATAGCTGCGCTTCTGTGTGCATCAGAACGTTCACGGAGAGGCGAATGCGCTGTGTGCATTCTTCTTCCCGTGACGATCTCGTGCGGGGACAAATGGTGATCCTTACTTGGCTGGTTTCGTAGTTCAAACAAGGCCAAAGGCAGGCAGTACATCCAAGTCTTTTTAAGGGAAAAACAAAGTTTTGATAATCTGCTTTTTAACAGGCCATTTATCTTTTCCACGACGCCATTACTTTGAGGATGATAAATCGAACATAATTTGTGCTTTATACCCAATAATGTAGTCACTTCTTTAAATAATTCATTAACAAAATGCGTCCCGTTATCTGAGCGAATAACGTCGCAAATTCCCCAGCGCGGAAACACTTCCCGCACTAGGAACTTCGCGGCGCCCTTCGCGTCAGGGCGGGCACATGGGCCTGCCTCCACCCACCTCGAAAATGGACATACAACCACAATCATGTATCGAGCCCCGTTACACCTTTCTCCCATATCTACATAATCAATGTGGAGCTCTCTGAATGGGCCACTTGGTTTTGGTATCGTACCCCTTAGTGTACGCAATGTCATACCTGAGTTGTAAATTTGACATGTCGTGCATTCTAGAGCTAACCTTGTGACGTGTTCCTGGAGGCAAGGTGCAAACCAATCTTCTTGTATCTCTGCCATTATGTGTTTCTTTGTGTTGTGTGCAGGAAAGTGTAGTTGTTGAAATGCTATTTCTAACAGCGTAATTGGCATTACCACTTTTCCTGAACTTTCTTGTCGCCACAATAAATCTGTCGGTGATTTGCTGCATCCTCTCTTAGTCCACAGCAATTTTTCCTCTGCACTAGCTCCCTCTTGCAGCTCTATTATCTCCTGTGTGGACATCATGTTGTATCCTGGGGGGACCTCTTGGCTTGCTGTGTGGTGCAACATGTACTCTCCTATTTCACCTTTTTGTAGATATGAAGCTGCTTTGGCAGCGGCGTCTGCTGCCGCGTTCCCCAAAGATACAAAATCTGTATTGGTGGTATGAGCTTGACATTTTACGATGGCCACTGCCGTGGGGTCTTGCAGGGCCTCAATCAGTTCTTTCAATAATTCTGCATGCTGGACTGGCGTTCCGTCTGCTCGTCGGAACCCTCTCCGCCCCCACCGGGCCAACCCACCGTGAACTGTTGTTGTCATGTATGCTGAGTCTGTATATATGGTCACTGCGCACCCCTTGGCGGCATGCAATGCTTCTATTAGCGCTATTAGTTCTGCTGCTTGCGCTGAATAGTGTGATGGGAGGCGGTGTTGTACTAGTATCTCATATTCATCTTCCTCTAATCGTACCACTGCCATACCCACATGCTTTTCTCCTGTCTCCAGGTCGATTGATGCTGACCCGTCCACAAAATACACCTCACCCTCGGTCAGGGCGTTTTCAAAAATCACTGGATCCTTACTTTCGTCACCTGTGTACGTGGCGCAGTTGTGGTTTTCCATGTCCTCTATGGTGCATGCCTCTGTGATGAATGTGGCTGGGTTCACTGTTTTACATCTCACTATATGGATGTTAGCGCTGGACAGTATTATCTCATATGCTGTGGCGCGTTGTGTTGTCAATGTGCTCTTTGTTCGCTCTAATATTGCAAAAAGTGAGTGTTCCACGAACAGTGTCACCGGGCAGCCCATTACTATAGTGGCACTTTTTTCAATTGCGAACGCGGCTGCAGCTAGGGATTGCTCGCAGGCGAAATGACCTTGCATTACTGCGTCTAGGGTGCCGCTATAGTAAGCGAGTGGTTTGTGCCCTAAGGATGTTTTCTGTGTCAGTACTGCTGTCATCAATGTTCCTTTGCAGTGTGAAAATAAGAAAAATTCGCGCCCATAATCTGGGTTTGCTAGTACTGGACCGCTTGATATCAGCTCTTTTAGTGAGTTAAATGCTGTGTTCATCACCTCTGTCCATTCTATGTGTTTGTGTTCTTGTTGTGCTTCTTTCAGTGCCTGTAGCAGGGGCCTTGTGTACGCCGCATAGTCCAATATCCATGCTCGGCAATAGTTACACATACCCAGAAATTTCTGCATCTCTTTTACTGTTTTGGGCTCCCCAATTGTTCTAATCGCCTGTGCCCTGTCTGGTATAATTCGCTTGCCATCCTTTGATATCAACTGACCCAAGTATAGGACCTCCGTCAGACAGTATTGTAACTTCCCCTTGTCCACCTTGTACCCCTTATTTGCCAATAATGTCAAGAGTGTTATCGAGTCCTGTCTGCATTCTTCCTCAGCCTGTGCACAAACCAATAAATCATCAACGTACTGAATCACTGTGCTTTCTACAGACAAATTCCCCAGATCTTCATGTAGTACCCTGTTAAATATGCTTGGGCTCTCGCAATATCCTTGTGGTAGTCTGCAGTGTTCGAACCTCCTTCCTCCCAATGTAAATGCTGTCAAGTACCTGCTCTCTTCTGCCAAGGGAATCGAAAAGAATGCATTTTTTAAGTCAATTACTGTGAAGTGTGATGCTATTTTTGGAATGTTGCACAGTATTGTCGCCGGGTTCGGGACTAAAGGGAACTCCTTCATTACCACATCGTTCAATGGGCGTAAATCTTGTATCATCCTCCATGAACCCCCCTTCGCTTTTTTGATTGGGTAAATGCATGTGTTGCATGGGGAGTTTGAGGGCACTATTATACCCTGTGCTAGCAGTGCTTCGATTGTCTCTCTGATCCCTTCTTCTGCTTCTCGCGACAGTGGATATTGTTTCACCCGGGGTAGTATTGCTCCCTGTTTTATTTTTATCACCACAGGCTGAACTTCATGTAGCAACCCTACATCGTGGGGGCCATTAGTCCATAAGTTAGTGGGTACTGACCTCATGTCTTCATCAAAAAATGTGTGCGGTGCTCCTACTACCGCCATTAGTTCAACCTTAGTTTGTCTGGCTGTAACTACAATGTCGCAGGGCATTGCCAGTTCCATCACTACTTCACCATCTCCCTCGGTATCAGAAAATAGCTCCTCGTCCGAGAGCTCTCTCAGCGGGATATTTGCATTTGTACACAATACTGTCCGCCACTCACACCCTTCCATGTCAATACCAATCACACATATCCTGTTTGCTGATACATGTATTGCATGCAAATCCAACGATAGTACTGCCCCAAGAGCAGTGTCAGGGCTTGCTATGGGACGAAAAAGGAATTCTGCTGGGATCCTCCACTCCACCCTTTTTAGTTCTGGTACTATGAGAGCCAATGTTCTCATGCCTTCAACAAACATCTCCTCATTTCTTGGTACCCCTCTGATCTCTTTTATTATTGTGTGGCCGTGTATTACTGCTAATATACGGAGGGGGCATATGCCTGGCGTTGAACATACGATGCCGCTCCCTGTGAATGATATGGTCATGTTTAGTTTGCTCAAGAGATCTCTCCCCAGTAAGTTAATGGGAGAGTTTTCATAGTACAGTAAGGGTGCTTTCACTGTTTTACCCCCCACTGTCACATCCAATACCTCTGTGTAAGGAACTTCAATTACAGCCCCAGAGAACCCCTGCGTCTCTAACGTTCTGTTAGATAACGGGAACCGGCCCTCTCTAATACATGATTTCTCCGCTCCCGAATCCACCATGAATATGAATTGCTTGTCTCCTATCTGCGCTCCTATCAATGGTTCCTCTGATGCATTGTGGGTCGTAGACAGTACTGGACACGCAAGTGCTCTCTGTGGGCTGTCCTATGCGGGGTGTCTCATTGCCCCCCCTTGGTCGAAAATGTTCCCCGAAACTACTGACACTCCACTGTAAGGTGCGGGGGCTGGTGCCCCATTAGCTCCTGTGGCGAAAGTATTACCAGGCGTGTAGTGCACATTGTCATTATTCTGTGGGCTGGTTTGTGTTCGGTATTGATGTCCGTGTAGTTGTGCGTTACTCCTTTGTACTACATTGTCTGGTTGCTGGTATTGTCCCATGGGGAGGCCGTAGGGGCTTCCTGGATGGGGGTGTCCGTACTGTTCTATCTCTTGGAAACCGTTGTTTTGTCTGCTCCTACATTCCCTTGACTGCAAATCAGGGGTATCTGGGAAGGTTTCCCGCAGTGCGTCCCACACCCTTGCTCGCACGGTGTTAAAAGAAGCCCCATCATGGCGATCACACTCTAAAGTTACAGCTGGAAAACCCGCTTTAGCCCACACTCTGTCTGCCTGATCCCCTACTGCGGACACTAGTAGGCTTTTCACATCGCCTACTGCCAGCGGTATACCCGCGGTATGTTTCTCAAATGCATATATCCACTTGCTTGCCCCTCCTGACAGCTGTGGTAGTAATTTCATTAAATTAGCCTTGTCCATCTGAGCCCACGGTATATAGTTCGGCCTCCCGCCCCCCCTGTGGAGTAATGGGAGTTGTAATTTCCCTTTTGCCGTTGCAGCTTCCTTTTCCTTAGTCACTGCTGACTCTAATGACGCCATCTTCCCCACCCTATTTCTTAGTCGTCCCATCCATTCATCTTCTATAGTCCCCAGTGAACATGCACCATCTAGCTCCTCGCCTTTCTCCTCCTACTGCCATGCTCAATCTATCACTCTCATCCCCCCCTCCTCTGACATCACATAACAAGTCCTCTCTGATCCCTCTCTCTCGCGAGACATCACCAATGCTTCCTTCTGCTGTCCCTACTTCTATTATCCTGGTCGGTTCTTCCTCAATTCTGAACAGTATTTCCCCCTTTTTCCATCCTTCCTCAATTTGTCTACTTTCGCTCGACGCTCTAGACGTGCGTCCAGATTGTGTGGGGGCGCATGCTGTGCGTTCACATATGTCTTTTATTCTTGAGAGTTCATCTCGTGCCACTGTAAGCCTCGACTCTAAGTCACTCGTTAACTTCTCTATGTCCACTCTCTGTGTGCCTCCCTGGGCGCGCTCTCTGGTGTTTTCGTATGGTGGGGGTGCAGTTGGTCTTTGTGGCGTGCTGGTCGAAGGGGGAGGTACATAAATCGGGTCGCTGTATCCTGCTGCAGGGGCTGGTTTAGGTAACATTGGGTACAACATAACCACTTCAGTAGGTTGTTCTGTACTTAACTGTTCCTTTTCCTCTCGCGGGATCATTAGTGGATTGTCTGTGGTGGAAGGTAAATCAATATTTGGAGCTGGAGCTTTGGGTGGGGGTACTTCCTCAAACAATCTCCACAGATCCAATATCTCCTTCCTATTCTGCCATTGTTTTCCCTTATACTTGAGGCGAATACATGTACATACCATATCAAGAACGCTTTTGTCAAAAGACCCTCCTTCTGGCCAAATCTGGGGCAACCCCTCCCCTTTCAATTCTGTTAACCATTGATCATGATATTTATTTATGCGTTCAGCATATCCCGGCAAGCTCTTGCAAATGTGTGACAAGGGAGTTTCAGCCCCCATCCTTTAAATCGCTAGCGCTACCACGTTCGCTTTCGTTACTTTTTATTAGCTGTAAATATGCGTATGTATTCCTTTATGGCACAGACAAGAGCGGACCTCTTAAAATTATCACCCACCGTTATTCACTGCACAAATCTCTTCTCACTCACCATATCTCATCTCTTTCCCATTCCCAGGCACTCTTATGTGATCTCACTTGTAATTGATCAAGTACTGGTTATGGCCACACTCTCTGACACCACCTCGCGGCCACCCGTTCGTCTCTCACACTCGTACGGTGCGCGCACCCTTCACAATGCTTTCCACTCACACTCTTTGTCTTTCTCCTCCCTTTCCTCCCTAGCCAGCTGTCCCTGTTTTCCTGCTAAGGTTACTGTGTTCACGTCTGTACGTGCCACTACTGAGTCCCCACTTTTTAAGATGTTCTAACTTCTTTATACCCTTCTCATTTTCGCCCCCTACCCCGTGGAAATGGAAAAAGAAGAAATAGAGAGAGAGAGAGAGCACAATCACTAAAAAATATTCCCGGTGTCTCCTTTTGCTAGACACCAATAACTTATTTCTCACTTCTTCATATATTCCCAGTACTAGTCTAGATAGCACTATGCGGCGCCGCCTTCCACCCCCTCTCGGAGCTAGGTTTCCGTCACTTCTACCACGTCACTTATTTCTTACTCCTAATGGCCATATGCAAAAGAAAGAATAAAGAAAGTTTCAAGACCCGTCTGTAGTAGACCCCCGATATTCTTCTCCTCTACCTGTCCCCGTTCTGTTATTCCCAATTCCCTTTCTTTTCCCCTTGACGATCACTCGCACTCGGTACTCACGTGCCCGTCTTGAACCGATACTCTCCGAAACTGGGTCCGTCCAGGCGGCGTCACCGGTAACTCAACGGTCAGCCCCTGGCTCCGGCGAGCGGCACTCAAAGGGGATTTTTTTCCAATCGGGATCCCGTACCCTTTCTCATTGAGTGCGCACTTCTTATTGTGCCGGTCGCCGTTGGCGGGCGGCCTCCCGGAGACGGCTCACCGTGCGTATCCCTTCTCGACCGGAGATTCTCGTGCCACAAGGGGGTCGTTTAAGAAGGAGTTAGGAAAAATAGTTTGGAGATATCACGCTATCGGGGTCACCACTGAAAGGAAGCGCCCCCAATTCAGCACGATCCTCCCCGCAATGAGAGACAATAAGGGACTCTCCCGTAGTGGGAATAAGACCAAGACAGAGTGCGGGTGAGCGTAAGTGGGAGTTTATCCAAGGATAAGGCATGCAAAGAACTCTGCAACCTACGAGAGCGCTCTGCCTGACAATAGCAAAGACAGGCGTATTTCTAATACAAAAAACGTCATCAACACCTAAACACTATAGGGGGCACAAGTCAATTGGGATTGGGTGGCGTCGACTAACTATAGGTGTTGCTGCAGCGGGGTTGGTCTTGGCGTGACGACGTCACTGGTCAGCCTCGTGGGTTGGGTTGGGCCTGGCAGGCCGGCTTGAGGTCATCCGTGCGGTGTTGATGTGCTGGGGCAGCCTGTGACAATGACGAATACCTTTCCTGTCTCATTTGCCCTAGGCCATGCACACTACAGTTATTCAGAAAATGACATTTACGTTCATTAATAAATCGCTTCACCAGCTTATCTTATAAAATAAACACAACACATGAGGAATGCACCTCGTGAGAGGTCTGGTGGTTGTCGGTTGGGGTGAGATTTACCTGTGTCTTATTGACCGGTATTTTAGGTCACGGGACGGGGCTCTGGGACCTGGGCCGAGTGATACATGTCTGTCTGCTGCGTTAGAAGTTATTATATAGATGGGTCTCTGTGTCTTGTCCCAATGATGGGGGTCGTCCTTACACGGGGTCAGGATTCTTGGGGGGTTCGTGGGATTTATGAGAGGGTGCTGGTAGATCAGTGGGTTCATCCGTGGGTTTATTACCGTGCTGTAAATAACACAGGTGGCGGGCTGTGGCCTTGGTTGCGGCGCCGGGGCCTCTGACTCTCTGAAGTAACGCCAGCTTGGTTGGGGGAGGTGAGGGAGCGCGGCACAAGTCTTAGCTTTTTTATCTGGCAGGCTTGGTGGGGTGGGAGAGGGAATGACCTTGCATATACTCACAAAGGTATTTTCCTCGTGCGTTGCTGATCAGTGAATGCAGAAGTTTTATACTGTTCTGCCTTATTTTAACGTTATTCAGACACACATATATATATATATATTTCAATTTCGTTACACATTTCTTTAATACAGTCGGTTCCAGTACCTTTTCATTACCTAACATTATGTTCACTACATTGTGTGCGTATTGTATGTACATTAGACGTTATACGAGGGATATCTAGGTTATGGCCTACAGAGATTGATGCTCGCCGCTTTGGGTGATTCAAAACATATATGAGTTCAAGTTTCTACATACTATTGAAAAACACTTTTACAAATAGAGGTTACACGTTTGGTCAACATCTTTCTCCGTGGTTATAGCAGCATTAGTCCAGACCTGGAGGGATATCATATAACGTTACATTTTTATGGTTCATTCACATTTTAAACAGAGGTAGTTCATTAATACCAATACTTGAATTATTTTCTACCTTCTTCAGATAGTGATGCTTCAGCTTTTTTCCCCGTTGCCCCGGCCTTGCGGTCCGGGTCATACGGGGTGCAATATCACATTGTTACTAATATAATGTTGCCGTGTTGGCATCTCGGGTTTAGCTCATCTCCGACTTTCTCATGGGAACGCGCTCGCAGCGGATCTGCCAGGGCTGCTGAGGCGGCAGAGATGCATGAAAGGCCCTCCAAAGGTGGGGGCCTCGTTACAGTGTGCTGAACTCACACCATGTTTGCTGTGCAAGATGGCGTCTAGGCCTAACTTAATTTTTGGTAAATGCAAAGACAGGGTGCGTGTGGGCAATGTCGTCGGCGGGTGAACCCTCCTCCACCTGGGCCCGGGTGGCATGAGGGTGCGCCCACCGAGCCATGGTCCTCACCTGGGGAGGGAGCTGTAGGTGAGGAGGGCCTCGTGGCCATTCCTCCCCTACACGTCCCTGGTGTTTGTGGCCCTCAAATATCTCTTATCATAACTCATGTGGCAGTCAATAAACTCACACAGAATACATTTGCCGATGGATTAATGGCAATTAAAAGCAATGGGTCAAAAACATGCTGAAAGGAGTTCAAGTGCCACTTTAATGAAGTAATTCAAGGGCCAGGATAACAAGTTTCTAATAATTTGTGTAAGGATGATAATTCCATCAGAATAACTGCACCTTAGAATATGATGATCCAAAATTCCTGTGCCTCTGCTTACTATTCACATTACGTTCTCCTGTGGGTAGTGATAACACCAGCCTTAGATCTAAGAAAAATATGCACCATGCATTGTTACTCCGTAAAAAAGGAAAATGTGCCTAACAAAAACGAGAAACGATGAACATATTATTGCTTCAACCCACAAAGCTCCACTGATATGTTTTTGATTTAGTGACCAGTAGAGCAGTGGCATAGGAAGGAAGGAACTCTAATAATATTAATGCGCAATCTCAAAAGGAATTTTAGGGGGAAAGAACCTCTTTTAATAAGCAGAACATATCCATATTGGAAAAGCGAATTACCCTTTTAATCCCCAAAAAATCATTTGACTCCAAGTAGGGAGCAAAATCTGATTAGAGACTTGCTTGCACGCCCGACATAGGGAGTGAAATGACAGGGCATATAATAAAGTATATAGTTTTGCCCACCCTTCCGCACCACAGCCTAGATCAAATTAAACAAGAGCCTTACTGAGGTTTACTATGGAGCCCTGTTGAATAAAATCAAACATACATGCCTTTTAAGTTAATTGCATCAATTCATCAGAGATATAATTGATTGAGTGCCTTCTTCTATAACTATGGATCTCTCTTCTGTTATTCTTTGTGATCAGTTAAATAAGATGCAGGGAGATGCTACAGACTGCACACACAAAACACATGGTTATATTGAAAAGCCCTCAGCAGTTTAGCATAGAAAGAAAAAGAAGGTGCTGTTGTCTAGATGGGTACTAGAATTTCCTACCCTTTAGCAAACACGCAACACATTTCCTTCAGTGTACTGCCGAAACGTCTGACTTGGTCTTTGAAATGTTCTGCTTTGTTCATCATCCGCAAGGAGTGATGCTTCCACACATCCCCGTCCGCAGCCCCTGTGCTTGTCTTAAATACTAGTTGATAGAGCACTCTAATAAGTGAGGGATTGTAGCAGTAAACACTCACTGGGATATTTACATACCCACCATACTTTGCAAGCCAGGCATATTTAAATGCCTCAACACATGATGTGCATTTTAAGAATGTCATGACTCTGCATGTACACAATTCTTTTGCAGGGCATACAAGATTGCTTGCAACATACCCCACCCTTCCATTTCACTCTTTTACTGAGCACTTGTGTAATGCTACACAAGTGCTCAGTGAAACTGTTTTTGTATAGAAGCAAGTTACCATATAATGTGTGAAGGTCTATGCCCAAAGGAATGCTGAACACTTGGAAACGATGCAGATTATGTGAAAAGCATTCTCCTGTCTGAATATCCGGTGCCCTGATACTATGGACCAGTAATCCCAGGCATAGTCCATACCCATTATCCCTTGTAGGCTAAGTAAATGATATTGCAATGTTGCTCTCTACTTATAGGGTAATGTTAGTAATGCTAAAGTAGGAGACGGTGAGCATCACATTTGTCTTTTCAAAATCTTTAGCGGGCAAATTAATATTCGAGTTTCATAATGCGTTATCTTACAAGTGGGCCCCTTCAAAGCACTTGCGTGACATATGTACAAAGTAGATGAAGTGTGGGATTTGGTTACACATCCAAGTAGCCCGCCTACTTCCAGTCAGTATCCGATATTTGAGCTGGTGGTTGGATTATGTAGTGTGGGTGACGCTTTTGGTAAAAAGCACAATGAGTAACAGAAATCCTGGCGCCTGAATGTTATTCATGTTACAACAAACATAAAACAAGTGGATGTATGTACACGTCCGCTAACCTTTTGCACAGCCAACAGAGGAAGAGTCAAGGTTGTCTGGTAGTATCTTAATGTACTCTTGGGCAGAAGTTAGTCATATGGTAAAAATGTGGTAGAGTCCGGTTTAGGAGTCATGGTGGGGATGGAAAATGTTTGGTTATTGTGTGCAGGCATATCTTGGTTAGGTTCTTCTGTTCATGGAGCCAGTTTTTCATATTAGTTTTTAACCTCTTGTGTTGTATGTTGCTGTTACGGATTTTAGGTGCATAGTAGTGTAATGCAAATTAGCAGACTATCAAGACTAGTTGCTTATTTTAAGAGAAAGAATCAGGTAATTGTTGTGGCTTGTGCTTTATTAAATCTTTTTGAATAGATGAGAATTGTCTGTGTGCGCTGCTAACAATCTTCTGAGCGGCACCCAGAAGGAAGCTGGGCAAGCGCACATGGGCACAGCTTAGAGGGAACATTGGCCCTGATCATCTTATAACCAAAATGATGGGACAATCTGGAGTCTCCCCTGAATCATCTGGGGGACAGGCTTAGGGTCTAATGAAGGACTTTGCTAATAGGAAATTGGGAAACAAGGAAAAAAGAAAAAATACATCGGAGCACTCCAATGTTTAACCAGTAAACAAGAGTTATGCTAGTGACTAATATTCCCATCTAAATTCAGGGTGCTGGGGGGTAATATGACCCTGGCACAAAAGGTCAAGAAACAATATTATTATTACATTTTTGTATTGAGCAACACGCGCGCAGCAAGCCTCAGTGCGCATGAAGGCAAGACCTGGTCAGAGAGAGAAAGGAGGTCAGAGCTATGGGTTAAGCGGACAGAGAGAAAAAAACGAATCATTCGAATTGAAGAGATGTTTTGGGCTCTCTTAAAACTAGAGAGACTCGGAAGGTTCCCTAGATCTGGGGGAAAAGAATTGCACCAATTTAACTACCAGGGATAAGGAAGCCACTAATTACTTCTGTGATAGATGTGATGATAAAGAAAGACAAACGAGTAAGCATTTGTTATCTAGGTGTTCTGGTACCTGGGATCTGACAGTTGTTAGATTTAAAAGATTTATCCATGATGTTCAGTGGTTAGATACGGATGAGTTTTGGGTTAGGTTATCATCTGGAAATGTGAGATTTTTTACTTCAGAAGTGGTCAGAATTTTAAGAGATTTGAACCTGGATGGTAATTGAGAAATGTGTAATGTTAAAGGATGTCATTGATTTTATGTTTTTGTCTTAAAATGTGTGAAAAGCAAAGTTTTGGCTAATGCACAATAAATAAAAAAAATTAAAAAATAATAATTGCACAAATATGGGGCGAACACTTGAAAACAGGTGCCACCAATATTCTTCAAATTGTGTCTTGGTACAAAAAGTTTGTTGGCCCTAATACAGCAAAGAATGTGCCCAGTTGTTGACTTACACAACCGGTTCTTAAGGTACTGAGGAGCCTTGCCAGTCATACATTTGTATGTTAGAGTGAGGATTTTATGTGAGATGCGTTGGCTAACTGGAAGCCATTGCAGCAATCTCTCTGAATCCGAGACATGGTCTCGTGGGCCGAAAGCTGACGACAACTCTTACAGACCCATTCCGGGCTGTTTGAAGACTTCTCAAATTATGTTTAGATGTGTCTGCAAGGAGACTATTCCAATAGTTGAGCCGAGAGTTAAGAAGTGCTGTAGCCGGGGAAGAAAGATATTCAGAGGACATGTACAGACTAATCTGTCTAATCTGTCTAAGCAACTTGTTAACGTAGGCACAGGACATCTTAAGATGGCTTACATGCCACTTCATTGTCAAACCGGAATCCTGGATAATGCCTTATGGACGTACTGGAATACCACATCGAGATTTGATGAATTGGCTGTATCTTGGATCTAACTTATTTATCCTTTGAATAGAACTTGCAATCATAACCTCTGTCTTTTCTTTGTTCAGTGCCAATGAGTTGACTGACATCCAGTCCTTGATCATGTTGTAGGTGTCATTAATAAGAATGGAATCCATCGCAATGTCACTGGAGAGCTCAAAGACCAGCAGGTTCTCATGAAATGAAAGGTTTCCCTGCCTTAGGGATGCTCCTGCCCCCGGCACAGCTAGCTACTGTGAACAATGGTCAATGGGTTTCCTTGTGTTTAAAACAATCACCAGATATCCACTTTTCACAATAGGTTTTTCATTACATGTCTGGTCATATATGTTCAAAGTGAAGTGGATAATTTATAAAAAGGTGTTTTTCAATATACATGCTTTTATAAACAAAGAAATGAAATAAAATCTTGTTCAACACATTTTGAAATTCAATCCCTTCTTTAGAAGCAAATTCTTTTACATCTGTCAAATATGAGATACAAAAGCAATCTTACTAAGTATGATATCACTTGTAGATAACAATAATTATGTCAAGGAATTAGAAATACCTTGTTTGGGATATTAAATTGATTCTAGAAGGGAAGTATCACAGAGGATAACAATCCACGCATAGAGTGCTTGTTCTGTGAGGGAAAGAATTAAGCTTTTTTGACTAGCCGAAAGAAGTACAAAAATTGAAAAATTGAGTATCTGAGTAAAGGAATCCAAAAGTGGATATCTCTTTTACCTTTAAACGAATTACAACAATTTTATCTGTGAAATGAGCAAACAGAAGAATATATGATTTCTGACAAATATAACAAATTGAAATGCAGTAGGCCCTTTTAAGAACAGGCTTAACTGTAAAAGGCCAGGATGGTAAGTCTTATGAAATATGGTAACTCCCTCGTGGGAGGAGGCGCATTAAACGCCAGCGTTTTATCATGCTCAGGAGATGGCCGTGATATATATGTATATATATATATATATGTATAAAAGAAGGTGGATTGGGAACCAATCCGGGTTACATCGGCACTCCGGCTATGATAGTAAAGAAAGACTGGATATCTCCAACAATTCCACACACAGGCTTGTGTACCGTGCAGTCAAAGTGTCCTTTATAAATTGAAATGCATAGACAAAGGAGGCAGCAACGGTCTTAGATGCAAAAAAGGAACGACGTGTTTCACCCTACTCGGGCTTCGTCTGGTATATATGTATATATATAGATCCGGAGATGCTGACAGAATGGGCTGACACGACCAAGAACTGCACCTTCAAGCGTTTGGAAAATGTTTGGGAATGTTAGTGCGATATGCCAAAAAAGACCGGGAACAAATAATTAACCTGATCAAAGAAACAAAGGGTACAATTTACACTGGGGTAGAAGGTAAAGAAGCTATGGCATTAAAACCACAGATGGAGGAAAGTTTGAAAACATTTGAAAAAGAAATTGAAGAGCGCAAATTTCTCTGCGACAAAGAAGATTGTGCAGTAGACGGGATCTACACCTTTGCCAGAAAATATGATCAGATGTGAAAGGCCAGTGCAATTAAAAAACAAATTGCGATTGCCCAACAACAACCAAACTTTGAAGGCGTTACTAACTCATCAATAGAAACATCAGAGAGTAATGAGGCACAGACACTGGGAAACTAATGCCGCGTGGCAGATACCCAGTCAGATCAATGAGCAAACAACACAAACAACAAGGAAAATGAGACGAGGAAGAAGGCGGACCACAGCAGGCACGTGAACAAAAACCTCAGGGCTGTCAAACTCGCTTTGGCCAAAAGAAGGGCAAGAGGAACTAATGGACAATACAATGCAACTCATTCATTTATCATAAAGGTCATTAAGCAAAACAGAAATGCAACTCAAGAGGACTAGCCAGCATTGACTATGCCCAGACCCGAATAGACTTGCACACATTTCATTGCAAACTAAGAGTGATGAAGCACTTTGCAATACATGATCAAGACAGGAAGACGAAGGAAAGAATTGAGAAACGCACTCTATCAATTCAAGACATACCAGTGCTAAGAGAATTACAAGCACTAGAATGAATGGAAAGGGAATAAACAGCACAATCTAGGATGGAAGATATGTGGGATGTCTCTGACCTAAGTCCGAATGGGATAAACACTGGCTTATCTAGAAATAGTGTCTATAAACCGCAGTCCCACTTCAACCCAATGACAGCAAACAGTGCCCACGCAGACATTGTCAATGATTTAGTCACAGATGATTAAAGAAACTGGCCAAATGTGAATCAAATAAAACTACCCAAAAACAAATGAAGGACCAATGGCAGCATCGGACTCTTTTAGATCTAACAAATGGCTCCACAATAGTGATCAAACCTTTGGACAAAGGCGGTAACATAGTTATTATGGATCAAGAGGACTATATCAAGGAAGCCAGGCGACAATTGAACAATAGTACTCCCAGCGATTTTAATACCATGAATTATGTTTGTCTTGTATATACTTTCTGTGCAACAACTGTAACTGTAACACTTCTGCTCTTAAGAAAGCGCCCAGATGCCTTTGGGTTTGGCGTGCTATATAAGCTTCAGAATAAATAAATAAATAGTTCACAACATATATTGGTAGGAAATCGTATTGGGCAGTCCAAAACAACGTATGAACTAAAACTAGAGGAATGAGATGGTCCTCCTTGAATGGGAAGAAAAAGAAAATATCAAGGTCAAATACCCCATTAAACCCACAATCTACTTTGTCATGTAAGTCCATAACAGACTGCAAAAACCTCCATGCAGGTCCATTGTGGCATCTATACAATCTCTTATGGAGAAAACATCAATCTTCCTTGACCATTATCTCTTACCCTTTTTGGAGACACTTGCATCCTACATCCAGGGCAAAACTGATTTTCTGTGGAAAATTGTGAATATCCCCTGGGAGAACCCGTACTTATTAACCACTCTTGATGTGATGTCACTATATACAAGTATCAAATGCAAATTTGGGTTACAGGCAGTCAGCAACAAAATCAGCAACCTACAGGCAACATTCTAAAATGCTCATTGAAATGTTAAGCTACTTTCTGGAGCACAATGTGTTAATTTTTGCTAACACCTTCTATGTTCAAACATGTGGGACAGCGATGGGTACCACATTTACCCCACCATATGCACATTTAATGATGGCAATGTGGGAGACAGAGATGCTAAATGAGGAAGCTTTTGAAGAATAAACACAAAATGTAATCCTGTGGGTCTGCTTTATAGACAATCTGTTCATTGTATGGGAGGGAAACACATTTGAGTGGTTCGACTTTGTGCACAAGATCAAACAGAACCACTACAATCTTTGGTTCACAGAGCACCATGACAAACGAAAAGTTGTTTATCTAGATGTCGATGCATATGTAGCAGATAATCAGTTTCAAAGTACAATACATAGGAAATCCGAAGACTTTGATTCGAAGCATCCCAAATGGCAAAATTATTAGAAACTGCAGAAGTTGCGCCACAGATGCAGAATTCAACAAACACGCAAATATGACAGCAAAAAGATTCCAAGAACAGGGCTATCCGTGAGCTAGTCTGAAGAAGACATATGACAAAGTCAAAACACGAAAATGCTGCAAGCAGACCCAGATATAGGAACACCTTTGGAAGACAGAGCCCAAATGACCTTTCAAAAACCTCCATCAATAAAATCACAGGTGGTACCATCCTTCTTTCAAAGAAAATCAGACAAAACTCTGCACACTTTGATGCTGGGACACATCAAAGGCTACTATAAACGCACAAAGTGCAAAGCGTGCTGCTATGGTACAAACACAAAACAATATGACCACCCAAGAACAAAGGAAATAACACCAATTAATAAATGCTTAACTTCTAAGAGCATTTTTGCCATTTATGTGATTCAATGTGGATGCAATAAATGGTATATTGGCAGCACATCCGGGCAATAATAAATAGTAGATCCAAACTACCTCCTGGCGAAACATTTTCATGATGTACATCAGGGTGATCTAATCACGTTCAAATATTTTGTGATGGATAATCTCCAAGATCATCCACGGGTTGAGACAAAGAGAAAAAGCTGTGCCATGTAGAAGCCCTGCACACTGTGGACCTAAATACAAAAACACCAAATGGTCACAATGTTGATGAAGAATTGTACAAATTCCTAGCTGGATAACTACAAATATAAAATCTGGAGCTGTTTGAGGACCACACAAGGTAAAAGGAAAACACTGTCATTCTCACAGAATCCAGAGAAGTAAGAACTCTGGCGGCAAACAATATTGAAATGTATGACACAAAGTCTGGGTGTTCATGAACTGTAAAAATGTACGAGACATGATCTATGGGAAATGACACATTGAGTTCAATAACACTTTTTGAAATGATGGAAAACCAAAAAGAAAATATCATGTGGGATATTATGGAACAGACATCAAGGTGGTGAACAAAATGGGTGCAAAACAAAGAGGAAATAGAAACATCAGAGAGAGGTGGTGAACAAAAACAGTAACCATGTGCACAAAGAGGATAAAAGGCTACAACGTAAATGGAATATGACCAGCACTATGCACTTTATTTAGTGGTAAAGTGCACCAGATGAACAACGACATTGCAAACATGAAGCATTTACGCATTAACAAAGCATTCTAAAATGCACAATGCACTTTAAAAGCAAGAGGCAGTGGAGAAACTTTGCTGAAAATGTTGGGGGGGACATGACCTCTGAAGAAAAGGTGCCCCATTCAAATGAATGGGGACAAAATAGTGTGCCATGAAAGTTGGGGGGACAAACACCCCTATCCCCCCTAAAATTACACCCATGGCAAGAGGCACCTTAACTACCCAACACATTGGGGCAATATGCACTGAAGTGCTGTAAATGCACCTTATAAATGCACTATGTACCATATTGACGCAAGGAAACAAAGGACAACAATGCTAATCAAATGCAAGTTTGTACCTTAAAGAAATAAGAGGGCAAAAAGGAAACTAAATATTGCCAATGCACTTTTGGAAAGCACTATGCACTTTACCTATGAAATTGACCAATGGTCAAAACATGGAGCCAAGACAATGAACCCAAAAACGATGTGCAATTTCAAAAAAATAACTTCTATGGGCACAGGTAGTGATCAAGTTCACTGTGCCAACACATCGGACACACGTGTCTGCAGTTGTAAATTACAGAATAACCTCGAAGGGGAACAGTCCTCTTGAAAATAATGGAAATGATACCTGTGGGCCATGTAAGGAAGGCATGGTATAAAAAAGTGAAGCCAGACATTGTCGTACAATTTCAAAAAAATAACTTTCATGGGCACATGTATCGATCAGGTTCACTGTGTCAACACCATCAGACACTCATGTCTGCAGTCGCAAATTACAGAATAACCTCAAAGGGGAACAGTCCTCTTGAAAATAAATTGAAATTATACCTGTGAGCCATGTAAGGAAGGCATGGTATCAAACAGTGAAGACAGACAGAAGTGATCATAGTTCAAGGCTGTTTATTGACCTTCAATGGTTTGGTTGAACGCCTAATCTAAACCTAAAGCTAAGGATGGGAGCAAGCTACGACCATCAAATAATAATAACGCAGTCCTAGTCGAGTTTCTGTCAAAATAAAAGGGCCTATACTAATAAACCTATTGTCAATCCTTAGTTCTAAATACAAAATGGTATGGGACAATAGTGTATGCAAGAAGAAAAGTGTTCAAGAAATAATATGTCAGGATAGCTGAGCAGTTGGCTTCCCTTGCCCACGTTTTCAGCACGGGACAAGGCGGCACGTTCGAGCTTCGCACATTCTGGCTTCTCTGCCACGAGGATACAGTTCAAAGCATAGGTATCAGGGCCTTCTGCCAAAGACTCTTTCCCAATAACAGTTTCTTAATGCAGAGGACCTGTCGTAACAAACAAGCACCAAAGTTCCTTTCCATCAGGATGTTCACATTCACAAGTTCTCGTTTCAAGTTTTCATCATGGGTCTCCCTCCTTCAGGCTCTGACCCCTTTTTACCTCAATGTTCACAGACTACAATGGTCTCCTTGATCGGGCTCGGACCATGGTTCTCCCTTGTTCGGGCTTGTACCCCTTTAGTACAATATTCACATTTGGTCTCCCACGTTTGGGCTCGGACAATGGATCTCCCTCCTAGCACAATGTTTGCAATTGGTTTCCATCCTTTGGGCTCGGACCATGTAATCTCACTTCCTACGTTTTCCTCTTGATGTCAAAAATAGAAGACTTCTGAATGTGCAATGCGTTTTGCTTAAACCGTCGCAGGACCACTTCGATTCACTTCACACAATGTTCTTGCCAATCTTCTACTTTCGTTTCTGCGACTTCTTTGCTGGATACCTTAAGGAGACCTTTGAATGAGCACCCTTGTGGTGCTGGTCCACTCTGTCACTGGTATAGTATCTTTCTCCGTAAAGGTTCAAACATCCATCAGCAATTAAGCTTTCCTCGCGTCTTTCATCACACGTGTTTCAATCTTCGTTCTTGCACTCTTTATACAATGTTGCCGCTTGCAACCTTGACTTCAACACAGACTGATCTTGCATCGGTCTCCCCAACTCACCGGCTGTGTTCATCTCTCTGGCGCTCCTTTGATCTTGGAGCCAAGCATAGCACCACAGCGGCTGCTATTCCTCCCGACTCAGTCAGCTGTGCAGGAGGGCCCCGGGTATCTCCAACACACAATACAGGATTCTTCAGTCTGGTTTCCTGGCCTTACGCATACTAATCTGAAGGGTCGCTGAAAAGGTCAGGGTATCTCCCTACTAGCATACCCTTCTTGGTTTGCCCTCTTTCTTCCCTCGTTTAGCTGCCATTGTTAAAGTACTATTTCTTCATGTGCTTTTCCTCGCTCAGAGTGTCCTCTTGTGCTTCACCTTTTCATCCGCATGGGGAAGTTTAATGGAAGTCAGGTGTGAGTGATTACTAGTAATTGCCTGTCTTTGCCTGACCATAGTAGTCGGACATGTCAGGTACAATGCTCGGGTGGGAGTCTGTTTTCCCCCAGAGCGGGCTGTCTGTGTGAAAGTGTTTGAGAAGGGTGAAGGGGGGGTAGGGTTTCTAAATATCCTATCGGGCAGGATAGGGCACAGATGTTACAGGGAGGGGCATACTGCGTCTCGTCATCAGGTGTCCCAGTCCCACAAAACCCCTCACCCATGTGATCCTCCTACACAGGTCCACCCCCAGGAACTGGATCCAAAAGCGATGGCCGTGTCCTGACCACCTGGATGACAGATCCCAGGACTAGCGGGTGAGACACCATCTGGTTTCTAACAGCCAGGACAAGTTGTAGCCACCAATCTATGGAACATTAAACTGCCACGCAACAAGTCATCATTGGCAAGAAACAAGAAATCAGAAATTGAATCTGATGTGACCGAGGAAAACAACACAATCAAAAAAACTATCATGGAAACAAACGAGGCGGACCCACAGAAAAGCAACAACGATAGAGACAGCACTATTCTTCTAATTGCACCAAACCTACCAATAAAAGGACACTCACAATGGTGACATACATAACTCAGAAGAAGCTGTTTGGGGAAACGCGTCAGTTGTTTTGTTTTTATTGTATTGCACGCCGGCAGTCTGCCGACATGGGAATTATACAATTTTGGGAAAATAGCATCCGCGTGACCTTAGTTTTCTTCTACTGCAGAAGAAACAGAACTGAGAGTGCATGGCGAGAAACAGCGTTTTCCCTGTACTTTTATCATATATGAATGACATGCATTATTCACAGTAATAACATTTCTGATGACTGTATTTGCTTAGATTCACACGCTGTACATATAGTCTGACATCTAGTGGAAGATCGAAAGGGGACGTCGACATGGGCGTGACTGTAACACTATCCCTAACGTGATGTGTAGTGTACCCAAAATCCCTCATGTGTCGCGGTCCCTCCGATTGTGTTTTTTCTGCCGTGGGGGAGCCTTATAGTCAGTGTGAGTGAGTACAGAATAGAGAAGGTGTAAGATGTGCATGTTCCTTCTATTCCATGAGGGGAGGAAGAGTGGGTACGTGTGAATCTAAGCAGATACAATGCTCAGAAATGCTATTATTGTGAGTAATGCATGCCTTCTGATGCTTGTTAATCTGCTTAGAATCACATGCTGTGCATAGTCTAGCCAGCAGTACCCAGAGATGGTGGTGGGATGTGAGAAGAAACGGTAGCAAAGAGATGTCTTAGCACTGCTTGTAGCACCTGAGAATCAGACCTAGAGTGTGTATCTAGGCAGTAGTGTTGTGTAAAGGTGTGTACAGAACTCCAGGTTGATGCTTTACAAATGGACTCAAGAGGAACATTTGCAATGAATGCTATGGTAGCCCCTGTGTCCAGTAGATTTTGCTCTAGGCGTGAAGGGCAGATCTCTCTTGGTAAGAGTGTAGAGCAGTGTGATGCAGTTTATGATCCACTTTGATATTGCTGATTTAGAGACAGGGTCCCCTTCTCAACCAGCTGCCACTGAAACGAAAAACTGGTTTGTCTTTCTTAGTAGTTTTGTCTTTTCCAGATAATAGATCACCGCTCTCCTCACATCAAGTGTGTGAAGGCTTCTTTCTGCCACATTAGTGGAGGCTTCTTTCTGCCACGTTAGAGGAGGCTTCTTTCTGCCACGTTAGTGGAGTTTCAGAAAAAGGTGGGTAGTTCTATGGGCTGGTTCACATGGAACTTTGAAATAAATGTAGGCGCAAAATGTGGGCGAGTGCGCAGGACCACCTTATCCTTGTGAATCATGATGAATGGGTCTTGAACTGAAAGGGCTTGCAGTTCACTAACTCTCCTTATTGATGTGATCACCACCAAGAAGGCGGTCTTGTAGGTGAGTGCTTTAAGGCTAGTTTTGTGCATTGGGTCAAAGGGAGGCCCCATTAGTCTGGTAAGTAAAATGTTCAGGTCCCACTCGGGAGCTGGGTTGGAAATAGGGGAATTTAGTCTTTTTACCCCTTCCACAAATGCTTTAATTACTGGAATTTTCCATCGCAAAACCTTCTTCTGGGATGTGGTGTATGCTGAAAGCACAGCTAAGTGGACTTTTAGGGAAATGAAAACCAGGCCTGAATCTAGCAGGTGAGTTAGGTACAGGACAATATGTGTTGGTGTGCAATCAATAGGATTGCTTTTGCCATTACACCAGATGACAAAGCGTTTCCATTTGCTGGAGTAGCAATGTCTGGTGTTAGGTTTCTGTGTTTCCCTGTGTATGTCCATACATCTTTGCGGGAGTTGGAGTTGCCCGAACTCTATGACCTCAGGAGCCAGGCTGCTAAATTGAGAGTTTGGGGGCATGGATGCAGTGTCTCCCCCTTGTCTTGCGACAACATGTTGTAAGGGCATGGCAGCTTTCTGGGAGTGGAGACTGACATTGTTATGCATCGACGGCGGACTTGGTCGGTTTGGCACCGTTGGCGTCACATCTCGTCAACATATCGCTTTAAACCAAAGTTGACGTATAGTTCTTCCAAAATGGCGCATCGAACTGAGAGTAACAGTCTAGTCCTGCAGAATGGCGGACAAGAGGCTCCTCCCTCTTTCCTGGAGACGGTACATCTGAAGCAGAAGCCAGGAGGAGGGTGCGTTGCTACTGCTTACTGTAGCTACGTTACGTGAGTAATCGAATAGTTCCGAACTTTCCTCCTGCTTCCCTACCTTTCCGCAACTCCTCTCCTTCTTACCTTTCAACTCCTTTATATTTCCAGGTTTTCTTTTCCTCCGCGCCCACCGAGCGCAGAGAGTACTCCCACGGCCCCGAGCTTATCGCAGGAACCCTTTCAAGCAGCGTTCCCCGTTGTTAAGGAAGATTCTTTTCAAGTAGGTCGCGTACCTCGTCAGATACTTGACTCCCATCAGGCTACTTTTTGCTGTTAGTAATTCTCGACCCTTTCAGGTTGTGTTCCTTTCTGCTAACGAGGATTCGTGGTATCAGACTACATTTCCCATAACCCTTTCTCCACAAGTCACGAACCTTGTCCTCGTCAACTTAGGTAAACTAAACTCCTCAATAGGTATTCTGAGTAAGACTTCCTACTCCCTTCTTTCAAACCTCTCTTTTTCCTTACTCTTTTACCCAAAGGAGTCAAGCGTGTTTCAAACAGCAGGACTTCCCATCCGTCTATTCTCCCGTTCTAACAGAAATACAGTCCGGAAAGGTATCCTCATTTCCTATATCCTTTGACATACCTTTCTGTCAAAAACATCTTAGTAATTCTCTCCTTATATTATAGTTACCTCCACGTGAAGTAGAATACACCTGCTAGACATTGGGGATCAAACTACGCTCTCTAGCCACGCACCCCAATTTCTATTGACCAGCGCTCTCAAGCAGCCCAGGGATTTTTCCCTTTCGAGGGTTTCCCTGCTGTGGTCTCCAAGAGCTTTAATTACAAGCGCGAGGAGAGTGCGGCAGGTGAACTTTCATCACTTCCTGCAGCTCCGAAGACAAGGTAGGCTGTACTTTGATTGTGTTACCCATCGGCCAACATCAAGAGTGAGAAATAGATCATTTGATTGGTAACCTATAAAATATTAACAGATAGCAACGCCTGATTATCACCTAGTGTTGGCGGTTGGAGAACGCAACCGAGTGTAGCCCTACTATGGAGCAACAAGTGCAACAGTTGGTTTCTGCCATGCAAGCACTATCGGCGGAAATGCAACAACTTAAACAAGAAAATCTCAGTTTACGTCAGACTATAGGGCAGTCAGGACAGAGTTCAGGGGTTCCCCCGGGTCCCTTGCCTTGTGGCAGATTTGATGGAAACCCTCATATGGTGAGAGAATTCTTAGAATCCTGCACAGTCCAATTTACTTTCAAAGCAGTGTTTTTTCCTACCGACAGGGATAAGGTAGGTCACATGATCGCTCAGATGACGGGAGCCGCTTTAGCATGGGCCACTCCTCTTGTGACCAACAACAATCCCATTCTCGACTCTTATCCCGCCTTTTGTAATAGTGTTAAAAGTATGTTCGGGAGACAAGAAGTTACCATTGTATCCCAAGAGAAGCTATTGGATTTAAAACAGGGAAATCAAGATATCCTAACATACATAACCAAATTTAAACAAATGGCTGCAGACACCTCTTGGGCAGACGATGCTCAGATCACCATATTTAGGCGAGGTCTTTCTGAGGAACTTAAAGACGAGGTATCCAGAGTAGCGAGACCACACAACATGGCCGAATTCATTTCCTTAGTAATGCAACTGGATTTTCGTCTACAACAACGGAATAAGGAAAGAAGGAAGGGACGTACTTTTAGACAGCTGACAAAAGGTGGTACTTCCTCAAACAAAGGCACTTCATCTGAAGAACCTATGCAGTTGGGGACTACCAGAGGCCCCCTTTCGGCAGAAGAACGAGTTAGGAGAAAGACACAGGGATTTTGTATGTACTGTGGTTCCAACACCCATACTGTGAAAGAATGTACTGTGGCTCCACAAAGGAAGCCGGGAAACGCCAAAGCCCGAACGTAAAGGGAACGACGGGGCAGGGCTTTCTTTCAGTTACCGGTTCCCTACTTAAGAATGAGTCTCATCCTCCCAACTTCATCAATAATTCCATGGTGGTTCTTGAAGTATCCTTGTCTTGGAAGAACATTAGATTAGAGAGAGTATCCGCATTGATAGACAGTGGCGCTGCAGGTAACTTTATAGATGACTCTTGGTCTAGAAATCATGGGATACCAGGAGAAACCAAACACGTGGAAATCCCAGTTGAAAGTGTAGATGGTAGTCCATTAAAATCTGGCCCTATTAAGGAACAGACTTGTTCCCTTGGTCTTCACATATCTGCCCACCAGGAGATAGTGGTTCTTGATATAATTCGCACTGCACATTATCCGATCATACTCGGATTACCTTGGTTGAGGAGACACAACCCATACATCAACTGGTCAGCGGGTACGCTTTTTTTGGGTTCAGAACATTGTGTTCATCACTGTCAAGAAACGAAAAGATCTCCAGATGACAGCATTTCCAGCAAGATACTTAATCAGGTTTCTTCAATACCCCCAGAATACCAGATGTACCAGTCAGTATTTTCTCAGTCAGAATATTCATCTCTCCCACCACATCGAAGGGACGACTGTGCTATCGAATTGCTTCCCGACTGTCCCTTGCCCTTCGGTCGCATGTATATCCTATCAGCCAAAGAGAAGGAAGCCTTAAAAGAGTACCTTCATACCCATCTACAAAACGGTTTGATCACGGAATCAACCTCCCCAGCGGCCGCGTCTTTGTTTTTCATTCCAAGGAAGAACAAAACGGAACTTCGTCCGTGTATCGATTATAGAGGACTAAACAAAATCACAGTACCTGATAAGTACCCCATGCCGCTTATACCAGACATCTTGGAGGCGATCAGAGGAGCCCAAATCTACACTAAACTCGATCTACGGGGTGCGTATCATCTGATTCGCATACGTACTGGAGACGAATGGAAGACAGCGTTTCGAACGCCCTTTGGACATTTTCAATATCGTGTAATGCCCTTTGGCTTGGCAAATGCCCCCGCAGTCTTCCAAAGGTTTATGGATCATGTTTTTTCAGACATTTCTCTTCATTATGTTATCGTCTACTTAGACGATATACTGGTGTTTTCTCCTTCCTTGTCCGAACATATACGACATGTGCGTGAAGTCCTACATCGATTACAACAAAATCACCTATTATGCAAACTGGAGAAATGTGAGTTCCATCAAACAACTGTCGCCTACTTGGGTTATATTCTATCCCCTCAGGGTATCGCTATGGATCCAACAAAAGTGTCAGCCATCATTGAATGGCCCTCATCAAGATCGGTAAAGGATATCCAGAGATTCCTAGGTTTCGCAAATTTTTACAGGCGCTTTATACCCCATTTTTCTAAGCTTACCATGCCTTTAATTCATTTGTTGAAAAAAGGAGTTGCCTTCAATTGGTCTTCTGAAACACAAAGGTCTTTTCAAGACCTGAAAGGATTGTTTACTGCTGCACCTATCTTATCGGTCCCTGATCAAAGGAGACGTTTCATTGTGGAATCCGATGCTTCTCATCACGCCATCGGCGCTATTCGTTTACAACCGGACCATAGAAACAATGAGAAACCCATCGCCTATCTTTCCAAGACTCTGACCCCTGCGGAACTGAACTATACAGTCCTCGAGAAAGAACTCTTGGCCATCAAACGTGCCTTTGAGGAATGGCGCCATCTCTTATTAGGAGCACAACATCCTGTTGAGGTGAGAACGGACCATCAAAACCTCTGCACCTTACAATACGCGCAAACCTGCAACAGCAGACAAGCGAGATGGGCACATTTCTTTTCTCCTTTTCGCATCGTTTTCACCTTCATTCCAGGAAGAAACAACCAAAGGGCGGACGCACTATCTCGACGGGATCCCTGGGAGAAGACAGCTTTTCAACCTGAACCTTTGTTTCCCAAGGCGCTTTTCGTTTCAGTCCTCCATAACTTCTTGCAAAGGATGGAAGACCGAAGCAAGATTTGGGTCCCTTCTAACCCCGAGATTATCGCACAACATGGTCTTACACTTAGCAAGGGATTGCTGTTCAAAGATGAAAAGATGTTTGTTCTGGAGGAAATCCTGCAAAAAGAAGTCTTACGACTCTGTCATGATTCTCGTGTTGCTGGACATCGGGGTTTTGTAAACACTACTGAATTGATCCAGAGACATTTCTGGTGGCCTTCTCTGCAACAGGACGTACGACTATACATCAGTTCCTGCCCGGTCTGTCTTCAAACCAAGTCATCACGTCAACCCCCCATTGGTGAATTGACTCAAATGCCACTCCCCAATAAGCCATGGCAAATAATCTCCACTGACTTTATAGTGGATCTCCCTTTGTCAGAGGGTTGTAACACGATTATGGTCACGGTTGACTCTCTGACCAAGATGGCTCATTTTATTCCTCTCTCTTCCGTACCTTCAGCAAGTACGATGGCTCGAATTTTTCTGGACCGTATTTTTTCATTGCATGGACTCCCTGATACTATCATATCAGACCGTGGTCCGCAATATACCTCCAACTATTGGCGCAACCTGTGTAACGCCTTAGGGATCTCACGAGCTCTGAGTTCGGGCTACCACCCACAAACCAATGGGCAAACCGAGCATCTCAATCAGACCCTAGAGGGTTACCTCAGATGTTACATATCGTCGGCCCAAGCCAATTGGAAGGAACTTCTACCGTTAGCAGAATTTGCGTATAACAACGCACAACATTCCGCAACCCGTTCCAGCCCCTTCTATTGTACATATGGATTTCATCCGTCAGTATTTCCTGCTTCTCTACCTCAATCCCTGCCTATTCCGAATTTGGAGAAACTCGCTGACGGAATCCGACAGGGACACGCCAAAGCGGTTACGGCCCTACAAGCTGCCCAAGAAGCAAGCAAGAGGCAAGCGGACAGACACCGGACTCCAGCACCGCTTATAAATATCGGAGACAAAGTATGGTTGGCTAGCAAGTTCCTGCCCAGAAGACTGGTCCCTTCCAAATTGTCATCTAAATTTTATGGCCCATTCACTGTATTGGAAAAGAAGGGAGCAGCGGCTTATCGTTTACAGTTACCTTTGTCATGGAGTCGCATTCACCCTACCTTTCATGTGTCTCAATTGAAACTGGATGCGAGGAGTCAATTTCATCCTAAACACTCTGGTATGCGCCTCCCCCTGTTTTGCTAGACTCTGCCCCTGAATACGAGGTGTCGGGAATTTGTGACGCCCGCTACTATCGCGGGGTTCTTCAATTCCTGGTGGACTGGAAGGGATATTCCGTGGCTGAGCGCTCTTGGGAACCCGCTTCAGCGGTTCATGCCCCGCGCCTGGTCCGCTTGTTTTACAGAAATCATCCGGGCAAACCGGGGGGTTCTTCCCTTGGAAGGGGGCATACTGTTATGCATCGACGGCGGACTTGGTCGGTTTGGCACCGTTGGCGTCACATCTCGTCAACATATCGCTTTAAACCCAAGTTGACGTATAGTTCTTCCAAAATGGCTCATCGAACTGAGAGTAACAGTCTAGTCCTGCAGAATGGCGGACAAGAGGCTCCTCCCTCTTTCCTGGAGACGGTACATCTGAAGCAGAAGCCAGGAGGAGGGTGCGTTGCTACTGCTTACTGTAGCTACGTTACGTGAGTAATCGAATAGTTCCGAACTTTCCTCCTGCTTCCCTACCTTTCCGCAACTCCTCTCCTTCTTACCTTTCAACTCCTTTATATTTCCAGGCCCACCGAGCGCAGAGAGTACTCCCACGGCCCCGAGCTTATCGCAGGAACCCTTTCAAGCAGCGTTCCCCGTTGTTAAGGAAGATTCTTTTCAAGTAGGTCGCGTACCTCGTCAGATACTTGACTCCCATCAGGCTACTTTTTGCTGTTAGTAATTCTCGACCCTTTCAGGTTGTGTTCCTTTCTGCTAACGAGGATTCGTGGTATCAGACTACATTTCCCATAACCCTTTCTCCACAAGTCACGAACCTTGTCCTCGTCAACTTAGGTAAACTAAACTCCTCAATAGGTATTCTGAGTAAGACTTCCTACTCCCTTCTTTCAAACCTCTCTTTTTCCTTACTCTTTTACCCAAAGGAGTCAAGCGTGTTTCAAACAGCAGGACTTCCCATCCGTCTATTCTCCCGTTCTAACAGAAATACAGTCCGGAAAGGTATCCTCATTTCCTATATCCTTTGACATACCTTTCCGTCAAAAACATCTTAGTAATTCTCTCCTTATATTATAGTTACCTCCACGTGAAGTAGAATACACCTGCTAGACATTGGGGATCAAACTACGCTCTCTAGCCACGCACCCCAATTTCTATTGACCAGCGCTCTCAAGCAGCCCAGGGTTTTTTCCCTTTCGAGGGTTTCCCTGCTGTGGTCTCCAAGAGCTTTAATTACAAGCGCGAGGAGAGTGCGACAGGTGAACTTTCATCACTTCCTGCAGCTCCGAAGACAAGGTAGGCTGTACTTTGATTGTGTTACCCATCGGCCAACATCAAGAGTGAGAAATAGATCATTTGATTGGTAACCTATAAAATATTAACAGACATTGTCATGAGATTGGAGAACCAAGGTTGGCGGACCCCCATCAGGGCCACCATAATCATCCTGACTGGCTCTTGGTGCATCTTGTGCACTATCCTGTTGAACAGGGGAATCGGAGGAAACTCGTAGACAAATTTCCCTGACCATGTTATCCAGAGACCGTTCCCCTTGGAGCGGTTCTGAGGGTATCTGGCGGCGTAATCTGGGCACTGTGCGTTCTCCAGAGTTGAGAACAAGTCAATCTCATGGAAACCCCAGTCTGCGAAGACGTTGCGAACAATGTCCTCATGCAATCGCCACTCGTACTCTACAGGTAGTGGGAAGTCTCTGCTGAGTACGTCCGCCAGAAGACCGAGTTCCCCTGGAACGTGTTGTGACAGGAGGTACATCTTGAGTTTGAGAGTCCATTTCCATATGTTCTGTGACAGTTTGGACAGCCCTGGAGAGTGAGTGCCCCCCTTGTTTGTTTAAGTAATACATGGCCGTAGTGCTGTCCTTGAGAACTAGAATTGTCTTCCCCTGGAGGAGTGTTTGGAATGCCTATAGAGCCTTGAACATTGCTAGTAGTTCCAATAAGTTTATGTGGTTGGATGCTACCACTGGGGACCACAAGCTGTGCGCCGCCTGCTGAAGGAGGTGAGGTACCCCACCCCGTCAGAGATGCGTCTGTGGTGAGAGTGGCTTCTACAGTGGGGGAGGTGAAGGTTTTCCCTTGCAGGAGGTTTTCCCTTGACCACCAATGCAGAGACTGAACGAGGGCTGCAGAGACAACCACTAGATCATCCTATTGTCCGCTGGCCTGACACCATTGGCTCGAGAGCCACTCTTGCATAGGGCGCATGCGCAGACGTGCGTGATGAACTAGGTAGATGCAGGAGGCCATCATTCCTAACAGTTGCATGGTTTTGCGTACGGTCACCTTGTGACTGGCTGCATAGTGAGGGATCTGGAACAGCATGTGTTGAGCCCTCTCGGTGGAGGGAAAGACGTGGCCGTCTTTGGTCCGAATTAGAGCCCCCAGAAACTGTTTGACTTGGATGGGGTCTAGACTTTTTGATCGAGAACCCCAGGTTGAAGAGGAGAACTACCGTCTTCTGGGTATTTGTCAGGCATGTTCTGTACGAATTCCCCGTTATAAGCCAGTCGTCGCGGTAAGGGTAGACTGGGATGGACTGTCTGCGTAGGTGAGCAGCTACTACCGCCAGTACTTTCGTGAACACCCGTGGTGCTGAGGTGATGTCGAAGCGAAGAACCTTGAAGTGATAGTGCATGTCCTCTATCAACCTTAGGTACTTTCTGTGCGCTTGGCAACATTGAAATATGACAGTATGCTTTGTTTGTTTGTTTGCTTATAATTTATATAGCGCTCCAGACCCAGGAGTAAAAGGGCGCTTAAGGACAGGTTACAGAATACAATATACATAGAATTTGCAGTTATACATTTTGTGGAAGTAATATACAATATATACAGTCAGAGGTGGTTAGAGCATAGAGTTAAACATTTGAGTGGTATGTACAGTATATACAGAAGTCATGGTCTTAGTCCGACTTGGGATTGGTTTTACCCAGTAGCCAACCAATGACTAGTTTCCTGAACAGTTGGAAGGATTCAGTCGATTTGATGTTCAACGGCAGGGCGTTCCAAAGTTGAGGGGCGAGGACCGTGAAACTTGAGCCTCCGGCTCTTTTAGAGGTGAATCTGGGCACAGTAAGGCAAAGAGTGTTGGAGGATCTAGTGATTCTGGTGTTTGGCTTCAAAGTGAATTTGTTGGTGAGATAGGGGGGGGCTAGGTGGTTTAATGCTTTGTAGGTGAGGCACAGAGTTTTTAGGTCAATGTTTTGGTGAATGGAGAGCCATTTGCAAAAAATTCTGATGGGGGAGATGTGCTCTCTCCTAGGAATGTTTAGTGCTGCTCGCAGCGCATTGTTTTGGAGAACCTGAAGTTTATTGATTATACCTTGGTTGGCACCTAGGTAAAGGCTATTACAATAGTCAAGCTTAGATTGTATGAGAGCTCTGGCCAGTGTGAGGCAGCAGTTAGTGGATAAAAAAGGTCTGCAGGCTCTAATTAGTTTCCCAGTGTAGACGGTATTTGAGGTGGTCATGTTGACTTGTTTAGAGAGGCTGGTATTGGCATCAAGATAGAAGCCTAGGGTTTTCACATTTTTAACGATGGGGATGGTGTTACCATCGATGATGATGTTGGTGTAGTCAGGACTGAGTTTCTGTAAATTGTTGGGTGATTCGACAAGGAGGAGCTCCGTCTTCTCATCATTCAGGCAGCAGCCGTGTGTGGCCATCCATGCCTGAATGATGGAGAAGATTTCATTAATCTTGGTGACGTCGACCTTATAGTTGCCTGAGATGGTGAGGAGAATCTGAGTGTCATTCGCATAGTTGGTGTAGGTGACACCCAGATGGTCCAGTTTGTCAAAGAGAGGTTTTGTAAAAATATTGTATAGTGTGGGGGAAACACAAGAACCTTGTAGGACACCACAGGTAATGGGAATGGGGTCTGCTGCAGCCGCAGATGAAAAGACCCTCATGGTTCTGTTGGCTAGGAAGGATTGTATCCACATGACAGCTGAAGAGGGGAAGTGGGCAGCGGATGAGAGGTGGTTGCAGAGTATTTTGTGGTCGACCAAGGTCGAAGGCTGCTGAGAGGCCTAGTATCTTTCATATCCAATGTGGCCATGCAATCTCCCTGCATCAGCAGTGGGATTACTTCCTGAAATGTTGTCATTCGAAATGTTTGCGGTTTGACATATTTGTTCGCGGGGCACAGATCTAACACAGGGCGCATGGTGAGATCTTTTTTGGGTACAAGGAAGTACACTGAATAAATACCCTTGTTTACCTGGTGAATGGGGACGACTTCTACTGCACCCTTTTCCAGAAGGATCTGCACCTCTTCCAGCAGGATTTGCAAGTGTACTGGGGATAGGTGTCTGCTCTTTGGTGGGTGATATTGAGGTGGCTGGTGGAATTCGATGCAGTAGCCGTGGGTGACGGTCTTGAGCACCCACTGGTCTGATGTGATCCCTTCCCATGCGTAAATGAATGATGACAACCATCCCCCAACCAGGAAAGCATGGGAGGGGAACCGGACTGGCGAGTAACTTTGATGTGGAGGCCGGGGAGCCTTTTGGGGTGGAGTTTCTGCCTCTACCCTTGCACCTGTGCTGCCCTCTTTGCTGATACTGGCTGTTGCCAGATGAACCCTTTCCCGGAGTACAATGGAGTGCTTCCAATGCCATATTGCACATGAGGAGATCGGGAGAAGGACTGACCTGGAAAGTAAAGACGAGAGTTTGAACCTCCCCGCTGTTTGAAAGGCTTGCTGTAATCTTAATCTTAATGTTGAGCGATTTCAGCGTCTCATGTTCTTTTAGCCATTTCCAAGGAGTCATCGACAGCCTTACCAAATAAGTTTGATTGCTCTACGGGTTTATTTATCAGGGAGGCCTGAGTCTCGGGCTTGAAGCCCAAATTGTTTAGCCAAGTGTGTCTCTTGAGGAGAGTCCCTTGTGCCAGAGTGCATCCTGCAGTTCCAGAAGCGTCTGGTGTGTTCTTTAAAATATTATAGGTCACCTGTCTACCCTCAGTGACGACCGCCAGCAGACGTGACCGCGTGGGTTCAGGGACCTCTTGGAGGCCTTCTTGGAGCAGGCCCCATTGTACATCGCTGTAACTAGCGAGAAGGGTTGTATTATTCACGATCCTGGTTGAATAGGCTGCAGATATGGTAATACGTTTGCCAAGGGCATGGAGTTTTTGGCAGTCCTTATCCGGGGAAGCCTCCCCTGTGGACAGTGGCACCCCTGCCCTTTGACTGGTGCTTGTAACAACCTGAGAATCCGGTGTGGCATGACCTCGAATATACATAGGGTCAGATGAAGAGGGACGAAACTGTTACGCTCAGCTGATATCCCCGGGGGCGTCTGGAAGGCTCTGAGATCTGGAACCCTGGATGTGTAGTTGCCCAGTGCTGAATAATGAATCTGCAATTACAGAAGGGAGGATGTGTGATAACTGTCTCTAATGGGTGAATCTCCCACCTTCCTCTGACCGATTCCCTTCCCACTGGGTTCTTTTCTCAACTTAGTTATTTGAAGGGTGAGCTATCCGTCCTGCGTTTCTTGTGCAGGGGCGCTTGACGTTTGTTGGCGAGCTGCCCGAGTTGCTGCACTGGTGCAGTACGTCTTTCTTGGCCCCAGTTCTGCTGTGACCACGAATCTGCTGGTAGGTTTGTTAATTGTAAGTCTTTGTTCTGTTTATGGTGGGAATTCGTTAATGTCTTTAGCTCCTTCTTTTCAGGTGCGAAGGTCTTGATGCTGGCGTGCCGGATGGAGAGGCACGTTTCTAGGTAAGAGAAAGCGCTAAGCGCAGCGCCTTTATTGTCTTTTTAGAGCTAACTTGTGTTTTATTCTTCTCCTCCTCACAGGCCGCTGTGGTGCTGCGAGTCGATGAGAGCGCGATGAAAAACAGGCTCCCGGAATCCGTTAAGGTAAGTACAGCGCTGTGCAGTTGTTTAATATTGAAAGCGAACCTGAATATGTCTCTTTTCATTTGCAGATGTTGCTGTGGTGCTCCGGATGGAAGCGTGGCCTAGCGCGATGGAATTAAGGTAAGATGGATGGAATTCGAGGTTTTGGAAGTGCGCGTTCCAATATTGTTTTTCCCTTTCTCATTATTGCAGGTCGCAATGTTCAAACAGCAGCTGTGGTAGTGGTTCGCCGGAAGTCCTTAAGCTAGTACTCACAGGTGAGTGATGTTTATTCTTCTCTCAGTTTCCAAAGATTGCAGCCCAGTTGAGATGCTGAGTGCTGGATGTTGTTTTCTCAGGTAAAACAGAATAATCTTGTTCTTGTAGGATTACAGGAAGATGCTGAAGACCAGGAGCTGGACACAGTGAGTGTCACGCTGCTGGTTGCAGAATAACACGAAGCGTGTTCTGCAGTCAGGGTGTGGTTTATATAGCCCAGGTAAAGTAGTACAAGGGAAAGTAGTTCCAGGCCTGCCACACCTAAAACACTAGACCGCATGGCTTGGTTCTTAGAACTAGACTGTGTGGGTGCTTCCATGTAGGATTTAAAGGCCCATGTACATAAATGGGACCTGGCTTGAACAGCCCTTCCTTCCTATACATGAGCCTGATGCCAAAGGCGCCAGGACTGGCTCCAGGATCCCTTTTGCAGTGGTTGTAAGGCCCTGAGGGTTCTGGTGGGAGCCTGCTTGTGGCACAACTTGTGCCCCCTGACAGTGGTCATGACAGAAACAGTTTCTCAACCCGAGGGTTGACAGCCCTTGTAAGTGAAGGAGACAATAAAGAAGGAGCAAGGCATTGAGCAGAGGAATATCTTGACTAATGGGAGGTTTTTCTTTGAGAATGTCGTCAACAGAGTTTGAGTCCTGGACATCCTCCTGTGTAGCTATCTGATGGCATTAAATACCATCTGGTCATCTAGTCGCGATGACTGCCTTTGTTGAGGTGAAGAAGGCGGGTCTAGACAAATAATGTCTGGGTCTGGGGTATGAGTGGGTGAGAGCCAAGGCCCCTGATCTGTTGGCTGATCTTGCTCCCAGTCTGCCTGGTCATCTGTGTCCTGATCAAAAGGATTGTCCTCATATGAATCTTCTGGTTATGAATACTCAAATACATCCTCATGATGGATTTGTGGCTGAGTGGACAGCTTCTGCAGCTTTGGTGGAATGGGGCAGGAGTCCTCCTCCATAGGTCTCTTGGGAGTAATGTATTTCTCTGAGAAGTCTATGAATTGGGACATCTTAACCATATAATTCTCAAATCTCTGCTAAGTCCACAGGGATGAAGCAGATGGGTCAGGAGGGGGGAAAGGCTGTTCAGAATAGTGAGATGTACCTGATAAAGCCCTTGAGAGAGGCTGGGGGATTCAGAGTACTCCACTCAACCAGAGGGGGTGCCCCTGTGCTCTTCTGCTGCTGAAAAAATTTCGGCAGCTGAATGCTGGGTTTGGACGCGCCTGTAGGGGAAAAATGCCCAGTCGAATGCCGGGAATACGGTTGCGGGGAGGGCGCCGGACAGCGAGGTTCGGCAGACACTGTTGAAGTTTTCGGCGGGTTTCTTGTCGTTTGCCACTTCTTCGACGTGTCCGTCAAATGGTTGTGTGTTGTGGCTTAAGTGGCGCATGTGTGCCCTTGTCGCCGGGGTGTGAACTCCCTAAAACAGAACCGGTGGCCAATCTGTCGAGGCTGTGGACAGACATCTGGGAACCGGAGGGTTCCGCCGAAAGGTCAATAGCTTCTAGGTCAGAGCCATAGCTGCCGCTGGAGTCCTAGTCATCTGAAGCAAAGGCGCCAATGGGGGAACAACTTTCGGCCTGCATTGTATAGGCCGCCCACCGATTTGTCCGTCTGTCCTTCAACGTCTTGGGACAAAAGAAATTGCAGGACTTACAAGAACATTTGTTGTGGTCACAAGGTAAGCACCTATTGCATCTCCGATGGGTGTCTTTCCAGGGGAATGTTCTGCTGCGCGACGGACAACAGTTAAATGCCATCCTCTCCATAGCAGAAGTAGATGGCAGCCAGACCAAAGAGGGAAAGAGAAGGGAAAAGGAAATGCATTTTCAAAAAGAATCAACCCACGGCCCCACTCTCCATACTGTAAGGGCCTGGCCGGAGGGCCGAAGCCATGCGGTCGACAGACGTCGATCAATGCAGCAGTCGCCGGGCAGTAGCGGATGTCTTCGGTGTAGGAGTCCACGAAGTAGTCGTCGAAAAGAAGTAGCGTAGACTAGACGACCATCAGCCGTGGGACAAAGAAATTATTAATGAGCAATATCAACTCTTGCGAGCTCCGCATAAGGCGACCAACTAGTTGGGCGGAAAAAACAATCTTAGGGACCTCGACCCGTGAGGGATTTTGGGTACACTACACGTCACGTTAGGGATAGTGTTACAGTCACGCGCATGTCGACGTCCCCTTTCGATCTTCTATGGAAAGATGCAATACTCAGCAATTACCATTAGATGTCGGACTAAATGCACAGCATGTGATTCTATGCAGCAATATATATATATATATGATACATTACTCACAGTAATCGTATTTCAGATGCTTGTATCTGCTTAGATTCACATGTTATGCATAGGCCGACATCTAGTAGTAGCCACAGAGTATTACATTTTGTGTTTTCGAAACTCAAAAAGGGATGTTGACAGGGCGTGCCAATAATACTATCCTTAGACTATCCCTAGTGTGGGGTCCACTGTACCCATGGTCCTTCACACGTCGAGGTCCCTCATATTGTTTTGTTTCTGACATGAGGTAGCAAGAAGTGTAGCGTGAGTACAGATGTAATAAAGCTGATAAGAGTAGATTAACCAGAAAACATCTATGCACCTTCTACTCCACAGGGGAGGAAGGGTGGGCGCATGTGAATCTAAGCAGATACAAGCATCAGAAATACGATTACGGTGAGTAATGTATCCCTTCTGAGGCTTGTGGATCTGCTTAGATCCCATGCTATGCATAGATTAGCAAGCAGTGTCTGGAGAATGTGGTGGGTTGTGAGAAGGTATAACAGCAAATAGATGTTTTTAGCACTTCTTGTCCCACCTGTGAATCTGCTTTCGAATTAAACCCTATAGTGTGTTCTTAGTACCAGCTTGGCTTTGTAGATAACAAAGAAAGGGTCTTGCACTGACAAAGCTTGTAGTTCACTGACTCTTCTTATGGAGGTGATGGCCACCAGAAAAGCTGTTTATATGTTAGGTGTGTAAGGCTGGATTTGTGCATAGGCTCAAAGGGGGGACCTATGAGCTTTGCAAGTACCACATTTAGATCCCACCCTGGAGGCGGGTTTGAAATGGGGGGGAGGTAAAGCCTTTTTAATCCTTCCATGAATTCCTTAATGACAGGGACTTTCCACCAGGACACCTTGCTTTGAGAAGTGGTATACGCGGATAGAGCCGCTAGGTGAAACTTGATGGAGTTGAATACTAGACTGGAGTCTAGTAAGTGGAGCATGTAATGAAGAATGTGTGATGGAGTACATTCGATCGGGTTTACATTTTTTGACTGGTACCATATTACAAATCTTTTCCATTTGTTAAAGTAACAGTGTCTGGTGTTTGGTTTGCGTGCCTCCCTGAGGATTTCCATACACCTTTGAGGCAATTTTAAATGGCCAAACTCTATGGCCCTCATTACAACTCAGGCGGTAGCCATGCTGTTAAAAACGGCACGGCTGCCGCCGGAGTTGCATTTTTTCCGGCACCCGTGAATGGGCATGAACCAGGCCATGCCAAGTTCGGCAGACCCTGTAAGTGCCCATTTTCGGGTGCCGGAATCAAGAGCCTCCCCATCCCCATTCTGCCTCATAGGGCTGAATGGGGATGGGGACGTTGGATGCACCGGCACCATTCAGAATGGTGCTGGTGCATCCAACTTGCTCTGCTCGCGGGTGCCGTTACAAACGGTTCCCGCGAGCAGAGCCCATAGTATGGCAGTCCGGGAAGTACGATACCGGCATGCTTACTAGTACCGTACTTCCCAGACCGCCATGCTCGTAATGAGGGCCCATGACTTCAGGAACCAAGCTGCCAAGTTAATAAATTGTGGATGTGGGTGAAACATTGTCCCACCATGTTGGTTGAGTATGTTGAAAGGGCACGGGAGTTTGATTGGATCGCACATCGCCAGTTTGTACACATGCGGAACCCAAGGTTGTCTCGCCCAATGGGAGCAACCGGGATTAGCGTCACTTGTTCCTGGTGCATTTTGTTCACTATCCTGCTCAGTAGCAGTTTTGGGGGAAAAGCGTAGGCAAATTTCCCTGACCAGCTCATCCACAGGGCGTTCCCCTTGGATCAAGGATGGGAAGTCTGGGCATTGTGTGTTTTGGCTTGTGGCGAACAAGTCTAGCAAGTCTAACGGAGGATAGTCCCAGAGTGAAAAAATATTGTTTGAAATGATTCTTCTGAGCTGCCACTTATACTCTTTGGGTAGAAGATCTCTGCTTAATGAGTCTTCTAGGGAATCAAGTACCCCTGGAAAATGTTGCGACACTAGGTACATGTTCCACTTGAGTGCCCACTTCCAAATGTTTTGTGCTAGCCTGGACAGACTTGGAGAGTGAGTGCCTCCCTGCTTGTGTACGTAAAACATGGCGGTGGTGCTGTCTGTGAGGAGTTTTGTACTGTTTGGCCTGACAGATGCACTTGAAATGTTTATAGGGCTTTGAGCACTGCTATTAGCTCTAAAGGTGTATGTGATTTTGGGCTCTGATAAGGGTCCACAGGCCATGCGCTGTGTGGTGCAGGTAATGGGCTCCCCACCCAGTGCGAGATGCGTCTGTTGTGACAATCGCTTGCACTGTAGGGTTGTGAAATGGCTTTCCCTTCAACAGATTTTCCTTTGTCCACCAGCGTAGTGCTTGAACCAAGGTAAGCGAAACAACCACTAGATTGTCCCACTGACAGCTTGCCTGAGACCACTGTTGTGCTAACCACTCCTGCATAGGGCGCGTGCGCAACCGTGCATGCAGAACCAGGTAAATGCATGAAGCCATCATCCTGCGCAAGCGCGTTGCTTTGCGTACGATTATTTGGCAACCAGTTAGATACTGAGGTATTTGCAGCAGTATGTTTTGCACTCTTTCGTCTGACGGGAAGACTACACCCTCTTCTGTTTTTATGACAGCTCCTAAGAACTGTTTTGGTGTGCGTGGAACGAGACTTGATTTTTTCTTGTTGATTGAGAATCCCAATTGGAACAGAAGATTGATAGTTCTTTGGTATTTTGCTTGCAAATTTGAGGGGATTCCTCTGTTATCAGTCAGTCGTCCAGATAAGGGTAAACTGGGATTGATTCTCTGCATAGGTGCGCTGCCACTACCGCTAGTACCTTGGTGAATACCCTTGGAGCGCAGGCTATGCCGAAGGGCAGCACCTCGAATTGGTAGTGTTGATTCGCTAGTTTAAAGCGCAGGAATCTTCTGTCTACTGGGAACATTGAAATATGAAAGTATGTATCTTTCATGTCCAAGGTTGCCATGTAGTCCCCCTGTTTTAGCAGTGGAATTACTTCCTTTGGCATTGTCATGCAGAACTTTTGTGGCTTGATATAGGTGTTTGCAGGGCACAGGTCTAGGACAAAGCACATAGTTAGATCTTTTTTCGTCACAAGGAAGTACATTGAATAAATACCCTTGTGTACCTGGTTTGCTGGGACGATTTCTGTGACATCCTTTAGTAGCAGTGCCTTGACCTCTTTTAGCAGGATGCGTTGTTCTTCTTGTGTAGTCGGTCTTTGTCTTGGTGGGTGGTTGGCCAGTGTTTTTATTAGCTCTATGCAATGGTGGAAAGTACCTACTTGTCCGAAGTAATCCCCTCCCATGCATGGGTAAAGTGAGAAATACGACCTCCTACTGGAGAGGCATGGGAGAGGACCTGTAGCGGGTAGTCATTGCTTAGGAGGATTGGAGCCCCCTCTTGAGGAGGATGGGCATGTTTAAAAGGGCAGCCTGGGTCTCCAATTTGAAACCTGATTGACGAAGCCATACATGGCATCTGATAAGGGTACCTTCTGCCACAATTTGCCCCGCATTGTCTGCTGCGTCTGAGTTATTTTTAAGAATGCAGCTTGCTACTTGTCTCCCTAGAGTGACAGTTTGTAAGAGCTGTGTTTTTAGGGGTTCTGGGACCGAGTCTATTGTTGTACGACCTCGTCCCACTTGTGGCATTTATAGCTGGACAATAGCATTGTGTTGTTAGCTATCCTCACTTGACAAGCAGCCAAAAGAAGCTACTTTCCTGCCCAAGGTGTAGATCTTCTTGCTCTCCTTGTCAGGGGGGGCTTCGGCAGAGGCTAAAGGTATTCCTGCTCTCTTCCTTGTGGTGTTGACTAATAGAAAGTCGGGCTTTAGCTGCCCCCTAATGTACAATAGGTCTGATGGGGGTGGTCCAAACATGTTTTCAATACATGGGTTGACTGCTCTTGTCAGGTTGGGGGTATGTAGAGAAGGCTGAACACACCTCTTGAAAGATTGAAGCAGTGGAATGAACTGTGCTGCAGATCTCTTATCCCCAAGGATGCCCTCTACAGAGTCTTTATCGACTTTAGCTTCCTGGGCATCTATCTTGAAGTGTTCTGCAGCCTTGAAGAGCTTGTCATTGTATTGCAGCTCGTTGTCCACCGGGGAATCAGACACTAGTTGGTCGGTATGGTCTGGGGATTGGATGATGTATAAATCATCGTCATCATCATCATAGAAATAATCTATGTCCTTCTTGGTCTTTTGGGTCTGTAAATGAGCCAGGGTCTTAAGATCCGTGAGTGTCGTAATAATATGTGTCCTGGGTCACGTCTTGATATGACGAGGTATTAGTTTGTGTTGTGTCCAAGCAGGCTTTTTTGGCGTCACTCTGTTTGTTAGCTGCTTCACTCTGAGGGGGTCCCTGGAGGCTGGTAAATTGATCTGGGTGTTGATCAGAGAAATGTACAAAACTAGACATTCTCCTCATTACCCTATCAAACTGTTCCGGGGTCCACTGGGAGGAGGTTGGCAACACTGAGGATAGGCAGAGGCTTTGGGGCAGGGGGCTGTTTGTGATGCATTGCCCCTGACAAGGTGTCTTTAGGGGTAGAATAATCCCTAATCTTAGAACCTTGAGATTTTGAGGCTTGGGGCGTCAAGGACTTTGAGTTTTTCTACATCTTTGCCTTGGGCATGGTATCAGAGATGTGTATCTTAATTAATTTGCTAATTTTGGAATTTTTAGTAGGGGCCGTCGACGCGTCACGCCTGGTCGCCAGAACCCGAGGACTTCCCTGCAATGCGTGTGGCTTATCGGTCGACGTCTTGCTCCACTGTCGGCCCTGGAGGATGTGCTTAGTGTCGCGTGTCATGGAGGTGCTTGAGTCGCCGGGTGTCGTCTCCCTAGCACAACCGTCGGCATGCTCACACGCGGGAATCCATTGTGTCCCGATCGCCCTCGGCATCACCTAGGATGCCAATGCTGCCATCGATGGAGTCTCACTCGACATCTCGACATCCATGGCAACCTTGGCCTGCATGGCTTGGTGGGCCCAGTGCTTAGTCTTCCAGTCCTTGAAAGTTTTTGGCCTAAACAGTTTACAGTACTTGCAATGTTTTTCAGCGTGGTCCCTAGGGAGTCAGAGGTTACACACTCGGTGTGAATCCTTCCAGGGAAACTTCCTGTTACAGGAAGGACAGAATTTAAAAGGTGTATTTTCCATAGTGTGGAAAGATGGCAGCCTGGCGGAATACAAGGAAGTATAGGAGAATATGCATTCTCTAAGTGAGATGGACTATGACCTCACCCCACTCTCCCTACCTTACAGGGCGAGGCCCATTGGGGCATAGGTAGGCCGCAGACAAAGCCCGTCGAGACAGGAGTCGTTGTCGCCGACGTATGTTCTTGTTCTCGAAAGCCGTCGCCAGAGATCTTGCTGTGTACAGTCTTCGAAAAGACAGAAAGAAAGTCTAACTTTAAACTTTTTCTACGTAATGGCGTCAGCCAGAAGAAGGAACTCTTTGATATGCTTCTAACTACGATGGCGGAAAAAACAATCTGAGGGACCTTGATGCATGAAGGACCATGAGTACAGTGGACGTCACACTAGGGATAGTATTACTGGCACGCCCTGTCGACATCCTTTTACGAGTTTCAAAAACAAAAATGTAATACTCCGCGGCTACCACTAGATATCAGCCTATGCATAGCATGTGATCTAAGCAGATCCACAACCCTCAGAAATATATATATGTATGTATCTATATAATAGGGCGGTGGGTCTAGTTAAGATGGGTATAGTTAAGGTGGGTTGGACTCCCATAGGGCCCCGAAAAATGAATTGCTAATAACAATTTGTGCAACAGAATTAGCCGACATTCAGAATACAATTAGGGACACAGCCCCCCACCACCAGACAGCAACATTTGGGAAAGGTCCATTAAAAAATAAAAAAGTGCTTAAGAAAAAAGCAAAACATTAAAAATTGCGGCCTAGTCCTCATTCATCTTCCCCTACACAAAAAGATACATTTTGCTCCCCCGCACAGCCCGAACCGCTGGACAGATTTGTCCCAGGTCTGAAACAACTTGGGCACAAAGCGTTGACTCGTGATCCATGTGTGGTTTGGGGTTATTCCGTCTAGCAGACTTTTTAATATTTAATGGAAAAGTGGGTGCCCCGTCTCCAAAATAGATGACTATATGTGAGTCAGAGATGCGAGATGGACACAAAGGTAGAGTTTTCTCACATGATGCCATTATATTAACTAAAAAGGGTGAGATGAATGCCTATCTTTCTCTATCCTAACAAAGATGTCTCTGCCTAAAAAACTAAGGGTGATCTAGTGTCCAAAAAGTATCTTACCCTCACGCTAATATACACAACACAATTATACAGGGTTTGTTTGGCTGTCTTAAGATCCACAAAATAACATATCAATTCAAACTCAAAAGCTTTAGGAAATACTCCTTGTGACCAGGGTTGAACTTCCTTCCCCTGGATCAAGCCAGGAATACATTGAGCAAAGTTCAAATAAAAGAAAGTTCTGTGCAATAACAAAGATTCATTCAACGTAGCACCAAAGGTCTCTTCCATGTAATAGATCCTTCTACTTTGCAAAATGATTATCTTTCTTTCCAAACGCTTTTTCACAACTATTAATCATTTACAGTGTCTTGCTTGGAAAAATAAAAAGTATTTTTCACAAAACACAAGTTCATAACATAGGATAGATGTTCTTTCTCAAAACTCAAGCAATTATTAGCACATCGTTCTGCTTCAAAAGAAACACTTCAGTCGGGATAGCTTTATAATCATACTTCTTCTTTCAAGGAAACACCTTCTGAAATGCAATACTTCAACAAGACAAGGTGATGGATTTCACACTTGTTTTCCAACATAAATCGTTACCACAAACACAGTACTTTAAATCATCTTCTTCTTCCCTGGTATGCTCGCCTGCCAGGACTAATTACTCATGGTCCCTTTCCTTGTATAATCTACTGCCAGGATAAAACTCCTACTACTCCAATTGTACTCTGTGGTAATGCTTGTTCCAAAATTCTCCACACCACGATTCTTAGGAGGTATGAACAACAACTGCTTCTCTTGATAGTCTCTTGACGCGTAACAAAATGGGTTATGGGTCTTCCCAAATTGGTATTGTTTCTGTATTAGTATTTTGGTGCCTCTTGACTGAAGGCAACGCAGGTTACAGTTCTCTCCCTCTTGGCCTCTCCTACACTGAGGGCTTTGCTCCTGTGTCTTTTGTTTTACATTTGTGCCATCTTTTGGCTGCTGGCAATGCAGATTACAATCCCTCCCCAAGCAGTATCCCTTATCAGGAGGGTTGCGTCCAGTTTGCCTTGATCTCTGGTGCGCCATCCAAACCGGAGCAGTCCACGGCATGTCGGGAGCTCGTCTCCCACACTTCGTAGCTTCCTTCAGAGCCGCTTCCCACTGCGCATTCGCTGCAAGGCCACGCTTCTGCTGCATTTACAGCATCTCCTGCACAGCGCTCTGCTATCGCCACTATTACACCATCAGCTTCTCATCCCTCCTACACCCGGAACCCATTTATATATTTAAAGGTCCCACTCAGGTGCTTTCCATCACAACAGCTAGACTGCAACAACTCTGACCCCCTCTTCATCGGCCCTGTACTACAAGCATTATGGGACTTGAAAGTCCATAATGTTTTTGTTCCTTTTATGATCAGTTAACGTAAGCTGATTTGTTAACAGAGTGGTCATACTTATGTGAGGTTGTTAAAAGAGTTGGTGGTTTACCATTGGGTTTTAAACCTCTACATAAGGCAGAATCATAACAATTAGAAGTTGTGATGTTAGCTTCCTGAACCCTCAATGTACCACTTTTATGTTGGTTAAAAGAGCTTTCATCTTCTGTACTTTGAGAAGTTCTAACAGAGCGAACCGTACATTGACAGTTTGCCATTAGATATCTAGGTATTTGGGGGAATCTCATCCTCAGAAGAGGATGAATACTGCGTCCCTCCTAACCGAGTTAACACTTCTGCATAACAGCCGTAACCTCCCATGTGATCCTGCCTCATGTTACCACCCGTAGGATTAGAATGAGGCCATTTGCAGGTCAACAAAACATGCAAATGCCATCAGGCTAGAGGTGAGGGGGTGGGGCGCAAGAGGATACCAAGTGAAATTTGGGAGCTGGAGGGGGTCTAGGGAGTGAGTTTGCAATACAAAGCATTTCTGTAGCTCAGCTATCGGACTGAATAACCGCAAATAGACATCTCAAATCAAACTGTGTCAAACTGTGTCACAGAAACACTGTGTGTTGTGGAGGGAATGTGAGAGGGCAAAGGAGGTGAGAAGGCCATCTGGGAGTGGGGGAGCAGGCAAAGGTGAGGGGGGCACTTGGAATTTCAGCCGTTTTCTGATATTTACGGTTATAAAACTACACATAGTCCCGGCTATATATAGTCCATACACTGGAAATAGGTATCCAGGAATCCAATCCATGCGGTAAATGTGATGGACATGCTTAGCTTCAAAGCGACGAAGGTGGCGGCCCCCCGTTAAGAGAGGGCAAGTATGTCATGAGTATTTGCCCAGGATGTCGCAAGAGAGGTTGTAATCCTGGACATTGGTTTAGTTATTTTTCCCTGATTGTGGCTGTTTTTCAGGGCACAAGTAAAGGACGCATGTGGGTGGACAGCGTACCTTTTTCAGAGGGCGGACACAACCCTTTGGGTTTCTTTGAGGTTGGCAAGCTTGCTCAAGTATTTGGCTACCAGGATTTTACTAAGGTTGTCATGTTCCAAGTGCAGACGCTTAAACACAAGACCACAAGCACTTGTTTCGTATTGGGATTTTGTTTTCATGGGAATATTTTATGACAGATTGCTTGTTTTAAAAGGGGAGCACCTTTTATACTTTGTCAGCATATTTATTGGAACATTTCCTCTTTCAGGTTATTTTTCTGATGTTCATTACTATTTTTTAAAAGTCCAATGTTATTTTGTCATGCAGACTTTCTTCGAAGGGGGAGGTCACTTGATCTACATTTGTATATTTCACTTTAAGATAAATTTTCACTATTCATGGGGCCCAGCTTTTGATCTCTGCTATGGGGCAAAAGTACCTGGGCATATGTTATTTTTGCAACCGGTCATTTATTTCCATTTTTCGTGCTTCTTAAATCTGGTTAGTTGGGGTCGTGCAATGTATCACAACAGTCACCAAGAGACCGGCTGCTTAACCAAAGTGTCTGATCCTTGGCAAATAATGTAATCTCACTGCACAATGCCTAAAAACATTGTGGGTTCTCAGAGCCTGCCATCTTTTATACATAACAATACCACTGTGAAAACAGGTCAAATCATTCTGTGATTGATGAACATCTTTGAGCGTTGGGTTGCACCTATTTTAAGATATAGAGAGGGCACAACCCAAGGCCATGGCTAGTGCACAGTCTGGACATGGCTAGTGGACTGGTAGTGATCCAACATGGACAAAGGGCACGGCTGAGGCTACTGGCCATGCTGAAAGCCATGGTCAGTGGTGCAGAAAACATCTATGGAATAACAAAACCCTTGAAATTCAAAGAAAACCCTTTAGTTGCAGGGACGTTTAGTTGAAAACGCAACCCCCTCCCTGAAATTCAGCTAAAGCCACCTTAACTTTGCACCCCTGTTGTGCAGCCTATGACCACAATGATGACATCACAGATGACACTCCTAATGGCATCACTAATTACATCATCTATTACATCACTGATGACATCACTGGTGGAATCACTGGTAACATCACTGTTTACATGATATATAACACCACAGATTACATGTGCGATGGAATCAGACTTAATGTGTGCAGGCATCATGAAGTAGACACAGAAAACTGAATACAGTTTGGGCTATAAACATTTATTAAGTCAAAGAAAGGGTTTGGAAAAAGTCCTAACTTGCCCTATGCTAAGGTGGGATTTCCCTACCTAAACAAAACTGATGATAGTCTCTGTCAGGAAGTTGTGAAAAACCAGAGGGTGTTTCACATCTTAGTCCCCGGGGCACCCATACTCAGTGGCCAGGGAAAGACCATCACCTTTGGATCCCAACCCTGGGGGTGGACAAGCAGGGAGGATCACCTGGGTAGGGGATCTTCTGGAGGTGGGGGTGAAACACCTGCTGGTGAGACATGGTATCCCCCTTTTCCGCTAACCCATCTAACCGCTAGCCCTGCTTATTTTTGGGAAACTAAAACTCCCATAATTCCTCCACACGTCACATTGATCAAACTACTGAGCGAGGAAGATGAGGAATGAGGCCAGGAGGATTACCTCTACTGACTTGCAATCACTCTGTCCCTCTAATGAGGTAAGGCAGAGTCAGGCACGTAATCCAAATCACATACACCTGCCACTTGTTAACACTCCCTGACAGGTTAAAGGTGGCGCACACAGGCACATTCTGAGTGAGGCTGGGACGAGAAGGAGCAGCTCTTTCGGGGCTTATGCGAACCACACTATGGAAGTTGGAAGGCCAAGGGACTGATCGGCTGCTGTGGAGAATGAGAGAAACCCAAGCGACAATTCTATCCTTTTGGGAAGCCGTAAGTATTCCATGACCGAAACCGAATAAGTGGAAAAGGGAAACCTTCAAAGTGCTTCCAGGTGGCCCGCTACCCTCCTGGGTGAACGACGGAGTTGGGGAGGAGAAGAGGAGGCATTGGTAACGGCCTTGACTGCTACGTGAACAACATTGAAGACAGAAGCTTAATTAACATGACCAGTGAGTAATCGAGGGCAACAAAAGCCCGGTTTGTGTTAAAAGCGAAAGAAAGCATGTAGCAAAAGTTGAAGGTTGTGCACGTGCCGATAAAACGTGTATTGAAGAAAACAATTAATGAATGAAGAGTAAAGTATACAAAGTAACAGAGTGGACCTGCAAAGCGGAATTGCACATTTCGAAAAAGTCTCTGTGAAATGTTCTGAGTTATGGAAAGCGGGAAATGAAGACAAGAAAGTAACCACGATCCCGAATGAGAGTGGATTAAGAGAAAAGCAATCTGTTAAATTTTGAAAACCGCCAAAAGGGCAAAAGTAAAGTGGATATGATCTTTGAAAGATGCCAAGATGGCAAAAGTAGAGACTACAAGTACCAAGAAGCATTGGTGTTGTATATGAACTTTGAAAAGGTGCCAAGAGGGCAAAGGTGAAGCTACAAGTACCAAGCAACATTGGTTTTGTGAGGTTTGTTGATTGCCAAATTGTCTAAAAGGAAGTCAAAGTGGTCATGCCGAGGTCTATGTAAAATCCTTGCAGTTTCGAAAGTCTTCGGCAGTAAAAAAGTGTGAAGGACAGAACGTGGAGAAGGGGACCCCCACAAAAGAAAGACAGGCTCGAGCCCGGCAGAGGGAAGCCTGTGTTGAATTTTTGGCAAAGTGAAAGCCAGGACCAGAACTGTGTATTTGTGGTAAGGTGGACGGCGCCTAAAGCATGGATTAGACTGTCAAAAGCTTGGAGCCCAAGAGAAATGTTGAATTATGCTAGCAAGCCAGAGTGTGCAAGACTGATAGAACTGTGCCATCCATATATCACTTTTAAGGAACTCCCGAGACGCTGTGCTTCTGAACGTGGGGAAGGGAGTTTTTACTAAAGCCATTCTGACATTTCTTTTAAGACACTATTTTTCCTTTTTGTATTCCTATTACACATTTGGCATTAGAGAAGGAGGGCAAGGTTAGGTTTTTCTTAGTGTAGGCCTACTTATTTTGACTAGACTGACTTGGACTTGTTTGTTGTTTATTTAATGGTCGAGATTAATCCCATTTTAAAGTTAGGGCCAGTTAGGAATTTCACCAACCCCAGTAAACTCCAAAATAAAGGTTTTTAAAACTTGCATCTATTGTGTGTGTGTCTAATGTTGATACCATGCCTTCCTTACAAAGTCTAAAGCAAATGTCTGTCTGTGTCCAAAACCTATACTTGCCCTCACATCTAATTGTATACAATGTCGGACCCCACAGTCCACCCATTACAGGTCACGTAACTGACACACCTTCCTTGTGTCTGCTTCATAGGAACCTTGCCACGGTTTCAGCTTCACAGTGATGTTTAACTTATTCTCATTTCACATCCTCTTGATGCTTTATCACGGCTCACCACTGCCACCATTCACTTGTTTAGTAGCTTTTACTTACAAAGACCAACATAAACCTCCCAGTACACTCTCCTGCTAAGAAACCCCTTCACTGTTACAGTTCTCTTGACCAAAGCGCCTGGCACCCTTTCCAGGTTTCATTGTGCTTTCTCTTGCATACAGATTTTCTTTTCACAACCATTCATATCTTTCAGTAATGCTTAATAATATCTGCTTGAATTTTGGCAATGCTTACTTGACTCTTGGCAATGCTTGTTTGCCTCTTTACAATGTTCATTTAGCTCAAGACAATGCTTATTCAACTCTTTCTTCATTCAATTTAATGGCGGCTTCTTTATATTTGCCTCTTTAACAGTTCTCGGCCCCTTTTTCTCTGACCTTTAATGTATTCAAGTTTTCTTAGCTTCCTTTGTGCAATCAACATGCCCTGGTGTCCCCCCTGCCTTCTGGGCAGACTCACCGGTTACCATTTGTGTGTCTGTCAGCTCGGGTACGGTGCTGGAAAACCTCCTTTGGTTCTTGCTACTTCGCGCCACCTTTCCACGGCCTTGGGTTCCCTTCCAAAGGACTTCGCTTCGTCCCGCTGCCTTCCTTGGAGCACTGGTAAGCACTGTCCTCGCTGGTCGGCAGCTGTAAACACCCGGGGAGCTTCCCTCTGCTCCCAGCGTCTCTGCAGGGTTCCACAATGCTGGTTCAACTTCACCCGACTTACTCAGAGTCTCAGCCTGGCTTCTCTCTGGTTCCTGCTCCTCTACTGCTGCAGCTTCTACGGGTCTCTGCGTCTCGTTCTGTGTCCCGCCATGTTTCAAAGAAGAAGGAGACCACCTCTTGCCATTGCGTCTTCATTTTAAAGTTATCAGCTTCAATTAAGGTTTTACAAAGACTAGAAAGCACCGGGCCAAACAGTCTTTCTTCAGTGTTTGATGCCTCTTCCTCGTCCCAGTGCCAAAGTGATGTCTGTGTGTGTGTAAGAGTCAATAAAGAGAGGATGTATGGCTCTGGTTTTTGCTGGGAGATGATTTACTAGAAAGATAGGGTAGGGACTGAAAATAACTAGGGGTGTACCAAATAGTTAATTTACTATTCAGCCGAATACCGAATAGTTAGTCCAGCTATTCAGCAGGAGCCGAATAGAGAGCCGAATAGTTCTAGGGCATAATAAAGAACATTTCAATTAATAAACTAAGGAGACATTCTATTGCATGGGTATTCACGTTTATTAATTGGACACGTATCTCTGTAAGTTTATTAAAAAGACAAAAATAAATACAAAACATAGGGAAAAAGCCCAAGTCTACTTTAATCGTATTTCACAAATAAGAGTAACCTGTAAGGTAGGGTGACCAGACGTCTGGGTTTTCCCGGGACAGTCCGGGGAAATCACACTCCGTCCCGGGGTCCCGGGAGTTTTTTCATTTTTGAAACCCCTTGCAGGGTTTGCATGTTTGGGTGGCTACGGTAATTACAACGTTAATTATTTTTCACAACACTTTCAGAATTTTGAAGTTGGAGGTTTCGCTCGAACCCCGAACCTCTCAGGTACAAGTCAGAACACTTACTGACTGTGCCACAGAGACTAGCTTGGAAATTATTGTACAGCAAGCCATGTAATATCAATTAGAGCTAACGCTCGTTTTGAATTAACATGCCACAATTCACGGACAAAACTGCACAAATGAGATTATATACAGTTTATAGAAAGGAGAAGTGCTGGAAATATGGTTGGGGGTGGTTGTGGGGGCGTGTTGGGGGAGGGACGGCAATTGGTGGGCTGCGATGGGGTAGTCTCTCTTTTATGTTGTTGGCCATCCCGGTTTTTTGTTTTGAAAATCTGGTCACCCTACTGTAAGGGGAAGGTTAAATTTCAGAAAAACAAGGCGTTCAACATTTTCTTCTAGGAGGCTACTTCTACCAATGCTTACCAACAAATACTTCACACAGAGGGTTCTGCAGCACCCGCCCTTATACTCCAATGCCAGACCCTAAGCCCCCAGCACACCAAGCCCCCAGCACTGACCAGAGGCCAATGCTGTCCCCCGTCACTCCCCCACCCCCACCTTGCAAATCACTCCCCTCTGGCATCAAAGTCCTAACGCCCCTTGGCTGCTTCATTATTGTGGCCAAGCTGGTGGCCCCAGATCCAGGTTTGGAGTGGGCAACAGGGCAAATGCCTGAACCAAAAACACAAAAAGCTAGCGTGGTCCAGTTTTCTGGGGTCATAGTTGGCCACTTTCTGGGACAATGTGGTGGGCAAGTTTGATGAGTCACTTCGCTATGCAGCTAATCTTTTTGATCAATGTTGCTGAATAAATATTCTTTAAAATGCACAATTTCAATTGCATCCCATTTTATCCAAATACACCCCATTGGGTACTAATCATACAGTGTCAGAAACGGAATGAATAGCCATTTGTAACTGTGAGCCACTTTTTGGAGTGGGCACAGGGATTGGACGTGGGCACTGGCCATAGTTGGTTAGTGCTGTAATCTAATCAGAAATTCCATCAGTGATATCATAGATGATGTAATTAGTGATGTCACCAGTAAGATCATCAATGATGACATCTCTTAACATCACAACTTAACTAGAAATCTCTTGTATGTACTACTGTAATGTGTAAACTGAAGAAACATACTTACCTAAGACTGAGACGAGCAAAACTACAAGTGGAATAAAGAATAAGTGCTCACAAGGTACTGAGACAAAGGAACCAAAGAGAATCATAACGATTGTGACCCAGAAACAGATGAAGGGCTATCCTGAGAAGTTGGGAAAGCTCCAGAAGACCATCATACGAAGGGGAGGAGCTAGCGAATGGGAGTGTGAGAGCCGGGAGTTTCAAAACAGCTGCATCGAGGAGGGTGGGAGCCCAGAGAGAACACTGTTGTACACGCTGGGAAGAAGCTACCGAGAAGAAGTGCCCGCAGTACAAGGTACAAGAGACTGGCTGGAGAAAGCCTGTCAGAGTCCCAGGAGGGACACTCGAGAAGGGCCTGAGAAGAGCCCTAACCTTAGTGTGTGGGAGAGGCAGCACGCAAAGGATGGACCCATGAGAGTCTATCCACGGAAGGAGAATCCAGAGAGAGAACTGGAAGGGAGAAGTGGCGGCTTGGAGGGGAAACAAGCGAGAAACCCTTTCATAGCCGATACCACATCCCGACACAGAAGCGCGTCCTGCAAACCTGAGCCAGAGAGCCGCTCTGATCAATCACAGAGAAGAGAAGGAGAACGCTGACCCGGTGACGCAGACTCCTTACATTACAGGTAATGTAGAGAGCTGGAGACACGGCGTATGTAATGAAGGGGACAAGCATATTCCTCCAATTAAGAAAGCTGAATATAACAATTGGAGTAACCCTACTCATCCCAATGGATTGCACAATATTAAATAAAGTGAGAATCATTCATGGACTCAGCGTACTCGTCCTGGTGAATGTGACAACATTAAGAAGAGTGGAAATCATTCAGGGACTCTGCCTATTTGTCCCAGTGAATGGTACAACATTAAGAAGATGAAACGCAGTCGGAGACTCAGCACACTCGTCCCAGTGATTGGTGTAAGATTCAGAAGGGAGGGAAGCATTCAGGGACTTAGCCTACTCTCGCCAGTGAATGGGCCAACATTACAAAGGGTGTAAACCATCTAAAAGCACAGTCTACTCGTCCCTGTGAGTGGATAGATTACAAGAAGAATGAGACTACTAAGTGAATGTTTAATACAGGTCCCAGTAAAGAGCTCAAGGAAAAAAGAATCCTTGTATGGGAAAAAGGAAAAAGTGTATTCAAGGAACTGTAGAGAAAGAGACTGATAACTGGCCATGAGAATAACTAAATACCGGAATACTTAGGTGTTGGAACACCTAGAGAGAGGAACAGCAGGAGTCAAGGACACCCAAGAACAGGGTGCGGAGCAAACCCTTTTATGAACTAAGTGACTTGATACAAGAGATAGCCAGATGCTATCTGCGGTTCCAATCCTAATAGGAAGGTGCTGACACATCCACCCAGGAGAAGGGAGTCATTCCTCTGGAACTTTTGTTGTTTTTCCTTAGTGGTACAGCCAGAAGAGATTAGCTTTGAGACAGAAGACAGACTATTTACTTTTTGGACTTCCCTACTGGTGACAAGCACCCTAGTTAGTTCTGTTAGGTAGGGAAGCCCATAATAGAGATAGACAATTTTCCCCTTATTTCAATAAATAATTTGTTGAATATGATAACATCTAGTCTGTCTCTTTCTGACCTAGCACACTATTATTGTGGATAGAACAGCATGACTGAGTGCTACTGGCTGAATTGAAAGTGGGAGGCAGAGGGAGAATGGCAGTCATTGCCACATGCTCCATCTACAGACAGGGACGGTTTCTGGGTGGATTTATGAAATCTGTGATGCCACCGCTCCATGGGTATGGGCTGTTTAAACACTCTTACTACACCTCTAGCACTATTTACAAACTTGAGGCTTTGCAGCGCTGTGAATAACAGGTGTTATATTACTCCTCTGTGATAGACACAGTGATCAACATGTCTTCATCCTGGGCATACAGACTCCCACTCGAGGCCTATCCTCCAACTCCTTAAACATACTCTCCCATTCAAATATATTGGCAGCCCCACCCCACTGTATAGTTCCCCAAGTCTATTGTCAGTCTTCCTTACTGATTTACCTTACTGGTGACTCACTCATACTCATATCACTACATGAGTCACATGGTGGGTGCCTTGAAACACGATTTACTTGTTGTATAAGCGCATATGCACAATAAATAAAAAATAGTCTCAGAAGTCCCCTGTCCTTACTTCGGATAGAAGCGCAGTGTTCACTGCAATATTCACATATACAAGTATTCACTATGGCAGGAGGAAAGGCTGAAAGTAAAATGCTTTGAATTAAACTTGAGGTATGGACACAGCAAATCAATCTCAGCAGTAGGCACATTGACCCTCTGAGCTATTTAACCAGCTATGCAATCATTTACTTTTATTTGTTGTTGTTAGGGAGAATTCTCAGAAATATTCTAATTCCTCTCTACCTTTGAGACCCCCAGCAACTTTGCTGGATTTTGAGGACTTGATTTTTTCACTTGGAGAGAGTGAGACCCTTTTTCCCACTATCTCATGTATTTTAATGTGATTTTGAACTCTGTGTTTCTTTTGGTTGTGGAGTCTGACAATCTCCATAGGCATCATATTTTACATTGTGTCACACAGCTCCTTCAGGTTTAAATACCTTCTCTTGGATAAACTACTGTTTCCCAGAGCAGTAAAGTGAAATTGACTTTACTTACATTTGTAACTTTCTAGACCCAGCACACACTATTTTACAATAGGGTGCTGGAGGGGTTACTTTGTATCCCCTTTGTCTAGCTTCTCATCCTCACTGAATGGCTGGTGGCAGCGGTTTACTTTTAACTACCCTGGTGTGCATTTACCGTAGGCTGCGTTCGCAGCTGCAGTAAAGCACCCAAGGGTGCCATTTTTGTCAAAATGGCCCGGTCTTCTTTTTTGCCACTTCTTTGTGGAAATGTCCTTCTTGAGATTTACTCTGCGTGCCAAACCAGTTTTGGTCCCTTTGTTCGTTTTGCCTTTTGCGGGATTCATGAGTGAAGCCACCTCTGGCTTCAGGGTGTCTGGTGGGGGCAGGAAGTGAGGGAGGTGCCCGAAACTCCCTGTGCTTAGTCTCCTAGGAGACCCAAATACACTCTGTGATGATTGGCCGGCTGACTGTCCGGCAAGGACAGCCACCCAGCTGGTTGACTGACAGGTGGACTGGAATGAATGGAAGAAACCTGATTAAAAGCCAAGGCTTTTAGCTTGGAAGGCAGAGTCGACCACTGGATGAAGGAACGGAAGAAGAACTTGAAGAGGACGCCTGCTGCAACTCCTCGACCGTTGGTTTGCCCGGTGAAGCCCTGCTGCTGTGCTGAAACTCCAAATTCGTATAGACAGAGAAGCCCCTGCAAGGATGACTTCTCCCTTTGAGTTGGTGGGGACCAATCAACTCCAAAGGAAGCCACCTGGACATCCATTTCTGAGCTGGTTGAATTTCCACAGAGTTGCTGCTGGAAACCGTATAGCCAGGGAGAGGACCACCAGATTGTGTGCTCTGCTTTTAAGCTGGCCAAGAGCTCCAGGAAGATCCTCCTGACTCCCAGGAAGCAGGACTGACCGAGCCTGAGCCCCAACAGAGTGTGGGACCCCAGTAGAAAGGAAACTCCATCTTGACAGCTAGAAACCGCAGTGTTGTAATTTGCGGTAGACGCGAGGAGCTAAAACACACGAAGTGCCACTTGTTTGAAGTTTGCCGGTTGCGGTCGGTAATCGTCCCATTGCAGTGCAGGAGTCCTCCCTCTTCTCCCCACGACTGAGGCCCAGGAACCCCAGAATCTGCAGAGCTGCACAGGAACAGAAGGCATATGCTGCTAAAGGTATTGTCCAGTCCAACAGAACTTACTTCTCGATGTGTAACTGCACTTGTTCTCTGTTGGTGATACTTGTTGTGGTTGCTCTGTAGAGTTGCTGACAGCTTCTTTACTTCACAAGCCTAAACAGCTTGTGGCCCTACTTTAAATTCTTCTATCTACAAAGACTTTAAAAACATTGTGCCTCAATATAAGTTTGCCAGTCTGGTAACTATGGTACTGGTAAGCTTGCCGGTACCGCTGTTACCGGACCAATAAACTACGAGTTCTGCGTGCGGGTGCAAGCAGACCATGTTAGATGCACCGGCACCATTCTGAATGGTGCCGGTACATCTGACCTCCCCATTCACATTCAGCCCTGCGGGGCTCAATGGGGATGGGGAGCCTTTTTTTCCGGCCCCCGAAAATGGGGAATTACTGGGTCCGCCGGGGTTGTAATACATCGGTTATTGCCCATTCCTGAGTGCCGGAAAAAAACGACCCTGTTGGCAGCCATGCCGGTTTTACCTGTACGGCTACCGCAAAATTCGTAATGAAGCCCACTGTGCAAGACTTTTACCTACCTCTGAGAAGTGCTTCAGTTTCACCTAGACCTTTGCTCAAATTGACTGTGGCTTAGCCTGGCTCCCTGAATGACTCTTCTTCCCTCTGTGAATGTGTTTGGTCTTCCTTCCAGGAAAGGGTTAACTAACTTTGCATTGGGGGGTTTACAAAGTTGCTTACCTGATTTGAGAAATATTTGTGAGATCTCTTGTTGTATCATAATAACCTTTCTCTTTGACAAACTCTTAAATCTGATTCTAAATGCAACAGAGATATATTAATGTCCCCAGAACCCTAACTATTGAAGTCACCCGAGGGTGTAGGTAGTGTCTGTGGGCCATCCCAAAAGGGTACTTACTGATTTAGAAATATTAAGACTGTGTATTTTTGAAGTATATTTGATTGTTACTGTTATATTGCCGCTTCTCAAGAAGGCTTATTCTAACTGACTGATAAATAAATTAATAATTGTTTATTCAAGAAACCTTGTGTGTAAGAGTTTATTTGAATACTTACCACTGTGAATCTCTCTGTAACTCCCCTGCAGCTCACACTGACCCCTCTTGAGATAAGCCTCGCTGCTCAACATGCTACCAACCTGTGTAGTACAGATTTATACCAAATGTTGGGTTCCTAAAGCCAGGAGGTCAGGGTTGTTGTAGTGCACCCAAAGGGTACTGCATACAATCTTGCCTAACAGTTGTGCTCTGGGTGCTTAGGGTGATAGCCCTACCCAGAGGGATTAGGAGCACCGCACACAGTTCAGAAGGGAGGAGGAGAACAAGAAGTTACAACATTTTCAGGACAGGATTGGACGATCATGATTGACCAAGGATGACAGGGGAGGTGGTCAGACTGGACTAGGTGTAGGGAAAGAGGTACGTTTTGAGACTTTTTTCAGAAAGAGGTGATGGAGGATGTGGTACGGATGTGGAGTGGTAGGGCATTCAAGTTTCTGGGTGCTCACTGAGGAATGCTTGTTTTTGTGTGCAGAGTGGAACGCGTACAAGAATTTGGTTGGCTTGCCTGGGGTTTGTGTGGGTAATGGGTTTCCGTTGTTGTGAAGGTAGGATGGCGTTTTGAGGTGGACGATGCAGAGTCATTTGCAAGCAATTCTCTGGGGTGTGGGTATGCAACCTCTGGAGTAAGGACAGGTGAGAGTCACCAAGTGGATTTTCTTTAGTAATAAAGTCTGGGCAATCCTGCTCTGTGTACCCAAATTCCCAGCCCAACCGCTTCCTGCAGATCTATGTACAATGCAGCAGTGTCCCGGTATACCCCCTCCTCGACTGTGGCCGCCAGGTTCTCAGACACTATCAAGGTTTGCAGACAAGTTATTAAGTAGTAAAAATGCCAAGCCCATATCCATGTGGGAGATACACGATTTTAACATGGCAAGAAAGTGAGTGCTATGTCCACTGGCACCTGGCATGAGAGATAGCTGTGTTTTGAGCACTTACCTTCAACCAGCAGGCCGTCCATGCAAGCAATTTGAAACTCCTAACAATGAGATCCCGTTCAGAGGCCTACGGTCACTTCCAGTGGTTGGGTTTTCATTTGGTGGAAAGCTCTTTGGCTTTACTGTGGGCTGCCTATGCACCCATTCCAGTAAAAGCATCGGATTGGGATTGAATCCTGGGTTTCCCATGAGCCAAACAGATGCATCTTTCAGCAGACAAATCCTCTCTCTGGTTACTATTTTCATATTTAGTGCAGTGTGATCAATGTACAGGTGATTTTATCAATATTTGTGTGTTTTTAATTATGTAATTCCTTATGTCTTGCCGTTTCAAAGTAGTATGAGCGAAACACGTGTCGGCACCGACATGAATTGACTGTATGTGTTATCCAGTGGTAATACATTGATGCAACGTTTCTACGAAGGGTTAAGTGAACACATTAATATCATGAAGAATTTCTGATACAGCATTTGGACTCAAACAGATTATATCTGTTTAAGTCCCTGGAGGCTAGCTCAGAGGTACGCACTCCCCTTGAAAGCAAGACGACGCGGATGCGATCCCTGGGTCCACGCTTAGAAACCTCTGGGTATTTAAGCGCATTATAAATAACCTATCATATCATATTTAAATCTAAGTTGGAGTTGCGTGGGCTGCTGATCAATCCCCCCTTTTTTGTGCTAAATATAGGAACACATGGTGCGTGTCCTTAATTTATAGTAACCATCTCAATAAATCCCAGAGACCAAGTGCAGGTGGCAGTATCACCCGTAGGGCACAACAGCCTTAATGTGGAGGGCTCCCTGCACATGCCCCCTTGTGAGGCACTGATAAAAGACATACTTCCTGCAGCATGTTTCAAAAGGGGACAGAGATATTTTTCAAGGATAAAACATCTTAATGTTTTAACTTCTGCCAAATTTTCCAATCACATTGTTTCTATCTTAAAGGTTTTCTTATTGAACATGCCTTCAAATTGCGCGCGGTCCTCAACCACTCACAGAGGAAGGGAAACTAAAGGAGAAATAAAGGCGGTGTCTGCAGATCCAGCACGTGGCGTGCAAAGAATCCAGCTTAATCTTCTTCTTTCTACACACAAGCTTACATACATGGGAATGTTGCCTGCACAGATGTATGCACTTGCTTTTCCTTGTCCCCTACACCCTCATAGACCCCCACTACTCAGCTCTCTATATGGCAGAATAGATGGCCAACTGTTCAGTATAGACTAAACTACCCGACCAAAACAATGAAGGATTGAAAGTACATAACTAATGGGTTTTTCCAATCATTTAAATGGTCTTTAAATCGTGTTTAATTGCAGATAATCCAATTGCGCTCAGTAGATGGCAGTGGATTGCATGTTAATTAGTAATCCTTAGTGTTAAAAATCCAAAAGCAATGTAATCCCCAAATAATCCTATAACACTCCAAAAGCAGCAGGGACTGTCCTGGTGTAATATGAGCAACTGGCAGATCTCACTAAATAAAAGACATGTTTAATCTCCAGCAGAAGGCTTCAGTTACACAGGTACAAAGGATGAAATATTACTCATTATGGAGACCAGGTTTTACGTTTGCCAAATGATTGCTGCCCTGATGTAAATGCCCTGCAGAGGTGGACTATAGCTTTAATGGTGGACCTGGTACCTACCCTTCCCATCCTCCTCTCCCACCACTCAGGCCCATGCTGTACCAGGAACCATGTGATGTTCTCCAGGGGCTCCACGCTTCCTGGCCCCCACTTCCACCTGCATACTCAGCGTTACTGATTATGGAACTGTGGAGCCGCTTCCCTCTGCCACGCAGGTAATGTACTGTTACCGGTGATAGGGGCAGCTGAAAGACATATCTCCCCTGCCCCAGGTGGCAATGGGGACCTTTAAGGGTGTGGGTGAGCAGGCATGCGCGCGCTGTGTTTTTAGTGCACGCAGTACAGGCCACACTCTTACGGCTCTTCATTGTTCATCACTTTAATGAGCTCCTTCACCAGGTCCTCCTTGGCCATCGTCTGGCTTTGGTTGATGGCAGTGGTGAAGAGGTTCTTGCCATACTCCAGCTTCTTCCATGGCGTGTCCAAGAGGCTGCAGCTCAGGCCGTAGGTACCTAGGGCACAAGGATGAGAGTGGTATGAGTGAGAGACAAACACACCAGTAACCTGAAACTCTGGAGGAGAGGGTTGGCAATAGTTATTTAAACACCTCACCGGACAAGAGGATTTAATACAATACAGGAGAGACAAGCTATCCGAAAAAACATGATATACCTCAGGAGTTCAATACAACACAGGAGAGAGGGATAATGATAGAGATGGCTACACACAATATAGAAGGGATGGGGTGACCAGAGATGTTCAAATAAACAAGGTTTTACGTACAATATGAGAAATAAGTGAACTCCAGTACATATTTGGTTCCATAATGGTTAGATGAGCTGGTACCATCCCTTGTGATGGCACCTCCGTCATAGCCATCTTGTCTGCTGGTTTGGAGTCTATGCATTTGCACTTTGTGGGTGTCATGTTTATAAGCCACAGCACTTTGAAGCACATTGAGCACTTTATGTTGTGATTGTTGGATGTGATGATGAATGTTTACGCATTCTAAAACCTACATGTTGTATTTTGCCAATTGCACAGTGTTCTAAATTGATGATTGAATATTTCCATGTTCATGTTGTGTGTTATACCTGTATACTAATAACAGAGAGGATATTTCCCAATTGGTAAATCATTCTGTGTAATAGAACATGTGTACTTATTTTCTCTAAGACGACATATGTGTTCACAAATCATATTTAGTTCCATAACAGGGGTAGGGGAGAAGCAATGTAAATTTGGTAAATGCATGAAATGGCACCATTTATCTTCTGTCGCTGTGTCAAGTGAAGCTGGAATAATAGTGGCTGGAGGTGGGTGGCAAGCAACCACAGTGTAAGTTCTACTTGGCACTTGGGAGGGGCATACGATGGACCAGATGGGCACAAAAGGCGGCTCTAGAAGCCCTCTCATCTCCATAACTCCCTCTATTTGTCTCACCACTAGCACTACTTCTGTAGTCATTGCACCTCTATTTTTTTCCTTTCTCATAGTCTCGCCCTAACTCCTGTATTTCTTCAATCCCTATCTCACCTCTAGGGCCTAGAACCGGAGGGGCCCTTAGAGTCCCGAAAATCTCACAGAAAGGAAAAGGCATTTGGAAACGTGAAAGTGCATAGAACCTCAGGGGTGAGAAAAGTCTACAGACATAACTATAATGTGAGAAGAAATGAGAACCCCTAAAAAGCCAGTAGAACCTGAGGGGCACTAAGGACCATGAAAAGCACCCAGAACAGGGGGTGCTGGGAACACTGAGAAGCACCTAAAACCAGAAGGGTTCCGAGAACCCTGAAAAGCACCTAGAACCTGGGAGTCCCTGAGAATCCTGAAAAGGGCATCAAACCTACGATGTTATAATAAACAAACAAATACATGTGCTGAGAGCCCTGATATGCATGTAGAACCCTGAACACAACATCTAGAATTTGGGAGGTTCTGAGAAGGCTTCTATTTCACAAACCCTCAAGACCGCCAGACCCTGCCAAATACCAATATCACATCCTTTGCGCTGTACTAGGTCCCAATACATAACAATATGGCTCGTGTCAGGGTGCAGAAGTAGACACGGGACACAAAGGTGGCATGCTTGTTGGCACAAATTTGTATTTAACAGAAAATAAGGAAGAACCATACCTGTCCCTATAACTAAGAGAGGTTTCCCTGCCTCAAACAAAACTAAGGGGGGCGTCAGAATGTCAGTCACAAACAAATAGTTCACTGTCCTATGTCAAACCTATTTCCGTCTTTTACACTTCAAAAGAAAATTATAAAGTAGGCTACACCCTGACTCCAAAATGGTGGCTCCCTCCTTCGGGATGATTTTTAGGCAGTTCATGAATGATGGGGAAATATCCTTATTTCCCATGGCCGTCACTAGGCTTTTCTATATTGTTCCACACAGATGGGGAGGAGGTCTCTCTTCCCCAGACCTTCTCAGGCGATTTGCTTATCTATATATATAAAACGCATAGGTATGTTTCCATACTCAGCTGATGTAATTTATCAGTGTTAAGTTGCCCTGTGCAGTTCAAATGGCAACATGCACCTCCGTGTGCCCTTCCAATTCAACAACAGCTATAATTTTAACAAACAGAATGAGCACAGTTCTATGTGGTCACCTTCACCTTCCACTATAGCAAACATTTGGAATAATTTCAAGTTACTTCTTTCCACCCCCACTTCTCTTCACACAGGGCACGGCGGTTCCAGTGTCAATTGACAGTTAATTACCAGCTCAACGTTTCAGTGTCTAAACAGCAAAGCGCTGTAAGACGAATGCCTCCTCACGAGCTAAAATTGAAAGTAGGTGCTGTAATTACGCTACTAAGCAATCCTATGCCATCACAGGCACTCTGCAATGGAACAGGGTTGACACTTACACATCTACAAAGACACACCAAAGAGTCCTGTGTAATCGATGGAACTTAGATACTGTTTTTATACCGCGCATACCTCTCATTCCATCTGATACAAATATGCCTTTCACATTCAAAAGAAGACAGTTACCTATTTGTTTAGCCTTTTTAATGACCATGAATAAGTCACAGGGACCTATGCCCCCTTCCTGGAAGTGATCAGTGGTAATCCCGATATTTAAGAAGGGGGACAGAAGTGACCCTATGAATTTCAGGCTGAAATTGACCATTAAGATATGCAAAAATGGCTTATGTTAAGCAGGGAATGGCTAGGAGTTCCAAAAATAAGATGAGGAAGGTGTCTACCACCCCCAATAGTTTCTAAGGCTCTCTTTCAATAGTATCAATATTGTCTGGATTTCTAACAAAGGATATATCTTCCTTCCTCTGTTCTTCTTATAACATGTGCCAAGGGATCTTTTTCTCTTCCCCTGTACTTCTCTAGAGTTAGGCTAGAGAATGTTTCTCTCCTCGTTTGTTCTTCTTCTGTCTTTTGCCAAAGTATACCTTTCTCACCCCTTGGTCTTCTCTTCTCGTTATGTGGGTCCCAGACCCCTTTCTCAGCTTTGTAATGTCTCTTACTTAAGCCTGGTTCATTATCCTGCAAGGCGTTGTCCCGCATGCACAACTCTCTCAGTTTCTCAGTGTTTGGGTCCCAGACCCCCTTCTTAAGTTTATACTGTCTCTTAATCAGGCCCTGTTTACTATCCTGCCATGCCTCTCTTTGGGTCTCTCTGGGGTGTTCTCTCACCCAATATGTCCTTATTTGATCTCTCTGTTTGGTCCCACTTGGACGAGGGAGATGGTTCTGTACTTCTGGGGTCTCTCAAGGCCTTCCTGGCCCCCCTCCGTGCACTTTCCAGCTTGGTCCTGCAAGGGTTTCTTTCCTCAGCAACATCAGTAAGCTTCTCCAGCTTCCCCTGGGCTCTAGTGGTCTGTTGTCGGCTTTTGGCAGCTCCGCCACGCTGGTTTCTCGCCGCGTCCCGCCTGGACCATTCGGATGGTTGCCTTCCCACCACCGGATTGTGGGTTACCTAGAGTTCGGGTACGTCTTGACTCTTCTCCACCTTCTCGGCCCCTGCCTTCCAGCTCCAGGTGTTCGGTCTGCAGCTTGTCCTCTCTGAGTGGCTTTGCTCCCCAGCTAGATGCTCCTTCTGGGACAGGACTGACACTGAGGAGAGTCCTTTGTCAGTTTTTATGGCACATTGACTCTCGAATCTCAGATAGTTTAGCATGTTTGTCTTGGTTCAGCGTAGGGTTCTTCATTGCCCTGCTCTTCCTTGAATCAGTACTTTTGGAGTTATCCATACTCACTCATCCCTCACTCTTCCTTGTTAGAGTATGGTCTACCTAATAGATAGAGCTGCTATGTCTGAGCTAACTAGCAGACGAAAGAGGAGACAGAGAGGGCGGGGGTGCTTGGGCCCTATCTATGTTGTTGGGTGAGCAGTGACTGGTGCATAGTGGTTAACATACCGCATTCTCCCCATGGGCGTAATTTTAGGGAGGGGACAAGGGTGTTTGTCCCCCCCAACTTTCGTGGCACACCATTTTGTCCCCATTCATTTGGCTGGGGTACCTTTCCTTTAGATCTCATGTCCCCCCCAACATTTTCAGCAGTTACTCCATTGGTTCTCCCTCAATAGACTTCACCTCTCCCGCAGAGGGGGTCCCCTCCCATGGGATCCTCCCGCTGAGTGCCATCACCAGGTGCAATGATGAAAACCTAAGGAGTCCCCAAACCTTTTGAAGTCCTTTCCATTGAATGGAAGGCCATTTTCTGTCTACAGAACAGAAGGTGTGCCATATTTAGAGAATACTTTCCTGCGGGCGGGAATCACTCCTGCAGTTAAGGAAATCATTTGCATTTCTGTGCGAGAATTAATCTGGGACAGCTGAGAAATAGGGACTGCTGTTTTATGGACCAAAGAAATTGACTGCCTTTTCTTCCCATATAACGCCATCGGCCGCAGAGGGACACGGAAATATCGGCACCATTACTGCATGGTGCCAGTGTTTCCACAATCCCCATTTCCGTGGAATCCTATGGGACTAACGAGGCTGTAATGCCCCGGTAATTCCGGCAAGTCCGGCGCCAGTAAATCCCCACGAGTCCGGCGGCAGCCTGACGGTTTTACTGGCACAGCTACCGCCAGACTCGTAATGAGGGCCAATGTCTTAACGTGTCTACCAATGACTTGTCAAGAAAAAGCCCATTTGATCCTCATGGCAGAGCTCTTCTTTTGTCAAAGGACAGTAGTTATATCAGTTCTGCTGGCACGCAGAAGACCACCATTACTGAAAATTGAAAGTTCATTTGGATTTGCAAAATGTTTTTACTACTGCTGAGTAAACCACTACTGCAGCCATAGTGTATTCATCCACATGGAGCCATTGCTGTAGTGCATCCATTACTAGGGACAATATGGAAGTGCAAGATAGGTGAGCAATGCCAATGATAAACTAAGTAGGAGGATTTGCACTCTAGAATTTTCTTGAATCTGAACTTTGTTCAAGGTATTCTTGCATTGATCCAGGGAAAGGGAGTCCCACCCTCCTCACAAGGAGTACTTTCTAAAGCTTTCGAGTTTGAATTGATATGTTATTTTGTGGAATTTAAGACAGTCAAACAAACCATATATAATTTTGCTGTGTATACAAGTGCGAGGGTCAGATACCTTTTGGACACAAGGTCATTTTTCTTTAGTCTTAGTCTTTGTTTGTTAGGCAGGGACTGCTATGTTAGGCTAGGGAAAGATAGGCTTTTGTCTCCCCACTTTTTATTTAATAAAATGGCGTTTTGTGAGAAAACGTTACCTTTGTGTATGTCTCACATTTCTAACTCCTCACAGGTAATGGTTCCCTAAAGCGACACGGATGAGGACAAATCCAATGGCCCTACAATTTTAGCATTGAACAACAAGAAAACCAATCGCTAAGCCATACTGTAATGTCATGGTAAATGAAACAATCGTCTCTATTTTGACAGATTCAGGCCTGACCTCACCATACCAGCACTTAACCTTCTGAGAACATACCTGGGCTCCAAGGAACTACATCTCAAGCCATCAGACATCTAGCCCGGGGTATGTGGCGTGAACACGGCTACGCTAACAGGATATACCCACTGTTAACTAATGTTCAAGGGGCGGATCCACTAACGTTGGCGATCTCATACTGGGCTGGCAAGAACAAAGAAGCCTAAAGATAAAACTTGACCCTTGCCGAAAAGAGTAAGTGTACTCAGTAGATACAGAGTTATTTATGAGCATGTGAATCCATGCCAGACCCATGCTGGAGAACAATAGTTACAGATAAGTAACTTGTTCTTTCTCCAGCGTGGGGTCTGGCATGGAGTCACATGCTCATGAATAACGAATACATAGCAGTACAACATTACACAACCACGGGAGGTGGCAAGGCTCAACAGAAGCAATCAACTCGTACCTCTGGAACAGACTCAGCTCAAGCGAACATGTTGCGTAGCACTGCTTGGCCGACTCTGGACTCCTCCTTGGAATCCCTGTTGACGCAGTAGAACTTCATGAATATGTGCATGGACCTCCACGTAGCAGCCCTGCAGATATCCAGAAGGGGCACACCAGACAAGAATGCCGTCGTTGCAGCGATCGCTCAGGTGTAGTGGGCTCTCAGACAGCAGGGAGGCAGTCGGTTCACCAACCGATGACAGTGCATGATGCTGCCACAGAGCCACCTTGAGATGGAAGCCTTGGACAAGGCCTTCCCATGGTTCACAGGACCAAAGTTCACGAACAGTTGTGAAGTTTTCAGAAAACTCTTTGTGCGTGCTACGTAGAACTTCAGGGCATGAGCAACATCAGCAAGTGCAAAGCCCTTTCAGCCGGTGACAAAGGCTTCGGGAAAAAAACAGGGAACACCAAAGGCTCGTTGAGGTGTAATTTCGACGGAAACTTCGGCATAAAAGAGGGGTACGTCCGCAGTACCACTGTCGAATGGTGGAAAGTCAGGTATGGTTGCTTGCAGGATAGGGCCTGTATCTCACTTACCCTCCCGGCAGAGGGTATGGCCACCAGGAAAGCCATCTTCCACGAGAGGAACTTGAGAGGGGCCTAATGCATAGGCTCGAAGGAGGGCACCATAAGCCTTTTCAGAACCATGTTGAGTTCCCACACTAGGGCAGGAGCCTTCACCATCAGGAAAGATCAAAAAAGTCCTTTGAGGAACTCCTTGACGAAACAGTGAGACCAAAGTGAAGATCTTCCTAGAGACCTGGTGTAGCCGCCAGATGCACCTTGATCGAGATGTGCGCCAGTCCAGCCTTGGCCAACAATAGCAAGTATGGAAGAGCCTGCGGGGCTGTGACCCTCAGAGGGGTAACCTTCTGCGACCGGCACCACGTAGCGAACTGCTTCTACATGTGCCTGTATAACTTCAAAGTCGACGACGCCCTGGCCTTGGTCGAGGACCTCCCTGCAGTCCACAGGCAACTCATATCCTCCAAACTCCAGGGCTGCAGGAGCCAAGCCATCAGGTTCAGTGATCCTGGGACGGGATGAAGGATTGCGCCTCCTTCTCTGGTGAGCAGATCCCGAACCACTGGCAGTTTTATCGTAGGCGACGTTGACAGGCTGAGAAGGTCCAGATACCAAATGTGCCTTGGCCACGCCAGGGCAATGAGTTTCATCCTGCATTGGCACAGTTTGAGTGTGTTGATGACTCGTAGCAGGAGAGGCAATGGAGGAAATGTGTACAGAGACATCCCTTCCCACGGGAAGGAGAACGCATCCCCCAGGCTCCTTGGTTGGTAGAATCTGCTGGCAAACATTTGGCATTTGGAGTTTGTCGCCGTCGCAAACAGATCGATTTGGGGGCTGCGGCACTTGGCGAAGATGCAGTCTACCTGGTCCTGCCAAAGTTCCCACTCGTGGCAGTCTGCAATGGTGTGCTTGACTCCTGCTAGGTGAAGAGGGATGAGGAACATCTCTTGTCCGACGGCCCAGCACTACAAGTCCTGTGCCTCCTTGGAGAGCACTGGGGATCGAGTGCCCTCTGATGTAGAACATGGTGGTGTTGTCCTTGAAGATCCTCACCACACTGCCTGTCAGAGAGGGAAGGAATGACTTGAGGGCCCAAAACACTGCCGGTCGCTCTAGGATGTTGATATGGAGATCCTTCTCCTCCGGCCGCCACGGACCTCTGGCGTGATGATGTCCAGTGTGGGCTCCCCAGCCTTCCAGAGAAGCGTCTGTGGTGACTGTCTCCTAGTATGGAGAGTTTTGAAACCTCGTGCCCCGGCCGATTTTGGAGCAGAGCCTCACTAGCATATCACCTGATGGAACTCCTCGATGAGCGGGATCTTGTGTCTGAAGCTTCCAGACACCTGTATCCAGCCAGCTCTCCATGAACTACTGAAGAGGTCACATTTGCAACCTGCAGAGCCATATGAGGTAGATGCAGGATGACATCATGCCAAGCAACGACTTGATGGTCGGCACCGTGGCTGTCCTCATTGACAACAGCTGCTGCACCGTCCCTTGAATGGCTGTTACCCTCTCTTTCAAGGTCAACGCCATGCAGGCCACCGTATTGAATCTGGCTCCTAGGAACCGCATGTTCTGCATGGTGTGAAGCAGGACTTTGGATAGTTGATGGAGAATCCTAGGTCCATCAGTAGCTGGACAGTCGCCTCCGTGTGGCCGACGACCAACTCACACGAGCGGGTCCGGATAAGCCAGTCGTCGAGGTACGGGTATAAGTGTATGCCCTATAGACGTAGATAGGCCACCACTGGTGCCAGGCATTTTATGCACACACTGGGGGCCGACTTGAATCCGTAAGGCAGAGCCTTGAATTGGTAGTGCTGACCCTGCAAGAGACAGAAGACTCTCCTGTGGGAGAGGTTCTCAACCCGGAGGACCATCCCGACCTTCAATGCCTATTGGCTGAAGGGGGATCCTCCCGGGCGGATTTCTGTAAGGGACAGAGAGAGTGTCACTCTCTCGAAGGTCTGAGGAACCAGGCCCTGTCCCAGGCACAAGGAGAAGTGCCTAGGACATTCTGGATCTATTGTGAGGGTGAGCTCCTTGTTAGTGAGCCCACTAAGCCTGAACCTGGTGCCCTAAAGAGGTTGGTGGTACCCCAGGTTTACAGGCCCTTCCTGCTGCAGTTGGCGCATGAGGTGCCCTTAGCTGGTCATCTTGGTACCAAGAAGACTAAGCAGAGGCTCTCTGCCCATTTCTACTGGCCTCGGATGGGAGTAGAAGTGGAGTCCCACTGCAGGACCTGCCCAACTTGTCAGTTTTCTGGCAAGACTGGAGGAAGTGTAATTTCCCCACTGCAGCCGTTGCCAGTGGTTGGCACACCGTTTGAGAGGGTGGGCATCGACATTGTCGGTCCCCTTGACTCTCCCACTTCAGGTAGACATCGATTCATCCTGGTCTTGGTCGATCATGCCACCAGGTACCCTGAGGCTATACCCCTTCGGACTGTTACTGCAAAGGTGGTTGCCAGGGCTCTCCTGGCCATTTTCACCCATGTTGGATTCCCTAAGGAGGTTGTCTCTGACAGAGGATCGAATTTCATGTCTAGTTACATGAAAACCATGTGGAAAGAGTGTGGGGTAGCCTATACATTTTCCACCTCTTGCCATCCCCAGACTAATGGTCTGGTGAGAGATTTAATAAAATTCTCAAGGGCATGCTGGGTGCTTTGGAAGAGCCCCTAAGGAGGAAATGGGATCTCCTCCTGCCATGCCTGCTGTTCGCCTAAAGAGAGGTACCTCAAGAGGGTGTTGGTTTCAGACCCTTTGAGTTACTCTTTGGACATCCTGTGAGAGGGCCCCTTGCATTGATCAGAGAAGGTTTGGAGGCCACCCCTCCAGGTCCCGCCAAGCAAGTGGGGCACTATGTGTTAGGCCTCAGACGGAGGATGACACACATGATGGGTCAGGTGACAGCAAATCTCAAGGCCAGCCAGGAATTGAATAAGTAATGGCATGACCTTAAAGCCTTGCAAGTGGATTGGACTCCGGGACAGGAAATCCTTGTGATGGAGCCTACCAAGCCTAGAGCTTTGGCAGACAAGTGGACTGGACCCTTCAGGATCATCTCCAAGATGGGCGAAGCCAATTATCTGGTTGACATGGGAGCCTCTGGGGTAGCCCCTCAGGTATTCCATGTTAACAGCATCAAGCCTTTCCACAAGTGAGCAGAAGTCTCATGTTTCTTGCTAGCTTCAGAGCAAAAAGAGGATGAGAGTGAGCCCCTTCCTGATTTGCTGCATAGCGACCCTCAAGATGGCTCAGTGGAGGGAGTACATCTCTCTCCTGATCTGACGACAGAGCAGCAGAAGGCCTTTAGGGCTTTTCTCCAGCAGTATGCCGATCTGTTTTCACTGACACAAGGCCTTACACCGTGGTGTAGGCACGAGATTGACACTGGTGACAGTGTGCCTGTCAAAAGCAGGTGCTACCGTATGTCATATACCGTTAAGAACCACATCCAGGCTGAGATCACCAAGATGTTGGATCTGGGTGTTATTGAACCCTCAACCAGTCCCTGGTCCAGTCCTGTGGTCCTTGTCCCCAAGGCAAGTTCCCAGGCAGGTACCAATGATTGGAGGTTCTGTGTGGACTACCGAGGAGTCAATCCTGTCACCAAAACTGACACGCACTCATTGCCCAGGGCTGATGAGCTTGTGGACACCATATGTGCTGCCAAATTCGTGAACACCTTTGACCTTACCTCAGGCTATTGGCAAATAGCTCTGACGGACCATGCCAAGGAAAAGACAGTGTTCTCAACACCAGGGGGACTCTACCAGATAGCACAGGGGAAAGTCACGTATCTTGGTCATGAGATAGGAGGGGGTGAAATCCAACCTCTCCCCAGTAAAGTACATGATGTACATGACTGGGACACAACCACTACTCAAACCCAGGTGAGAGCCTTTTTGGGCCTCACTGGGTATTATCGCAATTACATGGCGGGCTATGGGACCATAGCTGCACCTCTGACAGCTCTGACTTCACCCAAACAACCTAGGAGGGTTAATTGGACTGAAGACTGTCAGAGGGCCTTTGATGGCTTGAAAGAAAGTCTGTGTAGGGCACCTGTGTTGTGTGCAGCTGACTACAGCAAACCCTTTATCATCCAGATGGATGCCTGCGACACCGGAATTGGAGATGTCTTGTCCCAGTTAGATGACAAAGGGAGGGAACATCCGATCATATTCATCAGTAGACAACTCAAGGGTAGATAACTTAGGTGGGCTACTGTTGAAAAGGGTTGTTTCAGTATAGTTTGGAGCCTTAGGCATTTTAGGCCCTACCTTACGGGGTCTACCTTCAAGGTCCAAACAGATCATAAGCCCCTGAAGTGGCTTATGCAGATGAAGGGTGAGAACCCGAAACTGCTCAGGTGGTCCATTAGCCTGCAAGGGCTAGACTTCACCATAGAGCATAGACGAGGTAAGAGTTACGATAATGCAGATGGACTTTCCAGAAGGTATGTTGACCGTCTGGATGAGGGTGTCTATCTCGTGGGAGGTTAGGCACCTTAACCTCAGTCTGGGGGGTGTGACTGTGATGCTGGAAATGCATTTGGAGGGACAGGGCCTCCCTGTCCTTGTCCTGTAGTCCTTTTTCATTTGTATTCTGTATTGTTTTCTGCCCAGGAGTCCATATGGGACTCCTGGCAGTGCAGCTCTTCCTGTTTTTGGTTTGGTGTACAGACCCATGGGATACCCTTATGGCATCCATGGTGGGGGTACAACCCTGTGCCACTAGTGTATGTTTTTGGGCACCTGTGTGTGGCCCACAGAGCAGGGTATGGGCTGGTGGCAGCTCCATGCTGAATTTGACAGGTAATCTGAATGTCCTCCATTTTGGGATACCCAGGCCCTGCCATTGGAATCAGTTGATTCCTGATAGGAAATAAGATGGCGCCTGTGGCCTCTTGCCTTGACTCTGTCTCTTCCCCCTGACTGGCTGTTGGGTGGAAGTTCCACATATGGTGGTGTTGTGAAGTCCAGGCCAGACTGGTTGGAGCCTTCCCAGTGACTGTATGTTGTGGGCACACCCTGTGGGTGGGACCTGGGTGAATGGAGTGTGTCACCAATATGCACTTCTTATTGTGGATGTCTGGTTTCTAGTATGAAATACACTGACTGAGACAGCTCTGCCCGAAACTGGTATGAATGCAGAGTGTAATGTTGAATGGCTGGGTACTTGTCCCAATACACATTCCTTGTTGCGAGTGTCTGAGAGGAAGGCGTATGGCCTGAATGCACCATATGCCTGATTGACTGCTCAATGCCCTTCTGAGTGATTGGTTGCCTGAGTGTGACCTAGCAGAATGAATGTGAGATCAACTAGTATATCTGGGGGCCTCTCACTTCTAGAATTCGTTCAGAAGCTGAAGTTGAAACTGATGCTTAATCTCGAAGCCGAGCCTGAAGAAGAAGGTTGACTGACTGCTGTCTCCCTGCGCTGAAATCCGAAAGCCGTTGGGACTGATCCAAGAGAGTAAATGATTAGGCACCCTCTTCCCGTACTCTGAGGGACCATCGAGCACCGCTAACCTTCGCCGAAGCGCCCTGGAAGTCAGACCCTCGACAGGCTGCCGACCGGAGACTGGGACCACTGAGGAGAATGAAGATAAGCATTGGACATTCCGTCCACTGCCTTTGACCAGGGTTCGCTGGTTTGCATAACCGCTGGAGGCCCGTCGAAGCCCTGTTGACCAGAAGAGGGGACCGCTTGACACTGTGCCATCAATGACCGGAGCCACAACGCTCCTTTGCCTAAGACTTTTGATTCATGGACACGCTCGTCCGCACCGCCTCCCGCCTTATCCCACCGGATAAGGCCAGGCCGTCGAAGTGCCGAGGAGCATCCGCCGGTGGGTCTCCTGCCACCCAAAGACCGTAGTGACGGCAGACGACTCGACGCCCATGCTGGGCCTCAGTTCTTCACAAACTCTTTGCGGTCCTGAACTATCGTCCTCAAGGTGCCCCGTACGCCTCTTCCTTGCAGGACGTCTTCACCCCGTTGTCGACGAGCACCGCTGGGACCGAAGCTGCCGCCTGAACGTCAAGTTCACTTTCTTCGAGGGATCTCCACGATCCGTGGCTCCTGCTTTAAAGGTAGGCGCTCAAGAAGGATCCATAGACGACTCTTCGTCGAACTCTGCTATTCAAGGTACATTGGGGTGGTAGACAGCCTATAGAAGGAAATAAGACTTATAAAACAATATATGGACTGGGCTTGTGATATATCTTTACTTTAAAGGTTGCCCAGGTGGGGGGGGATCTCCACACAGAACTGTGTCTAAATGGTAGGGGGCAGTATTCTGCCCACCGAGGACGCCAGGTGAGTGAGGAGTGTTTTTGCCTGGCCCAGCTCCAACTCTAAAGCGCCTATTTGCCCATCCAACGCGGGCCTTAGGCCCTGCAGCGCCCCTCCAGCTGCCTCTCCCCTTACCCGCACCATCGTCCATCCCGATCCCTCCCGCCTCCCGACCCGCCCCCCCTGCTCTGATTGGGCACTTCGGCCCGTGCTTCCTGGGTCCATTGACCCAAGATCACTGGCACCTCTTTTCCACCGAGGACGCCAGGTGAGTGAGGAGTGTTTTTGCCTGGCCCAGCTCCCCCTCTAAAGCGCCTATTTGCCCATCCAATTCGGGCCTTAGGCCCTGCAGCGTCCCTCCAGCTGCCTCTCCCCCTTCCCGCACTGTCCTCCATCCCGATCCCTCCCGACCCACCCCCCTGCTCTGACTGGGCACTTCGGCCCGTGCTTCCTGGGTCCATTGACCCGAGATCACCGGCGCCTCTTTCCCACCGAGGACGCCATGTGAGTTAGGAGTGTTTTTGCCTGGCCCAGCTCCCCCTCTAAAGCACCTATTTGCCCATCCAACACGGGCCTTAGGCCCTGCAGTGCCCCTCCAGCCGCCTCTCCCCCTTCCCACACCGTCCTCCATCCCGATCCCTCCCGCCTCCCGACCCGCCCATGCCCGCTCTCATTGGTCCACCCACACTTCATCACTGGTCCTCCCAGGGCAGCCCTCAGCCCGTGCAGCCCTGCGGCTAAGGGCCCCAAGGCCAAGGGCGACTCCAACAGAGGTGGCTCCAGGAAGTGTCAGCAGGTGTCCGCAGGGCAAGCTAAGTCAGTGGCCAGCCGTCAACCAGCAACTACAAGGACCAATAAGGTAGGGTGGCTCGGGTCGGGGAGACGTACAGCTCTACCCTAGATACCTGGCCACTAGGCTAAACCAATGTCTGCCAATATGATCACCCCCCGTCGCCCCAAACGGCATTGATAGGCCTCTCTCCCACTATACAGGTGTCTCAAACTTAGCAGGGCCGCTGTGCCCAAATTGCATTGTCTGTTCTCCAAACTGCATTGTCTATTCTCCAAACTGCATTGATAGGCCTCTCTCCCACTATACAGGTGTCTCAAACCTAGCAAGGCCGCTGTGCCCTAATTGCACTGTCTGTTCTCCAAACTGCATTGACAGCAGGACTGCAGTGCCCAAATTGCATTGTCTGTCCTCCAAACTGCATTGATAGGCCTCTCTCCCACTACACAGGTGTCTCAAACTTAGCAGGGCTGCTGTGCCCAAATTGCATTGTCTGTTCCCCAAACCGCATTGATAGCAGGGCCGCTGTGCCCAAATTGCATTGTCTGTTCTCCAAACTGCATTGATAGGCCTCTCTCCCACTATACATGTGCCTCAAATTTAGCAGGACAGCTGTGCCCTAATTGCACGGAGGATCTTCAAACCGCATTGATAGGCCTCTCTCCCACTATACAGGTATCTCAAATCTAGCCTACAAGCAAATTTAACTAACTCTCAAGTCACCAGTGAATTACGGTCATTGATAGGCCTCTCTCCCAATATACAGGTATCTCAAATCTAGCCTACAAGCAAATTTAACTAACTCTCAAGTCACCAGTGAATTACGGTCATTGATAGGCCTCTCTCCCACTATACAGGTATCTCAAATCTAGTCTACAAGCAAATTTAACTAACTCTCAAGTCACCAGTGAACTACGGTTGGGGGTCACTAACTAGGGCCTCTCGCATCACAAGGCGAAAGTCCAAACCACCCACCAACCAACAGATAACCCTCCCAACCCACACAGCCTGCTCACCACAATGAACCGCGCTCAGGGAGACGGACAGTAAAGAGAGACACCGATAACACCCAACTTAATAACCCTTACCACCCTCCTTTCCCCCCCTAGGACAGCGAGTCCCCAACTCCAGTCGGAATACCACCTACAGACGGAGCCCAAACTATTAGCGGACTCCCCCTCAGCCGCCAATACACCACAAGACAACCAGACCAAAGCAGAACCAACTAGACGTAACCAAACAAAGACTAAACAACTCTCAATCTGACAATGCCGCGCAAACGACCCATTCCAAGGAAGAGACGAAGAGATGAAAGAACAAACACTCCAGAACAGCAACTTTGAACAACAACTGTAGACTGGACCCCCGCAGACAGGAACACAAACCGAAGCAACTCTGAGAGAAGAGAAAAATCCCTCTACCTAACTCCATTCCTCGCAGACAACTGGCCACCACGGCAATCCAACCCAACATTAGAAGTAGCAACATCAAATAACATAACACAAGCAAGTAGAAGAAGGATGACCAACACAAACAACAAACAGATGACCGATGCAATAACCCCCTACATCACCAAAGCAAGAGGAAGTTCCCATCAACAACCACAACTCCCGGAAGACGAACACGATGAAAACACAAAAAACCCAAGACAAAACCTAGAAGAACTCTTCGAAGACGACAACACCCCGAATCTCACAGCCCAACAAGTGACCGACCAGGAAGGAAACGTCACATCGAACAGAAGACGAACTCGACAAAACCCAAACCAAACAACACCTCCAAACTTCACTGCAATCTAATAAACGCAAGATCCATGTCAAAACACTCAACAGAGATCTTCGACCTACTCGACGACAACAGCATAGACATCCTGTTCATCACAGAAACATGGCTGGACGAAAACTACAAAATCACACTCCAAAGCTGCCTTCCGACCGATTTCAAATGCCTACAAATAAACAGGAAAAACAAAAAAGGAGGAGGCATCGCTATAGCATTCAAAGAACACCTGAAAATAAAAACGGACGAACCACTCAACATCCTCAACTGCGAAACCATGGTGAAACACCTAACAGCGAGCCCTAAAACCAACATCCCATTCATCCTGGTATACAGACCCCCTACATATGATGTAACATTCATCGATAATTTCATAGAAGCCATCACCAACTTAGCCATCAACCACGAACACCTAATCATCCTGGGGGACTGCAACATCTGGTTTGAAGACAGCCACGCCAACTCCCAAAACTCACTAATTAAACAACTCAGCACCATGAAACTGCGACAACTAGTCAAAGGAGCAAGGCACTCGGCAGGACACACCCTAGACGCAATTTTCACCAAAGAAGAACTCATCACCGCGGCACCTCCAATACAAATACTGTGGAGCGACCATCTCATCATCCCATTCGTGATCACTCTGCCTACCCAAGCCTACATCCAACTTCTGAAAATCACACCCACCACCAAAAGAAACTGGAAACACATCAAAGAAAGCAATCTATTCGAACAGCTGGAATTAACAAAACCCTCAACAACAGAATTGGAGCTAGCAGAACTAGACGGGAAAGCAGAGATACTGCACAAATGGATCACGGATACAATAGACAAAATAGCACCAGAAAAACCTTTCACCCCATCAAAAAAAAGAGCAACGGCAAAATGGTTCACCCCACTATTAAACAACATGAAAAAGAAAAACAAAAAGATGGAATTGGAATGGAGGAAAGAATACAACCCAGAAAAAAAACACTGTACCAGAAACAAATCTGCGCATACAAGAAGGAAATTCAAAAGGCAAAGAGAAGACATTACGATGACAGAATCAACAATGCCACCAATACACAAAAAGAAATGTTTAGCATCATTAAAGAAATGAGAAACCCACCAGGCTGCGATAACACCCCAACCCCATCAGAAAAACTATGCAACGACCTGGCAAACCACTTCAAAAAAAAAAATCAATGACATCCGACAAACCATTCAAAAGCGACCAATCAACCACAACACACAACCCAACTAAATTAACACGGAACCACAGCACAAACTCCAAAGCTTTCCTGAAATATCTATGGGGATGTCCCCCCAACCCCTCTCACCCAAGACCCCCTGCCACCCCCCCACACCCCCCACTCCTCATACTCAACATAGCTTAGTTATATATATTTATTTATTCATATAATAAATACAAAATTTCGAAAAAATATCGAAAAAATGTCGACATTATTGTTTGTCGACATTATTTTTTTCGACATTTATTTTTCGAAATTTTGACTGTCGACATTATGACTGCCCACCAGCAGAGGCATTCGCAATGCTGGTTAAACGAAGCAAGAAAGCGGGATCACCCATGGACCCCTGCCCCCCAGACATCTACAAATCAATCCTCGCGCAAGGATCGCCAGCAGAACACTACAGAAACCTTCTAAATATATCACTATCAACAGGGACTGTACCGAAGATCTTCAAATCAGCATACATCAAGCCACTCTTGAAAAACACAAGTGGCGACGTAGATGACCTTTCCAACTACAGGCCGATCTCTAACATCTCCTACCCAGCAAAACTTCTAGAAACCTACGTATATAAATTAACCCAAGAACACGTAGAAAAACACCACCTGCTGGACCAAGCTCAAATCGGCTTCAGACCAGCGAGAGGAACGGAAACAGCACTACTATCCATCTGGGACGACCTCAAAACTAACGCAGACTCAAACACTACCTCAGCCCTTATTCTGCTCGACCTCTTCGCAGCCTTTGACACAGTTAGCCACGACACCCTGACCAAAAGACTAGAAGACATAGGCAAAACAGACACAGCACTACGCTGGACCAAATCATTTCTAGCAGACAGAACAGAAATCGTATGGATAAAACCTTTCAAATCCACTCCACGAGTTAACGACTGTGGAGTGCCACAAGGATCCTCACTATCTGCACTATATTTCAACATCTATCAGACTCCGGTCATCAGAATCTTCACAAAATACAACATTACATGTTACAACTACGCAGATGACACTCAGATCATCTACAAAATCAAAGACACCGATGCCGACCACTCAGCCCTAACCGACTGTCTAAAAGAAGTCTTCAAATGGATGGATGCCAACAACCTGAAAATCAACCCAGGAAAGACCGAAATCATGATCATATCCAAACACCAGTAGAAGGAAACCACCATCCCATGGCCTACGGAAATAGGAAACGCACCAACACCATCGAAGGTAGTAAAAAATCTGGTAGTCCTAATGGACAACACCCTAACCCTGGAACCACAAATAAATGCAACAGTGAAGAAATGCTTTTTCCTCCTCCACACAGCAAGAAGAATTCTACCTTTCCCCTCCTTCACGCACAAAACACTCACTATCGTCGCCCTAATCATGTCAAAAATCGACTATGCAAACAGCCTCTACCTCGGAATACCAGAATACCTCCTGAAGAAACTGCAATGGATCCAAAATGCAGCAGCAAGACTACTCCTCAAACTATCCAGAAGAGACCATATCACTCCAGCCCTAACAACACTACACTGGCTCCCAGTAAAACAACGCATCACCATCAAAACAATGTGCATAACACACAGAGCAATCAGCAGACAAGGAGCAGAATTCCTACAAAAGAAAATAACAGTCTACAAACCAACGAGACCCCTCCGATCAAGCAACGAAATCCACCTGGAACTCAAACCATACCTTAAGAAAAAACTTGGAGGCACCTCCTTCTACCACTTAGCCATAAAAACCTGGAACGACATCCCAAAAGAAATAAGAAACACTGAAGATCACCTAAAATTCGGGAAATCACTAAAAACCTGGCTCTTCAACACCACAGACTAAATCTGGAAACCAAAACCGGAAAAAGGATGACTAAACCGGAAAGGACACGGACATCCCCGACCCGAGAGGGTAACTCCCACGGCACCTGGACGGGTAACACCGGATAGACTGGAACACAGGAGGCACGCACAGAATCTGAGTCAACTACTCCAGACAATCCCACCATCACTTCACCCGCCCCTTAGCTACCACCAGGCACCACCGTGATGTGGAACTGTCGATGATATTGACAATCACCACATGACCTGAGAGGTTGACATTGACAAGTGCACTGACCACAGGAGTAAGAAGGGAGGATAAGGGGAGCTATGAGAGAGCATTTTAGAGGTGGGGGCCAGAGAAGTAAGGAACCTTATATGCCAGTCGGACCCAGATCAGGACAGAGCTGCATCAGGGGAGACTACACACGCCGAGCGCCTCAATTCAGGACAGAGACGCAAACTAACCAACCCTACTAACAATTTCCCTTTTCTGCATACACCTCTCAAACTCCAAACCAAACACAACCAAAACCTACAGCACAACAAACCGCACAAACTTCACTACATCGCAACAACAAAACAAAAACACACATAGTATTGCACAACAGTACACGACGACTACCGGCTGCAAACACCCCAGGCCCAGCCAACGGACCCACCGGGCTGAGGCCGCCAACAGCACATCACTGCTCCCTTGCACTTTTCCTGCTTCCTCCCACTAACTCAACCTCCCCTCCTCTTTCAGGGCCGCCAGAGCGCCAGGGGACCACTCCGGTGGTGATAGTGCGCGGTACAAATGTCCTTTAACATTAACATTAACAATTGTTCTAACCAACTGCTTTTCCTCCTATATCTATTGTTGGTTACCTTTATTAAGTGATTTGTGTGACATTTAACGAGAGTATAGTTGATGCACTATGAAATCTGATAATAATTGTGGTACCACTTCGAACTGTATACATTTGCCATTGTACATTAACTGAGCACAAAGTGAGTTATTGTGATTATGTATATAACCTTACCATTAATTATATAAAGATTGTGTTTTAACTAATACAGTGTGTGGACATTCCATTATGGGTGCTTGGGGACTACACTGTACTTAAGAACCAGCCTGCATCACCTCCTGAGAAGCTACGCCTTGATTGCTCATCCATTGCTACCAACAATAGAGAATCTAGGCTGGGGTCCTCTGTGCCTCTCCTCTACCATATAGAGAGCAGGAGTACAGGCACCACCCTCCAGTCTTTACAATGTCCAACACTTTTGCATGGACCTCCTGTCGGAAATTCGTGGCCTCCATCCAAACTTGCGGACAAAGGCAGACACTGTTCCCCATTTGCGGGAACCCATATGTTGGCAACATCCAACGCTACTGTAATGGCGTGATCAGACTTTACTTCCCCCTCCTGGAAAGAGCAATTGCCTCCATCCTCTTATCATCTGGGAGGAACTCCAGAATAGGCCCCAACTTGTACCACAGCTCCCTGTCGTACCTGGCTAAGATCGCCAGTGTGATTGGCCGTCTGGATAGTGGACGCCGCAGTGTAAATCACAGACTTCTGGTTGTCACATTCCATCATCATTTACCTGTGGGTCGCTGGGGTGCTGCACAGTGCCGTAACAATGTGACAGGAGGTTGGAGGTTCTATCCATGGTGGCGCTGGTGGCCACTTGCCAATTATTCATTTCCCGGGAGATTGCGGGAGGCACTGCGTCTGCTCAGAATGTCCATCGGAGTTTCTAGGCAATGAGCTTGCGACACGGTATTGCCTTCTGGTCTCGGGCCACGTAACGCTGGTTCACGGCAACAGCTTGTGTCTTCCTGGGCAACAAACAATGCCGGAGCCATCTAGCTGTACTGTCTGGCTTTGCCTTGTGCCCTTCCTTGCCTTAGTTCTGTCCACCTCCTTCACTACCTTCAGGGGTGGTTCACCTACACTCTCTTTTGTCCTGTTTTCCCACCTGGCATTGGGGTGGCTCCATATTTGGCACCTTGTTGCCATTGAATACCACCGCCTGGTTCAGTGGTTCCCACTGCCTTCACATCATGTGAATCTCGAGAGGTGTGTCTGTGGTGTGGGGGAACCGGTCCCTAACCCTACCTGAGGTTATAGTCGCTTAGCAGGGAAGGGGGCTGGGGCTTCTGCCTGCATTGTCCACAGCATCCTGGACATCCAGTCAGCCAGTGTCACCAAGAAGATTGACAGAACACCCCGTATCTCTGTTCAACATGAAACGGTCAATTGTACAGAAGGTCAATTAGAACCACTGTAATTCGGTCAGTTGTGTCATTCGGACAATTGTTTTCAGTCAATTCGGGTAATACCAAACAATTTCACATAATTCCCCCCTCAATTCAAAGAATTACTTTAAGAGGCTAAGTTCACGTAAAAAAGTAACCACCGCACAGGTCAGTAAACTTTCATGGCCAGAATTGAGACGATCCTAGAATGATTGGGTCTCTAAGCACCAGAAGTTATCCACAAATCTAGCAAACCTTTCTAATCTGAGCGAGCAAGTATCTGGACAATCTATGTTGTAGTGTCTCTAAACATGCTTCCGTGCAGCGTTGGCATATATTGTCACTGTAAATTTCCTTGTGTCTGGAGTGAAGAACTTCCCTCGTGGGTAAGATGTTCAAATGAAATCTGAGAAAATCTGACGGACCTTTAGCATTGGGAAATCGCCCCAAGTAACCTGGCAAAAATCCCATTGGTTTATCATGGAGCGAGTGGGAGGATGATAATTTCTCAGAGCGCATTTCTGCAATTGTCTCTATCCAATCCTTTCTCTTTTTAATCTTTTCTTAACAAACATTGGATTATCCTACAGATCACTTATTTCACACTCACAGGAATTTAGAATATCCCTTGTATAAGCAATGAAACCTGCTAGGAACTGATTCCCCGCTTTCAAAATCTCTGCATTAAGGTCTTCATAGAGAGCATTAACTTGAGGGCAGCCAATGAGTCTGAATGTTGACACTATGTTCCTCTCTACAGGATAGCGGAGGGAGAGAAGACCAAGTTCATACCTCAAAGAAGCCACAAGAAGAGATTGTGGGAGCAAAAGAACATTTCTCCATAGTAGGCCTTCAAGCCTCTCCCAATTTATTGTAGCAATAGAAGGCAATAAGTCTATGCCGTAGGTCAGAAGTGGAATAATTTTACTTGCGTAGAATTTTAAGAGAGGCTTTATTAAAAACCTACAATAAGAAACACTCCATTTCTTCATCTGACTCCCGAGGTTAGTCATCTTCTCTTTGAGAATTTCCTCTATATACTTTCTTGATGGGAAGGATTGAAAATTAAACCCCAAGTATAAGATATCCTTGCCTTTAGAGATGACTTGACCAGAAATGTTCCATATGACGGATGATTCCCTAGTTAGAGGGTGTTTGAATGTTACTATTTTTCGATTTGGCCAGGTTGATCTTTAGATTATTTGCCCTTGCATAATCACCCAATCCATCAAGTAATCTCTGTAGTCCTATATAAGCAAACCTAGGGGTCGTCCAGAGACATTGCGCTCGCTAATATCGCCAATTCAACAAAGTGGATCAGTGTACTTCCACTGGTGACCCCTAGTAAGTACCAGAACACATGACATACAATTTACAAAATGCAGGAAAGTCCAACGCGCAAATCCTGCAATAATATAGTCTTGCACATCAAAGAATATAGTAAAGCAAATGAAGTCTTTATGTTCATATGATATGTTAGGTGAAACCAGACAATGTGGTCGTGGTGGTAAACATCCAGACAAAGAAATACATTCAAACAGTATTGGTAAGCACCATAGTCCAATATGAACAGTTCTCTACTTGACAATGTATATAGTGCCATAGGTGCTAGAAAATCACGGAAAAAACGTGTCAAATTGGAGTCAAATGATGCTAGTGGGAACATTTCATATGCTGGAGAATATGCATTGATGCTATCTAGTAAGAGTGAAGGACCAATGGTGATAAGCTTGAATGCAAAATGTCACCCGTGTAGTATTAACCTTAACGGTGAAAAGAATAGTGAGTGGAGTGAGAGAGAATAAAGTGAGTATGTGGCAGGCATACCAAATGTCCAGGAATGCACATCGGCATACTGTAGGGGGATGGCTGAGTTTAAACAGATTAGGAGGCCACCTTAGGAGAAATAAGATTAACCTTATCAAAAAGGAGGCAACAGGATGTTAATTGCAATCAACAATGAACTGTAGGCATAGGGCAAAAATTCTAAAAAAAGAGTAAAGAAAAGAAGATTTACCCCGTCACTACATGGTAAAAGCAACTGCTAAAGTGTATGATGCAATTTATAGTAGTGGAAGTAGGTTGAAATACTGAAAAGAACTCAATGATCATATTACAGATGGATATCTGGGGTTGAGCATGAGTAATTTAAAAGGGTGGAATTATATTGCTATACAAATTACGTGTGCAGCAATGTAGAGGGGCCCAATCCCCATATCCAACACGAGTGCGCCAGATCCCTGCTGACTGTGAGCGCGAAGGGAAAAAAAATGGGAACTTCTGTACACAGTGTCCCCACGCATGCGCAGCGCATGTGACATCACGCGCACAATGTGCAGATGACGTCACGAACGAAAAGCACAGCACGCAACATTATCATAAGTAAATAAACAAAGATCCTGATCGGAAGTAAGTAGCGAAATGTGTCAACAGCGAACTGTTAAAAATATGTATTTAATAAGGCCATGTTAAGGCTGAAAGCATGTGAGACAAAATATCGGATTGTAGGCTATAGAATGCTACTGTGAGCAAATAGCACCAGGCATAATGAATACTGTAAACAACTGATGAAGTAAACTAATATGGGGGGTTAGGAATGGGTGAGTGGGTGATTATAAATGCACCCAAGGCCAAAGGCAATATGGGATGTTTCCACAGCATCTCCACAATAATGAGAGTCTTAAATACTATAGCAAAACTGAATAACAAGAGGGAGCAGCTACCATACATATATGTTAGGAAGGCCTTATTGGGGAATTTGGATATGCGCCATGGCAGTGAATCCAGCTGAATTCAACAGTGAAATACTTGGTTGCTACTCATTAGAAGGTTAGGATGTTCATGTGGTAAGTCCTGTACTACTCTAACAACAAGATTCTTGGCTTACAGTCCATTGGCACAATACTATTGGGGTTATTACAAAAGGTGTTGCTTTTTGAAAAAAATAAAAATAAAAAAGAAAAGAGAAAAAGAGAAAGGAACAATCTACAAGCTTTACAGAGACATATGCATTATGTGGTCTGTATTTAGGGCCAATCATTGGTAAGCAACAATGTTAGATGGAGAAAAAGAAGACGAAGAAAGACAAAGTCACCCATCTTTATAAAAAGACATCTATTTCATTGTCTGTGTTAAGGCCTGTGGTGGTACAGCACAGATGGCAAATAAGCTTAGATACCAGTTGTCTGAGTTTAATACAAAGATTGCCACCACGTTTGCCTCTCTTGGCTTTAATCAGACCTATAAAGCGGATATCTGCTTTGTTGGCCCATTGATGTTCTGACTGCCAATGTGACGCCAGGGGCAAATAAGCATCTGTTTTGTTGACTTGTGAGATGTTCTCTGATGCGTATTCTAAGCTGTCTGATAGTACTCCCTATATATAACTTGTTAATCTCTGTAGTCCTATGGGGGTATAATCCAGTAGCACAATTTCAGCTGCATACGCTACCCAATTCAACCTCTCCTTACCCACCACAGGACTAGAGAGTCTCTTCCCTTGCAAGTCAGTAGCCAAATCCGCTAGGTATAAATTAAAGAGGCAGGGGGCCACCATACATCCACGTCTCACTCCCTTGTGGGTCCGGATTAGAATGGATATATTTCGTCTGGCATCTAGCCTTATCCACAGAGTGGACTTATTATGTAGTTCTATTATAATGGATAAAATACACCCTTGGATATCCCAATGCCTCAGATTCCCCCAAAGTCGTTCTCTATTTACAGTATCGAAAGCCTGGGACAAATCGACCCAGGCCCCGAACAGAGGGGGGCCATCCTTCTCAAAGCCCTTGCTAGATGTTGTACTAAGGATGAGGCCATTCAATGTGGTTGATAGGCCCCTTCTAAAATCGATTAGATTTTCTGCGAGTATGTCATGGGTTTTTATCCAAGTCTCAAGGTCCTTCAACACCAGACTTGCAAAAATGTTGCTATCAGCATCTAGAAGGGAGATCAGACGGTAGTTGATAGGATCCACCTGATCGCCCTTCTTATATATAGGTATAACTATCGCCTCAATCCATGAGTCCGGTAAAGTTTTAGTGTTAATAATCTCCACAAAGAGATTAAAGAGAAGATTTGACCACAAGACATCAATAGATGTGAAGATCTGATTAGTCAGGCTATCAGGTCCTGAAGCCCTCGATCCTAAGGCTTTCTTAACGGCCTCCTTTACTAAGTCCCTACTGAGATTTAACCCCCTCCTACTCGAACCCTGGCCCTGGTTCTGAATATAACCCCCTGGACCATATAGATCAGAGAAATGTTTCACCCAATCTGACTCATACATTACTTTGAGTGGACACCTGTCTCTGTTCTCTCCTGTTTACAATTGCCCATACATTTCTCGAATGGTGGGTCCCCAGGGCTCTTAGCATTTGTTCTCCATCATTTTGTAACCTAATGTGTCTTTAGGATTTTGACCAGTGGTTATAGTTACAACATATCGTCGTTCTCTCTACGCTCATCTCCACCTTTTCCAGATCGTTATTGTTGAGCCTGCTCAGTTCTTTCCGGACTTCCCTCTTCTTTAGGAGTGTCACTTCACTAAAGGAGTGTTGATGGTTAGGCCATAGTCGATCACCACATGTTTGGGCAGTTCTGCCTGCCATACAGATTCTACAAATGTCACTGGAATATATAGGACCCTCTCATCTTGAACCGACATGCTCTTGCACCTTCTCAATAATTCTCAATTGAGATGTAGACCGTCCCACTTAAATATAACCAGACGATTACCAGCACCACAGGATACTGGCCTTGAGAGTTTTCCACAACTAACTCTATTAACCCTGTCATTATGTGACAATCACTCCAGGCCATCTTCACAATATTCAGGTCTAAGAATTTGTCAAATAGATCCTTTGTGAAGAATACATAATTTACAGTCGAGCCCTGCTCACCCCTTGACCAAATAATTGCTGGAGGGACATCCCACGTGATGTTCTCGTTTCCCATGTGACGATTCCAATCAGTCAAGAATGCTAGTCATTTCCACCCTAACGGACTAGGAATCTTCCAAATATCTACATAAAGTTGGGTTCTAATACACTGGGCATTTAGGTCACCAGTTAAGATAATATTACCTTCTGCATTGTTAGGTCTGTCAAAACTTGCGCTAGATGACTCTGAAAGGAATTTAAGGATGAATTAGCTGGGTTCCAATAAATATTGATCACCCTAAGCTACATGGCAACATTTGGGCCCCTAAATTTAGTTTTTATCACTAGGATGCCCGGTAAATCACTAGTCACTATTTCTGAGTCAGCGAATTTACCATTCCTTAGTGCAATTAGCAGACCACCCGCTGGCCTAGCTTTACCTTGGTGTGTAGCTAGTTGTTCTCTTATTGTGAATCAATCGAATTTAAGAGATTTTTTGCCAGGTTTCCTGGAATGCAATTAGACCGTATTTATCAAAGATTTTATTTCTTATGTCCTTATTTTCTGAAGGAGCTGGAGCCCCCGTATTACAGCTTAACCATTTCAGTTCTCCCGAGACTCGAGTGAGGTCTCTGCCAGGCCCAGTTTCTGGAAGACCTGAGAGATTATCTGCGGAACCATAGACCAAGGATTAGGATTCCTAGATTGCTTAGTTGGTGAAGTGAGCAAAGTTTTAATTACTTTTGAGTCATCGCTTGTTTTATTGATATTCACAAAACCACCCATGCAGCCTCCAGACCGTTGACTTTTGGTTCTTTGACTCGCCTACACTCCTTGATCACTAAAGGGCACTGCAGAGGCTTCTTGTTACACTTAGGGCTTCCCTGTGGGCTTCCTTGCAGAATACGACTTCTTTACAAACTCCTCTGTGGACCAGATACAGGTTGCCATGACGCCTCTACAAACTACGATGGACTCCGTGTCAGCTGACACGTCCTGTACGTGGAAGACGTACGGCAAGACACGCCCCCATACTGGTATAAAACCACTGCCTTTCAAGGGGCTCGTTGCTGCTAATTAGTGCTACAAGCTACAAGCGGTTACGTCCGTTACTACTTCGTGTCTTCTCCACACGATTCCTTATCTGCTTTCCTGGTTTTGACCCTTGCCTGACTACTGGATTGGCTTGCCTCCTCTTTTATTCCTGTCGTGCTCGTCTGGCTTTTGACTCGGAACGTTATAGGATCCGGCTTCCTGCTGTCTCTTGCGGTACTTCATTCCAGTTTGCCGCTTCTGGACACGGAACTAAAGCCTTCCTCGCAGAGGACTTGCTGTCAACAATCTGGAACTTTTCTACGCCTACTCTGGATGCGTGTGTGCTCAGGTACATACTTATAATTGACAAATCCCGTCTCTGTTATTATTTCTCTCCACGGCCTTGTTTGGATATTTGTCTTCTGTTGGATTCTGGGACATTGAGTGACTATATTGTGAACTTGTCTTCAAGTGCATATAAACGCTCTGCTGAAACTGCACCAACCCGGCACTAGTGCGACCCTCGTGCCGTTCGGGGCTACTTCCCTATACTAACATTCCGGTTTGTTATTTTCTCCTTTCGTTGTCTTCTGTTTCCTGGATTACTTTCCTCAAAATATCCTTATTCAGGTTAGTTGGTATCGGTTCGATATATTAGGTGGGATTGATACTTTAGAAGGCTCTTTAGAATTATCCCACTCATTGTGTTATATTTTTTGTAGATCCACCCCGGGGAAGCTCCACTCCAATACTTACCTAGGTAGTTTCCCGTAAAATACAACTGTTCTGATTACTTGCTTTAATTTCAACACTGTCTAATATCTTTGTATTTCTTTGCAGCATTGGTATTGGCGGTGTGTGTTCTCCCCGCTCTTTTATTCAATTGACACCTCTGTCTGTCCCAACTGAAACAGCAGAGAGGTACATTGTAGAAAAGAGCCCCTCTTTGAGGAAGCCTGAGTCTTGTACTCAGGGGAGCTGGGATGGAAGGCTGAATATCGATTCTTGTACCACCATCATCTCCAAGGTCACTCCTCCACATCTTTGGCCTATTTCGGAGTGGTGAGTAACAAAATTAGCAGCCACGAACAATGTCCACGGAGGCCAGTGATGCTTTGACTCAAATCATGCAAATGGTCATGGATCTACGAACCGACTTGACCAATGCACAAGAGGCACTGCACCAACGTATGGACGCCATTCAGGTCTTGGTTACCACATCAGCGCCACAGATGGCCGGTGGTGGTGCTACAGCGTCAGGATCAGGGTTTCCACCTTTGCATCAGGAATCAAACCCTATCATGCGTACAACCCAGTTCCCTCTAGTTCCTCCTGAACGCTTCCTAGGCGATCCTAAACAATACCGAACCTTCATTAACCAATGCAAACTGCATTTTTTGTGCCGTCCCACTTCATTTCCAACTTCTACTACTAAAGCGGCTTTTGTCTTGTCAGATTTAGGAGGCACTGCAGCCGCATGGGCTAACCCATTGTTAGAATTCAACAGTCATGTTCTCTACAATTGTGATGCCCTTCTTGCTATGATGAGTAAAGTATTTGATACACGTTATACTACTCAAGCTACTGACCTGGAACTCTTAAAGCATCGACAAGGGATCAACTCCCTATTAGTCTATTTGGCCCGGTTCAATCAGTTGGCAGCAGAAACTGACTGGCCTGAAGAAAAGAAAACTGCAGACTTCTATCAAGGCCTCTCAGATGAGTTAAAGGACATCCTCTCCACTGTTCCTGTAGTCCCCACGCATTTGTGGAACTACTAGATTTAGTCCTTCAGATTGATGCCTGTAAATCCGAAAGACGTAGCGAAAAGAAACCTGCTTTGTTCAGCACGGTTCCAGCAGAGGCCTCGTCTTCTTCACTTCCTGCGCCAGAACCTATGCAGATTGGTGTGGTTAGGGGACCACTCACCCCTGCTCAACGAGAATATCGTAGATCACACAATCTCTGCATATACTGTGGGGCCTCTGACGATTTACTGCCTGAATGCCCCAAAAAACCCAAAAGAAAGGCGGGAAACGCCAAATCCCGACAGTAGACGGAGTCCCTAAGTCGGGAAATTCACCTTTGGACTCTACATTACAGAATCCGAGTCATCTAGTTCGCCTACCTGTTACATTTTCCCTGAATCATGGTGTTTCATTCCAGACAACAGCCGTGATTAATTCAGGAGCAACGGGTAATTATGTTGATCAATGCTTTGCCTCTATGTCAGGAATACCACTGATTCGCAAAGCTATACCTGAAACAGTGAATGCAGTGGACGGTTCAATCCTTGTATCTGGAATGGTAACTCACCAAACGGTTCCATTACATATGAGTACCAATGAAGGCCATACTGAAGAGATATCATTCGATATCATCAAAGCGCCGGCCTACAGAGTCATTCTGGGTATTCCATGGCTGAAGCTTCATAACCCTGCCATCGATTGGTCGACATCTCAGATTCAGTTCCTGTAACGCTCACCTGATTCCCACGGAGGCGCTGGTCTTGGCAGGAAGGTGTCTGTGACCCGAAAAGTGATGTTCAGGACTCGATTTGCTTCTGGGGCCGAACCTCTTCGCACTGTGTGTCGAACTCGAAGAGTGAGATTTCTGCAGGTGAAAGAATATGGGGGTTAATGATCTGGGTTGTTGAATGTCCCTCTCTCTCTCTCTCTTCCTAGCTTCTCCGTAGAGCCCCCAGGTCAACGTGCTCACCTTAGATAGGTGAATGCTGGACTCTCCATCTGCGTCTGGTGCAGGGTGCCGTTGCCAGTTCCTTCACTGGTGAAACATAGGCCTCTTGACATCAGAGGATCGCTACCGTCGTTAACAGCACGAGCGGTGAGTTTCCGGACACCTTTTTAGTCCTTATAGTCTTTAGGTGCGTGGGCACGTTAATATAGAACAGGACTCTGTATAATGCTTTTTCCTATTTGTCTTGCAGGGCTCTTGAGATAGGAGATCGTGTGAAGAGAGCCGAAGTTGGAGCCAGAGCCTTGGAATGAAGCGCTTGGAAATGCGTAAGTAAATGCAAGCGCTCTAACTGTCTCTTTTCCCTTGCAGCTGTGAGTTCGTGCTGAAGAGATGCTGGAAAACGCCGGAGTATTTGCAGGCGTTCAATTGTGGCGAGCGCGATGGACGTGAGTAAATACCTGTCTAATGTCTCTTCGTTTGTCTTTCAGATGCTGAGTTGCAGCGTTGAAGAAATCCGGAATTTGCGGAGTGCCGGTAAGTAATAACAATGCTTTTGTCTTCATAGGCGGAGGTGCAGCGTGAAGAAATGTTCGCTGCCGATGGATCAGGTGAGGAAAGCGCTGCGTGTAAAGGTTGCCGTGCTAACCAGTTGTTTCTTGTCTTTGCAGGTGCTGCTGAATACTGGATACAGGAGTGGTAAGTATTGTTCTTGCAGGTTCAGGATCGGAAGGAAGAAAGGCTGGAACAGACTCGGTGAGCGTTCTGCTGCAGATGCAGAATAACGCGAAGCACGTTTGTTCAATCGGGTGTGGTTTAAATAGCCTTGGAGTGATGAGGCGTCTTCCTCCACGGCCCCGCCTAGGTAAGAAAAGAGTTCCAGTTCCAGAAGAGTTCCTGTGTTGTATCCAGGGAGTGGAGCTTGCCCCACGCAGGTAAGAAAGTAGTTCCTGTTCACAGAGGATTCCTATGTGGCTGGTAAGTAAGCAGCATGGCCTGCTGCAGGTAAGTCTACCCAAGCATCTTCATACATATTATGAGCCCGGCGCTTCCAGTGCCGGGACCGATGGCTTTGATGAGCCTGGTGCCACCAGCGCCAGGACAAGGTCCAAAAGGTCTCAGTGGGGACCGGCTGGTGCCTAAGATAACGGTTAGGGGCCTGCTTCCAAGGACGTTGGGCTGTGCCTGACTCCTTGGAAGCAGTGATCATGACAGTTCCCTTCCAATATATGCAATACCCGATGCACTACATTACTTGGAATTACCCAGGATAGTCCGGTCAGGGCACTGGTTTCTCCTACTATGCATATTGGAGCTGTTTCTAGCAACGTTGTCTCTATGGTACCTTCTCAATATGCAGACTACGCAGATGTTTTCGACAAAGGGATGGCGGAGACCCTACCTCCACATAGAGTCTATGATTGCCCAATAGACCTAATACCGGGAGTAAAAATACCATCTGGCAGGATGTATTCACTCACTCTCAAAGAAGATGAAGTACTTAAAGATTACATAGACAAGGCCTTGGCCATGGGATTCATTCGTCCATCCAAATCACCAATTGCATCACCACTTTTCTTTGTTCCCAAGAAGGAAGGGGATTTACGTCCCTGTATTGATTATCGTGCTTTGAATGCAGCTACCATAAAAAAACAGTACCCTCTTCCTCTGATCTCTGTCCTCCTTGATCAATTGGGATCTTCCAAAGTATTTACTAAGCTCGATCTCAGAGGAGCTTATAATCTGGTCCGTATGAGAGAGGGGGACGAATGGAAGACCGCTTTTAAAACACGTTCCGGTCTATTTGAATACCATGTCATGCCCTTTGGGCTATGTAATGCCCCGGCCACCTTTCAGGCATTCATGAACGATTTGTTTTATGACATCCTTGACCAGTTTGTTGTTGTCTACCTGGATGACATTTTGATCTATTCACGAAACCAGGAAGACCATGAAATACATGTCAAAACAGTGCTCCAACGTCTGAGAGATCACTAATTGTTTGTAAAAGCTGAAAAGTGCATATTTCACCCCTCAGAGGTGGAATTTTTGGGGTATGATCTTACTAACAATGGGGTGCGCATGAGTCAGTCCAAAATTAGTGCTATCCTGGAATGCCTGTGCCCAATTCAGTCAAATCTTTACAATCATTCCTGGGATTTGCAAACTTTTATAAACGCTTCATCAATGGCTTTTCTGATATCTCTGGACCTCTTACCTCTCTGACAAGGGCCAAGGTGCCATTTGCATGGTCTTCAGAAGCTCAGAAGGCTTTTGATCAATTAAAATCTGCCTTCACTTCCGCCCCTGTCCTCAAACATCCCGATCTTCCTTTTTTTGTTGAGGCTGACGCTTCGGGTTATGCTCTTGGGGCGGTGCTGTCACAAACCTGTCCACATTCGGGCAAGATTCATCCTGTTGCCTACTTCTCTGATAAATTGACATCTTCCGAAAGGAACTATTCCATCACGGAATGCAAACTCTTAGCCATCAGAGACGCATTCTTGGAATGGAGACATCACCTTCTGGGGGCCAAACACCTTCTAACGGTATACTCGGATCACCGCAGTCTGTTAGCCTTCAAATCTATGAAATGCCTTACAGCTAGACAGGCGCGGTGGCATTTATTCTTTTCACAGTATCAATTTGTTATCACATACCATCCTGCTAAAGCTCATGTTTCGGCTGATACTCTCGCTCGCCTCCATGCGGGTGGCCTGTCCTAACAGGTCGAAGCACTTCTTCTCCTACCGAACAAAGTTGTTTGTGGGTGTTCGGTTCAGCCCTCTTTGCATTCAATCATCCTTGATTGGGTCTCAACCCATCCAAAAGAAATCACTGACTTCAACCTGGAAGTAATTCAGGGTATGCCATTCATCCAAGGGCGCGTCTATATACCCTCAGGTCAGGCTAGAGCCTTAGCTCTCCAGTGGTCACACGATTCTTTGATTGTAGCACATCCAGGAAGTCAAAAAACTCTTGAAGCCTTACGGCGTTGGGCTTGGTGGCCTTCCATGGCTCGTGATGTAAAGTGCTACATTTTGACTTGTTCCATATGCACTCAATGTAAAACCTCTCGAGCCAAACCAGTAGGCTTATTACAACCTCTGTCTGTTCCGTACAAACCTTGGCAGATGGTGTCAATGGATTTCATTGTGGAACTCCCTGATGTTCAGGGTCATGACACCATTTGGGTGATTGTTGATTACTTCACAAAATATGCACTGTTCATACCTTGTTCTGGCTTGCCTTCAGCTCCGGAATTGGCGAGACTGTTCATGACGAATGTGTTTCGTTTCTTTGGCTTACCCTCGGTTATTGCTGCCGACCGTGGTACACAATTTACTTCACAAGGCTCTTACAGCTTCTCTGGGTATTGAGGACAGGTACTCCTCGGCATACCATCCTCAGACGGATGGGCAGACTGAGAGAACTAACGCTACTATCGAACAGTACCTACGCTGTTTATGCCTTCAGTTCCAACAGTCTTGGTTTACTTCTCTGCCTTACGTGGAGTTTGCATATAACAACTCTATTCATACATCAACAGGGATTTCTCCCTTTTTTGCCTTGTATGGTGGTCATCCTAGGGCACTCCCACTTGATCCGGTATTGCCGGCTGTCAATCCAGCAGCAAGAGACTGCGTGAGAGATCTCGATAAGATTCATCGGGATGTACGCTGTCATTTGATCCGAGCTCAAGATCGTGCCAAGAAATATGCCGATGTGCATCGATCCCCTGCACCAGTCTATCGGAGCGGCATGAAGGTGTGGGTGTCGTCCCGTAATTTATGAATTGCGGGCAAACGCTTGCTTCTGCCTAAATACGTGGGACCCTATGCCATTACTGATGTTATAAATCCTGTGGCGGTCAAGCTCTCTTTGCCACGCTCATGGCGGATACATCCAGTTTTTCACGTCTCCCTGATCAAGCCTTTCATCCAGGGGACTCGTCTGTCTACACGTCCCTTGCCAACCTTGGTGGATGGAGAGGAGGAGTATGAGGTTTCGCATATCCTGGACTGCAGGGTGTCTAGGGGCACGTTGCCCTACCTTGTGGATTGGAAAGGTTATGGGCCTGAGGACCGTACCTGGGAGCCTCTGTCCAACTTACATTGTCCAGAGCTTCTGAGAAGTTTCCATTCTGCCAGGGGGTTGCCGGAGTCTTTGGGGGAGGATGCTGTTACAATTCGGGCTTCCCTGCAGACTTCCTTGCAGAATACGACTTCTTTACAAGCTCCTCTGTGGACCAGATACAGGTTGCCATGGCGCCTGTACAAACTACGACGGACTCCGTGTCAGCTGACACGTCCTGTACGTGAAAGACGTACGGCAAGACACGCCCCCATACGGGTATAAAACCACCGCCTTCCAAGCGGCTCGTTGCTGCTAATTAGCGTTACAAGCTACAAGCGGTTACGTCCGTTACTACTTTGTGTCTTCTCCACACAATTCCTTATCTGCTTTCCTGGTTTTGACCCTTGCCTGACTACTGGATTGGCTTCCCTCCTCTTTTATTCCTGTCGTGCTCGTCTGGCTTTTGACTCGGAACGTTATTGGATCCGGCTTCCTGCTGTCTCTTGCGGTACTTCATTCCAGTTTGCCGCTTCTGGACACGGAACCAAAGCCTTCCTCGCAGAGGACTTGCTGTCAACAATCTGGAACTTGTCTGCGCCTACTCTGGATGCGTGTGTGCTCAGGTACATACTTATAATTGAAAAATCCCGTCTCTGCTATTATTTCTCTCCACGGCCTTGTTTGGATATTTGTCTTCTGTTGGATTCTGGGACATTGAGTGACTATATTGTGAACTTGTCTTCAAGTGCATATAAACGCTCTGCTGAAACTGCACCAACCCGGCACTAGTGCGACCCTCGTGCCGTTCGGGGCTACTTCCCTATACTAACATTCCTGTTTGTTATTTTCTCCTTTCATTGTCTTCGGTTTCCTGGATTACTTTCCTCAAAATATCTTTATTCAGGTTAGTTGGTATCGGTTCGATATATTAGGTGGGATTGATACTTTAGAAGGCTCTTTAGAATTATCCCACTCATTGTGTTATATTTTTTGTAGATCCACCCCGGGGAAGCTCCACTCCAATACTTAACTAAGTAGTTTCCCGTAAAATACAACTGTCCTGATTACTTGCTTTAATTTCAACACTGTCTAATATCTTTGTATTTCTTTGCAGCATTGGTATTGGCGGTGTGTGTTCTCCCTGCTCTTTTATTCAATTGACACCTCTGTCTGTCCCAACTGAAACAGCTGAGAGGTGCATTGCAGAAAAGAGCCCCTCTTTGAGGAAGCCTGAGTCTTGTACTCAGGGGAGCTGGGATGGAAGGCTGAATATCGATTCTTGTACCACCATCATCTCCAAGGTCACTCCTCCACATCTTCGGCCTATTTCGGAGTGGTGAGTAACACTTCTATACCTATAGCCCTTAATATTGGAGCCGCATTTAGAACTGCCTTTGCTCCTAATTTGGACTTTAACACCAATTCAGAAATAATGTTGTTTCTTAAATCAGGGAATTTTACATACTCTATATCATGGGTTGAGAGCAGAAATATTTCATCCACTCGCCGGAAAATCGATAAGATTTCACTTCTCTTAATGGATTTTGCATTTTTCCTAGCATCAATACGTTTAACCCATATTTTAGATATAGCAACATGATTTTAATCCATAGCAGGGTGTTCTCCTATGCTACCGCCTGACACTTTGTTAGGCTCTATATTAGGGCCTTCCCCATTTCCCATTGAATTGGGTATTCCAGTGCTTGTCCGTTTTACAGATTGAATGATACACTTTTCCGATTCTTACACCCTGAGATTATTAACTATGTTATGGCTGGTTACTCTATCCACTGTCCCCTCAGTCTCCACCTGGGCTATCAAACCCCCCAAAGGAGTAGATTTTAACTCACGTTTTTTTCAAAAATATAGTGGCAATTATTAGGGGTTTCGATGGGGTCATACATTGAACTCAAATAGTTGATTTAGATGTTGCCCCTCCTGTTTTTTGGGGGTCTATTTTAAATTGTGTTTCCTTGGCCCTAGTCCCCCGCTCTTCTTTTCCTTCTGCCGACTTGGACCTTACTGGGTTATTACCAACAGTGATGGACTTTAAAAACTGCACTACAGCAGACTTCTTTTCCTTTGGAGTTTTCTGGTTTTTAGTGTTTTGTTTAGAGACTATACTTTGGGGTACATTAGACGCTCCGTCCACACTTCTTTTCTTAAGCGTCTTCACCTCCCCCCATTACTTTTGGTTGATTTAATCCCCTGCTCACTTAGAACTTCTTTTGTTTGGTCAGTTAGCAGCAGACCCCCTTCTTCCTTAAACCCAGGGAGGTCACAGGACTGTGCCATGCAAATACATTCCTCCATCAAGGACTCAGAGAGAGGCGTATCATTGAATTCCGGTATTTCCTGTTCCTGGTTGGTATTCTCTGGTCCTAACTCTGTCCCTGAACTTCTCTGGGCTTCCTTCACCACTGAATCCACCAAGGCGGTCAGTGAATCAATAGCACCTTGGGTATTAGACCACATACCTTTTAGTTTGTCTATTCCCTCCGACTGCTGTTTAATCTCTAATTTTAATTCTGCCAACTGTCCAAAAAGATTTTCGTTTATGGCAGACTTTAAGCCCACAATTGAGCTTTCACAAGAGCCTACATCCCGAGTGAGTTCGAGCAGTGTCCCTGACTGTGTTTGTACTTCTCCCCTTAGCAGCTCAAAAACATTCAGCAATGAATTTAGCACAAAGTTTAGTGCCAAAAGAGTAGCTACATTAGCCCCATTATGCAATTTTTCCTCTAGTATCCCTGCATCAGGGGACTTCACATTTCTATTCTCTTTGCCTAAGGAATTCATCCCTGAGCCTCCGGGCATCTGTGTAGGGCTAAAAGCTAGGCCAGGGGCTATGGGAATGGATGTAGTAGCTAAGTGGTCCTGCTTATTATACCCCTCCTTCAGTGAACTACTGCTATTGTCCCCATCATGTTTTTTAAGTTCACAATCATCCTTTTCATAATCTACATCACGCTGATCAATATCCCCAGCACTTTGACATTTCCTCCAAGGGAAAAAGGTGTTTATTGTTTTTTTCATGATGCTAGCTGTCAGAGTGAATTCCAAACCAGTAGTTAATAGTGGTTTCAATCTCACAGTAGGTAGTATCTAGCACCACTATTACGGAGTCTGGACCAGTTTGCTTCCTTTGCTGGACCCTCAGAAAGGATTTAGTCAAAGGCTCCTTAGATTGAATTCTTTTGTCTTTCGTGTGACTCAGTGGCACTGAATCGCCCAGTTCTGGGGCTCTTAAATCATCCTCCAAGAGCCCGCTCCTTAGATTGTCTATTCTGGACATAGCTTCCTATCTCCAGGCAGACTAAGTTTGAGCAATAAAATACTCCAACCACACCAGACTCACCTCCTAGATGCCGAGCACCTTATATGCGTGCGGGGCGTATGCTGTATGCTTCCAACAGGCTCAAAGGCTCACGGCCGTAGTCACCCAGTTGGCTTCAACTCAGTCAACCAACAGGCTCAAAGGCCCCTGGCCCGCAGTCACCCAGTTGGTTGTAGTTTGGTTTCCAAACTGGCTCAAAGGCACCAGGGCCGCAGACTCTAGGATGGCTTATTTGCTGATCTAGCCCCTTGCTCAAAGGCTCATATCCCACAGTCACCAATATGGGAATAATTTGAGAGTTTCTATTCGGCTCACCGGCCATTGTCCCACAGAGGCATAGTTATTTAGAGACTGAAAGTGGAAGAGAACATGGAAGCGAAACAAAACTCCTTGCAGAATTGTTAAATTAATCCTCCCACTCGGTCTCCAGAAGGGACTAGTGATCGTGTAGGTCCATAAAATACTTTACTCTGTCAATTTTGGATCCCAAATATTTACCAATCTCAGCTCCCAGTACACTCTAACTCTTCTTCACTCTTTCGTGCAATTGATTAGAAATATTGTTCAAAGTGAGGCAGTTTTATTTTAGAAATGGTCGAACTGAACTTTCATTTTAACTATAAACTCTGCTTTACACTTTGGGTTTGTTGCTTTGGGATTCAGGGCAGAAACACCCTTGTTTCCAATGTATTAAATTGGTTAGTAAGCACACCCTTACTGCATACTCGCAGACCACCCCGTAGTATCCACTCTACTTCTTACACAACAAGGTCTGTTTTTCGAAGTCACAGACCGCCAAAGCAAAGCTCTGCTGTAGAGCTCTTGCAAGCCACTTGCACTACTGGGATTGGCGAAAAACCCTTTTCAATTAAGGTAAGTGGGCGAGTTAAAGGGTTGATGTAGAGGCAGAGATTCAGAAGTGCCTTTTAGAGCACGAGACTCCACCCAGCTTCACGTTAAGGCAACTCACTCATTTCCGTCTCTTCACCCGTTTTTATGATCCTTTGTGTCGTAGACCGTATGGTTTCCTCCTTCAATGCGGATCACCGTCAGGAAATCAGTCACAACCTTTGACAACAAAAGCGGGGCAGCCGTGCAGCAGCAAAGCACAGCAACACACTCCTGCCGCACCCGCTCCGCTATCGCCTCCGGCTGGTGTTTTATTCGGGCAGCACTTCTTTGAAAATGAAAAGAGTTGAAAGACTCTCAAATGGGATTACACCCACACGGCAACACACTCCTGCTGCAGATGAACTGTTTGGGAAAGAGGAATGTCTCTCAAATTTACTGACTGGGGTTTTACAAGTGCTTTTGAGACAAACAGATGGGTATAAGAATAACCCTTATTTCTTGTTCTTTTCCAAAACTACAATTAGCTTCTTTGCAGTCTTTTTCTAGGTTGAACTTCTACTTGGCCAGTTTTCTCCAAATTTCTTCGTTAATTCTCTTCCTTCTCTGTTCTGGATTTACTTCTTAATATGCCCAGGTGAAATGTTGCTCTTCCCACACCAACTCCTCCATCAAAGGCTAGCAAAAGAATTAATGAATCCACAATTAGCTGCTGTTCCTTTATAACCCCTACCCTTTCCTGATTGGATAATGATCCCGGAAGTTCCCACCCACTCCCCACATAGAAAACAGCAGTTCCTGATCCTCTCCTGCCTTTACAATCTGCCTTTGTGATTTTATTGTATGGCATGTCCTGGTAAGTCCTCATTTTACCCTTTCTGTGTGTTGCATGCTGTTTGGACATGTTGTGGGATCATAATACTTGTAGGGTTGGAGCCTATCCAGTATGTTGTCACTGCTGCAGAGCCTCGCAGCATTTGCCTTTCATTTGTCACTTAATATGTGCTTCGCAAATACAGATTCCATGCAAGCTGTCTGAAACGTCCTGTCATTAGCCGCTACTGCAGTTTTACTGGCAACCTGAGCCTCCCTGTGCTCTCTGTCCTCTGCAACCGCTGTGGTAATGGCGGCGTCTCTTCAGCTTGCTGCCCTGGGGAAAATCGCGTTGATGGTGGCATCCCCTCGGCTGGCTGCCATAGGGAAAGCCGCAGAGTATACCGCCCGACTCCACCTGCCCTGTCAGCTGTGGAAGCGACTGCTCCAGCAAGTTATGCTCGGAGGCACGGAGGACCGTGTCTTGAGCGCAGAAGGTTTTCCAGGAGATTGGAGAGGGTAGGAATAGGACAGGGAATCAAGAAACTGGGAACAAGGAATCAAGCGAGAGCCCCGATCGAACTCCGGCAAAGCACGTCCGACTACAGGTAGCGGTAGCGTTGAGACCGGCAGAGCCGAGGGGGCCTGTCTCTCTAGTAGGATGAGCAGCGTGGAACGCATAGACTGATCCGGAGCGTTACGTTCCGAGCGGCCATGTTGGAAGGAATACTGCAAGCAATTCTCTGCGAGTCCGGGACCAGGAGGACCAGAAAGGACTTAGACGACGGTTCATGACAGTAGCTCAAGTTGTAGGACAAAGGTGAGGAGTGAAGTGTACACAGGATCAGGAGGAATAGGGATCCAGAGGGGAGAGGGTTAAGGTGTATATATTAGTGTGCTCTCAACAAGGTGACCATTAAGAACAGGTATCCACTTCCATTCATTTCTGTAATGCTTGATCAGATTCAGGGGGCTGAAATCTTTTCTAAATTGGATCTCAGAGGTGCATACCACCTTGTTAGGGTAAAAGAAGGAGATCAATGGAAGACAGCTTTCAAGATGCAATACGGATGATATGAATACCAGGTGATGCCTTTTGTCCTTTTTAATGCCCCAGCTGCATTCCAGTACTTCATTAACAAAGTCCTTCATGAATCTTTAGACATTTTTGTTGTTGTCTACATTGACGACATTCTAATCTATTCACAAAACCTTCAACAGCATCAGAATCCTGTCAGATTAGTTCTAAGAAGTTAGAGAGAACCATTTATTTGCCAGATTTAGGTATTGGGAAGAAGTAAAGAGGGAGCATGTGGTCAATGTGAGATTCACTCCACAAAGCAGAGGGTTAATGCGAGGAGTTGCAAGACAGTCTAAGTTGCAGGCTTCGTAGTAAGCCAGGAGCGCGTAGAATGCAGAAGCAGAAGCCAGCTGTGAACGCAAGGGGTGCGTGATGCAGCAATGCAGTTCCCAAAGTACTCGCTGTGAGGAAGCTGCAAGGAAACGAGGAGTGCAATGAAAGGCGGCTAAGGATCCACCGGAGAACGTGAGGGGCGCGTGGTGAAACCAGGAAAGTCAAGGAGGCCAGATGGAATTGGCAGAGAGAGCGGAGCAAGGCTATGAGAATAGAAAGAGTTTCCTGAGCAAAATGCAAGGAGCATGTGGAAGCGGGAAAGCCGACAGGAGAACCGGCAGCCAGAGAGCGCTGGGGGAGTGGGGTGGTTACCAGGACCGGGATGAAGAATGCCAGGGCAATCCGGTAACCAGTTAAGCAGCGAACTACGAAGCCCCAATGCTTTGTAGCAGCGAAAGACCCTGATGATTCTGGCACTGAGGTAGAGGCGGCAACGTCACCATGTGCGGCACTGAAGCGCATCTCGCACTTCTATACTTTTACATTCACGGTGGCCATTTTGGGGGAACTCCTGGCAGGCCTGGATGCTTTGTTATTCCATTCATCCCACAATTTCCGGGGCTTGATACAATTCTTGACACTAAGAGCACCAAAGACATACCGCCTTTTGAAGTAACAAGAGGTAGAAAGATGAACACTAGACTGATGCCAAAAGGGCTCTTAAACATCAAGGAAAGACTGCCAGGACACTCAGTACAGAGCCGCCAAGAAGCAGTCAAAAAGAAAAGGAAGATACGATGCTCACAACACCATGGCAGCTCCAACCATATAGCCAGGAGACAGAGTCAAGATCAAGATGAACAACAAAAACAAGCAAACGCTCTCAAAGTACTTTAGTTAGTACCAGTGGAAAGAGCGGACACTGACCATGTAGTCACTGAAGATGGGAAAAGGTGGAAAATGGAAAGAGGGGCCATAGTCCACCATGAGGAAGAGTAAGGATACAGCAACAGGCGTGGTAGATATACTCATGAAGTTCAAAGCCAAGGCACGCCTGACCAGGCCCACATGATAATACAAACTATGAGCCATAACAACCAATGCAACACAGAGAGAATCCCAAAATAAGTGAAGAAGAGACAGCAATAAGAATGACCGAGGATAACTCGAGCAAAGCCAACAAATAAACATACAAAGAAGACCAACGACCTCAAAGAAATAAGAAGACTCCAGCCAAATTACATCACTATGTAAATTATTAAATTCTTCATTGTACTTGAGGAAGTGTGTGGCATGCAGGCCTATTTCTTCCTCTCCGCTCCCAGCCTTGCATATACTATGCTTTATGCTTACAGTGAGAGGGGAGGGGTGTGGCACACAAAGGAGGCGGGAGCCGGCAAGGAGAGGGAAGGGAGAGCACAGCATGGAACAGAGCTTACGGCCCATGCTCTGCACTAGAGATTAACTGTTGTCTCGTCATCTGGAATGAGATTTAAATTGATGGCTTTAATACACATCATGTATTAATACAACCTTCAGTCTCTAAGAGCATTAAATCAAGGTGGGTAATGTAATACCCTGCGCTCCAGAACACCACATTCACCTCGTACTTTAAGTGAGCGCTTCCCATTTCCCAAAACCACTAGACCTTCCATCCCGCCTTGACCGCCAACGTCTTATGCTTTGTGCTGTACCAGGTTCCACAACATAATGATTTGGCTAGGACATGACAGGCATTAGACAACATGGGTTAATGGAAGTAAGAAAGCCATGCAGCAGCAACCGGAGTCCAAAGCTGAAGAGGATCTTGGAATGCAGGTATCTGTACCAGGTGCATCGAACTAGAGAGACAGCTACAAGGACATGAGGAAGGTAGGTCTCGGCCCCGGAGTCCACAGGCGCATTGATGGAAGAAAGACATCTTCAAGGACTTCCTGGAGGGAGGCCTTGGTACCAAAGTTCATGGATTCATAGAAGTATGCGAGACAGCTGCAGGGACCTCAGGGAAGCAGGCCTGGTTACCGGAGTTCATGAGTGCATTGATTTACGGGAGACAGCTGCAGTATCTGAGCTCATTGGTGCATTGGAGTAAGAGACATAGCTGCAGGATCTTGAGGGATCCAAACATTTGTACTTAAGCTCATGAATTCATGGAAGTAAGAGATGAACAAGTTACTTACCCCTGGTAACGTTCTTTCGACGGGATATTTTTCCCACGTATTCCTCATCTTTGATATCGCCAATATCCAGCTTCAGCTGCTTCGGAATTTATTTTTCGGCAGAGGCCGGGTGCGTCGATGCATTTGACTCGATGTCCCTCCGGGGTCTCCGTCTCAGGTATGATGTCATCGAAGGCATATAGAACATGCGCAGCGCTCGTTGGCTTCAGTTCTGTTTTTTCGTGTCATTCTCAAGGAGAACTACCCACATAAAAGCGGATGTGGCCATACTAGACTCTGACGGAGCGTAAGCTGCAATTAAATGGGAAATTCCACTGAGGGGTAGGATGGAAGGGCATTGAGGAATACGTGGGAGGACCATCCAGTCGAAAGAATGTTACCACGGGTAAGTAACTTGTTCTTTGAATGGATTGTGTCCTTCCATGTATTCCTCATCGTTGATAGACTCAAAGTTTCCATCCTGACTTAAGGTGGAATCAAGGCAGTAATGCTTATTAAAAGTGTGAATTATAGACCAAGTGGCTGCATCACACATGTTTTTAATAGGAACACCTCTTTGCAAAGCAGAAGTATCATCCATGCCCCTAGTGGAATGGGCTCTCAAGCCTTCTGTGGTAGCCTTGCCTGCCAGCCTGTAGCATTCGGAAATAGCTAGAATAATCTATCTGGACAAGGTCTGTTTTGTTACAGCCTATTACTTGGGTATCCTTTGAATAGTTGCTCATCCAGTTGAAGTTTTGACAACCTTGAAATGTAGAAACTCAGAGCCCTTTGTGTGTCGAACCTCTGCAACCTCTCCTCCTCCTTGACAGGATGAGCTGGAGGGGAGAAAGTGGGTAACACAATCTTGTGTCCTAAATGAAAGTCTGATTTGACCTTAGGTAGAAATGAAGGTTTGACCCCAGGACGACCTTGTCCTTAAATATTGTAAATGGTGGTTTAGAGGATAGTGCCTGCAACTCACACACTCACTCACTCTACGGGCTGATGTTTTTGCTACCAACAAGATGGTCTTGAACGTTAGTAGCCTTGAAGGACATGAATGGAGCGGTTCAAATGGTGCATACATAAGAAACTTTAACTCCAGATTAAGGTCCCAAACCTGAAAAGTAGAGGGGGGTTACACATTAGTGAGTCCCTTCAGAAATTGTATAACCAAAAGTATCTTAAAATATGAAGTTTCCTCAGATGAGCACTTGTAGATGGAAAGTGCTGTCAAATAACCTTAAATGGTCCCAGCCTGGAGCCCCAGATTGGCCAAATGCAGCAGAAAAGATAACACCTCTGGTGTCTTGCGTAGCAAAGTGTCCACATTCTTGTTTCTGCACCAGCTGCAGAATTTGTTCCAACGGCAGTGGTACAAAGACTTTGTTGTTGGCCTTTTGGCTGGAAGCAAAATCTCCATTAAGTCTTCCGGGAGTTCCCAATCCTTATATCTCAGCTTCTCAGAAACCATGCGTGAAGGCTGAGAGTTTTGACCTCTGGGTGGAGAACCCGACCCTCCTCTCAAGAGAGAAGGTCCTCTCTTTGTGGAAGACCTATTGGGGGTCAGATGGACATGTCCAGAAGGTCCAGGGTACCACGTCCTCCTGGCCCAATCCGGAGCAATTATGATAATGGATTTCCCGAACCTTTTCAACTTTCTGATCATGTGAGGAATGACGTGGACTGGAGGAAACGTGTACAGGAGTGGAAACTCTCAGACCACTACAAATGCATCTCCTAGAGCTCCTCTTGGGGGACATTCCCTGGAGCAGTACAGTTCACATTTCCGGTTGGCACTGGTCACAAACAGATCCACTTGGTGTTCCCCAAAGGGTGAAGATCTCTTGAAGGACTTCCTAAACTAGTTCCCACTCGTGGGAGACTGTGCTCTGCCTGCTCATAGCATCTGCCGCTGCGTTCTCCTCCCCGGCTAGGTGTACTGCCGATAGGGAGATTCTTTCTTGAATTGCCCAGTACCAGGGCTGCATTGTTTCTCTGTGCACAGTGGTAGTGACCCTACACCGCCTCCCTTGTTGAGGTAGTACATGGCCACTGTGTTGTCTGTCATTATCAGGACAGTCGTTTGCCGTACAGAGGGCAGAAAACCCTTCAGAGCAAGTTTGATTGCTCTCAGCTCAAAATAAATTGTGTGTAGTTTGGACTCATGGAGACCAATGACTGCTGATTGTCAGATCGTTGGCGTGGGCCTCCCACCTCATGAGTTAGGTGTCCGTCACTACCATCTCCGGCCATGCCTGCCAAAAGGGTTCTCCCTTCAGAATGTTGTCCTCGCAGGCCCAACACAGGAGATCCTGTGCAACCCTGCTTGGAACCTGAAGTAGCTCTGACATGTTGCCGGAGAACTGAGACCATTGTGTCCTGAGAGCCCATTGAAGGGATCTCATTCTCAGGCAAGCCTTTTGCCCCAGAAAAATACAGGATGCCATGAGGCCAAGCAACCTCAAAAAGTCAAATGGCGGGAGATGCTGGGCACTCTGATATTTGGTGACCATATGCAGACTATCTTGAGCTCTCACCTTGGGTGGCAAGGTCTTTCCCAAGAATGTATCCAGTACAGCCCTGATGATCTGAAGCTTCTGAGATGGTATTATGTGGGACTTCTTGTAATTGAGGGAGAAGCCCAGTCTGTGGAGGGAGTTGCAGGTGATGCTGAGAGGATCCAGGACTTGTTCAGGAGAACACACCCTGACCAGCCAATCGTGCAGGTAGGGGTAGACGTGAAGCCCCCTTCTCCTGAGACTCGCTGCCACCACAGGCAAAAAGTTATTGAATACCCTTGTGAGGTGGTCAGCCTGAACGGCAGAACTCAAAACTGATGATGAGAACCACCAACGGCGAACCTCAGGTACTTTCTGTGTTTGAGATGGATTGGTACATGAAAATAATCATCCTGAAGGTCCAATGACACCATCCCAACCTGGAGCTGGAGGGCCTGAAGGATCTGAGAAAGTGTGACCATCTTCAATTTGTCCTTCCTGAGGAACTTCAAGTATCTCAAGTCCATGTCTAAGTCCTCTGTCCTTCTTGGGGATTAGGAAATATGGAGAATAGCATCCTTTGTTCTTCTCTGTTACAGGTACTGGCTCTATAGCACCTTTCTATAGAAGGGTAAAAATGTCCTGCATAAGGTACGGATCTGGAACCTTCAAAGAATGGCTCCCCGTTGGATGGTTGTGAGGTCTTTAAATGAAGGGGCGGCAGTAACATTGGGCTATGGTTTGTAGTGCCCAAGCATCCGAAGTAATGTCTCGCCATTCTTTTAGATGCTGAGGCAGTCTGCCTCCCATCGGGGTGTCATGAGTGAAGACCTCAGAGAGGTTTTGAGGAAGCTGAAGCAGTGCCTGTTGGTAAAGATGCCGCTGTTTGGGCGGGCTTTCACCTCTCCCTCGTCCACCATGGGGAATCTTCTTTGGCCTCTTTGACCAGCCATTCCTCTCGCTCTTCCAACTGAGGAGTGGTAGTGAAAGGATCGTCCCCTCCAAGAAGGGCCACTGCGGCGAAAGGGCTGAGGTTGCCTAATCACAGCACGTTAAGATTTGGCTGCTGCCTTAGAGGTCTGCAGCTTCTCAAGGCTTTCGTCAGCTTTGCTGCCAAAAAGATGAGACCTGTCAAAAGGCATGTAAAGGGGTCTAGACTGCACGTTCGGTGCAAAACCAGACTTCCTTAACCACACATACCTGCGTATTACAGTGCTTGCCTCCATGGTCCTTTTTGCCTTTTTACATCGAGGAGAGTCGCCTCTCGCTTCGTCGGAAGAAAGGTTTTTCAAAGGGGTCCTCAAAGGGGATTTCTTAGGGAGTCTACCTACCGCCAATTTCCCCTTACGCTCCTTCAGAGCTTTTCCAGTAATATACTGACACTTTGAACAGGCCGAGGTCTTGTGCTCCACACCGAGACACCACAAGCATACACGATGCAGATCCGTCAGCAACATCTTGCCATCGCATTCTTGGCACTTTTTAAACCTGGTCTTCGGGGTTGTCGGTGTCGAAGACTAAGACATTTTCTAATATTTCTCGAAGAAATTTCTGAAGCACACGTAAGTTCACAAAGCGTAAGCTTACTCAGAAAAATTTTACTGAAGCCAACAGGCGCTGCACATGCTATGGCTTTGATTACATCATCCTCGAGATGGAGGCCCTCAAGGGACATCGAGTCCACTGCATCGATACACAGCGCCATCTACCGAAAAAAGAATTCCGAAGCAGCTGAAGCTGCATATTTGACATATCAACGATGAGGAATACGTGGGAATCCAAACCCCACTGAAGAGACACACACACATGGCCTCTTCGCCATCTTTTATAATGGCCAAGAAACTGTCTCTTTCCTCCCCTTTGGGAATATGCTTGGCTGCCATGGAAATACCGTCCCGTAGAGTGTAAGTGAATTTTGCATGGCACATGTGGAGTTGGCTGATTTAAGAGCCATGCTCCCAGCAGAAAAAACTTTCATTGACCAGGCATCTACTCTCTTATCATCCCGATACGGTGGGATGGTTGGATAAGCAGCCTGCTTGGAGGTAGCAGTTGCTGCATGCACCACCAGACTTTCTGGGGTAGAGTGTTTCAACAAGTAGCTGGGTCACTGCTTGATGGTCGGTATTTGTTTGTCAGGTTCTTATTTACTGCCGGACTTGACTCCGGTGCTTCCCAATTAGCACTTACTCTCTTCTGAACAGCGACGTGAAAGGGAAGGATAGGATCCCTTTGAGGACCTTTGTCCAGGATATCGTGAGGTCATCCTGTTCGAATGGGAGAGCAGGTTGCTCCATCCCAGATAATCCACTACCTTGCTCATGAATTTCCTTTAAGGGGCATCTGCATGCTCATCTGATTCAGGTTTTCCAAATTCCAAATCCGTTGAAATGTCCACTCCACTGGCTGTCTGTACATTTTCATGCACATCTGGCAACCTGGATTTTTTTTTATAAGAAACTATCAGGGACATTTGGTGTGCCATACTCCACACTAAAGGGCACATAATTATCACCAGACGGCTCATTGTACTCATAAATAGAAGTGAGAGACTTAAAGAAATCCTTCCTTGGCAAAGGAGTGAAGGTTTTCTGTATTTCAGGTAAAGGCATCACTGGCTTTGAAGGCTTCGAACCTGATGCCCATGGAGTCGTCGATGTCTTTGACAAACACGTTTTTGACGTTGATGGCACCGGTGGCTTCAGAGCTTTTCCAGTCATCTACTGACACTTTGAACAGGCCGAGGTATTGTCCTCCACACCTGAGACACCACAAGCATACTCAATGCGGATCCGTCAGCAACATCTCCGCATCGCTGTCTTGGCACTTTTTAAACCCTGTCATTTTCTGATATTTCTCGAAAAAGTTTCGGAAGCACGTGTAAGTTCACAAAGCGTAAGCTTACTTGGAAAAATTTAACTGAAGCCAACGGGTGCTGCGTGTGCTATATATGTCTTCGATTACATCATCCTCGAGACTTAGGCCCTCGAGGGACATCGAGTGGACTGCATCGATGCACAGCAGCATCTACAGAAAAAAGAATTCCAAAGCAGCTGAAGCTGGATATTTGAGATATCAAAGATGAGGAATAAGAGGGAGGACACAATCCATTCAAAACCATGGTTATAAGCACCCAGTGAGGCAGGGAGCAAAGGGACACAGACACACCCTGGCTATCAGCGTCCACTGTGGCAGAGAAACAAGGGACACAGACGGCTATAAGAGCACTGCAGCAGTGAAAGGAGGGACAGAAGGCCACAGCTATTAGAGTTCATTGCGCCAGGGTCACAGGGGCAGCATACTATGAATAACAAGAGAGTACTGCTATAGGAATGTGAGCTAGGTAAAACACGGCTAACTAAGTTCACGGTAGCCAGGACATGATGCAGGCAGGGCACTGTTAACAGAGCGTACAGAGTCAGAGATGTGGGAGATGCAGACCTCGGCTATCATAACCCACTCATAAACCTGAGGCAGGCAGGTTATGGCCATTAGAGGGCAACACTGAAGAGTAATGGATGGAAAGTATTTTCAGCCCACGGTGTGATTACAGATGGGGATAGACCATATGCAAATCAGGCCTGATCCCACCCCAAAAGCGGCAGTCCAGCATGAACTGCTAGGACACATCCATTCGGCAAAAGAGCAGAAGCAACTTCTGGCATGTTTCAGCCTCATTGGACATCATCGGTGAGGTGCAGCTTGGACCTGTAGGCCGAGCAGGATCAGGACCTGTACATGGCACTGCCTCTCCCACTTATGGGGACATCACTTATGAGTAATGGACGAAAATCACAACCTCAAGCACTGCGCTGGGCAACCCTGGAAATAACAATTTTTCAGTCTGGTATTCTGTTACAGAAGGGGAAAGACCATACGGAAAGAAGCTTGGTCCCACCCCAACTATTAGACCTTATTGCAAAATAGAGGCACTGCAAAGTGATGTGCAGAAGGCTCACAATGCTCAACACATCTTCCCCTAGTTCAGGGCAGAGGAGCAACAGTGACCACAACACATCTGTACCATTCAACCGCAGCAGAGTAGAACAACGGCGAGACGTGGGAAGGTCTTACCTCCACCCAGGAGAATCAGCTTGAAAAGCAGGTAGGGTTAGGCTGGACACCTAGTCAAGATCCACAGAAGGCAGACACGCTTAGACTGGGACTAAAACAGGTTAGGCATGAAAATAATGAGCCACATTTGCAGTTCCCACTTTTATTATTAGTTTTGATATGGAAGTGTTTATTTGGCCATGGAGTGCCTTTTTGGGAACAACTGTGTCAAATGGTCCATTTTAATTCACAATGGGACAGTAAAACTGGTAAATAGTTTAACTGCACAGCGAAATAAGTCATCAAATTGGGCCTCAAAACCGGCCCAGAAACTAGTCTGTTGGGCTGGCCCTTAGCGGGGAAACAGCCAAATCACTCTATACGCCAGCCCAAGCCTCAATGCAGAAAGGATGATAGGCTGACCAAGAGTGGATGCCAAAAAGGGCTAGAAACAAAGTTGAATCCCAGCAGATCACATATAACCTGGGATCCAGGAGAACCTGAATATCCAGGGATTCCTTTCCATCTTTTTGGCCGGACAAGAAGCTTCTTCGCTGGCCAGCCAGGCTGTCACTCACCATCGAAGGGAAGGGGACTAAGAGTCCGTAGAATGTTGTCTTAACATTGACAAGCTTCAAGGAATCAACAAGTGTAACTCCTCTCCTTATCCTAACTCTTAAGAAAAGAATGATCAGTAGGTGATGTGGTGGGCCAGAAGGACACTGACTCTCAGATGACATGATGAAGGCTCTATTATTAAAGTAAAGATAGAAGGCCTCCCTACGACTATGGGTGCTCCCTGCCTTCTTTACTAACTACTGTGTTTGCTAGTCAGTCGTGATCGTCCTAAGAAAATAAGTCTGCTGTCCAAAACGACCCTAACTGACCATACCACTAAGAGAAAACTAACTTATATCAGGATAATGACTCCCTTCCGCTAAGGGTACTGCCAGTACCAGTTTTGAATATACGATTCACCAATATTCTCTCGTGACTTCTCATATTAATCTCCTTAACTCCTATAGTGGGAAGTTGCACTTTCCTTCTTTCCTCTGAATTTCTTTTGATGGCATACAGTTTGGCTCTAATTCTTTTACCTTCAGATTATCACTGTTCCACTTCTCGTGGGTCACATGCTTTTGTGGTTGGTTTCCATACTTTTATTTAGATCATCCCTTTCAATGTCTTTGTTATTCGCTTGTAACATCTCAAAGGAACCTATTTAACTCCTGTGGTGGGGAGTCTAACTTTCTTTCCTCCCTTTGAGTCCCTTCTGAGGGAATATGGTTTGGGTGGAACTCTTTCACCCTCAGGTTTTCACAGTTACACTTCTCTTGGTTTATTTGCTTCTGTGATTGGTTTTCATCTTTATATTTAGGAACATCCCTTTCTTTGTCTTTATTATTAAATTGATCTAGTACAGGATAGGCAGCTAGCTAATTGTCCCCTTTCCCAGGGTATTTTCATGATTCTCTCTCTCTATCTTCCAATTCTTATCCACATTGGCATCTTATTCTTAACCTTTGTAGTTATCTGGTATCAACAATAACTCAGTTTTATGCTTTTCACTGCGACGAGTTAAGTATGTGAAATAATGATTATCTTTGTATTCAGAATCTTCATATCTTCTTTTATTTTATTTGTATTTAATCAAAAAATAGATTTGAACAAAAGTAGAAAATACAATCTGCCACTTGGTCTTTGCATTAGAATAAAGTAAATTGCAAGTTTTTTTTATCTTCATCATGTTACAAAGGACCAAAGTTCCTCTTGAAGTGGCAAGTATCAAGCCTGTTAAATCAAACGAGTTTACATAGGAACTGACTCTGGTCTTGATGAGAGTCAGGTCAAGATGACTTGACTCAAAGGAAATTTGACATGCTGGAGAATTTTGAAAGTCGCAAGTAACCACTTTGTTGAATCGCCACTGATCAGTCTGGACCAACATGTGTGCTTGTCCATCAGCACAAAGTTCGAGAATGTGTATTTCAAGTAGTGTGATCTAATCTGTTGGTTGGCTGAACACTGAAGGAGCAGGTGTCGAACGGTTTCTTTTCCAGTGATTGTGTTACAGAAGCGACAAAGGTTAGTTGCTGCGAGTCCTCTAATGGGCAAAAATTTGTTTGTAGGAAGCAAGTTTAGCTTGGCTCGCAGGAGAAGGTCATGTCCCTGTTTGCTCGGAAATTTCTTGATAAAACCCTGGAGCTCATTCCATTTTTTTGTATTGGGTGGGAGGTGGGACGTCAGTTTGTTTTTGGCTGCCGCTTCAATCGTGGATATCCAATCTTGCTCCTTTCGTTTTGTATGGATTCTACCCGGGTTATTGAACAGTGTCTCTTCCTCGCACTCAATTGACTCGAGTGTGGCGACATTTGCATTTCGCCAGGAAAGGAGCTTTTTACAGTGCGAGGCCTCTAGTTCTTGGTTTATCAGGTTATAGATGGAAAGAGCGGATGCCATCCGACACTTTCGATATAGCATTAACGTGCTGGAGCCAACAATTCTTTGGAGAGAAAACAAGCTTAGTTCACGGTGAATAGAAGCCACTGGGGTGGAATTGGGCAAGCTGAGGACTTTTCTCCAGAATAGAATTTCAAGTTTGGGCCAAATTTCCATTGGTATGTTTGGCATCGCATCTGCCCCATAAGTCAGTGTTGGGACCACCTTCTTTTTGTAAAACTCCAACAATGGAACCATACAGAGCGGCCACATTTTTTATCTATGGCTTTTCCGTGTGCTGCCAGTTTGATTGTTTTGGATCATAGAGCCTCTTGCATAGCGGTTTTATGCTGTGTGCTATCGAGCATGACCCCCAGATATTTGAATTCTCATACTTTTTCAATACAATTACCGTCCGTCCAGGCTAAGACAGATTTTTTCCTGTTTTCGGTTTCGTATTTCTAGTGTCATAAACTTGGCCTTTTTCTCATTTATTTCTAGGCTGTTTGTCTGAATATATTGGTGTAAGTTGTTGAGCTGACGTTGTAAGTCGACTGAGGTATGATCGAGGAGGATGAGGTCGTCGGCATACAGTAGACGGGAGATGTGTTTTGTACAACTTTGGTGTGAACGCTCGGACTGCTGCTTCTGACTCCTTAAGAACTCCTAGGTATGCCAGTAAGAGTGCTGCGGCAAGTGGGCATCCTTGCTTCACACCTCTTGTTGTTGGGATTGTCGATGATAGAAACCCCTGTATCTACTTCTTTTTTTAAGTTAACTTTGTTTCATTTTGTTTACTGTGCAGAGTTAATTGTATTGTATAATGATTGTGTCTTGACTCACAACTCTCGTAGTATTTTGGCTTCAAAGTTAACTCTCTTTCACATTCGTTACTGTGACAAGTTAGCTGGGCGACATAATAATTATTCTGAAACTTCCCGTACCTCCCAGTTTCCAGATTACATTTGGTCTTGTAGGAGGATGCTTTCGGAGGGTTTCTCTTTCTGGGTTTCAGTCTCTCTGTAGGTATCACATACACCGTCTGTTCTCGGGCATTCACCTCTGGTTTCTCTCTCCTTATCTCTTGGGCTTCCTGTGCTGAGTGACGTTCCTCGGACTGGCTGTCCATCACGGATTGGCTCCAGTGGTCTTGCCACCACCTCTTTGTGGGCTCCTGCCCTGCTGCTTCAGCATTTGTGACCACTGCTAGTTCGGCGTCCCTGTCTTGGCCTCCCGTGGAAGTTCAAAAACGTGCAGGTTTCCTCCCCCTCCATGTCAGCGGTCATGCAACTGAATACTTCATGCTCAGCTTGTGTCTGCACCTCTCTCTCTCTCTGCATCAGCTGCTGCTCTCATCCTTGGGAAGTACATTTTTTAACGTATTCGTCCCAGTATGGCACACGTCATACGTTAAAGGGACATGATCCTCATCCATTGAATAATGATATCCTTTAGTAGTTTCTTCGTCCCAGTTATAACAGTTCATGACTTCCTGTGTTGTAATGCATCCCCATGCGAGTCATGGTATATTTAGCCTGAGGGAGTTCCTTTTGGAAACGGGAGTCCTTGTCCGCTGAGGGGGAGTATCTCCTGGTGAGGTCACACTTGCCTCTACCACTAGGGGGGGTATTGCAGAGCAGTCTCAACTATCTAGCCTCACAGGAAGAAGCTCCCCCTTGGGAAAAAGGGACAAATTCCTTTGTTTCATCACAGGACGTTCAGGCCAGTTGGGCAAGATGGAAGACGACTAACAGTACTGAAGGAGGAAACCCAGGTTCAAGAAAGGGAAACACATAACCAGTGCTCACTGACTCAGCCATTTGCACAGCCAGCCCCTGCCCTCTCGGTTAGGCCTCTAATATCTAAATATTGGAATAAAAAAGAACAATTGTATGTGCTGATCTATGGTCTTATGGTCTTGACTTTCATGGCTAGATTGTGGGGGACACTAACGCTTCTCACGCGGGTGGGCAGCAGAGTAATGCATCACACTGCAGCGTATGCATGGTGCCACTGCACACTCTGGGGAAAAAGGGCCGACAAAAGGCACGCAAAAAACTAAGTTCCTTTGATTATTGAATACCAGTGATAGCCAAAATTGAGATCCAGGGCAGTTTTATACTCTGAAAACCAGACACTGGGTGATGTTTTTACTACTGATTGTAGATCTGATGCTTTGGCTCTTACATTGATTACTGATGTGATGAAGTTGCACAGAGTGTGTGGATAGGAATGGAAGATGTCCATCTTCCCTTTTCCCTCAACATGACCATGGGAGCGGAACCATGTGTCATGCATGCAAATAGTGACTGGATCCCTATTCATGAGTCACTTTCAGGGAGTCGACCATGGTAGCCGTGAAGGAGTCGGCATGAGGCGCTGTGAAGAAGTCGGAAAGAGATTATGTGAGGAGCCTGCGAGAGACTATCCTCGTGTACGCGGGAGAAGCTGTGAGAGTGGCAGCGTGGGCATCAGGACTGGTGCTACTGCTGTGAGTGGGAAGGAAAAAGTGTTGTGGTGACCACCATACGAAACAGTGCTGAGAGAGAAAGAAAGAGTTTGCACTGAAGAACTCCATGACTGTCAAAGGTGAAGCACAGGGTGGATCACTGAGCTGGAAGCAAAACTTGAACCCCACTTGAGATAGGGAGTGGAGTGGCCAAAAGAACGAAAGGCCGCCGAGTGTGTCAGAGCCCAAGCAACAAACCAGGACTGGTGTCTGAGACTGGAGGAGCCCTGCCAGAGCAGCAGGCACAAAGCACAGCATACCTGAGACCAGGTAAGGCAGAAGAGAGTTGAAATCCCAATCTACAACACACAGACAAAGGAAGTGCCTGAGGTGGTGGCCGGTAGAATTATAAAGCCTGTAGGTCCAGCGAGGAGATGACCATCTTGTACAATCCACATACAAACTTGGGTAATAGGCAAAAAAAGTGAACTGTTTGATGGAAGTTGTAGTCCTGGGACTCCCCATCATGCAAGCCTAGAGGTGTGGTACAGAGGCAAGTGCACTGTTCGATGGGAATTTTGGTCCTGACACGCCCCAATGTTTAAACATGGCAGAGCGCTGCGCTGCCAAATCAAGTGCACTTCTTGATCGGAGATGCAGTACTGAGACACCACAATGTGTGGGACTGAAGACACAACTACATTTATAAAGGGTTGTGTAATGCAGGCTAGCTTTCCTACCTGATGGAAACAAGAGTTTCAGGAGTTCCTTATTGTGATAAAGCGACCTCAGGGCCAAAGAGATATCCCCGGTTCCTGAATGTTATGAGGGGTCCTTATACAAATATCCCAAAGGCAAGTTTCTCAGGACATTGGAAAAGAGCAAACTGGCAATGACTACATCTCCCATAACTTCCCTTTTGTACAGAGAGAAAAAGAGAAACGGATACGGGAAACTCAACTAACATTTTAAGACCAAAACGACTATGGGGAGAGGCTGAGCACTCTACGTGATCGTTTTGCGCTCCCCTAAGGAGGGCCAGCCATAGGGAACCCCCACATTTCTCTCAAATGTAATGTCTAGTGGGTGGGGAGAAGCACAGCCTTGACTGGAGCAAAACCAGACACACAGAAAAGACTCCATATCTTCCACATGCACAGAGGAACTGCAGTTTCCCTCTCTGCCGCAGCCACAGGGAACAGAGGGCATCCTGTAACTAACAGTTCTATTAACAGCAATGTGAGAAATGCTAGCAAGATACCTAATATAAGAGAAGCAGTTTTTCATAGTGCCCTCATGCCCCCAAAAGGCATTAAGAAAATATAGACAAATTTACTGTGTACAAAGGAGAGCCAAAACAAACTCAGCAATAGGCAGGGAGAGAGCGACAGCTGCAGCCCAACCAGCATGGAGAGCATGGAGAGCATTCCAGAGTCTAATCCAAGATGGTGGCTGGCCTACTTCCTCCAGAGGGGTGGGACTGCAAAGCATCCCTGCCAACGAGTGTGTCCAGACCTGTCAAGTTACCTTTGCAATCAATCAGGTTGAAGTTCTTGTTCACAGTCCTATACAAGGGGCAGCTTCCATGACAGCGGTGAAAGGAATTTTGGGAGTTTCAGAGCTGGAGAACAGCCATACAAGAAATCAGAAAATGGCGAGAGGGGGAAGGGAGGGCATTGTAGTGAACGTGAAGAGGCAGAGAGCACGCTCTAGATCGTTGATGGTGGTAAAGTGAAAAGAAAGACCTGGAGAGTGGAGGCATGAAAATGAAAACTTAGAAAGTGGAGAGTGGTGATGTGAAAAATAAAACCTGCAGAATAAAAGAGGTGGGTGTAGAGAAAATAAAGGGAGGAAAGTGGAGAACGAACAGCAGAGGAAGGTGAGGTATCCTAGCTGGCAAGGACGAAGATCAGAAGGAGTAGAGAAGAGTCAGTGAGATGAAATACTGGATGGAATGAGTGGGAGGAAGGTGTTGTGATGCGAAAGGGAGGGCACATAGGAGGGGGGAGGAAGGAGAGGGCCGGAGGGAAGGAGTTTCAGTTTGATATGTAAGGAGAATAAAGGGAGGTTAAACCTAACTCGGCTCTGTGTATCTGTGAGCCACCAGGGTGAGGGACACCCAAAACAATTGGCGACGAGAAAACTGACCCCGTGTGGATGGCCACACTGGACTTTTCTGCATCAGAAGTGTAACAGCGGCGCTGCCGTCTGAAAAGGGCGCCTTCTGGCGGGGGTCAATAAACCCCAAATGGCCCGCTCAGTATAACAGGAAGGGGGACGGTGCTGCTCAGCGTGGGAGGAGTAATTGCGGAGGTGGGGAGTTGCAGCCAACGCAACAAGAGCACTGCTGGAGGGGAGCAAGGACAGTTGACCGCAGAGGCGGAAACGTGCAGTGCCTCGCTGTGTCAGAGAGAGAGTGCCACGCAGGGGCACAAGAAATCAAGGACTCTCACCATACTGTAAAAGCAACAAAGTAAGGAGGACAGGGAAAGGAAGCCATCGGCCCGGAATAAAGAGGTGGGGGGAGGACGACTGGGAACAACACGCACACATATACAGTGCAAGGATCCACCCAAGTGGCTGCAGAGGGGGACTACATCCAGTATAAGCATGGGGAGAAGGCCAAAGCAACACTGGAGGGAGGAGAGGAGGACATTAAAAACTGGAGAAGGAACTGGTGCCAAACAAACCATGAGAAGAGCACATAGGTACACGTGCAGCATCTATAGGATACAGGCCAAGGGAGCGTGACACGATGCTGTGATAGCAGAAAGGAGGGCACAAAAAGTTACAGGAGCCACCCAAACAACTAACATGGGAGGAACAAGATGGTGGACAATGCACAGGAAAATCTGGGGGCGCCGGCAGCAGCAGGAGCACCTGCACCTGATTTAATGGCCATATCATCGAGGGCAACATTCCTAAGAAGACCAAGTCTATTTTCCCCAACACGACCAATGACACAGATGGGAAGAAAGGATGGAAGAGTTTAACAATTTCATTAAGGCAGTAGGAGACCAAGAATCGCCAAACATAGCAGACATATTCACGGATCTAGCAGGAAAAGAAATAAAGAGCATCATAAAGACAATTCCCCTACAAGAAAGAACGACATACCCAATGCTGGTGGCAGCGGCGAACAAGAAATTGTTGGTGCTCCCCAATCGGGATTATGAAAGATATTCGTTCAATCAGTGTGTTCAGCTTCCTCACGAGATGGTAGAGGAGCACACATTGTGACTTTGAAAACTTCTCAGGAAACAAGGCCATCCGGCTTCAGATCATTGAAGGGTGTACTTCGTCAGCATTCAGGAAACACCTGTTAAAGGAACCACTGTCGCTGCTGGAAATCATGGGCCTAGCCAGAGTATATGAAAGGGTAGATGTGCAAGCAGCTGCCACGGAGAACCCAAACAACTAGAAGGTGTGGCCGCCATGCAGACGGCTCCTTCCTAAGTGTCAGAAACCAAAGTGGTCCCAGTAGAACTAACCAAACCAGCCAATATCAAAGGTACCAAGTGATATGATATGATTGTTTATTTATATAGCACCTATACACAATGTGTTTCAAAGCGCTTCAAGACAAGGGAGGGAACAAGGGAAAATACAACCACATTCTTACAAGCCATGAACAGTAAGGATGTGAAATTAACTATCATACTCGGCCTGACGACATTTCAGATAGTGCAAGAGCTAAGACATCGATAAGGAAGGGAGGGGGAGAGTGGGAAGGAAATGGAAACAGACAGGCGACTACCGTACTAGGCCTGATGACATTTCTGGTGGAGCCGGAGAAAAACAAAAGGTGAGGGAGAGGGGTGCAGAAAGGGAGGGGAGGAACAACACAAGCGACTATCATACTAGGCCTGGCGACATTTCAGATAGTGGTGGAGGGGTGGTGAGGAGGAAAAAAACAGTAATGGGAGGGTGAAGGAAACAGACAAGGTTGCTATCATATTAGTTCCAGGGACAATTCTGATAGAGTAAGTGCACAGAAGAAAGTAAGGGGAGGAGATAGGAAAAGGGAGAAGGGAAAGGAGGAGAGAAAAGAGAGTAAGCAGTCAAAAAGCGTGGAGAAGCAAGAGTGGAGAGCGAATACAATTGCAGAAGTCAGTAGTAACACATAATGTTGCAAGCCAGGATACAAGATGAAGATGGGAACAGCATGATTCAGGGCCACCATGAGTACAAGATACAAAGGAAGTCCAGCATGAAAGTTGAGAAAGAGTGATGCACCGTGAATGAATGAAGTCCATAAAAGTCAAATCAATCATTGACCACAAGACAGTGATGGTGAAGGAAGGCACTAGGTGGGCGGGGCTTGCTAAGTGGTGAAAAAGAGCAGCAGGCAGGAAGGTACCAGGTGGGCGGGGATTAGGCCAGGTGACCTAGATCCACTTGCACCTGCTCCCCATCTGCAAAGGAAAGTGGACAAAAATGCTATCGGTGCGGCTTTGCATTCCTACACCGAGGACAGTGTGCAGCCTGGGGGAAAATGTGAATGAGATGTGGTTCAGAGAACCATTTCCAGGCAATGTGCAAGGAAAAGACAATGCTTCTCGCAGCCTACAGGAACTTCAGGTCAGGAGGTCCTGAAGGGCGCTTGGAAAAACCCCAAAGATTTGGCAAATAGAATGTACTCTGAACAAGATGACCAACACTCACCTCCAGGGAGATCCGCACCCCCACGGCAAACCCAGACAAGATTTGTAAGGGCAATGAAGGATCTCACCCTGCAGATGCCATCGCAGTATCTTGCGGAACAAGAATACCCACACACCCATCCAACCATACGCACGCCACCACGATGTGGAGGAGCTGAGCTATGCGAGAGACCCATATGAGAACCCCCCACCAGAACAAGGAAAGGGGATGTACACCTAAGAAAATTATGGACACACGGATCGATACAGCAGGAAATACATCCACCTCATTAATGAAGTTAATGATGACGGTTCGGCCCAGAGAGTGACCATCGAGATCAGAGACCTCAATCATCAATTCATCCTGGACACACACACAGGGGTCACCGTCAATATGATGACCGAGACACTGTATCAGATGATCAAGGATCTATACCCCCTGGACCCATCTCAGGCACGGATATTCCGATGGGGAGCTACATTACCACTCCCCTCAAGAGGACAATTCAAGTGTGATTCGAACCACAAGGGACGAGTAGTGTCTGCTAGCATACACGTAATACGGAGCCCGGCCACTGGAAGAAGCCTTCTGAGCTACCTCACAGCGGGTGCTCTTGCCCTCATCGGCATTCGGTACAACCAATCAGAGGTGGTATCAGGGATCAAGACATGACGACTGAACATATACAAACCTCATTCCCGGCACTATTCAAGGGCGTACAAATGCTTAAGGACTCAGTAATAACACTACACATGGACCCAACGGTAACCCCAGTGCCCCAACACCAATGCCGGGTGGGATTCCACTGGCAAACACAAGTTTCAAAAGAGCTCCAACTACTTCTCGACAGTGACATTATAGAAAGACTAAATGGGTCGACATGATGGGTGTCACCGCTAGAGGTGGTACCGAAGGACAATGACCGGCTGTGACTCTGTGTGGACATGCGCATACCGAACACAGCAATACAGAGGGAAAGGCACACTGATCCCAATATTAAGTACATGATCATTCACTTAAACCAAGTGGTACGCTTTTCCAAACTTGACCTCAATCAGGGTTACCATCAGCTAGTAATATACTCCGATGCGAGACCTATTACAACCTTTGCGACTCATGAAGGGCTCACCATTTGTATGAACCGCTGAGTGCGACAACACAAGTAAGATAATGTTCATACTATCTTTATATATAAAGCTGAATATATGTATGTGTGTGTGTTTGTCCGGATATACAAATCCACACCGTTGAACCCACATTTACCAAATTTTGCATGGATTCCTCTTTTGTCTGGGGCAAGATCGTAATCTATGTTTGGACGCAAAAATGTTATATGCAAAAAAATGTGCTTTTTTATCGTGCCATTTGAAATATGGCAAATGGCAAGGTTACAGTTTACTTAAGTTCATTCACAACAAGAGAGCACAATCAATCTTTCTTAGACATTTTCTTAAATGTGCTGAAGCCATTGAGTGACTGAAACATGCTGCACAAAAAATGAACATCACTTGGAAAAGCTCCATCTGATGCAAAGTGAAAATCAATACCAAGAGCTACTGAAACACAACAACAAACAGCAGCAGGACTTGCTCCCCAGAGGACAAGAGCAACTTTCTCCAGGGCAAATAAGATGCCAGAGCAAACTGAAGTAAGCCTTGCTGACATGAGGACAAGAGCAACATCCTCTAGGGCACATGAGACACCACTCGATCAGGACACGGCCAACATTGGGTCCTCCAGCTATCTTTATATATAAAGCAGGATATATGTATGTGCGTATGTTTGTCCGGCTATACAAATCCACACCATTGAACCCACATCTACCAAATTTTGCATGGATTCCTCTTTTGTCTGGGGCAAGATTGCAGTCTATGTTTCAATGCAAAAATCTCACATGAAAAAATTAAATTGGGAAGAAAAAGAATTTTACATTTTTTTCCGCACCACTTCAAATTTGGGAAATGGCAAGGTTACAGTTTACTGAAGTTCATTCACAAGAAGAAAGCTGAATCAATGAATCTTTCTTGGATATTTTCTCAAATGTGCTGAAGCCATTGAATGACTGAAACATGCCGCACAAAACACTAACATCACTTGGAAAAGCTCCATTTGATGCAAAGCGAAAATCAATATCAAGAGCTTCTTAAACACAAAAAACAGTAGCATGACTCGTCAACAAAAGCAACTTTCTGCAGGGCAAATGAGATGCCAGAGCAAAGTGAAGCAAGACTTGCTAACATGAGGACAAGAGCAACATCCTTCAGGCCACATGAGACACCAGAGCAAACTGAAGCAAGACTTGCCGACAAGAGGACAAGAACTACATCCTCCAGGGCACATGAGACACCACTCGATCAGGACATGGGCAACGCCGGGTACCCCAGCTAGTCTTTATATATAAAGCTGTATGTATGTATGTGTGTATGTCTGGCTATAGAAATTCACACCGTTGAACCCACGTCTACCAGATTTTGCATGTATTCCGCTTTTGTCCGGGGAAAGAGCATAGTCTATATTTGGAGGCAAAAATCTTATATGCAAAAGAATTTTGGGGAAAAAACAAAAATGTTTACTTTTTGTTATCACACCACTCCAAACATGGGAAATGGCAAAGGTTACAGTTTACTCAAGTTCATTCACAAGAACAGAGCACCATCAATCAATGTTTCTTGGACATTTTCTCAAAAGTGCTGAAGCCATCGGGTGACTGAAACATGCTGCACAAATAACGAACATCACTTGGAAAAGCTCCATCTGATGTAAAGCGAAAATCATTATGAGGAGCTTCTGAAACACAACGACAAACAGCAGCATGACTTGCCGACCAGAGGACAAGAGCAGCTAACTCCAGGGTAAATGAGATGCCAGAGCAAACTGAAGCAAGACTTGCTGACATGAGGACAAGAGCAACATCCTCCAGGGCACATGAGACACCACAGCCAACTGAAGCAAGACTTATCAAAAAGAGGACAAGAGCAACATGCTCCAGGGCACATGGGACACCACTCGATCAGGACACGGGCAACGCCGGGTACCCCAACAAGTTATATATAAAGCTGAATATATGTATGTGTGTATGTTTGTCCGGCTATACAAATCCACACCGTTGAACCCACATCTACCAAATAGTGCATGGCTTTCTCTTTGGTCTGGGACAAAATCGTAGTCTGTGTTTGGATGCAAAAATCTTACATGCAAATCTTTTTGGGGAAAAAAACCCAAAACCTTTTAAAACAGTTTTATTACCCCACTCCAAATTTGGGAAATGACAAGGTTACAGTTTACTTAAGTTCATTCAGAAGAAAAGAGCACAATTAATCAATCTTTCTTGGACATTTTCTCAAATGTGCTGAAGCCATTGAGTGACTGAAACATGCCGCACAAAAAACAAACATCACTTGGAAAACCTCCATTTGATGCAAAACGAAATTCAATATCAGGAGCTTCTGAAACACAACAAAAAACAGCAGCATGCATTCCTGACCAGAGGGCAAGAGCAACTTTCTCCAGGGCAAATGAGATACCAGAGCGAACTGAAGCAAGACTTGCTGACATGAGAGCAACAGCAACATGTCCCGGGAGGATATCTTAACGGCAACGTGCGTGCCTTGGAAGCAAGACGACACGAAGCAACACAGGTTTGATCAGCCGGGTCCGCGCTTAGAAACCTCTGGGTGTTTAAGCGTGTTATAAATACACAACTATGACAAAAAAATAAAAACAATTATGCTACTGAAAAAACAAACAATTCCTGTAACAGAGCCTCGATCCCCGCGGGCTGTGTGAGCGCTTTAAAAATAAAAATTAAAAAATAAAATAAACATCCTCCAGGGCACATGAAACACCAGCGACTTGCCGACCAGAGGACAAAAGCAAATTTCTCCAGGGCAAATGAGATGCCAGAGAAAACTGAAGCAAGACTTGCTGACATGAGGACAATAGCAGCATCCTGCAGGGCACATGAGACACCAGAGCAAACTGAAGCAAGACTTGCCGACAAGAGGACAAGAGCAACATCCTCCAGGGCACATGAGTCACCACTCGATCAGGACACGGGCAACTCTGGGTACCCAGCTGGTTATATATAAAGCTGAATGTATGTATGTGTGTATTTTTGTCCGGCTATACAAATCCACACCGTTGAACCCACGTCTACAAATATTGCATGGATTCCTCTTTGGTCTGTAGATTGTAGTCTAGGTTTGGATGCAAAAATCTTATATGCAAAATAAATTTGGAAAAAAACTAAAATGTTTTAAAACTGTATTCATCGCACCACTCCAAATTTGGAAAATGGCAAGGTTACAGTTTACTTAAGCTCATTCACAAGAAGAGAGCACAATCAATCAATCTTTCTTGGACTTTTTCTCAAATGTGCTGAAGCCACTGAGTGACTGAAACATGCCGCACAAAAACCACTTGGAAAAGCTTCATCTGATGCAAAGCGAAAATCAATAACAGGAGCTACTGAAACCCAACAACAAACAGCAGCAGGACTTGCCGACCAGAGAACAAGAGCAACTTTCTCCAGGGCAAATGAGATGCCAGAGCAAACTGAAGCAAGACTTGCTGACATGAGGACAAGAGCAATATTCTCCAGGGCACATGAGACACCACTCAATCAGGACCCCAGCTAGTCTTCTATATATATATAAAACAAAGTTGTGTTTGTTTGTGGGTTTATATGTGGCGTTCTTGGGGATGTAACTCCTCATGAACGGTGAGGTCAGGTGACATGAATTTTGCATGGAATATTCCTTATTCCATTGCCGAATAAATGCAACTATTTCTGTCTCGATAGGTCATCCCGTTCATGGGATAATTAATCTTTTGGTTTTTCAGCTTTTTGTTTTTCGGCATTATGTTTTGTGGTTTTACACCACCATCTACAGGTCATTTGTAGAAAGTGCTCATCATCGTGCATCGAAGTTGAAAACATGATCAACACCTGATTAATTTCTATCGCAACATTTTCTGAAGGACAGGTACTTCACCCTCATGACATCAAATAGAATTTTGCTACAATTTGAAGATGAAATTATCCCACCCGAATCAGAACAAAACATCAAAAGCTGAAACATGATCAACATTCTGAAGAAGGAAAATCACAAGACCATGAAGCTGAAAGAATTCAACATGCTTTGAGTCAGAACAATGACAGTGCTCAAGAATCTGAAGCAAGACCTACTAATCAGATAATTTGTGCTGCTAAAAAACCAAGCAACGAAACTGCTGAAGAAACTCAAACATGACTTGCTGTTATGAGAATTAGTGCTGCTGAACAACAAAGAAATAAAACTGCTGAAGAAACTCAAGTGAAACTTACTGATCTGAGAATTCTTGCTGCTAAAAAACAAAGCACGGTGTGCTAACAGTGTGTTAAGTGGCATTGTGGCAACCGGTCTATTGCCTTGTGACTCGCTCCGTACTTTGGAATCCTGTAGTCTGCCTGCACTTTCATCTCTGTGACGAGATTTCCCTATAAACACAGTGCGCACGCGCAGACCGCGGCACGGTGTGCGAGCAGTTTGTTAAGTGTTCAGTGGTCGGAGGATGGTGATGCTTCATGACTCACTGGTGAGATTCGACTCCTCATTTGCCCACTATTGATTTGAGATCTTACATGCAACTGCTTTGCTGCACGGATTGTTCTGTATAGCTGTCCAGCGGCTGTCCTCGCCTGACCTACAATAGGATATCTAAAAACACACGTCTGATTCCGCTTCCTTAATTGCACTTGCAGCGACTGTGGATTCATTTCTTTGAGCCGCCTGTGCTATTTAGCTAACTTTGATCCTCCTCATAAGTAAATCAGACGCGATGACTGTCGATTTATATCTTTGTGCCGCTTGTGTTATTTAGCTAACTTTGATCCTCCTCATAGGTAAATCACATGCAGTGACTGCTGATTTATATATTTGAGCCGTGTGCGATTCCCATTGTACTTTGATTACTTCTACATTAATATGGTCCCTCTTAATGAAGTGACATCAACATCCGCTGAGTTCGATAATAACTCCTTATTGACTCTTTGCTATAGCTTGGAAGAACACATTTCTAATATGGAACGTGCAATGGCAAGTAACAATAAGGCATCTAATATAGAGTGTTCCATCTGTAATAAGATATCCCCAAACGCTCTACCTGCAACTGAGCGGTTATCTTGCTCTCCCTGCATAGTAGGGCTGGGAGATGGCTCCCCTAGGAGTGCAGAAAGACACTATCAGATAACACTGTTGGAACATCATGACTGTGTGGATTGTATGCACAATATGTCAAGTTAAAATAAGTTGATGCCCATAATAATACCACAAGTTTTGCCCTAAAAATGTTCCTCAAATTGTCACACAGTATCTTATGTCAAGTGGAGAAAAGCTCTGTACTTCTAATAGATATGGCTGAAACGTATGCTGCAAGGGGCAAAGATTTAGATAGAATTGCTGTGATTCGGATGCCTAATAACATTGCCCCTTTAAAAGCCCAGTGGGTGGTTGGTGAACCGGTGAATCTGGAATCTACCCAGGTTGAGGTTCTTGCGGGAAGTGAAAATGAGGATAGCAATGAATATTTGCTGTCAAAAGGGGAACGTAGAAGGAAGTTGAAATTGAAAACTGACACCAAAGACAAACAACTATCACATTTAGGAGATAATGATTTGAATAACTTACCCCAAACCTCTACCACACAATGCTCTTCTAAACGAGCAAGAAAGAAAGCGGATCGAAGAGCAAAAAGAATGGCATTACAGTCTGGCAACCTTACAAATTATCTGCTAGGATCATCTGCACAGAAAGCAAACACTAAAGCTCCATTACAAGCTGTTGCTGACGATTCTTACACTAGCACGAGAGATTGTAGTATAATCTCTATTAAATCTCCTGTGCAACAAGTACTAAGAGAAGGGAGTAAGTCTGGGGGGGGGAGGACTGTTTCTTTTAAGAATTGCAATGTACTTAAGGAAAGTGATAGACTTGCTGGTGTTAAGAAGTGTTATCTTCCAACCAAATCATTTACCATCTCATATAATACCAACATAAAGAAAAAAAACATAAATAGAAGTTATTGGCGATTCTTAATCACCATTTATCTCTAAGAACTATCAAAAGCAGTGTTTTTAAATTTGTTGAACAGTGCTCTAACTCTGTAACAAAAGTTCATTGCTTCTCTGAAGCTGTTGTTGCTTTAATTATAGACTCTGCCCCTCAATTGTCTAAATGTGGGTATGACTTTGATGGTAGTCATACACTGAATGATTATGATAGATTGAACTGTAAGAAGAGGGATGAGCCCAAACAACAGGTTAGATCTGTCTGACCCCATCTCTTTGAATGATGCAACTGTTAAGTCCCATTGGGAGTGTATTTGCTCGTTTTTACCTCTAATAACCATGCACAAATAAGGTAATATTAAAATAATTTCTTGGAATACACGTGGCCATAGACACCTATTTAGCCCTACTCGCTCCAATAGAGCAGAAATCATTCTTCTCCAGGAGACTTGGCTGCTTGACTCAGTCCAATTTGATGGATATACCTCTTATTTCAGTCATGCCAGTAAAGGTGATAAAGGTAGACCTTATAAAGGTAGGCCTGGCTATTCTGGTTGCCAATGATATAACCACTTCCGAGTGTATCGCAAGTGGAGGTAACTGTAATGTATTAATGGTTGAAAACCATCTGGAAAGTAACCTAAAGATTTTATTGGCCAATGTGTATGATCCTCTGGGTAACGACTGCACAGTAGATATACAACTCAATATTTTTGAATATGTAACTAATAAATATGTAACAGGTGGAAATTATAATCTCAGAGTGGGTGGTGATCTTAACGCTAATAATAGAGATAACCAACTTACCAATGTCATCAATGATGCTCTTTTTAGAGGTTATGTGAAAAATAATAGATGGAAAAGTTTTATTGTTGATATGGACCTTCAATTGGTGAATGGGACTGGAATAAACAATCTACCTGTGGAGGCTACATGGTCCAATGGTCTTAGTTTCTTCTGCCTTGGATTATGTATGTCTGTGTCAGTGATGAGATATATTCCAGATTTATGAATTTCCAAATCATTCCCAATACATTTAGCGATCATGGCATGCTGGCCTGCACCTTTAGGTTAAAGAATCAGAAGATACAGCCTTTGATAGGATAGAGTTATGAAGAAATACAGAAAGGTCGAAGGCAGATTTGTAATAAATATTCTAACATGATTAAGTTTTATCAGATCTCAGAGAAGAATGTAGTCTGGCAAAATATGGCCAAAATATTAAATGAAGGAGATGCTAGGAGATTCTGGGCCTGCTTTAGAAACATGAATAATGCTGGTAACCCTGAGCTGTTAATACCCATAGATAGCCATAATTGGATAAATTTCCTTACCAAAAAGTTTAAAGGAGAAGTGTTAAAACTTGAAATCTGCCCAAAAATTAACATGAAAATATGTAGGGAAGATATATTATTAATAATAAAGATGTTAAAGAACTCTAGAGCTCCAGGACCCGATGGCCTTTGCAATATTATCTTAAAAGATAATCCAGAACTTTGGGCTGACATTCTGGTAATTATGTATCAAAAAATCATAGATACTGGAAGGATGCCCAACTCCTGGAAGACTGCTAACATCATACCTATATTTAAGAGTGGTCAACGCAATTTGCCAGCGAATTATAGACTAATAGCACTTACGGATGTCCCTAGTAAAATCTTCTGCACTTTGATACTAAAAGAAATCAATAAGTGGATCATTAGCGAAAATATACTAGATAAAGCCCAAACAGGCTTTAGGAAAGGATGTGCAACGACAGATAATATCTTTATATTAAATACGCTTATTGAGCAGGCTAATCAAGCTAAAAATGTACCACTATATGTTCTCTTTGTTGACTTTACCTCCGCCTTCGACTCGTTAGAGCGGGGGCGTCTTTGGAAGAAACTTGAAGCCTGAGGCATGCCTGCAAATCTGTTATACCTGTGCAGGATGGTATCTGATGATAGCAAAGCCCAGATACGTTTAGATAATCGAGGATCTTTATCTGAACCCTTTATATTCTAAAAGGTGTGAGACAAGGCTGTGCATTAGCGCCCATCTTTTTCAATCTGTTTATGTCCGACTTTGGTAATATTTTTAAAGATAAAAAGAATGCTTTTCCCAAAATCAGTTCCCATAAGATGGGGTGGATCTGCTATGCAGACGATATAATAATAATGGACAACACATATGTGGGCATCTGTAATAGTGCTTTGGCCCTAAGCGAATATGCAGAGAAGAATGGCCTTGTAATTAATCTAAAAAAAACTGAATTCATGAGCTTTGGGGCCCACTGCAGTAAATAAAATACCATATTATGCTCATTGGAAACAATAAAAAAGGTTAATAGCTATAAATATCTTGGCCAGGAAATATGTGGTGAAAGGAAGAAAATGAATCCACTAGTTCAAAAGAACAAACGAACCAAGATAATGGCAACGTTAGCAGCTGTTAGAAACTTCTCCAAAAAAACAGCGGGATTTAGTTTATTGGGAATTATTAATCTATATAAAGAAAAGCTGGCGCCAATATTCCTGTATGCTTTGGAAGCTTCCTTCTCTGATTGGTCGGATTGGGCGGATGTGATTGAAGGTGTGATATGGAGGAGAATATTAGGCCTCTCTAATTATACACCTATCCAGGTTATCCGGTTAGAACTGGGGCCGATATCTCTATCTACCCAAATCGACCTAAACAGAGCAAAGCTCTATATTAAAATAAAATATGCACAGCAAGGCTCACTACTGCATATAGTTCATGAAGGGCTTAAGGGAGGAAGTACGTGGGCTTTGAATAATTTCCAGAAAAAAATCGAGGATATTTTTGAGATAACTGCTTTTGTACCTAAATGGGAATATGGAGAAGGGGCGGTGTTGAAGTCTCTAAAAGATTCCTTGGAAAAGTGGGAATGGGCTCATAGTAATGATAGGGTTGCAGAATTTGGCTCCTTAGGTTCATTTGCAAAACTTCCTTTCCGGTATAAAAAACTTCAGTTCTATCTAAAGCTTATGCCCTCAAAGGTAAATCGGAAAATCTTCCTCGATATGAGGCTCAACCGACTTAATGTTCTCGGTGTACGAGATGCCTGGTTAAATATCCCGGAGGAAAGAAGAATGTGTAGACTGTGTGGTAGTAAACAAGAGAAAGAAACCATAAGACATGTGATAACCTGCTGTAAGGACATGAGATCTATATATGAGAAATATTTTGAAAAATATCTAGCAGACCATGAACAGGACTTTAATCATATTGCTAGTGAAAGGTTTTGGTTGAGATGTTTAGCAGGGTGGAACAAGAATCTTATAATTGCAACCACTCAAATCTGGAAGGTGGTAAACGTCCGCCTAAGGCAGTTTGAAGCAAATGTGAAAATACTAGTGGATCTATAGGTTGGTTCTATATAAGCGTAGGTGCTTGATCTGAGCGATAAAGCTTCTCGAGGGGGGGGAGGGGACCCACTCCTGAAAAGAAAATCAATGAGTTCTAGCTACCTGTAGGAGAAATGTACATAGGAATATCAGTTTAACAATCTAGTGCAAGTAAATATGAAAGTCCCTTAGCTTTAACTTTAATAATTGTACATAGATCTCTGATAGATGTAAATGTAGATATTTTTATTCTTACTTTTTTTTATTATCGCTGTACCATACTGACTTTGTATGAAATGTTTGGATCTTCATTGTAATTTGTTATTTGTATGTTAATACTGTTATGTGAAAAGTTCTTTTGAACTGAAACACAATAATAATAAAAAATAAAAATGATAGGATAGATGAGGGAACTCTGTCATCTAATGGTAATAGACTAGGTTGGTCTGATAAAAATCTAACTAAGGCTAGTAATTGGTGTAGAGGCCCAAGTGAATATAGATCTATGGCTACTGCTGACTAGATAAGTCTGTTGGCTCTCCTCTCCTATGCATGGTTTTATGCCTATGGGGAAAACATTTCTGCCTAGTAATCAGGTTTTTCATCATCAGGGCTTGTTTGATAAAGTGATATGCACCGAAAAGAAATAAAATGCATAGAAAAATAAGAGCCATTGATTGTAATAAAATGCTCTTTGATGCCACTATAGCTATGAAATGCAAATTAAAAAATGGATATAGGAACTGGCTTAGAAGGTACTGTGTCTCCATTGATAATGTCAACTGGCAAAATATGGTGAACATCTTGGTAGAGGGGGACACCAAACAAATGCTGGCCAGCAAAAACTTATTTGCAGAATTGAAGGGTCTCTTTGGGAAAAGTATCTTATGGAAAGATTCTCTGGGGAAGTGACTTATTTAGAAGAAGAAAACCATCTCTAACTTCACGATAGACCGGGAGGAAATTATTGAAATCATCAATATGCTCAAATCCTCTAGGGCTCCTGGCCCTGATGGACTCTGCAACATAATCATCAAAGACAACCCTGAGTGTTGGTCAGATATTTTGTCACTTTATTCGAGAAAATAATTGATAGCGGTGGGATACCTAAATCGTGGAGTACATCTCATATCATACCGGTGTTTAAAAAGGTTTCTCGTGATCTTCCCGAAAGGTATCGTCACATTGGCACTAACTGATGTCTACTCTGATTCTGAAGGAGAATGCTTGGATAGCTAGAGACAACATACTCGACAGATTTCAGCCAGAGTTCAAAAGGGGATGTTCTATGAGTTATAACATCTTCACGATAAATACCTTGTTTGAGCAAGCCAACTATAATGATAATCTGCTTTTGTACCTACTATTTGTGGACTTTTCGTCCGGCTTTGATATGGTGGATAGAACAAAGTTTTCGGCAAAAATTAGAAAAGCTGGGTATTGCTGAGCACCTACTGTATGTATGTCAAATTATATATGAAAACAATATTGCCAGGGTCAGGCTGAATAAGTTAGGTCTGATGTCCGGTTTGGTCCCTATTAGGAGTCAGACAGGGGTTTGCCATGGCACCAATATTATTTAATCTCTTTCTTGCCGACTTTGGTAATATTGTCATTGAAAAAATTAATGCATTCCCAAAAATCGGGAATAATATGCTGATGATTTGCTCATCTTAGATAACACCTATAGGGGAATCTGCCAGAGTGCTGAGGCCATTTTGGTGTATGCTGATCTGAATGGCCTAAAGATTAACCCAGAAAAAACCCAATTTATGGCTGTTGGTCGGAAATGTTGCAAAAAGGGCATAATACTTTGCCCGCTGGGTAGCATTAAAAGGGTCAGTTGGTATGAGTATCTGGGCTATGAGGTTACCTCTGGAAAAACAAGAAAGACAAAATAGTACAGCAAAATAAGGGAGCAAAAATACTATCTACTATGGCCGCTGTCATGTCATTCTCTAAGCCTACTGCCGGTTACAGCCTTCTGGGAATCATGAACCTATATAAGCAAACATTATCTCCTGCTTCGCTACATGCCCTAGAAACATCCTTCATAGACCTGTCCAATTGGTCTGTCCGTATGGAGGGACTAATTTGGAGAAAGATATTGGGAATAACTAATTATACTCCCATGGAAGCTGTACGACTCAAGCTGGGGTTGATATCTCTATCTACCCTGATCGAGCTGAATAGAGGTAAACTATATATTAAGATTATGTATGCTGAACATGATTCTCTCTTGTTTATCCTTAAAGCCTCTCTAGACGATAAGAACTGTGCTATTCTACAGAAATGTAAAGCCATGAATGAGAAATTATTTGGCAAGATTGGTTGGGAACCCAATTGGGAGTATCGAGAGGGCATTGTGTTAAAAACATTTAAAAACTGTGTGCAAAAATGGGATTGGGTTATGTCACACGAAAAAGTAGATAGCATGAAGTCCTTGAATATGTTCTCTAGGATGTTCTTTAATAACAAACAACCGCAAGCATACCTTAGGCTATTACCATCTCTGGCTACACGCCGAATATTTAGGAATATAAGGTTAAACCGCCTGGATATCCTAGAGGTTAAAGGGACCTGGATGGGTATCCCGCCTGAAGGCAGAAACTGAAGAATTTGTAATGGTGTACACATAATGGGGCCTGCTAGACACATGCTGACTTAATGTCCTACTATGAGACCTATATATGAATGCTATTTGAGCAGATATGCTGAGAATCTTGTATTTATTTCCAGTGGATTCTTTGGCTAAGATATTTGTCAGGTTATAGTCAGGGACTAACAATCGCTATTACACAGGTACGCAAAAGTGTGAATAGTACTGTGATGCTGGAAATGCATCGGAGGGACAGGGCCTCTGTATCCTTGTCCTTTACTGTTTTTTATCGTGTGTTCTGTCGTGTTTTCTGCGCAGGAGTCATGTGGGACTCCTGGCGGTGCAGCTCTCGCGCCTTTGGTTTGGTGAACGGACCCGTGGGATACCCTTATGGCACCCATGGCTAGGGGTACAACCCTGTGCCCCTAGTGTATGTTTTTGGGCACCTATGTGTGACCCACAGAGCTGGGTACGGGCTGGTGGCAGCTCCGTGCTGAAATGACTGGTGCCCTGAGCGTCCTCCATTTTAGGATGCCCAGGCCCTGTCATTGGAATCGGTAGATTCCTGATGGAGACAAAATGGCCCACATGGCCTCTTGCCTTCCATCACCTGTTACCCTGATCTTCCCGAAGTCCTGGGAAGCCCTGCCTCTGTCCCTTCCCCCTGACTGGCTGTTGGGTGGAAGTTTCATATATGGTAGTGTGGGGAAGTGCTGCCCCGACTGGCTGGAGCCTTCTCAACGACCGCCTGTGGGTGGGACCTGGGTGAATGGAGTGTGTGACGAATATACATTCTATGTTGTGGTTGTCTAGTATCTGGTGGTTGACACAATGGTTGAGACAGCCCTGCCCGACACTGGTATGAATGCAGCTTGGAGTGTTGAATGACTCGGTACTTATCCCAATACACATAGCTTGTTGTGAGTGTCTGGAGAGAAGTGAATGGCCTGATTACCTTGTGTGCCTGATTGGTTGCCTGCCTGCATGAATGCCCATAGTCGTGATTGGATGCTTGAGTGCGATCCAGCGGAATGAATGGGAGATCAACAGTATATCGGGGGATCTCTCACTGCTAGGAATCGTGTTCAGAAGCTGAAGTCCACTACGACGAGTAACTGGAGTGAAGCTTAACCTTGAGCCCTGCTGGACGAGAAGAATTGCTGTTGCTCTTCTTCGCAATCGGAAAGCTGCTGTGCTTCAAGGACTGACCCAGAGAGGACCTGGTAAGGCACCCTCTTCCCGAGCTACGAGGGACCATCGTGCACAGCTGATCTTTGCCTAAGCTCCCTGGTAGACAGACCTTCGACAGGCTGCCGACCCGAGACGGGGACTGCTGCGGACCTCCAAGGAGAAGCGCCCGGAGTGTTGTCTGCCACTGTCGATGACCGACGTCGCCGACTGAAGCCGCTGTGCTCCCGTTGCCTAAGAACTTCATTGATCCAAGAACGCTCTCGTCCGCATCGTCACCGCCGTATCCTGCTGGAGAAGGCCTGACCGTCGACGCGCCGAGGAGCATCCACCGGTGGGTTTCCCACCACCCATAGACCACAGAGACGCCGACGACTCGATGCCCTTGTCGGGCCATAGTTCTTCAACTCTTTGCGGTCCAGAACTATCGACACCGAAGTGCCCCGCATGCCTCTTCCTTGCAGGACGTTTACGCTTCCCCGTCAATGAGCACCGCTAGGAACAACGAGGCCACTTCACCGTCGTAGCTCGACCTGTTCTCTGTCGGATGTTCGACGACCCGTGACTCCTGCCAGAAAGGGAGGACACTCAAGAAGGGTTGTCGATTTCTCCGACGTGGAACGCTACAAAACCAAGGTACTTTGGGGTTGCAGAACTATTGGGAAGTCTAAGGGTGAACAATATAGGGACTGGGCTTGTATCTTTCTTCTACAGGTTGCCCAGGTGGGGGGATCTCCACACAGAACTGTGTCCAGGTAGATGGGACCAGTGTTCTGCCTATTGCTCAACCATCTTGCTTTCCTTCTTCTCTCTACTGCTGGTTTTCCTCTTTATTTTGATCTGTTTGTCATTTTGACCGTATGCACTTTAATAAGATCTAATAACGTTAGTGGTACCACTTTAGAATTGTACATATTTACCATTGTTGATTTTCGGAGCACAAAGTGAGTTATCTAGATCGTGTATATGACTTTGAATATTAATCATATAAAGACTGCGTTTTAACCGATACAGTGTGTGGACATTCCTTTGTGGGTGCTCGGTGACTACACTGTACTTAAGAACCAGCTTGCATCACCTCCTGAGAAGCTAGGCCTTGATTGCTCGACCACGTACCAATAATAGAGAATCTTGGCAGGGGTCTCTGTGCCTCCCCTCTACCATATAGAGAACGGAAGTGCAGACCCCCCCTCCAGTCTTTACACGTACCTGTTGAAATTCGAAGAAGTAAAGCTTGCGAAAGCGCTCTAAATAAAGTATTGACAGTGTTTTAATGTTTGAGTGTTGTAATGTTTGCTGCTTCTTTTTCTCTCTTCTTTTCTTTGACAGTTTGCACTGTTCTTTGTTGATTACTTCAGTGAGTATTTATGCTAATTTAATTTTTTAATTGTAATAAGATCTGTGGTTTCTTACGTTATTTTTTATAGTTTTCCATTTGTATAATAAGCACTTAATTGTAACTGTTGTGGTTCAAATTTTTCTTTGAAATTCTACTGTTTTGGTTTCTTTTCTTTTTGATTATGTAATTGCTCTATTATTTTATTTTTTGCTATTATATTCTCTTTTAATATGTGTAAAAGTTTAATAACTGTATACACAATAATAAAAAATAAAATAAAAAAACAAAGAAATATAAAACATAATATTTATGTAAGAAAAGGCACAGCGAGAAACAAATACACTCACTACTAAGTAACACTGTAAAACAGAAGATTCCACCATGTATCAGGCAAGTAACACAGTTTTAAGTAAGATTTCTTTAGGGCCCCTCCTAGAAATAAAGTGGAAGTAAGAGGCATGTAAAGGCTTTTTTCTATTTAGACTGGCAAATGCAAAAGGAGACCAAGGGAGTTCAGTAGTGTACATAGGTGCAGTCTTTGATGGGAAGGTTTTACTTTTGTGTATAAATTCACAAGGAATTCCATTTGAGGGAATCCCCCAGGAGGCCATTGAAGATGAAGAAGATGTCTAGAGATCAAGAAATGTATGAATAAAAGACCTGCCAGCATGACCAGAATCAGACAAGAAATACCCGAAAAGCAGTTCTGCAGCAAGTGGCCAGCAGTTTTCAGATCTGGTTGGTGTGCACATTGTTCTGTGACCAACGAGGGATCCTGCGACGGGCCACTGGAACAGGACAGACACCCTGAATTTGGCTTCAGAAGATGGGGTCCTAAGCAAGCACGAATATTGAAGAAAGGTTGAAGTCAGACTGGAGAAAAGCAGGCCAGCCATGTCAGGAGCACCAAGGGTGAGTTTGGCAGTGCTGCAGGAATACAGGTAGCAGAGGCCCCTGGAGATTCCCAGTCAGGGGAGATGGAACCAGGCCCCTAGGATAAAGATTCTCTGGTCGGTTCAGCACAGAGACTCTGGCAGCGAGCGACACCTGCGTCTGGGTCCAGCGATGCAGGTACAGTCATGGCCTGTAGGGAGATGAGGCCTTTCAGCAGGAGCTTTCATTTAGTTGTCCCCACCGGATAAAGGGAAAGGAGCGCCACTGTGGTTTCCTTCTTGTGGTCTCCTGGACAGGCAGAGCTGTGACATCAGAATATTCAGAGTAGGTGGAGGGCTTTGGACCTTCCTCGAGCAGTAGACCTTCCATAGTGCAGGTTTGGAGTTACAGCTGTGGATAAGGTGAGTTGACATGGGAGTTTGCTTTTCTTCCCCTTAGGAAGCAGTGTGTGTACACAACACCCAATCACACACCAAACATCATTCAAACAGAGGGGTGGTCAGCTGCTAAGCACACCATGAACAAAGGAAGGGATATGTGACAAATCAAATGAATGTGTCCCTTTTCCTCAAGGGGGAGCCTGCCTTTTCCAGGCTAGGGAGGTGAGCCCGCTTTGCAAGACCCTCCCTAGGGGTTTGGATAAGTAGGACCTCACTGGGAGAGACTCCCCCTTAAGGGGACAAAGACTCATGTTGCTTTGAGGTACTCCCTAAGCCATTCCCCATGGTGGCATACATGGGACTGTCTGACCTGTAGAACAATATAAAATCCAGGTACTTGTCTGGAAGCAAAACTAAAATACGGTGCTTCTACCAGGGAAAGGGTTCTGTCTCTTTAAAGAGACATATATAGAGGAGGAGCCAAGTACGCGTACCTAAACCGTTCCGCCCCTTTTACCTGTATGCTGGAAACCAGAGTATGTGACATACACAGAACAGTTGAATCAACAAAGGGCAGAGTATAGACTCAATGCAGAGTTGAGATGACGTACCCAGAAGAGATGCAGAAACCAGAGAATGCAGATATTCTATGAGGCATCAAGAAAGCAATAAGGATAAGTGACATCTTGGGATCAAGGTGAAGAAGCTTATGCCACAGAAACAGATGAAAATATCAAGTAATTTTACACATGTACAGATGCAAAAGAAACACAAGTAGACAAAGTAATCTTAAGGCTGCCTTTATAGTGAATAGATTGAGGCACGCGCCAATATATATATCTAGTCGTTAAGTCTTTCACAGTCTGGCCAGCTGTATATATTGTACCCACATGTGTGTACCTGTATATTTGTATATAATCCTGTTACTACTATTATTGTGTGTACGTACATGTATATACCGCTGTTGTTGTAACTAAGCTTTGCAAATTCATGTAACTGCTGCGCCCTATTACCTTAGGGTATTCTGGCGCATTACAAATAATAAAACAAACATATATATATATATATATATATATTCAGTGAAAACACTTTGTTAAAAAGGACGTTATGGTTAAGTTGCGCTACTAAAAACCTATCAAATTCAGTAAAAAAACTTTGTTAAAAGGGACGTTATGGTTCAAAGTAAAACCCCTGAAATTCGGCAGTTATGGTAAGATAAGCAACCATAACTCGCACCACCATGCACTACTAACACTAACACCCAGGACATCAAAGATGACATCACAAATGTCATTGATGACATCACTGATGACATCACATGGCTGGCTCTCCCTTTTTTTCCTTTACTGACATATCTAAGCCACATAGTTTCCTTCAGTAACAGTAAGGAAGTAAAAATTGAAAAGGTACTATATTTGTAGACTTAGGGTCAAGTCATATCATATGAAACATATATATAGCGGAAGACACAGGCTTGAAAGAGAGCAATCCTTTCTGTGCATGAAGATAATCATTAGAGTTATCAGCATTTTCTCATAGTTTTATTTTTATTACTCTACCTTCCCTGTATATGCTCATATTTGTATACATTGTACTCACACTCCTTTCCTTATGGTTCACTGACATCATGTGATACACATACATACAGTAAGTAGCAGCTTTGAAACAGAGCAATCATTTCTCTGCATAAAGATAATCAGTTAGGTTATGAACTCTTTCTGCTACTACTTCTGCTTTTTTGCTTACTTCTCTGTCCCTGTATATACTCATATTTGTATGTGTTGTTGTCTCTTTGTGTTTTGTCTGCATTAAGTGTAATTATGTATTAAGTGGGTTTTATTAGCTACTTATTAAATGTTAGATTATGAATATTGCACATTTATCATGTATACTGCACACACTGCCTAAGTTTCTGCATGAGTTGCTAAGTATACTGGATAGAACTTCATAATACAATGCTATTTATATCAATGCATTGCTTAATGCACTAATTAGCTCATGATATTTATTCAAATGATCCTTCACACTTTTTGGTCAACATTATAAGAATCCCTCCTACAGAGTTTTCATGAAAAGTAAATGCACATGTGATGTCATCAGTGATGTCATCAATGACATTTGTGATGTCATCTTTCATGTCCTGGGTGTTAGTGTTAGCAGTGCACGGTGGCGCGAGTTACGGTTGCTTATCTTACCATAACTGCCGAATTTCAGGTTTTTTTTGGTTTTACTTTGAACCATAACGTCCCCTTTAACAAAGTTTTTTCACTGAATTTCATAGGTTTTTAGTAGCGCAACTTAACCATAACGTCCCTTTAACAAAGTTGTTTTACTGAATTTCATATGTTTTTAGTAGCACAACTTAACCATAATATCCCTGACTTTATATACATGTAACATAGAACATTCTGAACCCCTAGCTAGTGATTTCGATGTCCGCGGACTACCGCCATGTCCGCGGACTTATCGAATATCTGAGCGTGGTGAATGTAGATTTAAATAGTGTGCCCCATTTCCCCTTTGAGGTTGGCTCTTAAAAGAGCCGTTTTTTTTTGGTTTTTTTGCAGATCATTGACAGACACCTGTTATTTTATATTTTTTATTTTTCTTACTTTACTCCTAAAATCTTCACATAACCTTCTCCAAAGCAACCCTTACATTCCAAAACAGAATGGCATTTCCCATAAAAGATAAGGAAATGCCATCTTCTTTAAAATAAACAGCATTACTGGAATCAATATTCTCATTATTACAGAAGAACATACCAGCTTTAAGCATGAAGGCACACATGCCTCGGTTGATTACAAACCTAGTATTGTTTTGCTGAGGACAAAAAACTGAACTATTGTCCCATATTGCCCTAGGTACTAATCCAGAAAAATTACTTTGGCATTTGGAAGGATGTTCATTACTGCTTGAACCAAGTGTTCCAAATCTGCCAACCAAGTAGGGGCACTGACATAGCCCAAATGGAAAGCACCATAGTGCAAAACTACCACATGGGGACTGTTGATCCTGCCCATATCTTCACAAACTTGTACAATTCCCTGTACATTGCAATCAGGCACAGTGCGCCACACCACCTCCACCCCTTTAACATCAAAATTCTTTGCAACATGCCTGCATTGAGCATACTGTTGTAAACCATGCACAAACATATCTCCGAGCACCAATATCCTGACTTTCTCCACTTCTGCCATCTTCACTACACACAGTCTCTTTGAACAAAAATCCACAACCTAAACATCTGATTGGCTGATCCCTACAGTCTTCTTTCCATGCTGGATTTGCTGGAAAACCACGGATGTAGCACACCCTGTCCGCAGACCGCATAACTCTTAGACAGCCCTTCTACCATTTCCACTTCATTCTCTGTGCCATTCCCTCATTGGATACAGCTAAGCAGGCACACAATACGGAGAACGTCCTCAGAACACCCCCATTTTGTTTATGTACGAACATTTCAGGACACCGCGAGTGTTCTTAGAACACTTTCAGCTTGACAACGAACAATACATACAACGTCTTCAGGACACCCCCTGCGAACATTCCAGGACCCCACGAGTCTTCTTAGAACACTTTCAACTTGACACCAAATCCATTCTGTTTATTTACGAACATTTCAGAACAGCCGTGTTGTCCGCAGAAAAATCTAACACAACAAAATTGTCTAGGACATAAAACAAACAGAACATTGAACCTATCTCATACTCCCCCACCCTCCCCAAACACTCTTACACACCAACACACTCCACTAAATACAATATTTAATCCAAGTTTCACTGCGCTGTCCGAAGTCGTCCGCAAATGCAAGATGGCGGGCGCCACAGAAAATCTGACGCACTTCACGCACCACGCCGTCCAATCAGTGAACACGTCGCATGTCCACAGACATCACGCAAGCTGCTCGGCCAATCAGGGCACTGTCCACGGAGCGAACCGGGAAGTCCGTCCGCGGAGCGAACGGAGATATCACTAATTTTTTTGCCTTACATTTTGGTCATTTTAAAAAAAACTACTGGACGGATTTACACCAAATTTGCAAAAGCACGCTTTCGGGACCAAGCCCCCGCTCCTGCTGCATGTAAATCCGTCCAGCGGTTTGGGCTGTAGGCGTGCGCAAAGTTTTTTCCCATTATGTCTATGGGAAAAAACAAAAGTTTTGGGACCCCCCCTATAACTTTGCCCCCCCCGGACCAAACCTCTCCAAACTTTGCAAACAAAATTCAGAGTTGGCCATATACTTTTTTTACAAAGTTTGGTGAGGATTCGTCCAGAGGGAGCGAAGTTATAAGCCACCCAAAAAATGTTCTTCCTATGGAAACACCAACTTAACCATAACTACATGGACGCTACCGCGTCCATGTAATATATATATATATATATATATATATATATATATATATATATATATAGGTATATATATATATATATATATATATATATATATATATATATATATATATATATATATATATATATATATATATATATATGGGATACATTACTCACCGTAATCGTATTTCTGATGCTTGTATCTGCTTAGATTCACATGCTGTGCATAGGCCGACATCTAGTGGAAGCTGCGGAGTATTACAGTTTGTTTTTCGAAAGTCGAAAAATGGGCGTCGACACAGGCGTGCCAGTAATACTATCCCTAGTGTGACGTCCACTGTACCCAAGATCCCTCACGCGTGTAGGATCCTCAGATTGTATTTTTTCTGACATGAGGAAGCATGAGGAGTAGCGTGAGTACAGATAATCCAAGCAGATAGACAGAAAGGTAAGACTACAAGCAATCATGCGCCTTCTCTCGGAGGGGAGGAAGGGTGGGTCGCATGTGAATCTAAGCAGATACAAGCATCAGAAATACGATTACGGTGAGTAATGTATCCCTTCTGAGGCTTGTGGATCTGCTTAGATCACATGCTGTGCATAGATTAGCGAGCAGTACCAGAAGAAGGAGGTGGGATGTGAGAAGGGTCATGAGCAAACAGGTGTCTTAGAACCGCTTGTCCCACTTGTGTATCTGTCTTGGAATGAGTGTCAATGCAGTAATGCTGAGTAAAAGTGTGAATAGAGCTCCAAGTAGCCGCTTTGCAAATGGTGTCGAGGGGAACATTTGCAATGAAAGCCAGAGTGGCACCAATGCCTCTAGTAGAGTGGGCCCTTGGCGTAAAAGGCAGAGTCTTTTCAGAAAGAGAGTAACACAGCTGTATACAGTTGATAATCCACTTCGAGATAGCGCCCTTAGAGACGCGATCCCCCTCTCTGCCTGTAGCTACGGAGACAAACAGTTGATCTGTTTTCCTTAGCGGTCTGGTTTTATTTACATAGTATAGGACCGCCCTACGCACATCTAGGGTGTGTAGTTTCACCTCAGCCGAGCTTTGCGGGTTTTGGAAGAAAGCCGGAAGCCCGATGGACTGGTTTACATGGAACTTGGATATGAATTTAGGTGAGAACCTAGGGTGTGTGCGTAAAACCAGTTTGTCCTTGTGGATAGTAAAGAAAGGATCCTGCACTGACAGAGCCTGAATTTCACTGACCCTTCTTATGGAGGTAATGGCTACTAAGAAGGCTGTTTTATAAGTCAGGTGTTTGAGACTACTTTTATGCATGGGTTCGAATGGGGGTCCCATGAGCTTAGCTAGCACCACGTTGAGGTCCCATCCTGGCGGTGGGTTCGAAATAGGAGGGTGAAGTCTCTTTACTCCTTCCATGAAGGCTTTAACCACTGGTACTTTCCACCACAAGACCTTGTTATGGGATGTGGTGTAAGCCGAGAGGGCTGCCAGGTGTACTTTTAGCGAGTTAAAAACCAACCCTGCATCCAGCAGGTGGAGCATGTATGTCACAACGTTGGAAGGAGTGCAATCAACCGGGTTGATTTGTTTATTCTGGCATCAGATAACAAATCTTTTCCACTTATCAAAGTAACAGTGCCTTGTATTTGGTTTCCTGGACTCCTTTAGAATGTCCATACACCTCTGTGGTAATTTGAGATGTCCAAACTCTATGACTTCAGGAGCCATGCTGCTAGGTTCATAGAGTTGGGTTCCTGATGCACTGTTTGACCCTGTTGCTGGGACAGTAGGTTGTACCAGGCTGGGAGTCTGATGGGTTCGCACACCGCCATCCTGCGTAGGTGTGGAAACCATGGTTGTCTCGCCCACATGGGAGCAACTAGGATGAGCGTCATCGATTCCTTGTTCATCTAGTACACCACCTTCCTGATGAGAGGAGTTGGTGGAAAAGCGTACGCAAACATCCCTGACCAGTTCATCCACAGGGCATTCCCTTGGGAGTCCGGCTGGGGGAACCTGGATGCAAATCCTGGGCATTGTTTGTTTTCGCTTGTGGCGAATAGGTCTATAGTGGGGAAACCCCACTGAGAGAAGAGATCTTCTACTACGTCTCTGTGAAGGACCCATTCGTGTTCTTCTGGGAGGGAGTCTCTGCTTTGAGCTCCCCTGGAACATGTTGCGATGACAGGAAGATGTTCCGTCTGAGTGCCCATATCCATATTTTCTGGGCAAGCTTGGACAGATTTGGCGAACGAGTCCCCCCTTGCTTGTTCAGATAGAACATGGCTGTCGTGCTGTCCGTCCTGATCTGCACCGACAAGTTCAGTAGATGGGGCTCAAACGCCTTTAGCGCTCGGAATACTGCCAGAAGCTCTAGCAGATTGATGTGGTTCTTGGCTACTGAGTGAGACCAGAGACCCTGAGCTGTGTGGTGGAGATGGTGAGCTCCCCACCCAGTCAGGCATGCATCTGTAGTCACCACGGCTTGTACTTCGGGATCGTAAAAGGGTTTCCCCTTTGCGAGATTCTCTCTTGTCCACCAGTGTAGGCTCTGTACGAGTGTTGGCGAAACGACCACTAGATCGTCCCAATGACCACTTGCCTGAGACCACTGTTTCGCCAACCATTCCTGCATGGGACGCATGCGCAGACGCGCGTGGGGGACCAGGTAAATGCATGACGCCATCATGCCCAGTAACCGCATAGCTTTGCGTACTGTTATCTGTTGACCTGACTGATAATGCGGAATTTGCAGAAGTATATTTGTCAATCCTTTCTGAGTGTCTAGGATAGCTCCTAGAAACTGTTTTGAGGTGCTTGGCACCAGACTTGACTTTTTCTCGTTGATGGAGAAGCCTAATTCGTGGAGGAGGTCGATAGTCCTCTGAATGTTTGACCTGCAAATTCCTGGGGTTTCCCCCGTTATGAGCCAGTCGTCCAGATAAGGGTACACCGGGATTGCTTCCCTGCGTAGGTGTGCAGCCGCCACCGCCAGTACCTTGGTGAATACCCTTGGTGCTGAAGCTATCCCGAAGGGCAGTACCTTGAATTGGTAGTGGCGACTGTCCACCTTGAAGCGCAAGTACTTTCTGTGCGCTGGGAGCATGGAAATATGAAAATAAGCATCTTTCATATCCAAGGTTGCCATGTAATCCCCCTTTTTTAGGAGGGGGATTACCTCTTGTAGTGTGGTCATACGGAATTTTTGGGGCTTGACATACTTGTTGGCAGGCCGTAAGTCCAATACTGGGCGCATTGTCAAATCTTTCTTTGGCACAAGGAAGTAAGTTGAATAGATACCCTTGTTTACCTGGTGTCCTGGGACGAGTTCTATCGCGTCCTTTTCTAGCAGAATGGCGATCTCCTCGAGAAGGATCCTTTGATGCTCTAGGGAGTGCACTCTTTGTCGTGGAGGATGGTTCCGGGGACGCTGCAGTAGTTCTATACAATATCCTGCGGATACTGTTGACAGCACCCATCTGTCTGAGGTGATCCCTTCCCAAGCCTGGGTGAAGGTGGAAATGCGTCCCCCTACTGGGGTTGCGTGGCAAGGGACCCTGAACTGAGCGTCACTGTTTTGGTGGAGGCGTGCCACCTCCCTTGTTGGGGCTGCCTCTGCCTCTTCCACGACCTCTCTTGTTACCCCTGCCGTAACTCTGGGTAGACTGCTGGTTGTTATTCCATTGTGTACCCTGTCCCTGGGCATAGTTGCCTCTTTGTGAATTTTGGCCGCGTGGGCGACGAAAATTACTGTTCCCCGTCTGGTTAGGGGGTTTGTTGGTAAGCTGGCCAAGGGATTTGAGAGTCTCATATTCATCTTTGGCATTTTTAAGTGCGTCTTCGACCGCTTTCCCAAACAATAGGTCGGGTTCCACTGGCTTGTCTATTAAAGAAGCCTGGGTTTCTGTCTTGAATCCCGACTGCCGTAACCACGCATGTCTCTTGATAACAGTACCTTCTGCTATCAATCTCCCTGCGTTGTCAGCGGCGTCGAAAGTTGCTTTTAAAATGCAACCAGACACGGCTCTCCCCTCTGCCGAGATCCGAGCCAGCTGGCCCTTTAACGGTTCTGGAGCAGAGGCAATGAGCGCCGCGACTTCTTCCCATTGATGGCAATTGTAACTAGCCAACAGGGTGGTGGAATTCGCAATCCTTGCTTGGTAGGCGGACGTTGAGGCTACCTTCCTGCCAAACCCGTAAAGTTTTTTGCTCTCCTTGTCGGGAGGAGCTTCTGATGAAGATACGGGCGTGCCAGCCCTTTTTCTAGTGTTGGTAACCACTAGGGAATCTGGTTTAAGATGTCACCTTATATACAGAGGGTCAGACTGGGCTGCCCGGAAAATCTTTTCAATTCTGGGGTTGACAGCTCTGGTGAGGTTCGGATTCACCAGGGAAGGATCTATTCTTCGTTGGATGGATTTGAGGATAGGGATGGTCTGAGCGACCGGTCTTCTCTCTCCTACAAACTCCTCCGCGAAGTCCCTTTCCTCCTGTACACCGTGGGTGTCGATGTGGAAGTGTTCCGCTGCTCGAGCGAGAACCTCGTTAAGGAGGGGCTGGTTATCAACTGGAGAGTCAGTAACTGGGGCTTCGCTTTGTACTGGGGAATCTACTCTGTAAATTTCCTGCTCATCTTCTCCCTCCTCCAGGTCCTCATCCTCTGCATAGTAATCTGTCCCGGTTTGTTCTTCCATAATTTCAAACTCCTGGTCCTCTTCAGGGAAAACTTGTCCCTGGTAACTGGGGAGTGGAGTAGAATATGGAGTGGAGTAAGGCTGAACCTCGAAGGGTTCAGGTCTTTCGAACCGGGGCTTTTTACTTAGCGGGATAGGATCGGAGGAGCCTGAGGGTGTGGCCCCTTGAGGGTTATATGAAAGAAAGTGTTCTGGGTTCTTATCATAAAAATCAGCCAAGGAAGACATCCTAGACATAACCCTGTCTATGTCTTCACTGGACCATTCCCTGGAACAGGGTATTACTTTAGCAGGTGATGATTTATGGGACTTTTCAAGGGTAGACTTGTGTTTGCTTGTCTGCCTAGGGTGAGAGGATGGCTTTACAGGGGTGGAAGGCTGTGCTTTCCGCTGTTTCCCCCCCTCCCCGTGCGTGCTTCGGGCGTGGGGCCTCACTGGTGTTAACCGCGGTCTCGGTATCTTGGAGCGCGGCCTGGGGGTGGAAGTCGTCTTCGTCTCCCGACGATCGAACTTCCGTTAATGTGTGTAGCGAGGCACTCTTGGCAAGAGTGGATGATTGCCTTGCGTCGTGAGGTGATCTCGATCGAGAGCGCCCAGAGGACACCGAGTCGGACCGTTCTTTTTGTGCCTCTTTCCGGGAAGTCGACGTCGTCGAGGTCCGGTTGGTCTTAGTGTGTTTAGTGTGTGTTAGGTGTGTAGCGCTTGCGTCGCCGGGGGTCTTCCCCATAGCCGCCCTGCCGGACGACCTTCCGAGGTCGGGGACCTGCGCTCGCCGGCTGTCTTTCGACGCCATAATGCCCTCGCCGTCCGAAAGTACGGCGTCGCTGCCATCGCTGAAGGCGCCCTCCGCTGCCATGGCCTCCTGCCTGGCGTGGTGGGCCCAACGCTTTGTCGAACGGTCCTTAAGTGTCTTAGGTTTAAACCTACTACACGCTCTGCAGTACGCTTCGGGGTGATCCCTCGGCAAGCAGAGATTGCACGTGGCGTGCCTGTCGACCCAAGGGTATTTGCGATTGCACTTGGGGCAGAATTGAAAAGGGGTACCCTCCATACGCACCTTAAGGCAGCGGGCTGCTAAGTGTAGGAATATATAAAATGTAACTATATATCAAGAGTGAAGAGTATGTACCACCCCCCACTCTCCCTACTTGTAAGGGCCGAGGCCAGCGGCCTACTAGGCCCGGGCCGAGGCCAGCGGCCTTCCGAGGCCCAGATCCGTCGTGCAGCAGTCGACGGTCGATGACTTCTCCAGCCGTCGTCGAGGTTGAGGGTCGACGTTGGGGTGGGGAAGGGAATGAATAAGAATTATAATTATAATAACAGCAAAAGTATGGCTAAGGCCAGGGAACTCCGCAAGATGCTTCCGACCAGTATGGCGGAAAAAAAACAATCTGAGGATCCTACACGCGTGAGGGATCTTGGGTACAGTGGACGTCACACTAGGGATAGTATTACTGGCACGCCTGTGTCGACGCCCATTTTTCGACTTTCGAAAAACAAACTGTAATACTCCGCAGCTTCCACTAGATGTCGGCCTATGCACAGCATGTGATCTAAGCAGATCCACAAGCCTCAGAAATATATATATATATGCACAAGTGAAGGATGGATGCTTCCACTACGCATTATAGCAGGCTGGACAGTAGCAAGAGGCCTCATTTTTTGTGTGTCGCATTTAAAAAGCAAATTAAATTACAAAGTGAAGCTCAGCAGACGAGGCCAAGATCTTATCAAACTGGAGTGAACTGACATTGGATACAAAATCGTGTGAGAGAACAAAACCCCTGTTCAGAAGGCATGAACATAAGAAGGAAGACATCAGAGGTCTATTAACAAATAGTATTAAATACACCAAAACTTTCGATTCCATGGTCTCTAGTCACATGGAAGTATGAAGTTGGACAAACTAAATGGTCACACCTACGCACGAGGGCAGACCGTGCTTCTCACTCCCTAAATTTCTCAGAGCTAAGACCAAACTCAAGGCTGAGCTTTAAAGCCTAATTGACAGCAGACCACTGAGGTAATGATGGATTGATATGCTAATTGGTGGGAAGCAATAGCTAAGGCGAGCTCACCAGCACCTGTATGGCCAGCCTGCATGCTGCTAGACGTAGATGGAAAAGTACTGACAAAGGTTAGAGTGCCAACCAATTGTAGAGGACCGTGTAATTAGGGGTCCTATAGTTGTGTAAACTAATGGTACGTTGTGTATTCAGTGACGTTCACAGTGGTCATTTTTTAGGGGAGGGCTTGTTGCCCCACCTGATGTTAAGAAACCAATCACATATTCACACTTTTTAGACTAGTATGGATCGTATACTTAGATGTTCACTCAGAGAGCCAATCACCCATACTCGTAGGTTTTTGTAGCTTGCCACGTAGGATGACGTTAGTACATACGTAGGCTAACGTCATTGATGACGAGTTTTCCTTATAAGATCTCAGTTTTTACTAAGAATGTTTGAGTAAGAGGATCAAGCGAGTTCGTTGATGTTCGTTATGCTCCCTGTTTTAGATCATTGATATTAAAACAGTCTTCCTTTTGCCAACTACTTGAGTCGTTTTGATTATTGATGTATGAATAAAAATCTGCATCCCCATCTTCATCCAGGGTAATTGCTACTCATCGAAGTGGCTGGGAATATCCAGTTCACTTACACTCAACTGGGACAACTGAACTGAAACAGTAGGACATGCCGAGCCAAGGAGAGAAAGAGAGGCGCATACGCCAGAAAGGGAGGCCACCTGAATGGGTAGCACTTGAGAGAGGTGGAGTCAAAAAGAGCCACAGAGTCCGCAACTTTCAGAAGTGTTCTGACAGCCAGAACGCAGCACTGGAGACCCTGTGTTTGCCTCCAGAAAGAGACAGGAGAGAAGGGGATACCTATCCAGGCGGTGGTTGACCATGACGACTTAGTGTTGGGCAGTATGCCCGTCCAACGATGCCGAAACCATCAGGCTGAGAGTTCAGCGAACAAGCAGCTATCCTGCAGTGATAAAGGGTCACCGAGCGAGAGAGGTCCAAGGGCTGGCAACCCGCCGGAACTAACAGATGGAGAGTGAGGACGAACAAGAAGAACCAGAGTGCAGGCCCCAGAGAAGTTCCCCTGTAAATCCAGAGGTAACAGTGAGAAGAACAAGTTACTTACCAACTGTAACGTTCTTTCGACTGGATGTTCCTCCCACGTATTCCTCATCTTAGATATAGCCTTACTTTCAGCTCTGCTGCTTCAGAAAAAAATGTTTCCACCAGAGAGCGCTCTGTTCGAGTCTGCGGCATCGATGTCCCTCAGCGGTATCCGTCGAGCGGCGATGTCATCCGCTGTATAAATGGCTCGAGCCGCGCACGTTGGCCTCAGTTCAGTTCTTTCGTATATTGTACCCAATAATTTGTAGATAAGGCGTGTCCCGTTGACCAAAAGCTCTAAAGGAACCTTGAGTGTAAAACATGTAAACTGTAGTGGGGGTAGGCTGGGAGGGTCGAGGCAGAATACGTGGGAGGAACATCCAGTCTAAAGAATGCTACAATTGGTAAGTAACTTGTTCTTCAAATGGATTGTGTCCTCCCACTTATTCTTCATCTTAGATAGGCCCCCACAGCAGTCTGAATTGGAGGAGGGAGTACCAGAAATATTAATCATGCACAGTATGAAGTACTGATTTTGGAAAGAGACCCCCCTGTGAAGAAGTCAAATCTAGGGAGTAGTGCTTTACAAAGGTGTGCATGGATGACCAGGTGGCTGCTGCACAAAAATCTCTTACCGGGACACCTCTCTGAAGAGCTGTTGAAGTCGCCGTGCCCCGTGTTGAATGAGCTCTCAGCCCATCTGGAGGATCTTTCCCAGCCAATCTATACCATTCAGTTGTAGCTAAAATTATCCATCTGGACAGTGTTTGTTTTGTCACTGCCAGCCCTAATTTCAGATGGATTGGCACATGAAAATAAGCATCCTCAAGGTCCAATGATACCAACCAGTCTTGGAGTTCGAGAGCCTGAAGGATCTGAGAAAGGGTCACCATCTTGAACTTGTCCTTCCTGAGGAACTTGTTCAAGTTTCTTAAGTCCAAGATGGGTCTCAATCCTCCATCCTTGTTTGGGATGAGAAAGTATGGGGAGTACCAACCCTTGTTCCTCTGCGCTACAGGTACTTGTTCTATTGCAGGGTTAAGATTTCCTGCAACAGGAGCGGGTCTGGAATTTTGGCAGAGTTGTATCCCAGAGGGTGGTTCTGAGGTTTCTTCTGAAAGGGAAGGCAGTAACCTTGGGATACTGTTTCCAGTGGCCAATCATCCGAAGTAATGCCCCGCCATTCTTCGAGATGCTGAGAGATTCTGCCTCCCACTGGGGTCTTGTGGGTCAAAACCTCAGAGTGGCTTTGCGGCAGCTGCAGTAGCTCTTGACGGGACAGTTGCTGCTGCTGGGGCAGATCTAGCACCTTTTCCTCACCCTTAAGGAAATTTCCTTTGTCCTCTTTGACTGGCCTGTCCCCTTCCTTTTCCAAATGAGGAATAAAATCAAAAGGGACAACCCCTCCAGGAAGATGAGCCTGTGCAGGGGCGTTGTTGAGGTTGTTGTATTGCGGGACTAAGTGACTTTGCTGCCGCTTTAGAGGTCTGCAGCTTCTCCAAACTTTCATCTGCCTTGCTGCCGAACAACCTGAAGCCGTAAAATGGCATATTGAGAGTCTGGCCTGCACATCCGGTGCAAAATCTGACTTTCTCAGCCACGCGAGTCTCCGTAGCACAGTACTAGATGCCATGGACCTACTGATGCCGGCAGCAGTGTCCAAACCTGATTAGCCTCCTTTCCATCCTTTACTATGGCTAGGAAACCTTCCCGTTCCTCACCATCAGGGATATGCTCAGCTGCCGCTGTCATACAGTCACACAGGGTGTATGTAAATCTTGCAAGGGTGCAAGTTACATTTGTAGATTTCAATGCCATGCTACCAGAAGAACATTTTTTACGGGACCATGCGTCAACTTTCATTATCATCCCAGTCTAGGGGAATTACGGGGTGTGCTGCATTCCTAGTAGACATGGCTGCCTGAACCACTAGACTTTCAGGTGATGGATGTTTCCTTAAATATTCAGGGTCTGAAAAAGAGGGCCTGTATTTAGATGTGAATTTCTTATTAACTGCAGGAGCTGACTCAGGGTTTTCCCATGCAGTCAACACCTTCCTTTGCAAAGCTATGTGAAAAGGAAGTATGGGGTCTTGTTGAGGTCCCCCCAAAAGGATGTCTGTCATGTCATCCTCTTGGTAAGTAGGGGAATTCCTGTTCCATCCCATAAATTCTGTTACCCTACTCATTAATCTTCTGTACCCTGCATCTGCATGATCAGTGGGGTCAGGCTTTTCAAACTCATACTCTGGAGATGTGTCCAGACGACTTGCTGTCTGCAGGCACTCATATAGGTCTGCCATTTTTGATTGAGAGCCAATCAACCCCTCAGGAACTTCCCTTGTTCCAAACTTTACACCAGCCGGTGAAACATCCTCCTCCTCTGAGGATCTTTCCTCATAAATGGAGGATATGGATTTGAACAAATCCTGTCTATTTTTCTGATGATTCATGCTGAGGGATAAACGCCCCGAGCCCGCGCTGCACATCACAACACTGAAATATTGCGCTAGGAATTCCTCATACTTGGAAAGTGCATCCTCTGTTAATACTCAGCAGTTAAGAACGCTAGACCTGGGGGAGCAGCGGCTACCTGGTACATTACCGATGGAGGACAGTGGGTGCGTCATCTGCCTGATATGGAGGCAGGGAAGATGAAGGACATGGCCGGCTGAGGTCGGCTTGGGTACCCAAGCCCCCTCCCTACCTTGCTGGCAAATCTTCAGCGCAACATGCGGGTTCCGTGACTGAGCGCGGGAACCACAACCGGCAAGATACTGCATCATCCGGGGTCTGAAAGCACCTTCATCGCCAAAGCACAGTGCAACGTCCTAATGTAGACTCTGCAACAGGCCAGGGGACATAATTGGAGTTGCCTTTCCCTCTGCCCAAAGGCACATACCGCAGGGTTCCTTTGCAAATGAGACTGCACGGCTCCACCCCCTGCAACCTACACACCATCTCAACATACCACAGCTGAGGAGCACACGTCAATGGGCAACCTTAGCTGGATGAATCAATGTGAGGCCAATAATACCCCCGTTGAGTTGGCCTGACCAGCTTCCACCACAGCCAGTAGGCCCAACATTGGCAGCTACACTAATATTAAGAGGGGCAGGCACGACAAGCTGCGCTGTTCCCCCAACTGCCCGGTGTGGGGTTATGGCAGAGAACCTTGCCAGCAAAAACATCACTAAAAACATCACTAAAGCCAGTGCAACAGACCCAGCTAAAACACTCCAATGACGGTCTGCACAGCAACACGCAAAAATGGATGTGTAAAACCAGCTGCAAACGCTCCTAACGGAAATTAGAGCAATTGGCTACAGCACTCAAGAAACAAATGTTACGGTACTGGAAATCAAGCAGGACATTCAGAGGTATGCAGTGATAAAATTGTGGCAAAAATATTCCCTGTGCAAAGAATCGCAGCAAAATGCTGTGGTTTGACCCGTTAAAGGTGTACCCCATTATACCATTTAAGGGGAGCAGGTTTTGCGGGGGTGTACCCCGCTGCCCTTAAATGGTATAATGGGTCAAGGGGTTGCAGGGGTTTCCCCCGCATCCTTTACATGGACTGCGGCGGCAAAACCACAGCCTTTTTGCTGCAATATTTTGTGTCCACGGCTGTTTTTGCCGCAATTTTAATACGTGGAACCCATTCAGGAAATGCAGACCCGCCTCAATGCACTACAGACAACGAGCAGAGAATTAGTGCGCTTGAGGACAACACTGCAGTGACTGCTACCGATCTAGATGGCCTCATTAAGGAAGTACAGCAAAAGTTGAGGACCAGGAGAATCGCTCCCGATGCAACAATCTCCATATCATCGGCCTCCCCGAACAAGCAGAGGGCACTGACCTCGAGATGTGCATATCATGTGTTCCAAGACCATTTGCACATCCAAGACCCACGCTCACACACCAAAGAAAAAATCCACAGAGCGCCAATTCCGAAGCCAGCAGCTGGGGACTGCCTAAGTCCTATTACAATGAGGCTTCTTAATTTTCAACACAAAGTAGCCATACTCTGTGCTTATAGAGTGGTGGGCGCAATTTGAATAGCGCGGTTGGAAATCTGCATCTTTAATGACTACTCCGTGGAAGTGTCATGCCGGAGGAAAAGGTTTGCTCCTCTATTCACAGCATTGCAAGGCACACCCCACAAATGTTATCTAAAGTTCTCTGCCACCTGCTGTATCCTCCTTGACAAGAAGTGGCACTCGTTTGACGACCCAGAAGACACCTGGCACCTGTTAAGACAACGGGATCTCGTTTTCACTCACTTTCCTGCCGACTTCGAGGAAGGAAGCTCAACCCGTCAAATGGACACCCCACAATGGCGAATCTGGCAACAACGGCGACAAGGGTGCAAGAGACAATGCGCAGACAGACGGCCCAGAGGCCCAGATCGCACAGACCCGCTGCCGCCAACTTCATGAGACCACTCCACTGTCGCCCTTTCCCAGCCCTTGGTGCCTGGCATAGGCACCACAGTTTGTTCCGCCTGTGAGAATGTTATATCCCGTAAGAATCGACGCGAACATAAATCCTGACCTTCCTGCCGAAGTTGTTTGAAGCCAAGCGGCAATCAACGAACAGTCCTGCTTTCTTGTTGGATCTGACCCCTGCCCCTCCTCCCCCATCAGGCCCACGGACGCTCTCTGTTGGTTTCTATCATCATGCCTGAGAGATGGACAAGATTTGTTCTGTCTCCACCATCTTTCTCTGCGCATGGGCTGTTGAAAGGCAGTATTGGGATACGGTTTGTTTGTCCCATTGTTGATGTTAATATTATGGCCTTTGTGTTTGCAGCCATATTTGTTATGTTTGTATTTGGAACACATGTACACACACAAAGCTTCGATCTGCTATGACTAAGCCGACAGGGCCACACCCAGATCTCTCCAACACTAACTCCCATTGGGAACACTGATTTATGCCTTTTAACCCTCAACGTAAAGGGACTGGGGCACCCAATTAAGAGACAGCGGGTCCTCAATCACCAGCCTAGCCACACGAATAACAGAGAGAGGATACTGTAACAAATCCAGGGAGATCGTCACCTCTCCCCAAGGGGGAGACATCCCATTTGGGACTAGGCAGGTGAGCCTGCTATGCTTAACACCCTCCCTAGGGGACAGGCTAAGCAGGATTCCTGTGGCGGTGACTCCCCTTAGGGGACAGGAATACCCCAGAGAGGGGTACAAGTCACCATCCCTCCCCCAGAGACGAACACCTTTATAGGGTACGTAAGGGCTAAGTTGTATGATAACCCCATTCACCCTTTAAACATGGCTGACTCGGCTTCTGACCCTCTCCATGCCTAATCTCCATAGAAGACTGCAGAGAAGAGAACACATCATCCCACTGGAGGAGTGTCCCTGGAAGAACCAATAAGGAGAGAGTCTATGCAGGTCCACCAGAGTTTAAGTGTGCCGTGGAGGTCACTGGAGTGGCCGGTGAGAGAAGGAGCATGGAGGTCTGCAACTCACACTGCGAGAGTGCAGCCAGGCACAGTGGACAAGCGGCTGGAGCAGCAGCGAGAATGAGGATGAAGCACCTAGGAGGGCTGAAAGGAAGCAAGGTCGTCAAAATGCACACACATCTCCACACTGAGAAAAAAGTCTGTGAAGGGCGCCATGGAGCCCAGTCGAAGAGACGCATAAGCAGCTCTGTGGCGAGTCAACACAGCGCAACGCCCCTCCTGAGGAGCACTACGCACAACAGTCAGGTAGGCGGTTGATCCAGTAGAGAGGGAGGAGGGCAGAAGAGTGAGAAAGAGAGGAAAGAGTCCAGACAGTGGAAAGCCTGAAAGAACTCCAGAGTCGGGGTTGAGAAAGAAGCAAAACCTAGATTGAGGAGTAAAACAGGAAGAAAACCAGGCAGAGGAGAGACAAAAGAAACCGTGGAGTGGGGAGAGCAGAGAGAGAGTATCCCAGAGTGGGGAGTGAGAAAGAGGAGAGCACCAGAGAGGGGAGAGATGGAAGGTAACCCGGAGTGGGGAGAATGGAGAGAGTGAACCCCAGAGTGAGGAGTGAGAAAGAGGAAAGCCCCTGAGTGGGGAGGGATGGAATAAAAGAGAAAAGAGAGAGAGAAACCCAGAATGGGGCCTAGGAATGAGGAAAACCCCAGACTGGGGAGAGACTGTAAGAACCCCAGAGTGGGGAGTGAGATGGAGAAAAATCCCAGAAGTGGGGAGAGACTGAGAGAAGCCCAGAGTGGGGAATGAGAAAGATGTAAAGTATCTCGGGAGGAAAGCTCAGGGGCAACGTGCTCACCTTAGAAACAAGATGATGCGGAGCAACACAGGTTCGATCCTCACGTCCGCGCGCATAAACCTTTGGGTATTAAGCGCATTGTAAATAATCAATTATAATATAATATTCCTGAGGGGAGAAAAGAAAGACTGAAAGAAAGCCACAGTGGGTAGAGACACAAAAAGGCGTGACCTGGAAACCATTACCTCATGCCACAAACTGTGTATGATATATTATGTTAATTTGCATATGTATAGCGTCTTTTACCATTGCTATGATTCCAAAGCTCTGTGGGTTGAACGCTCTCGGGGACTGCAGTCCAGGTCAGTAGAGAGAGTAGTGTAGTACAACTAGTAAAACGTGCTTGGGTGCACTTGGTATGTGTGCAGCCAGAGTGCAATAGGTATGATATGATAGGTTACTTATAAAGCGCTTAATACCCAGATGTTTCTAAGCACGGACCCGGGGATCAAACTTGTTTTGGTCCGTGCCGTCTTGCTTCCAAGGCGAGCACGTTGCCGCTGAACTATCCTCCTGAGACAAAGGTGGTGTGTAGTTGCATACTAGAGCTAGGTGTGATGCAGTGGTTGTCTAAGATCAGTAGAATGTGTGCAGCAAGACCAATGGACTATGGTAACTGCATTCTAGCGGCGCTGGTAGCTTGAGAATGACGTTATGTGTGCAGCTATGCCGAATTTCGAGGGCTTTAGCTGCGTTCTAAATACAGTTGAGGCGAACGTGGAGGTGTGTAAGTATGTGTGCAGCTAGGCCAAATCAATCAAGGGGTGTAGCTGTGTTCTATTGTTTGTTGGTGCAGAGGCAAGAGTTGGCATAGTGGTGTGTTTGAGTGTCTGTGTGTTTTCCAAGGGGACCTCATTCCTTTCCAGCTTCCAGTGCCTGTCGAGGGTGTGGTAGCTCCTTGTTTCTTGATGGGTCGGATTGTTTTGGAGCAGACTGATGGGTGGTGACAGGCAGATCTGTCCCAAAAACTCATGTTGTTACTGCATAGGTGCAAGCAGCGTCCTTGGTTGGCAAATTACTAGATAGACTCCCTGATGGGTAGTTCTACTAGGACATTTCCTGAGAGTTGGATTAGTCAAGAATAAGCGCTAGAACGTTCGAGCTTTATAATTCTCCACAGGGATTTCAAGACATGTAGGATTAGCAAGTGAGGCCATTTCCTGCTTTGATTGTGTAGAGCATATTTGCAGGACAATGATCAAGTCCGTAAGTGCTATTAGTGCTTGTGCTGTTGGTTCTGCTAGATAGATTACCGGTGGGTGGTTCTGGTATATTCATTTGATAGTAGGTGTGAATGGCAGATTTACTGCTAGACGGCCCCCGGTCTCTAGTTCCGCTTTTACATTTCCAGGTGCATCAAACTAGCATTTAGATGGAACTGTACACATAGGCAATGGCCTATGATAAAGAGGGATAGTGTTGGGGGTCGTAGGTCAGCAGCCATCCCTTCCCATTAATATTCCCCAAATTCTGCCTTTGTTGTTTTCTTTTTTTTGTTAGACAGGGAGAGTGGTTAGGCTAGAGTAGGCTTCTGGACAGAGGACATCATTTATTTTCGGACATCTTAACATCCTGACTAGCACACTTTGGGCTTGCTTCTGTTATACAATAGGGATTGGATTCATAGATTTAGGAACGGAGTAGTCCTTTTGAATTTCAAGATAACAAAAGCCTAGCAATCACACCTCATTGTCTGACTCCTGATGCTGGCCTACCACAGTACTCTCTCTGGGAGACTATGGTATACTAATGGTGTACCCCTGATGGAGGAGTTGTAATGACTTTTAAGGCAGGAACATAAAAACAGAGCTAGACTCTCTATCAGGCTTTGGAGACAAAGTCCAAATCCAGAAAGGACAGCACAAATTACAGGGGGTTACTACATGGGGTAAAAAGTGGGTATTCGGCCTAGCACTGACATAAAACCAAATAAAAAAAAGGCAAAGTGAGATAAGGGCATTAGTCCAGTTTCACGCTATTATCTACACTCCCAATTCCAAACCCAGTGCATTCCCCGTCAAGAAACAACCCTTCCTATAAATCAACAAGAGTATAATAAGTGTCTGTCCGCTACAAACACAGATCCTCACCCGGCTTCAGGGCGAGGGGTTCTTGGTCTCCTTTGGTTCCGTAGTAGTACATGACATCTCCTTTTGAGGAACTAAAAGGGAAAAAGAGGAGAAATTTAGAACAGCAGGTCTCTCTATCTGAGGACAACTCTTTATTGGCTGCATTAGAGACGTCCCCCTCTCTAACCTCTAAGCAGGCCATGAGCCTTCCCCCTAACCCCCACTACGTCCCTCCACTACTTGAAGAATTACATGATGCTGTAAATTCATTTATTTATTATTTATTAAGGATTCTTATACCATCGCGCCTCATGCCCAGAGGCCTCAGGGCGCGCACACAACAAGAAACTGACAACCGAATAAATGGGTTAAAACCGCGCGAGAGAGAAAAACTGGTGACGGAACCCATTGGTCAAAAGGGGAAATTCCATAATCAAGTGGCAGGCCTAGTCAGGTGGAAGGTTAAAGAGAAACGTTTTCAGATCCTTCTTGAACCTCGTTAGCGTCTCAGCAGCTCTAATGCTCTAATTCTGAGAGGTAACACGTTCCAGGTGTTTGGGCCTTGAGCATTGAAGCTGTGCCCACCAGCCTTCACCAGCTTAACCAGTCTGAGAAGGTGTTGGGATCTGAGAGGGCAGGCAGGAACGTAAGATTGAATACGCACCTTAAGGTACTCCGGGGCAGCGTTCACCCCACATTTATGTGTTAGGGTGAGAATGTTGTGTCTGATTCTGAGTTTTACTGGTAACCAGAGTACGCCCCGCCTAGCCGCAGTGGTGTGGGAACGTCTGGCCAGACCTGCAACGGCCCGCACTGCGCCGTTATGCACGACCTGTAAAGCAGCTATCACAGAGCTGGAACAGCCGCTGAGCAGACTATTACAATAGGCAAGAGGAGTGTTAATACGGACTGATGCTAGAGTGGCCAGATTCTCATGGGCTGTTTCCTTTGGCCAAGCAGCATTGTAAAGATGTATGGCAGATTTCCCCCAGAATCACACATTTAAGTCTGCCCGATGTGACATAGTCTACATGAGCTGTGCCCAGGATGCAACATTATACAAAGCATTGGAACCAATGATACCCTCTGAGTCTGCCGGGAGGAGCCAGGTGGCGGCCGTTCCACTGCTGACCTCTTCCCATCTGCTCATAGACCCCTCCCCCCCCAGTGCAGCAACAGGTGGACATGGGATCTGGGAGGCTGTAGTTATCTTCCAAGTAGCTCTGAGGCCCCACTGGACAGTGGATGAGCATGGGGTCTGAATTGCCATGAGATTTCAGATGTTATGACTGCACTTCCGGTATCCCATTGAAAGGGGAGGCAGGGCATGGAGTACAGTCTCAGGATAGGTGACCAAGTCATCTTGGGCCATGGACTACTCGAGATGCCCAACAGTTCAGCCTGAGCAACAGTTGAGGAAAGGTGCTGATTGGGGGTGTTACTGGAATCCTAAATGGCCAAAGATGAAAGTAAAAACACTCCCCTGGGTTCTGGGGTACATGCTGTGAGTGGGACACCCGCTGGTTGGGGGCTTTAAACGACCATGTAAACTCAGACCAAGGAAATGCTAATTCATGCGTGGCTGTCTACAGATGGACAGCTTGGGAGCAATTCACCTCCTGTGGGTTTTCCTCGCTGTAGATGCCTGGTTGCCTTCAAGCAGGCCTAGCCAACGATGATGGACGGAGAAAGCCAGGACAAGCTCTGTGGATTGACTGTCATCATGACAACTGGTGCAAAGGTCATCCAATCCCTCCCAAGCTTGTACATAAGACCATACCATGCAGGACGCCAGGGTAATGGACATGAGGTGCCAGGGCTGTGTGATCCATTTACAGGCAACCGCTCCTCCTTATGACAGTCCACCTCGCCCCCTTATCACTCTGTGGTAGTAGGTGAACATGTTTTCTATCATGCCATACCACAGGCAAAGGTCTGGATCCCTTGCGGTTTACCCGACACCGTCAACTGCTAAGATCATGAAACCGGGGAGCTACTTCTTATAGGGCCATGGAGCGTAATCCCAACCCACCAATATTTCTAATTTTTCAATTTAAAATTCTACTATAGTGCACCAATGGCAGAGTGATGAACAAAGTAAAACAATCTTATATATATATATATATATATATATACACAACTGAACATTTGTGGGTTTGTGTCTTTGTGTATATCCCCTAAACAATTCCACACCGTTTCACTAATCTGTACCAAATTTTGCTAAGTTACCTGTACCTATGAGGGAATGAAAGGCCGGGCAACGGCGCCTATATCAGCTAGTAAAATAAAAAGAAAAGACAAGTAGTCGACTAATACAGCAACATTAGCATAGCACAGGGGTCTCAAACCTATGGATCGGCAGATGTTTTGGGCTGCAGATACGATTAGCCCTAGCAAGCATACTCAATGATGAGAGATCATGGGAGACACACTACAAAACCTCTGGCGAGCTGAAGGTTGCAGACCTCAGGCCTTGCAAGTGCCCCCAAAGGACATGCTTTGGCCATCCGCAGGCGTGCTGCCAAAGCCGGATTGTCAGCGTTCTCCTGTTCAGATGCGATGAGGCAGGGAGCCTTTTCCATTATGAAATAGCCCTGAGGAGCAGCTAAACCTCTGAACCTTGACATGCACTGGATGTGGCTCCTAAGGCCATGGCTGCCATGATGGTAACACCTATCGGGCCACTCGAATCGGCTGTGGTAGGAGGGAAAGCAAATTATTTGAACTTTAACAAAGGAGAGGAAGAAATCGGCGCTCGTCCAAGAGACAATTTCTGTGGTTAAATAGGACCATTCCATTCTCTGCCAGTAACTATAACCTCTCTGACGTCTTTCTGCACTGCTACACTCGCGTCTCGGCTACACACCATATGGTTTGCACTTAAGGTCAAATACCTGCTGGATGCACCCAATTGTAATAATATGTATAAGGGTAGGAAAGAACCAGAAGACAGGCCGTCGTTGTCTATGCCCCCAGACTCTGGAATCATCTCGCCCAGACTCGTCCCTTCGCTTCTACACTCCAGGAAGGACCTCAAGACCCTCGTTTTTTTAAGGAATGGCGGCTCCCTAACAACTAGGCCACACACTCACTCACTCACTCTTCACCTAACTTGAGACTGGGCGACCTGCTCCCCACTGTTTCCTGCCCTGATAACCACTCTGGCATCATAGTGGCTTCCAGTGAGTCCGAGTGGAATATGGCCAACCAAAAATGAATACCAAAGCTGTTATTATTTCACAAATTAATGGTCCTCAATTTATCGGTATCACCCCACTACTCCCCCGCCCCACAAAAGTATTTGCAGGATTTTGGTACCCTTTTTAAAATAAAAATAGGGGATTGGGTAAGGGTATTACTTAAGGTGGAGGGATGTGATGGTGGGTAGGCTGACGGGTGCCGCCCCCACAATAAAATAAAAACGACCAAACAAACCTCGTTATTTTCGGCTTCGCTATTTTATTTTCGCTCTTTTGATATAGAACTAATTTATCGATCTCAAAAGGGAGAAAGGCTGAATAAGCCAGGATTCGAACTTATGGCTGATTTTATGTGAACCAACATCCACCTGCACATGCACAGAACATTCCCTGTGCCAACCTTAAAGTGAAAAGAGCTTGTAACAGGGAGTGAAAGTTCATGAAGCCATAGGGGATTTTCCAGGCAGATTGCGAATTTATGCAAGTTTGTGAGAGCATTAAAGGGAGAAGCAGCATCACAGACAAAGGGGATCTTACGTGAACCCGTACCCCGGTAACTTGGCAAAAAGAAAGTGTGAAGACGTGGCACCAGGGACTGAGATCTCCTTTAACCGAAGAAGAATGGACAGATTGAAACCTTGGAGATTAAACATGAAAAAAGTAAGTTGTGGATGTGTTTAATCGGTTCTCTCTTGGCACCGTGCACCTGGCCACCCTCTGTCCTCCGGGCCCAGGTACCTGCTCACGTTGCCACCCTCCCGCACTGCTTCCGGACCACCCCTTGCACTGGGGTCTGTATCTGTCCCCCTACAGCCCCGCCCCCCCCTTTTCTTCCTGCACTTATCAGATTTACCCTGTCTGCTGCCTTAAACCTAGCACTTGCAAATTTCTGGCTGCATTACCACTGTTTGTTGCCTTTATTATTTATTTATTGATATTTATCTGTTTCTCCTCTGCTTCGCACTTCCACTTCTCCCCCCTTCCATGCACTTTTTCCCTCCCCTTCTAACATGCATTTGCGCGTTCTCAATGTCACTGGGCCTAGTAAGATCTCTGTTTTGTTCTCCCCTGTTCCCCTCCCTTGCCTTGTCGCGCTCTGAAACACTTGTGTACGAGCGCGATAGAAATAAAATATCAATATCAATATAAAAAGGCCTGACACAATACAATGCCCTGCACTCAGCATTTAAGTACATGTATATCCCTGTGGGATAGGAGGCATGGATACAACTGGGTGTTATCTATCCATCTATCTATGTATCCATCTATGTATCCATCTATGTATCCATCTATGTATCCATCTATGTATCCATCTATCTATCTATCTATCTATCTATCTATCTATCTATCTATCTATCTATCTATCTATCCATCTATCTATCGAATGTTTATATAGCGCCACTCGCCCATACGCCTCAGGGCGCTCACAAGACAGACAAGAAAAAAACAAAAATAAGTCAGCGGGAGGGACTGGAAACCAAGATGACATGGCAGACTTCGCCTAGTTCTCTATCAAAGAGAAATGTCTTTAGATGTTTTTTTTAAAAGAGTAGTTGTGGCACACTCTTTAAGGTCCAGTGGAAGTACATTCCACAGGACCGGAGCACATGCATCAAAATGGGCACCACCAATTTCTTTAAGAGTGACTCGCGGTTGATGCAGTCTAACAGTGTCATTGGAATGTAGAGTGCGTCTGAAAGGAATCTTATGTATTCTGGAAGAGAGATAGGAAGGTGCTTCATCCTGGATACATTTTAAGACCATAACCAGGCCCTTTAATGGAATCCTATGCTCAACCGGGAGCCAATGCAATTTCTTCCGGGCCTCAGTTACTCGAGATTGGCACTTCAAACCACAAACAGCCCATACTGCGCCGTTTTGTATGACTTGCAACTTTCCCATGTTTGCCTGGGAGGTCCCTACTAGCAAGCTGTTGCAATAGTCCAGCTTTGTGTTTATAATAGCTGCTGCGATCATAGCTCGATTAGTCTCGGAAAGATAAGGGCGGATCTGCCATAGCAAGTGGACATAGTAGGCACAGGAAGATTTGAGGTAAGTGACATGCTTATTAAAAAATAGGTGGGAGTCGAAAAACAACTTCCAATGTTTTGACACAGTCGGAAACTTCAATTACATTATCAGCAATCATGACATTTTTTAATTGCAAATATAGTTTTTTCAATTTTTGTTGAGTCCCTAAAATAAGCAGTTCTGTTTTTGAGTTATTCAGGGCTAATGTGGAAATAGCCATCCATGTTTGTATGGCTAGGAAAACATCATTGTTTCTTTCAGAGTCCTTTTCATAGAAACCAGAGAGCTTCAGCACGATCTGGGTATCGTCCGCATAGTTAGCGAACTGTACCCCCAAGGAAACAAAAAGATCACATAGTGATCTAGAATATACATTAAAAAGCAGGGGCGATAAGCCAGAACCTTGTGGGACTCCGCAAGTAAGGGTTGTTCTCCGTGACTGAGCATTCTCTATAACCACGTTCGCAGTTCTTGGCCCATGAAATGACTTAAACCAGGAGGTGGCAGAAGGTGTACACTTGCCAACTTTGATCAATCTGTCCTCCAAAAGAGAGTGATCGACTGAGTCGGAAGCGGCGGAGAGATCTAATAGCAAGAGTAATGCCATGCTGCCATCACCATTAATACTTGCAATATTGGATTTTAAATCCAGAAAAACGGTCTCTGTCCCATGGTTTGGGCGAAAACCAAACTATTCCGAGGCAAGAATGTCTTGTTGCTGTTTAAATGTTTGGTATTGGTTATATGCAATTTTATCCAATATTTTTTTATGAACAGAACTTTCGTAATAGGTCTATAATTGCCAGCCTCCGTTGGGTCAAGATTTTCCTTTTTCAATAATGGTGTAATCCATGCCTCTTGAATATTGTCTGGGACATGAGCTTCTTGGAAAGAACGATTAATACATATAGTAACCCATGGTACAAGGGTTCTAGAAAAATCCTTGAACAGGGAAGCAGGGAAGATGTCCCCTTTGGATGATGTTGGTTTCAGCTTGTGTACCACTTCCAAGGCCTCCTCTTCTGATATCTCTATAAAGGTAAACAGCTGAGCCTCAGGAACTGAGCTGTTATCTGATGGAAATATTAAATCAGCTGTACTATGCATCAAATTTACTTGGTCAGAATATGATGTTGTTGTTTTAATGTTTTCTAAATGAAACCATCATGGATACACTGACACCAATCATGGTCAGTGATGACCGAGGGTTTAGCCTTAGTCCCCTTTAGTTCCTGTACAATGGTGAACAATTCTTTAAGTCGTGATTTTTCTAGTTCTATCCTGGCATTCAAGTTATTCTCTTTAGCAACTGGTACGCAGGAGGATCTACGATGGCAACCTGATCTCTATCACCCCATGAGCAACATGGGAGGAGAGGAGCGACAGCTCGGGAACCCACAACGGGCCTACGGTGTGGGCCTGACTGGAGCTGTCCATTCAGACCAACTGATAACGATTGGAAATACATGTAATTAACCAGTCCAAGACCCAACCCTCACAGACCAATGCAATGCTGGAGGATATCGAGGAGGACCCCATGGCCCATTGTGTCAAAAAATGTAGAGATCTAGCAGCATTGGCAAACAGGCACCGCCCACTGGTCGATTCACCAGTGCCATCACTGTGGTGGTCTCAGTATTAACGGTAGGCCAGAAGCGATACTGGAACTAGGTCAGGAGGCATTTCAGAAGAACCTGCTGATTAGGCACCCGGAGCCCACCTTCTAAAGCAGAACAATGGTCTACAAACACTCTGGATTCAAAGAGATTTTGTAACAGAGCGTAAACAGGCCAAGTCTTCAAAGTGCCCTGAAAGATACCTTGCGGGGGAGGGGGAGGGAGAAAGATAAATGTGACGTGACCATGGGCGCTGGGAGAGGTCATCACCATCGCTGATAGGTCCCAGGGAAGCAAGTAGAACTGTAAGTTCAGTAGCAATGAGCCTGGATATGTGGAGAGAACTTTAGTGGTTGGGACTGACATACTGGTAGAAGAAAGGGGAATATTATTCATAGTAGCGGACAGACTGTCTAGAAAAACCTCTGCAAGATATTGATGTTTAATAACCGAGGCTGCAAGAAAGACAGTGGGCCCAATGTTCCGGATGGTTTCACCAAAGCAAAAGGGCTTTCGCTTTATGAGGGGATGAGGACATAGTGCAGTGTAGGGTAGGGTAGCATTAAGTTTTGGATGCAAATAATCTCCTTTCTGTACTGATACTGAAGAGGTTTTAGCAGGCAGAGATTATCAGAGCAACATTTTTGCATCTTTGTTTTAAGCATGTAGGCTAAAGGGAGATTTCAAGATCTATGAAGCATGCATTTATTGGGGCATCGTTTAGGTGGTAGGAAACACCAACTGGTCGTTACCCACGGTTATTAACCACTTCACCCTCACAGGCTGGCTTGGTAACAGACGAATCAAATCATGGACACTGCAACAAATATACTCCTCCTCTCCCTTGACTCCTTTCTGGTCTATATGCTCATCACTGCTCAACTCTATTTTTAAGCCTGCAATTTGTCTAATTTAATTTTACTCTTGCTGCGTTTCCATTTGGCTCCCTCCCTAGCATCATTTGGTTGGCTTTCTTTCCCTGTCCGTCTTTGGTTTCATTATCACTGTATTATCTTTAAATGCTTTCATGTCCTTGCACCCTTTGATGTCTCTTCTCTGGTCTCTGTCCATTCCTCCGCTTGTCCCCTTCTCTCCTCACACACTTCCTACTTCGTCTTCCCTGTGATCAGTGCCCTCTTTGCCCCTTTCCCCTTTCTCCTTCCCAAACTTTGGAATGCTCTTCCCTACTCCCTGAGCTCAGCCTCTACTCTGGCTTCTTTCCCACCTGCTCTCAAAACTCCCCCTCTGGCTACTCCTCATCCCCAAGAATGTGACTTCACGCGGTTTGCCTTCTTTTCTTGGTCTTGTATTGTTTAAAGTATTTTAGATTTAATGTTACGTTTTTGGTTACCGCTCATTTTGAAATGTTTAGTGATTAGGGGTAAGCAATAAATAAATTCAAATACATAATTCAATAAATGATGTCTGTGTTGTCTGGGATTCAGATGTTTGATATCCAATTGGTAGCAGCTCTTACTGTGACTCCCTTTTTCGCTGCGCTTGCAGAATGTCTATACTGCTGCCTTAGAACCCATAGTTTATGGGAGAGAACAATCGACGGTGTAGTATTGTGATCCAGGCCAGCATTTCAGTCTTCAATCTCTTGCCTTCTTTATTCATGTTACATGTATAGTCAGTTGCATGTGCACAGCTTGCAAGCCAAGAAGCTTTGTTTCAAGGCGCAAATTTCAAAGAGAATTAGTTGGCATATTCAATACATAATTGATATGTAGTAATGTCGCTACCTACAGTATCCCTGATTTAAAATAACCTAAATTGCACACAACTGGCTACCCCCACTTGTCCCCCATCTTTGTTTTATCGCTACTTTCAAAACTGACCATTGGAGCCTGGCTGCACCAATAAATTGGCAAAACTGGCTCACATGTCTCAGAGTATATATATCACGGCAGCCACCCTCATTCCTTTCTATAAAACCAGGCCCCATTCCTCTCAGTGACAAATCAATTACAGCCCACACTGTGGCGCCTAATTTACTGGGTCGCCAATGCCTGCTGCGCGCGCTCTCACATGCTGGCCCTGAATGAATGTAAACATGAAATATCAGAAATATGTATGTGTACGCCATGGCCCGCGTGCACTCCATCATGGCAAGCAGGTACTCATTTCTCATTCGCTCCCTCGGCACTGATATCTTTATAGGATGTGTTGTGATCGGAGGAAAAAAAGGACTACCGCGAAAAAATAAAATCTACTGCCAGGCTGAAACGGGGGACGGAACCATACCCATATATTAATATACGGTGGGGGAAATGAGTTATGGTTGATACCTATAAAAAGGTGACGTCTACAAACATTGGGAATGCCCGCGCTAAGGTCTGAAGGCTCAGTGCAAAGAGGCCATCACACTGCAGCACGACTGCTCAAAAGCCACTATTCACAGGATTGCCTTAAGCTACCTAATATTGTAAGCAAATGTTGTCAAGAGTTCACGTTAATAAATTATCATTGTAAGCTTACCTATAAATACATAAAATATGCAATTCAATTTGTTCCAAAAGGAGCCAGCATTTTCTGGGTAAGCATGTTCGCACCCAGTCTTATGCCGTTTGCCCTCCATCCTCAAACACACTGGAATCTGGTACAGCACGATCTTTCAACCCCTGTAGTCACAATGGGACACAGAATGTACTGGTACAATGGGATCTTTCAACCCACAATGGGACAGAGAAATCAGGGGGAGTTTTGATTTGCTGCAGAAAAGAGGAACCTTTTTCCCCTTGCCTCTTTTCCCTACCTCAATCCTAATTATAATTGGTTATTTATAAGACACTTAATACCCAGAGGTTTTTAAGGCGGGACCCAGGGATCGAACCTGTGTTGCTCCGAGTCGTCTTGCTTAAAAGGCGAGGGCGTTGGACTGAGATATCCTACTTTCCAAATCACACACGGGCACCAATTCCCGTGCTCTTTTCTCTGGACTTTTTTCTCAACCCACCTCAGAATGTGCCCCGAAGAGCATGTTTATTCATCAATAATGAAAAGCAGCAAGGCAGGCGCCATTGCTTTCTCCACTGGGGCAAAACATGTGCCATGGAGTAGAAGAAGAAATGGGACTGCGGTATTAAGACGTGCCTCAATGCGCCATCACAATGAACCCAGCTGCCAGTGGATCAAACTCATGTTTTCAATGTATTTGTGAAAGGTTGATATTACGTCGCTTATACGTACAGATACCCAAGCGCACGCACGCGCGCGCACACACACACTCACGAAAAGATGCACATTGACAAGAAGACTGTATGCAGACACAAGTGAGGTTTGTGTCTGCATGTATCCATGCACACAGCAACATATACATCACCCAAGAGCAGCAGCGTGCACATGCTTCTCCCAAGGCGAGTGCCCTTGCTCAGCAGCAGAAATAATAAACACTGCTGGCAGCACAGGCACTGCCCAGCCTCTACCCACGGCGCCAAAACAAGGTGGAAGGGATGGACACCATCCAACGGGAATGTAGTGGGAAGGGTGACACGTGTGCCTCCAGAAGTGCAGCTTCCTGTGTGAATGGGAACACATTAGAAGGGCATCTTCGTGAATCTCACATAACCCCCCCTCATGGATAATCAATGCCACAGGCTCAGAACACGTGCAAAGTGTCAATGATGTCAGTATGTGCTTTTAGAAATGCAAAGAAACAGGGATTGGATTATTATATATGGGATACATTAACCCCTACCGTCACCAAGGAGCACCGTGACCAAGTAGAGGGCAAGGCCAGAGGTCAAGTATCCTTATAAGGTCACAGAACTCTGAGGCGACTTGCAATATCCCTTTAAAAAAAAAGTGTTTTTATTGAAAGTAACAATGGGGTGCAGCATGACAGCAATTTAACAATCAACAACAAATCCTAGCGTGATACAAGCCTGCTACGCTGAGCACATCTCCAAACATGCTCTGGTCTCTTAAGAAAAACTGCATCACCAGTCTGAAGATATCACTGGTGCGCAGTGTGGTATGCGGCATACTGCACATGTAACATTATAGAAAGCCTCCCCCTGCCCCTATTGGGACGATGAAAAGGGCCAGGCACCACTTTCAGATGACCCAGTAAAAAAGGAGCCAGAAACCTTAGGTACGGTGTGAGTCACCTTACTTCCTTGCTAGGGCTGTGTGGGGGTGGAGTAGTACTCGAGAAAGGGGAGCCACATCATAGCCACATGAGCTTGTGTCTCCTGCAGGATTGCCGTCAGGCTCTCCATATCGGAGATTTCACGCTCCTTCTCTACCCATTCCTTTTGCGAGGGCAGCGTGCACCGCTTCCAGTGGGGGGTCACGCAGACCCTTGCCGCAAGGAGCAAGTTCCTCTGCATGTCCGGAAGGACCAAACAATCATCAACCCTCTTCTCTACCCCAATTGGAATCAATAGTGGGCCCGGCTCTATTAACTCCATCAATGTCCCTGACCCACCCCAACACCACCTTCCTTCCAGTAAATTCTTGCCAAGGGACACTCCCACCACAAGTGCCAATACGTACAATGTTGTTCACAGCTTCTCCAGCATAGGGGGCTTACGTTTGGGTACGTCTTTGAAAGCCATACAGAAGTCAAGTGCCATCTGAACAACACCCTTCCATTATGCATTTTATACTGGGTGGGTATGGAGGACGACCAGACCGCCCTGTGCATAACTTTCCAGACATCAGTGTCCACCGTAAGATGTAGATTGGTAGACCACTGCACCTGAGTTTAAGGTGTACCCAGGAGTCCCCGCAAGAACAGCGCTGTGCAGATTTGTGAAATAAGCCCTCTGGACCCCGTATGTGTATTCAGGATATGCTCAAACCAGGCCAGAGGACGCTTCAGGTCCACTCCCCAACATAATTCCGTTATAAGCCCCTTTAATTGCAAGTATAAGAAAGGTGTAATGGTGGTCAACCCCAGCACCATCTCCATATCTGCCTTGGTCAGGAATCTACTTACTCTCCACAGATGACCGGCCATGATGAAGCCTTGCTCATGACAGGCCTGGAAGCTAGCCGGGTCCACTATCATATACCTTATGGGAGGTGACCAGATACAGCTAAGTGGGGAGGGCCATGAAGAGACCCCCGCTCGACCTTCTCCAAAGGTGCCACACCAATGCCAGAACCGGGTGATTGCGGATCCTCCGGGGGAGGCATCGCTGAGGGACCCACAACCATTCCCCTAATGTAACTGGGACAAATAGAAGGTTCTCCTGGGTCACCCAGTGTCTGCCCTTGTTTTCTCAAATGTGATCATAAAGATCCGGAAACCCAGCCCCACCCTCCCCCTTGGGCAGAATAAAGGTGGAGTATGCAATCTGCGGTTTCTGGCCTGCCCATAGGAAAACGAGAAGGGCCCTTCCTATATCTGCGGGGAAGGAGGCCCGGGACAATGACTGGGAGAGCTAGAAACAAGAACAGGAGACGGGGGAGGATGTTCTTTTTAATCGCAGTTAACAATGATGCCCAGGACAACTTTAATCCCGACCACCTTAGGAGATGCTTTTCTAATCGCATCCCAAAAGGGCGTAAAGTTAGTCTCATACAGTTTTCCCAGGTCCGTTGTGATATAAACCCCCAAGTATTTGATCTTCCCCTCTTGGATCTGCATGCCCATCCCTGCCGGTAAGCGAGCAGGGTGATCTACTCTGCAATGGTAACGCAATCACGTGATATTTACTTTGAAGCCTGATAACTGACCGTTCTCTGCTATAGTCTGCAGAAAGGTGCTGACAGCGGTGCTCGGCGAGCTAAATATGCCAAAATATCATCAGCGTATAACGCCAGTTTGTACTCCGTCGCTCCCCTTGTCAGACCTTGAATCAGCACTTTTGAGCGCAGAGCTACTGCTAACGGCTCCAGGGCCAGCGCGAAAATAAGCGGTCACAAGGCACACCTGTGTCGCGCAACGTGACTTAACTGAAATTCACAGGCAGCGACACCATTCACCACTATCCTAGCCCTTGCATGATGATAACGACTCATTGCCCCGCGATCCACCTAGGTCCTATCCCTATCTGGGCCAGATTGCCCAGATAGGGATAGGACCTAGAGTTGCCCTCATGAACCCCCACTTGACCGTGTCAAATGCCTTCTCGGCATCCACGGAGAGCAAGACAGCATCCTCTCCTCCAGTGTCTCCGCGCCAGCGATCAAGTCCAGGGTCTTGCAGATGTTATTCATTCCCTGTCTATCTCTGACAAACCCAACCTGATCGTCGTGGATCAGTGTGGGGAGGACCAGGTTCAGCCTGCCTGCTAGCACACTGGCATAGATCTTAGCGTCCATATTGATCAGCAAAATGGGTCTATATGATCCGCCTTCCAACGCGTCCTTGTCCTCTTTGGGTTGACTATAATCCGGGCATGCGTGAAGGATTTATTTATTGTTTATTTATTGTTCGCTTGTTAGGTGCTTATGCAGCAAGTAAAATACTGTTTCAAAGCGCCTATGGGGCAAAGGGAGGGAACAATGGAGTGAAACATTAAAATACACAATATATCAAAGCAGTGGAGGGAAAAAAGGATGAACCTACTATGCCTTGTGAGTGTTCAGAACGTGTAAGTGCAACAAGGAAGAGGGTAGCGTGGGTGAGTGTTGGGGTGTCTGGGCTCATGGGTGAGCCACAGATGAAATGTGTGGTATGGTGAGTACCACACGGCCAGAGCCGTGCTAAGTGTAAGTGCGAACCTACAGGGCGGAGGGTAACACCCCAATCCAACATGTAATTGAAAAGCTTGGTCAGAATGGTATTAATTGGGGGCCATGCCTCGTATAAAACACTGGTGTATAACCATCTTGCCCCGGGGCTGACCCGTCCCTCAATCTTAAAATAGCAGTGCATATTTCCTCCCCAGATATGGGTGGATCCAGAACTTCCGGCTCCTCTGGACTCAACGGCTGTAGTGGGAGAGCGTCCAGGTATGCACACATCACACTGTCCTCTGCACAGTCCTCCGTAGTATACAACTTAGAGTAGAACTCTCCAAATCTGGCAGCTATCTCCACAGGATCAACCATAACTTCCCCTTTCGCCCCTCTGATCTTAAAGACTGCTCTTTCCGCCCTCTGGCGCCTCAAGAGGGACGCGGAAGCCAACAGTGTGTGGGCCTTCTCCCCCTTCTCAAAGAACTTCTGCTTTGAAAGGCAAAAGGTGTGCTATCACCTTACCCTGCCATATATCTCCCAGCTCTCTCCTCAAGTCTCTGGTGTCCCGCAACAGGTCATCCGACTGCCTCTCCCAATGAGCTCAGCTCCGCCTCCTTTCCCTTAATCTGCTTTTTCAGCTCGGAGTCATGCAGTATCCTTTCCCTCTTTTTGGCTGCCCCCTCAGAGACAATACCCTCCCACTCTATATGGAGTGGTGAGTCCCCTGTGCCGTTGCACAGGAAGAAATCTTCAATTCCTGTCCTGAAGGAGTGTCTAAAGACTCTGTCCCAAAAGAGAGTGGCATTGCAGATCCAGCGTCTGTCCACTGGGGCTCCCAGTCCCATGCCCAATGTCGTTACACACGTCGTTATCAGTCCAGCCCACTATCTGAATGTCTACACCCGTCATGAGGAGCTCCTGTGCCGCTCCGAGCAGCACGTAATCTATTCTTGTGTACGTTTTGTTTGGAGGCGAGTAAAGTATAACCGCGAGAACGGGGTGTGCCAACCTCCATGTGTCCACGAGGAAATGCTCCTGCAGTAGAGCGAACAAAGCGTTCCTTTCCTGTGGCAAGGGTGGCACGGCCCCGCTTCTCACCGAAGACCAGCCCATAGCGGGATCCCTAATCAGGTTCAGGTCATCCCCACAGATCCAAGTCCCCTTCCCCAAGCATCTAGCAAGGCCAGTGTTTCAGAGCAGAATGTCACCTGGTGCAGGTTGGGGGCATAAAGTGAGCACAAGGTGACAGCCCTTTGGCCAAGCGATCCAGTCACCACCAACAGCCGCCCCTCCATACCCTTCTTAACTTGGGACACCCCAAATCCAAGGTTACTCCGGACCAGGATCCCCACCCCGCCTTCTTAATCGGGCCCGAAGACCACCAAGATTTCCCCATCCCTTTCCTCCTCTAAGCACTCTCCTCCCCCACCCTAAATTTGCTCTTTTATAAAAAGAACACATCTAACTTAGACTGTTTGAACTCCCTCATCACCAAGGAGCATTCCTGTGGAGAGTTCAGGCCCTTGACGTTTAGCGAGCCCCCTCTAATCACCTGTCGATGTCCTTGTATAGCAGCCATGTATTCCGGGCCTCAGTCATTCAGCGGGACTTGCTGCAGGACCCCCTTACGCCTCCTCAAGGACGGTGACTTTGCATTCCTCTTTGCGGTATTCGAAGGAGAGGGCAAATGGGAAGCCCCGCCTGTAGCATATGTTCTTTTCCTGCAGTCACAGGGTCAGTGGGCGACACTCCTGTCGCTTATTCAGGGTCATTGCCAAGAGATCATGAAAAATTCACGCTTGGGAACCTTCGAACATGATCTTGTCTTTTTCTCTGGCCTTCTGCAGGATGGCTGTGGTGTGCCTGAAGTAATGACACTTCGCCAGGACGATTATGGTCCCCCTGGGGGGCCGGACGCCCAGTGGATCCTGTCAAAAGTGATTTTGGGAGAAGGCACTTCCTCGAAGAGGCCGTTAATCAGCGACTGCACACAGCACCCCCTTCATGCCCAGGATCTGTTCTCCAGGTCATCTTCTTTAAGCTCTAGATCCCTTGCCTTCTGCTCAAAGTCCTGCATCCGCCCATCCATTTTCACTTCCATCAGGTCCGCCGACAGCGGACTGTTTTCTAGGCATTTCAGCTTCTCCTCCACCTTGTCCACTCTGCTATTGAGTTCAGAGAATGCCATAGAGAGACCACTTTTTATTGACCTAATTTCTTCCAGTAGCATCCAGATGTCAGCCTTGGTGGATCCTGCTTGATCAGCGTCTGAAGTGGAAGGAGCTCATCCATTTTTAACACTTCTACATCCCGTGGGTTTCTCCGAGAACTGTGCAGTTGCTCTACAGTGGCAGGATCCAACATATAGCGCCCACTGGTGCTCCTGACCAAACCTCCTGACCGGTACGCCCTCAGGTGGGCTCTCGCACTGTGCGCCGTGCCTGGCGCCTATGACACCGGATGCCTTTCAATTACTGCACTCCCCCTGGTGTCTCAGTGCAGGGCCATAGCACCAACACAAAATAAGGTCTCTCGGGCCCTGCGATACAAACTGGCCCAGCTTGGCTCGGAGCTCTGGGCTGCCTAGAAAGACCAATGCAGGACCCCAGCCAGACCTCCGCTCCACAGGGCCTCATAATTCTCTTGGGGATACTCCAGACACCGCTCTCCCGAAATCCCTTGCTGCAACTGCTAAGCAAAACGGCTGCCGTGCTTCTCACTGGCCTCCAGGTTGCGGCTGGGTTTTGGATTGCCCTGCACTGTTCTCGGGCTGACACGCACAGCGCTGGCTCTGCGCTTCATGGCCCGTTCTCAATCAACGCTTTGCCTGGGCACCCTCCACTCACTGTTGTGGCCCGCTGCCGGACCACTGGAGCAAGCCACAGATAGTGTCGGGGTCACCCGACAGGGAACAGTTGGGCTGCGATCATGCAGCGACTAATGAGCAGGGATCACCCGGCTCGCCCCGGATCACCAGAGCAGACCACGTCAGCTCGGGGCACCCATCCCGGGGTTGCACACTCAGCCACGCTCACATGGCCAAGGCATTTACAGGGGACGGTGTTGCCCAGCAGGGGCACCGTCCTCATGCTGGGCCCCGTCCTTGGGCCCACAGCATGCGGTGTTGCACCAGCATGGTGACAAGAAGAACGGCACCAGAGTCAGGATAGGATCGACTGACGAGTCGGAAACAGCTTGTTCTATTTATTACTTGGGTCACATGGTTGCTACCATCTGACCATACATAGATCCTTGGGCAGTACCATGTGCCCCAGGAGGGGTGACATGCAACACTCCTCCTTTTTCATAACAATAAAACAATGCAAATCAAAGCACAATGCACACAATAACACTAATACTATCAATCTAATACTATAAAACAACTTCAACCTAGCTCAGAACGCTACCAACTGGATCAAATCCTTCTTGGCTGACAGAACTTCCAGAGTATCCATCGGCAAAGAATCAGCAGACCCAGTGTCTGTCCCTGCAGGTGTACCGCAAGGCTCCTGCCTATCCCCCACTCTGTATAATGCCTACACCAAGCTATTATTTGCAGCCTTGGATGCTCTGGGTGTCATCTATACTAACTTCGCCGATGACACCCAAATCCTCATTCCTCTCACAGGTAACCATGAACAAGACTCCCTCCTGGTTAACCAAATCTACTCACTCATCCAAAACTGGATGGCTAACAACAGCCTCTGTCTCAACGACGACAAAACCGAGCTCCTCATACTAGGCTCCTCCAGCAAAATCAACACCCTTGAGCCCGCCTTTAAATCATTCACCATCGATGGAACCATAATCCCTGTTCTTAAACAAGTCAAGACCCTTGGCGTGTACTTAGATGCCACACTTTCCATGTCTAAACAAGTAAACACATTAGCCTCATCCACTTCCTACACCTCTAAACTCATCTCCCTCAGCCGTAAATTCCTCTCTACCAACAACTGTGTTACTCTAGCCAGAGCACTCATACTGTCTAAGCTAGACTATTGTAATATCCTATTCCTTGGCACCTCCAAAGCCAACATAGCTAAACTTCAACTCATGGAAAACAAAGCCCTCAGAGCAGCTCTAGGCATCAAAAAATCTGAACATATATCCAACACCAGAAGAGACCACCACTGGCTCCCCATCCAAGCCAGAATTCTATTTAAAACCCTGAGCATCACCCACAAATGCAGGGCTAACAAAGCGCCCAAATACCTCAACAACACAGTCATGATGAAGCCCCAGACCAGACTCCTCAGGTCCAACAAAAACACATTCCTTGAAACCCCCAGATACAAAAGAGAGAAAGCAGGGGGCAGCAGCTTCAAAACACTGGCCCCCAGACATTGGAATGCGCTACCTACCCACATTATGAATGAAACCTCATTCCCCAAATTCAAAAGCCTTTTGAAGACTTGGCTCTTCAACAAGTTCTAACTGAACCAGTGCACTAATCCCCTCCAATCAACTATTTTACCTGACTGCTTTGTATATTAGTGTATATTATTGATTCCTATTATTGTACATTTTTGATTGTTATACTTTTATACCTCTATGTTTATTCTAAGATTGCATTATCCCATTGTCTGTAACTATGCCGTGATACCTCCGGGTCTGGGCGTATAACAAATGTAATAAAATAAATAAAAATAAATCTTACTAGTCTTCACACTTAGGTTCCCAGGTTGTCGATGGGGTGACGGTCTGGGTTAGTGAGTTACTGGCGATACGCTCGAAGCCTCCCACCCCTTTCGGTACATCCTTTATTAACCTGGGTGAGTGGGCCTTACCCCACTGACACACCACCCCCGTTCTCACCTGGCATCCCTTACTACAACAACTCAGTACTTGGGCTGGGCCAGTTTACGCAGTGGCGCCCCCAGACATTTTTCATACACACAGAACTGAGTGGGCTGGTGGGAGGGCCAGCATTTTTGTAAGGGTGGCCGTGGCCCCCCTTGGTGGCACCCCTGAGTTGAGGTCTGCCGGCTCCCAGCCGATGTGTGTCCGATTGCCGGGTCCACAGAGTGCCAGTCCGACCTTCCCTGAGGTGTCTCCAGGGAAGTCAAGAGTTCAAGGGCCAGTAAAGCCGCACCAGGGGCCACATCGACCTAGTTCTTATCTGGAGGTATCAGTCCAATCTCCTTTGGAAAGTCTTGAGGACAGTTCGGTGTTCAAGGGCCGGTAAAGACGGACCTGCAGGCACCAGGGGCCACATCGACGAAGTCTTTATCCGGTGTTAGTGGGATGACAGGAGAGTCCACAGTTCGGGGTAGGCACCACCACAGGGGCCATGTCCCTCGATGGCGTGGGCTCACCGGTGCGGGCACTGGATAATGGCTGACAAATCACTCCCCTCACTTCCCCTCCTACTGTGGGACTGCTGGCAAGGTGACCCTGATGGTAGGGTGTCGAAGCTGGTGACGATAATTGGCTTGGTTCAGCAGGTCTAGTGACACTGAGGGCGCACACGCACTCCTTATGGAGCTGCTGCCCTGCCTGGGTCCTCCTGTTGAAAACTAGAATCTCCGCGAGGAGTGAACTGATGGGCCAGTGGGTCGACCTTCGTGTCCCAAAACTGATGGGGCTTGTAGGTTGGTGGGCAGCGCTCTTCACATGCCCTTCCCCTTTGCTGCCGTGGGGGCAATATGGCTTCCCTCTTCAGGTTACCCCGGCTTGCCTGCCCCCATGTTCACTTGGATGCCTCCCCACCCTCACTGACAATGGCAGCGCCCCCTCATGGTGGCAGATAGAGGATACGTTGTGGGGTTTAAAGTTCTCATTGCACCCCCCCCTTTTGACGGGATGGGCTAGGGACCTGCCGCTCGTCTGCTTGGCTGGGGAACTGTGACCCCCTTCAGGGACCATTGTTACCAGATGTTCGCGACACTGCTGACCCCCTTTTCCTTCATGTCTTATATTTTTTTCGTTTTGCACAGCCGCGGGCACGGTGGTCATGGCCACGCCCCCATCCTATGTTATGCGGGGGCCGCCTCGGGCCTACTTCTCTTTCACCTTTTCCATTTTTGGCGTGGAGCAAAAACTTTTTTTTCTTTTTCTCTCCACCGCCGCGGGCCCTGATTATTTGGGCCACACCCACCTCCTTTGCTTCTTTTGAGCCCACTACGGGCCTGCGTTGCATTTCCTCTTTTCTTTTTCGAACGCTCCGTTGCGGGGAGATGTTACTCTTTTTTCCCCCTTTTATGGCCCTGGGGCGGGCCTCCACACACACGCACATGGCCTCCCCCGCCCCGCTCCGCTCCCGACGCTCTTTTGTCAGTGGAGGCTCTGGGGCGGGCGCGGGAGGGCCTGCCGTGCCTACACGGCTGCAGCAGAGCGCCACAGTCCACGTGCCCTGCCAGCAAGCATCTGTCCGGGCCGCCTTAGGGCACGAGCCGCTCGCGCTCCGCACTGCCTCCTCCCGGATGCTGTAACACCGGGAGAGACCGGGGCCCTCCCAGATGTTGCTCCACTCATTGGATGGCGGCCGCCGCCGCCTCCTCTTCCTCCGTGCGGCCATCACTGCGTTTCTTCAGGGTGGGCACCAGGCGGCCCTGGGCCACCCACAGCCTCCACGGACAGACGGGCCTCCAGCAGACCACACCGTCCTCGTCGCCATTGCTGTGGCCCGCTCCTGGACCCCCGGAGCGACCACAGATAGTGTCGGGGTCACCCAACAGGGACCATTAGGGCTGCGATCACGCAGCGACTAATGAGCAGTGTTGCCAACTCCTCAGTGAAGAAAGTAGCTATTGGCTCCCCTAGAAGTCGCCAGAAGTAGCTAGATGACGTCACTGCCTAGTTTGCATAATTACCGCCTCTTTCCCCCTGCGATTTATGGCTTTTACTGTGGCCCCATCCCCTTTTAACACCTGCCTTTTAAGTTATCAGTGTGTTTTACTGTGGCCCCATCCCCTTTAAGTTATTAGTGTGTTTTTACATTACTCCCGTTAGAAAACGGGCGAATGACCACACTTTTTTCAATTGGTTTGGAAACTTGCATAAATGAGCAAGTCTCCAAACCAATTGAAAAAAGTAGCTAGATTTCTCGCTAGCCGCTTTTTGATGAAAATGTCGCTAGGGGGGGCGTACTTTCTCGGTAAATATAGCGAGAAAGTCGCTAGGTTGGCAACACTGCTAATGAGCAGGGATCACCCTTTATTACCTTGGTCGCATGGTTGCTACCATGTGATGTGACCATATATAGATCCTTGGGCAGTACCATGTGCCCCGGGAGGGGAGACATGCAACACTCACCTCCTCCCCCGTTCCCTGCCTCTCCACTCTGGCAGGGTGGAGCAGGGCCCCTGACCATTTCCTGCTCATTATTCCTCTCGCTCATTGCGCAGGCCGGGGCTGTGGCTCTGCAGGCTCCTCCGCCAGACAGACCGCCTCACTGACACCCATTGCCAACACAGGGTCGGGTTCCAACATTGTCAGCTGCCTGCTGCTGCCTCTTGCTGAGCCACTTCCCCTCCGCTCCGAGCGCCTATGGAGAGAGTACGGCTTAACAGTGCTCTCTGCAACCCGGGGAGCAGGCTACTCCAGGGCCCCGCCGCAGTCTTCCTCGCCGGGAGTTCTCAATCATCTACTCATGGCCCACTCCGAAACGCGGGCAGGGGTCTGTCCAGGGGCTCCAGGCACCAGCACTGTCAAGGGGGCGGCTGGATCAGCGACTTTAGCTTATAAAAGTGGTTGTTTCATGCCCGGGGGTGAAGGAGACAGCCCATCAGAGCCCTGCCCATCCAGCTGCATACCCGCACTGCCTCCTGGCAACCCTTGCACTTGGGTCTATATGTGCAACCCTACAGCCCCCTTACTTGCACTGATTGACACACGTTGTCTGCACTTGTCACCTGCTGGCTGCACTACCTGTTGTTGTTTTGATCACGTGTTCAGCAGTTTCCACTCCTCCACTGCCACTTGCATTTTCCCTCTCCCCTTCACTTGTGCTTTCTCAATGTCACTGGGCCCAGTATGATCATTGTTTTGGCCTCCCTTGCCTCGTCGCGCCTTGAACAACTTGTGTATGGGTGCGATGTAAATACAATATATCAGGCGGCCATGCTGTCTGCGCCCCCTGCAATATCCTTCTTACGTCTGGTAGGGGATATGTTATTCCTCATAATAAATGGCCATACACGGCCATCCCTCTAAACTTGCTTAATGTATTCTAAGATCTCTACCAGTTACTGATACATATAATCAATGCAGAATCTGTGTGGATCATGTGCCGCTTCCAATGTGTTACGGAAAAATAGTTTAAAAAGTAGAAGATTCATTGACATTTTTTTTTCGTTTTGTGCTTTTAAATAAGCAATACCATGCAGATTCTTGCTTTCATGGGTTAAACTCCAGCAGGGCACAAAATAAACATACTACCATAACCAGTCCTTTATCAGATAATAGCGTAAAGTGTCACAGAAAGCATTTTTACCAAAAAAAGGCATTTGTAAAGGTGTTTTTTTTGGTAACATCTTTTTATTGATTATTATACAGTCAGCAAACAACAATGGCGAGACATATGTCAATTTCCATGTTGAACCTGCCTGCAAAGCATCAGCAAACAACAATGGCGAGACATATGTCAATTTCCATGTTGAACCTGCCTGCAAAGCATCAGCAAACAACAATGGCGAGACATATGTCAATTTCCATGTTGAACCTGCCTGCAAAGCATCCTGTTGCAAGATGCCAATGTCCTAATGGCATTCCCTCTGTAGGTTTGGAAATCCTATACACTTAACATCGCGCTTTCGTACCCCCTACAGATCTTTGCAATGTATGTATTGCGGCTGAAAATGTACGGTTCCCCATCTCTCGTTCACTGTTGCGCGTCTTCCCTAAGTGCTCTCTCCCTCCATTCATCTGGTCGAGCTATCCCCCCGTTAATCGCCAGCCGGAGACTGTTTCCCCAACACATCCTTCAAGGCGGGTTCAGATCTGAGGGTTCATGAAGTAAGTCGTACGCTGCATGCCACACACTATAATTGCCCATATCGCCATCTGCTCGCAGAGCATTATCCCCAGTGCCAATCTCCGCCCTGATCCACTTTTTGATATCCATCAGCCAAATTGCATGCTTCGGTCTCCCAGACGATTTCCACACTATTGCTATGCGCCTCTTGGCTAATACCAGTCCCAGTGCACATAGTTTGCTCGCTGCAGCTGCCATTTTCCTGATGGACAAGAGGCCCAATAAGGAGTGCTTAATAGTCTGTACTGCACCACCGTGCTACACTCTCACTACATCTGTAAATACGTGCCATCAGCTGCTCGCATCTCCAACATATGTGGTCTTTATCCTGTTCAGGAGAGGAATTCACTGACGGCCCCATAGGTCAGCGCTCACCCTCCAGGACTTGTAAGACAGGATAGCTGCACCATGTGAGGACAGGGGGTGCAGGATTCACTTACTCCAACACGACTCAATAATGAGGACTCAGTATGTTGGCAAAGCGAAGTCCGTTTAATGACAATTACTTCAAACAGAGAAACAAATGGAAATCAGCAGCATTGCGATCACCTGTCTCGTTCTGACTTCCTCGAACTTCAGTCGGACAACACTTCTTATAGGCAAAAATCGTCATCACTGACGTCTAATTTCTATAAAAAATCATCATGCAATATAATTGGTTAGGAAAGGTAACTTAAGTATAGGTGTTATATCTGTATATGATAATAGGGCATGCGGATTGGATAACTCTTATCGGGTGAGCGTCTACGCCCATCCCTCTACATCACCCGTGATAGACGTCACTACAACTACGACGTCCTATTGGTTACAATATCTATAGGACTCCAGATAACTTGGTCCATTGTGATTGGGCAGGTTACACCCCTAGACATAAATTTTCACTTTTAATTAGCAGCATGCAGAATGGACACCCCTGTGCCTGGTGTCCCAAGTTTCACCCTGCCTCCCTTCCATCAATCAGTGTTTTAGGGCGACATGTCAATTAGTTGGCTAAGATGGCCTTGAAACTGTAGTCTCTTATCGGGAAAAGTTATGGCATCCTCGTCTCCTAGATGACATCAGGCGATGGTACTTCTTCGCGCCTGGCTGGTCACGTGTTAGTTCACCATGAATCTGCTTCAGTTTCCAGCTTTTAGTGCATTTAATTCTGTGTCAGCCTAGCCACCTGCATGGGCCCCCCTTATCTTGACCTTCATGAGGCAGGCTGGTATGCTCTGAAGTTGGAGTCTTGTGAGCTGACGCTATCCTCGCCTTCTCTGGTTGACCTCGATTTCCTAGGCATGAGCCGCTCTTTGTTGAGTTTCGATTTCTCCTTCTCTTGCCTTTGGCTGGGTTTCGAAACTTGGCCTGTGAGGCCTCTGGCCGCCTGGGTACCTTTCTGCTTTTACAAAATGGAGTCGCATCGAGTCGCACTTGTATAATGTGCCTTATTGAGGTAGATATATGGTTGGCGCTTGCCGCTCTATTTTCTACTAAGCATTGCAAGCAATATCAATTTCTTAGCATCTTGCGTTTCAAGCCTAGTTACACACGTTTAACAGGACGGTTGCTTCCATCTTGTCTCGTAGCACTGTTTCATCACGTTGTAACATTGTCTCCTCTCTGTGCCTATTCCATTCAATCATCTACTCATGGCCCACTCCGAAACTCGGGCAGGGGTCTGTCCAGGAATCCATGCACCAGCACTGTCAAGGGGGCGGCTGGATCAGCGACTTTAGCTTATAAAAGTGGTTGTTTCATGCCCGGGGGCGAAGGAGACAGCACATCAGAGCCCTGCCCATCCAGCTGCATACCAGCACTGCCTCCTTCAATTTCAATTCAATTTCGTAGTTACTCGCACTGGCGTGTTATCTTCGATAGCTGCTTTTATTCATTCACGGGTCCGTTCATGCCCTTGTGTCATTTCCACTGGCCTTCCATTAAGGCTTTTGGGGTCTCTTCATGGACCGTGTGTAGGTACTCCTCATTTCGTATCAGCGGCTGCTATGGCTGTCTGATAGGGTACCGTGCTGCCCAGGGTTGTCTGGTTATGGGTGCTTCAACCGGTATGGATCTTCTGATGTATATTGGGCAGAGTCCCAGTGCAGCTCTTTGTAGGTTCATTTGCTCTTTATACGTCACATATCTTAGCGAGTACGCTCCTGGTACCTCGAAATGAGGGGAAGGGGCGCAGGCCATGTCTGGGACCTCCTGTACACTCCCCCCTCCGGTCGGTTCATCGACCACTTCTGCAATCTCCTTTGCATTCATTTCTTTTGATTCTTCGGTGTCATGCTCATTGTCTTCTGGTGTTGCACATTGCTACATTTGACATACAGTGTGCTGTAGGGACATCAATTTCTACAGCCACGAAGATCTTGGATTTTCCCATGCTGTATGGCAGGAGTGCACAGACAAAGCATTCTCCTTCTGACTGCCTTCGTCCTACTTCCTTCATGTGCTGGTACCATATGTTGTTTCCGAGATGGGCTGTGCTGTCCAGGTAATCATTAAGTTCATTGTTATCTTCATGAGGGCTTCTCTTGATTCTCAGCGTAATTTGCTATGACTACGTCTCTGAATGCATCTGTGCTGCTTTTCCAATTCGGGTATCTCGATGGAGCAGGCTGCCTCGACTGCATCGCTGTGGTAGGAGGAGGATTTATGCTTCCTTTCCTTCCCTTTTGTAGTCTGCCATAAACTTCCCGTAACCACCTTTGGTTCACCAACCTCCCAACTCGTGGCTGTGTTGTAGGCCTGCAGCTGGTTCCTTCCGTTGGAGCAGGTGTGCTTGCTGTTATAGTTTCTGTAGTCCTGTTTTTCAGCTCCTCGTGTAGTTTCTTTGTTTGGGCTATGAATGGGAACAAATAATCTATTAGCATTTGTGTTCTCTGTGAATTCTTTCGTGGCCACTTCTGTTCTTTTGAGGGATTTTGCTATTTCCTCCGTCTTTGGTAATTCACTTGGCTTTTCTTGGTCATTTCCACTATTCTCTGGAATTGAATGTTCGGCAGGCAGTCTCTCCTTCTCTGCTGCCTTCGTTGGAGGCCTTGTAGCCATTGACACTTGCCCTTGGTTGTGTGCGTTCTGTGTATGGGTGCGTGCCGTGGTCAGTGCTATATTGTCATGCATCCCGTGCTGACCCTGTCTCCAGCTTTTCTCTTCATTTGTTACCTCAAATGTGTCTAAATCATTGCTCATTACATTTAAATTGAGTTTGTTACTTTTATCATCTAGTTTTCTAGGGTCTGGGTGCTCTTGTAGGCCCCAGATGTTCATTATCTGGTGAGTGCACTGAGATTGGGGCACTTCGCGCACCAATAAAGAAAGCAGTTCTGATTGTTAATGACAGAAAAATAATAATAATAACTATACATATACACACAATCGTTCGGATCGACAACTTGCAGCATTTTCTTCCAGGGAATTGGGGGCGCCCTTCTGTTGGGGGTAAAACCAAGTTACTGTTCTGGGCCCCCATTTTGAATGAGTTCATAGTCAATTATTTATTCCTTCTTTTGCTCTGGTCTCGTGTATCGAGAGTTTGTTACTATTAAAAGGATGAGTGCTTCTCCAAATGTCGCCCCTCGCGTGATTGACGACAGTAGTCTCTGGGTACTCAGTACAGTTCCTGTGCTAGACTATGGAAAAGGGTTAGCCTAGCACCTTTGGTACATCACATTCATTATACATATCGATAATAGGTGAGCTCCCATTGCATGCCTCGAATTTGTCTTGGTCCTGAGGACATGCTGGAACTTGCTCAATGCGAAAGAAGGAAAAGATGGAACTGCTACAAATCACACAAAAATAGAATGTTGTAAAAATAAAAACAAAAGTAAAAATAAAAGTGACCATATGAAAAAATAGGAAAAAATGAGAAAAATGCAGAAAAATTAAAATAAAATGGGGAAGTTCTTGTGTCCGCTCCTTTCACTCGGGCTCTCGGCGACAAGTTGAAGAGCAGTGTCTCTCTCCTCAATCTGCTCCACGGCGGAAAGTTTATTGGAATCTCCTTAGGAATTCTAGCTGGAAGTTGGACAGCTCCAATTGGAGCATTATACCATGGAGAAGTGTGCCCATGTGTGGGGCGTTGGCCGGATCTCTAAGGAAGGTGATGACGTCAACATCTGCAGGCCTTCCTACCATTTCTGGATAGTCTGTGACTAACCTAAACAGAACGTTCTGGGCCAGCCGGGTGTCCTCGGGTGATAGGGACATTTGTCCTGTTTGGCTGTGTCCTGATCACAAGCTTTTCTTTTGATTCGCACAGTCTTTGCACCTTCCCGTCGCGGGGTTTACCACCAAATGATTTAATTTAGTCCACAGCTGACTCAGTTGAGCTAGGTTTCTTGGATCTCTGATATAAGTGCGTGTGTCAGCTGTTCTCCCGACGAACCCTGGGCACTTCTCGACTATTTGGAGGAACAAATTAAAAGTGAGTTCATCACTGTCTATTGGCGTTGGACGCATTTGTGTCCTTCTCACTGTACTCGGGCAGTACAATGAAGGCTTCCGTGTTGACAGTCAGTAGTTGCCAGATTATTTTCTTGTTGGCTGGATCCTGGATAAAGTCTGTGACACTGGCTCCTCTCCCTATGAGTGATGGGTATGATAGCACCACGAGTTGGAAATAGGTTAGCACATCCCACTTGAGACTTCTGTCGGAATGTACCATAAGTTCTGTGAACAAAGTCTCAATACTGATTGCTTCAGGATATCGTTTTTGGTTCTCAGAAATGTCTTATTTTCCGCTTATCAAAGTCTTAGGGATTTTCCAATGCTTTGTGTGGCTTTAAACGTCCATATGAGTAGCATTACTGCAGCTCTGGATGTGCGATTCTCTTCTTTATCCTGCAACTGGGATGTACAGAGTGTTTGTTTTATTGTTTTTTATTCCTTTCAGTGCTTAGCTGGAATGTTCAGTGTAAGGCCAAGTTTACACAATGAGCTCTCTCGTTTTGTCTTTTTTGACCATGTCTCCTTCTTCCTCTTCATGGATCTTGTCTGCACGTGCTGAGGTTCTTCTCCGTTGTCTGTAGATTCTTCGCAGCCGGATGCAGCTGGAGGGCCCTCTCCTGCATAGGGTTTAATCTCATTTAGAAAGATCCATGCTCTTCTGCCCTGGAGCTTGACGGCGAATGGGGTGCAGTCCTCTACGATAAAGGGGCTATTAAATCTTGGCTCGTCCCACCTTTTTCTTGCGTGGTTTCTCACCAATACTGCATCACCAGGGAAAATGAGGGGCGCACAAAGGATTTGAGCTTCAGCACTTCCTGTTGTGTTTTGTGCTGTGCTGTCCCCTTTTCGCCGTCGCTGCAGATGGCCTGTAATGACAGAGGTGCTGGATGTCATACAGTCAAGGTACTTTTGTATCTCTGTTCCCAGAACCTAGTCGGCTGGGCATCACAACTAGCTCTATCTCGGGGGAAAGAGGGGTCCTCATCCTTCTGCCTGTAACTATCTCGTGCGGCGTGAGATGATGGTCGGATCCTGGTTGGTTCCGAAGTGCATACAATGCCAATGATAGACAGTGCAGCCATCCCTTTTTTAATGTGAGCTTCAACTTGGCTATCCTTTCCTTAAGCAAGCCATTGATCCGTTCACATATCCCGTTCCCCTCAGGATGATACGCCGAGAACTTGTGCTTTATACCAAGCAACAAGCTAATCTGTTCAAAAACTGAATTTACAAAGTGAGCCCCGTTATCTGATCTCATTACTTCGCACACCCCCCATCTAGGGAACACCTCCCTCACTAGGAACTTGGCAGCACAGGTAGCGTTAGGGTGTGTACAGGGACACACCACCACAATTAAATACCTGTACCCGTTGTACACTTGAATCATGTCGACGTAGTCGATATGCAAGTGCTGGAATGGCCCATTCGGTCTGGGGATGATCCCTCTCACTACTTTTAATGTGTGCCCAGCGGTGAATTGCTGGCAGATTATGCAGTTCACCATGAAAAATGCAACATGCTCTGCTAAATTTGGTGTGAACCAGTCTTCTGCGAGCGTTGCAGCAAGATTTTCTTTTGTCATGTGGATGGGGTAGTGCAGTTGCTCTAACACTACCTTTAGAAGGGCGACAGGCATTACTGGTTTACCAGTGCTGTCTTGCCTCCACAACCCATCGGAGGGGTTTAAAGAACACCCTTGACGCTTCCACAAATTTCTCTGCTCCTGAGGTGCCTCCCTCTGGAGCTCCATTAGCTGAGTCTGCCCCATATTGCTATAGGCGTCTGGTGTGGCTTGCGCTACCATCATCCTCTCATTAGTACGTGCCACCTCCACGTCCATGATTGTTTCAGTTTTGGATGCCATGCGCTTGGCTTCCGTGTCCGCTTCATGATTTCCACGTGACACGAAATCTGTCCCCTTGGTATGAGCGGCGCATTTCACGACCGCTATGCCCACTGGGAGCTGTAGTGCTTTTATCAGCCTGTCCAATAAGGCTGCATGTTGCACTGGCGTGCCGTCTGCTCGAAGGTAGCCCCTTTTCCAGCACCTTAGACCTGCATGTACTGTGGACGTCACATAGGCTGAGTCACTGTACACAGTTACTTCCTGGTCTGCATGATTCTCAATGGCGAGTATCAGTGCCAGCAGTTCTGCAGCTTGCGCAGAATAGTGAGAGGGTATTCGCGCACTGATGAGTACTCGAAACTCTCCATTCGCCAGGTGTTTTATCACGGCCACGCCTGTATACCTTTGTCCGTCTTCTTGGTCGATTCTCGAAGAACCGTCAATAAAGACGATCTCTCCACTTGCCAGGGCATTTTCCTTTACCCTGGGGATCTCATCATAGAATTCCTCATAGTTTGCACAGTCGTGTATAGGTTCTCCCTCTGTGACTGGCTCAGCTATGAACGTAGCAGGGTTCACAGTTTTACATCAAACTATTTTGATTGATGGGTTAGAGATAATCACCTCATAGGCGGATGCTCTCTGAGATGTTAGTGTGCCCTTTGGCTTCTCTAGTATGGCGAACAGCGAATGTTCAACAAATAATTTCATGGAGCACCCCATCACAATGGCTGACGCTTTTTCGATAGCGAATGCGGCAGCAGCTAGATTTTGTTCGCACAGGAAGTGGCCCTTCGTAACCGGGTCTAGAATCCCGCTGTAATATGCTAGGGGCTTGTACCCCAGCGAGGTTCGCTGCGCAAGCACTGCCAGCATAAAATTACCATCAGAGTGTGAGAACACGTAGAACTCCTTTGCATAATTAGGAATCCAGATAACTGGGGCCTTACAAATTGCCCCCTTGAGTTCTGCAAACCCTTTTTCCATTGCCTCAGTACATTCAATTTCTCCTTTTGTTGCCTGGGCTTTCTTTAAAGCCTGAAGCAAGGGCTTGGTATATGATCTGTAGTCAAAGACCCATGCTCTGACATAATTGCACAGGCCTAAGAAGCTCTGCATTTGTTTTAACGTGTGCGGCTTGGCTGTGTTCATGATGGCTTCAGCCCTTTCTGGGGTTACCTTCTTCCCCTCATGAGAAATCAGTTGCCCTATGTACAACACCTCATTACTGCAACAATACTGTTGACAATACTGCAACTTTTCCTTATCAACTTTGTATCCCTTTTCAGCCAATATAGTCAACAGCTGGACAGAGTCGTGCCTGCATTGCTCTTCACTGGTGCTGCAGATCAGAATGTCATCTATGTACTGCAAAACAACACTGTCCACTGCAATATTGCCTAGGTCCATTTGCAGGACTCTGTTGAAAATAGACAGGGACTCACAATAGTCCTGATAGTCACGCTGCAGTGGAATTGAGAAAAATGTGTTTTTCAAATCAATCACCGTGAAATATTTTGCCTCAGTGGGTATATTACACAGTATTGTGGATGGATTGGGGTCTAGAGGGAACTCGGCTTCAACTATATCATTTAATGCTTGTAAATCTTGGATTAAACGCCAGGACCCTCCCTTTGATTTTTTGACAGGGTAAATCCCCGTATTGCAAGGTGATTCTGACGTCACTAGGATGCCCTGCTCCATCATGGCGGAAATTGTCTTCGCAATCCCTTCATCAGCCTCTCTGGACATGGGATATTGTCGCGCTCGTGGTAAAATTGCTCCTGGTTTCAGTTTAATTTTTACTTCACCTGCCCCCTTCAGGAGGCCTACATCATAGGGCCCTGTAGTCCATACCACGGCAGGCACTTAGGCCCTGTCATCGTCAAAGTATTCTGGATGTACCAGCACCAGCATCATTCTCTGTGGCACCTCCCGTCTGATCATTTTGACCCAAAATGTGAGACTTACTTCCACTCTTGCCTCCTCTAGGTCAGGGTGCTCTTCGAACAGATCGTCATTGGTGACGTCAGTCACTCGATACCCTTCTTCGATGGCGATAATCGCACACCATTGTCTGCCTTCGTCATCATATCCTTCGACCAATACCACTTTCCCTCGCACTGCAGCAGATTTTATCATTAAGGGAAATACTTGCCCCTCCTCTTCGTGCATGGGTATTCTTGGTCTGAACAGAAACTTATCAGGGGTTCTCATTGTTTTGCCTGCGAGGCCTGGCAGTCCCGCCATAAGCACCCGCACGCCATATGCAACGACTTCTGGCTCTAACGGTACAGCTCTCATGGCTATACGTCGTGAGTATGCTCTGATCATTCCATACACGTTTGAATAATGCATTCCTGGAGTGGAGCACACTATACCATTCTCAGTAAACAAGATGGTCATGTTTAATTTAGTCATCAGGTCTCGGGCCAGAATATTTACTGGGATCTGACGTGAATACAATAGGGGTACATTCATTTCGTGCTCTCCCACTGAGACTGGGAGTGCGTCTGTAAAGGGAACTCTACTATGAGCTCCAGTGAAACTCTGAGTATCTATAGCCTCGCAGGACAAGGAAAACTTGCCTTCTCGTATGCACGAGCGCGTTGCACCCGTGTTAACTAAGAAGGAATATTTTTTCCCCCTATGGTGACATTCACCCTTGATTCCCTGTTAGGGTCTGGTGTCACTGATAGGATAGAGCACATCAGAGTCCCCCACTGTATACTTGTTGATTTCCCCCAGCCCCAGGGTTAACTCCCCCACCGGAGCTAGTGCCCTGTGACATTTGCGGTGGTGCCTGCTGGGGTTGTCCCTGAGGCAAGTTCCCCATGTTCAGCGGTTGAACCACTTGCTGTGCACCTTGCTGCACGCCTGACACCTGCGGCTGCACTGTGTAATTTTGTGCACCGCCCTGTTGTGGGACGGCAGGCTGATGCACCATGCCTGCCCCCATCCCTTGGCTGTTTGGCCACATGCCTTGGCTTCTGCACATGCGCGCCACGTGTCCTGTCATTCCACACAGCCAACACGCTGGCGGTGGTCGGGCCATCTGTCCATCTGGCATAGCTTCTTTTGCACCAGCTTCGCCTCCTCGCCCTTACGAGTTGCCTCCTTTTTCCGATTCTTTTCTTGCAACAATCTACAGTAGTGTGCAATTGTCAACTGTATTTCGGCCCATGGTTTTGCTTCTACTCCTACACATTTTTTGAGCTGCTTCTGCACCGGTTCAGGCAACCCTTGGCATAATACGTGGTAGAATACAGGGATAGATTTAGTCCAAGACTCATGCATTTCGAGCACCCACGTATCCTGAAAATTCTGGATATAAATCAACGGGTCCTCTGACGCTGTCATTTTTCGAGTCATTATAGCCCCCATATCAGAAGTGTCTGGATATAGTGTTCGCAGCGCTTTCCACACTGCTGCCCTACAGTTATTAAACAGTGCTCCATCATGGGAGGTGTTAGTTAGGGTTACCGTAGGATAGCCTGCCCATTTCTATACATCATCTGCTCTTTCACCAAGTATGGCAATTAGGAGGCCCTTAATGTCCCCTATAGCTAAGGTGACACCCCCCGTCATTTTCTCTAACTCTTGTATCCACTTTCCGGGTCCCGATGTCAGCATTGGAAGCTTATTTTTAAGGTTCTCTCGGTCCATATGTGGCCATGGAATATACTGTGGTCTGGCTCCCCCCTTTTCTAGCAACGGGAATTGGAATGCACAGTCCTCCTTCTCTTTCCCCATAGCTCTCCGGTCTGTCATGCCGTCTACCTGGCAATGCCCTTAATCTGTCTGCATAGGCAGGTGCTGACGCCCCCCTCTGACTGTGGGCTGTTCCTTCATGGCGGCCGGACTGCGCGGCAGACTTCGGTGCCCTACGTGTGGACCCGCTAGCGTCTGACCATCGTACCCCTCGGTCCCCTGGGAGCCGTTTTTCACACCGACTCCCTTCTTCCTGTGCCACATCCTCCGTTTCCCCACCAGAGTCAGATTCTGAGTACTCCCAGTTTACACAACTCCTAGCATCCTCTTCGTTTTGCCCAATCTCCAGCCTGTCTAGGGACAGTCCCCTGCTCCCACTACTTCGGGTGACATCCTTAGTGTCATATAGCTGAGTGCTCTCTAAGTGCTCATCTTCCCTTCCCCCATCCGATATCTGCTCTCGCCCTATCTCGTCATATATTTTATCGATCGTTTCCCCGATGCTTCTGGTGTCGAAGTCATCTTCAATATTTGTCCCGCTTGTACCTGGTACCGCGTCGCTTGCAGGAAAGAATTCTTCTATGTCTTCCCATTCTACTGTAGGATTGGGTTTAATCACTTCCCGCTCCAAATATTCAAGATCCCGTGTCCTCTGTCTGTGCTTACGTTCTATTTCCTCCCGCTTCTTTGCTTCTTCCCTAGCCTTATCTACTTCCCTCATCAGTTCATTTCTACATTCTTTTGCCCTTCTACTTTCCTCATCTTCCCACTTTTTTACTTTCCTTTCGTGCACTCTCCTTTCTTCCTCCAACCTTAACATGTTCTGCCTGTACTTTTTATAGGCTGCGTACTGTGTGCGACTGAGCAGTATTCCTTGCTCTTCGCGATATAGTTGTTCTCGCATTAGCCTATCTTTCTTTCTAGTCCTTTCATCTCTTTCTTCCATCCCTTTCGCTTTCTCTCTCCTTTGCGTCTCATCAGACTTCTCCCTTGGCCTCAAATCATCACTTCCTTTTCCATCTAACTTCAGTCATATTTGACCTCCCATCCATTCGTCTTTCGCGATTGCTATCTCATCACCTCTACCTTCATTTCCTTTATGTTTATTTCCCTCTTTCTCCTTATGTGGAGGTGCAAAACTCTGTGCCCAATCTTTCTCTTTATGTTCGCACCTCTCTTTGTCCCTTGAGACTGCGGAGGCGATATTGTTTTCCTGTTCTTTTCCCTTATTATCGTCACTACTGTACGTAGGCGACTGATATACGGGGTTGCTATACCCTGTGATTGCTTTAAGTTCTCTTAGTGGGTAAAGACCCTCTGACTTGCTTTCTTCAATGACTGGCTCAGGTAGGATAGGTGGCGCGGTAGGCGTCTCACCCCCCTCTGTACATACATTTAGTGTGTGGGTGGTTCTTCCACCTTCGTTTCTTCAAACATTTTTCACAACTCTAGAACAGTAAGACGTTTCTCTAACTTCTTGCTCGAATATGTGGCGTGTAGGAGGGTAGTCATGTGCTGTAAAACAACCTTAGAGAGTGACCCGTTCTGGGGCCACGGCATAAACTTCTTATTGGCGGTACCCTTGACCCACGCCTGGCTGTATTTCTTTAGTTTGGGTGCATGCTTGGGCAGTTGCATGCACAAATGCGCAAGCGGGATAACTTCCTCCATTTTTAATTTTGTCACTAACAGTATTTACACAGTTCTGTAACCCTCCAATGGTATGAGCGAGCACCACATACGCAAGTTCCAATCCAATCTTTTCCCGCCAAAATTTATACCAACAATTTACTCAAAACCCATCAATTCAAAGGCGATTCCCTCTTAGTTACAGAATCGCGCGAAGCCAAAATGAATTTCAACCAATCATTAATACAATTATTCTACATTTGACATACAACAAGACACATATGACAGACACTCGACAGAATAGACGGACACCAGCTCGTCATACATATACCTGACTTCTAATCAATACCCCGTCATGGGATGTGGACGATCCCCTTTGATGCCGTCTTTAATCGTCTCCGTAGCCTAAATTGTCCCCCCACTGTGGGCTATGGGTTCACGTTCCTTCTGACCACTCTTTAAAGCGCAGGAACAATGTGAATCCTTACGTTTTTTTCTCAGGTGCCCCCATGGTAATCCTTACATTTTGTCTCAGGTGCCCCCCTGGTAATCCTTACGTTTTGTCTCAGGTGCCCCCCTGGTAATCCTCACGTTTTATCTCGGGTGTCCCCCCTGTATCCACTCTTTATTTCTTATGCTCGAGTCATTACCCCCTATATATACATACATACAGTTTCCTCTAGTTCTAACTACTTTATATTTTCTCTGCCACCCTCCGTTACCTTTCCCTTACTTACTCTAATGCCTACGAGACATTTGCCAAAGTAACGAGTTTGTTGTTTCACTCACCGATCGCATATTTTCCTCTCTGGAACTTCGGGATCACCGCACCTTCCTCTTCCTGCTTTAAAGGTTTCCGTCCGATCAGCTGCCCGTGGGAATGAGAAGGGTTATGCTTGGAAAGACGGGTTCCTTCATACCCATTGCAGATTTTTGAAGTTTTACTCTATTATTGTCCACGGGGGGCTTCTCAGTCTACTCAGCCGGAATGGCGAAAGGACTCGTGATCTTACCGAAGGCCTAGAGTTACTTAGTGCCGTCGGTCTAAAGGTGTCTTATAACTAAATCAATCGATAATCAATAATCGATGGCTGAAACGATCGTCACGCAACCAAGTGTTCAGGAGGAGAGGAATTCAATAACGGGACCATGGGTTAGCGCTAACCCTCCAGAACTTGTAAGACAAGATAGCTGCACCATGTGAGGAGAGGGGGTGCAGGATTCACATACTCCAACACGACTCAGTAAGTTGGCAAAGGGAAGTCTGTTTAATGACAATTACATGAAACAGAGAAACAAATGGAAATCAGCAGCATTGCGATCACCTGTCTCCTTCCGACTTCCTCGAACTTCAGTCGGACAGCACTTCTTATAGGCAAAAATCGTCATCACTGACGTCTAATTTCTATAAAAAATCATCATGCAATATAATTTGTTAGGAAAGGTAACTTAAGTATAGGTGTTATATCTGTTATATATGATAATAGGGCATGCGGATTGGATAACTCTTATCGGGTGGGCGTCTACGCCCATCCCTCTACATCACGCATGATAGACGTCACTACAACTACGACGTCCTATTGGTTACAATATCTATAGGACTCCAGATAACTTGGTCCATTGTGATTGTGCAGGTTACACCCCTAGACATAAATTTCCACTTTTAATTAGCAGCATGCAGAATGGACACCCCAGTGCTTGGTGTGCCAAGTTTCACCCTGCCTCCCTTCCATCAATTAGTATTTTAGGGCGACGTGTCAATTAGTTGGCTAAGGATGGCCCGAAACTGTAGTCTCTTATCGGGAAAAGTTATTGCATCCTCGGGTCCTGGATGACATCAGGCGATGGTACTTGTTCGCGCCTGGCTGGTCACGTGTTAGTTCACCATGAATCTGCTTCAGTTTCCAGCTTTTAGTGCATTTAATTCTGTGTCAGCCTAGCCACCTGCATGGGCTCCCCTTATCTTGACCTTCATGAGGCAGGCTGGTATGCTCTGAAGTTGGAGTCTTGTGAGCTGACGCTCTCCTCCCCTTCTCTGGTTGACCTCGATTTCCTAGGCATGAACCGCTCTTTGTTGAGTTTCGATTCCGCTCCTTCTCTTGCCTTTGGCTGGGTTTCGAAACTTGGCCTGTGAGGCCTCTGGCCGCCTGGGTACCTTTCTGCTTTTACAAAATGGAGTCGCATTGAGTCGCACTTGTATAATGTGCCTTATTGAGGTAGATATATGGTTGTCGCTTGCCGCTCTATTTTCTACTAAGCATTGCAAGCAATATCAATTTCTTAGCATCTTGCGTTTCAAGCCTATTTACACACGTTTAACAGGACGGTTGCTTCCATCTTGTCTCGTAGCACTGTTTCCTCACGTTGTAACATTGTCACCTCTCTGTGCCTATTCCATTGAATTTCGTAGTTACTCGCACTGGCGTGTTATCTTCGATAGCTGCTTTTGTTCATTGACGGGTCTTTCAGGCCCCTTGTGTCATTTCCCCTGGCCTTCCATTAAGGCTTTTGGGGTCTCTCCGTGGACCGTGTATAGGTACTCCTCATTTCGTACCAGCGGCTGGTATGGCTGTCTGATAGGGTACCGTGCTGCCCAGGGTTGTCTGGTTATGGGTGCTTCAACCGGTATGGATCTTCTGATGTATATTGGGCAGAGTCCCAGTGCAGCTCTTTGTAGGTTCATTTGCTCTTCATACGTCACATACCTTGGCGAGTACGCTCCTGGTACCTCGAAATGAGGAGAAGGGGTGCAGGCCATGTCTGAGACCTCCTCTACAATCCACTGCCATTTTAGCTATCGTAGCCAGAATGATAGTGGATGCCGCTGTGTAAATCCCCTTCTTTTCCATTGCGTCCATCCTCTTCCCCTCGCTGTCTGGAGGCAACAAAGACGATTAGGATGGGTTGGCCGACCGCTTTCTCGAGGCCGCCCATATCACTGATGGCTGCGACCTCAGGCACTTGGGTGCAGAGTCCGGCACCCGATACTTCTTCTCCAGTCTATCCCGTTTGGCTGGAGCGGTGCAAGGGTTCTTCATGAGGGCCAGGACCTCTTCCCAGACGTCGTGCAGAAGGGGTACTTCCATGATCGACTTCCTCTTGACCTTGCGCCTCTGGTACAAGAAGCTCTCCTTCTTGGTTTCCCCGGGCACTAGCTGGAATAGCTCGGAGGCTCAGGCGATCATGCAGTGGAATGAGCCCACCTCATCTGGTGGGGACACCCTATGTGGAGCATCCAAATGCGGAGATTCGCCATCCGCAGCAACGATATACTCATCGTCATCCATCGCTGTGACTGTATCTCTCCCCGTACCCTTGTCTGCTGGGGGAGACGGGACCCGATGTGGTGGCAGAGGGTGAAATGGGGGCATCGGATGATGCTTCCTCTTCTTCGCTGGAGGCTGATTAGGGACGTGGGGGGCCACCGGTGCCAGGGCAGGGGGCATCCTCATCTGGATCTCTGACACCAAGGTGTGCAGGGTCGACAGAACATCCATGGAAGTGTCCCTCTGGTGAGATGGCAGGACAGGAAAACTAGGTCCTGTGTCCTCGTCCTCCTCGTCAACGTCCTCATGGACCGTGTGGTCTTCATTGTCCGTGGATGACACCCCCATGGGTTTGACCACGGCCTTGGAGGGCTGTTTCGGGGGCTCCTTGCCCCCCCCTGAACCGTGGCCTGAGCCGGTTTTCCCCCTTCTGGCGTGCCAGCAGACATAGCCAAACTTACTGCGTTGATATCGCGCCTTGGGGGTAGGGAGACCTTCTGAGCTGCGGGGGCTACTTTTGCAGGGTCAGTCCCTTTGGTTGTCGTGGCTGTAGCGGTCATCAACTACTTCGCCGATGAGGTCTGTGCCGACTTAGCCTGCTTGGGTTGTTCTGCCTTTTTCTCCTCTGTCTACGGCTTCTCAGATGTCTAACGTAGTTTAACGGGGTAAATTATTTGCTTTTGGAGGAGGTGCTTGATTGCCGGATGACAATGGAGGCGGAAGGTGATGTCGATCGCGCTCTATACACCTTGCGACCCGCTTCCACAGTGAACCCGGTGGACTCAGACTTGCAGTTCTTGGCCTTATCTTGGGCCCCCGCAGATGAGGCGCCCCAAAGGACTTAGAAGACCGCTCCTCGGACCGGCCGGTCCTGGATGAGGCATGACCCTGCTCGGAGAACATGGCCGAGGCCCTGGCGTTAAGCCACGCTGCCAGTCTACTTTGCCTTTCCCTCGTCATCTTTTTGGGGAACGCGAGGAATATCTCGCACTCCACCTCCCTTTGGTCTGGGTGCAGGCAGTAGAGGCAATGCAGGTGCTTGTAGCCCGCATTTGGTGCAGGTCCTGAAGAGGGACTTTCCCTCCTTCTTCCCTTCCATCATGGTTGGAGGGTGTGAAGTAGGCATGATGGCCTTCTAGAATCTTCGACGATCTTTGCCCTTGAGGGGTGCTGAAATTCACCGACAACGGGTCCCCCCTGTCGGCAGATGGAGAAAAGAGCACATGGGCTCCTTTGAAACAAAAATATAACTGTTTCCGTCAAAAACACGAGAAAACGTACGAGTAGCTCAGAGAGCAAACTTGAGGACTCACAACACTGAAGCGTGTGGTAAAAATCTGATGATGGCTGCCAGAAGAGATGCTTAGGGAGAGGACTGCCATTGGATGGGGGCAGTATGACCCAGAGGACAGTGATTGGTTTAGCGGGGAAATATAGCTTTTAAGTGAAAGTGACATTCTTTTTTCTTTTAGCGAGGATTCCCAGCCTGATGACGGGGATTATTCATGGGCATGTGAATCCATGCTAGATCCCATGCTGGAGAAATGATATTAACCAAGCAGGGTCATATGGTCACATTTAACCATCACTTTGTTCTAGAACCTCTATTTCTCTCCATGAATGCGTTTGGAACATTTGCCCACAGAAAAAAGATTTGAATATTTCACCTTTTAAAATTTTGATCATTGAAGGATCACAGTGACCACATTCACACCAAAGCTCATTTACACAATGCCTATTGGACAATAATCTTCTTCTCATCTTCAGTGGTGGACTGGCCTACAGGGAACTCTAGGGATTTCCCGGTGGGTATATGCAACACAGACCTCCTTCGTGTGAGTATCCCGATCTTCTGCTCCTCTCAACCTCGCTACGATGCAAATAATCCCTTCCTTCCATCTATCCTTTGCCCCACATCTTTAGTAGTTCAAAACCCTCTGCATTGTCCACAAGGCCTTCTGGCTCTTCGCTCATCCACCTCCAACTCCCTCAGGGTCAGTCGCTTCGCCAAGCAATGAGTTGGTGGGGCAGATCTCTTTCTTCGGCTGGGGCCTCCTTCTGGAACAGCCTCCCTCCCTCCCTGAAACCTGAGGTGAATCATCTCCGGTTCTGGAAGCGCCTTCTTCTTCGCTTCTGCTTTTTCTCCTCCTCTCCCCTGCTGACTTCCTGGCTGAAACTGAATCTGCACTGGCTGCCTGGCTACCCTCTGTTCTCGGGCCCGGGTCCCCTCCCCCGTCAGTCGTACACCTGCACTGCCTTCCTGGCAACCCCCGCAATTGGGGACTGTTTTCTGTATCCCTACAGTCCCACTACCAGCACTTCACTCCTGATGTCTGCACTTACCCCTGCACTTGACACCAGCTGGCCGTACTTTTACTTATTTATTCTTTTATCCCATGTACTGCACTGTCCCCTCCCCCTTCCCCCTTGCCATGCACTTGCTCAATCTGAATAACACCTGGCCTAGTAGGATCGCCGTCTGTCTTTCCTCTCTTCCCCCTCCCTTACCTCGTTACACCTTGAAACACTTGTGTATAGGCGCGTTATAAATGCCCTATCATATATCTGTTTAAAGTAAAGAATTTGTATTAAAGCGTCCAGTTACTAATCACTCTTAGAAATGTTATATGTCTGTTTTTTTTTGTTGCTAAGTTTAACTTTCTAATTACTATATAAGTAGAAATGTGCTTTGAAATTTAGTATTCTACACAATGGGCCTCATTACACGGACGGCGGTAAGGGTTAACGGTCACCGTTAATGGCAACGGTGACCGTTAACCCTTACCGCCGTACTATGAGGTCCCTTTGCGGGTTGGAGGATTTAACGCCTGCTTCTTGCAGGCGTTAAAATCCAACCCGCTAAGGGACCTCGGAGCTAATTACGGCACCGCAAAATTGCGGTGGCGTAATTAGCGCCTTCCCCATTTCCATAGAGCCCTATGGGGCAGAAATGGGAATGGGGAAGGGCAATGGCGGAAAGGGGATTTACCGCCCCTCCAACCTTGGAATGGGGCGGTAAATCCCCTTTCCGCCAAGGCGGTGCCGGTATTTTACTAATAGCACCTTGGTCCACCGCCTTCCGTGTAATGAGGCCCAATGTTTTCCAAATCGTGTGGGGAAATCCACCGAGCCCTCATTAGGGGGGTTGTAGTTTGCTTGCATGGTATAATATGGGGACATGTTAAAACACGCTACCAGGGGCTCTTTTGTTTCCCATACCACCCCTGCTCTTGTTAACAATTAATTTTTTTACATTTTAGCACAGACTCCCACCAGTTGCCTTTATTACAAGAACATACTGATGCTGTCCTCTGGATTTTGAAAATGACCTGCCTTAGCTTTTCTTGATTGGTTGCGCCTTTTGATTGTATCCTGTGAGCTTTAGCTATTTTAAATTGCTGTGGAAGTATCATAATGACCAATTCAAGAATGATGTGTTCTAAATATGCTCTGCAACAAATTACCTTCCATTTCCTTGTGTAAATTAAAAATACAAAGTGTATGCCACCAGCCTCTATTGTCAAGGTCAGAAAGACTTTTTCCTTCTCTCCGCAAGAAGAACAGATGGTTTCATTCTGTCGATGGCTTATCGTCCCATAGTTTTATCTCGGAGTCGGACACATATTGTTGAACCAGCCATTTCTCTCCATATTAATGTTAATTCATGTGTAATAAGTTGACCAGCAGCACATATCACAGGAGTCTGTAACTGACGCTTTCTGTTTCAGCCTACGTCTCCCATGATTCCTCACCATTGACAATGCCGGCAACACTCACAGGGGTTTTAGTCCACACCACTCAAAGAGTCAATTTAATAGGATTTTAATTCCTTCAAATAATGAATCTATAGAATTAGTTTGTACATAAACAGGCTTGTGTTTTGCGTGAGGTGAATCAGCTTGTCGTCTTTTGTTGGATTGTGGTGCTTTGATACACTAAAGAGCGTGGGTGAGAAGCTCTAGGCCACCTCACATTCTATTTTTTTTGTCCGCTGTGCCATTACAGAAGGAGAAAAATCAAATACAAGTCAGTCTTTGACAAATTCTAAAAATGAGAGTCCTACCCAAACTGCGTGGTCATATGCCTTTAGCATGGGACTGCAAGCAATCTTGGACTTGTGTGAGCGGTCAGAAATCAGAGACGGGCACAAGGCTGTTGTATTTTCAAGTGTAGACATTTCTTATTGAATGAAAATGGGTAGGAAAAACGCCTCTCTAGCCTTATTCTAAAATGGAACTTCCTTACCTAGAAAAAACAAAACAAAGGATCTGTCTGTGCCAGGATGTCAATAACTGGAAAGCTGTCCTTATGTCCAAAACAACCTATCCCGACCCTCACACTTATAAACAACCAACAGAAATTGCAAGGAAAGGTCTTTAACTTGATGTTAGAAAAAGTGTTCAAAACCAAAAGTCTAAGAATGTCTCCAACAAAAATGTTCCGAAAGGTAAAGACCCTTGGAGCCAGACGATGCTTCCCTGCCCCTGGATTTTTAAATAGGATGGTAAAATGTCTCTTTAGCGAACAGTTCCTAGGTGTCTTCACTGGACCCACAAAGTTCTTGTTTAAGCAAAAAGGTTTCACAACAGTCTTTTCGTAAAGGTTCTTGTATCTCTGCAGATTACCTGGTATTCTCTCCTGCCAGGAATCTTAATAAATCTTTCAACTGTTCAACTGCCTGGTGTACTCGCCTGCCAGGCCTTCTCTTTAGGATTCTTAGATCTCCTGGTGTACTCTCCACCCAGGAATCGGTGTACAACTTTAGAAACATTCTTCTTATGACACCATGCCTTTGTACTTTGCTTTAGCTGCATTCAAACAACATCTGCCTTTGTACTTTGCCGTGGATACATTCACACTAACTTTGCCTTGCTATATGTTCTGCATCACACATTCTTCTTATTGGGTGTTGAATCTGTACTTTGATTTGACTGCATTCAAACAAAGTTTACCTTTGTATATTTTCTGCATTGGCAATCTTGTACCATTCAATCACTTGTTGGCGTGGGTGTCGGAATGCCCTGGACTACAGAGCTGCTTTGGGCAGACTCACCAGTATTCTCCAGCATTCCTGGCATTGCTCGCGCCTCTTTTTTAGGGCTTCTTCCTCTGCCTTCCAGGTCAGTCTGTGCGGACGCTTTCCCAGCACTTGGTGCAGCTCTGTGGTCACACGCCAGCTCTCCCTCTCGGTGTGCGGTGAAGTCTGCTGCCTCGCTGAGCGACTGAACCTCCAAGAGCTCCTGCTCTGCTCCCGTCATCTCCATGGCCCTTCATACTCACATGCAGTGTTGCTCTTCCTTTCCCAGCAGCTTCCTCTGCGCTGCTGGCTACACCGGTGCGCTCTCCATTCAGGAGCCCCAGCATGAATGGCAATGTCCTCTTCTGCTGTACCGCTCGCTGCACCTCCCCTCTCCTCCATGATGTGGTTACCATTTTTAAATGCCCCACTCATTGCAGGTTTGGAAAAACAACTAGTCTGCACGTTTCACTTTGAGCTCCTGTCACTCTGCATAAACTCTTGTCCTCTTCCTCATCTCAGTGCATTAGTGGTTATGGGAGTTGATGTCCATAACTTTCTTTGGGCTTTTAACTCCTGCATAATTTCTCCCACGGTTTTCACAAAAAAGCACATTAAGAACAAAAGTGTTATGTGTGAGTTGTGAGTGTTTGGGTGCAAGGTTGGGACTTGACTAATATGACAATAGGCCATTAAGAACTTGGGTATCAGAGGGTCTTCCTCATGGAGAAGGGGGAACACTGCGACTCCACCAATTAAATCATTACATATCCCCTATAGTTGTCTGTTCCCAAGATATCCTCCCCCGGGGTCAGGATCAGGTAGCAGCTGCCGTCTCCATGCCACACGGGAGGAGGTCACCGCCAGGTAATTTGTGATGGCTCCATTGGATTCATCACACATGGTGCAGCCTAATTGGGTATCAATGATGTGGTGTAACGTGGGACCCCAGGAACACAAGCCCAGACCCAATATCTGGGGATAATTTAAAATAATAACAATTGATGGATCAAAAGCTTTTAATGAATTGTATCCACTGGCCAAAATTAGTTCAAAGTTTTCATCGACTTTGTATCACTGATAAAAGGATATGCTTAAGCAGCTTCATTGTCGTTGCCCAGCTGTCTTTGCTGTGATGCTTTTGCATCGAAGATTTCACCACGTTGGCAACTGTCTGCTGTTGGGGCCAAAACAATAAGCTCAATTACCAATTACCACTCAAAACAAGCCCAAAACATGCCGGTTCCCATGGTGACGGAGTTTCTTTTGCACACACCTGGATGGAGTTTGTTTTCAGTTTTAGGCAGCTTTCAGAGAGGTAGGTCATTGCTGGATGTAAGCTTAGGAAATATATAAAAAGGGTTAATAAAATGGGAGTGGGGTTATGAGTAGTTCAGTAAGAAGAATGGTAGGAACGGATAGTGAAGGCCTGGGGACTCTAACATCTATATATATAAAATGCTTAGGTATGTTTCCTTACTCAGCTGATGCAATCTATCAGTGTTAGGTTGCCCTCTGCTGTCCAAATGGAAAAGTGCACCCACTTCAAAAACAGCTATCATTTCAACATAGAGATGCAATTTATGAGTGTTAGGTTGCCCTCTGTTGTCCAAAAGGCAAAGTGCACCCAATTCACCAACAGCAATCATTTAAACAAACAGAATGAGCATGGTTCTACACGGTCACCTTCACCTTCCACTATCGCAAACAATCGGAAACATTTCAAGTTACTTCTTTCCACCCCCACTTCTCCTCACACAGGGCACTATTTCTTTCTACCCCCACTTCGTTTTACATAGGGCACAGCAGTTCCAGTGTGAATGAACAGTTAATTACTGGCTCAATGTTTCAGTCTCTAAAGAGTGAAACGCTGTAGGACGAATGCCTCCTCACAAGCTAAAACTGAAAGTAGGTGCTGTAATTATGCTATTACGCAATCTTATGCCATCACAGAGACTCTGCAATGGAACAAGATTGACAATTACGCGTCTAAAAAGACACATCATAGAGGGCTGTGTGATCGATGGCTACTGTTCTTATAACGTGCATACCTCTCATTCCATCTGATAGGTTTAGCCTTTTCAATGACCATTAGTAAGTCACAATAAGGACTTACGTGCCCTTTCTGAAAGGGATCAGTGGTGAGTCCGATATTTAAGAAGGGGGACAGAAGTGACCCAATGAATTACCAACCGATATTGACCTTTAAGATATGCTAGAACGGCATATGTTATGCCGGGAACAGCTAGCGGACTTAGATTTAGGGTAGGTTTAGTTAACACAGCTCTGTGTGACGCAACCAGCGATTTGAAGACACACATGTGACTTTTGATTTTGTGTGACATCTATAGAAGTCTGGAGAAATAGAAACAGGGATTCTTGGAGGCAGGTGGAGATACCAGGCATTCTGCATCTATATCACTAATTGATTAGTATGCCTGCTTCTGCTTTGAGGATCAGAGAATCCCTGAAGGCAGCTTGTGTAAGACTTGTGGGGAGGTGATTTGATTTTTGTGGGAGGAAGCAGCAGAGATTCAAGGTAGGTGGGAGATACTAGTCAGTGTGGGCGGGACATGTGCCATCAGGTGGCACTTCGAAGAAGAAGTAGAAGGAGCTGAGAACCCTTGAGGATAGCTTATGCAAGACAAACGCTTGCGTGCATGTTGTTTGTGGGAAGTACTAGCTGAGACTCAGGCTGCTGTCTGTCTCTTGAAGTGAGTGGACAGAACATGTGCCGTTAGGTGACGTTTGGGAGGAGGCACCGAGAAACCCTGAAGGCAGCTTGTGTAAGACTCAAGCTCACGTATTTTTGTGGGAGGGAGTATCAGAGATTCGGGGGATGAGGAAGTAGAGACCAGTCAGTAAGTGAATGACATATTGGAACAGCGTATCAGCACCTAAACGAGCTGCACATGGTCTTTTCACATCTGCAGCAGCACTTGTGCGCAATAGGGATGCCAGAATTGCACATGGTCAATTGGAGGTATCAACCATCTCATCTTACACATCCCCATCACAATCGCTCTACAGTACACGCAATAGTAAATGTAAGTGTGCATGCATTGCACCATGGTGATGAAGATAAACTGCGACAGAGAGGAGGTTATACTCTCAGGTCCATCCTCCATCTCAGGGGCAGAAGGGGGAGCAGTGAGGATCTTATCTGCTGACGATGAGGGAAGGACAACACATGGTGTCATTGAACCATAGGTGGAGATTGAAAACTCCAGGTCTCTATCTCTGCCGCCCCATCTACTGATAAGTCAGATAATAGTGATGATGAGAACGTGGATGATCATCAAGAAAAAATGTATGATCCATCAAACTGCAGGATGGAATGTGCGTTGCTGCTGGAAACGAGTGATACGGACAAGGAGCAGAAGAATATTACTATTACAGAGCTCTTAGGAGTAATAGAAGATCACAGCCACTCGTGTATAGTTTCTTTGAGAAACAGCCTTCCTCTCACAGATCAGAAAGTACATCAAATCACTACGTGGTAGCCAGAACCACAACACCACCCATAGCACCATCGAGACCAGACAAGCCCAGATAAACCTAGAGTCTGGGCCTCATTACAACTCTGGCGGTAGTCGTACCGTTAAAAACGGCATGGCTGCCGCCGGAGTTGCATTTTTTCTGGCATCCGTGAATGGGCAAGAACCGGGTCATGCTGAGTTAGGCGGACCCGGTACTTGCCCATTTTCGGGTGCCGGAATCAAGGGCCTCCTCATCCCCATTCTGCCCCATAGGGCTGGATGGGGACGTCGGATGCACCGGCACATGCAGAGTTGTGCCGGTGCGTCCAACACGCTGTGCTGGCGGGCTGTTAGGCACCCGCGAGCACAGCCCATAGTATGGTGGTCCAGGAACTACAGTACCGGCATGCTTACCAGTACCATAGTTCCCGGACCCCCAGGGTCGTAATGAGGCCCTATGTGTATGTAGTTAGTCCACAACGAAAGTCAAAAGTGTGACAGTACTTCACAAAGAATAAACAGCAGCTGACTCTGGTTACTAGGCCACTGCTGGAAAACAGTGTGCTGAGGGAAGGCAGCACCATCTTCTGAACCACATCTATACCATCCCATATACTGCGCACAAGGCACAGACATGGAAATATCTGAAATGCAGAAACCCCCAAACCATCAGACAAGTAGCATATCACCACCAGTCTGCACAATTACCCCAGAAAATACTTAGCTGTGTCACTGTTTGGGTCACCAAGACCAAATGTGATGAACCACACCAGGAATGTCAAGGTCACCATTGAGGGCATCAAAAGCCAGCGTATCCCTAGCACCTGTTGAAAGCTTTGTTAGCCTCCGGGGAGGAGATGCTGTGTGACACCCTCCTCAGTGACTAGGGTATCTTCAAGACACAGAGACGTTTTTATGGGAGGACAAAAGGGGCACTTGCCCTGGGTCCCCACCTTGGAGGGGGCCCCACAAGGCTAGCTGATTTGTAGAAGTAAGATTCCATTGTTCACCAGTCTTAAATAGCACACATCAGGATATGTTGCTGAGGCTCTAAACCCATTGTCTTTCTGTTTTGACAAGTACATTCTGCCTTGATCAATTCATCATGTAAACTCTGTAGCATTCTTTCTTTCCCGTCGGAATTATGTTGATCATGTGCAATAGGCAACGGTGAAATTTAGATTTATAAATTGAGTGCCACAATGGTTCAGAAGTTAGCTCAGTGTGTGAAGCACCCATTGCCAAGATATGTGTTCGTATGCAAAATTAGAAAATCACATTCCAGCAGGGCTGGCTGAGCCTTTCCTATGTCTGAAGTTTATAATCCTGCCTGTATATGTGCTTGGTTTTGCAGAACAGCATCTGCTATTATCAGCAATGTACCTGCACCAGATAGGGGCTGCTATAAAAACTAACATCACATCCGTCTGGTGAAGGTCTAGAAATTGGTTTGTTCAGATGGTGTGTTGTAATACCTAGGCAATCGCCTCTAATGATGTCCTAAACTGTTAGTCCAAGAGGTGAATAAGTATCCAAATTCAAGACTATGGAACAAAAGCGCTCATGCTTGTATCCTGAATTTGCCAGCAGATGATACAGTGATTCTGGTTAAATCATCCAACATCTCTTACATTACTGTGCTATCTTGTGTGAGGTTTGCCTTCATGCATGCTGCTGGTATTGTTTAGCCCATTACTTGATCTTTCTTCCTATGTAGGCCATATGGGTGGAAGGGTTGATAGAAGAGAGCCGACCAGATATTGCAGGCCTCAGGCAAGCCTACATTAAGGTCTACTTGTTTGACACACAAAACTGTTTGCTTTTTGGTAAAAGTCAAAGGTTTTTATGCATGTTTATAAATGAAAATGTCACAAGCCATTGTTTTGGAAGTATTTAAAGCTTTAAAATACAAAAGACAAACCCAGATTAAATGTGTTAAATCACATCGATTGTTATGCTGGTACCTATATACTTTGCTTGATGATGGAGAGAATGAATCTAGAAGCATTCCCATTTTGCCTGGGCATATGATGCCAGTACCTGGCAAATGCTTATCTAATACCTCAAGTCCAAACTGCTGGCTTTGTCATTGCTTGTTTGTAACAGGATGTCAGTGCATGGTAGAGATATACACCAAGGGGCTGAAGGCACACTTCGTTAAGACATTTCTATTACACCAGTAGTCATTTACAGCTGTAATTAAGCCACTAACTCTTAGCAGACTTCTTAGAAACAACACTATCAGGCTAAAGTGAGCTCAAAGAGATCACAGCAGGAGGTGCTTAGGGAGGGGTCGGGCAGGTAGTGGGTGGGAATGGCAAGTGGGAATAGCAGGGGCAGTCAAAGGATGGGTAAATAACCAAAAAAGACCACAAGTTGCAGGGTTCGAAATTGACAGTATAAGGAAGCTATTTAGCTTCTGCTTGTTGCCTGGAAGAGCCTGGTCAGCTTAATACCAATATCTCCAAGAAGCTACTTTTGGCTCCCCGGGCCAACTGATGCAGAACAAACACACCTATGTGAATTAACCCTGTGCGTTTGGGACAATCTTTAAACAAACATTAGGGCACATCCATACAACAGTTAAAGTGTAAGGGATCATATATAATGGACAAAATTATATGTTTACACTTTATGTGGAAGTTGGATTTGCGGACCGCTATGTATTAGCTCCTTGTTCCCCGCTGTTTGCTTGTGGTCACTGCTTAATGATGGATACCCAGGAGCTACTTTTAGCTTCTGTTTATCCAACCATAATTTCGATCCCTGTGTGTCCTTATAGGTCATCTCCCTCCTACGTGTACTCCACTGCTAACGGTCTCTGCCTTAATGGCAGTAAGACAGAGATCCTTCTCATTGGGACCCCTGCACGCTCTTTCCCTCCCACACTCTGGCCGGCCTTCATGGACCCGCCCCCTTTTTGCCTGTGAGGCAAAAAACCTTGGTGTCATCTTCGACTCCACTCTCTCCTTCTTCCCTCACATCACAGACCTTGCCAAGAAGGCCCACTAGCAGCTGCACCTCCTCAGAGGCAATCTCCATTTGGTCCCTTTCCCCCACAAGTTCAATGTCTCTAGAGCTCTGGTCATCTCCAGGCTGGACTACTACAACAGCCTCTTCCTCAATCTGCCTAACTTCTTCCTTCGCCCACTTCAACTAATCCAGAATAGGGCTGCAAGACTTATCCTTGGCCTCATGCCCAGGGAGTGCATCTCTCCAGCCCTAAAATTCTCCTCTGACTCCCAGTGGCTTCAAGGATCAAGTTCAAAACCCTCTGCATCATCCACAAAGCCCTGTGTCGTCTACCTCTAACTCTCCGCAGATCAGACGTTTTTCAAAGCAGAGAGTCGGGTGCAGATCGCTCTCCTCCACAGGTGCCTTCCTCTGGAATGGCCTCCCTTCTCCTCTCAGACTTCAGTGGGACCTCCTTAAATTCCGGAAGCTCCTCAAGACCTTCCATTTCTCTCCCCTCCCCCCCTTGCTAATGTCCCCTCTGCCCTAGACCGGCTACCTGGTTCCTTCAGAGTCTTACCAGACACCAGGCCCTAGTAGTCCAGTCTACCCCTGCACTTGGTCTTCCCTTACCACCCCCTTTCTTCCTGCACTTTCCCTTCCGGGCCCCTTCCCCTGCACTAGCCTGGCTGGGGCTGCTCCCTTTAACCCTTCCAGACCCTTACCTCACACTTAGTTTGTGGATCCTCTTCCCCTGCATTCTCTGCCGTCCCCTGGCTCTGTCCATCTGACCGTCCTGGCACTCACCTTCTTATGGGCCCTCCCCTGTCCCCTGTACTTCTCGTTATTGCACTTGCACGATCTGAATGTCACGAGGCCTAGATAGGATCCCTGCTCCCCCACCCTCTTGTCTTGTTGCGCTTCGAAACACTTCTGTATAGGCGCATTATAAATAACCAATAAATGCAATTTAAAAAAATAAAAATAGTTTCATCTTATAGGTGGTGCTAACAGTGCTATTGCCCGAACTAACAGCAATGGGCTGTAGGGATGCAGCTGGCCTTTCGTTGATTGGCTGCAGAGAACACCTCAGCAGCAATCAACAAGCACTGACCACTGGACGAGAGCTGCGCTCTGAGGCCTTGATAAACTTTCAAGTGCACGGCTAAGTGAACTATAGAAAATGCATGGCAAGTGCTAAGCACCAAGCCCCACCTGCTCCCTCAGATCAGTTCAATGCCAGAGAGAGGATATTGCCCTGTTTTTGCAGTGTTATTGGAATAGAAACTGATGAGGCAGCAATCCTACAGAAAGAACAGCAACTGCGCTCATTTGCGGAAAGTGGGGCCTGGGAAATGAAAGTGCTGAAAGTGGAGCATTAATACTGAAGCTTACAGCTCGGCTGCTGCGCTGCCGCACTCGAAACATAATCGATGTTTCCGCTCAAAAGTCTGCCCTTCACTTCATGTGTGCCGCCCTGGGAGCAGCAAGGGGCGCATGGCTGCTGGCATGCGTGTGGCCGCAGGCAGGTACACGGGTTGGGGCCGGTAGTGGGGGGTGGAGGCACACTTTCTGCCCCCATGCATCGGGTTCAGCCAATGCTGTTGAAGAGCTTCCTGCTAAATTATTCACAGGGCAGGACAGGAGCGGAGATGAAACATACATGTTGGGCCAATTTAGTGGTGGGGGTTGCAATCTAGTTAGGACGTTGTTTTAATTTGACTCCTGGTTGACGCAACTGATGCACACAGTGCAACTGATAAGTCCTCCTTCAGTTTCGTAAAAGGCACCCCAATATTGGAGGGATATCCCCAGACTTGGGTCCACAGCCCATTGTGCGTGGAGACCCGAGCTACAGCTTACAGGTGACGCCCAATGAGGCGAAACATATCTGGGGGTGCTTGTGGTGTCATGTGTAAAGGATGTGACCTAGCAGTTCGGGCTGCATTGCGGCGGGGGGGGAGGGGGCAGCATGATTTGCACGCAGTCTCACCCGTACTGTAATGTCAAGGCACGCTGAACAATGGGTGGTCTGGAGGGATAACCAGAACAATGCCAGTGGTTATGGTTCAGCCACAACCTTCCAGCCAACCCTGTAAAGAAGATTAGTAAAAGTCAAACTGCACGTTAGCCTTTGGGGCACCCATTAGTGCCAGTAACAAAGCATTGGCAATGCCAGCAGCTTTGGATTTTGTGTAGGCATGGGATATTTGCCAGGCACTGCCGTAGTGGTATTAACTGTGCATCACTGGTGGCAGGTGCAAAATGGTGCGCGTACCTGGGCATCTAAGTGCCTGGCAAATGCCTAATACTTATACACAAGCCAAAATAGTTGGTTAAGACATTTTTATTACACCATTATCGTATTTCCAACTCCAATTAAGTCATTAACTCTCAGAAGACTGCTTTGAAAAAACACTGGAAGGCCCTTGGAGCACAAAGTTTGAAGGTAAGGATTCACAAAGCTAGCTGAAAGAGTTCCCAAGAGGATGTGTTTTGGACGAGGAGGGGCAGGGATTGGGTGGAAATGGCCATAAGGATCAGCATGGCCATGGGCAGTCAATTCGTGGGTAAATAACCAAATGGCACCTACAAGCTTTGTGACCCTCGTCATATGCCATTTCTCACTTTGTAAACTCTAACGCATTCGTTTTGGCTTATTATTGGTGGCATGGAGAAGGCATAACGTGCCCTCAAATGGGTCAAATACTCCGACGGCCACTCACTAATGTTGCACAAACACTCCGGGTGCACAATGTTTCTCTGGGCTTCGTGGTATGAGGATACTCTCGCGGGAAGTGGACAGTCCGGCCTGGCCTTCCCACAAGAGGTCCTGCTGTTTTAGGTGTACTGGTTTGCCACAAACGTCTCCCCTTACCTTTTCTTCCTCATGTTAGCCATATAAGCCGGTAAGATAGCTCAGTGGGTTGAGAGCTCGCTGCTGCGATCTGTGCGTGATCTGCAGGTCGCAGGCTCGAATCCCGGCAAGCACCAACTCACCCTTTCATCCTTCTGAGGTCGATAAATGAGTACCGATTTCATTTGGGTGATATTGTATGTAAATATGTGCTCTGTAAAGCGCTTTGGATAAAGGCGCTATATAAATAACACATCATTATCATTCTTACAGCCCCACTGGCCGTTACGATCATCAGGGTTCCTACAATCTCCTTCCAGGGGCATTCCCCCTCCAGGGAATCGTCAGGCGGCAGAATCCAGGGAGGGTAGAGCTTGGGCGTTGGGCATGGCAACTCACAGAGTCCGCAGTGTGGACTAGAGAAGCTTGGAATGATGGGAGGTGGCCCCCTACTCTCTCTAGAGTTGCAACGTTAAGCCAACCCTTCTGCCCCGTGTCACTTGGGACTCTTGCCTTCCTGTCCCCCACCCAAGTCTTCTACTGGCCTGGCTTCAGCTGCCATTATAACACTCTTCAACCTCTACAGTCAGGTTCTCCATCAGTCCTCGGCCTCGTCTTTCCTGTTCTTTCTCTTTCCGCAATGATTGCTGATCTGCACACCCTCTGCCACTGCTCAGGAGACGCCCCTCTATTAGTACCTCTGTACTCTTCCCGCCTCCTGCATTACTTTCATAGTCATATTCCTCGCCCCTTTGGGCACAATTTGCTCCCTTTCTCCACCACATCCTTCACCCCTTTGGGTACAATGGTCTCCACTTACCAGATCTCTCGCTATCACCCTTTTCACCCCTTTGGGTACAATGGTCTCCACTTACCAGATCTCTCGCTATCACCCTTTTGGGTACAATGGTCTCCACTTACCAGATCTCTCGCTATCACCCTTTGCACCCCTTTGGGTACAATGGTCTCCACTTACCCGATCTCTCCTTATCACCCTTTTCACCCCTTTGGGTACAATGGTCTCCACTTACCAGATCTCTCGCTATCACCCTTTTCACCCATTTGGGTACAATGGTTGCAACTTGCCAAATCTCTGTCCATCACCTACTTCACTCGTTTAGGCACGCGTCCTCCCAGGTCACCGTTAGTATCTCTTGCCACAATGCTCTCGCTCCTTACCAGCAGCTCTGGTTCTCTTGGCACATCTATCTGGCCTCCTGGATCGCTCCTTCAGCTCCCGAGGCTCCAGGGTGGAGCTGCTCCCACACAGGACCTCCCAATCTCTCCCCCAGCTCCTACTCCAAGCAAATCCAGTCTCAGATTGATCCCTTGGCTGGTTGTAGGTCTTTAACCTCACCGCCCACCCTCTCTCTGGTGAAAGTAGACTCCTGTGTGGTTGATGGGATGGGAGTTGGCTGTCAGGCTCAACCTGTGGAAGTGGCTTACAGCAATGGTTTAGGACTCGAGATGGACTTGCCACTCCCCCCCGCACCGGCAGTCCTCTTTCTGCATGCCGTGTTAAGGGAACTCAAGTATGCTGGCTTCGTATAAGGAATTTGGGAGTCATGGTTCTCTTGGCCTGGGTTGGTCTCCAGTGTCCACTCGAACGCAACTTCAAGAACCCTCACACTATCATGGAGTTCCTAACTCCTGCTTCCTCTTTGGGTCGTCCGGATAGGGACTGCCAGGGCCGGTCTCATACCCGATTGCACTCCAGTCAGGAAGCATCATTGGCGCCCCCTACTCCATAAAAATGACAACAAACATTTGATATTAAATATGTTGTAAATAGGGGCACTCAATAAAGAATTAGATGGAAATAAAGCCACTCAATGTAGAAGCACTCTGTGTGTCCTTCACTGAGCTCCTGTTAAAAAAGGAGCATTGGCAAAAGACAACATTTATGGCTTGTGCATACGTTTTAAGTATTTGCCAGGCACTGCTATTAGTAGCCCAGGTACTTCTACCAACAATGGGTAGGTAATACCACTATGGGTGTGAAGGGTAAGTGCCTTTCCCATGACCACACAAAAGCCCAAACTGTTGGCATTGCCAATCCTTGTTCGAGTTGTCCTAGGCTGGCCTGGGACATGTCTCCTGTGAGTGTGATCGACCCCCGCTCTGGATTCGTCTCCTCATTGTTACTCTTCGGAAACGAGGGCAGCCGTTAACACCCATTCTGAACTTTAAAAGCATTCCTTGAGCGCTATGTGGTGACGCACTGCAATGTGTGCTCAGTTAGCATATGACAAAGAGGTCTTCATGAAGTTATCAAAAGTCATATAAATTATCAAAATTTCTCAAAAGTGAGATAAAGAACTGCACATCATGCTGAAGGAGCTTACTTTTGGCACACCATATTAACAAAACTAACAAATAGCCAGACCTGAGCTCAGTGCACACCTGCTCTTCAGACCAGAGCAGTCAGCAGTGTTTCCACTCACGCGTTTTGCATTGTTCCGTTTTGCATTGTTCAGTAAGTGAATGCTACAATGTTCGGTTCGAAACCAATGTTGTTTAAGAGTTCATAGACAGCTCTGGCTCAAAAACTAAAGAGTAAATAACATTTTCAATTTCAGTAAAAGGGCACCAGATGTGCCTGTATTAGTCCATTAGCCCCAATGCAATTCCTGTAAAGAGCTTCCGAAACAAAATGGCACAACTGTGAGAATATACGATTTACGTTCTATCACATGATTACAGCCTTGTTTTGGTGTAAAATCCCAGGTCCACATTACAGAAATGGTACACCGATGCAAGTGCAATTTTGTACAATATTAGCACTCGTTCAAAAATTGGCCATCTGCAAAAAAAGTATTCTTTCAATGCATTTTAGCACCTAGTGCTAATACTATGCCAAGCTTGTCCTGGTGCAAAAAGGCACTGAAAAAATTAATTTTTTCATTAAGACAGAACGTGTACAAACTTTGCCCTGCGGCAAAGATTAATTGAATGAATACTTGTTTTTCTCTAGAGTCATGCTTGCCCTAGTGCTAATACCATGCAAAATTGCACATGCACTGGGGCAAAAGTTCTGTAATCTGACCCCACGTGTGTGTACTTTCTCCATCTCCATGTTGCCCTCGTCAGAGGGATGAAAGGACCAATGGACTTCTCAGGGATTTGAACCCGTACCAAGCACCTCGTGTGAGGATCTCAACACGAGAAAATGCTGAGCTCTCTTAAAAAGAAGGATTGAACCCAGGATCAGACTGCAGCGTTGGTTTGGACCACAATGAAAAGGTTTCTCCTAATCAACAAAGTTATTTTGATCCTTTTTTGAGAGACTGTTGTAGTGTTGCACATTGTGTATTTTAAATATATTTGATCTATAACACTGGTCAACACCTCTAGCTGCACAGCGAAGAAACTCATCAACCTGGCCCACTTTGACCAAAAAAACATGGCCCCACTAGCACATTGAGCCTGCACTTCTGACATTGCCCTGCACACAAGTACAGGCCTGATTGAACACACTGACTTGAAGGTTGCTGTGGGTCGCATCAGCTTAATTAACTCAGCTATTTCCACCTAGCATGCTTTTCACCTAGGACTACAGTGCACTCTGCAGGTTGTTCTGGATTGAGTTTCATTTTCACAGGTTGCTATGCTATCCATTTACTAAACGTACCTGTTTGCAATTTCCGTTTGCTGTTTCTGTATTAGCATGCTGTTTTCTTACGCAATATTCGTAAGTAAACTCTTTCCATTGATCAGGCTCTGCAATCTTACGATTCTGAAGTGAAATCTGTGTTTCTCCCTTTGTCTGGTGATCGTAAACTGAAGGTTAGGATGAATTAGAAGCCTGAAGTTGCCTACAGTTGATGGGCAGGAACATGAACATAGTGTGGTGTTTAACATCTTGCCTTATGCATTGCGGTGAGGAAACCTACGTGCCTGCCAATGGCCAGAGAGATGCATAAACGTGACAGAACATCACAAACAATGCCCTTTCGCTGGTTTCGATTAGATGGGGACCCGCCAAAGAAAACTATCTTCTACCAACCCCCACCAACACAATACAATAGTGCCCATGCTAGCGCCCCGCGGCCCCGTGCACCAATCCCAGGCTCAAACATGACAGTAAGTTAGCCCCCCGCCCCCACCGCTACCAGCTTGCGGCATGCCCAAGTCGCCAATATCAGGGTTAGGGGGAAGGGAAGCATGTTTGCCTCTTGACTTGGATCGCGGAAAGCTGAAAAGGGCAGCCACTTCAGGGATTATTTGTAACCTATAAACTTCAGATGGACACACACACACACACACACACACACACACACACACACACACACACCCCTTCAGCAGGCGCCTTAACCCATTGAGTTATCTTCTCGCAGATGCAGATCCCTTGATCTTAGAGTCATAAACCATGCAACACACCACATGCGCCCTCGAACATTAATTACTATACTTCGAAAAATAGCATGACAACCACCTCCTTAAGGTAAAGGTCGATAATGCATTGCTGGATTATATATACATTTGGTCTTACTCTTATAGAGTTACAGTTACTTACCAACAACACTGTTCAATCTTGGCAGTGGCACGGCAGCTGGCACAACAAGGGTGGCTCCTCTGGGCACAGGCTCATCCTGGCTGGCCTGGGCACCTGCCTACCTACGTCCTGCCTGGCTGGCTAGGCCTCCCTTGATGATTCCTCCAGCAATTTTCATGCCAACTGACACAGGGTCACAGCAGGGCAGGCTGGCTGCTCCCAATCAATTAACCCCTGTGTGACTGTCAGTGCATCTGCTGAAGGAGGGCACGTGCGGTCAGGCCTGGGGTCTGGCTGGCTGGTGCCACCCGCCTGGGGAAGTGAAAGCAACACTGTTGCTATTGCTGCCCTGAGCTGAGAATGCTGAGTGCAATGCTAGCAATACATTAAAATAAATGTGGTGCAGCCTGTCTTTGCAGGAGCACTGAAATGGAATGCACTGCAGACATTGTCTACTTGAAGTTGTATGCGCTTAATTTCTGTATGAGATGTGGTCTCTTGGACTGTCAGGTGCGGCGCCGGCACCCCCCTAGAGGCTCACACTTCAGGCAGCCGCCTGCACTGCCTGACACAAAAACTGGCCTTGAGGACTGCCTGGTGGATCTAACCCCAGAGGATGGTTTCCAAGTCTGAGGTGAGAATTGGGCGTGGCTAGACCCTCCCTTTGGTCCTCTTGCTGTCATTCAAGTCGGTAAAAGCTCAGGGGTTCTCCTTTCAAGTCTTAGCGGCCAAACTCTGAAATGTCCTGCTAGAGCAGGTTTGCCGCCTTCTCAGGTTTCTGACTTTCAGACATAGAATGAAAACACGGTTATTGTCATTCTATGTCCATCAGAGATGAACTGTGCATAGGCACCGGTTGTGGTTTTTAACGTCTGTAGTGAGTCAGATGATCACTGCGTATTGTATTGTGGGGCAACTTCGCTCCAGGGGGCTGGGGCAGTCCGGCCACTACCCGTAGTGATCCCCACAGGATGGCAGCTGAGGGTTCCCGTAGAGCCCTTCCTCTATGAACCCTTCATGGATTGAGTCTTTTACCATCCTGCAGTTCATCTCAAGGAATACCCGATTCCATTTACATACCATACTCTTAATCGTAACCCGAAATCCTGCACCCGAGTACAATTTGTTTGAAAGCAGTGCTGGATTTTTCCGCCACGGCACCACTCGTGAGTGTGCACAGTGACTACTTGCCGTGTGACTTTGGTGCTGAGGGAGGGGGAGGCGATATGTTGATCTACATGAAGGAATGAGTTTGGACACTGGAGGACATTTCCTGAGGGTCATTGTCTTCCAGGATTTAACATCTGGCAAGTTGCAAGGACCATGTGCTAGGTTAGGAACTTGCTGCCGGCAGAGTTGAGGTAGTGGTTGCCAGTATTCTTAAGCATTGCTTTGGTCTTAGTCAATCTTTGAGCTAATATCATTCTCAAAGCTAGTTGACTAGCACATCTTATGTCAAGAGGAGGCCGCCCCATGACCCCTACAGCAGACTGGAGGGGTCAGATTGGTTCACCAAATTATGAAGTGCTTAGCTAATGTGTCTGTGAGAAATACCCAGCTGGCTAAAAAGATACCAGTAAAAGTACAGAGGGTCCCCCCCCCCTACTATCATTAAAAGAGGAAGAACCCCTGCAGTTTATGAATGCAAAGCTCATAGTCCAGGGACATAGTCATGCGTCCATCTTATCAAACACCTTATCCACATTTCTTGTCAGAACTGTCAAAAATACCTCACTACGATAGGTCAGAGAACCTGTCAGTCAGCCTACACCCTCACAGATTGGCTGATGTCATAGAAGGCAGCTCTGCCCTCTACAGGAAAGAAAGGTTAACCCTCTGTATGTCAGGAAACCATGTTAAAACAGGGTCAAGATATGGTTCATCTGAAAATGTTTGAGTTGGTCCCCATCTTGATCAGTGGCGCTAACACTGAAAGGTTTTAGAAATGTGGCACTAGCAGTACTCTGCGGTATACGGCAACCCATAAGAAGGCGAGAGTATGCCTTAAAGGGGTGAAATCTGGACCCTTCTAATAAACAGAGGGGTGGAATCTGGCCCAATGAAACAAACATAAAGGGGTGGAATCTGGACCCTTAGAACAAACACAAGGGTGTAATCTGGACCATTCTAACAAACAGAGGGGTGGAATCTGGACCCTTCTAAAATACACAGGGGTGGAATCTGGCCCAATGTAACACACATAAATGGACTGAATCTGGACCCTTCTAATAAGCAGATGGGTGGAATCACAAACATAAAGGGGTGGGATCTGGACCAATGAAACAAACATAAAGGGGTGGGATCTGGACCCTTCTAACAAACAGAGGAGTGGAATCTGGCCCAATGAAACAAACATAAAGGGGTGGAATCTGGACCCTTCGAACAAACAGAGGGGTGGAATCTGGCCCAATGAAACAAACATAAAGGGGTGGAATCTGGACCCTTAGAACAAACACAAGGGTGTAATCTGGACCATTCTAACAAACAGAGGGGTGGAATCGGGCCCAATGAAACAAACATAAAGGGGTGGAATCTGGACCCTTTTAACAAACAGAGGGGTGTAATCTAGCAACATGTTAAGCAAACCGAATATCATTGTGGCTTTAATTTCCACATCCTGAGTGGTAAACTATAAGTCCCAGAATGCAAGATAATGCCAAATTGAAAAATCTAGTTAACCCCACTGTACTTGCAATGATTGAATACACGTAGTGAAAGAAGGTGTGTAATAAACAAATAGATATGTATATTCTTTGTCACAAACCTTCCTGCTCGTTGTTATTCATAATGTTGACAACATTTGATTAGTGACTTAAAGCAACTTTATTGTTTTGCATATCACGACAGTAGACATTGTGGATATAAACAAATCTTTAAATGGGCGCTTTGTGTTGCTCACTTTAACTATCACAGATGTGCAAGGTAACTGGTGTTTTGTGAGCTCTTTGAGTTGGAAATGGTCCATCATGCATATGAATGGCTGTGCCACTGATAAAATAAATGTGTTTGCAATCTGAGCACCTCCCGGAAGAGTCTTCAGATAGCCCAGAACAAGGCCCTGCGGATATTACCTGGAGCACCAATCTTCACAAGGATAGCTGACCTTCACAGAGAACTGGACATCGAGATGTTGGACAAACATCTAGCGAAGCTGAGCAAGAACTTCTGCCTAGGACTGGATCAGAATTCAAACCCTCTGACCAGAAGACTCACTGCCACCACTTTCGACCCCTACCCACGGCCCATCATGGCGAAGACCCTGTGAAACCATCCTAATGTGGCAAGTCCTCACAGACCATTAAGAAACGCAACCCACGACTACACGCTCAACCCGAGAAATGGAGTAATGAGGCTCAAGCCTGGGTATCCAAAAATCACCACTGATGGATAAAATCTGTCAGCAAGAAGAAGAAAGAAAGCCTGAGCTCCTTAACGACCTGCAGAGCCATGGACGCTCTGTGTGTCTGCCTCACTGAGACTTGGGAAACGGGCAGTGCTTGAATATCCGGCCTGAGCCGATTCTATATTTGGCTCGGGAGAAAGACAAAGAACCCAGGACGCCTTTCTTGAGCCTTTGAACTAAAGGTATGCTCTGTAAAAAGCAAACTAGTGGTACGGCGTGCCGATGATTAATGTTACACTTACACTTAGATACAGCTCTTTCACAAGCTCGTATCATATAAATTAGATATTGTAAATTTTCAATTATGCCCTTACTTACCTATTATAGGCAAAAAATGGTCCCCGTAGTCATTTATGGCTCTGAAGCTCTTATAGGAAAATCTTATCAATTCTGGACAAAATTAGACGGTAAATACTGGAAAGCAGTTCTCAATTTACCCACTTCTGAATCCATTTGTCTTATAAGGCATGAATTAGGTTTACTATCCTTATATGCCCTATACAAATGGAAGATGTGTAGCCTTTATCGCAAATGCATTCTGGCCATATCTACTTCAGGACTTTAAGGGATACTTGCGGAATATTTATTACATTCATTAGATACTTTTCCCACCAAATGGCGTCCGCAAGTGCAAAAGATAGTCGAGGACAAAGGATTCTCACTAAAGTTACTATGTGAAAATCCTGACAAAGCAAAGACTCGATTGTGGGAATTTGATTGGATCAAGACACGGACAGCATGTTTCATGTATCAGAAGTTTAAGAATAATCCATTTGCTTTGAAACGTTACGGTTACGCAGAAAGTTACCTTGTTAAATTTCCTAATTCACATCAGAGGAACGAGTACTTAGGTGTTCGCTTCAATTTATGATCTACACATGAACTGTCCTATATACGTAAACTACTCGCAAAAATACATGCCCAATGTCGGTTCTGTAACCTGGTGATGGAGACTCTTCTCCATCACATCTGTGCACTGAATGTCCTATGCTGTGTTCTCTACAATCCATCTATCTTAAACCCCTCTTCGAGGGTTACTATGATTTATCCCGGCAGAGGGCACAGGAGTTATTGTTGCATGCTGTAAGGAAAGAGGTCAGATATGCAATCCTTAATTTTCTTCATCATTTAGGATTGTCGACTGGGCATGAATACAAACTCAGCTGTTAATCTTATCAGTGCACATATGATCTATCACAGTGTTGCCTAGATTAAAACATAAATGTTGTTTAGCTTAATCTGGGCCAATATTCATGTGCATCCCGTTGTTACATGTATTTTCTTTTCTGATATATGTGTTATTTTTATATTTCTGTTATCCTTTAATTGTATTAGTGAAATTTTATGTGAAATTGTATGTATATATATTATTGATTTTATCAGAATAAGAGAATGTTAAGTTTTATTTTAAACATTTGTCTATTTTGTAAAATCAAGAGATTTCTTGATTGAATCAACTTTAAATAAATAAAAAATAATGTTACGCTTCCATCTCTTATTATGGGTGTGCTTGCCTTACCTAGGCACGATGCACACTATGCACAGTGTGGTAGTTTATTGTAAAAATGACACTCACAAGCTTGAGCCAATGAAATGATAGTTTTCATCACAATTGTTTATTAACAAGCTGGAAGCAAATGGATTCTGGTGACAGGGCTATTTTTTATTTCATGCTTCTATCTTATCCTGCTGAAGAGATCCATGCATCTTGCCCGGGCGCCAGGAGCACCGGCTGCCAGCGGAGACGTTGAAGAATCACTCGATTCCGCTATAAATGATAGCGCGCCAGATCGGCTGATAGTGGCGAGATCTGCATCGCTGCATCCCCAGGAAGGGCGATGGCGCCTTCCTGCCAGCTTCATGTTCTGTGCTGCAGTGCAGACATCGAGGAGTCAGCACTGGCATCTGCCAACTAATAATAACTTATTATTTATATAGCGCTTTTAACCTAAGCGCTTATAGATTGAAATTGGCACTCACTTTAGAGCCCTCGGAAGGATAAAAGGCTGAGCCGACCCTGCCAGATTTTAACCTGTAGATCAAACACAGATCACAGCAACGATTGCTCAACGCCTGCGCTATTTTACCTGAGTAGGGTAGTTACCTTACCCGGCTTTCTGACTTGTATCCTATAAGATAAGCCACAGATGCATCTCAGTAATGCGGGCGTTTACTGCAGGGAATCTGTATAAAACCTCTACGATTGGTAGATTTGATCAAATTTCGGCTGAACGAAAATTTGAAAGACTGAACATTTTGATCAAATCTACCATTCTATGCGATTTTAGTGCAAACACTATAGTGCAAACGTGCCCCCGCATGCAATCTCTCCCCCGCGGCATACCCAACATCAGTGTGCCCCTCTTGCCTCATATCCTAGCAGCAGGTACAGCTTCCGCAGCTATGGGCGCAATGACCTGGGGTGCCAAAAGCAATTGTGCATGCCGGCTCCTCACCCAGTTAACAGCCTTCTCCCGCCAGATCCACCTCTAACCACCAAACACTGCAGTATATTATTCACATCACCCAGCATTCCTTTTGGCTCTTCCCCATCGCCGTCCAGTCCATGTTTAACAAGGGGTGGTACAGGTTGGTGGTCAGATGCTTGACATCTTCGCCGTCACCTTCCAGTCTGGGTTGGGCTTTGGAATGTGCATTGTGTTGTGGAGTGTGTCTGGTGGTGTGGAGTGTTCTTGGCGATGAGCAGTCCAGTGCGGTGCTAGGGTATGTAGGCAGTGCAGTGTGGTGGAAGGTGCATTGTTTGGTGAAATGTGATTTTGGTTGTGATGACTGTGCTGTGTGGTTTTTGTATTGTGTGTGCTATGTGGGGTGTGTGTCATTTTTTGATATGGGGGTATGTGTTGTCTTGTGGTATGTACCTGAGGGGGCCTTTTATGCCTCTCAGTTCTCTCAGGTGTAGGCTGCTTAGCTTAATTGCCCGACTACTGCAACTACATGCCTCTTGAGGCCTCTTCCTCGTCCCAGTACTTCTGGGATTACGGGACCTGTAGTCCCCTTAAACAAACGTGTTTCAACGTCTGCAGTTTAGCAAACAGCAATTAAAAGTGTGGGGTTACAGAGAAAATTAAACAGGGGGCTTCCCAGTGTTCAGGGTCGGGATCAGGAAGCGTCTGCCTTTCCTCGGCCACATGAGGTGGGTCCCAGACCAGGTTTCTGGGAGGAATCATTACTGATTCATCACACCATACCTCAGCCTCTCAAGACCCAAGCATGCAGGTTGAGAGGATCCAGGTTCGGGAGATATACATTGCCTCCTGACTGCGAGAAGAGGTCCGGCCTCAGAGGAAGCTGGAGTGGTGGGCATATGGCCAGTACCACGTCCTCCCCACCCAGTCCTGGCGATTAGGATCAGGTGAGCCCTGAATCTCTGCAACCTCTTAAGAACCCAAGGGATGACTGGTATCGGGGCAGGAACGCATAATTGAAGTCAAAGACCCACTCCACCAAAAATGCACCTCCCAATGCCCCCCTGGGGCAAAAATCCCTCGATCAGAATAGCGTGCACTTCATGTTGTCCTTTGTTGCAAACAGATCCACTGTGGGGTGCCCCACTGGGTGAAGATCTCCATAATGACCTTCAGGCATGACTCCCACTTGTGGGAGACTGAGCTCTGCCTGCTCAGAGTGTCTGCCAACCCATTCTCCACCCATTCCAGATGAGCTGCTGAGGCTGAGATGTTGTTCTCCAGCATCCAGAATCATTGCTGCATGGCCTCTCTACACAGGGGCAGTGTTATCACGCCTCAATGCTGGTTGAGGTCGTGCATGGTCACTGTGTTGTCACCAAGACATGTTTCCCTTGCAGAGAAGGCGCAAAAGCCGTCAGTGCTAGTTTGACTGCTTGCAGCTCCAACAGACTGATGTGGTAACCTTTCTCGTTCTGAGACCAATGATTGCTGATCTGTAGGGGGCCTTCATGAGCTCTCCAGCCCTTCAGCGAGGCATCTGTGACAACCTGCTCCCCCTGCCATGGCACTCAAAAAGGTTCTCCCGCCAACATGTTCGTCATGTCGCTCCACCAGGTCAGGTCATTCGCCACAGACCTCCACACCTGGAGGACTTACGACATCTCGCCAAAGTACTGTGACCACGGGCTTCGGAGAAGCCACTGAAGGGATCTCACCCAGAGTCTTGCCGGTGGCACCAGGAAAATACAGGATGGCATAAGACCCGGCAAGCACAGAAAAGCTCATGCCAGGAGACTGCTAGTGTTCAGAAAGAGACTGACCATGTGTGTCACATTGGTGACTCTCTACTCAGGAGGAACAGCCTTCCCTTCCCAGGTGTACAAAATTGCTCTGATGAACTGGATCCTTTGAGCTGGTGAGGTTTGAGATTTCTGTAAGTTCAAGGAGAAACCCAAGTCATGCAGTAGTGAACAGGTGTCCTCGAGATCACTCGAAACCTGTTTCTGTGACCGTGCTCAGATCAGCCAATCGTCTAAGTATGGAAACACAAAGACGCCGGCTCTCCTGAGGCGAGCCGCTACTGTTGCCATTAGCTTGGTAAAGACCCTGGGGGCGGAGATCAAGCCAAAAGGCAGCACTTTGAATTGCAAATGCACGTCCCCTAAGAACTTTAGCGTTTGCCTGTGCTTCCTGTGTATGGACATGTGAAAATAGGCTTTCTGAAGGTCTGGCAACACCAGCCTGTCTTGGAACTGCAGAGCCTGGAGAATTTCCCTCAACATCACCATCCAGAATTTGTCCTTCCTCAGGAATTTGCTTAAATCCCTGAGGTCCAGGATGGTATGAGGTCCTCACCCTTTCTTAGAAAACCAGGAAGTCGGGAGTACCAACCTGAGCCTATTTACTCAGCTGGGACAGCCTTTACTGCTCCCTTCAAAAGAAGGGCCCGCAGCTCTTCCTTGAGCTCCCATATCAGCTGTTAGGAGGGAGGTGGAGGTCTGTTCGGTGGCCTCTTCAAAAACAGGAGGCAGTAACCCCACTCGATTAGCTCGGAAGTAATTTCTTTCCATTTGCACAAGAACCCAGAGACTATCCCTCCAACCAGTGAAGTATGGGGGGGAGACCTCAAAGAGGTTTCTGAGGCACGATTGACATCGACACTACAACAGTAGTTGACTGTCTCAGCCCTCTCTACCTCTACCTGTCCGCAGGAACCTGCGTGGCCCGTGTTTGGCCTGGGGCGCTTGTGCCCTTCTGAGGAAGGTGGAGTACCTCCTGTAACCCCTTCCTCTGCAGCAGGTTTATCTTAATAATGAATAATAATAATAATAATAATAATAATTTAGCATTTATATAGTGCTACGAACCCTCAGGTATCTGAGCACTGCTTATTACCCACGGTTTGTGGTGCTCATTTATCGACCCTTGAAGGATGAAAGGCTGAGTTTGGCCCTGCCGGGATTCGAACCTGCGTCAGCAGGCTCTGCACAGATGTCAAAGCGAGCGCTCTACTCGCTGTGCTATCGGACCGTAGCGATGTATATCTTACTATATACATCCCTCTGCTTCAGTGCTGAGAACACAAACTCACCTTTTCTATTCTTCCAAACAAGGAAAATGAGGCACCATCATCTAGAAAGGTCAAATTAAATCAAACCCTGAAACTAAAGGGATCCTACCAAAACCTCGACCTCATCTGTGTCTAAAACCAGAGGTGGCTTAACTGGCTCTGTCTCAATATTTTGAAAAAAGACATCTAAGTTCTTGGAGCCTGACATCCCACCTCGCGGAAGAGTTTCTGGGTCACCTTCTATGACTTACCTGAAAGACTGAAACTTAGGAATTACCCTGAAAGTAAGAGAGTGGCCATTTAAACCACAAGTCACAAACAGTATCAATAATGCCCTCTATCACCTATGCGGGATGATACAACATTACCAAGAGTACATACCATTAGACTATATCCACCATGTGATCCAAAAGTATCATTTACTACATCTGCCTCCTCTGTGAGATCTTAGATTACCAAGAATACCCTCCATCACCTCTGCCTCTTGTGTCGGATCCTACAACATTAACAAGGATGTCTTCAATTATGTCTTTCTGCTCTGCATGATCCTATAACATTACCAAGAATTCCACAATCACCTCTACCTCCTCTGCATGATCCTAGAACATTACCAAGAATTCCACAATCACCTCTACCTCCTCTGCATGATCCTATAACATTACCAAGAATTTCACAATCACCCCTGCTTCCTCTGCATGATCCTATAACATTACCAAGAATTCCCCCATCACCTCTGCCTCCTCTGTGTGATCCTACTACATTACCAAGAATTCCCTTCATCTCCTCTACCCCCGCTGGGTGATCCTATAACATTACCAAGAATTCCCCCATCACCCCTGCCTCCTCTGCATGATCCTATAACATTACCAAGAATTCCCCCATCACCCCTACAACCCTCTGTGAGATCCTACAACATTACCAAGGATGCCCTCTATCACTTCTGCCTCCTCGCGGAATCCAAGAATGCCCTCCAGCAGCTTTGCCACCTCCATGGAATCCTACAACATTCACAAAAATGCCCTCCATCACCTCTGCCTCTTCTGTGGGGTCCTATAACCCTACCAAGAATAACCATCATCCCATATGCCTCCTCACGGGAGTCTAGAATAATATCCATTACCACTGTCTCTTCTTTTGGACCCTAGCAAGAACGCCCTCCATTAACTCTGCCCCTTCTGTAGGATCCTACAACATAGTCAAGAATGCCCTCAATCAACTTTGCCACCTGCAATGGAATCCTACATCATTACCAAGAATGTCCTCCATCAATTCTTCCCCCTACAACTTTTTCAAGCATGGTATTGGTCACTTCTGTCTCATCCATTGGATCCTACCAACATTGCTAGCAGCTGAATGCATACTTTGGCTTGAGCAGAAGCCTGCTCCCATGGGGACTACCACAATGATATTCATGGATCCCTTCCAATAACAAAAAAGTCAAAGCTTCATAGAGCTTCAACCTTGCCATCCCCGTTCCCCCATCCACAACCTGTTCTTTCGTTTGAGAAGAAATGATCACTCGTTTCCAGCCAGGTCAATTACACCGTATTCAGACAAAAGATTAATTATTTTGAGAATGGTGCGAAAGCAGGGAAGCTATTGGCACATAGGCTGAAGGTGGCTGAAAGCGATCGCTTTATTGCTGCAATCAGAGATTTGAACACCACACTGGAAACACAGCAAAAAGGTATCAACAATTTATTTTGTGGCTTCTATGAAAAACTCTATGACTCTGAATTAGCCTGTGAAAAAGTTGACATTGAAAATTTCCTTGACTCAAATGTTTCTTCTCGTCTGACACCTGATGAGGCGGCGGATCTTGAGGGAAGGGTGGATGTGGAAGATATACAATATGCAATTTCGAAGCTGACTGTAGGTAGGTCACCTGGCTTAGATGGACTACCTAATGAATTTTATAAAGCCCTCCCCGATTCTGCACTGCAACTTTTGTGTGAAGTTTTTAATGATGCTTTTGAGTCTGGTTCTCTACCAAACACAATGAGACATGCATTGATTACGGTACTTAAAAAGAAGGATAGGTCTGCTACCAGGTGCGAAAATTACCGGCCGATCAGTCTGTTAAATAGCGACTGCAAGATATTGGCTAAAATCCTGGCTGGACGATTGGAAAAGGTTGTCTCAATTTTGATACATGAAAACCAAGTAGGTTTTGTCTCCGGCAGGGCGGTAGTGGACAACATGAGATGCCTGCTGTTGACCATTGAGAAGGGACGCAATGCGGTAATCTCACTTGATGCTGAAAAGGCATTTGATCGTGTGGAGTGGGACTTTTTGTTTGCGTGCCTTGAAAAAATTAATTTTGGCCAAGATTTCCAGCGCTGGGTCAAGCTATTATATAGCAATCCTTCTGCAAGCGTGTTGACGAATAGACTTATTTCTGATGCTTTTAGACTTCATCGAGGTACAAGGCAGGGTTGTCCGCTCTCAACTCTCTTTTTCATTTTGTCTATGGAGCCACTTGCGGTATGCTTAAGAGCGGATGCAAATCTTCAACCCATTATTGGGAATGTTCGAAATAACTTGCTTTGGTTGTATGCGGACGATTTGTTGGTCGCCCTTCAGGACCCTGCTATTGGTATTTCTCACCTGATGCGAGCTGTTCACTGTTTCTCTATGTTGTCGGGCTATAAGATTACCTGGAGCAAATCTGAGATCCTACCGGTCAGTAATCTGTGTCTTCGGCATACATGTGCGCAGTTTCAATTCAGATGGTGTGCGGACAAGATGAAATATCTTGGCATCTGGATTGGAGCGGATATAGTGAAACTACCTGGCATACATTTTGCATGGATCCTCCCGAGACTCAAATCGGATTTGGAAAGATGGGGTCTCTTGAAGTTGTCAACCTGGGGCAAAATAAACTGTATAAAAATGAATTTGACACCTCGGATAAATTACATCCTAAGTATGCTTCCTGTTATGGTACCAAGAAGCATTTTTTCAAGGAGATCGATAGAATTTTGCAAAACCTTATTTGGAATAGGAAACCTCCAAGGCTCGCGATTTGGAAACTTCAGCTCCCGTTAAAATTGGGGGGAATGAACCTGCCTAATTTCCTGGACTACCATTTATCATTCTCCGCTCGCCACTTGTGCAAGGTTGCTGACTCTATCAATGAACAGTCTGAACTGTTGTCATGGGAGTGTGGTGCGGTTTCCTAATTGGACCCTAAAGCCCTGCTGTCTTCTAAAAGATGTAAATCCATTATGACCAGTGCACTCACTTCATTTCTGCAGGACTGCTGGTGTGAACTCTCGAGTCGTATGGGTACTGATCCCTATTTACACCCAGATGCATCCATATGGAATAACCAAGCATTGAAATTCCAGGGTAAGTCCCTCTTTTGGATAGAATGGTTTGTGGCTGGTATAAAATACTTTAAAGATTTGTTTGAAGGTGGCAATTGGATACCGTATGCTCGACTTGCACAGTTACATGAAATGGCGGACTGCTCGTTTGCTGAATATCGAAAACTGAAGATTATAATTTCAGCTTGTGTTGAGGTGCCACAATTGAATATTCAAAGTGCCGCTTGGGCAGCTGTGGAGTATGCTCGAGTGCTGCACACCCTGCTTCTACCATGTATGGAATCATAAAGGCTAATAGAAAAGGAGATCCACGGCTGCCGACCATTTGGCCTGAGGAATTAGCAGAAAATGCTGGCTTGGGATGTTGGTGGAAGTGCTGTGAAAACACTTGTCTGGTGAGTTTGGATTGGGGCCTCAGAGCTTCTCAAATAAAATTACTGTTTAGGGCCTATTGGACTCCAGAGAGGTTGTTCAGGAGGCAACATTTGGACACTGACCTCTGTTGGAAGTGCAACCGCTCAAGAGGTTCCCTCAGTCATTTGATTTGGTCTTGTCCCAAAACAATGCAGTTCTGGGAAAAGGATTGTGAACGATTGAGTCTAGTCTTAAACATTGCAATTCCCATGAATGCTTCTTTATTCATTCAAGGCGATATTTCTTTGTTGCATGAAATTGACTTTGGCAAGAAAATGTGGTTGCTGCGAGCATGCATGGTTGCTAAAAAAATAATATTGAGGTCCTGGAAGTCAAGCCTTTCTTTTAATATTGATGAATGGGTGGAGGAGCGTCTTACTGTCTCAACGTATGAAAAAGCCATTTACAAGTATAAGGATGAAATTGAGAAATTCTGGGACATTTGGAGGTGTTTTCTTGATGTCTATGGATGAACTTGAACTTTCATTCGGGATTGATGTATCCCAGGCTTTGTATATTACTGTTATGTGTCATTACTTATGGTTTTATACAATGTTTTTGTGATATTCTTGTGTCTGTTGCATGGATTGTTTCTTTTGTAATTTGCAGTCTTTGGCTTTGTTGTTCTCTTTCTTTTTCCTTCCTTTCTTTCCTTCTTCTTTTCCCCCTTCATGCACCGCTATTCTTTTCTTATATAGAATGTTTAGTGGTAGTTTATGATGAACTGATTCGTATGTTTTGACTTTGGTTGACAAGGAGTATGATTTAAAGATGAATGCCATATTTTGTTATTTGCTGTTGTGAAATAAAAACTTTTGATCTCAAAAAGAAATGATCACACCTAACAATCATTGGCTCCCGATCAAGCGGAAGGCAGCACTAAAAACAATCTGCCTAGTCAATGAACCTTCACATGGCTTCCCCCTATCACAGTGGACAGTAGTACAACATATTTATTAAGCTCAACAAGAGCCAACAAAAGCATCTTTATGGTGCTACATGAAGAAATACAAAACACACAGATACAATAGTAAACACTTAACTAAATTGTGATTACAAAAATCACATGTAGCAGCAATAGCAGCATCTGTAATACAATGCCTATTCTGACACTAACAGTTTAGAGGGGGCTTATTGAGCTCACAATGCAGGACTGATTCTCTTTTTACAGTTGGTAGGGTCTACATATTTTGGTCTCAGAACTGTCCATCCACGAGGCTACCTGAAGGTAACTGTCAGGGTAAGGGGTTGGGCCAGACGTTGACGCTTCAGGCGAGGAAAGTGTTAATGGGCCGGAGCGGGAGGAAACTACATTTCCCAGCATGATTGGGATGTTCTTTTCGTGCGCGTGATTGCTACTGGCTTATTAGGCGCCGCCTGCCCGTGCCAGGTGCAGATTATTGAGAGTCGGCACAGACAGACCAAGCGGTTTTTGGATGAAGCAGAGGAAGGAGGCGCTGGAGGCATGGTCTTGTGAGGGACAGCCCAGGGCTGCAGTGGTGACGGGATGCTTTCTGCTTGATCTCGCTGTACACCTTCGTGTGTGGGTAGTCCCTTGGGGCTCCTGCACCTAAAGCGCCTTCTTGAGCCCAATTTCTATTTCTTGCGATATCATCAAGTTCAGGGCCTCCGTTTTGCGGGTATTTATTTTCAGCCCTGCTACTGAGCTGAAGTGTTGCACCTCTCTCTCCATCGCATTAAGAGGTACTTCCGGTTCTGTTAAAGTTAGTAACATGCCGTTTGCAAAGGCAGTGACTTTATGGTATCCTAACTATCTCCCCATTGGCTCTCACTGCCGCCAAGAGAGGTTTCAAATGAATTGCATAAAGCAAGGGCGAAAGAGGACATCCCTGCTTTGTGCCCCTTTGTGCCTTAATAGTATCTGACAAATGGCCATTGATTGCTAACTGTAAAGATGGATTCTGGTAATTGGCCTTAATCATTGTCAGAAATTGCTCACTGAAACCCATCTTCTTCTTGGTGAGGAACATGAACTGCAACTCTATCCTATCAAAGGTATTTTCGGCGTCCAAGGCTACCAAAAGGGCAGAGATTTTTTGTTGTGCTTTTGTATGAGGTGGGCTATCCTCCTTGTATTATCACTCGTCTGTCTGCCCTTAATTAAGCCTAATTGATCTGTAGTAATGACACTCGGGAGAATTTGATCTAAGCGGTTCGCTAGGACCTTCGTATATATCTTAGAGCCCACATTTATTAAAGCAATCGGTCTACACGAACCACATGCAATCGGATCTTTGCCCACTTTCGGTAATAGGACTACTTTCGCCTCCTCCGTAGAAGGAGTGATATGCCCCGCCTTCCCAAAATTCATTAAGAGGAGGTACCAGATATGGGATTAGTGTTTCCCTACAGGCTCTGTAAAATTCTGAAGTAAACCCATCTAGACCTAGAGACTTATTGAGTGGTAATGACAGAAATGTTCTTATTTTTCAAAGCACATCCTAAAGAAGTATACCAAACACAAGTTTGCCATCCTGAAAGAATACATATTTGCCATCCTGAAAAAATAATTATTTGAAAGAGGCACTTTTTGCCAACTTGAAAGAATTGTTTGAAAGAGACACTTTTGCCATCCTAAAGGAACTGCTGTTGAAAGACACTTTTTGCTATCCTCAAGATAAAATCACTTTGATGTAGAACCAGAATACATGCCAGTATTTCCAACGTGAATAATTTTCATGCAGCTGCACCAACAATATATGTGAGCATTGCCACGTCACTTTACGATGCTGTATCCACAACATATATACACCAGCATTTCCACTTTGTGATGTAGCCTACACACTATATGCTGGCATTGGTAGTGCAAACAACATTCACAATGCCCCTCATCACGAACAGACACCCACCTTCATAAACATACTATTACACGCACAAACAAACACACTCACAAGTGCAAACACGCATTCAAACATGTGCACACACAAAAACAGTCTATTACATTCAAACACGCAGACATACAAACACTTTTTTAATGTACCTACTCTCATCTGCTGCTGTAGTTTTCTCTCTGGGTGTGCTGGATTGAGAGGGAAATAAAACCACAGGGCCCATGGGTGGGGAATCAAAGTTCAGTTGCCTGGCAACCCGGAAACACCAACTTGTGGCCCTTGAATGCTGCTGCCTTGCGTACACTCACCCATATTTTGTTCATCCATTAATTGCTTGGACCCGGTGGTGCCAGTCTAGGGGAGGCCGGAAGCAGGTGAGCTGCACCAGGCATGGGGGAATGGCCCAAGAGGGGCAGTCCCCCCCACAACTCTAACATTGATGCACTCAACTGAAGGCATTTTTGCCCATAATGCACAGCAAAAGTGAAGTTCAGTTTGAGCACCTAGGCACAGCGAGGTCAGGTTAGTATAGCAGAGGGTTATATGCCTCTCACTCAAGGAGGTTCAGTGAGAAAACCAACAAGGTATAAGCCAACACTTTGATTTGATTGTGCTTCTACAGGGCTTCCACCCAAGTACTTTACATACATTAAGAAAGTCCAGCACAGATATGAAGAACATAGTCAGTGCAGCAGGAGGAAAGAAAGAATCTAGATGAAAGAGAGCCAAGCAGAAACAAGGTGGGCACTCTTGCATAACGAGTCTGGGCCACACAGAACCGGACCTCTCCCCTTGGCCTCTTCCAATGGTTCTCATTCGAACCTACACATGCCACACATCTCCCTTCCCAAACCTGAAAACACCAAACACCGCCTTAAAGGTAGCCAGGCTTTCTTATGTACTATTGTCTCCTCTTCCTGCCCAGTGCATCTCCTCGTCCACCCGTGGTCCATGTACTACCGTTCCCCCACTCTGTTGTGATTCCAAATATCTTCATCAGTGGGTTTGAATGTCTGATGAGAAAAGTATGCGCTTTAATTGGTTTGGTTTGTAGGACACCTTAGCCTTTCCCTAAGGCATTGGATGTTACAGTATGACTCAAGCGTCTTTCCTCAATAACCTGTCTTTCATCACCTTCTGTTGGTCAAAAATATTTGTGTTGTACACTTACTGCTTTTGAGTCTGTTCTGCTTATGAATCCTTTTGCTTAAGAATTATTTTTCTTTATTCTTCCAACTTTCATGGGTCTTGGATTCTATGCAGAACAAAACATTATATAGACCTTGCACCCCATGAGCACCCTGATTTGCATGTATCCAGTCACACAGCGGGGTGGGGACATGTTTGGTTTCAACGTCTTTCACCATCTTCTCCAAGTGTAGCCTAACATTTCTGCCATTTGGATCACCCTCTTAGAAACCAAACCAAACCTCTCCATTACTCTGTTAGTGCCTCGATGCTAAATGGAGTTACTTTGTGTACAATCCATTGATTCTAGGGAATCCCCCATCTCCTTTGTTTAATTTGTACCCCATTGTCTCCTAGAATTTCTGAAGGACAACACATGTTAAAGACTCCTTACATTTTGGCTCTTGCATCTCTTTGACTGCCTTCCCTTTAAGGCCCTGTCATAAGTGGTCCATTAACACTTCACAGTATTCTTGATTTACCCCAATGTGGGTCAGGCTGATTAAACCCAACCCAATCAAGCCTTTTTACCTGGTCCTTTACACACTTCACAAAAGATGCATTTCCTCATCACTTGTGCCACGCGCAACCATGAACCCAACAATCAGAAATTGGATTCTTTGTTTTGTCTTGATCATACACAAGTCACCTGTTCTGGAGGAGTGATACAATCGCACGTCATAGCACATCTTCCACCAATACACGCTTTCCCTTTCACCTGCCATATGGAGGTCTGCTCAATGTCTTTTAACATCTCCCCTGTCATTATTTTGTTACTAAATGATTTATTCATCCTCCTCTGGTATATATTGTAGTACCACCACCTCTGTTGTATATATACACACACACAGCACGTCATTTCTTACTTGACAAGAGTCAAATATCGCTAGCCAGTGGCTATTTAGGGCGAGTACACAGAAGGCAATCTGCAATGACATGCGTGCCCCGTATGCCGCCCCTTGAAAATGGTGCCCCCCTAATGCGCTCAACAAGCATCAAATGTGTGACAATACGCGATCCAGGGGCGTCATTTCACAAAAATGCCTGGGGTAGCGGAAGTGACATCACACGCCCCTTGACCTCTCATGACAGCACAGGGAGTGACTCAATCCCAAAGTGACATCACGGGAAGCGATGTAACACGACCTTTCACCCCTTGACAAAACCGGAGGGGCTTCACATAGCATTGTTTCTAAGTAGACTACGAAAAGCATGGTTACGACATCACTGTAATGTGATATACATTTATACAAGAATGGATCACCATATGTATAGTTAAGATCATCGTGTATAGGCCCTTATGTTAGGATATGTTAAAGGTACTTATATAGCGCACCGTCACCAAATTACTGTGAATGCAAGCAGACGTCCAAGGCCAAACGATAATGATGTGTTACTATAGGGTACTTACGCTGAAGCGCCATATAGAACAAATATACATACAATATTACCCAACCTGTGTTGGTACTCATTTATCAACCTCAGCAGGATAAAAGGCTGAGTTGATCTTGCCAGGAGTCGACCCTGAAACCTGCAGGTCACACACACATTGCAGCAGCGAGCGCTCAAACCACTGAGCTATCTTACCGGCTATAGCTATCAGAAAACCAGCCACTCCAGAAACAAAGAGCCACATGTTGCTGGCCACAGCCCAGGAGCCTCAATTTATTTTTTTTATTATTAAAAAGGGTTCCACAGGGGTAGCAAGAGAAACCTCTGGGGTCGCATGTGCAACCACAGGCGACCCCTAAATGACGTTCCTGACACGATCTCGACCTTTGCTCACTAATGTCTCTGCTAATAGTTTGTGCTGTGTTCCAATCTAAATGTCTTAATGTGTCACATTTAACAGCCAACATCTCTTTCGCAATGAATGCATATTTATTCTTCGATCTTCTTATCGCCCGGGAGGGGGAGGGGAGGAAGTAGTCTGCAAGCTACCATTAGCTACTGCATCAGCGCAGCTCACAGGCCAGCATCACTCACATCAGTGCTAAATACTGTGTGCCTACCCCTTTGAAAGCTACTGAGGGTTGGTGCCATATCCAAAGGGCCTTTAAGCTATGCAAACACCGTGCAGCACAGCCTGTCTCACATGGCACTGTCCAATTTTTAAAGGAGGCTTCCCAGGTGACCCAATCTTTCAGCAAAGTTCCTAATGAATTTTGAGTAGTACTCTGCCATGCCTAGAACGAAAAAAGCACCACTTTTGACTTTATGCCGGAACGCCCTTAATCACATGCTTTTAGTCTGTTTCTCATCAAGCACAAACAAAGCACTCAGGTGTGTCACAGCAATGTACAACATAAGAACGAAACAATACACAAATCACATAATCAGAATTACAAAAAACATGCAAAGCTAATACCGTCATATAGACACAGGCAAGGCACAGACCTATCAGCTAAAAACAGGCACTTACTCTAAAAATACTCCAAAAAACATAAAAATAGGGAGTAAAAACATCCCTAACAAAAATTAGGAGACAGGCATATAGGAACATCTCCCTGGCTTTCATTCAAACAGCTGCATGGCTATGTTTGCACCAGTAGTACACGTGGTTACACTGGAGGGAACTATTATTTTCAGTGCTTGATCCGCAGAGGTAAACATGTATCTTTTAATGTGGCTCGCTTATTAAATGCTCCCATTGTGAGTGGAACATACTTTTTTACCGCCCTAAAAACTCATTTTACTCCCAACTTTACAAAATAGGGAGTAAAATACTCCCACGTCAAAATCATATCTGGAGCGCTGGGAAGGCAGATACAAAATAAGACAGTCCTGAAAAATCTAAGAAAATATTCCAAAGTGCTTAAAAAAACTCAAGACCATGGGCCTCATTACGACTTTGGAGGCAGCCATGGTGCTATTAGCACCATGGCTGCCTCCAAAATCGTGTCCGGGTTCCCTGAATGGGGAATTACCGGGCCATTCCGACTTTGGAAGGCCCGGTATTTCCTCCTTCAGGGAATCCGGGCCCGGTCCTTCCCCATTCCCATTCGAGCCCCCATAGGGCTCAATGGGAATAGGGAGGGAGCTAACAACAGGCCCGTCAATTACGGGCCCGTTGTTAGCTCCCTGGTCCCCTCGCGGGACCCGCTATGGACGTCTGGAAAAACCAGACATCCAGAGCGGGTCCCACAAGGGGACCTCGTAATAGTGCGGAGTAGGATTAACGGTGCCGACACCATTACCGGCGCCGTTAAACCCATTCCGCAGTAGTCGTAATGAGGACCCATGTCTTCAAAAGCAACTGAAAACGAATGAGATAATTGTTGAGACAAATACAAATTGTAACATCGTTCCAGCTGCTCCTGTGAAGGATGTCTTCAGCGTAGAAGAATAACAAAACCTGGGTAACTTCCAAACTCAGGGTTTCCAGTCTCCATAGACCCTTGCTGCCACCACAACATTCACTGAATCAATGCTCGTCAGAATGCCATTCCCATTCACAATGTGACATAGGTATTAAATCAATCTCTGCCGTCAGGTGTATCACCATGCTTCTTCTTTTTGTTCACAAATACCAAGATGTCATCTTGAAAGAACAGTATTGCCTCATATAGAACACAGATGAAGCCAATAGCAGACCAAATGGCTTTCTCACACACTACATTTCTCCTTCAGGTGTAATGAGCCCTGTAAAACTTCTTGAATCTAGGTGTGATTATATCAAGTGGTATTCTGGGTCAAGATAAAGTGTGATCCACACATTTACTTCCCCCAAGAGAATCAACATTTCCCCTATGTTTGGTAATGTGCCTCTGTTCCCATACTATACACCTATTAAGTGAGTGATCTCAAGTCAATGCAAAAGCGCACTTTGCCCAAGGGCTTGCACACCATCACTAGTAGTACCAACCATTCTGGTGCCTCAATGGGCTCAAATATCCCTTCTTTCCTTAGCTTCAATAATTCTTTGTTGCCACTTTGCGAAGTGTCAATAGAATATTGTGGACCTTACGTATAACTAGGTTGTATCCTTCTAACAGCTACATTTCATGACAAAAGCCAAACCACACTTTTACCCTGCTTTAGAAAACAATGTCTGCACAAAACATCTGGAAAAACATCTGCTGTACACTGCAACTCTGTTGGTTTAGACATTTGCCTCACATCCACTCACAATGTACTAGCTTACTCTCAAGGGCCTTCTGATGGGAGCAGCAGAGGAGTTGCATGAGACGTATATCTTTCCTTCAGTGATTTGGTCCTTAAGCCACAATAGTGCCCTGAACCATCATTTGAGGTCATTGCCCTTCCCACCACATGCCAATGGTTTGATAACACACACTACCTCTACTACCTTCCCATATTGATAAGACGTTCTCTGGCATTAGGGTATACTTTGCTCCAGAGTCTGCCAGCATTGTTATTTGCACACCACCTACACACTCCTAGCCATAGCACGGGGCAATCCATCTCTTCATTTGAATCCTCTTCGTCTTCTAGTAAATACCACTTCCATCTCATTTCAAGTGTCATCTTACACATTTGAGTTGCTCCCACCAAGCATCCAACAGCACTTGCTAGATATTCCCTGCACCCACACATCTTCCATGTGTTCCAATACAGGGCCATCTCTATAACTTGCTAAATGCCCCCCATTGTCACATCTGTAGCACCCTTTCATTTCTGTACTCTTCTCACCCGGGATGGAGTTACTTGATTGATGCATCCCCATGACTGCCTTTTATCCACAACAACTGCACAAGCCCTTGTGTGTTTAACCCTTTTTGCAATTATGAGTACTTCTACTTTTAACCAGAGGTCATCCTGCCCTTTTCTGTACGCACAATGTAACAGGAGTGTCTGTTCTACGATTTTCCCCCAGAATTACGAGACGCGGCCAAATCATCTAAGGTTCTGATGTAGCCCTTTTCCCCTTCCTCTTCCTCTTGCTTATGCATACCTAAATAGCACTGTTCTTATACCTCTCAGATTTTTGAGCTGTAATGTTTGTCTAACCTTTTCATCCATACTTCCCATTTTGTTCGCTTTTAAATCTATTAAGGTCTGAAATGTGCTTTTGCTCCCAGGCAATGTATAAGCAACAATGTAATCCTGTTCACACTATGCTTTTAACCACACATACATTAGCATAACGCCTGCAACTCTCTTTTCGATAGTTTCCATTTGATTACGGTTCCCAGGAAGTGGCAAGAGTATTGCAGGCAGTGCAACACTTTATTTGATGGCCGACAATCCGTCTGTGGCCCAGTAGAGCCAGACACATGTGCACTGAGACACTTTTTTCTTACATTCGACTTCAGTGTCCGAATTCCACTGCAGTGAACAAACTAGTGCCTGTTAGGCTCGGTTTTGGTTTAGACATTTGCCTCACATCCACTCACAATGTACTAGCTTACTCTCAAGGGCCTTCTGATGGGAGCAGCAGAGGAGTTGCATGAGACGTATATCTTTCCTTCAGTGATTTGGTCCTTAAGCCACAATAGTGCCCTGAACCATCATTTGAGGTCATTGCCAAATGACCACATGGGCGCATGCCTCTGTACCCGAATTCCACTACAGCAGGAGTCTGTAACCTTTGGCTCGCCAGATGGTTTGAACTGCAACTACCATCAGCCCTAAGCAGCACAGGCAACCGTGAGGGATCATGGGAGCTATAGCGCAAAACATCTGGATATTTTGCACCAGAATGTCAATCCAAGATACGCAGTAATTGTCTGTGCTGGACTGATTGCACGCTTTTTGGCAGGCACATTACACAGGATGTTTCCACTAGTTATTGCAGATGTCGAGACCATGCATACTCTCTTTTCCCGCACTACTGCATTTTCATTGCATAATTCACTGTACGCGCTGCCGTTAGTAATGGCAATGTGCTCCTTCCCAGTGGGCTCATATATAGTTTGAGAACAACTTTTCATTAAAAACTCCTTCTCTTGCTGCCGTTTTTGTTTGGCAGCATTAATTTGACCCTGACAGCACAGTTACAGAATGGGCTGTTGCCATGGTTCTGCTCTCTCTGTGCAGATTTAGTTTTCCCAAGACAAAATGGCAGTGGAGCTGGCGCTGCTGAGCTGGCGGACCGCACATTACTGCAGTTGCGCTTGTGGCCATAGCTACCCATGCCTCAAACTGCTACCCATTGACTTATTTTTTGGGACAAGCATTCTATTTCATTATTTTAGATCCCCAAAACCATTACAGAAGGGGACCAACCATATCCAATTCAACCCTGACACCCTATGTGAGGTCGAGCTAGCAGCGGAACCAGCAAACCTTCCAGGGCCGGTGGAGACCAGTGAAGGGAATCCACAGAGAGCCAGAGTCGCTATGGAGTCGGAGGGGGGCGGCACTGACTCTGTGTGCGGTAAGCACGCCAGCCCGGGCACCCCCACCAAGACAACCGCTCTCACCTTGGGCCTGCAAGCCCCTCGTGATGGCAACATTGACAGCGACCTTTGAAGGAACATAGCCGGTCACCGGGTCCTTCCTCCTGGAAACACGTGGGCAGTCGAGGAGTGTGAGCGGCCTGAGTCCATCACCATACACAATGGCAGACACACACAACGGATGCCACAGCGGGAAAATTTTACCCACAATGGCAGCCACACCCGGCAGATGCCACAACAAGACAAAAACTAAAGGAATAGAAAAAAATACACAGGGTGAATGAGGGGCTCACGTTCTTTCAAGGTATGGATTGGATGGCAGCAGGAATCTCCAGAGCGGAAGCTGAGTCAAGGAAGAACTAGCTGTGCATATTGGGCGAATTAACCTAGACAAGGATTGGTGGGTTGCCAGCACCAATGGTATAAAGCTAGTATCGAATGGGTCTAGTTTTGAACTGCATTCAAGCTTTTCTAGGAGGAAGGAGAGGACCCCTTGCTGGAGTGCGCCTACGGTTTACAGGAGAACTAAAAGAAGATAAACCAGACAGAGCAGAGGACCATATCCTGCACGGTCCATAAAGAAGGAGGGTGAAGTGACCTGACCTTCTGCTGCCAAAAGAAACGATATTGTACAAGATAATAAATCTTGTTACCCAAACCATTGGTGTCCTGTCTTCTCTATCTCACAAAGTGGTGTCAGAAGTGGGATAGAAAATGGTATGAAGGGACTTTTGGACAGATGGGCAACAGCAGCTGCAACAGCTGATAAAAGTACAATACCAGCAGGCCCAAGTGGACTGTCCGACGTCCCAGCAGGCCATGCAAGTACAGGGGAACCAACAGACAACAGCGTAAGGGCAACATCAAGAGGCTCTACTTGATCTGTCCAATGTGGTAGCCACAGCCAGAGCACACCCTGTAGCTCACACGTCGAAATTGCAGAAATTCCATTGAGGAGACAACTTCTTTTTTCTTTATTAGTTTTGAGTGTATCGCCCGCACTTCTCAGTGGCCTGCCAACAAGTAGGGCCAGCTAATTGCTTCCCTACTGACTGGACCGATGCAAGGGCCTACCAAGAGGCCAGTCTTACAGAGGACCCCCCGTACGTAGACATTAAATGGGCAATACTCGAAAGAATAAGACTAAGAGAAGAAGCCTATCTTCAAAGGTTCAGGAAAACCAAGTTGCGACCATGGGAGATGTGTTTATTTTATTTATTCGTTTACTCATAGTGCGCCAGAGCCCGCAGGCATCAGGGCGCAAAAGGCCAGGAGGGTCAATTCATATACAGAGAGTCAGGTCCGAGGGTCATTCAAGGAACACTGTTTTCAATCGTTTCCTAAACGTTGTGGGGTTTCTGTCTGCACACAGATCCTTCGGAAGACTATTCCATAATCTTGCTGCTTGCACATGAAATTACCTCCCCAGGCCCTTCACCCGTTTGCTCTTAGGGATGACCAAACGAATAGAGTCACTGGATCTAGTTATTCTCTTAGAGCAGGAGACACTAATAGAGTCCTTCAAATATGTCGGCGCATTGCCGTAAAACGAATCCTGAGCTTCACCGAAAGCCAAAGTAGGTTTTTACAGTCCGTTGAAATTTGTTCCCTTCTAGGGATATTTTTCATGATGCACACTGCATCAAGTTTGCAAGATTTGAAGTTTTTGTAGGCAGCCTTTACCTGCACCAGCCAATAATGCACTGCAATAGTCTATTTGTGGCATAATCAAAGCACAGATTATGATAGTGTAGTTTGACTCTGACACAAAGGGTATCACTAGCCTAAGTAACCTCAGGTGATATTGTGCCTTGCTTGTAATATCATGTACCCTGCATTAAGGGAAGCTTCAAGCACAACTCCCAAGGTTTGAACCTTCGTAATAGAAGAAACTTGATGATTTTGAATAAAAAAAACCGGAGTACTTGTCATCAAGTTTGGGCATGCCTGTTAAGAGCCAAAAATGAATAGCTCCGTTTTGGCCCCATTAAGGCACATGCGTTTATTGGTCATCCAGCTTTGAATGGTACCATAGATGAGCATGATTTTATTACAATCTTTTTCATAGTCATCACTAATATTTACAATCAGCTGGGTGTCATCAGCATAATTGGAAAAGCTTACTCCTAACGTGACTAGGAGATCGCATAGTGGACAACAGTATACATTAAAGAGGGCTGATGAGAGACATGCGCCCTGTGGCACACCATACATTAGCCTTTCTGGTTTAGAGCAGGTTTCACCCCAGACAATTTTTGACATTCGGTTTTGTAGAAAAGATTCAAATCATCAGAGCAGCAAGTAAGGTTGTTCAAGCGGTCTATTAGTCTTCCATGGTCAACAAGGTGGAAGGCTGCTGAGAGATCCAATAACATCAGCAGCCCGACCTTGCTGTTGTCCATCATTTTTAGCATGTCACTCTACTTTCTGTGCCGTGATGTGACCTAAACCCAGACTGTCTAGGGTGGAAGACTTGTGATTTCTCCAGGTGCTCTTGTAATTGAAGAGTGGCGACTTTGTCGACCACTTTCATTTAGAACAACACATTAGTAATAGGTCTATAATTCGTATAGACTTTGATATCCAACTCTGGCTCTTTTAATGAAGGAGTCACCGCCACGTTTTTTAGAGAGTCAGGGATACAATTATCCCTAAACGTCACATTGGTGACAGTGATCTTGTCTGCAAATGTTGTAAATCTCCCCCGTCTCACCTGGGATCGCTTCTTGCTCTGTTCCGCGGGAGGAGTCCTCTTGTGGACGGATCGGGTTTTGTATAGGCTCGCTCGAGTCTCGTCCGGCTCCAGCGCGTGTTCAGAGTTCCAGGAAGGTCGCAGTTCCAGGATGTCCAGGAAGAAAGTAGCGGTCGCTAGGGTTGAGGATTCCTGGAGCAGATTTAGAGGGGAAAGGTGGAAGGAAGGAAGAAGGGACCAGGAAACTAGGAATAGTGTATTCGCCGAACAGCACACACACGTCTAGTCACTACCCAATGATAGCGTTGAGACGCGCGGGGCTGCGGAGGCGTGGCCAATTTATAGAATGTGCCGTGTCCGATGTAAAGGCTGGTGCGAGGCAAGTCACTTGGCACGGCCATGTTGGGAGTAACAAGGAATACAAGCCCCGACGCGATAAGGACCAGGAAGTCCAGAAAGGGCAAGTTCTATGGGTCATGACAGCAAATGCCTTTGCACTGCGTCACAGTGCTCAGTAGTAGGGTTGGTTTGATGAGGCGTAACCTTTGGTTTTTCTAAATTTTCGGGGGATTTCAAATAGCTTCCTGAAGGCATTTTTAGAGACTGCTATCTGACTCATTTCTTTTCTAATAGAATTTCATCACAATATAGTTTGTCCAAGGTCTTCCGTGTCTCTCTGTGTTCCTGCAACCGATGTGTTTGCCAAATTCTTTCTGCTTTCCTGTTTTCTTTTTTACGGGCAGAGGGGCTGGTGAGACCGATTTCTTATTATTCGTCTTCTCTCTGATGAGCTTCATTTTGAGGGGTGCTACATTGTCCAAGCATTTTGTTAAAACTCTTTCATATTCAGCCACCAACAAAGGTGGTGAATCATCATCGGTAGTGGAATTCATGAGTTCTTCGAGGCATTGTTCCAGCTCGACACTGCTCACGCTGTTAAAATTCCTACTTCCTACTCTTTTTATGGTATTACTTTTCTGAACTGTGGGGACCGGGAGAGTCATATTAAAAGTCACCAAAAAGTGATTGGACCAGATACATGGATCCACACAAACCGGGCTGTGCATCAGAGTTCTTGCTGCAACCCAAACAAGCACACAACCTCATTTATAGGATGGTTCCTTACTATAAATGGTAAAATCATTAGCTCCAAAGAGCTGTTCTAGGTGGAGCGCTACAATGTCTTGAGAGTTGTCAAGCCACCTATTAAAGTCCCCCAGCACTAATGTGGAGTTGTTCGATTTGCTTAGGGAGGCTAAAATACCTGCAATCTCTTTACCGTAGGTGGACGGTATAGGAGTACAATATTCACACAATTATTAGGCGTAGGTGTAATGTTGAGAAAAGTGATCTCGCAACCTGTACAGGTTATAGGTACTTGGAAAAATTTCAATTTTTCTCGTACCAAACATGCCATTCCCCTCTTCCCCCCCCCACTAACCCTATTTTTGCCATAAAATACATATCTTGCAGGTGTCACCAAATGACTTTTGGGACCACTGGAATCTTGTAGCCATGTTTCGGCAAGACACATGATATCGATTTCATGTTCTAGTATAATGCCACTGACATCTACTGCATGTCTATCCAAATATCTAGTATTCAGTAGCGCAGTTTTGACAGAATTTGCGCATAAAATATTATACATTTTAGGTGGAGGGTCAAGGTGGGCAATGTTAGTGGCGGGCTGTGATATATGTGTAGAGTTTTGTGTAATACACTTGTGACATATCGAATCATCATTAGTGGGGCTGCAGACGTTGTCTCGCCCTTTTTCAGAGAGGCAGACTTCCACACCAGATGCTGACAGGTCAGGTGACCGCAGGTTCGCCGTAGGGTAGGGAAATTCATCTATAACCATGCGCCTTTGTATCTTTTGCTCGATTAACAAAATATCCTTGTGAGCCGACATGCTTAATGTGGAGAACACACCTACCGTTTACAACTAGCTGGTCCCAATGATCCACGGTAAGAGAAGGAATGGGAGCAGTCAGCGCTGGCGCATCGTGCGTGGACTTGTGCAGACTTGCTGGACTCTGACGTGCCGGCGCTGACGCGCCTGGCATCAAATATAATGCACTAAGGGACTACAAGTCTGGTGGGGCTTGTAGTTCACAGCACGGAAGCTCAAGGACTGAAAGTAAACCTTTTCCAAAAGCGTGGAGCTACACAGAAAAACACCACAATAGTAATAATCAGGAGCAACAAGAAACACTTCATACAATTTTAAAAAGCTACCAATGCAGTTCTAATCTTAAAAAGTATTTTTTAAAACAAGCTAATTATATTCTTATATTTAAAAATGAATCTAGCTGTGCAAATGGGGAAAGTGATGGATCAAATAACAGATCAGGTCCTATCTAATGTCAGCACGCTAACGCTGTAATTCCATATGAAATTTCTGGCAAAGGGAAGCAGGGTTTAAATACAGCAGACTTGCTGGACCCTGATGCGCTGGCGCTGATGCGCCTGGCAACAAATATAATGCACTAAGGGACTACAAGTCTGGTGGAGCTTGAAGTTCCTAGCACGGTAGCGCAAGGACTGAAAGTAAGTCTTTTCCAAAAGCGTGGAGCTACACAGAAAAACGACACAATAGTAATAATCAGGAGCAACACGTAACAATAAAAACTTCTTACAATTTTAAAAAGCTACCAATGCAGTTCTAAGTTTAAAAAGTAATTTTTAAAACAAGCTAATTACATGCTTATATTTAAAAACTAATCTAGCTGTGCAAATGGGACAAGTGATAGATCAAATAACAGATCAGGTCCTATATAATGTCAGCACGCTAACGCTGTAATTTCAAAAGATGCCCCGATAACTATTTTACAAAGTGAACGATTTGGCAGAGAAATGGCTGCAACCCACGACCACATTCCTGGCTGAATTGACCGAAAAAGTAATATTGCAACAGTTCCTGGAAGCCTGACCCAATCCAGTTCAACGCTGGGTTAGGCAACATCACAGCCCTAGTTGGGTAGAGGCCATTAACATCACCCCAGCCTACCAGAAGGAGTGTATAACCGGTTCCTCAGACCCCAACCCTCAGGGAGACCCAACCCTGTTCCCGGACATTTGGGAATCAGGGGCCCTAGACCCGTCATACCTCAGTGTAAAACACCTGAGGAATGTAATTTCCACAGCAACAACCAACCATGGTCTGACCAATCCAGCCATACCTCGGCAACCACAGTGTTTTGAATACAGAGAGTGGGGACACATTGCTCGTTTATATCCTAAACTGAACAACCACTAGCCCATGGAGACTGGGGTCATGCAATGCAACAGACAGCCGATGCCTTTCCCACTATGCCATGGTCGACAGCGGAAGTCAATAGGCAGCAGTTGTACCTCAAGTAAGTATTAGAGGTAAATGCCCTGTTACGCCCACCGGGATTAAATGTATCCACAGGGATGTAAGGGAATATTATTCCAAGGTAGTGAATTTACAGATATAGAACTAGGAATCGGGGGTTCGGGCTGCCATTCTACCAACCCCAACTGCACTAGTTGTCCTAGGGTCGGACATCCAAGGCCTCGTTCTCAAAAGAGGACATAGGGAACTATGTAATACACCCAAGGAAGAGCAGGAATGAGTTCAAAAGAAACAATCGACTCCAAAGGAAAACCCTCCTACAAGGCAGTAATGTAGACTGGGACCTAGAGAATACGTGAGGGGTCAGAAATGAAAGACGGCCACAATGTTGTAATGTTTTCAACATTAGACATTTTATTAAAATAAAAGGGTTTGGATAAAGGCCTTCCTATCCCTAGGCAAATGAGAGTTTTCCTGCCTATGAAATCAAAACCATGGAACAGTATGTGTATCGTCATCCAATTTCAGCAAACTGTCCTTGTGTCCAAAACCTATCTGACCCTCGCACTAAAAATGAACAACAAAATGTGCAAGGTAAGGGTCTCTACTTTAAACTCCTTGTATCCAGGGGAGAATTCCCTTCCCCTGAACTGTTTCAGGTGGAATATTAGAATGATTCAATTCACACAATAGTTTTTTAAGAGTGATAGAAATTTCTTTTCCATATGACATTTCCTTGAAGATGAAAGTGTTTCTTCCAATCAAATGATGCTTTAAAGATGGTAAAGTATCTTAAGTAATGGTCTCATAACACTTCCTTAGGGATGATGAAAATTGTTTTCTTCCTAAACAAAGGCTCCCCAAGGGTAGTGGTAATGTCTCTCTTGTACAACACTTTCTTAAAAATGATAAAGATTATTTTTTCAAAGCAATTTTTGATGTTTGTAAGGATGGCAAAAAAGATTGTCTCTTCCACTCAGCAGCTTTTTGATAAGGATTTCCTGGTATACTCCCCTGCCAGGAACTCGGTTTAAAATGTATTTTCTTCTTTCACATAGCTTGGCTGGATTACCTGGTATACTCCCCTTCCAGGTATCCCTCTCTCTGGGCTTGGCAGACCCGTGGTACACTCTCCTGCCAGGTGTCTTTCCCCTAAAGGCTGACTGCCTGATACAACATTTTCACCAGGTGGTCTTACAACCTTTGAGCTCTCTTTCCCTTTTTAGTACAACACGGTTCTTACTTCTTCACTGTTTTATACTCCACTGGCTACAGTTACTACTTGTTCCAACTTCCCCCACACTGGCATCCCTTACATGGAGGCTTGTTCAAGTTTTGTTTGTTAACTACATTAGTAATGTTCATGACTTGTGGCAATGTTTGCTGAAATCTTCCCATATTGACCTTTCATATATGAAGAGTTGTACAGCTCTTGCCCTTCAATTACTTCATTAGTAATGTTTGCTTGCTTTTGATAACATTTACTCAAACTTTCCCCATATTGGCATCCCTTATATGGACACTTGTGTAAACTTAGTCTTGCAATGTTACTTGGTAGATATGCAAAACATCTTGGTAATTGCTTGAATGCTGTTGGAGTGCCCCGGGACTCCCAATCCTCCAGGGCAGACTCACTAGTGTTTCCTGGCATTACCGACTCTTGATGTACTGCTGCCTTGATGTTCGTGTTTTGGAAAAGGGTTTGCTGCTCTGCAGATACTTCTCTGGTCTTCCCACCGGCTTCTCTCTCACTTGCTGGTGGGATGGCTGCTCCGCAGTATGACTGCGATCCCGACAACCTTCTCCTTATTGCCGGCCCTTCAGCAGTCCCCTTTCTGCACCTGCTATGCCGTTCCCGGTCTCTCTCCACACCGGTAGGAAGTGTGAGAAACCTGAAGGTGTCTCGCCCGCTAGTCCCCAGGTCTCTGTCATCCAGGTAGCCAGGACCTCGCTTTTGGATCCAGTTCCTGGGGTGGACCAGTGCAGGAGGATCACCTGGATTCTCGGGAAGTGGAAGTGGGCACAAAGGTTGAGACGTGGTATCCCCTTTCTAATAACACCTTTTCCCCTTCCTACCACATAGGATACCTCGGAATTGAAACCCCGTCCCCCTTTTCCAACACAAACACTATTTCAGGGACAGCCCAACAAGACAGAGAACGGACGAACACCTGAGCCGTATACCTGACATGTCTCACCACCAGGGTCAGGCAGAGTCAGGCAATTACTGACAATTACACACACCTAACTTCCATCACACTTCTGCACACGGATAAAAGGCGGAGCACGAATGCACACTACAAGCGAGGCAAAACATCCAAGGGAGCAGCGGTTTGGAAATGGCAGTTTAATACGAGGAGGAAGGCGGCAAGACCAGAAAGGGTTGCAAGGAGGGAATTGCCATTGGCCTTTTCATCGAGAGAGGGAAACCATTACTTTCAAGAATCCTCAAGGATACGAAATGTAAGACCAGGAACTAACGCTGAAGAAAGATGCATTGTGTGTCGAAGGTACACAGGGCTCTCCCGCATCGATACCCGCGGCGGGGAAGAGAGATTGCTGCTGTGGTACTGTCCTTGGCTCCTGCAACAAAGCAGCTCGAATAAAGTCAGCACAGCAGGTGAGTCGAGGGAGACCGATAGCAGACCGGATTCTGTTAGACCCAAGGTCGCAGGTGACAATGTTGTACGATGAAATCTGTAAAGAACCAGACATAAGGTTATGTGATAAGCAACGCAAAAGTAACTGAACATCCAAAAAGTGAGTGAACTTTTGAAACAAATACCGAACAGAGTGGTCCGGCACCACGTGGGTGCTCATTCGAAAGTCTCTGCTAGGTATTCTCCCGAGAGTGCAAAAGGTTATGAACTGTGAATGTAAAAGGCAAATGTGAACTCAGCGAAGGGGTGATGAAATTGTAAAATATAAAGTCGAACTGGTTTTGCAACGGGTCAAGCCAAATCCTGTGCACATCCAAAAGTCTTCGATAGCAAAAGTGAAGTTGAGATTGTTCCGAGCTCGGTTGAGGGAAACAAATTGCGATGGGGATATGAGCCCGATGGAGGGGGATCCGGGATGAACCGCGTGTCACCGGAAAGAAGATTGTATTAACCAAAGGGGATCTGAGCCCAGCTGAGGGGGATCCAGGGAGAAGAGTGAATCGCCCTACTTGAATAACATTTTTGTTTGGAACTTTTAGTTTGTTTGATATATCAGGCTCTCTAAGTCAAGAGACTTTTGGTTAGCTAAGACATGGGCGTAGAAGGCCCTGATATTGGTATTGGAACTGTGTCCTTGTGCTGAAGAAGCCCAGGGGTGTGCTACACTTGAGTGAACCACTTTCTCCCGTGCTGAAAACTTGGGGAAGGGAGACTCCATTTCTGAACATCCTGACTTATTATTTGGTGAACACCTCTTTATTTTTCATGAACATTATCCCACACTATTTGTAAATTAGTGGTAAGGATTGGCAATAGGTTTTTTAGTATAGGCCCTTTTTATTTGAAAAGACACCACCAGGACTGCCTTAATATTATTTGATGGTCGTAGCTTGCTCTCATCTTAGATTTTGGTTTGGATAGGCGTACAACACACCCTTGTTAAAAGTTCAATAAACACCCTTGAACTGTGGTCACTTGTTCCCTTCTTGCTTCCGATACTATGCCTTCCTTAAAGAAGCGACTGCCTGTGTGAGCGTAGCTTTCTTGTGTGTGTCTTCCTCCGGTTCTGCTTCCCGCTGCAACCGCTCTGCATATCTCCTCTCCTTCTGCTCCTTCTGCTCTACTCTGCACTTTTCAAAGGCACACCAATTTTAAATTTCCCACAGAGCTGACTGGTATCACAACAACTAGTCAGCTTGGTGCGCTTTCCACTCCACATTTCCGCTTCCTCATTACTATAGGTTTTATGGGGCTGATTGGAGATTGAGACTCTGTAAAGCTACAATACTTTGGATTTGCATTCAAGTCAAGGTGGTCACACATAGAAGATGTTATGTGAAAAGTATGTGAACAGGAAGTGTGAATGTTATCCTACTTAAGGTGTCTGGCAAGAAGAGGTCTTCGAGTTTTATTATTGAAAGGATTGGTATACTAACAATATGCCATTAAAAAATCATGGATTATAGGATCTTCTTCGCATGGAAGAGGAGCACACCACATCTCTCTTGATGTGGAGTCACCACATCTCCCCAATAGCCATCTTCTCCCATGTGTTCCTCCCTCATAATAACGCCCCCCAGGGTCAGGATCAGTATCGGCTGACGTCCCCTGCCCACATGTGAGGAGATTTTAGGCTGGGGATTACTGATGACTCCACAGGAATGATCACAATACCGTCCCCTCATTAAGAACCAAAATAGCCACTGATTCATTGCTCAAATCAGCTAGAGAAAAAGCAGACCACAAGGGAAAGCATCTCAATTGACACCTTGCATGGTTCATACAGTGAAATGGCCTGTTTAACCGTCTATTTCTGGACAAAACTAGAAAGGAAAAGGACCAACTGCTGGTCCCCACCACACATAGAAAGATATTGCTTTTTTTGGTTCATGACCATCCGGGAGGTAGACACTTGGCCATCCAAAGGACTCAACCAATCTAATGGTATGTATCGGGATGCCTGTCCCACCTGTCAATTTAGGAGTAGGAACCTGCCCTCCAAGGCACCCCTGTGAAGATTGCCCTTGATCACCATGTCTTTCCAAAGAATCAGGATAGACATAGTAGGAAGCCCTCAGTCGCTGTTATAAGTACATCCTAGCTATAGTGGGCTATGCTACGAGCGGATATCGGAGTACATAGATTATCAATTACAACCGTTGGCAGCAGGACTCACATCATACATAAAGGATACCAAACAGATAATCCAACAATTTGAGAATATAGAGTGGGAACCCAATTTTTGGTTAGTAACCTTAGATGTATCAAGTTTATATACCAGTATTCTTCATGAAAAAGGTTTACTCACCACTGAATATTTCTTAAAAACAAGATCTATATCATATTTAGATCAAAACCAGATGCTCTTAGAGGTGTTGGATATCACTTTGCGTAACAATATTTTCTCCTTTGATCAAGAAACTTCCAAACAAATACAAGGAACAGCAATGGGGGCTAAATATGCCCCATTTTATGCTAACCTCTTTGTGGGACATTTTGAAGCAGAACATGCATGGATACATCCATTATTCAGCCAAACAAATCAAATAACATATTGGGGCAGGTATATTGATGATATTGTCATGATATGGAATGGAACAGAAGAAGAACTCAAAGAATATCATCAATACCCGAACACCAATGACTACAATCTCAAACTCACAATCCAATACAGCAAAGATAATATTATCTTTCTGGACCTTAAATTGTACACAGAAGACAATAAAATCCACACTACACTTTTCATCAAAGAAACAGCAGTAAATAGCATTCTACATGCACAAAGTAACCACCCTCATCATATTACCAGAAACATACCATACAGAGAATTACTCAGGATCAAACTAAACTGCACCAAAACTGAAGATTTTGAACACCATGCCAAGGAAAGTATTACAACATTTCTCAATAGAGGCTATAATCATGATCTTTTAACACAAAGCTATTCCAAAACAAAACAAAGAACAAGAAGTGATCTTCTCAAGAATAAACCAAAGGAACCTCTGACTAATGAAAAAATAAGATTCATCACAACTTACAACAGCAATAACAAAATACTTACCAACGTTTTAAAGAAAAATTGGAACATATTACAAACAGACAATGAATTGGATTCTATATTAGAGTCACAACCAAGTATAACATACAGAAGAGCCAAAAACTTCAAAAACATATTGAGCCCATCACATTTCATCAACAAAAGCATATCCATCAGTACACCGGAATCTATGTGACTTAAACCGCCAATTCAAGTGAACTATAAATGTTGGTCTTGTAACCAATGCAAATTTTCAGACAATGCAAAAACCACATTTAAACTTGCCCAATGGACAAATAAAGAAAATACAACAGTTTATGAACTGCAACAGCAAATATGTCATTTATGGAATTCAATGTATTTGTACAGAACTCTATATTGGAAGCACAATACGTACCTTGAAAACAAGAATTGGAGAACACATAAGATCTTTCACTAAAGAAGAACCTCAAACACCTTTGGCTTATCATTATCGAGAAAACCATTTCATAAAAGATATTGAAAAATTAAGATTTTTCAGAATAGAGAAAATAACAGCACCATCGAGAGGAGGCAACACAGAAGAAATTCTGAGAAAAAGAGAAGCATTTTGGATTTCTTATCTGGACACCTGCCAGACTGGATTGAATAAAGAGCAGGAGATGCACCATTTCCTATAATAAATAATAAATAACAACAATAATAAAAAAATAAAAAAATAAATAAAATACAAGAATACATAAGAATCATATATATTGGAGAAGAAAAATAGCATTGGGCAATTTAAAATTAAACAAGCAGAATCCGTACCAAGAAACTGAAAAAGGTCTGGCAATTGAAAATAAGGAGCAGAAAATCAGAGAACAAATGAACATTTGGAAGAGAAAACCACAATAATAACAGACTTTGTGAAAAATCATTAGTACTTTGCAAATCATAAGGGATTTACACAAGTATATAAGCAAACACATGCAAACACCAGCACTTGTGATAGATTACATAGATTACTGCGGTGGAAACAACATACAATGTATAAATTAACAACATACTTATAAATTGCTATACTCCCAAACACAGATGGCGCTAAATGCGCAAACGAAACGAAAATCAAGGCTACGTGAAGCACGTTCCCAAACTAAGATGGTGGTTAATAATAAAATACAACGCGAAATAACGTGGCCTCACGTAGGATCGTTAAATCATGTGACCAGAACTCCAAATCAGAACGAGGAACACTCGCACAGATCGGCGAACAGCGCGAGCAACAGTGGATGCAGAAAGGAAGAAGTCTAAAGTTACACAACAAACGTTTGCTTGCACGAACTAGGACTTTTTTGTCACAATGCACAGGAACTTACTTAGAATAGTTATAACTTGATTTACATATATTATGACTGATACAGAACGCTTTAATTTATTACTCCACATTTTATACGCATAGGTAACTGTAACAAGATTCTGGCTTACAGCAATGTGTTCACGAATGATCACAGAAAAGACTTCCCGTTGCAATCAAATGGAGTAGAAAGGTACAATTGAGTTGAAATACAATTGTGTAAACACTACTAGAACAATGTCGCATAGAAGAAAAAAAATGTGGTTAACTATCATGTTATGAAACTAAAGCAACTCGTAGTGTCCATTTGCAAAAATAACAAACCATTACTGTGCAATTAATTCCTTGAGTCAAAAACACTACAACTATTTCTTTTTCAGAAACGACAATAACAGCATAATAATTCTGTGAATAGTAACAGAATAAAAACAAAAACTCTTATAAAAATTGTGACTACCGACAAAATCTTAAAAACAACTCAATCACAACCAAGTGGAACAGACATTAGGAACAAACAAATATCTGTGATTTATAACAGAACATAAATTGAGCAACATAAGTATTTTCAGAGACTTCTAAAAACAAACAAGTGGAATCACAAATGGAACTGTGAATGAATAACAGGACCTAAAGAACTTCCAGCAAAAAGTTTACTTTATGTGACTATATAACAGAACATAAGGATAAGAAGGAGCCTCCTGAAGAACTGTTTGATATTAAGACGGGGAAACATGTGTCGAGGAACCTACATTAAGAAGAATGAATCAAAAGAAGAGTGTGATAACAGCTACTGTTGGACCATAATCCATACAAGTAAAATATTGTAAAGAGTATAAAAAAGCTGAAATAAAGGCGGCACTTCTTAAATACAGAACTTGTTTATGTTTATGCTACGAGTATACCCTGAAGTGTTTCCCGTTAGAGGTAACTTCACTAGACAGGTATGCAACCTGCTAATACCCTTGTTTGCTCTAGCAGGGATCCCTGAAGAAATTGAAACTGACTAGGGATCCAACTTCATGTCCAGCGTCCTGAAGCAAATATGTCAGAAATTGTGAATAAAGAAACTGAGGACTTCCATGTACCACCCAAAGACGGATTGGCTTGTAGAATGATACAACCGAAAAAATCAAACAAATGCTCAAGAGAACAACTACCCCCTCTGGAAACAACAGGGAACTGGCTCTACCATTAATTCTCAACAGGATTTCTGCCATTTGTACTGTTATTCATAAGACAACCCTGTACTCTTGGATATAGTCACAGAAGAATTGGAACAACCAGAAAAGAAACCCCTAACCGAGTATGTGACCGAGCTGCAAGATCCTCTATAATCCCTTTGGTTGATGGACAATGCCAACTTGGGTCATGTACAAAGGGTACAAGAAAAATACTACGACAAAGACCTGCGTACAAACGTTACACCCCGAGAAAGTGTTGGTGCTGCTACCCACCAGTGAAAACAAAATGTTGGCACAGTGGAGAGGTCCATAACATGTCCTGAAGAGCATGGAGCCTGTTAACTATCTGATCCCTCAACCAGACCAAAAAGAAACAGAGGAGAACTAACATATAAGCCTCCTAAAGAAATGGATGAACCCCAAAACGTCAATGGCCTTAATCACAACAGAACAGACCAACATGCTTGACATTTTTCTGACAAGGCCGTTAGCCGGTTTCCAAGATGTAGATGTAGAGGAATCAGCTCTAATCCGAACAAAAACAAGAAGGGGTTAGACATTTAGCCCATTTTTAACAGGTGTTCTCCACCATACCCGGACAGACTCATCGTGTGGAACACACAATTCGTACCACTACAGACCAATTGGTGCAACTCCATCCTGACAGGATTCCCGAAGCCAAACGTAACCAGGCAAAGGAGGAAATACAAGAAATGTTAAAAATTGACATTATTGAACAGTCAACCAGCCCATGGTGTTCACACATTGGGCCTCATTACGACCCAGGCGCTAATGGATTAACGGCCCCGTAAAAGGCTGCAGCGCCGTTAACCTATTAGCGCCTAATTACGAGGTCCCTTTGCGTGACCCGACCTTAACGGCTGGTTTTACAAAGGGACCTTGGTGCAATTTGCGGCACCGTACTTAGCGACTTCCCCATTCCCATTGAGCCCTATGGGGCAAAAATGGGAATGGGGAAGGGCCATGGCGAATTACCGCCCCGCCAACCTCGGAATGGGGTGGTAATTCCCCATTCCGCCATGGCGGACTCAGCATTGACCATGGTGCTAATTGCACCATGGTCTTCCGCCAGGGTCGTAATGAGGCCCATTGTGTTGGTTCCCAAACCTGACAGATCTTTCAGGTTTTGCATGGACTTCAGACAACTAAACAAGATCTCCTCATATGAAGCATACCTCATGCGCAGGGTGGATGAATTGATTAAGAAACTCGTACAGTACCAATATTTGAGGACCAAAGACCTAACCAAGGGTTACTGGCAAATACCTCTTTGGGAGCAAGATAAAGAGAAGACTGCCTTCACCAGCCCGCAAGGACTGTTCCACTTCAAAGCGCTACCATTCAGATTTTAAGGAGCACCAGCCACGTTCCAGCGGCTAATGGACTCATTGCTCCAACCACATGAGGAATATGCTGCGGCATACCTAGACGCCATCATAATGTTGAGTCGAACCTGGAAGGAACATTTGGCACACCTGACTTCGAATTGCCTAGACCTTTAAAGAAGCTGGTCTCAAGATGAACCCCAAGAAGTCAGTTCTGTGTGCTTCCCATACATGGTCTGTAGGTTATACAGTGGAACACAGAGAAATATGTCCCGAAGTAGACAGGGTAGAAGCCATAGCCTGCGTACCATATCCGACCAACCAACGTGAGATACGTGCCTTCCTGGGATTCATAGGCTACTACAGGAGGTTCATTCCAGTAACTCTACCATCACGATTCTTCTTATGGATGCCTTACGAGGCACCTACAAACCCAATCTACAGGACGACCATTGTGTCAAAACAGCTTTTCAAAATCTGAAGGACGTCATCACTAGAGAGCCTGTACTAAGCTGCCCGGACTTTGGCAAATCATTCTTTCTGCAAACCGACATATCCGGATTCGGCTTAGGAGCTGTGTTCCACCTTTTGGCAATTACCTTTCCAGGGCCTTTCCCCCGATTGATCGTCAGGGGTTTGGTGATGGATTATGCAAGGTTGAGATAGTAGCAAACCCAGCAAACCTTGAAGGGCCGGTGAAGCCCCGTGAAGAGAGAGGGTCCTGGTGTAGACAGAGAGCCAGAGTCGGTACAGAGGTGGAAGAGGACAGCTACGACTCTGAGTGCGGTAAGCACAACACCCTTTCGAACCCCTCCAAGACAACTGCTCTCTGGTCTGCTTGCTTGAGGCTCTCTCCTTGGTCTTTCAAACACCCGGGACAGCAACGTCAGCTTCAGCGGCCGCGGGCTCGGAAGGAACCGTGCCGGCTGCTGGTTCCTTTCTCCTGGAACCACATGGGCAGTCAAGGCGGGTGAGCACCCCGAGCTCCACACCATACACAATGTCAGACCCACCCAGCGGATGGTGCAGGGGGTCAAATCCAACAGCAATGGTGGGCACACACGGCAGATGCCACAGCAAGACAACAATGAATTGGATAACGAAATGACCCTGGGTTGAGGGACTCCTGTTGTGTTAGGATACGGATTGGATGGCAGCATAAATCGCCACAGGGGGAGGGGAGTGTTTGGGGAGCACGAGCTGTGCCTATTGGGTGAATGAACCTACACAGTGATTGGTGTGTTGCCAATACCAATGGTATAAAGCTACTATTGAATGGGACTAATTTTAAACCGCATTCTATCTATTCCAAGAGGATGGAGAGGACACCTTGTTGGACTGGGCCTACGGTTTACAGGAGAACTAAAAGAAGAGAAACCAGAGAGAGCAGAAGACCATATCCTGCCCGGTCTGTAAAGAAGGAGGGTGAAGTAGCCTGAACTTCTGCTGCCATAAGAAACAACATTGTACAAGTGAATACATCTTTTTGCCCAGGCTATTGGTGTCCTGTCTTCTCTATCCCAGTGAAGATGGAGAACCAAGGGCTACCAGATCAAGAGTGATAGCACTGTGTGAGTGTTAGACGCGCCTCTGCACATCAGAACACTGCTAGTACCCCCACAACACCTTCCCCGGTTTCCCACACTACTCCCCCCAGGTTTCGAGACTCACGTGATTTGGTTGCCCCACAGGACCGAAAGCTCTGTACCGGGTACAATGTAGGTGCCCGGTTGCAGCCCTTCCTGCATTGGCAGTTGCCATGGAGAGCACACAGCAGAAGGGGCGGCAGAACGCTTCCGCATCGAACACTCGCCCGCTCACGTGACTCAGAGTGGCGTTTCCCACGTGACGATGGAGGGCGTCACGTGACCCGGAAGCGCCCAGCACATAACGCTTGATGCACGGAGCACTCACCGCTTCTCAGCTGTCTTTCGACTCTGTTTGGCGCTACGTCTGGACTTTTGCTCTTCTGGTTTACCTTGACTTTGGATCACTCACCTGGACTCCCTCGGATTATCCTTTGTACCTTTGCTTGGAACTGTTGACTCATCGCTGAACCTCGGCCCGTCCCTTACTTGCCTTCGGATCATCCCTTTGAACTTTGTTTGTCTGCACTACGCCATTGCCCTTTGAGGGCTCACGCTACGCCTCCAAGCCCTTGGTTCAGGTGGGCTGTCCTGTACCCACGTGTGACCCGTTGTTCTGGGGACTACCTCTCATACGAGTCTCGAACCTCCTTCACTAGGTCTCCTGGGTTTTCCAACCACCGGATAGGTAAGATCATTCAGACCCTGTGATTCTTGTATTCTATTGTATTTGCCTGGTACTTAACCCCGTTCTTTCTGCAGCAGCATCAGTGTTCCTGAGGTTCCGTGGATCCGGGAAGCAACATCTCCCAACTGTGGCTCCAAAGGTCGCACAGCGGGGTTCTTTTAGGTTCCCCTGTGCGTCACTTGGGGACGGAGGTATCAACGGTCTACACGACACTCAAGTCAGAACAGACTGAGAAGCCGTATAGTCGTGTTGAACAATGCAGGGGTCCACGGAAGAACCCATAGCTGCTTTAGTGCAGGCAATTACAATATTAAGGGCGGATATGGCCGCCGCAAACACCGTGATTCACCAAAGGTTAGATTCCATACAGAGTGTCCAGCATTCCCTCCCTGCAGACTCTGAATTCGGGGATGCTGCCGCTCCAGCCACGCCTCCTCCAGTGGCAAGTACCCCAGCCCCAACCCCGGTGGTCCTTCCAGCCCCTTCTCCCCTGGCTGCTCCTGAACGTTACCAAGGCGACCCCAAGAAGTTCAGGACCTTCATCAATCAGTGCAAGTTGCACTTCCTGTGCAGACCTCTGGCCTTCCCCAACTCCACTGCTAAAGCTGACTTTACCCTGTCTCGCCTGGCCGGAACAGCTGCCGCTTGGGCTAACCCTTTTCTGGAGAACAACAGTCCGGTTCTCTATGATTTTGACCTGCTAGTTGCCGAGATGTCCCGATTCTTCGACACCCGTCACAAGGCACAATCCAGGGATCTGGAGTTGTTGGAACTAACCCAGGGTAGAGGGGCCTTGATAGACTACATCACCCGCTTCAACCAATTGGTCGCCGAGACATCATGGCCAGAAAGCAAGCGGGCGGTAGTTTTCTATAGAGGGTTGAGTAATCCAATGAAGGATGCCTTATCAGTGGTCCCCTCCGTGCCCACTCAGTATCAAGAACTAGTGGAGCTTGCCCTGCAGGTAGATGCACGTCGCATAGAGCGCAGGCTGAGTTGGGCTTCTCCCACCCTACAGCGGTCAATACTGCCGCCTCCAGCACTGAGGAACCCAAAAAGTGGGGGGGTTACGTAGTTCCCTTCACGACATCCGAGAGAGAACGTAGGAGGGTGGATAATGCATGCTTTTATTGTGGCATCACAGGACACTATGTTAAGGAATGCCCCCGACGTCCCAAGAAGTCCCAGGTTTTTCGGACAGCTCGACCCTAGACCCGGAGACCAGGTCGAGCTTCCAGTCCTCATCTCCGGGTGCCTCTCCTGCTTTTGCTCGTGTTCAGCCCATCTTTGTACAGGCCACTCTTTGTCCCTCTGCGGGTATCTCCCACGCAGTCACGATCATCATCGACTCTGGTGCCACGGGGAACTACGTAGACATTGCTTTAGCCCATTCTCTCAATCTGCCTTTAGTGGTGAAAACCCGACCCGAACCTGTCCAGGCTGTAGACGGCACTGCTCTAGTCTCTGGTCCCGTTAGGCACCAAACTGCCCCCCTCTTATTGACTATACAAGACATTCACACAGAGACGCTAAGTTTTGACCTGATTACCACACCAGTTCGGTATCATATTAGGGATACCCTGGTTGCGTAAGCACAATCCTCTCATTAATTGGCAAACAGGCACGGTCCTCTTTGAGTCAGATATCTGCCAGAACTATTGTCTCCCAGCCCATCAGGAAGCAGATACTCCATCACGGGCCCTGGGAGCTCTCGCTCATCTCACATTGAATGACGGTGGATCAGTGGTTGTGGATTCCCATATTGTTGGAGGAGTGGTTAGCGGAATTCCCCCTGAGTACAAGGCATTCGAATCAGTGTTCGATCGCGGTTCTTCCGAGGTGCTTCCCCCACACCGGCCATATGACTGCCCGATTGAACTAATCCCGGGTTCTGCCGTTCCTTCGGGTAGGATCTATTCCCTGTCCCCCTCGGAAGAACAGGCTCTGAAGCAGTATGTCCAGAACGCCTTACAACTAGGCCACATCCGTCCCTCTACTTCACCAGCTGCAAGCCCAATTTTCTTCGTTCCCAAGAAAGAGGGGGATCTACGCCCTTGCGTGGATTACCGGCACCTTAATGCCATCACTAAAAAGGACAGGTATCCAATCCCTTTGATCGCCCCCCTCCTGGACCGCTTATCCCATGCCTCCGTTTTTACCAAGCTGGACCTTCGGGCCGCGTACAATCAAGTGCGCGCCCGCGAGGGCGATGAGTGGAAAACTGCCTTTTGCACCCGTTACGGGTTGTACGAATACCTATTCATGCCCTTTGGCTTATGCAACGCCCCGGCCACATTCCAGCATTTTATGAATGACATATTTAGGGACATTCTGGATGTGTACATAGTTGTTTATCTGGACGACATCCTGATCTTTTCGCGAGATCTAGATGACCACGTGCAGCATGTCCGGGAGGTCTTATCCCGTCTAAGGAAACATTTGCTGTTTGCCAACCCCGAGAAATGTCAGCTCCATAAAACGTCTGTTGAGTTTCTGGGTTTCCACATCACCCCTGGGGCCCTGTCCATGAACGAATCCAAGGTGAGGGCGGTCCTAGAATGGCCGATACCTCAGACGCTCAAGGCCTTGCAGGCCTTTTTGGGTTTCGCCAACTTCTACAGGCGCTTTATTTTATCCTTTTCCACCATTGTGGCCCCACTCACGGCTCTGACTGGCCCTCAGGTACCCTATCAGTGGCGGAAGGAACATCAGGAATCCTTCGAGGCTCTGAAGACCGCTTTCACCACCGCACCAATCCTTCAGCACCCCAATCCCGAACTCCCATTCATAGTTGAGGCGGATGCCTCTTCCTTTCGCCCTCGGTGCGGTGTTGTCCCAGACCTGTCCGACCACGGGCAAGTTCCACCCGGTGGAATACCACTCCTGCAAGTTTTCCAGTACTGAGGCCCATTATACTGTGACGGAGAAGGAACTTCTGGCTGTCATGGACGCCTTTCGTGTCTGGCGCCATCATCTCTTGGGGGCTAGGCATCCAATCACTGTCTACTCCGATCACCAGAACTTGCAAGACTTGGCCTCCCTGAAGTGCATCAACAGCAGACAGGTCCGGTGGCACCTCTTCTTTTCCACCTTTGACTTTCACATCACTCATCGTCCTGGGGTTACTCATGGGAAAGCGGATGCCTTGTCACGCTCTCTGGGTGGGGTCTCGTTGCCAACCTTCCCTGATACTCTTCTAGGCAAGAGTCATGTGATCTGTCTCTGTACTCCCTCTCTCTCATTGTTGGATTCTGTGCGAGCATGGACGAGCAGTCACTCTGACCAACTGCGAGATTGGGATCCGGTGTATTGTGACGGCTTGCCTTTCGTGCATGATCGTCTGTTTCTTCCCACGCCCGACACCCGTAACCTGGCCCTTGAATGGTCTCATGATGCCCCCTTTAACGCCCATCCCGGCCAGGAGCGTACCATGGATCTCTTAAAGCGTTGATGCTGGTGGCCTTCTATGAAGCGTGACGTGGAATGTTATGTCAACTCCTGCTCTGTTTGCGCTCAAGCCAAACACCAAAGGGGCCGCCCAATTGGCCTGCTGCTTCCGCTACCGGTTCCCCCGAGACCTTGGCACACATTGACCATGGATTTCGTGACCGACCTCCCCAGGGTGCGGGGTTTTGATACCATCTGGGTGGTGGTGGATACATTCACCAAAATGGCTCGCTTTGTCCCCTGTAAGGGGATCCCTTCGGCCCCGGTCCTGGCTGACTTGTTTTTCGAATCAGTTTTCTCGTTGTTTGGGCTCCCTTCTGTCCTTATCTCTGACCGAGGGTCACAATTCATGTCTCGTTTTTGGCGAGCTTTGACTAAGCTGCTTGGCATCGATTCCAGGTACTCCTCGGCCTATCACCCCGAGACTGATGGGCAGACTGAAAGGACGAACCAATCTATGGAGCAGTATCTCCGGTGCCTTATCTTACAGCAGCAGTCCTCCTGGTTGAGTGTTTTGAGGCTTGCCGAGTTCGCCTACAACAACACGGCTCACTCTGCTACAGGTCTCTCTCCTTTCTATGCCCTCTATGGCCAGCACCCCAAGGTCTTGCCCATCCCTGACGCTTCTGTCTCTTTGAATCCTGCTGCCACAGCTTGTTTTAGGGATCTGTCTGCTGCTCATGCTCGTACTTTGGTCCACCTTACTGAAGCAAAGGCCTCCATGAAGTCCCGTGCTGATGGCAAGCACTTGGCTGCTCCTCCCCTTGCGGTGGGTTCCCGGGTGTGGTTGTCTTCCCGTCACCTTCGCCTGGTTGGTTGTCGGAAACTTCTGCCTCGCTTTCTTGGGCTGTATGCGATATCCCAGGTTGTGAACCCTGTGGCTTTTCGCCTGGTTCTCCCGAGCTCTTGGCGCATTCATCCCGTTTTTCATGTCTCCCTTCTCAAGCATTGCCCTGATTCCTCCCGTCTCCGTGTCCCGGTGTCCCTGGCCTCTCCTGATGTCTTTGAAGTCTCGGCTATTCTGGGTACCCTTTGGTTTAGGGGTAGGCTCCAGTATTTGGTGGACTGGGCGGGTTATGGCCCGGAGGAGCGTTCTTGGGTTTCCGCCCTGGACGTTAACGCTCCTCGGTTGGTGTCCCGATTCCATCGGGATCGCCCGTCCTGCCCACGGGGTCAGGGGCCGTTGGGGGGGGGCTATGTTAGACGCTCCTCTGCACATCAGAACACTGCTGGTACCCCCACAACACCTTCCCTGGTTTCCCACTCTACTCCCCCCAGGTTTCGAGAGTCACGTGATTTGGTTGCCCCACAGGACCGAAAGCTCCATACCGGGTACAAAGTACGTGCCCGGTTGCAGCCCTTCCTGCATTGGCAGTTGCCATGGAGAGCACACAGCAGAAGGGGCGGCAGAACGCTTCCGCATCAAACACTCGTCCGCTCACGTGACTCAGAGCGGCGTTAAGCGCCCAGTACATAACGCTTGATGCACGGAGCACTCACCGCTTCTCAGGCTGGACCATGAGTCGCACTGCTGGATCAAAAGATACGACCACTGGACCAGGAGTCATCATGGATGAAAAGACACAGCTGGATCAAGAGTTAGCCCTGCAGGAACAAGATTTCATGTTGAACCGGGAGACTAACAGCTGCATCCACAGTCACCCCTGGACCAGGAATCACCACTGGCCAAGAGTTCTGACCTGACCACGCATCCATGCTGGGCCAGGAGACTCAACACTGCCCTAGGAGCGACCACTGGACGAGGAGACACCTCCCGATGAACAATCACCACCACTGGACCAAAGGATCTGGCTTAATCAGGCATTTGCACTGGATCAGGGCTCTCAACATAAGACAAGGGGACACCACCACATGAAAAATCACCACCACTGGATCAAGAGTCCTGGCTGGACAATGCATCCACACTGGACCAGGACTCTCACCACTGCAGTAGTATTCTCCCCACTGGCCCAGTGCACACCGCCACATGAAGAATCACCACCACTGGATCAAGAGTCCTGGCTGGACAATGCATCCACACTGGACCAGGACTCTCACCACTGCAGTAGTATTCTCACCACTGGCCCAGTGCACACCGCCACATGAAGACAATGCATCCACACTGGACGAGGACTCTCACCACTGCAGTAGTAGTCTCCCCACTGGCCCAGTGCACACCACCACATGAAGACAATGCATCCACACTGGACCAGGACTCTCACCACTGCAGTAGTATTCTCCCCACTGGCCCAGTGCACACCGCCACATGAAGAATCACCACCACTGGATCAAGAGTCGTGGCTGGACAATGCATCCACACTGGACCAGGACTCTCACCACTGCAGTAGTATTCTCCCCACTGGCCCAGTGCACACCACCACATGAAGAATCACCACCACTGGATCAAGAGTCCTGGCTGGACAATGCATCCACACTGGACCAGGACTTTCACCACTGCAGTAGTATTCTCCCCACTGGCCCAGTGCACACTGCCACATGAAGACAATGCATCCACACTGGACCAGGACTCTCACCACTGCAGTAGTATTCTCACCACTGGCCCAGTGCACACCGCCACATGAAGAATCACCACTGGATCAAGAGTCCTGGCTGGACAATGCATCCACACTGGACCAGGACTCTCACCACTGCAGTAGTATTCTCCCCACTGGCCCAGTGCACGTCGCCACATGAAGAATCACCACCACTGGATCAAGAGTCCTGGCTGGACAATGCATCCACACTGGACCAGGACTCTCACCACTGCAGTAGTATTCTCCCCACTGGCCCAGTGCACACCACCACATGAAGACAATGCATCCACACTGGACGAGAACTCTCACCACTGCAGTAGTATTCTCCCCACTGGCCCAGTGCACACCACCACATGAAGAATCACCACCACTGGATCAAGAGTCCTGGCTGGACAATGCATCCACACTGGACCAGGACTCTCACCACTGGCCCAGTGCACACCACCACATGAAGACAATGCATCCACACTGGACCAGGACTCTCACCACTGCAGTAGTATTCTCCCCACTGGCCCAGTGCACACCACCACATGAAGAATCACCACCACTGGATCAAGAGTCCTGGCTGGACAATGCATCCACACTGGACCAGGACTCTCACCACTGCAGTAGTATTCTCCCCACTGGCCCAGTGCACACCACCACATGAAGAATCACCACCACTGGATCAAGAGTCCTGGCTGGACAATGCATCCACACTGGACCAGGACTCTCACCACTGCAGTAGTATTCTCCCCACTGGCCCAGTGCACACCACCACATGAAGAATCACCACCACTGGATCAAGAGTCCTGGCTGGACAATGCATCCACACTGGACCAGGACTCTCACCACTGCAGTAGTATTCTCCCCACTGGCCCAGTGCACACTGTCACATGAAGACAATGCATCGACACTGGACCAGGACTCTCACCACTGCAGTAGTATTCTCCCCACTGGCCCAGTGCACACCACCACATGAAGATTCACCACCACTGGATCAAGAGTCCTGGCTGGACAATGTATCCACACTGGACCAGGACTCTCACCACTGCAGTAGTATTCTCACCACTGGCCCAGTGCACACCGCCACATGAAGACAATGCATCCACACTGGACCAGGACTCTCACCACTGCAGTAGTATTCTCCCCACTGGCCCTGTGCACACCGCCACATGAAGACAATGCATCCACACTGGACCAGGAGTCTCACCACTGCAGTAGTATTCTCCCCACTGGCCCAGTGCACACCACCACATGAAGAATCACCACCACTGGATCAAGAGTCCTGGCTGGACAATGCATCCACACTGGACCAGGACTCTCACCACTGCAGTAGTATTCTCACCACTGGCCCAGTGCACACCGCCACATGAAGAATCACCACCACTGGATCAAGAGTCCTGGCTGGACAATGCATCCACACTGGACCAGGACTCTCACCACTGCAGTAGTATTCTCCCCACTGGCCCAGTGCACACCACAACACATGAAGACAATGCATCCACACTGGACCAGGACTCTGACCACTGCAGTAGTATTCTCACCACTGGCCCAGTGCACACCGCCACATGAATAATCACCACCACTGGATCAAGAGTCCTGGCTGGACAATGCATCCACACTGGACCAGGACTCTCACCACTGCAGTAGTATTCTCCCCACTGGCCCAGTGCACACCGCCACATGAAGACAATGCATCCACACTGGACCAGGACTCTCACCACTGCAGTAGTATTCTCACCACTGGCCCAGTGCACACCGCCACATGAATAATCACCACCACCGGATCAAGAGTCCTGGCTGGACAATGCATCCACACTGGACCAGGACTCTCACCACTGCAGTAGTATTCTCCCCACTGGCCCAGTGCACACACCACATGAAGAATCACCACCACTGGATCAAGAGTCCTGGCTGGACAATGCATCCACACTGGACCAGGACTCTCACCACTGCAGTAGTATTCTCCCCACTTGCCCAGTGCACACCGCCACATGAAGACAATGCATCCACACTGGACCAGGACTCTCACCACTGCAGTAGTATTCTCCCCACTGGCCCAGTGCACACCGCCACATGAAGAATCACCACCACTGGATCAAGAGTCCTGGCTGGACAATGCATCCACACTGGACCAGGACTCTCACCACTGCAGTAGTATTCTCACCACTGGCCCAGTGCACACCGCCACATGAAGAATCACCACCACTGGATCAAGAGTCCTGGCTGGACAATGCATCCACACTGGACCAGGACTCTCACCACTGCAGTAGTATTCTCACCACTGGCCCAGTGCACACCGCCACATGAAGACAATGCATCCACACTGGACCAGGACTCTCACCACTGCAGTAGTATTTCCCCACTGGCCCAGTGCACACCGCCACATGAAGACAATGCATCCACACTGGACCAGGACTCTCACCACTGCAGTAGTATTCTCCCCACTGGCCCAGTGCACACCGCCACATGAAGACAATGCATCCACACTGGACCAGGACTCACCACTGCAGTAGTATTCTCACCACTGGCCCAGTGCACACCGCCACATGAAGAATCACCACCACTGGATCAAGAGTCCTGGCTGGACAATGCATCCACACTGGACCAGGACTCTCACCACTGCAGTAGTATTCTCCCCACTGGCCCAGTGCACACCACCACATGAAGACAATGCGTCCACACTGGACAAGGACTCTCACCACTGCAGTAGTATTCTCACCACTGGCCCAGTGCACACCGCCACATGAAGACAATGCATCCACACTGGACCAGGACTCTCACCACTGTAGTAGTATTCTCCCCACTGGCCCAGTGCACACCACCACATGAAGACAATGCATCCACACTGGACCAGGACTCTCACCACTGCAGTAGTATTCTCACCACTGGCCCAGTGCACACCGCCACATGAAGAATCACCACCACTGGATCAAGAGTCCTGGCTGGACAATGCATCCACACTGGACCAGGACTATCACCACTGCAGTAGTATTCTCCCCACTGGCCCAGTGCACACAACCACATGAAGACAATGCATCCACACTGGACCAGGACTCTCACCACTGCAGTAGTATTCTCCCCACTGGCCCAGTGCACACCGCCACATGAAGAATCACCACCACTGGATCAAGAGTCCTGGCTGAACAATGCATCCACACTGGAAAAGGACTCTCACCACTGCAGTAGTATTCTCCCCACTGGCCCAGTGCACACCGCCACATGAAGACAATGCATCCACACTGGACCAGGACTCTCACCACTGCAGTAGTATTCTCCCCACTGGCCCAGTGCACACCGCCACATGAAGAATCACCACCACTGGATCAAGAGTCTTGGCTGGACAATGCATCCACACTGGACCAGGACTCTCACCACTGCAGTAGTATTCTCACCACTGGCCCAGTGCACACTGCCACATGAAGACAATGCATCCACACTGGACCAGGACTCTCACCACTGCAGTAGTATTCTCCCCACTGGCCCAGTGCACACCGCCACATGAAGACAATGCATCCACACTGGACCAGGACTCTCACCACTGTAGTAGTATTCTCCCCACTGGCCCAGTGCACACCGCCACATGAAGACAATGCATCCACACTGGACCAGGACTCTCACCACTGCAGTAGTATTCTCCCCACTGGCCCAGTGCACACCGCCACATGAAGACAATGCATCCACACTGGACCAGGACTCTCACCACTGCAGTAGTATTCTCCCCACTGGCCCAGTGCACACCGCCACATGAAGACAATGCATCCACACTGGACCAGGACTCTCACCACTGCAGTAGTATTCTCCCCACTGGCCCAGTGCACACCGCCACATGAAGACAATGCATCCACACTGGACCAGGACTCTCACCACTGCAGTAGTATTCTCCCCACTGGCCCAGTGCACACCGCCACATGAAGACAATGCATCCACACTGGACCAGGACTCTCACCACTGCAGTAGTATTCTCCCCACTGGCCCAGTGCACACCGCTACATGAAGAATCACCACCACTGGATCAAGAGTCCTGGCTGGACAATATATCCACACTGGACCAGGACTCTCACCACTGCAGTAGTATTCTCCCCACTGGCCCAGTGCACACCGCCACATGAAGACAATGCATCCACACTGGACCAGGACTCTCACCACTGCAGTAGTATTCTCCCCACTGGCCCAGTGCACACCGCCACATAAATGATCACCACCACTGGATCAAGAGTCCTGGCTGGACAAGGCCTCCACGCTGGACCAGGACTCTCACCACTAGACGAGGGGTCCTGGATGGATGAAAAGTTAACGCTGGGGCTGCGGGGCAGGGATCTTAGTGCTGGAAAAGGGTCTCGCCCCTGGAGCAGAGGCAGAGATGAAGGCCCTATGGAGCATCTGGGGGACAGGCAGGACACATGGCAGACTCTGACCCAGCCCTACCAGACTTGTACGAAAGGCCACCATGTTAGGTGTTTACCTGATGTAACCCCCTCCCCCGCTCGCCCTTGCTACCCGACCATCTGTCCTGGCCTCAGTAAAGCTATAACAAGGCTCCCCAGAGCCCTCAGAGCCACATCAAGGGGGTCGGGGGAGAGTGGAGCACGAGGCAGCGCAGCAGAGCTGCTAATGTCCAACATCTGCCCTACATTCCAGCGCCCCCAGATGTGCGGGCTTTGTGAAACATTCCTCCGGCAACAAAGGGTCCTCTGCTCTGCCAATGGAATTCGCCCCCAGCGTGGGCCTGCAGGGGGGCGACAGGGGATCCCCGACAGGCTTTGACACGAGGATCAACATTGCCCGCCTTTTGTCTACAGCTGCAATAACTCATCTCCCCACAGGATGGCGATGTTGGATTCCGAATGGTCACTAGCCACCATAGGAACCGGCTTTTGGTGTTGGTGGCGTATCCTGGGACATAAATAACGCTTTTCTTTCACAGGTGGGGGTGGGAGTAGGACCACCTCATCAAACGCCTGTGAACTCTTATCTCTGCACGGGAATCTTACAGATTAGATGAAGGTTCACGAGGCTTGGAAGAAAGAAAGGGGATCGTTCTGGTCCATGTGGTAAAACTGGAGGGAAAATAAAAAAAAAACAAGGAACGGGGAAACCTGCAGTCAAAGAGCAAGGCAGCAAAGAGGCCCCCTCGACTACTCTGGGAGATGCAAATAGAAAAACACGCACTGGCAAAGCCAACAGCTTGGACTTCCCTGCAGACCTCCTTGCCGGGTCTCAGGTACAGAGTCTGGGGAGGCGACCTGCATGGCGTAAGGAACACCCCAGAGGCGTGCTCGTGCCACCGTACACCTCCCCTCCTCCACCCAGGGACGTCATTTCACCAAAATGCCAGGGGTAGCAGAAGTGACATCACACGACCCTTGACTCCTGATGTCATTTGACCCCCACTCCGAAGTGATATCGGGGAAGCGAGGCAACACGACCTTTTACCCCTTGACAAAACAGGAAGTGGCATCACATAGCATTGTTCCCAAGTACACTAGGAAAAATATGGTTACAATATCACTATAATGTGATAGACATTTCATACAAGAATGGATCACCATATATATCGTTAAGATCAGTGTGTATAGACCCATATTACCAAATTACTGTGATTGCAAGCAGACGTCCATGACCAAATGATAATGATATGTTATTATATAGCACTTACGCTTAAGTGCTCTACATAGAAAAAATATACATACAATATCACCGAACCTGTGTTGGTACTCATTTATCGACCTCAGAAGGATGAAAGGCTGAGTTGAGGCGTTTAAGAACGGACTAAATCAGAGACTCGCCCCCTGAAATGTGTCTGAAATAAACCTTTAATGAGTCTAGCAATTATTGTATAGAATTCCAGAAAGACACATTATTCGGTATTGCTTTTCTTTCTTATTTAGGGTCAGTGCTGAAAGTGTTAGACTTGTGTCACTCCTTTTCTTCTTTTTCTTCTTTTTTTTAAAGGGCCTGAACAAGAAAGCCAGCCACTTTTTAGAGGTCGCAAGGGAGACCTCAGAGGTCGCAACTGCGACCTCTGGCGACCCCTAAATGACGTCCCTGCCCCCACCCCACCGGCATATTCTGCCTGCCCCGCCCTGAAGTTTACAGTGTGCATTGCCTGTTGCATGCACCATACCGATATATCTATAGCGATGTCCTTTAATCCGCTCTTTGGCACCCTAAAGCGACACCGCTGAGCAGAAACTCTCCAGCCTCATCGGCTGTCTCTAAAGGGCCACCTGTAGCTACAAATGACAAAATATGAAACAAATCTATATAGTCTCGGTAAATGGCGCTAAAGTGCCAAAACTAAGTGCGCTGTTAAAGTGCAACCCAAAGCCAAAAGTCCATAGTCCCACTAGGTAGGAGGAAAAGCCATGTAGCCTCGCCAGGTGCTTCTACAGTGCCACTTGAGTCAAAACTAAACAGTGGAAAGGCATTATCACCCCCCCCCACAATATCGTCCCTCAGTCCACAGAAGTTAAACCCTGCTCCAAAAAGCATTCTGGGAGGGATTGTATAAAACAAAAGAATGTATTGTGAGTAGTCCTGTATAGTGCCCTTCTGCCACTATTGGTGGCTTTGCTGCACTTAGCTCTGGGAGAAAAGGGGGGAGGGCTCACTAGTGGGACAGTGGGAGAGGCAGATGCGCCACCAGTAGTGTTGGAAGTCCCCGGTTCCTGAATGCTGATCTGCTTTCTATGGTTTTGGTGGAGAAACTTTTGAGTATGTTATCCAGAGGGAAGAGCCCGAGATCTGATAGACTTCATCACTGCCGGTCAGGTGCCAGCCTCATTAACACAGCTGCAAACCGCATGCACCCTGCAGCCCTTAATCCCGCACGGAAAATGCAGCCACCGCTTTAGTGCTGCTTCGGCAGCGGGGGGTTGGGGGGTCTTGGAGGGGGTGTGGGGAGATACACTGTGTGCAGAGGACACACAGGAAATCCAGACAGAGAGATGCTTGGGAGGGAGAGACAAAACAACCAGTGTGGCGCTTGTAGAAGAGCACTGCTGGCTACTATAGATACGGCGGTCAAAGTGAGCAGGAGTGGTGCTCCTCTATCCCTCTTTTTTTAAAGTTTTACTATTCCTAGACTTTTATTTTAAAGCGAAACTGTTCCAGAATTATTTAGTTTTAAAATAAAAGTGTAGGAAGAAGTTGGAACTTGCCCTTTCAGTGCACTGCACTTAACATTCCCTTAAACAGCAGGTGTGTTTGTTTGGGGGTTTGGATTGTGTGTGCGAGGGGGTGTGGCAATGGGTTTGTGGGGCAACATAGTTCCACTACTTCTTTTCGTACACTTCGACCAGTGTATAGATACGACTGGGGGCTGCACCCCTAAACACGCCAAAGAAAGGATTGAATAACACTACCCGACGCAAGCTCACAGCGAACAGTAGCCCGTTCTGATGGTCGACCAAAGAGGAAAGGCGTGTGCCACAGGGCCGAGCAGTTTTCTCATCCGCTAACTCATCCGCTAACTTGCTACACTTGGATACAATTGCTCATTGTATAATTACCAAACTGTCACTAACCGTTTCCATGAACCGTTTCCATGATAACGCTTTGCTGGTCACTTTTGAAGCCTCATGGCCCCCTAGCTCTTTGATGCGTGTTTCTCCAAACTTATTGGAGAATGCGGTGTTGCGTCTGATGATGTAATCATTGCTACGGATGAACGGCATACCAGCGACTTTCACACCCTAAAAAGAGGCAACAAAAACTAGCCAATAGCCACACAGGAGCCGACTTCCACCCGCGCGGCTTCACGGGCAGGTTGGGATCTACCGTACCAGCAGAGCGGCGCCACAGGAAGGAACTCTAATATTATTACTGCCTGATCTGAAGAGGAACCTCAAAGAACAAAATGCTTCTTTTCATTTGCATGAATCACGACGCGCAAAAAAGGATCATTCCAAAAACAGACTCCAAATATATTTGTACTCACCTAAAAAATACTTCTTTCGGGAAAGTGAACGATGTTTCTATGCCCCAGAAAATACATTCTAACTTTAAAAGCACAGGGAGTAAAATACTGCCACGTCAAAATGTAACAAAAATCTCCTTACTCCAATTTTTAACGACAAAAAATAAGAGAACAAGGACCTTTTCTACAGAAAAGTAGAGGAAAGTCGTACCTTTTAGTTCTCACCCACTTCGACCTCAGGGGGTCCGAAGCCCTACGGCACCTAATCAGTAATACAGCTATGTAAAACTACTAGGGACACACATGACTACACATTCAACAACGGAGCGGACCCACATCATGCCTGCATGTGCTCTGCCATGTAACATAGCCCTCTTTGCTTCTTAGCCGCTGGATAAGTGCCATGCCGCTTACCCTCGTCAAAATGCAAGGCATTTCTGAAGCATTGACTAAGAAATCAAACTGCTTCCCAAATGTCTTATTTAAGCATTTACTAAGCCAGCCCCAGACTTGTCTAGGCCACAAACAATGCAAATTATCTACCCAGTCCACTCAGAGTAGGAGGGAGGCACTGCTTGGGACCAGTGGTGCTTGTGTAGGGTTTGTCAGAACGCTGCGCGTGGTTGTGGATTGGCAAGAAGCAATGTTGCAGTGCATGCTTTATAAATACATTTCTGAACATTTATTTCCACTGCCTTCAGCTCTCCTAACAGCCCCCAGTCCCCAATGTCACATTCTTTCCAGCTCCCCTGGTTCTCCCTAAGATCACAAAGCTGAGCTCTCTGAAGTAGCCAAATGCCGCAGATGCCATGCAACAACAACAAAAAGACACGCACACTAATAATTGGGGGAAATGAACAGGTTTGTAAAATGAAAACTTCGAGGAGGCACAGCCTGCCGAGCCAGCTTGGGGCATACATGGAGGCTCCTGGTATCATCAACCGGGCATCTTGCACAAGAAAATGTGCGAAGAAGTTCAAAGGCTGGCTTCCATGGCAACGGCAAGCATGGTGATGGTAATACAAAGTGCAGCCCAACTCCTCCTGCACCCTGGGAGCCCGAATGGGATTGTTATCCGCACAGCATCCCCGAGGAAGCCGCCTTTGGAACCAGGCCTGATCCGTGGCGGCCATTTTGAAAGGCCGCCACGCAGCTTCCTCTGCAGGCCCCTCCTTTCCCGCGCCTCCACCCCACCTCCCCAGAGACCAACGGTGTCTGGAAGTAATAGAGCAGCAATCACACACAAGGAGCAGCCATGATGATTCAGATAAAAGGGGCTTCCCAGCTCCTGCGTGTCTACAACTGCTGCTTCCCTGACAGGCCCGGAAGTCAGGGAAGCAGCAGCGGTCACGGGACACCATTAAAACCCGGATTCTGTCTTCCACAGAGGCCCTGCGTGCGGGGCCACGTTCACGTAGATGATGGAATATGTGCGGGTCGCGCCAGCGAATTTATAATCTCAATGTGTCGCTGTCACTCTCGCCGGGGCCTCTAATTGTTGCCGCCTTTCTGGCTGCTGGGATCCCAGTTGCAGGCCATTCAAGCTGTCACCAGTAATGTGATGGGAAGTGACAGGGAATGAGGCAATCACTTTGGGGGGAGACGGGGAGGGGGCGGCGGTTGCCATGTATGTTGGAAGCGCTGCCTGCCAGGAGGCCAGGCTGGCCTGTGGCCTCTCACAGGGTGACTCTTTGGCCGCCCAACAGATGAACACACGTGTTTAGCGGCGTGCAAGGCACAGTCGTGGTGGGTGGGTGGTTGTGGTGACGTCTGGGGTTCAGCCAGGAGAATGCCCCCTATGGCTGTACTAATAGTTCTTCATCAGTCACACTAATAATGTGACTGTGTTCCTCTTAAACCACCCTCATTTTTGCTCTGCCCCTCAATGAGACGCAGTCTCCAGCTTTACCCCTGGTTTATTGATTTTTCTTTGTAATTATTGGCCATTCCGATTAGAAATACCGTAAGAGGAGGCAAGAACCGAAGCCGTCCCTGTGTGGGGCGCCTGTGTAAAGGGCAGTTGAATGTCTGAATGACAGCGAACTGGTTGGTTAGAGAGTAGAAAGGGGGCCGGCGGGGGTCAACGACCGGGGGCAGACATACAGACTAAACAAAGGGGGCCCACTTCCACGAAAGGTTATTAAAACTCATTGCGCGTGGGATAACTCCCCGCAGGGATGGGCTTGGGCGTTTCAGCTCTGGGGTTAGTGAGCCCTCAGTCGACTTGGATTGTGTCTTCCACAGGGGCCCTGTGTTACTCCCTGGAAAGTCCTGCCTACTTATTTCCACACCCATTGCTAGCACACACGCTCTACATGGTCTCCAGCATTACCCTTGTCTTTTTAGAACTTCTCATGTCCTTCGCCTATTTGGGATGCTTTCATCCGCAGCAAGCTGTCTTCTGATATGGGATGGTGTCGTGCACTCATTGCCAGCTGGACACATGTTTGTAATGCTTTTAACTAAAAATGCAGTTTGTTGTACTATAGTAATTCCTCTCTGGGCTTTCAATGCTGCCTTCATACCCTCTTGACAACCCTTAGTTAGTCCAGTACACCTAGAGCTGAACCCTCAACTAATTTACACAAAAGCTGTTCTTGGTTCACACTAAAGTAACATATCTAAACATGACAACAATCTGCAAACAAATTATAAAGTAACATATGAATACAATCTTGCTTCGATATCCACCTAGAAAGCAGTCAAAACCAAAACACCACTCTACATGGCTTGGAAGCGTAACATTTCCGGAGGCCAGAGCCCCAGCGGAAGCCACAACATGTCCAGGCTGGAACCAAAAGAATGGAAGAGAGGAAATAAACAGGCGACAGACCATTACCTGCCTCTGCAACAAGTTACCAAAGCGGACAGGACCGGCCCCAACCATCCTATCCTTCAGGAAGGACCCGAGGACCCTACTCTTCAAATGAACACCTGGCCAATCACTGATCGCATCACTCAAAGATAAGCCTCTTCCTCCGGAGCCCCCCCACCACTTACATTGCTGCCCCGTCCATCCCATCTCCTCTGCTACCCTTGCACCCTTACTGGGAGTGACCCCAGGGCAAGTGCTCCTTTGGTTCCTAGCTCGGTTCGAGCTTTCCATACATACAGTGTTAAATGTCAGAATAAAGGCAACCCATACATACAGTGTTAAATGTCAGAATAAAGGCAACCTATGCTTTTCTGTGGTTAACTTGAGGCATCTGCATTTTAATGCCATATGAACAAAATTAAAAAAAATGACCTGCAGAAAAAATGACCTGCAGAAAGAGATCGTAGAAAGAGGAAGGTGGCTTTCCTTGCGTAAGCGCTACTTCTTGGGGACCCGCCGCTCTTTGCACAGTGCAGGTCGTGCAGCATCCACCTCCATCTGGTGGATGGGAGCTAGTCGGCCTGCCTTGAGGCCACCCGCCTGTGTGATCTCTTCTGTACTGTCATTTGAAGATCTGGCCATTAGACCAATTGATTTGATTATAGGAATCGTGATCACTCAATCCGTCAATCTTACGATTTACCTTTCCACCAACCATTGGATCAATTTGTGAACCCAGACTTAATCATCAGGTAAATTGATTTTGACCACACGGACCCATCGAATTGAATTAATTTCCTGATTTGCCCAAGCTTTTGTAACACCTTGATTGATTCATTTATTTGGTCACTATCATTTCTCATGTTTTTTTGTATATGCTGATTAATTTCATGGGAGAATTTGATGTAGCATATATGCACATTTAGTGTGGTTAAGTAATGTCTTTCCAGAATATGCAATGAGGACTGTGCACACAAGAAGGAAAATCAGAAATAGACGCGGATATGATTAAAATGTATCCACGCCTCTCACATGTGTGTAACCAGTTCATATGGTTTGTTGCATTCATTGAATTAGATTTTGTTTGGATCGGTTACTATTATGCTTTAGCTTCTTAACCTTTGGAGAAAAGACATTTGACAATATCCCTAAAGCAAATGATTGATAATGGCCCTCATTCCGAGACTGGCGGTAGCCATGGCGCTATTTGCGCCATGGCTGCCTCCAATACCGGGTCCGGCACCGGTCTGGTTGAATGGGGACTTACCGGGACATTCCAACCCTGGAGGACCCGGTAACTTCCCATTCAACCAACCATTCCCCATTCCCATTCGAGCCCCAATAGGGCTCAATGGGAGTGGGGAAGGCGCTAATAACGGGCCTGCGAATAGCGGGACCCGTAAAGGACGTGTGGTCAGACCACGGACCTCGGAATTGGGCAGTAAGGGATTACCAGCACCGGTCTCCTTACCGGAGCTCGGTATCCCTTATCGCTCAACTCATAATGACCCCAAATGTCTGACTGCATGAGGCAATAAGAGTTCACACATGGATCTCACACAACCGTTTAAAAGCTTTGGATTCTGGTCCTTGTTCCTTGATTCCCCAAAGTAAAGCCATTAACTGTCTTTGGTGAAAAGAAGCATGCAAAATACCGCTAGATGAATACCACTTTATTATTTATTCCATCTAGGACAACCATTGTGCAATGCTCTTTAATCCCGAGTCCTTATCTGAGCTTCCTACATGCATAATATTTGAAGATTGGAGACAGCTTTTCATACATTTGCATGCAACGACCCTTTGCCGTGTTCTCTGAATTGAATTGCTAATCGATCCTACTAACAGGTCTATCTCCGCATCAGTACCCCCCACGTCCCCTCCCACCCGCCCCTCTTCTTCCCTGTGTTCACACTGCTGTATATACTTGGGCATTATATCCAGCTGGGATTCTGGGCACAGCGGGCTTCTTGTTGTGTCAGGAGGCATGTGAGGGCAAGGCCTGCCTATGTGTAGTCTGAGTGCATGGTGCAATGGCACGATATCATGTATGACCATGGACAGATGGCCCGTGCATGCATGAGCTCATGTGGAGTGAGGACGAGCATATGAGGCCGGGCAATGGTTGCACGCAAGGGGACAGGGCCCTCGGCTCTTGCAAGCCTGCAGAAGATTCATCGGTGATGGCTTGTTTTCATCCAAGGCATGGGAAGGCTTGGGCTTGAAAGACTGCCGAAGCAGGTAGGGTATTATTAAATCAAGCAGGCAGTGCAGGGGTTAAATCCATGAGCTGTCGCTCTATATGCCAGCATTTCATGTCCAAGTGGGGTCGCTACTGACACTTGCTTCAGCCTAACAGCGCGTTCTTGGAAATACTGGAATGCATCAAGTGATGCGCAGAAATAGACAGGTGATTTATATTCAAACGTTGCACTTGTGCACTAAACACGAATAATGATCGTTGTTAGGATAGATTTCGAGTTTACATTATGATGTTATTAACGTTTATTTGTAGACGAGTTTCTCCTGAAGGTGGGCCACTGAACCCGAAATGCTTTGACATACAATAACGGTTGCCTTCTGCTTTCAAGAAATCATTTCTGACTAAAAAATAAAGGAGAAAAAAACGATATCAAATATATTTGGTTTCGGCACATATAGTTTCCCTTTGGTTTAACCCTTTGGCCAACCAATGATAGAGAAAGAGAAGGGACAGGGCATAGGGGGAGAGTCTGCGGCATGTATTGGCCGCAGCACTGATCGCTATTTTGAGTGTTCTGCCATTTTACCCAAGGAGGGCTTGCTTTCTTAAATGCTTGCCAATCAGACATTAGGGCATAGGTTCTCTTTCATGCGCACATTGTGTGTGTGTGTGTGTGTACAGGTACATGCAGCCCCTCACTATGAAAATACCCCACCACGAGCAGCACACACACTGGCTTTCCTAATGGCTAAGCTGGCCTCACCCTACGCTGAATGACACTGAGGTGACGTTGTGGCCATGGAAGAAAACTCTTTGCATATACTGCCTTGCTTAGCTGTGTGCGCCGCACCTCCTCCTCCTCCTCCTCCTCTTCCTCCTCCTGCTCCTCCTCCTGCTGCTCCTCCTCCTCCTCCTGCTGCTCCTCCTCCTCCTCCTCCCTGGCCACCATCACTGAGGGCTCCGACTGAGCTCAGGCTAGCGGGTGGAGGAGGGTGTGTGGCTTGCCTGAGGGGGAGGGCAGGAAGCACTAGAGAGGAAGTCAGCAAAGAGTGCCTGTGGTGGATCCGCAAATTGGCCAATGTGCCCAAGCGGTACCGACCATGATGCTGGTAGGAGCATGCCCAGGGTGTCATGACCCGGCGAAATTGCCCCTTCTGGACCTCATGGTCATTGTCACGAAGGGCTTGTACTCCTTGTTCCTCCCAACATGGCCGTACCAAGCTCCGTGCTACGCACTAGCTTTCACGTCGTAGCACGTACTATAAATTGGTCACGCCCCTGCGGGTCCGCGCGTCTCAACGCTTTCTTCGATAGTGACCCGACGTGTGTTTGCTCTCTACATTTGCTTCCTTGATCCTCATACTTTATCGCTAATCTTGGACACCCTGGAACCACGAACTTCCCGGAACTCTGAACGCACTCTGCAACCTGACGAGGCTCGGGCGAGCCTATTCAAGACACGAACCACCCACAGGAAGAGTCCTGCAGCCAAACAAGGGAGATCCCGATCACAGGTGAGACGGGGGGGGGGAGATTTATGACAGTTTGAGACGCCGAACGATCAATACGGATTCTACCATGGAGAATGCTATTCAGGACCTGATGCGCGGAATGCAAGAACTTTCCACAGAGTTGCAGAATATAAAAGCCGAGAATGCAGCGCTAAGACAGCTCGTCTTGTCACGCGACTCCGCGAACAAGGACAGCGTATTATTGGGAAGAGTGGTTGATAAATACGACGGGTCAACAAAGACCTTACGTGGATTCCTGGATTCTTGTTTGGTACATTTTACCTTTAAGCCCTACTATTTCACAACTCCTAGGGCTAAGGTGGGCTTCATAATATCGCATCTTTGCGGTAATGCCCTTACATGGGCCACTCCATTACTCAATTCAGGGGATGCTCTCCTGGATGATTATGAAGGGTTCATCGCGAAACTCAAGACCGTGTTCAAACCACCAGAGCTGGTTCACAGTGCTCAAGAAAAGCTACTTGACTTCCAACAAGGATCCCAAGACATGTTGACCTATGATACCAGATTCAAACAGCTAGCCAAAGAGGCGGACTGGCCCTTGGAAGCCAGTTTTACTTTGTTTCGCAGAGGTCTAAATGAAGAGATTAAGGACGAGCTAGCAAGGGTGGCACGTCCTAGTTAATTCCTGGCCCTCCTGGACTTGTCTATGCAAATAGACTTTAAAATCCAAGAAAGAAAGCCAGAAAAGAAAAAGAATAAAGTATCAATTCAAAGATACTCCCTAGAGAATACTACAAGGACAGAATCTGCCAAGAGTCCGAGCACTGATTCTGAACCCATGCAACTTGGAGCCTTTCGTGGACCAATTTCCCCGCAGGAAAGGTTAAGAAGAATACACACAGGCTTATGCATGTATTGTACCTCGGATAAACATCTAGTTAAAGAATGTCCTCTGGCTCCTCCCCGACGCTCGGGAAACACCAGCTCCCGATCCTAAATGGAGCAAGGTTTCGGGAGAGCGATGTTTGCTCCACATCAATTCCATCCTTGAACTCTCCTGGACAAAACAAATTGGTTATATTACAGGCCCTTTTATCGCCATCCAAGGACAAGGTCTGCCCCATACTGGCCTTGGTGGATTGCGGAGCAATGGGAGTCTTCATTGATCAAGATTGGGTCAGAAGTCATAACATTCCGTATGAAGCAAGAAGTTTTTCACAGTCAGTGGAAGCGATTGACGGAAGACCTCTTTCCTCAGGACCCATAAGTCTGCAAACAAGGGAGATCCATCTTTCCATAAATCATCATCAAGAAAGAATTGTGTTTGACATTATAAAATCAGCCCATTACTCCTTGGTTTTGGGCATGCCCTGGTTACAAAGGCACAATCCATATATCAACTGGACGGCCGGATCCTTATTCCTGGACTCGGAGTTCTGTATGAACCATTGTTTAAACCTGGATACCTCAGTCACAGCCCCTAAAAGTCCACCAAGGTGTCCAGAGACACCACTCATGGTTTCCAATATTGTACAAGTTCCAGAGATCTATCAAGGGTACGCTGATGTATTCTCTACTGCCATCGTTCAAACCTTACCTCCGCATAGACCCGAAGACTGTGCCATATTAACTGAACCCTCAGCAGTGATTCCCTTTGGCAGGATGTTTATCCTTTCAGAACCAGAAAAGAGAACCCTCCGGGAATACCTAGACACTAATCTTGAGAATGGCACCATAAGACCTTCAAAATCACCAGCTGGTGCTTCATTGTTCTTCGTTCCTAAAAAGGATACCAAAGAGCTCAGACCTTGCCTGGACTATCAGGGCCTAAATCAACACACCCTGAAAGACAGATACCCACTACCCCTGATCTCGGATATCCTTGAAGCTGTGAGAGGTGCAGTGATATTCACGAAACTGGATCTCCGAGGTGCTTACCATTTGATCCGTATCCGGGAAGGAGACGAATGGAAAACAGCCTTTAGAACACCCTTTGGTCACTTTGAATACCTAGTCATGCCCTTTGGTCTGACTAATGCTCCCGCAGTCTTCCAGCGTTTTATGGATAGGGTGTTCTCTGACATGTTATTTCTCAATGTTATCGTCTACCTGGATGACATATTGATCTTCTCAAAGGATTCCTTGAAACATGAAGAACATGTAAAGGCAGTACTTCAACGTCTCCGTGAAAATCAACTCTTAGCCAAACCAGAAAAATGTTTGTTTCATGCTACATCAGTTCACTATCTGGGGTTTGTCCTTAGTTCAGAAGGAATTAGTATGGATCCTTCAAAGGTGAAGGCCATACTGGCTTGGCCCGCCCCAACATCTGTAAAGCAAATACAGTCCTTCCTGGGGCTTGCCAACTTCTACCGGAAATTCATTCCCACCTTTTCTGAGATTGTTCAACCCATTGTTAATCTCCTGAAGAAAGATGTTCCATTCAACTGGTCTATACCACAAGACAAGGCATTCCAACGCTTGAAAAAAGAATTCACTCAGGCCCCCATCCTGGCCCAACCTGACATAAATCGTCCTTTTCTAGTGGAAACAGATGCCTCCAATTACGCCATAGGAGCAGTTTTAAAACAAGAATCCGATGATAAGTTGGAACATCCCATTGCTTACCTTTCACGGACCCTGACTACCAGTGAGACTCACTACTCAGTTCTGGAGAAGGAGTTATTGGCCATTCGTCATGCCTTCACTGAATGGAGACTCCATCTACTCCTGGGTGCTAAATATCCAGTTCAAGTCCGTATTGATCATCAAAATCTTCAGGTCCTACAATCCATGGAGTGCAGGAACAGTAGACAAGCTCGATGGGCCTACTTCTTTGCTCAATATCAATTTCAAATCTCACATGTTCCTGGACCGCAAAACATGATTGCCGATGCCCTTTCTCGGCGTCCCGACTACGTTCCCTTGGAGGATAAGATCTATCCTAAAATGTTTCCACCTACAATCTTTGTAGCTCAAGCGATCAATCTCCTGGAAGAAATCAGAGTACAGACTCAATCATCTGAACTCTGGAAGGACATATCCGAGAAAAATCCCTGGCGTTTGACAATCAAGGAAGGATATTTATTCAAGAACAATTCAGTGGTCATTCCGACAAAAGAACTTCAACAGAAGATAATGAATCTATGCCATGATACTCTTCACTCCGGCCATCGAGGGGTAACCAACACCTTCCGTCTTATACAAAAACAGTTCTGGTGGCCAGGGATGAAGTCCAGTGTAGTCCAATACATCAAGACCTGTGCAATTTGTAGTCAGAACAAATACGATAATCAGAGGCCGGCGAATCTGCTTCTACAACCTACGTTGCCAACCAGACCCTGGGAAGTTATTGCCACTGACTTCATTGTTGAATTACCACCTTCCCGAGGACATTTAACCATCATGGTAACCATTGACTTGTTCACTCATCTAGATCATTTTACACCATTGTATAAACTACCATCTTCCTCAGAACTTGCTGGAATTTTCCTGGAACATATTTTTCGTCTTCATGGCCTCCCTTCCAAGATTATTTCGGATCGGGGACCTCAATATATTTCACAACTTGGAAACATCTCTGTCGTGTTCTAGGAATCCAATGTGCCCTTTCTTCAGGCTATCATCCACAAACCAATGGGGCAACGGAACGAGTAAATCAAACCCTGGAACAATATCTTTGTTGTTTTGCCAACAAGGTTCAAGACGATTGGTCTCTCCTTATACCTTTAGCCGAATTCTCCTACAATAACTCAGATCATTCAGCTCTCAAGATCAGCTCTTTCTATTGCAGTCAAGGTTATCATCTATCTGTTTTACCATCAGTTCTTCCAGAATCTACTCCGGTACCTACCCTTGACTCTTGGATTCAGACGCTGATCGACTTACAAAGAGAGGCCAAGGATCAGTTAGAACAGGCCCAGACTCGAACCAAAAGATATGCGGACTCTAAGAGAAGACCATCACCTTCCTATTCAGTTGGCGATCAAGTCTGGCTAGCCTCGAAACTGTTACCTCGACATCTACGACCAAACAAATTGGCTCCTCGCTATTATGGTCCATTTTCTATAAAGGAGATAATCAATCCTGTCTCCTTCCGACTTAAGCTCCCGGATTCCTGGAAGAAGATACATCCAGTCTTCCATACTTCCCTGTTGAAACCCTACGTTAGTTCTACTCGAAAACCCTTCAAACCCACACCTGTTGTTGTGGACGACCAGTTGGAATATGAGGTGTCCAGGATATGTGATTCCAGGTATAGAAGGGGTCGATTACAATATCTGGTCGAGTGGAAAGGCAACCCCCCTAGCGAGAGAACATGGGAACCAGTTTCTAATTTAAAGACCCCTCGTTTGCTCAGAAGATTCCATCTTATTCACCCAGGCAAGCCTGGAGGAACCAGTCTTCGGAGGGGGCATGCTGTCATGACCCGGCGAAATTGCCCCTTCTGGACCTCATGGTCATTGTCACGAAGGGCTTGTACTCCTTGTTCCTCCCAACATGGCCGTACCAAGCTCCGTGCTACGCACTAGCTTTCAAGTCGTAGCACGTACTATAAATTGGTCACGCCCCTGCGGGTCCGCGCGTCTCAACGCTAGCTTCGATAGTGACCCGACGTGTGTTTGCTCTCTACATTTGCTTCCTTGATCCTCATACTTCCTTCCTTGCCTTTTTTCCTGTTCCTGGACTTCCCCCTTGCATTGCTTGTTTATCGCTAATCCTGGACACCCTGGAACCACGAACTTCCCGTAACTCTGAACGCGCTCTGCAACCTGACGAGGCTCGGGCGAGCCTATTCAAGACCCGAACCACCCACAGGAAGAGTCCTGGGGCCGAACAAGGGAGATCCCGATCACAGGTGAGATGGGGGGAGATTTATGACACAGGGAGGCACGAGGGGCACAAGTGCAAGCTGAGGTAGACAGAAAAAGAAGACCATAGCAAGCACAGAGGGCAAAGCAAGCAAATGGGGAATAAGAAACAAAGGGGGCAAAGAGGGCAGAAGCGTAACAAGGGGGCATGGCAATCACATTAAGGGCAAGGGTAAGGGAGACCCCGAGAGCAAGCAAGGAAAGGGGACGTGTCCGGAGGGGCAGAGCACTGGAGGGGCAGATGGCAGTGGGGCCAGAGCACATGGGCAAACAGCTCATGGATGTACAGAGAGGCTACAGATAACACTGCAGGGGGCAAGCAAGGGGGGCTGAGTGGTAGGGCATTGGCTGGCGAGACCTGCAGGGCTGCCGGCGCAGAGTGGGTGAGGGGCTAGATATTGACACTTTGAGGACAGGAGGTTGGCTAAGCGCAAAGGGGCCTGAGTGCAGGCAGAGCTGACAGCAGACCACTGGGGAATGAACACACAGCGAGGGGTGCAGGGTAGGACAAGCAAACAGGGGAGGCTGGAAGCAGAATATGTGATGGGAGGTTACGTGTAGGATACAGGTAGGGTTGATGGCATAGGTGGTGCTAAGGAAACATGGCTGCTTACAATGTGCATGTACAGGTGGGGGTGTGGCATCCAATGGTGTGAGAGGTGGTCATACGGACAACAGAGGGCAACACAGAGCCTTAAATGGAAAAAAAGCAGTGCAGGTACTCACCAACTATGAGGGTGTTTGCCTTAGACCAATCTGTTTATTCGGGAGAGATGTCCACACCATAGAGGTGCCGATCTAAACCTCCCGATGGCTATGCTGTTTAACTGTGGTGTATATACTTCCTGAGTGGGGTCTCTTTCCTGGATTTAGTGGTGCAGAGGGATTTGTGATTAACCAGGATAAATCCAAGGGAAAGGGAAAACCCCAAACAGAGATTTATGCTAATTACCCGAGTCTTGAAGCGGGTGAGAAATGTGATTACCTTGGGGTGTGAGTCGCTGAAAACGTTCCCTGGCCTGTCCACTATGCAAAGGTCCAACTGAAAGTGAGTCCTCCGGTGCGGTCGTTACTCTTCTTTAATGAACACAGGCAGTATCTCTTTTCAAGCAGCCGTCAAACCTGAGGGGCCAAATCAGGTACTCGGTTATTATATGGTGTAGAGCGCTGGCCCATCAATGCCGGGAGCCATTTTCCTGCCAGGTAGCCATTTTCCTGCCAGGTAGCCATTTTCCAGCCATTTTCCTGCAGGTAGCCATTTTCCTGCCAGGTAGCCATGGTAGCCATTTTCCTGCAGGTAGCCATTGTAACCATTTTCCTGCCAGGTAGCCATGTAGCCATTTTCCTGCCAGGTAGCCATTTCCTGCCAGGTAGCCATGGTAGTCATTTTCATGCCAGGCAGCCATTATCATTCCTAAAACCCTTCTCGTCGTATCCAGATCAGGGGCAAACAATAGTGTCCGTAATGCAGCCAACGTCGATTGGCCCAGAGTTCAGATCCTTCTTAAGGGGCTGAAGACCATATAGTTAACAGATGGCTAGTTGGTGTGTAAGGGACCAAGTGGAGAAATTGCTTCCACACCTGGAGACCAGCACACTCAAGTGGCTCGCTTTTTGCTGGCTAAGGAGGACTAGCTTTGGGTACCAGCAGGCCTTCCATCTCAGGCAAAACAAATTCTCAGGGCATCAGAGGGGTGGGAGTCTCGCTGGGCTGATCTATACTCAAGCAATGAGCGCCCAGTGACTTGGAAATCGTCGAAGTGGGGAGGCCACACCCGTATCTTTATTAATGTAGCTACCCGTCACCTCCATGGGAGGCAGCCAACTCAATCAATGGCAGCTACTTGGAAATCGTTGAAGTGGGGAGGCCACCCGCGTATCTTTATTAATGTAGCTACCCGTCACCTCCATGGGAGGCAGCTAGCTCAGTCAATGGCAGCTCCTGGGTAGCACAGCCCGCTGGACGGTTAACGCACCACTTTATGATAGGGGCGCCTGTAATTTGAGGACGGTGGAGGGTACTGGCCACTTTTTGTTTTGCATTTGGTATAGGGGCCTGAAGGAAACGGTCACCAGTCCCCATCATATGGGAAGCGAGTGTGCAACCTATATTGAGGTTATGCACCTCCTATTGCGTCACTATGAAGGATCCCAGATATTCCGTTAATCGAGGAAGCCTGCTCCCAGCAAAGCTTTAGGATGATGGCTCAGAAGAAGTTCCCCTTCATAACTGGACCATTTCTTTCTGGGTGAACATGGTAACTGATTTTTGACTGTTGGCGGTTAATGGCCTGAGCGATTTGCAACATTGTAACGGTAAGACAATAGGAGCGTGGAAAGCTTTCTTTGATCTTTGGTCAAGTATCTGTTCAATATTTTGAATAATTGCTTTGTGAACTTTGTTTTTAATTGTATGATGCTTACTGTTGCAAGCATTTCATAATTTCTATCAGGTTAATATTGCTATATGTATCCCCTTAGATACTATTCTATAGTTTGAATATCACTGGATTTTATTATAACAAGTGTGATCCACCGATTATCAATAACCCTATAATATAAAATCATAAGTGACGATTTTGTGTAACGTTTTTAATGTAACAATTGTTGTAACACTTTCATTTGGGGTCATCGTATATCCTACAGACATGGGTCTGGGGTCATTCTGTTCCACATTTCACTCACTTTAATGGTATGCTGTCCAAATCTGCAATGTCGAAGGCGTTTGAAGCTCATTCACTTGAGTTCATTCACTGATGAAGTTGTGTATAAGGTGACGATTCCGTGTCACGTTTCATATGAGTCTGGTGGCATTCTGTTCTACATGCATCCAACTTTGATGATATATTGTCCAAATCTACAATTCCTAAAGCGTTTGAAGTTTATTAACTGACATCAACTGATGGAGTTGTGTGAGGAACCTGTGTAAGTGATAAGTGACAGTACCATAACACTTTGAAATGGGGGTCATTGTATGCCCTAAAGATATGGGTCTGCTCTCATTCTGTCCCACAGATCTCCAACTTTGCTGGTATACTGTCCAACTTTCCAACTCTCGAAAGGGGTGAGGGGTGGTGCGAACGAAACATGCCTTCGGTGGAGTCCCCCTACAAGCGACCAAGTCACTGAGTTGAACGCGCAGCAGTCATCAGGGGTGTAGCGAGCAAGGTGAGCTTCTCAGAGGGGAGGGGGGGGTTGGGCACCAATGTCACCAGGGGGGCAGAGCCCCCCTAGTAGTGCTAGAATTTGTTTAATCTTGTATGTAAACCAAGGTCCCATTTTATCAATTTCTTCTTAGGGTTGTTTTGCCATTTTTGTTGCAAAGTGTTATGAATGTATTTGAAATTATTCCAAATAAACATATATCTACTTACCTAGTATATGGCAGGTATGGAGATACGCGTAAAGAAATATAAATGCTTATTTTATCAATTTGAATGAAATATATGAGTTTATTCCCCTTCTCAATGTAAAGTATTGGCCTCCAGCAAGGGACGGGGAACAGTGTGATGGGTCAAAGAATGTGGAATGTTATTTCATTGAGTGGGCGCCCACTGTGGGAGGATACTGAGTCTAAACTTGAGTGCACTGCCGCATGCTTCTTTGAGGGGTGTGATAGGTTGAGCCAACAGTTTTTTATACTGAGGGAAATTGGATCCTTCAATGGTCTGCAATGGTTCCCAGATTTTTGGACCCCATTACCGTCACCGTAGTGTGGGTATCTAGTTAATGGGTGCCCGTTCAGCCCGAGCTCCCAGGGACTGCTGAGTGCCACCCTTACCGACCTGGACACCTGCATTCAGATTCTGGCACTGCATTTTGGGATGCCAGCCCAAGGCCATCGGCGCTGCCCCATGCAGAAAATAAGGAGGTGCCGGGCAGGCGCTCTAGGCCCCTGCAAGCTCTGCATTCTGGCCCAGCCCCTTCCAGAGCCTGGAGTGGCTCAGATGAGCGGTCCGCTCCTTGACTGATGGAGGACTTCACCACAGGCCCTTGGTACCAGAATTGCATTAGAATTCTGCAGCTGGAAGCTGCCACTGATGATGCCCCTTTCATCAGTTTGAAGACTGTACTGCTACATTGTCTCCTGTGTTATGCCAGTGACAGCCCTTTATAGGAGAAACTGTCTGGCCTCTGCAGCGGGGAGGCCACTTGGGACCTTATTGTCCTGCCCTAAGATCATTTTGTTTCCCACCACAACATCCGGTCCCATTCAGGCCCTAGTAAAGGCTCTCAGGTCAGCAGCATGTCCAAGCCCTATCACTCTCTGTGATAACCAATGACTGGATGCCATTTGAGGTTTGATCACTTGCCATTATTTCTTGCATATACTTTTAACTTTGTTAAAGTTCGCAGGAATTCCCGGGGCTCCCCTAAAGCCTAAGGTAGAAGCCGCAGCGCTATACAGCGAAAAGGGGCTACTCTAGGGGGGGAACGTTGACTCACCCAGAGGACAGTGGGCAAGTTCCAGGGAAAGACCCAGTGGGCTTGTGTAACCTATATCCTCATGCTGCACAGGTCAGTGCCATGACCTTTGCACCAAACTATCCATGCCCCAGACCCAAGCTACACCTTCTGGCCGCCCCTTTCCCAATCCAGCCACAGATTCCTCTGACTCACCATTGGAAAGGCGATCCTTGCAATTGCAGGCCTTTCGGCTTGACTAAATGCCCTTTATGTCTCAACAGCTTTAGAGTTTTTCCTTCCCCTGTGACAGTCTCATGGAAGAGACCATGTGGGAGAACTCCTCTGCGTCCAAAGGGTGGGGAAATTAATTTACAATAGAAATCAATTTCAGGTTTCGGGGTACAGGTGGCAGAACCTTCCATTCACCTTTTCCACAGCACCCTCTCAAAATAGAGATTCTTTGGACTACATCTCCCACAATGCCTTGTACCCTCAGACCAAAAACCCAGATCGAGTCAGGGCTCTCCCAAACCAGTTTGGGTGAGGGGAATGTTTAGGGGGAGCCTGCAACATCATGGGAAGCGTCTTTCCTTTCAGGGGAGATAAGAAGGGGAGCCCCATAAACTTCCCTGAAATTAAATCCAGCACATATCGTCCTCGGAAGGATAGCTCAGCGGCAATGTGCTCGCCTTGGAAGCAAGACGACACGGAGCAACACAGGTTCGATCCCCGGGCCCGCGCTTAGAAACCTCTGGGTATTAAGCATGTTATAAATAACCTATCATATCACATCACACGCTTTATTTTATTTATTTTTTATTTATTGAGCATTTATATGGTGCCTTTGCCAGAAGAAAGTGTTTCCAGGCGCCACAAAAGAAAAAAGGCTGGGAGACCTAGGAGAAACAATAATGGTTCTGCTAGGCCTTATGACATATGGATCGTGCACGTGCAGTATCAAGAAGTGCGGCGCAGGGGGAAGGTCACGGGATGGGCTGGGGGAAGGAGGAGGGTAGAACTGCTGAACGGAGGGTGTTCAGGGGGTCCGGGCAAGTGCTAAGGGGTGCCCAAGTGGGTTAGTGCCAGGGGAAAGCAAGGGGTAGGGTGAATGTGCAAAGGGGCGTTAACCTGGAAGGCAATCAGGGAAGGGGGCCCAAGGGCAAGTGCTGGTGGAGGGGTGCAGACGGGAGACTGGAGGATTGATGGCCTGACCCCAGCGAGGGTCATACTGGACATAGGCATCCAGTCGTGGTGGCAGGAGGAGACTAGCAGGGGAGAGGGAGAGAGAAGGAGGAGGTGAAAAGTAAGGTCTTGAGGAACTTCTAGAACTTAAGGAGATCCGGCTCAAGATAGAGTGGAGTGGGGTGGGGAGGCTGTTCCAGAGGGATGCTCCTGCCAAAGAGAGACATCTACCTCCCATTCTCTACTTGGAGATAGAGTTGAATGTAACAAGGTCCCAGGCCCCAGAAAGCCTTGTGGATGATGCAGAGGGTCTTGAATTTGATCCATGCAACCACAGGGAGCCAGTGGAGGGATTTTAGGGCTGGAAAGTTGTGGTCCCTGGCCTTGAGGCCAAGGATAAGTCTTGTAGTCCTATTCTGGATAAGTTGAAGAGGGTGAAGTGAGGAAACAGGCAGATTAAGGAAGATACTGTTGCAGTAATCAAGCCTTGAGAGAACCAGAGCTCCAGAGATGTTGAGTTTCTGGTGTAAGGTGAGGAAAGGGAGAATTCCTCTGAGGAGGTGAAGCGGAAAGTGGGACCTCTTGGCAAGATAGGCAATATGAGGTGAGAAGGAGAGAGAGGAGTCGAATACGACACCCACATGTTTTGTCTCACACAAGGGTGAGGGGGCCCAAGGAGCGCGTCCAGAGTGCAGGCGGGAAGGAAGGAGTAGGGGTCCCAATGAGAAGAATCTCAGTCTTATTGGCGTTAAGTCAGGGATCATAAGCAGTACACCATGCCTGAATAGCAGTTTCACAGTCAGGAATGAGAGAGGAGTAAGAGGAGGGGAGCTTGAAGGAAAGCTGTGTCTCATCAGCATAACACTGGAAATGAGGAGAGAAGGTGGAAAGCAAGGGAGCAAGGGGGGCAAGGCATATGTTGAAGAGCCACAGCGAGAGAATATAGCCCTGGAGACCCTGCAGGTTGAGAGTGAGGTAACGGAGAGAAGAACAAGTTAGTTAATGCATGCTAACATCTAGATGTTCCTACCATGTATTCCCCATCTTGATATTCAATCCAGTTTCAGCTACTTTGGACATCTTTTTTTGGAAGAAGATAAAAGTGAGTAACACAATCTTTTGACCTACATGAAATGTAAGAGAAATCCCTGACCAACAACAACAGCGACTACCTCCAAGTCAAAATAACCCTCTCTCCCCACTGCACCATTACTGTACACACTGTCTACCGCCCTCCAGGCCCAACAGGAGACTTTCAAGCCTCTCTCATCCACCTCCTCTCTGACAACCTCAAAAAACAGTCCAAAGCCATTTTCCTCGGGGACGTCAATCTAGGGCTCCGGGATAGTAAGGACGTAGCAGCCAAATCCCTTGACTCTGCCCTCAATGCTCTAGGCTACAAGAACACCATCCTTAGCCCTACTCACACTCAAGGCAGAACGCTTGACTGGATAGCACAGCATAACTGCCCACTCATCATTACAGGTAACAATCCCACCCCGTGGTCCGACCACCACATCATCACCTTTAGCATCCTCACCACCAGCTCAACTGCTGCCCTCTTGCCCCAACCGCTCCCTCCTTGCCGCACCAGAAGCTCCCGCCAGCTCACCAAGGAAAGGCTACTGCCCTTCCTCCAAGGCCCAGCCTTCAGACCACCTTTTTCATCAGGTTGCAACAACCTATGATACTGCCATTAAAGCAGCTATCAACTCCATTGCCCCTCTCAAACCACGCAAATCCAAACCCACTACCCATTCCAACTCTTGGTTCACACCTGAGCTCCTCACACTCCGCAATGAGAAAAAAGCTGCACTCACACAGTGGCAAACGTCCCACTCTGAAAAAGACAAGATGTTCTTTAAAGCCCTATCCACCAAATACAAAAAGGCAATCACCCAAGCAAAGGCCAAATCCTTTGAATCCAGAATCTCGGAAGCCCAATCTAGCACCAAAGAAATCTTTGCCATTTTCAGAGAGCTTGAGACACCCACTCCCGCCCCCCAGAATCTCACCAAAGACAAAGACTGGTGTGACAAAATACAAACGGCCATGCAAACCAAATTAAGCCTCCTCAAAAGCAAAATACTAGCTACTAAACAAGCCCTACCCAGTAGCCATATCCCTATCCCGTCACACGCCACGGATCCCCCCCTACCCTTCTCCTTCAAACCCATCCAAGAAAAAGACATCATCAACAATATGAGGAACATCAAACCCTCTAACTGCAAAGGTGATGCATGCCCAGCCTCCATTATCAAAGACTGCACGGAAGCGCTAGCGCCCTTCCTAACAGCCTTCGTTAATGCCAGCTTGGGTCCGACCTCTCTTGAAAAAACCAACTCTCGATCCCACCTCCCCCAACAACTACAGACCTATCACCACTGTCCCATTCCTCCTCAAAATATTGGACAAAGCAGCCTACTTGCAGGTCCAGCATTTCATTGAAGAGAACAAACTCCTTGGACTCCACCAATCTGGCTTCCGCCCTAGACACGGGACCGAAACCGCCCTACTTGACTTGAAGAACCAAATGGACGATGCTAGAGACATGGGTAAACCAGCACTTCTCCTACTCCTTGACCTATCCGCGGCATTCGACCTCGTGGATCATGGCGTCCTTTGCCACCACCTTTCCTCCACCGCCAAATTCTCCCCAGAGGCCACATCTTGGATCACCTCCTTCTTACAAGACAGAACTATGCAAGTATTCTCTGACCTAGCCGCCGCATCCCCAACTACTATACTTTGTGGTGTACCCCAAGGCTCCTGTCTCTCCCCCACCCTATACAACATCTTCACTCGACCCCTCTTCCTCATCCTCGACGATATGGGCATCTCATACACCAACTACGCCGACGACACCCAGATCCTCCTCACTCTCACAGGTATCTATGACACCGACTCCCTGACCCTCAACAACCTCTACAACACCATCCAAGCCTGGATGGCCGACAACGGACTATGCCTCAACTCTGACAAGACGGAACTCCTCCTGGTAGGTTCCCCCGACACGCTAAAAAACCTAGATGTCCAATTTAGCCACTTCACCATTGACTCCATTAAAATCCCGGTCTCCGATTCTGTCAAAACCCTGGGAGTCTACCTGGACTCAAGCCTATCCATGGATAGACAAGTCAACGCAATAGCATCCGCAGCTGCATATCATGCTAAACTTATCAACGCAATCAGGCCCTTTCTATCCAAAGAGAACTGCACCAACATAGCCAGAGCCATCACCGGCTCCAGGCTAGACTACTGCAATGTACTCTTTCTTGGACCCTCCAACAAAAACTTAGCGAGACTACAAGTAATACAGAACAATGCTCCCCGGGCAGCCCAAGGCATTGCTAAAAGAGAACACATCTCTGAAGCCAGGAAACTAGCCCACTGGCTCCCAATAAAGGAAAGGATTGTATTCAAAGCCCTGACACTGACCCACAAGTGCATTCACTTCACTGCTCCTGCCTACCTTTCTCAAAGGATCCACCCTGTCTCCACCACCAGGCCAACCAGATCCCCGTACACCAACATGCTCTCTGTGCCACTAGTGAAAAGAGTAAAAGCGGGTGGGTCCAGCTTCCCCTACCTCGCGCCCACCCTCTGGAATGCCCTACCTCCCACCATCCGTGGCGAGGACTCCCTCACCACCTTCCGCAAAACACTGAAAACTACCCTCTTCACATAAGGACCGACACATCAGCACAAATACTTATCATTTAGGTTTGTAATTATAGCCCAAATGCTATATTTGTAACAACAGTATGATTTCCTGTACTACTCATAATGTGTCAACAATCGCTATCATATGTACCATGTAACTAAGTTATTGCAAGTAACAGCGCCTCAATGCCCCTGGGCTGCTTGCGCGCTATATAAATTTAAATAAATAAATAAATAAATAAATAAATAAATAAAATGATCTTAGACAGAAATCAAGGTTTAACCCTCAGGACAACCTTCTCCTTGTGGAATGCTGTAAAGGTTGGTTTAGATCATAGTGCCTGCAACTCAGTGACGCTACGGGCTGAAGTTATTGCTACCAACAAAATGGTATTGAACATTAATAACCTTAGAGGTTCAAATGGTGCACACATCAGAAATCTTAACACCAAATTACGGTCCCAAACGGGAACCTGAAGAGGAGATGGAGGGAACAGATTGGTGAGTCCCTTCAGAAATGGTATCACCAGTAATATTTTAAAATGTGAAGTTTCTTCAGACGAGCGCTTAAAGATGGATAGCGCCGCCAAATAGCCTTTAATTGTTCCAAGCTGGAGCCCCAGATTGGCTAGGTAAGTAGAAAAGATAACACCTCTTGTGCCTTGCATAGTAAAGGCTCTAAATTCTTGTCCCTGCATCAGCTGCAGAATTTGTTCCAACGGCAGCGGTACAAAGATTTGATTGCTGGCCTTCTGGCCGAAAGCAAAGTCTCCATTACTTCTTCTGGGAGGACCCAATCCTGTATCTCAGCCTCTCAGAAACCATACGTGAAGGCTGAGTGTCTTGACATCTGGATGGAGAACTCTGACCCTCCTCTTGCGAGAGAAGATACTCTCTTTGACGTATTGGAGGGCAGATGGACATGTCCAGAAGGTCTGGGTAGCACGTCCTCCTGGGCCAATCCGGGGCAATTAGGATTGTGTGTTTCCCAAACTTTCTCAACCTCCTGATCACGTGAGGAATGACAGCGACTGGAGGAAATGCGTACAGAAGTGGAAACTCCCAGTCCACCATGAACGCGTCCCCTAGAGCTCCTCTTGGAGGAAATTCGCAGGAGCAGTACAGTTTGCACTTCCGGTTGACACTGGTCGCGAACACATCCACTTGAGGGGTTCCACATAGGGTGAAGATCTGTGGAAGGACATCCTGAGCTAGTTCTCACTTGTGGGAAACTGTGCTATGCCTGCTCAGAAAATCTGCCTACGTATTCTCTGAACTGCCGACAGCGAGATTCCTTCTTGTATTGCCCAGAACCAGAGCTGCATTGCCTCTCTACACAATGGTAATGACCCTACACCACCTCTCTTGTTGAGGTAGTACATGGCCACTGTGTTGTCCATCATAATCAGGACATTCTTTCCCCGTACAGAGGTCAGGAAGGCCTTCCGCGCAAGTCTGATTGCCCTCAGCTCCAAAAGACTGATGTATAGTTTGGACTCTGATGGAGACCAATGTCCGCTGATTGTCAGATTGTTGGCGTGGGCTCCCTACCTGTGAGGCGTCAGTCACTATCGTCATCTCCGGCCATGGTTGCCAAAAAGGTTCTCCCTTCAGAATATTTTCCTTGCAGGCCCACCACAGAAGATCCTGTGCGACCCTGCTTGGAACCTGAAGTAGGTTTTACATGTTGCCTGAGAACAGAGACCATTGAGTCTGGAGAGCCCATTGAATGGATAGCATTCTCAGGCGAGCCTCTAGTACCAGAATGGGTGCCATGAGGCCAAGCAACCTCAAAAAGTCGAAGGCTGGTAGACGTTGGGCATTCTGAAACTTAGAGAGCATTTGCAGAATTTCTTGAGCCCTCACCTCAGCTGGAGAGCTCTTTCCCAGGGATGTATCCCCTACAGCTCAGATAAACTGAGCTTTTGAGAAGGTGTCATATGGGACTTCTTGTAATTGAGGAAGAAGCCCAATCTGTGAAGAGAGTGGCAGGTGATGTTGAAATGATCCAGGACTTGTTCAGGAGAACGCACCCTGATCAGCCAATCGTCCAGGTAGGGGTACACGTAAATCTCCTCTCTCCTGAGACTCGCTGCAACCACCGCCATCAGTTTGGTGAAAACCCTTGGGGCGGAGGTCAACCTGAAAGACATAACTCAAAACTGATAATGAGAACCGCCAATGGTGAACCTCAGGTATTTCCTGTGCTTGAGATGGATTGGCACATGGAAATAAGCATCCTGAAGGTCCAATGACACCATCCAATCCTGGAGTTGGAGGGCCCGAAGGATCTGAGAAAGTGTGACCATCTGGAACCTGTCCTTCCTGAGGAACTTTTTCAAGTATCTCAAGGCCAAGATGGGTCTCAGTCCTCTGCCCTTCTTGGGGATTAGGAAATATGGAGAGTACCACTCTTTGTTCCTCTCTGCTAAAGGTACCGGCTCTATAGCACCTTTCTCTAACAGGGTTAACATTTCCTGCACAAGGAGCGTATCTGGAACCCTCAAAGAATGGTTCCCTGGTGTATCGTTCTGAGGTCTCTGAATGAAGGTAAGGCATAACCTTGGGCTATGGGTTCTAATGCCCAAGCATCTAAAGTAATGTCTTGCCATTCTTTCAGATGCTGAGACAGTCTGCTGCCCACTGGGTTTTCGTGACTCAAGACCTAAGAGAGGTTTTGAGGCGGCTGAAGCCGCTGCTGTTGGTAAAGATATCCCTGCCTTAGCGGGCTTTGCACCTCTCCCTCGTCCACCACAAGGGAATCTTCTTTGGCCTCTTTGACCAGCCATTCCTCTTGCTCTTCCAACTGAGGAGTAGTAGAGAAAGTATCTACCCCTCCAGGAAAGGCCACTGGGGCAAAAGGGCTGAGGCGGCCTAATAGCGACACCTAAAGATTTGGCTGCCGCCTTCTATGTCTGCAGCTTCTCAAGGCTTTCGTCGGCCTTACTGCAAAAAAAGATGAGACTCGTCAAAAGACATGTTAAGAAGTCTAGATTGCACATCTGGTGCAAATCCAGACTTCTTTAACCACGCAAATCTGCAAATTACGGTGCTTGCCGCCATGACCCTGCTGATGCCATCAGCAGAATCCAGACCTGAATGAAGAGAGACTCGCACATGGCTTCTTTGCTCTAACAATAGCCAAGAAACCATCTCTTTCCTTCCCTTCGGGAATATGTTCAGCCGCCTTCGAAATACAGTCCCATAGAGTGAATGAAAACTTTGCTAAGGCACATGTGGAGTTGGCCAAATTAAGAGCCATGCTCCCAGCAGAAAATACTTTCCTTGCCCATGCATCTACCCTTTTGTCATCCCTATCCGGTGGGATGGTTGGATAAGCTGCCCGTTTTGAGGTTGCAGTAGCTGCCTGCACCACCAGACTTTCTGGGGTGGGGTGTTTTGATAAGTAGTTGGGGTCACTATTAGATGGGCAGAATTGTCTTGTTTACTGCCGGACTTGTCTCTGGCGTCTCCCAATTGGCAGACACTCTTTTTTGAAGTGCAATGTGGAAAGGTAAAACGGGATCCTTCTGCGGACCCTTATCAAGGATGTCTGTTAGATCATCCTGCTCGAAGGGGAGGGCAGGTCTACCCCATCCCAAGTAATCTACACCCTTAGACATGAATTGCATATATGATGCACCTGCATGTTCATCAGATTCAGGTTTACCAAATTCTAGCTCTGGTGAAGTGTCCACTTGTTTGTACATTTTCATAAAGATCTTTTACCCTTGATTCCTCTGATATAAAGCTATCAGTGACATATTGTGTACCATACTGTAACCCAAATGGTGCATCATTATCCGATGGCTCTTTGTCCTCATAAATGGAGGTTAGTGACTTAAAATAATCCTTTCTAGGTAAAGGAGTATATGTTTTAACTGGTAAAGGCGTTGAAGGTTTCAGAAATGATGAACCCGATGCTCGAGGAGACGTCGATATTTTCAATGAAGTCGTTTTCGACATCGATGGCACTGAAGGTTTCAATGGGGTTGAAGGTTGCCATTGGTGTCGATGGCGCAGCTGGGGTCAATGGCGCATCTGGCGTTGCTGGCATCATTTGGCGCAGCTGGCGTTGAGGGCGCAGTTGGCATCAATGCTGTTAGTGGTGTCGAAGACCTCGACTTATTCTTTGACTTGCAGCTCGAAGGATCCTTCGATGATTCCTCATTGTGTCGAGGCCTCAACGGCTCTTGATGTGGATCTGGCCTTCGTCCCGGGCTCGAGGGTGTGCAGGATTTGGCTGAAGCCCTTTCCCTACTGGCTTTATAAGGCATGGTAGGAGCATGGCTTGTCGAGGGTTTTTGTTTTTCAAAAATGTTCAACATGTCTAACCTGAATGCTTCCCATTCGGCAGGAGTGGAGGCCTTTGTGGGACAAGATATAGCTCTCTCAGGAGAGCAGCACGACGAAGAAGTCGAAGTGGGCGACTTATGGTGCCTCTTTTTCAACTTCCTCGATGATGACGAGGAGTGGTGGGAGCCACTCCTCAACCTGGAACACTTCACCTACTTCCTTCGAGGAGAGTCGTCTCTTGCATTGTCGGAAGAAGGTTTCTTTGACGGGGCAGTTGATGGTGATTTCTTGGGGTTTCTACCTACCGCCAATTTTGACATCCTCTGCACAAGATGGACTGCTGAACTGTGCTTCTCACTAGGTGTGTACTAATTTTTGGTGAAGGTTTTTAGCGATAAATTAAAGCATACGTTTTTCGTGCTTTTCCACTAACCAGGCAGAAGGAAAGACGAAATCTATCTCCTCCCTATGTTCAGATGAACAGACTCGCCCTCTTAAATCACCTGTACAGGTAAATCACTTAATCCCGAGTAGGTGATACACTCATTGTAAGAGTATTACTGGTACTCGGAGAAATAGTCACTCATTCCAATTTCTGTCTCTGTTTTGTCCGATAGGGTTGGATGACACAACACACCGATTTAAGCAATGAACACACTAGCACAGTCTAAACGCTAGTTTACCAACCAGCGTCCTACCCCTGATGAATGTTCTGGATTGATCACCCATATGAACTGAAACATGTTGAGTTGATATTGTATAATTGAAATGCAGTTACAAATGGATGCAACTAACCATCAAATGTTATGCATAAACTCGAGGTTTTATTGAAGTTATTGTCACGACCCACATCCAAAAACCGCTCTGGCAAGCCCATGGGCCAGGAGAGGCCTTGGCTCGGGTCTCCAATAAACCTAGGCATCCACCGCCTAGACCCTCTTGGAGCCAGTCTTGGCGCCTATGGCGCCAGGCTCATACAGAGTGAAGACATGTGTTTGGGGAACTACTTTATTTTGAAGCTGTCAGCCAACATGGAGGCATCCACATAGCTTGGCTCCTAGGAACCAAGCTATGCGGTATAGTGTTTTGGGTGTGGTAGCCTAGGAACTACTTTACCTGGACTACTTTCTTGAAACTATTTAAACCACACCCGACTTGGATAATACGCTTCACGTTACTTTGCAATCCTGCAACGTGACGTTCACCGTGTCCCGCTATACCCGCGAACCTCAGAGAAACAGCACCTGTAAGGAGACAAAAAGAAAAATTGATAGCAGCAGCATCTTACCTGCAATTTTCATCTTTAGCTGCCCACAGCTCCTGCGAACAGCTTCCTAGGATCAGCACGTCCTCCGGACGGACGGATCTGCAAAAAGGAAAAAAACATGGTATTAGGGACATTACAACATAACAAACTGTGCCGAAAAGCTTACCTAGCAGGTCGCCCCTCGACCAGCATCGACTCGGAATTCCACACCCTGGGATCTATGGGAAAAGAAAAGAAAACAGATTAGCAAAGGCAAGGCATCACTGCGCTGCGCATAGCGCCTAATTGCCGCATCATAGCACTCATTACACTCCATCATTTCGGTAAATGATGGCGTGTAATGAGTGCTATGATGCGGTTAATTCCGACCCAATTCAGCCAATGCAGCCAATGCACCACACTGGACTTCCGCACATCTAAGGAAGAGAAAGAGACATTATTAAACCAAGAAAGGTATGCAAGAATAACAATATACAACAGCAATAAGACCTACCTGAAAGACTTCAAACGGGCCGGCATTAGTAAAGTAACTAGATCGCATCCGCCCACAAAGGACAACGCACCACTGTCAAGAAGGCAGGACGGAGAGCACACCTGAATCAACAATAAGGTGAGGAGAGGCCCCAGAGGGGCTGAAGGCATACAGGGTGGTGGGAGGCTAATTACCCCAGTTGGCCAGTCTTGAACATAGCCCTCCTGTATTACAGGCAGAACCTTCCCCACTGACCACATCTGGGACCCGCAGAGAAGGATACCAATGTCCATACGGCTGGGTGGCGTTCCTGTGGATACCAGGTGAGCGTAACAGTTATATAGAAACCAAAGGTCAACAAGTGTTACAATTGACGGCTGTTTGAGATACCCTGGCTACGGAGGTGGCATTTCTGTAAATGTATTTTGATCCACAACAAAAATTCAGGTGTTGTTTTTTTAACAAATGTTAGGAAATATAATGTATGATGCTTGATGTTATAATTTATGAAGATTAAAATGTTTTTTAATTACTGAAAGAAACCCCACTTCACACCCGGGACTAGATATAGGCAGCACTCTAACATATGCTTAATGAGTGCACACCCGGGGTTCCTTCATTATCTAAGGGGAAGCCCTATCCTAAACAGCCTCAAGCACAAGACCTGAGTGAGGCTAGCCATCAGCCACACACCAGATCAGACCTTGTGGAACTGGCAAGTTTGATAACCACAATAAAGAAAACGTGCTCAGAGTAGAGTTACAGTGAAACTAAAAATGACAGAGAGAAGAAGTTAGCCATTAACCATCAACCAACTCTGGTAGAAGTGGTAGGTCACCCAACAACACTAAAGGACACTTTCCCAGCAGGCTAAGCCATTGACTGCTAGCCCAGAGGTTCTGTTGGCTACTACGAGATGTCCCGAAGGTTGAGCGCAGGAGAAAAAGACCCAGCAGTAGAGCCTAGCATGTGGCAGGCTGACACAAACTGGATTCAAGGAGAAGGAAGGTGTAGGGCTATCTATACAATGGCCTGTAAATCTCCCTTAGGCAGACAAGAAGAAATCAAAGGTCACCTAAAGTCATTATTCTCTGCAACCAGAAGCCTCTGGAGCAGAGGTCCCTCAAAGGAACTCAGACTTTTGTTTCCCTATAAACTTTATTTGAACTTTTAACCAGGGTGATTACCCTACATGAGATGGGCCCTAAGCCTTGTGAACATTCCCTGCGCTGATCAGTTTTTAACCCTCAATGTGGTTAGGCGGCATATCCCTGCTTAGTTATCCTCATACCATCCCTTTCTGTGTTTGTAAGAAATTCAAATCTGTTATTTGAACCCCAATCAGAACCTTCCGTTTTCAGTTGTCAGCTTGCAGCTTCCCTCCTACCCTGGGATCTCCAGCCAAGTGATTCATACGCTTAAGCTCAGGCTGGTTGATAGACAGAGCTCTAGTCACTCCACATTTACGCTACTGTGACCTTTGTACCTTTTGCTGAGAAGATTGGATCCACCAGGCAACCAAAGTTTCAGTGCACCACAATGCACTCTCCACCACAGATGCTTCCACACGCCAAAGGCCTCTCAGTCTGCACCGCCTCAGGACAGAGCCACCCTCTTGCCGAATGAAGCATCACTTCATGCCATGCCCTGTGCTCCATGGAAGTGGGTCCCCTGGCGTCGGCCATCTTGAATGTTCAAGGGCTGGCGTTTTGTTCATTCAGGTCATATCTGGGCTTCCAGATTCACCTGGACCCCTGGCACTCACCTTCCGACAAACAATGGTGTGTGTTCCCCGAGCATCGCCAGGGCCACTGGTGGAACCATGAATGGTCACCTGGAGCATTTCCCTACTGGAGCTCTGGCACTCCTGGCCAGTTTAAAGGCCTGTATTTAGTGTGTGGGTTTGAGCACATGTGCAAAGGGTGGATAGTAATACAATTTGTTTATATAAAAACCAACAAAAATGGCTTCTTCTGCTAGATTATTTTTATTTTTTGTTTATTTTTTGAGAATAAAGCAATTTAGTTTTAAACCTTCCCCTTTGAAAGGTGCAATATTAATCATATGTTCTACAGACATTTTACAGGCATTATGGTGTATTTCTGATCTCAATTGTTGTTTAATTGTATGTTCTTTACTTACTGGTAGAACTGCAACGCGTACTAAGGATTTGATACTTTGGACATGACACTTTTATGCTGAGACACTCAATTTGTGATGTTCCCATTGGATCGAACGGTCTTTCTGTGATATCGTTTAAATGAATGCATGTTTTGTGGAATTTCTTTGGGACTGCTGTAATTATTTCTGTTTTTCTAAATTATATTTTCTGCAAAAAATATTGGATTTCCTGAGCTAAATCAGGTTAAAGCAATGCTCAGTGGTTCTTTGCAAAACCAGCAAATCCTGACTCATGTCCACCTGGGCAAAACAAAAGATGTGATGGCTGAGGTATCAACCTTTGGTTTTAATTTAGTCACCCCGAGTGGTAGGGTATGCCCATACGTGGGTCCTGAGCCAGCTGGGCCTAGAGACCCAAGCGGAATCTGAAGAAAGGAACGGAAAAAAAACAAATGGGAGAAGACGTTGAAAAGGGGAGCAGGGGTTGCGGGGTCCCCCAGGTCCCCTTGATCGACATTCAGGGAGCTTGATTTGCATATGGTCATTCCCCTTCTGTAATAGCTTAAAAGGCTGACAAATTATGGTCTGCAGGGTTGCCCAGAGCTGTGCCTGTGGTTATGATTTTCTCAAAACCTTCCAGCCATCAACTTTTGGTTTGGCTTTGTCACCCCGAGTGGGACGGGTAAGCCCAGAAGTGGGTCCCGTACCTGCTGGGCCTAGAGACCCAAGCTACTCTTCACTGATGACGCCAAACATGTCTGGGGAGGCTTGTGGTCTCGTGCAGAAGGGATGTGATCTAGCAGTTTGTGCTGGACTGCGCCTTTTGGGGGGTCGGAGCCTGATTTGCATATAGTCTTTCCCCTTCTGTAATGGCTTGACAGGCTGAAAAACGATGGTCTGTAGGGTTGGCCAGAGCTGTGCCTGTGGATATGATTTTTTCAAAACCTTCCAGCTATCACCTTTTGGTTTTTCTCATGTCCACTTGGATTCAGTCTTTTTTGAGTTGCAGATTGAAAAAAAGATTAGAACTTAAGATGTGGCAACTGTAGATGCTAAACCACTTTTTTTTCTTTTCACAGTATAACCTGCCATTTTATTAATTAATTGATCTTTTATAACAGGCTCAATACCGGAGACCAGTCCCTAAACTCGGGACCGGAATTTGAACATGTGCTGCTCTGGGTTATCTTGCTTCCAAGACAAACGTGTTGCCCCCGGCCTATCCTCCCTCGACATAGCGTGCAACCGGAACTCGAACCTACGCTGCTCTGCATTGTCTTACTTCGAAGACAAACGCGTTTCCCTTGAACCATCCTCCCTCAACATAGCGGGCCGGTACCGGGATCCGAAACTGTGTTTCTCTGCATGGTGTTGCTTCCAAGACAAACGCGTTGCCTCCGAACCGTCCTCCCGGCCCAATTGATCTCTGTTAATCCCAAATTATTTGTAGAGCGCTCCATTGCTTCCAAGCTAGGTGTGTGCTTTATGCCATATGCACCATAATATTATATTGGAACAAGATTAGGAAATCGGTGCAAAACAAAGTGAAAATGGGGTGACACAGGATACTCGCATGTCAGGATACGACTAAACCTTCTCAGATGGGTGTCTCGTCAACACAATGCGTAAGAGACGGCGTCTCTGAACCCATCGCCTAGGAGCGCCTAGCATTCATCTAACAAATGGTCCCCTCTCTCTTGCCTCCGTTAATTGAACACCTATTGCGACAGTAAAGGTGACCAACTGTGAAATGAATTTCCGAGAGAACTCTTTACCCCACAGATGCTTAATTTTCCCGCCATTGTGTTCTGCGCGTGGTCTCTGATCACGTATCGCCCATTACGGTAAGTACCAACAGAGCGACATCACCCCCTTCCCCCCCATTAACCCAGTGACATGGAGGGAAATTCACAGCCGACATATCCCACCTTGCCATTGCCAAAGCAGAGGGCTATCGACACAGAATAACACGAAGCGTGAGCTTGGCAGACACAGGCAGATCGTCTTCTCTTTAACTCTTTAACTGCCAGGCTGTTATGCAAGTCTATGCAAAAAGGAAGAGCATACTTGTCCTTGGCACTTAAGACCCAATGCATTGTGCTTAGAACATTGACACACTGTCATAAATCTGTCCGCGCCTTGCTATACCCATTTGCATGAGTGTAGAATAATAAAGGAACTGGCTCGGTTTCCAATGCTTCCCAACTCGCTGACAAGTCTTCTGCAACAAACGACTTCTCTTGGGTCCAAGCACATCACACGTGCCGCTCGCTGCGACCTATGAACCCGGCGAGCCATCGAAAGAAAGAAGGGACTTACCTGGTTCAGATTCACAGGCCTCACAAATGCAAGCAGCTCGTGACTGAGTCCGGATATTTGACTTTGTTTTTGTGAAATGTAAGAAATAGGCGCCAACAGGGGTGTTGCTAGGTCTGGAAAAGACCCGGGGCTACGCTAATGTCGGAACGGTTGGGACTGGGGGCTAGCTAGCCTTTTGGCTGTAGCTCCTGAGCTTCTATCCGGGGCTACAATCAAAAGACCAGGGGCTATAGCCACCTTAGCCCCCCCCTAGCAACGCCTCTGGGCGCCAACCTGGGCTTACCTGTAGAGAGGCCCCCTGATGACATCCACAAGCCTCCCACAATATCCTTTGTGTAGACACCATCAAGCGCTCCACTGCATTCCAAAGGCAAGACTGCAGAGGCGCCGTATTGCTGTGCATCACGTGACCCACTCGTTTCAGGATAGAGTATTTGACTATTGTTCTCTATTCTTAAAAGGTTCACTTCAGTTCCCCATTACGAATCCCGTTCCTCCGATTGCCATCTTCCGAACACCCAATCTACTATGACAGAACACTACCGTCCCCACAATCTCCTAGGTTCTGCTCTTCCTCCCAGTCATTTTCGTCCATTTCCCGAACACCATTGGGTACTCTGACATTCCAACACCCCCTTTTCTGACACAAACACCTTCACAGATCCAAGACAACGGAGTAAGGTAAAACCCTTCTATTTGACATGTCCCAAACCTGACGTCAGGCAAAGTCAGGCAATTAACCTGAATCACACACACTTGACGACCCTTTCCTTTCCCCATCGGGATAAAAAGTGGAGCCAGACAGCACAGGACGAGGAAGGCGAGTACAGTAGACAGCCTGATGAGATGGCTACCACGCAGCAGTTCAAAAGAAGGAGAAAGGCGGCAGGAATCGAGAGGGTGGTGAGGAGAGAAGTGACCTTGCTCTTTCCGTCCCAGGCCCGCGCCTTTGTGTAAGAGACCCTAAGACTGCGAACAATAGCACAAGTGTCCTGCAGCAGATGTCAACGTCTCGGGAGGATAGCTCAGGGGCAACGTGCTCACCTTGGAAGCAAGACGACACAGAGCACCACAGGTTTGATCCCCGGGTCCACGCTTAGAAACCTCTGGGTATTAAGCGCGTTATAAATAACCTATCATATCATATAATACACAGGGCAAGCCTATGCCGATAAGCAGGAGCAAGAGAAGTTCCCGTGCCCGTGGTCCCGGCCTTGACTCCAGAGAAGCCAAAAGCCAAGCAGTTCGACACAGCCAGTGAGTAGACGGGAAAAACGATAATAACTGGGCTGTGATGAATGAGAATTGCAAAGTGGCAAGTTTTAAACTTTGAATGAACTGTTAAAAGTGTGAAGGGGAGACCAGCTGCAGAGGGAAAGCGCTCAAGTGCTAACTTGAGAGACTCTGGTCGAGTCCCATATGAGAGAAACTACAAGTACCAGAAGGCCGTAGGAAGGCCAGCGATATAGGTCAAAGTGGTCCTACCGAGGGTCAATCAAAATCCCTGTACAATCGAAAGACGTTGATCTACAAGCACTGTGAAAGAAAGGGAAGTTAATCCCACAAACAGTAAACTGTGTAAAAGAGAACATTGGAAGTAAAGAGGGGTCCGAGCTGACAGAGGGGGACCCAGGGGAAAGCCTTCAACCAAGAATACAAAAAGAAGAGGGATCAGATCCCGAACGAGGGAGATCAATGGGTGAAGCTATTCCCCATAGTTGTTTGATAAAGGAACTGTGGTATATTTTGGGATACAATACGAGAAGGGTCAGCACCCAGAAGAGGGGGAACCAGGGGTGAAGTTATCACCCTACGTGAAACTGTTATAAACAATCGAGATGGGTGAGCGCCCAGAAGAGGCGGATCCAGAGGTGACTCTGTCACCCAACGAACTCTGGAAACGAACTTCAAGGACATGTTGGTGTTTGTTATCAGGCCCAAAGGCAAGAGACTTTCTAAGGAGATGAGACTTGGACATTGATGGACATGAGAACTGCCATTGGAACTTTCGTCTTATGCTGGAGAAGCCTGAGACTATACTTTGCCCCAAGCTCCCATTTTACCCTGTGTCCAAAACATGGAGAAGGGAGACCCAGGCTACCGCATCCTGACATATCATTTGAGAACACATCTTCCTTTTCATAAGAACTATCCCACACCCCTTTTTGTATTAGTTGTGAGGTTTGGCAATAGGTTTCTTGGCATAGGCTGTTTTGTTTTGACATGCCACTAGGACGGCCTTATTTTTTCATTTGATGGTCAACGCTTGCTCCCCTCGTAGATTTAGGTTTAGATTAGGTGTTTTTCCAACCTGCACACAGCATTCATTGTTCAATAAACACCCTTCAACTGAGATCACCTCTGTTTGTCCTACTTGTTGTCACCATGAGTTCCTCACAATGGGGACATGGAAGTACGCATTCTCTAGGTCCAACAACATCAAGAAATCCCCTTCCTCCAGTTGGCCGAGCATGTGTTGAAACGTGACCATCCAGAATATTTGGGATTTCAAGTACTTGTTAAGACGGCGTAGGTCCAGGATGGGTCTCCAAACCCCCTGTCTTCTTTCTGATCAGAAAGTATCTGGAATAGACTGGGGAGGCCCAGAGCCGTTGGGGAACGAGCTCTATTGCACCTTACCGGAGCATGGCTCACACTTCTTCATGGAACTGAGGGATTGTGCTGCTCCTGACCTGGAACCGGTGGAATATGAGGGCACCTGCGTTGGAACTCGGAGGTTTGCCTCTGTGTGAGAGCATACAGCACCCATCTGTCGGTGGTGATCTTCGTCCACTCGCTGATGAACCTCATCAGCCGGCCTCCCACTGGGGTGCACGAGTGTAGGCCCAATGTCTTGGCCGGTTCAGGCTTGCTTGGGCGCCCTGCCCTGTTGGCGACGGCAACGCTGATCTCTGCTACCGTAGACCTCGGAGTGACCCCTGTAGTGTTCCTGCGTGGAGGATCGCGGAGGTTGTCTGTATGACATGAAGTATACCTTGGATGATCTGCTTGATTTTCCCCCGGAGGAGCGAAAAAAGACGACGAGCGATTCTTCTGCAGAGTGCCAAGGGAATGAGCCGAATCTGTGTCCATTTTTATGGTTTGAAGGGATTCGTCGACTGTCTTCCTGAACAGATTTTCACTGTCGAAAGGCATGTCCAGCACCTTCGCATGAACGCCCTGATGAAAGTTAGTGGCCTTCAAACATCCGTGCTGACAAAGGCAAACTCTGTTACCCATCTGTTGGAAGCACGGGTCAGCGATGTCAACTGCCACCGTAATGGCATGGTCCGACGCCATCTCCCCTCCTGGAGAGGGCGAGAGCCTCTGTTTTCTTGTCATCGGGGAGGAATTCCAAGATAGGGCCCAGCTTGTACCAAAGCTACTAGTCGTATCGGGACAAGATAGCCAGAGCATTAGCCGCTTTGATCGCGGATACCGCTGTGTAGATGACTCTTCCCCATGGCGTCCATCTTCTTCCCCTCGCTGTCCGGGAGGAATGATGATGTGGAGGTCGGGTTGGCCGAACGTTTTCTTGCTGAGGCCGACACTACTGAGTCCGGTGATGGTTGTGACCTTAAGCACTTGGGTGCTTGTATTTCTTCTCTAACCTGTCTCCTTGGGTTGGAGCCGTGTATGGGTTTTTCATGATGGCTAGGCCTTCCTCTCAAATGTCGTCCAAAAAGGTTACAGCCATGATCGTCTTCCTCTTAGACTCCTGTCACTGATATAGGAAGCCCTCCTTCCTGGTTCCCTTTGGCACCAGCTGGAACAGCTCAGAGGCCCTGGAGATCCTCGAGAGGAAGGATCCTACCTTGTCTGGCGCAGAGCCTCTATGAGGGACGTCCAAGTGCAGTGATTCGTCATCTGCCGGGACGAAATCCTCATCTTCGTCGGTTCCGGTTCCTGTCTCCTTACCAATGTCCGTGTGTGTATCCAGGTCCGCTGGTGGAGCCGAATCCCGACGTGGTGAAGGAGTGTTATAACTTGATGGGTCCGACTTGATGGTCGTGCAGTTATAAAATGCCTCCGTCCCCAAGTACCGTTCGAGCAGAATATAAACACTGCCTGAGCAATCCTTGAGGCCACAGGAAGGAGTGTTGTCGTCAGCCTGGTATTGAGAATGCCGGAAGGACCCCTGAGTACTGTAAGGCAAAAGGTTATAATCAGGAATAAACTCTACAATGGCAATGGGCTATTGATAGAAAGAGTTAAACAAGATGCAGTGACACCAGCTTACCTAATAGAGATGGAATGTAGGTAGAAAACCTATGCAAGGAAATCCACGGCAAGCTGGAATGATGTAATAGGCACTCCTTCCCAGTACCTCGTGGAGTGTGGCAAGATCTGTAGCGAGGCTTGAAGCAATCCGAAGATTGCAAAACAGAAGGGCAATCCAAGAGCAAGTCCAGAGTATAACAGGGGTCGGATGTCCAGAAAATCAGAGAGCACGCCAAAATCCAAGGGTAATCCAATAGCAAATCCGAAAAGAGTTCCAAGGTCGAAGCAAACAAGAGCAAGGGTAATGCGTGACAGTCCTCCGTAGAAGTTGAAGTAGCTGTGAAGCAAAGAGTCTTGTTTGCCGGCTTCCTTTGAAGGGGCGAGTGGTATCACGTGACGTATCACGTGACTGCTCGCGTACGTTGCATGGAGCGCAACGTGGCCAGCGATTGGAGCTGCCGGCACTTCCTGGTATTCTGACGTTGCCGGCTGTGCAAGAGGCGCCATGGCAGACGCCAACGCGGAAAAGGGCGAAACGAGGCAGATCCGCCCAACATGGTATTCCGCCTGCCGTGTTTTCCCTGCTGGTGGTGTGAATGGGAAATACTACGGCGAGAGGCGCCTGAGGAGGAGAGGTGTGAAGAGGGAAAGGTCGTGTGAGAGGGCGTGACAGAGCCCCCCCTCAAAGGCCCACGACCGCGTGGGCTGGAAGGATGCTCTCGATGAAACTTGGCCACCAGGCGAGAAGCGTGAACATCTCGAGCAGCAACCCAGGAGCGATCTTCAGGGCCATAACCCCGCCAATCCACCAGATATTGTAGCCCACCCCTGTGTATACGGGAACCCAGTATTCCCTGGACCTCAAAAACATCAGGGGAAGAGACAGAGACCGGAGCAGGAGGGGCAACTAATCGGGTAGGACCAGGGCAGGGCTTAAGCAGGGAGACATGGAAAACTGGGTGGATTCGCCAAGCAGGAGGAACCGCCAGACGCATAGCCACCGGATTCAGAACCTTGGCCACCTTGTAAGGACCCACAAAGCGAGGGAGAAGTTTGCGACAACCAGGAATGTGTAAATGACGAGTGGAGAGCCAAACCCTGTCCCCCACCTTGTACGCAGGAGCATCCGCCCTCTTCCTGTCAGCTGTGGATTTCATGGAAGATTGGGCCTCACGCAAATGGATCAAAGTCTGGGCATGTACTGACACTAAATTCCTAGTGCAGGCCGAGGCAGCGGGGGTATCAGAAGAGGAGTAATCTGGCAGAGGAAGAGTACGAGGATGTTGGCCATAGAGAGCGAAGAATGGCGAAAAACCAGTAGCAGAATGCAAAGAGTTGTTATAAGCAAATTCGGCAAGATGCAATAAATTAAGCCAAGTGTCCTGATATTGTAACGTTAGGCAACGTAGGTATTGCTCCAATGACTGGTTAACCCTCTCAGTCTGCCCGTCACTCTCTGGATGGTAAGCAGAGGAATAATGAGCATCAATTCCCAACAGAGAGGTGAGGGCCCGCCAGAAATGAGAGGTGAACTGTGTGCCTCGATCGGACACCAAAACATGAGGCAGGCCAAAGAGACAGAAGACAGACTTAAAGAAATGCCTGGCCAAAACCGGGGCTGAGGGTACTCCCTTACATGGTACAAAACGAGCCATTTTGGTATAGGAGTCGACAACAACCCATATAGTATCGAAACCCTGTGTGCGTGGTAAATCAGTAATTAAGTCCATTGAGACCGTGTGCCAGGGACGTGGAGGAACCGGGAGAGGAAGAAGAAGACCCAAAGGCCGGCCCCTACGTGACTTGCCCTGAGCACAGATTGGACAGGTATTGACATAATTCTGTACGTCTCGTTTCATAGCCGGCCACCAACACCATTGTTTGAGTAATTCCAGGGTACGATGCTGCCCGGGGTGACCGTTAATGGCAGCATCATGAGACCATTCCAACGCCAAATTCCTGGTTTCACTCGTGGGAAGAAAAAGCTTCCCATGTACAAAGGGCAGCCCATCCTGCATAACGGGATCCCATTCTGTTAGTGACTGTGGATATCGGGAGACCCATTGTCGTATGGTGGACTGCAATGAAGGTGATGGTGTGCAAACACAAACTACGTGAGACTCACTCAACAAGGTTTCAGGGAAGGATGGTAGAACTTCCCCCCCAGGTGAACGAGACAGGGCGTCTGCTTTCCCATGCCCTACACCAGGTCTATGTTTGACCACGAAGTCGAACGCGGCAAAGAAAAGATGCCAACGTACTTGTCGACTATTGGTACATTTCAAGGAGGCAAGGTCTTGGAGATTCTTATGGTCTGAGAACACCACCGTCTGGTGTTTTGCTCCTAGAAGGTGATGTCTCCAGGTCTGTAAGGCGTCCTTAATGGCCAATAGTTCTTTTTCTGTGACTGTGTAGTGTAATTCACTTGTTGTGAACTTGCGAGAGTGAAATGCCACCGGATGTAGCCGACCAGTGGCAGGACATGGCTGGGACAGTACAGCTCCAAGTGCATAAGAGGATGCGTCTGCCTCAAGGACAAACGGGAGTTCAGGGTCAGGGTGTTGTAACACCGGAGCAGTAGTGAACATAGTTTTCAGAGAATCTAAAGCATTTTGTTGTTTTTCGGACCAGACATAGGGGAATGAAGGACTAGTGAGCGCAGTGAGTGGTGCTACAATAGAAGAAAACCCTGCTATGAACCGTCGGTAAAAGTTGGCAAAACCCAAAAATGACTGTAATTGCTTGAGTGTGGTCGGAATTGGCCAATCGTTTATTGCCCGGACTTTGGACTGATTCATGGAGAGGCCTCCAGGAGAGATATGGAACCCCAAGAACTCAACCTGACTGGTATGGAAAATACACTTTTCAGGTTTAGCAAATAGTGCATTGGCTTGCAGACGTAACAACACTTCCTTGACATTTTTGATGTGTTCATCGAGGGAGGAAGAGAAGACCAATATGTCATCTAAATACACTACTACGTATGTGTTCAGGATATCGCCAAATATGTCATCCATGAAGCGCTGGAACGTAGCAGGAGCATTACAGAGACCAAACGGCATAACTGTATACTCAAACAGCCCTTGTCGTGAGCAGAAAGCCGTCTTCCATTCGTCTCCCTCTCGTATGCGTATGAGATTGTATGCACCCCGTAGATCCAATTTGGTGTAAATTGTGGCATGAGTAAGTTTGTCCAACAACGGGTTAATAAGAGGAATAGGATAGCGGTTTTTTACTGTGATGGCGTTCAGACGCCTGTAATCAATGCAGGGACGGAGATCCCCTTCCTTCTTTGGCACAAAGAAGATGGGACTTGCAGCTGGAGAGGTTGACGGGCGGATATGACCTAGACGCAGAGCCTGCTGTATGTAATCCTGAAGGACTCGCTCCTCTGTTTGGGTTAAGGAGTATATCCGCCCCTTTGGGATAGGGGCGTCTGGGATTAAATCAATGGGGCAGTCGTAAGATCGATGTGGAGGAAGGCCTTCTGCAGAGCCTTTGTCAAACACTGCCCGAAATCCATAATACTCAGGAGGTATGTTATTTGTGACCGCCCCTATCATGTGTGTGTCTGGGGAATCGGACCTGTCTTCTATGTCTAATGAAGCGACTATCGCTAGGATGTCTGCGGGACTGGAAACCGGAGGTGTCTCAAGCAGGCAGTAGTTTTGACACGTTTCGGATTCAAAGAGTACCTGACCTGTACCCCAGTTAATCAAAGGATTATGCCTCTTTAGCCAAGGAATGCCCAGGATAACACCAAACTGAGGCGTAGCTATGAGGTCAAAAGACATGGTCTCTCTATGGACTTCCTGTATGACTAATTCCAAAGGGGCTGTCTGGTGTAAGATCGGTCCCGAGGTTAATGACGTCCCATCTACTGCATGAACTGGTTCGGGGTGTTTCTTTTGGACCAGAGGTAAGTTTAGAGCATTGGCTAGCACTATGTCTATAAAGCAACCAGTAGCACCAGAGTCGATCACTATTTGTATTGCATGGGAAACTCCTGCAGCTAGGTTTAAGGAAGCTTGCACCACCACAGGTCGAACGGGACCAAAAGCAAGATCAGAGGTATTAGGTATAGGACTCGCCCCAACCCCTGATCTCAAGGGCGAGTCTTCGGAAAACCCGGAGCTTTGTTTCTTGGTCGACGGGGACACTCCTTTACCAAGTGCCCATTGAGTCCGCAGTAGTAGCAAGCGTTGTCTGCCCTCCTGCGCTCCCGTTCGGCATGTGTAATAGGACTGCGTACCCCGCCGATCTGCATGGGTTCAGGTAAGGTGCTAGATGAGGTTGAAGGTGAGCTCTGGGATATCCCTGCTTCCCCCTTACGTTCTGCCCGCCTGGCGTCGATTTGCAAGGTTAAATCTACCAGATCAAGATAAAGTGAGGGAAGGGAGGGCACTACAGACAAAGCATCCTTCATGGAACCACACAGACCCCGATAATAGATCACTGCCTTCTTATTCTCTGGCCATGAAGTCTCGGTGGCGAGTTGATTAAGCTTGGTAATATACTCAATGAGAGTAGATCGACCTTGAGTGAGATCTAAGAGCTCCATGTCTCTGGACTGGGCTTTATATCTAGTGTCAAAAACCTTAGCCATTTCTTGAGTCAATAATTCGAAATCGTACAGAGCGGGATGATTGCTCTCCAAAAACGGATTAGCCCATGTGGCTGCTACACCCGACAAATGGGAGAGTAGAAAAGCCGCTTTAGAGACTGGATCAGAGAAAGCTTGAGGACGGCATAAGAAATGTAGTTTGCACTGATTTATAAAAGTGCGATATTTCAAAGGATCTCCCTGGTACCTCTCAGGGGCTGCTAGAGGAAATGGAGTCTGAACTACCACAGACGGGACTGGCAAAGTAAGTGGAGTGATGGGGGTGTTTTGGGATGAGGCAGCATCGCCGAACTCAGCATCAGCAGGTAAGGGATGTCGGGTGCTTTGCATGGCATCAAGACGATGGTTCAGTGCAGTGGTGGCAGAGGCTAAATCAGTGCGGAGGGCAGTGGTAGCAACTGCCATATCTGTCCTAAGCGATGTCACTGCTTGCATTAAAGCAGTCACAGGGTCCCCGGCTGAAACATCCATAACTGGACGACCATAAGGCTTCACAGTCTGTTCTAACTTGATGGGTCCGACTTGATGGTCGTGCAGTTATAAAATGCCTCCGTCCCCAAGTACCGTTCGAGCAGAATATAAACACTGCCCGAGCAATCCTTGAGGCCACAGGAAGGAGTGTTGTCGTCAGCCTGGTATTGAGAATGCCGGAAGGACCCCTGAGTACTGTAAGGCAAAAGGTTATAATCAGGAATATACTCTACAATGGCAATGGGCTATTGATAGAAAGAGTTAAACAAGATGCAGTGACACCAGCTTACCTAATAGAGATGGAATGTAGGTAGAAAACCTATGCAAGGAAATCCACGGCAAGCTGGAATGATGTAATAGGCACTCCTTCCCAGTACCTCGTGGAGTGTGGCAAGATCTGTAGCGAGGCTTGAAGCAATCCGAAGATTGCAAAACAGAAGGGCAATCCAAGAGCAAGTCCAGAGTATAACAGGGGTCGGATGTCCAGAAAATCAGAGAGCACGCCAAAATCCAAGGGTAATCCAATAGCAAATCCGAAAAGAGTTCCAAGGTCGAAGCAAACAAGAGCAAGGGTAATGCGTGACAGTCCTCCGTAGAAGTTGAAGTAGCTGTGAAGCAAAGAGTCTTGTTTGCCGGCTTCCTTTGAAGGGGCGAGTGGTATCACGTGACGTATCACGTGACTGCTCGCGTACGTTGCATGGAGCGCAACGTGGCCAGCGATTGGAGCTGCCAGCACTTCCTGGTATTCTGACGTTGCCGGCTGTGCAAGAGGCGCCATGGCAGACGCCAACGCGGAAAAGGGCGAAACGAGGCAGATCCGCCCAACATGGTATTCCGCCTGCCGTGTTTTCCCTGCTGGTGGTGTGAATGGGAAATACTACGGCGAGAGGCGCCTGAGGAGGAGAGGTGTGAAGAGGGAAAGGTCGTGTGAGAGGGCGTGACAAGGAGGCTGATGCATCAGGTGACGCTTCCTCTTCTTACATGGAGGCTGGTCAGGGGCCTTCGGTACAACAGGTGCCAGTGTTGGAGACAACCTTTGCTGGACCTCCACCACTAGGGTCTGGAGAATTGGCAGGGTGTCCAAGGATATGTCCCTCGGCTGTGGAGGGAATGATGGAGTGCTAGGCCCTGTGTACTCATCCTCCTCATGGACTGTATGGACAGACGCTTGGTCGTCGTCTGTGGAGGCAATGCCCATTGGCTGAATGTAAACCTTGGAGTGCTGCTTTCGCGCCGCCTCACCCCCTGCCCTCTTTTCCCTCCTGAGGGACCTGTACTGGGAGGTGAACCGTTGCCTTCCCCCTCCAGGGGTGCTCGTAACCTTCGCCACTGCCTCGGTGGCCATGTAGCACCTGGGAGGCAGGGCAACTCTCTGCACTGTAGGGACCACCCTTGTAGGGTTATTACCACTCGAAGTAGCAGTCGCCCCAGAGGATGCCGACCAATTGGTTGACTGCAACTTCGGCTGCACCTGATGAGCCTTCTCTTCCTCTGGTCTTTGTTTCTCCGATTTTTCCTGTAACTTGGCCAGGGTGGAGGACTTCATCTTTGAGGAAGAACCCGATGCCATGCTGGCTGATGAGGCAGATGGTGATGGTGAACACGGCCTATCGGACCTGGGATCTGCATCAGCGGCAAACCCGGCAGAATCGGTCTTGCGGTGCTTGGCCTTCTCTTGGACCCCAACGGATGGAGTATCCTCAAAGGACTTCAACCGCCTCCTGGAGGGAGACCACTCCTCGGATTGACTGGTCCTGGGTGAAGCATGACCCTGCTTGGAGCACAGGTCAGGTGCCTTGCTCGACTTGAGCCATTCCGCCAGCCTGCTATACCTGTCTTTCTTCGTTTTCTTCGAGAAACCCAGGCATAGCTTGCACCCATCCTGGTTGTGGTCCGGGTGTAGGTAGTACAGACACTTTTGATGTTTGTCTTCCACTAAGACGTTCCTTAGCACGCATTGGGTGCAGGGCCTGAAAAGTGTCCTTCCCTCCTTTTTCTCCTCCGTCATGGCCGGAGGGCACGAAGTAGGCCCAAGACGGCCTTCCAGAAAATTTGTAGAAAATTTGCCCTTGAGGGGCACGCAACTTCAAGAAATCGGATCCCGTTGCCGGCCCCGGAAGATAGGAGCACATGGCCTCCTATAGAACAAAAATAGAACTTTCTGCGAAAAACGTGGAAAAAAGTACAAAATAGCTCGGAGAGCAACTCAAGGACTCCCAACACTGAAGCGTGCAGTACAAATCTGAAGATGGCTGCCAGAGGCAGGGCTTAGGGAGAGGAATGTCATTGGATGGGGGCAATATGATCCAGAGGTCAGTGATTGGTTTAGAGGAGAAATACAGTTTTAAAGTGAAAGTGAAACTGTTTTTTCTTTTACCGAGGATTCCCAGCCTGATAAAGGGGAATATTCATCAGCATGTGAATCTATGCCAGATCCCATGCTGGGGATCCCATCAGTCTTTAGAAGAGCCAAATGGTATGCTTAAAGACCACCATCCCATGCAGTGCTTTAGCTCCCGGTGGTCGGCAAATTATGATATGATACTTTATTTTTATAGCACCTATACACAATGTGTTTCAAAGCGCTTCAAGGCAAGGGAGGAAACAACGGAAAATACAATGACATTCTTACAGGCCATGAACAGTAAGGATGTGAAATTAACTATCGTACTCGGCCTGATGACATTTCAGATAGTGAAAGAGCTAAGACATAGTTAAGGAAGCGAGGGGGAGAGTGGGACGGAAATGGAAACAGATAGGCGACTACCGTACTATGCCCGACGACATTTCTGTTCCTGCCGGAGAAAAACAAAAGGTGAGAGATAGGGGTGCAGAAAGGGATGGGAGGAACAAAATAAGTGACTATCGTACTAGGCCCGACGACATTTCAGATAGTGCTTGAGGGGATATGGGGGATACAAGTAAGGGGAGGGGGACAAGACAGATGAGGTTGCTATTATAGTAGGTCCAGGGACAATTCTGATAGAGTGCATAGAAGAAAGTAAGGGAGGAGATAGGAAAAGGGAGAACGTGAGAGGAGGAGAGAACAGAGAGTAAGCAGTCAAAAATAGAAGTAAGAGGGGAGAGCGAATACAATTGCAGAAGTCAGTAGTAGCACATAATGTTGCAAGCCAGGATACAAGATGAAGATGGGAACAGCATGATTCAGGGCCACCATGATAAAGGGTGACGGACCGTGAATCAATGAAGTCCATAAAAGTCAAATCCGGCATTGGCCACAAGACGGTGATGGTGAAACCAGAATGTAACAGGACAGATCCCTGCAGAGGTAGGCTAGAGGGGGGAGGGGGAGCAGGGTAGAAGAATCAAGCAAATAGGCAACACCTGTGTGCGAGAAGGGGGATGGCACAAGGGAACATCACAGGGGACGAGAGGGGTGGGGATGGCCTGTGGGGACAGAGGGAGCAAACACATGTTGGTTCATGCTTACCTGCTGTCTGAGCTGGCGTTCGGGCCCTGGATCCTCCTGGTTCAAACAGGTCCAAACAGGCGTAGAGGAGGTCCCAAATATGGCCTGCACTCCAGCAACTCATGTCGAAATGCCAGACGCATACTCGCCAAAATATGTGACATATAAGGAGCAAATGAACCAACAGAGAGCCACGGTGGGGCTCTGTCAAGTACCCATCAGAGGGACATGTATACCTATTGAAGCGCCAATAACCAGGCAACCGTGGGCTGCAAGGTACCCACTGAGGCAATCATACCAGCAGCTGATACGAAATGAAGATTACTTGCAAACAGTCCCTGAAGAGTCCCAGAGAGCCCTAATGGAAGGCACATGGTGACAACAAATGAACACAAACGACGAACGAAAAACTGACACACAAGGACTAAAAACAAAGAGTAATGATGTAATGGACATATAAGAAGAAACAGTGTTAGTAAACAGAGACGTAACCATGAAGTAAGATGAAAATATGCAACTAACTGAATACATGTAAATAGGCTCGGAACGCAAGAAGCTAAGAATGCAGTACTGCTTCCAATGCTTAGTAGAAGAATAGAGCGTCATGCACCAATTATATCTGTACCTCAAAGAAGCATGCTATACAAGTGCGACTCCATTTTGTAAAGCAGAACTAAGCCCAGGCTGCAAGGGGGCCACCAAGGCCAAGATTCATATTCCAGCTAAAGCTAGAAGGGAAGAGCGGAATCGAAACTCAGCAAGAAGTAGCTCATGCTTGGGAATTCGAGGTCAACTCCAGGAAGGGAGGAGAGCGGCTACTCTGAAGACTCAAAACGTCCGAGCATGACTGCCAGCCAGTGAAGGTCGAGATAAGAGTCCCCAGGCAGGTGGCTGGGCTGAACAAAGAATCAAATATACAAAAAGAAGGAAAATGAAGCAGATTCACGGTGAACAGACACGTGACTAGCCAAGGGCAAAGAGTTACCAACGTCTGATGTCACCCAGAACCCAAGGATGCCATAACCTTTCCTGATAATAACTACAGCTTCGAGGCCATCCTCAGCCAACTAATTGACACATAGCCCTAAAGGTACTGATTTATGGAAGGAAGGCAGGCAGGGTGAATCTTGGGGCACTCCGCATCTGGGTGTCCATTCTGCATGCTGCTAATTAAAGTGGAGATTTATGTCTAGGGGTGTAACCCACCCAATCACAATGGACCAAATAATCTAGGGTCCTATAGCTTGTAGAACCAATGAAACGTCGTAGTTGTAGTGACGTCTATCACGAGTGATGTAGTGGGATGGGCGTAGACGCCCACCCAATAAGAGTTATCCAATCTGCATGCTCTGTTACTATATACAGATATAGCACCTATACTTAAGTTACCTTTCCGACCAATAGAAATTGCATGACAAACATATGAGTGTTGCACGTCAAATGATGATGAATTTTGCCCATAAAAGTTGCTGTCTGAATGAAGAGGGTGGGAGTTGAAGCGAGACAGGCGATCGCATCATTGATGATTACCATTTGTTTCCCCGTTTTTTGTACTTGTCATTAAACAGACTTCCCTTTGCCAAACCATTGAGTTGTCCTTATTGAAGTGTATCGGAGTAAGTGAATCCTGCACCCTAACCTCCTCAAGGTGCAGCTATCTTGTCTTACATGTACTAGAGGGTGAGTTCTGACCTATGGGCCCGTCAGAGGATGCTCTGCCCTCCTGTACACAGGAATTGCCCTTTTCTTTGTCTGCCCTTCGCTTCGGACCCCCGGGTGAGTGATGCCCTTGATCTAAGAGTTAAGAGCAGGAAGGAAGAGGCAGGGATAAGACGGTGGGTGGTGCTTAGGCCAGGTGACCTAGATCCACTTGCACCTACCTGCTCCCCATATGCATACATAGAGACATAGCTGGCACCTGCCTGTAAGAGCAGCATGCTGATTCTGCTGCTTGTTGGCATAACATCATCTTACAAATCACTAATCAATAGACTCTTTCAATGAAGATAAAAACCTAGTCCAGCCAGGAAGTATACCTCTGTGTAATGCCTATGTCACTGGACAGCCTCTGACAATGGACTGGCATCTATGCCCATCCCCCTGCATTTGCTCTTATGCAAATGGAATGTGAGTCCCAACATCACGCCCTGTTGTTGAGACAGAAACAAGAGGTGACAGAAAGAGATGTGTTGGACAAGAAGAGGCACAGGAAAAGCACCCTCAATAACATTTCCACAGAAAACGTGGTAAATGCATGGGCATCGCCTTTGAGCAGCAGTGGTGGCAGCAAAATCCAAAATAGTGCAAAAGCAAAGCCAGAGCCTGAGACTAAGGGGCTACTGTGCTTCTGCCCAAAGAGAAGACAGACTAGACTGGGCCCTTTCCTCTCCTCCACCACACTCTCCACCAGCGGTGTCCCTCAGGGCTCTATCCGATCGCTGTGGCTATTCAACATCTACCTTGCCCCTCTGGCACACTTGATCTCCTCCTTCTGTCCTCAATTCCAGTGTTATGCTGATAACACACAACTCTCCTTCAAGCTTCCCTCCACTACCTCTTCTACCTCCTCTCTCATTCCTGACTGTCTGATCGCTATCCAGGCTTGGTGCATGGCTAATGATCTGTACCTTAATGCCAGTAAGACTGAGATCCTTCTCATTAGGACCCATGACCCCCGTTTCCCTTCCACACTCCGGCCACCCTCCTTCGCACCATCTTCTGAGGCAAAAACCTTATGGTCACCTTTGACTCCTCTCTTCCTTCTCCCCTCACATTACGGACCTTGCCAAGAAGGCCCACTTTCAGCTTCACATACTCAGAGGACTTCTCCTCTTCCTTACCATTCCCTAGAAGCTCAATGTCTCCAGAGCTCTGGTTCTCTCTAGACTGGACTACTGTAATAGCCTCTTTCTCAACCTCCCTCTTTCCTCCCTTCGCCCCCTGCAGCAAATTCCGAATAGGACTGCAAGACTTATCCTCTTGTTGTCAAGCCCAGGGACCGTATCTCTCCAATCTTAAAATCTCTCCACTGGCTTCTGGTGACTGCAAGGATCAAATTCAAGACCTTCTGCATCATCCACAAGGCTTTCTGGGGCCTGGGAACTCGCTACACCCAACTCTCTCTCCCTAAATACCTCCCGGCTAGAGCCCTTCAATCGTCTAGCCCAAACTCTCTGCAGATCAGATGCTTTGCCAAGCAGAGTGGGGGGAGATCGCTCTCTTTGACAGGTGCCTCCCTCTGGAATGTCCTCGCTGCCCCTCTCAGACTCGAGCCGGACCTCCTTAAGTTCGGGAAGCTTATCAAGACCCTTCACTTATCTACTTTCTTCCCACTTGCCCTCCCTTGCTAATGTCCCCTTCTGCCACTTGACTGGCGGCCTGGTCGCATATGAGTCTCACAGGGCACCAGGCCCTCTGTGACCACCCCCCTATCCAGCACTCCCCTCCCAGGCCCTTTTTCCTTACAAGCCTGACGGGTTGGCTTCCCTCCGGATCCGGGTCCACCCCACGCCCTAGCACTTAGCGGGGGTCCTCCTCCTGGCATCCCCTGGCACATGCCCTCCTGGACTCCCCCCAACACTTGTCTAGCCCCTGGGCCCTTCTTCCTTCCACCCTTCCCCTCCTCCCTCCACCCTTTGTTTGCCTTTCTTGCTACTTCACTTGCACAATCCGAATGTCACAAGCCTAGTAGGACCGCTATTGTTGTTTATCTCCCATATCACCCCATATCACCCCTCCCTCTTTTGTCTTGTGGTGCCACCTTTTTGATGTATAGTGCACCTTATAAATAACCAATAAAATAAAAAATAAAAAAATAAACTGGACAGTCAGTCCTTATTGGCAATGAAAATAAATGTTTTCAAAATATTTATCAACAATTCAGGTTTTCCTAATTTACATTAACACCTCTTCTTTATTAACTAGCATGCAAACCGTTGTTGAAGGGAAAGCCAGGCCTGGGTGAGCATTTTCTACATGGCATGGGGCCACTTGGCAGCACTGCTTCAGCAGGCAACCGATCACCAGCTACTGCCTTCTACCAGTTTCAAGGAGTTCAACCCATGAGCAGTAATAAGCAATGCTTTTAGGGCCAGATGAAAATTCTCCCGAAGATTCTACCATTCACACATATGGCGATTGAGGTCCATCGAAGCACAGTGGAGGGGCGCCCTCTTCGCCACCACCAACGCCAATAGATTCTGAGATGGGACCCTCTTAGTTGAGCAGGTTCGTGATCCCGGCAAAAAAACTGTGTATAAAATGCAAGTCACCAGCAGAAATCCCTACAAGGCAGACCTATCGTTTCTGTAGTTTTACATATATAATTTAGGACAAACTGGATTTGATACTGTTGCTGCGATTCATATCATAGTGGACTGGCTGGTTATTGTAATTTCAAATTGGTTTGCAGGTGTGTGGAAATGCTTTGACATGTAATGATTCTTTTAAAAGGTACGTGAGAGCTGAATTCATGGCCGACCGGCAGCAAAGTCCTTTATACCTTATGGGTTCACGGGTATTCCTTATACTTGGAAAGACTTGTGCCGATGTGATGGGGCCCGGATCCTAGCCCACTTTCTGCCATTATGTCTGATGAAGATGTTGCGTTTCTTTTTTAATGTTTGAACTGCACAAGCAGGGGTTTTCCAAGTGGAGATTGAGCTCCATGATATTTGAGCCTAACTTTGTATTTTCAGAGCTAGATGATTACTGGCTAAGTCCCCATGATATATGAGCCTGACGTTTGTGAAGGTATCATGAAGCAAGACACAGACAATAGATTCAAAGTTCAAACTAAAATGGTTTATTAAATCAAATGTCAGGATAGTTGAAGGCCTAACTTGCCCTATGCTAAGGTGGGATTTCCCTACCTGAACGAAACTAAGAAAGGTCTGAGTCAAAGAGTTCAACTTAAAAATCTGTCTGTGTCCAAAACCTATCCTTGTCCTCACAACTAAAGCTAAACAACATGCAGGGATGTCAATAATTAAAAAAATGGTGCTCAACACAAACTCTGAGTTTATTCCAGCTCTTAGCCTCCTTTACAGCTTGCTTACCCAAGTTCAGGAAAGTTCCACAAACGTCTCAAGATTATGTTTCTCAAGTTCAAGGCAATACAGTTCCACACAATCCTCGGGGTTCCCTTCCCCAATTTCTGAAGCAACACAGTTCAAGAGAAAAGGCTCTGTCCTCAAGACAGCGTTTGCAGTTCTTCAGGTACCAGGATTCCCATCCCCAAGACTTCAATGCAACAACTGATATTTGTTTCAGTCTTTTAAATTTCAACACAAATCCGGGCAAGCTTGATCGTCATTCTGGGTTGCATCACCAGCTTACTCGTAGTGCTCCTTCCTGGAATATGTCACAATGTCTTTGGTTTTCATACTTCAGAGCTCCGCGGTCTAAGCGCAGTTGGCAGACCACACAGTCCACCCATCACAGGTCACGCAACCAGGAACCATAGGCTCTTCAGACCACACAGGTACGTCTGTATTTATCCCAGTGTCCAAATTCACCTTCACTTGGTTTCTCTTTGTCGGCCTCTTGGCTTTATCTAAAGGTTCACACTCTCCTAGCTTCTCTTAGTCAGTCTCTTGGCTTTGCCATTATGTGTTACACACCTCTTTGCCAGTCTTTGGCCTTGCAGCACAGCTCATTCATAAAGTTCACTGTGTTGTGGTGGTCTGGTTCACGTCCCACCCTTTTGTTACACTCTTTCACACTTCCGCTCTTTTATTTAGATTGGTTTCAATTGGGCACTTTCCCTTTTGTCTTTCATCCGTTATTAGCTTTGCACAAATTCAATATGCATAACTTGGTTTTGTTTCCAGTTTTTTCGGTAATTTCGGTATCCAATATATATAATTCAGTGTTGTTCCAAGTTTTCATTCAATTAGGTATTCAATATGCATATTTTAGCTTTATATCGAGTTTTCAATCAGTTCGGTGTTCGATATGCATACTTTAGCTTTGCTTCGTGTTTTCATTCCATTCGGCATTAAATAAGCATTATACAACATATTTTCATCTATGTGGAGCCTTTCCGAGGTGCCCCAGCTTTGAGCGACCTCCACGGCTATCACCGGTTCTCATTGTCCTCCCCGGTGACTCCTGCTGCCCTCGTTCTCCTTCTTCGATTGGCGGGTCCTCTGCTGTGAGCCCCAATCGCACTCCGGATGTTCGTCTGCACATGCCAGTGAATCTTATTTCCCAGCATGGATGTGGATGGCTTCCCTTCTTCTTTCTTGCTGCTTACAAGATCAGCAACACGCTTGCCCAACACTTAGGCCCCCACATCAACTTGCCTGGAGCTCCGCAGGCCCTCTGGGTATAGGCCGGCGTCCCGGCTTCATCGCAGACCCCACCATGGCTGCCTCGTCACGTCACGGGTCCCTGCTGGTCTCTCCCACACAAGTCTTCCTGTTGCTCCCTCTGCTTTTTCACAGGTCTCCCTTTATACACCCGCAGCCCCTTCATAGGTGGCAGGTGTTGACTTATAATTTGACTTGCCTGGCCATAGTTAAAGGGACATGCCTGATTCTCACAACCCTCTGCAGGCAATGGCCTTGTCCCAGTACAAGTGGTGAAATTAAGTTTGAGTGTTTATTACTCTCAGTCACCTCTTCTTCGTCCCAGTACTTTCAGATGTCAAATGTGGGGAAATGAGGGGAGCTGTTTTAAAGTAGTCTATAAAGGCCAGGGGCGGGGTAGGTTGGTCGTCAATAGGGAAAGCGGGATATCATGTTGATTGGGCAATCAACTTCCAATCCAGGAGGACCCTTCACCCAGGTCATTCTCCCTTGTTTCTCCACCCCCAGGGTCAGGATCCAAAACCAATGGCCTTTCCCTGGCCAACTGAGAAGGGGATCCAAGGGGAGTAAAAGTGAGAACACCGTCAGGTTTCTCACACTTTGTATTTTCAGAGCTGCATGCTGGGATTGTGTAAAGTAGGGGATTACTGGTAAATACCCATGACATTTGAGCCTAGCTCTGTATTGTCAGTGCAGTATACTGGAATTGTGTAAACTAAGGTATTAATGGGAGAGCTCTGTGATATTTGAGCCTACCTTTGCCTTTTCAGTGTGCTGTAGCTTGTAAACTAGATTACTGGGCATGTTGTACTGTTTGCTTACTCTTACTAGGATTGCCCAGTTTATTGTCAAGTCATACTGGGAGATTAATGGGATTGTCAAAATAACGGGCAATGGTTAACTTCCAATTTACTTGGATACCAAGCTTATGGGCAGTGTCAAACTGGGGTCTTTCTGGTAATATCAAAGTGGGAGGAGTGTTCTCAATTGTCATTAAGTGGGAGGACTAGAACAGTCGCACATGTATAAAATGAACTATTCTGCTCTTAGTTGCGATGGAAACCAAGAAGGTAGCTGGTAGAGTTAGGGTATACAACATAGAACACGGGCCTACCTGACAGAGTGTGGATTTTCTGTACTCTCTTACACTTTTTGTCTATTGTATTCAGATATGCCTGTTTTGGGCTTCAAACCCAAACTTCCCTCTTGGCCCAGAATCCTATGCGTCACAGATAGCACACAAATCGCTCTGAATCTTAAGGATGGTTCAAGCGTTTTTAATATGTTTGTGGTTTTTTGTCCTGTCCCTCTCTTTCTCGTCTCCAAATCGCCTCCTTAGCCCAGTTGTCCATAACCCCAGGCTAGTGCTGCTGAACAGTAAACAAGACTGCCTAATCACTACCGTTCGCAACGGATGGCGCCCTAAAACGATGGCTCTCTAAACGCCCTCAGGGACTTCCTAGCTGTTCCTATTCTATCCAGATATTAGTGTTCTACAAGGAATTGGGAGGTGCCTGGCAGGCACTGTTATCATCCATCCCTACTCTTTCCCCTCTTTTCCTTCTCTTTCTACAGTCTACCTCCACTAATCCCCTTGCTTCTCTCTTTCCTGCCCCTCCGGTCTCTTCCTCACAATCTAGTTCTCACTACCAACCTTTCCCATTGCCCTTCCTCTCACTCCACTTCACTACTCCTCACCACTATTCCTCTCTACACTACTCTACCCTCCATAGTAATACTTCTCTCCTACCGTTACTACTCCCCTCCCTCCCACTACTAGTCCCCTCCCTTCCACTACTCTCCTCCGTCCTACTACTCTCCTCCCTCCTACTACTAATCTCCTCTCTCCAATGATTCAAACACCCAACTTCAAAGGTTTTTATTTTACATTTGTATTCTATCTCTCTCTCTCTCTCTCTTCTCTCTTCTCTCTTCTCACTATCCCCAAACCCCTCTCTCTCTCCGTAATACCAGCTAGTGATACTGAACGGTAACCCCTACTGACTAACGTCTGTTTTTAGCTAGGAGTGTCGGCTATCTAAACTCCCTCAGGGACTTCCGAACTGTCCCAACTGTAACCAGTTGTTAGTTTTCTAATAAGGAATTAGGGATAGTACCTTACACTTATTCAGTTTCATTTTGGCTACATTCACTGATGCCCACACTTAAAACTTGCCTCTGACTCTTTCTACCTAACCTATCCCGCCGCCACCTCCTCCCTCCAATCCTCTGCCTCGGTTTCACTTCTCCTACCTACTGCCTCAAAACGTTGATGTCACTTCTCCTCCCACTACTACTCTCCTCCTTCCACTGCAGAGAAGATAACCATCCTGGTTTCGCTTCCAACCTCTTCCCACCCCTTCCATCAATAATATGCCCCCACTACCTATCCTTTCTCCTCTTACTCTGTAGCAACCCAATGCTGGTATAAAACCCTCTACACAAATCACACATGCCTACACAGTTTACACTGGAGGCTAGGGGATGTGGAATGAGCGCCTTGTAGGGCGGAGGCCAGGGACCGCTGCCCGCCCCCCATAATGGCCAAAGAAACAGTGTATGGGGGAGTCCCCATGCCCCAACCCCATCACTAGCCTCATGTATCAAGTGCCGCCTATCGTTCAGAGAACCCCTCTATGAACCATGACATATGAGGCGTAGGTAGAGAAGAGAAACATGTGGGATATGGGAATTGGAGCTTGTGTGCCCATTGCCATGCAGCCCGGCAAACTCCATTTTACCGGCACTTTACACCAGATGACTGCAGAGGGAAACCTGCAAACCTAGCTGGCAGAGTGCACTGTGAATCCGCCCTTCACTAGACATGGGGAACTTGTGGGCATTCACAGGAAGCCAAGGACTACACAACCAGAGAAGATCACCAGACCTGGCCAGCACCTTCCAGGAGTCGGTGGTCATGACAAAAGAACCTCAGACTCCAAGATGGCAAACAGCCCCTACTTTCTTTTGGGCCACAGAACCATAGCATCACCAGCAATACAAGCAAAAGTGCATGGAAAAATGATAGATTACACAGATCCCTGTCAATCAAAAGACCACACAGCTACAGCAAGTCTCCAAATCACAATCGCCCTGCAACTGTGAGCCGAGTATACAAGTAAAAAGAACCAGATGGGGTTTGTGCAAATCAGGAGACTGTTAGAGACACAGAGCGGTATAAGTGGAGAGGAAGGTGGAGGAGTGAGAAAAAAAGGAGATGAGGAGGTGACAAAACAACAAGGAGCAAGGAAGGAGAGGAGGAGGAGGATGCGAAACATCTGAAGAGTGTAGGAGAAGAGGTGGAACAGAGAGATATCTAAGAAGAGAAGAAGTAGAGGATTGGAAGGGCAAACACTTAAAAAGAGAGGAAGGAAAGAGGAGCAAGAGGAGCCCATAGAGGGAGAGGGAGGCGGGCTGGTTGAAGAACAACACCTATAGAGTGAGGGCGCGTAGGAGCAGAAACACCAACACAAAGAGGAGGAATAATATCAGAGAGGAAAGGGAAAGGAACAAGTAGGGAAAGGGAGAGCCAGAAAGGCAGAGGGAACCAGACAATCGGTGGAGAAAGTAAAACAGAAAAAAAGCATGAGAGAAGAGGTGACGTTTGAGAAGAAAACAAAAGGAGTACAGCTCTTCAAGGAAAAGTACATGCTCTAAAACTGGTAGAGAGGCACCAGAAATAAGCAGAACAGGAGTCTAAGGGAGATGGCCTGAAGTTAAGAGGGCGTATTTGCAAGATTGTACAGGAGGGGAAAGGTGGGAGAACCTTGGGGTCCACTGTTCTTGCACCGACACCAGCCCCCATTGGACAACCTAAGTTACCACAGTGGTGTTACCCCTTATCTGATTCCAGGAGCCAAAAGTTGCCAGAAACTGACAACCCCTGCACCAGACACTGAGACGAGAAAGAAATGGTTAGGACACGACAAAAACCCAGAGACTCAGGGCCTCATCACGAGTTGGGCGGTAGTACTTAAATGCGGTGGTAACACTGTTACTGCTGGATTTAAGGGTCCACCCAATCAATGTCTGGCCTGTTTTCCCCCAGCTCAGAGCTGGTGGTAAACACGCCAGAAAAATGCTTCCGCTGGTGGTATTACCGCATGGTAATTGTGCTGAAAATTCCCCATTGGGTCTGATGGACCCTATGGGGAATAGGGAGTAACAGTTAGTGCCCAACTCATGATCCGGCGGTAATACCGCCGGATGGGTAGGCGCTAACGCAAATAAAGTTTGGCGGTATCCCAGCCGGGACATCATCCAACTCGTGATGAGGCCATCAGGGTGGATGTTTGACTCAAACAGGAAGGCAACCTTGAACTAAAGGAGAGAGGGAGGACTGAGGACGACAGTCCGAAGGAAAGTATAGGTTTTAGTAAAATACAAGCCTGACTGTTGGACAGTTTCTAAATCTTCACTGTTCGTCTAGTCACCCCTAATTCCTCTGGTAATAAGAATAGAGGTGTATAGAAAACCTCTGACTGGTTGCAAATAGTCTATTTATCCCACCGGCCATTACACTACATGGTTCCCAAAGTCAAGGGCAGATCTGGATTTTGGGTCACTTATTGCAACCTTTAAAAATGGAAAGTTCTAAACTGTGCAGGCCCTGAGTGTCTGTGGAAGGCATGATCCTAGAAAGAGGAATGGCATTTTGGGATCACTTTGCAACATCAGAACTCCCCCACTGTTTCAGTTATAAATCCCCTACGTCATGGATTTCCACAAAGGGTAGCTGTGACGACATGGATTCTGCCTCACAGCAGTACAAGGGTGAGCAGGGACAAAATGGCTCGCTCAGCACTCATACATCTACAAACCAAAACACAACACAATCATAAAGATAAAACAGGGACAGTTAAGAGATATACCTCCTTCACCTTTTGTGGTAATGCAGGCTGAGGGCAGGCTATACTCCTAACAGGGGTGTGAAGGTGAACCAATAGTGACCCAAACATCACAGTATCGCAGTCCAAAATAAAGGGAATGTCCAATCAATGTTCTATAAAAATATTAACACTTTAATGAAACACACCATCTGCAAGTAGAATGAAAAGAGATTACTGTACAAAAACCCACCCAAGAGGAAAGACATAGAAGATGAGACAGACTGGAAAAAGTAGTTCCAGGGGTACTAGGTAAGGGACTACCACAACGGATATCTTGGTGAAGACAGGGACAATCGTGACCTAACCAGTCTCTAGGGCCCAAGTGGACTGGGGTGGGCGAAGGAGGGCAGTTCAGTATCACAGTACCTGAATTCGGTTCTTGGTGGGCTGACACATCAGACACGGGTTGAACTTTGATGCAATCTTATCTGGCTCAGTTGGGGACATAGGATTGCGGAGGCCCTGGCAGCAAGTAGGCATCAAGCAGGGTTGAATGCAGGTGCTTGGTGCAGTCGAGCGGTGGCAGTTCAAGTGCTACAGGTCGGAATGTCCCAAGAACTCTTCAACGTTGGCCTGGCCAAGCTGGGCTTTAGTCGCTGGCAGGGGTCGGTGAGTGACGCTCCAATGGGTCAAGTCTGTGGGCGGCGGTCTTGTAGTAGTGATCAAGGGGGCGTAGAGGTGCAAGGAATGAGGCAGTGGTTCTCGGGCTAGCTGAGGTGAGCCGTGTGGTAACCTCCAAGTAGGATCGGCGAGTGACCCTCTAGAGATTCAGTTTGGTTTCTGGCATTGAGCGGACACTTTTGGCCTGGCAGTTGACAGGCTTTGCTAGGATGTGATTCTGTGTCAGGCTGGTGGAGATGAGCGTAATCGTTCGACTGATTGGAGGAACGCAGATACCAGCACCTTCCCTCTCGTTTACGATGCAGGGAACATGGAGCGACCGGTTTGGTGCGGGTGAACAGGGAGCTTTGGCTGGTCTGAGCCTCTGTGCTGCTTTGAGGCCTACGCAAAGGGCTCGAGGACAAGATGCTCCACTTCAGGGTCTGCTTTTGTGGCACAGAAGATCTGTTGCAGATTGGTTGGTCCTGGTCAACAGCCCTGGTCACTGGTTAGGGGATACAGTGAGAAAAAAGATGGTGGAAAGCTTCTTTCATTGTCCAGAGCACTCCTGCCTATCCTAATCCCGACCCTGTTCTGACAACAAAAACCCTTTACGCATGCAGCACCCTGGTGTGAGGCTACTCCTCCTGAATGGGTGTGATCGTTTGATACCTGGGCCCAGGGCTGCTGCCTGCTGAGCGGCGGTCTATGGGGAGGAGGTTACCGGCCCTCACAAAGAGAACCAAAGAGGGGATGGGTCTTCTAGAATTCTGTCCTACAGGGTGGCAGTATCAGCCTCTCTGACCCTAATACACATTCCCTTCCACAGCTGAACTGACTCACAGGAGCCGACACACGCAATATCAATTGGTTTCTGACAGCCACGATCATAAGTATCGCCATGTACTATGCCTAAACTCAGGTATAGCTTATTCTTAGAGGAATACTCTGCCACCAGCTTGATCAGGGGTGTTGCTATGTTTGTAAAAGACTCAGGGCTAGAGTCCATAGCAAGTTTAGACCGCCACATAACTATATCATATGAATGCACGCTTCGCGTCATACTTTATATTGCATAGTATACTGCTCATACTCATTTGCAGTACTGCTAATAGGTACTGCCACTTGTAAGATATTTTGTCTTATTGGGGTAAATTTGGGATTTGGCGGCATTTTCTTACCGTAAAAATATTGGCGGTAATTTGGTGGTAAATTAGTCTTGCATTTAGATTGGGTTTGGCCTCATATTATTTTAGTGACCATACTTTGTTAGCTTATATTGGTGGTAATTTTAGTGGTATCTTGTTTTGCGGTATTTATACCTGTGTTATAGTGGTGAGCATGGTTTTCTTTTTATACTATAACCCCATCGTAAAACAAACATTTCCTTCTTATTAGAATACCCCCTAGTTGTCTGTAGAGAGCTCCAGACCTATGCACTGTTAGAACCCAATGATTTTATTCAGAGCGCCACCTACAATTTGTGGCTGGTATCACTGGCTTATATACACCCAGTAATCTATTAATCAGATCCTTTCCTATCAGCATGCAAGGAAAGGGGCATTCATCATCCCGCACACAAACCTTCTCTTATCCGTTACTTTACTTGCGTTGGTAAATGGGCAAATGCACTATTGCACTAATATGAGCCTCCCCTTTAGACATCACCTATAGAAAATAATTCATGTGTTCATAGGTACTTATTATATTGAATTACATTTACATGACATCAAGTCCTACCATGGTTATTTACAGCAGCCTCTGGAATACAAAACAAAACAAAAAAAAACAGAACAAGCAGGTCCATTTGAAACATAGATTAATGTTCCCACATTCCTGAAAATGTCAAAAATAAACATGCAATGACTTCCTGACTTTCCTGCCCTGTGATAGACCTCAGCCACTCATACGGCATTTCCCATGGTCCTCACTTGGCATGTACATATCTTACCAAGATTGTTATTTCTTTTAAGTCCCCAGCACGACCTTGCTATTTTCGGAAATGAAGGCCCATTGTCAGCACGAAATGCTTCTGTATCTTGTGTGGGGAGCACCAGCGAGATATCTCTCACAGCCAGCGCTCTAACCCCTTGGAGCTCCGTCTGTCTTCCCAGCCCAGTCTGAACTAACTCTTTCTCTGCATTTCTTGTCCCAAGAGACCTTCTGTCCTTCCCCTTTTGACGTTTCTTGTCTGCTTATAATTTCCCCCCATCAGGTTAACAAGAATGCATTCTGTATCAACCCTCATGTTTAGAACAATGAGGGCTTTAGGCCTCCCTGAATAAATGTTTCATTCTGTTTCCTGCTGACTCTTTCCCTCTGCTCTCCACAAGCTAATACAGAAAAAAATGCCAGTGTGCATTTAAAAATGAATTACAGCAGTGCCACTAAAACATGGATTTTCACCTCATTTTGCATATGCGACTGCATTATGAGTGTTAAGGAAGTTAGAATTCAGTATTTTAGCAATGTTAATTATGTTAGAAAGTTATATAACTTAATGTAGTCTCCATGTATGAGGTATCCAAAAAAAATATGGTGCACTTCAATGTTTGGCCTGGCAGCACTAAGCTTTTCTATGCATGCATTTCATTCTCTGCGGTTTCAAGCTGGGCTTGGCTGTATTGTAAAACCTGTACTTTGCATGCCACCAACAACACCTTTACATGTCATACTGGCAAAATATATATATATATATATATGCCATATTACTGCTGGCAACAAAAATATCACTACATTTTGCAATAAAAAAATGCCATTACATTTTGATAAAATATATATGTCCTTACACACTCCAAAGTGTGAACATTCATCCAATAGTCCTAGGTAATACTTTATGAGGTTATATAAGACAAAGAAAAGCCTTTGGACAGGACAGCCAAAGACTTGCTGTGGACTAAGACATTGTATTGAAGCAGCAGCTGGAGAGCTGCCTGTTTCCCACATTAGCCATGCAGTCGCTTGCTGCTGGTTCGTCTGACAAACTGACAGTGGGTAGCTAGAGGGCTTAAAAAGTGGTGGGACATAATTCATGTAATTCTACAATGTAGCGAGCAAGCGAAGCAAGCAAGCCTGCACTTGACCAGTGGGGCAAGGGGGGATTCTCCTCTGTGAGAATATTTTTGAAACACATATTTCAACAGCATTTTTAAAAAATAACCTGAAAGGTACATATGTTTCTTAGTGATCTAACAGGCTCCCAAGAACTGTGATGAATCCTGCAGAGTCCTCACAAAGACCCGACCTAGAGTCTCTTCCCAGGTGACCCGGGGAAGGTAGACGCTTCCTGATCCTGGCCCTGGGGGCGGTGCTAGCCCGGAGGATCAGCTAGGAAGAGAAGGGCCCTGCGGGCGGTGTTAGCCCGGAGGATCACCTAGGAAGAGAAGGGCCCTGGGGGCGGTATTAGCCCGGAGGATCACCTAGGAAGAGAAGGGCCCTGGGGGCGGTGTTAGCCCGGAGGATCACCTAGGAAGAGAAGGGCCCTGGGGGCGGTGTTAGCCCGGAGGATCACCTAGGAAGAGAAGGGCCCTGGGGGCGGTGTTAGCCCGGAGGATCACCTAGGAAGAGAAGGGCCCTGAGGGGGGGGTTAGCCCGGAGGATCACCTAGGAAGAGAAGGGCCCTGGGGGCGGTGTTAGCCCGGAGGATCACCTAGGAAGAGAAGGGCCCTGGGGGCGGTGTTAGCCCGGAGGATCACCTAGGAAGAGAAGGGCCCTGGGGCGGTGTTAGCCCGGAGGATCATCTAGGAAGAGAAGGGCCCTGGGGCGGTATTAGCCACGAGGATCACCTAGGAAGAGAAGGGCCCTGGGGGCGGTGTTAGCCTGGAGGATCACCTAGGAAGAGAAGGGCCCTGGGGGCACAGGAGAACTTTGTGGGATGATGGGCGATATTTGTCTTCCTCAACCCTGATACCAGAGTATGTAATGGCTTGTTGTTAGAGAGAGCTTTTATTCCCACAAACTAACTGTCGGAATGTGGGTAAAGGTAACTATAACCAGTCATTTATTAAGAGTAAGAAAACCCCTTTTAAAGTTACAGAAATTGATTGAAAGTAAAGCTCCTATGAGTCCCGGGGAAATAATGAAGAGGAGTCTTTAAATGTTACCAATTTAAACACAGAAAAAGCCCATTCTTCTGTAAAGCCAAATACTTAAAGGAATCCTTCTGGTATTCCTTTGGGGAATAGGTATACGAATAGAAGTGAACTTGGTGATCATTTTAATGAGAAAGCTGAATTGTATGTTGTGGACTTCAAGTCCCACAATTCCCAAAGTACTGGGACGAAGAAGACGACTGCAGAGGCACAGGACTGCAAGTTGCAGCCCATTAGGAATAATGACGCACATGTGGGGGAGACTGGGAGGCATAACAGGTCCCCTCAGGTGCAGGCCATTAAGAAGGAGAGAAGCAGTAGTAGAAGGGGGAGTAGTTTTGAAGCCTCCACTTGGCAGCAGAAGCAGAAGTTGAAGAAGAGCCGAGAGGCTGGGACTGTTGTGGTGTGTCAAACGAATGCCAGTCCTGAGAGGGACTTGTATGCTCAAGATTGCTGATGCAGAGGTTGCGCAATGGAGAGCGCACCATATAGCATTTTTCCAGACTGTGAGATGAACACTGATGGCAGGTGAGCACCAGATAGCTGTGGGAGCTCGGAGAGCTCTGAAACTGACAGACGCGAGCCATGAGAGAGAGGTTGCTGAGCCATGATGGGAAACCAAAATAGAAGACCTGAAGGCAGCTAGGCGAATGGATGCGTACACCATACCTGATGAGTTCACTGTTACATATGACCCTGGAGCGCTCCGTAACCGCCCACTGGCCAAGTCCAGAGTGCTGAACCTCAAAAATGAGATAAACAGAGTAACGTTAAAGGGGAGGAAACCTTTTGAAAACCAAACTAATGTAAAGGCTAATTATTCTGTTGAAGAACGAATCATTTTAAAAGGGAGCATACGACAGAACAGGAATTTAATAATCAAACCAGAAGGGTGTGATTATAACATAGTGGGTTATGTTAAAAGCCAACAACAGGAAAGGGCAATAACCTGAGAAGGAAATACAAACTAGTATTACCAAAGCCAAAAGAGAATCATACCAAAGCAACTTATAAATAACCAGTATTGCCCATACCCAAAGAAGACAATTAAGAATATCAGTGTTTGTAAAGACTACTGCCCATATGTAAAGGAAGTAATAAGAGGAGATGGTTTACACCCACATTGCCAAAGCCAAAGAAGTGTGGAAGTGAAACAGAATCGTTATCAGCATTTGGTTTGGGCGGGAGGGGAGAAACAAGCGTGGCAGGAAGGAGGAGTGGAGTTTAATATGCATTGTGTGGGGGCAATCATAAGGGTGTACCAAACAGAACCAAGGTGTTTCTTGTTCTCCCAGAAGTCACATTTGAATTTTGGAGTTAAAACTGTCTGCCTCGCATTTCTGAGCCTCTTACAGTACTGTACAGCTAATACGCTGTGGCCAGCGGCAAGCAGGTGGGATACAAATACCCAAATTAATATAAGATAACTAACAAATGAAAAGGATTTCCAGTTTCAACTTAGCTTTTTAAGCAAAGACATTTGTGGATTTATTCCATTACTGCACGAGTTGCATTTAGTAGAAATGCAGTATGGACAGAACATACTGCAGTAAAAATGAAAGATGCATTTCCAATTCCAACAAAGATTAGCCAAATATTGTTAATACATTTCAATTCAATGATACATAATACAAAACAAATATGATTCTTTGCAACAACTGTGAACTGTACACAGATACTGGATTGGGTTCCTTTAGAAACCAGTTAAAACAAAACATTTCAAATATAATTTAACAAACTAAATAATATCACAATCTCAAATACCGTCATCTACCATTTTGACTAGTAAAAGTAAGTGCTTGCCTTCATGTGCATCCAGCAAAATGATCAACAATAGCATCATCAGAAACCGATTGTAGTACTCTTCTCTCTACTGAAAGTAGAGCAAGGTCCTGTAATCTAGATTGCCCCATAGTACATGTGAGCCATAGGTGAAGTCTCGGCAAAGCACTGAAAGATCTCTCCCAGCTACAACGGCTCAGTTGCACAGTTAAAGCAGTTTGAATCATTTATTTTTACAGTTGGAAACATCAGAGGATCTAAAAGCTTATAAACTTGATTCATTGAGAGAGTTGTACCTTTGTTTCTTTTTAGCAAAATAATGTGGCTTACATTCTTTTTCGCAATGGTGTTCAATTTCCCTGGTAATCCCCAGATAGCAAGTTTGGGGAAGTGGACTGCAAGTCTGAATACCTCTCATCTCTGAAACTAGAGAACCAATGTTCTAATTCAGAGATCATCCGATTCAAGCACAGGGAAATAAACGTTGTTCTAAAGTCTTTTGTGCTGACATGATCCCGAGAAGAACTTCGATCAACCACAAAGTTTTCAATGCGCGTTTTCTTTTTTCTTCATTCTACTACCATTCCCTCGCCTTCAGTGTTGGTATAACTGAGCAAGGATTCTGCTTTTTGCCATAGCTCTGAAACTCTTTCTATAGTTCGCATAGATTTTGATGTAGTGCACACAGTTTCTTTCAAATGAACTGCTTTAGCTAAATCTAGAGTTTCTTTTTGGAGGATTGTGTGGAAGCCCTCAGTGATGGTAAGCAAAGACTGGAACATATAGAGACAAAGTATTACTGACCATTTTTTAAACTTTAACAACAAACCAGTTGCTTTACTGGATAAGATTACTGAAAGGCACTGATGGACAGCCGTGAAGTTAGTTATCAGTGCATTTACAGAGCGTACCTGACAAGACCAGCGTGTGTCTGAAAGCTGGACAAGCTCACCGTGTTTTAATGCCAGAGTGTTTTGAACCGCTTTGAATTTATGCTGATGATTAAGAGAAGTACTAAAAAATGTAAATAGATTTTCCATTGTATTGACAACATCTTTTCCTTTATTGCTTTGTAGGTGTGACACAGCACAAGGTTAGGTTCATGGGCATGGCAATGAACATAAATAGCTTCTGGATGGTATTTCTGAAACTTTGTCTGCACACCACCACTTAATTCTATGACAAGACCGGAGGCGAGCATTATGCTTAACTTCTTTAATTACTGCTAACCACAGCTTTTTAAATCTTTCTTTTGTTTCAATGTATTTTTTTTTTATAACTCGTATAAACAACAGAAAAAAATGAAACATCATAGCCTTAACGCGGCTAAACTACATCCCCCATGAGGCTCTTCAATATGGTAGTCCAATAGCCTCTCTCTCACTGTCCAATCAGGCAATCCCTTCTACTATAAGTCACTGCCTCTCTGGGTCCCTTTCTCTTCTTTGTTGCTGCACCACAGATAAGTGACACCAATTCTAGCAGTACCTTGCTATGCTGTGTTTTTATGATATTAATTGTCAAAACGTTAGGTTTATATATTTGTAAAGCGCGCGCCTACCATTAGCGCAAACATATTAGCATTCGAGTTCGAAACGCACATGTTCATTTCGCCGACAAGTTGGACTTTCAGGACGGCTGACTGCCGAGCCTGCGAGTGATCTCACTCGCTCTAGGGCTCAGCCAGTCAGCCGCGAACGAACACCGACGGAGATAAAGAGTATTGTGGGCAACGCATAGTACGCGGTAAGCCCCACTCCCTTTATAAACAAGGGAAGCGCGCGCATGCGCATTACTGTATTCCTCTTACAGAGTTTTGTTCTCACACGGAGAAAGCCAATGGCAATTCTACGCTCCTGTACATCACTCCCGAACGCGTGAAACTCGTTAATTTGTTAGCGGGTCGCCGGCGCACATCAGAGGCATTCAAGGAAAAGAGAAAATTTTCAACAAAAAAATAAAAAAAATTAAAAAAACGAAAATATATTTTTCTGTTGCCAGCAACAAAAGAGGAGCTACAGTTCTCAACCTGATAGCCATCCTCTGTAAGGCACACATAGTACCATGGCGTACAGCATGGATAACGAGGCTTGGAGTGAAGGGAGTGACAGAGAGCCAGAGCAAGAGGTGGAAAACATAGGAGAAGATATAGACCTCTCCTATTGCTTCAAGGAAGTGCTAGGCGACTCAATGGTTCAAGCCATAGCACTAGGAGTCAAGCCTCTACAAGACAGGTTATTGGTCCTGGAAGAAATACTGGGCAAGAAAGCTGGCACGCTCGACGACACAGTTGAGGGAACCTCCACACAAGAGCCTCTGAGACAAAGTGAGAAGGGGAAGAAAGTGGCCCGGAAGAGGAAACGCTCTTCTACTCCCCCAGGCTCAGATACAGGGAAGGATAAGTCCCTAGAGGTGGCTGATGCTTTCAATAGGCTGAAAAGCGCCTTTCTTACAAAGACAGCCTTGCCCAACCTCGTACCCCCTACCCCAGGGGCGACAAATATAGGGGATACCTCATCAGCCTCAGTGCATTCGGATCAGGAAAGGGGAGAGGATGATGATCAGAACATAAGCAAAGTCAGCGTAGTCTCGCAGAAGAGTACAAGCGAGCCTTAAGCCAGCGGTGTGGAGGCCCCTCTGGATGAAGAAGACATGTCAGACATGTTTGAACCTGACACAATAAGGCACCCCAGATCAACGGACTGGACTCCATCACCAAGAGTAGCCCTGTATATGTCCCAGAAAATGAGAAAACCTATGGAGAAAGATATTAGATTCAGACTTAAAGCTGAGTGTCCGAGACCAGAGCTGACAGGGAAAGTAGCAGATACTCCCGAGCTCGACACAAAAATGCTAACCTTCATAACGAAGGCAGGAAAGGACACCAGAAAAGGCATGGATAGGGCATGGAAGACGTGCCAGGATAAACTGTTAGACCTAGCTGGACCCATAGCGAAGATAATGGATTTAGCCGAGAGAGCGAAAGACACTGGGGAGCGAGTCGACCCACTTATATTAGCAGGATGGGCGCAAAGAGCAGTCTGCATGCTGGGCAACGCAAACTGTGCAATATCTTCAGAGCGACGCAGATCGGCTTTACTGAAGATTGATAACAAACTAGGAGACCCGGCGTCTTACGAAGCCGGGGAAAGCGCCTAAGGGCTCCTGTTCGGAGACACATTTGTGAAAGAGATGAACAGATTCGTCGGGACATACACAGCGCTGGAGAAAGCGCAAGCCTCCATTAGGAAGGTATTCCCGGGGAGAGTTTTTTCAGGGGCCGGCCAATATAGAGGCTGCTCGACCGGCCGATTCAATAACAGAAGAGCACACGGCCCCAGAGACCAGTATTGGGAGAACTGACAACAAGACGCCTTTCTCCCGAACATAGGACGAGGTTCTCGGGGACGTTGGGGACACGGATATTACCGACACCAGAACAATAACACAGGTGAGAGAACGCGCAGCGACCTATCCTCCTGTGGGGGGGGGCAGGACAATGCTTTATTTGCACAACTGGCGCGATCTATTGTCAGATGCATGGGTTATTCAGACCGTACAAGGCTTGATTCTAGAGTTCCTAGGTCATCCGGTGCAAGATCGCCCCCCTCACAGAATTCAAATGACACAGGCCGAAGAAGATTTATTAGACACAGGGATCCAGGATCTTGCGTGGAAAAACGCGATAGAGAGGGCTACAGGGAGCAGCCAATCCTTCCTGAGCAATATGTTCCTAGTCCGTCGCAAGGACAAAATTCGTCCAGTAATCAATCTGAAAGAACTCAACAGCTGGTTAGTGTACAAGCACTTCAAGATGGAGAGAATCCATCTGCTAGGAGACTTACTCAGAAAGGGGGACTGGCTCGCGCGCCTAGATCCGAAAGACGCTTTCCTCACAGTTCCGATAGCACCCCACTGTTGACCCTTTCTAAGATTCAAGTGGAGAGATGAACTCTGGCAATTCAGATGCCTACTGTTCGGTCTAGCGTCAGCACCATGGGTGTTCACCAAGCTTATGAGGCCCATCGCGACAGCACTTCGGGAACAAGGGTGTCGGATGATTGTCTACCTGGACGACATCCTATTTATGGCCAAAAACAAAGATCGCTTACAGAAGCAGATTCAATGGGCGATAGAGCTAATTTCCAGCCTAGGATTCCTAGTGAACAAAGACAAATCAGAGCTTATGCTGACCAAGCGGCTAGAGTTCTTGGGTTTCACTATAGATACAAAGAAAGCTACTGTGGAGTTACCAACTCAAAAAATTAGAGCTATCAAGAAAGATCTGAGAACAGCACTCAAGAAACCGCTTATCTCTCTTCGTTATCTAGCCAGGATAGTAGGACTTTTAGCAGCATCCATACAAGCAATATTTCCCGGCCCGTTACATTATCGAGCTCTTCAAAGGCTGAAGATCATGTACCTAAGGAAAGGCTGGAGATACCATCGACTAGTTCCCCTAGACGAAGAAAGCAAATCAGAACTCACCTGGTGGCTCCACAATATGGAAGCTTGGAACGGCCGCGCCATCTTCGGAGACATACCAGGGTTAGTTATAGAGTCAGACGCCAGCAGGTCCGGCTGGGGAGCGTGATGCGGCGACATAGAAACAGGCAGAAAATGGTCAAAAGAAGAATTGGAACTACATATCAATTGCCTAGAATTACTAGCGGAGTCTTTCGCAGTAAGAGTGTTTACCAGAGATAAAGCGCACTGCAGTATCCTTCTCAAGATGGACAATATATCTGCAGTAAGGTATATAAACAAGCTGGGAGGTACCAGGTCCAGGATGTTATTGGAATTGGCAAAGAATTTCTGGCACGACTGCCTACGGAAGAAGATTACAGTCAAAGCAGAGTATCTCCCAGGGGCCCTGAACTCAGTGGCGGACTGGAACTCCCGACACCTAGTAGATTACAGCGACTGGAAACTACACAGAGACATATTCAAGAAGTTGGAAGCAAGATGGGGGCCCTTGCACATGAACCTGTTCGCCTCGAGGCTAAACACACAGCTGCCGGATTACTTCAGCTGGAAGCTGCACCCGGGAGCCCAGGGGACGGATGCATTCATGCATCATTGGGGGTCGCAGAGATGCTATGCCTTTCCCCCCTTTGCAATGCTGGCGAGGGTACTAGCTAATGTGCGCAGAGACAAAGCTCAGATAGTGATAGTGACGCCAGAGTGGAAGTCGCAAGCCTGGTTTCCAGTTCTGATGGAACTTTCTACGGATTTTCCACAGAAGATTGCATACAGACAAGACCTGCTGACCGATCCAGCAGGAGCCCCTACCCCTCTGATAGAGGATCAATCCTTAACACTGATAGCGTGTAGAATTTCAGGCATAGATGGCGCTTGCCAGGCCTTTCAGAAGACGCTACAAGGCTTATCAATCTATCATGGGCCCCATCTACGATCAGGAGCTATAATTCCGCGTGGCAAGCCTGGGACTTATGGTGCAGGGGGAGGAGTATATCTCCCATTTCAGCACCTGTAGTCCAAGTGGTGAATTTCCTAGCCAGCCTCCCGTCTACAGGGAGGGCGTTCAGGACTGTAGGAGTATATAGGTCAGCGATCTCTGCTGGACACGAGCTAGTGGACGGAGCACCAGTAGGGGAACACCCAGCGGTGTCCCGATTGCTAAAGGGTGTAAAGATGAGCAAACCTCCTACGCCCAAGTACTCATCGTTATGGGATGTCCAAAAAGTCATACATCTGTTCGAACAGTGGCCGAGTAACAGCTTTCTGTCAGATAAACAACTTTCAGGCAAGCTAGCTACACTCCTTTGCTTAGTGTCCTGTAGAAGAGTTTCAGACATTAAAGCCCTAGAGATAGACAGGAAGATGTATTACCCGGAAGGGATAGCCTTTACCATAGCACAGCGTACAAAGACCAATTCTAAAGTGATCTCATACCCATACTGGCCGAATAACGAGAAATTGTGTGTAGCGAATTGTATAAAGTGTTATGAAGCAGCGTCAGCAGCGGTTAGACCGAAGGGGGTTAGCCAGTTGCTTATAGCGCGTATAAAACCATACAAAGCAGTTACGTCAGCTACTATTGCTAGATGGGTGAAGGAAGTGATGCAGTTGGCAGGTATAGACACGTCTAAATTTGGAGCGCACTCTACCTGAGGTGCCATGGCTTCACGAGCTTTTGCAGTCGGAGTTCCGCTGCAAGAGATCATGAAAGCAGCAGATTGGTCGAGCGATTCAGTCTTTAAGACTTTTTACTTCAAACCAGTATCTAATATAGCAGCTGCTGTTGTAGAAAGCTTTGAACAAGCATAATGCTCGCCTCCGGTCTTGTCATAGAATAAAGATTGCCCATGCGACTAGCGCAGGAAGTCTTGATTCTATTAAAGACACGGAGGCGAGCATTATCCCACGCTAAGGGAACACGGCTGTAATGGGCATGGTATGAACTGTAATACATATCACAGCACATTTATGTAAATTCTTGATTATAACATGTGATAAATCGTATTCCCCTCCCTAATGTGCACATTTCTCTTTTTGCATAGGAGAGGAGCAAAAGAATCACCGAGATTAGAGTGTACGAAAGCAGCAGAGCAGCGGAATTAGAATACGGAGATCCTACCAAGAATAGAAAAAACAGACTCAGTTGGATTATCCGAGAGGCAGTTGGATTTTAGACATTTGTTCAGTAAAAGCGAGCTGCGAAAGAAGAGGAAGGGACCCAGAGAGGCAGTGACTTATAGTAGAAGGGATTGCCTGATTGGACAGTGGGACAGAGGCTATTGGACTACCATATTGAAGAGCCTCATGGGGGATGTAGTTTAGCCGCGTTAAGGCTATGACGTTTCATTTTTTTCTGTTGTTTATACGAGGTATGAAAAAAAATACATTGAAACAAAAGAAAGATTTTAAAACCTGTGGTTAGCAGTAATTAAAGAAGTTAAGCATAATGCTCGCCTCTGTGTCTTTAATAGAATCGAGACATCCTGCGCTAGTCGCATGGGCAATCTTTATTCACTCATAACAGCTGCAACATCGCAAGTTTGGTGGTCGAGTGTACTAAAAGAAGTAGTGGAACTATGTTCCCTAGTGGTCTGCCCCAGCTGGCCACAAAACCCATTGCCACCCCCCACACACAATACAAACCCCCAAAAACATGCAGCTGGTGTTTAAGAGAATGTTCACTGCAGTTCACTGAAAATGCAAGTTTCAACTTCTTCCTACACTTTCATTTTAAAACAAAACCATTCCGGAACGGATTCCTTTTAAAATAAAAGTATAGGAACAGTAAAACTTTTTTTAAAGTATGGAAGCACTGCTCCCAACCGCTCCTGGCCACTTCCACCATTGCGTAGGTTTGAGACCAAATAATATACGGTCTACCCCATGCTCTTTTAGTCATTTCTGTAAAAACGGTATGATAGCATCTGCATTAAAATCTTCCAATCCCCTGAAACATTGAACATGCTCTTTAATTTCACCACTTCATTGGTAAAACATAGCAAACACAGATTGCCAATTGCTCTTTCTGATGATCTCTTGCCTCATCTGCCATTATTGCATAGATGCTAGAAGCTTTCCGCTCATTTACTATTTTAATAAATGTCACTTCCTCAGAGCAGCACTGAATGATTTCATTCTGAGATGATGGGGAAGTGTAGGTAGCATTGTCAGGAGGTTTATACTTTTTAACAAAAGGGTCAAACTTAGAAAGTACATTCAAGAATTCTACTAAATGTCCTTTGTTCCCGCTATCCTCTGACTCATCATGCCTCCTAAATGGAAATACCTTGTTTACCAAGGAGCTTTGTTATTGCTACAATACTCGCCTTTCTTTTTGTTTCATCTTGTTAAAACAACTATAATGGTTGTTTAAGGACATGTGATAGTGCCCACGTTTTATTGTGATGAAAAAGGTAAGAGAGGGTCTCGATGGAAGACCGGATGTTCTCTTAAAGGATAGTTCCGGGACTTTTTTTTTATTGTCCCTACGGTTCGGCCATGTGTTTTTAAGCATAAATCGGTAGATCGTAGAAAACTTTCCTATGGACCTTACCCGACTTTTCGTCCATTAACGCACTCGAAATCAGCTGCCATTTTCTGATAATCCTATCATTTACCCCCATCGCCCTGGCTCACCTGCTTTTGCGGCACTAAATCAAATCCCCCGCCCCTGAAACAGACTTTATCAAAACATTCATATTCCCCGCCTCTATCCGTGACGTGACTGTGCTGCGTAGGCAAACGCGCCCAGGCGTCTTCTACGCGACTACACACAGAACCCGGAAACCAACACAGATCAGCTCACAACACAGCGCGCCACAATTGGGAATATGAAACTGTACTTTTAAATCAAACCGCAAGATTGTAAATTTGGTAAAGTACATTTATTTGACATCAAATGTTTAGAGAATATTCAGCGATTTGCATTTTTATTTGCTCACGTTCCAAAAAGTTCGTTTTGAGGCACACAATGTTCCTTTGCTGTACACAGGGTCTTAGATCATCTCACAATACAGCGCCACAATTCGGACTATGAAACTGTGGTTTAAAAGCAAATGGCAAGATTGTCCATTTGGCAAAGTACATTTATTGGACATCAAATGTTTAGAGAATATTCTGCGATTTGCATTTTTCTTTGCTCTCGATCCAAAATAGTTCGTCTTGAGGCAAGCGATGTTCGTGTGCAGTACACAGGGTGTTGGTTTACGATAAAATAAGCTCTTCGGTCGCACTGATAATCGCATGGCTGTTCCAACAACGAGGCACTAGGCCACCACAACGGTCTGTATGTTGCATCTAGCCGTTAGTACCGCGTAAGGGCATACTTGTACTTGGCGATCGTCCCATAAAATGGTCAGGGTGGTAACGTTGTTCACGCGGAGAAGCAACTGGCGGTTATAAAAGCCATCCGCCGGTGTCTGGTACTCGTGACACATACAATAATGAAGGATGTACCTGTTTTAAAAACATAAAAAATGAAATTAGTCTCACCATCAGATCTTTATTAAAATTATTCATTTTATATATTAGGTCGGGAAATTATTTCATAGCTAGGACAGTGCAACTGGGTATTATACGTCAAGGGGGGCTGTAGGATACTGAGACAGTCCCCCAGTGCAGGGGTTGACAGGGTGCCAGTGCAGGTGGAGAGTGAAAGGGCCCAGGACCGAGGTCGCAGACAGTGGACCAGTTGTAGCAGGGGAGAGGGAGAGAGAAAGCAGAAGCAAAGAGGAAGGTTTTGAGGTGCTTCCGTAAAAGGAGATGGTTCTCCTCAAGATAGTGCGCGGTACAAAACAATATGCCACATAGAACGAACAAGTACAACTTAGCCCGTCTTTAAAGCTACTTTATAGTAATTAAATTGCGGTATAAACTCATCTAAAGAGTTACTTACATTATATTTGCATTTTCCATTGTGTCTGTGCGTAGGGCAGCCCCGAAATACCACTCCTTCTATGCCGACGTTATTTCTTCTAATGAACGAACATTAAATGGCTTTCGTTTCTAAAATTAGATTCATTATCGTTTCTTACGTTATTGCCCCACACCCCCAAAAAGAAGTCTTTCGGGATGGTCCCGGCCTGTCAAGGTCAAATAACAATAGAACCTTATACTGAGTCGTGGGCCATTCCGGCACCCGAGAAAAAAATCAAAGCAGCTGACCTTCACTTTGAACGAGCACACATTCCTAGTTAGCTACATTCAGTGTAAGGCCATCTCACAGGACTCACAGAGCAATCACTTTTATTTACACAATACATAGCTACACATATTCAATGGGCCTGCGGCATGAGGAGACTCGAGAGAACAGACAATCAAATTACAATCATTTAAACCGTGATGTGTATTTCTCAGTGAGCTCTTCTTTAGGTGGACATGGAACAGAGGCAATGTTGGGTGGCAATGCAGTTGTCCCCTGCACAGGTTCGTTCACAACCACTGTGAAATACCTTGCATATCTTTTTTTTTACCTGCAGCCGACATTTTTTTATTGATTGTTTTTGCAAGATGCCAAACGTCAAATTGGTGATTTATATTTTTGTACTCTTCTCTCATTGTCTTGGCAATTGAAACGTGTCTGTCCGTGGCTATCAGGTCGATCACCATTCCCCGCGATTGTAGTTCTTGCAATGATGCTACAAAGCCAACTTTCTCCATGGCCACTGAGGATGTACTTTGTGACACCTGCACGACCACCGAACTCACCATTTTCTTACTTTCCATGTCCTGAAAGTGGTAGGTGCAGTACTTGGCTGAAAATCCTGGGCTGTCGCACTGTCCATCACCGGCTAGCCTGAACCGTTTGCCCGCGAATGTACTATCAATAGACATTTTTTCCATTCTCCAAGCTTCGCTTATGGCTGGAAATAGATAATCGGTTTGGTATTTGTAGAACTGAGTTTTCGCAATGAAATGGATTCCCACAAACTGAAAGAAAGACTCTAACTTTTTAAAACTTGAACCACTAAAAAGTGCAGCCGCTGCACAAAGTAGATTGCCTGCTGGCAGTTGCCCCAGCATGGGTTGTGCAGACCATGAGAAAGGATGATATTTTGTACAGGTGGCATGTATTTTAAGGTTAGTGCCTCGAATTGCACGAGTCACATTAATCAATGGCTCCCCACATACTTCCCCACCAACCGAATGCCCACATTTCATCCGAATAATAATATCAATCAAACAACTATCGAATACAATGAATTTGGCCTCTTTCCTTATACTGTCACTCTGCATCCCAGCTGGTTCGGCCTGTAACGTTGAGGACATGTCACTCACATGAAAGGTAGAATCTCTGATATCGTCTTCCGCTATGTTCAGTGATATTGATGGTGTTTCATTGTCGTCCACTTCATTCTCTTCCATTGCAACATCTGTTCCTTCTCCGGCGATGGGTGAGTAAAACAATTTCTTCAACTTTCTCGCAGTCTTAGTTTTTGCGGGTGTGGATTCTGTGAATTGATCTCCGACAGCATCCGAACTACCAGGAGGACATTCACTATCAATGGCTGGTGGTGGTATAGCTCCGTTGTCAATCACTTCATATTCTTCCCATTGGCACGATGCATCTCCAGTCTCAAGTCCCTGCCAAAAGGTTTGACAAGCAACATCTCTTGTTCGCTTCACTGTCTGTGTAGATCTAGTTCGTACACCCACTCGCAACTAGAGGACAGATTGGAAAAGGGATGTTCAGTTTAAACACAACTTACAGTATTGAACTATTAACAGTGAAAAACAACATAATATAGTGACCAGGACACTAACCTTCTTTTGCTTTCTTTTCTTTGAAACTTTCTTGCCTCGAACTTCAACATCAGGACGCTGTTGCTCCGACTCGTGTGTGCATGTCTCCACTTCCTCTTGCGCTGCAACGACTATATTTTCATGATAAGCACATCCATCACGCACTGACGCTCCATCGACTCCCTGAAACATAGAACTTTCATTAGTATGTATAATAATATTGAAAACACAAAATGTACTTGGGGACCAATACCCACGTACATCTCAATAGCAAAACACGAATGAACGCTTTGTGTAGAACATTCAAACGACAATTATTCACGCATTGTTGATCTAGTTAGATGGAACTGTCAAGATCCATACCTCAGGCTCCTCATAGACTTCCATTGATGATATTATTGAAGATGATGCTTCAGTAACTCCCTGAAACACAGTAATTGCATTAGTATGGTTTTCTATTTTGTTAAAAAGAACATAAACTTTATGCAGGCGTCAACGGCGCATCTAAATAGACCTGCACAAATAATCAGTTGTCTAAAATAAATAATGGATATGTAAATATGATTCGATTTGCTCGATCGTTGGAAGTGTCACCACCCAGAGATCTGCATCAACTACTAGGGGTGATGTTCTTGTAGAAGAAGCTCCGTCATCTCCCTGAAACATAGTACTTGCGTTAATAAAGAAGGAAGTATAGCGGATGTAATCACGTCATATGATTTCGCTTGATCGAACTGTCAGTATCCATACCTCGAAATGCATAAGAACATCAAGGGACGATGTAACTGCGGTGCACACTTCTGCAAGCTGTTGCGCCGACCCGTAACTGCATGCTCCCCCTTCTTCTTGGACTAATGCTCCATCGACTCCCTGAAACATAGGACTTTCATTAGTAATGAACACAATATTGAAAAAAGAAGACACATAGGAGGGCGACGACAGAAGGACATATCAATGGCTAAAAACGAAAGAAACATTGTGTGTAACAATCACGCTACAAGAATGCAAGATCTGATGATCTCCATCGATGGAACTGTCCGGAAATGTACCTCGAGCATCTGAGTGACATCAACGGTTGTCGTCAATACGTTGGACTCTCAGCATCTCCCTGAAAGACAGTACTTGCATTATTTTGGATAACAATAATTATAACTGAAAACAAAGACTAGAGGACGAGTACAAGGGTGTACCATTAGGTAAAATAATCACACGATAAATTAAAACTATTGATTTACATGCCCAAAACAAGTCAGTGGCAGAATAGCTAAGTAAGATTACCCGATAGGCGCTTGAAGTGGCTGATGACTGCAATAACGACACGGATGGAGAATCTTCCGCCTTCATATTGAGTGGATACATAAATGGGGAAATTATTGTTAGCTAATGCTACACACTACCGCAAGGCCGAGAGATAAATACGTAAACTTGACTCACCAGTGGAGGGATGTGGACGAATAGAGTGGGAATAGCGGTTGAGGGCAATTTTCGCCTCGCTCGCGGTGTGTTCTTCTTTATTAGCAATGATGTGGAGTACATGTCTGAGCTAAAGTGCCTGCTGCAGATGCGGTATCGATCACCCCTCTTGTCCGCAAAGACTTCTAGGACTCTACTTTCAAGCTCAGGCGGTGGATATCTGCAATATCGGACCCATTCTCTTATCTGATCTATTGTCTTAGGGAAAACATGCATTACAGTACCTTCAGATTTATTATGGGTCTTCGAAGGGCAACCGCCAATGGAACAGGCAGGCATTGTGGAAAGTTCTGAAAAGTAAAGATCAACAATTCTCTATGAATACCAATGTGTTAAAAAATTAAATGACACATAAAAGGTTCAATGCAAGGTTCGTTTTGGTTCTTGGAACTATACACGTTATTCACATGCGGATAAGTATTTGAATAACTTTAGAAAAATAATTTGACTAAACTCAGAACATGTGACTAGTTCCTTGCACGTACTGTCTTGAACGAAAAGAAATTGGACGCAAAATGATTATGGTACATGGCCTTACCTTGACGAACAAACAGTTAGATGCAGGGATCAGAGTAGTTTCTTGTCGTAGAACAGGGAGCAGTTCACAGGTTGCAAACTGACGAGTTTCCTCGAAGTGGTCACGGAAATTCACAGAGACGAAGAGCAGATAACCAGCACCTTCACGGGTTGACTAGCAAAGCGCAAAGAAGTTCTCATTAGAAATATGAAGTGGGTTATAAAGAATTCGAAACAGGGGTGTGTTTGTGAATGAATGACGTGTATATGTCGTGGCATTATGCGGTTTGCAGGGGGCCGTCCAGCGTGAGGGGGGATGCTTGGCAGGAGACACGGGGTCTGGAGGTAGACATGGGAACAACAACCCATGCTCTATAGACCACTTTGAAGTGTACATGGTCTTTGGCACCTCTTGGCCTTTATCGCCCCCTTGACAGCTCCACTTGCCAGCACAAGTACCCCGGTGCGAACTGCCTTTGATAGGGTCGGGGGGTGGATTGGGGCGGTGGTCGTGCAGACAAGACACAGGAAGACTCGTGAATGGAGACACACTTATGTGGATTGCAGGGGGCCGTCCAGCGTGAGGGGGGATGCTTGGCAGGAGACACGGGGTCTGGAGGTAGACATGGGAACAACAACCCATGCTCTATAGACCACTTTGAAGTGTACATGGTCTTTGGCACCTCTTGGCCTTTATCGCTCCCTGACAGCTCCACTTGCCAGCACAAGTACCCCGGTGCGAACTGCCTTTGATAGGGCGGGGGGGGGGGGGGTGGATTGGGGCGGTGGTCGTGCAGACAAGACACAGGAAGACTCGTGAATGGAGACACACTTATGTGGATTGCAGGAGGCCGTCCAGCATGAGGGGGGATGCTTGGCAGGAGACACGGGGTCTGGAGGTAGACATGGGAACAACAACCCATGCTCTATAGACCACTTTGAAGTGTACATGGTCTTTGGCACCTCTTGGCCTTTATCGCTCCCTGACAGCTCCACTTGCCAGCACAAGTACCCCGGTGCGAACTGCCTTTGATAGGGCGGGGGGGGGTGGATTGGGGCGGTGGTCGTGCAAACAAGACTCGTTTGCCGCAGGGCCTCACCAAGGAGAGGCCATCTAACTGCATGTAAGAGGCAGGCTGCAGGATCTAGTACATGGAAGGCAGGGGGTGAGTTTATAAATACCTCACCCTCCCAGGAGAATATATGGGTGCAGTTCACCCTGGAGACCCTGGATGCCTAGGCAGTTAGTCAGCAGCAGGCTGGCCTGTGGTGGCAAGGCGGCACGGGCCTGAGGGGGTCATCTCTGCACCCGGTGCCCAAAAGGATGATTTATTATGATCAACCATATGGATTATTTACCTATAACCATGTTTTGTATCAATAAAATCCAACGGCCTTCCTTTTATTGCCAACGCTTGAACAAAGTGGTGTGGTAAGTATTTTTGGGGGAGGAGGCAAGGCCGGGAGGCTTGATGCCAACCCGCAAAATAACATATGTATGTCTGCTGCATAGGGGTTCAACGGTTATGTGGATTGAAGGTGGGCGGCCAGCGTGAGGGAGGATGCTGGCCGGAGACATGTGGTGTGACAAGACAAGGCACAGGAAGACTATTCAATGGAGACACAGTAGATTCATTTAAAAAATCAAAACAACCATTGTTAAAATATATGTTGGGTTTTATTTTAGATCTTAATTTCAATTGAACATAAATAATAAACATTACACATTGTAAAGTTCCGGTTGCAGCACATCCAGGGAAAATCCGCGGTATTGTCCACTGTCGCTGGGGAAATGTTGTCTAATGGCAAGTACCGCACAGGCAGGTAATACTCTCCGAACGCGGTGTCCGAGCCTCCCATTAAGCCACCAAGTGAAGCAACGATAGGCCACCAGCCAGTACCACCTGTGAAAATGAAAGATGCAAACTGTATTAAAATGACAAAACTTTCTTATCACTGTCGATTCAGGTAAAAAATGTCATTCTGCTTTGAAAAAAATTCTATCTAGAAAATGCACAATATGGAACCAATTTACATGCATTCGAATGATATGTAGATGTAATTTTATATGTGGGAGACGACCATGACATAGTAGTGGCATCACTGACATCACAACCAGAGTATACTTACTCGTTACTCGGATTACGCGGACGAACAGTGCCGCGAAGTTCGTGCATAAGCACCATCATCATCCTCAACACGGTCCGTGAGAGGCAGGCTTCCCTGAACTCTGGCAGCTCGGTGATGCATTGCGGACTTGGCTCGCCTTCCTAAATGTAGGCCAAGCACCTGGAATTTTCACGGCAGCAGCAGTTCTCCTCCTCAGTTGGCATTAGCTCGCACCGATTGCACGTGCACCAGGTGGAGACGCCGTCCATGCGACATTGTCCAGGCTCTTCATCCGTTGACTGGTCCTCCCAACTGCCGTCCGAATCCCCATCGTTTTCGCGTGCTTGCCTTTCCAGTAGTTCTTCCTCGGTGTACTCGGGCTCGTACATATACGGCATTATTGTAGCCATTGTGTGGTAAAGAAAGTAAAATAATTTACAGAGATGGTACAGGTGTTCACAAGGCCTAGAAGCGGCGAAGGTAGCTGACCAGAGCACAGAAACGAGTCACAGAATACTCAAAGTAACACAGAGAGAGTAATGGAATCGAAAATCTGCTGCTGTGTGTTGTGAAACGGTGTGTTTATACTTATAGAGGAAAGAGGCGTCCTGCCATTTCCATGGCGACACTTCATTAGCTGAGGCGCAGCGATTGTTGACACGAAACGTGCTTTGGCGTTGGGAAATGGGCGGTACGCGTCTGCTGATGTCAGGCTCAGGGGCGGGGGATTTGATTTAGTGCCGCAAAAGCAGGTGAGCCAGGGCGATGGGGGGAAATGATAGGATTATCAGAAAATGGCGGTTGATTTCGAGTGCGTTAATGGACGAAAAGTCGGGTAAGGTCCATAGGAAAGTTTTCTACGATCTACCGATTTATGCTTAAAAACACATGGCCGAACCGTAGGGACAATAAAAAAAAAGTCCCGGAATTATCCTTTAATGGTCAGAATAACGGGAACCACAAATATTAGAATAATTACATATGAAACAAAGGTACCAAACAATGCACTTTGGGCCTGTTTCACAAAGCGTTTTCAATGGGATTTTACCATTGAAAACTGCTTTGTGAATCAGGCCCTATGTTGGGTGGATAACACAAGTGGTAAGCTCCCACTTCTAAAATGGAGCAAAGTCTCTGCTCTGAAAGTATGACTTCCCAGTAGACCTTCATCTTTCTCCCAAGTTACAGTAACAGCCACCATTATTGCTGGTTGGGGGAATAGACATTGGCTGCTATACAGCAGCTCCCTCAACTGCAGACAGTTGCCCTTGGGGTTGATGAACTAATTTATATAGTAGAGCCTTTCCCCTTTAGGGCTGTGACCCACAGAATACGGCGGAGGCCCTGGAAAAATTGCTGTCACATAGTCACTCACATAGCAATTCTCTCTCTACCGGACCACTTTGCATTGCATGGCCAGAAAATGTCTCTAATCTAGTCATCAAGTCTCTGAAAATGTTAATTACTATTCAAATGCCATGCAATGTTCTTTAATTTTTCATGTTTGTTCCCACTTCATTCTGCCATAGCGAGTGGAGGCTATAACAATGGCATGGGCACTTTGCAAATATCCAGTATCATAACATTCCATAATTAATTAATCTTTTATAACACGTTTAATACTGGAGACCAGTCTCTAAGAGAACTGGTATCCAGTCATTGCATCGACAACTAAAGCATCGAAATACAATCCATCGAATTATAAGCAACGAAATGCCATTCCATCGAATGACCATTTTGTTGCATATAATTTGATGGTCGTATCGAAATGCAAGTAAATAATTTTTTTTAGGGTTAGGGGCTAGGGTTGGGTATAGGGTTACATTAAGAGTTAGATTAGGGTTAGGTGGTACGTTTGGGGCTAGGGTAGATTAAGGGTGGGGCTAAGGTTAGGGCTAGGGTTAGATTAAGGGTTACATTAGGGTTAGAGGGTAGGGTGCGGGCTAGGGTTAGATTAAGGGTTACATTAGGGTTAGGGTTTGGGTTAGTGTTGGGGCTAGGGTTAGATTATGAGTTACAATACGGTAAGGGTTAGGGTTTAGGCTAGTGTTAGGGCTAGGGTTGGGGGGGTCCAATATACAGAAATACTTATAAACGTTACAAGGAGCTGGCCAGTGCTGAAATATCAGCACTGGACAGCGCCATGTAATGTTTTAAAGTTACAAAAACAGCATGGAAATGCTACTTTTTACACGTAAAAGTGCATTTCCACTGAAACCAGTCCATGTGCATTGTCGATGGACTGGTTTCGATGGAATTGTACTTTTACATGTAAAATATAGGTTGTCGATGCTTTGGTACGCGATGGTTTGTATTCAATGATTTTGCATGTCGACCCTTTTCTTTTTGACGTAATCACTATAAACCAAGAGAACCGGGATTGTTGTCTTGCTTCCAAGACAAACGCGTTGCCCCTGAGTTATCCTCCAGGCATAAACCTATACAAAAATATACAAACCTGATATTGTGTTTTATAAGTGATAAAAGTGATAATAATAATAACGATAATACTATTACAAACATAGCAATGGTTACAAGGCACGTTTAAAAAAATAGGAAATACAGTGAACCACTTTTAAATCCGGCAATTAACATGATTGGAAACACAGTCATGCTAAGAAATGCATAGAGAAGCATTTTGAAATTAATTTTCTTACGCATTTTCCCCACCTTTTGCAAGTTGTATGCGGCTCAACCCTTTAAACACTCACAGTTGCGGTGCCGCTATTGGTGAACCTAAATTTATCCGATTAAACAAGGAATACTGCACTTCTTGTCACACCTGTGGGTTGCGTCCCAGGAAGTTAAGGGAATAAGATAAGGTTCCTACACTTGGTAGCAAACTGTGCCAAGTTGGTAGGATAAGGAAGCGGGAAGCCAATACGTAATCCCTCGCGAGTACTGGAAAGGAATAAAAAGGGGCTCAGAAGCCCTCAAGGAATCAGCATAAGATAAGGAGAAGTCTAGGGGAAAGGAGCACCACCCTAGCGTTTGGAACTTGTATTTTGGAATATTATTTTGCATCACTTTTTATTGCCAGAGAGACTTTTCTGCTGGTTGAAAACACAAACAACCCTTTTTACTTTGAGAAAAGATCCTCTAGATTAGGGCTAGGGACAGAAGTGGGTTTTGGGACACGACAGTGACAGACTTTTTAGTTTCCTGACGATTTCACTAGTTTCCTTTGGGGCAGGGAAACCCCTCTTAGTTTTAAGGACACAGAGGCTTTTTTACCAACCCTTTTTCTGTTAATAAATGTTTATACGCAAAAACATGCCACCATTGTGTTCGACCCTTACTTCTGCACCCTTACACCATGCAGGCTTTGAAGTAATGGGACCTGTATATGGACCGACCTCATACATTACGCTTAGGGCACAATTCAACCTATTTTCAAGGCATTGATGTCCCCATCTGATAACACCCTCATGCCTTACTGTTGGCAGCAATAAGCTCCCCACTGCCTTACCCCTTCTCAGAGGGACTACAGATGGATGTGCTGAATAATCACCTGTATGGGGGCCATTGAATCCTGCCGCACATAAGGTAGCGGGGTACCAGTGAACGAGGCTAGAAGGGAATTTAGATCCGGAAGCTTTTTCTTTCTAACATGGAAGGCAGCACTTGAAAGCGCAGCAACAGATGCAAGATCAGTGCCTCCCATAGTGCAGGAAGTCGGTCTGATCTTGAAGCAACATAGGGTATTTTTCATGGATCAACACAAAGATCCACGTTCTGCCACCTCTTGAAGGGTAGGTACATTTCTCAGAAAGCAGCAGGGCGACCAAAAGGATTGCGCTCGGCTTCAGACATTGAAACAGCTTGTTTCCAGAGGGGAGGGGAGTTTGGCGCTTCCGTCGAGAGAGACACAATGTGAGATTCTAAAACCTCTTTAATTTAGCCTCTTCAATTCTGCAGGCTTACACCGAATAAAGGGGACATGCAAGCATGGAATAAGACATCTAAATAATCCTAAATAAATAGATCAACAAAATGGCTGCACTTTTAATTCCACACTCATGCATATGTTTAGGATACAAAAGTAAATGGAGTGAAAATTCTGCCTGTTGAATACCAGTGTAAAGTGTCACGAAGACACAAGAATGTTGTATTAAGTGCTATATATAACAAGTTGTTTCTATTATCATTTCAGCTAGACCTTTGCAGCTCTCACGCATTCTCTCATGGCTTGTGAATAACCCTTGTCACAAGGTTAAGAGGGATCAGAAATTACACCAACACTAATAGTCATAAAACGTACACTTAGAGAGTTGTTGTTTGGCTATCGGCAAGCGATAAGAGAGTTTTGATTTTCCGCACTGGCGGTGGAATCATCCATATAATTCAGCTCACTTCAATTACCCAAAGGTGTGGTTAAGTTAAGGAACGCAGTACAGCCTGGAAGAAGACCTTTGTCGAAACACGTGCCGGCTGTCTTGTTCTTATTAAATGTTGCTTTGTTTGACATCCTTTGTAGATGCGGAGCGTGGTTGTGCAATTATTGAATTGGCACTTTTATTCAAGGTTTTCTCACATAATGGAAAAACAACAACACCAGGAAATTGGTTCAGGATAGTTAACTTTTTGGGTCCTCACACAGCCCTAATGAGTCCCAATTCTGAGGATGGGAGGGGACTGTGGACCTTCCTTAGATTTAGGCTTAAGGCCCTCTCAGGTCAGGTTTTAGGGTTCCAGCACCCGCGTTCCTTCTCGCAATCTGCAACTCCTGAGTTCGGTCGCCCTGGTCACTCTCTCCCTCAGTGTCTGGATTTTTGACTTTTTTCCGACCACTGCTCTCCATTTGCAGTCTTGCAAACTTTAGGAGTTTCCCCGCAGCTTCTTCTTTTCTGCCTCTGTCAGTCTCTCGAGCGTGTTTCCCGCATCCACTTTCTTTTGACTTGTCTAACAACTTCAGATTTTCTTACACATTGTTCTCGTCCTCTTCTCAAGGCTCTTGCTCTCTTCTCGGGTTTAGGTCCCAAGTCAGCCTTGGAGAACCAAGTGTTCTCAAAGGCAATGAGGTGTTCAGATTCTGAGAAATGCAGCAAAGCTTCTCTAGCGGAGTAAAGTAGAGTCGAGGAGCCTAGACTAACTTTATCCTTCCTATTGACCCAAGCAACCTCTGCTGATTGCCTAGGGCTTGAGAGTCTGCCCTCATTGATCTCTCTTTATGCTGAGCCTGAACTTTCTCAACACTGTGCTATGCTCTCGTATCACCTCCTGTGCGCCCAGCCCCTTTTGATCAGGGTCTTTCCCTTCCCCTCTGCTTTGGGCCCAACCAGCCTCACCAAACCTTTATAGCTATATGTTTATCTGCTCTTCTCCAACTCTTTCTGATGTTCTCCAAACTCGTCCTGATCTCTACTTGTCTTCTTCTCAACATCTCCTTCTGATGTTCCCCACCTCACCTTCTTGATCTTCACGAACCTCCTCTGAAGCTTTCCCATCTCATCACCTTCTCCTTCCCCCTCCTTTTGCTGTCCACCAACCTTCTTCAGGTAGTCTCCCACCTTCTCCTTATGTTCTCCTTCCACCTGCTTCTTCTGTTCACCAGCCTCCACTTGATCTTCCACGGGTGCCCCCTATATTTTCCTTCCACTCCCTTCTCCCCCTCTAGCTGCCAACCTCCTCTCACAATGTCTATTTTGCTCAACCTTCTACTTCTCTCAAAACTCCTCTTTCACATCTCCCTACTCCTCCCTTCCCAGGGTGGTTGTTCTCTCCAACTGTCTACAAAACCTTGCTAGTAGCTTCTTCCCAAAACATCTACACTATCTGGCCAAGAGCCTGGGTTGGCAGAGTCCTGTAGCCTATCCTGTGGGCTGGCCTGTCTCTGAAGTTCTGCACCTGAGATGGAAAACGTGATGGACTTGGATTGGCTATGATCAACTGGCTCACCTTCACTCACTAACTAACTCGAAGGTGTACTAAGCCTTTAAAGGACAAGTCCACTCGCTCTGATTAGACATAGGTCATTGCATTGGTTTACAGGGAGCTGCGGGAGCAGGTGTGTGCTCTCAAGCCGAAACCAGTATCTGAAAATGCAAGTGAGAGCATAGCAAGTGTTTTAATTTCTCCCGCTTTCCTAGAAATGGCTCTGCTCATGGAGCAAGAGGTGGCAGTGTAAAAAGCATCTGCCCTAATGTCTGTGTGAGCTGCAATGTGGGACAGGAATTCATTGCAGCGTGTTCTCTGTGTTGTCCGGGTGACCCCTCCAAGTCTGCATTCCTTAAAAGGAATAGTATCAGGGGGCGTGGCCAGCAACAGAACGATGAGGACGTGAGTTCCTGGTGCTCCGGCGGCCGCAGCAAACAGCCTGAATAAATAGCCTGCTACGAGTGGCATATCTGCCCAAAACGCATATCCTCCTGAAAGTAAACGCCCCCGGCGCACATGGAGAAAATTCCAGGCCAAAACGCATCGTTCTGAGCGAGTTCGGAGCTGTGGGAAGGAGGCGACGCGATCGCGGCATCGCACAATCTAAAAGCCCGCGCTCATCGGAGTGAAGCAGGACAGAGGAAAGTCGTGCTGAGGGAGATCTGCGACTGTCCCCCGACGGACAGCAAAGCGAACGATCCGTCCGCTGCGCCTGCATAAGTCAACTGAGCTGTCGGGTGGCAGCCCCTGTGTGGTCTGCGGAGAGGCTTCGTCTGGTGAGACAAGACGGGCGGGAAACCCACCACACACCCTGGCGAACTACAGGATACGACCCCCCGTGTGCGGGTCATCCTCCGGCCCGCTCGACAGAGCCGGGAAGGGGCTGTGCGGGGTGGAGCACAGAGGACTGCTCTGTCGCCGAGGTCGGTGAAAGGGAGCCCGTGAATTGGCTGGTGAGACAAGGCGAGCGGGACACCGACCACACACCGCGGGGAACAAAAGGAAAAGGCCCCCCCGTGTGCGGGTCAGCCTCCGGCCTGCACGACGGAGCCGGAAAGGAGCTATGCTGGGTGGAGCACAGAGGACTGCCCTGCCGCTGAGGCCGGTGAGGGGAGCCTGTGATATTACAAGAATTGCCGCCAACCCCAACACAGCAGCCCAGACTGAGATATCCACACATTGGCACCCAACATGGGCAAAGACAAATCCAAAAGATTGATATCCCAGAGTAGGATAGATCAATTTACCACGCCGACAACTAACGGCCAGCCAGAACAAGACCAACCAGACACCATGGCGGGAACGGAGGGCATGATATCACTAAAGGACATCCTGTCGGCCATAGCCGACTTGCGCGCCTCCATGGAGCAGAAAATGGACGGCATCAGCATGGACGTTTCCCTCCTACGACATGACCTCCAGAAGCTGACATTGCGCACCGGTGAGGCAGAACAACGCATATCCGGCGCGGAAGATGGAATAAGGAACATAGAACAACAGCTGGCCAGAGTCACAACACGTTTGAAAACCATGGAGGAGCGAGTGGATGAGAGCGAGGGAAGATCCAGGCGTAATAACGTTAGGATCCTGGGACTGCCGGAGAAAGCAGAAGGCCCACGTATGGAGCTATTTCTGGAACAGTGGCTCACAGACATGTTTGAAGAAAACACGTTCTCTAACTTCTTCTCCACTGAACGAGCCCACCGTGTACCGACGGGTCGTCCACTGCCGGGCGCCCCACCTCGTACAGTGATCGCCAAACTATTGAACTATCATGATCGTGATGCACTGATTCAGTCCGCAAGGGCGAAAGGCACTCTCACCTACAATGGATCCAAAATAGCATTCTTCCCAGACTACACCAGGGAAGTGCAGAAGGCTAGACAATTGTTTGACCCACTGAAAAAACAACTACAATCCCTCAAGGTGAAATATGGCCTGATGTTCCCTGCCCAACTCAAAATTTACCATGGAGGCACAACAGTTCACTTCACCGACCCCAGAGAGGCTTGGAAATGGGCGGAACAACACATCGAGGGAGACTGGACGACGATGTGGGGCAACAGAAACAGAACACCGCGTGCCCAGCCAGGTCCTGAACCGCCAGACCAACAACCACCTGCACCGGGAATCACACCACAGCTGCAGGAATAAGAGCACCGACTCCTGAAATATATGCTAATAGAAACACTCGAGACCCTATTATATGGGGTTTAAGGTACTGTATACTAATTTAATGCTGAACATGTGTACAGAGTAGCCACGAAGAGACACAGTCAAGCGGCCAGCCCAGACGGAAGCCCCCTTCCCCTGGTATGCCACCCTGTGACATCGCACCGGGGTATGTCCGGAGTCTACACACAGGGATACAACCCCGAAGAGTTTACTTGTTAGCAGGCTCACTCAGCTGCTGTTAGCTGAGGTTTGTTGTTGAATGTTCGGGCGACAGATGCTTTGAGTTAGAAGGAGTATGGGTGGGGGATGGGAAGTTTGTTTAACGACAGTTTTGTTAAGAAAAGGGTCCAAAGTTCAAATCCAGAACGCTTTGCCACAACACTACCAGCAAACGACATGTGTACACCGTGCTATGAGCCAGTGACTAACCCTCACTCTTCACCAAATGGCCTCCACTAACACAGATGTCAGAACCCTACGACTCGTAACCTGGAATGTTAACGGGATGGGAGGTGGAATCAAGAGGCGACTCGTTACACAACTCCTGAATCGGCACACACCAGACGTAGCCTTCCTAACTGCGACCCACTTAGCAGGCACTACATGTAACTTATTCAAACGCACTAACTACAGAATTGCAATACACGCTGGGTTCACCACAGGCTCTCGTGGGGTACTTATATTAATACACAAACCTTTGCCCCTGACCATGGCACGGGTGACCCAAGACACTGGCGGCAGGTACACATTTATTACAGGAACACTATGGAACCAAACGATAGCCCTGCTCGGGATCTACTCGCCACCAACTCCGATCACCACACTGCTACAGGACATTACACCTCTGATCTCGGGAGATAACTCAGACCTACTGATAATTGGGGGTGACTTCAACGAAATCATGGCGGTGGGGATGGACCGCTCACACTTAAGAGGAAGAAACCCCACTGTCCAAACCAAACTAGCGGCGTTCACCACAGCAATGGGACTGCGGGATGAGTGGCGCGACCTGCACCCGAACACGAGAAAATACTCCTTCCACTCAGGGCTACACGCCTCTTTATCGTGATTAGATTAGTTCTTTCTGCCCAGGCCAGAGATTCACAGGGCCGCAAAGGCAACTCTACTGCCGCGCGGCATATCAGATCACTCCCCCCTGCTAATCGAGCTCAACATGGCTAGACCACGTCCGCCCCCCTCCTGGCACTTAAATAACTACTACCTAGGCCTCCCAGACTTTCTGGAGCAAATATAACAAACGACAAAAACATACTTTGAGTTAAACACGGGATCGGTGGATGATCCGGGGATCTTGTGGGAGGCACTCAAACCGGTGCTGAGGGGCGAGATTTTGTTATCGTCTGTGTCACGGCTCGCTCCCTTCGTTCCCGTCCCCGCCACTTGGGGGCATGTTCTGGGGTTTATTCCTTACTGGACATTTCCTTCGAACCCTATGCTACAGTGCTCTGATGAATTGGGAGCGTTAAAACCTTATTTTCCCAGTTACTTCCCTTCCGGATCCATTCCTGGTTTTTGGCAGCCAGCATGCTATTTAAATCAAATGACTATGTTTCCCAGAATGCCTTGGCTCACTGTTTCACCTCCTGCTTCCCAGAATGCCTGGTTCACTGCTTCATCTCCTCCCTAGCATCCGGCATGCTATTTAAATCAAATGACTATGTTTCCCAGAATGCCTTGGCTCACTGCTTCACCTCCTGCTTCCCAGAATGCCTGGCTCACTGCATCATCTCCTCCCTTGCAGCACAACGTTGGGAGGAGGATAGGCAACACCTGTGGCTGCAGGTGCAGCAGTTGGCACGCCTGAGGGGTGTGCTCGTTAAGCAGCTTTAAAAGCCTCAGTTTGCTTCAGTCCGGCGCTGGTCATTGTAGCAGTGTTCCTGTTGTGACTAGTCCCTGTTTCCTGTACTTAGTTTCTGTGCCTTGTACCTAGTTCCAGTTCCTTGTTCATAGATATTGTGCCAAGTATCTAGTTCCAGTTCCTTGTTCCTAGTTCCATGCCTTGTACCTAGTTCCTGTTCCTAGCTTTGTGCCCAGTTACTAGTTCCTGTATCTTGTTCCTCTGTCCTGGATTTCGGATTTATGCGCTTATTTGATTTATGCTTTCTGAATTTCCCTTTCTGTCTTTCTCTGTCTGCAGACAGCCTTTCTCTGTACTTTACTATTTGATGCAGCCCAGTTTGCCGGTGTTTTCTGTCCCTTTATGCTGCCCTGGTTACTGAAAAGCATGATGTATTATTATTTACTTTCGTAGAATTAGTTACTGCCTTTTCTCCTTGGATTGGGTGGGAAAGGTTTCCTTTTGTGATATCATTTTCCCTGCTCCTGATCCAACTTATTGAGATTCCACTCCATGTTTTCCATTGCACTTCAGCATTCATTTTCCATTGATTATTAGGTGTGGGTTTGTTGTTACAAGTTCCAGAGTGTTCCCCTTTTAGTTTTCCTCACGATTTATCCATTGCACTTCTGCATTCATTTTCCATTGATTATTAGGTGTGGGTTTGTTGTTACAAGTTCCAGAGTGTTCCCCTTTTAGTTTTCCTCACGATTTATCCATTGCACTTCTGCATTCATTTTCCATTGATTATTAGGTGTGGGTTTGTTGTTACAAGTTCCAGAGTGTTCCCCTTTTAGTTTTCCTCACGATTTATTATCACTATTCAGACTTGCCTTTTACTAGGGCTTATGTATTTTGTTATCTTTAACCCTTTGCTTTTACAGCCTTCTGGGTCCCTGTTTGATCTACAGGGTTCGTGAATTCACTGACATTCAAGTGGTCTTTCCGGTCCTCGTGAGTACTGTTTATAATTGCCTTATTCAGTATTCTACAGATTGTCAGTTCACAGAATCTGTCCTTGCTTGCCCGCTACGTGGGTTTAGCGCTGTCAGTATCTGTAAGAGCATAGTGGGTAAAGAGTTTGCCGACTTTTCCTTTCAGCCATAAGGAGGTCCTAAGTGTTTACCCCACATCCCTTTTCCTAGATTGGTAATACTGTTTTACCTTATTGACGTTCCTGGGTTTTACATATATACACAAGACTTGGGTATTATATACACGTTGTTAGATTCAGAGTTGTTCACAGTACAACCGCGTGCATTTTCCCTTTTGCCATAGTATGCCTTCTTCCTTTCTTAACAGAATGACCAGCCCTTCTTCCCGTTTGTATACGGCCAGATCAAGAAAGAAGGGTAGCAAGGCTACTAAAAAATGTGTACAGAAAGTTTTGACTACGTTTGCCTGTGATAATCGAAACACTGATTCAGACTTAAATGAACTCCTTGACACGAATGGGTATTTACGTGCAAAATATTATACCCATCGCCTGGCCCATCATACATTGCCTGATCCTAATTCTGTTTTTAACTTTGACCCAGATATGTCCGCACAAGCTTTAGCAGTGGAAAATAAAACACTGTTAGATTTACTAAATATGAGTACATCTGTTGTTGAACCCCATGATTCCGGTTGTGTTTTACCTCAGATTGAACAGTTTCATGATTCAAACATAAAGAATGAAGGGGTTCATTACATAACTTCTGTTTTCAGCCCTCAGCCAACTGCTTACTCCTCCGCACAAGTACTTACTGTAGTCCCTAATGTCAAGAGGTCTGATGTCAGTAGTTTACTTAAGGGTAACACAGACCAAGTCGGTAAGCGAGAGTATAGATCACAAGACCTGCAAGCAGTAAATGACGATGTACAATCAGTACACGTCCAGATGACTAGGGCAGGTTCCAGCCCCGATGCCACCATGCCTTCCCTTGTGACTACTGATAGGGATGTACAGTTAAGCCTGGGCATGTTAAGAGTTGAACTTGAGGAATTAAGACGAGAATACATCAGTTTACTAGAGGAGAATAAAACTTTACGATTGTTTCTGACTACACCTCAAACTTTATCCGTTGATGAAGTGAATACTGTTCAATCTCTGAGTGAGGAGGTTTTAGTAGGTCATGATACTTGTCAATATGAAAAACCTATTGGGAGTGAAAGTCCTCTTTCTTGCACAGCACTTATTCAGAGCACAGATTCTGACAATTGTTCTACCGTTTGTCAGGAATTGCTGTTAGTAGAAGATTTACAAGTCACTCCTTTGCCTAAGAATTCCTCTGTAGCAGTCAGTCATAATTCAGAGTTTGAACACATACATGCTTCTGTATTCCAAACACAATCCACAATGGTTGCGTACACAGAATCAGTCATTACTGTAGGCTTAGGTTCAGCCCTTGATCCAGCTGCTGAGACTGAAGTAAACATTCAAGCTGATGTGGAAAACGATGCTACCTCTGTGTTCACTCCTCCTTCTGCCAATTTTTGTCACAATGAACAATCAAAGACAGTACATAATTCTTGTTTTGATGGACTCATTCCACAGTATACTAAAACAAGGACCAGGCAAGCGATTCCTGAACTGTTGATTGATAATCTGCCACCTTCAGAAGTTAAGACAAAGGAATGGACACTTGACGAAATCCTGATTAACAGAGACTTTGGAAATGACTCTGTGTCATCCACTAAGGAAAGGTACGGCATGGGTCCAGCTCAGTCTTTGGTTAATGGTGTCATGGAGTCAACCGCCCTAAAGGTGCTTTCCATTCCTGAGCCACAAATATGTCTGTCGACTTCTGGGACTTCAGTCTGTCCTTCTACAACTATTGACTCTTCGACTACCCAGTCCACGGCTCTGCAGTCATCATTGTCAAACGTGTCTTCAATCAATGAACAATTGCTATATCTGCCAGTCACTCAAGAGCCTTCACCATGTACGTGGTCAGAGCCAAAGACCTTGACAAGTTTGTCTTCAGCTAACGAGACGGCTCCAGCTTGCATGCCCCCAGCCTCTGAATTTCCTCTGGCATGCCTGTTTTCAGATACAGTGACTCATCCAGCAGTTTATCCTTCAACCATGAAGCCTCTGGTAGCACATCCTGAGTACCTGTCTCCGGTCCCAGAGCCTACTGCTAGTTTGGCTTCAGTTCATGAAAGACCTGTATCCTGCTCAGCCTCCCTGCCAATATCGGAGGTGAACCTGTCTGCTCTGTTTGATCATGTTGCAGATTCATCTACTTCAGAGCTACCTCCTAAATCCCAGCCATTTATTACGGATGAACATCCAATCTGCCCATCCTATGCTTCAGGAGGATCACCAGAAGGCCTGCCTTTTACACAAGCTAATTCCCCCCAACTGCTTGTCTGTAGAATTAGCACCTCCCGCATATGCTACATCTGAGTCTGAGACTCCTGCCAAAAACATCAAGCTGGTTCATGACTTGGGAGAGCCTTACATGCAAGGCCGTTGGACTTGCCTGGAGTGTTACAAGAGGGTGACCGATACCATCAGCCATGGCCTAGACATCGAACAAGCAGCCAACCAGGATAACGGGCCGGACGGTTCACATTTGGGGGCCGGTTTGGATAAACCGCTTGACAGCCCTTTTGTTGCCGGATCTCACATGAGCCTGAAGGAAGGGACGGGCACGGTTCCCCTACTGCTGCACCATTCGGGTGCTAGTAGCCAAAAGGAGGATATGACTGATGCAGTTCAAGATGTGTCTGTTATTGCTCCAGCTTCGAGTGTGCCTGATGTACCAAGTACTGCGTCTATCACTCCTATCGGTATGCCAAACGTTCCTGCGGTTGTATCCCACGTGCAACAAGGTGGCTACTTGACTGGCTACATGACTGTCAATCGGAGTGGCAGCCTCGTACAACCCATTGGATCTCCAGACCTCCAAGGCATGGAACTTATGCAGGCGAATCTTTGTCACTTTCAACCACAAACCTTTACCCAGATGGATGACAGAGTATCCGAACCTCTACCTCAGCCGCCAGCTTCCTCTTCCGAACATAAACATTTCCTGAAACCTGCTGTTTCCTCACCTCCTGTATGTCCACTCTCGGCAGTGAGGCTAACAGAACTTCTACCGTTGTCTAAGGCATGTAGCACCAGCCTGCCTCTCTCCCCAAAGATGTATGCATATCCTCTTCCAGTGAATAAGCTTCCCGGACCTTCCGATTCTGCTTCGGGTCCTGCAAGTCCTTCATGCCTTTCTTCAACCCATGAGTCCTTTCCTTACCAAAAACCTGCCTATGACTCTTATAGACTGCAGCCTGATTCTATTCTTTCCAGTCCTTCTGCTTCTGCCCGTGGATCATTGTTTTCGTCTGTGCCACCTCCGAAGACGAAGCGCTCCAGTCATGGAAAGAAGATGTTTTGTGCGAGTAACGGCCACCTGGAGTCGGCCGTGGAAGGGGGTATAGTGTCACGGCTCGCTCCCTTCGTTCCCGTCCCCGCCACTTGGGGGCATGTTCTGGGGTTTATTCCTTACTGGACATTTCCTTCGAACCCTATGCTACAGTGCTCTGATGAATTGGGAGCGTTAAAACCTTATTTTCCCAGTTACTTCCCTTCCGGATCCATTCCTGGTTTTTGGCAGCCAGCATGCTATTTAAATCAAATGACTATGTTTCCCAGAATGCCTTGGCTCACTGTTTCACCTCCTGCTTCCCAGAATGCCTGGTTCACTGCTTCATCTCCTCCCTAGCATCCGGCATGCTATTTAAATCAAATGACTATGTTTCCCAGAATGCCTTGGCTCACTGCTTCACCTCCTGCTTCCCAGAATGCCTGGCTCACTGCATCATCTCCTCCCTTGCAGCACAACGTTGGGAGGAGGATAGGCAACACCTGTGGCTGCAGGTGCAGCAGGCGGCACGCCTGAGGGGTGTGCTCGTTAAGCAGCTTTAAAAGCCTCAGTTTGCTTCAGTCCGGCGCTGGTCATTGTAGCAGTGTTCCTGTTGTGACTAGTCCCTGTTTCCTGTACTTAGTTTCTGTGCCTTGTACCTAGTGCCAGTTCCTTGTTCATAGATATTGTGCCAAGTATCTAGTTCCAGTTCCTTGTTCCTAGTTCCATGCCTTGTACCTAGTTCCTGTTCCTAGCTTTGTGCCCAGTTACTAGTTCCTGTATCTTGTTCCTCTGTCCTGGATTTCGGATTTATGCGCTTATTTGATTTATGCTTTCTGAATTTCCCTTTCTGTCTTTCTCTGTCTGCAGACAGCCTTTCTCTGTACTTTACTATTTGATGCAGCCCAGTTTGCCGGTGTTTTCTGTCCCTTTATGCTGCCCTGGTTACTGAAAAGCATGATGTATTATTATTTACTTTCGTAGAATTAGTTACTGCCTTTTCTCCTTGGATTGGGTGGGAAAGGTTTCCTTTTGTGATATCATTTTCCCTGCTCCTGATCCAACTTATTGAGATTCCACTCCATGTTTTCCATTGCACTTCAGCATTCATTTTCCATTGATTATTAGGTGTGGGTTTGTTGTTACAAGTTCCAGAGTGTTCCCCTTTTAGTTTTCCTCACGATTTATCCATTGCACTTCTGCATTCATTTTCCATTGATTATTAGGTGTGGGTTTGTTGTTACAAGTTCCAGAGTGTTCCCCTTTTAGTTTTCCTCACGATTTATCCATTGCACTTCTGCATTCATTTTCCATTGATTATTAGGTGTGGGTTTGTTGTTACAAGTTCCAGAGTGTTCCCCTTTTAGTTTTCCTCACGATTTATTATCACTATTCAGACTTGCCTTTTACTAGGGCTTATGTATTTTGTTATCTTTAACCCTTTGCTTTTACAGCCTTCTGGGTCCCTGTTTGATCTACAGGGTTCGTGAATTCACTGACATTCAAGTGGTCTTTCCGGTCCTCGTGAGTACTGTTTATAATTGCCTTATTCAGTATTCTACAGATTGTCAGTTCACAGAATCTGTCCTTGCTTGCCCGCTACGTGGGTTTAGCGCTGTCAGTATCTGTAAGAGCATAGTGGGTAAAGAGTTTGCCGACTTTTCCTTTCAGCCATAAGGAGGTCCTAAGTGTTTACCCCACATCCCTTTTCCTAGATTGGTAATACTGTTTTACCTTATTGACGTTCCTGGGTTTTACATATATACACAAGACTTGGGTATTATATACACGTTGTTAGATTCAGAGTTGTTCACAGTGCAACCGCGTGCATTTTCCCTTTTGCCATAGTATGCCTTCTTCCTTTCTTAACAGTCTGCTGCACACCGAAAGAAACACCAACAGAAATTAGTAGAAGCCGAAGAGCAAGTGATCCAGGCTGAACTAAACCACCTGGCACTAGACCAACCGGAAACAAATCGGGCATTAACACTTGCCCAAAAACGCTTACAGAACGTTGCGCTAGACAATGCTAGGCAAGCGCATAAGACGATTAGAGCCAGAATATATGAGACCGGTGATAAAGCCGGCAAAATGCTGGCATTGTTAGAAAAACGCGAAATAGGCAGCGGCCAGGTCAGAGCGATAAGATCAGAAGGAGCTGAACCCTTACTGACCGACCTAGACATAGCCGAGGGCTTCGCAGTTTACTATATAGGGCTTTACAGGTCACCCACATCGCCTATCAATAGTTCGGTACTAAACGACATAACCCTCCCCACTCTCAACACAGAACAGCAGGCTCTACTTGAGAAAGATATCACAGAGGAGGAACTGATAGCGGCCATGTCGGAACTCCAGACGGGAAAGACACAAGGGCCAAACGGGTTCCCGATTGAGATGTGGCGTGAACTTGGTACGAATGAAATTGCCCCCCACCTACTGCAAATGTTCCAACAGTCCAAGGAGCGAGGATGCCTACCGGCAGACCTCCGGAAGGCCACAATAGTGATCCCCAAAGCAGACAAACCGCCAGACCTCTGTAGTTCATACCGACCAATTTCACTTATCAATAGTGAGACCAAAATACTAGCAAAGGTACTGGCCAACCGCTTACAACAGGTCATCACAACATTAACTCACCCCGACCAGTGCGGATTTATGCCGAAACGGTCGACCCGCATCAACACTCATAGGCTGCATACTGTAATAGAGAATGCGCCCACCACCCGAGGCCCCCTGGCTGTACTGGCAATTGACTTTGAAAAGGCTTTCGACTCAGTGTACTGGGAGGCAGTTTGGGAAATAATGCGTCGGATGGGGTTTGGTCCCCAGTTCCTGAGCTGGGTGCAACTCTTATATGAATCCCCCGAGGCACAAATGAGGGTGAATGGGTGGCCATCGCAAACCTTTAAGCTTGGGAAGGGAACCAGTCAGGGGTGCCCACTATCCGCCATTATATTTGCCCTGGCTGTGGAACCGTTAGCAGAGGCATTGAGAACGTCACCGGCCTGGTGTGGTATTCAGTGGGAAGACGGGCGAGAGGATAGAGTCTCCCTGTACGCGGATGACTTGCTTCTTTACATAAAAGACCCACACCACGCCTGCTCTACGATTGTAGACATACTAGACAGCTATGGTACTTTCAGTGGGCTAAGAGTAAACTGGCCCAAATCAACACTGTTCCCAATAGGCACCACAACCTTTATACCGCCAGCCAACTGTCCCTTTCGTTTAGAAACTGAGCAGTTTAAATACCTTGGCATACAAATTACTAACGACTTAAGCAAATATGTGACCAATAATCTCCACCCGGTAACAACCAGATTCACAGAAGATATGAGGCACTGGTCTCTCTCCCATTGACCCTACTAGGAAAGGCAGCATTATTCAAAATGATGGTTCTCCCACGTTTCTTATACATACTGCAAAACACCCCACTACACATCCCAGCTAAAGAATTCAAAAAGATAGACAACGCACTACGGAAACTACTCTGGAACAACGGACATCCGTGTATTGCGCTGGGCACTCTGCAGCGCTCCATTTGGGAGGGAGGAATAGGGCTCCCCCGCCTACAGTCCTACTATTGGGCTAGCCAAATGGCAGTGGTGATTGACTTACTGCACGGGGACACCACATTGCCACACAATAGACTGGGGAGCACCAGAGGATGCGCTAGACCTCAAAATGAACTCCTTTACAAAGCGATTCGTAACTGAACCCCACAGTCTATGCTATCACACATTGCCCGAGTAGGGAAAGACACACACAAGTTCCTGGGATGGGATAATAAATATTTATTAAGCAATAATTAAAAGGAACATTGCACAATTATGGGAAATAACACCGCAGTACGAACAATGGGTGACGGACGTCAACATATGCATTGCAATGGAACGGAGAGTATATACAGCCAGGGGGTGTCCGAGGAAAGCAGACAAAATATGGAATAAATGGGAGGAAGCCCAATGACTGTACCAACCTGAACAGTGGATGATAAGGCACAGTGTACAAAAGTAATCCAATCTGGCATATAGCGTGAGATACAACGGACATTGCAAGACCCTTTTCTTTCCTTTCCTTTTCTTTCTTCTTTTCTATCTTGTTCTTCTTTCACCTGACCAAGGACTGTTTCACTGGTCATATAGGTTGAATGTTTACATGAAGAATGCATGTTTTGTGTTATAAAAAAATAAAGAAATAAAAAAAGGAATAGTATCACAGAGGTGGTCCTTCCATGAGGGGTGTGTAATTCCTGGCCCTATTGTCATAGGTCTGCTGGAAAGGGCTAGGTTGTTGACCCTTCCTGAGCCAGGTTATCACTTGGAAGGTGCTTAAAGCTTAAAGAGCTGGGATCATCGTAGCATTCCCTGAGAATGTCCCCTGTCCTATGGATGCGGCTTTGGTGGGATGACCAGGGGATTAACACCTTAACATCAACAGGCCCATCATCCTCTGGCTTGGGAGGCTACCTGGCTCCCTTGGCCACCACACAAGACATAGAGATGCCCATAATTAGACAAGGGACTTCATCACACCCTCTATCCAGGAACCTGGGAGAATGGGTGGAGGTTTTCCAAACTGAATCACTTACTAGATGTTAATGACATGAAATACTTTGAACAATGTTAAGCACAGTTGGTCTAGAAAATCGGACATATGCATCCTGAAAGAAAAGTTGCCTGGCATCCCGGAGGCTTTTATGAACATGTTGGACAATCGGATTAAACAGCGATCTTTTTCAGTCAGTACTGCCATCCCATCAAAAGGAAGGACTTGGGGCCTCTACTCTCAGACAAGTGCTGGGAATGTGGGCACTCGGCTGGTACCTACTCATCTTTTCTGCACGGAGACACAACATTTCTTTTGTGGCAAGAGATCATTCAGCAGATAAAGGTCGTAACCGGTTGCTCCGTTCAGGTGAGCCATTTGTGACGTTCCGGGGTGACAGCCTGACAAGACACTAACAACTGTGTAGCAAGAAAGTAGACAGTGCCAGAAAACGCATGTTGCTTCGTAGCTTGAAATCAATCGGAGGAGCAGATATACAAGGACTGGATCAAAGAGGTATCCAAACTCTACTCTGTGGAAAGGATCAATGATTTGTAAAGAGAAGTACAAACCTTTTCTGAAAACATCTGGGGGACGGAGAGCGGGTTACAAATAACTATGCATATCTTACATGCCATTCTGTTGCACCTACGCGCACTCCCTACATCTGTTTTTTCTCTTCTTGGTCTTCCTTGTAAATACACTTTAGCTTGGAGTATATATTTATTTGTTTACAGGGTTTTCTTTCACACTACACATCACATTCTGTTACTGCAGGGCATGGAAAAAGGGCAGTAGGCGTTAACATGTCCTAGAAGAAGAACCCTGAAGTCCGAGCTAATGCACAGAATGATCTCTTATCCAGCATTCTTTCTTGAGTCGCTTGAAGGCCAGTTTGAAGGGATCTGTTTTCTGAAGAATCTCTGAATCGCAGGTGATTGGATTCTGCTCTCAAGTCAGGTTTCAGAGCATTCTGGAGTCGATGGCCTAGTACTCTCAGTGACCTGCCGGCAGAGCACTGCTGGAGCTGGTTTCAGTTAGAGAACCTACGCAGAGAATCTAGTCAGAATGGAATGAAACGTTATTTTCTTGAGTAATCTTGATATCCTACCCTAAAATGCTTTGTAATTGAGGCAGAGGGTTTGACTTGGATATTGGATTCTGAAGGCAACCTGCGAAGACCTTTGAGGGCCAATTTTTATGATCTGCTTCTGGAGGTTTGAAAGCAAAGTCTAGTGGTCTTATTGTGGACACTCTGTAGTCTGCTAACTGGTTTCTTTGGACAGCCAGTGCAGATTATGTTGCAATCGTCCAGGCGGGAAATCACCGGGGCACTGGTGAGCTCCACAAGGAGTGGGGGAATTTTCTAGATAATGGAGAACTGGAAAGGTGTGCCCTTAACCAAAGCTTTGACCTGAGGTGCAACATAGAGATCGGCATGGACTAGGATCCACAGGTCCTTCAGTGAAAAAGGATCTGCACACTATATGTGAGCCTTGACTCATAGCTGCTGCTATGGCTCTAAAGAAAGATCTGGCCATGATGTCCATTATCTTCTGTAATGCAGCTTGATATGAGAGCGCAACTGGTGATTATATTATAGAGATCATGTATGATTGCTTTAATACATTCTCGTTACGAAACAAGCTTGCAGCATTTGGCTGAAGTGACCATATTTTTTAAAACTCTACTTGGACTTGCTTTTCCATTTTTTCTGGATAGCGTTTGTTGAACTAAAGTGCAAAGAAAATCTGATATTAGACCCAGACTGAACACTGCACTGGCCCAACCAGCCTGTGATAGGAATGAACAACGAAGGCCTATAGGTGAGCAAAGGGACATACTCTACCTAGGACTCAACTTAGCTACTGCTTAGAGGAATCACACACCTGCCACCGTCCCCTGTGTTCTGCCCCTCCGGGTGAGTGGAATATCAGGTGACAGAGCTTGCTGTACTTAGGCTGCCGATTAATCCTCATGTCAATCCATGAACCAGAGAGATGACCCCCACGCTGGAGAAAAGAGCCACTGCAATTTTAAAAAGGATGCTCTGCGAGCTGACTGGTTGCCTGCCCAAGGTGACATGCCCTTTTTTCCTATCATTTGGTCTGATCTTTGGCTGACAGCTGTTGAAACAATCTTGAAATAGCTCAGAGTTGCATCCTGCATTGTTAGAAGTGCTGAGAGTCGTGCTGTTGCACTGCAGGGGGCCATGTGCCAGCACTCTGACCCAGAAGTGGGACAAATAATATTAACAATAATATTAGATGTTTACATAGTGCTTCATGCTGGATTCTTCCAACTTCTAAGTGCTGTAATAAAGCTGTTATTATTACCCAATGCAATGGTACTCAATGTAGCCACCTCATTAGAATAAATGACTTGCCTCTCAGTAATGACTTTTCTGATGGATGTTCCTGCCACATATTCCTCATCTATGGTGTCCTTATCCCAGCACAGCTGTTATCCAGAAACTTTTCTGCAGCCAGGGGGCACTACGGAGTTCCATCTCTGGTTCGTCCGATGCCTCTACGCACTGTGCGTCGGAAATTACATTGGGTCTGTACAAGCAGCGGCTCTGCGCCCCATGACCTCAGTTCCACCCTTTTTCTCTAGCACTCTGACGTCGAGGGACGGTAGAATCGACAGTGTACTAGCTTCCCGCAAGAGGGGCAGGTAGTGAGAGCGATGTGGGGTCCGTGACAGGAACATCCATTAGAATGAACATTACCGAGAGGTAAGTAATTTGTTCTTCTAATGGATTCCTTCCTGCTAGAGATTCCTCATTTATGATACACTCTCAAAGCATTACAGAATCTGGAGGAGGGAGGAAATCAATGACACCACCTAAACCAGAAAACTATGAAGAACTGCCCTGCCAAAATGGGCATCCTGGCCCACAATGAAATCCAAGCATTAATGCTTAGAGAACGTGTGCAAATGTCCTGGACAGGTACTCCCCTCTGCAGGGCAGTCACTCAGGGGAGTTGCTGGGTCTGGAAAAGACCCGGGGCTAAGCTGATGTCAGAACTGTTGGGACTGGGGGCTAGCTAGTCTTTTGGCTATAGCTCCTGAGATTCTATCCAGGGCTACAACCAAAAGATCAGGGGCTATAGCCCCCTCATCCCCCCCTAGCAACGCCCCTGCAGTCACTCCTCAGGTAAAATGAGCCCCAAGATGCAGAGAAGGATCCACCTAACTAGCGTCACTAACAAAAAGCTGGCCATCCTTCCTAGCCTCTCTAGTATGAGAGCTGTAGAACCTAAGGGCCCCACCAGGTCCAGTCGATGACATCATCCCTCTGCCTTGGACGCGTGAGGCGGAAGGAAGAACGCAGGAAGATGGCTCTTCTGAGAGAGTTGGAAATCCAAGACCACCATCGGCAGAAAGGAGGGTCTCACGCTCAAATTGACATTCTCTTTGGAAAAAAGCAAAGAGGGTGGTAAAACAGACAAAGCCTGGAGACCACTCACCCATCACGCAGAAGTGATGGCAACCAGGAAAATCACCTTAAGGTTCAGCAAACTAATACAACAGGAATGAAGGGGCTCAAACGGAGAGCCCATAAGAAATGTTCAGACTAAATTAAAATTCGACGCCAGAAGCACAATCTGGAAGGGGGAACCGGTTACACAAACCCTGCAAGAACTACATAACAGTGGGGATTGTGAATAACAAGCCTTGTTCTGGGGACCTATTAAACACAGAAATAGCAGCAAGATAACCCTTCACAGTGCCAATCTACAGGCCCACTTGGGCAAAGGACAGCAGAAAATCCAACAGAGGGGACAGAGGACAGAATCAAGGATCTAGGTCCCAGAACCAAATTGAAAATGTATGCCACCTACAGCCATAAATGGATTTCGTAGCAGGCCTCTGAGTTGAAAGTAGCACGTCGAGGAGGTTGTCCGACAAGTCCCACTCCTGGTATCTCAGCCTCTTAGTGGAAAATTATGAAGGTTCATGCTGCTGAGGTTTGGGTGGAGATCCGGCCCCTCTGACTGGGAGAGCAAGTCGACTGTCCTCGGAAGGCGTCAGGGAGGGCAGATAGACATGTCCAGCAGTTCCAGATACCACGTTCTCCAGGCCCTGTCCCGGGCAATCAGGATCAGCGCAGTTCTGAACAGATGCAGTCTCCTGAGGAACAGCGGGATGACAGGGATCGGGGGGAACGCATAAAGAAGGTCGAACGTTACGGTTCAGCATGTCGCCACTTCCATAGAACTCCTAGAGGAAGTCCCTATCTTACCTAGAACTGATAGGTTTCAACCCAAATGGGATCTGGTCACCTTCCTCGTCATAAATGCCACACATTTCTGACATAAAGGCATTGCTGGGAAATGAGACGTATTCCCGTGGAGACCACGGCGCCGATGATGAAGACGACGCCATAGCCAGCACAGCGTTCCTATCCTGCCGGTGCCGAGCAGTCTTGCTCTCCGTTTGGACCAGGCACGAGACTGTAGGCATGCAGGAGTGGTCGCCCGAGGTACGTACCTTGTAGCTCGTGGAAGACGCGGTTGGACCCATCGGTGCCATGGCCGAAACCAGTGACAACCCTAACTGTGCCACAGGTGCCGGGCCGGAGCCACCGGTGCCTTGGCGAAAATTACAAGCATCTTCAGGCAAAAATGTTCCCATTCCTCCTTCGTGGAGGATTGGGTTGGTAAGGGTACCTGCGCCAACAGCTCCGGAGAACCCTTAGAGCGATGGCTCTTTTTCTTCGAGGAAGAAGATTGTTGGTGAGAAGACTCACTTGGATAGCGCAACCTCTTATGGTGTTTCTTCTTCTTTTTCTCCTTCTGTACGCGCGGGGCCGTTCGATCTTCGGAACGACAATCCACTCTGTGCGACCTCAGATGAGACTGCAGAACCTTCTCCTTGTGTATAAAGGTAAACAATTTCGAGGCCTCCTCCGTAGGGGCATTTGGGTGCATCGACTGACACCATCCGCAGTCCTGGGCATCATGGTCTTCGCCCAGACAGTACAAACAAATGTGGTGCGGATCGGAGACAGACATCTGCCTATTGCAGTCTGTGCATGGCTTGAAACCAGAGGCCTTCGACGGAGTCGGCATGGCGAATCACATAGGAAAGCCCAACAAGCACGTTCCCAATAACAGAGTGCGCAGAAAAAAGAAACTAAGGTCATGGGGCGCACGTTGCTACTAATACTGGCCCCAGTGTCATTTCTGGTGCAGGGCACGTAGAGGCGTTGGACGGACCCAACGTGGAGCTGCGCTGCACCCCTTCGTGGTAGGAAAGTTTTCGGAGAACAGCTGCGCTGGGATATTGATATCAGATGCGGAATCCGTGGCCGGAAGGAATCCATTAGAAGGCTTAAAGGCTGAGTTGGCACTGCTGAGATTTGAACTTGCGAAGAGAAGGTTTCACAAATGTGAGAGGCAAGTGAGAGCTATCCAACGCGACTGGTCCTCTGCTCCTGGCTCTCCAAATTCGAGTGTGCCATCTTCTCACTATAGTCCAGTCAAGTCACAAGTAAGGTAAGAGAAGTGGGGGCCCGAAACCTCAGGCTGTCGGAGCAAGCCACCTTTTGGTGATACAACACCTGGAGGAGGTGTCTGGTGGATCTCACAGAACCTCTGACCACGCACCACCCTCCTCTGTAAAGGGGCTGTAGTGAAAGCTGTAGCTCAGACACAGACTGGAGTGAAACCATCATATCATGCATTCAGACTAGAAGTTTAGCAGTTGCACCACAATATATAATTACAGAATGCTGACAGATCTCAGGAGCAGCACATGGATGTGCGGGAGCCATGTCAGAAACGCCTAACTTCAAGATAGTGGACGCTGGCTTTAAAACCTCGGTCCATGGTCACGGATTCATCAGTGCACACATTAAAGAGAAGGAGCTACAGCACTTTACCACAAGGGGGAATGGGGAGAAAACACATTGGCCTCCTTCTAAGTGTGCCGGTCCGGAAACAACAGTGCCAGTAAGCTTACCGGCACCGTCCCGCCCGGCAGGTCAAACCTGCCAGGCGGGACGGCATCCGCCGGCAGAGTTTTCACAGGAGCACCGGCAAAATTAGCAACGGTGCCGGTGCTCCCGTGTCTCCATTTCCATAGAGTCCTCTGGGACTCTATGGGAATGGGGACTAATGAAATTTCTGGCACCTGACTTCCCGGCCGCTAGACTTGGAATAGCCCGGTGGCAACAGGAAGTCAGGCGCTGGTAATTTTGTACCGGTCCAGCGGCAAACCGCCGATAGCACCGGCAGGGTTACCGCCAGACCGGTAATGAGACCCATAGTTAAAAGATGGAAGTAAGCAGCCATGACAAAACAGATAGCCCAGAGTGAATAGGGAAATAAGCCACCCAATCAAGACCTCATATTAGGGCAATTGAGACCTAGAAAGGAGGTGGACAGAGGCATTTTGGGTGGGTATTCAGAAGGAGAGCTGGTGCAAGAAAGGGAGTGAGCGCAGGAGGAGAGAGGACCTTTGTTGAGCCAGTCATCTTAGTCTCAGAAGCACATTTTCAAGAACTCACTAGGGGCTATTAGCTAATACAGCATGGCTGGGGAAGAGACCAAGAGAGCCTATCGGGGGCTATAATAAAAGCCTGGATGGAGGAAGAGAGCCCCAGGAGAAAGATGCAGATTGCAGGCCTAATGGGGGATTAGGAGTGTCTTGTCCAGTATCCTGGCTGGAGCAATGAGACCAGAAAAGAGACTTACCTGTTGTAGGCTTAAGTCTAGGAAGGCTACCTTTAACTGGCGCATGTGAAGAACTGCAGACTGAAAAGCAATTGGGCAGGGGAAGGGGAGAAATTCCTTTCTGGTTACACCTTTGGATAACCCCTAGGGCAAGGGGGAATCACACGCTCCTAGCTGATATGGGTATGTTGAGTGTACTGTGAAGGCATCATGAGGCAAGACACAGACAACAGATTCAAATTAATATTCAAAGGTTTTATTTAACTTAAAGGCCAGGGTGGAGTGAGGCCTAACTTGCCCTTTGCTAAGCTGGGATTTCCCTACCTAAAGAAAACTAAGGATAGTCTGCGCCAGGATGTCAAAATCAAATATCCGTCTGTGACTAAACCTATACTTGCCCTCAAAACTAACTCTATACAAAGTGTAGGGATGTCAGCCTCAAAAGAACAGTGTTCCAAAAGAAAGCTCAGAGCTCATTCCAGCTCTTGGCTTACGATCAGCTTCCCCTTCCCCAAGTTCAAAATAGTTAACATAATATTGGGGTTCCCTTCCCCAAGAGTTCAATTATTCTAGCTTTCAAAATGAACACAGTTCTTTAGTGTACTTCCCAGCTCCTTTATGATCAATACCTTGTACCAGTTCACTTACACAGTTCTGTTTCTTAACTTACATTTCCCATATTAGGCTGTTGCAACATGTAAGCTTCTTTAAACACACTTTCCTTGGCTTCTTTCATATAGGCCACACGGTCTACGCACGGTTGTCGGAACACACGGTCCACCCATTACAGGTCATGCAACCGATACCCCTTCTTACTGTTCCATTTACCATTGGCAACTGTTTCCATCTGCTAGTGATGTTTAGTTGATTTCTCAGTGTCACACTCTTCAGACACTGTCCAGTGACTCGCGTAGCCACTGTGTACTTTGTTGTGTTTTCTTGTATTCCTCTGGCTCTTGCCAACACAGGATTGCAATTCCTGGGCCCCGATTAGCTTTGGGCCAGTACTTGAGTTCTCACTTTCATACTCTCCTTGGTATTCTCTTGACTTTGTCAATACTTATTTCATGCATCACATTCCTCAATGTCTGTCTCATGCAATCCTTTGCTTTCACTCCATGTATGAGTATTGAAATGGCTGTTTGCTATGTGCGATATTGAAACTGCTTTTATTCCATTTAGGATTATTCAATTGGCTTTTTACTCCGTACGAACTTCAAAACTGCAATCTATAAGTTATTACTTTATTCAATATCTTAAAAGTACTTGCTGAGGCATTCAAAAAGTACTTTTAATTACTTTCCGTTCAATCAGAATTTGCAAAGGACTTTGTTATGTGTTACAGGAACGTCCCAGTATGAGTGTTTATCTGTTTTACACTCAGTGGTCGAATGCAGCAGCTTTCTTCTCTGCGTCCTTCGCAACGGGTTTCTCCAGGCTTCTTCGCTCCTGGCTTCCTGTGGCAGAAGCTAGGGACAATGGGAGTTCCACAGCTTCTGCAAAGCAGACACGCTCCGGGCAAAGGGACTTCTGGACTCTCGCACAGCCGACCACTGGCATCCCTGTCTCCTGTACAACACTGCTCCAGCCACTTGGGCCTCCAGCTTCCTCTCCTCCTGTAGCCCGTTTTCCTTCTCTGTAAACGGCAGCCATTTTTATATTCACAAGGTGTGTTAAGTGACCCCAGGTGTGGGTCATTGAGTTCTCTTGCTGGACTATGGAGAACTCCATTAGGCGGACATGCCTCGTGGTTCCACTGGTATGCCTCCATAGCCCTCTTCCTCGTCCCAGTACCAGAGTGGTGTTTGGAACTATCTGATGTAATAAAAGGAGAATTTATAACTATTTTTTCTCTGATATGTGTGTGTATCAGTAAAATGAGGATGTGTTCTCCTAATGGGTCTCTTTCTCATACCAGTACTAAGGTGTTGTTTCTGAGGGACAGTTTGAAAGGAGGAAAAGGGAAGGGGTTGACAATATCCCAAAAAGGTTTTAGGGATCGAGGGATCATTGTGAAAAGAGAAAGTGGGATACTGTGTATCACCTAAGGACGTCCTCTCCTCACTCCCCAAGTTCCCTCCACCCAGGTGATCCTTCCTCGCTTATCCACCCCAGGGTCGGGATACAAAAGTGATGGCCGAAGGTCCCGAGAAAAAAAGAGTGAGGATACCCTCAGGTTACGCACAGTGCACGCTAAGAGCCCACGAGAGGCGCAATAGAGACCACCATTGAATCAACATCTGACTGTTGAAGCAGCTAAGGAAGCATGTTGAGGAATTGTAAGGAACCTGAAACAGCCAGCAAGGGGCTATACATTGGAAATGTGTTTGTTGAATAGGCACTAGGACCCGGACTAGGCATTTGCTCTTCTTAGATTAGTCTCTGGCACTTAACTGTTAGACTTCCATTCTGACTTCAACTTAAAATAGATCCTATTTGTGTTTTAAGTATAGCTGCTAGGTCCTCTAGGAATTCCTACAACCAAAACCTTACTACCCCAAGCCAGAAGGGAGAGTAAGCTGGGTGACAAACCCTCCAACTCTGGCTAGAACAGACCAGGATCAGTCCTGAGACTTGGGACTTCATTTGCAGTCTACACGTTGTATTGCTCCTCAACCTGTTTCACTGGATTGTTGGACGGTCATGTTGGCCATTTTAGGTTTTTCGTCTTCCCACTAAAGCTGTTGAACTTTACTCCTGTTGTATGGAGCATTCTGTCCTTCCACTATCCTAGTGGAAGAGGCAGCATTTCAGAACACCCCCTTGCAGAACATCTGTGAGCCCCTTCAAGACTGCTGAGCCTGAAAACCTCCATCTGTGCCGTGCTCACCCTTGAAGAGCATCCACCCATCGTTTGGGATAGAGGATCTCTTTGCAACTCCTTGCAGGTGAACTATTCTCACACTAGATGTTGCCACACACGTAGTCTAAAGGGACCCAACACATTTCAATGTTCTTGCATTACAGAAGTCCCGCCACCTGGATGCTGCCTAAACAATGAGGAACTATAAATATTGTTGGCGTTTTGTATCCTCCTGCATGTGGATTTTAGCCTCAAGGGAGGAACTGGGAATAACAAAGAATTTGGATAGAATAAGAGGCAGGAGGAAGAGGACGAAAAGGAGAGAGATTTGATGATGCATAGCTGTCTTAAAGCTGCTGGAATTCACCCTAATGCATCACAGCCCCCCCAGTGATTGTAGAGCTGCAACCATCGCCACTGACCTGAGCCCCGAGACTGTTTGTGAGCTCAGGTGTTCCTTCTATCATTCTGTGTTGTTCTTGCCCAGACCCTCATTGCCTGTATCTATTAGCTATTATGTTGTAGTATATTTGCAAAGTCGGTCATAATCCCTTATGAAAGGGAAGAAGACAACCAGTATTGCCTATGTCAAAAAGCGGCAATTGTAAATAAAAGAGGATACAGTTTCCCTAAATTGGAGAACCTGAAGAGGAGACATTACCAACAGTTAAATGATGCTGTAGAAGGAACCCAAAGGTGGGAGGCGAGACACCCTCCTTGTAGAAATCATCAAGGGGGAGAAGAACATAACCTGCATTGCATGTGGCAAAAAAATCAATGGAACAAACAGCATCAATGTGCATTGTACATTTATGGAAGAAGTTGTTAATTCCAATGTTGTTGTTGAAAGTCAAAGATTTTTCTAAAGTAAACCTCACCACAGAGTACTTGTAGTAGTGGTGGGAGTTTTCTCCTGGCAGGCGAGTATACCAGTAAAGGGACTATAAGTGGTTAGTCCTGGCAGGTTAGTGGAGCAGGAAGAATACATTGAAGTACTGCAGTGTGGTGGAAGGTTGTTGTGGAAAGAAAGTGACAAGTCCACCAATGTGTTATGCTGAACTGTGGTGAAACCATCCTGACAAGACATTATTGTTTATGAAGAAGAAATGTGAAAGTTGTTGTTCTTTAAAGAAGAGAAGTCATATTGAAGCCTGACTAAAAGTGTGACGACCAAGTCTTTTTGGTGTATTAACAAGCAAGAGCTTGTGAAAACTTTGGACAATTATTTTGAAGGGTGATGAATCTTGTTTAACAATCAAACAATCCAAATGCCAAGTGAAGGACTCATGAAGTGAAAAGAACTTTGTGTTGCATTTGGAACAGAGCTTGGCTATTGAAAAGAACTTTCTTGATTGGAACTTTTGGTTTGGAAGATCCTGCATTAATCCTGGGAAAGGGAACCACACCCAGTTTACAAGGATATATATTTACAAAATTTATGTTTGAATATAGTTCTTAATTTGTGGAGTTTAAAAGGCCATAGGATACTTGTATAATTGTATTGTACCTATAAGTGTGAGGGATAGATATCTTTTGATATTAGAGTTTTCCTTTAGTCTTAGTTTGATAGGCAGGGAAATTCTTGTTAGGTTAATAAAATGGCTAATTGTGCGAAAACGATCTACTTGACAGCCTCACATTTCTGACCCCGCACAGTACCCACACCCAACCTGAAACTCTCGAAGGGTTACTAGTTTACGGCTGGGCTAGAGTTTATTCTTAGGCTCATTATTGGCCATATTGTTCAGGCAAAGGAAAATTCAACTGTGATTGGTTGAGCAGGTGCAGCATTGCGATTCTCCTGTACTTTGTTTGGAAGGCAATTTTTGCAACTACTGGCAAGTCCAGGTAAAGCTAATAAACTCTAATGTGCTTTCTTATCTGCACCTTTGATCAACGTAAAGTAATGTAATTTGGCGCTCTCTGGAAAGCCAGCAACTAATCAGGAAGCAAGGAATGCTGGCTTTATCTAGGTGCCCCAATTGTTGGCCTGCCTCAGGTCCCCCGCTCTCTCCCTCGGGCACCTCCTTACCAATGGGCTGTGCCATTTCCCTTTGGACCTCTTCCATTTGCTGGGTTGCCAATGCCACACAACCTTGTACCCATCCAGCTGTTAACACACCCACAGACCAGCCATGGAAATGGAATGGAGACTCTGCTCAGAGGCCAACATTCTATTTCCAGGGCAGCCATTTTTTTCAGCAAGCTCTTACTTCGCAATGAGCTCGGAACAACTTGCATTTTTTAAATTGAAACTTGCCTTTAGGATCTTAGGGGTTTAAAATGTGATGATAATAGCACTGATGTCTCCATACCAAGATCATTACCAGTTGGTAACAGCCCCCGGCCTCCGCAAACTTCAGCCTCAGAATTCAGCATTATTGCCTAAATAATATATTGTTGTCCTATATAGCATAGTTTCTGCAAAGAGTAGGGGAGAGGAGGGTAGGTTAGTAAAGGGACAGGGAGGTGCAAATCCTAAGGTGTTGATGGGTGCTGGCGAGCGGGAACAAAAGCTCTTTTCAATGGTGTGTTTCTATGCGGTTTGTGGCAGTGAAACTTGAGTGTCTGTCTGTCTATCCAGAGGGGAGAGCCCAAGAATGTTTATCTACCAGCACTAGAATATTGGGTGAGCCACTGGTCTGGTGTATGTGATCGGGTAGAGGAGTTACAAGGCCATGCTGAAAGCACACTTCATGGCTCTGCGGTAATGAATGTGGTGATGATGGTGGATGCTAGCAGGCTTTAGACTGCAGTGTGCAAGTGAATGAGACCCGTGTGAGAGGGCCCTGCCTCTTCCACTGGGCACAGCACACTTGCTTGGGATGAGTTGCTGCTCGTCTGCCTTGCTGCTTTTCTTTATTTTTACGGCCTTGTCGCTTTTCTTTATTTATGTTGCCATCCTTGCTGTTCTGATTTATTTATTTAACCCACCTTGGTGTGTCGATTTATTTAATTTGCCCGTGCCACTGCATTATGTGGTCCATTCCACCGTTTCCCTGTGTACCCTCCCCCCCTCCTGTCTGCCAGCCCCTCTCCTGCCACCCGGCCCGTGATTGGCTATTCCAGCCAGGGATCAATTGCAAACACCCCAAAAGTGTGCCTAGACACACCTTCCATCCACCGGCCTGTGTGGGGGCATCCTGCCTCTTCCACTGGGCTGAGCACACTTGATGGGGTGAGTTGCCGCTCGCCCATCTTGCAACTTTTCTTTCTTTATTTTTCCCACTTTGTCGCTTTTCTTTATTTATTTTAAGGACCTTGCTGCTTTTATTTATTTATTTTGCCCACTCTGCCGCATTAAGCTGTCCATTCTACCATTTCCCTGTGTACCCTCCATTCCCTTGTCTTCCCCCAGCCCTTCTCCCGTCCACCCGGTCCATGACTGGCTGTTTCAACCAGGAAGTAGCCCTCTTTAAGAAGGACCCCAAGGCAGCCTGCTAAGGGCTAAAGGCAAAGGGCAGCTCCTCCGTGGGCAGCTCTTGTACGGTTTGTCCCTGTTCGCCCATGGACGCCTTGACAAAGCTCCCCCTACAGCAATAACTAAGGTAATGTGGTACGGGCGGTGGACACAGCCATTACTGTGCTCATGTAAAACCCTGCCACTCCTTTATTACTACAATCACATTAGAGCACTGTGTAGACTACCTGGCGCAGTCCTTAGATAGCCGGACAGATGTATATTAGGAATTAACAATGCGTTACACTTACAATGAATGTGGGTGTGGGTGACGTTTCCGCTTGGACTGACTGTGTGGACAGAAAATGTGTTACACTTGAAGTGATTTTGGGGGTAGGCAATGTGTTGCATTTAGACAGATTTTGGGGGCAGGCAATGTATTACACTTGAAATGAATTTGGAGATGGCAGATGTGTTGCGCTTGGACTGACTCTGGGGGCAGAAAATGTGTTACAATTGGAATGATTTGGGGGCAGAAATGTGTTGCACCTGGATGTATTTTGGGGGCAGGAAATGTGTTGCACTCAGACTGACCACTTAAAGAAATTCAAAGGTTCGCCACGTTTCATACATAGAAGAATTGTGAAGGTTAGCCATGTTTCGCACTTAAAGAATCTCCAAGGTTAATCATGCATCACACCTAGAAGATTTGTGAAGGTTAGCCATTTTTCACATTTAGAAGAATTGTCAAAGTTAGCCATGTATCACACCTAGAAGGTTTGTGAAGGTTAGCCTTGTTTCACATTTAGAAGAATTGTCAAGGTTAACCATGTAGCACACCTAGAAGTTTTGTGAAGGTTAGCCAAGTTTTGAACTTGAAGAATTGTGAAGGTTAGCCTGGTTTCATACTTAGTAAAATTGTCAAGGGTGGCCATGTGTCACACCTAGAAAATTTGTGAAGGTTAGCCATGTTTTGCACTTGGAAGAATTGTGACGTTTTACCATGCCTCGCAATTGGAAGAATTGTGAAAGGTAGCAATGTTTCACACTTAGGAAAATTGTGAAGATTAGCCATGTTTCGCAATTAGAAGAATTGCCATGGTTAGTTATGTATCGCACTTAGAAGAATTCTCAGGGTTAGCCATGTCTCGCAGTCGAAAGAGGGGATTGCTGATAATTGCACTCAGAAGACTCTTGAAACTGTAATCATAGGTTTTCAGGACGACAGCCTGTCTATTGGACTTAGAAGATGCATCAGGCCAGCATGCTCTATTACACCTACAGATAACACAGCCTTTTACAGAGGACCTTAGCACCCAACTACTTCAAAGACAAGGCTCTGTCCGAGCCTCAAGGTACGTATGCACGCACCTCTTGAGTGATCTGTGGCCGCAGGTACGGCTACCCACACACATGCAGTAGAATGCAGTGATGACCTACGACACACATTCAGGTCTAGCTGGACATTTAATACTCCTCCAGACTTAAAAACAGCGAACAACACCTTCCATCACAAGGCAGTGACGGCCTAGAACAAAATTCAGTCTAGCTGGACACTTAACAAATCTTTCTTGCTATCACACATATTCCCCTGCACTTAGCACCCATCCACATGCCTGAATTCATGGGTAGCTTTACAGAGCCCGGCCAGCCCTCCCAACTCCTTATCCTGGCCAAATGCACACACGTATTCTAGCTATCAAACTACTTCCCTCACCTTGGACTTCGGTCCCCCGAGGGTGTTCCCACCACAAGCGCATTGAGACCATATACATGGGATAAATGCGCTATACAAATGACTACTTTATAGTGTAAGGTAGTAGGAGATTGAAAAGGTGAGTAGGTTATTAGCAGGTTAAGGTCCTGGACTCTCCGTAATGGTTAGGATGGTAAGGTATTTGCTGTGCTTCGTTCCGATTTTATGATGGTTGTTGCATGGTGCTAATTCAGAATTCAGGACGTTCTTGCTGAAACTTGTGTCCATAGTTTCGGGCTAGTAGGTGTAGCACTATTTTCGATAAAACTAGTACCTCTTGAAACATAGTGAAAACGCCCTTATGTCAAATGATGGTCAGACTTGAGCTCTTGGTGCTGGGCCAACACATCTTCTGGACAAGCAACGACTCTGCACCACCATTTCCCCCACCTCCATCGAGGCACAGATATAATGAAGAACTTAGGGCTCCCATCGGATGGTTATTACAAAATGAATGCCAAGGTGAGATTGGTGGCTAAAGCACCTTTCTTCCAGCTTAATCTTTTTGTGGACACACCTGCTTATTCCTCTCGATCACGCTGAGCTTGTTGTGGGGACCTCGAATCATTCCAGATTCGATTATGTTGAATTGATTCACGCAGGTTATCAGACAGCTGCAGCAAGTACATAATCCACCAGAAAATTTGATCTCAGGCATCTGAAAAGACAATTCGGTCCTGGAGTTTCTTAGAAAAATTCACTGACGGCATGTTAAATACTGATTTGAATTTAAATCTAATTTACTGTTTTTATAATATTTAGAGGGAGTCGCACCATCCTGCTTTGAAAGCAAAATTGGCATATGCAAGCCTGCACAAACATCAAGCTCCATTGCCCACCTCTTTTTGGATGTTTCTCTATATCCTTGCTAAGTGTGGCATGCGACGATGCACCCGTTTCTTATGCACCAATATACTATTGAACAGCCCCTCTCTACATATCAGCCAATGTTCATGGACCGTACTAATTCATGGAGGTTTAAACAAATGTCTCGTATTAGCTGTAGTCAATGCCACCAGCTCTGATATCTGGTGGAGTGCTGAGAAACTACTTAGTTTTCACCATGCGCTGTACATACTTTTGATAGGTAAGGAACCAGATTCTGGGTTGATGGAATTGTCTTGCACTACTGTCAATCGACACACAGGAGATTTGGGTTGGCATTACTAATGAGGTTTCAGGACGGGGTACAGGGGTATCGTGGCTCATTTAACATGTCAAAGGAATGAAGGTCGTCCGTAAAAACCGTGATGATCCAATATACAGGGACATTTATAATGGACTGAGTGGAGTACGGAACTGCCAAGTGCAGTTGTGGCAAGAGGCTGACAAGTGCAGGAGTCGCTGTTTCTGGAGAGACAAGCTTTGCTGCAACACCATCTGGTGTAGAGTTAAAAAACTGCCTTAGGCACGGAGCGCCGACTAAGCACTATGCGGAACTGCCACGTGCAGTTGCGGTAGTTGGGGGAAGGGAGAGAGCGGAGTGGACCTTAAAGACATTGGTAGGAAGGTAAGTTACTGGACTCTTGAGAAGGTTGTGTTTAACAGGTGTTGCTTTCGAGGCTCGGTGCATAGTGTGTTGCCTTTGAGCATGGCTGACCCCACTCCTCCCCACACAATAAATTGACCAGCGGCCCGGAACACTGCTCTACTGTGCACGACATGGCACTAGATACTGTATCAGACTACACTTTAAGGAACATTTCCTGTTTGACAGTTCCCTCGATTGTTTACCCCTTGAGTCTGACTGCCGGCAATCCGCAAAATGGACTGCTGAATGCAGCGAGAAACGCTGCGAGGAACATCAGAGCCCCAGTCCCAGTGAGGGTAAACCCTCAGCCAGAACAGGGAATGGCTAGCATAAATGCCAATATGGTGAAGTCTGTAAAGGACCAGGGTGTAGGAATCACACTGTGGAAAGACCGTCCTCATGAGGAAGTAGAACATTTGTTTCTTGTTCTCTTGCACAGTCTGGAGGAAGGTTTCATCTCCTCCAGTTGTGAGGTTTCTGGCTATCAGGTTCCCCTAACTTGTGCACAAACTCTGCAGAGCATCCTGCAGATTTTACCATTATTACCATAAAGGAATCTGGCCGTGCCAGGACAGAGGGTAACGATCACCACCCACCGATAATGACCACCGATGGAGGAAACACATTGTTTAAGAGCTCTTTAATCGGCCCCTCTACGGCAAATACCTGAAACCTGGCAAACCACTTAACATTTATTTTTTTTTATTTTTTTTATCGCGCCGAACAGACCGCAGGCATCAGGGCATGTCCATTTCAGACACGGACAAACATAGTTAGACAAGACATCGGATTCTGATACTAGTTCTTAGCTAAATGACGTTATTTGAAGTTATAAAGGGTGCAAACATTGGTCAGACTGTATGACATCTTTTGTGAGGACATACAATCTATACCACATTACAAATTAAATCATTGATGGAAACCCAGAGTAAAAGACCACAGGTGAAGGAGAGGGAATCTCTTGAAATTAATATGCCTATTGCGGTTGACTTTTGCTGTCAGTTTAATACTGTGGAGGAGCTACAGGATGGGCTGCATAGAGATTTGACCTCTACTTCCGTTTCTCCCATAGTACCTGGGCAGCATCAACCAGGATACGCAGGCTTCTCTCCTCCCTCTTATGAGGCTATTGGAGAAGATAAAGAAATGGAGAACACCATTGACGGTTGGCCCCTGTGACACAGCCGTGGAGAAACCGAAAAAGATGTAAATAGGAACTGAAAAAAGTTACAACAAGAGCTCAAAAAAGGCGACATTCCAGGAAGTTTCTTAGGAACTTGAACCAAGATGATGTTGATAAAATTATACTACCTGGAGGGGACCAGCAAATTGGTCCTGGAAATGCTCCAAAGGAGGGCAATGCCCAGACGTGTGCCGACACTACTGGTGATATATGCATCATGCATCAGAATCATGATGCTATACCAGAACTGATGGTGGTTCCATCTGCAAACCCGGTCCTGCGACTATGAGAAGATCTAAAAAGAAGAGCGAGAAAAGAAACAATGCAGTGACCAAATTGTATGGGATATTGCCTCATCTTACCCGAATTCCGAGGGTAAGCAGTGAACCAGTGTATAATTTGGAGACCAACGCTTTTGAGGGGTTATTGTGGAGGATGGTCCATCAGATGTGGGGCCGAGTTCAAGACTAGCCGACTTGGGAAGTGGAGACAATGTCTCTTGATCCTTGGCAGCTAAATATGGGCAGAACGTCCCGGGTAACAGTGAAGTAGTTTCTGTGGCCAAGTTAGCGCAAAGAGACTACAGATACAAAACTGGAGGCAGTGTGGGAATAAAATGGCACACAGGTGCAATAAAAGGTCCAGAATACACATACCCAGAGGTGGAGGGTGTACCAACAGATAAATATATATGCCCACGTAAGGTAATAAAAAACGTAGGCAGAGTGGGTATGAATTGGAACAAATCTCCTCTGAAAGGTCCTGATTTTCCTAATACCCTGACAACTAGGATGACTGATCCATGTGTAACGAATGCCCTTTGCCTGGGGGCGGTGAGATATGGGAACGGTCCAGACAGAGCATCAATGAGGGGGGGCCCAGCTAATAATATGAACCAGCAAACCATCCAATGATAAGGCCCCTCCCACAAAGAGTTGTGCCAAAGAATTTGAATATCCTGTTTTGGCTTTGTGTGCAATATCAAATACCAACTCTGAACTGGTTTTGAACAGATCGTTTGTATTGGAGCTATTCATGGACATTTTTGTCTTAAGCCCAATTCGTTCAGATGACATTGACCATGTTGAATTCATCCATAAGGATCGCACGGATGTTGTTACATCTAAAAAGCAAAATGATCCATGATTTTTTATTAAGCGAGGCTAGTTCTTTCTTAGAGTTAGGTTTTGACATCTCTCCTTTAGATGGTTCTCTGGGGAGGGCCTCCCCGAAATTGGGGGGATCCTTCGGTTTGCAAGACATGGCCAATATAAAGGCTTGAATCACTTGTACCATAAGTAAAAAGTAAAGATTGGTGAAGATAGGCTTGGGCCAGGAAAAGGCAAAAGCAGGCCTGGAGGATCGGTCTTGGTTGGCCCCTGCCATCGCTCCTCCTAACAGAGAGCCTTCCTCTTTGCTTTAGGCAGCAACCTAGAGATGGTCACACTATTGTCATGGAATAGTCGGGGTTTCACTAGCGTAATTGACCCTGTAAATGACGTTCCTCGCCTGAGAAATTGTGACATAGTGGTGCTCCAAGAGGTCAGGTTGACAGAAACATTGAAATAGTTCCCGATGGAGGCTTTCAAGGGGGTGATGGGCCGCCTGAGTGAGGGTCTTTTGTTTGGAATTAGAAACGCCTTTTGTCCAATTGTGAACAAATTGTCGATTGATTCTAAAAACCTCCTGGCGGTCAGTCGGTCCGGGCAAAATAGGAAGGACAGGCGTGGAAATGAATTATTGTTAATGGATGTATATTGGAACCCCTACAGAACGGATGAAGTAGAGCTTTATGAAGGTGCAAACAATCTTTTGTCGGATTGGTGCTGCAGGGGATCCCCCTCATGGGTGGTCCTTATGGGTGACTTAAACTGTTTTGTGGAGGATCAATCTTATTTATGTGGGCGTAACTTATGAGGAAAACAGTGGTCAAGTAAAACGGGTCACAAAAGGGAAACCTGGGATTGTCGCCAAAACATCAGCCTGCTCCAAGGAAAGGGGGATGAAATGGGCAGGACCTATGTCTACTTGGGGCCTGCACAAGCTAAATGGGACCACTCTGGGGCTCTATGCTGCAAACTCCACATGGACGAGGGGAACAAGCAAATCCACCGTAGACTTCATCTATGTTTCTGAAAATGCATTCAGGGGTGTAAGCAGCCTGACCATTACACAGTGTTTGGTCAGTGACCATGCTTACCTCTTGACTTGCTTTTCGTTATAGGCATTCATAGCAGAGTCAAGCCTCGGTTTAGTAAACTTGCAGGTTAATGTGCATAGGTATAGTTAGTTGGTCAAGGAATATGATACTTAAACTAAATAACTCTTTTTGGGAGTATGGGTGAATACTGTCAGTGGAAGGAGTAGTCCAGATTGGGCTAATATTCTTGAAGAATTCCATGATAGTATATTGAAGGAGGCAAGGAAAATGAAACTCATGGGATTTATTGGTAGAAGGGGCTTTGACTAAATAGTTAAGGAAAAGAAATTCCGCCTTAAGGCGCAGTATTCGCAATGTACAGAAAAAGACTGCATGTATAGCTCTTAGAGAAACGGAAATTAAAAATCTTAAATAACAATATAGAAACTGGATGAAGTTTTTTTTATGTAACTTTATTAATCGTTTCATATGAACAAAAACAACAAACTCAACCTCACTCCCATACCCCACCCTCCCGCCGGAGAATGCACTCAGAGTCCTCTGGGAAGCGCTCATGTCCTGAATAGATACAGTATTCTGATGTTGTGTGGGCACCACTGTTCCATGTAGTCAGACTGAAGGAATTCCAGCACCTTTCCCCAGTCTGCTTCAAAGGAGCTAGATGTACCTCTCAGGGTGTAGGACAGTTTTTCCTTAGTGATTACTGACCAGACATGTTGAAGCCAAATGAAGATCAAAGGTGGAGCGGATTGTCTCCAGCACTGAGCCAGCACTGCCCACGCCGCAATTAACATACCCATGAAACCCCTCCATTGTGACCTGGTCAGTGCCTTGGCCGCCTCATCCTTAAAGCCACACATCCACACCCGTTTCCCCATCTGGGTCACGTTCGGGAAGATCCCCTGAATTTGTGGCTTAATCTCGGCCCAGAAACTCTGAATCTTTTGGCAGTCCCACCAAATGTGCCTCCATGTCCCTTCCCCTCCACAATCTCTCCAGCATCTGTTAGACACCTGTGGGAACATCACTTGCAGTCTCGCCAGTGTCAGATGCCACTGAGTCATCACCTTAACCCACATCTCCCTCATCTAAGCCGATTTAGCCATCTTTGGAATCCCACTCCAAAGTTCTTCCCAATGTTCCCTATTGATGGTTTCCCCCAGGGTGTGCTCCCATTTAACCATGTAAGACCAGCTGGTCTTTTCATCTTGGCCGTTAATTAATCTATAAAGGGTGGATACCAGCTTTTTGTTTCCCAGGTTGGTTGTCGCAAACTTCTCGAACTGAAAGAGGTCGCGAGACACCGCCAGTTTGATTGGTGGGGTGTTTAACCAATGCTTGAGTTGCTCATATTTATATCTGTCTGTCTCCCTAAGGTGGAGGCTCTCCATGCACGTTGTGAACGGGAGCACCTCTTGGTCCTCCACCATCTCCCCTATTTTTGTACAACCTGCAATTTCCCAATTTTTGTAGGCGCCCTTTTCCATACCTGGGGGGAAGTCTGCATTCCCAAACATGGGGGAGAAGGGGCCCAGCACTGTTGAGTGCTCCACGCTGTGTCAGATCGTCCCACACATCTAGGGGAGCTTTCATCACCGCACTCACTCTTAGGTTTTCATGTCTATGCCTCTTGTTCTTCCATAAAAGTTCCCTCAGTGGAGTTCTGGCCACCGGTCTATCTAGTTCGGCCCAAACCTTCTGTTGCTCCTCCCCATCCATTCTTTAAGCACCCACCACAGCGCCTCTTCATAGTATCTGACGAAGTGCGGTAGAGCCAACCCCCCCTCCGCAATTGGGGCTGTTAACACCGCCCTAGATATCCTCGGGGTCTTGTTCCTCCAAATAAAAGACGAGATTGCTTTAGTTTAAAGCCTTGAAAAACGATCCGGGAATCTTAGTCGTTATCGCTTGGAAATAATACAGCAATTTCGGGAGAATGGACATCTTTATCGTCGCAATGGGCTCCCACCATGAGATCGCTAGCGGTTTCCACCTCTCTAGGTCCCACTTAATCGCCCCCAGCAGCTCCGGAAAATTCCCCCCGTACATCTGATCAACCCTACTCATAAGGGTAATCCCTAAGTATTTGATCCCTTCATTCGCACATTCAAGACCGAGCGATATGGCCACCCTCCTCATCTCTCCAATATCCCCTGCCAACAGGAGAATTTCTGACTTGCTCCAATTTAGCTTAAGCCCTGCCACAGCCCCAAAAGATTCTAACTCCCTAGTCAACTCCGGGAGAGTGCGAATCAGATCCCCTATAGACATCAACAGATCATCCGCCTAAGTTACCACCTTTATGCTGCCTCCCTGCCACATCAATCCCCACCACCGCCTCCGAGTTCCTGAGTCTGCATAGCAGTGGTTCCAGATAGATGGCGTATAACAGGGGCGAGAGGGGACACCCCTGCTTGTTACCCTTGAGAGCTGCTCTCTTCCCGTTATCTCCCCATTAATACATATTCTGATTGAGGGGGAGTTGTAATTCGCCCTGACCATCTCCTGAAAGTGGACCCCAAACCCCATCCGCTCCAGTGTCTTAAAAAGAACTGACCATTCCACCCGGTCAAATGCCTTTTCGGCATCGACCGCCAGAACAGTTGAGGGGATGTGCTGGATTCCTACTTTCACCACCAGATGCGCCACCCATCTGAGATTATCATGAGTTTGCCTGCCCGGTATAAATCCTCATTGATCCATGTTGATCAGTTTTGGGAGCACCGGGGCCAGTCTTGAGGCTAAAATGTTTGTATAGATTTTTGTGTCCTGGTTAACCAGGGCAATTGGTCTGTACAACCCTGGATTCGCCAGATCCTTTCCCGGTTTGGGGAAGACCAAAACCTTGGCCTCATTCCTGGTTGGGGTCACATTTCCCTCCTCCTTAAAGGAGTTGTACAGTTTCGTTAGGAATGGAACCAGGTCTTTTGCATATTTTTTATAGAAGGCCATCCTGGTCCGGCACCTTTCCTGTATGTAACTCCTTTAATGCATCCCACACTTCCTCTTCCCTAATGTCCCCGTCCAAGTCTTCCCTGTTCTTGTCCGTTGTCTGCGGTAAGCTGAGGGAGTCTAAATAGCTGTCTTGTTCCACCCCATTCGGGTTCCCAGTGGCATATAGGTCCCGATAAAACGCTCCAAACTCCTCCCCTATCTCTGAGGTGCAGATAAGCTTCTTCCCCTGCTTGTTGTGTAGTTCCCTGATAGTCACTTTATGCTGCTTCCCCTGTAGTTGCCTCGCTAGAAGCCTATCCGCCTTATTGGCTTTCGAGTAGTACCAATGTCAGAGGCGTAAAAGGCTCATTTCTGCTTTCTTTGTGCACAGTATGTCTAACTGTCCCTGTACGTGTCTCAGAGCACTCTTCAGGGAACGTGTTGGGTTCTTCATGCATTCCCCTTGGATATCAGCCAGCTTCTTCTCCAGTTTTCTCTCCCATTCATATCTCTGCCTGTCCTTGGACGCTTTCATGGCTATAAACTGCCCCCTAATGACCGACTTTAATGCCTCTCATACCGTTCCCAACTTTACCTCGCCTGTATCTTTGATGGCTAGATATTGTTGTATTTTTCCCCTGATGTCTTTCCCCAGAACCGGATCATGGAGAACCTCATGTGGGAGCTTCCAACCCCATATCCCTCTATTCCCGTCCGAGGTCTTCACCTCTAACCACATGGGTGCTTAGTACCCTGCCCATTAGGCCTGCCGTAACCCAGAAGTAGTCAATTCGCGACATCGAGTTATATACGTGCGAGTAATGGGTGTACCCTCTTTGCTGCTCATAGCGCGCTCGCCTCACATCTAGCAATGTCAAATCTTTCATCCCTTGACTGAGTAGTTTTGAGGGCGCTCCCTGACCCCCACCTGAGCTCCTATCCATTGCTGGGCACCACGCCAAATTCAGATCTCCCCCCAGGATTATTTCCCCCTCAGCAAACCCCTCCAGTCGCCCCAGAACCTCCCTCAGGAAGCCGCTCTGCCCCGTATTCGGCGCATAAATCGCTGCTAATGTAAGGCGTAGCCCCTCCATTGTGACATTTGCGTATATATACCGTCCCCTACTGTCCGTTAAAATTCCATGAATAAGGGCGCTCTTAGTTTCACGGACCGCTATCAGAACCCCTGCCGTTTTGTCCTGGGCGTTGGACTGGCCTATCAAGGCATATCCCTTTAAGTATACTTACATTTATCCCGCTGTCTTATGTGGGTCTCCTGCAGCATGATAATGTCTCCCCCCTCCCTTCTCAACAGGCCTTCCACCTTTTTCTTTTTCACCGGATTATTGAGCCCCCTGACATTGAAGGTAAGGATTCGCAGCTTACCCATGGTCCCCGGTTCGTGATGGAATAATGTTGCGGGCTCTCATCCCAGTCCTAACCCCACTCTGGCCCCCACCTTTTTCCCCTTCCAAAACAACCCCCAACTTTTCCTAACTTCCCCACCCTCTTTCCCCATCCCCGAACTTCCCCAAATAGTCAACAACAGACCAGAGGAGGGGCCAGGGAACTATAGTAGCTTGGGCGTCCCGTCCATCGCTCCTGACCCTCTGCTTACTCAGGTATAACTGTGCGGGGGATCCTAAACCCCGCATTTACCGTTGGAATCCTCCGAGTCCAACACTGTGACCCTCCTCCGGGTCGCCCTAAAATCATCAGCGAGCTGTCAATGGCCCAACTTGGTCTTTGCTGACCCCGCTGCTCGGTTTCAAAGCCTCTCCTGAGTCCTTCACGTGTCAGTAGTGGCCCTCGCCCCCCGTAAGCCTCCCCTTTGTTGGGGTTTCTTATTCTGTACCACTGTCCAACCTGACGGGTGTCTGCGGCAGCCTTCCAATGCCCGTTGGGAGTTCTCCACGTTGCCCTCCTCATGCAGCCCCATAACTTGCAAGCCTTCTTCACACATTTGTACTCTCCTGTCATGGGCGCTACTCCCGAGGGGCCAGGACTGGCCCAGCGCCCTCGGAAGCAGACCCGTCTTCCACTACTCTGGACCCAGCAGACCCCTACAGGGGCCCTTTGGACCGTGTCCTGGTGCCTTTGGCGCCAGGCTCATGAAGGGTTTCAGTCCCGGCGCCATAGGCGCCGGGCTCATATTGATAAACAGTGTAATAATGCTTGGGTGGACTTACCTGAGGCAGACCATGCTGCATATTTACCCAGAACAATCCAGTCTGGTTGAAGTCCCCAGCCATCAGGGCTGGGAGGAACTATTTCCTCCATTCAGGAACTCTTTTCTTACCTGGGTGGAACCGGTGGAAGAACACACACTGGAAGCACTTCTCTGCTATTTAAACCACGCCCAATGGAAAACACGTGCTTCGCGTTATTCTGCAGCAGCAGCAGGACGCTCACCGAGTCGGCTCCTGCATTCCAGGTCCAGAGTCATCTTCAGCTTCCGCGCAGCAACCTGTGGATGAAGAAAGACACAGAACAATACTTACCAGATCCCGGAATCCAGTCACCGGCAAAACCTGCAAAGAATAAACATAAGGTTAGAAAAGTGCAACTCGCTCGCAGCCGCGCCCTCTTACCTGATCCATCCGTGACTGCAACGGAGCTAACCGCGGCCTTCTCTTCGGCAGCTTCTCTGCACCTGAAAGGCAAAGGACATAATTAAAAAGGGGTTCGGGTGAAGGCAGTCGCATTCATCTTAACTTACCAGTTTTTGCACGCGCAGTAGTGGCCGCATCAACCTCAGCATCCCGGCACCTGAAAACTAGAAAAAGGACATTATTAGAGGTGCCATTAAAAGCGGCCAACGATCATTATACTTACGTGCATCGGCACGTGCAGTGGCAACGGATATAAAGCAGGCAGCATCCCTGCACTGAAAACTAGAAAAAGGACATTATTAGGGGTGCCATTAAAAGCGGCCAACGAACATTATGCTTACGTGCATCGGCACGTGCAGCGGCAACGGAAAACTACGCCCACAGCATCCCGAGGCCTGAAACAAAGGAAAAGGGACATTATTGAGGTGCCCATCTTTTAAAGCCTAAAGACTACAGTATACTTAGAGGCATCCGCTCGTGCAGTAACGGCAGCATCGCTCTTCGGCATCCCAGCACCAGTGCCACAACTAAGGCCGCAAAAGACTTGAGCCTCAACACTGAACTCATCCAGTGACGTAACTGGAATCCACGCACCCCTGCACCAGACGCAGGATGGAGAGCTCAGCATTTATATGCCTAAGGTGAGAGCTCGCCGAGACAAGTAGAAAGCTAGGCTGTGGGAGAAAATGGCGATTGGTGGGAGAAGGAATCCCATCAAACGGTGATTAACCCTTTTTCTTCCACCTGCAGAAAACTTACCCTGCAAGTCAGACATTCGATAAGAGGAAGCACAGTCCTGAGAGTCGTCCGAGCTCTACGCTTCTCAATTGAAGAAACGATAGCAGCCCAGCCGGGATCAGCGCCTCCATGGGAATCAGGTGAGCGTTACAGAACGCGAAGCCCACCAATAACCTCCTACCCAGGCGCTATGAAAACCTCCGACACAGACCAACTGGCCCAGTTATTAGGGGAATTAAGAGCTGAAGTTCATGCTGCCCACCAGGAAACGAATGCCCTTAGGAGGGAATTGATAATATCAAAAGAACGAACTGATGATCTCGCCAGACAGTTATTACAGACACAAGCGGGGCAAACCCAGCTACCTAATTCAGGAGGGAGCTATATCCCAGCGGCTTCAGCCAATCCTGTTCAAATCAACCTACCCGGAAATGTGCCATTGGCACCGCCTGATCGCTTCTCTGGTGACCCTAAAAGGTTTGCGGTGTTTATAAATCAATGCCGATTGCACTTTCTTTGTAGACCTGCAGCCTTTCCGACTGACCAGACTAAGGTAGCCTTTTGTGCTTTTGTATCTTAGCGGCAGTGCCGCTGATTGGTCGATCCCTCTGGTTACACAGGATGACCCGATCCTTCGTGATTTCCCGACCTTCCAGGCAAATATGGAAAGACTTTTTGCAAGGCATTCCCAGGGGCAGGCCCTGGACAACGAACTCCTTTCCCTACGACAGGGCAATCAAGATCTTTTGGCCTACATTGCATCATTCAATAGGCTAATCGTGGAAACCAGATGGCCTGAGGACAAAAGAATCACGCTTTTTCACAGGGGTTTGCGTGGCGAACTCAAAGACGTCCTTGCCCAGGTAGTGAATCCTCCTCAGGATTGTTCAGAGTACATTGATTTGGTGGTCCAATTGGATCACAGACTACAAAACAGAAAGGCGGATCGATCCAGGTTTGAAACACGAGTGTTCCCTAAGCCTCAAAGTCACACCAAAGGAGTTGAAGCCGTCGAACCTATGCAAATTGGGGTTGTAAAGGGTCCCCTAACCCAGAAAGAACGCGACAGGAGACGACAAATGCAACTATGTCTCTATTGTGGAAATTCAGGACATTTTCTTCGAGATTGCCCGGTGAAACCACCTAAGAAGACAGTGGGAGCTTCTGATAAGAGTTCTGAAAAGCCTGAGCTGGGAAACGACCTCGCCTGACAAGTGTAGAGGTCTGCTTGCCGAGCGTAAAAACCAGTTCTTTGACCTCGCACTTCATAATGCCAATGGTCCTCGTAAACCCAGAGCAACCGGATCGTTTGCATGCAATTAAGGCATACATTGATAGCGGAGCAGTTGGAAATTATGTGGACTGCGAATTGGCTTCCAGGATGAACTTACCTCTTTGTCCAAAGGTGGTTAAAGACGTCATTACCACAGTGGATGGGACGGAAATCGCCTCCGGACCAGTGACCCATACCACTACTGAAGTGACGATACTAGGCCAAGACGGAGGTAATTGTGTTCGACGTGATCAAGGCTCCTCAATTCAAAATAATTCTAGGGATTCCTTGGTTGGAGAAACACAATCCTCACATTGATTGGCGAGCAAAGACGATAAAGTTCCCAGAGTGCACACCAACTTGTTATCCACGACCCAACATTGGCCTAGCGTCAGTAACGGCTGACGGTCCACAATTACCTCTAGAGTATCGAGAGTTCCAAGATGTTTTTCAAAAGGAACAGGCTAACACCTTGCCACCCCACAGATCATACGATTGTCAGATAGATTTGCTACCCGGTGCAACTCCCCCTTGCAGTAGGATTTACGCCCGTACCGAGCCTGAGAACCTTCATCTGCGACAGTATTTAGACCAGTACCTGGCCAATGGCTTTATCCGTCCGTCCAAGTCCCCTGCATCCTCGGCTCTGTTCTTCGTACCAAAAAAAGAAGATGACCTCAGAACCTGTATAGATTATTGTGCTCTGAACCAGATAACAGTAAAAAACCGGTACCCCTTACCTCTGATCCCGGAACTCCTTGACCAGGTAAAAAACGCCTGTATTTATACTAAGCTTGATCTCCTGGGAGCTTATCACTTGGTACGGGTCAAGGAAGGAGATGAATGGAAGACGGCCTTTCGCACTAAGTATGGGCTATTTGAATACCAAGTGATGCCCTTTGGACTATGCAATGCACCGGCCGCCTTCCAATATTTTATGAATGATGTCCTCAGAGAGCTCATTGATGTCTGCGTTGTCGTCTACATAGATGACATTCTTGTGTACCCATCTTCAGAAGCTGACCATCGAAATCATGTTAGGGCGGTCCTTGAAAAACTTTGCCAACATAAACTTTTTGCCAAGCTCGAAAAATGTGTTTTTCATGTCACTGAGGTCGAATTTTTGGGATTTATTCTGACACCCATAGGAGTCCACATGGACTCGAGAAAAGTAGACGCTATCCTCAAATGGCCGTCTCCTACTTCCGTGAAAGGCGTTCAAAGCATGCTAGGCTTTGCCAATTTTTACCGTAGATTTATTCCAGAGTTTTCACGAGTGGTACAACCCATCACCGCCCTCTTAAGAAAAAATTAAACGCTTTGAATGGTCCGCAGAAGCAGAACAAGCCTTCCAAGAGCTAAAGGCTAAATTCACCTCGGCGCCAATACTGAAACACCCACGCCTGACCTCCCTTACATCGTTGAAACCGACGCCTCCAGCTTAGCAATGGGAGCAGTCCTATCACAAAGAGATCCAGAGACTAACCAACTGCATCCTGTGGCATTCTGGTCTCGGAAGTTCTCGGCGCCTGAGATCCACTACACCATCACAGACAAAGAGCTTCTAGCGATTAAATCAGCCTTTAAGGCATGGCGGCATTATCTCCTCGGGGCCAGACACACCGTCACAGTGATCACCGATCACCGAAATCTGCAGTATCTGAAAACCGCCAAGGCTCAATCCTCCAGACAGCTTCGCTGGGCTCTATTCTTTGCTGAATTTGACTTTGTGATCACTTATCGCCCCGGCAACAAGAACGGCAAAGCGGATGCTCTTTCTGGAATTGGAATGGGAGATAACGTTGCCAATCCAGAACCTGTACCAATAATTCCTGAACAAAGGATCGTGGGTCTGATTTCTTCACAATCCATTGAAGATATTGAAGAAAAAACTAAACAACTTGTAACCTCACCAGACTTACTGAACTGGTTACAAAAAGGAAAAGATTTCACCGTAAGCAATGACTTGCCTTATTTCCAAGGACGATTGTTCCTACCACACGCCGATTTACAAAGACAGGTAATCTCCTGCTATCATGATTCATTAATTGAGGGTCACCGTGGCATTGCCAAAACCACAGAAAAGGTGAAGAGACACTTCTGGTGGCCTTCGTGGAGAAAAGAAATAAAGGAATTTGTGATGTCCTGCGGTGTGTGCGCTCAAAACAAGGGTCAGAAGAAGAGGCCGGCTGGTCTTCTGCAACCATTAGACATCCCACCGTGTCCCTGGCATACCCTTTCCATGGACTTCATCACAGACTTACCCTCCTGTTCCGGGTACAACACCATTCTTGTTATTGTGGACCTGTTTTCTAAAATGGCCCACTTCATTCCGCTAAAAGGCTTACCTTCAGCATCAGTCCTAGCCAAAGTATTTCTTGAAAACATCATCCGGCTACACGGCTTCCCGTCAGTACTAATCTCAGATAGGGGGAGCCAGTTTATTTCCCACTTTTGGCGTAGCTGTTGTCGATTAGCTCAAATCGATGTAAGACTTTCGACCAGCCATCATCCCCAGACCGACGGGCAAACCGAGAGAACAAACCAGACTCTCGAGCAATATTTACGATGCATGCTACAACAGTCGGAGAGTAACTGGAAGGACATCCTTTGGATAGCTGAATATGCTTACAACAATTCAGTTCATTCGGGTACCGGGAAGAGTCCCTTCTACATCTTGTATGGGATTCATCCTCGAACCTCCAACCTTGATCCACCTCAAGATCTTGGAACACCCGCCGTGGATCAATTGCACACCGTTATTACCCAAGCTTTTAAGGAAGCGACTGCACATCTACAACAAGCTAAAGAGAGGTACAAAAAATGAGCAGATCAACACCGAAGCAATGCCCCTCATGGGGATCAAGTCTGGCTGTCCACCAAACATTTATCGCTTAAAGGGCCTAGCACCTTCAACCCCAAATACCTGGGACCATATCCAATTACGGCCATAATTAATCCAGTGGCCATTAAATTAGAATTGCCAACCCATATGAGAATACATCCTGTATTTCACGTATCTCTTTTGAAACCCATGCAACCTGGAACCAGATTGACCAATCCTCCAGAGCCCATTCAAGTGAATGGGGAGCCCGAATTTGAAGTAAAAGACATTTTGGACTCTAAAATCATCAGATCGAAGCTATTCTACCTAATCGACTGGAAAGGCTACGGACCTCAGGAAAGGTCATGGGAACCCTTTGACCACATCCATGCTCCTCGTCTAGTCCAGAAATTTCACCAAACCTTTCCCGATAAACCAAAACCCCCGGGGAGGACAAGTTTGGGAGGGGCCTTGAGGGGGGGGGGTGCTGTCATGGGCGCTACTCCCGAGGGGCCAGGACTGGCCCAGCGCCCTCGGAAGCAGACCCGTCTTCCACTACTCCGGACCCAGCAGACCCCTACAGGGGCCCTTTGGACCGTGTCCTGGCGCCTTTGGCGCCATGCTCATGAAGGGTTTCACTCTCGGCGCCATAGGCGCCGGGCTCATATTGATAACCAGTGTAATAATGCTTGGGTGGACTTACCTGAGGCAGACCATGCTGCATATTTACCCAGAACAATCCAGTCTGGTTGAAGTCCCCAGCCATCAGGGCTGGGAGGAACTATTCCCTCCATTCAGGAACTCTTTTCTTACCTGGGTGGAACCGGTGGAAGAACACACACTGGAAGCACTTCTCTGCTATTTAAACCACGCCCGATGGAAAACACGTGCTTCGCGTTATTCTGCAGCAGCAGCAGGACGCTCACCGAGTCGGCTCCTGCATTCCAGGTCCATAGTCATCTTCAGCTTCCGCACAGCAACCTGTGGATGAAGAAAGACACAAAACAATACTTACCAGATCCCGGAATCCAGTCACCGGCAAAACCTGCAAAGAATAAACATAAGGTTAGAAAAGTGCAACTCGCTCGCAGCCGCGCCCGCTTACCTGATCCATCCGTGATTGCAACAAAGCTAACCGCGGCCTTCTCTTCGGCAGCTTCTCTGCACCTGAAAGGCAAAGGACATAATTAAAAAGGGGTTCGGGTGAAGGCAGTCGCATTCATCTTAACTTACCAGTGTTTGCACGCGCAGTAGCGGCTGCATCAACCTCAGCATCCCGGCACCTGAAAACTAGAAAAAGGACATTATTAGAGGTGCCATTAAAAGCGGCCAACGATCATTATACTTGCGTGCATCGGCACGTGCAGCGGCAACGGAAAACTACGCCCACAGCATCCCGAGGCCTGAAACAAAGGAAAAGGGACATTATTGAGGTGCCCATCTTTTAAAGCCTAAAGACTACAGTATACTTACAGGCATCCGCTCGTGCAGTAACGGCGGCATCGCTCTTCGGCATTCCAGCACCAGTGCCACAACTAAGGCCGCAAAAGACTTGAGCCTCAACACTGAACTCATCCAGTGACGTAACTGGAATCCACGCACCCCTGCACCAGACGCAGGATGGAGAGCTCAGCATTTATACGCCTAAGGTGAGAGCTCGCCGAGACAAGTAGATAGCTAGGCTGTGGGAGAAACTGGCGATTGGTGGGAGAAGGAATCCCATCAAACGGTGATTAACCCTTTTTCTTCCACCTGCAGAAAACTTACCCTGCAAGTCAGACATTCGATAAGAGGAAGCCCAGTCCTGAGAGTCGTCCGAGCTCTACGCTTCTCAATTGAAGAAACGATAGCAGCCCAGCCGGGATCAGCGCCTCCGTGGGAATCAGGTGAGCGTTACATCTCCTCTGTTTCCCGTCCCACACAAATAGGAGGCCAAATGTGAATGCCCACTTATATCTAATTTCCCTGGCTTTTAGTTCCTTGATCACTGGAGCCATTCTTCTTTTCTGCAGTGTTACCAGAGCTAGGTCCTGGAACAGTTGGATTTCCACCCCGTTCATTTGGATGTGATCCATATCACGCACCCTCTTCAGGATCCTTTCATTTTGTGGATACGAGGAGAGTGCTACCAGCACATCCCTTGGGCGCTCCCCCGGTTCGCCTGCCCTCCTTGCACCCACCTTGTGAACCCTGCCGATCCCTATTTCTTCCTCACCGTCGGCTGTCTAGATATCCATGAAGACTTCTTGAACTGTGGTTTTGAGGTTTTTGTCCAGCACCGACTCAACCATATCCTTGATCCGGATGTTTGACCGTCGAGAACGGTTCTCTAGGTCCTCGCATTGTAGTTCCAGATTATGTGCTAGACTCACCAGTTGCTCTTGCAGCTCCCCATTTTGTTGGGCTTCCTCCTCTACATTTTGGACAATCCTCTCCAGCGTATCCGTCCGCTCTTCTAGCTTTGCCACATCAGTCCTGAGCTCCTGCAGCACCTGCTTCATGTCCTGTCTAAGCGTGCTGAATTGATCCTGCACCGTGGACATGAATCTTTCCTGTAAGTCCTTAAACCAGGAGTGAAGATCTTCTTTGGAAACTGTTGGTTGTGATGTAGGAAGCTGTTCTGCAGGTAAGGCCTCCTGACCCTTCCCTTTCAGGGTCGCCGCTGACTCGGAGGCCCACATTTGCACTAAGTTTGAATCCTGTCTGCCAGTGGAAGGCTGCGCCTGGGGTGCCCCCCTCTTCCCCTTAGCCTTGGACATGCTGGGAGGGGAGAGGGCTGGGACCGCTCCTTACTGTACTGTGCGTCGGGGGCCTTTTAGCTCAGCTTGCTGCCTCGCAATTCAGACACCTTTCCTAAAGGGCAGTCCTCCTCCTCCCCCTGCTCTTCACTGGGCTCTTGTTGCCTTCGCTACCGTATTCAAGAGGCCCTTTCCTCTCTGTGGCTGCTGTGCCGTTCCCCATTCATCTCCACTTCGTAGGGGGCTTATAGGTCTTGCATGGCGGGGGGGCGCCTCCCCTCCCCTAACTGCCCATGAGCTGGGAGTATTCCGTCCGCCCCCGTTCCCAAGTTGTCCTTCCCAGCGGAGCAGAGGGGGAAAGGCTGGGATCCTCCCAGCCGCTTCTGTCTTTTAAAAATAGTCTCACCTTCAACGCCCGCAATGGCTAGGAGGCTCCCACCCCCCTCCGTGCCCCCCGGATCACCCGGGAACTCCCCGCGGCTCCTCACCTTCAAGTGGTGGCTGTGGTGGCCGATTTATGGGGCGCTGCTCGCCAGTCCCGGTCAGTGCCTGGATGCACAGTTTCGATCCCCGCTGCCCACTGCGTAGCAGGCCGCCAGGTGCCTGCGCCTGCACCCGCTGCCGATACTTCCCCGCTGGAAGTGGCGGGCCTCCTCGTGGCGGTGCTTCCCTGCTGGAAGCAGCAGGCCTCCTCGTGGCGGCGCTTCCCCGCTGGCTGCGGCGGTCCTCCTCGTGGCCCCACCTCCGCTACTTCTCTGCCAGCCCGCCGTACAGAATTGCCTCGCTGAAGGGAAGCACCAGGTATCCCTCCCTGTTGGGCTTCTGCGACTCTCCGACAGGGACCTCCGCTCTGCTCCGCTGCCCCGCTTCCCGTCGACACTGTGTGGGGGAGGTGCACCTGCGTCCGCTCCTGTCGTCCCACGGTGCTGTTTTCTGCCGAGAGACGCTCTGCCGTCATCCCCACCCGGCAACAGGTCTGCTGGAGAAGCCGAAGAGCCCCCGGTTCAGCTCGCTACCTAATTGTGCCCCTTCATTGTTGCGGCCCGTCGGGAGAGACACCCAAGTACGTCTCTACTCCGCGGCCGCCATCTTCGGAATGCCAAACTGGATGAAGCTTTATAGGATAAACTTAAGCAATGATGCTGCACAAGCAACGCTGAAATATGTTATGAAGCTCAATACAGCAAAGTTTTGGTCCGCCATCAACAATCTGGATGGGACAAACCAAATGTGCAAAGAAGCCTCCGCAAGTGCAATCTCTGAGGGGGTTTAGAACCGATTTATGAAGGGTACATTATACTAAAAAAAAAAACAATCTGTCCTCATTTCAAAACAGATAGGCTGCCAAAGGGGAACTGCATGTGGGACCCAGATGATCTTGAATTGTCAATTAAAAGATCAAAAGAATCCAGAGCAACTGGTCCAGATGGGGTGCCAAACTTGGTTTATAAGTCGGATAGTCAACTTTGGGCAGCTTTATTAGGAGAGTTGTTTACATCAATTGTGTCCATAAACAACATACCTAATTCCTGCAGGAAAGCTTACGTGATACCGATTTTTAAAAAAGGGGCTGTGAGGAGCACTGGTAATTATAGATCTATTTCAATACTGGACTCTTCCTCCAAGCTATTTGCCGGCTTGCTATTGGAAGATCTAACAACCTGGTCAAATGGCATTGGAAAACCTACAAAACATCAAACGGGTTTACGGAAGAACTGCGTTACCTCATTGACTGGACGCATTATAAAGCTATTTAAAGTAAGAGCTTTAGCCGAAGAGACCCTGTCACTGCAGATTGCAAGTATCAACTTGGCCATTGCATTTGAGACAGTTAATAGGGATAGGCTATGGAATAAACTCCATGGTTGGGGTGTCCCTGGTGGCCTATTGTGCATTTCCGTAGACCTTCACACTGGCACAACTATCTAGATATTTCTTGATAACGACAGCAAATTGAGCCTTCCAGTAAGCACAAATATAGGCCTTAGACAGGGGTGCGTGCTTGCCCCCTGTCTTTTTAACCTATATTTGACTGACATGGTACAAGGTTTGTGTCATGTCCCTGGGGAAATAGACACTGTCAGGTCCCTGGGAAAGGAACAAGTTACTTACCTGTAACTGTTGTTATCCAGCATGGGTCTAGCATGGATTCACATGCTCATGAATATTCCCTGTCGTCAGGCTGGGAATCCTCGGTAAAGAAAAAATCAGTATCAGTTTTGTTTCTGATCTGTCTTTCTTAGTAGTAACCAATCACTGATCTCTGGGTCATACTGCCCCCAGCCAATGACTGCCCTCTCCCTAAGCCCCGCCCCTGGCAGCCATCCTCAGATTTGGTAGCACGCCAAGTGGCAGTATGACCAAGTGAAGAGCCGCAGAGGGGTAGGTGGGAGGGTTCGCATGTGAATCCATGCCAGACCCATGCTGGAGAACAACATTTACAGGTAAGTAACTTGTTCCTTCTCCAGCATGGGGTCTGGCATGGATTCACATGCTCATGAATAAAAGAATACATAGCAGTATACACATGCACAACCACAGGAGGTGGCAACAGGCTCAACATTAAGCAATACAACAACTCAACATTAAGCATCTCTTACCTCCTCACCAGGCTCACCTTAAGCGAACAGGTTGCGCAGCACTGCTTGGCCGACCCTGGACTCCTCCCTGGAGTCCCGATCGACGCAGTAGAATCTTGTGTAGGTGTGCGTCGACCTACACGTAGCAGCCCTGCAGATGTCCAGCAGGGGCACACCAGAGAGGAACGCCGTGGTAGCAGCGATCGCTCTGGTCGAATGGGCTCTTGGACGGCCGGGCAGAGGTCGGTTTGCCAACCGGTGACAATGCATGATGCAGCCGGAGAGCCATATGGAAATGGAAGTCTTCGAGAGAGCCTTCCCTTGATTCACAGACCCAAAGTTCACAAACAGTTGTGACGTCTTCCGAAAATTCTTCATGCGGTCCACGTAGAACTTTAGCGCTCTAGCTACATCCAGCGAGTGCAAAGTCCTCTCGGCCGGCGGCGAAGGCGACGGAAAGAAAACTGGTAACACCAAGGGCTCATTGAGGTGGAAGTCCGATGGCACCTTGGGCATGAAGGAGGGGTGCGTCCTCAGCACCACCCTCGTGTCATGAAAAGTCAAGTATGGAGGCCTGCAAGATAGGGCCTGAATCTCTCCCACTCGTCGTGCAGAGGTGATGGCCACGAGGAACGCTGTCTTCCATGACAGGAACTACAAAGGCGCCGAATGCATAGGCTCGAATGGGGCCCCCATGAGCCTGGTCAGCACCACATTAAGCTCCCACGCCGGGGCAGGAGCCTTCACCGGCGGGAATGATCGGAATAGTCCCTTCATAAATTCCTTCACCAGGCGATGAGACCACAAGGACGCCCGCCCGTCGTCCTGGTATATCGGGAGATGGTAGCCAGATGTATTTTTATGGAGGCGTGAGCCAGTCCAGCCTTGGCCAGCGACAGCAAGTACGGCAGCACTTGAGGGGCCGTAATTCGCAGAGGGTTAATCTTCTGTGCACGGCACCAGACAGAGAACCTCTTCCATTTATGACCGTAACACTTCAGAGTTGAGGACGCCCTGGCCTTTGCAAGAAACTCTCTGCAATCAGCCGGGATATCGTACCCTCCAAACTCTAGTGCTGCAGGAGTCAGGCCTGCAAGTTCAGCGACTGTGGGTCGTGGTGGAGAATGGCGCCTCCTTCTCTGGAGAGGAGATCCGCATCCGCCAGCAGCCTGATTGGCGGGGACGTTGACAAGTCTAGAAGGTCCGGGAACCAGACCTGCCTCGGCCACGCCGGTGCGATGAGGATCATCCTGGAGCTGGTTGATGAGGCGGAGCAGCAACGGCAATGGACGGAACGCGTATAGAAACAGGCCATCCCAAGGGAACGAGAAAGCATCGCCCATGCTCCTCGGCTGTGGGAACCTGCTGGCGAACCTCTGGCACTTGGAGTTCGTCGCCGTCGCGAACAGGTCGATCTGGGGTTTGCCCCATTGTTGGAAGAGTCGATCCACTTGATCCTGGCGCAGTTCCCATTCGTGGCACGAGCGAAGCTCCCTGCTGAGTGAATCGGCGATGGTGTTTTTAATTCCTGCCGGGTAGAAGGGAACCAGAAACATCCCCTGGGCGACGGCCATAGGGCTGGGGATCTGGTGCCCCCCTGCTTCCGTATGTAGAACATCGTGGTGGTGTTGTCGGTGAAGATCCTCACCACTTTGTCCTTGAGGGACGGGAGGAACGACTTGAGCGCCCAGAACACTGCTCGGAGCTCCAAGATGTTGATGTGAAGAGAGAACTCCTCCGGGAGCCAAAGGCCTCTTGCGTGGAGATCTCCGGTGTGGGCCCCCCAATCCTCCAGAGAGGCGTCCGTAGTCACCGTCTCCTGAAACGCCGGGGTTTGAAAGTCCGTGCCCGACGTGAGGTGAGCCCGGGTGCCCCACCATAGGATCGCCCGACGGAACTCCTCGTCGAGGGGGATCCGGTCCTCGAATCAGCCCCTCGCCTGAAACCAGCGGGCGTCGAAGAACTCCTGTAGTGGACGCATCGGAAGTCTGCAAATGGGCACAAGGTAGATGCATGAGGACATCATCCCGAGAAGGGACTTGACGGACCTCACCCTGGCCACGTCCGTGGCTAACAGGCGCTGCACCTTGCCCACGATGGTCTTGGTCCTCTCCTCTGAAGGGGAGGCCAATTGCTCCACTATATCGAGCTTCGCCCCCAAAAACAGTGCTACTTGCGATGGAACCAGGTGGGATTTGGGTTAGTTGATGGCGAACCCCAGCTCTGTGAGCAACTGGACGGTCCTCGCCGTATGATCGACGGTGAGTTCCCTTGACCTTGCCCGGATTAGCCAGTCGTCCAGGTAGGGGTAGACGTGGATCCCCTGCAGGCACAGCCCCGCCGCCACTGGTGCCAGGCACTTGTTGAAAACCCTGGGTGCCGACTTTAATACGAACGGTAGGGCTCTGAATTGGTAGCGGCGTCCCTGAACCACAAACCTGAGGAACTTCCTGTGCCTTTTTAGAATGGGGATGTGGAAGTAGGCATCCTCCAGGTCCAACGACGATAGGAAGTCACCTTCCTCCAGCTGTCCCAGCAGGTGCTGGAGGGTGACCATCCTGAATTTCTGCACCTTGATGTATTTGTTTAACCGACGCAGGTCCAGGATGGGGCGCCAACCACCTGTCTTCATTCTGACGAGGAAGTAGCTTGAGTAGACTCCGGAGCCCCGGAGCCCCGGGCTCGATGGCACCTTTCTTGAGCATTGCCTTTACTTCCAACAGCAGTTGAGGGACGTGATTCTCCTTCCTGGCCACGGGAGGAATGCGAGGGCACTTCTTTAGGAATTCCAGCGAGTGCCCGTTGGCCAGGGTGTCCAACACCCAACGATCGGTGGAGATGGACCCCCACACTCTGATGAACTTCGTCAGCCGGCCTCCCACCGGGGTGCTTCGGTGGGGGCCCGACAACCCGGCCTGGTCAGTCTTGCTTGGAAGCGGCCTTGCCGTCTTGGCCTCCTTGGCGACGATGGCGGGAACCCCCTTGCTTGCCTCGACCTCTGTAAGCCTCCTGGGAAGAGGAGCCATCGCTGGATCCTTTGGAGGCACCCTGTCTGCCTCCGGGGCTCCGAAAGGGCCGTCGCTGCTGAAGAACCCCAAGGGCCCGGGCCGTCTCCGAGTCGGTCTTGATGGCCTGTAGAGACTCATCCACCGCCTTACCAAAGAGGTTGTTGCCGTCGAACGGCATGTCCAACACTCTGGTCTGGACGTCCTGGCGAAAGTCTGTCGCCTTGAGCCATCCTCGTCGTCGGAGGCAAACTCCGTTGCCCAGTTGGCGAAATCCGGTATCGGCAATGTCCGTCGCCACCGTTATGGCGTGATCCCACGCCACCTCGCCCTGCTGCAGAATTTCCAGGGCCTCTGCCCTTTTGTCATCAGGTAGGAAATCTAGCAGGGGAGCTATCTTGAACCAGAGCTCCCTGTCGTAGCGGGCCACGATCGCTAAGGCATTGGCCGCCTTAATCGTCGTCGCCGCCGACGAGATGACTCGTCGTCCCATAGAGTCCAACTTCTTGCCCTCGCTGTCCGGCGGGGAAGTGGAAGTTGAAGCTGCTGCACCCGCTGCCTTCTTATTAGCCGCTGCCAAGACGACCGAGTCTGGTGTGGGCTGGGCCCTGAGGCACAAGGGGGTGGCGTCGGGGACTTGGTACTTCTTCTCGTACCTGTCCCTCTTGGCGGGTGTCGTGGCAGGGTTCTTGAGGACAGCAAGCCCCTCGTCCCAGATGTCGTCGAGTAAAGGCACCGCGAGGACTGTCTTCCTCTTAGCCTCTCGTTGTTGGTACAGAAACCTCTCCTTTTTCTGTTCTTCAGGGCAGAGCTGGAAGAGCTCGGATGCCCTGGTTATCAAGGCGTGGAAAGAGCCAACCTCGTCAGCTGGGGACGCCCGTGGGGGGGGGGGGGGTGACGACGGGATGTCCGCTGTGTAATCGCCTCCGTCATCGTCCGTCCCCGTATCCTCTCCCGGCGAGGGGGATGAGGGGTCCACCGGTCTCGCAGGCACGAAGGGCGGAGTGGGGTGGGGTGGACTCTCCTCCGCTTGTTTGGAGGGCTTCCCGACGGGCCTGGTTCTGGCTCCTCTATCGGGATGCGTGGTAATCTCGTCCTTATCTCGGTACATAAGGATTGGATTGCCAACAAAATGGCCGCCGAGCCATCCTAGGGCTCGGGCAATGGCTGTAACGGACGGGATGGCCGCTCCACTGGGCCCTGGTCGTCGTCGCTATCTTTGATCACGTCAGCAGGGACCAGCCCCCGGGATCGAACCTTCTCGAACCTCTCGTTGAGGTTTATGAACCTCTCGTTGAGGCCTATGGACCGTTCGTTGAGGCCCTTCTCGGTCTCCACCAGTTCCTCCTCAGAGGCTGATTCCGAGTCTGTAATGGCCACCGGCCCCCCCCACTTTTTCAGCCGGGGGCTTCACGGGGGTCTTAGCGATGGGATGGAAAGAGGATTCCTTCCGCGGTGGCAGGGATACTCTGGGCCCAGAGGCCGTTTCCATTGGTGCAGTCTCAGCCGGCTCTGCCAGGGTCGCAGCGACCACTTCGGTAGAGGCCTTAGCTGGGTGGATCAAAGCCCTCACCACCTTAGGTGCGTCCTGGGCCTTTGCCTTGGGGGGAGGGTCAGCGCCTCGCTCCCCCTTCGAGATCGACCGGGTCCACTCCAGCAGCCTACCCCGGTTCTCGGACTTCCTCTTCCCCGAACCAGAGCGGTGGCTCATGGTCGAACGTGCCGGGGAAGTAGCGCCCTGCTTGGCAACCGAAGAGCCCGACCTTTCGGCGCTCCCGGAGCCTGTGGACTTGCGGTGCTTGGCCTTCTGTTGGGCCCCCGTCGCCGGGGCGCCCTCAAAAGACTTAGAAGCCCGCTCAGACTTCTTCTTCGCCTTCTCACTTGCTGTGCCCTTCTCCAGCCAGGTGGAGAGGTGGGAACAACGTTCTTGTTTGGTCCGTTCCGTAAGGTTCTTGCAGAACGCACAGTCCTTCTCCTTGTGCGTCTTGTCCCCATGGAGGCAGTAGAGACATCGCGAATGCTCGTCCTCCTTGAAAACGTTATATAATCTGCATCCAGGGCAGTTCCTTAACAGCTTGGATCCTGGCGTCAATATCCCCTTGTCCAGGGCCATGTCCGTTGAGGTAGGCCGCAGATCTTCCGGAATCCTCCAAGAAGTGTAAACTCGACAAAAACTTCACCCTTGAGGGGCGTATAAGAATTCCGAAACGGGTCCCCATTATCGGAAGTAGATACGGTGGAGCTTGAGGCTCGATTAAACCGAAAAAATGAGAAATTCTCCTGAAAAAGCGTGAAAACGCAGTAAAAAACTCGAGAGCTAAACACGCGGACTCCCAACACTTGAGCGTGCAGTAAAAATCGGAGGATGGCTGCCAGGGGCGGGGCTTAGGGAGAGGGCAGTCATTGGGTGGGGGCATTATGACCCAGAGATCAGTGATTGGTTACTACTAAGAAAGACAGATCAGAAACGAAACTGATACTGATTTTTTCTTTACCAAGGATTCCCAGCCTGACGATGGGGAATATTCATGAGCATGTGAATCCATGCCAGACCCCATGATGGAGAAATAGACACTATTATCTGTATTGTGTTTGATTGTCTTTTCAGTGAGCTTTTAATGTTTAATTTATGGCTATTACCAATTAAGCTTTCTTGGAGTGGTTTGGGCCTTAACTTTAGTCTTCAGAATGCTGGTGGGAACCCAAGCCAAGATGGAGGAAAGGACCAGGAGTCGTTATTGAGTGAAGGGAAGACAAACAAAGGACTGTTTCAAGCATTCTAAACTGCCTTTCATTTGAGATCCTATGTATGCAGGTCATGTTTTTGTTTGCTCCTGAGTTTTGGGCCTAGGAATTCAAGAGAAATCATTGTTTGTCAGAAGAAATAAGAAATCAAGACAAGATTCTTTCAGTGAAGAAAGTCACAGCTTTGAAGAAGAGAAGAATTGGTTGTTCAACAAGCTCTTCAGCTTTTAAGTCAAGTACATTTGCAAATTCGGCTTTTATTTCAAAACTCTATTTTGGCTATGAAAAAGAAACCCTTTTGAAAGAAAGTGTGAAAGTGTAATACGCGCTGCGACTGTTAGAACCGCAGGCAGCAGTATTAATGTAAAAGCCCTAAACAAACTTCAGTCTTTTAAAGGTGCCGCAAGCGCCGCTTCTGAAAGCATCTTCAAGGAGATTCTTTTTGTTGGATGGCAGAATAAAGTGTTGGGTCGCACGCAGTGAGGACACTCATTCTTTGTGCTCACTGATACATGGTGCGCATTCAAGAGGAGAACATTTTTGTCAAGAAACTGTTTGTGAGTGTTCAAATATAAATCACAGAACTGCATGGACACTATTTCCACAGTGCCTGCTGACTCCATGGCGTGCATGCTTATGGAGAACTCTTACCTAGGGGCATTTTAGAGTCTCCTTGGTTGCAGTCTGAAATCCCTAATGAACACTTAATTTCTCTGTGAGCAGAAAAACATTATACGTCAAAACTAAAGGGTAAAGTAACCTTAATCTACAAGTTTCTACAATAGAGCTGAGTTAGTTCTCAACTGGATAGTTTTAGGGGAGTTCATTTTTTCTTAGAAATAAGCAAAGTTGGAGTTTAGTGTGAAACAAAGGAACTGCAAGATAAGGCCAGGAATTCAAGGTGTCTTGAGAGAGACAAAGAATCTAATGAAACAACATATCCACTAAGCAGAGCAGAGGAGTTTTCAGGTAAATGTTATTGTGTGGTTAGGAGGGAGGTATTGTTTCCAAGTGGGCATTTCAGTGTTTAACAAACATTCTATGACTCTCTTCCTATGCAGATACCAGATGGAGGTTGGAGATCCGGTGTCTGAGTTTTTTTATTTTATCCACTTCCCCCACTTCCCCTTTCCACCCGAGGTGTCACGGGCTCAGCTGTATTCCAATTAGTTGAGTGTGCTACATCTTGGTGGGTCTGTGGGGCTCCGCAGCTCCTGCGTTGAATTGAAGACAGGTTTTGACAGAATGAAAGGCCCAAGTAGATAACTTCGCCCAAGCTGCTGAGACCCTCTCCCTAGAGCCCACCATGGAAGCCTTGGACGATATGATTAAGGAGTTGAGGGAGGAGTTGAATAAAAAGGTTGAAGAAATTAATATTAAAGTGACCCATATTCAGGAGATTACTGAAGGAAGACTTTTTGGAAGGAGTGTAGAACATAATCAGGAAACCCCAGTTTTGGAGAAGGAAGGGTCAGGGGTGAGAACAGAGACAGTTTTGGGAGCAGTAGGAGGTGTGAGATCTTTAATTATGCCTGTACCTCTGGCATCGGCAGAAAGTTTTGCAGGAGAGTCAAGAAACTTTCAGACATTTTTCACTAATTTCTAAGTAGACCGGAGGTGTTCTCCTCTGATACTTCTAAGATAACTTTTATGTTATCTTATCTTTCAGGGGAAGCTGCAAATTGTGCTGCTCTGTTGGTTAAACAAAGAGATCCAGCATTGCATGATTTCAGGCTATTTAGGGAGGAATTTAGTAAGTTATGTGATAAATGTTAGGTGTCTTTGCAGGTGGATGGAGAGTTGCTTGATTTAAGACAGGGTAACCGAGATCTAGTAAGCTATATAACACAGTTCAACACCTTAGTGGTGGAAAGTTACTGACCAGAAGAGAAAAGAGCTTAATTATTTTACAGAGGGTTGAGAGAGGAACTAAACAATACCTTATCAGTGGTAGTGAATAGACCTACCTCTTGTGAGGCACTAATGGATTTGGTGGTGCAGTTAGATTTTTGCCAGAATGAAAGGAGATTGGAGCATAGGAGAGGTTTTGGTGAAAGTAAACCCAATCGTAGAATAGATATAGACCCCGGCTGGAGTTTGTAAACAAGGATTTCAAGTCTAAGACTCCAGAGGTATCAGGAAGGGAAAGAGGGCCTCTTTCTAAGGAAGAGAAGGAAAGACAACATGCTAATAATCTCTGTCTTTATTATGGAAGGAGCGGCCATTTCCTTGGAAATTGTCCTTACACCCCGAAAAGAGTCCAATCGTCAGAAAACAAGACACATCAAGTTGCCAACACTCTTCAGGCGGCGGTACCACATATTACCATTAAGGTATCCTTATTCTTTTAGAAGAAATTGGTGGCAAGTGGTCCTGTGGTAATAGATTCAGCAGCCACTGGGAATTTCATGGATTGGGGGGTGGCAAGGAGTTTAGACATTCCATTGGTGAAGAAGGTTTTGTTTGAACAGGTTAGTTCAGTGGACGGTTCAGAATTAACCTCAGGACCCCTTACACATGAGACTTCACCTTTGTTTATGATTTTGGCTGGTAATTCTGGTGCGGAGTTGATTTTTGAGATCATGGACACACCACAATTAAAAATTATCCTGGGGATGCCTTGGCTCACCTATCATAATCCTTTGAATGACTGGGAAAGACGAGTCATTTATTTAAATTCAGATTTTTGTAAGGAACATTGTTTAAAATTCCGACCTCTAGATATCCTTCAGATTCAAGAAGACTTGGTTGTTAAAAGGTTGGTGGAGGTTGATGCTCTTTAACATTCACATACAATAGGGGCTGTTGTGGGGGAGTTACCAGAGTGCTACGAAGAAATAGTGATGTTTTTGATGAAGTGGAAGCAGGTGGTCTCCCTCCACATAGACCTTTTGATTGTAAGATTGAATTGGAACCAGGTGCCAATTTAACTTGTAGCAGAGTGTAGGCTCTCACTGAAAAGGAAAATGATTACCTTAAAGAGTATTTGTCTGAAAACCTAGTTAAGGGATTCATTAGGAATTTGCAGTCCCCGGTAGCGTCCCCCTTATTCTTCGTACCTAAAAGGAGGGTACTCTTAGGAGCTGTATTGATTATCGGGCTCTCACCACCCTAAACACTCCACTGCGACTGCCCTCACCTACATACTTAATTCTCTCCTCTCTGCTCGCTACGCTAAGCAATCCTCTATTCTCATCCTCCTCGACCTGTCTGCAGCCTTTGATACAGTAGATCACCCCTACTTCTTACTATTCTCTCCTCCTTTGGCTTCAAAGGCTCTTTCCTCTCCTGTCTCTCCTCTTACCTCTCCAATCATACCTTTGCTATCTCTTGGGGCGGCAGCACCTCCTCCAACTTCTCCTTGGACTATGGCGTCCCCCAGGGCTCTGTTCTAGGTCCTTTTCTTTTCTCGCTTTACACCTCCCTTCTTGCCCAGTTATCTCCTCTTTCGGCATTTCTCACCATTTCTATGCGGATGTCACCCAACTCTTTCTCTCCTTTCTCTCCTTCTCTTCTTTCACTCCCGACCTCCACCTCCACCACACTCTATCTTCCTGCCTTACGGCCATCAAAAACTGGATGTCATTACATTTTCTTTCCCTCAACATTGACAAGACTGAAGTCCTTTTCTTTCCTCCTAACACGCTTTCCCCTACCTCCCTCCTTTCATCCACTTTCCCCCTTCCAATCTCCCCATCTCCAGTCAACCTTGGTCTCCACATTGACTCTTCCCTCTCCCTCTCTAACTACATCTCTCTCACCTCTCGTGCCTGTCGGCACCATCTCTTCAACATCCGTAAGATCCGCTCTTCCCTCACCTTCCACGCTACCAAACTCTTAATCTCATCCCTTATCTTCTCCCGCCTCTTCTACTGCTCTTCTCTCCTGTTTGGACTCCCTGTCTCTCATCTGGCCCCCCTAAAATCCCTCTACCACGCCTCTATCCGTAATCTCCGTCTCCTTGGTCCGCGTGATTCTATCTCCACCTCACTCTCTCAGCTTAGCTGGCTCCCCTTCTTCTCACAACTAACATTTCAATTCCTCTTTCTAATCTTCAAATCCCTACATGAACTCACCCCCCCTATCTCTATTCTCATTTTATACTCCCTCCCGCTCACTCCGCTCTGCTGACCCCTACTTAGTCACTGTACTCCCTGGCCCATGCGCCTCCTCATGCTTCCGTTCCTTTGAGCTCTTGGCCCCCCTACATTGGAACTCCTTACCTTTTTCTATCCGCTCCATTCTCACCTACTGATCCTTCTGCACCTCTTTGAAAGCCCTGCTTCTCCACTCCCCCCGACATTCCTTCCCTACCTTCTCCCATCTCCCACTCCCCTGTTCGCTTCCCATCTCCTTTCCCTCCCTTCCCTTTGCACCCACTGGTATCAATTCAGTTATTTGTAACCTCCTACCCACCTCCTCCCCCACTCCCTTACCACCTCCCTCTCCCCCTCCACCTAAGTAAATTGTTCTATATACTGTCTCACGGGGAGGGGGTGGGGTGCGGTGTATGTGTGTGTGTGTGTGTTTTGTTTTTATGTATTTGCTCCATCCAGCTTGCGGATAGTCCTCATAATTTGGAGGGCATAGTCGTGGGACTTTAAAAGCCAGCTGTCTAGGTTTTGAATGACCGTCCCTGAACCTGCAGAGAATCCTTAAGGTCTTATCCAGCTCCAAGGGGGGTGAGGGGCATGTTGATTTTTAGTAGGTTCAGTGTGTGCTTTTTCTCTCGCTTCAGAGATCCACAGGTTATAGTGGCATGGCCTGTTCTTCAGGTCCAGCAAAGTTTTGTGCCAGCGTGGGGTGTATCCCCTCTAATTTCTTCCAGCACTCATTCACTGTGCTCTCAATGTTAGAGACCTTTGTGGAGAGATTAAAAAACCAATTTAAGGGACACCACATCAGCTTGAATGGCCTGGGCATTGGCTCTGGTGGCTGTGGCTGTGACTTCCTCAAGCTGGCATTCAAGGTGTATTTGGTCTACTGAACCCTACTTAGCCTTTGATGGAGATAGTGGTGGTGACTTCGCCTAGCATTTGGACATGACCTATTCTTTCCCCTCTTTTGGGGAAATCTTCTCTGATTGAGGGTTCGAGCTGGACTGGCACAAGTGACCTTTGAGATAATGTTTCCAAACTAATGCGGAAGCTGCGCACACAAATGCACAGTATATGTAAGTCTGCAACTGCAAACAATGGATATGCGGAATAGGCCACGCCAAGTTGCCACTTCCGTGCAAGAACGATCAGCTAAGCACTGGAGGGTACGAGCCCTGCAGGATCGCACAGGGTCGGCCAAGGTGGGCCTACAGGGTTTTAGCAGATGTTCCCTTTAAAGAGCCTCACATTGAGATAGACACCAGGCCTACTATGCGTCTGCATGGGCTGACCAGTGCTTGTATCTCCCAAAGTTGCTCACATGGACAATGCCACTTTCATAAATCAATCTTTGTCTGTTGAAATAGGCACTTGTGTGGTTCTATCAGCCTTTAACCTCTGCTGGTCTTGAGCACCGAGGAAAGCAGAGAATGTGGGGTGATTGGCTTAAAAAACCCTGGACCACAGTTATCCCACCCCATCGCAAAATGGTGCCATATAGCAGACTCCTTGCACAAGTAGGATTTCCACAACAACCAAAAAAGCCCTCCCACAAATCAGCCCAGAAAGACCTCTACTCACACCACGCAGGTACCTGGGTCAGAGCAGAGAGAGAATGCAGCCGTACGAAAAGAATCTGCTGTGGTCTATGTTCCTCAGCACAAAAGGGAGGGCACCCTGGTACTCCCGCCACTGCTCCACAGAAGCATGCACATCTGCTACTGCAGTTTGTGTGCCGCAGTCTTGTGGAACTCCCTTCCTTCCTAAAATCCATGAAGATCACTTGATACGCAGAGAGTGAACCCGGAATTAACTTGTTTGTGCTGTGAGTGGCACAAAATGATGGACACCACAAGGCTACCACGCGGTCCTTGGGAAGGAGGGAATGAAGGAATGAAGGAAGGAAGGGAGGAAGAAAAGCAAAGGAAAGTAAGGGAGGGAAGGAAGGAAAAGAGGGAGGAAGGAAGGAAGGAGAGATAGAGCAACCAATCATAAATGCAGAAACAATACAGAAGGAATGACAGGTGACAGAGGGGCGTCATGAGGAAACGACAAAGAGACAGACGAGGGTCAACCTGCTTCCCATGGTTGTCAATCCAAAGCATTCCAGAATTGATCTGTGTGGAAATAGACATGTGTGGATACTATTGTGCATAAATAATAAACACAGATTGTGTATTTGTACTACAAGCAGAAGAGCACTTGCAGTGTATTCTGTCCTGGGAAAGGTGATAAAGGTTCAATGATCCCTGGAGTGGCTTCCCTGTACATTGCACTGTAGAATACCCCCTTGATTCAGCAAGAAGAGTCCAGCAAGAAACTATTGCTACTCAGAGTTGGATCCTAGAAGGAAGAGGGGAAGGGCTGCTATCTCTGCCCGCCATGAGATCACACCCATTACTATTTATATTGGTAGCCGAATTCCAGGGAATGCACCTAGGCTTCAGTAGTAAGGACTTGTCCTGGACTTGCCCTAATCCTAGCCAAAGAGGGCATTTTCCCAGGGGGTTAGACCTGCCTGCGGATCACCTGGAAAGCAGCAATCCAGGGAAATAGCAGCTCAGTAAGATGTACACCCAAGGAAATTGAAGACCAGGGGAAAAGTCTTCAGGAAAGTCTCTGTAAGGGGGGAAAAGGGCAAACTGCCAGGGATGTAAGGAAACGAAATGCCAGGCAAAGACCTGATGACCCGCTGCTTCTAAATCTGCTGCTAATGCTTTTGCTGGGGAAGGGAGACACTGAATTCTGGAGACACTGACTTCCTGTGTATGGTCTTCAACTTGCAAGGGCCAATTCTAAAGGAATCTCTGTAGTGTCTGGACCCCTCGCTTCCTACTGACACAGAATCCTACCGAGTTTGCACCTGTTCTTTTCCCCCAGCAGGGTAGCAACGGTTGCCTCTCCCAGTGTGGCTGCACGAACACGTGACCCTGCTGTATCTCCTCCTTATCCTCCCTCACATCCGATATCCAAGCCTCACAGGTTGGTAAACTTATTTAAGGTTGCGGTGATAAATGAGGAAGTATGGGTTCCATTTATCTGCTGTTTGATCATCACCTTGAAACGAGATTACAAGATTGACCAATATGGATTATTTTAGAGGATTCAGAATGCATCTGCATGCAAAGAACTGAGTTTGCCTTGACCGGCAAGCAATGCCTCCTTTCCACCGCCATCTTTTTTTCATCTTTCATTGCTGTTCCCTATTTCAGTAGATATACTTCTCTGATCACCAACCCTTAATACCCGCTTCTATTTCTGACTGTCACTAAATGAAGGTCCTCCCCAGTTGCTTGACCCAGTGACCGCTGCAAGATAGTTCTCCGTCATTTCTCACCGCAATTGTCAAAGAAACACCACATCTCTAATCATCTCTTTGGCAAGCTGCTTCCTCTCATTCAAAGATTTTAGGTCATTCTTTCATCACTTTAGGTCATCCTTTCATCACCTTCTCTTGAACTTTATTCTGTTGCCTTCCTTTGACATACAGGCTTCCCCGTGCCCGATTCCCAAAAGACATTGCTTGACAGACAGCCGCAGCAACGTCCGTCCAATCAGCCACCACCACAATGTGTAGAAGGTCTGACACTTGTGGATTTTTGTTTTGTCTCTTACTGTGGCCGTGGCTCTTGATTGTTCTCAGTTCCACCTCCTGTGCTTTGCGGACTGTATCAAGGTTCACAGAGTCTTAAGAATGGGTGGCCACATGACACACCAGGTCTCGGTGTCACTGATTTGCTTCTGGAATGTTCTATTGTTGCTGGGTTTTTCCCCCATTTTTCTTGCTCTTAACCTTGGGGTCTGAACTGAGCCACTTCGGACCCGCAGAGTACATAGCAGAGTACATAGCCAGTTATCGGTCTTCATGGTGCTAGCATGGTTGGTCTGCTCACTGCAACGAGCATGGCTTCTATGCTTGAAGAAAGGACTGCGAGCGCATCTCACAGTGGATCTAGCGTCCCTCCCGTTCAGCATGACTTTAATCTGTGGGCTTGGCAGTATATCCACCTCAGTGGTATGGGGAGCCTGGGCATGCCCTGCCTGTAGATACTGCTAGTAAAATAAGGTGCCCTGCTTCCTCTAGACACCCCTCCAACAAATAAAGAAAAGACATGGATTTATTTTCGAATCTCTTCCAATGTCAGCTTTTCCACCTTATTTGCCTTTCTCATAATCATCCTTCTTACCCCTTTTAAACAGATGGAAATTAAATGGGGTCGCTGTTAAAAGCCTCTAAGAGCAGGATCGGGATTCGAACCTGTGCTGCGAGGCATCGTCTTGCTTCGGAGATAAGCGCATTGCCCCTGAGCTGTACGGTCTTGCTATGCTTTGGGTTGGAGTACGAGTCGTCAGTTTCCCATTCATTTCTCCCATTGTTTCCTGTGGTTTCTTGCACTGCTTTCCAGTGATGTTCTAATTTATATCTCATCCCACAATTGTGAATTGCTCCCAGCCAGCCCTTTATGACTTTAGTCGCATTATTCAGGAGAGGCCAGAGCGGAATAAAAGCCTCACTGAAAACCTGTGGGACTTCATTACTTTGAAAGGTTTAGGAAACGCCAGCAGCTCTTTTGCGCCAGAGAGGCTCATTTAGAATGAACCCATAAGTAACACAGAGGGGACCCCTTGCGAGCGACTTCGGTGCAAGCAGTCACCTCTGTGATGTGATATGATTGGTTATTTATAATGCGCTTAATACCCAGAGGTTTCTAAGCACAGACCCGGAGATCGAACCTGCGTTGCTCCGTGTAGTTTTGCTTCCAAGGCAAGCACGTTGCCTCTGAGCTATCCTCTCGACACTGGCTTGTTGATTTGTTTTGTCAGAGGGTGGAGCCAGAATTCCGTTTTAGATTAACATCTGTGACAAAAGCAATTATAAGTGTCACCTGCCATATCCGTATGTTGTGGCTTCAAGCCCCTCCCAGGGCTCCTCAGGTGTCACGTGTTGGTGACACCTGGTACACCATGTGATGGTCTCAATAAAAGGGGCGCATGGTTTCTCGTGCGCCAGTTATCCCAGCAACTCACTGGCTCCTGTCTCCTGTCATCAATTCCATGAATGCATGAGGGAGGGGCGCCGGCTTTACCCGGCCCAATAACAACTGGCAACGAAGGACGAGATAACCTGCATGCAGACAAGCTGTGCTGGGGCACGCTACTGCGAGCGCCCAGCTTGCAGAGCTTACCGATCCTGTTGGATCTTCTCCGACAACCATTGGCACCACGACGAGGCCTGTGGTGGAGACCCCAGTGCGGGTCTGAAGAAGAACGCAGAGACGTCCAAATGAGGTCGGGGCAGTCCTGACGACCACCGGCTCGCCGGCAAGGGTTGCACATGCCACCGGAGAGCCTGGGGCATGTGTAGCCAGAGAAAAAATATGATTCAAATTCCTGCTCGGTGGAGAGGAGCGGTAGCTGTAAAACGCACGCCTGGAGGAGACTAGCTTGCCTGAGCTGCTGCCTTCCATGTTCCCTGCAGGCAGACCCCACCTCCCTGCCGCGAGTACTCCCACCTGGGGGAGAGGAGTGGTGCTGCCTCTGCTGCCACCGCTGCATGGATGGGCGTAGTGAGCGGTCTGTGGCATGGAAATATGCCCAACTGCCACCTGGTTGAGAAAAGGAGCAGCGTGGCCTCTGCCGCCGCCGCACTGATAAAAGTTACGTGCTGCTGCAGGAAAATATGAAAGACCTCCTGCCTGGGGGAGAGTGGAAGCTGTGTGCTACCGCATGGTACTATACACAACTCCCATTTTCCCGCTTGGGGGAGCCCATGTGTAGCGTAGCCCAGATGCCCTGCCACCAGTGTCTTGCTGTTGACAGCCCCACCATCAACGGACTGCAACCAATGTGGCCCCCGGTGTTCCCGGGTGCAGCTTTGCCAGCTTATCAAATGCACTCTTGACTCTCCTGGACTAATAAAAGTGAGGTTTCTCCCAACCCCATGACCCTGCCTATCCTTGTGGCCAAGCTGCCCCAGAACGTGGCAGGAGCTGGTCGTGCCCACTGCTCCCAAGCAGATGATAGGGTGTGATGTTACAATGGTTGCCACCATCTCCACAAGTACCTAAAGCGAGCTCAGCAAAGATATACATATTGATGTGCTTAAAGTGGTCCCAGTAATTATGTGTGTGTGAAGCAGCGATACTGCATATTGTTGGCATGTTTAAAATGGATCCAGTAACGGACCATGTTATCGTCCGTTGGTGGGATTTCCCACCTCCACTAAATAATAAAGTTTCCCTCATGTTACTTTTGCCCCAATGTGCTAGTGAACTATTGAACTTTGATGTATGTTGGAATTTGAGACCCCACCTGTCTAGTCGGCTTAAACTGGGCTCAAGGAAGATGCATGTCATTGTTGACACCCTGACGCCCTATGATCAATTGCCCAACTGGAAATTGTCTATGTGCTCACCAGAATAATTTCTAACGTAGATGTTTGGCGCTGTATCTAATGTTGCATCATGCCCTTGGCATGACTTCAAGCCCCTTGCCAGGGCTCGTGCAGTGCCACGTGTTGTTGACATCTGGTACAAAGCAACTTCTGTTTTTAATTTTGGATTTGGGCCAATGGGCAATATAATAGTCCCAATAAAAGGGGTGAACGGCTTCCTGTGTGACAGTTAACACAGCACTTACTTGCTCATGTCATCAATTCCATTAATGCACGACGAGGGGCGCCGGCCTTACCCGGCCTAATAACACCATGCATGGCAGACGGCATTTACCTGGATTTTTATGGAATCTGCCTGCTTTCTGCACTTGTACTTGTACTGTTGTAATTCTTGGCCATGTGAATGTTCAGATGCTTTAATTTATGGTGTTGTTTTTCTTTGTTATTGTATTGTATTGTTTGTCCCGCGCTCTGAGGCCTATGGGCGAGTGGCGACGTTTATGGACAAAGAGCTCAAAGGTAAATGAGAAATACAAGGGAAAAAATATAGGTTGAAAATAAGGAAGTATACTCTGTAAAGCAAGGAGGATCAGATTAGGAACACCAGTCAAAGATGGCCGCTGGATTAACTAAGTATACAGGAAGTTACATAGTAAGTACTTCTTGTCACTACAGCAGACACTAGGTAAAAGGACATGGCGTTCTGAGTTTGTTGCTTGGCAATATCCCTTCTGGCCCTTCGAGCTGATAGATATTTTCCAGTGTGTTTTTCCCTCTGCTGTGTCTAGTATGAGACTTCCCAGTTTCCCAGGAATGCCATCCATTCCCTTATCTGGGCTCTCCCGGATCTTTTCCCACTAGCTCTCTACCCATTCTAAGAATGTATGGCATGTCAGGCTCCCTTCCCCTCTAGTTTCCTGCACTTGTTTGCAGTTAACATCTGCAGTGGTGGCATCAAAGGTTTAGATCCCACCTCTTTCCCGGATATAGCATTTACTGTTACAAGATGCAGCTTCATTACTTCCCGTGGGGCTAGTGTAGGCATCTCCTCCTGCTTGCACCCTCCCAGTTCGAAGAGCCTGTCCCCGACTCCTCTGTTGGATACTTCTTGGGCATAGGGTACCACAGACAACACAGAGCGTTTTCCCTCTTCCACTGAAGAGTTACTGCTACAAATCTTCAGTACTGAAATCCGACACATGGATCAGCAGCCTGCAGGACCTGCTGCAATCACTCAGTCAGAAGTCCCAAGCTCAGTAAGCTGGGCTATAGTTGGAACATAGATTTGTCAGAGATGACTGGCTAATTTGGACTGACTGGATGTCACTGTATGTTACAGGACATAGTGCAAGTAGCAGTGACTCTTTAGCCCTGTGTTGTGGTTTCCTTTCTTCTTCTGTGGCTCTTGCTTTCCCAGCAGTAATGGCTAAAGGAAGGAAGGGGGATTAGCATTAGAATCCGACTGTACCCTAGACATATATAAAAGTGTTAAGAGACTATTGAGTGTAAATAGTTGTAGCTTGAATGGGACTGCATGACTGTAGTATTTTCCATTTTTGCGGACCTTGGTAGAGTTGGGTAAGAGAAAGCAGGTTCTCCTCTAAGTGTATTTATGGACTATTGTTCAAGCCAGCTTACAGGGATGGCTTTGGAGTCTGCCATGCTACACAAAAAGTGCCAAGGTCAGATCAGACCGCACAGACCACTGTCAAGCTCTTACTAATGGCTTCATCCAGTGGCAGATCTCCTCAAAAGGCATTACAATAGAGTGAGATGTGTGGAATGGGACCCTTGAAAGCCTGCATCTATTCAGACCAGCAAGAAGGGTCTGAGTAAACGGAAAGCCTGCAAAGCCCGAAAGCAATAATGCCATCCCCCATTGAACTGTATGCACTGGGACACTGGCTTTTGGGCCCATGAACACGAAGATACCTGCATCCCATGGAAGAAACATTGGACAAAGGGAGGTTTCTGAGGGAAAGGAAAACAACACCCCACCGAAGAAAGAACCGTCCTATTCTTTTCTTTGTTTGTAAAGGTCACATTCTTTAAATTGGCCCAAATCTGTTAACAATCCCTGAACAAAGAAAGTCATTTCTTACATATGGTCTTGGCGTCCTTCTCGATCTCGGGGGAAAACCTGTGACACTTGGTAAACTACACACAGCATAATGTCCACATCAAATTCAAGCAACATGGGTTGGCATGATATTAGAACATTCTGAGGTATATAAAGACTTGACAGAAGAAAGATTAAAGCTATGACGTTTCACCTTGGAGTCATTCATTTTGTCATTTGTGTAGTGCCTTTCACCATAATTATGGACCCAACACAATGTTGGTTGACTGCCTTGGTTGTATATCAAACAGATCGATATTAGTTGTGTTTTGATTAATCATCTGCATTTACTTTCACCTTCCAAATACCAGTTTAAAACATCATTTTGCTTTCTAAAGAGGCAAACATCCTATCTGGAATTTCTATGTGATTTTATTTTGTAAAATTGTGCAACAGTTGAAATTAAACATTACACAATGTTTCAAAACTAGAACATGCAGAACGTAATACACTGAATTAGTTAATGACAAATACTATGGACGTTCTAATGAAATACCTATTTTTAACTGGATTATAAAAGGTTTTAATGTTTTGACACCTTATTCGAAAAAACACCCATCAAGAGATTTTAGATTTAGGGTTTTAAGATTAAAATTGAATTTAATTTCATCACTGGATGTTGTAGGTATGAGACAGAAGTCTCTGATGGAACAAAGGTTATGTCACCATTGTACTTTTTGTACGGAGACCCTAAGACATTTATGTATGGAGTACCTTGCCCTCGTGAAATTATGGTACATGAAATTTAATAGATTTACACATAATGCTGAGGAGACATGCGTAGAAAACTATGTGGCCGTATTTTAAATACAAATGAAATTTCGTCGCTAATTTCAATTTTAGAATTTGTGAATATAATATCGATTGACTTTTAGGGCCTTATTCACAGAAGTGTTTTATGATGGCAAAACCCCATTGGAAAACTCTCTGCGAATGAGGCCCTTAGTGTTTCTGTACTGTACTTTGCGTGATTTTAAATTCTTTTATTGTGTTTTTGTAACAAATTGTTTTGTAATTAACTGTTTTTTTATGATGAGGACGTGTATGTGTGAAAGGTTCTGTTGTGTAACCAAACACACAATAAATAAATAAATGACAAATAAAAAGCAAATTCTCAACTATCTATTAAAAACAGCATGAATAACTTTGGTTCCACCTACGAAACATACTGCAATCTATTTGTACACACAGAGCATACCTGAAAATAATAGGGCAACCAACTGTTAATTTAAGACAACATTTATAAATCGAAGAGTTGCTAAAAAAAAAAGAGATATTTGGTTTCCTGCAACCATTCACCTCCAAAAGGATGCCTGATCAGGCGTTTCAAAATGTGATCCAAATATGTTAAAATGTTTACATCTTTGATCATATAAAAAGAGACCATTTTTATTACGATGCTCACAAAACTGAGTGAAACAATTAATGTGTGATGTTCTATGTTTGATTAACATTATTAGAGCTTCAATTAAGTTTACATAAGTATAGGAAGATGAACAAAACTTGTGCTTGCCAGATATGCAAAGGAAGTCATTACATTTAGAAACCAATGTAAGACTAAAGCAAAGTCTACATGTGAACTACTTTTAAAGCGGGACGATGAAATGGAGAATTATTTTACAGTTCAACGTTGTTGTCCCCAAGGATCTAAGAGATCAGTTGCTTAAAAGACATCCCATAAAATAGTCTGTTTAAGATTTGGAACGAATTACTCTTAGACTGGTGATCAAGATTTAAGGAGAGTTGAGAATTAAAATCTCCAGACTAGACAGTGCAGAATAAGGGATCCATTGACATGCATTGTAATGCACCCTTAGGAATTCTCAGTTCAAGTATTTGGGTATGGATATTCCCAAGTTAATTTTGGAAGTAGCGCATTGAGAACTTATTAATGAGGACACACCATTCCAGAATGGCAAACAAATATTCTAAATGGATATTCTCCTCTGGTACAAATGTGAGAGCTAAAACATGACTGAAATCCTCCAAGGTATGTTATAGCGCATAGAATAGGCAATGCTAGCTTTTGTTTGTGGTCAGGAGAGGACTTCTTAAATTGTAGTGGAAACATTTTAATAGACCTGTTGGTACCTTGCAAAAATATCTGCTACTGTATATATCAAGCAACAGTTTATGACTTAAGCTCGTTTTATTGTTAGACCACAGTGATTATTGCATATCACTGAAAAGGATCCAGTAATATTAGAATAGTAATAACGGATCCTGACTCTCCCACCTGGCATGCCCAGCAGTGTCATACTGCACAAACGGAGATACAGAACTGCACACTCTCAACCACACCATAAATAACCCTCAATAACACTGACTACCCTTAGCAACACCCTGTACACAGTCAGCCACACAATTACACCTTGATCAGCCTCAGCTGCATCATGCACACCATCAGCCACAACTTCAGTAACACCCCAATCTCCATCAGCCATATACTTTCCACACTCAGCCACTTCTTGAATGCCTTCATACCATAATCACCTTCAGCGACACCCTACACTCCTAAGCAGCAGACTGCACTGCCTCATCCACACACTACACATCTTTGACTGCACGCTACACCCTCAGTCACACAAACCTTATTTTAAGGATCGATCAAATCCTTGTCTTTGGGATGAAGTTGGACAAACCCTGCTAGATGCCAATGGGATGAAAATAAGACCCAATGAAATAAAACTACACTATAAATAAATATCTGCGTAACAAAGTGAGGAGGTTGGAGTAACAAGCACAGAAGAAGGCGGCCTATCCTAGAAACAGCTAATGTGCGGCTTGCATTCCCTATTCTAGTGAATCTCCTGGGGCGTCCCGACCCAGGAGAGTGCCCCTCAAAACACTCACAGTTTCAGGGATTTTTAACAGATCCAGGACCCTTCTTTTCCTTTGTCTAAGCCATCAGTCGTAATGGCCCACCTGCTCCTGAGATGGCTTTTAAACTGCTACTGGGGTAAGGCTTGTATTGTGGCTCTCTCTTGCGGTAGGGAGTCCTTTTAATATTTTGCGAGACAGCACTGTTGGTTCCCCTCTTTCCTTATGAATCCTTCATCTTTATGCTTTTGTTAGCAATTTTCCCCCATGCCTGGGTACTTACGGGTAGGATTTCTCTCCCTATGCTCAGCCCAATGTTCTCTCATAACACAAGCTTCTTTAGGTGGTATGGCAGCCTTGTACCTACCACCAGTATCTGGGCTGGAGTCCCCGGCTAGCTACTATTACTAAGGCTTAGAACTTATTAGCATTTTGGGCGGGTTCCTAGCAGGCTCCCTAGTGTAGCATTTCGCTTTAACCTGGCATGTTTACGAGGCCCAGCCACCTCATATTCTGTAGGTTTCCTACCAACTGGCCTATTTGGCTTTGCCACTGTAGGTTCTGGCTCTTAATCAATTGTCCTCCTCTCTTTACAAGACTCTTTTAGTTGCTCTCCTCTTCCTCCTACCTCCAATACCTAACTCACTCTCAGGAACCCCATCATAATAACCTCAAACTCAGGAGCTGTGCGTCTCTTTTTAATGAGCACTCTAGAGGCAATTGGCCAGTGAGTGCTATGGTTGGTCGGCTGATTCTCCAGTAGTGCATTTGTTAAAAGGATGCCCGTTAATGGTTCCATCTCCACACCCCCCCTCCTCTATTTGATTCACCCTTCTTAATCATCATTTACAAGGTAGTGGTTTTACAGGATTCAGGCGGGCTCTGCGTGTGACTGACATAGGCTGCAAAAGGGTCTGGTGACCTTTTAATGTCAGGCATTAGCTCTAACTCCTTCTATGTCGCTCTTTCACTGTATCTTGGGGCTCCTCTGCATCTCACATGGGGTTCCTATGTCCACGGGCATCCTCTGACTGCCCTTTTTGTTAATAGCAATTTTGCAAGTGTTTTAAAGGTTTTGTCCTAACCAGAGCGTTGGACACTCAGTAGCTATGTGACACTGTGCCCTGGGTATCTGATATTGTTAGGACATAAAATGGTTATCTGCTGCATGGGGTTTGGTAGGAATGCTGACCCTTTGCTTCTCTAAACTTCCTAAATGGAGGGTAGGTCTTTCCGTAGTTTATATATGCCCCCTTTTTAAGACATGCGTTTGAATATCCATAGCAGGGGGATCCTGAGGTGACCCTTGGTCTCTCCTTCCAAAGAAGTGGTGGTCGGACTGCCAGGTACTCTTCTTTTCTGTCCTTAATGTCAACCTGGCTGGACCTTCAGGATCCTAAGTATGAGTTGTCGTGCAGGTCAATGAAACTAGAAAGCTTAGGTGACTCTCGTGTAGCTTTCTGGCTGGTTTGGAATCCAAGCTGGGCCTGCATTCCTATGTTGACTTCCCATAAAGCGGTCAGAAATGGGATTCAACAAGTATCAGACGAAATGAGCTACTGGGTGCCAGGGATTTCCCTCCGACCACGAGTTATTCACCTTACCCACAAGCTGTTAGCCTGAAGTACCTTACATGTTTTCTTAGGACAGTGTTGGCCTCATCCTCAAAGATATGCACAGCAGCAAAACTGAGATGCCGTGGGTATCTCAAGATTTACACCTTCGACCAAAGGCCTGATTCACAAAGCCTAAATGTGGAGGAGCCTGGAGCATCTCTGAGATGCCCTGGGGCACATCTGGAGATGCCTGGAGGAAATGTGGAAAAGCCTGGAGCATCTATGAGAGGCTCTGTAGCACATCTGGAGATGCCCTGGAGCAAATCTGGAGATGGCTGGAGGAAATCTGGAGAAGCCTGGAGCATTTCTGAGATGCCCTGGAGCAAATCTGGAGATGCCTGGAGGAAATCTGGAGAAGCCTGGGGCATCTATGAGAGGCCCTGTAGCAACATATCTTCAACATGTATATCAGATGCCTCCTCCTTCTCATCCGCTTCCATAGATTTCGATTTTACTCCTATGCCGATGACACCCAGCTGTTGGTTCGTCTTGACCTCACTCGTCCCAACACTGCTGCCCGGCTCAGGAGCTGCCTGGAGGACCTGGGAGTATGGATGGCACTAAATTATACTCAAACTGAATGGGAACAAGACAGAGGTCTTGGTGGTGGGCACTACCTGCCCCCTCTCTTTTTGGAACCCAGACTTCTGGCATACCTCTCTTGGTTTGTTTCCCCTTCCGTCCATTACTGTGAAAAACCTTGGGGTTAAGCTCTCCTCCACCTTATCTATGGCCGATCAGGCTGCTGCTGTCCGTAAATCTGGCCATTTCAAACTCAGTGTTCTGAGGAAAGTTCTCACCTATATCCCTACCCAATTTCACACTCCTGTGGTCGCTGCTCTAGTTCTGAGTACAGTTGATTACTATAACTCAGTCTGTCTATATTATAAATAGACTCCAGCTGCTACAAAATGCTGCTGCTAGAGCACTCCCCCCCCCACATGTCACCTATGCTCAGAAAACTGCACTGGCTTCCTGTGGAGATGTGGATCCTTTTAAAATCACTTTGCTATGTCCACCGTGCCTTTTATACACAAGGAGCTGAATATCTCCAGGAAAAGTTCTCCCAATATGTACCCTCACGCAGACTCCATTCCCAGTCTGCCTTATTGCTTTTGGTTCCTTGTATCAGACTGGCTAGGATGGGGGGGGTCATGCTTTCTCGGTGGTGGCCGCAGGGTCCTGGAATAAACTCCCGTTTACGCTGCATGCTATTACTGACCATCTCTCTTTCCGGTGATTACTCCAAACTCTGCTCTTCTAGTCCCTTCTGCTCCTCTTCTACTCTCAGTGCCATGGTGCCCCTGGGTGTACGTACGCTTTATAAACCAGTCTAACATAACACATCTGGAGATGCCCTGGAGCAAATCTGGAGACACTCTGGAGCAAATCTGGAGAAGCCTGGAGCAAATCTGGAGAAGCCTGGAGCATCTCTGGAGAAGTCTGGAGCATCTCTGGAGAAGTCTGGAGCATCTCTGAAGATGCTCTGGAGCAAATCTGGAGATGCCTGGAGGAAATCTGGAGAAGCCTGGAGCATCTCTGAGATGTCCTGGAACAAATCTGGAGATGCCTGGAGGAAATCTGGAGATGCCTGGAGGAAATCCGGAGAAGCCTGGAGCATCTATGAGAGGTCCTGTAGAAAATCTGGAGACGCCCTGGAGCAAATCTGGAAAAGCCTGGAGCAAATCGGGAGAAGCCTGGAGCATCTCTGAGATGCCCTGGAGCAAATCTGGAGATGCTAGGAAGAAATCCGGAGAAGTCTGGAGCTTTTCTGAGATAGCTGGAGGAAATCTGGAGATGCCTGGAGCATCTATGAGAGGCCCTGTAGCAAATCTGGAGATGCCCTGGAGCAAATCTTTGTAAATCACATGTGCCTATAAGCATCTCACAGATGTTACAGGCACAGCCTGATTTGCTCCAGCTTTGGGCTTTGGGAACCAGGTATTACATAGCAATGCAAATAATGGTTGCTGCAGTGCAATTCTTTGGGAATTAGGTCCTGTATGCTTAATGAGTTACAAAATATCTGCAGAAGACGAATAAAAGAACCCGCTCAGAAAAAAAGCTTTATACACATAGTAAGTAACTCTCTATTGGGAATAAACCTATGGGTGAAGATTATTATTTATTGTGTTATGAACAGATTTGCAAATACTATGATGTACTATAATTGAAACCAACAAATAACTTTTTGGTAAAGCGTGAAGTGCTGGCGATACACAGATATTTTATATTTTCTATGGTTAGGGCTTACCAAAGACCAGCCAGCGGCCACGCAGCTTCCCCGTGAAACCTAAGAATTCAGGTCCCAGCGCAATTGTACACCATTTAAACCTAGCCCACTTTCTATCTCTGTACACTGCCCGAATGATGGCGGGACATGCTTTTATTTACAATCTGTAACATTCACCCTCTTTCTATTGCTTCGCTGCTCTGTCTTTCACTTCCTGCCCCGCTTTGCCTTTCACTTCCTGCCTCGTGCTAGGTTGGTTTGTGTCTATTTCCCTTTTATTTACTCTTACGACAGCCTCCATGTTCCCTCATCTACCTCTCACTTCGCCATTATCTTTGTTTTAGAATGAAGAATGCAAAGACTAAGTGCGCTGAACGAAACGGCTACATATTATAAAATAACACAATTGGATATTAGTGTGAACCGAATAATGAGCTTAAAACAGTTACATCCAACATCATCAATGTGTACGTCCCAGAGGCCAAGTGTGTGCTACAGTAACATTTCTAAAAGAGCCAGTCTACGTACACAACTTTACTGGCTACATGTGTTTCTCACCAAATCCGGAATAACAAACTCCTTAGATCATAACTCCACCCAAACACTCACCTCCCATATCACTATGCTTACTCTCTACTCTACACCAACACACAATTAGAGTGCAGCTACACCCCTCGATCAATTTCGGCCTACCTGCTCACATACAAACATTACCCCATGAACACCTCATCATTCTAATAAGACACAGCTACATCCCATGACAAACCGGCCTAGCTACACACATAAGCGTCCTACACAGGCCTAACCCAGCCAGAACCGAGTCCTGGTGTCCACCCGCCAGACTGCACACATTCACCTGATGTCAAAACCACCACACCTACCGCTAGGATGCAGGTACCATCAGGCAATTACATCAGCTGCACAGATAACTGGTGCACCCAAGCACCCTATGACACCTTACTCTCTCAACTATGGTCCCCCAGGGCGTTCAACCTACCAGCGCTTTGAGGTCATACCAATGATATATAGAGCGCTATATAAATGCCAAATAACATAACAAACAATAAACAGTGTATTCTGGTGCAATTGAAAGTGATTTTTGTATTCCGAGTGTCATTAGTTGTGCATTTATATGTTCACGTTGCTTTCCTTCTTTCTACAGGATCCGTCATTAGTACATTGTTGTGGAGTATTCGGAACATACACATTCTTATATTTTATTTGTTCTAGACAATGGGCCTCATTACAAGGTTGGCGCTCCGGTAAGGCAATACCGGCATCCATTACCGGGCCGTTGTATTACGACCCTAGATGCCGGTACTTCCATCATCGACCCACTGTGGCCGTACACCACCATACCGCAGTGAGCGCACAGGCGCCGTGCCAGTAACACCGGCATGCCGCAAGGAAGAGGACATTAGGAGTCGCATGGACATGCACATACCGTAATCCAGATGCAGGTAAGAAGGGCCACCATGATGCCGGCAATATCGGCATCGCGGATCACCCCTAAATAGCAAACTGCTGTGTTCCCAACTGCCACAGGTGCACACAGTCAGCACAGGTGGAGGCAATGGAGCCTGGCCCTGCACAAAAGGAGCACACCCACACACCACACCCCTTCCAAGACCAAAATGATTCCACTTGTAATTGTGATACTGGAGCTGGAGGACATGCCTGGACTGCTACTCCTTGAGCAGGCAGTACAGCAGGGATTACAGAGGAGACGCAGGAGGAGAAGGAAGGTGAGAACGCCCCAGAAAATCACGCAGTGCAGGCAGTGGGTCCCCGAAGGCAGCCACCAATCCCTCGCACAAGGGCCAGTCCATTGAACTTAAACCAGCACAGATCCACACCCTGTACCGCCTGGACAGGGACACCATCACCACCATAGTGTATCTAATACATGAAGACTTGGTCAGCCTGATCAACAACTGCACCGCCATCCCCCCTCTGCTGAAGGTGGTGTCTGTGCTCCACTTCCTGGCCACATGCACCTACCAGCACACAGTGGGGCTGCTGCATGGCATCTCGCAACCATGTTTCTCCGGTGTGCTAAACCAAGTGCTGGATGCACTCCTAAAGCACGCAAGGGCCCATATATCACTATGACGTACAGAATTACACTAAAATAGCATTTCATGCACTGGCAGGCACGCCCATTGTCATTGGTGCCCTAGACTGGACCCACGTGGAGTTGGTAGTCCCGCATGCTGTGGAGGTGGTGTAACGCAATTGGAAGCTATACCACTCCATCAATGTGCAGATGGTGCGTGACGCCAGTAAGATGATAACACATTGCTGTGCCAGATACCCAGGATCCACGCATGAAGCAATGGTGCTGCGGAACTTCTTGCTACCCCGCTTTATGGAATGAGATGCTGCACGACGTGCCTGGCTGCTGGGTGAGTCTGCCCTCTGGGCCATGGGGGTGGGGAGGGGACATGCATATGCCACCTGTCTGCCCTCTGGTCCATGGGAGTGTATCATGGGGGTGGGGAGGGGACATGCATATGCCACCTGTCTGCCCTCTGGTCCATGGGAGTGTATCGTGGGGGGGGGACATGCATTTGCAAACTGTTGGGAGTGTCCTCAATGGGGTGTCTGGATACTGTCTATGCTGGCAAACAACGTGCCCATAAGTAAACAAGTTTGATGAATGCCACAGAAAATGGAGGCCAACATAGTTGGCCCGCACACCTATGTGGATATGTGAATGTGTGTATGATGGTCCATCTAGTGGCTCTCATCAGATTCACATTTGTTAGACCACATTGTACTTTGGACGTTTGGTGTTTGTGCACATAGGGTCACTCACCTTCATCAGCCGATGAGCGGACTCCATACTCCGCCCCGCCTACTCCTTGGATGGCCTCCATATCAACTGTCGAGCTGCAGGTCTCTTCCCACCTTGTTAACTTTATGGGGGAGTGTGCACCGCCGCCTGTTGTCAGCCCCTGGCTGCGATTGGCCGACAGAATGTTGCGTACTCGCATGTCGTCCCACCACTTCTTGCAGTCATTGACGGTACGTGCGGTGGTGCCAACCGCACTCACCTTTTGCGCTACATCCTCCCATATCTGTTTTTTTCTAGCTGTGCTGGACACCTCAGTTCAGCACAAAATACTACGTCGGCCTGCTCCACTAGCATGTCGGAAAACATATTTAGCTCCTCATTGCTAAATCTTGGTTTACGCAAGCGAGCTGCAGCTTTCTGGGTATCGTTGGACATCAACTTCCAGGAGTGTTTGGGATTTTGCCTGCACAGGTCCTGTCTGCAGAGGATTGCAATGGATTGTATTTTTGAAGATGGCCGCTGGTGAAATTTCCCGTTCCTGCGTGATGACGTTACTGCCGGTTCTGGTAATGACGGACCCGGTAATAACGGTGATGGTATTAGCAGTGCCATTATTTAGGGGATGTCGACTGAGCAGGAGGTACCAGCGCATTTCATGATGCCGCTATCAGGGGGTTTGTGGGACGTTACCGGCATGCCGGTATGTGCGTGCAGGAGGACTCGTAATCAGCTGCTTTTTGTGGCACCAACGCTACTCGGACACGTTCATACCGGCATGCCTGTAATGACAGATTTTTACCTCCAAACTCGTAATGAGGCCCAATGTCAATCTCAACCTATTAGGCAGAAGTTGAGAGCACAACGAAAGAGCATATAGGCTCTGTGGCGGCCGAGGACCACTGGCTGGCATTCATAACCCAGTCTGTTATCACATGGTTCTCTCACCTGCTGCTGCAGTCTTTCCCTTTCCAGGGAGGAGGTAGTAGGGATTTAAAGGAACTCTGGTAGCCAATTTGGATACAACTCAGACTGGAAGATGGCTTCTTGCAGCAGGAGCTGAATGAAAAGAGCGTCAAGATGTTTGCCACAGCCTGGCCAAGCGCTACATGCCTCAATCTGAAGGCTAGCGCAGGAGTTAGTCACCAGCTAAATCAGGGTACACGGGACCCCAAAAGAATGAACGGCTGAGTCATAGCTGCTGTGATTCCCACCCAAGGCACATGGATTATAAAGATGTCAGACCACCGAATCAGGTGTCTTAGACCACAAAGAAATGCCATTATCTAAGAAAATACGTGAACATGGGTTGACAGGTCAGTGTGTAGCTGTGGAAAATGGCAACATGATAATATAGCAAATAGCACCAAAGACTCGGGAGGATAGCTCAGGGGCAACGCGCTCGCCTTGGAAGCAAGACGATCGGGTTCGCACTAAAAAAAACTCTGGGTATTACGCGCATTATAATTAAACAATTACAAAAAGAATCTCTGTGAACAGTTTGCTTCAGTATAGGCAACTGGGCCAATGTATCATGTGGTGTCCCAGAGGGGTCAAATACAGCATGCTTCTAGGGGAGATCATTTTCATAGCTGACTTCCTGTTGCGCAGGGCTTGCTAGAACCTAAAAATGGCCATTTCTGACTAAATGTGATTTAAAGAAGCAGGAAGTCTTTTGGGGCTAAAAGGTGGCAGGTTCAGGACTCCCACTCTCTCTCGTATAGTCTCAGGGACTTTTCTTTTAGCCTGTATCATAGAGGTTGAGATATAGTCCGCGACAAGCCTTTACAAAGAAGCACAATAAGGATTCCTGCCTGAGCTAGTTTCCCATCTCCTGTAACAGTTATTCGTGGCCTCGTTTCTTAGAGTCCCAAGAAAGCGTTGCAAGAAAATATGAAAGGAAACTATTAATACGGGATTCATGGCTTTAAGTAATTTGACCTTCAAATAGAAATGACCTACAAGGACCAGCAGCCTGAACACTGATGTCCTGTTAGAAAAGGACTTAAACTGATCCTGCTTTTCAAAGCAGGGCTGGGGGAGGAACTTTTGAAATACTGGAAAGCCAAGGGCCAAGTGTGCAAGAGCTGTTTCCACAGATTATGCCGTTTCCCGATGTCTGTTGCTATTACCAAATAATAAGCAGCGTTCAGATGCCCGAGGGTTCGCAGCGCTATATAAATGCGATTATTATTATTATTATTAGGAAAGGTTTCCGGTGGCGCACCTTCTCTCGTGCACTTCTAATGCACCGGCTCTGCTACCATGCGCCGGTCGCTTCTTCTGTCCATCCCTGCGTTCCACAAACCTGGGCTTTGGCCTGCCCTCTCCGCATGGGTCTCAACATATAACAAGTCTGGGGGTACTCGGGGGTCCCTAATATACCATCTCCAGCAGTTGCGGTACTTGGCCTTCCTTCAATGGCCACTCTCAATGTGGGCCATTCTGGGCACCATCAGCGACTGCAAGCCCCACCTTCACTTCGGGGTACTATGTGGGCAGAACGTTTCTAAAGGTGGTGGGTTCTAGCGCGTCCTGGAAGGGAAGGGACACTGGGCACCTACAACAGATCTTGGGGAGAGAGAGGCATTAGGAGAGTGAAAGGAACATGAAAAGCTGTGCAGGGAGGGTTCAAGGAGGAGAAAAGGGCATGCTTGCCCATCTCCACCTAGTATCTGTGGACAGCTGCGACCTTAGGACACCCGATTAGAAATCATTTATAGTAAAGGGCATGATACTTTCCTAGCTTACTAGAATAATGCAAAGGGCGCCCTCAGGCCCATACACCCCCACCATGAACAGTCTGACTGTGGAGCACCGCACAAGTCGTTCCTTACACTTCATCCATGATATTATTTGCATTAATTTATTTATTTATTGGACATTTGCATGGCGCCTATATACAAGTATTTTCAAGGCGCCATTAGACAAAAAGGGGGAGGGGAAAAACAACAATAAATGGTCCTACTAGGCCTTGTGATATTCGGACCATGCAAGTGCAGTGACAATAAGTGCAGGGGGAGGAGGCATGACAGGGCGGAAGGACTGGGATAAGGGAGACGTGCAGGAGGGGTGGGGCCCGAGGCGCAGGGAAAGTGCTCAGGGGAGCCTAGGAGGGCAAGTGCCAGGGAAAACCAGAGGCAAGGGTCAGCTAGTGTGAGAACACGGGACCAGATTCAGGCTGGTAGGGAAGTGTGCCCGGGGACAAGCGCTGGTAAAAGGTGCTGGGTAAGACTGGGCGAGGAGGGCAAGGCCCCTGTAAGGCACATGAGGGACCAGACGCCTGTCGCAGTGGCAGGGGGACTTCAGAGAGGGGGGAGGGGAAAGGAGAAGGAGAAACTGAAGGTCTTGAGAAGTTTCTTGAACTTAAGGAGATCCAGTTCAAGTCTGAGGAGGGCAGGAAGGCCGTTCGAGAGGGAGGGTCCTGCCGAACAAAGAGATCTACCCCCACTCTCTGCTTGGAGAAACATCTGACCTACAGAGAGTTGGAGCTAGAGTACTGAAGGACTCTAGCAGGGAGGTATTTAGGTAAAGAAAGTTGGATGTAGCAGGGTCCCAGGACCCAGAAAGCCTTGTGGGTGATGCAGAGGGTCTTGAATTTGATCCTTTCAGCCACGGGGAGCCAGTGGAGAAATATTAAGGCTAGAGAGATGCAGTACCTGGGCTTGAGCCCAAGGATACATCTCACAGTCCTATTATTGAAAAGTTGAAGAGGGCTTAGGGAGGAAAGAGGCCGATTGAGGAAGAGGCTGTTGCAGTAGGCCAGCCTGGAGAGAACCAGAGCTCTGTAGACATTGAGCTTCTGGGGAAAGATGAGGAAAGGGAGAATGCCTCAGCTGAAAGTTGGACTTCTAAGCAAGGTCTGTGATGTGAGGGGAGAAGGAGAGAATGGTGGTGAAGGTGACCCCAGGTTTTTGTCTCACAAGAGGGTGAGGGGAAGGGATCCATGGAGGGTGGCCAGAGAGTGGTCGGGAAACCGGGAGCAGGCAATGAGAAGGATCTTGGCCTTACTGGTATTAAGGCAGACATCATTAGCAGAACACCATGCCTGGATAGCAGTCTGGCTCTCAGGTATGAGAGAGGAAGAAGAGGAGGAAGTGGAGGGAAGCTTAAAGGAGAGCTGCATGTCATTCGCATAACACTGGAAGTGAGGAGAGAAGGTGGAGATCAAGTGGGCCAGAGGGGCAAGGTAGATATTGAAGAGCCACAGTGATAGGACAGCCCTACGGAACACTGCAGGTAGAGAAAGAGGTGGCAGTGAGGAAAGGGCCCAATAGTACTTGGAGAGGTCGGTCTGATAGAAAGGAGGACAGCCAGGCCAGTGCCCGGTCCATGATGCCTAGGGTATCACAGAGACGATATATGAGGATGGCATGATTCACTGTGTCAAAGGCATATGAAAGATCGAGAAGAATCGGAGCGGAGGGAGAGTTGGAGTCAAGATTATCACTGTATGCAATTTATGTAACCATTGCTTTCAAGATATGCGCCCGGTAGCCTCCGGGCCTGGTTTGCGCTATACAAATAAATAAATACAAATACAAATATGAGAGCAGGTCTTCACAGGTGTTCAGGAGTTGGCCGGCGTGGAGGCAGCCAGCAGATTCAGTGTGGTAGGTGAGTTCGGGGATGGCCAACTTCTCCAGGAGGTTGCCCAGGAAAGGGGGGATGGAGATAAGGCAATAGTTAGCCAGACATGAAGGGTCAGCAGACGGTTTTTTAAGGAGATGGTGCACAAGGGAGTGCAGGAGTGGTTTTGGGAAAGACCAAATGGCAAAGGAGTGGTTACAGAGGTCAGCCAGAGCAGGGGCTAGAGAGGAGATGGTGCCCTAGATATTTCTGGAAGAGCAGGGGAGCATCTGATTGGAAGAGACTTTCATAGAGCGGGCTACTCTAGAGACCTTGTCCGGTGCAATGGGAGTGAAGGAGGAGAAGATCGGGAAGAGGGAGAGAGGGCCAAGGGAGGTAAGAGAGGTGGGACGGTGGGGAGGGAGTAAAGGAGAGTGAGGACAGGATGTCCTCAGTTTTGGTGGAGAAGTGGGTGGCCAGTGTATTGCAGAGGGCCTCGGAGGGAAGAGGAGAAGAGGAGACTGCAGTAGGATTGGCAAGTTCCTTGCAGATTTTGAAAAGTTCAGCCGTGTTATTGGTGGCCCCTGAAATGCGGGCTTGGTCATGAGCCCTCGACTTGGAGCATAGCAGGTGGCAGGCCAGTCTGTCAGAGGGTGAGCTTGAGGCCTGCCACCGCCGCTCAGCAACTTGCACTTGGAGGCAGGCTTCATGGGGACCCTCATGACTGGGGCAAGGATGTCCAGAGTGTTGGAGATGGAGAGATGGAGGTTAGCAAGTGCTAAGTCGGAATGAGAGTTAATCGCAGGGGTGGGAGGAGGAATGAAGGTGGTGGCAAATGCAGCGACTGACACATGTTTCATCGGTTGAATGACGGAGAAGGAAATGGCAGTAAGGGCAGATGAAGCACCACGGGGCAAGGGAGCTCCGGGTGGGAGGAGAGGAGAGAGTGCCAGACCAGGAGAGAGGGTAGTTACAGGATTGGAGAGAGTGATGGCTGCTGGGATGAGCACATCCAAGGTGTGACCAGCAGAGTGGGTTGGGCCGGAGGGAAGAATTGTGAGGGAAAAAGAGTCAGAGAGGTCACGGAAAAGAACAGTGGCTGCATCCGGAGAGTCTAGATGAATATTAAAGTCTCCAAGGAGGAGAAGTTTGGGGGAGGAGGTCAGGAGAGTTCAGCCCGTTCAGAGATGAAAAGGGAGGTGGGTCCAGCGGGCCTATCGATAGTGGTGAGAGTGAGGGAGACGGTAGGAGAGACCCCCAGCCTACAGACAAGGCATTCAAAGGAAGAGTAAGATTGAGTGGGAATGAAAGTAGCAGGAATCCATTCAGGAAAGACAAGGGCAACTCCACCTCCAGACCGGTTAGTCCTGGGTTTGAAGAGGATCTTGTAGCTTTCAGCAAGGAGAGTGTCAAAAGCAGTGACAGAGCTGGCATTGAACCACGTCTAGGTGGGAGTGAGGACGTTGAGGTCAAAGTCTTAAAGGAAGTGACAGATATCTGAGGAATGTTTAACAGCAGAGCGAGAGTTGAGGGTAGATAAGTGAAGCTGGTTGCCACCTTTAAAAGGTCTTCGAGTTGGGGTACAGGGACGTGGTACACCCATTGGGGGGGGAAGAGGCCAGGGAGGTGGCAGTAGAAGGAGTGACAGGAGAGCGGAGGAAGTTAATGAGAGACTGGAGATGCCTATCCAGAAGGAGGAGGTTGGGCTGAGAGCCCTGGGCCATGATAGTGCCATTTTGGTAGACATTAATTATGCACCTAGACAATGAGAAGTATGCCAGGAGAACTTCCCATCTGGTTCCACCATTAATGGGAGAGGAGGAAAAAGGGGATAGGATAGAGACCATATGGGAGTGCATAGGGCAGGAGAAGGGACAGTGAAGAGAATATCAGTGATAGTATGTCTGGTGTAAGCATTGACATAGGTATTGGCAATGGGACTACACTGGGTTGGAGGCCAGGAGCACTTTCTTAAACCTTTTCCTTCTAGACCTCGTGAGAGAGGTAGGATAGGTGATAGAGTAACAGTTAGAATAGATAGGGGAGACAGAGAGCATCATGGTTAGAGGGGGGATGGTGGGTCAGGAAGAAGGACTTCACTGTGCAAGAGAAATACGCCAGCCAGCCTAGCAGTCAAAACAGGTAGATGAGCAAGCAAAGCATCTGGGGAAATAGTTAAAAGAAGGGCAAAGAAATGGCACAACAAAGAGGTGTGAGGGAAGTGGTTAATATAGTCCCCTGCTTAAGTGGGATACGTTACATTGTGAGAGATAAACAGGACATTGTTAGTCATTAAAACCCCTTAAGAAGCATTAGCCTGTCCCTAAACATTAAAAACAACATCATACCTATCACAGCACTAAGTCTGGAGTCTACTAATGAATCACACCAGGAATCATATCAGAAAAAGTGCATAAGATAATACAATAAATCCCAAATTAAATCACTAGAAAATCAATCAATTCTATTTAGCCAGCATTAAAAGCACTGCACTGGCTTCTGCTCACCTAGGACCTGAGTGGCCACATGCGACATCCAGGACTAGTGCCTACATGTAAAATACACGACTTCAGGTTACATACAAATTCCAAGACCAGAGGCTACATGTAAAATCCAGGATTAGAGGAAACATGTGACACCCATGTCTAGAACAGGTGAAATCCAAGAAAAGAAGCTACATCTGACACTAAAGAGTACAGACTACATGTCAAATCCAAGACTCAAGGCTACATGTGACATCCAAGACAAGTGCCTGCATATGAGCTCCAAGACCAGTGCCTGCATGTGACATCCAAGACCAGTGCCTACATGTGAAATACAAGACTTCGGTCTCCATGTGAATTCCAAGACCAGAGGGGCGATGATTGATGTCACTTGGGATGCTTAATACCTAAAATGCTCAATACCTAAAATCTGAATTTACCTAGATGTCCAATCCTGTTTTTGCATGCATAATGTATGTGTCACCCTATGCTTCCAATCACTTCAGTTCCGCTTCTGCTGGTTGCCCAGCTCCCATCGACTTGTAGCCATGGCTCCTCTGATGAGCTTTTAAGGGAGGGAACACAGTGTCAGGAGTTCATATACTATATTCCAGGATGGCTCGAATTGTAATTTCACTAATGAAACTCTTAAAGACTGCGCCAGAGAACAGAAAATCCAAGCGGCCAAAACAGGGTGCTGCAGGAGTGATTGGTGTGTGTCACTTAAATGATCTCTACCTAAAATGGGAACAACCCCAGAGTTCCTCTCTGCAGTTTAAATGCACAAACCGAGGCACATTTTACTGATTACTGTTTGTTCCATGGATGTTATGGGCAGAGTGCAGACCGCGCTCTATGGACTGGCAGATTGCGTGGGAATGAACAAATCGAATACGCTCAGTGTGCACCACAGAGCCGCAGCAGCGACTTGCTAAGCGGAACAAAGGGGGAACCCTGACCGGGAGATCTAGGGGGGATAGTCCTAGTCCGGGAGGCGAGGTCTGAAGAGAGGGGGAGTCTTTGGAGCTTAATGAGAAGTTGAATGTATCATGTTACCGCTGAGGACCGAGCTAAACCAAGGGCAGCTTGACACTCAGACATCAATACCGGTGTCACCTGACTCCCAGTCATCACCTGATAAAGGTCTTAACAATAATACAATAAAACACACATAATGTAGAAAGCATGCCATACTCATGTCTTAAGTTAAAAGAAAATGCACGCATTGAGCAGGCCACCGGTGGGTCCAACCCTCAAATTGGCAGAACAAATTCTTACAATACATGTAACCATAGTGATGGAGTGTGCAGCACTTTGGCTAGGCTCCCTGCCAGGGCGTCCCAATCCCAGTGATGGGAAAGCATGAACCAGGCTCACGCTTCTATAGGGCCGCATCACGAGTTGGGCTGTAGCCCTTAAATGTGGCGGTAATGGTATTACTGCTGCATTTAAGGGCTGGCCCTATCGCAAATTGGGTGATAAATGGGCTGTTTTACTTCCAGCCTGTTTCCGGAGGTGAAAATCCCATTTAGGGCCCTGTATTACCGCCGGCTGTATTAGCACGTGGTATTAGCGCTGCAGATTCCCCATTGAGACCAATGGACCCAATGTGGAATGGGGATTTACAGTTAACTACCAACCCGTGATCTGGCGGTAAAACCTCCAGACTGGTGGGCACTAACGCTATTACAGTTGGGTGGTATTACAGCCCAGGATACCGCCCAACTCGTGATGAGGCCCATATATATTTCTACACATAAATAAATGCATGAAATAAATAAGCTCCAGCAAGCAGAGCAAATCACAGGAAAAGGTCTGCAGGAGCTCTGCGAACATCTATGCAGCTGCGCCAGGGTTCTAGCAGAAGCCTTAAACCAGGGTCTGCTTACCTGAGGTCAGCTGCGATCAGGTTGAAACCATTGTACAGGTGCCCTTCAGTCGCCACCGTCTTCAGGTACGAGTAGCTGTCCAGCTCCGACGTCAAGAAGTTTGCCACTAGTGACCCTGCATGAATGGGAACAAGCAGAGGGACAGGGACATCAAAAGATGTACTGGCTGGCCTGCCGGGATGGCGAGGAAAGAAGCCAGTCACAATCGCTTTGAGGTCATAGCAATGACCAATGGCTATATAAATGCCAAATAACATAACATAACATGCCATGCTTCGTCTACAGGAAATCAGCAGGTCACATATGTTGTCATAGGGCTGTTCATCTCTGAAAGAATGTTTTAAGTGTAGATTTAATCCTGGTAAATCCAAGTCAAGGCAATGGCAGCATCGAGCTCTTCAAACTGATCAAAACAGAACTGGCAGGGCTTGGCATGCTCACCAACATATACAATGTCGCCGACATAATGTATGGGGACATTACGTATGGGGACATTATTACCTGATACCTCACCAACCTTAGACCCTAGTGGAGAGCCAGGATTATGGTAGCAGTCGGTGTGCTTGACTCCGTCTTTACCTCCTCTCCTCACCTTCCCAAGGCCATCCTTCAGAAGGTCCTACACTTCTGATTATTTCTGGGCACTCTGCGAATTTCGGCCCCGATTTTAAAATGGGGAAAACCAAACCACAGATACCGGAATGGCAAAAATAAAACCCGGACTGGATGGCCTGCTCAGGGGTAGCATGAGAGCGCTTTGCCTCTGCCCTCCCGCCTAATCCACTGCATGCGAACCAGAGCACCACGCTACCTATCAGACAAATTTATCAGACAAAGTTCTGCCAGACCGACCAGATCCCTTATCTGCACCAATTTAACATTCAACTTGAACACAGCGGGGGGAGCAAGTTTCCCTGTGCTAGCAGCAAAATGTTGGAACTCACTCCCCTCGGACATTAGAGCTGACTCATCGTTTTGGTCATTCAGAGCTAAGGTGACAGTTTTGCTTGCGATTCAGTAATACTAATCTCCTGTACACGCACCACAGCAGCACCTAGCCATACATAGTTGGATGTCTGCTTACACTAACTCCTTCATCCTGTATCACCTGTGCTACCCTTAGACTCCGACCACACTGTAACCTGGTCCTTCTTGTAAACAGCATCTGCTATCCATTGATTTGGACCATTCTGTAACCTGGCCCCCCTTGCTATTTATTGTGTTTATCTTTTGTCCTTTGCATATCATTGTTTTGTAACCTTCTGTAACCAATGTTGTTCTATAAGTTGAATGCGTCCAGTTCCCCCAGGGTTTGGCTGCGCTTTACAAATAAACAAACTAAACTAAACTAAACTGCAAACAAGGAGAAAGGAATGCAAAACCATAACCGCCGCGCCCCTTATCGAGAAACCTTCATTGGCGGCCAATCTCTGAAATCAGCAACCTTATTTATGTTGGACATTTCTAAGGTGCAGATGTATCACACATCTGTTAGTGGAGTGCCATAACATGGCAGGAGGTGTGGGTTCCGCTGGCAAGAGTGGTGGTGTACCACACGGAAACAATGCTAAGGCACGCTTTTCCTGTGATAGTCTACTGCATTTCCTGGGGTCCCCCATCTGATGTCTATATCATTCCACGCCGCCAGATGACATGAGGCTAGACTCCGACCAATGCCCTGTGCCAAGCTGCACACTGGCTGCAATAAAAGCCAGTGACTCTATTACAGACTCCATTCTCCAGCTTGCATTAATTAGCTGAACTGCATAGGGCCATTAGGTATAGGTTCTGCATTAGCGGGCTTGTCACACGTATTGGGGGAGAACAAAGGAGGGCCCTCAAAGGACTGTTTCCCCGAGTTGCATACTTTAAAGCCGAAGCATTCTGTTCCCATCTCTGTAGCTCTCCTCACTTCTAGAGATGTCCCTGCTAGCTTCTGGACCGGCTCCTGCTTTCTCCCAGTCCCGCATTTGCTACCTTCTGGGCTCTCTCTACTCCCATTCCGGCTCTCCTCTGCTCCTGTCTGGTCTCGCCTCTACTCCCATCCTGGCTCTCCTCCGCTCGCATCCAGGCTCGAATCGGCTCCCATCTGGGCTCGAATCTGCTCCCTCCTAGGTCTGCCTCTTCTGCCTTCTAATTCTGTATCTACTCCCTTCGCGACTCACCTCGGCTTCTAATCCGGGCTCAACTCTAATCCCACCCGAGTTCGACAATAATCCCATCTGGGCTCGCCTCTGCTCCCGTTCGCGCTCACCTCTAATCTCATAAGGACTCACCACAGCTCCCATCCAAGCTCGTCTCTGCTCTCATCCAAGATTGCCCATGTTCCCTTCTAGGTCTGCCTAAAATATCTTCTAATTCTGTATCTACTCCCTTCTGGACTCACCTCGGCTCCCAACCCGGGCTCGCCTCTAATCCCATCCAGGCTTGCCTCTTATCGCATTCAGGCTTGCCTCTGCTCCTATCTGGGCCCGCCTCTGCTCCCATTTTCGCTTGCCTCTAATCCCATCCAGGCTCGCCCCTAATCTCATCCGGGCTCACCTCTAATCCCATCCGGGCCCGCATCTGCTCCCATCCAAGCACACCTCTGCTCCTATACAAGGTCGCCTCTGCTCCCATACAAGCTCGCCTCTGCTCCCATACAAGCTCGCCTCTGCTCCCATCCAAGCTTGACTCTGCTCCCTTCTAGGTCCACCTCTGCTGCCTTCCAATTCTGTATGTACGCCCTTCTGGACTCACCTCGGCTCCCAACCCGGGCTCGCCTCTAATCCCATATGGGCTCGCCTCTTATCGCATTCAGGCTTGCCTCTGCTCCTATTTGGGCCCGCCTCTGATCCCATTTTCGCTTGCCTCTAATCCCATCCGGGCTCGCCCCTAATCAAATCCGGGCTCACCTCTAATCCCATCCGGACCCGCATCTTCTCCCATCCAAGCTCACCTCTGCTCCCATACAAGCTCGACTCTTCTCCCATACAAGCTCGACTCTGCTCCCATACAAGCTTGACTCTGCTCCCTTCTAGGTCCACCTCTGCTGCCTTCTAATTCTGTAGCTACCCCCTTCTGGACTCACCTCATCTCCCAACCCAGGCTTGCCTCTAATCCCATCTGGGTTTGCCTCTAAACCCATCTGGGCTTGCATATGCTCCCATCTAAGCTTGCCTCTGCTCCCATCCAAGATTGCCTCTGCTCCCTTCTAGGTCCACCTCTGCTGTCTTCTAATTCTGTATCTACCCCCTTCTGGACTCACCTCAGCTCCGAAACCAGGCTTGCCTCTAATCTCATCCGGGCTCACCTCTAATCCCATCCGGGCTTGCATCTGCTCCCATCCAAGCTTGCCTCTGCTCCCTCTAGGTCCGCCACTGCTCCCTCTAGGTCCGCCTCTGCTCCCTTCTAGGTCCGTCTCTGCTCCCATCTAAATTCACCTCTGCTCCCTTCTAATTCTGTATATACTCCCTTCTGGACTCACATCGACTACCAACCCCGTCTCATCATAATCCCATCAGGGTTTGCCTCTAATCCCATTCAGCCTCGCCTCTGCTCCCAACTGGGTTTACCTTTGCTCCGATCTAGGCCTGCCTCTGCTCCCATCTAAATTTGCCTAGGCTGCCATCTAGGTCCGCCTGTGCTCCGTTCTAAATCTGTATTTATTGCCTTCTGGAGTTACCTCAATTCCCAAACCAGGCTCGCTGCTAATCCCATCTGGGTTTGCCCCTAATCCCATCCGGGCTCACCTCTAAGCCCATCTGGGCTCACCACTGCTCCCATCCAAGGTCGGCTCTGCACTCATCCAAGCTTGTCTCTACTCCCATCCAAGATTGCCTCTGCTCCCTTCTAGGTCCACCTCTGCTGTCTTCTAATTCTGTATCTACTCCGTTCTGGACTCACCTCGGCTCCCAACCCCAGCTCGCCTCTAATACCATCTGGGCTCATCTCTAATCCCATCCAGTTTGCCTCCAATCCCAGCTGGGCTTGCCGCTCCTTCCATCCAAGCTCGCCTCTGCTCCCATCTAAACTCACCTCTGCTCCCATCCAAGCTTGCCACTGCTCCCTTCTAGGTCTGCCTCGGCTGCCTTCTAATTCTGTATCTACTCTGTCTGAATCACCTCGGCTACCAACCCGGGCTCGCTTCTAATCCCATCCGGGCTCGCCTCTAATCCCATCCGGGTTTGCCTCTAATCCCATCCGGGTTTGCCTCTAATCCCATCTGGACTTTCTGCTCCTTCCATCCATGCTCACCTATGCTCCCATCCAAATTCGCCTCTGCTCCCATCCAAACTTGCTGTGGCTCACTTCTAGGTCTGCCTCTGCTCCCTTCTAACTCTGTATCTACTCGTTTACGGACTCACCTCAGCTCCCACGATGGGCTCGCCGCTAATCCAACCGGACATGCCTCTAATCCAATCTCAGTTACAAACCCGGGCTTGCCGCTAATCCCATCTGGGTTTGCCTTTAATCCCATCCGAGTTCGCATCTGCTCCCATCCAAGCTCACCTTTGCTCCCATCCAAGCTTGCCTCTCCTCCCATCCAAGACTGCCTCTGCTCTCTTCTAGGTCCACCTCTGTTGCCTTCTAATTCTGTATTTACCCCCTTCTGGACTCACCTCGGCTCCCAACACAAGCTTGCTTCTTATCACAGTCAGGCTTGCCTCTGCTCCTATCTGGGCCCGTCTCGAATCCCATCCGGGCTCGCCTATAATCCTATCCGGGCTCGCCTCTAATCCCATACGGGCTCACCTCTAATCCCATCTGGGCTCGTATCTGCTCCCATCCAAGATCACCTCTGCTCCCATATAAGCTCGCCTCTGCTCCCATCCAAGCTTGCCTCTACTCCCTTCTAGGTCCACCTCTGCTGCCTTCTAATTCTGTGTCTATTCTCTTCTGGACTCATCTTGGCTCCCAACCCCGGCTCAACTCTAATCCCATCTGATTTTGCCACTAATCCAATTCGGGCTCGCTGCTAATCCCATATGGGCTCGCCTCTGCTCCCTTCTAGGTCCGCCTCTGCTCCCTTCTATGTCCGCCTCTGCTCCCATCTAAATTTGCCTCTGATCCCTTTAGTTCCACTTCTGCTCCCTTCTAATTCTTTATCTATTCCCTTCTGCACTCATCTCGATTACGAACCCCAGTTTGCCTCTAATCCCACCCGGGCTCGCATCTAATCCCATTCAGCCTCGCCTCTGCTCCCACCTGGGCTCGTCTCTGCTCCGACTTGTGCTTGCTGCTGCTCCTATCTGGGCCCGCCTCTGCTCCTATCTGGGCCCGCCTCTGCTCCGTTCTAAATTCGCCTCTGCTGCCACCTAGGTCTGCCTCTGCTCCCTTCTAATTCTGTATTTACTGCCTTCTGGACTCACCTCAGCTCCCAACCTGTGCTTGCCGATATTTCCATCCAGGCTCGCCCCTAATGCCTTTTGGACTCGCCTCAGTTCCCAACCCAGGCTCGCTGCTAATCCCATCTGGACTCGCCTCTAATCCCACCCGGGCTCGCCTCTAATCCCATCTGGTCTCACCACTGCTCCCATCCAAACTCGCCTCTGCTCCCATCCAAGCTTGTCTCTGCTTCCATCCAAGATTGCCTCTGCTCTATTCTAGGTCCACTTCTGCTGTCTTCTAATTCAGTATCTACTCCCTTCTGGACTCACCTCGGCTCTCAACCCCGGCTCGCCTCTAATCCCATCTTGGGTTGCCTCTAAACCCACCTGGGCTCGCCTCCAATCCCATCTGGGCTCGCCTCTAATCCCATCCGGTTTGCCTCTAATCCCATCCGGGTTTGCCGCTCCTTCCATCCACACTCGCCTCTGCTCCCATTCAAGATCGCCTCTGCTCCCTTCTACGTCTGCCTCTGCTGTCTTCTAATTCTGTGTCTACTTTGTTCTGGAATCATCTCGGCTACCAACCCGGGCCCGCTTCTAATCCCATCCGGGCTCACCTCTAATCCCATACAGGCTACCCTCTACGCCTACCTGGGCTCGGTCTGCCCGTACCTGGGCTTGCCTCTGCTTGTATCAGGGCTCGCCTCTGCTCGTACCAGGTCTCGCTTCTGCTCCGACCTAGGCTTGTTGCTGCTCCTATCTGGGTACACCACTGCTCCTATCTGGGCCCGCCTCTGCTCTCATCTAGTTCCGCCTCTGCTCCCTTCTAATTCTGTATCTACTCCCTTCTGGACTCACCTCAGCTCCCAACCCGTGCTCGCCTCTAATCCCTTCTGGGCTTGCCTCTAATTCCATTCGGGCTCACCTCTAATCCCATCGGGCTCACCTCGAATGACATCCGGGCTAGCATCTGCTCCCATCCAAGCTCAACTCTGCTCAGATACAAGCTCACCTCTGCTCCCATCTAGTTCCGCCTCTGCTCCCTTCTAATTCTGTATCTACTCCCTTCTAGACTCACCTCAGCTTCCAACCCGGGCTCACCTCTAATTCCATCCGGGCTTGGCTCTAATCACATTAGAGCTTGCCTCTGCTCCCCTCTAAGATTGCCTCTGATCCCTTCTAGGTCCACCTCTGCTCCCTTCTAATTCTGTATCTACTTTCTTCTGGACTGACCTCAGCTCCCACGACGGGCTCGCCGCTAATACCGAATGGACTTGCCTCTAATACCATCTGGGATCACCGCTAATTCCATCCAAGATCGCCTCTAATCCTTTCTGGACTCCTCAGTTACCAAACCGGGCTTGTTGCTAATCCCATCTGGGTTTGCCTCTAATTCCATCCAGGCACTGCTCGAATCCCTTTCGGGCTCACCTCTAATCCCACCCCGGCTCGAATCTGCTCTCTTCTAGGTCGACCTCTTCTGCCTTCTAATTCTCTATCCACTCCCTTCTGGACTCACCTCGGCTCCCAACCCCAGTTTTCCTCTAATCCCATCCGAACTCCCCTCTTATCGCATTCAGGCTTGCCTCTGCTCCTACCTGGGCTCGCCTTCTGGACACACCTCAGCTGCCAACCTGTGCTCAACGCTAATTCCATCCGGGCTCGCCTCTAATCGCATTAGAGCTTGCCTCTGCTCCCATTTAAGATTGCCTCTGATCCCTTCTAGATCCGTCTCTGCTCCCTTCTAATTCTGTATCTACTCCCTTCTAGACTCATCTCAGGTCTCAACCATTGTTCGCCTCTAATCCCATCTGGGCTCGCCTCTAATCACATTAGAGCTTGCCTCTGCTCCCATCTAAGTTTGCCTCTGATCCCTTCTAGGTCCACCTATGCTCCCTTCTAATTCTGTATCTACTTTCTTCTGGACTGACCTCAGCCCCCACAACGGGCATGCCGCTAATACCAACTGGACGTCCCTCTAATCCCATCTGGGATCACTGCTAATTCCATCCAGGCTCACCGCTAATGCCTTCTGGACTCACCTCAATTACCAACCCAGGATCACCACTAATCCCATCTGGCCTTGCCTCTAATCCCATGCAGGCTCGCCTCAAATCCCTTTCGGGCTCACTTCTAATGCCATCAGGGCTTGCGTCTCCTTTCCTCTAGGTCCACCTCTGCTGCCTTCTAATTCTGTATCTACCCCCTTCTGGACTCACCTCGGCTCCCAACCCCGGCTCGCCTCTAATCCCATCTGGGCTCGCCTCTAAACCCATCCGGACTCGCCTCTAATCCCATCCGGACTCGCCTCTAATCCCATCTGGGTTTGCCTCTAATCCCTTTCAGGCTGCTCACCTCTAATCCCATCTGGGCTTGCATCTCCTCCCCTCTAGGTCCACCTCTGCTGCCATCTAATTCTTTATCTACTCCCTTCTGGACTCACCTCGGCTCCCAACCCAGGCTTGCCTCTTATCCCATCCAAACTCACCTCTTATCGCATTCAGACTTGCCTCTGCTCCTACCTGGGCTCACCTCTGCTCCAATCTAGGTCCGCCGCTGCTCTCTTTTAATTCTGTATCTACTGCCTTCTGCCTCAGCTCCCAACCTGTTCTCACTGCTAATTCCATCCAGGCCTGCCTCTAATACCTTTTGGACTCCCCCCAGTCCTCAACCCAGGCTTGCTGCTAATCCCATCTGGGCTCACCTCTAATCCCATCCGGGCTAGCCTCTGTTCCCATCCAAGCTTGCCTCTGCTTCCTTCTAGGTCCACCTTTAATGCCTTCTAATTCTATATCTACTCCCTGCTGGACTCACCTCAGCTCCTAACCCGGGTTTTCCTCTAATCCCATCAGGGCAGACCTCTAATCGCATTCAGGCTTGCTTTTGCTCCCATCTAAGATTGCCTGTGATCCTTTCTAGGTCTGCCTCTGCTCCCTTCTAATTCTGTATCTACTCCCTTCTGGACTCACCTCAGCTCCCACGATGGGCTCTCCGCTAATCCCATCTAGACTCACCTTGACGGCATCGGGGCTCGCATCTAATCACATCCGGGCTCGCCTTTAATCCTATCCAAACTTGCCCCTGCTCCCATCCAAGATCACCTCTACCCCCATCTAAACGCACCTCTGCTCTTATCTTTGGTCACCAATGCTCCCATCCATGCTCGCCTGTGCTCTCAGCAATGCTCGCCTCTCCTCCCATCCAAACTGGCCTCTGCTCTGTTCTAGGTTCCCCTCTGCTGCCTTCTAATTCTGTATCTACTCCCTTCTGAAATCAATTCAGCTTCCAACCCTGGCTCGCCTCTTATCCCAGCCTGGATCACCTCTCATCCAATTCAGCCATGCCGCTAATCCCATCCAGGACCACCTCTGCTCCCATCTGAGTTTGCCTCGGCTTCCTTCTTGGTCTGCCTCTGCTTCCTTCTAGGTCTGCCTCTGCTCCCTTCTAATTCTGTATCTACATCCAAGCTCACCTCTAATCCCATCTGAGCTCGCTGCTCCGCCGGGATCAGCGCTTATCCCATTCGACTCACCGCCAATCCCATCCGGGCTTGCCTCTGCTCCCATTTGAGCTTGCCTCTGATCCATTCTAGGTCCGCCTCTGCTCCCTTCTAATTCTGTATCTACTCCCTTCTGGGATCACCTGAGCTCCCAACCCGGGCTCGCTGCTAATCCTAGCTGGGTTTGCCGCTAATCCCATCTGGGTTCGCCCTCTAATCCCATCCAAGATAGCCTCTGTTTTCATCCAAGCTTGCCTCGGCAGCAATCCTAGCTTGCCTCTGTCCCTCCTAGGCCCGCCTCTGCTCCCTTCTAATTCTGTATCTACTCTCAGCCGAAAATCGCCACTAATCCCATCTGTGCTCACCAATAATCCCATCCAGGCTCGCCTCTCATCCCATCCGGGCTTGATTCTTTATCTACTCCCTTCTGGATTCACCTCGGAACCCAACCCAGCCTTGCTTCTTATCCCATCTGGGCTCGCCTGTAATTCCATTTGGGCTCGCCTTTCCTTTGCTCCTATCTGGGCTCGCCTCAGCTCTGTTCTAATTCTGTATCTATTCCCTTCTTGACTAACCTCGGTTAACAACCCAGGCTCAACTCTAATCCCATCTAAATTTGCCGCTAATCCCATTCAGGTTTTCTGCTAATCCCACCCTTGCTCGCCGCTAATCCCATCCAAGCCCTCCTCTGCTTCCATCCAAACTCACCTCTGCTGCCTTCTAGGTCTGCCTCTGCTCCCATCTAAGATCGCCTCTGACCCCTTCTAGGTCCGCCTTTGCTCCCTTCTAATTTTGTATCTACTCCCTTCTGGACTCACTTCAGCTTCCAACCCGGCCTCACCGCTAATCCAACTGGGCTCACCTTTTACCCCATCCGGGCTTGTCTCTAACCCCATCCGGGCATGCCTCTTATCCCATCCAGGTTTGCCTGTAATCCCATCCATGCTCACCTCTTCTCCCATCCATGCTCGCCGCTGCTCCCATCCAAGCTTGCCTCTGCTACGCTCTAGGTCCGCCTCTGCTGTCTTCTAATTCTGTATCTACTCCCTTCTGGAATCACCTCGGCTCCCAACCTGGGCTCGCCTCTAATCCCATCCAGGCTCACTCTAATCCAATTCAGGCTTGCCGCTAATCCCATCCGGGTTTGCCTCTAATCCCATCTCGGCTCAATTCTAATATGATCCGAGCGTGCTGTTTATCCCATTTGGGCTCACCGCTAAAACCTGCTCCTATACATACTAGCCCCTGCTCCCATCCATGCTCGCCTCTGTTCCGATCCATGCTCGTCTCTGCTCCCATCCAAACTTGCCTCTGCTCCCTTCTAGGTCCAACTCTGCTGCCTTCTATTTCTGTATCTACCTTTTTCTGGAATCACCTAAACTCCCAACCCGGGCTTGCCTCTAATCCCATACAGGCTCGCCTCTAATCCCATTTGGGCTCGCCTCTGCTCCTATCTGGGCCCGCCTCTGCTCCCATCTAAATTGTCATCTGGTCCCATCTAGGTCCGGCTCTGCTACCTTCTAATTCTGTATCTACTCCCTTCTGGACTCACCTCAGCTCCCACCCTGTGCTCGCCGCTAATTCCACCCAAACTCACCTATAATCCCTTCTGGACTCACCTCACTTTGCAAACCGGGCTCGCCGCTAATCCCATCTGGGATTGCCTTTTATCCCACCCAGGCTTGCCTCTAATTCCATCCGGGCTCGCCTCTGATCCCATCCGGGCTAGCCTCGGTTCCCATCCAAGCTTGCCTCTGCTCCCTTCTAGGTCCACCTTTAATGCCTTATAATTCTATATCTACTCCCTTCTAGAATCACCTCAGCTCCTAACCCAGGCTTGCCTCTAATCCATCAGGGCACACCTCTAATCGCATTCGGGCTTGCCTCTGCTCCCATCTAAGATTGCCTGTGATCCCTTCTAGGTCCGCCTCTGCTCCCTTCCAATTCTGTATCTACTCCCTTCTGGACTCACCTCAGCTCCCACGATGGGCTCTCCACTAATCCCATCTAGACTCGCTTTTATGCCATCGGGGCTCGCCTCTAATCCCATCCGGGCTCGCCTTTCATCCCATCCAAGCTTGCCTCTGCTCCCATCCAAGATCACCTCTACTCCCATCTAAACGCACCTCTGCTCCTATCCTTGCTCACCAATGCTCCCATCCATGCTCGCCTCTGCTCCCAGCCATGCTCGCCTCTGCTCCCAGCCATGCTCGCCTCTGCTCCCAGCCATGCTCGCCTCTGCTCCCAGCCATGCTCGCCTCTGCTCCCATCCAAACTCGCCTCTGCTCCCATCCAAACTCGCCTCTGCTCCCATCCAAACTCGCCTCTGCTCCCATCCAAACTCGCCTCTGCTCTGCTCTAGGTTTGCCTCTGCTGCCTTCTAATTCTGTATCTACTCCCTTCGGAAATCCCTTCAGCTTCCAACCCGGGCCCGCCTCTAATCCCAACCTGGATCACCTCTAATCCAATTCGGGCTTGCCACTAATCTCATCTGGGCCAACTCTGCTCCTATCCGAGCTCGCCTCGGCTTCCTTCTAGGTCTACCTCTGCTTGCTTCTAATTCTGTATCTACATCCGAGCTCACCTCTAACCCCATCCGGGCTCAACTCTAATCCCATCTGAGCTCGCTGTTAATCCCCTCCGGGCTCAGGGTTTATCCCATTCGACTCACCTCTAATCCCATCTGGGCTCACCTCTACTACCACCTGGGCTCAACTCTAATCCCATCCAAGCTTGCTGCTTATCCCATTTGGTCTTGCCGATAATGCCATTTGGGCTGACCGCTAATCCCATCCGGGCTTGCATCTGCTACCATCCGAGCTCGCCTCTGCTCCCTTCTAGGTCCGCCTCTGCTCTCTTCTATGTCAGTCTCTGCTCCCATCTCATCTAAAATCACCTCTGATCCCTTCTTGGTCTGCCTCGGCTCTCTTCTAATTCTGTATCTACTCCTTTCTGGACTCACCTCAGCTCCCAACACAGGCTCGCTGGTAATCCCATCTGGGTTTGCCAATAATCCCATCTGGGTTCGCTTCTAATCCCATCCGGGTCCACCTCTAATCCCATTCTGGGTCGCCTCTAATCCATCCAAGCTGGCCTCTGCTCCCATCCAAACTTGTCTCTGCTCTGTTCTACGTCTGCATGTTTTGCCTTCTAAATTCTGCATCTAGTCCCTTTTGGAATCACCTCAGCTTCCAACCCCGGCTCGCCTCTAATCCCATCTATTCTGGCTTCTGCTCCTATCCAAACTCGCCTCTGCTTCCTTCTAGGTCCGCCTCTGCTTCCATCTAGGTCTGCCTCTGCTTCCATCTAGGTCCGCCTCTGCTTCCATCTAGGTCCGCCTCTGCTTCCATCTAGGTCCGCCTCTGCTTCCATCTAGGTCCGCCTCGGCTCCCTTCTAATTCTGTATCTACTTCCTTCTGGACTCACCACAGTTCCCAACCCGGGCTCCCCGCTAATCCCATCCAGGTTCACATCTAATCCCATCTGGGCTTGCCTCTAATCCCATCCATAATCGCACCTCTGCTCCCATTCAAACTCCCCTCTGCTCCCATCCATGCTTGCCTTTGCTCCATCCTAGGTCTACTAATACTAATACATGCCCAGTGTATTGCTCCCTAAGGACATGCATGGTGTAATTTCCCAAATACAGTATGAAATCATTAGAGACAGGGTCCGTCTGATTGGCTATTCATCCGTCAAGGCTTTGATCAGCGGCATCCCTCTGAGGTGCCCTTACCTCTGCCTTTTGCGCTCTTGTCAATCTTGGGCAGTAGGTAGTTGGTCAGAGCTGCAAATCTGCCTCTTTTGCTGATTCCAAGCCATGTCCCGCCTTCCTTCCCTGCTTCCATGTCAAGGCCTAAAACAGGCAAACAGAATAAAGACAAAGGTACGAGTTAATCTTGAACTTCGGGATCTGTCCCACAAAATGCAATCAACAAATATACAGCAGGATGGGTGTTGGGTAAACAATGATCTCTTCTATTGAGGTCATAGCCCTCATTACTATACACCTAAGAACAAGTTCTTTTAGGCAAAGATGGCTGCTTTCTAGCGAAATAGAATGTCAGAGGCTAAACAGTGCAACAAGAAGAGGGCTATTGCTAAAACTACCAACTGCAGCAATCATCGTCACCCTAATCCCGACTGAACCAGTTCCCCTACATTATGTAACATGTGGAAGCACTTTGAAATTATACCACTCTATCTTGCAATCTTTACTTCCGGTTCACGAGGTCCTGGACAGGAAATGCTTGGTTGCTGGGCTGGATGAGCCGGTAAAGCCTGCAGATTTTCCGGAGGTTTTGGGAGGATAGCTCAGGGGCAGCGTGCTCGCTTTGGAAGCAAGACGACGGCAGAGCAATACCGGTTCGATCCCCGGGTCCACGCTTAGAAACCTCTGGGTATGAAGCGCATTATAAATAAGCAATCATATCATATATCAAGCTTGAATGCACTGTTTCACTGGCCAGCCACGGACTGGCCCTGCCTCACCCCCTGGAGACCCTGCCATACTCTCTGGCTGCTGGGACGAGCTTTCCATACACACCCTGTGCAGATGATTCTCTTTCCCCTGCCGACCATGTTCTGTCTGCTCGTCCCAGCGGGACCCAGCGAGTTCCGAAATGGCCGCCATGAGCGCCATCACGCATTCACCTTCCGCAGCAACATAAGCCAGGAGGAGTGGATTGTAACCGCTTGTTGCAAGTGAAAAACTGAAAAGTAATGCTGGTGCCTCAACATCCTCCTGCCGACGGTTGGTCTTGAAAAAGATACCATACACCCTCTGCAATTGCTTTCACACAACAGCTGCAAAACGGGCCTGGCTGGCTTTTTGTATCATTTCTAAAAAGCTTTTTCATTGGCGAGGGGGCCTATAAGAGGTTTATAGACTAGCACGTTGCCAGGCATTATGGGCCTTTAAACCTTGTTAAATGCTATTGCCGCAGATCGCCCAGGCCTTGTAAACAATGGGTTAGCATACAGACTTGTCCACTGTTAAAAAGCGTGTTCCTCTTCCAACCTTCTGCCTCAAGGCCTCCCTTAGCCAACATTCCAGCAGGGCAATGTCCACTGCAAGGTTCCAAAGACCATCTATAACTGTTTTCTTTTGTTGACAACTTTTTGGCTGATTTTGCGAATTTAATATGGCGTTAAGACCCGATCCGACCCACCCTGCCGGAGAGGGTCTTAAGGCTATTAGCAACTCGGCCGAACCCAGGCCATAATTCGGGGTGCTAAAAAATCATTTTCATTAAATGAATGAAAATACTGTCTAAAGATGGCTGCCATGGAAATGGAAGGCAGGGCTCCATACGGAGCCCCTCTTCCATGTCCTCTTCCATGTCCACGGCAGCACGGAGCGACAGCAGAAGCGCGGCGGTGAGGAAAACATCAAAAAGAAAAAAGGAAGGGTGGGGGTAAGATTGCACTGCAGGCGGGGGGAAGCAGCCAGTAGGCTGCTCGGAACATAGGCTAAGATTAGCGGATTCAGCCTGTGTTTCGAGCAACCTAAATTGGTTGACTCCCCTGCCCTGTGTGCTAATTTGCATCCATTGACAATAATGGGACGGGGCGGCTCTTTCTCCTGCTACTTCCACACTTTTCTCATTTTTTGCCTGCACCCCCATACTCGCTCCACTGGGTGGCTACATTCTTTCTTTACTCCCGAGCACTCCCCTTTCTCCCTGGTGCCTGTGTCACCGCTCTATCACACATACACATTCACCCTTCACACCGCTCGCCAGCCCGCCCTCCAATCGTCTCCTCGTCCTTTCTCGCTCCAGGTGCTCTGAGCCTCCAGGCCATCTAGGTCACCCATCTTCACAGTGCTCCGCACCCTGAGTACTTCCTCCATCCGCACGCCCAATGCCACTAGCAAAGCCGGCATGAGCGAGTGTGAGTCTTGCTTTTGTTTAATGTCTTTTCTTTCTTTTTTAGGACAAAGGGCCTCATTACGAGTTTTGTGGTACCTCAGCCGTAAATCTGCTGAAACACCACCAAACGGAATTATCATTACTGCCACTTGGTCCGGTGGTATTACCGCCAGATTACGAGTGGTGGTAGGCAGTGTTAGTCGCCATTATTTGGAGTCCACATGATTCCAAGGGGATTTCGGCGGTATGATCATGGAATTGACCGATTATGGGGATTAAGATGGCAGAATGACCCCCAGCTTCTTGCTGGTGGGGTTTCCTGCACCTTACCCCCAGACTCGTAGTACGGCAGCGCCGTAATGCAGCAATAACGGAGCAGTCATTCTGTTACTGCCGATTTCTACCGCATCGCTGTACTCGCAATGAGGGTCAAAAGTGCCATATTCACAGTCTTGCTGATATAATGGTGTTAGACTGAAATAGCTCTCTCTAATGTTAAGCACACTCGGCTTCGCCTCAGGCCCTAAACTCAGGTGCGGGCAGATAGTACCCTTTCCAGCCCACCCCGTGTTAGGAAAGATTTCCATTTCATGTGCAATTTTCCCTCCAGTTGTGTACCCCTCAACTTTTTGCTGAAGTTTAACACCATAGTCTGACTTGACCAGAGGAGCCCAGCCTTCTGCTGCACTCCTCTGGGCTTTTCGCTCACTTTTTATGGGGAAACTGACATGCCCTTAAGACAATCAGTACTGGGAGACTTTCTTTCCCTTAGTCCTTTCCAATGTAGTAATTTTTCTGCAACATGTAACAAGTGTTAAATGTACCTTCCAGTACAGTACACTTGGGTCTATTAGTCATTTCCAAAAGCCCTAGATACTCTCGAAGGATTTGAGAAGTGTAGATGTGCCTTGGATAGGGCTGGTGGCACCTTATCATTTCGTATATTTTTAACCCTTTCCTGCCAGGTAAACCGCGATTACCGCGTTTGGCACAAATAGGTGGCCTTGCTCCAAAATGGCCATGCCACGAGCTTCTTTGTCCTGTCCTTTAGCCATCTTGCCCCTTCCCCTTCTCCAGGTCGAGCCAACCCGGGTCAGTCATTATTTGAGCATGCATTCTTCCGCGAAATGCCAAGCTTTCGCAGGCTTCTGCATGCCTTTTGTGTGTGCTTCCAGGATGTGGGCTGGAACGTCTGATTCCAATACACATCCTGGGTGCCAGAGAGTCTGGAGTGCTGTGAATGCCTGGGACCACTGTGGTCCGTGATTGGTCCATGTATGGTATGCCTGTATGTGAGCAGATCTCCCACTGGGTCCTCTTCATTTTGGCGCGAAGGAGATTCTGGATAGGAGAAGGCCCCAAACACCCATACCATGTCAATCTCTGGAGTTCTCACTGAACGAAGGATAGGATCCAACTATCCTGAAACTAAGAAGCCGAGTCGAGGAACCGCTGGTGACCCGGTGGAAGGTTTGGCACTCTGAGCCCGCTGTTGTCCCGTGGGACCCCTCTGCATCTGGTCGTCCTAGAAGGTCTGCGAAGATGCTTCGACCCATTGGAATAGTGAGACCAACTATTCTCGGCACCTTCATCAAAACCTGCAAGTAAGCCTTCTCGGAAGTGTCCCTGAGCCAACCAGTGGGCTGACTAGCTTACACAGACTATTTGCCCTGATACTGCTGCCGCTTCGAGGAGGCCCTCGAAACTGGGTATATCGCTAGCTCTGTGTTCACGGCACCCTCACGCCGAATTTTGTACACTTGGCGTTCCCAGGTCTGAAGGGAGATGTGTGCGCCAGAACCGGAGCATACGCGGTTACCGTGTCGCCCAGCACTGGTGAACTTTGCAGGTGCGCTGCATTTGTGACCCTCTTGCCCCTGAAGCCTGCTGCAGTGAAACTGGCCTGATCTATCCACCAGGAGCGGAGAAATCACCACTGTCCTGTTTGGGAATCCTCACTGTATCTTCGCGGTTGAAAGCAGCAGAGCCGTCAAATTGCCACGTTTGGACCTGCAACCGAAGTGGACTCGACTGCCGAAGTTTGGACTGGAGTGCACCAGGGGTCGGTGAGTAATCGCAACCCTAACCGATATACCCTAGTGCCTCCATCCATTTTTAGGCATGAGTTGCCCCGTGGGGCCCCTCTCCTACCCACTGCTATTGTGAATGAGCGAACTTTTCCCAACTCTTGGAATCAACTCTGCCCTCAAGTGGAGACCCTCCTCGAATAGTGGGAACCTATTCTTCATTGCCTCACCCACCTTCCTGATTTGCTCCAGACCCCTGAAGAGACCCTGTTTTGCCCATTTGAACTACTGCATGCTCTGGCATTGCTTGTACATTTGAGCATTAGGCTCCACTCTTCTTAGGGATTGGACTGCCTCTTAGTAAGGACTGTGTTGGATGCAGAAGGGGTAAATACTATTTGCACTGCCTGTGACCTAAAAGGGGGTTTCCTGCCCCCTTTAGGTTGTGGACCCATTTCGTGCATTAACCCTTTAGACCCCATTGGTCTTGTATGTATGTAGTTTGATAGGATTGTGTTGGCTTAATAAGTATTACTGTGATTTGATTTGTGTGTTGAAACTCAAAGGCCTTGAAATAAATGTATTTGTATTTTTAATATATCTACACCTGACTGGGAGTGATTTGTAAGTGTCCTTTACTCTGTGTGCTCATTGAGGTCTTTCAGTCACCCTCACCCCTCCTGAGACCTAGTCCTGACTGCCGCCAAGCTACCTTGATTGGTCTGGCTTGTCCAGAAGGTTACCCTGTTCCAAGAAACTAGGCTGGCCTCCTGAACCTCTGCCCACCAGGTCAGGGTTCAGAAATCCATCTCAACACCCTGGTAGGCCGGGATGGGCGTTATTGGCCAATGGCTGACTTATTGAAAAGTCTCATGGACTCAGTAGTAGTAGGTGTGTATGTTGAACCATGAATTACAAAAAGACACATACAAGAATAAACCATTTAAAAGCGTATCATCTTTACAGTATGAGTGGGTAAAAAGAGTAATAACAAATAATATCAAGTCATGGCAACCATTCGATTAGTCTTAAATATGGAAAACATTCATTTTGCCATTTAAGTATCCTAATCCGCATTTCAGACAGAATGAAGCTCTCTGGGCTCCAACAAATACAAAGAAGCCATGCTACAGAGTGAATTTAGGACACAAAGGGACAAAGAAATTGGGGCGGGGAATTTGGAAAATAAGAAATACAGACTAGTCTCTCCATATAAATCGCCACACTGAACCTTAGGCCCCAAATGCGGTTTGCAAGTTAATTGCACAGCTGACAATGGCAGCGGACTACATCTTAGATGAGGGATTCACTTCATAGCCTGCATATTTAAAACTTGTGGATACCTGACAGTGGCGGTCAGCGCATTATAGATAAATCAGCCGACCACACATTCAAAGATAAATATTGGTAGTTCACAATCTCTGTGAGACATATTGTTAGGGCAGAAGTCCACTCTTGGGATTTTCCGGACACAGTTTGGGGGTCCCCTAAACCTTTTGCTTTCTTTTTGCTGGCTTGGCTGTTTTCATTACTTTACTCCTGTGGCCAAAGGGTGGCCAGTCTACTGCAACACTTTATGTTATGTGCTGTTTTAATAGCCCAGGTGTAATTAATATTTGATTAATTACACCTGTCCTTTGCCTTTGACGGTGTCTTCTTCCTTTGACACGGTCAACCATGCCATCCTGCTCAACTGTCTCCGTGATAACCTGGGTATCACCAATCAGGCCCTGGCTTGGCCGACTACTTTCCTCTCTGATCGACCCTCCCAGGTCCAACTTGGGTCCTTCCTCTCCTCTAGCTCTACCTGTGGTGTTCCCCAGAGGTCTAACTTCTCTCCCTGGCTGTTCAACCAATACCTGGCACTTCTTGCTCACTGCATTAATGCTCTCTGCTCAAACTTTCAGTGCTATGCGGATGACACTATCTGAGTGTTCAGGCTCCCTTCAGCCACCTATTCTCCTTCTCTCATCTCTGTCTGTCTGCTATCCAGGAGTGGTGTGCCGCCAATGATCTCTGCCTTAATGCCAGAAAGACTGAGATTCTCCTCATCTGCACACCTGCTCCCCCCTTTCCTGTCACTCTCTGGCCAGCCTCTCTTGGCCCTCTTCCTGCTCCCACCTGTGAGGCTAAAATCCTTGGTGTCATCTTCAACTCCACACTCTCCTTCTCTCCTCACATCTATGACATCTCTAAAAAGTCACACTACCAGCTGAACCTCCTCAGAGGTTTTCTTCCCTTCCTTTCCTTCCCCCAGAAGCTCACTGTCTCCAGAGCTCTGATTCTCCCTAGGCTGCACTACTGCAACAGCCTCTTTCTAAATCTGCCTGCCTCTACTGTCAGCCCTCTGCAACTCATCCAAAACAGGACTGCAAGACTTGTCCTTGGCCTCAAGCTCAGGGATCTGATCTCTCCAGGACCGACATCCCTGCACTGGCTCCCATTGGCTGTGAGGATTAAGTTCAAAACCCTCTGCATTGTCCACAAGGCCTTCTGGGGCCTGGGGCCTCAATACCTTCAACTCTCTCTACCTAAATATCTTCCTTCATGAGCTCTTCGATCATCTGCCTCTAACTCCCTTAGGGTCAGTCGCTTCTCCAAGCAACGAGTTGGTGGTAGATCTCTTTCTTCGGCTGGGGCCTCCTTGAAACTTGAGGAGAACCATCTCTGGTTCCGGAAGCACTTCAAGAATTTCCTCTTTGCTTCTGCTTTCTCTGCTACTCTCTCCTGCTGAACTCCTGGTGGAAACTGCAACTGCACTGGTCACCTGGCTACTCTATGTTCTCGGGCCCAGGTCCCCTCCCCGCCAGTTGCATACCTGCACTGCCCGCCTGGCAACCCTTGCACTCAGGGGCTGTTTCTGTAAACCTACGGCCCCGAACCAGCACTTAACACCTGATGTCTGTACTTACCCTTCCACTTGCCACCAGCTGGCCGCACTTCTTATTTATTGTTTTTATTTATTTTACTGTTATCCTATGCACTGCACTGCCTCTCTGTCATAGTGCCTACCCCCAAGGAGCCAGACCGGGCACAGCAACCCCAGAGGCAGACATCATGTTCCTGAGGGAAGTCCCAGCGGCCCCAGGTAGGGGCCCTTTGGACTCAGTCCTGGCGCCTTTGGCGCCAGGCTCATGTTGGACAACAGTCCAGGCGCCATAGGCGCCAGGCTCATAAAGGATGACTTTGTGTTAAGAAGTGCTTGGTGTGAACTTACCTGATGCAGACCGTGCTGCAACATCCAGGCCACCTAGAGGCCTGAATGGGACTATTTTACCTATGTGACTACTTTACCACAAGGGTGTGGCCGGAGGAAGAATACATACCTTAGAGGAAGAATACATACCTGGAACTACTTTGAAGGCTATTTAAGCCACGCCTAAGCAGCAACTCACGCTTTGCGTTGTTCTGCACCTAGCAGCTGGACGCTCACCGTGTCTGCTCCTGCATCCGGACTCCAGCCACGCCCGACAGCATCCTGGAACACCTGTAAAGGGAGAAGAGAGGAGAACAGGAGAAAGAAGAGACAATACCTGCTTCATCCGCATTCCAGAGTCATCTCGCCGACGATCCTAAAGGGAAGACATTCATTTTTAAAAGCACATCGCATTGCTCGCTGCAGCCCAGTATTCCACTCACCTTTACTAGGCGCCTTCTTGCCCATCAGCGACCATCTGGATCTTCCGCCACTTTTCAGCGCCTAAAGGAGAAAAAGACAAGAACAAAGGTGAGCTAGGGAAGAGAATAAGAAAGGCTTCATTTCCACCATAAGACTTACCTGTTGGGTCAATCCCTCTTCACTTCGGGTCGGCGCCGTTTCTTCGGCATTTCCGAACCCCAGCCCGTAAGGGGAAAGACATTAGCATTAGTGAGCGAATGCAAGGACATTAGCGGAACGCTCATCAAAGACTTACCTGATATTTATTGGGACATCTCTTCTCACTTCGGGTCGGCGCCGTATCTTCAGCATTTCCGAAACCCGGCCCCTAAGGGGAAAAAGACACAAGCATTAGTGCATTAATGCAAGAACACTAGAGGAACTACTCATCAAAAACTCACCAGAATTTTCCTTCGACGGTTCCATTCCCTAACTCGGAATCTTCATTCAGCACCTGAAATAGAGAAAACAGACAATGGTTATTTAAAGCTTGAACTTGCAACAGAATTCTTACGGTACCTTACCGGAAAAGTCAAGCGAACTTGAACTCTCACCAATCCGAGATCCAGTGAAGTAACTGGATAAAAACGCGCCCCTGCATCAGAAGCAGGATGGAGAGCTCGTCCTTTCAGACCCTAAGGTGAGACTTCACGGGGAATCGCAGAAGGGTTTCGTGGAGGGTGAGAAGGGAGTGGGAGGCCTACGCATTATCCCGCAGATTGTTAATACTCCCTTTTCACACACAGAAGGATATTTCTACGAGCCAGACAAGCCAGATTTGGGGGTCCGGTCCATTCCATCTTTCGAGTCCTGCGCATTACCCTAGAAGAGGCCACAGCAATCCAAACCAGGCCAGCGCCTCCGTGGCAGTCAGGTGAGCGTTACACTCTCCTCCTTTCCTCTCTCACCTTTCACCTTACCCCCTCCCATGCACCTGCGCAATCTCAAAGTCACCTGGCCTAGTAAGATCGGTGTCTCTCTCTTCCCTCTATTCCCCATACCCTTGCCTCATCGCGCCTTGACACACTTGTCTATAGGCGCGTTATAAATACCATATCATATCACTTCACCAGGGGTGCAGTTATTTTTGGTGCATCAGTAATCCAACGCACTAACATGGAAGCCATTCAAATACTAATTTGTTTTTAAGCCTTATTCCCAGCCATTGTGTTTTTGGCCATCCCTTTGTCTGTGTGGACCATAAGGCAGGCCCACAATGGGCGCTGTGCTAATGTGGACTCACTCTGGGCGACATCTGTCAAGATGGGCTGCAGCTATTGGGAACCTGGTTTGGTCGTATGGACTGGGTCTTGGCTCCTTCGTCTTTTCTCCCAGTTTATTTGAAGGGACTGCTGTCCCATCTTGGGACTGTTTACTGGCCATTGCTGTAATGCCACCATGGAAAATCCTTGTGGACAAAGCATCGTCAAGTGGGGTGTCTCCCTAGACTGGATGAGCAGTGGGTCGCTGCTAGTCTACCTCAACTCCATCTTGGGCTGTCCTGGGTTGCTTCAAATCGTCCCCCCCCCCCCCATCATAGGAGCGTTCATTGCTGTCTGGCTGCCCCTTCTTGCCCCATTGAGATGTCCTGAACCTATGCTCGGATCCATCTGTTTTCCTGGTGTCTTTTCAGTTGCTGCTTCTGCTTCAGCCTGGTGGGTTATCCTACTGGGTAGACTGGTAATTCCTTGTTTCGTTCATCTGGGTCATCCATGGTCAAAGGTTGAAGTAACAGAGCTCATCTTCAGGCCTTTAAGACAACCCTTCTATTTGCCACATTTCCACCCCATTTCAGCACCAAATTCACTATGACTGGCACTGTGAGTACTTGTCCCAGGGGCTGGTGTCCTGATATATTCCTTGGCCCGGGAGTAGTTGGGTTTTGCAGGCTCTCCGACTGTGTTTTACTATTGACTTTCATTGGTTTTAAACCTTCTCTGCTCTATCCCTCTGTGAAGTCTGGGTTCTCAATTCCACAGCTGGAGCTTTTCTCAGAGATCTCCTCTGGGGGTCCCTGGGGTTGAACTTGGGGTGCACAGGGTTTGGCTGCACCTGTGGGGTGGAACCGGTACGTACCTGACTTTATTCCATAATCAGGGCTTAACTATGGACTTTGTTCCTTTTTTTCCTTTGCAGAAAATGTCCACAAACATTTCAGCTCTTTTTAAGTGACAAAAAAGGGTACTGACCAGAACTTGGGCATTTTACGTGGGTCTCCTTGAGTCTCTGAGATTGGTCACCAGAGACTGGATTTTTAGCAGGTATATGTGATGTATTAGTGGCCTTCAAGAAATAAATCACTGCACTGAGGTCCTGCCCATAGAAATGTACTAGTGTTAAAGTATCCAACATTGGCTATTTTATTTCCACCTGTTTCGAATAGTGTATTGAGACCATATAGGCATTGTATTCTAAATCTCTGTTACCAAATGTTTGGTGAACCTCTGGCATTTTCAGTATTGGGTTTTAACCCCTTCACCTCCTCTAGGGGCTAAGATGCTACACTATATATGTACATGATTTAGTTGTGCGTTATCTGTTGTACTGTGTACTAGAGGTTGCAGGAAATATTGCAGAGGTACATGTATTGGCATTGTAGATTCTGAACATGACTATGGGAGATATATATATATATATATATATACGATACATTACTCACCGTAATCGTATTTCTGATGCTTGTATCTGCTTAGATTCACATGCTGTGCATAGGCCGTCATCTAGTGGAAGCTGCAGAGTATTACAGTTTGTTTTTCGAAACTCGAAAATGGGTGTCGACACAGGGCATGCCAGTAATACTATCCCTAGTGTGACGTCCACTGTACCCAAGATCCCTCACGCGTCTAGGATCCTCAGATTGTATTTTTTCTGACATGAGGTAGCATGAGGAGTAGCGCGAGTACAGATAATGCAAGCAGATAGATAGAAAGGTAAGACTACAAGCAACCATGCGCCTTCTCTCAGAGGGGAGGAAGGGTGGGTCGCATGTGAATCTAAGCAGATACAAGCATCAGAAATATGATTACAGCGAGTAATGTATCCCTTCTGAGGCTTGTGGAATCCGCTTAGATCACATGCTATGCATAGATTAGCGAGCAGTACCTGAAGAAGGAGGTGGGATGTGAGAAGGGTCATGAGCAAATAAGGGTCTTAGAACCGCTTGTCCCACTTGTGTATCTGCCTTGGAATGGGTGTCAATGCAGTAATGCTGAGTAAAAGTGTGAATAGAGCTCCAAGTAGCTGCTTTGCAAATGGTGTCAAGGGGTACATTTGCAATGAAAGCCAGAGTGGCCCCAATGCCTCTAGTAGAGTGGGCTCTTGGTGTGAAAGGCAGAGGTCTTTCAGAGAGTGAGTAACACAGCTGGATACAGTTAATAATTCACTTTGAGATGGCACCTTTAGAGACGCGATCCCCCTCTCTGCCTGTAGCTACGGAGACAAACAGTTGATCTGTTTTCCTTAGCGGTCTGGTTTTATTTACTTAGTAGAGGACCGCCCTACGCACATCTAGGGTGTGTAGTTTCACCTCAGCCAAGCTTTGAGGGTCCTGCAAGAAAGCCGGAAGCTCGATGGACTGGTTAACGTGGAATTTAGATATAAACTTAGGTGAGAACCTAGGGTGTGTGCGTAAAACCAGTTTGTCTTTATGGACAGTAAAGAAGGGATCCTGCAACGACAGAGCCTGAATTTCACTGACCCTTCTTATAGAAGTAATAGCTACTAAGAAGGCCGTTTTATAAGTCAGGTGTTTGAGACTGCTTTTATGCATGGGCTTAAAAGGGGGTCCCATGACCTTAGATAACACCTCATTAAGGTCCCACCCTGGTGGTGGGTTCGAAATAGGAGGGTGAAGTCTCTTTACTCCTTCCATGAAGGCTTTAACTACTGGTACTTTCCACCACGAGACCTTGTTATGGGAAGTGGTGTATGCCGACAGGGCTGCCAGGTGTACTTTCAGTGAGTTAAAAACCAATCCTGCGTCTAGCAGGTGGAGCATGTATGTAACAACAGTGGAAGGAGTGCAATCAACTGGGTTGATTGGTCTACTCTGGCACCAGATAACAAATCTCTTCCACTTGTCAAAGTAACAGTGCCTTGTGTTTGGTTTCCTAGATTCCTTTAGGATGTCCATACACCTCTGTGGTAAATTGAGATGTCCGAACTCTATGCCCTCAGGAGCCATGCTGCCAGGTTCATTGAGTTGGGTTGCTGATGCACTGTTTGACCTTGGTGCTGGGACAGTAGGTTGTACCAGGCTGGAAGTTTGATGGGCTCGCACACCGCCATCCTGCGTAGGTGTGGGAACCACGGTTGTCTTGCCCACATGGGAGCAACTAGGACGAGCGTCATCGACTCTGTTCATCTTGTTCACCACCTTCCTGATGAGAGGAGTTGGTGGAAAAGCGTACGCAAACATCCCTGACCAGTTCATCCACAGGGCGTTCCCCTGGGAGTCTGGTTGGGGGAACCTGGATGCAAATCCTGGGCATTGTCTGTTTTCGCTTGTGGCGAATAAGTCTATAGTGGGGAAACCCCACTGAGAGAAGATATTTTCTACGACCTCTCTGTGTAGAACCCATTCATGTTCCTCTGGGAGGGAGTCTCTGCGCAGAGCATCCGCTAGGGAATTGAGCTCCCCTGGAACATGTTGTGATGACAGGAAGATGTTCCGTCTGAGTGCCCATATCCAGATTTTCTGGGCAAGCTTGGACAGATTTGGCGAACGAGTCCCTCCTTGCTTGTTCAGGTAGAACATGGCTGTTGTGCTGTCAGTCCGGATTTGCACTGACAGGTTTAGTAGGTGGAGCTCAAACGCTTGAAGCGCTCTGAACACTGCCAGAAGCTCTAGCAGGTTGATGTGGTTCTTGGCCACTGAGGGAGACCAGAGACCCTGAGCTGTGTGGTGGAGATGGTGAGCTCCCCACCCTGTCAGACATGCATCGGTAGTGACTACTGCCTGTACTTCGGGATCGTAAAAGGGTTTTCCCTTTGCAAGATTCTCTCTTGTCCACCAGTGAAGGCTTTGTACTAGTGTTGGCGAAACGACCACTAGATCGTCCCACTGACCACTTGCCTGAGACCACTGTTTCGCCATCCATTCCTGCATGGGACGCATGCGCAGGCGCGCGTGGGGGACCAGGTAAATACATGACGCCATCATGCCCAGTAAAAGCATTGCTTTGCGTACCGTTATTTGGTGACCGGACTGATATTGCGGAATTTGCAGTAGTATATTCTGAATTCTTTCCTCTGAAGGAAAGGTCAACCCCTCTAGAGTATCTAGGATTGCTCCTAGGAACTGTTTGGAGGTGCTTGGCACCAGGCTTGACTTTTTCTCATTGATTGAGAAGCCTAATTCGTGGAGGAGGTCGATAGTCCTTTGAATGTTTGTCCTGCAAATTACTGGGGTTTCCCCCGTTATGAGCCAGTCGTCCAGATAAGGGTACACTGGGATTGCCTCCGTGCGTAGGTGTGCAGCCGCCACCGCCAGTACCTTGGTGAATACCCTTGGTGCCGAAGCTATCCCGAAGGGCAGTACCTTGAATTGGTAGCGCCGACTGTCCACCTTGAAGCGCAAGTACCTTCTGTGCGCTGGGAACATGGAAATATGAAAATAGGCATCTTTCATATCCAAGGTTGCCATGTAATCCCCCTTTTTTAGGAGGGGGATTACCTCTTGTAGCGTAGTCATACGAAACTTTGGGCCTTGACATACTTGTTGGCAGGCCGTAAATCCAATACTGGGCGCATTGTCAAATCTTTTTTTGGCACAAGGAAGTAAGTTGAATAAATACCCTTGTTTACCTGGTGTCCCGGGACGAGTTCTATCGCGTCCTTTTCTAGCAGAATGGCGATCTCCTCGAGGAGAATCTTCTGATGTTCTAAAGAGTGTACTCTTTGTCGTCGAGGATGGTTCTGGGGACGCTGCAGTAGTTCTATACAGTACCCTGTGGATACTGTTGACAGCACCCATCTGTCTGATGTGATCCCTTCCCAGGCCTGGGTGAAGCTGGAAATGCGTCCCCCTACTGGGGTTGCGTGAGAAGGGACCCTGAACTGAGCGTCACTGCTTTGGTGGAGGCGTACCGCCTCCTTTGCTGGGGCTGCCTCTGCCTTTACCACGTCCTCTCCTATTACCCCTGCCGTAACCCTGGGGAGACTGTTGGCTGTTGTTCCACTGTGTACCCTGCCCCTGGGAATAGTTAGATCCTCTCTGGGAATTTTGGCCGCGTGGGCGACGAAAATTACTATTCCCTCTCTGGTTAGGGGGTTTATTGGTTAACTGGCCAAGGGACTTGAGTGTCTCGTATTCGTCCTTGGCATTCTTCAGTGCGTCCTCGACCGCCTTACCAAACAACAGATCGGCATCCACCGGTTTGTCCAACAATGATGCCTGGGTTTCTGCCTTAAAACCAGACTGCCGTAACCATGCATGTCTCTTGATAACAGTGCCTTCTGCTATCAATTTGCCTGCGTTGTCAGCGGCGTCAAAGGTTGCTTTTAACATGCAACCAGACACGGCTCTACCCTCTGCGGAAATCCGAGCTAACTGGCCCTTTAAGGGTTCCGGAGCAGAGGCTATGAGTGCCGCAACTTCTTCCCACTGATGGTAGTTGTAGCTGGCCAACAGGGTGGTGGAGTTTGCAATCCTTGCCTGATAGGCAGACGTTGAGGCTACTTTCCTGCCAAAACCATATAGTTTTTTTCTCTCCTTGTCTGGAGGAGCTTCGGACGATGACAAGGGTGTTCCAGCCCTCTTACGAGTGTTAGTGACAACTAGGGAGTCTTGCTTCAGATGTCCTCTTATATAAAGAGGGTCAGACTGGGCTGCCCTGAAAAGTTTTTCAACTCTGGGATTGACTGCTCTGGTGAGGTTCGGGTTCACCAGGGACGGGTCTATTCTTTGCTGAATAGACTTGAGGATAGGGATGGTCTGGGCAACAGGCCTCCTTTCTCCTACTAACTCCTCGGCGAAGTCCCTCTCCTCCTGGACACCGTGGGTGTCAATATGGAAATGTTCTGCTGCACGTGCGAGAACCTCGTTCAGGAGGGGTTGGTTATCGACAGGGGAGTCGGTAATCGGGGCTTCCTTCTCCTCTTCTTGGTCCTCATCGTCCCCATAGTAGCCCGTCCCGGTTTGCTCTTCTACCATGCCAAAATCTTGGTCCTCACCAAAGGAAGTCTCTCCTTGATATAGTGAGTATGGTCGTGAGTATGGTTGTACCTCGAAGGGGTCTGTAGACCTCATCGGTGTCTCAAACCGGGGCTTCTTACTCGGGGGGATAGGATCATTAGAGCCTGAGGGTGTAGCCCCTTGTGGATCATATGAAAGGAAATGGTCTGGATTTTTATCGTAAAAGTCTGCCAAGGAAGACATCCTTGACATGACCCTATCTATGTCATCACTGGACCATTTTTTGGCACTGGGAATGACTCTCTCAGAAAGTTTTGGAGATTTATCTTGAGTAGATTTGCTCTTTGAAATATCAGCAGACCTGGTCTTGTCTGCCTGTCTAGGAGGAGTGGAGTGTTTTACAGGTGTGGAAGAGTGCAGAGGCTGCTTCTTCTGCTGTTTCCCCCCCCCCCATGAGTGGAAAAGTGTTTTCCCTGTCCCTTTGTGGCTCCGGAGGTTTTCGACGCCTGGCGTCGAGGATCGAGGGTAGAATCCCTGTCCTTCGAACGTGGGGCCGTGCTGATCTTGTCTGCAGGCTCCGACTCCTGGAGTGCGGCCTGGGGGTGGAAGTCGTCTTTGTCTTCCGACGATCGAACTTCCGTTAGCCTAGGGAGCGAGGCACTCTTGGCAAGAGTGGATGATTGCCTGGAGTCATGCGGCGATCTCGAACGCCCAGAGGACACCGATTCGGACCGTTCTGTTTGTGCCCCTTTCCGAGCACTCGACGTTGTCGAGTCTCGGTTGGACTTCGTGTGTTTAGTGTGGGTGGTGTGTGAAGCGCCTGTGTCGCCAGGGGTCTTCCCCATAGCCGCCCTGCCGGACGACCTTCCGAGGTCGGGGACCTGCGCTCGGCTGTCTTTCGACGCCGAAATGCCCTCGCTGTCTGAAAGCACAGCGTTGCTGCCATCGCTGAAGGCCCCTCCGCTGCCATGGCCGCCTGCCTGGCGTGGTGGGCCCAACGCTTCGTCGAACGGTCCTTAAGTGTCTTAGGTTTAAACCTACTACACGCTCTGCAGTTCGCTTCGGGGTGGTCCCTCGGCAAGCAGAGATTGCACGTGGCGTGCCTGTCGACCCAAGGGTATTTGCGATTGCACTTGGGGCAGAATTGAAAAGGGGTACCCTCCATACGCACCTTGAGGCAGCGGGCTGTTAAGTGTAGGAAATGTATAAGGTGTACCTGTATACCAAGAGTGTAGAGTATGTCCAACCCCCCACTCTCCCTACTTGCAGGGCCGAGGCCAGAAGCCTTCCAAGACCCGGGCCAAGGCCAGAGGCCTTCCGAGGCCCGGGCCGAGGCCAGAGGCCTTCCGAGGCCCAAATCCATCGTGCAGCAGCCGACGGTCGATTTCTTCTCCAGCCGGCGTCGAGTGTCGAAGTTCGACGTTGGGATGGGGAAGGATGTCAATAAAACAATATTTTAGCAAAAGTATGGCTAAGGCCAGGGGACTCCGCAAAATGCTTCCGACCAGTATGGCGGAAAAAAACAATCTGAGGATCCTAGACTTGTGAGTGATCTTGGGTACAGTGGACGTCACACTAGGGATAGTATTACTGGCACGCCCTGTGTCGACGCCCATTTTCGAGTTTCGAAAAACAAACTGTAATACTCCGCAGCTTCCACTAGATGTCGGTCTATGCACAGCATGTGATCTAAGCAGATTCCACAAGCCTCAGAAATATATATATAATACGTTACTCACCGTAATCGTATTTCTGATGCTTGTATCTGCTTAGATTCACATGCCGTGCATAGGCCGACATCAAGTGGAAGCTGCAAAGTATTACAGTTTGTTTTTCGAAACTCGAAAATGGGCGTCAACACAGGGCGTGGCAGTAATACTATCCCTAGTGTGACGCCCACTGTGCCCATGATTCCTCACGCATCTAGGACCCTCACATTTTATTTTTTCTGACATGAGGTAGCATGAGGAGTAGCGCGAGTACAGATAATCCAAGCAGATAGATAGATAGATAGATAGATAGATAGATAGATAGATAGATAGATAAAACTACAAGCATCCATGCGCCTTCTCTCAGAGGGGAGGAAGGATGGGTTGCATGTGAATCTAAGCAGATACAAGCATCAGAAATACGATTACGGTGAGTAATGTATCTCTTCTGAGGCTTGTGGAATCTGCTTAGATCACATGCTGTGCATAGACTCGCGAGCAGTGTTAGAAGAAGGAGGTGGGATGTGAGAAGGGTCATGAGCAAATAAATGTCTTAGAACCACTTGTCCCACTTGAGTATCTGTCTTGGAATGGGTGTCAATGCAGTAGTGCTGAGTAAAGGTGTGAATAGAGCTCCAAGTAGCTGCTTTGCAAATGGTGTCAAGGGGTACATTTGCAATGAAAGCCAGAGTGGCCCCAATGCCCTTGTAGAGTGGGCTCTTGGCGTGAAAGGCAAAGTTTTTTCAGAAAGGGAGTACCACAGCTGGATACAGTTAACAATCCACTTAGAGTTGGCACCTTTAGAGACGCAATCCCCCTCTTTGCCTGTAGCTAACAAACAGTTGGTCTGTTTTCCTTAGCAGTCTGGTTTTGTTTAAATATTATAGGACCGCCCAACGCACATCTAGAGTGTGTAGTTTCACCTCAGCCGAGCATTGTGGATCTTGGAAGAAAGCTGGAAGCACGATGGACTGGTTCACATGGAATTTAGAAATAAGCTTGGGTGAGAACCTAGGATGTGTACGTAAAACCAGTTTATCTTTATGAACTGTAAAGAAAGGATCCTGCACTGACAGAGCCTGAATTTCACGGACCCTTCTTATCGATGTAATAGCTACTAAGAAGGCTTTCTTATAAGTCAGGTGTTTGAGACTGCTTTTATGCATGGGCTCGAATGGGGGGCCCACGAGTTTAGCTAGCACCACGTTAAGGTCCCATCCAGGTGGTGGGTTAGAAATTGGAGGGTGAAGTCTCTTTACTCCTTCCATGAAGGCTTTAACCACTGGTACTTTCCACCACGACACCTTGGAATGGGAGGTGGTGTATGCTGACAGAGATGCCAGATGTACCTTTAGTGAGTTAAAAACCAACCCTGCGTCCAGCAGGTGGAGCATGTATGTGACAATTGTGGAAGGAGTGCAATCAACAGGGTTGATTTGCTTATTGTGGCACCAGATAACAAATCTTCTCCATTTGTCAAAGTAGCAGTGCCTCGTGTTTGGCTTCCTAGACTCTTTTAGGATGTCCATACATCTCTGCGGCAAATTGAGATGTCCAAACTCTATGACCTCAGGAGCCATGCTGCCAGGTTCATTGAGTTGGGTTGAGGATGCACTTTCTGACCCTGGTGCTGGGACAGTAGGTTGTACCAGGCCGGGAGTTTGATGGGTTTGCACACCGCTAGTCTGCTTAAGTGTGGGAACCACGGTTGTCTCGCCCACATGGGAGCAACCAGGACGAGTGTCATCGATTCTCTGTTCATCTTGTTGACCACCTTCCTGATGAGAGGTGTTGGTGGAAAAGCGTACGCAAACATCCCTGACCAGTTCATCCACAGGGCGTTCCCCTGGGAGTCTGGTTGGGGGAACCTGGATGCGAATCCTGGGCACTGTCTGTTTTCGCTTGTGGCGAATAGGTCTATAGTGGGGAAACCCCACTGAGAGAATATATCTTCTACGATTTCTCTGTGTAGACACCATTCGTGTTCCTCTGGGAGGGGATCTCTGCTCAAAGCGTCCGCCAGAGAATTGAGATTCCCCTGGAACATGTTGAGATGACAGGAAGATGTTCCGTCTGAGTGCCCATATCCAAATTTTCTGGGCAAGCTTGGACAGATTTGGTGAACGAGTCCCTCCTTGGTTGTTCAGGTAAAACATGGCTGTAGTGCTGTCCGTCCGGATCTGCACTGACAGGTTCAACAGGTAGGGCTCGAACGCTTGAAGCGCTCTGAATACTGCCAGAAGCTCTAGCAGGTTGATATGATTCCTGGCCACTGAGTGAGACCAGAGACCCTGAGCTGTGCAGTGGAGATGTTGAGCTCCCCACCCTGACAGGCATGCGTCCGTAGTGACTATCGCCTGTATTTCGGTATCGTAAAAGGGTTTCCCCTTGGACAGATTTTCTCTTGTACACCACTGAAGACTTTGTACAAGTGTTGGTGAAACGACCACTAGATCGTCCCACTGACCAATTGCCTGAGACCACTGTTTCGCCAACCATTCTTGCATGGGACGCATGCGCAGGCGCGCGTGGGGTACCAGGTAAATACATGACACCATCATGCCCAGTAACCGCATTGCTCTGCGTACCGTTATCTGGCGACCGGCCTGATATTGCGGAATTTGCAGCAGTATATTCCGAATTCTTTCCTCTGATGGAAAGGCCAACCCCTCTTGTGTGTTTAGGACAGCTCCTAGGAACTGTTTGGAGGTGCTTGGCACCAGACTTGACTTTTTCTCGTTTATGGAGAAACCTAATTCGAAGAGGAGGTCGATCGTTCTTTGAATGTTTGTTCTGCAAATTACTGGGGTCTCCCCCGTGATGAGCCAGTCGTCCAGATAAGGGTACACTGGGATTGCCTCCCTGCGTAGGTGTGCCGCCGCCACCGCCAGTACCTTGGTGAAAACCCTTGGAGCCGAGGCTATACCGAAGGGCATCACCTTGAACTGGTAGTGCTGACTGTCCACCTTGAAGCGCAAGAATCTTCTGTGCGCTGGGAACATGGAATATGAAAATAAGCATCTTTCATGTCCAATGTTTCCATGTAATCCCCCTTTTTTGGGAGGGAGATTACCTCTTGGAGAGTAGTCATGCGAAATATCTGGGGCTTGACATACTTGTTTGCAGGCCTTAAGTCCAATACTGGGCGCATTGTCAAATCTTTTTTTGGCACAAGGAAGTAAGTTGAATAAATACCCTTGTTTACCTGGTGTCCCGGGATGGGTTCTATCGCGTCCTTTGCTAGAAGATTGGCGATCTCTTCGAGGGGGATCTTCTGGTGGTCTAATGAGTGTACTCTTTGACGTGGCGTATGGTTTGGGGACGCTCTAACAGTTCTATGCAGTATCCTGCGGACACTATGGACAGCACCCATCTGTCTGATGTGATCCCTTCCCAAGCTTGGGTGAAGTTGGTAATGGGTCCCCCTACTGGGGATGCGTGAGAAGAGACCCTGAACGGAACGTCACTGTTTTGGTGGAGGCGTGCCGCCGCCTCTACTGGGGCTGCCTCTACCCTTACCAGGTCCTCTCTTATTACCCCTGCCATAACTCTGGGTAGACTGCTGGTTGTTGTTGTTCCATGGTGTACCCTGCCCCTGGGAATAGTTTGTTCCTCTCTGGGAATTCTGTCCACGTGGGCGACGAAAATTGCCATTACCTCTTTGATTTGGGGGTTTGTTGGTTAATTGGCCTAGGGATTTGAGAGTCTCGTACTCATCCTTGGCATTTTTCAGGGCGTCCTCTACCGCCTTCCCAAACAGTAGATCTGTCTCCACCGGTTTGTATATTAATGATGCTTGTGAAGGTTTGAACCCAGATTGGCGTAACCAAACATGTCTTTTGATAACAGTGCTTTCTGCTATTAATCTGCCGGCGTTATCCGCGGCATCAAAGGTTGCTTTTAAGATGCAACCGGACACGGCTCTTCCCTCCGACGCAACCCGTGCCAATTGGCCTTTTAAGGGTTCTGGGGCAGAGTCTGAGTGCCGCGACTTCCTCCCACTGGTGGCAGTTGTAACTCGCCAGTAGGGTAGTGGAGTTTGCGATCCTAGCCTGGTAGGCGGAAGTGGAGACTACTTTCCTACCCAAGCCATAATTCTTCTTGCTCTCCTTGTCGGGAGGAGCTTCAGACGATGACAGGGGTGTTCCCGCCCTCTTTCGTGTGTTCGTAACTACCAGGGAGTCTGGTTTCAGTTGCCCCCTTATGTACAGCGGGTCTGATTGGGCTGCCCTGAAAAGTTTCTCTATCCTGGGGTTTACCACCCTGGTGAGGTTGGGATTTACAAGGGAAGGGTCTATCCTCCTTTGTATCGATTTAAGGATAGGGATGGCCTAGGGAACAGGTCTCCTTTCCCCCACTAATTCTTCGGCAAAGTCCCTCTCTTCCTGTGCGTCAATGTGGAAGTGTTCTGCCGCTCTGGACAGAACTTCATTCAGGAGAGGTTGGTTGTCGACCGGGAAGTCGGTAACCGGGGGATCTTTGTCTACTGGGGAATCTACCCTGTAGGTTTCTGGGTCGTCCTCTTCCTCCTCTTGGTCCTCATCATCCCCATAGTAGCCCGTCCCAGATTGGTCTCCCAACATGCCCAAATCAGGATCCTCAATAAAGGGTGGATCCTCATTATATTGAGAGTAGGGCTGTATACAGAAAGGGTCCGAAGACCGTGTTGGTGCTTCAACCCGGGACTTCTTACTTGGGGGTATCGGGTCTCTAGAACCAGAGGGTGAAGCCACGTCAGGGGTATATGAGAGGAAGCGTACAGGATTCTTGGCACAGAAGTCTGCCAAAGACGACATCCTAGACATAACTCTGTCTATGTGGTCACTAGACCATTCCTTTGAGCTGGGAATGACTCTTTCCTGGGAGAGTTTCCCTGTCTTGTCCAGACTGGACCTATGTGTTTGTGCAGGGGTCTTTGAAATGACAGAGGACTGAGACTTGTCCGTCTGTTTTTGCCTGTCTGACTGCTTCTGAGGTGTGGAAGAAGGTACAGAATGCTTCTTTAGTTGTTTTCCCCCCTCCCCGTGGGTGGAAGAGTGTTTACCCTGTTTATTCGCCCCTTCGGAGCCTTTCGACGTCTGGCGTCGAGGTTCAGGGGTAGTGTCCCTATCTCTAGAGTGTGGAGGTTGGGATTCGGGGACAGCCGTTAAACGGTCTGCTGACGCCGACTCCTGGAGTGTGGCCTGGGGATAGAGGTCGGCTTTGTCTTCCGACGATCGAACCTCCGTTACCTTAGGGAGCGAGGCACTCTTGGCAACAGTGGATGGCTGCCTGGAGTCATGCGGCGATCTAGATCGAGAACGCCCAGAGGACAATGATTCGGTGGACCGTTCTCTGTGTGCCTCTTTCCGAGAACTCGATGTGCACGTCGAGTCTAGGTGGGACTTATGTTTGGTGGAAGTGGTGTGGGTAGCGCTTGTGTTGCTGGGTGTTTTCCCCATAGCCGCCCTGCCGGACGACCTTCCGAGGTCGGGGACTTGCGCTTGGCTGTCTCTCGACACCACGTTGCCCTCGCCGTCCGAAAGCACGGCGTCGCTGCCATCGCTGAAGGCGCCCTCCACTGCCATGGCCTCTTTCCGCCTGGCGTGGTAGGCCCAATGCTTGATCGAATGGTCCTTTAGTGTTTTCGGTTTAAACCTACTACACGCTCTGCAGTTCGCCTCGGGGTGGTCCCTCGGCAACTAGAGGTTGCATGTGGCGTGTCTGTCAACCCAAGGGTACTTGCGGTTGCACTTGGGGCAAAATTGGAAAGGGGTACCCTCCATACGCACCTCGTGGCAACGGGCGAATGATTGTAGGAAAATATATAGCAGATGTACCTATATATTAAAGAGTGTAGAGTATGTGCCACCCCCACTCTCCCTACTTGCAGGGCCGAGGCCAGAGGCCTTCCGAAGCCCAAGTCCGTTGTGCAGCTGTCGACGGTTGATTCCTTCTCCGGGCCGACGTCGAGTGTCGAACTTCGGTGGCTCGACGTTGGGGTGAAGAAAAGGGGAAATATTAAGATATTTTAGCAAAATTATGGCTAAGGCCAGGACCTCCGCGGGATGCTTCCGACCAGTATGGCAGAAAAAAACAATCTGAGGGTCCTAGACGTGTGAGGGATCATGGGTACAGTGGACGTCACACTAGGGATAGTATTACTGGCACGCCCTGTGTCGACACCCATTTTTCAAGTTTCGAAAAACAAACTGTAATACTCCGCAGCTTCCACTAGATGTCGGCCTATGCACAGCATGTGATCTAAGCAGATCCACAAGCCTCAGAAATATATATATATATATTTCTGGGATCTATGGATGCCTTTTTCACCCCATACCATCATACAGAGTTTGCCGCAGGGTATATGTAACACCCAGTGGGTGGATTTAAAAAAATTCAAAAGGGCCCCTGACGCGGGTATACGTGTCGGGGATCCTTGAAAAATAAAGATAGAAAAAAACAATTAGAGTAAATGACTCTTGTGTGTGATTACGCGAGGGATACTTTACTCTAAAACAAAAAGAATAAGATGTCGCTGGCGTGAGCGGCACACTGTTAGAGGGATAACGTTTTTCCAACTCTCGGTAATAGGGTCATCAGGTGTTCCGCTCGATACTGTGTGAGCGCCGCTGCCCAGGCCTTCAAGGTTGGTGTTCCCCTGACAGGCAGGGGACCACCTGAAAATATCACTGCCGCCCTCCATGTGGCCTCCAGTCACCACCGCGGGCTCCGGGCACTCCAATTGCTGGTGCTTCCCACAGCGGGGAGCGCCCAACGCTTTCAGCCCTCCTGGGTTTCATAAAATTGAAGGGGCCACCCCACTGTGAGGTGTCACCCCCCCCCCCCCAAGGACTCCCTGGGCCACATCTGCCAGATGTGGCCAACGTTTAAGGGAGTTCTGGGGCCTCCACACATTATCTTCTTGCTGGGATGCTTCTAGCATACGCAGCCCAGCCAAAAAGAAGACTCTGGGCCCCCCACACACTGTTGCTGCTGCATACTATAAATCAGAACTGCTTAGCAGAGAGCCATCGCCACCAAGAAGAACATCAAGAACAGAGCATCAGCAAAGACCTTGAGATAGCCCGGGTCAGGCAGTCTCCGAAGTAAGGGGTTTGATATATAGTTTTACATAGAATGTTTTTTTATTTTAAGTGAAGTTTCATATATGATTTTAATTGGGTTAAATAATTTGTATGAATTTGGATAATAGGTTATCTGTTTTATTACAATTTTATTACTCAATTAAATATGTATGCATACATTGTTATGGTTGTGATTTGTATTTTTTGTTTTGGTGCATAAGGCATGTAAAAAGCTATGAGCACTTAAAAAAACAATATCTATTTTGTTTAGCGTGCACCGTATGCATTTCATATATATATATCTTTCAAACTTTTTTACATTTAAAGATTTAAAAGGACTCTTATATTTTGTTAAGGTTTAGATACGCAGCTGCTCAGGTTAAGTTATTGTATATAGTTTCTTGGATTTTCCCCTTTTTGTAGAAAAACGTTTATAAAACCCAGCTGGTGTACTGGAAGAAAAAGCATAAGCAAAGCAAAGCATACAACTAAAAGAACTGCACACCAGTATTCCTTTATCAACCTTTCCTTTTGTGTGCCGGTTACTTTAATCTAGTATTGTTTTTCCTTAGGGGTATTTGGTGAAAATCCTGCTCTAAGATTTGCCGTTTCCTCCCTCCCCCACATTAAAGCCTCCCTATCCTACTTACTTACCACATACCTACCCTTTCTCCTTCCAGGGGTAGTGTACAGATTTCTAAAGTAAGTTTCCGTTTTTTTCCCCGTAAATCAGTTTTTTTTGTGCAGATTTGTGGATAGGGAAATGTATATAACTTTATAATCATTGTGTTCTTCATTTTTACCAGATTTGCCACCCATATAATAGACAGGCACCATCCTCATGGATCAGCACCAGGTAGACAGCTGGGGTGAGGGGATTAAGCCTGACCATTGCGTTATCATAGGTGACATCCTTTGGAGCATCCCATTTGAGGGAGCAGCTTGCCCTGCGCGCCAAGGCATTCTCCACAAGCCCCAGGGACATCGGTAAGGCCAATGGAGTGGAAAACCGTATTCGGGTGTCTGATGAGACTCCCTTCAGGGAGCAGTTGCAATGATTGGCCCCAGGAGATGTGGATGATGTAACCCCCTATCTGGATGATCTTCTGCAAGGAGGGATTATCCAGGAGTCACTATACTTATCTCATTATCGTCGCCCGGGAAAGAATGGGGATGTCCAGATGTGCATCGACTAGCATCGACTTAAAAGCCGCACTATTATGAACCAACACACCATGCCTCGCGTGGACGTGGCATTGGACTGCCTGCGGGGGAGTATGTGGTTTTTGGTCCTGGACTTGCAGAGTGACTATTACCAGATCCCAATGCATCCGGCAGATCATGAGAAGATAACTTTCATCTGTCCGTTAGGATTTTAGGAGTTTGTCAGGATGCCTCAGGGGATCTCCGGTGCACTCGCGACTTTCCAGAACCTCATGGAAAAGACCATCAGCGACATGAACTTCCTGGAGGTACTTGTGTACCTGGATGACATCATTATGTTTGGGAGGACCTTTAAAGTTCACAACAGGAAGCTCAAAAAGGTACTGGATCGCCTGCGGGAGCAAGGGCTAAAGGTCAGTGTGTACAAGTGCCAGTTTTGCTGGATGAGCATCAAGTACATAGGACACTTCTTCACGGACGGCATTACTGTGGATCTAGCAAAGATGGACACCCTCCTTACCTGGCCAAGACCTCAAACCCTCAACGAGTTACAGAGTTTCCTGGGAATCTGAAACTACTATAGTTTGTCGCGGGATATGCAAACATCGGCAGACCACTTTTGGACCTCAACAAAGGATATCCACCTACCCAGAGGAGCCAGAGGAATACGTCAACTCTGCAGACCATTTTGTTCCATCCACGGGAGCCCTTTGGTAAGTGGTGGACTGACCGATGCCAGCAGGCCTTTGAGGAGCTCAAGCAGACCCCGACCACAGCACCAGTCCTGGCTAACGTGGATCCGCAGTTGCCTTACATTCTGCATGTGGACATGAGCCTCGAGGGATTGGGTGCGGTTCTCTACCTGGAGACCAACAGTGAGATGAAACTGTTGCTTTTGCCAGCCGAGGCCTGCATGTGGCAGAGAAGAACTACCCAGTCCACAAGTTGGAATTTTGGGCATTGAAGTGTGCCTTTACAGAGAAGTTCCAGGATTACTTCTACGGTGCCACCTTCAAGGTGAAGATGGACAACAACCGCCTTACTGTGGTAAGTCAGAAGAAGGAGTCTGACAAAGGGGAGGCATTTTGACTCAACGGTTTATTTAACAAAAGAGCCTAACTCTCCCTATCACTAGAGGGTTGGCCCTACCTAACTGAATATTAACTTGGGTGCTCATCGTCAGGGTGGATTGTGTCTGTCCAACTCTGTCCTAATCTGACCCTACCACTAATTAAAAAGGTTATGACAAACAGAAAATGCCAGGAGAATGACTCCCTTCTCCTGGTTCAAGAGGATCAACCTCAGGGCTGCTTTCTAACAGTCTTGTGCAAATGTTCTCGACAACAATGGTGTGGCCAGGAGAATGACTCACTTCTCCTGGTCAATTGCGTCAACCTTTCGTCTGACTTCCAAAAATCCTTTGAAATAGCATCGGTTTCAACAAAGGTGAAAACACGAAAGAATTACCCCCTTCCCCCAGTCAAACTGTATTCTCAATAGAGGCTGTTTTCGGACAGTCTCTGTTAACAGTCTTGAAAAGTCCTTGCAGCTCCTCCCAGGGACTTTCCCTGGTTTGAACAACTGTCCAAATGTTCTTCCATTTTAACACAATATAAACTCCCAGGCTTCACTGGTCTTCTCTTTGAGCAATGAAACAAGGAACGTTACTCCTGAAGTGTCTTTGGTTTCTTCCACTTCTCTTAGCAGCACTATCGGAAGAGAGACCACTTGTAATGCATCAGCCATGGAGGGTTTGGCTCAAGTGGAGACACTTCTAAGATGGTTGCAGGTATTTCCGTCTTAGCGGTCTATGCTTTTTCCAATATGGCCACTGAGACGTATTTATGTCTCATGCACCATAACTCTGATGCGTTGTATTGAAGTTTTTCCCAACTCAATACGCTAGAGCTCTGTTTTGCTCCTTGAACTTGCCTTTAATACTTTTTCTACCTCACCTTTAGTTTAACTGCCTTTTGCCCTCGCTGTCACTTTCGGAGGCTTGCTTATTTCTGGTATATTTTCGCGGGTTGCATTCTGTTGATTTCACGGAGGAGGTAAGGTATATCCTTTCGTTACCTTACCATATTTTTCCTTCCTATTGGTCTTGACGGCTCTGTCCTTACTATTCTTCTCCCTCTTACTCTCTTTAACGGATCTCTGTGTTTCATACTTTTTCTATCTATTCTTTTCTCCTGGTTTTTCATTTTCCTTTGATGTTTCCCGACGCCGCGCTGCTTGCAGACCCTTCTTTGCTGCCTGTCAATATCCTCTGGTGTTCCCTAACACTGTGCTGCTTGCAGACCCTTCTTTGCTGCCTGCCAACATCCTCTGGTGTCCCCCGACGCCCCGCTGCTTGTAGACTCTGCTTATTTGCCTGACAACATCCTCTGGTGTTTCCTGACGCCGTGCCGCTTACAGATCTATGAACTCTATTCTTTGAACATTGGACAGAACTTTACTTATCTTTTTAGGTTTAAGGGTGATTGCTGTCACCAAAGATCTGTATTTGGATATTTGTTCATTGGCCCGTCACAAGAAAAGATCAAGATTACCGGAAACCACTGGAATCAATCCAACACCTATAGAGGATACCATCAACAACCATGGTTTTTTCAGCCAACCAGCTTTTTCCCTGGGATTGGGGGCTTACTCCTCGGGGGCCCCCGAGACTAGGTCACCTTCCGGTGACAGTGGCCACTGGGGAGTCCCGCCCCTACTTACATCAAGAAAAAGGAAAAGAAAGGAAAAGAAGCCACAAAGACCTAGAAGGAGAAAGGAGTCTTAACTAACTGAAGATACTTTGGAACATTCAGGTGAGGAGGAGTTGGGAGAAGGGAACAGTGTATCGGACAGTTTTGACACCACTCTTGTAACTTCCTTGATTCTGAATGCTTCTCTTCTGATTATTGTGCGTAAGGGAGATTACTTCTGAGGCACTTTTCACTGTTTAGGTCTTTCTTTCAATTCTTCTGAGGACGATTATTCTTGACACTCTCCTCATTCTTGGTGCCTTGCTTTGGCATTGTTACCGGGATGAGGGATATTACTCCCAATACATTCTTCACTTGAGGTGTCTTTAACACGATTACTGTGACAAGGGAGATTCCTCCTGATACAATCTTCACTCTTTCCTAAGCCCCTACCGGGTCTCCCGTAACTCCTGTTACCTTCTGTTTGGTAGGGCCAAGTTGCTGGTTCTTCCTGGGCTGTTGGGTTGGCTTGTTCATTTCGGCCAATTGCCGTTACTCTCTCTTCACTCCCCGCTGCGCTGCTACAGATCTGCAGGGTCTCCGGCTTCTCAGTATCAGTGTTGTTGCAGGACCACATAGTCTATTTCCCTGAGGTCATGCCACCATCTGCCTTTCCAGCTGCTGCTCAGGTCAGGCCTCTGAAGAATCAGCCTTAACTCTTCACAAATCCTGGGTCAAAGAACCCTCTCACGTGGCCAGGACACAACAGATGCATCCTGACCCAATCCCTGGGAACGGTGATGTGGGGATGAATTACCTGGGGGAAGAATCCAACCAATGGAGGAGGGAGGATCACCTGAGTGCAGGGTCACAAGGGATTGGGAGGAGAACACCCAAGGGTGAGACATGGTATTCCCCCATTCGCAATAATACGCTAACCCACCGTCCTCAGCCTTCATGGGGTATTTTCAATCACACCCCATCTCCCCCTCGCCATTTCCAACAACCACTGAGACGAGGAAGATGCAACTAAGCTCAATGAGGATTACCCATAGGAAAAGCATTGGGAAGCAAGAAAGGGCCTACTACTACTACTACTAATACTACAACCTACCACAAGGCTGTCCCACTAATAGAGTCAGGCAGGGTCAGGCGCTTTGAAACACAATTCCTTGATGTATAAGCGCCTTACAAATGCACAATAAAATAATAAATACCTGACTCCACTTGACTATAGAACAGAAATGTCCTGTTAATTGGAGTAGTGAGGTCAGGCAAACACAGCCCTGAACACAGACCTGCAGCCCATTGATACAACACAGGTGTGTAAAAGGAGACTGCAGGGAGAGCAGCGGTTGGGAGAGCAGAAGGGAGGCTATGTGGCTGAGTCCAGAAGGGGATCCCGTTGCAGTCCTAGTCGAATTTTTGTCAGAAGTAGGGAGCGAGCTGGGGATGCTGTCCGGGCCAGAGAAGCCAAGGAGTAGAGAGCAGCAGGAGCTGAAGCCTGGGGAGAGCGGCATGCAAAGACGCTGGCCCGGTGTTTGTGAGGGCAGCAGCGTGGCTAGAGAGCCATGCCTCAAGGAGCTGGAGGGAGGCAGCCTGCATCCTTCTGGTGACGTTCGCTGCGGTGCTCATTCCCTTGTGACTTGTGTCGGCCCCAAGGGTGTCTGAGGGGCTGGTGGTGAGACCCTGACGTCATCCCCGCGTATCCAGAGGGAGACCGCCTGTCAACGCAACGCTGCCCGGCGAGTTTCATAAAAGTAAGAGAGTGAAACTTAGGAGCGTGCGTTTGATGGAAGCGGAGCGGGATAAAGGCACAATTTGTAAAGCGGCACAGAATGAAGAGCGAGAGAAAGTATAAGACGTACAGAAAGTGTAAGAAAGAAAGGAAAGAGAGAGAACAGAAAGATGGAAAGGGCGGTAGCAGTGCTGAAGAAATGTAAAGCAGAGTAAAAGCCTATGAAAAGTGCAACAGGCACCAGAAACAAGTGGACAGGTGCAAGTGCGCACGATATAAGGACAAGGAATTATAGGAAGGTGCAAGTGAAAAGAGTGAAAAAAAGCGTGCAAGTGTTCACGGTGAAATTAAGGAAACCTAACAAAGCAAGAAGGGGTGAAGAAAGCACCGGAAAGTGAAAGGCTGGAAAGAAACGGATGGGTGCAAGGGTGCACAACAAAGCTAAGGAAATAAAGGAGAACAAGAAGGGATGAAGGAAGCACCAGAAAGTGAAAGGCTGGAAAGAAACAGATGGGTGCAAGGGTGCACAACAAAGCTAAGGAAACAAAGGAGAACAAGAAGGGGTGAAGGAAGCACGGGAAAGTGAAAGGCTGGAAAGAAACGGATGGGTGCAAGGGTACACAACAAAGCTAAGGAAACAAAGGAGAACAAGAAGGGGTGAAGGAAGCACCGGAAAGTGAAAGGCTGGAAAGAAATGGATGGGTGCAAGGGTGCACAACAAAGCTGAGGAAACAAAGGATAACAAGAAAGGGTGCAGGAAGCACCTGAAGGTGAAAGTTTAAGAAGAACGAGCAAGGAATAAGGAGCCTGAACAGACAAACTTTGTTTGTTTAAAGACCAGAGAACTTTGTTTGTCTTGTTGTTAAACGACGTAAGGGGCCTGAGCTTGGGGAAGGGAACCCTGAGAGGCATAACAAGAGCTGTGTAAGAGACATTGTTGGACTCTGTAAGGAGAGGCCTAGACTTCGGGAAGGGAACCCCGAGAGGCTTGACCTGTGTATTCTTTTTGTTTTGCACTGGAAGAGTCCAAGCTTGGGGAGGATATTGGGAACTTTGTTGATTTGCTGCAAGAGCCCTGCGTGGAAGGTTCTAAGGGCTCCCCCTTTTGAATTGAACTATCTTGCACTGGCAGAACTATACCCATTGGTAAGACTATTGGAAACCAGCTGTAGTTTACATTCCCTTTTCTTTGAACCACCATCCTTTTCCTTTTTAAAGACTTCCTAACACATTTTCGTAAAGAGTGAGGGCAAGCATAGGTTTAGACACAGACAGATTATTATTTTGGACTTTCAGACATCGACGACCCTTAGAAACATCAGTTAAGGGAACCACCCCTTTAGAGTTAGGGCTAGTTAGGCATTACACCAACCCCGGAACTGTAGTAAATAAAGATTTTGAGACTAACATCTTTGAGTCCATGTCTGTCTTGATACCATGACTGTCTGTCACACTCGCTTGTGTCTCTGCAGGAGCGATGGATGAGCCTCCCTTGACTCTGAGTTCTCACTTCCTCTGTTTTCACAAAGAGGGATTCCTGTCAAATACAAGCTATGCACTCAGACCTGAATTCACCTGATTCCCCTGGGTCCTTCCCTTCACTTTACTATGTGCTGTGATGTGATGTCCCCTAAAGGCTTACCTTGATATTTAGTAAGGTGTGCACTCCTTCCTGCATTCTCAGGGGCGCGATTCGCTCATATGAATGATGCCAATGTCTGTTGGCTGAGTTCAGATGCCACACGCTGTTATATGCTTTCACAGCGAGGCCGAGTGTTCAAGGCGCCAGTTTCTTCACTGGCTAGAAAGCTTTTTCCACAAGTGAACGTTGCGCAGAGAATGTTTAGTGTCCTGAATTGTCCATATTGTCTCGTTTACCAAGGTATTTTGTGGGTGAGTAGCGCTGCGTGTATAAGTCAGCTGCTGGTAGGTAAGCGCAGCGTCTTAAATTCGAGCGCGCCTGGTAATGTCTCTCCCTTTTCCCTTGCAGGAGTGGATTATGTGATATTAGCGCCTCGAGTCTGGGTTCAGAACTACCAGAGACTTGGTGGTCTGGTAAGTTTACACAGAGGCTTTGGTAAGTATGTCCTGCGTTATGAGAGGAGCGCAGTGCAATAGTCTCCACGTTATTGGGGCGAGCGCAATGACTAATGTCTCTTCTTTCTTTTGCAGGGGTTTGTGCGCTCGCACAACTGACCTGGATTCCAGCGTTGCAGGAAGATTCAGTGATTATGTTCAGCGTTATTGAAGTGCGCGTGCTAACACTGTTCTTCTTTGTTCTTACTGGTGCCGGTGTCCCCTCTTGACCGGAGATAGCTGCGGCGTGGAGAAAGCACGGAGTACCTGTAAGCAGAAGCAGAATGATCCGGAGCAGGTAAGCAGAAGTGGGAGGATCTGAAGCAAGTAAACAGAAGTAGGATGTTCCAGAGCAGGTAAGCTGAAGCAGGATGATCCAGAGCAGGTAAGCAGAAGCTGGCTGATCCTATCAGGACTGGCAATATTGGCTACGGGTTTTGCTAGGTGATCAGCTATATCTTCGTCTTCACTCGATTTGCAACCCTCCCCTGTCTCTTCCTCCTCACCTGAATAGTCCAGTTTCTTCCGGCGGGTAAGTCCTGTGTACGGCTTCTTCTTTTTTTGAAGATATGGTCTACCTCGGAACGAAGCCACCGTGACTCTCAGACAAAGAAACCCCACGGTGACTCCCCTCCGCGACAGCCAGAGGGGAAAAAGCCACTGGAATGGCAAAAAACCCCTGGATCCAATATAGACGTGAAGATTGTGGGAGTAGTCAGCACAATCGTAGGTTGAGTGATCCTTCGCCGAAAACCCAGATGATGGTAAGGTTGGCGATTCCGCGAATCGAGGGAATAGGAGATGGCAGTTTACAGGTAGGTACCCCTCAGGGTGGAGGACAAGAGTGAACGGAGAAATCCGAGGGCAGTGTCTCTTGAGCGAAGAATTCTCAGCAGAGATTCAACACGGGAACAGAAACACAGGAGAAAGCAAACAGGATACAGAGAAAGGGGGGGGCCCGTAAGGAACGGGAGGTGGAGAAACAACAAGAAGATAGCAAGTAGACTATCCGAAGGGAAAACTAGCGCAAGCAACAGGGCGATAAATAAACACAGTTGCAACGCGCCGAACCGCCGGCAGCCGAGTGAGTTATATACAACCGGCGGCGGCCATCTTGAAAACAACTAGACCGCGTCTGATAGACGAGGAGGAACGTAATGGCACATTTTAATGGCGTCCTCGCGTCCACCTTCGCCACAAACGCCAGTCGCTGGCGGCCGTGACAGTATGCCCCCTCCGAAGGCTTCTCCCACCCGGCCTTTCTGGATGTAGCCGGTGGAACTTGTGTAACAGTTGAGGAGAGTGAATATGGAACTGTGGTTCCCAGGTGTCTTCTGAGGAGGGATATCCTTTCCAATGAACGAGATACTCAAGACGTCCCCGATGATAACGGGAGTCCCGTATCCGAGAAACTTCATATTCCTCGGAAGCTGGAACTGGCAAAGTACACAGCTGGGGGGATGCTTGTTTCCGGGTATCTGGCACAAAGGGGCGTAAGAGGGATGAGTGAAACACGGGATGAATCCGCCTGAGTCCCTTTGGCAACTTTAGGCGGAAGGCCACAGGATTAACCTTTGAAGTTATCTCAAAGGGTCCGATGTAGCGGGGTGACAGCTTAGAAGGGCGAACCCATCGAGGAAGGAACTTGGTGGACAGCATGACCTTGGAACCTCTGTCCCAGGCAGGAACTTGACTTCGGTGTTTGTCCGTTTGCTCTTTGTAATGACTGCTAGCCTTAGAGAGGCTCTGACTGGCTGTGTTATGGGCCTCCTTGATCTGCGCAAGGGTATTCTCCAAAGTAGGAACGTTAGTTTCCTCCCAGAAACACGGAACTATGGACTGCGGGTTGTATCCGTAGGTACAAAAGAATGGGCTAGTTCCTGTAGCCGTGTGGACAGCGTTATTGTATGCAAACTCTGCTGTGGGAAGCAGGTCCACCCAGTTGTCTTGCTGTTTATTTATGAAACACCTTAAGTATTGCTCTAAGGTACCGTTTAACCTCTCGGTTTGTCCATTTGTTTGGGGATGAAACCCCGATGAAAGAGCTCTCTCCACGCCCAATGAATTGCACAATGCTGCCCAGAATCTGGAGGTATACTGGCTGCCCCTGTCTGATATTATCTTTTGAGGAAGCCCATGTAACCTAAAAATGTCCTTTAGGAATACGTCAGCCATGACCGAGGCGGATGGGATCTTTGTCAATGGAGAAAAATGTGCAAGTTTCGAGAAAGCGTCTACGGTTACCATAATGCAGGTACAGCCTCGGGATACCGGCAACTCCACAATAAAATCTGTAGAAATGCATTTCCAGGGGCCAGGTGGAACCGGCTCCTGTTGTAACAGCCCCATAGGTTTCGAGGTGGAATATTTGCTTTGTAAGCATACCATACAGGATTTAACATAGACTTGCGTGTCAGCCTTCATGTTTGGCCAGATGAAAGCCCTTTGGAGAAGTTCCAGAGTACCTCGTACTCCTCGGTGACCAGCGGTCTTGGAATCGTGGCACCACTGAGTGACTCGTCTTCTGAGATTACTGGAAGGAATAAACAGTCTTCCGTGGATAAAGTGCAACCCGTCCTTAGTGGTGACCGGTTGATTTCCCATAGTGAGAGCAGGTTCTTGGAGGCAGGCTCCTCGTACCTCATCCAAGAAGTTAGACACTGTAGATATGATCCGGGTACGAGGAAACATAAACTCCTTTCTGTAAGGGAAGATAACATCGTCTCTACGGGAGAGAGCATCAGCAACTAGGTTTTGAGAGCCAGGGATGAATGTGATGACAAAATCAAACTGGGCGAAAAAATGAGCCCATCTGGCCTGGCGGGTGTTATAACACTCTTGCTGCTTGAGTATTTGCAGATTTTTATGGTCTGTTCGTATCTGGAACGGGTGTAGGCTCCCTTGGAGCAAATGCCTCCATTCCACACAAGCCAATTTCATAGCAAGTAATTCCTTCTCTATGACTGAGTAGTTTCGTTGGCTAGGATTTAGAGTTTTTGAGAAATATGCCACCGGATGCTCTAGGTCCTTGACTTTCTGAAGAAGAACAGCACCTACGGCTGCTGCAGAAGCGTCAGTTTCCAGGATAAAGGGTAGTAGCTGATCTGGTTGTTTCAAGATAGGAGCTGCACAGAACTTGTGCTTTAAGCTGAGGAAGCTTTCTTCAGCCTCACTAGACCAGATGAAAGGGCCTGTGGATTTCTTGAGAAGGGATGTAATAGGAAGAGTGAGTAAGGAAAAACTTGGAATGAACTTCCTATAGAAATTTGCCAGCCCTAGGAAACGTTGAATGTCCTTAACCGAAGAAGGCGATGGCCATGACAAGATGGCATCCACCTTCCTGGGGTCCATAGTAACCCCCTTGTCGGATAGGATAAATCCCAAGTAAGACAATGAGGATTGAGCAAATGCACATTTCTCAGGTTTTACCAGAAGACTGTGATGTTGTAGTCTGCGCAGAACCTCCTTGACATGTCGGGTATGTTCCTCCTGGCTCCGTGAGAAGACCAAAATGTCATCCAGGTAAACCACTGTGTTAAGGTTAAGAAGGTCGGAAAACAATCGGTCCATGAATCTTTGGAAAATAGATGGTGCATTTACTAGGCCAAACGGCATGACTTGGTATTCAAACAACCCATAGGGGGTGCGAAACGCCGTCTTCCACTCATCTCCTGTTCTTATGCGGAGTAGATGATACGCATTCCGTAGATCAAGTTTAGTAAACACAACAGAGCCTTGGACAGCCTCTAGGATCTCTGATATAATGGGCATAGGGTATCGGTCTTTTATGGTCACTCTGTTTAATCCCCGATAGTCGATACAGGGCCGCAGCTCCTTGGTATCCCGTTTGGGTATGAAAAACAGAGAGGCCCCAGCGGGGGATTTGGAAGGTCTTATGAGTCCGTTGGCTAAATTATCATCAAGGTAGCATCGGAGTACAGCCTTCTCCGATACTGAGAGGGAATACATCTTCCCAAAGGGGACCAACGCTTTTGGCACTAGGTCGATACCACAATCCTCTGGGCGATGTGGAGGGAGTCTAATGGGAGTCTGCTCCTGAAAGACTTCGTTGTATTCTGAAAGACATTTTGGGATGCAATGGATAATACTGCCTTCAACAGCAGACATGGTCTTCACAGTTGTGAATGTTGGTTCTGGAAGGCATTCTCTTAGGCAAAAGGCGGAATGGAAACTTAGTAGGTTCTTAGACCAATCCACCGTTGGGTTGTGTTTCCTGAGCCAGCCTATTCCTGAGATGACAGGGAAATGGGCCACCCGTATAATATCAAACTTTATGATTTCAGAATGCTGGTGTATGGACACCTGAATCTCCTCAGTGGTGTGGGTAATGAGTCCTGAACATAGGGGTGTACCATCCACTCCTTCAACCTTTTGGTCCTCCTTTTTCTCAATTCTTAGCAGACCCATCTTATCAGCCCAAAAAGTGTCAAGGAAGTTTCCAGCCGCACCACAATCCAGTAGAGCCTGCGTCTCTACCTCTCTATTCCGGAAGCGGAGTTTTATGGCCATCACCATGAGACGCACATCTTCGCTCAACTGAGAAGAGGCCACAGAAAGTGTAGTGTAGGAACAAGGTGTAGCCCCTCGATAGTCCGTTCCACGGACTATCGAGGGCGATCGTTTCCCGATCTCCTTGGGGGCACATCGGGACAGTCCCTCAGCAAATGGTTGGCTCCCCCACAATATAAACAAAGGTTCCCTTCACGTCTCCTCTTCTTTTCTTCGGCAGTCAACGGAGCTCTGGTGCTTCCGATCTGCATGGGTTCCTCTCTGGCGTGGCGCGATACAGGTGAGGAGGAGGCGGGGGGTATATCCAAGAAAGATTGTGGACCTCGGACCTTCTTCCTTTCGTTTCTTCGTTCCAACAGGCGAAAATCGATTCTTAGAACCGCAGTTTGAAGATCCAGAAAGGTGTCGGGGCGCGGGATCCGGGCAAGCTCATCCTTGAGCTCTTCTCGCAAGCCCCGGCGGAATATGGTATACTGGGCCTGCTCTTGCCAACCTGCCTCTGCAGCAAGTTTCTTGAAAGTGGAGATATAAGATAGTAAGTCGGTACTCCCTTGACGTATATCCAGCAGGTCTTCGCTAGCCACGTGTGAGCATTCGGTTCGCAAAAAGGTGTGTCGCAGCAGTTCTTTAAAGGCCGCGTAGTCCTGCAACACTGGGTCTGATAGGGATACCAATGGAGTAGCCCATGCCAAGGCGTTTCCCGTCATGTGCGTGATCATGAAACCCACCTTGGAATGATCTGTGGAAAAGGCATTTCTGCGGAAGGTGAAGTGAATATTACAGGCCTCCAGGAATTCCTTAACCTTCCTTTCCGAGCCGTCGAATTTACCTGACACCAGGGGTAGTGGGGGTAAATCAGTTGTCTGTTGTTCTCTTGCAGCTACTCTTTGTTGGAGCGCCACGTTGTCAGCCTTTAGTGTTTGGACCTCTACGTTGAGGGTTTGGACAGCTGTCACCAGCTCTTGCAGTTGTTGTGGCGTAGCCATGTTTTCTGTTAGGCGTTGCAAACTATCAGGACTGGCAATATTGGCTACGGGTTTTGCTAGGTGATCAGCTATATCTTCGTCTTCACTCGATTTGCAACCCTCCCCTGTCTCTTCCTCCTCACCTGAATAGTCCAGTTTCTTCCGGCGGGTAAGTCCTGTGTACGGCTTCTTCTTTTTTTGAAGATATGGTCTACCTCGGAACGAAGCCACCGTGACTCTCAGACAAAGAAACCCCACGGTGACTCCCCTCCACGACAGCCAGAGGGGAAAAAGCCACTGGAACGGCAAAAAACCCCTGGATCCAATATAGACGTGAAGATTGTGGGAGTAGTCAGCACAATCGTAGGTTGAGTGATCCTTCGCCGAAAACCCAGATGATGGTAAGGTTGGCGATTCCGCGAATCGAGGGAATAGGAGATGGCAGTTTACAGGTAGGTACCCCTCAGGGTGGAGGACAAGAGTGAACGGAGAAATCCGAGGGCAGTGTCTCTTGAGCGAAGAATTATCAGCAGAGATTCAACACGGGAACAGAAACACAGGAGAAAGCAAACAGGATACAGAGAAAGGGGGGGGCCCGTAAGGAACGGGAGGTGGAGAAACAACAAGAAGATAGCAAGTAGACTATCCGAAGGGAAAACTAGCGCAAGCAACAGGGCGATAAATAAACACAGTTGCAACGCGCCGAACCGCCGGCAGCCGAGTGAGTTATATACAACCGGCGGCGGCCATCTTGAAAACAACTAGACCGCGTCTGATAGACGAGGAGGAACGTAATGGCACATTTTAATGGCGTCCTCGCGTCCACCTTCGCCACAAACGCCAGTCGCTGGCGGCCGTGACAGATCCAGAGCACGACAAGTGTGTTGCTGATGCAGCTCACAGTAAGAAACACGAATCACTGGAAGAATCTTGGGTGTGGCTTATATAGCCGGCCACATCCAAACACTAGAGAGCTCATGAATTGTCATGCACTTCCTGTTTGGAAACAGGAAGTGGTAACCAGGAAGTATTTGATATGGGTTTTGTGTGTGCCTATTCCAGGCCTGCCAACCCTCCACCCAGTTTGCCCCAACTACCTGCCTGATACCCATGACAGTCTCACACCTCCCTCTGGCATTGGAGGATTCCTCTGCCCTTTTCACAGCGTCCTCTCGATTGCGGACTTGCTCCTCCTTCAGACTTCTTTGTTCCAAGGTTCCAACTTTCCGGGATTGACAGGCTTCACGCCGGATTCCCCTTTCAAGGAGTACTTCCTTACTTGTTATACCCTGAAGCTGGGCCCTCCCCAGCAGAGTGCAACCGTCTTTCCTTTGTGTCTGTGAAGTAAGCTTCATGCCTGCTCAGGGCCACCTCTTCCCAGTAAGGAGTACTTTGCATAACTCTTCTACCTCGTCTTGCTGGAGACAAATCTTATATAAGGAAAGGAGGGCGTATTGCAATAACAGGTAGCCTTCTCACGGTTATTTTTGGAAGACCTATAGGATTGCATGGTCTCAAAGGTAAGGGGGTTAGGGAGATCCCTCACGGAACGGGAGTCCTTATCCCCCTAAGGGGATTCTCTCCCTGTGAGTTTCTGCACTCTGCCATCCCTAGGGGGATTGTTGTGTAGCAGGCTCACCTCCCTAGCCTCACAGGAAAGGGCTCCTGTGAATCGTCTCATAACATATGTGCTGAAGTTGGCAAAACTGAATGCTACCAGACACCAATGGCTTGCCACACTGTCCACATACAATTTCAGTTTAAAATACAGACACGGGTGCACTACCATTGATGCCAATGCCGTGCCTTGAAGGCTTCATGCCCAGCTGGATGATACAGCTGGTTCCACCTTGTGGAAGGAGTTGTTTTCGGCAACCTTCAGAGATATCTGCCAGGTTGCAAGTCAGTGTGGGCCAGACAAAGCCTGAGTCGTGGATTGCTTTGGATCCTCAGCTGAGGCGATTTCCGCCATCTATTGCAACATCACCAGCCTTGAAGTATCTGAGCTACTGCGTCTGACCCGAGATGAAACCTGCATATCGCAGATAGCGGATCCTGGCTTTGCTCCAGGAGAGATGTGTCCAGAGACATCTCTCATAACCCCAAGCAAGCTGCAATGCTGAAGGAGTGGGAGAAGCTTGTGCAGAAGGGTGGATTCCTGTACAAGGAAAGCAAAGTTGGAGACCACCTTCTACATCGCCTGGGGTTGCCACAGAGATTCCACCAAGCTGTATAGTATGTACTCCATGACCAGCACAGACATCTTGACTGCTCCCAGTTGGTCCGCTCAAGGTTTTTATGGCCCAGACTAGCAGCAGATGTTGAGTATTATTGCCAGCACTGCGCTAGGTGTGTCGCCCGGAAGACCGCAGGTCATCCTGCAGCCTATCTATGCAGAGTTCCAGGCCCATTGACCTTGTCTGCATCGGCTTCCTCAAACTGGAGATGGACAGAACATCCTAGTGGTGACCTAGTGGTCCATTTGCGTGCAGACCCAGCCTGAATAAGTTCCTCCATCCAGGCCCTGCTGCATTGTGCATGTTTCCCACGTCCTCATTCCATTTTGTGCGTATTTTCTTCTTGTCTCGTCTTGCTTGGATTTTGTTTTTATTTTTGCCTGTTTTGCCTGGCCTTGCCCACTGGCCTCCATCTTTGCCCCCTATTGGTCCGTGTTTGTACTCGTGTCGAGGAAGGACTTCTTCTGTGGCTTCCCAGGGTAGCCACTGCCTGGGCAGCCATCTAAGGGCCACAGCAAAGAGTGACTCCTCTTCTGTGTGGCTCCACTCCACAGCCACTCCAGTAAAACCCCTCCACTCTTATTACCTAATTATCTGATACCTATTTGCATCTAGCATAATTGTGTAACTGGCAATTCATTAGTCTGCCAAAGCTGAATCTAAGTGGTTTTTCATCACCCTGTTGAATCCAAGTGAGTTTAAATTCAGGTGCATTTTCCCACTACTGTGAGTTTTGAATCTAGGTGCATTTTCCTGCTACTGTGAGTTTTGAATCTAGGTGCATTTTCCCACTAATGTGAGTTTTAAATCTAGGTACATTTTCCCACTACTGTGAGTTTTGAATCTAGGTGCATTTTCCTGCTACTGTGAGTTTTGAATCTAGGTGCATTTTCCCACTAATGTGAGTTTTAAATTCTAGGTGCATTTTCCCACTACTGTGTATTTTAAATTCTAGGTGCTTTTTTACCCACTGCTGTGTATTTTAAATCTAGGTGCACTTTCCCATCACTGAGTTTTGAATTCTAGGTGAATTTTTTCGCACTGCTGAGAGTTTGAATCTGGATGCATCTTTCCCAACGCTAGACCCCATGCCTCACACCGCCCAGATCAGAGCGGCACAGTGGCGCTCCAAATTCCCAACTAATGATCTACCCAGCCAAACCCTCCCCTCTTCCTTGACTAGCCTGCGCCTCTCCCCCGACCATACACGCAGCCTTTCTACCCCATCACCATACCCAGTTAAATGCTCCCCTAATCACTAAAACCAAGCACCCCCACCCATCCAATCTCAATGCAGATGTTGCTTCTCCCAACTTAGAGCTGCATGCTGGCAAGCTAGAAATGAAAACATCGATCCCTCCAGCCTCCCTCATATCTCCCCTCTCCAGCCCCTACCACCCAACCACTCACCCCTAACCATTTTTGCACTTCCCCCTCACAACCTCCCTCTCACCCCACAAACTCACACTTCCCATTGCTAACTGCAGCAGGAGCCACCCCGGCAACTGATGAATCTCAACAGCCTCTCCACTCTCACCCACACACATCTGGCCATGCAAATGCCATTAAAGGGCCGCCACAGTTCCGCTCTCTTCTCCTCTGCTCAATCCTAGATCCCAATCCTTGCCCCCTCTCTACTCCACCCAATTGTCACCACCCAACCCCAACCCTGTTCTTCTGAGGAAGAGAACAGTTAGCAAGTTCAACTACAGAGAAGAAGCCTAGTCTTAGGGCCTAACTGATGAGAGATGGTAGGCCAATTAGCTAAAGAGAGCAGTTGCCTGACGTTCCCTTGCACCTGGGTTTCATTGATTACATGCTGCTAACAAGCCGGATGTCCAAGGTTGGAAAAGAGTGCTAACCAATCATGAGGGCCTATGTACTAGTGGACCATACATTGTAGCAGAAACCTATCCGCTGCTGGTATTATGTTATGATATGATATGATAAGTCATTATCAGTATTCTACGTAGTCAGAGGTTTTTCAAGGCGTGCCTAGCAGATATGGGTCAGCCAATGATGATACTAACATTTATATAAAGTATAGGTATACATGTTCCCTTAACCAATCCATCCACCTGGTAGGTTTTTACTGTTTGCCAGGTAGGATGATGCCATAGCTGATGTACATCGAGGTATAAAACCTTTTGCGCCATTGGAATGCGCTAAAATTGTGTGAGCTACAATCTGTTTGTTCACTAGGTTTCACTACTTTATTGAACTGATAATAAAGTAGTATTTTGCCATATTCTTTGAATCTGTCTGGTTATTTGGGCCGGAGATCATTTGTTGTGGTAATCCCATTTGGCACTTGGAACGTCCAAGGAACTACTGCATAGGAGCGCCTGAAAATATCACTGCCGCCCCCAAGTGGCCCTCAGTCACTGCCGCGGGCCCCGGACACTCTAATTACTGGTGCTCCCCATAACGGGGAGCTTCCAATGCTTTCAGCCCTCATAGGCTCCATAAAATTGAAGGGACCACCCCCTGTCATGTGGCCCATCAGGACTCCATAGGCCACACCTGGCAGACATGACCCAGTTGTAAGAGTTGTGCTTTATCTGCTTGCTGGGCCGCTTCTAGCATACGCAGCCCAGCCAAAGAGAAGACTCTGGGGCCCCCACACACTGTTGCTGCTGCTGCTGCCTACTATAGATCAGAACTGCTTGCCAGAGAGCCATCGCGACCAAGAACTTCAATAACAAAGCAACAGCAGCAAAGACCTTGAGACAGCTCTGGCCAGGCAGTCTCTGAAGCAAGGTGTTTTATATATAGTTTTTGTACAGTGCACTGTATGCACTTTGTATACATTTTTTTAAATACTTTTTTTACATTTTAAAATTTAAAAGAAATCTTTATATTTTTCTAAGGTTTAGATACGCAGCTGCTTAGGTTAAGTTATTTGTATATAGTTTCTTGTGTTTTCCCCTGTTTATAGAAAAACCTTTACAAAACCCTGCTTGTGCCCAATATTCATGGTCCTTGTATACTACTCCACCACTTGTAATGCTCTTCTAACTATTCCTGATCAGTTTGCATACTTCTCACATTGTAGTAGCCAGCGTCTTTCATGCACACTTAGCCTGTCCTATATTTGCATAGTTGTTCCCACTCGCTTTGAGCATACGCTCAACTTCTCTTCCCACTTGCACAGTTGTTACTTCGTATTGCCAGCTAGTACTGTATGTGTCCTGTTATAACGGTTATGCTGCTCACTCTCTCAGTGTATAATTGAGGCTATCCTGTGCATAACGCGATGGGCCTAATCTGATTCTTTTTTACTACTACTAGGTGGTCTTCACCTATCAGGCTAACTTGGTATTTGGGATGTTAAATCGTACCAATCTACTGACGTGCACTCATATTGCACATCAACTGGTTTTACCTGTTGTTTAGTCTGTCAAAATGAACTGTACCCCTGTTTTCTCCTCACCACTGACTCACATCACTGCTAGTTTTCTACTGCAGCCCTCACATCGACCTACACTACGCATCATAACGTACCTCCTGCTTACCTTGTGGGTCATAATCTGGACACCTTACAGCAGCTACACATCTCGCACCACTACCTCACAGTACTACCACTTACGCTCACCAGCCACCCTTACGTCATACTGGGACATCCTAAAGTCTCCTGTCAGCATGACTATCTCTAATACCTATCTGAATGCACCGGCCCTTTGGCTACAACACTTTGCGTCTAAACCTACACCTAATCAACCCTGCACTACCCACCTGAGAAACATGAGGCTAGGCGCACGACTTTGCCATGCAACTCTCAACCAGACCCCTATATTAAGTAGCATAATCCCCCACCGCCATCCACGCTAGAAACCAGAGACTAGGTACCAGACTTCGCCTAACCATCTCAAAAGGTACCCACTGTTGCTAACAGTCCTCTGCCTACTCATCTGACTCCTACACTAACTGCTAGCAACCAGACAATACTCACTTACACAAGCCGACCCTGTGCTACACAGGCCAGAAACCATTGATTAGCATCTAGACTTCACCATATGTCCTATCAACAGAACCGTGAATCCAACATCCATTCACCAGCACCTAACAACAACCTAGCCACTGTGCTGACTTCCAACAAAAATGCTCCTGCCCCGCTGGCCACCAGGTCGACCAGCGCCAAGGACATTAAGGTCAAAGGCACGCTCATCAATGCCCGATCCCTCCCTGCTCATGCCTTAGAGATCACAGACCTTATCATTACTGATGATCTGGATTTCCTTGCCACCACGGAAACGTGGCTGCATGGTGCTTTGGGCCCCGCCCTGTCCCTGGCGATCCCTGACAACTATTCCATCATTAGGTGCGACAGGGATATTAATCAAACAAAGGGTGGAGGATTAGCCTTCATCTTCAAGAGCTTACGTGAATTCAGAACTGTACCCAACCTCCAGATCCCATCCGCTGAACTACTTTCCATTAAACTACCTATCTCTCCCAGCCAAACTGCTACAGTGCACCTTATCTATAGGCCTCCAGGTCCGATATCCACATTGACTGAGGATAGCTCTTCCATCCTTGCCACTAATAATAAGCCCAACTCTCAAATTCTTCTACTCAGCGACTTCAACCTAGGGTACCAGGATGTGAACGATACCAAAGCCACTGACCTAGCCTGTATGCTAATGGATTTCGGCCTCACCCAACACGTTAAAGAGCCCACCGACAATAAAGGACGCACCCTCGACTGGATAGCAGACCTGAATTGCTCGCTCAACCTGATCTCTGGGACCCCCTGCTTCTGGTCTGACCATCACAAAATAATCTTCTCTATTAACTCCAACCCTCAAACATCTAAACCCAACCTCGCCCCACCGATCCACACTCGCAATAAGAAAGATATCACGATGGAGAAACTTATACCGTTGATCCTCCCTCTGCTTAACACCGCATCAACCACCTGCTCCGACCCCGCAGTTCTATTTATCACCTATAGACACCTATAATCATGCCATGTTAGAAGCCCTCAACACCACTGCACCACTCAAACTGCGCAAACGAAAACCTCGCCTTCACCGCAATACTTGGTTTACCCCACATCTCAGAGACCTTCGAAAAGAAAAGAGAAAGGCTGAGTCACATTGGAAAAGTATACCATCACTAGTTTTTTTTTTTTAAATATATTTTTATTTTATCTCAACCAAACAACATTACAACGAAACATAAATAAAACACTTCAAACGACAAAACCAAACGAACAAAAAGTAAGGCACTGCAATCCCCGTCCCTCCCCCCTATGAGCCTGTAGAGTGTTCGCCATCAATGTCCGTTCCGTGCGGTGGGGCCTCATCGCTCTCAAGTCCAGCCGAGGCCGATCCCGCACCAAACAGCTCAGCTAACAACAACTTCCATGCCGTGAGAGAGCCTATTTCTTCCCCATCCCCTGCCATACTGCCATCTTGCCACGCTGTCGTTTCGGCATCCGCCCATTTTTGGAGATCCCGCCACCAGACCTCCACTCGCGGCTTGTGACACTTCTTCCACTCCATAGCTATCCTACGTTTGGCAAGCACATAGGCCAAATCTTTAAGTTTCTCAACATGTCGAAGCTTACGCGCCCTGGGATACCCTCCCAGCAGACAAGCCCAAGCCGAATCCACCTTAAGTGTGATACCCCTCCCTGCCAGCCTCCGCGCCACTTCACCCCAGTAAGTTGCAATCACTGGGCACGCCCAGAACATATGTATCATGTCCGCATTCTCTTCGTTACACTTGGGGCACGCCTGGCGCCCACTACCTAGGAATTTGGAAATTCTAAGGGGGGTCATATATGCCCTGTGCGTAATATAGAGCTGTATCTGCTTGAACCTGGCGTTCCTCGATACCTTTTTGTGGTACCCCAGGGCGCGCTCCCACATCCCATCCGACATCGGGGCCCCCATCTCCGCTTCCCACTCCAGTCTCAGGTGCCCCAAATCCTTCCCAACCTTTGTCATCAACATCTCGTACAACCTAGAGACCTCGTGTCCGCCCTCTGATGCATCATACATCGTCTCCAGCGTGGCATCCGGTTCATCGGCCAAAGTAGTTTCGGGCCACGTGCTCCGGACCTCCCGGACCACCCTATGATATGTGACATATTGACCCCTGTGTAGTCCCGACCCTGCCTCCAGTTCATCGAACTCCATCAGGGTCCCATCCTGCCAGATATCGCCCATTGTAATCAATCCCACTGACTCCCAATACGTCCGGATAATAGTTCTCAGCTGCCCGTCCTCCTTTGCCAGGGCGATCAGAGGGAACTGCGGCATACACGGCGAGGGGTCACCCATCATCCGACAGGCACGCCGCCATATATTCCTGCCAAGGGCTAGCATCTTAGGACGCTCTCTCATCCATGAGCCAGTCACCCAAATCACTTCCCGCAGATAGAAGGGGGAACAGTCTTTCCCTAGCAGCCTATGTTCGGGGGTCTCTTCATCTGAAAGCCACCTGGCCACATATTGCAGTTGCGCCGCGATATAATAGGCCTCAAAGTTCGGCAGCTTCACGCCACCTTTCTCGTAAGAGTTCTGCAATTTCCATAAAGCGACCCTGTTGCGCGTGCCGTGCCACAGGAAATTCCTACACACGCTATGTAACCTAGCGAAAAACTTCCTAGGTATCATATACGGGATGTTATTAAAGTAATGCAGGAGCCTGGGCAGCACCACCATTTTAAGCATAGCTCCGTGACCCATCATAGCTAAAGGCAATCTTTCCCAGAACCTCATGCACCTCTCAATCTTTCCCACAGCTAGTTCAGTATTATACTTGTGTTCTTCCTCGGTCGTGTGATACACGTCAATGCCCAAGTACCGGAAGGAGCTCGTTGCCCACGGAATCCGCAGCACCGGCAACCTCTCCGCCGGTGTCCCCACATAACTGCCCAGCGGGAATAATACTGATTTCTGAGGGTTAACCGCTATGCCGGACAACCAGGCGTACCTCTCCAAAACCTCCAAGATATACTGCAAATTCTCTTCCGGATATTTCAGGTATAACAGCATATCGTCTGCATACAGGGATATAAGATGGCACTCTCCTCCCACCTCTATGCCCACCGGATCATACTGCTGCCGGAGGTAAACTGCTAAGGGTTCGAGGGCCAGTATGTACAACATTGGGGACCAAGGACATCCCTGCCTGGTACCTCTGCCTAACTGCCATCTATCTGACACTACTGCACCCGTACGGACCCTAGCCAGAGGCGCACTATATAATAGCTCGGCCCACCTCATGTAGCATGGTCCCAGACCGAACTGCCCCAAAGCCGCCAGCAGCCATGGCCATCGGACGGAGTCGAACGCTTTAACCGCGTCCAGCGCCACTATTGCCATTTCGCTGTCCTCACTGCCCCCCCATTCCACCACCCTGTGAAGGCGCCTGTGATTATGAGTAATATTCCTGTTCGGGACATAGCCCGTCTGGTCAGGATGGATCAGCTTGCCTATTACCCTCCGCATTCTGGCCGCCAGGACCGCTGTCAGGATCTTGCTGTCCTGGTTCAACATCGACAGGGGCCGGTAGGAGCCACAATCATGCCCCGGTTTATTGGGTTTGGGGAGCGGTACTATAATCGCCTCCCTGAGGGATTCCGGCAGCCGCCCCACCTCGAACGCTTCATTAAACATCTCCAGCATGGGCGGGAGCACCTCCTCCCCATACGCTTTATAAAATTCCCTGGGGAACCCATCTGCACCTGGGGCCTTACAAGTGGGCAGCTGCCGCACAATCTCCTGCAGCTCCTCCAGAGTGATCGGAGCATCCATCTCCTCTCGCTCTTCGTCACTTATCTTGGGCAGGCCTATGTCTTCAAGTACTACCTCTATCTCCTCCCGGCTTCCCCCCTCTCGATCCTCATATAATGCTTGATAATATTCTGCGAATGCTCCATTCACCCCTTCCTGGGTGTCCTGCTCCACTCCCTTTTCAGTGATAACTGATCGGATCGGGGATCTTGGGGTCTCGCTCTTATACAGCCAAGCAAGAAGCCTGCCCGTCTTGTCTCCCCCGGCATGCAACCTCTCAATGTACTTCCTGTAATTCAGATTACAAAGCCTGTCCCAATGTTCTGCGCACCTCTGTTGCAGATTAATGACCTCCTCCATGTCCGTCCCCCCCTCCCCCAGCTCTCTCTCCAACTCAATCTCGGCTCGACGCAGATCTGCCAGGACTCCTCCCATTAATCCTTTGGATTTAGCAATGGCAACCCCCCTCATTACAACCTTAAAGGCCTCCCACAAAGTACCAGCCGACTTGACGCTGCCTGTGTTCGCTTCAAAATAAGCAACAATCTCCTCCCTCACTTCCTCTCTGAAGACTGGATCCCTGAGCGCTTCCGCCGTAAGGCGCCATGTTGGAATTCGCGCACGTGGGGGACGAAGCTGCCAACGCATGACCAGGGGCGAGTGGTCCGAAAGGACTCTCGCCCTGTAGTCTATCTGGTCACACTCCGCGACAACGTCCGGAGTGGCGAAAATATAATCCAGCCTTGTGTGTAACTGGTGCGGGGCCGAGTAATGCGAATATTGCCTCACGCCAGGGTGTCTCGTCCTCCACACGTCTGCCAGGCCAAGGTCTACCAGCAGCGCCTGCAGTACCCTAGCCGCCGGGCTGGGCCTGTCCACCCTGTCATCTGACCTGTCCTCCTTGGGGTCTAGTACACAATTAAAGTCCCCTCCCCAAATCACAGGACCCCCCATCCCCTCACCCAGTCTGGTGGTCAGTGTCCTGAAGTATGTCGCCGTGTCACGGTTGGGGGCATAGGTATTTATAACGCACACTACTTTATTTTCCACAAGCCCCCTTACCATGACCAGCCTCCCATCAGACTCCACAACCTCCCCAAGTAGCTTAAACGGGACATGTGGTGCAACCCAAATCAGCACACCTCTAGCATAGGCAGAATATGTAGATCCAACTACAGTCCCTCTCCACTTTCTCCCCACCAGTTCCAGTTTATCCCGTGTCAGATGTGTCTCCTGTAACAAGGCGATATCTATCTTTTGTCTTTTTAGGTACAACATGACCTTGTTACGCTTAAGGTAGCTGTTAAGCCCTCTAACGTTCCACGTTAGTATCCTAAGGTCCCCCATGATGCATCAGTAGCTCCCATCCCTCTCCCAGGTCCACTCGCCTCCCCCCTACCACAAGGGCCCCCATCCCCAGTTTCTCTCCCAGGCTCATATAAAAACTGACCCACCCCACCCACCTAACCTAACCAACTGCCCAGCTCCATCCCTGGATCTCAGGCATCCCTGTGTTCGGTTCTCTCTGGAACCCAAGTAGAGAACCCGACAGGGTGTCACCCCACACACCGTGACTAACCTAAACTCAAACTGGGGTACAAAGAACAGTCCCCGGAGGCTCCCCTCCCACACTTCCGTATCCGCACACATGGACCATGTTTCGAAGTCCTAACGCATACACTACCATAACAAAGTCCCACCGACTATATTCCAGTCCCAATGTTCATCGCCCAACCGGGCCCGCAGCGTCACTTATCTCTTCCCGTTCCATCCGCCGTCCGCTCATCTGGCTCTTGAGGACAATTTTGTGCATCGAGCCATTCCATGGCCTCCTCCGGAGTGTCAAAAAACAGTGTCTTAGTCTTAAAGAATATCTTCAATCTGGCCGGGTAAAGCAACATATACTTGTACCCCGCTGCCCGCAATCGCCTCTTGACCGCCCCAAAGTTCATGCGACTACGCTGCACTTGCAGGGTGTAGTCGGGGTAAGCAGTAATGGTCGCCTCTCCTCGCTGTATGGTGCCCCCCTTACGAAAGTGCTCAAGGATCCTTTCCCGATCCCGATAGTTAAGGATCTTGGCGATCACAGGCCTAGGTGGGTTCCCCGGCGGTGGCCTTCTGTTCAAGGCCCTATGCGCCCTCTCCACCGCAAACCCCTGCGACAGGGCTCCCCCAGTGATCTCCTGCAGCAGCAAGTTCTCAATAAACTCCGTGGGGTTCTGGCCTTCAGCCCCCTCCGGCAGGCCCACGATGCGGACGTTATTTCTCCGAGCGCGTCCTTCCGCCTCTTCGGCCCTACTTCCCAAGTTACCCACCCGCTGCACCAGGGCATGGATATCGCTCTTATACGCAGTGCAGTCCACCACAGTAGGGCCCATCTCCTTTTCCAGAGTTTCCGTGCGCTCAGCAAGGGCTCGTACATCCTGCCTCAGGAGGTTCACGTCCTCCTGCACCGCCCCGACCTGTAGTTCCAACGCAGTTTTCAATTCGACCACAGCAAGTTGGAGCCTGGTCTCCCATGTCGCCTTCAGGTCCGCAATCGCAGCGAGGACCTCTTGGTTCGCACCCCCGGCAGCCATCTCCTTGGTCTGAGCTTTATCCTTGCTCCTGGCACCTTCCAGGCCGGGCGACGTCTTGGCGTATTCGTCGAGCGTAGGCTGCTTATTCTTCGCCCTCAGAGGTTTGTTCGACATATCTCCAGTCAGGAGCGTCCTTCTGGCCGCGCTCCGGTCCAGGCCAGGGAGGCACCGTGCCCATACACCACGACTCAGTTAAGAGTCCCAGCTCGCACCACAGCCTCAGGCACCGCTGTTGTACGGCGCACCCCCCAGATGGGCCAGGTCGCGCTGCCCCCTTCGTTCCGCTGAGAGGGCGCACGTATGCTGTGGTCCCAGTCTACCGCTCCTTTGTCCCCTCGTCAAGCGGCGGCGGCCATTTTGTCGTCAGTCGTGATCTCGCCACCAGTGCTTCATTCGGCTCTTAAGTACACGTGCGCCCCACGAATCCGTGTAAAAATGTGTCCTCGCGTGCAGCCGGACTTCATGTTCACAGTCTTCCCACTTTCTGCCAAATCACAGCGGTCCTTGCGCGGTATCAGTCGGATTATGTACGGATCAGCGGGAGCTCCCGTACAGGCACGTCCTTTCACATGGCTTCCAAGCCACGCCCCCAAGTATACCATCACTAGTTAACCAAATTAACCTAGCCAATGCCTCCTCTACTTACAAAAATAAAATGCCTTACTGACAGCTAAAAAAGACGTGTATAGCCAACGCATACTGCTAGCACAATCAAACACAAAGGACCTCTTTAAGCTCCTCAAGGAATTAGAGTCTCCTGTAGCCCCTCTGGACACTTGCACCCCTGACACTGCCTGGTGTACTAACATCCAAAAAGCCCTTCTTGATAAAAATCGTTCTGCTTCAAGCTAAAATCAATGCTAAAAGAAGCAACCTCGTAGACTCTACACTTAACTCCCCTTCTTACAACCTCCCTATGCCTAAACACGCCTTCCAACGATTTAGCGTTGAACCTCTCTCTATCTGGGAAGTTGAAAATATTATCAAGAAGCTCAAACCATCTAATTGCCATGGTGACTCATGCCCTGCCCCTATCATCACGGAGGATGCGCATGATCTTGCGCCTTTTATCATCACCTTTATAAACGCCTCATTCAAATCTGGTATTGCACCAGATAACCTTAAGGATGCTTGGGTCATCCCATTAATCAAAAAACCTACTCTTAACCCGAGTAACCCATCTAATTACAGGCCTATTACCACTGTGCCTTACTTATAAAAAATTCTGGCCCAGGCGGCCTACTTACAAATCCAGGATTACCTAGAAACAAATAAACTACTGGGACTTAGACAATCAGGTATCCATCCCAGACAAGGGACAGAGACCACCCTGATTGATTTAAAAACACAAATTGAGGGTCTAAAAGACAAGGGCAAGTTGGCACGCCTTCTCCTCCTTGATCTTTCAGCAGCTTTTGATTTGGTAGACCATCGAATCCTTTGTCATCACCTCAAAATAGCTGCCCATTTCTCAGACGCTGCCTCATCTTGGATTAGCTCCTTCCTGGCTAACAGAACCATGAAGATCTTCTCACCTTCAGCCTCTGCTGAACCAGCACCTGTTCCGTGTGGAGTCCCTCAAGGATCGTGTGTATCGCCCACACTTTACAATGTGTTTACTAAGCCACTCTTTGACATACTTGACTATCTGGGTGTCTCATACACCAACTATGCTGATGACACCCAGATACTCATCCCCATCACAGGTGACTATGTAATTGACTAAAGCACTGAATAAGGTCTACACAGTCATCCAGGCTTGGATGGCACATCATGGGCTCTGCCTTAATGATGAAAAAACCGAGCTACTTGTCCTCGGCTCTCACCACAAACTCTCTAAACTTGAGCCAGCCTACAAATCATTTACGATCGACGGCAACATCATCAAAGTGTCCAACGTTACAAAAACACTTGGCATCTACTTAGACTCGACACTATCCCTTAGCAGACAAACGAATGCTGTTGTCTCGGCATCAACCTACACTTGCAAACATATCACTGCCTGCAGACCCCTCTTGACGACTGACAACTGCATTATCCTTGCGAGAACTCTCATCATGTCAAAAATTGATTACTGCAATGCCCTCTACTTGGGGACTAGCCAAAGAAACAGTGATAAGTTACAGGTCATCCAGAATAATGCATCAGAGCGGCCCTCAACATCCCGAGAAGATCACACATCTCGGACACAATCTACACTGGCTCCCTGTTGTCCATCGTATATCGCTAAAAACCCTTGCTTTAACTCACAAGGCCCAGAACAATCTGGCACCCGCATACTTGAACAATCGCTTCACACAGCACACAGCAATCAGACCCATGAGGTCAGCCCAGGTGCACACACTGTCTATACCCAATTACAAGCTTCAGACAGCCGGGGGATCCAGCTTTCCAGTCCTCGCAGCCAAACTCTGGAACTCCATACCCACTACACTCAGAACAGAACCGTCCATCCACTCCTTTAAGAACAAAACTAAACTTTGGCTCCATGAGTGTGATGCAGCTGCTTCCTCCTAACCACACTCTTATTGTATCTATATCTACTGTCTGTTCAGTTTCTAGCAATCTCTATAGTAACCGCCGATACGCCGTACTAGTTTATTTCTTGTGTGTCCTTTAAGAATTACACTGTCATTGATATGATCTGCCCTTTCCCTTGAGGAAAGCTGTTTTTGATGTATGTAACCACTTGTATGTAAATTATGCGCCCAAATGCCCCAGGGCAAGGTGCACAATACAAATAAAATAAATACAAATACATACAAATTGTGTACTGGAAGAACAAGCAAAAGCAAAGCATACACCTACTAATAGAACTGCACTCCAGCATTCCTTTGTCTGCCTTTCCTTTTGTTTGCCAGTTACTTTAACCTAGTGTATTTTTTTCTTGGGGGTGTTTGGGGACAATCCGGCCTAATCTTTGCCTTTTCCTCCCTTGCCCATGTCACAGCGCGGCTCACCGGGGTGATCTTGGACCCAGGTAAGCAGGGTTGGAGACAGGCAAGCGGCGGGGCAAGTATTCAGTAGAGGTATATCATAAGTATATTGTGTGCCCGCCTACACCTGTCTCCTTATAGGGTGCCTGGTATGATCCACCCACTACATATAGATCTTAAATTAGCTAAGGAGTGGGTAGGGTCTACCCTATGGCCAGTTTTCTGGTCTTGTTTTACAGTTCTTATTTGAAGTTACAATTGCTTGATGTGTAATTCTAAAGGGTGCATATTTTTCAGTATATCTGTGTGTGACTAATTGTACCTCCCTATCTGCCTTTTTTCTGCCTTCGCCCGAGAGAAGTCAAGACTGCTCTGAAATTGCTATCCATGCATCTTCAGTTTACTAGAGGTTGTGAGACCTTGAATCCAAGGAGCCTGCTGAGGCAAGCCTATGGCCATTAGTCGACGCTCTTTAGCCCATAGCAAACGTAGCTTTAAAGCACATCCAGTCTCTTCCAACAATGCAAGCTTTAGCTTAGCACCACATCAGAGGCGTTGCCAGGGGGGCTGATGCGGCTATAGCCCCTTGTCTTTTGGTTGTATCCCCAGATAGAAGCTCAGGTGCGACAGCCAAAAGGCTAGTTAGCCCTGACAGTCCTGACATTAGCGTAGCCCCGGATCTTTGCCAGACCTGGCAACACCCCTGCACCACATCCTTAGGCTCTTACTAGGAAAGTAAAGTCCTGGTCTGTCGAGCTTGCCGACCAATCAGATTAATCTTCAGCAGAGTGAGTCATCATGTTTGCTTATAGTAACAGTGATGGGCTGTTGTACACTTACCACTGAGGATTTCATTGTTGCTCCCCCAGAATTCTGCTGGTCTGGAGGGTCGGAGGTAAGTTTCATCCCTATTGGCTGCCAGGATGAGCCTACAGGAGAAAGGACGGGAGAACACAGAGACATTAGAATATAGACAACATTTCTCGTGCACACTCCACTCTTGGGATTCCTGCTCCTTTTCAGACAATCATTATATTGAGCATGCAAACCCCTCCCCTTGCCCCCGGCAATTTGGATCCAAATGATGGGTTCTGCAGCAAGAGCACCTTAAGTGTCAAATTGCAGACATGAGGGGTCATTACGACCTTGGTGCTAAGGGGTTAACGGCGCCGCTAATGGTGCCAGAGCCGTCAACCCCTTACTGCCCCATTACGAGTCTGCTCGCGGGACCCGCAAAGGATGCCTGGTAAAACCGCTAGCAGACCAGGGAGCTAACAACGGGCCCGTTATTAACGGCCCCTTTGTTAGCTCCCTCCCCATTCCCATTAAGCCCTATGGGGGCTCGAATGGGAATGGGGATGTACCGAGTCTGGGTTCCTTGAATGAGGAATTGCTGTGTCCTCCAAGGTTGGAATGGCCCGGTAATTCCTCATTCAAGGAACCCGGACCCGGTACCCGGTAAGGGGGTAACCATGCCACAAATTGCGGCATGATTACCTCCAAGGTCGTAATGACCCCATGGTATTATTCGATGTACCAATTGCCCTATTTCCCTCGGTATGTTGAAAATGAGCAGCAGACACTAGAGGCACCAATAGACAGACTGTGGCACGCCCTCTTTCAGATCCCCCGATTCTCCATGCATTTGTATTTATTTATTAAAGAGCGCGGGTGTCAATTTCGATCAGAACTGATATACAGTTTCCAGATGGTGGAGGCTTTCCCAGGAAGGAGGCCTGTACAATAGCACACAAGTGAGAACAAGTGGTGAGCCAGTTTATGAGGGTATGAACAAAGTGAGATACAGACAAGGGACAAAACAAACAATAAAAACACAAGAAACAGGTGACATACAATGATAACATAACCTAGCGGGCAAGTGCTATCGACAAAAGAGAGTTCTGTACAAATATGCACAATTACATTATTACGAGGCACTGGAGAGAGTGGTGGTATTAGGTGGGAGATGGGCAACATGACAGAGGGAGCTGTGCTTTGAAGAGGATGTCATAAATCACCCAAGTATCTTATGAAAAGGATACGGTAACCAAAAAGGATACAATTGGTATGGCTCTTCCGGATCCTTGGTAAATCACACGGCTCGACAGTAGTGAAGTCAAAATTAGACCTTCCAAATGATACAACTCTCTGACTAGTAAAACAGGCAGGGAGAGGGATCACTGGAAAGGGCGTGGGAGCATCATAGGAAGTCAGCCTAGGATAAAATAAAGTATAATGAAAAAGTGTCCCAACTAAACTCTCACTAATAGCACATCAATAGCACTTAGTACAACACTAACCTGTAGACTTAGAACTGGAGTCTCCACCAACAAGTCTTTGAAGAAATCCAGGAATGAAACAACGACAGAAGGAGGGAAGGTTAGTAAGGGAAACGTATCCCGAACGGCACGAGGCTCACGCTAGATACCGGGTTGGTGCACCACAGGATAGTGTCCAAAGTACTGTGCACAATCACCTTCAAATAAACAGTTGTTGGTAATACTTCCTTTCCCACGTAGAACAGAAAAAATGATGAATAGAGTCCAGCTGTTATCTGATCACATGTGCCATGGATTAAATCCAAAGTGAAGCACAACTTGTGTGTGGAATTACACGTTTAAAGAGTTAAAAAAACTGTGTGCAGTTATACACGCGACAAAAGTTCACGCAGCCTGGACAGCAGCGCTTTAAAAGTACAGTAGACAGCGTGGGGTTTTACACGCGACAAAAGTACACGCAGCCAGGACCGCAGCGCGTAAAGAGTACTGTAGACCGCATGTGGTTTTATACGCAACAGAAGTACATGCAGTCAGGACAGCCGCACTCTAAGAGTTCCAGAATCTGCGTGGGATTTTACACGCGAACAAAAGTACACGCAGCCAGGACAGTCGTGCTTGAAGAGTACAGTAGACCGCGTGTGGTTTTACAGCCGACAGAAGTACATGCAGCCAGGACAGCCGTACTTGAAGAGTTCAGGAAACCACGTGGGGTTTGACACGCGACAAACTTACACACAGCCAGGAAAACAGCATGCGAAGATATCAAGAACCTGCGTGTGTCGATACATGCGACTGAAGTGCACGCAGATGGAGCTGCCAGAACTCGCGTGTGAAGGAAAGCCGTTCGTTGGACTTCTAATGGACGACTGCCGAAGATAGCATGTAGAACTTTCACGTGAACAGGAAAAAACTGCTGTAACTTCTAGAATGCAGCTCCAGGAGTTCCCGTGTGGAAGGAACACGCAGGGGAAAGTCAAAGAAGTAACTGAAGAGATGCGAGGACGCAGATCAAGGATTCAGCTACCAAACGCCATGTTGTTTTAATCAGAAGTAGCGAGCAACATCTCCATGCTGCTTATGAACGTAATGCAGTAACACACGTGACTACCAGAATCACGTGAATTCAACGGCGTGAATAATGCAAACGGCAGGACATCAAACAACCTCCATTTAGAATAGAAAGGTCTAGCAGTTTTTTTAGCATAACCCGTTCTGTGTATAAACGATGTTCCAGGTCCAGAGGTAATATGTGCACCATGCATGACAGTGCCAACCCCAAAGGAGCAGCCACTCCCCTTTTCAAATGAAACTTTCGTAATAAAGCGGGAGCATGGATATTGGAAAGAGGTTCCCAGGATCTATCTTCTGGACCATACCCCTTCCAGTCCACTAGATAATAAGGCTTACCAGAATGCAGGCTCATATCCAGTATTTCTTGTACCTCGAATTCATCTGAACCTTTCACTGAAACAGCAACAGGCCGTATAGGCAATCTAGTAGCATTGGAGCATGGCTTGATGAGTGACACGTTAAATACTTGATGCTCTCGCCATTGTTGTGGCAATGCCAGACAGACAGCAGCCGGGTTAATCACGTTGAGCACCTCATATGGCCCAATGTTCTTAGGCAACAGTTTCTTTTTACCAGGTATCCTCAAGTTCTTAGTAGACAGCCATACTTTCATTCCTTTTTTGTAGACTGGTGCAGGTACTCTACGAGCATCAGCATAGATCTTATCTCGTCTTTTTGCCTGCTCCAATTACTGCTTCACCTTTGCCTGTAAATGTTTTAGATCTCTGATATTATGGTTTGCTGCAGGCGTATCCATAGACAAACCGGAATCCAAAGGAATGGATATGGGGTGTTGCCCATACAGAGCATAGAAAGGAGAGGTACCTATGGCACTATGGTAGGAATTATTGTAGGCAAATTCTGCTGCCGGGAGGACAGTGACCCAGTCTGATTGGAACTGAAGACACAAACATCGCAGCTATTGTTCCATAGTGCTATTGACCCTCTTAGTCTGTCCGTCCGTTTGTGGGTGATAAACACTAGACATTCTGTCATCAATAAGCAATGCAGAGGTTAGTGCTCTCCAAAAGCGAGACGCAAATTGTGAACCCCTGTCAGTAATTATCACTGAAGGTAGACCAAAAAAACTAGAATACATGCCAGATGAATAATTCAGCCATGACAGCAGCTGTTGGTAACCCAATCCAGGGAACAAAGAGAGCCAATTTCGTAAAGTAGTCCACCACAACCCATATGGTATTGTAACGATTATTTCTTGGCAGTTCTACCACAAAATCCATTGATATCATATACCATGGTTTGTGAGGAACAGGTAAAGATTGTAGGAAACCCACTGGTTTGCCAGGAGTGTTCTTGCATTGGATGCATACTGAACATGCAGGAACATAATCTATTACATCTCGTGTAATGGAAGGCCACCAACACCATCTCTTTAGCAGCTCTAGGGTTTTCTTTTGTCCAGGATGGGCTGCCGCAATGGAGTCGTGTCCCCAACTGAGAGCCTTGTTCTGAGTGGAATCTGTTGGTAGATAAAGCACTCCTTGTGTGAAAGGCAAACCGTTGTGTATGTCTAGAATAAATTCCTGAACCAATCGTGGATTTTATTCAACCCATTCCTGTAATTCCTGTTTTAGGGAAGACTGTGCAGAACAACTACATATCATGTGATCTGCCAACAACGTATTTTGAACCGGAGGTCCTTCCTTCACCTCCTCACCGATGCGGGATAAAGCATCCGATTTGACATGTTGTCTGGCAGGGCGATATGTAATTTGGAAATCGTATTGAGCAAAAAACACATGCCATCTGGCTTGTCAAGCTGTAAGACATTTCATAGTTTTGAATGCTTGAAGATTCCGATGATCAGAGTACATCAACACCTGATGTTTGGCCCCAAGAAGATGATGTCGCCATTCTCGGAAAGAATCCTTGATTGCAAGAAATTCCCACTCAGTAACAGTATAGTTCTGTTCGTATGGGGTTAGCTTGCGAGAAAAGAAAGCGACTGGATGCTCCTCCTTGGTTTCTGCACAAACTTGCGGAAGTACAGCTCCTGCAGCCACACTGGAAACATCAGCTTCTACAATAAACTGACAATCAGGATCAGGATGTTGTAGTACAGGTGCAGTGGTAAACGCTTCCTTTAACATCACAAATGATACTTGAGCGTTCTGGTTCCAACAGAATGGTACCTTTGAACTAGTTAAAGCTGTCAATGGGGCCACTGTTTTGGAGAAGGAACGGATAAATCTGCAATAAAAATTTGCAAAACCTAGGAATGACTGTAGAGACTTGACATTATGTTGAATGTGCCAATTCAATATGGCCTTCACTTTGGAACGGCTCATTCGGACACCATGGTTGGTAATGTCATAACCCAGGAATTCAACTTCTTGTGTATGAAAGACACATTTCTCAGCTTTAACAAAGAGTTTGTTCTCTCTGAGCCTTTGAAGGACACCGGACACATGCTTCACATGTTCTGGGAATGACGATGAATATATCAATATGTCATCCAAATAGATCACCACAAATTGGTCCATCATGTCTCTGAAGATGTCGTTCATGAAGAACTGAAACGTGGCGGGAGCGTTACAAAGGCCAAAAGGCATCACAAGATATTCATAGAGGCCGTACCGCGTCTTAAAAGCGGTCTTCCACTCATCGCCCTCACGAATGCAAACCAGATTGTATGCTCCTTGTAAGTCCAATTTAGAAAAGTACATGGAAGTACCTAGCTGATCTAACAACACTTATCAATGATAATGGATACTGGTTCTTTATGGTGATGTCATTAAGAGCCCTGTGATCAATGCAGGGCCTTAGATCTCCCTCTTTTTTCAGAACAAAAAATAAGGGTGAGGCAGCAGGCGACTGGGATGGCCGTATGAACCCCATATCAAGAGCTTTATCGATGTATTCTTTCAAGACAACATCTTCTTTGGGAGTTAAAGAGTAGACTAGACCAGTAGGGATTTTGGACCCAGGAATAAGTTCAATCAGACAGTCATACTGTCTATGTGGAGGCAGCTGTTCTGCCTGGCCTTTGTCAAAAACATCTGCATACTCATACGGTATATGTGTACCGCTCTGATGTACAACACTGATAGATGAACCTCCCTCCATAGAGGCCAAAATATGCGATTTGGTTGACACCCCCTGACTTGTAAAGCAATGTTCGTTACAATAAACAGAAGGATATTGGATCATTCCCGTAACCCAGTCAATGGTTGGATTATGGAGAGTCAGCCAGGCAAGGCTAAGCAACAGTTTGTAATGAGGAGCCGCAATGACATCAAAAATCATTTCCTCTGAATGATCATTTGATAAAATCATTCGAATAGGTACAGTTTCTTGGGTTACCATACCCGAAGTCAAAACTGACCCATCCACAGTGTTCACTGTTTCAGGTTTATTCTTGGTTATCAGAGATATAGAAAATTTCTTAGCATATGTGATGTCGATGTAATTATTTGTGGCTCTGGAATCAACCATAGCCCTGGAAACTAATTCTTGGTCAGCAAAATGTAACGTCACCTCCACAGCTATAGGTGCGTATGCCGGAATGGTACGGGAGTCCGATGTAACACTCGACACAGGGACTCCTGCTAATGTCGAGTTTTGGCATTTCCCGAACGCTTAACTGGTTTCTTGGGACATTCCGCCAGTAAATGCTCAGATGAACCGCAATACATGCATAAATTGTTTTTTCTTCAGTTCTACCTTTTTGCATTAGATAACCGACCTCTCACTGCACCAATCTGCATTGGTTCAGGGTCATTCGAGGGTGCTGCCGGTACATCCGGACGAACAGGTGCTTGCAAGAAAGGTTTTTTCTCTCCTTTGCGAGCATTTCGTCGAGTGACAAGCGCAAACTTACACACAGCCAGGAAAACAGCATGCGAAGATATCAGGAACCCGCGTGTGTTGATACACGCGACTGAAGTGCACGCAGACAGAGCTGCCAGAACTCGCGTGTGAAGGAAAGCCGTTCGTTGGACTTCTAATGGACGACTGCCGAAGATAGCGTGTAGAACTTTCACGTGAACAGGAAAAACTTGCCGTGACTTCTAGAATGCAGCTCCAGGAGTTCGCGTGTGGAAGAAACACACAGGGGACAGTCAAAGAAGTAACTGAAGAGATGCGAGGACGCAGATCAAGGATTCAGCTACCAAACGCCATGTTGTTTTAATCAGAAGCAGCGAGCAACGTCTCCACGCTGCTTATGAACGTAATGCAGTAACACACGTGACTACCAGAATCACGTGAATTCAACGACGTGAATAATGCAAATGTCGTTTTCCAGGCAGGACATCAAACAACCTCCATTTAGAATAGAAAGGTCTAGCAGTTCTATGAGCATAACCCGTTCTGTGTGAAGACGGTGTTCCAGGTCCAGAGGTAATATGTCCACCATGCATCACAGAGGACCAGAGTCAGACTGGCTTTGATGGTGAAGGGCAGCAGGTTCCAATGGAAGGCGGGGGACATGGGACAGTGACACTGAGTGCAGAGGAGCAGAGATAACGAGATGTTGAGTAAACATACATACAGTCAGACAGGTACTGAGGAGCAAGACAGTTGATAGCTTTGCAGACTAGAAGGCATTTGGAAAGGTAGTGGTTGTGCATGGAGAGCCAACCAGTATGTTGCCGGTAGGTAGAAGGAGGATGATCGGGTAGGTTGCAGAATGTGCTACTTGTGAATTTGAGGACTTTGTACAGAGCATAGGTGCACAACATACAGTCTGCGGACCAAGTGCGGCCCGGCATGCTGCTTTCCAGGCCACCAACGCTAAAGACTTTCCTAATGGAGGGCGGCCCGCTAGCAACAACGGCCGCCCTCCATTAGGAAAATCTTTGTTTGCCGGGCCAGGAAGAATACTGACCCTCTTCTGGTTCAGTGCATTCACTATGTAGCTCTTACAAGCCACGCAGTCTTTGTGCTGCACCAATAAATGATCAGCACTGCGCCTGTTGTGCCCAATCAGACTTGTTGCCGGAAGGCATTTTAGCCTTGCCACACCAGTCAGTGCAAGGGAATTGCACCATAACTGCGACTCTAAAATGCAGACTGCGTTTTTACTTCGCAGTCGTCATTTTAGAGAATGCTGACTCCCATTACTGTGCCCAAGGTGAGCAGGGGTTGCGGGGGTGTCCACCATTACGATAAGTGGGGGGAACAGGAAAATAATAATTTATTTGAAAAAGGACCCTGGCAGGTACAAGGGAGTCGGTGGCGCACACAGAAGTGCACCGTGGTAAAGGGGGGGCAAAATTGATCCATCTGATCACTACACTGCGCGGTAATTGGTGTCGACATTTTCGTCAGCGCAGTTACGGGCAGCACAGTGATGATATAGATTCAGTACAAGTTGGGAAGAGGTCTGCCAGCCCACACACCAGCGAGCCAGCGAGCCTGCCTGCCAGCTTACCAGCCAGCAAGCCAGCCTGTCTGCCACCCGCGAGCTTGTCCGTTCACCTGCACTCCTGCCAGCCCACCTACTCTCCCAGGTAATTGCATTATTGTTTGGGGGTTTGGGAGATGGCATTTGGGTGGCATTTGGGTTTTGTTGGGAGTTAGGAGGCTTGGATTTGTGTTTTGTTGGAGGTGAGGAGGCATGGGGTTGGTGTTTTGTTGGTTCTATGTGAAAAGATCACATTTTTAAGGTCTCAAGAGAAAAAGACCGATTTGCAAAGCCCCATTTTTTTTATTGCAAAAACAGCATTGCAAAGGTCTTTTTCTCTTGAGACTTTTAAAATGTGTTTTATAAAAATAAAAAAAATAGTTGGGGTTTCACCCACCGAGCTCCCCATTATTCCTACAGTGTTAATAATTGTGTGCTGAACTGCTGAGAGTATTATAATTTGTGCCAAAACTCACGTGTTTAACTGTTTTAGTTCACGGACACGTGCTGTAATTCTTTTTAGCAGCGTGTACCGTTACCTTCTGTGTACCACGATTTGCTTTGCATAAACGTACTATCACACTGTTAATCAGTACTCTGACCTGCGCTGGGTATTGTGGGACACAAGCATTGCGTGCCTTACCTGAGCTCTTAATTACAGGATTGTTGAAAGGTCCTAACTGGGACTACATCTCTCAGAAGCACCGGCACCTTTGAAATTGTAACGTCAGGCGCTTCAGCGCCGGCTCTTCGAGCGTCAAACCTGTCTTGCCCTGGTCCTCACCGTCCCATTCGTCCTCGGGTAGAAACCCTGCTCTCCTCTGCGCTTCAGCAGTGGTGTGCTCAATCAAGGTAAGGATGGGTATCGAAAAATTGAACGACCTTCTGTCCAACTTATACGACCTTCAGTTGACAGAAGCAATCCACGCACAGGCGCAGGGGACTCTGGACTGAGTCCATTGTGACACGGCATGCTTGGCAGCTCAAATAGATGCCACACAAGAGCTGCAATGTGCGTTGTTAGCAGCACATGAGGTGCAACCCCCAGCACCCAACCATGAGATTACCAACTCCATGCCTAATACTAAGCCTAACGATGAAATTCCCACTATTTCTTCTACCAAAGAATTAAAAATATGCCTACTAAACACACACTCTCTTAACCAGCATGCCTCATGTATACATGACCTGATATTGACTGAGAATATTGATATCATGTGCATCACTGAGACGTGGCTACAAGACCCTATAGGACCAACGTGCTCCCTTGCATTGCCATTGGGCTTCACCATCCACTACACAAATAGAGTTAGTGGGAAAGGTGGAGGGGTAGCCATAATTACTCTGGATTCAATACCTGTATTCCCTTCCACTTCATCATGTTCAGGTTGTGAGATGATATTACACCTGAAATACTGTCCCACAAATAACAATTGCATTAATCTAATAATAATTTACAGACCTCCCTCCCTAGTCTCAGAGTTCAATGACGAACTTGTACAGTTTGCCAACTCTCTGACAGGACAAAACAAATCCTCGATCATCCTTGGAGATTTGAATCGATGGCATGGTGACTCAGAAGATAAAGAAGCCAATACTCTTGAAAAGATTCTGCATAAAATACAGTTTGACGTAACAAATTCCGATCCCACCATGTCAAATGGTCAACAACTGGATTGGGTCATAACCAACAACATAGAAACTAATAATTATGTGACCACCCCTTGCATATGGTCAGACCGACTTAAAGTGACTTTCGCACTAAACATACCACTGCCAGTAAAGAAATCCATGAATGAAGCAAAGAAATTCTTCTCCCGGAACTTTAAGAACATTTGAAGATCTGACATAGAACTCTGCATAAATGGCATCTTAGTTAACATCCCGCAGAGAATGTCAGCCCCTGTGTGCACTCGTGTGCGGCAGGGGCGTGACAGTTTGACTTAGAAAGACTACACTGTGCGATCACAAAGCAGTCTTTCTAAATCGATATTTTAGTGAAAGGATCTTTATAAAAATATCTTTTCACTTAGGACCGTTTCGTTGGGGATGAGGAGCCATGGGGATGGCGTTTTGTTAGGGGGTGGAGGTCATGGGGCATAGCTTTTTTGATTGGGGTGGTGTGTCATGGGAGATGGCATTTGGATGGGAGTCATGAGGACGGTGTTTGGTCGGGGTTGGGTCATGGGGTATAGTGTTTAGTTCAGGTGGGGGCCATGGGTATAGCTTTTGGTTGGGGTAAGGGTCATGGGGGATGGAGTTTGGATGGGGCTCATAAGGATGTTGTTTGGTGGCGGGTGGGTCATTGGGCATAGCTTTTTGTTGGGGTTGGGGAGGCATGGAGATGGCGTTTTGTTAGGGGGTGGAGGTCATGGGTTGTAGCTTTGGTTGGGGGTGGGGGCCATGGGGCATAACTTTGGTTGGGGATTGGGGGTCATGGAGATGTCATTTGGTCAAGGGTGGGTGTCATGGGGCAATATGTTTGGTTGGGGTTGGGGCCATGGGGCATAGCTTTTTTGATTGGGGTGGGGTGTCATGGGAGATGGCATTTGGGTGGGGATCATGAGGATGGTGTTTGGTGGGGGTTGGGTCATGGGGCATAGTGTTTAGTTTGGGTGGGGGCCATGGGTATAGCTTTTGGATGGGGCAAGGGTCATGGGGGATGGAGTTTGGATGGGGCTCATAAGATGTTGTTTGGTGGTGGGTAGGTCATTGGGTATAGTGTTTGGTCGGGGGTGGGGGTCATGGAGCATAGCATTTGGTTGGGTGTGGGGGTCAGCGGGATGGCGTTTGGTTGGGGGTTATAGGGCATAGTGTTTGGTTGGGGGGTCATGGGGATGGCATTTGGTTGGGAGGTGGGGGCATAGCGTTTGGTTGGGGAGAGGGTCATGGGGCTTAGCGTTTGCTTGGGGTGGAGGTCATGGGGTATAGTGTTTGGTTGGGGGTGGAGGCCATGGGGCATACCTTTTGATTGGCGGTGGGGTTCATGAGGATGGTGTTTGGTGGGGGTGGATCATGGGGTATAGTGTTTGGTTGGGGGGGCATGGGCAAAGCTTTTGGTTGGGGAAGGGTCATGGGGAGTGGAGTTTGTATGGGGGTCATAAGGATGTTGTTTGGTGGCAGGTGGGTCATTGGCCATAGCAGTTGGTTGGGTGTGGGGGTTATTGGGGCATAGCGTTTGGTTGGGTGTGGGGGTCACGGGAATGGCTTTTGGTTGGGGTCATGGGGCATAGTGTTTGGTTGGGGGTCATGGAGATGGCATTTGGTTGGGAGGTGGGTGCATAGCGTTTGGTTGGGGTGAGTGGCATGGGGCTTAGCGTTTGGTTGGGCTGGTGGTCATAGGGATGGCATTTGGCTGGGGGTGGGTGCCATGGGGCATAGCTTTTGGTTGGGGGTGGGGGTCATGGGAATGATATTTGGTTGGGGGGTGGCGGTCATGGGGCATACCATTTGGTTTGGGGTGGGGATATGGGCCATAGCGTTTTGTTGGGGGGTGGAAATGGGGATGGTGTTTGGTTGAAGTGGGGGTAATAGCGTTTGGTTGGGAGGTGGAGGTCATGGGGATAGCGTTTGGTTGGGGGTGGGGTGGTGGTCATGGGGCATAGGATTTGGTTGGGGTGGGGATCACAGGGCATAGCTTTTTGTTGAGTGTGGGGATAATGGGGCATAGCTGTTGGTTGGAGGTTGGGGTAATGGGGCATAGCTTTTGGTTGGGGGTGAGAGTCATGGGGATGGCATTTGCATTGGGGGTCATGGGGCATGTGACAAATTGACTTGTGCCCTTCACAAGTACAGGCTAAAGAGCCTACCCAGCGTTCCCACTCAAAGAGTTAACCCAATAATAAAGCTAAAGCAGGCACAGCTAAGAGATGTACCTCCTTCGCCTCTTGTGGAAACCTGGGCCAGCAAAGGCCATACTCCTGTACAGCAGGTTGCCTCGGAACTCACCAATAAACAATTACAAAAGCAATCCAAAAAGGAGTGTACACCAAGCAAGAAGTAACGCAATTTATTCTGGGCCCAGTCACAGCTGGGAAAGCAAAATGCATACAGAATTCAGAACAGAACTGCATGGGAGGTGCTGTCAAAGATACGCCCCTAAAACAAGAGCTTTTATAATCAGATAAACTAATTAGCATCAGCCCACATTGCAACTTTAGGTTAGTCCTCCATGTGAGGCTTATTGCTAGAACTACATAATTCCCCTATAGTGGGACATACATTATCCTCAAATGATTGGGTCCTGTGAATCTTGCCACACCACCCTCGACAATGTCTGTGATGTAACCGTCCAACCCACATTTCCCACATCATAGTGCCATAACATTGAGATATTTGAGATGAGCAGCAGATCTTTATTCATCTGCCGCCGGTCACCTTCATCCGTTTCTCATGGGAATACAACCGATCATGACACTACAAGAGCCTTGAACCATTGACAAGATTCTGTTATAATGTTGCATCTTAGGAACTCTTCGAACCTCTTACAGGCTGAGATGTGCGAAGGGGCAATTTGAAACCGCCATAGTACATTTTGGAATCGTCATGAGACCAGTTTCATAAACTAATATGCCGAACTATAAAATGATTGCACATTCACTGCCTTTCCCCCGCACCCATGAGCTTCACTTCCTGACCAAGAAAGTATCAAGGGCTGTTCAGTTCTTTCCGTATGATCCTGGAAATGTATAATTTGCAATGTGCTGCCAGACTCTGCGGCTACTAAGCAAGTTAATAAAATGTGAGTTTGTTCCTATTGAAAAGCATGCTCTGAGGCCTGTGCACAGTGCCTCGGGCTAATATTAAGCCCTGCTTACTTACCTGTAACCCAAACGTTATTGCCTATAAATTATTTGCTTAAAACACAATTATTTAGGGCATTCTCCAGCCTAGTGCCTAGAACTGTGTGGCTATTAACAAAGCCACCTCCCCTTTTAGCGGGCTAAGCCTGCAACTGATAAGTTTGCACCTTTTTACCATGTTGAATTTGCATTTTTACCACTTTCCCAAGAGGGGTATGATTATGATTCCATACCAACCCAAACAGCAAAGTACGGCAGTCCAAAATAGCAGAAAGTACAATCAAGGGTCTATATAATATCTATACTTTAATTAAACACACAATATATACACACAATGCTTTTTATATGGTTAGCTTTGCCTGGTGTACTCTCCTGCTAGGTCTTGGATATAGTCTCTCTCACTGCTTTTTATATCGTTAGATTTGCCTCGTGTACGCTCTTGCCAGGACTTGTCTGTATCTCCTTTCAAACACTTTATTCTGCTTGGTCTACTCTCCTGCCAGGATTTGTATGCATTTGTTTTGAACACTGCGCATAGATACTTCTCATCTGCTCATAATATCATTAATGTATGTTCGGTACTTTTCATCTGTTCATTCAGCTTGTTTTACAAATATTCGGTAGACCTTTTCATCATAGTTCAACATACAATGTCTCACTCTGGTTTCCCTCCTTGGTCTTCCTCAAGTTTGTGTGGAGGGCCTCAGAGCCCAGTCCCACTGTCTAGGGCCTTCGGGCCACTGTTCGACAGTGCTTTAGCGTCCCAATCCTTTCCCCAGGCTCACTGGCTTTCTGTACATGGCTTCTCTGCCTTCCTTACTCCCAAGTCAGGTGTTTCTCCGGCTCCCGCCGCTCTCCCTGTCGCTGTCAGCATCTTTGGTAAGCATTTGCATTCTGGATGGTGCCCCAGCCTCTGCAGCCTTCAGGAAGCACGACTTGCTTCCTCACGCTCTGCGTCCTGCGAGCCTCTCCAATGCGCGTTTCTCACCAGGCCACCCTCTCACACCTCGCAGCTGTCTGGACTCCTGCACCGCTGCCGGTACCTTGCTCTGCAATGAGCTGGAGAACTCCATGCTCCTCTTGCCGGTATGGATGATTTCAAAGCATGAGCGGCCAATGGTCTTTTCCCAGCGACTAGACCGCTGCTGATAGTTCACGTGGGGAGTGATCATTCTCACTCCTCGCATGTTCCTTGTCTCAGTTATTGTATTCTATGTGGTGTTGAGATAGGTGACATTGAACTTCATTGGCAGTAATCATCACAGCTCCCTGCTTCTTCCTCGTCTCAGCTGTTAATAACCAAGTATTTAGGGGGTATTGTGGAATACTTGAAGTACTCTTGGTTATCGGTTCAGGGAGAATGCCACAATATGGAAAATGAAGGAAAGTGAGCCTCACTCAAAACAAATAAGTTTACTAGTTATTGTATATTCCCAAACAGTCTGTGTGATTATTTTGGAGCATAAAGGTAAACAAAAAGCCCTTAGCACAAGGGTGTACAATTCTAAAATAAAGGTTCAGAGTTTCCTCTGGACCGACCAAATATTTTCCCACAATAATATTCAATTACAAGTTCCTGCTCTTTTATGTATCTGTTTTGCAAATGTCCTACTTTCTTCAATAATATCCCACCAGTGCAGTGTGCAGTGCAGAAGCCAATGCATTTCGGAACAGAGTCTGTCTTTAGGGCAAAAATTGTTCACCAAATGTGCAGAATCAATGCGGGCCAACCAAATATCACATTTGTTTATGGCAATACAGCAACAAACAAAAAAGGAAAAGAAAAACAAAGAAAAAGGAAAAGAAAAAAAAGAAAAAGGAAAAGAAAAACAAACACAGAGGAAAAGAAAAACAAAGAAAAAGGAAAAGAAAAACAAAGAAAAAGTCTGTAAATGGCAAGTATATGTACCCAAATCGTATCTTGGAAAAGTGTAATATGATAATTGTTTATCTGCCATCTTATGCATATCCACATCAAGAGCTAATTGTAAAGAAAAGTAAAAAACATGTGCTTATATGGAATCACTCAAATAAAAATGGACGCTCATGTTGCTGGTAGATATAGACCCAATATGGCCGAATGTTTTACCTGAATTCCTCTCACAGCCGGGTAATGGTTGATAGAAATCACTAAATGGTGATGGGGAATACGTAAAGGAAAGGAAAAAAAGAAAAAATAACAAGAGATGTCTATTAAATGAACCTATCTGTCCTGACACATGCTGTTCACCGCACAGCAGTACAGATCTCTCAAATAAGTGCCACGTTTATAAGCAAACACAGGTACAGCGCAGAATAAGTGTTCCACCCTTGTGTCGCAAGTTAAAGTTCTCCAGATCGCCTAGTGAACACCAGACCCATCCATAAAAGTCTACTGACCAAGAAAACCGGCACGTTCCCTTTCCTACATTGCACCCACTGCAGGTTCCTACCGAAGGGCAATATTGTTAACCACACACAATCAGGAGAACAGATCAAGATTAAGAGTTATGCTACATATGATACTAGCAATGTCATCTATGCAATAAAGTGCCCCTGCAGAATATACTACGTAGGACAATGAAAACGACCATTCTAACAGCCATGGAATTAACATAGCTCATGTACAAGGACCAAAAACAGTTATTCAGTAGTGGCCAGGCACTGGAGCGAGAAACGGCATGATGACATGCCACAGATCAGATTTCAGGTGGTGGACGTCAGCACAAGCAGAAACACTCATGAGAATCTGATGAAAAGGTTGGACCAAAGGTCAACATTTTGGATTGAGAGATTGGACTCTTTAACACCCAACGGGATCAATGAAGAAGTGAACTACATTTGTTTTGTCTAAGATGATATGTTTGGTGTAACACAATTTGTTTAGGGAGATACCTTATGGGATTGTACAGCTAGCTGGCAATATTGACGTGTTTACATTGGGTGCATATATTGTGTGTGTATTGGATGTTTGATGCCTCCTTTTTTGATGTATCCACGTGTTCATGCAGTGATACATATCATGAATCATATGGGCATCAATATCTGGGATATTAAGCCTTAACTAAATATTTAGCATGTCTGGTATGTTGGCAATTTAGGTTGCACATATGGTTTTATCTAATAGGATGAGCATTTTTCTGATCAACTTCTGTGACTGTACCCTTCACCTGAAGCGGCCTTGAGGTGTATTTCAGCAATATTTGGCCAACTCCACACCTACCGCAAAGTCTCTACATTTTTCCAGGCTTCTGACCCTTTTCAGAGAGCTCCCGGCGAGAGGTAATGAGCTACTTTTATGCACTGCTGTGGGGTTAACATCTGGTTCATATGTGTCAGAACAGATGGTTTCATTTAACAGACATCTCTTATTGTTTTTTTCCTTTTTTCCTTTCCTTTACGCATTCCCCATCACCATTTAGTGCTTTCTATCAACTATTACCCAGCTGCGAGGGGAACTCAGGTAAAACATTCGGCCATATTGGTTCTATATCTACCAGCAACATGGTCGTCCATTTGTATTTGGGTGATTCCATATATTTTGAGAATGCTACAATATAGGTAATGAAGAAGAGAGGAACCATCTCTAAAAGGGACTGGGGGGTATGTGACTGGTTCTGGTGACGCTGTGCTAATCCTCTGAGGGTTGCCTCGCCCCATGTGGTCCTCCCTCATATAGACGCCCCCAGGGTCAGGATCAGATAGCGGCTGCAGCCCCCTGGCCACACCAGGAGAGGATACCGTGGGAAAAGGAGTGATGACATCTTCAGCTTCATCAGAAATGGCTCTGGAATATGGCGTAGGACTTGTGATGACAGGCTGGAAGAGAGCTGGAGTATTGTTTTTTCTCTTGAGCCTTGTGCCAGTGGGCCAGGCGGCTGTTTTCTATATCCCTCCTTGAGAAACATTACCCACCAGGGCTGGGACTTGACTCCGTGACTGATGGTCCGGCACCGGCCCGCCCGTTATGTTCTGCTTGCCCGTTATGCTCCTTTCGCTCCGGTGGTCTGCACGTCTGTTTCGATGGTGCTTCCTCCGCAATGCAGCGTTTGATCTGCCAGCTTGGTCCATTCCAAATGAGAGCTGGCGCTGCCCCATTATTTTACTCACCCAGCTGTTATCTTTTTTTTCTGGTAGAGTATACGATTTCAGGTTTGAGAAGCAGGGGGAGATTTTTTGCTTTCTCACTTTGGCCACCATTCATAGACTCTTGTTCACAAAGAGCCCCAACTCCTCTGGAATAAGAAACTCTTCATGTGACAATGCTGAATTTCCAATGTATCGCACCAGCCCATATCAAGCTGCACAAACAAAGTAAACAGAAGTACAAGAACATCAACGGTGGGGGCTATGTATAAAAAGAAATCCTAATGATCAAGTGCCGGTGATATCACTTCAAAACGTACACACCAACACACTTTGCATGTGTGTGTGTGCTTAAAATCTGTGGTACAACGCTCCATAAAGGGCTGCTCTTTCGTATGAGACCACAAATTGCCCCAATATTCTCTGCAGAATTTGGACTTCACCCATCCACCTCTTGGCAAGAGGAGGACCGCCAGTGTAACAAATGCCTATAGTCTCACTGCACTTTGCTCTCAATGATTTATTTGTTTGTTTATTTATTTATAATGCGCACCAGACCCAAGGGTATCGGGACGCAGAGGATACAGGAAGTCTTTCAGCTTAGGTTACAAATGGCAAAAAACATACAAGTTGTGAAAATACATAATATAGGGGGCACATAGTGAGTACATAGATGCATATGTTACAAGAAGACATTATACAAGCAGGAACGTAATTGAACATATACATACAAGTCGTGAGAAGACACAATATGGTGGGTGCCTAGTGGGTATAGAGATACATGTCATACAGAGAAGGCTCTATGCAAGCAGGAACATAATTTAAGGGCAGTCTGAGATCTATTTACAATGCGGGAAGGGTAGGAGGCAGGTGACTTACTGGTCCTTATCTGTAAGCCAGATGATGAGATTCTGTCTGAATGTAATGAATGTTTGGTCAGCTCGCAAAGAGGGTGGCAAGGAGTTCCAGAGCTGTGCTGCCTTCACTGGGAAACTACTGCCCCCGACTTTGCATAATTTGAATCTTGGCACGGAAAGGCAGTTCGAGTTAACTGTTCTCCTGGGCCTGCTTGAAGATTTTCTAGTAATTCTCTTAGTAAGGTAGCATGGTGCCTCATTGTTTCGGCATTTGTAGGTGAGTGAAGCCGTTTTCAATTTTATTGTTGGTAGATAACCAGTTGTGTTGTCTCCTGATCTCAGAGATGTGCTCTTTTCTTGTTATATTTAGAGCAGCTCTAAGAGCAATGTTCTGGAGTTTCTGTGTTCGCTTGACAATATATTTATTGGCACCAATGTATAGGGCATTACAGTAGTCCAGTTTGGACAAGATGAGAGCTCTGACCAGGATGATGCGGCTGTTCGTGGATAGGAACGGTTTACCCGCTCTGATTAATTTGCATGTATATGATGAGGTTACTGTCAATGATGAAGGAGATGTACTCGAGGCCAAGTCTTTTGAGGCTGGGTGTGGTACCCAAGATAATGAGCTCAGTTTTGTCATCATTCAGGCAGAGACAATGAGTAGCCATCCGTGCCTGAATGATGATGTAAGCTCTGTTTACCAAGGCCAAATCCTTAACATAATCCCCAGTAAGTGATAGGAGAATCTGAGTATCATCTGCATAGTTGGTGTAGGTGATACCAAGATGGTCCAGATCATCGAAAAGGGGCTTGGTAAATATATTGTACAGAGTGGGTGAGACACACGATCCCTGGGGCACTCCACAGGTGATAGGGATGGGGTCTGCGGCTGCTGAGGGGGAGAAGACTCTCATAGTCCTGTTACTGAGGAATGAATGTATCCAGACTATAGCCGCCTTTGAGAAATGAGCTGCTGAATCCAAGTGATTACATAAGACCTTGTGGTCCACAAGGTCAAATGCAGCCAAGAGGTCGAGAAGGAGAAGCAATGCTGATTTTCCTTTGTCCCTGAGCTCATCAATTTGGGCCTTGAGATCAATTAGGGCGTTTCCGTGCCATGTGGTGGCCAAAAACCTGATTGGCGGGCTCCTAGGAATTGGTTAAGCTCCAGGTATTTCTGTATTTGGAGATATGCCACCTTGTCTAAGATTTTAAGAAGGAATGGCACTGTAGTGATAGGCCTGTAATTGGTCGGTATAGTTGGGTCTAATGTCTGTTATTTAAGTAAAGGGAGTACCCAAGACTCTTTAAGGTTGCTTGGGATGGTGCCTGAGGCAAAAGAGGCGTTGATAAACTCCGAAATGAAAGGAGCTAAGTCTCTTGCAGCATCCTTAATTAGTTGTGCTGAGCAATGGTCGCCCTGGCAGTTCGAAGGTTTGAGGGAGAGTATAACCTTTTCGACCTCGAGAATAGAGATTTTGGAGAAACTGAAGCGGAGTGGGGGTTGGTGGGAGGGCATGGAGTTATTATTGGGTGAGGTCAAAGAGGTTAAGGAAGCTTTCTTTAGTGCTATTTTGACCTCAAGGGTGGAGATTTTGTTGACTAGTGCGTGCTGAATGTTGGAGCTGCAGGTTTTATCTTTGACCCAGTTGTCTTGCACTCGTATAGGTGTCTCTAATTCTTTTAGAATAATTCCTTCAGACTTGAGTTGGCTTGCAAGATTCTGTTGTTATATGTTTCTTGTTTCGCCAAAAGTATATCTTTTTTGTATTGAGATGATATGTTGATTAGGTTAGTTTTATTTTCAGCAGAGGGTAATAGCCTCCAAGAAGTTTTGCATTTTCTCATATCATTTCTCATTTTTTTCAAATATGGGAGTAAACCTGGAATTTAAGTGGCTTTTGGGCTTGCTAGGTCTCAATTTTAGCAGAGCAATGGTGTCGAGAGTTGTAATCATAATTTTGTTATATTCATCAACTAACGAATTAGGCTCCATATTGTCTGGTAGTGAGTTGACAGTAGGTAGGATGCGGGGTAGGAGTTTGTCCACTGTAATATTCTTAAAATGCTGATAAGACAGACTACTGTTTTAAACAACTCAATGTAAGACAGAATCTCCTTCGAGTCTCTGTGCACGAAATATACAGAAAACCTTTTCACTAGGCCGGGTTATCTATGCAAATGTACCAAACACTAGGTACCTTTAGCTTCCAAAGGTAAAATCTAAATCGAACAGCCTTGGTTCAACAGGAAGCAACACAGGGACTGGCATTCAATGAAACCTGTCCCAGGGATTGAAATCATATAAAACCAAATTATATCATAAAACCACTTGACATTAAGCAAATACTTGAGGTCTTTTCTCAGTCTTCCCACCTTGAGCCACATGGCTGGAAAACAGCCTCCAATGTTAAACATTAGACCACCTGGAATAACCTTTGTCTACCTTTTTGTTATGCATCTAAATTCACCTCGTATCTGTTTTCTGCAAACCCACTTACTGCTTGCCTCTTTGGTGATCTCTACGCTTTGATTCTGGCGTTAGCCTTCTATGCTTCACTGCAAAGGTTTCTGATCCCATTACTCTAGCCGCTTGGGCCTATGAGGATGTGACGAATTGCGCACAAGGCTACTAGCGGGATCATGGTTCTTATTGGAGTTACGTTATGGCTATGGTTGAAAGTAGGCCTATGGGAACTAGGGAAATGGATCACAAATAATAAGTAATAACTCCCTAAGAAAGTGCCAGTGATAAAACAACACAAAGTGTGGTTCTGCAGGTGGTCCCAACACCTTGGTATATTGATTTCAATAAACATAAATGTCTTAAATCCAATCTTAACAGGTCTGTCACTCCAGGTATTCCCTGGACTATCAAATGCCTATCAAACAAGTCCTCTTGCTTCGAAATCCTGGCCAGCAAAAGCATCCAAACATCTAGTCCATCAATGCCCAGCCCTAGCCTGAGAATAAACACAAGATAAAACAGAAAAGATGACGCCCTGGGAACTCTCCTTCAGGGACCTCTGCACTTTATTGATACTTCTCATTGTCTTGGATTTCCTACTTGCCGACCCTACCAATTTAGGCGGCAGGCTACTGATTTTTAGGCGGCTCACTCGCTAGTCCCTGGGGATCTGTCATCCAGGTGGCCAGGACATGGCCATCACTATCGGATCCAGTTCCTGTGGGTGGACCAGTGCGGGAGGATCACCTGGGTGAGGAGCCTTCGGGGGTGGGGGGGAAGGGGAAGTGGAACACCGAAGGGTGAGACACGGTACCCCCTTCCTTATGATATTTTTTCCCCATCCTACCCTGTAGGATATCTATAAACTCACCCCCCCCCCTTCTTGACACAAACACTTTCTCACAGACCGATTACCATGAAAGACAACGGACTAACACCAGAGCCGTATACCTGACAAGTCCCAACACAAGGTTCAGCCAGAGTCAGGCAATTGCCGATAATTACACACTCCTGACTTCCCTTCCCTTTCCCCATAGGGATACAAAGCAGAGCAGGAATGAGCACTCTGGGCAAGGCCAAACGCATGTGGACGCAGCTATTCCAGGGTGGCAGTTCAACAGAGGAGAAAGGTGGCGAGACCTGAAAGGACAACGAGGAGGGAATTGCCCTTGCCCTTTTCAATCCATACCCACAAAACCTCAGCAAATGGAAACGTAAGACCGGGAATAACAGCTGGCGAATGGTGAAAAGGACGTCAGCGCTACATGGGACCCTCCTGCACTGACAGCCAGGGTGGGAAGAAGCGGTTGCCATCATGGTACTGTCCCTAACTCTGGAGACAGGAGACACCAACAGAGTTTGGTACAGCCAGTGAGTCAGAAAGAACTCATAATAAACCAGACTTTGTGGGGATCAAGGATTGCGACGAGCAACATTATATGAAGAAAGAAGACTAATGGACAAAGGTCCTTTGTAAGCCCAAATTGGTATTAGAGTTAGAGTGGTCCGGCGCCATGTGGGCATTCATTCGAAAGACTCTGACCGGTGCCCCGCTCCTGAACAAGGAGAATGTATTGAACTGGGAAATAAAAGTGGTCCTGCAGTGGGTTATGTTAAATCCCGTGCACAGTCGAAAGTCTTCGGTTGTTGTTGAAACTACAAGTATGAAGAGGCCCTAAGGGTGGCCGGCGTGAGGTGTCGAGGTGGTCATATAAGGGTCAAGCCAAACCCCTTGTACAATCGAAAGTCCTTGGCACGTTGTAGAAGTCTTTGAGGAATATGAAAGTGTGAACCTGAATAAGTGGAGTGTGAAACTGGCGTTTGAGCTCGGATGAGGGGAAAGCCGTGTGAACTGTGATATTGTGAAGTACGCACTTGCCAGAGAATAACAGAGTGACCATTTGAGACATGATCGTCCCCTCGGAAATCTTTGTTTGAACTAGCAAGTGCTTTAAGAGGACGGCGAAGGAAGGTCTGAGCCTGGATGAGGGGGACCTAACTAAACTGGATGGCATTTTTAAAAAGACATTGAAACTCTTGAATATTACAAATGAAGAGATTGTGATAGTGAACCCAACTGAGGGACGTCAAGTGAAAAGCTAAGGGAAGTGAATCCCACATTGGGAAAAAGCAAAGTGAACTACATTGTGGTGACAAACATGACCCGACTGAGGGATGTCTACAGTGAGTGGTTGGTCTGAGTCTGACTGAGGGAGGCTAACGTTGAGAGAAGGATCGGAGCCCGGCTAAGGGGGATCCAAGGGTGAAGAGCAATCGCCTGATGTGAAGATAAATAAAAGGAACTTTTGTTTTGTTGTTTATGATAGATAAGGCCCTCTGAAGCAAGAGACTTTGCATGAAAGAGACTTGGACCCAGAAGTTCCTGATATTGAGAAAAGGAACTGTAATATCGTGCTGGAGAAGCCCAAGCATGTGCCGTGCTCGAGTGTCCCGCCTTGTCTTGTGCTAAAAACGTGCGTGAGACCCCGACCATAACATCCTGACTTATCATTTTTTGAACACTTCTTTCTTTTCTTGTGAACATTATCCCACACTCTTTTATAGCATAGGGGTAAGGATTGGCAATAGGTTGTTCTTAGTATAGGCCCTTTTAATTTGACTAGAATTTACTAGGACTGCCTTTTTATTATTTGATGGTGGTAGCTTGCTCCCATATTAGATTTAGGTTTAGATTAGGCGTTTATCTCACCCATTCTACAGTTTAATCACTTGTGTCTGTCAAACTTTGATACCATGCCTTCCTTACAATTCCTACCGCCTACAGATTTAGGTGTTTGATCCTACTGCTATTATTAGTTTATCAAGTTGATTTATGGTTCCACAGGGTGCTGCCTCAGAGCCCGGCCCCAGAACAGTGGGGCAGCAACTTCACAGCTGCAAAATAAAAGAGTTATTTATTTATTTTTTATATTGACTGATGACACCCGTGCCCTTAGTGTCGTGTGTTCGCTACCACTTATCATTTATAACATGTTTGCCTGGTAGTGAGACAGGATCCTAAAATAAACACCATAATCATTTCTAATATTTAAATTACAACATACATTGTATATAACAATGGCTGTTCTGTAAAAACTCAACTATTTCAGCAGGATTTAGTTAAAAAAAAAGACATGCACACTAGAAAAAACTTTGAATGCGCCCACCTGACAAGTGAAACTACCAGGGAATCCCTCACTTTCCCCTGTAGCCAGCAAAATAAGCCGTGCTCTATGCTGTCAGACATTTTAAAAGTAAAGGGGAACCTTGCACACATTATATTTCGTTTCACAGGCCAGGTGTGCACATTCAAAGTGTTTTCTAGGGTTCCATGTCATTTCATAGCGGGATGTTTTTTCGCAAATTTTTTACGAAAAAAAACCCCATTCCCTTTAATTTTTTATCTATTCCCAAACACCCACACCCCATATATATAATTTTCCATCCCCCCCCTAAAAAATTCTATGGGTTTTTTCGCTAAAAAATTCACTGTAAAAAAACCCTGCGATAAAATATCCCACTATGAAAGGAAGTTGTACCGTTTTCTATGGGGCCTCATTACGTGTTTGACGGTAGCCGTACCGGTAAAACCCACAGGCTGCCACCGGACATGCAATGTTTCTCTGTCTTCGGTCCACTCCTTCTTTAGACTCTACTCCTCTGTTCTTGGGACACTTATCTCCTCCTTTGGGCTCTTGTACCAACTTTTTGCAGGCAACACCCTAATCATCTTTTCTTTTCCTGAACTCTCCTCTGATCTCTCTATCAAAATTAAATATTGAATGGCTTTGCACTGTCTGCTGTTAAACTCTACCAAAACAGAGGTGCTCTTCTTCCCTCCCAAAGAATCGCTCATCTCTTCCCCTCCGTATTCATTTCCCGCCTGACACTCTCCCAACTCTTCATCAGCAAGAAACCTCAGTGTCATCTATGACCCTTCTCACACTTTCTCTACTTTCACGCAACAGCTCGCCTCAACCTCCTAAATATTAGGAAAATCAGGAACCTCCTTCCTTTCAACACTGCCAAGCATCTCTTAACCACTTTTGTCTTCTCTAAACTGGACAAATGTGCCAGCATCCTCTTTGGTCTCCCCAAATAGGCTTTCTGTCTTCTTGACAAGATTAACACTGCAACCAGGACTGTCTTTGAACTCCCTCACTTCACACCTACTTCCTCGTACCATCACCAGGCTGGATGGCTGACAATACAAAACAGGGCCAGATTTAAATGTCTTCTTCTGGTTCACAAATCTCTCCACAGTAAGGCACCACTGTATCTACCCTCCTCTATCCAAATCTACAAGCCTTCTTGTAATCTCTGCGCTGCATTCTCGACTACCCTTGTGGCTCCTTGCACTCCCTGTGCTTCCTCTCGCTTCCACTCGTTCTCTGTTCTTGCTCGACTTGCATCCATTTCTCTTCCTCCGGACATTCCAGAATCAGTTCACACCCATTTGTTCAAAACCATACTAAATGCCTACCTCCTCATCTTCGAGTTAACTTCTTAACCTACCTCTCATTTGTCTGCTAGCTAAAGTTTTTCCCTCGCCTCTAACCCACCCCACTGTAAGTAGCTCACTGCTTCCCATCAAATCTGTTTTCTTATCTATTGTACGTTCTTTTGGGATCAAAAGAGTATAATTCCTCCCTGTATATAAAAACATAAAAAAATACATAGATGCTCCACTTTACCTTTACGCCGATATACTGAAGGTGCGGTAATGCGATGGTAAAGTGGTGGCAATGGAATTACTGCCACTTTAGCTCCGTTTTTACCACCAAGCAGTGTTCATGATAAGGTGATAAGGCCCAATGTTACTTCTTGGTGCCCTTTTCTCCCTGCACTAACAGATTGTGGAATAATGCCCTTTCTGAACCTTTTAACGGAATACTGCGGAGTACTTTCTGAACTGTTAGCGCTTACTGCACTGTTACTGCTGCATCATTATTCATTTTGTATTTTTTTTTTAATATTTATAAGGTGCACTGTACAGCAAAAGTGGTTCCAGGCGCCACAAGACAAAAAGGGAGGGGGGACAGGGCATTTAAAACAACAATAAACAATCCTACTAGGCTTTGTGACATTCGGATCGAGCAATTGCAGATACAAGAAGTGCAGGGGGGATAGAGGAGTGATGCAGGAGTGGGGAGTAAGAAGGGCCCAGGGGCTAGGCAAGTGCTCATGGAATCCCAGGGGTGGGGGTAAAGTACAAGGGGATGAAGGGGGAAGGACCACCTTCTAAGTGCGATGAAGGGGGCTGGACCAGACTCGAGGGGTGCCTTTCCCACCAGGTTAGTCAGAAAAGGGCCTGGACGGGCAGTGCTGGTTGGTGGGGGGGGGGGAGGAGGTGCTGGTGAAGACTGGTTAAGGAGGGCCTGGTGCTCTGTGTGCCTCATAGGTGAACCAGGCCACCAGTCGCAGAGGCAGGTGGGGGCAATTACCAATAAAGGGGAAGGGGGAAGGAGGTAGAGAAAGTTCTTGAGAAGCTTCTGGAACTTAAGGAGGTACGGCTCAAGTCTGAAAGGGCTAGCAAGGCCATTCCAGGGGAGGCTCCTGCTGAAGAGAGCGATCTACCCCCCACTCTCTGCTTGGAAAAACGTCTAATCTGCAAGGAGTTGGAGCTAGAGGACCGAAGGGCTCTAGCAGGGAGCTATTTCGAATCTGTCTGATTTGTCTGCAACAGAAATGTTCGAGGAAGAAATGACCAAAGATTATTTGCTCGAAATAATCTTCGCTCATTTCTCCCCTGAAAATTCCTGATGTGTACAAACCCCTACCCAAACACCCACCCACACCCCTGCACCCACCCCCACCTCCAACACACCCCACTCCCCTACTTTCCTTTCCTTCTAACACTCTGTTTTCCTGCTGCGCCAGTTCCCTTCCACTCCTGTGATCTGGAACCGGCACCGCAGGGTCCTTTTCTTTTTTTAAAAACTTTTGATCAGGTGAGATGCGCGCGTGTTACCCTGCAACCCCTGCTCACTATACTTTACAGTATAGTGAGTGGGGTGTTGCAGGGGACACCCCCGCAGCCCCTGTCTTTTTTCTCTTCTTTTTTTTGAGCGGGTCAGCTGCAGGGGTGTCTCCGCAACCCTGTTCACTATACTATATAGTATAGAGAGTGGGGTGTTGCCCGCAGCATTTGTGTGTGTTTTTTTTAGCTCTTTTGGTGGGGTCGGTAATTTGGTGAGGTCATTTTGGCCTATTCTGTATTTAGAGTGAGAGAGTTGAGTGTAGCTGGGTCCCAGGACCTGGAAGGCCTTGTGAATGATGCAGAGGGTCTTAAACTTGATCCCTGCAGCCACTGGGAGCCAAAGGAGAGATTTAAGGACTGGAGACATGCGGTCCCTGGACTGCAGTCCTGTTCTAGATTAGTTGAAAGGGGGCGGAGAGAGGAAAGGGGCAGACTGAGGAAGCGGCTGTTGCGGTAGGCCAGCCTAGAGAGGACCAGAGTTCTGGAGACATTGAGTTTCTGGGGGATGGTAAGGAAAGGGAGAATGCCTCTGAGGAGGTGAAGCCGAAAGTGGGCCTTCTTGACAAGGTCCGTGATGTGAGGGGAGAACGAAAGAGAGGGGTTAAAAATGACACCAAGGTTTTTTCCCTCACAAGATAGTGAGGGGAAGAGGCGCAAGGAGGGCGGCCAGAGAGTGGGAAGCATCTCGGTCTTACCTGCCTTAAGCCAGAGAACATTAGCCATGCACCATGTCTGAATAGCAGTCAGAGTGTCTGGAATGAGAGAGGAGGGAGAGGAAGTAGAGAAGATAAGCTTGAAGGAGAGCTGGGTGTCGTCAGCATTATACTGGAAATGAGGAGAGAAGGAGGAACTCAAGTGGGCCGGAAGGACACAGTAAATGTTAAAGATCCACAGCGATAGGATAGAACCCAGGTAGAGAGTGAGATGAGGAGAGGAAAGGACCCAGTTGCGCCTGGGAAGGATGATTAGAAATGAAGGTCATCCAGTCCAGTGCAAGGTCTGCGATTCCAAAGGTGTCATAGAGCCACTTTATGAGGGTGGCATGATTGACTGTGTCAAAGGCAGAGGAGAGATCCAGGAGGATGAGAACAGAAGGAGAGTTGGAGTCAAGATTTGAGAGCATGTTTTCACAGGTGTTTCAGGTGAGCAGTTTCCGTGCCTCTGGATGCTCTGACGCCAGAATGGTGGTCATGGAGACAACCACAACATATTAAGTGTGGTGGATAAGTTGGGAGATGAAAAACTTCTCCAAGAGTTTGCCCGAGAGAGGGGTGGTGGACGATAGTTAGCAGAACAGGAGGGGTCAGCAGAGGCACATACATGGCTACTGACATCACATACCTGTGTAACAGCTTTATTGATCCATGCAGGAGGGGGCATGTGTAAGATGGAAGAGCCAAGTCTAGTAGGGGGTCCTTGATATGGAACTTTCACAGCCTCAAAGCAGAGTACCAGGCAAGCAGCACTGGGTTGTGACTGATGGTTCGTGGTCAAAGGTCATCAAGGGCATGGCTTTAAGTGGGCCAGGGATAGCCGAGGCTGCGTCCCAAAGCTGTGGTCGTGCCTGGACCATGCTGGGGCTCCCTCCCACCAGCAACGAAAGACACTTTTTTTGTTTTGTTGCCACAGCCTGGGGATTCGAACCTGAGCCCTTCCGCTATCAAGCCAGTGTCACAGCCACTGTGCCATTTCAGAGTTGCTTGGATCTCTTTGGTTTTATTAAATAGATTGCTTGACGTGGGAGACTTCAATGGCTGAAACTGTCCATTGAATGAAACAAAAATGCTTCCAGCACCTGCGAAATAGCACAGTGCCATTTCATAGGTGCTGGATTTCTTTTGTTTCATTTAACACTGCTTCACACATGAAGCCCCTAACAGGCTTCATGTGTCTAACAGTCTAATGCATGATACAACAAAGATTGCAGCACCTACGAAATAGCACAGTGCCATTTCGTAGGTGCTGGATTTCTTTCATTTAACACTGCTTGACACATGAAATCTGTAACGGGCTTTCAGTGTCAAACAGTCTATTGAATTAAACGAACGAAATTAAGTACCTATGAAATAGCACAGTGCAAATAGATACTGGCTTGTCAGCAGTGGGGCTCGTGTTCGAATCCTCAGAATGGGACAATACAAAAAAAGGCGAGGACATCCATTTTTCCTTGTCCCATAGTGGGGATTCGAACCCAAGCCGATGACAAGCCAGTGTCACATCACACTGTGCTATTTGGGAGATGCTGGATTGCTTTTCTTTCATTCAATAGACTGCTTGACAAGCAAAGCCTGTGGCAAGCAGGCTATTGAATGAAACAGGGCTCGGGTTTCAATCCCCAGCACTGGACAATAACACTTTTTTTTTTTTAATTGACAGTGAGGAAGCCACTTTTTTATTGCCCTGTGTTAGGGTCACTTCAGGCCACAACCATTATTTAGGCCACACCCTCTCGGTACAGCCCCCCTCCCCGCCACCCCTCAATTTCCCACCCCACTTAAAGCACTGATCAAGGGACAGCGGCTCACTTACCATCAGCGCTGGCTCAAGGTGCGCTCAGAGGGTGCGGCCGCACAAGGGCGCCCCCACGGCTCAGCAAATAAGGGTGCATTGGCTCCAGCTAAGTGTCATGCAAACAGCGCCTATCAAAGAATCACGGCGCTCCTGCCGACAAGGAGAGAAGTCATGCCAACCCTGCGCCGCACCACTGCGCCACATGCCCGGTAGCCTGGCACAGATCTTCGCCAGTCCATAAAAGCCCGCCAGAAAGAGATGACGGCGAAGGGCTGATGCGCTGAAAGGCACCCGCCTGTCCACACGGCACACCTTCCCACTGAGCAGTGCCGATGCGGAGAGTTCCAGCAGGCCGTGGGCTGAATGCACGCGGGTTGGGCTCTGGCACGTACCTGCGATGGGCCTTGCATCAGCCTCCAGGCGAGAATGTATAGCGGTGTATGAACACCTCGCTCAGGGGCGCTCGCAGATTGCCTGGCGCAGTGGGGCGCCGACCTGCGCGGAAGGGAACGCTGGTTAAGGGCTTCTTGAAGAGGATGGGTGATCGTGTAGTAGTGACCCCGTAATGCGCCGGGCTGCGGGGGAATGCTAATGGCTCTGGCTTTGGCCTAGATAGGAGAGAAGCCGCGTCCGTCTTCCTCCCACAGCCGGATCTAGCAGAAATCCTTCCCCTTGAGTGACAGCGCTGGCGTCATGGTCCCAACACTTCAATGGAGACCAGAGCTCGAAATACAGGTCTGATGAACTAGAGCAAGACGCAGTTCCTGGGCATGGCACGACCCACCAAGAAGCCACCTCTCGGGAACGAGGCGCTAATGCACAGCGCCATGCAAATGAAATTCCACGGGAGACGCAAACTGTATTTAGCTTTCTATTGATTATATATGGCCCATTAGGATTTAAATGTCCTCTATGGATTTCATAATTCATCCTTTTACACATCCCCAATCCCAAACACACACACAGATGTCATTTAGGTAGGTGTGTGTGGCACCAGTTGGCCTGGGGAGTCAAACCTGCTCCTGGTCGCCGCTGGTGTCTAGCCAAGCAGACTGCGAAACGAACTAGAGTTGCCTGGATTACACGTGACCCAGTATGATGGCAATGTCACCTGCGGGCCACACAGAATGTAGAGCGATCTTCCCAAGGGCTGGGAGAGCTAGAGCCCCCCAAAACAAGGAGCAATTTTATTTCCAAGGGCAGGATGCTCAGGGCCTCCCAGAACTTCGAGTGATCTCCCCAAGGGATAGGGTCCTCCAGAACTTAATTAATCTTCCAAAGGGATATCTAGGGCCTCCCAGAACTTCGAGTGATCTCCCCAAGGGATAGGGTCCTCCAGAACTTAATTAATCTTCCAAAGGGATATCTAGGGCCTCCCAGAACTTCGAGTGATCTCCCCAAGGGATAGGGTCCTCCAGAACTTAATTAATCTTCCAAAGGGATATCTAGGGCCTCCCAGAACTTCGAGTGATCACCCCAAGGGATAGGGTCCTCCAGAACTTAAGGACATTTTCCAAAGGGATATCTAGGGCCTCCCAGAACTTCGAGTGATCTCCCCAAGGGATATGGTCCTCCAGAACTTAATGAATCTTCCAAAGGGATATCTAGGGTCTTCCAGAACGTAGAGCAATCTTCCCAAGACGGCACCACTAAGCGCTCCTGGTCACCACTGGCGTCTAGCTAAGCAGGCTGTGAAGCAAACGGTAACGTTCAGTCGATTATATATGATCAAGCCTGATTTCAATGCCATCGGTGGGTTCCCAATTCACCTTTATACGCATTTCCAAACACACAGAGTCAATGTGATTTAGGTGTGCTTGCACAGCACCAGTAAGCGCTCCTGGTAGCCGCTGCTGTCTAGCTAAGCAGGCTGTGGAGCAAACTGTAACGTTCAGTCAATGGACTCATTTCGGTCAGGGCGTAACGCAAATGGAAGTTGAAAGAAAAGAGGAGGGGCGAGACACAACTTGCATTTCTGCTGCTCCCTTCCTCTCCGCCATACAAATACTCCCGGCATTTGCACCATCATGGATTTTCACACTGGCGCTGGTGCTGTGGATCCCCATCGGGGAGGATAGCTCAGAGGAAATGTGCTCGCCTTGGAAGCAAGACGAGACAGAGCAACACAGGTTCGATCTCCGGGTCCACACTTAGAAACCCCTGGGTATTAAGCGCGTTATAAATAACCAATCATATCATGTGCCAGCAAAAAGCAGGCAGACCCCATAGGGATCCATTGTACATACTGCTCGCCATGTGTACATGACAGGTAGCGTTTCCTCACTTTGCACAGCGGAGTGCAAAGGTGCAAGACAGACATGTTTCTACTGTCATATGTGGGTATCCTAATTCATCTTTATACAATTCCAGAACACACAGAGTAAATGTGAGTTAGGCCTCTTTCTAGGCACCAGTTGTACTGGGAAGTCCGATGCACTCCTGGTACCCGCTGGTATCAAGCTAACCAGGGTCTTCTAGGCTACAAGAGGAACCTAAGAAGCACTCCCAGCAATGTGGCAGCTGTACAGTGATTAAGTCCCACTTTGTAAATCCAACACTCTGCGCGTACAGTGAATATCTGTGGCGTCCTGTACCCTCCTGCCTCCCTGAAAATAAGAATGCACACCTGCAAATCCACATAATATGATCTACCCTACCTTAGATTTACCGCCAAAGTACAGAAATGCACCGGGATGCCACACAGACATCATGAAGACCCACCTGCTATCTACTGCCCCAAGTTATGCCATGATCCTGTGGGGTGCCCCTCTGACGAGGAGCTGTGGTAACAACACTGCCACAAATCTACCCAGAACTCATCGAGGTGTCCACATGCAAGGCCCTCAACCACCCGATTCATCCGTCGCCAAAGGATCCTTACCCTGTCTTGATGAGAGCCAGCTGCAAGACAGTCAACAGCAGGCAAGGGAAGAAGGGAGTGTAGGGTGATGCCTTGCACAGACACAGAGCTCTGCGATACTACATCAGAGGGAAGAGAATACAATCCCCCTTCGGCGGAAGGATAAGGGATCAGGGTTGAAAGACAGAGGTAGAAATGTTCGAGGTAGAAACCGAAGATTTTCCTTCGGTCTTTTCTCCCCTGAACATTTCGGACTTGGTCCAAAACCCTACGCACACCCCCCACCCCTACGCAGACCCCAACCCACGCCCCTACCCCTACCCACACCCCCATCCCCCTACTTACCTTGCTTCCACTCGCCGTGTCCCTTCGATGCCTGTTCCCTTTCACTTCCATAACTGGGAACCGGCCCTGCAGGGTACTTTCCTTTCTTTTTTTTTTTTTGGGACGGCTGCGGGGGACACCCCTGCTCACAATATAGTGGGCAAGGGTGCAGGGGACACCCCCACAGGCCCGAGTACCGAATGAATGATTTGGTAGAACCTTTGGCCGATTCCTAGGATAAGAGCGCAGGTCTATCAGCTTCTCACCAGAAAGTGTACTGGAGGACAGCGCTGGTAAACCTGGCATCACCTGCAAGAGCCTTGCTTCTTTTCGGCATCTGAACCTCTTTCTCTTGCATGACTAACGGGAGAGAATTCATAGTCGGGAACAAGCCCTAGGAAGTGGACCTTCTCTTCCGACCAGAGCCCGAAACATGAAGATGCTCCAGGCTGTTTGTGAGGTCTACACATTTACTAGGTTACGTCACTGGAGATCTGAGCAGGTGTGAGGGCAAAGTTTCAGAGGACTCGAGTCTTGAGTCAACCGAGAGTGAGCCGGCGACCAGGAACCACCAAGGATCATTATCTAATCCCACTGAGAGGAGGGGCTCCATGCGCCGGTACCCAGGCCCACCAATCTGAAAGGATGAATGGACAGGGCAGACAGACTCTGTGCAACTCTGTACTGATTTTCCAAACCCAGAAATCTATCTTTGTAATCGGAAGTCAGACGTTTTTATGCTGATGGGAAGCAGGCTTGTAACGGACATTAAGTCCATTATCTCAGCCTTCACAAAAAATGGAAGGACGACTCCTGGGGACCAGAAGCAAAGATGATTTCGGTTTAAAACAAAGGCCATGGAGTTGCTGTATTAAAAATATATTATGACAAAAAAAACACGTGTTTTTTGCTGCATAAAAATGGTAAGCGCACTGAAAGACCTACAGTAAACCCTTCACGGAGGCCGCTGGATTTTTAAAAGCCGGTCAAGATTCCCCTATGAGAATGTTCCCAAATACAAAACTGAAAGCAGAGTGACACATCGGGGGTCAAATTCAGGACGATAGAATGTGTCTTGGTTAGTATAAGGAACAACAAGCACTGGCAAAGCCAACAGTTTGGGCTTTTGTGTAGGTACGGGATAGGCATTTGCTAGGCATTGATATAAAGGTACTAACTAGCCATGAGAGTGCAACAGCTGGAGCATGGAGTGATTACCTGGGCATATGATGTCAGTACCTGGCAAATGCTTATCTAATACCTCAAGTCCAAACTGCTGGCTTTGTCAATGCTTGTTTTCAATAGGACTTCTTTGCCTGGCGAGATATAAATCACGTATGCTGAAGGCACTCTTGGTTTAGGCATTTTTATTACACCAGAAGCCATTTACAACTGCATTAAAGCCATTGAACTCTCAGCAGAGTACTTAGAAAAAACACTGGCAGGCTAAAGTTTGCTGTTACTTATTGCTGGAGGGAGCTCAAAGAGATCCCAGGAGAATGTGTTTTGGGCGGGGATGGGCAGGTAGTGGGTGGAAAGGGCTATGGAAATGATCAGGCCAAGGGAAGTCCATGGGGGGGTAACTAGCCAAACAACACCCACAGGCTGTGTGTCCCTCCTCGCATGTCATCTACGTCCTATCTGTATTCCAATGCAATCACGGTGGCTTATAGGTGGCGCCTAAGCACCACCTAGTAGCCCAAACTAAAAAAGGGTATAAAACATCTGTCGATCATCGGTTGTTAATTTCCAGAATAATAATCGACAGGAGGGCAGGTAAATGCATCTGGCCAACTACCGGGTTTTCTATTTTTCACTGACATTGGGACAGTTGCAGAACAGTTACATACTGAATACACAGGCAGACCCAGACGGAAGCACTTGGACGATTCATCAATAGCATCCTGGCCCTGTACCACACCCAAGCTCCAACAGGCCCATCTCACATAGATAGCAAGGCAATAGGGGCCGCCCAACCCCAGCTCCAATACCTAAGGAGGAGAAGAGACACACCCAGTCCCATTATACAAAGTTCATTACAATACAGCAGGGAGTGCGCCGCGCTAACACCCACAACAGTCAGACGGTCAGGAAAGGATAGTAGCAACTAAGCCCACACATAGTAAAACAAATTAAATGGAACAAGATGTGCCACAACCAGGATTCACGCCACTAACCCTACCTTCAAATCTCTGCATACCTAACTCACCCGACAATTCACACAACCTACTCTCGCCCAGCAAACCGCACGCACTTTACCCCACCGCATCAACAACAAACCAACAATACATAAACAGCACCAACAGCACACAAGGTCTCACCTGGTCCAATACACCAAAGCTCTGCGCACGGTGCATACCGAATTGAAGCTGCCAACAGCACGCCACCTCTCCCACTCGCCTACTCCCTCTTCTCCCGACTTTATAGGCGCAAGGGTCGCCAGGAGGCGGTAGCCGGCCCCCCACGCCCAAGGCCCCCAGAGTATAAGGCCCAGCCTGTCCGGGCAGTGACGGCCGTCCGGCACTTTATGCTGCCCTAAAAGACTTTGCCTATGTACCTTAGCTAAAGACTGCAGCGGCTATGATCAGCATGGCAAATATAGAGTTGATGCTCACAAACCGCGGTAAGCACACACTGACCACATGTTATTATGCCTGGCTCTGTACCATATGACACCTGTATTCCCTAAATAGTATGTTATAGTGACCTTACATTGCCTACGCTTTACACTGCATACTCTCTGTATTATTCAAATAGCATGCTTTAGTGCCGACTCTTTGCCCAGGCACTTACTGTGCCTTCTACTTGTTCTTGCCTGCATCACAAACCAGACCTGTTTGCACCGCATCAAGGACACGTAGTAGCGTATCATAGCCATCCCAGTATTCCGTAGCCCATTCTGCTCCTTAATGCCTGTTGCTGTGCAAGCTAGTCGACTTAGCAGTTTCCAGGGTCAAGTGTCAAGTGTTACAAGGCTGTTGTTGCTCAAGTGATATAGGGTTGTGATCACTGATTCACCTCTACCATATTGGCTCCTCTGCTACAGTCTAACTACTGCTGCCTGCATTGTAGATTAACTCTGCATAATACTGATCTTGTGGTCTACTGCTGCTGATTACTTCAATGTTAGTTTTCTCTAGTAATTACCCACCTATTACCAAATTCGAACTAGCCTATTCTACTAAATGTAAATTGCTGATGCCTGCATTGCTAGATTAATTCAGCATATTACTGACCTTGCCTGTACTGTCAACTTTAGATTTGTCTAGTAATTACCCACCTATTACCAAATTCGAACTAGCCTATTCTACTAAATGTAAATTGCTGATGCCTGCATTGCTAGATTAATTCAGCATATTACTGACCTTGCCTGTACTGTCAACTTTAGATTTGTCTAGTAATTACCCACCTATTACCAAATTCGAACTAGCCTATTCTACTAAATGTAAATTGCTGATGCCTGCATTGCTAGATTAATTCAGCATATTACTGACCTTGCCTGTACTGTCAACTTTAGATTTGTCTAGTAATTACCCACCTATTGCCAAATTCAAACTAGCCTATTTTACTAAATGTAAATTGCTGATGCCTGCATTGCTAGATTAATTCAGCATATTACTGACCTTGCCTGTACTGTCAACTTTAGATTTGTCTAGTAATTACCCACCTATTGCCAAATTCAAACTAGCCTATTTTACTAAATGTAAATTGCTGATGCCTGCATTGCTAGATTAATTAAGCATTTTAATGGATTTAGCCTTTACTGTTTGACCTAGACTTAGCCACAACTAACAGCCTTTCACAATATGATCACCATAGCCTATAGTACCATTGTTACTATTCATCTACTACCGTGCCCTGGGCTCTCTCCACTCAACAGACAAGTCACCACCAGCTTAACAAAAATGACGACCAACGTCCAACCCATAACAGGACAAGTCTGCCCAAACCCAAGCATGCCCTGCACCGTAAGCCTGAGAAACTCCATACTGCGCGCCAGACTATCCAAAATCTTTGAACCACGTACCAGATCTCTACCCTCCATAAATAAGTAAACTAATCTGGAAAATTACCAGAACAGCACCTCTACTAACCACCCCACTATTAAGCCATGCCCTACGCCGCCTCTAAGCACCATATTGGTCCCAAATCCAATAAAAGAAACGCACCAACCACCAAAACTTCTGCCACAGCCACCACCCCTGCCCTCCCGCTCAAAGGAGCCTTAATGAATGCCAGATCACTGGTTGCTCACGCCACAGACGTGTCTGACCTGATTCTGTCTGACAACCTGGACTTTCTGGCCATTACTGAACCATGGCTGCATGAAGCGGCAGGACCTATTCTTGCACTAGCTGTCCCTGAGAGCTACACCATCCTTAGACAGGACAGAGATAAAGCTTGAGGTGGCAGTATCGCCATCATTGCCAAATCCAGCCTCTCCATGAGACTCGCTCCAATGCAACTTACCCATCCTTGGGAAGTCCTCACTGCCAAACTCCCTCTGGTTAACTCCCAGCCCCTGAGCATTCACCTCATCTGCCGACCCTCTGACCCCACTGGAACATTCGAGGAGGACATCTACAGCGTACTTTCAAACAACCTTAAAACGTCCTCCCAACGCCTTCTTTTTGGTGTGCTTAACCTGGGCTTTAACGACCCATTAGACAAACATGCCACAGCCACTGCCGACATCATGTCTGAACTTGGCCTTTCCCAGAAAATGAGTGAACCCACTCACAACAAAGGGAGAACACTGGACTGGGTGGCTGACTATAAATGCACTGCCAATATCACCTCCATCACACCTCAACCTTGGACTGACCACTTCCTCCTATCATTTACCCTTTTAACCACAAGACCACTTCCCCTAGTTACACCGGTTGCCCAACCTTGCTTAACAAGGAATACAAAGAACATTACTGTTCACAAGGTGATCCCTGCCATCCTCCCCACCCTCAATGTGCTTGCAGACAACCTAGACCCAGAAACTCTTGTTAACGAATATAACAAAATCATGCTAACCTCACTAGACAACATTGCCCCACTCAAACTTAAACCCAGCAAGTCCAAATCCCACCTAAACAATTGGTTTACCCCACAGCTAAAGGAGCTACGACAACTAAAGAGGTCTTGTGAAACGGCCTGGAGATTATGCCTGTCAGAAACTAACAAAATTAAACTAACTAATGTCTCATCCAAATACAAAAAAGTAATCTGCCCAGCTAAACACAACTCTTGCAACAAACGCATCTCCAATGCCAATTCCAGTATGAAATGATTATTCACCATCCTCAAGGAACTTGAAACTCCCATCCTTATTCCTGACATTTGCATCAAGGATAAATCCTGGTGCTCAGACATACAACAGGCACTCTCTAACAAAGGGCCTCATCACGAGTTGGGCTGTATTCCCGGCTGTAATACCGCCGACTGTAATAGCCCTATCACCGACCGGTCCGGTGGTATTACCACCAGATCACAAGTTGGGCCTTAACGGTAAATCCCCATTCCTGATTGGTTCCATTGGATCCAATGGGGAATTTTCAGTGCTAATACTGCGGGCTAATACAGCTGGCTGTAATACAGCCGAAAACAGGGATTTTCACCTCCAGAAAAAAGCTGGAGGTAAAACAGCCGATTTAGCGCCCAACTCGTGATAGGGCCAGCCCTTAAATGCGGCGGTAATACCGTTAACACCGCATTTAAGGTCTACAGCCTAACTCGTGATGAGGCCCTAAGTCTCCAATCTCCAAAACAAAATAGCTTTAAAAAAGGCCTCAATAAACTCTATATCCTACGGGCTCAGAACTGCCCCGGACCAACACCCCAAAGAACCAGCAGCAGACTCCCCTGCCCGATTTAGCTTCACCTAAAACTTCTATATTGGAAGTAGAAAAGTTATACTCTCCCTTAAGCCATCTAACTGTCAGGGTGACCTCTGCCCAGCCCAGCTGATAAAGGATGCAGCAAGAGACCTTGCCCCATTAATTTCCAAACGTATCAATGCCTGCTTTGCATCCAGTACCACCCCCACGAATCTCAAACAATCTTGGGTGCTCCCGTTGCTAAAAAAGCGAACCCTTGACCCACTTATACCTACTAACTACCGTCCCATCAAGACAGCGCCCTTTCTCTTAAAAATCCTTGACAAGATTGCCTACCTCCAAATTAAAAAATATTTGGAAAACCACAAACTGTTAGGAGCACGACAATCCGGATTCCGCCCATTACATGGAACCGACACTGCCCTTATCGACCTTAAGCCCCAAGTTGATGAATTAAGAGATAAAGGGAAAACTACCCTCCTTCTGCTGCTTGACATATCAGCCGCATGCAGCCACCTGGATTCAGCTGCCCACTTTTCCAAAGACGCTATAACTTGGATTGAGTCATTCCTAAGTAATAGAACCAAGAGGGTCTTCTCCCCCTCTGCAGCTGCAGACCCCATCCCTATCACGTGTGGTGTGCCCCAGGGATATTGCGTTTCCCCTACATTGTACAATATATTCACTAAGCCCCTTTTCGATGTTGTGGACCATCTCAGTATCACCTACACCAACTATGCAGATGATACTCAGATTCTCCTCCCACTTTCAGGGGATTACGTTAAGGATTTGGCCTTGGTAAATAGAGTGTATCTCATCATTCAGGCATGGATGGCCACCCATGGTCTATGCCTGAATGATGACAAAACAGAGCTTATCATCCTGGGCACCCACGCTAAGCTCAAAAAATGAGACCAGATCTACTCCTCCTTCCTAATTGACAGCAACCTCATTAAGGTTGCGAAGGAGGTTAAGACCCTTGGCTTCCACATCGATTCTACCCTATCTTTTACCAAACAAGTGAACGCTATGGCCTCTGCCACAGCTTACACTTGCAAGTTCATTAGAACTGGAAAACCCTTTCTCTCCAACGAAAATTGCATCAACCTGGCCAGAGCCCTTATACTCCCGAGGCTTGATTACTGCAATGCCCTCTATATCGGGGCTAACAAATCATTCATCCAGAGGATACAAATCCTCAAAAACAACGCCTTAAGAGCAGCTCTCTGAGAGACTAGAAATTCACACATAACTATAATTAGGTGCCAAAAACTGGCTCTCAACCCTTAACAAAATTCAGCTTAAAACTGCAGCCCTCACCTACAAAGCACTGAATAACGCAGGCCCCGTCTATCTCAGACACATTCCACAGGAGAACCTCTACTAGACCCACAAGACTTTCAAATTCCAACTGTCTCTCTATCCCCAGATTTAACTTTCAAAGGTTGGCGGTTGCAGCTTCCCTGTCAAAGAAGCCGAACTATGGAACTCCGGGCCACATACCATCAGAGAAGATTAACCTTACCTGAAAATCCGACTCAACTACAGAAACTGTCTCAAATCCTACGATCTCTAGCCCCTTCCATGTGAGCACCTTGCACTGTAACAATGTTTTCTCCTATTGTATATATTTGATTATTTCTGCACTGTAATATTCCCACTGTGTAACAACTTATATATGTGATTTATCTATGTCCTGTAAATGACTTTATTGTGTAACTGGAGAACCTAAGCTTTGCATATCCTGTAACTGCTGTGCCCTGAAACCCTTGGGTCTGGTGCGCATTAGAAGTGAATAAACAAACAAACCAAAAAAAAAGAACCCGCCCGCCTTCTTGTTTTACGTATCCGCCAGAGCGCCTGGGGACCAACTCCATTGGTGACGTTGTGCTATTTAAGTACCTTTAACATTTAACAGTTTATCACATACTTTGACTACATTTGGAAAGTTCACCTAAAGGAACAAGAAAGATGACAGATTCCACCTTGCCAATTCCATTATGCAACTATGTTTGAGGAAACATGCACCGAGCATGTTGCTTGCGCGCACAGCCACAGAAGGGTGGCGCAACAGCTTACTACTTCCATCCCAGGAAGCTACTGGAGCATATGGCAGCTAATAGACTTAATTAAAAAAGAACAAGGCCTCCCAGCAGGAAATACAAATCGAACAAGCAACAGTCGGCTGTGAAACGCATGAGGCAAACAAATTACAGATACAGCAATGCGTGGCCACCTAGCTCCTCTGAAAGACACTGGGCCTCATTACGAGTCCGGCGGTAGCCGTGCCGGAAAAACCAGCAGGCTGCCGCCGGACCGGTAATACCATTCTGCCTCCGTGATTGCCGGAATCATTGGGGCATTACAACCCCGGTGACCCGGTAATTCCGGAGGCGGAATTCTGTAAATCCCCATTCCCATGGACCTCAATGGGGATGGGGACCATGGAAACACTGGTTCCGTCTATGACAGAGCCGTTGTTTCCATGTCCGCCTGCAGGCGGGTGGTGTTAATTCAGCCAGGTCAGACCTGGCGGGAGTGACACTTCCTGCCTGCAGAACTCGGAATCAGCCGGTCCGGAAACAACGGTGGCAGCGGATTTACTGCCACCGTTGTTTTCGGACCGGCTGACTTGCAATGAGGCCCATGCCTTCAAGGCACCTTTTCATTGGAACGCGGCCCTCCATTGTTCACCCCAAGGCCGGGGCTGAAGCCGGTCTCAGAGCTACTCGCCACCATCCTCTCCCAAGCAGGGCTTCCATCCACCGGCCTAGCGGGCTCTGGTGGCAAGCAGCAGGCAGAGAAGGGCCCCTGCCTGCACATGGTGGCTCTAGAATGCCGGTGCAGACTACTACGGGACTGGCGACGAGTTCTTGCCAGGTCTGGGAGACTTGCCCCTAGTGGGCCCATGGAAGGAGGAGTGGGAGGGGGTAAAAGGGTGAAGCAGTGGTATGGGGCGGGCTCCCTTTCGGCTCAGGTAGTTGAATGTAAGCTGAAGTTGGAGTTCCGCATCATTTGGTGGAGTTGGGTTTCTGGGGGGTGGAGGGGAGGGGTTGGTTGGCTCCTGACGGGCAGAGGCAGACTTCTGGATAACACGTTTCATGCAGAGGATGGGGGATGGGAATGTTCCCTGGGTGGTAGTGATGGAATCCTAGGATTCGGATAGCTTCTGGATGGCTTCCATGGCTGCTGTTCAGATAGTCTGGATTACTTCTGAGCCCGGGATGGGAATGTTCACTGGGTGGTAGTGATGGAAACCTAGGATTTGGATAGCTTCTGAATGGCTTCCATGGCTGCTGGTGGGATAGTCTGGATTGCTTCTGTGCCGGGGATGGGAATGTTCCCTGGGTGGTAGAGATGGAATCCTAGGATTTGGATAGCTTCTGGATGGTCTCCATGGCTGCCGGTGGGATAGTCTGGATTGCTTCTGTGCCGGGGATGGGAATGTTCCCTGGGTGGTAGAGATGGAATCCTAGGATTTGGATAGCTCCTGGATGGCTTCCATGGCTGCTGTTGGGATAGTCTGGATTGCTTCTGTGCTGGGGATGGGAATGTTCCCTGGGTGGTAGTGATGGAATCCTAGGATTTGGATAGCTTCTGGATGGTCTCCATGGCTGCCGGTGGGATAGTCTGGATTGCTTCTGTGCAGGGGGTGGGAATGTTCCCTGGGTGGTAGAGATGGAATCCTAAGATTTGGATAGCTCCTGGATGGCTTCCATGGCTGCTGTTGGGATAGTCTGGATTGCTTCTGAGCTCGGGATGGGAATGTTCCCTGGGTAGTAGTGATGGAATCCTAGGATTTGGATAGCTCTTGGATGGCTTCCATGGCTGCTGGTGGGATAGTCTGGATTGCTTCTGTGCCAGGGGTGGGAATGTTCCCTGGGTGGTAGTGTTGGAATCCTAGGATTTGGGTAGCTCCTGAACTGCTTCCATGGCTGGTGTTGGGATAGTCTGGATTGCTTCTGTGCAGGGGGTGGGAATGTTCCCTGGGTGGTAGTGATGGAATCCTAAAATTTGGATAGCTCCTGGATGGCTTCCATGGCTGCTGTTCGGATAGTCTGGATTGCTTCTGAGCCCAGGATGGGAATGTTCCCTGGGTAGTAGTGATGGAATCCTAGGATTTGGATAGCTCCTGGATGGCTTCCATGGCTGCTGGGGGGATAGTCTGGATTGCTTCTGTGCAGGAGGTGGGAATGTTCCCTGGGTGGTAGTGATGGAATCCTAAGATTTGGATAGCTCCTGGATGGCATCCGTGGCTGCTGTTGGCATAGTCTGTATGGTTGCTGTTGGGATAGTCTTGATTGCTTCTGTGCCCGGGGATAGCTACAGGCTCGTGTGGACGTGCTCCTGGCCACGCTGGGACAGGTTTCTCGAGCAGGGGAGCAATCTGATCGTCGTCTGGATGGAGGTGAGCTTGGATTGCTCTTTTCAGGCTAAGGGGAACATGGCGGGCTTGGCTAGCTCATGGGAGGCTTGTTGGAGGGCTACAATGGGTCCTTGCCATCAAGGGCAAGCTCCTTGTCTGTAGTGAGTGGTCACTTGGCTGTGGAAAAGCTCCTTATGTGGGTCTGAGTGGATCTTGGTGGCTTTGTGGTAGGCTCAGGAGGTGAGTTGGTATGGCGAGAATCCTGGAAGTCCAGGCAAGATCCTGGTGGACGTAGTTTCTGGAGAGCTTGGATGTCTTCTGGACAGATGTGCAAATTCATTATGTGAAGCAAATTCACACGGGTTGAAGCTGGGTCCAGTTTGGCTAGGCGCTTTGTGTGCACTTATCCAGGTGTCCAATGGGCAAGACTTCTGGACTGATGTGTTTGTGTGGGAAAATGATAGGCCAGGACTTTGAAAGACTAGGGTGGGCCCCAAGGGCCTAGGCTGGGACAAGCCAGTTTCTGGATCAATTAAACAACTGCTGAGCTTGAAACAGGGTCAGTTTCACATTAAGGTAATTACAGGCAGCCGCCTAGGGCACCACCAGATGCTCATACACTAAGAGGCATGCAAATAGTACTTTGCCTGAGGCTGCATACATTAATACATTGGCCTCTGCTGGGGCTGGCCCTAAGAAGGCTCTGTTCAGCCCCCGATGGCAGGGCTTCTGGAGAGCTTGAATAATTCCTGGTGTGCCAGTTGAATTCCTCAGGGACTTGGTCAGGCACCTGGTGGAATGAGGTGGTGTTGGCTCCTGCCTTGCCACTTGAGGGCTGGGAAAACTTCAAGAGGGGCCGGCACCTGGTTAGCTGACGCATCCCTTGAGGACCGAGGCAGACCCCCCAAACTCAGGGCCCCTGAACGGCATGAAACTCCTAGAGGGCTGCAGTAGGATGATGGAGGGGCTGCATAGCTCTTTGAAGGCTGTCACAGATTGCTTGTGGGCAAAGCATGCTCCTGGTGACCTGGTCGCCTAGTGACCCGGAGAAGGATTTCAGAAGACAGCTAACTCTCTCTACTCCCTTGCGGCTTCTGCATACAACCATGTCATCAAGCCTTACACTCAACAAAAGAAGGGCATCATCATTCCAAGAAACCACAAAGCCAGCAGAATCAGGAAAGAGGAACGCAGAAGGAATGTGATGGAAGCAGCCTTATCAACAGCTCCAGACTAGGTGTGCTAGGGATGCTAGAGGACTACTCCTTAGACAACTCAGGAAACCCCTAACTACTACCTTACTGCTCCCGCATGCAACCATGCCATCAATCCCTACACTGAGCAAAAGAAGCGCATCATCATGCTAAGAAACCACAAAGACAGCAGAATCAGGAAAGAGGAACGCAGAAGGAATGTGTTACACTTCAGGCTTCCTCGCGGGCCTCCTTGCAGGGTACGACTTCTTTACAAGCTCCTCTATGGAACAGATACAGGCTACCATGGCGTCTGTACAAACTTCGACGGACTCCGGGTCAGCTGACTCTTGTACGTGGAAGACGTACAGCAAGACACGCCCCTCTTACGACTATAAAACCACCGTCTTCCAAGGGGCTCGTTGCTGCTAATTAGCGTTACAAGCTACTCGCGGTTTCGTCCGTTTCCTCTTCGTGTCTTCCTACACGATTCCTCATCTGAACTCGTGGTTTTGACCTTTGCCCGACTACTGGATTGCCTCGTCTCCTCCTTTATTCCTGTCGTGCTCGTTTGGTTATTTGACTCGGAACGTTACTGGATCCGGCTCCCTTCTGCAGTACTTCATTCCTGGTTGGCGCCTCTGCACTCGGAACCAAATTGCTGTCTACTATCCGGATCTTATCCACAGCTACTCGGGATACATGTGTGCTCAGGTACATACTTAATTGGCTATCCCATCTCTGCAACTGTTTATCTCCACAACTGGTCTGGATATTTTTCTTCTGTTGGATTCTGGGACATTGAGTGACTTTCATGTGAAATTGCCCGTAAGTGCATATAAACGCTCTCCTGAAATTCCACCAACCCGGCACTAGTGCGACCCTCGTGCCGTCCGGGGCTACTTTCATATACTAACATCCCTGTTTGTTATTTTCTCCTGTCGTTGTCTTCTGTTTCCTGGATTCCTTTCCTCAATATATCCTTATTCAGGTTAGTTGTTGTCAATTCTAAATATAGTTGGGACCGATATTGAATCAGACCATTTCCACTCATTTTGTGTTATTCCTTGTAGATCCACCCCGGGGAAGCTCTACTCCAATATCTATCTAGGTAGTTGCCCATTTAATTCAACTGTTCTAATCACTTGCATTAACCTCAACACTGTCTAATATCTTTGTATTCCTTTGCAGCATTGGTATTGGCGGTGTGTGTTCTCCCCACTCTTTTATTCAATTGACACCTCTGTCTGTCCCAACTGAAACAGCAGAGAGGTACATTGTGGAAAAGAGCCCCTCTTTGAGTAAGCCGGAGTCTTGTACTCAGGGGAGCTGGGATGGAAGGCTGAATATCGATTTTTGTACCACCATCATCTCCAAGGTCACTTCTCTGCATCTTCGGCCTATTTCGGAGTGGTGAGTAACAGAATGTGATGGAAGCAGCCTTATCAACACCTCCAGACTAGGTGTACTAGGGATGCTAGAGGACTACCCTTTACACAACTCAGGAAACCCCTAACTACTACCTTACTGCTCCCGCATGCAACCATGTCATGAAGCCCTACACTCCACAAAAGAAGTACTTCATCATGCCAAGAAACCACAAAGCCAGCAGAATCAGGGAAGAGGAACGCAGAAGGAATCTGATGGAAGCGGCCTTATCAACACCCTCAGACCAATCAACTAGGTATGCTAGAGGACTACTCCTTACACAACTCAGGAAACCCCTAAGTATTACCTTACTGTTCGCGTGTGCAACCATGCCATCAAGCCCTACACTCCGCAAAATATGCACATCATCATGCCAAGAAAGCACAAAGCAGCAGAATTAGGAAAGAGGAACGCAGAAGGAATGTGATGGAAGTAGCATAAACAGCTCGAATAGTGCTGTGACATTTGTGAAAGTATTGAAATTGCATTGTGAAACCTGAGCCTTTTTCCAACTATACAGGACTCTTAGAATTATGTGCGTTTTCTCTGGTATTAAAAAGCATTGTGAAAGTATTGAAATTGCATTGTGAAACCTAGGCCTTTTTCCCACCATACAGGACTCTCAGACCTAGGTGCGTTGTCTCAGGTGTTTAAACCACATTGTGAAAGTAATGCTGTGCTTTGGTTTTGCCTTCTTAGCATAGCATTCTTCTAGCAAACTGTTCCACTATTGTCTGAGCCCATGTCGCCTTGTTCAATTGTCTACTATTGTCTCGTCTCTCTTTCTCTCCTCTGCTTGCGCCCTTCCCTGTGTACTTCCTTAGTGTTCTCACCACCCCACGCCCCTCTCACCCTTCTTCTCCCTACCTACTCTATGGTGCTCTCTATTTCTCCTATCTTCTCTAACTGCTTCTCTATCGATTATCTAGCTCTCTTCACTAAATCTGGTAGGAAGAAGTTTAAAAAGGACATCCTGTTCTCCAACCCAGGCCTTACTATCGCTGATACCTATATCAGTGCCTCCTCCAGGCAAACCCTCACTGACACCCTCTTTGTCGTTCCCTCGCCAGATCTATGGACTCTCCATATGGTCTCTGTGCTTTCTCCTTTCTCTTCTTCTCCCATTAATGGTGGCACCAGGTGGGAGGCCCTCTTGGCCTCCTTGCACTCCTCTAAGGTTATGATTAATGTTTACCTGAATTGTACCGACTTGGTCCAAGGCCCTCAGGCCAACCTTCTCCTCTTTGATAGATGATTCCTGCGCCTCATCAATTTCCTTTCTTCTCCTGCTGTCCCCTCTCTTCCCTCCATGGCTTCCTTGCCTCCACCTGCTGTCTCCTCCTTCAATACCTTGCCCTCTTCTACTTCTTCTTCTTCTTTTGCCCCGCTCGGGCTTCTTCTACACCGCCGCAGGGCGTACCTCTGATTTGCACCCCTCCCCGGAAGTCTTTCAAGGACGGCAACCTTCTCCATATTCCCACTCTAAACTCTCTCTCAGCTGTCAAACACTCCTCTGACATCTGTCACCTCCTTGAAGAACTTGACCTCGATGTCATCCGTCTCACTGAGACATGGTTTACGGCCAGCTCTGTCACAAGCTTTGACACTCTCATCCCTGACGGCTACAAGATCCTCTCCATGCCCAATCATTCCTGGAGGTGGTGTGGACCTGATCTTCCCTGAGTGGATTCCTGCCTCTGTCATTCCTAGGCAGGCCTACTCCTCTTTCGAATGCCTCATCTGCAGGCTCTCTCTCTCTCTCTCTCCTAGCCATTCCCTTATTGTGGCTACCATCTATCGGCCACCTGGTCAGATCTCCTCCTTCCTCTCTGAGTGGGGGGACCTCTCCTCTTCCTTCCTGGTCTCGACCACTCAACTCCTCCTTCTTGGAGACTTTAACATCCACCTGGATGCTTCCTGTCCTTCCTCTGGACTCTTTCGCAACCTCTGCGACTCCTTCTCACTCTCTAGCCTCCCCTCTGGCCCGACTCACTCTGCAGGGCACACTCTGGATGTTCTGATCCCTAGACCTTCCCCTTGCTATCCCTGTCACCACTCCTCTCTCCTGGAGAGATCACTTTCTCCTTTCCTCCCATCTCTCCATCTCTACCCTTCAGGCCAAGCCAACTCCAGCACTGCCACCCACCTTCTCGGTTATCCGACCCATGAAGCGTGTGTCAGTTGAGGCTTTCGCCGCCACTTTCTCACCCTTCCCTCCCCCTTCGGCTGACACACACCCTGACACAGCCCTTTCTATGCTCCACTCTGCTATATCTGATACTCTTGATGTTCTTGCCCCTGTCATGAGGATCCGCCTGAAGCCCAAAGCCAAGTGCAACTCCTGGTACGACTCAGACCTAGTCACCCTTAAAGGCAAGTTTAGGGTGGTTGAGAGGAAATGGCGTGCTTCCCGTACATCCTCTGACAAACTGGCCTGCCACCTGCTCCAAAGGCAATATTGTCTCTCCGTCCGTACCAAGAAGAGAGCCCTCATCCAAGCCTGTGTCTCTGCGGCATCCAACAAGTTGGCCGGACGCTTTAAAATCTGCAAGAAGATGGCCAATCCAGCTGCAGTCCCTACCTCTCCCGTCCCTCCCAGGCCCTCTGCACAGCCCTGGCTTCTCATTTCATCTCTAAAACCCAGGACATCCTATCCTCTCTCTCGTCCTCTCCTCCTCCTCCCTCTACTCTCTCCTCTACTTCTGCCCCCCCATGCGGCCACCTCTCCTCCCTCTTTCTCTTCCTTTCCTCTGTTCTCCATTGACAAGGTTTCTAGACTAGTCCGATCTATGAAAGTCTTGTCAAAACAGGTTCTTCCTTGTTTTTCCAAAACCATCAAGGACCACATTGACACCTTTGCTCCCACCCTGGCTGACTTCTGCAACCACTCTGTCACCACTGGAGCCTTCCCTTCCCCCCTGAAGAACTCTCTTGTGCACCCTCTTCTTAAGAAACCCTATGCAGACCCTTCCTGACCGGCTAACTACCGCCAAATCTCCATCGCTCCTTTCCCCTGGCAAACTCCTGGAAAAGTTGGCCATCTCCCAGCTTAAGCTTCACACTGAATTGGTTGGTTGTTTCCATGACCATCAGTCTGGCTTCAGAGCTGCCAGAAGCATGGAAACTGCTCTCCTGAACATCCGCGAAGACCTGCTCTCCAACCTTAACTTCAATAACTCCTGTGTCCTCATGTTACTTGATCTCTCTTCTGCCTTTGACACAGTCAACCATGCCATCCTGCTCAACTGTCTCTGTGATAACCTGGGTATCACCAATCAGGCCCTGGCCTGTCTGACCTCTTTCCTCTCTGAACGACCCTTGCAGGTCCAACTTGGGTCCTTCCTCTTCTCTATCTCTGCTTGTGGTGTTCCCCAGGGGATCTAACCTCTCTCCCTGGCAGTTCAACCAATACCTGGCACTTCTTGCCCACCGCATTGTCACTCTCTGCCCCAACTTTCAGTGCTATGCGGACAGTCCGCTCATTTTCAGGATCCTTTCCGCCACCTCTTCTCCTTCTCTCATCTTTGACTGTCCATTATCCAGGAGTGGTGTGCCGCCAACAATCTCTGCCTTAATGCCAGTAACACTGAGATTCTCCTCATCGCCAAACCTGCTCCCCCTTTTCCTGTCGCTCTCTGGTCGGCCTCTCTTGGCCTTCTTCCTTCTCCCACTTGTGAGGCAAAAAACTTTGGGGTCATCTTCGACTCCACTCTCTCATGCTCTCCTCACATCTCTGACGTCTCTAAGAAGTCAAACTACCAGCTGCACCTCCTCAGAGGTATTCTTTCTTTCCTCTCCTTCCCCCAGAAGCTCACTGTCTCCAGAGCTCTGGTTCTCTCTAGGCTGGACTACTGCAACTGCCTCTTTCTAAATCTGCCTGCTTCTACTCTCCGTCCTCTGCAACTCATCCAGAACAGGACTGCAAGACTTGTCCTAGACCTCAAGCCCAGGGATCGTATCTCTCCAGGACTGAGCTCTCTGCACTGGCTCTCAGTGGCTGTAAGGATTAAGTTCAAAACCCTCTGCATTGTCCACAAGGCCTTCTGGGATCTGGGGCCTCAATACCTCCAACTCTCGCTTCCTAAATATCTTCCTTCTCAAGCTCTTCACTCATCCGCCTCCAACTCCCTCAGGTTCAGTCTCTTCTCCAAGCAATGAGTTGGTGGTAGATCTCTTTCTTCGGCTGGGGCCTCTCTCTGGAACAGCCTCCCTGAAACTTGAGGAGAACCATCTCCGGTTCTGGAAGCACCTGAAGACCTTCCTCTTTACTTGTGCTTTCTCTCCTCCTCGCCCCTGCTGAACTCCTGACTGAAACTGTACTGGTCACCTGGCTACCCTCTGATCTTGGGCCCAGGTCCACTCCACCGCCAGCTGCACACCTGCACTGCCTCCCGGGCAACCCCTGCACTTGGGGGCTGTTTCTGTATCCCTACACTAGCCACCTAAAAATTACAGACCAGTTTTTAATAATAACAAATCGAAATGGTTAAAAAACTTGATTAAATTCAATGGTCCACCATATAAAATGTACAAAATTTCACAGAAAACATAGGAATACCTAATAGGCAGTCAATGCCAGATAAAACAAATTCAAGAAAACAGTGTACATCTTGGACAACCTGGTGTGTACCAAACTCCATTTGGATTATTGTGACATATTATTAAGTCTCTGTTTTCAATCCAGAGAGCTGTCTCGACATATTTCGGTTCACAAACACAAATAATGAACATTCATCAGGAGAAAACAGTTGTAACGAAAAAACCTGCAGGATTGTATCCACCTGTTTCCTTACATTTTTGTAGTTCTATTTCCATTTCGGGTAAGGCATTTACTGTTTTCTGTTCCAGCCACTTTTATAAATGTGGCGCTCCAAGAGGATCAACCATGCTTTTTGCATCATTTTATTTTGGCGATTTAGGATTTTTGAGGTGACCCTATGACAATAATCACGCGTTGTTGGATATTACATATCCCGCTTGGTGCAGTATTTGTACTGTAGTGTTTATTTCCACTTGATTTGCTTTATACTGGTGAGCCTGTTAAGTAGTTCCACGATGGCCACCCCCTTCCACTACGGTTTGTTTGATGGACACTGAGAAAGGACTCTGGCTGTCTCCATGACAACGCATATACACCTACCAGCCGTGCGCTGCCAGCCTACTCTAAGCGTTCCTTTCGCGCTACGAGGCACATTCCACTCAAGGGACCTCAGCCTTCAGGTATGCATCCACCTTCAGGCGTCTCGCGAGCTGACTCTCTTCTTGACCTGCGTTAGTAGCCTTACAATGTTTTTCGTTCCCCCCAGTTTGCCGACACTGACTCCTCCGCATCCATTGACTTCGGGAGCGGAGTTTCAAAGTTCTAGATGTTGGAAGTCTTCCCGGGAATTACAAAAATCCCTTTCGCCAGATTTTAAGGCGACAGGTATGTTACCTCTATTTTATTGGCGATTTTTGGTGGTGCGCAGACACATTATTGTCATAAAATTAGGGATCAGCACTATGCTTATCATATTGTTTACTAACTCCTCAACAAGATATTAATAGCAACTCACTTTGGTTACAGCACCAAATGTCCAATTGTTGGGACACCACGGATTCCAGCACGGGATCGTCTTTTCATCCAAGGTGCGCCCGCTTTTAAGGTACTTTATACGTAGGCCTTTTTCTGCCTTCTTTGCCTTTGACGCATTTCTTTCCTACTTGGAGATATTGGGCATTTTTGATCTATGCCATTACAATAATCAATTTTTTGTCACTCCACATTTGTGTTTATCATCCATTCCTTTATGACTAGCCTCTAGTCTTTGTTTGTAGGACATCTTTGTCGGGTGTTGCCTGGACAGACTGTGTAGCAGCACACTGAACATGTGTATCGGAGAGTATCCTGAACTGTACCTTACACCTTTAACGGCCTGCCCTCTATCTAATCAGGCAGGTGAGCATTTTCTAGGCACTTCTTTTAGTGACCTATCTATCTTTTTGTTGTCCACTGATTCAGTGACAGTGTATGAGCACGGATGTTGTTATTTTGTAAAAGCTCACATAGATGCTTTTCTTGTATTAAATACCCTGTAGGACCTATTCATCATCCTACTCCAACTGAACCATAGAAGTTGCAAGCCCCCACGAGTACCAGATAAGGTAATTTATCCTTTTTGGTCCTCTAGTTCAGCAAGTTAGAACTTTACAAAGTAATGTAGCTAATAAATAGCTGACTCTTTGTTTTTATATCCTTTTCAACAGGTGGTATGAAACTGGCCCAGATCAAGTCTGTGATTCTATAGGAACTAGGTTTTTTCGTTACAACTGTTTTCTCCTGATGAATGTTCGTTATTTGTGTTTGTGAACAGAAACATGTCGAGACAGCTCTTTGGATTAAAAACAGAGACTTAATAATATGTCACACTAATCCAAATGGAGTTTGGTACACAGCAGGTTGTCCAATGTGTACACTGTTTTCTTGAATTTGTTTTATCTAGCATTGACTGTCTATTACGTATTTCTATGTTTTCTGTGACATTTTGTAATGTTTGTATTGTGGACCATTGAATTTAATCAAGTTTTTTAACCATTTCTATTTGTTATTATTAAAAATTGGTTTGTAATTTTTAGATGTGATTGGTACCCCCTTCATTTCAGATTCTTGTGGACAGTACCTGTACCTCTAGCTCTGTCTCCTATTTATATTCTGATATAGATCCACCCGGATTTAGACAGAGTAGACAATGCCAACCTTGAGTTGGACAGTAGTCTACCGGGTTTCCTCCCTGATATCAAGGTCCCTACACTCCCCACCAGCTCTTGACACTTGATGTCTGCGCTTACTCCTTCACTTGCCACTAGATGGCACACTTTTACCTGTTTTATTTATTATTTACTGTTGATCCTATGTATTGCACTGCCACCTCTCCTTTCCCCCCTGCACTTACCCTATCCCCTTTCCCCTGCATTTGCGCAATGTCAATGTCACTTGGCCTAGTAAGATCGTTGTCTTTCTCTTCCCTCTGTTCCCCCTCCCTTGCCTCGTCGCGCCTTGAAACACTTGCGTATAGGCGCGTTATAAATGCCATATCATATCATATCAACACCTCCAGACCAATCATCCAGTGATGCTAGAGGACTACTCCATAAACAACTCAGGAAACCCATAACTACTACCTTATGGCTCCCGCATTGACCACGTGATCAAGACGTACACTTTGCAAAAGAAGCGCATCATCATGCCAAGAAACCACAAAACAGCAGAATCAGGAAAGAGGAACGTAGAAAGAACGTGATGGAAGCAGCCTTATCAACACCTCCAGACCAATCAACTAGGGATGCTAGAGGACTACTCCTTACACAACTCAGAAAACCACTGCTTCTGCATGCAGCCACCAAGCCCTACACTCTGCAAAAGAAGCGCCTCATCATGCCAAGAAACCATAAAGCCAGCATGATCAGGAAAGATGAACGCAGCAGGAATGTGATGGAAGCAGCCTTATCAACACCTCCAGACCAATCAACTGGGGATGCTAGAGGACTACTCCTTACACAACTCAGAAAAGGAACAAGTTACTTACCTGTAACTGTTGTTCTCCAGCATGGGTCTGGCATGGATTCACATGCTCATGAATATTCCCCGTCGTCAGGCTGGGAATCCTCGGTAAAGAAAAAACCAGTATCAGTTTCGTTTCTGATCTGTCTTTCGTAGTAATAACCAATCACTGGTCTCTGCGTCATACTGACCACAGCCAATGACTGCCCTCTACCTAAGCACCGCCTCTGGCAGCCATCTTCAGATTTTTACCGCACGTTCATGTGTTGGGATCCTCGTGCTATTGCTCTCGAGCGTTAGTGCTATTTTTTCGCGCTTTTTACAAAAAACTTCGATTCTTTCGGTCAAAAGAGCCTCAAGCTCCACCGATTCTACATCCGATCAACGGGGACCCGTGTCGGATTCATCTGTGCCCCTCAAGGGTGAAGATTTCGTCGAGCTACACTTCGGAGGACTCCAAAAGCTTCTCAGGCCCGGTCTCGGAGATGGCCCAGGAGAAGGGAAGCTCGACGCCCGGAAAGCTGTTCAGGGTCTGCCCTGGATGCCAGCTGCAGAACGTCTTCAAGGAGGACGAACACTCTTTCTGCCTTTACTGCCTTCATGAGGACAAGACGCACGTGGAGAAGGACTGTGCGTTTTGCGGCAACATGTCGGAACGGACCATGAAGGACCGCCATCAACGTCTCGCCAACTGGCTGGAGGGTAAGAGCCCGTCTGGCGAGAAGAAGAAGAAATCCGAGCGGTCTTCTAAGACCTTTGAGGGCGCCCCGGCGACGGGGGCCCAACATAAGGCCAAGCACCGCGAGTCCGCTGGCACCGGGAGCGCCGAACGGTCGGGCTCTACGGGCGCCAGGCAGGGCGCACCCTCCCCGGCACCATCAACCACGAGCCAACGCTCTGGGTCGGGTAAGAGGAAGGCCGAGCACCCGGCGAAGCTCCTGGAGAGGCCCCGGTCGAGCTCTAAGGCAGAGGAGGAGCGTGGCAGTGCCCCCTCCCTCAAGGATAAGGCGGTGAGCGCACCTAAGGTGGTGAAGGCCTTGATCCATCCGACCAAGCCCTCTATCGAAACGGTCGCGGCGGCCCTGGCTCAGCCTGTGGTGGCTGCACCAGTGGTGGCGACCTCAGGGCCCAGAATCTCCCTGCCTCCTCGGAGGGAGTCTTCCTTTGTGCCCATCGATAGGACCCCCGTGAAACCCCCCGTGGGGAAGAAGAAGGGGGGGCAGGGCGTCGTCGTAGAGTCGGCCTCAACCTCAGAAGAGGAGCTGATCGAGGTCTTAAGCCACGGCCTAGGCGTGGAAGAAGGCCAGCCCGTCGGAATGGACCCCGACGCAGGTGACGACGACGACATCGTCGAGGATACCGACGGGGCCCCTGCTCGCCCGTCGGATTCCCCTCTGCCAGCGCCGCAAGACAACTCGGCGGCCATTTTGTTGGCCATACAGTCCTTATGCTCCGAGATAAGGACGAGGCTACCGTTACCGACGGAGGAACCTCTCCCGTCGGGGGATCCAGAACCGGGACCTTCTGGTGTTCCCCCTACCAAGAAAAGAAGGATCCATCCACCACCTCCTTTTCAACCGTCACGCCCCTTCCAGCCCTCCTCCCCGTCCACCCGAGGGGATGATACGGGGACTGACACGGCAGCGACGGGTACGGACGACGAGGCATACGACGAGGATTTTCCGTCGTCGCCTCCCACCAGGGCCTCTCCGCCCGACGAGATCGGATCTTTCCACTCCATGATCTCCAGGGCTTCCGAGCTTTTCCAACTCTGCCCTGAGGAGAAGAAAAAGGAAGGCTTCCTTTATCAGCGGCGCGAGGCCAAGAGGAAGACGGTCCTCGCAGTGCCTCTGTTGGACGACATTTGGGATGAGGGCCTTTCCCTCCTCAAGAACCCTTCCACGACGCCAGCTAGAAGAGACCGGTACGAGAAAAAGTACCGGGTCCCGGACACGGCCCCCCTATGCCTCCGGGCGCAGCCTACCCCGGACTCCGTCGTCTCCGCGGCAGCCAGGAAGAAAGCGGGGGGGGGGTGCGGCCTCCACATCGACTTCCCCGCCGGACGGCGAGGGAAAGAAATTGGATACTATGGGGCGTAGAGTCATCTCGTCGGCAGCGACGACGATTAAAGCGGCCAACGCCTTGGCTATCGTGGCCCGCTACGACAGGGAGCTCTGGTACAAGATGGCTCCCCTGCTGGATTTTCTGCCGGACGACAAGAGGGCGGAGGCCCTTCAGATCCTGCAGGAAGGTGAGGTGGCCTCGGACCACGCCATCACCGTGGCGACGGACATCGCCGACACTGGGTTCCGCCAGCTGGGCAACGGCGTTTGCCTTCGACGTCGTGGATGGCTCAAAGCTACGGACTTCCGGCAGGACGTCCAGACCAGAGTCCTGGACATGCCCTTCGACGGGAACAACCTGTTTGGGAAGACAGTGGACGATTCCCTTCAGGCCATCAAGGCGGATACGGAGACGGCCCGGGCCCTTGGAGTCCTGCAACGACGGACGCCCTTTCGGAGCGGCGGAGGAAAGGGCGCCTCCAAAGGTTCCGGCGGCGGTTTCGCTTCCTACCGTCAAGCGGCCCGCTCGTCGTCGCAAGAGGCCTACAGAGGACGAGGCAAGTCTAGCTGACCCCGCCGTCGTCGCCAAGGAGGTCATGGCGGCAAGGCCGCGTCCAAGCAGGATTGAACCGGCCGTGGGGTCGGGCCCCCACCGAAGCACCCCGGTGGGAGGCCGGCTGGCGGGCTTCGTCAGCGTGTGGGAGTCCATCTCCACCGACCGTTGGGTGCTGGACGCCCTGGCCCGGGGCCACGTGCTCGAGTTTCAAAGAAGGTGCCCGCACGTCCCCCCTGTGGCCAGGAAAGAACTTCACGTCCCTCAACTTCTCCTGGAGGTAAAGGCGATGCTCAGAAAGGGCGCCATCGAACTCGTCCCAAAGAGGCTTCGGGGCTCCGGAGTCTACTCGAGATACTTCCTCGTGAAGAAGAAGACGGGAGGATGGCGCCCCATCCTAGACCTGCGACGTCTGAACAAGTTCATCAAGGCGCAGAAGTTCCGGATGGTCACCCTCCAGCACGTCCTGGGTCAGCTGGAGGAAGGAGACTTCCTATCGTCGTTGGATTTGGAGGATGCCTAAGACGAGGGAGCTCGCCGTGGTCCACACGGCAAGGACCGTCCAACTCCTCACGGACCTGGGATTCTCCGTGAACTACGCCAAATCCCACCTGGTGCCCGCGCAAGTCGCACTGTTTCTGGGAGCGAGGCTCGACACAGTGTCCCTTCTGGCCTCCCCGTCGGAGGAGAGGACCAGGACCATCTTGGGCAAGGTGCAACGGATGTTGGTGGCCGACGCGGCCAAAGTGAGGTCCATCAAGTCCCTCCTCGGGATGATGTCTTCCTGCATCTACCTCATTCCCATGTGCAGGCTCCGGATGCGCCCGTTGCAAGAATTCCTGGATGCGCGCTGGATCCAGACGACGGGCAGCTTCGAGGAAAGGATCAAGCTCGACGAGAGTTTCCGACGAGCGATACGGTGGTGGGGCACCCGCGCGCATCTGACGGCGGGCATGGACTTGCAGACCCCAGCCCACCAGGAGACTGTGACCACGGATGCCTCCCTGGAAGGGTGGGGAGCGCACACCGAAAATCTGCACGCAAGGGGACTCTGGCTCCCGACGGAGAAGTCCCTACATATCAACGTCCTGGAGCTCCGTGCAGTGTTTTGGGCCCTCAGGTCCTTCCTTCCGTCCCTCAAGGGCAAGGTGGTGAGGATCTTCACCGACAACACCACCACCATGTTTTACATCAGGAAACAGGGCGGAACCAGGTCCCCGGCGCTGTCCAAGGAGGCGCAGGACCTGTGGCATTGGGCCGTCGCCCAAGGGATTTTTCTGGTGCCGTTTCATCTGGCAGGGATAAAAAACACCATCGCCGACTCACTCAGCAGGGAGCTGCGCTCGTGCCACGAGTGGGAGCTACGGCAGGATCTGGTGGATCGCCTCTTCCGACGGTGGGGCACACCCCAGATCGACCTGTTCGCGACGGCGACGAACACCAAGTGCCGGAGGTTCGCCAGCAGGTTTCCCCAGACGAGGAGCATGGGCGATGCTTTCTCGTTCCCCTGGGAGGGCCTGTTCCTCTACGCGTTCCCTCCCTTGCCTCTGCTAATCCGGCTCATCAACCAGCTCAAGAGGTCACGGTGCAGGATGATCCTCATCGCACCTGCGTGGCCGAGGCAGATATGGTTCCCGGACCTTCTGGACTTGTCAGCGTCCCCGCCGATCAAGCTGCCGGCGGACGCGGATCTACTCTCCAGGGAAGGAGGCGCCATCCTCCACCACGACCCGAAGTCGCTGAACTTGCAGGCCTGGCTCCTGCAGCGCTAGAGTTTGGAGGATACGACATACCGGCCGATTGCAGAGAGGTTCTTGCAAAGGCCAGGGCGTCCTCGACTCTTAAATGCTACGGACACAAATGGAAGAGGTTCTCTGTCTGGTGCCACGCACAGAAGATTAACCCTCTACGGATTACGGCTCCCCAAGTACTGCCGTACCTGCTGACGCTGGCCAAAGCTGGTCTGGCACACGCGTCCATCAAGATTCATCTTGCTGCGATCTCCCGATACACCAGAACCACGGGCCGGACGTCCTTGTGGTCTCATCGTCTGGTGAAAGAGTTCATGAAGGGACTGTTCAGATCGTTCCCGCCGGTGAAGGCTCCGGCCCCGGCGTGGGAGCTCAACGTGGTGCTGACCAAGCTCATGGGACCTCCGTTCGAGCCTCTGCACTCGGCCCCGTTGAAGTTTCTATCGTGGAAAACAGCTTTTCTTGTGGCCATCACCTCCGCACGACGAGTGGGAGAGATCCAGGCCCTTTCCTGCAAGGCCCCGTACTTGACTTTCCACGACACGAGGGTAGTGCTCAGGACGCACCCCTCCTTCATGCCCAAGGTACCGTCGGACTTCCATCTCAACGAACCCTTGGTGTTACCTGTGTTTTTCCCGTCGCCTTCGTCGCCGGCTGAGAGGACTTTGCACTCGCTGGATGTAGCTAGAGCGCTGAAGTTCTACGTGGACCGCACGAAGGGTTTTCGGAAGACGTCACAACTCTTTGTGTACTTTGGACCTGTCAATCAGGGGAAGGCTCTCTCGAAGGCTTCCATCTCCAGATGGCTCTCCGGCTGTATCATGTGCTGTCACCGGTTGGCAAACCGACCGCTGCCTGGCCGTCCGAGAGCCCATTCCACCAGAGCGATCGCAGCTACCACGGCGTTCCTATCTGGTGTGCCCCTGCTGGACATATGCAGGGCTGCTACGTGGAGGTCGACGCACACCTTCACGAAATTCTACTGCGTCGACCGGGATTCCAGGGAGGAGTCCAGGGTCGGCCAAGCAGTGCTGCGCAACCTGTTCGCCTGAGGTGAGCCTGGTGAGGAGGTAAGATGCTTAATGTTGAGTTTATGTGATGCTTAATGTTGAGCCTTTGCCACCTCCCGTGGTTGTGCATGTGTGTACTGCTATGTATTCTTTATTCATGAGCATGTGAATCCATGCCAGACCCCATGCTGGAGAAGGAACAAGTTACTTACCTGTAACTGTTGTTCTCCAGCATGGGTCTGGCATGGATTCACATGCGAACCCTCCCGCCTACCCCTCTGCGGCTCTTCACTTGGTCATACTGCCACTTCACGTGCTTCCAAATCTGAAGATGGCTGCCAGAGGCGGTGCTTAGGTAGAGGGCAGTCATTGGCTGTGGTCAGTATGACGCAGAGACCAGTGATTGGTTATTACTACGAAAGACAGATCAGAAACGAAACTGATACTGGTTTTTTCTTTACCGAGGATTCCCAGCCTGACGACGGGGAATATTCATGAGCATGTGAATCCATGCCAGACCCCATGCTGGAGAACCCCTAACTACTACCTTACTGCTCCTGCATGCAACCACGCCACCAAGTCCTACACTCTGCAAAAGAAGCGCATCATCATGCCAAGAAAGCACAAAGCCAGCATGATCCGGAAAGAGGAACGTAGAAGGAATGTGATGGAAGCAGCCTATCAACACCTCCAGACCAGTCAGCTAGGAATGCTAGAGGTCTCCCCCTTACACAACTTAGGAAACCCCTAACTACTACCTTACTGCTCCCGCATGCAACCATGTCATCAAGCCCTACACACCGCAAAAGAAGTGCATCATCATGCCAAGAAACCACAAAGCCAGCATGATCCGGAAAGAGGAACGTAGAAGGAATGTGATGGAAGCAGCCTTATCAACACCTCTTAACCAATCAACTAGTGATGCTAGAGGACTACTCCTTGCACAACTCAGAAAACATCAAACTACTACCTTACCGCTACCACATGCAACCAGGCCACCAAGCCCCACACTCCGCAAAAGAAGTGCATCATCATGCCAAGAAACCACAAAGCCAGCAGAATCAGGAAAGGGGAACGTAGAAGGAATGTGATAGAAGCAGCTTTATCAACACCTCCAGACCAGTCAACTAGTGATGCTAGATGACTACTCCTTGCACAACTCGGGAAACCCCTAACTACTACATTACTGCTCCTACATGCAACCATGTCATCAAGCCCTACACTCCGCAAAAGAAGCGCATCATGCTGCCAAGAACCCACAAAGCCAGCATGATCAGGAAAGAGGAACGCAGAAGGAATGTAATGAAAGCAGCCTTATAAACACCTCCAGACCAATCAACTAGGGATGCTAGAGGACTACTCCTTACACAACTTAGGAAACCCCTAACTACTACCTTACTGCTCCTGCATGCAACCATGTCATCAAGCCTTACACACCGCAAAAGAAGTGCATCATCATGCCAAGAAACCACAAAGCCAGCATGATCCGGAAAGAGGAACGCAGAAGGAATGTGATGGAAGCAGCCTTATCAACACCTCTAGACCAATCAACTAGGGAGGCTAGAGGACTACTCCTTACACAACTCGGAAAACCGCTAACGCTCTCTACACCCTTACCGCTCCCGCATGCAACCATGTCATCAAGCCCTACACTCCCCAAAAGAAGTGCTTCATCATGCCAAGAAACCACAAAGCTAGCATGATCAGGAAAGAGGAACACAGAAGTAATGTGATGTAAGCAGCCTATCAACACCTCCAGACCAATCAACTATGGATGCCTGAGGACTACTCCTTGCACAACTCGGAAAACCGCTAACGCTCTCTACACCCTTACTGCTCCCGCATGCAACCATGTCATCAAGCCCTACACTCCCCAAAAGAAGTGCTTCATCATGGCAAGAAACCACAAAGCTAGCATGATCAGGAAAGAGGAACACAGAAGTAATGTGATGTAAGCAGCCTTATCAACAGCTCCAGACTAGGTGTGCTAGGGATGCTAGAGGACTACTCCTTACACAACTCAGGAAAACCCTAACTATTACCTTACTGTTCGCGTGTGCAACCATGCCATCAAGCCCTACACTCCGCAAAAGAAGTGCTTCATCATGCCAAGAAACCACAAAGCCAGCATGATCACGAAAGAGGAATGCAGAAGGAATAATGTGATGGAAGCAGCCTTTATCAACAACTCCAGACTAGGTGTGCTAGGGATGCTGGAGGACTACTCCTTACACAACTCAGGAAACCCCTAACTATTACCTTACTGCTCCTGCATGCAACAATGCCATAAAGCCCTACACTCCGCAAAAGAAGCTCATCATCATGCCAAGAAACCACAAAGCAGCCTTATCAACACCTCCAGACTAGGTGTGCTAGGGATGCTAGAGGACTACACCCTTACAGAACTCAGGAAACCTCTAGCAATTTTCCTTTTCAGATAGATTGTGTGAAGCAATGGTTTTTTCCTGGTGTTCATGCACAACTAATCATGCGTTCGGCTTTTACTCTGTACTGCACATTTCTCCCATTGTCTGTTTTGCAGAAAGTTCCAAGCATTTCGTCAAGCAGCCTAATGACTTCAGACACTTCACCCTCTGGCGCAGGTCCTGTCACTAAAGTGACGCTGAAGGGAGCAGTGATCTAGCCTGTCCTTGGCCTGCAGACCAGCACGGCGATCACTCTCCCCCAATAGATCTCAGAAGCAGAATGAACCACATGCGCATTATTGAACCACATGACGGGCGGCACTGAGGCAAAGGTCTGACAGGTGCACAACCCCTCGGGCTGTCTGATAAAAGCCATCCATCAAATCACTGCGCTATTAGCACTGCTTCAGGGGGGTGGAGGGTGGCCTCGCTTCACGTCCATCCGCAGAGCTCCTGTTAGGACTTTGAAAAGAAATAGAGTGTGAGAGCAAGGTGGGGAGAGGTTGAGGGAGAGCGGGAGGCTTAGGGGGAGTGAGAGGGCAATGGGAGAGGGGGAAACAGAGAGAGGGAGGGAGACGACATTGTACATTCTGCATGTGTAGCATGTTAATTTGCTACACTTGGTAATCATCAGTGTTACACAATCTAGTTTTAACTGGGCGCTTTCCTCTGCTCTGCCTCACTCTCTACTTGCGGCGATTCTCAGGGCTCTAGCCTATCACTGTGGCTTTTCAATATCTACCTTGCCCCTCTGGCTCACTTGATCTCCACCTTTTCTACTCAATTCCAGTGTTATGCTGATGACACACAGCACTCCTTTAAGCTTCCCTCCTCTACCCCGTCTTCTTCCTCCCTCACACCTGACGGCCTGACTGCTATTCAGGCATGGTGCTCTGCTAATGATCTCTGCCTTAATGCCAGTAGGTCTGAGATCCTTCTCAATGGGACCCCTGCTCCCTCTCTCTCTCTCTCTCTCTCTCTCTCTCTCCCACTCTCTGGCTGCTCTCCTTGCCAAGAAGTCCAACTTTCTGCTCCACCTCCTTAGAGGCATTCCCCCTTTCCTCACCTCTCCCCAGAAGCTCAATGACTCCAGAGCTCTGGTTCTCTCTAGGCTGGACTACTGGAACAGCCTCTTCCTTTGAAAGTCCTCTCTCCTGCCTTCGCCCTCTTCAACTAATCCAGAAGAGGACTACAAGACTTATCATTGGCCTCAAGCCCAGGGAATGCATCTCTCTAGCCCTAAAATCTCTCCACTGGCTACCGGTGGCTGCAAGGATCAAATTCAAGACCCTCTGCATCATCCACAAGGCGTTCTGGGGCTTGGGACCCCCTACATCCAACTTTCTCTACCTAAATACCTCCCTGCTAGAGTCCTTTGATCCTCTAGCACAAACTATCTGCTGATCCAATGTTTCTCCAAGCAGAGAGTGCAGGGTAGATCTCTTTCTTCAGCAGGAGACTCCCTCTGGAACAGCCTTCCTGCCCCTTTCAGACTTGAGCCGGATCTCCTTAAGTTCCGGAAACATCTCAAGACTTTCTTTTTTTCCTCCTCCTTTCCTCTTCCCCTCCCTTGCTAATGTCCCCCTGCCGCTGCGACTGGTGCCTGGTCCCCTCTGAGCCTTAGGGCCAGGCCCTCCTCGTTCAGTCCACTCCAGCGCCCCTTAACCAGCAGCCCTTAACCAGCACTTGCCCCCTGGCACCCTCCTCTGACTAGCCTGAATCTGGTCCGCCCCCTCCTTGCAGTAGCCAAACCTTACCCTGCACCCCCCCCACTGCCCCGGCACCTGCCCTTCTGGGCCCCCGCCATGCTTTCCTGCACTTCCCCCTTTTCCCCCAGCTGCACCCCTCCTCTGTGACCCGCCCCTTTCCCCCTGCACTTTCTGTCACTGCACTTGCACAGTGTGAATGTCACAAAGCCTAGTAGGACTGTTTTTACTGTTTTTGGTTTTTTTCTCCCCTAACCCCTCCATCCCCCAACCCTCTTGTCTTGTGGCACCTGGAAACACTTGTGTATGGGTGCTTTACAAATGTCAAATAAATAAACGAAATAATTAATACAAAATGCCTGGTGGAGTCCATAATTTCATACCATATGCTTCCACAAGGGTTCATATAGAATGGCCCAGAACTCAGACGTTTGAGGTGACTTTTACCATTTCTACATACAGTGGCAGGGGGCTTTGTTTTTCGTGATATAGGGCCACCATGACCTCTTCTCTCCTCCACACTCTCCCCCCTGGTTTCATTCTACCCCTGACGCATGAGATGTGTAGAATACATATGGCATCTGTCCTGCAGAAATGCTTGAATATGTAGGCTAGATTGTATATGTTATGTTATGTTCAGTAGATGCTTGCACAACCAGGAGAAACTGGTGTCTGTGTGTGTCAGCTTCCTGGGCGTGTTTGGACAGTACGCACTAGCGTTATTGTGTCCGGCGGGGTAACGTCCAGTATCTGGGTTGTTTGTTTGCAGCAGTTTGTTCTTTTGGCGGGTGTGTGGGTTTTGTGCTTTGTATCTGGTAAGGCTGGCCCTTTGGGCCCTGTAGGGAATGCTGGAGAGGAGTGAGGAGCAGGGTTAAAGCAGTGGCAATCACAATGCCTAACTTCTGAGCGCAGCAAGGTTTAAAGCAGGAACTATAGCAACATCTATAGCAAGAACGCATTTAAAACAGTTGGGTTTAAGTCAATTCCAAAGTCAGGTGACTGCTTTAAAACGTTTCAACACGCTCAGATTCTTAGCTGCACAGAAGGAGATCCAGCATTGAGCACTCAAAAGCCAAAACAACGAGGCACTGGTCAGTCATGGATATATGTGATATTAACGAAAACCGTAACACCGAATCTCATCGAAAGTGATTCAATATTTTTACCGTCGGCAAAAGGTGAGTGGTCGTTCACAGAAAAGTCACAGGCGGAAATCAGAAAAGAGTCCAGAGTTCTAAGACCGGTTTAAGCGGCTGCTTTGCTTAGTACTACAGACAATGCACTGGCTCCCGTGCTGGCTCTTGCAGGATGCACTAAAAAGGCATTCTGATGTTCAATAGGTGCCGTGGGATGTACCAGTGCAACTTATAGAGTGCAGACGCTTCCAAGAGGAGTGGCTTCCAGGTGCTAATCCCAAAGAAATAGACATACCAGATTCATCCAGTGTAAAGAGCAGAGCGTTCAGTTTGCGCGAGAGCTTCCAATAGGACGCACCCTGCGCGGTGGAGAGAAAGTGCATTCCACAAGAAGAGGGCCAAAACTGAAATGAGAAGTAAAGCCAAGTTAGAGGAGTACAAAGTGTGTCACAGTAGGTACCTCTTTAATCAGGTGGTAGGAAAGCGTGCCCAGTGATATACCGTACACAAAGTTTTAAACACAAGACGCTGGTTTAGCAGAAGCCAGTGCAGCTTAGCCAGATGGGTAGAAATGTAATAAGATCGACGTAAATAGAAAATAAGTCAATATTGGAAGACCTGAACGCGTCTTAAAAAAAAAAGAAATTGGTTTCTTATATCGTGTTTGATGCCAAATTATTTCAGCCTCTAAGCGCGAGACTGGGTATCAAATATTTGCTCCTCTGCGTAGTCGTGTTTCCAAGATGAGCGTGTTGCCCCTCAGCAATCCTCCCAGCTCTTAAATTAGACATGTTGGGATCTGGAAAATTGGGCAGTTATTCAAATTCACATATATATGCGCTTTTTTTATTTGTGGGAGTTTGAGAAATATGCAGGTCACCTTCTTTTCTTCTCAAAAACGTGACTGCACATTTGAGTGGGGCTTGACACCAGACCAAAAGACCCCTGTCCCAGAGCAACCCCAGGGAAAGGGGGAAGCAAGATGAGACAAAGACATAATCTTAATTCCAATGCTTCTTTGTCTTTCCCTAGTTCAGATCCTGGGAAGGGTTAAACAGACCCGTACTTGCATATTCAGGTGGATAACATAGGGAGTAATTTAATACCAAGAGATTCACCTCTGGTCTACCAAATCAGGGTCAGGGGGTCTTCCCCTATCCTTTACCAATCACCTTGTAATAACATAGCCTGTCAATGTCAAGTCCCATCTCACCCCATCTCTCCCTCCCCATTTCCAACAAATACTGAGATGAAGAAGAGGCAACTAAGATCAGTAAAGATTACCCATAGGAATAACATGGGAAAAATAGGGGCCACCTACCCTAGAAAGAACTCAAGTTGTCCCACTAATAGGGTCAGGCAGAGCCAGGCATTTAATAGTAACCATTCACACCTCACTCGACTTGACTTGTCTTTTCACTATAAAAAGGTGTGGTCTTACACAGATGGATGAGCGAGTAGGAGAGCAAGCAGAAGAGGGAGTTGGGAGCAGAGCTGAGACACCAGAGCTGCCCAGGAATGGAGGCCAGAGACCGGGATGCTAAGACGCTGAGAAGCTGCAGTTCGGAAGAGCACAAGCGTAGCGAGGGAACCGTGTCTCTAGGGAGCCAAGAAGAGTCTGTGTATGGGAGCCGAGAGGCGTGCTGGCCCCCTGCAGAACCTGTGATTGCAAATGCTCGTTCTCCAGGGCCGGTGAGACAGCCCAGGGGTGCCCGAGGGGCAGGCGCGAGACCCCGAGCAGAGAACAAAGAGCCGTTGTAAAGCTGAAATGCAGAGTCAGCCCAGTGAGTCTGAAAGCATTGTAGAGCTGGGTTGTGAAGAGCGCGATACAAAGTTACACTAGAAACGCGTAAGAAAGAGGATCATGTTTATGTGAGTGTTCGATTGAAGTTAAAGTGAAGACTTCAACAATGGAAAGATACAAGTAACAGTATAAGCGCAAAACTAGGGCGACACGTGTGTGTGAAATAATAAATGGAGTTGGACAATGATGTGATACAAGTAAAACGAGGGCCGGAAACCCATGGAAAAAGTGCAAGAGGTACGAAATGAAAAGACAGTGTAAAAAAGCTGCGAGCGACTCGAAAAGAAAGAAACAAGTGCAGGGGTGCACGGAAGAAGGAAAGAAGCATGCAGGAGGCACAACAAAGAGAAGGAATAAAGGACAGTGCAAGTGCGCACGACAAAGGGAAAGGAATACATGAAAATAGTGTAGGAAGCACCAGAAGATAAAAAGTGTAACGGAAAGCAAGAGTAAGAAACAAAGAGAGGGGCAAAGGATCAGAGTGGTCACGCTGAGGAAAAGCAAAGAGCCTGGCATTTCCGGAAGCCTCTGATTCTACCCTATGACAGGATGGTATTTAAGAAAGGCTATATATGAGGAAAAGACACTTCCTGACCAGCTGAACTTGTATTTGGAACTAGAAGGGCCTACGCTGGAGGAGGGTGCCCTGTGAAACCAAAAAGGAACTGGGATATATTTTCTTTTGTATTGAAAGCTGGAAGAGGCCTGAGCTTGGGAAGGGAACCCCGAGAGGCCTAATGAGGAAAGTAGACTTTGTGTTTTGTGTTTAAACCTGGAAGAGGCCTGAGCTTGGGGAAGGGAACCCTAAGAGGCCCAACCAACTTGGAGACTTACTGGTTTTCCTTTAGTGCTGAAAGGATTGAAGCGTGGGGAAGGGAACCCCCAAGGGTTTCAAGGGGAACTGTTTTACATTTCCTTTGTGGTGTATGAAACTTGAACCAGTTGAAACTTGGGGAAGGGAACCCCAAGGAACTCAAAGACACTGAAGGTATTTGAAATCACTGTAAGGGCTCTGTGGAGAAGGTCTTACGAACAGCCCTGTTGAGTGAACCCATCTTTGTGACATTGACCAAATTGCACCTGGTGAGAAGACCACCTGAAACCAACTTTGGTTTTGCCATTTTTGTTTAACCACTATTTTTCCTTTTCAAAAGACTTCCTATCACATTTTTGTAAAGCGTTAGCACAAGCATAGGTTTAGATACAGACCGATTTTTATTTTAAACTATTAGACAACCACAGCCATTAGAAACATCAGTTAAGGGAACCATCCCTTTAGAATTAGGGAAAGTCAGGCATTCCAGTAAGTCAGGAACCTTAGTAAATAAAGGTTTTAAAACAAATACTTGTGAGTCTGTGTCTTTCTTGATACCATGCCTGTCTCACAGTGTATACATGCAGAAAAGCAAGCTAGATTAGACTTCTAGATGCTTACTGCAGAGGAAAACATAACATGGTTAGAACGGTCATGGTGGAAAGATGGACGTCGGACTCGGATTAAAACCAATCAAGCTACCTCGGAGACAGATCGGGACTGCAATATCAGGAGATGCTGGAAAAACAGCTTTGTGTGAGGAACAAAGAGGAGTCTATTGGCCTGGGATCAAGGATGATACTTCAAGTAATAATTGCAAGGCACAAGGGGAGCCAAAAGGATAAGCCATGTGCATGAGACATATTTCTCTTAGATTAAGCAAAGAAGAAAACATCTGCAAGAGCTAAGCATTAGAAAACTAAAGATTCAGAAAACCTATGCAAGATGGAGTGAGCAAGTCTCAAGAGGCCAAGAAGGGTAATGATACCCAGCTCAATTGATTCAAATAGCAGTAAATAGAAAGCTGACATGGACACATTTGTGGTCTCCTCACACGTGATTCAGAAGTTGAAAACAAGGTCTATTCATTAAGCCCAAACCAAGATAATGGTGTGCTTACCCTCCCTTAAGTGTCCCAAAACAGAGAACAGGCTTTGATGTCAACTACAAAGGAGAAGCATTGGTTTGGGGCTTGACCGATGAGAGATGATGGACTAATTGGGAAAGTGGGGAGTAGTCTGACGTTGCTCTCGGCACCTGAGTTTCGTTTTGCTAACGTGCTGCTAACGAGCCGAAAGTCCAAGGTTGGGAAAGCATGCCAACCAATCAGTGGGTCTATGTAGCAACAGGCTGTACAATGTTTCAAAGACCAACCCGCTGCCATTTTTATGCTATAATCAATATTATCAGTATTTAGAGGTGGTACGAGGTGTGCCTAACAGATAAGGGGCAGCCAATGGTGTTGTTAACACTTATACATACTATAGGTACATATGGTCCCTTCACCAATCCCTCCCTTCAATAGGTTTTACAGTTTGCCACATAGGATAATGTCACAGATTATGCATATTGATGTATAAAACCTTTGTATAATCACATTTGGTAGTGAGTGTGTGAGTGTGGTTCGCCAGATTGCCCTACTTTATTTTTATGATATGATAGTTTATTTACATAGCACCTATACACAATGTGTTTCAAAATGCTTGCTAATAATAAAGTAGTACTTACCATATTCTTTGAGTCTGTCCGGTTATTTGTGTCCAAGATCATTATTGGTAATTTCATCTAGTACATGCGACGCTTCAAGGTGCCAGAGCACAAAATGGAAAAATGTAACACAGCAAGCACAGCTGGAGGATGCAGACTTGAGGGCTAATAAAATGTGAAATGTAAACCCTCAATTCTTTACAGGAGTCCTACATGGTGGCATAGAGTGCGGCTGAACAGAGAGTTTCAGAGAGAGTACAAAAAAAACCAAGGTCTTCCGTTTTCTCTGAATTGAGGCGAAGAGAATTTAGATGAATCCAGCTGGCAATTCCTTCTGGACGGACTGAAAGCAAGAGGCTTGTGCGCACGGCTCCCCCTGTTAAAAGGCAGCGTGGAATAATATGTTATCGCATAAACCCCCTGACGTTAGACCGGGCCTGCTATCATGGACCGAAAGCAAGAGGCTTGCGCGCCCAGCTCCCCGTGTTAAAAGGCAGCATGGCATAACATGTTATCACAGACACCCCCTGACGTGAGACCGGGCCTGCTATCATGGACCGAAAGCAAGAGGCTTGCGCGCCCGGTTCCCCGTGTTAAAAGGCAGCGTGGCATAACATGTTATCACAGACACCCCCTGACGTGAGACCGGACCAGCTATCATAGACCGAAAGCAAGAGGCTTGCGAACCCGGCTCCCCATGTTAAAAGGCAGCATGGCATAACATGTTATCACAGACACCCCCTGACGTGAGACCGGGCCTGCTATCATGGACCGAAAGCAAGAGGCTTGCGCGCCCGGTTCCCCGTGTTAAAAGGCAGCGTGGCATAACATGTTATCACAGACACCCCCTGACGTGAGACCGGACCAGCTATCATAGACCGAAAGCAAGAGGCTTGCGAACCCGGCTCCCCATGTTAAAAGGCAGCGTGGTATAACATGTTATAACAGACACCCCCTGACGTGAGACCAGGCCTGCTATCATGGACTGAAAGCAAGAGGCTTGTGCGCCCGGCTCCCCATGTTAAAAGGCAGCGTGGCATAATATGTTATCGCAGACACCCCGTGATGTGAGACCGGCCCTGCTATCATAGACCGAAAGCAAGAGGCTTGCGAGCCCGGCTCCCCATGTTAAAAGGCAGTGTGGCATAATATGTTATCGCAGACACCCCGTGACGTGAGACCAGTCCTGCTATCATGGACCGAAAGCAAGAGGCTTGCATGCCCGGCTCCCCATGTTAAAAGTCAGCGTGGCATAACATGTTATCACAGACACCCCCTGAAGTGAGACCGGACCTGCTATCATGGACCGAAAGCAAGAGGCTTGCGCGCACGGCTCCCCATGTTAAAAGGCAGCGTGGTATAACATGTTATCACAGTGACCCCCTGACGTGAGACCAGGCCTGCTATCATGGACTGAAAGCAAGAGGCTTGTGCGCCCGGCTCCCCATGTTAAAAGGCAGCGTGGCATAACATGTTATCACAGACACCCCCTGACGTGAGACCGGGCCTGCTATCATGGACCGAAAGCAAGAGGCTTGCGCGCCCGGTTCCCCGTGTTAAAAGGCAGCGTGGCATAACATGTTATCACAGACACACCCTGACGTGAGACCGGACCAGCTATCATAGACCGAAAGCAAGAGGCATGCGAACCTGGCTCCCCGTGTTAAAAGGCAGCGTGGCATAACATGTTATCACAGACACTCCATGACGTGAGACCGGGCCTGCTATCATGGACCGAAAGCAAGAGGCTTGCGCGCACGGCTCCCCATGTTAAAAGGCAGCGTGGTATAACATGTTATCACAGACACCCCGTGACGTGAGACCAGGCCTGCTACCATGGACTGAAAGCAAGAGGCTTGCGCGCCCGGCTCCCCATGTTAAAAGGCAGTGTGGCATAATATGTTATCGCAGACACCCCGTGACGTGAGACCAGTCCTGCTATCATGGACCGAAAGCAAGAGGCTTGCATGCCCGGCTCCCCATGTTAAAAGTCAGCGTGGCATAATATGTTATCGCAGACACCCCGTGACGTGCGAACCGGCCAGCTATCATGGACCGAAAGCAAGAGGCTTGCGCGCCCGGCTCCCAATGTTAAAAGGTAGCGTGGCATAATATGTTATCGCAGACACCCCGTGACGTGAGACCGGCCAGCTAACATGGACCGAAAGCAAGAGGCTTGCGCGCCCGGCTCCCCATGTTTAAAGGCAGTGTGGCATAATATGTTATCGCAGACACCCCGTGACGTGAGACTGGCCCTGCTATCATGGACCTAAAGCAAGAGGCTTGCGTGCCCGGCTCCCCATGTTAAAAGGCAGCGTGGCATAATATGTTACCGCAGACACCCCCTGACGTGAGACAGGCCCTGCTATCATGGACCGAAAGCAAGAGGCTTGCGCAACCGGCTCCCCATGTTAAAAGGCAGCGTGGCATTATATGTTACCGCAGACACCCCCTGACGTGAGACCGGCCCTGCTATCATGGACCGAAAGCAAGAGGCTTGCGCGCCCGGCTCCCCATGTTAAAAGGCAGCGTGGCATAATATGTTATCACAGACACCCCCTGACGTGAGACCGGGCCTGCTATCATGGACCGAAAGCAAGAGACTTGCGCGCCCGGCTCCCCATGTTAAAAGGCAGCGTGGCATAACATGTTATCACAGACACACCCTGACGTGAGACCGGACCTGCTATCATGGACCGAAAGCAAGAGGCTTGCGCGCCCGGCTCCCCATGTTTAAAGGCAGTGTGGCATAATATGTTATCGCAGACACCCCGTGACGTGAGACTGGCCCTGCTATCATGGACCTAAAGCAAGAGGCTTGCGTGCCCGGCTCCCCATGTTAAAAGGCAGCGTGGCATAATATGTTACCGCAGACACCCCCTGACGTGAGACAGGCCCTGCTATCATGGACCGAAAGCAAGAGGCTTGCGCAACCGGCTCCCCATGTTAAAAGGCAGCGTGGCATTATATGTTACCGCAGACACCCCCTGACGTGAGACCGGCCCTGCTATCATGGACCGAAAGCAAGAGGCTTGCGCGCCCGGCTCCCCATGTTAAAAGGCAGCGTGGCATAATATGTTATCACAGACACCCCCTGACGTGAGACCGGGCCTGCTATCATGGACCGAAAGCAAGAGACTTGCGCGCCCGGCTCCCCATGTTAAAAGGCAGCGTGGCATAACATGTTATCACAGACACACCCTGACGTGAGACCGGCCCTGCTATCATGGAGTCTACAAAGCCTTACCATCCCAGGTAGACGCCCAGAAGGCTCCTTACAAACTTCAACTTCATTTAACAAAGATGTAAGTGCTTGCCTCTTACCCACCAGTGAGCAGAGCGCGGTATGGAGGCGACCGAAACTAAGCTTCTCTCATACTGCCATTTTATGGAGCTCACAAGGCGGTCCAGGATTAAGGGAGCAAATGGGAATGTCGAGGGAGCAAGTCAAGAAGGTGGTTTGGGATTAGGTATGGATTAGGTATGTTTTAGTTCATTCCGGAAGTCTACCACTGATGGCGGAGGCTCAGCCCAGGACCACCCCAATACCTTAGAGCACTGTTCAAAAGTACGGGATTCATGGATTGATAAATTAGAGTTTAAGCAAGTTTGTGTTTGGGGCCTTCACCTGAAGGGAGATGCTCCAGACAGCGGTGCAACGCCACAGCTATACAGCTCAGGCATGCGAGAGGAGCATGGTCCCAACAACAGGCAACATATTACATATCCCACCGGCCAGTGATAGAAGTGTACTAGACAAGGTATTTGAGGGGGACAGAGTAGGAAGCAAAGGAGTAACGTGAAACACACTTTTCAAGGGTTGCAGTCATGCTGGTTGACAGCCAATTGAGTTGGAATAGATTTCAGTTTAGCTGTAACTGGTGGTAGGGTGGAGAAGTGTGCTGGAACTTCACAAAGAACAGTCCCGGAATGGTGAAAATGGTAGCAGACGCTGTTAACAGTAAAAAATAAAAGTAGTGGAACACTGCTCCCGACCGTTCCCGCTGACCATCAGAGCGATACAACACGAGTGGGTGTCTCCCAGCGGAGATGAGCTATCCCTCCTGGTCCAGTATGAGATCACCAGCTGGGCACTACCCTATGCAGCAGGATATCCCTCCACCTCCTGCAGAGGCAGAACATCATCCACTACAGATCACACACGTAGGAGGGGGCATTTATTTGAGGCTGGCATAAAAGAGGTAAAGATTGGTCTAAGAGCTGATAAAGTGTCCCAGCTGGGCCCAGTGTCTGTAGGTCTGATACCAGCACCCAATTCCTTGGGTGCCAGGGGGCGAGGGTGGTGGTGCTTGGGAAACAGGAAAAGTCCTGTCTATGCACAGGAGATGAGCGGGAAGGGTGCAAATGTGTGACTCCGAAGCTGGACCACAGCAGCGTTACCTAAACAAGACATTATGGACCTCACAGAATAGTTCCAGTGCCCACAAAGCCGAAATGTCACCGATAACCCCAGGCCAAGCATGTCCCTCCAAAATGAGCTAGTAAGAACCGAGACATCACAAAATGCGCCCTTTCAATGTGTCATTAAATAGAGATTTATTTTACATATTTAACGCATTTGGTCGTTATTGGGTAATTCTCACTGATCTACAATATTCCATTATTCCAAAAGTAATTAAAACATGTTCACTGGGCATCTGAGCTCCAGCTAGCTTTTAATAATTAACTGTGGGGGCCCCTGACCTGCCTGGCTTCATGTTCAACTGGCTGCAGTTTCCACCTCAATTACCACTGATCTGCTTCTGCGACAGTCAAGCTAACCCACTTCTATTCGAATATTTGGGTGGATTTTATTTTTACTGCATGGATTATGTGTGAGGCAGAGAGAGGCCCAACGGATGTCACACTTGTTTCCATTGAAATGACGTCATGCTAGGTGTCTGCACATATTCTTAAGCTTAGAGTACTGGTCGGCTATGGGAATTAATGGCTGGGGACAGTGGCTGAGTAGGCCGGGAGGGTCCTTGTTTATTAAAGAACTTGCGAAATTCGCCAACACCTACGCAGCCTTAGATAAGGCGCAGGCTTCCCTGAAGAGGGTATTTGGGAGACACATTTTTGGGCGGGTGGGCTGGCAGAGGCAGTGGCCGCTCTGCAGGTCGCTACTCATACGGCAAGTCCTTCGGAGACAGAAGCCATTGGAAAGAACACGATGATCGTAAGCCCAACACGCTCTTCCCCTCGAAGGGAAGGGGCAGAGGAAGGGGCTGGAGGCACGCGGAACAGCAACAACTAATTCAGGTGAGAGCAGACGATCATGCGCGAATGATGAAAGAAGGGATTCCCGAAGTAGGCGGGAGGCTAGCGCAATGCTTAAAGAACTGCTGTCGCATATCATGCTAGATACTGTCCTGGGTTTTCACATAGATTTGTATATCCTATAAGTACGAGAGAAATGGCTGAAGCGGTTAGTACAGAGCATAGCAGACAAGATGCTACTAGATGCAGAAATAAAAGGACTGGAACAATCTTGTGCAGGTGACAGATTGCTCAGAAGGTTTCATAAGCAATATGTTTCTAGTGAAAGAGAGACACAAACTGAGGCCAGTTACCACTCTGAGAGGGTTGAACAGCTTCATTATTTGCTGGCCCTTCAAAATGGAGGGTATACACCTCCTGAGGGCCAACTTGCAGCAAGGGAACAGGCTGGCCAGGATAGATCTCGGGGGTGCCTACCTAACGGCTCCCATTGCAGCAGAACAACAGTGATACCTAAGATTTCGCTCAGAGGAGCAGATATGGGAGTTCACATGTCTACACTACGGGCTGGTATCAGCGCTGTGGTGTTTCACAAAGCTGATGAAACCAGGGGTGACGTACATGAGAGAGCAAGGGATACGTCTGATCATATACCTGGACGACATTTGTATAATGTGTCAGGACAAGGATTTGATCAAGGAGCAGGAGAATGCCACAACAGATCTGCTACTACGTTAGGATTTTTAGTGAATTGGGAGAAATCTCTCCTGCAACCGAAGCAAACCATGGAATTTCTGGGTTTCATGGTAGATATGTCGCAGGGAACCCCAAGTCTCCCTCTGAGCAAAGTGAACGACATTAAAAAAGAGATCAGCAATGCTCTGTCAAAAGAGTTGATGTGGTTGCAGGAAATAGCCAGACTGGTGTGGCGCTAGGTGTCATCAATCCAAGTTACTTTCCCGGGAACACTCCACTACAGGGTCCTTCAGAGATTGAAGATTCAACATCTGAGGAGGGGCTTATCTTATGAACAGAGGGTGTCTATATCGCAGGAAGCGGGGGAGGAACTGGAGAGGTGGCTACAACATAAGGATGCCTGGAACGGGAATGCAATCTTTGTCACATCCCCGTACCTAATAATAGAGTTGGATGCCAGCAGATGGGGCTGGTGGGCCCGATGCAGAGATCTGTCGATAGGAGGCAGGTGACCAGAAAAGGAATTAGACCTACACATCAACTGCCTAGAACTACTTGCGGGTTCGCTCGCAGTGAGATGCTGGGCACAGGAGAGGGCACAATGTTGTGTACTCCTAAAGATGGACAACGTCTCTGCGGTCAGATACATAAACAGACTGGACGGCACGAGATCCAGGATGTTGGTAGAGGTGGCAAAAGAATTTTGGCACTTATGCCTACAGAGGAAAGTGTCAATAATGGCAGAATATCTGCCAGGTCAACAGAACGAGGTAGCAGACTCGCCAGGGATTCCAGTGATTGGAAGCTGCATGAGGAAGTATTCCAGGAGCTGATGGCACGCTGGAGTCCATGTCAGACCGACCTGTTTGCATCGATGTTGAACAAGCATCTACCTCGGTTCTTCAGTTGGAGGCCATATCCCCAGGCAGAAGCGACGGATGCATTTCTCCAGACTTGGGATCCGAACACGCAATATGTATATACACTGTTTTCATTGATAGCGAGGGCATTAGGCCTGGTGAGGAGACAGCAGGCTTCTATGATTCTAATAAATCTGAATTGAAGGGGCCAAGCATGGTTCCCCAATCTTTTGGGGATGACGCACGACAACCTGATAGCTCTTCCAAAGAGCGAAATGATCGTGCAAGACCCCACGGGAGGCAGCCACCCACTGGTGAGATTGGGCAGCCACAGTCTAATTGCATGGAACTATTTCAGGGGATCCTGGAGTAGGCCGGGATTATAGGGCGAGGCTGAATGTATTATCGAAGAGTCCTGGGCACCAGGGACCAGGAAGGCATACAGATCAGCGTTAACAAATTGGCATAGCTGGTGTGTGGAGAGGAATGTTCGTCCCTCTGGAACAGATGTGGTGCATGTAGCTAATTTCCTAGCACAGATGGCGACACAAGGCAAGGCTTACAGGACCATTAATACGGCTTGCTCAGCGATTCGGCGGGTCATCCCCATGTGGAGGGGTTAGCAGTCAGAGAGCATCCTTTAATATGCAGATTGTTGAGGGGAATACAATTGCTCAGACCTCCTAAGGCCAGGTATTCGCAGTCGTGGGATGGGGATAGAGTTTTGAGACTATTCACATCATGGTCTGATAACAAGGATTCATCCAGAAAATCGTTGATCACCAAAGTGACAATGCCACTATGCCTGTTCTCATGCAAGAGAGTTTCTGATGTGAGAGCGTTGGAAGTTAACAAAACATCGATATATCTCCCTTAGGAGTAACCTTTTATATCACGAAGAGAACAATGATGGGTTTTAGAACAATATCTTATGACTCATTCCCGGATCAACCTAAATTATGCCCAGTTCGATGCTTAACAGTACAGAACGATATGTCAAAGGAACTGCATCCCGTGGGGGTGTCAATCACTGCTTTACGGGGACCCTTTGGAGCAATAACCTCAGCAGCCCAGGTGAGATGGGTAATGCTCCAAGGCGGCATCGATATAGAATGTTATGGTGCGCATTCAGTGAGAGGAGCGTTGGCTTCTAAGTACTTGATGTTTTGTTAAAGAAAGTGAATAATGTTCTGAAGTTGTGACTCTACTAGTCCAATCTCCAAATTCTAGTGGATAATCCGGACACCAAATCTGGTGGTCAGTCTCCAGGAGTTGCATTTGGAGCCATACCCTGGGAGGCCGAAGGCCACATGTTACGGAGGATAAAGGAATGCTATACATCCTCCTGAAATGGGAGGGAAAACGGTGCATGGTTAGTAAGTGCTTAGAGGAAAGGCTTTACAATAGAAACATAGCCAAGGAAAGGAATATGCCTCTATCACCTCCATACTTGGCCCAAAGAATTGTCAAGCACACCTCTTCTAGGCCCCTAAGGAAAGATGACACCAACTTGATCACCACGCCCAAGGCACGAAGAATGCGGGCTGGGACTCCGGCTTCCCCACTATGGCCGCGTCGCACTGGAATGCTCTTCCCACTCACCTACGTATGATTGACTCCCACCTAGAATTCCACAAAGCTACTAAAACTACTCTTTTTGTTTAAATCAGGACGCCTTCGTACAAGATTACAATTCTGCCTAAATGTATGCTTTCCATGTAATACATCTTCACCTCTGTCTTCTCACCTATATTGTGTAATCAAGCATGTTCACCTTTGTGATTGCCTCCATTGAATCAAGTCTACTTACATCTTCATGTAACAGCGCCTCGATGCCTATGGGCTGCAAGTGCGCTATACAAATGCAAATAAATAAATAAAAAGAAATAAATGCCGAATGGATATATTCACACTTGGGGAGTGAATCTGACCAATTAGGTGGCTGGAAAATGGGTAAGTGACCACCCAGATTCTTTCAGCTACCTAAGTGCTTCCAGGGAGAGACACCATTATTTCTCTCACATATTTCCTACAGGACGCTCGCCCCACCTCCAGCCCCGACAGAATCCTGCATCTCCTCCGACATACCAGCTTTCCCTAGGGCCCCCTTCTTCCCAGCCACCCACCCTGGCTTCAGCAAGGCCACTGCCATGGAAATAGAAAAGGTGCGTACTCCATTTTCTATTTCCCAAGATGGCGGCCATCTCTTTGTCTTTTTTTATGGGAGATTGGGCATGCATGAGTACACTCCACATAAAAATAATATTTGGGGGGGTGGAAGGGTGCAGCGTGCGAACAGCGATCAACACTGCATTTGGGGGTGTACTGGGCCGGGAATCACCCTAAGCTGTTGCTCACTTTGCTCAGGCCTACCTTAGGTTCAGGCTGGCGGCCGTTCCCATTCCTGTCTGGCCCTCACTCAGCACGGGGTCACACAGAGCTGGGAGTAGCCCAACTTTTGGAATGGGAATACATATAGGCTATAGGTGAAGCCAGTGTAGGTTTCGATGTTGCACTGGGAGACTGCACTGAACCTCCATCGTCCTAGAACAGGGGGCAAAAGCAAAGAGGAACATTGGCTCCAAAGTGTAGGAAAGACAACATCAGTGCGCGCGCGAATCCGGGTAAAGCGCGACACCATGCAGATCTGCGAGAGAAGAATCAGACGCTACCTGGGCAGGCAAGATGGCATGGCTAGTTGCATATATTTATTTAACGGACAACCCCTCTTTGAGGCAAAATATTGTGCCCCTTTAAATCTGATCCAGAAACAGTGCTCAGTAGGTCTGAGTGGTTGCAGCAGCGGAAGACGATAAAAAGAATCGAGCATTATAGAAGCACAGCCAATTAAAATATCCAAGCACACACATGTTCTCTTGCAAGCAGAGCTTACTCAACTCACCGAACAGACAACAGTTCCATGAAGTGCCATGCACGTGGCTTATTGCCCAAATGCCATCCCCACGGCAGTTTACCACATGCACATGGCATGCAACGCCATCCCTGTGGAGGCAGCACACACAGCTGCTCGAGTAGCGCTTGCGTTGTTTGGCCCCTACCACTACCCTATCAGGTCAATAACCATGGACATCGTGGCAACCTGTGCAGCCGCCCATCTGTTTGGACGGATTGGGCCCACTTAAAGGTTGCTTGGCACATTTTCTGAGTGTTGAGTGTACGTGTGCCCCGTGAGAATGGATTCAGAAGCGAGGCCAAGAGTATGGTCTGCCATGACAAGATTCGTTTAGTCCAGGCTGCCGCGCCAGGCACCTGCCCACAGTCCTGTGCCAGCCGAGGGAATGGACATAGGATTATAGGAATAATCAACAAACACTGCAGTGGTGCAGCCAATGAGAGGCTAAATTCGGTATCAGGTAATATTATCGCCACAATAATATCGCCATATATATGGTCGTAGGGAAACGGCATTATTGCTGGGGATAACTTAGGGGGTAAATGGAAGCGGGGGTTGCCCCGCTCCCTTTAAAAAAATATGGGGTTGTCCCCCGCAGGTTCCATGGGTTAATATCGCCACAAAAAAAGGCGCCATTCTTGTATGGCGATATTTTTGCGAGAATATTAACACCTGGAACCTACAATTCTATGTTAGTGAAAGTGTGTAAGAGCCGATCCATTTTAAGACTATATGAAAAAAAGGATGGCTAGAAGGCGGGCGGTGTGAACCCCGCAGCCAACACACCGCCTGAACAAGGCTGCCTGGACAAAGGATTGTATGAGTTGCACAGACTGGCAGTGCTGGTATTGGGACAGGGCAAGAAAACAACGAAGGCGCTCCTGAGGTACAATAACTGCTCCGCGGCTTGGTGCTAAGAGGCATGGATGAAAGATGGCGCATTGCTCCCTGGGCTACCAAGATGAGGAAGGCTGCATCCAGAGTAGCTGGGACCCCAGATCTGGGCATCATTGTGCCTTCATGGATCCTGGCCGAGAAATGCTGGGCATGGCACATGCTCACTGATCAGTATGCACATGCAACAACAGGAGCTTTGGAGACGGCCGATATGATGCTTGCTCCTGTGCCAAAAGGCCACCTTTACTCTGGGGTGTAGGCATGTTTACGGATTTATTTTTTTATTCCGCCAGGACGGCACAATTGGTTTCACCATTGCTTAATTGTGGGGGAGTTTGCCGGGGCTCAGCCCTGGCACTTATTTCTGAGGCCCGGCATTTATTGTCTCAGACTCAGTTTGATTATGAAGTGATGACAGCCAGAGAATCCATCAACCCCAATGAGCAGCTGCCAGCTGTAGTGTAACCCCAACTCTGTGGACAATGTGGGGAGCAGCTGTGGGTGGTGGGAAACTGACCACCCACAGTGTCACTAGTGTGTTAGAAAATATTCGGGCCCTGGCACTTATTTTCTTACAAATGAAGCACTCGGCTTAATACCCCCTCTTGTACAGTCCCACCCCACAATAATGCGCAATACACACACAGTGTATTGAAAATCTGAAATGTATTTAAAGAATTAGTCTCAAATCTGACAAAGGTGGAATATGGCTTTACACCAAGGAAAGCAATCACTACAATGTTATCTACTCAAACAATTAGTCACCAAAATAAATGTTTCCCTGCCTACATGAATCTTACTACTTTACTTCAATTCACACTATCATTCATTTCCATCATCAATTTTAGGTATATATTATACTCTAAAAGACAGTAGTGTGAGGCAGGTATGGTATTACAAGTAAGGACACAAACACAAAGATACAAGTTTCAACACCTTTACTAAGTTTGACTGGGGTTGGAGACTTCCTAGCTGGCCCTATTCTATAATGGGAGTAGTCTGGACCATCAAAGGAAAACAAAATGGTCCAAGTTAGTCAAACAAAGGAAAAAGTCTGTGTCAGAAACCTATAGTTGCCCTCACGTTTCACAATAACTAAGTGTGGGAAAATGTATGAAAATAAAAGAGTGTATCACATGAATGTCAGAATGGCTCTGAAAGTGGCTGCCCACTCCCTTCCCCAAGTTCAGTTCAATGGGGTTCTTACAAAGTTTCTTCAAGGTGGGTAGTATGCATAGTTCAAAGATTACACATAAATCTGTTAGGCTTCTCTCACCTATTTCAATGTCAGTGCAATATGCATCACAGTTCTCTTTAATGGATTCTTTGGGGCTTCTCTCACCCACTTTGAATAATGCCTCATTCCTAACTTGCGTTTCACAATATTTTAGTTAAAATGAACCACATTGCAAAATACAATCATTTAAAACAAATCACAGGTTTGTAACACACAGGTCAATTTTCCTTCCACGCTGGGGATCTAGGAACATACGACTTGTGAGGAAATCCTCAAATTGTTCCTTGAGGATTTAAAGTTCTGAAGAACAAGTTACTTTCTTACCTAGTAACGTTCTTTCGATGGGATGGTCCGACGACGTATTCCATATCTATGACAGGTAATGTCCACAGCTGTGCTGCTTCGGAAAATCTTCGGCGTCTGCGTCCTGCGTCGATGACGTCGATGCGCCGTCCCCGAGGACCTCCTCCGACGGCCGACGTCACCCGATGTGATAAGTAGGACGCACGACGCCCATAGCCTCAGTTATAGTTTTTTCCCAGAACGTGTGCCACCAGTTTTCTGCCAGTCAGACACACAAGGCCTTGCGGAACGCAAGCTGCAATCGCAAAAGAATATCTGCAGCGGGGAAGGCAGGGAGGGAGCGATATGTAATACGTTGTCGGACCATCCCATCGAAAGAAGGTTACAGGTAAGAAAGTAACTTGTTCTTCGAGGGGATTGGGTCCTCCGACGTATTCCATATCTATGACAGACTCCCAAAGCAGTACCAAGCAAGGAGGTGGGAAAGAATTTAGAATACAAATTTAGCATGCCCAATCAAATTGCGGAATAGAGAACTGCCTTGCCAAAGGCCAGATCTTGCTCTCTGATGGAATCGAGGGAGTAGTGACGTACAAAAGTATGTACTGAAGCCCAGGTGGCTGCATCACAGATGTGACGAATAGGAACTCCCCTCTGCAGGGCAGTAGACGCAGCCACTCCCCTGGTAGAATGGGCCCGCAAGCCAGCCGGAGGATCCTTACCCGCCAAGCGGTAACACTCGAGATAGCTAAAATAATCCGAGACAAAGTCTGTTTCGTCACAGCTTGTCCCAAACGCTTTCCAGCGTAACCAATGAAAAGTTGATCGTCCACTCTGACCCGGGACATGCGCAAAATATAAAAGCTCAACGCTCTCCTAGGATGAAGCCTATGGAGCCTCTCCTCTTCCTTACCAGGATGTGGAGGAGGATAGAACGCCGGAAGAACAACCTTCTGGCTCAAATGAAATTCCGAAACCACCTTCGGAAGAAAAGAAGGGCAAACTCTAAGGAAAACCCTGTCCTTATGAAACACAGTGAAGGGTGGCCTAACTGAAAGTGCCTGTAACTCACTCACTCTGCGAGCGGAAGTAACCGCAACCAAAAACACAGTTTTCAGAGTTAACAGCCTCAAAGGGCAAGAATGTAAAGGCTCAAACGGAGCACCCATAAGAAACTTAAAAACAAGGTTCAAATCCCAACCTGGCACCAAAAAAGGTGACGGAGGGAACACATTAGTGAGCCCTTTCAAAAACTGCGAAATTAAAGGAATCCTAAAATAGGAACACTCTTCAGACAAGCGCTTAAATATGGACAGTGCCGCCAGGTAACCTTTAATGGTCCCCACTTGCAAGCCCCTCTGGGCCAAGGAAAGCAAAAAAGACAGAACCATGGGAATGTCACATTCAAAAGGATCCACATTCTGAACTCTGCACCAGTCGCAGAACTTTCTCCAACGGCAACGGTACAGAGACTTTGTTGCCGGCCTCCTGGCCGAGAGCAACACCTCCATCACGTCTTCAGGGAGGTCCCAATCCTTATACCTCAACCTTTCAGAAGCCAAGCGTGAAGATTGAGGGATCTGACCTCTGGATGGAGAACCTGACCCCCCCTCCTGTGAGAGCAGACCGTCTCGCTAGGGAAGACGACGTGGAGGGCAGATGGACAAGTCTAGAAGGTCCGGGTACCACGTCCTCCGGGCCCACGCCGGAGCAATGAGGATCATCCGGGAAACGATCCTCCGTAACCTCCGCAGCACTTGCGGGATGACGGGGACTGGAGGAAACGCGTACAGCAGTGGGAATGACCACTCCACCACGAACGCGTCTCCTAAGGCTCCTTTTGGAGGAAATTCCCGCAAGCAAAACCTTTCGCACTTCCGGTTGACACTGGAGGGGAAGAGATCCACTTGAGGGGTCCCCCAAAGGGCGAAGATCTCCAGGAGAATCTCCTGAGCCAGCTCCCACTCGTGAAAGATCGTGCTCTGCCTGCTCAGAGCGTCCGCCGTCTCGTTGTCGTCTCCGGCCAGATGAACCGCCGAGATCGAAACTTCCTGCTGGATGGCCCAGAACTCGAGCTGCATCGCCTCCCTGCACAGCAAAGTGACCCTGCACCCCCCCCCCTTTTGTTGAGGTAGTGCATGGCCACCGTGTTGTCCGTTAGAAATAGGACACTCTTTCTGCGCACAGTCGGCAGAAAAGCCTTCAGGGCTAGCCTGACGGCCGTCAGCTCCAACAGATTGATATGGAGTCTGGACTCCGACGGAGAGCAACGACCGCTGACTGTCAACTCGTTGGCATGAGCTCCCCATCCCGTGAGGGATGCGTCCGTCACGATCGTCACCTCCGGCCAGGGCAGCCAAAATGGGGCCCCCTTCATCAGATTGCCCTCGACGGCCCACCACAGAAGGTCCCGGGCTCCCGAGGACGGCACCTGAACAGGGTCCGACAGCCTGCCGGAGAACTGAGACCACTGGAGCTTGAGTGCCCACTGCAAAGATCTCATCCGCAGACAAGCCTCTGGCACCAGAAGAATGCAGGATGCCATGAGGTCGAGCAGTCTCAAGAACTCGGACGCTGGGAGATCCTGGGCAAATTGAAACTTGTTCACCATCTGCTGAATGTGAAGAGCCCTCACCTGAGGAGGAAAACACTGCCCCAGGGATCCTGGGCAAATTGAAACTTGTTCACCATCTGCTGAATGTGAAGAACCCTCACCTGAGGGGGAAAACACTGCCCCAGGGACGTGTGGAGCACTGCTCCGATGTACTGGAGCCGCTGCGTTGGTGTCAAATGGGACTTCTTTAAATTGAGGGAGAAGCCCAGCCTGTGAAGGGAGTGGCAGGTGACGGACAGATGATCCAGGACTTGCTCGGGAGAGCTCCCCCTGATCAACCAATCGTCCAGGTAGGGGTAGACGTGAATCCCCCCTTTTCTGAGATGCGCCGCCACCACCACCATGAGCTTGGTAGAAACCTTCGGGCGGAGGTCAATCCGAACGGCAGGACCCGAAACTGAAAGTGCAAGTCGCCAACCGCGAACCTCAGGTACTTCTTGTGCTTGGGATGGATCGGCACATGGAAGTAAGCATCCTTGAGGTCGAGAGACACCAACCAGTCCTGAAGTTGAAGGGCCTGGAGGACTTGAGAGAGAGTAACCATCTTGAACTTGTCCTTCCTGGGGAGTTTGTTCAAACCGCGCAAGTCCATGGTGGGTCTCAATCCCCCGTCTTTCTTCAATATCAAAAAATAAGGGGAATACCATCCCTTGTTCCTCTCCGCTACAGGCACCAGTTCTATGGCGCCTTTCTCCAGCAGGGCTTGAATTTCCTGCGCAAGGAGCGGATCCGGACTCTTCAAAGAGAGGCTCCCTGGTGGATTGTCGTGAGGCCTCTGCCAAAAAGGAAGACAGTAGCCGTGGGTTATGATCTCCAGAACCCACACATCCGAAGTAATGGCTTGCCACTCTACAAGATGCTGTGCCAGCCTTCCTCCAACCGGCGAACCATGAGACCTAGCCTCATGACTGAGTGGTAGCGGCTGCGGCGTTGCCAGAGGGCAAAGAGGCAACTGCCCGAGCAGCCTTGGCACCTCGAGTACCTTTATTTCCACCTCTGGCACTCTTACGATGGCCTCTTTGACTGCAAGCTCCCCTCGCTTTACTGAAGGACGAGTAATAGCGAAAGGAAGCTCACCTCCATTGCTGTCCCCTAGGACGAAAAGGCAGAGATTGGCGAACTGCAGCGCCCAACGACTTCGCTGCAGCTTTGGAGGTCTGCAACCTCTCAAGGCTCTCGTCAGCCTTTCTGCCAAAAAGGTGTTCACCGTCAAAGGGCATGTTGAGGAGCCGGGACTGCACATCAGGAGCGAACCCAGACTTCCGCAACCACGTAAACCTGCGCATTACGGTGCTCGCCGCCATGGACCGGCTGACACAATCCGCCAAGTCCAAACCCGACTGAACGGCCTCACACATGGCATCCTTGCCATCCTGAACCATAGCAAGGAAACCATCCCGTTCGTCCCCTTCGGGAATATGTTCAGCCGCTAATGCAACACAGTTCCACAGAGTGTGTGTGAAACGAGACAAGGCACATATGGAGTTGGCCGCCTGAAGCGCCATACCCCCCGAAGAAATCACTTTCTTCGCCCAGCCGTCAAAACGCTTGTCGTCCCTATCTGGATGGATGGTAGGATACGACGCCTGCTTTGCCGGGGCCGTAGCCGCCTGCACCACCAAACTCTCCGGAGTGGGGTGCCTAGACAAGTATCAGGGGTCGCTACTGGCTGGACGGTATTTTCGCGACAAAGACTTGCCCACTGCCGGGAGACTCTCCGGAGCAGTCCAAGCCGCCGCCACCCTTCTCTGCAGAGCCATATGAAAAGGCAAAACCGGGTCAGTGGGGGGACCGAGATCAAGGATGTCCGTGAGATCATCCTGAACGACCTCCCCTGGGGGAGCTGACCAACCCAAGTACTCGGTGACCCGAGACATAAGGCGCCGATATGAAGAATCGGCATGGGTGTCAGGCTCCGGCCTACAAAACTCCACCTCTGGAGAGGTGTCCAGTCCACTGGCATCATGCAGCGACTGCCGCAGGTCATCAAACTGGCTATGGCCCAAGATAAGTTCATCAGGAACCGGAACCAAGCCGCCATCAGAGCCTTCATCACCCTCTGAAATGTACTCCAGGCGGGGAGAGGAAGACCTCTGGGGACCAAAGCAGTGCCTGACCTTAGCCAGAGCCTTTCTAGGGGCAAACCCCGTGCCACAGGGCCCCTCCGACACCACCACCTCGAAAGGTGTCGACGTCAGCTGCAGCGCCGCCAGCATCACCGGCGTTGACACAGGCCTCGAGAGAAATCGTCGACGACCTCGGCGCCACAGGCGTCGACGTCTTCTTCGAAGACGGCACAGGATCACGCGGTCTCGAGCGCGTCGAGGACCGGGACCTGGAACGGGCATGGCGAGAACGGCTACCCTTGTATGAGCGGGACCTCTCCCGCGAGCCGTGCCGACCACCCGAGCCCGAAAGCGTACGAGCGGTGTCTCTCGACCGGTGCCGACCGACCCCACTCGGAGGCGCGGACGGACCGGTGCCCTGCGATTCAAGAATCGCTAGCATCTGCTTCCCGAAGGAAGCCCATTCCTCCGGTGTCGCTTGCATGGAAGGATAAGCGACCCGCCGACGGGCGGAGTCCTCGGAAGAGGACGGGGAAGGCGACCTATGCCGGCGCTTCCGGGAATGCCTCAAAGAGGCAGAGGAGTGGCGAGACCGACTCCTGGAAGGAGACCCACTGGACTTCCGACGATGACGCGGAGAGTCGCCCCTCGAGTCATCCGTCGAAAGCCCCGCAGACCTCGACTTCCGGGGCTTAGACACCCCCGGCCTACCGACAGCTTCTTCTTGCTTTCCCGCAAGGCCTTTGCCGTGAGCGACTGGCAGTCGACACAGTCGTCCGTATCGTGGGCCTCCCCGAAGCACCAGAGGCAGGCGTTGTGCGAGTCCGTGACCGACATCTTGGACCCACAGTCCCCGCATTTCTTGAAGCCCGGACGCGGGGTTGAAGACGAAGAAGACATCGTCACGAACAGGTCTTCACAACAAACCAAACGGGTTCAATGAACCGAGAATTGAAAACAGCAAACTCCAACGAGTCGAGGCGTACCGAGATTCACGAAGCGAGCACGTTCGCGGAAAAAACGGAACTGAGGCTATGGGCGTCGTGCGTCCTACTTATCACATCGGGTGACGTCGGCCGTCAGAGGAGGTCCTTGGGGACGGCGCATCGACGTCATCGATGCAGGACGCAGACGCCGAAGATTTTCCGAAGCAGCACAGCTGTGGACATTACCTGTCATAGATATGGAATATGTCGGAGGACCCAAACCCCTCGAATATACGCTATAGGCCTGCTTAATTCTCTTGGATGTGGCAAACAGAATTTATTTAAATGTGGCACAGTTCCAATTCCATGTGCATTTTTCCACATGTCTAATATATACTAATGAGGCAATAGTTGAAAAAATGACATTTGTTTCTTTTTAAAGAGTGAAGTCATGCTGTTTTGCATTTTTACATGTTGAAAGGTTCCTGTGGCAAGTGCAGTAAATATATGCAGTTCTTAGCATGTCTTCAGCATTGATCAGTCAGTATCTGGAATCAATTAAAAGGCCTAAATAACTGTCACAATCTGTGAAAGTTTGTTTCACTTTGTTGAAAAATGTTCTCAGGTGCATGCACAATTATTGAAATTTTGTATTTCATGGGGGAACCCTTTTCATCATGGCACAAGCAAGATGCACAATACAACAAACTACTCCTTTGAACAATACCTCTCTCGATCTTTCATAGATGCTCCATATTCTTAGTTTATTTTAGGCATTTATCCTTTTGACCAAAAGGTATTACAGAGACAAGGTGACAATGGGCCTCATTACGACTTCGATGGTAGCCGTGCTGCTGGAGTTGTTTTTTTACCGACGCCTGGGAATGGGCAATTAGCGGATCATTACGGCCCGCTGGACCCGGTAATTGCCGAGCGCTGGTAAAAAATGCTCCCCATTCCCATTCAGCCATAAGGGCTCAATGGGGAGGCCGGATGCACCGGCACCATTCAGAATGGTGCCGGTGCATCCGGCAGGGTCTGGTGGGCGGTAAGGCACCCGCTAGCAGAACTTGTAATTTGCCAGTCCGGTAACAACGGTACCGGCAAGCTTACCGGTAACCATTGTTACCGGACTGGCAACCTTGTAATGAGGCCCAATGTCCCTGACCTGACACAATCCCCATTGTTCTGTTTTGGAATTTTGTTTCCGGATACTCCGGACGGATTCTCAGTATGCTTGGTCATTCCCGTGAGTGTTGAGCAACCCCCAACCTGCTCGACCTACTTCCCCCCTGCCCCCTAAATTGCCCTGAGGCGGACTCTGGTCCCTATGACCGCTCTGGCCTCCAATTCGCTCAATGCCCACTACATCTAGACTAAAATCCACGCCAACCAGGCCTGACCAAATTAACCTAAACTTAAACCCACTCCATAATTCTGATTCCAGACCCCCAAATAGTCAACCTAAGAATAACAAACCTAAACAAAATACAAGTCCAACACCGGCATATAATTTCCACAAGTCCACAGATCAAAGGAGCGCTAATTAACGCTAGATCTTTAGTAGCTCACTCAACGGAAATTGCAGACTTGATCCTCAGAGAAGACCTCGACTTCCTTGCCATCACAGAGACCTGGCTACATCCGGCAGCAGGCCCTATGCTCATGCTAGCAGTCCCGGACAGATACTCCATACTAAGACAAGACAGACCTAATTCCAGAGGAGGGGGTATTGCCATTATTCACAAATGCAGTCTCTCCATGAGATTAGCCACCCCCATTAATGTCCTATCTTGTGAACTGCTCTCTGTTAAAGTTCCACTCACTACTGCTCAAACCCTCAACATCCACCTGATCTACCGCCCCCCTGGCCCAATAGGAACATTTGATGAGGACATCAATACCATTTTGTCCAACAACCTCAAAAACTTAACTCAAGTACTTATTCTTGGGAACCTCAGCATGGGTTTCAATGACCCAACTGACCAGCTTGCCAGCATTACCTCCAATACCTTTTCAGAATTAGGATTCACTCAAAGAAGTAATGCACCTACACACGACAAAGGTAGGATACTTGACTAGGTGGCTGACTACAACTGTCAAGCCAACATCCTCGCTATTTCAACTTTAGCTTGGACGGACCACCACCTTGTGTCCTTCACGCTCTCTACCACCAGACCCCCACTCCCACTAGCCTTTAGAGCCCCACCCACGCTAACTAGAAATAAAAAGAGTATTACCGTGGAGAGACTCATCCCGACCTTACTCCCCACACTTAACACGCTCCCTGACAACTTGGATCCTGAAACTTTGGTCGAAGAATTTAACAAAATGATGTCCTCCTTACTGGACCTAATTGCCCCCCTCAAACTCAGACCAAGTAAGCCCAACACACACCTGAACAAATGGTTTACACCATTCCTCAAAAACCTAAGGCAGCAAAAAAGAAATTTCAAGGTTACTTGGAAAAAACTACTATCAGCCGCCAATAAACTCAAATTTACTAAACTCTCAGCACTCTACAAAAAAGAAATATGCCTAGCAAAACGCACCTCTTTCGACTCGCGCATATCTCAAGCTAAATCTAGTACGAAGGAACTATTCTCTATCCTCAAAGAAATAGAGACTCCTTTAGCACCGCTTGACACGTGCACCAAAGATAAAACTTGGTGCTCAGAGATCCAAAATGCATTAGCTAACAAGATCTCTACTATACAAAACAAAATCTCCAGCAAAAGAGCCTCATTAAATGACCCCCCCACCCAAACCGATTGAGAGTACCATAAATACTGAATCTACCCGCTTCAACTTTACCAAAGTCTCCATACTCTATGTAGAAAGAATCATCCTGTCATTGAAACCCTCCAACTGTCAGGGTGATTGATCTATGCCCTGCACAGCTCATCAAGGATGCTGCCCGAGACCTCTCTCCCTTCATCACAAAGCTAATCAATGCATCCTTCTCCTCTGGCACTATCCCTGCCACTCTTAAACAATCCTGGGTACTCCCACTCTTAGAAAAACCCACCCTTGACCCATCCACGCCAACAAACTATAGACCTATTATGACGGTACCCGTTCTTCTAAAAATTTTAGACAAGGTTGCCTATGTACAAATACAGAAGCACTTGGAAGCACACCACCATCTAGGAGCCAGACAATCAGGCTTCCGCCCCCAACACAGGACTGAGACAGCCCTCATTGACCTTAAGACACAAGTCTATGAACTCGGAGACAATGGTGAAGCCGCCCTACTCCTCCTCCTAGACCTCTCGGTTGCATTTGACCTTGTTGACCATACTATCCTATGCACCCACATTGGCACAGCTTTTCACTCCTGGATTAGATCCTTCCTCAATGGCAGAACCATGAGGGTCTTCTCGCCTTTAGCAGCGGCAGACCCTATACCCATCTCTTGCGGTGTCCCACAGGGCTCTTGTGTCTCGCCCACACTGTACAATATCTTTACTAAGCACCTTTTCGATGATCTGGGTCATCTTGGTATCACCTACACTAATTATGCAGATGATACTCAGATCCTCCTTCCGCTTTCTGGGGATTATGAAAAGGATTTGGCCTTGGTGAATAGAGTGTACATCATCATCCAGACATGGATGGCCACACACAGACTATGCCTGAATGATGACGAGACTGAACTCATTATCCTGGGCACCCCCTCTAGCTTAAAGAAACTAGGCCATGTCTATTCTTAATTTATAATCGATAGTAACAGTATCATAGTGGGTCAAGAGGTCAAAACACTGGGTGTGTACTTGGACTCAAACCTCTCCTTTAAGAAACAGGTGAATTCCTTAGCGTCCTCTACTGCCTATACGTGGAAAAATTATCCATGCAGCCAAGCCATTTCTATCTGATGCCAGTTGCATTACCCTTGCTAGAGCCCTTATTCTGTCTCGCTTGGACTATTGCAATGCCCTCTACCTAGGGTCTACCAAAGCCACTACCAGTAAAATTCAAACCCTACAAAATAACACCCTCAGAGAGGCACTAGGCATCTCCAGAAGAGACCACATCTCTGCACATAGCCAAAAGAATAATTGGCTCCCTATCAACGACACAACCATGCTAAAAACCCTATCACTTACAAATCTCTCAAAAACGCTGCCACTATCTACTTGAACGATAGATTCCATAGACAGACCTCCCTGAGACCCACAAGAACTGCATACAAAGACTGCCTCTCCATTCCCAACTTCAATCGTTCCACAAAAGGGGGAAACAGCTTCCCAGTGAAAGCTGCTAAACTGTGGAACTCTCTGCCCCCTTCTTGGAGAATGGACCTCCCCTACCGCAATTTCTGGACTAACGTCATCCTATGGCTGAAAAAGTAGGATTTTACCATCATCTGTAGATATGTATATAACTTTTGTTCTACCTGTATTTATGTATGTATATATTTTCACTGTTGTAACCAAGCTTTGCATATTCATGTAACTGCTGCGCCCTGTTACCCTAGGGTATGACCGCACATTATAAATAATAAACAAACAAACAATGGGCCTCCTTACAAGTGTGGTAGTCCAGAAATAAAGGTGCTAGTAGCAACGTACTAGCACCCTTTCCAGACCGTCACACTACAAGTCTGCCTGCAGGGGCCAATGCGTCTGGCAGGTCTGACCTGCGGGCGGAACGGTCCCGGTAGGCAGACTTATCACGAAAGCACCGACACCCTTGGCAACGGTTCCGGTGCTTCTGTGTCCCATTCCCACGGAGTCCTGTTGGACTCCATTGGAATGGTAACTTACCCTTTCCCTCGTCTGATATTCTGGGCCGCCGGGACTCGGAATGTCCCAGTGGCACTGGGATATCGGGGGGCGAAGATGGTGTTACGAGTTCAGCGGCAACCCCGCCAAACTCATAATGAGGCCCAATGACATTGCCATAGACGCTGACAGACATGCACAGGACAGAATATGTACCAATGAGGGCAGTTCTTGCAATTGAGGCACTGCCAGTGACTCAATGCCGACAACAGATAATTCACACATATTAAAATATCATGTTTGGCATTTTTTGTAACGAGCTCACCATTTTGGAAATAAAAATGCCTCGGTTTGTCCAACATTACAGTCCTTAGGCAATACAACACTGCACAATTTGGAAAATGTTGTTTCAGTCTGTATTCAGAATTTGACAAAAATTCCCACAAAATGATTTTATCTTCTCAGAAATTATCTTTCCCCAGCAGACAATTTGTATTTTCTGGGATTTGGTGGAAATATACAATTTTGGGGAATACCATGACGACTTAATGGAGTAGATATCTTTCTACCCAGAGCTAGGTACCCATTACATATTGGAATAGTTCTAGCTGGTGTATGAAGAGGTCATTAATACTAGGGCCCTTGAACTAGAGTGGAACAAACACAATTCCAATTCTGCCGCTGCTTGTTGTTGAATAATAGAGTTCATAGCTCAGAGGGTTGATGTTTGCTTTGGTGTTTTACATAGTGCTCACATATTCCTTCCGAGCACTTTTAGAAATCGAAGTATCATCCTGCCTCAAAACAAACAGTTTCGGGCAACTGCATTATACAGAGGAACATCAATGAACCGCAGGCCCCCTGCTCCAAATGTCATTTCTGTAGGCGGCTACCTGGGTGGCCCTAAAGACATTCTCAGCTGATTTGCCACGCCCTTTGCCTTCCCCACTGGCAGCCCCCTTACACTGCCAGTTTCCTTTTGGGGATCCACACGTGTTAAAAAGACAGATCTCCCCTTTGCGGCAGTGATGGCAATTCTGGGAACCTGCATGTACCCCCTGAATCTCTCCAAAACCTGCACTGTGCTGCAGTTATCTCGCCTCTTCGACTTCAATCCTGTCACTGAATTGGACATAACCAAAATCATAAAAGGTCTAAAACCATCCAGATGCCAAGGGGACTTATGCCCGGCCTCGGTCATCAAAGACTGTCCAGCAGAGTTTGCACCATTCATCTCAACGCTCATCAATATATCTTTCGCTTCCGGCATAGTCCATCTAATCTAAAAGACGCCTGGGTCCTAGCCCTCCTAAAGAAGCCTACCTTAGACCCCAATATCCCTACCAATTATCGACCCCATCTTGACTGTCCCATTTCTTCTCATAATCTTGGACAGAGCAGCTGATTTACAGATCTAATGACTTCCTCGGGATACGCAAGTCTGGGTTCCGGCCGGGTCACGGCACGGAATCTGCACTACTAGATTTAAAGACCCAAATAGATGAGTTCAAAGTCAACGGTTAACTCGCTCTCCTCCCCCTGCTAGATCTCTCAGCTGCCTTGGATCACAGTACTCCAATGCTTCACAGCAAGGCTTGCGCTAGCAGCCAGCGCATGCTGCTTCCAAGCACTTTTAGGCAACCCTGATTGCATCCCCAAGGAACGAAGAGTTGTTGGAAGACCTTCTCTTTACAGGGAGTGCCGAGGGTCAAACACCCAGGAAGACACAGGTAGAATCGGAGAAGCGTTAACATCCAGCCGAAACAGAAACTGAAAATGTGCTAATTAGCGATTGCCAAATCTAAGTGCAGTTTGCTGTACCTTGCACTAAGTGGCTGGGAGAAAGGAAGCCATTTTTAGTTAACACTTTAAGTTAAAACTTTACGGTCCACCTTTTAGCATTAAAGCCTTTGTGAGGGAGTTTACGGTGGTTTAAGAGCATAATGCTGCTCACTTGGACACAAAAATGTGAAGAGAACTATATTGCCTCCCTACCAGCGCAATCTCGCCCCAGAAATGTTTGGACTAGCTACCTAAATAAAAAGACTGATGGGGACTCATTTCCATCCATGTCGCCTTCCTCATGAATCTGGTACGTCCTACTGCTGCAGATATCTGTCCCTCACCTAGTGAGGTTGACGACTGCAACTGTTCATGTGTATACCGTAAAATGCGTGTTCATAACTATGCTGAAGTGCTCAGAGTGTGTAAATGACTTAACTCTGCCTATAAATAAATAAATAAAAAAAATAATAAATAAAAAGAGCACAATGCTTCCTTTTTAAAGATCAGAAAATCACAGATTCAAATACTGGTAGGGCTGGCTCATTCCTTTATCGCTACAAGGTTGATACAATCTGTACCAAAGATTTGAATAATAGCAACACCTATTACTTGTAGATCTATGACATTGCAAAATCTTTAGCTCCAAGAGCATAAGTAATTGGGTTATTATTATTACTAATCCTTAGCCTTTGGACCAGTGTTGCCACTTGTCTGTGGCACGCGTGCCTGCGGGCATTCGAGCCAGGGTGGTTGCACTTTTATTTTATTTATTATACCACGCTGGTAGCCTGTGGGCACTTTGGGGCTGCAGAAGCAGCGCTTTGGGTCTAAACAAGTCCAACAACAAATAAATATGAAATCAGGCAATTCACAGAATATCTGGAGAAGACCATGGGCCTCATTACGAGGTGGGCGCAAAGGGATACCGGGCACCGTTAAGGACATCGGTGCCGGTAATCCCTTGGCGCCCTATTCCGAGGTCCCTTAGCGGGTCCCTTCCTTAACGCCTGGTTTTACCAGGCGTTATGGACGGGGCCCGTTAAGGGACTTCAGAGCTAATAACGATACCTCAATTTGCGGTACCGTTATTAGCGCCTTCCCATTGAGCCCTATGGGGGCCGAAATGGGAATGGGGAATGGCTTCTTCAATGGGGACTTGCGGGTCCCGCAAAGGTCGGAATAGACCGGTAAGTCCCCATTGAACGAGGGCGGACTCGGTACCGGTATTGGAGGTAGTCATGGCGCTAATAACTACCTCCACCCTCGTAATGAGGCCCCATGATTCTCCAAGTCTGACTACGGCCTCAAGGCTGGAGCTCCCGAAACTCTTCCGGTGGCTATTGGTCGTATTCTGGGGAAGAACATTTTGGAATTAGTAAAGGATGGAAAGACAGAGCTCACATCGTGCCCTGGGCCACCTCTATCATAGAGTAACTTGGCCTATTGGCAAAATGGAGCTTTGCCCAAAATGGCAGTGTGCTAGGGGACAAAAGCAGGACCTACAGCGAGATAGAAATTGAGGATGGGTGAGAGCCACTCGGCCCATCAAGTCTGCCCATTCCACAGGCAGCAGTGCACCACACTACAGACCTTTGCCACTAACTCCACTTATCTCCTGGTGTATGACCGGGGCTTTTTTGGATTAGCACCGACACCACGCCGTACTTCCCTACCTCATAGTTACAACCCTACACTGATACACTGTTCTGCCTAGGGCCGTAGCACTATAATACAGTGCATGGGCCAGCCACTCTCTTACATTGGTTCCTTGAATATTTGTGTTTGTATTGTATTCTGAGTGCTACAGCGTTGAGTAAGAAGGGGTTAAGCCGAGAGCAGAAGCACCGGAGAGAGGCGCAAGACCTGGCATCAGGATGGACTATCGGTTGACATGTTGCCAGGCCATCTGAATGCACTGAGGTTAAAGCAGGGAGGAAGTAGAGGAGTATATGTTATAGTGGTGGCTTGGACTGGGCTCTTCATCTCTGCGGGGCCATCTGGAACTACAGTGATTGGGCACCCCAGGAAGAGGTCCTTACCAGCCTGCTTCCTCTTTCCCTACACCAGTTGCATGTGGCCAAGTTCCTGTTCCCTTAAGTATGTCTGATGACCACTCTAGACTGGGGCCTCTCTGCTCTGGAAAGTTGGCCACCTGCTGTTTTTTGCTGTAATGGCGCTGCCTGTGATTCCATTCCCATGTGCCCGCAATGACATCACCGATGAGCGCTGCTATGACGATGAGCCGCGACTAGTCTGCTTAGGGCCCCAGTGGGGATCTGTGTCCTAGCTTTTGCTCTTAGGCATAAAGCGTGAGCTTCTAAGAAAGTTTATTTAATGCCATCTGCCTACTTTATAAAAGGTCACTGTTTACTTACTTTCCACGAGGGACAATTGCACTAATTTTGCCTCACTCTACATAACTGTGATTTCCTTCCAAGGAAGCTCAATCCTGTCCAGAGGTTAGTTCCCTAGTACTGTGGCATCCTTCACAGTGGCAGTGGGGAGTGGGGATGAGAAGACAGCAGCGGGGCACAAGAATTGTGGTGGACTGGCAGGGGACCCTGGTGTGAGAACGCTTGGGTGTTGGGGGATACACAGTCATCTTCTGGTGGCAATGGTAAACTGGCATGCTAATTACTAAAGGGCAATGCTGGGGCATTACAATGTGCTTATTTAGGGCAATGTGAATCTGGCATAGGTCCAGTGGCAGATTTAAGGCATAGGGCCCGTGGGCAAAAATGACAAAGGGCCCCATTGGGAGGGTGGGGGGAGGGTGGTGGAGGGGTGGGGGATCATGGAGGCGGAGTCTAAAGTGGGCACAGTTGTACAATAATGAACTTTAAGGACAACGGCTAAACAAAATGTAAATTATGTTTTTCAGTGTTCTGTGTTCTGTGTTTGGGGGTCTGACTCTAGCTAGAGATAGCTGGGCCTCCTCGCTAGGTTTGGCTGTCAATGTTATTAATATTAAATGATCAAGCCTGAACCTTATTTTGGAAATGATAGGGTTCAAGGAAATGGGCAATAACATGGGCAATGGGAAGGGACGTTACAGGAGGTGATGTCACTGGATAATTCCTACAGCATGCAGAGCCATTGTGTGCATCTCCCCGGTGTTCTGACCCCACACACTTGAAACGTCAATGAACATCACAGACTTAAAGCAGTTCATCTTGTAATCTTAAAACATACCCGGGGCTACCTTTTTTGTGGGTGCTTCTTGTGGCACTTGAAAGACCCTTTAACTCTAACCCACCACCTCCATATCTTCTCCAGCTCCACGGGCCCTGCTGCAGGGCAGTGAATGAAAATGGAGAGGAAATAAGGGCAGGATGGTGAGGGATAAAAGTAGAGAAGGAAGAGGTAACATGAACACTGATGGGACAGGAGAGTGGAGAATGAAGGAGGGCCGAAGCGTGAGGGAGAGATGGAGAGTGAGGAAAGGCACAAGACAAGGAAATTGAACGGAGCCATGCAAGGGTAAAAGGGTGAATGGGTGCAGAGAATGAACGAGAGCAGGAAAATTGGGCAATGGCTAATGAGGGACAAGAGTGAGTGGAAATGCATACTAAAGAGGATTAAAGGGGGAATTAGGGAGCAGGGGGTTCAGGAATGTAAGGAGAATGGGGAATAACAGAGGTCGAAAGTCAGGGAGAAATGAAGAGTGAGGGAGGGCAGGAGAAAGGAGAGAATGGAGGCAAGTGATTGAGGAATGGGGAGTGGAGGTGCAACAATGTGAAGGCAAATGGCGTGACGTGGGTAAACGAGGAGGGAAACATTGAGTGAAGGAAGGCAGGTGAGTATGCAAACAGCAGCAACAATGAGCCAGAGAGCGGGATGGTTATAACAAAGAACCTTTGGCAGAAATGGAGAAAGAAAAATGCACTGCGCCTTTCCCACTTCTCTGCAGCACCCCCAGGTTCAGCTTTGTGTCAACCTCATTTCAATAAATCGATTAAAGGTTCATGACCCAGACACAGAGGTGCCTGAGTAAGGACTGTTGTCCCTTAAAAAGTGTGATTGGTGGGTGATAATAAATGGGAGGGGAGTATAACGCTGCATGCTGTGTAAAATAATGGCTCAAGCAGTTTACCTTTATTTTGAATTCTCTTTCACTGCGAATACCTTTGTCATTCAGGGGGTGAAAATAAAGCTATACATGTTTTTTTGATTGACCTATTTCTATAAGAATGTATATGTCAGGTTGGTTTCTTATCTGATTTGTGTACTTTTCAAGGCATTGATAGAAAAACAAATTTGTTTGTTTTTGGAAACCCAAACCTCAAAAAATATTTGTGACCTATCACTGGGAAGTAATGTAGTCAAGTGCTTAAATCACAGCCTGGGTCCAAATACCGATTTCACCACTTTAGCGAAATGTGTGATCTTGGGCAAATCATTTAATCTCACTGTGCCTGATCTGCTAACATTGGCTGTTGCTAAAAGTGGTTTAGTTTGCACATTTTGTGATGAAACTATTGAGTTGCTGCCTATTAATAATAGTCAATATTTATATATTGCACAGCGCATTATTCTTTTGGCTTACATGTGAAAACCTCTGTTAATGCAGTGGTCGAAGTGTATGAAAAGAAGTAGTGGAACTATGTTCCCTGCTGGTCTGCCCCGCTCCCAACAAACCCCATCCCTGAGCCCCCTCCCACACACATTTCAAACCCCCAAACAAACACACCTGCTTTTTATAGGAATGTGCAGTGCAGTGCGCTGAAGTGCAAGCTTCAACTTCTTCCTACATTTTTATTTTAAAACCAAATCATTCAAGAACGGTTTCTTTTTAAAATAAAAGTATAGGAACAGTGAAATTTAAAAATAAAAAGTATGGGAGCACCGCTCCCGACCGCTCCCGCCCACTTCGACCTCTGTGTTAATGTCTTTACCAATGGTGTCTTATTATATTGAAGACTGATATCATTGCTTGTAATGTTATTTACTGTGATGTCCCTTCTGATCATGTCAATCCATATCTTGAAAATTAGGGTTCTGCAAGGACAGGTCCAGAAGACAAATTATAACATATCAGTGTCTTGTATGCCTAACAGTCCCACAGTGTTGTGATTCTGTTATTCTCTGTATGTGTTCAAGAGTCTCTGGGAGGGTAGGAGCCCAAGCAGCTGCCCCTATTTTGGCAGTCTTACTACACAGCAATATATTTCTTACTATCATGATATGAGATGATATGATAGGTTATTTATAACGCGCTTAATACCCAGAGGTTTCTAAGCGCGGACCCGGGGATCGAACCTGTGGTGCTCCGTGTCGTCTTGCTTCCAAGGCGAACATGTTGCCCCTGAGCTATCCTCCGGAGACAAATGGCCTTACATGTGCACTTTGCCTGGTGTGCATGTACCGGGCTGCCCTTTGCTGGCTGCTGTCACCTTAACGGAAGACTTTAAATATGCGCTTTGCAGCAGGTTATAGACTGCCTTTGATAGCAGACACAGCATCCAGCAGTATTCTGACCTCTTTGCCTTTTGCTCTGGTTTCATCTGGGTTATCACCTTGCTGACAGTGCAATTACTAACTTTTCAGTGGCAGTTTAGTGTTTCAGCTCCCCTCTGCCCCTAAAGAGCAGTCCTTTGTATCAATTCGTATTTAAGCAAACCAAGGGTGCTACACATTGTGTCCACCCACCAAACTGTAGGCAATGGGGGGGCGGGGCAATAAAAAATGGAAATGGTCCCCCACGAGCCCCAGCAAATGTTTAGCCGGGCCCTGTGAGCCAGTGCTAAGGTGCTCTTTGTTGATCCAATGTGCCTGACTGCCAGCAATCAGGGATGAGGGCGTGTGTGTTGTGGCTGATGTGAGGAGATTGGGAAGGTGGCGGAGCAGGACATGGCAGGGCCCACTCGCCATTTGTCCATCATCCGAGTGCTAAAATAAATCCACCTTTGTATAGGTCACAATGGGCGGTTTAACAGAGGACGCAAGTCTTGGGTACGTTGGGAGGGGCAAAACGGTTTATTTCATAACAGAAATGTAGTAAGGGCCTTGGGTGGACTGGGAGTATGAATGGGGGTAAAGCAAAGATGAGCACGTCAGCTAGCTTTAGGACTGTAGTCTTTCAGTCCATCCCTCACTTCCCCATGGCTGCGGCCTCCTGGTGGTCAAATGGAAGTCCCTCACAGTCTGTGGGATTCAAAGTGTCCCCTTCACCTACTTCTTGTTTTGGCTGGGTAGTCACTCTAATGTTGTTGGTCAGAATGTTGATTTTGCTTCCATATCCGCGTAAATCATTGCAAGACATTGGTGGGCAGAGGCGTTTCTAGGGGGAGGCTGAGGGATCTATAGCCCCGGGTCTTTTGGGGCTACAACCAAAAGGCTAGCTAGCCCCGAGTCCCGACAATCCCGACATTAGCCTAGCGCCGGATCTCTTCCAGACCTAGCAACACCCCTCTTGGTGGGCCTGCGTAGGTGGCTCTGCTTCTGTGTCTTAATCCCACTCTCAGTAGCATAACACCACAAACGTCTCGCACCATATGTCCGCCCACACCACACCGTTCGCCATGCTTGCCCTCAGCCACTATCCCTCCCAGGCGCAGGTCTTGCAACAGCCGTGTTCGCCCGCCTACCTGCTGATCCATTCTCCATTTGTAGGTCACATGGCAAGGAGCAGCCCATCAAAAGCTGGTGGCATCTTACTTGATGATGTCCTTCCGTTAGCCCCTCTCCCGGCGGCCTCCGCATCTACAACAGTGGTTACACCTGCTCATGGGCAAAATTTTAGGGGGGACAAGGGTGTTTGTTCACCCTAACTTTAGTGGCAGACCATTTTGTCCCATTCATTTGGCAACAGCCCCTTTCATTTCGATGTCATGTCCCCCCCAACATTTTCAGCAAAGCTACTCCACTGCACCTGCTCTGGGGGACAACAGTCTCTTCCAGCACAGGATGGTTCTGTGTACTTCTTTGAGAGTATCCTCTGTCTGCTAGCCTATCGTACGCTCTCCTCGCCACCCTACACTTACCATTGGGCCCTCTTCACCCCTCCCTTAGCTGCCAGCTCTTCTCTTCTTTTTCATTCTCCTCCCCTTTTGGTATCCGCTGCAGTCACCTTCCTTGACTTGTGTCCTCTCACCTTGTCTTCTTCCCTCGCTCCCATCCTCCTTCAGATGTTCCTCAGCTTTCAGCTCCCTTCGCTCTTTTATCTCCGTCCACCACTGTCACTCTTATTCACGCTTCTTCTCACTTCTCTGTAAATCTGTTTTTCCACATGCCACTTTTACTTTCTCTATCCCCATGATTTGCCACTCTCTTTCCCCTCCTTTTCTGTCTGCTTATGCACATCTGCCGCTGTCCCCTCCTTCATGCTTCCTTCCTCTCCAGCTGTTCTCCCCTCCTCACTACTCAAAATGCCACTTTCCTCTTGCCAACTTCCCCAGCTTTTGTGCAATGCTGACTGTCTTTATAGTAACAAGCCCCTAAATCCCGGGGATCCTGCAGACACGGACCGGTCCTCAGCTGCGTAGCGCAACAAGCTAAGAGTGGTAAAAGTGGTGATCTACAGCTGCACTCTGTGGTCTGTGCGTCTCAGTGCAAATCCACCGACCAAACTCTTAATAGGTTTTTCAGCCATCTTGGTTTACACCTTATTGCTGTGTTTTCTACTACTTGTACCTCTCTCAGAGCTGCCCAGGACAGTCCGTCACTACACCCACAAATGTTGGAACAAGTTACTTACCTGTAACTATTGTTCTCCAGCATGGGTCTGGCATGGATTCACCCACTCATGAATATTCCCCGTCGTCAGGCTGGGAATCCTCGGATGAAAGAAAAAACTGTTTCACTTTCACTTACAAACTGTCTTTCTCCTTTAAACCAATCACTGTCCTCTGGGTCATACTGTCCCCATCCAATGACAGCCCTCTTCATATTTGGTAAGCATGTAAAGTGGCAGTATGACCAAGAAGAGCCACAGAGGGGCCGGATGGAGGGTTTGCATGTGAATCCATGCCAGACCCATGCTGGAGAACAATAGTTACAGGTAAATAACTTGTTCCTTCTCCAGCACGGGGTCTGGCATGGATTCACATCCTCATGAATAACGAATACATAGCAGTACAACATTACACAACCACAGGAGGTGGCAAGGATCAACAGAAGCAATTAACTCTTACCTCCGGAACAGACTCCAAGTGAACAGGTTGCATAGTACTGCTTGGCCGACTCTGGTCTCCTCTATGGAATCCCTGTCGACTCGGTAGAACCTTGTGAAGGTGTGCATGGACCTCTACATAGCGGCCCTGCAGATGTCCAGCAGGGGCACACCAGACAGGAATGCTGTCATCATAGCGATCGCTCTGGTGGAGTGGACTTTCGGACAGTCGGTTCGAGGTCGTTGTGACGGGAGTGAGAGGAGAGAGGAGTACTAGTGGAGGGGCCAAGGGAGGCTGCAGAGCCTATCCAGGCATTCTTTCGTAAACATAGTTTCGAATGACAAAAGTTTCAAATACAAAGTTTTGAGAAAAAAAATTTGAAAGTTATTTTTTTATGTTTTTGGTTATATTTTATTTTCGTATAGAAAAAAAAGTTTGTTTTAAAAAGAAAACGGGGGGGTTGGGGGAATCCCCCATAAAAAATAAAAAAATGCATTCAAAACTTTTTTTTTCCAATGCTCCAAAACTGACTGTCAGAAAAATCACTATGAACCGCTCCAGATGTGTTGGTGAATGAGGTGGTGTGGAGGAGAGAGAGGAAAAGATGTCTTGGGTTTTTGCAGTGAAGTGTGCAGCCAGGGCCGAGCAAAGGTCCTGGGTGGGTGTGACAGAAGAGGAGGATGCTACAGGATTGGCCAGTTCCTTACAGACTTTCAATGGTTTGGCCGTGTTGTTTGATGCCGGGAAGATGCAGGCTTGAATAAAGACTCTTTTCTTGGTGTGGATGCAGAGCTGATATTGCCTTTGAAGGAGTCGGCAGGCCAGTTTGTCAGAGGGTCCGCCCGATGAATTCCATTTCCGCTCAGCTGCTCTACACTTGCATTTAAGGGCAGCCAGTTCGGAGTCGTACCAAGAGTTGCACTTTTTGGAAGGCTTCAGTCGGACCCTTATGACAGGTGCAAGAGTATCAAGGGTGTTAGAGATAGAGAGATTGAAGTTAGCGTGGTGAGAAATTTAGGGAAGCTGGACCACAGCAGCAGCTCAGGCCCAAGGCAAACAAACCATGAATGCCCCGACAGCCTGCAGAGAAGACAATGCAGAGAAATAATGACCATAAATCAAAGCAGGTCAAAGTGACTGTGGCAGGAGGTGGCACAGTACAGATGATAGCTGAAGAAACTGGGGCTGAACTGGGAACAAGCTACCAAACAGATGAAATGATATACGGGGAAGATTCCCCCAATCAACTGGAAGACGCACATAATCGGGAACCTTGAGTTTTTTTAATCCGGACGGAGAACACTGTAAGGAACTCATGGTGGCAACAGTAAAGACAGACACAAGTGATCACGGTTCAAGGATGTTTATTAAACTGTATGCAGGCTGGAAAAATGCCTAATCTAAACAGTCGCTAACCAATGACAATGCAAGATGTAGCCGGAGAGCCACTTTGAAATGGAAGCCTTGTACAAGGCCTTCCCATGGTTCACAGGACCAAAGTTCACGAACAGTTGTGAAGTCTTCCGAAAACCTTTTGTGCACGTCACGTAGAACTTCAAGGCACGAGCAATGTCCAGCGAGTGCAAGGCCCTTTCAGCCAGTGACAAAGGTTTTGGGAGAACAAAAACAGGTAATACCAAAGGCTTGTTGAGGTGGAATTCCAACAGAACCTTTGGCATGAAAGAGGGGTACATCCACAGAACCATTCTCAATTCGTGGAATATCAAGTATGGTTGCTTGCAGGATACAGCCTGGATCTCATCCACCCTCCTGGCAGAGGTCATGGCCACAAGGAAAGCTGTTTTCCATGAGAGGAACTTGAGAGGGGCTTGATGGACCGGCTAGAAGGTGGCCAGCATGAGCCTTGTCAGAACCACGTTGAATTCCCATGCCGGGGCAGAAGCATTGACCGGCGGAAAAGATCGAAAAAGTCCTTTGAGGAACTTCTTGATGAGTTGGTGAGACCAGAGTGAAGATCTTGCTGAAGACCTGGTGTAGCGGGAGATGGCCGCCAGATGCACCTTGATAGAAGCATGTGCCAGGCCGGCTTTGGCCAAGGATTTGCGGGCCCGTGACCCCCAGCGGAGTAATCTTCTGCGATCAGCACCATGTAGCAAAGCGGTTCCACTTGTGACCGTACCACTTCAAAGTCGCCAACGCCATGGCCTTGGCGAGGATCTCTCTTCCGTCCGCAGGCAACTCATAGCCACCAAACTCTAGGGCTGCAGGAGCCAAGCCCTCAGGTTCAGCGATCTTTGGTCATGATGCAGGATTGTGCTTTCTTCTCTGGTGACAAGATCCGGAACTACTGGCAGCTTGACCAGGGGTGAGGCAGACAGAATAAGAAGGTCCGGATGCCAAATGTGCCTCAGCCACGCTGGGGTCACAACTGATGAGGTCGCCAGACAAGTCCGGTCGATGAAGGCTTCATCCAAATAGATCGACCCCTGCCACCTCCAAAGCCGTTAAGGACAACATTGACTCTCTCGCTCCAGCCTTGGCTGATCTCTGCAATCTCTCTTTTGCCACTGGAGTCAAGGCATGGTGCATTCAGATCATGCAAGTGCTCATACAGGTGCAGGAGAGCAGAGGGGGGAACAAGTGCAGGGGTGGAGTGTGGGGTAGGGGACCAAGTGCACCCTGTTAGTCAGAAACTGGGTAAGTGCTGAGAGATGCCATTCTCATGGGTCATTTGACAAAGTGCAGTAGCAATGAGGCAAGTGCAGGGTCCGGAGGCAAGTGCGAGAGGACTGGCGAGGATGCCAGGGACCTGCGAGACTCTGAGGTACACCAAGCGGCCAATCAGCAAGCTGTGTGGAAAAGGAGGGAGAGGGATATAGAATGGAGAGAAAGGTTAGCAGGGTAGAGGGAGAGAGAAGGAAGAGGAGAAGAGGAGTGTCTTAAGGAGTTTACAGAACTTAAGGAGATCAGGCTATAAAATAAGATAAAGGTAACATGCTAACAAAAGAGTTCCGTCCCTCACACTTATACATACAATAAACTTCACAAGTTAAGGCATAGCAGTTTAAACATAACAAAGATGGACATTAGTCTGTAAGGCCTCGTCATTATTCCAACGTGCAATCTGGATGAATTCCCCTTCCCCAGATTCAATCAGGATCTCAGTCAATAGATAAAAGGGATAAGGAATCCGGTAGTATTTCAAAGTTCAAATAAAGTTCCTCTTCTGTGATAAGTCTCCCACTTGTGATTAACTAACAGTTCACAAACGTTCTGTAAGTGTTCTTGACAACAAGCTCGTATAATTCCACAGTGCATACATGTCAACAAAAATACTTCTGTCAAGATGAATTTGCAGTAGTTTCCAATGCACTCTCATCAGTAATTACATCTTTGCAGCAAAAGGGTGCCCTTCCACAGTACATAGATGTCAATGGAAATACATCTGTCTGGATGATTCTGCAATTGCCCACAATGCACGTTCATCAATACTGTTAATTAGCTTACTTTTATAAGGATGATTCTACAACAGTTCGTAATGTACTATCACCAGCAATGTTGATTAGCCAAGATAATTCCACAACAATTAATCATGAGCTTTGGTAGTCTTGGCACTTTTTCTTCAACACTTTTAGTAATACCACATTACTTTCCACCTAGTCTACTCACCTGCCAGACTAATACTGCAAATGTCCTTTGCCCTGGTGTACTCTCCTGCAAGGACAATGTAAAACTAATACTATTACAAGTACTTCTGTAGCACAGTTCTGCTTTATACAACTCAAAGTCTTTGACTTTCCACAACGTCAGTGAGGACTACTTCCTATGGGAAAACAGGAGACACATTGGCACTGTTTGTTTCCCACTTGTGATTGCTGCATGCAATGCATGTTATGCTCCTCGCCTCCTGAACACCTTCTATCACAAGGGTAGCTTATCACTGCGCTTTTCAAATGTGGAGCTTTTCTTGCTCCCCAGGTGTTCAGGTGATTGCATGCAACCAGAGCCTGTGCTGCTTTGGGGAGAGCATTTCCACTTCACGCTGCACGACATATGCAAACATGATCCTCAGGGGAAAGCTTTTACATAAAACACGTCCCACTGCGCGTCCTCTGGAAACAGAGTCCCTGAAGGGAGAGACCCTCGCAGATCCGGCATCCCTACAACAAAAGTCTGCGGTCCCTGTGTCTCTGCGTCCCCTCAGCTGCAATGCTGTTGTGTCACAGCAGGCACTCCACCTTCTACAACTGCTGCTACTCTTCATGACCTGCACACGAAGGGGCCTTCTATGCCCCTCAGCCTCCTTCAGGTGTGGCGCATTCACCTCAATGGACTGCAACCTGCAGTTCAAAGCGTCTGCATCCAGCCTCTTCTTCTCAGTACTTTTGGCATTGTGGGAGTTGAAGTGCCCAAAGTTTGATTCACTCTTTTTAGAGGAATACTTGTTACAAGCTCTGTTGCTATCCCATAACCCCTTTTTAAAATGATAAGAATAAGGTTTTACTGGATGGTGCTGCTAGTTAAGGAATGTATGACTTTCAGAATGTAACATGGTCATATACCCGGATTCATCTTCCACATTCCCTTGTAGAACATGAGAGCTTTCACCTCTACACGTAACCTTAACCTTGGGGACAACAGTTTTAATCACCATCAGAAAAGTTGGCTTTGGGGGAAGAAAAGCTTCTTCTGGCAACAGGCCATTATAGACTCTGATATGATTGCCTCTTCTTCCTTAGAGGAAGAAAAATACTGTGTCCCTCCCAAAGGAGTTCTCCCATTCCCCTGGGGACCTTCTCCTCCCAGGTGATCCTCCCAGCTTACACCGCCCCCAGGGTCGGGATCAGGTAGCGGCTGCCTTCCCCTGGCCACCTGGGAGGCGACATTATGCAGGCTCTTCGTGAGGACTGCGCAGGACTCACCACAACAGCCCGAAGGGCTTGGTCATAAAAGCTGGTTCGTCAGCTTGGAATCAGGCATCCAGATCCTGTCATGGCTTTCTCCATGACAACGCTCTCCTTCATCCTTCCAAGCCAGACTTGAACGTCTCAGACTCTTATCATTTGAGAGAGATCCACCCTACAGATGATTCAACGTCATAATGTCTTGAATCAGAACAGAGTACCCTTACATCAACTGTAAGATGAATTCACAATGTTGAATATCTATTCAACATCCTACAGCTAATGCAAAAAAATCAAACAACAACCTTTGCCTCTGCCATTTTTCCCCACGAAAAGCTCAGGTGGTGCAGGATTGGGAGGGGTACACCCACCCCATCTTCCTTGCATCGTTGTTTGCTTGCGGGTGCCCCTCTCTGCCACCCACTTTCCTTCACGCCTAGTACAAGCTCCAAGACACATTTTGACTGGCTTAGCTGGACTCAGTATTTTGACCTGGCACCTCTGGGATGAACTCTACGGTATCCTTTCATTGTATTTTTCATGTGTCTCTGTAGCCTTGTTTTGATTCCTGGTATAACATCCATTTCCGGGGTATCTTGGAGTGTGCAGAGAAGGGGATCCCCACAACAGTTGTGTATAGAATAGAGTTTTGTGAGAGCATCAGGGTTTTTTCCCCCCAACCCCATTTAATTCACTTTTTTGTTTCTTCCACCTTCTCCCCTTTACGGGACAAGGAGAGGGTGTTCCCTCCATAGCAGCCCTCTTTGGATCCCCCACCGCCCTTACTCAGTAAACACTGTTACGATGTGGGGGAGTGGGGGCTGGGATTAAACATTTGGAAATCCTGATCTCTATTCTGGATTGGCTTTTTTTCCCCCATGATCTCATAAACATTCTTATAAATACAGAGCCAAATCCTAAAATAAAACCAATTTAGTTCTTAACACGGTTGTCTCTCAGGCGGGTCTGGATGCTAGTGTTGTTTCCTGCATTCATTTCATGTTTCTTCTGCGCTTAATAATGTAGGCTCTGTTGGTGCAATTGGGATGTTTTATTGATGTATTTTCTACCACTTTATTGCCTGATTATATGCTGTTTATGCATCTGTGTCGGTTGCAAAGCATGCCGGCGAAGCTTGCAACCTTGCTGCCCAAAATACAAATGCTTGCTAAAAAGAACGGATCACGTGGTGGCAGAAGGGGGAGGCGTGGAGGGGGGGATGCAACAAGAACGAAAAAGGGCTTATCGGAAACACCCGGGGTAGAGATTGGAGGCAGGCGGCACTTCCATGCACACCGCAGTAATCTATTTGATGCAAAGCTACGTTTGGGCTCACCTGGAGCCGATAAGAAGATGCACATTTTACAAGACTGACATTAGTGATTTTACAGTAAAAGAACCTTTTTAAATCCGGAGATGCCCCACGGTACAAACGATTATAGGAAACAAAATCTGTGATTAGAGTTTTTTTTTTAAATAAAACGTATCTGCTCTCTGGGACCCAGCAGAAAGAAAGTCCATTGAAAAGGCAATGCAAGAGACTAGCCACAGCCAAATGCACACAACAGGCGCTCACATTTATGTTTTCAACATCCATATCAATATAAGACGATGCTCCAGTTGCATGTTTCCAAGGTAGCCTTAAAAAGCTCCTTCCATTTTGTTTTTTAATTTGCTGTTCTTAACCACTTCTGAGGCCCTCCCCTGAAGCCCTCCCCCGATTGGACAAACACACAGCCCACCTGGCACTTGGAGTTGCAAGAAATAGGGCGTACCATTTCCCAAGCACTTGGATGAACCAGATCAGTTTGCATGCAATGGGAACACACAGACCTTACTAGCCCCTGGACATTCCAGCCCTCCGTGTGCCCAGTCACTGCCATTCACTCACTTTACCATCTGCAGTGAGGTGCCCTCTTCGAACCCAGGCAAAATGGGGAACCAGCAGTATTTCCTCCATGACCATGATCACATGATGCAGCCTGCAGCACTGTGGGCCAGACAAAAGAAGGAGAACTCAGTGCATGGGGGAGGTTGCTTTGTCAAAGGGAACCTCCCGGAGATGCAGAGTGAGCATAACAAGAGAAGCAGACGAGAATACAGGAGGCCAGGCCGAGCAGAGTATAGGCGGTGGATGTTGGTACAGTACCTTGTAGGCAGCGGCGAGAAGGAGTCAAGTTACATGCCCGGACAGTAGAAGGAGGCCGTACCAGAGTCAGGTTGAGAGTAAGAGGCGTTGAGGGGACGCCAGACACACAGACCATGCAAAGCCTCTGGGAGTGGAGTAAGATACCCAATTTTAAGAAAAGAAGCCACGCCAAAGGGAACCTTTACTGGAGAGGAGTTTGCAGATACCCACAAGTACAAGGGGAGAGAAACTCATAGAAGGCCAGGAATTGGAGGGGAGGTGTCACGTCTCCCATTGCACACCCTGCTAGGCGTCCTAATGTTACACGGATTAACCCGCACCTACCTGGTAGAGCAGTCACCGCTCACACACAGAGGCGGCAACATCCCGCCAAGCGAGGGAGAACGTCGGCTAGCAGTCCGGGAGTTTTCCGACCCTCCCTTCATTGGCAGTTGCCATGGAAACTCCCGCATATCTGGCACCGCCCACAGGCTCCACGGAGATCCACGCATCACGTAATGAGGCTCTCACAACAGCCTCGGTCATCCGGCATCACGTGACAGTCCTCACGCCTCACGCTTCCGTGATGCACATCACGTGACTGCCTCAAGCAGTTAAAAGCATCAGAAGACACGGAAGCAGTGCTTCACAGCTGATCTTGTAAGGACTGTTTGGCGTTTTTGTTTCTCATTTGGATCACGGAGTTATACGACCACGGACTGCATAACGGATTGATTCTGCTGACTCCCTGCATCTGACACCCTTACATTGGACCTTGTTCTCGTTTCCCATTTGCTCCCGACCTCGTATCTGCTTACTGGACTGAATATCGGATCAACCCTTGTTCGAACTTTGAATCTTGGAACTTTGAATCTACCGGTTTTTGACCTCGTTTTGCACTCGGACTGTTTCTGGTGCATTTCATCTGACCCAGGTGTTACTCCATTCCAAGCCGCGCAGGACGCCTGTTTGCTGCCTCTGCCATTGGCCAACTGCTGTTTCTCATCACGCTAAGTCTATTGCTTACATCACACCTGGGTAAGCCTTGTTACAACTGGTTGTTACATTGCATTTCTTCATAGTGCACCTTTTGAATAATCACTCATTGCCTTACAGTGGTCAGGGGGTCCTTCCGGCGTTCCTGGTTCCTGATTGACAGCTCACAACACCTGTGGCCTCAAAGATTGCACAGGCAGTGATTGGTTATCTGCCTGTGTGGTACTTGGGGACGGAGGTATTTATTAATCTGCACGACCATCAAGATCAGAACAGACTGTGAAGCCTTCCTGGTCATTCGGATTATGAATCCCTCCACCGGGGATCCTGTGACCGCTCTAATGCAGGCAGTTGCGGCCCTTAGGACTGACATGGCTGCAGCCAAGACGGCAAGCCACCACCGACTTGATGCTTTGCAAAGTTCACGTTATCCTTTACCTGCTGATGGCGAGTTTGGTGATACCAGCCCCAAGCCCAGCCTCCACCCACGCCATCCACAGTCCCCACCCCGTTGGTCCTCCCAAACTCATTCCCTCTCACTGCTCCAGAACGTTATCAGGGTGATCCCAGAAAGTATTGCACATTCTTAAATCAGTGTAAGCTCCACTTCTTATGTAGACCCCAGGCTTTTCCCGACTCTGTTACCAAGGCCGCTTTTCATCTTTCCCATCTATCCGGTGTGGCGGCCATTTGGGCGAATCCACTACTGGAAAATGACCATCCTGCTGCATATGATTTCGACCTTTTAGTGACAGAAATGGCAAAGGTATTTGACACCAGGTACAAAGCACAATCTCGAGACCTGGAACTACTATGTCTCACGCAGGGCAGACAAACGCGTATTGAATATATTACCCGTATTAACCAGCTTGCTGCAGAGACCTCATGGCCTGAAGAAAAGAAGGCCATTGTGTTTTATCGAGGTCTTTGTAATGCCATGAAAGATGCCCTCTCTGTGGTTCCAGCCCTTCCCTCTGTCTTCTCCGAATTAGTGGATCTAACTCTACAGGTGGACTCTCGTAGATCAGAGCGAAGGGCGGAGACAGGTTTTTCTAATCAGACACCCCTGGCTTTGCCAGCCACCAGTCCGGAACCCATGCAAGTCGGCGGGATCCGAAGTCCCATTACTCAGGCAGAACGGGAACGCAGGAGAGCGGATAATGCTTGTTTTTACTGTGGTACAAACGGGCACTACGTAAAAGAATGCCCCCGTCACCCAAGATATAAGACTCTGGGTTTTCAGAAGGCTCGCCCCTAAGACCGGGGGTACGGGTGGGCCCTTCCTTGACCCCCACTGAACCTGTATTCGGTCCTATCAGACCAATTGTGGTCCAGGCCGTGTTGAAACCAACCAGAGAACTTACACACTCAGTACACATCGTGATCGATTCTGGGGCCACTGGCTGTTTCATTGACATTGCACTGGCACACGATATCAACTTACCCTTGATCAAGAAGGAACATCCAGAACCAGTACAAGCAGTTGATGGCACCTCCCTTGCTTCTGGCCCAATCAAGCACCAAACTGCCCCTCTGGAAGTGGTAATTCAGGACACCCACAAGGAAACAATGTCATTTGATCTCATCACCACTCCACAGTTCGGCATCATTCTGGGCATCCCCTGGTTGAGGCAACACAACCCATTAATCAACTGGGAAACCGGACAGGTTACTTTTGAGTCCGAAATTTGCCAACATTATTGCTTAACGGAACCCGAAACGCTCTCCTCTCCTGCCACTATTCTTGGGGCCATGGCCTCCTCCCGTATAGATGATGCAGTCCCATCGGTTACCACACCACACACTGTGGGGGCTATTATGGCTGGGATTCCCACCGTCTATCATGAATTCCTATCGGTCTTCGATAAGGTCACGGCAGAAGGCTTACCACCGCATAGACCCTATGATTGCCCCATCGATCTAGTCCCTGATGCGATGATACCAAAGGGCAGAATATATTCCCTGTCTCGATCAGAGGAACAGGCCCTAAAAGACTACATCCAACAAGCTCTACGGTTGGGCCACATACGACCCTCCTGTTCTCCTGCCGCTAGCCCGATCTTTTTTGTGCCCAAGAAGGAGGGAGACTTACGTCCTTGTATCGATTACAGACGGTTGAATGCTATTACCATAAAGAACCGGTATCCCATTCCCCTCATCTCCACGCTACTAGACAGGTTGACATGTGCATCCATATTCACTAAATTGGACCTTCGAGGGGCGTACAACCTGTTTCGCATGCGTCGTGGAGACGAATGGAAAACGGCGTTCTGTACTCGACAAGGCCTATTCGAGTATACTGTAATGCCTTTCGGCCTCTGCAACGCCCCTGCCACATTCCAACGCTTTCTCAACAAAGTCTTCAACAATATCCTTGACACATTTGTTGTAGTCTGCTTAGATGACATTTTGATTTTCTCACCCTCCTTGGATGAACACATAGTCCATGTTAAAGAAGTATTGGCCCGTCTCAATAAAAATGCCTTGTTCGCCAAACCTGAGAAATGTTTGTTTCATACAAGGGAGGTGGACTTCCTGGGTTTTCATATAACACCTGGAGACCTGTCCATGAACCTGTCAAAAGTTTGTGCTATCACAGAGTGGCCTGCCCCGACCAACCTCAAACAGTTACAATAATTTCTCGGTTTTGCTAATTTTTACCGGCGATTTATCGCTGGTTTCTCCTCCATTGTGTCTCCGCTAACCGCTCTGACCAGTCCTCTGGTCCAGTTCTGTTGGACCTCAGACCATCAAAAGGCCTTTGAAACACTTAAATCCAGGTTTGTTACCGCCCCTGTACTTCAACACCCCAACCCGGAACTCCTGTTTGTCCTGGAAGCAGATGCTTCTTCATTCGCATTAGGCGCTGTACTTTCGCAGCCTTGTCCGACCACGGGCCATTTGCACCCTGTAGCATACCACTCGCGGAAGTTCACATCATCCGAGTCCCATTACACAGTTACCGAAAAGGAGCTACTGGCCATTAAGGATGCATTACAGACATGGCGACACCATCTCATTGGGGCCAAGCATCAGACCGTGGTGTACACGGACCATAAGAACCTAGAGGACCTGGCCTCCCTTAAGTGTGTGAACAGCAGACAAGTACGCTGGCATTTGTTTTTTGCAGCGCACGATTTTGTGGTGAACATAGGCCGGGGGCATCTCACGGTAAAGCTGATGCCCTTTCCCGTTCTCCTGGGGGGGGACTCCTTGTCGTTATATCCTGACACACTGCTAAGTAGGGGTCATGTCATCTGCATGTGTACTCCATCTCTCCCCATGCTAGCCATCATCCGACAGTGGGTTTCACAACATCCACACACATTAGCAGAATGGGATTTGGTACTTCAGGAAGGGTTACCGTTCATTCAAGGAAGACTGTTTCTCCCCACGAGCGATGTTCTCAATCAGGCACTTGCTTGGTCCCATGACGCCGCCATCAATAACACCCTGGACAACGTCGCACCTTGGAACTATTGAAACATTGGTGCTGGTGGCCTTCGATGGGGCGCGACGTGGAGAACTACGTAAACACCTGCTCTATATGTGCACAATGCAAATCACGCAGGGGTCGTCCGCTGGGTCTTCTTCAGCCTTTGCCTATTCCCCCTAGACCTTGGCATACGGTTTCCATGGATCTCGTCACAGATCTACCCCGCAGACAGGGTTATGACACTATTTGGGCGGTCATTGATTCCTACACTAAGATGGCCCGTTTCATACCCTGTACGGGGATACCCTCAGCTCCCACACTGGCTTGCTTGTTTTTCAAGTCAGTCTTCTGTCTTTTTGGTCTACCACAGGTCATTGTATCAGACCGCGGCTCACAATTTACATCCCGTTTTTGGTAAGCCCTTACTAGACTTCTTGGTATTGATGCCCGCTTCTCCTCAGCATACCACCCAAAAAGCGAAGGGCAAACGGACAGAGTGAACCAGGCCCTAGAACAATACTTACGCTGCCTGACCCTCCAGTATCAGGATACCTGGCTAAACTTGCTCCATCTTGCGGAGTTCGCATATAACAATTCCTGGCATTCATCCACAGGCTTTTCTCCTTTCTATTCTCTGTACGGACAGCATCTCCGAGCTCTCCCTCTCCCAGATTTTATTTTCTCTGTTACTCCTGCTCTCAGTGCCTGCGCCCGCGATCTTGTCTCGGTTCATGCCCAGACTCTTGTCCATTTACGTGAAGCCCAGGTTACCATGAAGGCAAAAGTGGACAAGAAGCGGGTGGCAGCCCCTGACTATCAAGTGGGTGACCGCGTTTGGTTGTCAACTCGCCATTTGCATATCCCTGGTTGCCGCAAGTTGCTTCCCCGATTTGTTGGTCCCTACAGGGTTGCCAAGGTCCTGAATCCGGTGGCTTTGCGACTCTCTGTTCCCTCTACATGGCATATACACCCGGTTTTCTATACCTCACTGCTCAAACCCTGCCCTGCACCCACCCGTGTCGTCAAGTCTCCTGCCTCTGTCTCTGTGTCTTCCCCTGACGTCTTTGAGGTCAGTGCCATTCTGGGTTCCCGTCTCTGCAGGGGTCGGCTCCAGTATCTTGTGTACTGGTTGGGTTACGGTCCTGAGGATCATTCTTGGGTCCCTTCCCGGGACGTCCATGCCCCGCAACTGGTTGCCGTTTCCATCGGGATAACCCTTCCAGCCCACGGGGTCGTGGGCCTTTAGGGGGGGGCTTAGTCACGTCTCCCATTGCACACCCTGCTAGGCGTCCTAATGTTACATGGATTAACCCGCACCTAACTGGTAGAGCAGTCACCACTCACACACAGAGGCGGCAACATCCCGCCAAGCGAGGGAGAACGTCAGTGAGCAGTCCGGGAGTTTTCCGACCCTCCCTTCATTGGCAGTTGCCATGGAAACTCCCGCATATCTGGCACCGCCCACAGGCTCCACGGAGATCCACGCGTCACGTAATGAGGCTCTCACAACAGCCTCGGTCATCCGGCATCACGTGACAGTCCTCACGACTCACGCTTCCGTGATGCACATCACGTGACTGCCTCAAGCAGTTAAAAGCATCAGAAGACACGGAAGCACTGCTTCACAGCTGATCTCGTAGGGATGTTTGGCGTTTTTGTTTCTCATTTGGATTATGGAATTCTACGACCACGGACTGCTTAACGGAATGATTCTGCTGACTCCCTGCATCTGACACCCTTACATTGGACCTTGTTCTTTTTTCCCATCAGCTCCCGACCTCGGATCTGCTTACTGGACTGAATATCAGATCAACCCTTGTTCGAACTTTGAATCTTGGAACTTTGAATCTACCGGTTTTTGACCTCATTTTGCACTCTGGACTGCTACGGACTGTTTCTGGTGCATTTAATCTGACCCAGGTGTTACTTCATTCCAAGCCGCGAAGGACGCCTGTCTGCTGCCTCTGCCATTGGCCACCTGCTGTTTCTCATCACACTAAGTCTATTGCTTACATCACACCTGGGTAAGCCTGGTTACAACTGGTTGTTACATTGCATTTCTCCATACTGCACCTTTTGAATAATCACTCATTGCCTTACAGTGGTCAGGGGGTCCTTCCGGCGTTCCTGGTTCCTGATTGACGGCTCACAACACCTGTTGCCTCAAAGATTGCACAGGCAGTGATTGGTTATATACCTGTGTGGTACTTGGGGACGGAGGTATTTATTAATTTGCACGACCATCAAGATCAGAACAGGAGGCAACCACGGTCAGTACTGATGCGCCCTTCACAATGCGACTGCAAGGGGAAACTTGCATGGCCGCAACAGGAGGGAAAGCTCCTAGAGCGCTCTGAGACAGTGAGAGAGAGGGCATCCTGGAACTTAGAACAAGAGTTCCTCGAGCCATGAAGAAATTGGTTGAAAGGAGAAACATCGATGGCTGAAACCAGAAGCGCATAGTGAAAGTGACTAAATGAAGAGATACTGGGCCTCATTACGGCTTTGGCAGTAGCATGGCTGCCTCCAAAACCGGGTTCCGGGTTCACCGAATGGGGAATTACCGGGCCATTCCGAGTTAGGAGCGCCCGGTAATTCCTCCCTCAGGGAACCCGGGCTCGGACCTTCCCCATTCCCATTCCAGCCCCCAATGGGTGCAGGGAGCTAACAACGGGCAGATTACGACCGGCCCGTTGTTAGCTCCCTGGTCCTCTCGCGGGGACCTCGTAATCAGGCGGAATGGGAATAACGGGTCCGCATCCATTAGCGGACCCTGTTAACCCATTCCGCCTGACTCGTAATGAGGCCCACTGACACATGAAACCAGGAGGGTTCATTACTAGGTCACACTGAGAAAGCTGAGTAACTGAAAACAGAACATCATGCATGATGGAATGTGAAGACAACATTTCCAGCAACAATCAGAAACCAATTCAAAGGGCACCTGTGAGACAATGGAGGCAAAGTTCCCAAAGACATTGTGGAAAGCACTGAAAGGAGAAAAAGTGCACGATTGAACCCGAAGTCAAAATTCCAGGGAGAAATTAAATGAATGAGTAAAAAGTATAGACACATGTTCTAGAGAAGTTGTGGAAAGAGCTGGATACAGTTGACCAGCTGTCCCTAGCTATTCCATTCTGAACTGTAGTAGCATACCCTTAACGCAAGCTCGTTTAGTAGCAGGGTTACATCTTATATGTCTACATTACGCCATAAATGACCCCCTGGGCCTTTTATGTCTAACCTGTGTGTGATTTTCTGTAAGCTGCTGAGAAGGCTAAAGCTCATATGCCCATGGAGGGTCAAGCCTAAGCAAAATGCCTGATCCCAGACTCACACCTCACCTCTCAGGGATATTGGTCGAGAATGGTGTACATGGGAGTTGGCCATCTTGGAACAGTTGGCTTTTAGCTGACAAAAATATAGTGTAGGAGGTGTGCAGGCAGGACGCCCGGCACATAAAGCGCGAACACCCTGAAGAGAGGGTTACAGGGCTAGTCTAAGCAGATGAGGGAGATGTAGGGTGCGGGGGCCCTGTTAATAGAGGGGACACAAGGGACGAGCAGCAGACAGGGAGCGTAGGAGGGAGAGATGGCAGAGCGGCCACGTACAGGATATGGGGAAATGTCTATACATGGAGGTCCCGGAAGTAAGCTTTGATGTGGGCGGGGCAGCACACAGCGAAAGCGAAGGCGAAAACAATGGGTCTTATCGCCATAAAATGACCTAGAATCGGGAAGATGAGAAACCCAATAGGTACACAATGAGGCTGGATGATTGTTGCTATGACTGGTCTTGGTGGGGAGAGCGATGCAAAAGTGGGAATTCTAATAATTGGTTTGACATTAGAGCTATTCAAGGACTATGTGGGCCTCATTATGAGTGTGCCGGTTCGGTAAAAATGCAGAATAAAACGCTGGTAATACCGGATTCGGCATTTTCACTGGACCAGTACACTCTGTGTTTGCTGGTAGAAGCAGTGAACTACTAGCAGGCCTGACAGGAGTTCAGGCCCCTACCGGCCAATTATTGCCCCAATCACAAGCACAGGAACTAAGGGTGCCGGCGACTGGGGCAAACCCATTCCATGGAGTCCTATGGAACACCATGGAATGGGAACTTAACTGCTGTTACCGGCACCGGTAACATCCCAGTAACACTGGGATATCGGGCGTCACTAACGGTAAGGCGAGTTTACCGGTAACCCTCCAGATCTACCCGCGTGTTACCGGCAAACTTGTAATGAGGACCTATATCTACATGTGAACGATAAAAACCTAAAAGAAAAGTCAAGCACTCACTTATTTCACTGTTATATTTAAGGCTTCCATTTTCAGTTTTTAATGATTTTTACACATAAATACAGACGGAAATTAATCTACTTTCTTTCTGTATTTATTTATAAAAATGGATAAACAGGTCTTTCTGTCTGGTTCTCTATGATGTCACTCATACATCGCAGGCCAATCGCATTGCAGATTGGCAGATTGGAGAGTGTACAAGTTGCATAAAAACAGTATTAACGTTCTTCAAATTGCTGACAGCATATACCTTAAGGCAGCAGCAGTCACAGGAGCAACAGTTTTTTGTTATGGAAAACATGAAGCTAGCAGTTCTTTCCTATATGGCTGCATGTGTGCTTTAATAAATTCCCACCCCGCTACCCCCATGCCCTGCACCCAATGTGGTTTGGGATTGGTATGAAACAACATTTATAAAATGCTGTAAGTGGGTGTGCAATCTGTTGAATGTTCACAACTACATACTACAGACTACAAAGAACAGATGAATGCACGTCTCTTTTTTAGCTCCATTAACATTCAAACAGTTCCTATTGAAGAGGGAAAACCGGAATGTCCCTTCCCTCCAGAAGGAGCCCCCAACCGGAAGAAGCAATCCCGACATAATAATGGTCGATCATGTGAAACTGCCAGTGGCCCCAACGCCAGTCTGCATCACGCACGGCGCTCAGACATCCAACCTCTCAACCCCACGATGGCACGGGTCTTAGCCAACCTAAGCACCAATAACCAAGATCGAGCTGGAAGCGACTATATGGATTAGCTTGATTAAGCGCACCACAAGCCATGCTGCAAGTCGTTAGAGACTCCATGACGACATAGCCGCGTTAGACAGGAAGCACACGTGCAGCCTGCACACTCGGGACAATCGTACACCAACCTACACAAAGAATATATACGCACAGTTCTATGAGTTAGATGACAGTGACACACAACCTGCTTGCATGTTTGTTTTTCATATAGGCTTGCTACCGCACCGCAGAAACGCAAGACGCAAGAAGAGCTTGTGTAAATGCTTGCAGACACTACATGCCGCTAACCCTAGGGATGGACCGGAGCACGTGAAGGACCCGATCACCCGTAGCATGCTTCAACCTATGGACAGCCATGTTGGAAACGTAGCTGAACCAAAGTAGGCCTTAGGCTACTCCAGCACACTAACACTCATCTCATAGAAATCCTGAAGTCTCAAGCTGCTGAGCGAGCAGAATCACCCGGACGGAGTGGCCACCATCAAGGTTGCAATGTTGCAAGTGACATTCTTCATGGACCAAACCGCGGTGAGCCCAGCCACAGAGGAGAATGCCCCTAAGGCAAAATACAAATTAAATCGAAGTAATTCGGTCTCTCCAGCAGTCTCTACACACGTGATCCAGCCGACCTGACACCACGCCAAGGTCTGGAAGCTGGGAAGATGCAGCGGTCTCACGTCTGAGACCAAGACTTACAACAATATAGTAACATTCCGTCTACAGCATGCGCTGAGACTGGACCGTTCTCATGGCAGTAAGACTTCCCATTGTTACACACTGTCACATAGTCACATCTTACGGGTACACATTGTATGAAGGCAGTTGTCTCGGCTGGGAACTACGGCAATCCCATGCTTGGGGGCCTGATGCCTGACCAATCAGAACACTGGGGGACAGGGACTGGTGGCTGGACGTCTCAGCCAATCATCATTATTCCCAATGTAACTTTTCATAAGTAACCATTTCTGGGGATGATCCAAGCTCACCACCTGACCCAGCAGCAACCAATGACTAGGTGGTCTATATGTCCCTATACTGGACTTACCACTCGGGGAACCAACCCAGAGTGGCGCTAGGTTTTGGTGACAGTGTTTGGTAACTGATGTAACTGTGATGTCACCACAACTTAAAAAGGGCCTGCAAGCCCAAAATTGATGAGAAGTGCCTAGACCTGACTGTGTTTCATGCATGTTATCCCTGCCTGTTTGATCTAATAAACAGCATTACTCTTTGTGTGGACCTCGACTTCTTTGGGACTTGGAAGGAGTTAGGGCCTTCCGTGAGCTGGAGGTCCGCAGACCTGTGGTACGGCTCTGCTGCCCCAGAATTTACTCTAACACTATACTTGAGGTTCAGTGCTCCAAGGCGGTGCTCACCAGCATCACACTATGGATCACAAATACAATGTGACGGCATCACACTATGAACCCCTGAAGAGTACAAGGGACAGAATGTAAACACATCATCCTACGGATCCAAAAGTGGGACAAAACATACAAACGCGGCTGCACCATAATAAGGAATCAAAAAGCAGCACAGGATCTGTTGAACACCAATGAGGGCTCTTGAGCATAGTTTGACACATGTTGAAAGGAGCAGAGGATTTGAACTGTAAAAGAATACTTCATTTCGTTTAATTTCTCTCCTCCTTGGTCGCCTTTACTTTCATTGTTCCCCCATTTATGTTATTTCTGATTTTGCTTGCTTCTTTTTTTTATTGATTTATTAAAGTGGGCCTCACCACGAGGTTGGCATTGTGGAAAAATTGATGGGCATGCAGCAGCAATTGCATTACTGCCGCAATCCCGCAACATACCTGCAATGCCGAAGTAAGAGATTGGTGGTGTGCTGGAGGCTATACTCCAGCACAAAGCCGGAGGTTAATCCACCACTCTAACGCCTTTTTCGGCAGAATCACTACGGCAGAAATACTGCCAAAGCTAATTCCACCGAAAAACCCCATGTGTTCTATGGCTCAGAAAATGGGCATTTACACCATCGTCCCGCCACTTGTAATAACGCGGGATGTCTCTGGGACCAATTGGTTGTAATAGTAAACAAGTTTGGCGGTAGCTTCTCACAATAAAACAATCCTCATATTATACATAAACTCAAACATTCGTACTGAGTAAATAGCTTTCTCTCTATATACTTGATAAATATTCGTACACCTTTATTTCCACATCCTTATAAATGCAACATACATATTCTCATCCATTATAACATTATATATATTTTTGGTTTTTTTTGTTTTTATTTGGTTGGCTGCAGATATCAACCTTTCAAATCAACATAATTAAAACATATTAAAAAGTGTTTGAATTAAACAATGTTATTCAAAAGTCACCACCAAACATGTTGTTTCATACAAAATAAAATAATGCAATTATTTCAAGCAGTGCAATCCTTGCAAGCAATAACATATTATAAGATATATCAAAACGATATTAACAAGAAATATCAAATACCACAAGATATTACACAATTTGAGTAACTGACATTTGATATAAAAAATAGGATCCTTTTTGCCTACTAAACATTTGACAGTGCCGTAGTCATGGGTACAATATCAATTTAGTCAGATATTAAGTTCATCATATTAGATTCGACGTACAATAGAAAATGTTACATATTATACGGTTTTGTCGGACGGCAGTGTGGACAAAAATTGCTTCAAGGAACTGAACCACATATATTCTGGTGTTTGAAAACATGACCTGCCATATTGAGTTAGAGTCTGAAGAGTGATAAATTGGAATGACATTTTTAATATGTAGAAGACGTTTGTTTGTCAAGGCAGGGCAATCAGTGATAGGATGCTGTAATGTTTCTTGCTGCAAAGTATCAGTACAAAACCAACAGAAATCCTTATCCTTTGAAATCTGACCTCTTCTTGCTAACACAGCATTGGTGGGCCATAAGTTTAACCTGAAACGTAAGTATTGATTACGAATGTATGGGGCGGGACAATGTCATTACCTTGCTTTCTTCCATGCATGTGGGATTAGTAATTAATAAGCCCACATGCATTCTACAATAATTCCACTTCCATCAACCTTAGCTTATACACTCTTCAATTGCCATTACTTACAGTTGTCATGTGTACTAATATCCTTCAATATCTTTTCAGTTTCCAACCATAATTGGCCAATTGCAATTACTAATGACATTTCATTGCCAGGGAGGCGGCGGTGCCAGATTACATCCTTTTCTAGGCAATCTTCGTTATGTACAAATCTCCCCAGATATGATACATGCAGACCCTTGAGTGCCTTGCATTGTGTAGGGTGTGTCATGTGTTCCCTCTTCCTTATCTTTACCATACCAGGGCCCACTCACAGCCAATGTGGGAATCAGATGCTTCCTTGTTTTATCGACAAATCCTCCTATACGCAGGTTATGGAAATTGAATCAAATAGTGCTGTGGCTTCAGAAAAGAAAAATCTAACCTAGAAAAAATGGCCAGGCTTTTTAAGCTGGAAGGAGACATGTGCATGATTTATTTGCCAGTCCCATTCTACAGCGTTCACCATTAGTCCCTGATCCAATAGTAGGTATGATTTATCCCATAATGGACCCAATCTATTTAAATAATTTTCCATTAGTTGTTCTATCAATGGGCTAACCTTCATTCTCTTTTATGGCCTTACCCAAATGTTACATCAAGGGTTATACCCCTTGTTATGCACACGCTCACTTCCAGAGAAGTTAAACCCAATTCGAGTCGGATAGCCTTCACAGGCGTCCCTTAGGAAAAGTCCAGCAGCTTCGCCCAGATTGAACCTTCTAGTTTATTCAACCATACATTATGATCAGAACTTGCTTCCAGTCCATGCAATATTGTTGCACTAATGCTTTCCTTGTAAGCAAGCAATATTTCTTGAAGACTGTATCCAGCAGATCTCTGAGCAAACCTGTTTATAATTGACATGCAAGAAAGCGCTTTCAGCTGTTCGGTTTTGATCAATTCATGCTTATTTCTGTACTCCGTAATTACGTAACCCAAATAGGTATAGGAGTTCACCTGCGCAATCTTTCTGTCCAATGGGTCGATCGGCTGCAATATGCACCTTTTTGTTCCAAAATACATATATTTCTTTGTCTTCAATTTAATCTGCAGATCATTATGTTTAGTATATCGTAGAATCTCTTCAGCACTTCTCATCAATTTCTGGCGGGAAATTATTAATGCTCACAAACATCGTCGGTACATCTGCTAAATAGCGGTTGAACAGCATGGGCGCCAGCCCACATACTCGCTTTAAACCTCTATGCGAGCCTATTTCTTAAGACATGTGCCCCATATTGCTCATGCTCACCTGTACTCTAGCATCCCTATGAGGTTTTATCAATAAGGAGAGCAGTCCCTCTGCAATCCTCCATCTTTGTAGTTTAGCTCACAGGATATTGCTATTGATGGTATCAAATACCACAGCCTCATCAACAAATAGGCCTTGTAATGCAGCATTCTTTTTATCTCCTGCATTTATTAGGAAGGCGTTTAGGGTGAATACATTATGGATAGTCGCTGATCTTGAGGGAAATCCCCCATCCGGGGAGCGGGTATCTACACAACAGATTATCTTAATGTAATGCGCCAATTCATGTAATTCCTCGAGTAAAAAAATAGGAAAAAACCTTTCTCGGAAATGCCACGAGGACTAAGAGTCTATAGTTCCCAAGACTTAGCAGGGATACTATCTTACACACTATTATCAGGTAAGCCTTTTTTCATGAATCCAGTATTATCCAGTTAGATGTGATCTTATTAAATAGCCGTCCCACGATAGCGCCCAAGGTCTCTGGCTCTTTTTTTAGAAGCAGGTTAGTAAATCCGCTAGGGCCCAGGGCTCGTGATTTCTTAAATGTATACATCACTTCCATTATGCACTACTCGTCCAAAGCAAGGATCTGATCAGGGATCACAATAGGGGCTCCACCATATTTATGCTCAATAAACGTCATCCATTCAATTTCACTAATCAGGTTAATAACTAAATGGCATTTGTTCCTTTTCACTTTATTCAAAAAGTGCCAAAACATTGTACTCTCTTCTTTCCTCAACATATCATGCATTTCCAGCCTTTGGGCATTCTTCATTGAGAATCTATACCATTTAATCCACTTACTATATAGATTTTTCACTTTTTTAATATGTTCACTTCTCTCCATTATGTTCAATTTTTATTTGTCTTACTTGTTGCCTAAGAGACCTTTTAGCTTCCTGTATCTTGTCATCATTATCGTGCTGCTTTCTTTTCATATAAATGTGTCGCTCACTGTGAACGTGAAGGAACCTTAACGTCCAACAATGACTGCGAGCCAGTACCCGCGAGCGGACGCGGGTTGACTACATGTGACTGCGATCCGGCAACCGAGCGGGGTCGCGAGTGGTTTGTGCGGCACCGCCGAACAGGCAAACCCAACCTCGAGTCAGGAAGGAACGGCGTCCGCGACTCGGAAGTAACCCGCATCTCAGAACCCGGCGAGCCGGGTTACGAGCGGGAAGAGAACAATATCCGCGGTGCCGAAAGCAACCGCGGAGACCGCTTGGACAACGGGTCAGGTGTAAACAATGAGGAACCCGAAACAAACAGTACAGCTACACGGACTTGGGGGTGGACAGACAGCATAGACCCAAACCAGGAGACCACATTGATACCCGCTCCCCGGGCATATTACCTAGCACACTCACCGGAGGTCCTCCACAGTAGCAGTCGGGTCCAGCCAGAGGGAACGTGGGATAGAGCGGAGAGGAAACCCTCAGTCAGAGAGAAAGGGGGCGGGGCTTCAGGGGATATTTGTAGAGTTAGCAACAAGGTTGCTTCTGATTGGTTGATTGGTGGTTTTTCCCTATATAAGGAGTGAAACTGACAAAGGATTGTGTGTTTTTTCTCCCACGCTATTTCAGAACAGCCGACCTGCGGGAGAGAGAGCAACGCCAGAGACGCTCTGGGCCTATGAAGACTAAAAGGACGAATTCCACATCTCATCCTTACCAAAGAAGACTGAATTAAGCTTCTTGATAATTCTTTATTTTTTTTTGCCTGAATAAAGGACTTTTTGTTTCTTCATCCCTGCCTTCCTGCCTCATCATTACAAATTTGGTGGCAGCGGTGGGATAAGGCAACGCAATGGAGGCAATCATAAAAGCGGTGGCAGAAGGACAACAAAAACTGCAGCAGGCGATTCAAGTACAGTCTCACCAAGCCCAGACTGACCGCCAGGCGTTGCCGCAGGCATTGCAGTTACAACCCGCCAACCAAGATGCCTTGAAGAAAATGACAGAAGCGGTGGCTGCTAGAGGGAATCCCACGGCCCCAACAGCAGTCCTACAAAAATTCCAACCAGGCGAGGACCCATGCTATTTGTTTACTAATTTTGAACCGGTTGCCAGAAATGCCCAGTGGCCAGCGGAAAAGTGGGGCCATTTCATAGCCCCATTACTAACGGGAACTATGAAAGGGGCCTACCAGGCAGCCAACCCAGCCGGAGACACATCTTATACAGAGATAAAAAGGACAATACTAGAAAGGATGGGAATGGATGATGAGGCATATCGTATCAAATTACGGGAGACCAAGCTTAACCCAGGGGAAACCCCCAGACAACTGTATTACCGCGTCCATGACATCACAGACAAATGGTTGAAACCCGCCAGTAGCAGTGTGCAAGAGGTGGTGGACAAAATAAAGCTGGAACAGTTTACTGAGGCCCTCCCACCTCCCATGCAACGGTGGGTAAGGCAACACCATTGGCCTACACTACCAGAAGCTATAGATATCGCTTCAGCTTTTCAGAAGGCAAGCACCAGCAGGGGAGGACCACCGGAGCTACCCAGAGCTACACTGCTGAAGGGGACAGGAAACGGAGAGCTAAAAACCGCTAGAGGAGAACCAAAAACAGTACCCTGGCCCAACGTAAATCGACAACCCCAGTGTTTCGATTGTGGTGACTGGGGACATATTGCACAGTTTTGCCCCAGGAAAGCCAAGCCAGCTGAACCTATGGAAATCGGGTTCCTACAAGGGAAGGAGTTTCGCCGAAGCCGGGATCCATACTTCCTAGATGTGAGTGAACGGAACAAGTAGACAAGCCCTCCTTGACAGCGGAAGTGAGCAGACAACAGTCAGACCGGAAGTAAGTGGGTCAGGGGGAGGGACTATGTCACCTATCCCAATTAAATGTGTACACAGGGACACTAAGACCTACCCGTCGAAGGAGCTTATCATAGAGGTAAAGGGGGTCGAAAATAAGATGAAAGTTGCCATCTGCCCCACTTACCCACCCCGGTGTTAATAGGGACTGACCTTCCTTCTTTCCAAGAATGTTTTACAGAAGCTGAATGGTTACGAAATGCTCCATTCTCACAGGTAGACATCAGGGATACTTCCACCCCCAGGCACAAGAAAAGCAGGAGTGAAGTCAGACGAGGGAAAAAGTAGTGGGTTGAAGGAACCAGATATACTGGGTGCATTGATTGGATGCCAGAAGTCAAAAGTCCTACATACCGTAGTGAGTTAAGAACAGACCCTACATTGAAGGTAGCCTGGGAGCAGTCCGTACCCTATCCAGAGAAGGGAACAACCTATCCTTGGTTCAAGTCCACTAAAGGTCTACTGTATCGTGTATCTAAGGGACAACTAGACAATGATCTTGAACAATTGCTAGTACCCTCGGGTTACCGGAAAACGGTAATAAAACTAGCCCATGACGACACTACAGGAGGACACCTGGCCAGAGAGAAAACCCTGGAAAAAGTGCTAAAAAGGTTTTATTGGCCAGGAGTCTACAGAGACGTTGGAAGATATTGTGAAGAATGTGCAATATGCCAGAAGACCAATTCCCGGATGCCTTCTAAAGCCCAGTTACAACCTATACCATTGATAAAGGAACCTTTCTACAGGATTGGGATCGATATCGTGGGACCTTTGGAACCTAACAGTCATGGCCACAAGTTCATCCTAGTCATTGTAGACTATGCCACGAGGTACCCCGAAGCCTTCCCGATGAGAGGCGTCAGTGCAGCTAACGTGTGCAATGTTTTGGTACCTTTCTTTGCCCGGGTTGGGTTACCGGCGGAAATCATCACGGACCAGGGAAGAAACTTCATCTCTGGGATTATGCAGGCCGTATGTAAACAACTGAAGATATGGCAACTCCGAACATCGGTGTACCATCCGCAAACAGATGGTCTTGTAGAGCGATATAACAAAACCATTAAGCACATGTTAAAGAAGATCACCGAACCCTCAGGAGCAAACTGGGATAGGGTCCTACCTTGGGTACTCATGGTACTACGCGACACTCCTCAGTCCTCCACTGGGTTTTCTCCGTTCGAACTGTTATTTGGACACAAACCGAGAACGGTGCTAGACATAGCAAAAAGTGAGTGGGAAGACCAGGAAGAGGAGACACCACTTACCGATTATGTCTTAGAATTACGAGAAAACCTATCCAAATTAAGGGACATGGCACAATCTAATTTGGGTAGAGCACAGCAGGCCCAGGAGAAATACTATAACCGCAACTCCAGAGTACGGTCTTTCAAAAAGGGGGACAAGGTATTGGTGTTGTTGCCTACCTCCTACAACAAAATGTTAGCCCAATGGAGAGGACCCTATAAAGTATTAGATGTCTTGGGCCCAGTTAACTACTTAATCGAACAGCCAGATAGAAAGGATAAATCAAAGAACTACCACATAAACCTGTTAAAAGAATGGAAAGAAACCCTGGACAGTCCTGTGGACACCAAAACCATGAATATGTCACAGGCCTGTAATGGGTCTACCCAACCGGCTTTTCAGTCAGTACAATGGGGGGCTGAGTTATCCCAAAAGGAAAGGAAAGAACTACTGGAGGTACTTACGTCGTTAGGAGATGTATTTTCATATGAACCTGGGAAAACCCATCTGATAGAACATCGGATAGAGACCCTTCCAAACCAATACGTGAGAGTACGGCCTTATAGATTACCCGAAAGCAAAAGAGAAGCGGTTCAAAGAGAAGTGGACGATATGTTGAAGATGGGAATCATTGAACGATCCAGTAGTCATTGGTCGTCCCCGATCGTTCTCGTTCCAAAACCGGATGGATCCACTCGGTTTTGTATGGACTACAGAAAACTGAACGGCATATCAACGTACCAGGCCTATCCTAAGCCCCGTGTAGACGAGTTATTAGAAAATCTAGGTGCTGCACATTATATGACTACAATAGACCTTACTAAGGGTTACTGGCAGATCCCTTAGAAAGGAAGACACATTTTTTTTATTTTTTTTTATTTTATTGGTTTATACAAACCTTTAAAACATTTCGAGTTAGTCCAGACCCAATACAAAACAAAACAAGACAAAACAAGACAAAACATGTGCATGAGATAAAGTTCCGTCCTTTTGACACGGTTTGTGTCTTTAGTGCCAAAGGAGCCTTGTCAGGGAGTGATTAAATTGCTTTGTGTGATGACTAAGCCATGTTAGACACTACCCTAATGTCCTTGTGCTTCGGTGTCAGATATCTCAAGGCTCCTTTCAATCTCATGCAAAAACAGGGTTAACACCCTTGTCAGTTTTGTGTTTAAACCCATGAACATCTGCTGCCACCATTCTTCGGCGTTCCTCAGTGGATATTCATTTAACATTTGGCCAAGATGTTTAGTTCTTAGAGATCTAAAGAAGGGGCAGAATAAGACCAGGTGTTTAAGCGCTTCATCGCAGGCTTTACAAAACCTACATACGATGTTAGACTTATCCTTTCCAGCCCAGTTCTTTGTTCGATCTTTAGTTCTAATCAGGTTTAGGCAGAATCTCATGTATGTGGCTCTCCTCCTGTTGTCTGGGAATAAGACCACATAATTTTGCAGTTTATTGAACGCTCTTGCTTCACTAGGAGCGTCCCTCATTGTTTTGGAAGTCCTTCGGTCTTCGCTGGTTTGGATCCAATCGAGTTCCCAGATCTTTTCCTTTACCAACAGACAAAATCAAAACCGCCTTCTCGACACCATCAGGGTTGCACCAGTTCACAGTCTTACCATTTGGACTGCACTGAGCGCCAGCTACGTTCCAATCGCTTATGAATCAGATATTAGCACCACATGTTGCTTACTGTTCAGCATACCTGGATGATATTATCGTATATAGTACTTGTTGGAACGATCATCTTATACACCTACAGAAAGTAATAAAAGACCTTGATGTGGCAGGCTTGAAAATCAATCCAAAGAAAACAACTATAGGGGCCCGACATACCAGATATTTAGGATACTTAGTAGGAGGCAGTAAAATCAGACCGCAGCTAGATAAAGTCGATGCCATTCTGAAACTTCCTGTACCAAACAACCGCAAACAGATACGTGCATTTCTAGGGTTTGTAGGTTACTACCGGAGATTTATTCCCATGTTTTCGTCAATAGCCTCGCCCTTGACAGAAGCCTTGAAAACATCCTATAAAAAGGACATGCACTCCGATCCCAAGGCTCTCCAAGCTTTTAAGGAGTTGAAACAAGCCATTTCTGTGCTACCGGTACTCGGATGTCCCGACTTTAAAAAAGAGCTCTTTTTACAAATTGATGCATCTGGGTCCGGACTTGGGACAGTACTTTCCCAAGGCACTGAAGAGGACTTATACCCTATTGCCTTCATAAGCGGAAAACTCCTAAAACATGAGGAGACATACTCCACAATTGAGAAGGAGTGTCTTGCCATCAAGTGGGCCGTGGAGACCTTGAGATATTATCTACTGGGGCGTACATTTACTGTCTTTACGGACCACGCACCCTTACAATGGCTGGCAGTTCAAAAGGACTCAAATCAACGTGTTTTACGATGGTTCCAAACACTACAAGCGTTCTGTTTTAAGACCGTTCATAAACCCGCTGCATTCCAACTCGTACCAGACTACTTATCCAGAAGTGTTGATCGTCCCGAACGGCTCGATTCTTCGGGGAGGGTTTGTGAACGTGAAGGAACCTTAACATCCAACAATGACTGCGAGCCAGTACCCGCGAGCGGACGCGGGTTGACTACATGTGACTGCGAGCCGGCAACCGAGCGGGGTCGCGATTGGTTTGTGCGGCACCGCCGAACACGCAAACCCAACCTCGAGTCAGGAAGGAACGGCATCCGCGACTCGGAAGTAACCCACATGTCAGAACCCGGCGAGCCGGTTTACGAGCGGGAAGAGAACAATATCCGCGGTGCCGAAAGCGACCGCGGAGCCCGCTTGGACAACGGGTCAGGTGTAAACAACGAGGAACCTGAAACAAACAGTACAGCTACACGGACTTGGGGGTGGACAGACAGCATAGACCCCAACCAGGAGACCACATTGATACCCGCTCCCCGGGCATGTTACCTAGCACACTCACCTGAGGTCCTCCACAGTAGCAGTCGGGTCCAGCCAGAGGGAACGTGGGAGAGAGCTGAGTGGAAACCCTCAGTCAGAGAGAAAGGGGGCGGGGGTTCAGGGGATATTTGTAGAGTTAGCAACAAGGTTGCTTCTGATTGGTTGATTGGTGGTTTTTCCCTATATAAGAGTGAAACTGACAAAGGATTGTGTGTTTTTTCTCCCACGCTATTTCAGAACAGCAGACGTGCGGGAGAGAGAGCAACGCCAGAGACGCTCTGGGCCTATGAAGACTAAAAGGACGAATTCCACATCTCATCCTTACCAAAGAAGACTGAATTAAGCTTCTTGATAATTCTTTATTTTTTTTGGCCTGAATAAAGGACTTTTTGTTTCTTCATCCCTGCCTTCCTGCCTCATCATTACACTCACCAATTGGAGAAAAAACTCTGTTAGCTTACATAGCCACTCGACAATTTCATTTGCAGACATACTACTTAGATGATCAATATTGAATGTGATATAATTCACATGATATCTGTTCATCATCATAGCTTCAGACCATCTGATCCAAATAGCTTCACTGTTAACATTAAAATCCCCTATTGGCAATTGTCGACCGTACCATTCGTTCCCATTTATTATTAGAGTAACCACTGCGTAATCGCTAAACTCAGTGGACATAGATAAGGAAATATTATAAGCATCTGTATTTATCAAAAAATAATCAAGTGTGGCTATTTTATTACCAGTGTTCCAGGTATAATTCCTAGTATTATCTCCCGGTAAATGGCAGTTTAGAATAATCAAATCCCAATCCTGCAAAAATTCCACCCATCTTCTACCTTGTTATCCTTCTTTTGCCTCATATCGCCTTATCCCTGCCTTACATCTGGTAGAAACACCTCATATTTATCAAAGTCTGCATTTAAATCGCCTCCAATCATAACCACATCTTTCATATCAGCATTACATCTTCTTAATAAAATGTAATATTTCCTATTTAACATAATGTGTTCAGTATCCCCACCACCAGGAGGATCATGAACGTTCAATAGCAGCAGTTTAATTCCGTTGTCTTCATTTATCTCTACTGAAATCAAAATTAGGTTCCTTTTCACCTTCCTTGCCGTTCTTTGGTATGCATCATATCGGTCAAACCAGATAGGCTCTGTGCACTCTTGCACTAAACATATATCTGCATCTAGAAGCAGATCATGCCCTCCAGTGCTGCTAGAGAAATGTTCATGCCCTCAAGTGTTCCATGGGATTATTTTACCCGGTCATGGTCTTTGGGAGGTGAGGGTTAGTAACATGGGTGCCCATCCCCTTTCGCATCTTAGTGTGAGTGCAGAGCAGTCAAACCTCAGCCAACAGAGCGTCTATAACGCTCTCTGCTGCCAGACTCCAGCACACTTGTGACACACTTGCCACATTCGTGCTTGCGCATCTTATGTGAGTGCCGAACAGTCAAACTCCAGGCAGCAGATCGCCGATTACGCTCTCTGCTGCCAGACTCCAGCACACTTGTGACACACTTGCCACTCCTGTGCTTGAGCATCTTAGTGTGAGAGTGCAGAACAGTCAAACTTCAGGCAGCAGAGCGCCGATAACGCCCTCTGCTGCCAGACTCCAGAACAATTGTGACACACTTGCCACACACGCGCTTGCGCATTTTAGTGTGAGTGCAGACCAGTCAAACTTCATGCAACAGAGTGCTGATAATGTTCTCTGCTTACAGACTCCAGCACACTTGCGACGCACTTGCCACACACGTTCTTGCACATCTTAGTGTGAGTGCAGACCAGCCAAACTTCATGCAACAGAGTGCTGATAACGCTCTCTGCTTACAGACTCCAGCACTCTTGCGACACACGCGCTTGCGCAGCTTAGTGTGAGTGCAGATCAGTCAAACTTCAAGCAACAGAGTGCTGATAACGCTCTCTGCTTACAGACTCCAGCACTCTTGCGACACACGCGCTTGCGCAGCTTAGTGTGAGTGCAGACCAGTCAAACTTCAAGCAACAGAGTGCTGATAACGCTCTCTGCTTACAGACTCCAGCACTCTTGCGACACACGGGCTTGCGCAGCTTAGTGTGAGTGCAGATCAGTCAAACTTCAAGCAACAGAGTGCTGATAACGCTCTCTGCTTACAGACTCCAGCACTCTTGCGACACACACGCTTGCGCAACTTAGTGTGAGTGCAGACCAGTCAAACTTCATGCAACAGAGTGCTGATAACGCTCTCTGCTTACAGACTTCCGCACTCTTGTGGCACACTTGCCACACCTGTACATTTGTTTATTTTAATCTTTTCTGTCGAGCTTGGACGTCACAACAGGACTATATCTGCATACAGCTTATACGAATTCCATTGTTAGAACTAATGGTATATTGAAGAATATGTCAGCGCAGCATTAGATGGTTGGTACTAATAATGGTAACGTTGCTCTTGACTTTGGTGCTGGGAGGCGTCACATTATGTGGACACTTGTACAATGAATGATTATGGTATTTAATGGGTCTTGAAAGTTACCACCATTAAAGGATGCAATCGGTTAGTTATAGTTAATGATTCTCTATCATTTGATTCCATAGTGAAGAATTGAATTTATTATGTTTTTGTTAGTAGGAAGAATAATTGATTGGTTCATGAAATAACCTGCAGATATTATTGATGTTTGTGTTGTGTTTGATATTTTGAAATGACAAATAAAGAGTTCAACAAAAAAAGAAAAGGATGGATGGGGGGTCACCTACGGTTGCTGCCGGACTGGACATTTCCAAAAGGTTTTGAGTCAGGTGATTGGCAGGGCAGGTGCAGTGAAGAAGCATTCTAAAAGCTGGTTGAATACCTAGACAGTGATAATGCCTTTAAACATGACTTCTAAGATATGTGACCGTAAAGGTGACACCAGAGGAAATGACAGAATCTCTTATATTTACAGCGCTTGAATCTGGATATTACATATGATTTCCTGAGCACAAACAGAACTGCTGGTAATCGGTAGAAATAGACTACAGTAGTTTTAGTTTTTGTGAATTTAGTTCGTGTTTTTGTGAACCTGCAAAAGATACCTTTAACATAGGCGATGTATCGAGGTGACCAATGGCTGAACTGCAATAGGTATGACCTGACAACTTGACTGAGTGACGTGCAATTAACGGACTTGGAGACTAAACAAGGAATTTTCCAACATATTGTGATTACAGAAGGCAACCGGGTGATTAACAAAACAGTCCTCAATGATGAGTGTGCGCTATTAATTAATTGTAAATATTAGAATGAAAACATGTTGGTTTATAACATATCTATTATGTACTTATTCCCCAGATACATTGCAAATTGTCAAGAAACATAATACATCGAGATAATCCTGAGGAAGGTCACAGCCCGAAACGCGTAGAGCTCATCATTTTTAACATGTTTTGATTAAATATTTAATATATACACAGTACCAGAGGTCATGTGTGTGTAATACAACATGTTGGTAAAGCATAATCATTGAAAATAATGAATGTTTACTATCTATGATACATACTACTAAGAATATGTTACCAGAGAAATGGCTGACTGACTAGTTCAGCTAACAAGGTGTGCAGGGGACGGGAGTGTCCACCTATGAGGAATTTGACTATCCCTACGGGGAGTGTGCGCTCACCTGGGCTTTTTTGATAATGAAAATGAATGATGGGAGATCAAAATCCGAAAATGTGTGAGGTCATTCTGCACACATTTTCTCTGCTCACTGCACAAAACGCATAGTCATCTGTCCTCCGGGAGGACACAACCTACAGGCGCCGTCCTCCCCTGTCATGTTCAGATAGAATGTGACAGCCACAAGTACATCAAAGCATCTCAAGAAGGGGGAAGGCACACCTTCCTCCGGCCATGGGCAGCCTAGTTAAAATATCAAAGGCTCCATGGATCTGCTTTCCTATTGTTTAGTTCACCTGGTGGGAGTTCATACTAATGAAAGATAATTCAGGCAAGCCTGGAAGGGGCTTGGTTACTGGATAGACAACAGGAAAGCAGGGCTAACACCCCGTTGGTATGAGGTGTGGCAACTTGAAGCTAGTTCACACCCCTCTGTATGAAAGGCAGTGAATGGCATGTCTGGGTCCATCAGTTACTGTAGGTACCCCTGCGGAGCAGATCCCTTTCAGAGGGAAGAAGTATGCGATTTGAGGGAGACATGAAGTCTAATCTCAGCACAAACTACAAGGGAGATCTGCGCTTTAATCAAGAGTCACAGAGGGCTCAGTTAACCAGAGAGACACTTTGATCTACAACAGACAGGAGGATGGGTGGGACTTAAGTATATGTTGTCACCCCTTACCTTTCCTGTTGCAGAGCACTCTGGTCCTGACCTCATGCATAACAGAAGATTGATGGTGGGGACCCAGGATTGGCTCATTAAGGTAGGCTTAGCCTGCACCAATCACTGGGGCCCATTTGGCTTTAAAAGGGAACTGAACCCCTCACTTAGCAGATAATTTGAAAACTTCGAAAGGAGTAGGAAGAAGGACTCATTTGGACCCGGGCTGAAGGTACAGTCTACCTTACATCTTCCAGTAAATGAAGGTCAGGAGTTCCAAGAGGTAAGCAAGATCCCCCCCATAAACATCTCCCAGTGAATAGAGGGTGATACCGAATTCAGAAGACCGGTCCAGCAGCTCCAGAACCGATACCCAAGCAGCACACAGCGTGCCCTCCTAGGTTATGCCAGCAAGCTTCCTATGTGGGAAGTGACGTAGAGTATCTGAACTAAGGACAAGGCCGTTGCCTGCAAATGCTCTCCTAAACTTTGGGTCGTATGCCTTGAAAGGATGAGACAAGCTCTGCGAAGAAGGTAGGAAGAGTGCCACACAAGAATCAACCAACGTCCATCTTTTAAGGACATGTTCAAGATGAACAAGTTACTTGCCAACTGGTAACGTTCTTTTGATTGGATGTTCCTCCAACATATTCCACATCTTTGACATGTAATGTCCACAGCTGTGTACTTCAGAAACTTTTTCAGCAGAGGGCGTCCTGCGTCGATGGCGTGAGGCCGATGTCCCTCGAAGGCCTCCGTTGAGGGTGACGTCACCGGATGTTATAAATAGGACGCACGGCACCCGTAGCCTCAGTTTATGTTTTTTCCCCCATAACGTGTGCCACCTATCCAATGCCTGCTTGACTGCACATAGCCTTGAGGAAACGTAAGCTGCAATCGCATAGGACATTCTTCAGAGGGGCAGGCTGGGAGGGCGATGTGGAAGACGTTGGAGGAACATCCAATAGAAAGAATGTTACCAGTTGGTAAGTGACTTGTTCTTCAAATGGATTGTGTCCTCCAATGTATTCCACATCTTTGAAAGACTCCCAAAGCAGTACCAGAAAATGGAGGAGGGAAAAGAATTTAGAGTACCCAATAAGATGGCAGAATAAAGAACCGCCTTACCAAAGGCCATATCTTGACCATGGATCGTATCCAGGGAATAATGTTTAACAAAGGTGTAGATAGAAGCCTATGTGGCTCCATCACAAATATTCCTAATAGGAACTCCCCCTTGTAGGGCTGTGGACGTAGCCATGCCCCTAGTGAAATGAGCTTGCAACCCTTCAGGAGGGTCCTTACCCGCCAATCGGTAACATTCAATAATGGTGAGGATAATCCCCCTGGACAAGGTCTGTTTAGTAACAGCCTGGCCCAATCTGTGTCCAGTATATCCCACAAAGAGTTGATATTCCACTCTGACCCAGGCCATCCTAGAAATATAAAAGTGTCATGCCTACCACCCCAGGATCCGTTACTTACCCCAAACGCTTCTATTTTCCGGCATCCTCAGCCTTCAGAACGGCCAGGCTGTTCTATACTCAATGGAAATTGGCCGGGAGACGCCACTGAAAGAGCTTGCGTCACATGACCAACGTACGCGTCATTGCGTTGGTCAGGTGCACGTCAGCTGACATCGTTTAACGAGGGGGATGCCTTACAGCTGCGCTTCTGATCATTTTCGGTATCTGCGTTCCGGAGCTTGCTTCTGCTGTTCTTCGCAGACGCTCATCTTTCCATCGCAAGGAGCGGTTGCATTCCCCCGCGTTCCTACGCAGTTTCAGGCAACCTCCCAGCTCGTGTCAGAGCTACCCTTTCTTCCGCGTTCTTCCGCAGCTTTCTACAAACTTTCACTCTATTTTCATACGGAGCCTCGTCGCATTCCTACGCAACGCTCTTCATCCTGTTGCTTCGTTCCAAGACGGAGTCCCGCTGCGTTCTTACGCGATTCAGCAATTTCCTGGTCTGTTGATTACCGTGGCCCCAGCTGCCCGTCGCGTTCCTACGTCACACAGCAATTTCAACGGACTGAAATCAATACCCTGCATAGTCCCGCTCCCTATCCATCCAGTTCGGCAATACTATTAACCTCATTAGTCTTTGTCACTCTCCGTAGACATTTACTTCCATTGTGGGTATACAACCTCTGCTAAATTCCATCCTACTTGCAGGAGAGTTAGTTTGACAATCTCTGTACTCACCCCTGGTCAGGACTCAACTGGACCTTCAACTTCTGTAAAGGGCTTGTCTTCCTGGATCAAGGTTTTCTTCTCCTCCTACAAAGTGCACAGAACTTTGGACGCTTACCTGTGTGCACCAACCCGACTCTAGTGCGCCCCTTGTTCCGCCCGGGTTAGATTCCTCACTATTCTCTCCTTGTCGTTGTTTTCCTTGGATTCATCAGACATTGTTGGGACTTACCTGTGGCTGGACATCCAGGTTAGTGTATATAACATAGGTTCTTACTGTCCTTTTGTACCAATAGACTTCTAATTAGTCCACTCTCTATTGACAGCCTGGTGAATCTTGGTCCACTCGTGCCCTTCCCACTAATAGCTCTCTTTGACTGTGGTTTTTACTAGTCAGAAAGTGACATTAGTTAGAAGGTTTCTCTTGACACACTACGTTCTACCTCTGACAACAGTAGATGGGAGAAGACATCAAGTGTATCCTTTGCAACCATCAGTCTGTATCCTTTAAGTGAACCTTAGACATATCCTTCTGTATCTGTTGTGTTTCATTGTCACAAAAATGGTTATAACAAAAAGCTCAGAGCTCTCCTAGGATCCAAAATGGATGAGGAGAAGGATAGAAAGACGGAAGAACCACTTCTGGCTTAAATGAAAGTGAGCCGGTACCTTCGGTAGAAAGGAAGGACGTACCCTCCTCAAAGGGCAAGAGAGCAAAGGTTCAAACGGAGCACCCATCAGAAATTGCAAAACCAAATTCAGATCCCAAATCGGCACCTAGAAAGGGGATGGTGGGAACACATTAGTGAGCCCTTTAAGAAATTGGGAACTTAAAGGAATCTTAAAGTCAGAGCATTCTTCAGACGAGCGCTTAAAGATAGACAGCGCCGCTAGGTAACCTTTAATGGTACCCACTTGAAGGCCCCTGTGGGTGAAAGAAGGCAAGAAAGACAAAACCACAGGAGTGGAACTCTGAAAAGGATCAGCATTTTGTCCCCTGCACCAGTCGCAAAACTTACACCAACCGCAACGGTACAGGGATTTCGTCGCTGGCCTCCTGGCCAAAAGCAACACCTCCATCACGTCATTCGGGAGGTCCCAATCCTTATACCTCAACTTTTCAGGTACCAAGCGTGAAGGTTGAGAGTCCTGACCTCTGGATGGAGACCCTGTGACACCCCCCCCTCGCGTGAGAAGAGATCCTCTCGGTAGGGAAGACGGCGTGGAGGGCAGATGGACATTTCTAGAAGGTCCGGGTACCACGCTCTCCTGGCCCAATCCGCAGCAATGAGGATCATGTGGGATCCAAACCTCTGCAACCTCCGTAACACTTGAGGAATGACGGGTACTGGAGGAAATGCATACAGCAGTGGGAACGACCAATCCACTACGAATGTGTCTCCTAAAGCTCCTCTAAGAGGAAATTCCCTTCAGCAGAATCTCTCGCAAATCCGGTTGGCACTGGTGGCGAAGAGATCCACTTCTGGGGTTCCCCAAAGGGCGAAGATCTCCAGAAGGACTTCCTGAGCCAACTCCCACTCATTAGAGACCGTGCTCTGCCTGCTCAGAGCATCCGCCACCGCAATTTCCTCTCCCGCCAGATGAACTGCATAGAGGGAAATTTCCTACTGGATTACCCAGAACCAGAGCTGCCTTGCATCTCTGCACAACGGGAGCGACCCTACTCCCCCTTTTTTGTTGAGGTAATGCATGGCCACTGTGTTGTCCGTCATGATCAGGACACTCTTCCCCCGCAAAGACGGCAAAGAAATCCTCAGGGCTAGCCTGATGGCCCTCAGCTCTAACAGGTTGATGTGGAGTTTGGACTCCGACAGAGACCAAAGAGTGCTGGTGGTCAAGTCGTCGGCATGAGCTCCCCATCCTGTGAGGGAAGCGTCTGTCACTACAGTCACCTCCGGCCATGGTTGCCACAAAGGCTCTCCCTTCATCAGGTTCCCCTTGTTGGCCCACCACAGAAGGTCCTGGAAGACATAGTGGAATCTGAACGGGATCCGACATTTTGCCCGAGAACTGGGACAACTGCATCTTGAGGACCCGTTGCAGGGATCTCATTCTCAGCCTGGCCTCGGGCACCAGAAAAATGCAGGATGGCATGAGGCCGAGCAACCTTAAGAATTCGAAAGCCAGGAGACTCTGGGCATGTTGAAACTTGTCCACCATCTGCAAAATGTGATGAGCCCTTACCTTGGGAGGCGAGCACTTCCCCAAGGGCGTGGCCAACACAGCTCCGATTTACTGGAGCTTCTGGGAAGGTGTCAGATGGGACTTATTGAAATTGAGGGAGAAGCCCAGCTTGTGGAGGGAGCAGCAGGTGAGACCGAGATGATCCAACGCTTGTTCGGGTGAACGTGCCCGGATCAGTCAGTCGTCCAGGTAGGGGTAGACGTGAATCCCCCCCTCGCCTGAGGTACGTTGCCACCACCACCATCAGCTTGTTGAAGACCCTTGGGGCGTAGGTCAATCGGAATGGCCGGACCCGAAACTGAAAGTGCAAGTTGCCAGCGACAAACCTCAGGTACTTCCTGAATCCGAGCATGAAAGTAAGCATCCTGAAGGTCCAGAGACACCAACCAATCCTGAAGTTGAAGGGCCTGGAGGACTTGAGAAAGAGTGACCATCTTGAACTTTTCCTTCCTGAGAAGTTTGTTCAACCAACGCAAGCCCAGGATGGGTCTCAAGCCCCAGTCTTTCTTTGGAATAAAAAAATAAGGGGAATACCATCCCTTGTTCCTCTCTGCTACAGACACCAGTTCCATAGAGCCTTTCTCTAGCAGGGTCAAGATTTCCTGCACAAGGAGCGGATCTGGAAGCTTCAAAGAGAGATTCCTTGGTGGATTGTCGTGAGGCCGCTTTAGGAAGGGAAGGCAGTAGCCGTGGGCTATGGTATCCAGAACCCACGCATCCGAAGTAATAGCTCGCCATTTTATTCGAGATGCTGAGACAGTCTGCCCCCAACCGGCTGTCAGGATCCGAGTTGACCACGTAGTGTAGTGGACGAATTCTTCCACCTGATGTGCCCCTCTGGTGTTGCAATCAGACAACCAGAGCAGCTAATCAGAGGAAAGAAGGATACCAGATGAGATCCGTGTGCTGCACTAGGAGACTGCTTCCAGAGGATCAGTGTCGTAGAAGCCGATGTCGGGAAGGCAAGACGGGATGCGTAGGACAGGAACACACAGTGAACCTACAAGCGAAGTGCGAGGTTTAATCACAATGTGCATATGAAGGACAACCACGCTTTTGGGAACCCAGACAGTAGTTTGCAGTGGTATACAGTTAGACGAGATGCATAATTGAAAGTACTAGTCAATACAAGTCTAGGCCCCCTCCCCTTATCCAAGGCTAAATCAAATAGACAAGAAAACCCCTTACGGGCTTACCGGAGTAAAGTCCGTGCAGTCTTTGAAAGTTCCAATCAGAGAGGCAAGGTGGGACAGGTCCGGTCTCCAGAGGAAGAAACACAGCCTAACCCGACGGCACGAGGACGCCTAAGTACACTGAGGCAGTCTCTAGTCCGTGTACAAAAGTCAGTGTTCCGAAATATCCCAGAAAACTCCAAAGTATCCAAAGTTCATAAATCCCAAATTCCGCAGAAGAAGACACTGTTCAGAAATGGACGAGATCGAAGAGCGGAACAACAAGAGGGCCAGAAGCAAGGCAGTTCCGTTAGCTTTCCATGGTCATAACACAGATGCAGCAGAGGCGTAGCAAGGGGCAATCCAAGGCAAAAATCCAATAAACAGTCCGGGTCAAAGCACAAGAGTTCCAGAAGCAAGGAGAGGAAAAACCAGGGCAAGGAAACAAGGAAAAACACAAGCAACTTTCGTAACGCTACTAATGCAAATCAGAAGCACTGGGCAACAAGTGGGAGGTGCTTAAATACAGGTCATGTGATGACGCTACGTGCTACTCGACGTTGACGATACCAGGAACAGGAAAGGACGGGACGCCAACGTTGCCATGCCAACTTCCAGGCACCTGGCTGCAGCGTTCTTAAAGGGCTATACGCGTATGGTCGTGGACCGATCGTACGCGTGGACATGACAGTATCCTCCCTCAAAGGAACCCGCACCCGCCGGGCGGACCAAAAACGTGCCAGAAGAAGAGGGGCATGGATGTTTTCTGTAGGTTCCCAGGTACGATCCTCTGGACCATACCCTTTCCAATCGACCAGATAGAGGCGTCTGCCCCGTCGAACTTTAGTATCCAAGATCGCTGCCACTTCGTATTCATCTGACCCCTGTACCTTAATAGGCAGAGGTCGCGAAGGCAATCTGGCCGCTGGGTGACATGGTTTTACCAAGGATACATGAAACACTGGGTGTATTTTCCATGTAGCAGGAAGGTCCAAGCGGATAGCGGCTGGATTGATAACTTGTAAAACCTTGTAGGGGCCCACAAACCGAGGCAGCAGGGTTTTCCGGCCTGGAATGCGAAGGTTTTTTGCAGATAACCACACCTTCATGCCCGGAAGATACTCCGGGGCTGGGGCACGGCGTGCATCAGCATGCTTTTTGGTTCGGAGCTGGGCCTGCAGTAGCTGTTTTCTAACAAAGACATGATTGTCCGATAGTTTTGACAGGCATCCAAAGGCCGCAGGATTGTGTGGAAGCAGATCAGTAATATTAGGCAAGGAGCGAGAATGTTGTCCATAGAGGGCAAAGAAGGGGGACAAGCGTGTCGTGGCATGTAGTGAATTGAATTCTGCCATAGGGAGAACAGACACCCACGTATCCTGACGTTGAAAGGTAAGGCAACGTAGACACTGTTCCATGGTGGCGTTTAACCGCTCGGTTTGTCCATCAGTCTGGGGATGGTAAGCGCTGGAATATCTGACATCAATACCCAAGGACATGGTCAAGGCTTTCCAGAAACGGGAGGTGAATTGGGACCCGCGGTCCGTAATTATTACCGAAGGCAGACCGAATAATCGAAACACGCTCCTTAAGAACAGTTCGGCCAGTGCTGGAGCGGTTGGTACACCACGACAGGGTACAAAAAGTGGCATTTTGGAGAAATAGTCTATAACGACCCAGATAGTGTCATACCCCTCGACCAATGGAAGCTCCACAACAAAATCCATAGAAATCATTTTCCAGGGAGTGTCGGGTAAAGGCATAGGTTGCAACAAACCCACAGGTTTACCACGTTGGTGCTTGCACTGAGCACACACAGCACAGGAGGCTACATAGTTCTTAATGTCCCGAACCATAGAAGGCCACCAGCACCATCTTCTCAAAAGGTCTAGGGTTTTCTGCATTCTGGGATGCGCAGCCAAAGCAGAGTCGTGGCACCATTACAAGGCTGTATTCCGTGTGTCTGAATCAGGTAGAAAGAGCTTTTGTTGTTTGTATGGCAAAGAACAAATGATCTCCAATCCTTGGGCAGAGACTTCTGGAGGACTGGTAGAGACCCATTTCTGGATCGATGCCTTTAAGGAGGGACATAACGTACACCCGCACACTACTTGATTCGGTAACAACAGCGCACCCTGAAGATTGGATGGTTCGGAATCTCCATGGAGACGAGAGAGGGCATCGGCCTTGGAATTTAAAGATCCTGGACGATAAGTAATGGTAAAATTGAACATGGCAAAGAACTCATGCCATCTAGCATGGCGTGCCGTTGTACATTTCACTGATTGAAGGGCTAAGAGGTTCCTGTGGTCAGTGAACACTTGAACCGGTTCAGCGGTGCCCAGGAGATGATGTCTCCATACCATAAAGGCATCCTTAACGGCCAAAAGTTCCCTCTCAGTGATAGTATAGTTTCTCTCATATGGTGTGACCTTTCTGGAATGGTAGGCAACCGGGTGCAAACCGGCGGTCTCCGGGCAATGTTGTGATAAGACTGCTCCTAAGGCAATGTTGGAATGTCAGCTTCCACGATGAATGGCAGGGATGGGTTTGGATGCTGGAGCACTGGAGCCGAAGTGAAAGCAGATTTCAAGGTTTCGAAGGCCTGTTGGGCCTCCTGATTCCACTTAAACTCGCGCTTGCTGCTGGTTAATTCTGTAAGCAGAGACACAATAGCAGAGAACCCATGGACAAAACGCCGATAAAAATTTGCAAACCCTAGAAATGATTGCAGGGCTTTTCGTGTGTTAGGGCAGGGCCAATCCAATAGGGCCGCTACTTTGGACCGACTCATCTGTAACCCCTGGCTAGTGATATTATAGCCTAGGAATTCCACCTCAGACGGATGGAACATGCACTTATCCAATTTGGCGTATAGGTTATTCTCTCTTAATCTTTGGAGCACACTAGAAACATGAGTGACATGAGTGGAGATAGATGGCGAGTGAATCAATATGTCGTCTAAATAAACGACTAGGTACTGGTCCAACATGTCGTGAAAAACCTCATTGATGAAATATTGGAAGGTTGCCGGAGCGTTGCAGAGGCCAAATGGCATGACGCAGTACTCAAAAAGACCATACTTGGTCTTGAAGGTGGTCTTCCACTCGTCACCCTGACGTATACGCACCAAATTATATGCCCCCCCCTCAAATCCAGTTTAGTGAAGAGCTTAGCTGAACCCAATTGGTCTAGTAAGACCGAAATCAAAGGAATGGGATATTGATTTCGGACAGTGACCGCATTAAGTTCCCTGTAATCGATACATGGGCGGAGATCCCCTTCTCTTTTGGGGACGAAGAACATAGGGGAGGCAGCAGGTGAACGTGAAGGTCGAATGAAGCCAGACTTCAAGGACTTCTCAATGTAATCCTTCAAGATTAAATCCTCCTTTGTGGTCAGGGAATAAATACGCCCGGACGGAATCTTGGCTCCAGGGACAAGCTCAATTGGGCAGTCATAAGGCCGGTGCGGTGGAAGCACATCCGCCCCGCGGGCGTCAAAGACGTCCCAATATTCCTTATACATAGGAGGAAGTACAGTGTTAGTAACCGCCCCTACGGTATGAACATTTTCTGAGAGTATCTGACTCGGACTGACCGTGTTTAAGTGGGTTGTTAAACAATTGTTTCCACAATAGTCTGAGAAGAAACTAATCTCTCCGGAATGCCAATCCACAGAGGGGTTGTGCAACCTCAACCAAGGTAAACCTAGAATAATCTTGAAATGTGGTGCAGCGATTAAATTGAACGCTATAACCTCCTGATGGCCACACTCCGTAGTCATAACGAGATCGGTCGTACATTCTGTTACCAGGCCTGATATTAACGAGGAACCATCAACTGCGTTCACCTCTTCAGGACATGATTTGGGAACCACTGGTAAACCCAGTTCCTTATCATAAGAAGCATCCACATAGTTTCCTGTAGCTCCTGAATCCAAAATCACCACCACATCAAGTTTCTCAAGTTCAACAGCCGAAAGAGAAACCGACAAGCAGTAGGGGCTATTTAACGTGGGACCAACAGAGGAACCACCTGGCGTCTGGATCCCTCCAGTCACCGGGTTTTGGCGTTTCCCTGTTTCTTGGTGGGCTTTTTAAGACATTCTCGCAGCAAATGGTCTGATGATCCACAATAGTAACATAAACCATTCTTTCTCCGATGTTCCCTGACTTCGGCAGATAAGGGGGCCCTGACTGCCCCTATCTGCATAGGCTCTGTGGATCCAGGAGCAGGTAGAGGGGTTGCAAGGACAACTGGAGGTATCCCTCTCTTTTCTCCCTTCCTAGCTGCCTGTCGAGAATCGATCTGGAGAACCAAATCCAACAGTTCATTGAAAGCCGTGGGTACTACGGGAACGGTAGCTAGAGTGTCTTTAAGGGAGTCTGATAGGCCTTTATAAAACAAAGAGGCCTCCTTCTCTTGGGGCCACCCTGTCTCTGCCACAAGCTGATTGAACTTGGCTAAATACGATAATAGGGACTTGTTCCCCTGCTGAAGACCAAGTAGTTCCAGATCAGTAGTCTGTGTGGCATAACGTGTGTCAAATACTCGACTCATAGCATCGATCAAAGCATCACAGTTATAGAGAACATGACTCCCTTCCTCCAATAACGGATTTGCCCAAGCAGCTGCCGTTCCCCCCAAGTGAGACAACAGAAATGCTGCCTTAGTAGAGGAATCCGGGAAGGAGGCAGGGCGGCACAGAAAGTGCAGCCTACACTGATTCAAAAAGGTTCGGAAAGCCTTGGGGTCACCATTGAAGCGTTCCGGTGGGGCTAAGGGAAACTGGGCAGTCATATAAACAGGTCCAGTGCCCTGTTGTGGAGGCACCACACCCGAGCCGGAAGCGATGGCGGGGGCGGGGGCTTCGGCCACAAGGGGTTGAAAACCTGCTTGCAACTCGTCTATGCGACGTTGCGTAGCTGTATGAGCCACCGTCATTTCGTTACGCAAATCTGCCACTAGTTGCATAATAGTGGCCAATGCCTCATTGGTATCCATAGTAAGGCTTCTGATTATGTCAGGATCCGAGTTGCCCACGTAGTGTAGTGGACGAATTCTTCCACCTGATGTGCCCCTCTGGTGTTGCAATCAGACAACCAGAGCAGCTAATCAGAGGAAAGAAGGATACCAGATGTGATCCGTGTGTTGCACTAGGAGACTGCTTCCAGAGGATCAGTGTCGTAGAAGCCGATGTCGGGAAGGCAAGACGGGATGCATAGGACAGGAACACACAGTGAACCTACAAGCGAAGTGCGAGGTTTAATGTGCATATGCAGGACAACCACTCTTTTGGGAACCCAGACAGTAGTTTGCAATGGTATACAGTTAGACGAGATGCATAATTGAAAGTACTAGTCAATACAAGTCTAGGCCCCCTCCCCTTATCCAAGGCTAAATCAAATAGACAAGAAAACCCCTTACGGGCTTACCGGAGTAAAGTCTGTGCAGTCTTTGAAAGTTCCAATCAGAGAGGCAAGGTGGGACAGGTCCGGTCTCCAGAGGAAGAAACACAGCCTAACCCGACGGCACAAGGACGCCTAAGTACACTGAGGCAGTCTCTAGTCCGTGTACAAAAGTCAGTGTTCCGAAATATCCCAGAAAACTCCAAAGTATCCAAAGTTCATAAATCCCAAATTCCGCAGAAGAAGACATTGTTCAGAAATGGACAAGATCGAGATCGAAGAGCGGAACAACAAGAGGGCCAGAAGCAAGGCAGTTCCGTTAGCTTTCCATGGTCATAACACAGATGCAGCAGAGGCGTAGCAAGGGGCAATCCAAGGCGAAAATCCAATAAACGGTCCGGGTCAAAGCACAAGAGTTCCAGAAGCAAGGAGAGGAAAAACCAGGGCAAGGAAACAAGGAAAAACACAAGCAACTTTCGTAACGCTACTAATGCAAATCAGAAGCACTGGGCAACAAGTGGGAGGTGCTTAAATACAGGTTATGTGATGACGCTACGTGCTACTCGACGTTGACGATACTAGGAACAGGAAAGGACGGGACGCCAACGTTGCCATGCCAACTTCCAGGCACCTGGCTGCAGCGTTCTTAAAGGGCTATAAGCGTATGGTCATGGACCGATCGTACGCGTGGACATGACACCGGCGAACCATGGGACATGGCCTCATGACTGCTTTGGAGCGGCTGCGGCAGCGACTGAAGGCAGAGAGGCAGGTGCCTGAGCGGCTTTGGCACCTCTATTTCCCTGACCACCATGGGTACTTTTACACTGACCCCTTTCACTGGAGGCTCCTCTCGTTCTACCAAAGGTGGAGTAGTAATAAAAACAACCTAACCTCCACTGCTGTCCCATAGAACGAAAAGGCGGAGGTCGACGCACAGCTGCGCTTAAAGATTTTGCCGCAGCTTTTGAGGTCTGCAACCTCTCAAGGTTCTCGTCAGCCTTGCTGCCAAACAAATGTGCACCATCAAAGGGCATGATCAAAAGACGAGCTTGCACATCCGGGGCAAAACCGACCTTCCGCAACCACGTAAATCTGCATATAACGGTGCTTGCAGCCATGGACGGCTAACACTGTCGGCCGTGTCCAAACCCGACTGAAGGGATTCACACATGGCATCCTTGCCATCTTGCACGAGAGCAAGGAACCCATCCCTCTTTCCCTTCGGGAATATGCTCAGCCGCAAGAGAAACACAGTTCCACAGAGTGTGTGAAAATCTTGCCAAGGCACAAGTGGAGTTGGCTGATTTTAGCGCCATAATCCCCGCAGAAAACACCTTGCGTGCCCAACCGCGAAGCATTTTTCGTCCCCATCAGGGACCTGAAACACCTAACTCTCGGGAGTGGGGTGAGATGTAAGGTAGCTGGGGTTGCTACTGGAAGGGCCGTATTTTTTTAGTTAACGATTTGTTAACTGCCGGAAGAGATTCCAGTGACTGCCAAGCAGCGGCCACCCTTTACTGTAATGTCAGATGAAAAGGTATCACCAGGTCAGAGGGCTGATCTTGATCTAAAATGTCCGTTAGATCATCTTTCACAAAAGCTTTAGGAGCACTGGACCAGCCACTTCCGGAGAAGTTTCCAAACCACTGGCATCATGAAGAGTTTGCCTCAACTCTTTCAATTGACTGTCTCCAGAAAAGACAGGAGCCACATCAGGCTCAACAGGGTCCATATCAAAGTCTGACCTTTGCTCATCCTCATATATGTCATCCAGAGGGAGGTAAAAGCCCCGTCTCGGGACAGAAGAGAGTCTGGAGTCCACCACAGGCCTAACAGACTAAGAAATAGCCTTCCTTGGAGGATCCACAGCAGCAGGGATCTCCAACGGTAAATTTTGGCCAAAAAGCCCCGAAGGTGTCGAGAGCATTGAAGGCTTCTGCGTCGAGAGCACTGATGGTTTTGATGTTGACAACGGCGCTGACGGCACCGAGGGCTGGAACAAAGGCAAAGCTTCGATGTCAGTATCTGACGGACACGGCACTGACGGGGTCGACACTGACCTTGAGCCCTTACCAGGGTTCTGCGGTCTCGCTGGAGACGAGGAACGGGACCTCGAAGGTTCCCGATGAGTCACGTCGAGGACCCGAGCCCGAAAGCGTGCAAGCCATGGTACGAGACCATTCCTTGCCGGCTTCATCAGAAGATGCGGACGGAACTGTGCCCTGCGATTGTAAAATCGCTAAAATCTGCTCTTTAAAGGCAGCCCATTCCTCCGGAGTTGAGGACTTAGTTGGCCAAGCCACTTTCCTCGCAGCTCCATCCTCCGAGGAAGACGGGGAAGGTGACCGGTGACGACACTTCCTAGAATGCCGAGGCAGGAAGCACTCCGGGATCGAGATCCCCGGGACTCCTCCCGATATGGAGAGTCACCCCTCGAATCGTCAGTGGACATCCCCTTGGACTTAGACTTATGGGACCTACTGGGTTTAGAACCCCTACCTACCTGAAGCTTCCCCTTCCGCTCCCGCAAGGCCTTAGCAGTCAGCGACTAGCATTTGGAACAGTCAGTGTCGTGACTCTCGCCCAAGCACCACAAACAAATGCGATGCGGGTCGGTAATCGAAATTTTTGACTTGCAGTCCCGGCAAGTCTTGAAGCCAGATTGCGGAGTCGGTGGGGTTGAAGAAGACATATTCACGAGGAATACACCAGGCACGCCGAGTCTCCGAAGCAAATACGTTTGCGGAAAAAATGGAACTGAGGCTACGGGCGCATGCGTCCTACTTATAACATCCGGTGACGTTGCCCTCGACGGAGGCCTTCAAGGGACATCAACCCGATGCTAAGGATGCCCTGCCGAAAAAGTTTCCGAAGTACACAGCTGTGGACATTACATGTCAAAGATGTGGAATACGTTGGAGGCTACAATCCATTCGATAGTCAAGTACTTGAACCGCAACCGGCTGCACGGCTGACTGTTGTCACGCCGCAGTCATCAGAGCCGTCCGGGACGCCCCCGACAAGCGCTTCAGATTTGCCAACCAGCACAGAGACATCCATCCAGCCTCACTTGCCAAACTGCATGCTGCCTGATACCTGAAGCTGTCTCCCGCCTCGAACTCTGTCTTAGGAGCTGCAAAGCGCACTGGAACCACCATGACGCTGTCGAGCATCAAGAACTTCTTAAGCACCATGTCCATTGTGGTTCTGCCCCCTGGTCCTTCTCCAAAGGCCCCTTGAGATAGTTACGACCTTTGCCCCTTGGTGCTTAAACCAAATAACTGTGAACAGTAAGACTGACTACTTTACCAGCTGCCCTCCTGTTAGTATCCAGGGTGCTTCCCTTTCCTTTGTGAAACTGTCTGTCCTCTGTGGCCCTTTATGGTATGGTTTGTAATTTGTAGTGTGCTAGAATACAACTGTCTGTTGTAATAATAAGAAAGTAGATATTTTTAATACAACCTTGACTGGACAGTCCCTTTTATCATTGGGTAATAACTGTATTTTCGCTGTGTTGCAATTAACCACCGATCCACAACCTTGCGGAGATAAGCCTGCCGTTCCATGCATGTTACCAAAATTGGACAAGGAGGTTTATAATTGACTTGCATTCCAATATGTTCGGATCCCTTCTGGTGTACTAGAGGTGTGGGGCTGATAGATGGTTTAGTAACCAATATTCATTCCTGGACAACTGGTGCCCCGGAAGTTGATTTGTCACACCAACACTTATGAAGAATGTTAATACAAACTGGGACAGTGTCACGATTCGTTCGCTTTGCTTTCATGCTGCTAGTGGCAGGCATAGTTTCTGGACTTACCTTCAGAACCCTACTGCACACTGCTGTGGTGATTTGAGAGCCCTAAAGCCACATTTTCCATTTCACTTCCCTCCCAGATCCATTTTGAGTTTTTGGCAGCCAGTATACTTCTTTATTCAAAAGACTATGCTGCCAGAATTCCAAGCCCACTGCTTCATCTCCACTCTAGCAGAACAAGGTTAGATGGGGGATAAGGAACACCTGTGACTGGCAGATGCTAGCAACATCACACCTGAGGCATGTGATCATTAGCCAGCTTTAAATGCCTCAGTTTGCTTCAGTCCATCGCTGGTCGTTAATGCAGTGTTCCTGTTTGTGGCCTGTCACTTGTTCCTGGGTCTTTATTCTTAGTTTCTAGTTCCTTGATCGCTGGATTTCGAATTTAGTGTGCTTATTAGTATGTTCTGCTTTTCTGCATTCCCTTTCTGGCTTCTACTGTTTTACAAATCAAAGGGGGGTCTGGGAGCCTCTCTACCAGCACGAACACAGCCCATTGACCTGTTCTTGGGTGTATGGCCCCTGGGAGAGTCTCAGCCAAGTCTTTAGCTCACTGTCCCTTTCACAGAGGAGAAATATCCCTGCATATCAGTCTTTGTCCTGCCCAGGGGCAGTCCAGCACCGAATTACTAGGCAATTCTCCTCTCAACAAGAGTATCAACAGCAACCACAGACACATGTTTCAGCCTTGTTGGGCATCATCAGTGAGGTGTAGTGACCTTGATCTGTTCTGCAGTTAAACTTGATCCTTTAGATAACCCTCTTTGAGAGAGTTCCTATTTTTGTACTGTTTTCCTTCCCTTCCCTGTTTCATTTGGTTTTCCCTGCTCCTGTTCTTTGACTTTCTCTTGGAGTCTGTCCCTGGTTTTCCCTTGCACTTCTATCTTTGCCCCCTATTGATTGGTAGGCGTTTGTTGGTTTGTTTGTTTTATTTATAGTGCGCACCAGACCCTGGGGCATCAGGGCGCAAGACATAAGAATACGTTCAGCTTAGTTACATAGGTACATGGGATACATCATGGATAAGGACATTGTAATTTACATGGGAGACTAAATACAAAGTAATGGTAAAGTACTATATACAAGTAATAAAAGGTAAAGTACAGAGTAAGTGTCCAATGTGAACTAAAACACAGTGAGTGAATCAGAAAACAAAAGAATGTACAGTGAGCAAGCGTGTTAGTAGTCAAGTGGTTAGCAGCATATAAGGCTAGCATCTACGTAGTAGAGGCGGCCGTGGTAAGCCACGGCAATATATGCTATAGCATGGCAGTTACTTGTCATTTTCTTTCAGGTGTGCTACGTGTGGTGTCCAGCTCCTGTGTGAATTCCTATTCTTGCCTCTATGCCTCTAAGCACTATTCCTACTTGCCCCCTTTCAGGAGTTGTGGGTTAGATTATCCACCCTTTGCTATTATAGCCTTTTGGGGGTCCCGTTTGACCGGCGGTGTTGGTGGGCTTCGCTGACATTCCAGGTGGCTTTAAGTTACTTTATAGATCACCATAAAGGGTGTCAGTTCACAGACCCTGTCATTGCTTGCCCTATATGTGAGCTTAGCACTGACGGTACCTATAACAGATATTGTGGGTGAGGAGCTGGTGGATTTTCCTTGTAATCGTAAGGAGCTTCTAAGTGCTTTCCTCACCCCTTTTCATGTATTTGTATTCGTATCCTGTTCTACTTGTAAACCCATTAGTGTGCATTTATCTTGGTTGCCGAGTGGATGTTGTGTGATCTTGTGCACATTTCCCTTGCCATATTCACTGCCCTTTCTACTGGCAATTAAGAGTATATGTATTTAGTTCAAATCTCCTCCTTGCACTTGATTCACTGTTTAAATCAATGTATTTGATTATTGCTGGGGTAGTGTGTTAATAGGTTCCAGGTCATTTTTTTCACTTCACTCTATTTTCCTGAACTCCCTGAAAATTAACAAAACTGACTGTATGTTTGATGATTTTATCGTTATATTTACTAGATGCCCTCCCCCACCCCCTGTTGAAGCCGACAGCATTTTATTTTTGCATGATCTGTGGACATACATGAGCCATAGAAAGAGAAAATCCCCAGCCATGATATGAGAGGACTATGCATCCACAGCCATGTTTATGGTGGTGAGGCAGTGTGGAACCTGAGTGGCCGCTATGCACATGAGTGCCCAATGTTAAGTCAGGCTCTTTCCAGGGGGCCCAGTTCATGTCTCAGCATCGTCATAGAAGGATGTCCCCGCTGCCCGGGAACCGGAATGAGAGTTTTGTGGACCCTAGGTGCCCGCCCAGGCTATTATATGTGCAATGGAAACTGCCCTATGGAGGCGATGCCACATCATGTGGCTAGGTGGAACACAACTCTACAGGTTTTGAATGGTGCTGTAAACGTCAGGCCGTCCAAGATGGAGGATGAACCATTAGGAAGTCGATTGGCAATGTAACTGACTAAATGCATCATACTGATCTTTCTGTATAATTTCATTTATTTATTTTAATTTATTTATAAAGCACCGAAAGGGCCCAAAACGCATGGGGCCGTTATCTGACAAGCGGGTACACGCACAAAGGACGAAAGACAAGCAGAATAGCAGAAGGAGGAGGCGTGCTACGGCAATAAGCTCGAATAACCAACAAGGAGGCGGTATCAAGTAAAGAGAAAGTGATTCAATCTCTCTGAGATCAGGGGGCAAGGCATTCCACGCCCTCGGGGCTGCCGCATAGAATGCACTCCTACCCACAGAGGTCCATTTAGTCCTGGGCACAGTGGGCAAATTAGTATCAATAGATCGGAGTTACCTATGGATAGGCCTTCTCGCCAGGGTCCTGCCACGTACTCGGGGTTGGTGCCTGCGAGGCACTTATGAGTGATTATAAGTAGGTAATGAGAGATTCTGGCTTCCATCGGCAGCCAGTGGAGATTTCTTCTGGCTTGGGAGACATGCTCTCTTCTCTTTAGCCCTGCCACTGCTCTTACCACGCTATTCTGAATCACCTGCAGTTCCGAAAAATCCCCCTTATTAATACCTACCCGAAGGCTGCTACAGTAGTCCAATTTAGTTCCAACAATAGTCCTGGCCACGGTAGTACAATTTGTTTTAGAGAGAAACAGCCGAATCTGGGTCAGAAGTTTGGTGTAATGTGCTGACGTGGAGACACGGCTATTAACCTGGGCATGCGTGCTCATGGTTTGGTCCAGATAGACACCTGGCACCTCGGCACGAGTGTGGCCTCAGCCCTTAAGTGTGCTGGTAATGCTATTACCGCTGCATTTAAGGACCGGCCTAATCATGAGTTGGCCAGAACGTTTGGAGTTTTACCTTCAGCTTTTTGCTGGCGGTAAAATACTCCACTGTCCACCTGTTTTTCAGGGGCTATTAGCGTGGCGCAAATTGTGCTCCCAACCCCATTGGGTCTATTTAATGTGAACTTATTGCGGCACCGTTACTTGTGATCCAGCGCCAATACCGCCAGACCGAGTAGCAGTAACACTATTTGCATTGGCGGTATCCCGGCGGTACTACCGCTGGGATACCACCAAGGCTCTGATAGAGCCCTTAGTGTCTTCACTTTTACCTGAGTGGTAATCGCACATCCAGCAATCAAGAAATGGTGATGCTCTTGGCTGAGGTTGCATAGTTTGGGCCAGGTACGCGCAATCATAAGCTCCGTTTTATCATCATTACGAGCCAGCCCGTTATTCACCATCCATGACTTAACCAAAGAGTATACCTGATCGCTATTCTTCAGGTCCTCTTGATACAGGCCGGACAAGGGATTACGCACCGAGTATCGCCAGCGTAGTTTGTGAACTTAAGTCCCTTGTCCTCCAGTTGGAAAAGTGGAAGGGTGAAGATATTACATAACGATAGTGAGGGGCAGGCTCCTTGCGGGACCCCACGCAGAACTTTAACTGGGGCTGCATCTGCGGTACCACTACAGACCCTTGCTGACCGATTCTCCAAGAAGGATTTCACCCCAGGCTCATTGTGTAAAACCCTATAGGAATCCAGAGGCTTCTCTGCTCGGGGGATACTATGCCAGTTTCTCTGACGATTTCTGCACCACTGTCGGGATAGAAACCTTGTCTCTATCTCTGCTGCCTATTGCCCAATGGGAGAATGTGCTGATGTGCTGCAGGATTTCTTTACCCCACAACTACTCCCTTTCTTTACACTCTTTTCCCTCCTTGTTTTCCCTAACTTTATTTACCAACCATATATATATATACACATGCATTGTCGGTTTGAAATTTCGTGAAAATGGGTTTCTCCATTTAATTCTGTTTGTCTAACTGCAGGCTGTGTGACATACATATTACATGGTGTGCTGCTTTGCTGCTAATTTGCTACTACCTTTATACAAAATATCTCAGAAATCATGAATTTATGTCTCTTGTTGCTATTTCCCTATGAACTTACTTCAACACTGCCCGTGCTAGGGAAACGGGAGTCTGATTGGCAAGTGGCTTTTTTGGGGATAGAGTTAGCAGGGATCTGATTCAATCTAATAGGACATGAGCTCATTCTCAGTCCTACTTCATCAGCAGCAATAGAATCTCCCACAATCGCTCGACACACACCCACGGAAGGCGGCATTTCAGATGGACCTGCGTTTTTGGCGATACAGGTTATTGCAGAAAAATATGCAAGCAATTCTCTGATGTTACAGAAAGTCAATTTTCATCAAAATTACCTGTAGGCATTTTTGGAAACCGGTCGAGGGTCAAACTTGAAGAAGATAATGCACATGGAGAAGGCTGCTGGTGGAAGATGTCTTTCTTGGAATCGGGGCGATGCAGGTTACGCCGCAAGCTCCTGTACATGGGGAAAGAGCAGAAAGAAAGGAATAATCAGAAGGAACCGACGAAAAGGCCAAAAGTATGGGATTTTCCGACACGAGCCGCCGTTTAAAGCTCCCACCGTCCCCATTAACGCCGCTCAATATTAAAACCAACAGGACACCCAAGGCACATTTGTCCTAATGATCCGCATTTGTCTGCATTGGATCCGTGTGCTCTCACCGCTTCAAGCGTGGTTTCAATGTGAACTTAATATGGTGGCATCAGAAGAGCAGCAGTGACAGGTGAATACTAAGCAAGCCTCGGAAACGAGAGCGCTCAATGGAAATCTATCATCTTCTGAGACTGCCAGGAGAAAGGGACTGAGGACAGCCCCACTCCAAAGGGTGTCCAATGATCCTTCCTTGCCTTCAATATGACTATCACCCAACTGGGTAACCGGGTAACCGATGGACCCGCGGCCGGGGGACAACGAAACACAAAGTGTGAGGACAGAACGAAGACAGGGAGACAAAAAATTGGCATTGAGAAATTTGTATCTCTGGATTATGGGAAAGTTCCTTGTGACCCTAAGGCAACGGTTGCCATGGAAATATACACCGGACATTACAAATGTGATAGAGATCTAAGATACCCTGCATATGCATGTCAACCACTTGACTGCGCAAGATGTGGGTGTCCACTTCTCCATTTCCAAAAGAATGGGGAGGAAGTGGATGGCACATCCTAGCCCGGCTGGCTACTTAGGCGGGCAGCACTGCCGCAGCAATTGCTGCCACCGGAAAATGTTTAATCACATTTCTAATTGAGTTATATTTTGTTCAACCAGCGCTCAAAATGTGCACTCGCCACAAGCTATTGCCAAGTGATAATTGACCCTTGGTGAGTGAAAAATGGTGTGCTCTGCGTATGTGGAGATTTGAGGTGGTGAGGGACTTTTTTGCGGCTTGCTAGTAGCTTGCAACTTGAAATCTGTATAGTACCCTTTGTTAAATTATGAAATTTTATGTAATATGATTAACAAGTCACATTCTAGGCTTTTTGAAATGTAGGCGATCATAAAACTGAGATGATACCAATTCATCAACTTTGGTTCTGCTGGGCACATTTTTAATATCTGGATCTGAAAATGTTTTCCTCATATTTAACACGGAGACTATGGAGTCTTGTAGCATGTAATCAAAGGCTCGGGAGGATAGCTCAGGGGCAAAGCGCTTGTCTTGGAAGCAAGACGATGCGGCGCAACACAGGTTCAATCCACAGGTCAGCACTTAGAAACCTCTGGGTATTAAGCGCGTTATCAATAACCAATTATATAATTATAATGTGCACATTTATGATAGGAAAAAGGGAGCATAGAGAAAGCTTAAATTACCCTCAAACTCAAAAAAGTTAATCCGAGGTTTCCTTCGATGGGTATACTTGCAAGGACATTGGGCCTCAATCAGAGTTCGGCGGTATCCCTGCCAGTGCTAGGACTCGGAATAATTTACCGAGTCCGGCGGCTGGGAAGTGAGGCGCCAGTATATTTGTAAATCCCTATTCCCATAGAGTGAGGACTAATGGTGACGGTGCTTCCAAGATGGACTGCCCACCGTGGCTACTGTGCCCGTCAGGGTCAGACCTGTCGGGTATGGCGGCTCCGGCAGGCAGACCTGTAGTATGCCGGTCCGGAAGCAACGATGCTGGTAAGCTTACCGGCACTGTTGTTTCCGGACTAGCATTGTAATGAACCCTATTGTCTCTGAATGCCTGAGTTTCATGAAGACAAAGAGAAAGGGAGACAAATCAAACCCAAAGTCTGAACCTCTTTCAATTTCAGCATCAATTACGCTTATTTCAGAAGAAGAGCATTGGCCCAAATCCTGGGTGTGCGTGTGCTCTATTTTAACACTAGGCCAAACACATGTTTCGCACCACGGATGCTTTTTCAAGGCAGAAAAACATTTATAAAAACAAGAGTTAAAATACAGCCATAGGGAAATAGGAAGAGTGCAGTGAAAATGTAATGTGTAGAAAATTGGGAGACAAGTAAAGAGTTTTGAAGGTTTACCTGCATGGAGTGCACACCTAAAGTGCATGCAGGGAACATCAATGTTAGCCCTTATATGCTGTTCAGTGCCCTGCAAGCAATTTTATTCACAAGTTGGAACTAAAGCAAGGCAAACTCACTTTTACTCTTTCCTTTTCCTCACCGTCTTGTGAAAAAGTAAACACCGCCTGCAAATGACACTTACTAATGCATTCTTATGGAATCCGCCTGGTCTTTAGCAAGTGAAGAGCTGCCGTGGTTTCTGTAGGAATCCATACATGTTATGCATGGGGTAAAACGCACTGAAGGAGGTCTGCACAGCGGGGACCTTGTCTCCGCTCCGTACCCCACCTCCACCTGGTCACTGCAGAAGAATGGGGTATAGGAGGAAATGGAGGTTTAAAGGCAAGATGCCTCGCCTTTACGTCTCCATTTCCCGCCCAGGTACTCATATCATTACGCAGCATTGCCTTCATGGCGCCTGCGCACCACCACCCTTCACACTGTAAGGCAGAGAGGCCTCCATGTTTCAGTGTGCGGGGCACCTGAACATTCATTCATTCATTCATTCATTCATTCATTCATTCATTCATTCATTCATTCCATCATTTGTATAGCACCTTTCACTGTAGTGCGCTTAGAAAATTGGGAGGTGCCATTATGCGTGGGTGCATTTCCGCCATTAACGTTATGAGGGTGGCCAAGACCCTGCTAGTCACCCATGTCTGAATGGCATGTGGATGGGTGGAAGGAGGTGCTCTAGGAGCTATGCAGGAGGGTGGGTGTAAGAGTATAGATAGTTATGCGAGTAGCTCCAGTTCGAATTCCTGTAATGAAAGGTAGTTCTTATGGCAGGGGTGTTGTGCAACTGTGTTTGAGTTGTATGTGAGGGCACATGTGTCTGGGGATGAGGCCATGCCTTCGGCTACGTTCCAGAGGAGCAGAAGGAAATACATGAGTTACCTATACATTCGACATTGTCGATCCCCTGGATACCATCAAGTTTCAAATAGTGGTGCTTAATCTCACATGCAATTCTAGTGCAATAAATACCCACCCTCTGTGTAGGTCTTAGAATGAAACATTGGCCATTCCCTGGTCCTTCAAGTGTGATACATTTCCGTCCTTAAGTGTCTGATTGCAGTAGCAATGCCCACCCTCTTATGCATTAGAGTTACATACAGTACCGGACTCCAATGATGATTCAAATCCAACTAATGGGCCTCATTCAGATCCTGCCAGTCCGGAAACTAGGGTGCCGGTAAGCTTACCGGCACCGTTGTTTCTGGACCGGCATATTACAGGTCTGCCTGCTGGAGCTGCTGTGCCCGACAGGTCTGATCCTGTCGGGCACAGCGGCCCCGGTAGGCAGACCCGTCACGGAAGCACCAGCACCATTAACAGTGCTTCTATGTCCCTATTCCAATAGAGTCCTATGAGACTCTATGGGAATGGGGAACAACATATTACCGGCGCCTGACTTTCCGGGTCACTGGGGTTGTAATCCCTTGGTGGCACCGGGATATCAGGCGAAAGTAAATATATACAGGTCCAGCGGCAACCCGCCGGTAACACTGGCACGGATACCACCAGACCCGTAATGAGCCCCAATGTTTCTCCTCCAAATTGATCCAATTGCTTGATATAAAAGGTGCGTTTAAGTGCAATACGTTGTCCACCTTCAGAACCTGTTTGAGCGCAATACCCGGGTCACACTCAGAATTCTTATAAAGTGAAAGTTACAGGATGTCCTCCTGACTCCACCGGATGCCGAGCTTGGCTCCATTGATGGGGGGGGCGGTGGATCAGGTGTGGTGTGAAGGGGCTGGGCTCAGAAGATAAATGAGAGATGAGATAAGGTAAATGAATGGCAGGGAGGGGGTGAGTCTGGGAAGGAGGGTCTGACTGCTGGTTGGTGCTGGTATGTTTGGGGGACGTGCAGGGGTTCATAATGCGGGAGGGAACAGCCAGGTTTTGAGGGCCTTACTGAAAGTCATGGAAGACGCATGATCTGGAGATGGTATTGATGTGGCGAGAAAGGGTCAGGTGCGAACTGGAAGTGCGTCCAAGGCTTTTGACTGAGCGTGATGCAATGGGTGGGGCTCTTAAGGAAGGCGGTCAATGGGTGGGTTGGGCAAGGAGAGCTGTTTTGCCGCAGATTAGGATTTCGGTTCTTCCAGGGTTGAGAAGGAGGTGGTTGTTTGTCATTCGGCAGGCTACGTCTGAGAGGCAAGATGCAAGGTCTGGGTGCGGTGAAGACGGGGATCTGGGGATCTTGAAGATTATCTGAGTGTCATTGCCGTAGTTGTAGCAGGTGAGGTTGTTGGAGTGGATAAGCGCGGGAAGGGGTGAAAGGTAGAGGTTGAAGAGGAGAGAGAGAGAGATAGGGAGGCTCCCTGAGGGACTCTGTGGGGGGTTGGGAAGTGGCAAAAGAGAAGGGAGGGAGAAAAATGATTTGGAGCAGTCAGAGAGAAGGCCGCAGGATTCTACGAAGAGGGCGAGCTGTGAATAGTTTGTGCAATCTAGTAGTTTAGCTATGAAGCGACTATTAGAGATGGGGTGGTTATTGGAGGGGAAGTGGGGGCAAGTGAGGGCTTTTTTAGTAGAGGTTGGACATGAGAGGTTTTCTATGCTTCTAGAAAGATCCCAGATGTCAGTGAGTTGTTGATTATGGATGTGGCGAGGCTGCCTGCGCAGGTGGAGAGAATGTTTTTGAGGAGGGTCGGGGGCATGGGTCTCCAGGGGATCCTGAGGGGCGGCTATTAGAGTGAAGCCTTAAGAACTCAGGGTGGGAGAAGAGGGTACGTGTCGGGCGGGGATGGGAAGTGGTAGTGATCGAGGGGTGGGGGAGGTGATAGTTTAGAGTTGATGGTGAGGTTCCTTTCAATGGCTTTGTTGTAGTAGTGGTCAGACAGGGTGCTTGGGAGGCAGAGCAGGGGAGGGTTTAACAGAAAGGGTTCTTGAATTCAGTAATAATCTTCCGGAGTTTTTTGCAGGTGTTGGTGGAGTTGCGGGAACTGTAGAAGGAATGTTTCCTGAGTTGTAATCTGTAGGTGCTGGTTGGTCTAGCAAGAGTGGCTTTGTTTTGGGTGGGGGAAGGGTTGGTCCACTAAAGGCTTTCCAAGCGATGTTTGAGGGTTTTGAGGGATATGAGGGAAGGGCTGAACCACCTGGGAGAAGGACCTGTGCATTATGAAGGGGTGGGGTTATGGGGGCTATGGCATCAGAGGGCCATTGGTCGAAAGGGGCTGTGGAAGGGGTTCCTCCTTGTAGAGGGTGAGAGGGAAGGGAGGAGAGGAGGAACGCGTATAAATCCAGTGAGATAGTTACCTTGGTCCAGAGCAGGATCCTGGAGGAGTCGGTGGGGGTCAGGAGGGAGGGCGTCAGAGCTGAGAAAAAGATAGCAGAGTGATCAATCCAGATAAGTGGGCAGGTGAGGGGGGATGAGATGAGATCAGAAGAGGGAGGATCATCTCGGGTGGATAGCTCAGGGTCAACATGCTCGCCTTGGAAGCAAGACGACATGGAGCAACACACGTTGGAACCCCGGTTCCACGCTTAGAAACCTCTAGGTATTAAGCACATTATAAATAACCTATCATATCATATCATAACACTACATCGACGGTGTGCACAGCAATGTCTGTGTGGCCTGAAATAGGTTGAGTCATATTGAGGGCTTCCAAGTTCCCAGTGAGATGGTGGGTGATGGGATTGGAAGGGGTGTTGAACCAGATGTTCAGATCACCTAGAAGGGTAAACATGAGATGGGAGACCATCATGGCCGCTATGAAGTCACTCAGAGCCCACAAAGGTCCTGTTATAGCCAGGGGCGTTGCTAAGGAGGGGGTTAAGGGGGCTATAGCCCCTGATCTTTTGGTTGTAACCCCGGATAGAATCTCAGGAGCTACAGCCAAAAGACTAGCTAGCCCCCAGTCCCAACAGTTCCGACATCAGCTTAGCCCCGGGTCTTTTCCAGACCTAGCAACTCCCCTGGTTATAGCCCAGGGGTCTGTAAAGGAGTAGGAAGCTGAGGGAGAATGTGGGAGACAGTTGGAATATGACTAGCTGGGATGTGCAGTCATCACTGCAGGGTTGTTCCCCGATGTGTAGGTGACCTTTGTGGAGGATGGCTATTCCCCCTGCTCTGCCGGCTCTGTTGTGCGTGATCAGGGAGTAGCCGGGGGGGGGAAGGCCTCATGTGCAGCAGGGAGCAAGTCATCAGAGAACCAGATTTCGGTGATGAAGAAGGTGTCTGGGTTTTCGCCAGAGATAAGGTCAAAAATCATTTGCAGCCTGATAATGACAGCCAAAAAGCCATAGGCATGGCTAGAGTGACAGAATGGGCTGCACCATACTGTGTAGCTAATGGTGCACAGGCCTGCTTCTATTAGTGGTTGCTGCACTGCTGACTGTGCACCGACCACCTTTGCACACTTCTCAGTGCACAGAAAGCAGTTTTGAAAACAGGCCAGTGTGGTGCATGGCCCTATAGCACATTACTGGAGTAAAGTAATACATAACATTCTTCAGAATGGCAACCAGCCTATGACTGTGACGTCATTGAACAAATTAGGTTGATCTCACCCATGCGTGCCAAGCCAACATGGCCGATGTCGACTGGGAGATGCTCATTCAGCCCTCGATTTTTCTTTGCATTCTGGGACTTGCAGATTTCTGTTTCCAATTATGAATCCAGGACTACAAACCCCAGGATTGGATGGGCATCTCACAAAGCACCTATTGAGCTAACTGTAGAACAACTGCATCACTCATACCTGTGAATGTATTCTGTGCTATTAATGAAGGCGCGGCTCCCAGCCCTTATCTGGCTGCAAGTCCTCGGACAAGCAACTATATAACCGCGGATCTGTGATCACATAAATGCCACTGATTATATACTATTGCATCAGCGAGATATACAATAATAATACCAAGATTCTGTTTTTATATAGCACTTCATGTAATATTACTTATCCTTCTAAATGTTGAAATAATTAAGCTTTATAGACCGGGCTCGAGGGCCGTATTGGGTGTTAAGGACCCTCAAAATCGAAGTAAAAGCTGAAGCGCAAGAAAGGCGTTTAACAAGGTTTATGGGATCATGATGCCAGGTAAGGCCAAAGGGTAGACTCTATAAAACGATTATATTCCACACCGCTCTTGAAAGTATAAACTATACACAAGTTATTAGTTCCACAGCCAATTCACTGAGACCAACTATGCAGATTTAGAAGATGGCTACGGCTAAGTGCTGTACTGCACTGCCAGTAGCATTAGAATGCAGTGTTCTCAACAATCTGTAGGCAATACAAACCATTCTAAGTTCTATACTGTAGTGTTGAGCATCCATTACAGCCTGAGTGAAGCAAGGGCTTTTAACGAGGGACCCGGGACGTTTACACCCTGGGTTACCAAAGCGGTAACCTGGGGTGCTAAAAAATAAATAAAAAGGATTTCATTAATTGAACCCAATGGACCCAACGGGGATTTACCGCCTCCCGCAACCCAGGGCCAAATTGCGCCGGGCCCAGTTGCGGCAATGATATTAGCATTGGGAGGTATCCTAGCATTATCACTGCCGGGATACCGCCAAACTCGTGATGAGGCCTAAGCTGTTTTGCTTAACAAGAGGCTCATCACAAGTTGGGTGGTAGACCTTAAATGCAGCAGTAACGGTATTACCGCTGCATCTAAGAGCTGGCCTTATCACGAGTCTGGCGTATTTACCCCCTGCTCTGATCTGGGGGTAAATAAGCTGAAAAAATGCCCATTCTCGAGGCAATTACCGCTGGCGGTATTACCGCTCAGTAATTAAACTGAAAAGTCCCCATTGAGTCCACTGGACCCAATGGGGAATAAGGGCTTACAGTTACCGCCAAACCCGTGATCTGGCGGTAATACAAAGAGAAGGCAAGTCAAGTGAAGTGTTGAAAAGCCTGAAATCAGTATTGAGAGGTAAGTCTGCTGAATTGACTGAATTTGAAGCCAGGAGAGCTGCCGTCTTACGGAAGGGAACCGCAAGCTTTTGGCAATGTGTTGAACTTTGGCAAGGGGAACCTGAGGTCTTTTTGAAAGTTGAATTGACTGTGAATTTGAAGTCAAGAGAGTTGCCTTCTTGGGGAAGGGAACCCCAAGATTTCTGAACTTGGTTGAACTTGGGGAAGGGATCCCCTAGACATTTTGGAACTGTGTTGAGCTTGGGAAAGGGAACCCCAAGGTCTTTTTATGGAACTATTTTGAACTTGGGGGAGGGGAAGCTGAAAGCAAGCCAAGAGCTGGAAGAAGCTCAGAACTTTATTTTGAACACTGTTTCTTTGGTTGCTGACATTCGTACACATTGTTTAGCTTTAGTTGTGAGGACAAGTGTAGGGTTTGGACACAGACAGACTTTTGAGTTGAACTTTATAAAACAGACTATCCATAATTTCTTTAGGTAGGGAAATCCCACCTTAGCATAGGGCAAGTTAGGCTTTCCTTCATCCTGACATTAAAGAAATAAAACATTGAAGTGAATCTGTTGTCTGTGTCTTACTTCGTGATGCCTTCGCAAAGGGTAGAAAAGGGTACACACTGCGTCAATTCAATATTGCACTTGGTCCAGCTAATCTCTCCCGCCTTCTACCATGTACACGACAGCAGCAGGTAGTTGGGTGGAAGCACCGCTAATCAGCCAAAACAAAAAAAAAGAGTGCTATAAGGAGAAGGAAGAGTGGGTTGGTTGAATGGAATTAACAGAGGGAATGTTGCCAATTTCCTTGGCCTAGACACACCCTGAACTTTCTGACACATAGAAATGCTTTGGAGTACATTAGCAAATGTCACCCTCCCCTATCCGCCATACACAGGTGTTCATATATTTCCAAGCTTTCTCTGTGCATCAGAATCTGTTTATCTGTTACCTTCTCAAGAGAGCTAAGAAGATTGAAACTCCTCACGAGGCTCACCACACTAGTTCAGAAATTTGTCTTGACTGACAAATTATTAGAATTTCAAAATTCCAAATCGGTTTATTCCGAGTAACCACACATCCAAATTGCATCCAAATTGCACAATATAAATGCACTGATACCCAGCTTACAGATAAGGGGTGTACCGGGCACCTTTACTCCCTATAAATACGCAAATACTCTAAAGAAATGTAAATAGGGAGTACAAATATTTTCATCAAAAATGGGAAACAGACATGTAGAACCTTGTGTCTCGGCTTTCACCCACTCAGCTCAATGGATTTATTTGGACAGTAGTGTACGTAGCACCTCCGGAAAAAACTGGTATTGTTAGTGTCTTTTCAGAAGAAGGAAACATGTATCTTTTAATGTATATGAATAATTAGGTGCAAAGAAATAAATCGTACAAAAAAATGTCAGTTTTCCAGTTAATAAATGTTTATTCAAATGTGCAATACTTACATTGGGAACTGGACTTACATTTCTACTCCCTAAAAATGATTTTACTCCCAACTTTAAATACTTCCCATTTCCAAATTTTATCTGGTGTTCTGCCTATACCACTAGATGTTTCTTTTTAAAGCAGGTGGTCCTTCTATGAATGATCCAATAAAATATTCCAAACACACACAAAAATAATGTTCTATAATACATAAAAGAATTAAGGAATACACGAAAGTGCACCTTTGAACCAAAATTCAAAAATAATCATGAAGTCCCAAAAGAAAGAGCGTGGCAATGCCTGGTGGCCAGGAAGGATGAAAAGTGGACCATGTGCAGTCAGAGACTGGGTTCCGGCTGTCCTGCGGAACAAAGGGACCAGGAACCTCCATTGCAGGGACGTGATGCATATAAACAAAGGACACAAGTATATGGTTCCCTGGGGGTTGATGCATATAAACAAAGGACACAAGCGTATGGTTTACTGAGGACTGTTGCATATAAACAAAGGGCACAAGTGTATGGTTCCCTGGGGACTGATGCATATAAACAAAGGACACAAGTGTATGTTCCCTTGGGGCTGATGCATATAAACAAAGGACACAAGAATATGGTTCCCTGGGGGATGATGCATATAAACAAAGGACACAAGTATATGGTTTATACAGTGGTATTAGTGCGCGGTAATTGCGCCGAAAATTCACCATTGATTCTAATGGACCCAATGGGGACTTACAGTAAGCGCCCAAGCCGTGATCCGGGGGTAATACCGCGAGACCAGTGGGTGCTAACGCTAATATAGTTGGGTGGTATTACAGCCCAGATACTGCCCAACTCGTGATGTGGCCCCGTCTATCTGCAATTCAGGAATGTTGTGCCTCCATATATAACAGCTTTAATGCCAGTAAGACTGAGATCCTCCTCATTGGGACACCTGCTCCTGCCTTCCCTCTCTCACTCTGGCCGCCCACCATGGGTCCTCTACCTGCTCCTTCCTGTGAGGCTACGAACTTTGCTTTCATCCTTGACTCCACCCTCTCCTTCTCTCCTCACATCTCTGACATCTCTAAGAAGTCACACTATCAGAGGCACCTCCTCAGCGGTATTCTTCCTTTTCTCACTTCCCTCAGAAGCTCACTGTTTCCAGAGCTCTGGTCCTCTCTAGGCTGGACTACTGCAACAGCCTCTTTCTAAATCTGCCTGCCTCTACTCTTCGCCCTTTACAACTTATCCATAACAGGACTGCGAGACTTGTCCTTGGCCTCAAGTCCAGGGATCGTATCTTTCCAGCCCTGAATCCTCTCCACTGGCTCCCTGTGGCTGTAAGGATCAAGTTCAAGACCTTCTGCATCTTCCACAAGGCTTTCTGGGGCCGGGGACCACACTACATCCAACTTTGTCTTCCTAAGCATCTTCCTTCTCAAGCCCTCCGCTCATCCACTTCCAACTCTCTGAGGGTCAGACGAAAGTGGGGGGTAGATCTCTGTCCTCAGCTGGGGCCTCTCTCTGGAATTTGTATTTTTGTATTTGTTTTTTAATATTTATAATGCGTAAAAAACAGAATAAATCGTATAGCGGCGCAGGTGACACCAGCAATTGATAGAGGATGTAGCTGAATCCGTACCGGACCCCCTGAATACAGAGGCCTCTCTATCTAAACAGGAAAGTCTTTATTGCTCGGTGAAACTGAAGAAGTGTGCTCATTGTCCTTAGCTCTAGTGGCAAAGAGTCCCACAGCTTTGGACCAAAGAGTTTATTTATTTTATTGTATTCATTTATGGACATTACAGGGAAAGCAAATCATTTTTGGCACGTAAAATGCTTCCGAAATGTTTAAGATTTATTTACAGAGTGGAGGACCAGTGTCCTTAGTAATGGGCAAAGCATGTGGATATAAGACCAGATGATGCAGGGGAGGTAGAAACATTAATCAGGGGTGAAGACAGTAGATCCTGATATAGGAACGGGATAGTGGAGGAAGGGGTGAGGGATAAGTGCTGTGAGGTTGTCGTAGAGAGGTAAAGGGAGAGGAGAATCAAGAGATTTAGTGGTATAGAATGCTATGAAAGTGGTTATGAAAGTGGTTATTCAGAAAGGAGGAGAGCTTGGAGATTGGATTTAAATAGTGCTAGATTCAGCGTAGTGCGGAGAGGAAGATCATTCCATAGTAAGGGAGCGAGGAGACACAGAGAGCAGAAACAAGAGGGAGCACAAGAGGCATTAGAGGTGGCAAAGAGTTGAGCCGAGGGTGATTGTGGGGAGCAAGGGGGAACAAAGGGAGTGAGATGGGAAAATAGGTAGGCTGGGATGCTGGGGAAAATCTGTGGATAGATTTGAAGAGGATGAGGATGACTTTATACTTTGCCCTCTGTCTAATAGATAACCAGCCTACTTTATGACGGGCTGGGGAGGATGAGATGAAGCAGGGAGGGTTGAAGAGTATGGACAGCAAAGTGGAGGACTTTGACGAGAGGTGAAAACGCATAGTTGGGAAGGCCATAGAGGTGAATGGCACAGTAGTCACATTGAGAGAGTACTAAGAGGAGATTAGGTGCTTAGAAGTGTTGAAGGTGAGAACATGTCTTTCGATGCTGAGTAGATTAAGTCTGGCCACAGTGGCTGATTTGGAGATGAGAGCAAGATGTTGTGAGATGGGTCGAAGGCTACACCAAGGTTTCGAGCAGAAGCAGAGTCGGGAAACGTAGTCAGGAAAGAGCAATAGAAGAGGGAGAGAGAAAGAGATACCCTGTTTGGCTGGGAAGAAGATAACTTCAGTCTTAGTGGAGTTGAGCATGAGCGAGTGAGATGCCATCAAGTATTTTAAAGTTGGAGAGACAGTGACATTTTTTACCATAGCTCATCAGATAAGGAGGGAAAGGGGAAGAAGATCTGAGTGTCATTGACAAAAAGTTAATAGGAGTGCAGCAGAATGCCCGAGGGGAGATGGTGGGCTCCTCCATCACCTGTGACATTCCTCTTTCATTCCCATCTTCTCTTCAAGTAACCGGCATCTACCAGTGTCACTGACAGTTCCGCCATCCCACCTTGGACCACACCAATTGCTGTTGACATGGCCCTGTCAGGTAGGGGGCTTCTGTGACACAGTGGAGCAATCTGCGTGATAACCACCGCTTCAAGCAGAGTCTACACTGTAATATTGGGAGCCACCTCCACCAACCGCATCAACTTCTGACAGGGGTGCCCCAAAGGTTTTACATGGTGTGAGGCCACATTTTATCAAATTGGCTGGAGCTCGACCTTAGAGCGTCCATGTTCTTTCTGGTGCCCACAAGTTCTGTCCCCCTCTCCCCTTTTACTCTTAGGAAAAGCATGATCTCAACTGTCGTCAGTTGGACGGACTGCTCCATCAGCCTCATTATTAGCATTCCACTCTTCTCCTTCACCCCCCAAACAAAGTATTGAACATTGTCATCCATTAAAACTCCCCCCCTTTTCCAAAAAGTGGTACCACCCACTTGCCCTTTGATACTCCACCTTGCTTTTACCTGTAAATAATTAGCTACTTAGCTGGATATTAATAACACTACTGTAATCTGAGGCGCATTATTGATCTGCTCATCCATTCAGTCATCGCTTCTTGTCTCAGTTTCTCCGCCCCATTCATTGACTGTGCAGGTTCATTAGCAATTCACTGATCTAATTTGTAAAGCCCACCAAGCGACAGGAATGCTCTGGTTCCCGTTTTAATTCATGTACAGTGCTTCTGAGCAAAGAATTATGTTTCTTTGCATTTAAAACTTTGCCGCTCATTGGTGTACTTTCTTCCTAAACCAAACTATGTTTTTAGCAATTTTGTCAGGCTTTTTGATTGTGTTAAGATAAAATAAAACTTTATTATCACTTGGGCCTTAGCAGACTTGTTGAGTAGTCTTTTAGCGGTAGAAAATATCAAAAAAGAGAAAAATAAAAAGATGAGTAAAAAATAATTCATATGTTAACAACACTCCAAATCGCTTTGCATCCCTCTCAACAAGTCGTCGATCCTCTTCTTTATGCGAAACTTCCACTGGTTTTTCATGCTTCCGCCAAATTAATTGCAATCGTTTATTGTGGAGTTAAAATTTCCCTGCATAAATACAGCAGGTCTACGTAATGGGCAATGTCATTTCTTTCTCCTGGCCTTTTAGCACTTTGGGTATAGAAGCATGAAATGTTGAAGGTTTTCCTCCCAACCCGTAGAGCACTTGCAGAGACTTGACACTGTAAGCTTACTCCTTTACATTACATCTCTCAAGGAAAAGGCATTTTCTCTATCCTTGGCAAACAACCTCGTGCTTGCGGGATAGTGAAAGTTGGCAAGTACGGTTGTGGTTTGCGAGAGATGCGATATCCATCATTTCAATTTTGATGCAAGTTTGCTATCGCAGTCTTTCACTCTCAAGTCCCCCTTCGCGATTGAGTCTCGTCTTCAGGGCTGTAAATCTTTGAGATGGCTTAGCCTAGGCACTCCTTTTTTGAAGATCCTCTATTCCAAACTTCTGAGTTTTTATATACATGTCCTTCAAATATGTGGCCTTATTTGGGGCCTGTATGTGTTCGCTCTATTTCTTATCAATGAGGTAATTTGAGGGGGCTGATGCCCTTTTTTCTGTATATCTTGCTTGAGGCTGTTCTTTCCATGATGCAATGATATTCCGCCGTTGAGGGAAAGGGTGGACCGTTGGAAAACTAGATGGCAGTTGCAAAGGTTCATTGTGTTACCCAATCCTATCCCAGACATATTTAGTTATTTTAACCCTTTCATGTCACCCAAATAATGCCAGTAGTTGCCACCAAATAGAATATAGTAAAAGCTTTGTCATAAGGCATCATTGGGCCCCCAACTGAAACCAGATGAGCAAATATGCCAGCTCACTGAACGTCAGTTCTCCAAGTATCAGAGATCCGGTCAACAGAGTGACAATGCAACAGAACAAAGCTTCCTGGCCTTTTGGCTCAATTGACCGGCACATGATCATCTGGACATTCAATTATGCAACATGGAAAATGTGTTCTCTGGCATTGTCTATAACTGACAATAGGAGATCCTGGATAATAGAAAGTTCTGGTTAATTAAGTTCCAGATATCAAAGCTTCTAGTGTACTATTTATCAAGGCTTCTAGTGTACTATTTCAGTCCCACCGAAGGGCATGGGTGGGTGCTCAGTGCTCCAGATAAGATCTGAAAGTGGGAATATTTTACTCCCTATTTTTTAAAGTTGGAAGTAAAATGAGTTTTTATGGAGCAAAAATCCAATTCCTAATGGGAGTATTTTATAAGTGGGTAAAAATGATTTTAACTGGAAAACGGAGATGTTTTTGTAATAATTATTTCTTTGCACCAAGTTATACATGCACATTAAAAGATACATGTTTATTTCTTCCGATCAGGCAGTTATAATAGTAGTTTCTTCCTGTGGTACTACGTGCACTACTGGTCAAAAACATATCCATGGAGCTGTTTGGGTGAAAGCTGGTGCACAAGGTTCAACATGTCCATTTGCCATAGCTCTCAACCATTTATGTCGCAAAAGCGGGTGAAAACACCCGATTTTACTTTTGGCGGGTGAGAGGCCCATTGAAATGAATGGGCGTGCATGAGGTTTGGCGGGTGAGTCCGCTGTTTACAAGGCGGGTGACACCCGCCAAAAGCGTGTGAGTTGGGAGCTATGCATTTGCTTTTTTTTGTTGTGAGAATTTGTACTCCCTATTTTTATTTTTTGGCAGTATTTGCTTATTTTTAAGGAGCAAAAGTGGCCGATACACGCCTTATCTTTAGGGGATGTTTAATTGAAAACGGAGATAAAACTCCTCTTCTGTAAAGGAGAGGAAAAAATAAGAAAACTTACATTTTTTAAATAAAATTAGCACTCAATAATGATGCAATAACAAATTAACATTTACAAAACCCAATCGTATCTTTCGAGAACCGACAAAACGTGCCAATTTCCTTTCTGAACTAAAATAGACCTGCTGACATGAAGCAGCTACACTTGAAAAGATTCCCTGAGCGCGCTTTCAGCAGCAACCTGGCAAGCCCATGGACCGGAGACCTGGCCGCCAGGAGGCCCCGCTGGCCTGTGCGCCTGCGCGAGGCCGCGTGCAAGCAACGCGCATGCGCACGAGATGCGGCTTTTTTCTACTGCGCCACAGGCCTCTCCTCGCATGACTGTCTCAGCGCCAGGCCCTGCTCAGCGTTTCCTCCTGAGCCAAAACGAGCGCGCTGCTTCGAGGCAACCTTCTGCTTATTTGTCAATTAATTACTGCCTTATCCCTTTAATCATCTGGTAAACCGGAGGGCTGACTTCAATTAATGGCATTGTTTCTTTATTTAGTGCTGAATATCATTAGCGGGGGAGATTTATTGCTGGAGGTGTACTCTCTCTATCTCATTACATTCCATGAGCGATGGAGGCGCTACCATGCACACTGATAGACCGCGCCATTGGCTTTGGAGGGGTGCAAGATTTACAAGAACATGCCGAAGTTTCAAGGAAGCATTTGACGGGGGTCTCCAGCATACCTCTCAACTCACACGTTTTTGGCGGGTGTCACCTAGTGCTCTCACCCGCCAAGCTTCCCACATGCCCATGGGATTCAATGGGCATTTCACCCGCCAAATACAAAATCGGGTGTTTTCACCCGCCCAGGGCCAATGAAAGGTTGAGAGATATGTCTCCAGTCCCCGTTATTCCAAAAGGCCCAATAGCATAACTCTCAACCTTTCGTGGCCCCATGGCGGTTGAAAACACCCAAATTATTATTTGGCGGGTGAAAGCCCATTGATCTATATGGGCGTCTAAAGGGCTTGGCGGGTGAGAGAGGTGTCTAAACAGAGGGTGACACCCGCCAAAAGCGTGAGAGTTGAGAGCTAGGCCAATAGACATGTACATTCCTCATTGTGGTTACCATCTGACTCGTGACCCTAGCGCAGGGTGATACATTTACACTCGCCACTGGCTAGTGCTATTTCAGTCCATAGTTCTCAACTCACACGCTTTTTGCGGATGTCACCCGCCTTGTAAAGAGCTGACTCACCTGCCAAGCTCCCTGCACGCCCATTCATTCCAATGGGCGTCTCAACCGCCAAAAACAAAATCGGGTGATTTCACCCGCCTTTGCAACACAAATGGTTGAAAGCTATGTGACTCTTTGCAAGTAAGAGTCTGTGTGCTATATCTATAAAACTGAGCTGGCGAGTAACTTTATCAAGGGGGCTTGCAACTTGAATGTTTTCCCTCTGCCCTACAAGCAGCTGCCTCCACACCCGAGTCTGGCCCAACATATCCAACCAAGTCAAGAGACTGCATACTGTCCCATCACATGGCGGGGGCCACTGACCAGTGGTTGGTGTGCTGCCTACAAAGCAGCAAGTGTCTGAGAGTGCAGGGTGTCAGAAGTATGGGCATCACAGTGTTCTAGGCGCCTCTAATAATGGTCTGGTCTTTTGTAATAAAACCCCTGACGAGCCTGCAAAGTCCTCAACCACTAAGGAGGTGAGATACTGCTCAAAAGGGCCGCCATTTGGGCAGAGTGCAGGGTGGATAATTTATTTTCGGTTATGGAAGATACTGCTATTGGACGCCCCAGTCGTGGCTCACGAGAGCATCCAGATGACTGAATAGTTCATCAGGAAAGTGAAATATTAAAAAAGGCTACTTATGTAGAATGGTCTTCCCACCAAAACTGCATCTAAGGTTTAACTGGATGTGAAAATAGTTTCCTTAACTTGCGTAAAACTGAACAGGGATCGAAATAGCTGGGAGCTACTTAAACCCTGCTTGTAACTTCAAATAATATGGGTATCTTGGCACCAACTTCTACCAGGAGCTACTTTTGACTCTCCAAGGCAAGAGCCTCCATACAACTACTACTCCTTTGTGACATTAGCTCCATGTGTGTTTGGGCATTTGTATCAGTGTGCATCAGGAAACCACTAGCAGACATTTAAACCATTATGGGTCCTTTGTAAAGAACAAAAGCTTATAGCTGCATCTGACGTGGAAGTTAATTTGGCGGCATGCTATGGACTAGCTCCTCTTTCTCCTTAAGTAGCTCCTGCAAATGATGCTTGATACCCTGGAGCTCCTTTTAGACTCTGCTCCTAACTTCTTTATTTCTATACATGAGCTAACACAAGAACTTTAAGCAGGGGTCGAAGTGTACGAAAAGAAGTAGTAAAACTATGTTCCCTTCTGGCCTGCACCCACTCCCCGCAAACCCCATCACCACGTCCCCTCCCACACACAATAGGCACCCCCAAACACTTGCACCTACTGTTTAAGGGACCCTCCAGTGCAGTGCACAGAAAGTGCAAGTTTCAACTACTTTCTACACTTTTATTTTAAATCGAAACCATTCAAGAACGGTTTCTTTTTAAAATAAAAGTATAGGAGCTAATAGTAAAAGGTCATTAAAAAAAGTAGAGGAGCACCACTCCCGACCGCTCCCGCTCACTTCGACCACTGACTTTAAGATGACCGAATAGTTGCAGCAATATGTAGCAAATGACAATGATTTGAATCTGTATATTTAATAGATTGCTTATGTTAAACAATGTAAGTATGATGGTTTAAATGTATACCCTTTAAACAATTTGTACATCCTTGGTTTATGCACCACAACACCATGTTGGACATCTTGACGAACTAGCAATGCTCACTCTTGCGACAAAAAAAGGTTAACATAATATGGACTATGGTTCACAGCAGGACTGAACAAAGAAAGGAAAGCGCTACTAACTACTGAAAGAAGATGGAGTAAATGTACCTCTCAGATCCAAAAGGCATTAAGAACAGCAACAATCACAAATAAAGGCAACATCAATAAAGTAGAAGGCTCCTACTTGAAGATCCAAATTGATGCATCAAGAAAACCTCATTGAGCTAGTGAGGCCTGTGTCAACTCCAATAGGCCCCATGACAACAGACCCCACACTAGCCTTCTCAACCCCTACACTCAAACATACTATACTCATACCAGTTAAGCCACTCCAACACAGCGGTTGAATAACCCTCCTAACAGACATTCAACATCAGAACACCACAACAACCAACTTACATACCATCGATCGGGCTAACACATTGAGCATGCCAGACTCTCATGTGGACATAACTACCTCTATGCTTTTGACACAGGACACCTAGAAAGAGACCGGCAAATAGAGCTCAGGGAACTTCCGTTCAGCCAGCATGAACACAACGGCAGAGCTATCTTGCATTTCCCCCCGCCTCCCGCCTCTTTGCACTAATCTGACCCAACCCTCTCTTAGATCCGCCAGAGCACCTGGACATCATGAAAATGGCAGCGATGCGCGATTGTTTGCAGGCAAAACCCTCAAAATCAAACAACCCCACAACCAACAAGGCACACATTCCTGATCGTGAACACAATTCAAGCTGCTGCGATTTCACCCCATGCTCCCTGCAAGCATTTAATAAATAACTCACTTGATTCAAACATTCAACCTGTGCCGGAGACCATGCACCTGCTCACCTGGTGTAGATGATGGCTTCGGTCCTCATGGGCTCAAAATCATTAACACCTCAACAGAGCAACAGCAATTTGTAAAATGCCTTAAGGTGGGGCAGGCAGCCCCTACCCTGAAGGAACACACATCACACCTGCTGGATTTCTATGGCTAACTTATTGCAGTCCTCTCTTTTTGAAGCAAAGCCATAGAAAGCTGTGTTTCTGGTAAACTCTTCACACATCATTAACTGAGGGAGTAGCAATGACACTAGAGTGCAAGGTGCAGCACCGAAATCGCCACATTAAAAGTAGGTGAAGCTCTGCACATCCTGCTCTCCTAACTTCTAGGCAGTTTTTGATCACTGTGGATCATGATATCCCATGCTTCTCAATATCATGAGAACACGAATGGGAAGGAATAATGTACCCAACTAACTAAAAACCGAGATTGTTAATCGCCACTGACTTCTTCCCTATGGATTCCCTGAAGGATCAATCTCCCCCAGCAGGCCCCTGTGAAGCTCATCGGGCATCTGAACATCACCATACACCAACTTGCAGATGATTGTATCTCAAGATGGCTGTGGAACAAGACAATGCTCACCTGGCTGATAGCCAAGCACACATTCAGTATCGGATGTGGGGGCACCATCTGAAGCTTAATCCACAAACCAATCCCTACTCTTGGCCTCATCATAGTGCTGTGTACAGAACTGGAAACCTACACTCTTGCCTACAGGAGTAACTGCAGCAGTAGTCTTTATGGCACAATTATCGGGGTCCATGTTAACAAACTGGACCAACGCATCAATGAAACACCATGAAAGAAGCTAAATCAGAATCACGCTTAATTATGAGCGCAGAAAATCGTATTTCAGAGCTGAAATTCACACAATTATATAAGATGCGCTTCTGCGAAAGTAGGATTATGGTAATATTCTCTTGATGGTACAACCCAAGATGCTTCTGGCTCTGTTAAAAGCAGTTCAGTAAGCAGTGGCCTGCCTGATCTGAGGCAAACAGCGCAATAATCCCAACAGCCCTTCCACAACATCATTTCATTGGCCACCCATTTAAGGTAGCTGCTTGTTTGAGGTTTGCTTAACCTAGAAAGCCATCTATTACCACCCACCCAAACACCTTACAGACAATCTATGTATGGAGAATTTCAACTATGCAGCCAGGGGGCGCTACACGTAAAAAACGCAATTTTCATAATCTAAGTAAAATCTAAGAAAATTGCTCGATAATTTGCGACTCCGTGCCCTGCTACATTGCACGACACGCTGGATATCGTACCTAGCTGCTGGATGAGTCTAACTACAAGGCCATGTGGACTGTTGAATTGGGGGGGGGCAGTAATGGGGCATAGGCAACCTGGCTGCTGAGTGAGTCTAACTACAAGGCCATGTGGACTGTTGAATTGCGGGGGCGGGGGCAGTAATGAGCATAAGCAACCTGGCTGCTGGGTGAGCCTAACTACAAGGCCATGTGGACTGTTGAATTGCGGGGGCGGGGGCAGTAATGAGCATAAGCAACCTGGCTGCTGGGTGAGCCTAACTACAAGGCTATGTGGACTGTTGAATTGGGTGGAGGGCAGTAATGAGCATAGGCAACCTTTACCAAACCGCTGTGAAAGTGCACAGAGGTTGCATAGGTCATCACCAGGCAGAGGTAGATGGGGAATAAGACCAAGGAACCTTATTACCCACAATCTGCACATTAACAAACCTCACACGTAGAACGTGACGTGCCCATACACAGCTTTGTGAGTGCATTAAACTTGAAAGTGTGCAGGTGTAACTGAAAGTGCAACACAGTAGTAGCATGCCAAAGTGAAATGCCTTGAGAGCGGTGTCTCCATGCATGTAAAACATACAGTGCATACATAGCTACATGTTTTTGGGCCAGCAATAAACATAAACCAAAACCACATGTACCAGAATGCACCACACCATAATGACAAAAATGACTAGCAAAAACACAGTCAAGGAAACACACAAGTCATGATGCTTAGCCAGATAATTCTGTAGCTGCCGCACTGAAATAATTTGTGACTGCACACACATTTCACAGGTACACTGCCCGTTAACACCCTTGTCATGTCTCCATAAGGGACACCTTTAAACTGAATGTGTTTAGACCAGATCTTTCAGAAAGAGCAAATCCTTGACTACCACTAATACATGATTCTGGTTTGGCGGCCTCGCCCAATGCAGCATATTTCATCCCTAAATGCACTTCCCCACCCTTATGGCCATCATCTAACCCTTTACTCCTCAACCATATAATCGATCAATATATGTTCTTGTCACATGGGGTATGATATATAAGGATGTCCAGATGAAGGTTTGTAAATAGAGACTGCATACCGTTACTACCACCGAATCACAAATGCCAATCATGTAAACGTGAAAAGTAGCTTTGTACAGGGACAGTTCATTTTCATTTGTAACACATTAATGACATTTACATCAATTGGTGTCAGTTGTACGGAAATTGTCAGAGGGCAAGTTGCCTGTGAATGGTCCATGTGAAACCAACTGCACAACACACGCCCCACACGCATCCTGACTAAGTTCCCTTGGGGTACACACAAAAGAACTTAGGCTTCGTAAATGAATGATTGGCTGTGCATATCAGTCTTCTCAAATGAACACTATACAGCCTGTGCCAAGATGAAATTACCAGGTAATTGACATGTACTCTTTCTCTTGCTCCCGTGCAGGTGATGTCGGATATCCCCAGGTGCCATGGCTCATGACCCCCATCAGGCAACCCCACAATAGGCATGAACAGGCGTACAACTGTGCCCATGTACGCACTTGCTGCACCATTGATCAGACGTTCGGCCTCTTGAAGGCCAGGTTCTGCTTCCTCAGCAGATCTGGGGGAGCCCTCATGTACAGCCCAGAAAAGGTGGGCAAAATTGTGCTAGCATGTGCCATGTTGCACAACATGTGCATCCGGCGCAACGTCCTCCTGCCCCCCGACATGGACATGCTTCCACCAGAGGATGAGGATGATGAGGATGATGATGATGATGAGAATAACACACCGCGCCATGGTGGCAATGATAGACGTGCCACACAGCGAGAACTAATTCACAACTACTTTTGAGCAACTATAATAGACACAGCACTGAACATCAAGCACATTGGGCACTGGACATGGATCACACTGGGCACTGGACACTGTACATGAATAAATGCACTCACACTGAAAGAGCAAAGTCCAGTCAGGTTCTTTTTTTGCAACACCAGATATACTGTGACAAGATCAACTATGTACAAATGTGATTGTCCTTACCTACCACAACAATCCTGTCCTAATATCCCCATAAACCCTCCCCAACTATCCCCCCACACCCCCAACCCAACTAATCCCCTCCAAACCCGACACAACTATCCCCTCCACACCCCCTCCCCAACTATCCCCCCCAAACACACCCTACACAACTATCCCCCTCAGACCCCCTCCACAACTGCCACTACCCACACACACACAATCATTGTCCTATTTACGCCCCCTTTTTGTAGTAGGGGTGTGCCCCTCTGCAGGGTAAGTGAGCGGCTGCGATCTACGCAGAAGGCTGCTTTGCTGGGAACTTGTGGGTGTCGTACTGGAGGATGGTCCCAGTGGTGTGGTTATGTGCCGTTGTTCGGCAGTTGCCTGAACCAACATACAATCGACTCCACCAAGGAGAAAATGGATCCATTTCCCTCCCTCACACACTGTGCAAGATGGTACACTACCTCTATGGCTCTGCCCAGCATGCGTGCAGTGTTCCTGGCTGTGTCTGGCATTGTCTGCTGCATGAGCTGGACCTCAGCAAGGTATTGCTGCACCATTGTGTGCATCGCTTGCTGACGTTCCTCCATGCTTGAGAGGTGCCCCTCAATCAGTCATGGCATGGTGCACACATGTATGTGTCGGGGATGCAGTATGGGTGCAAGTGTGGTGTGCGGACATGGTGTGAGCAGTGTCTCAGTGTCTGTTGCCCGGGGTAATGGTGTTTCCCGGTTTGGGTGTTATGGGCATCATACATAAGCTGTGTGTCATGTTGTGTCTGATTGTGAAACGGATGTGTTTCACATGTAACGGCTGCCTATGGAAGTTGAAACGCTGATGGCGATTTTGCGTGATGGACATGGTGGGTGGGACAGGTGTGCCACATGTATCATTGATGTGTGCATCTTATAATCTGCTGGTGGTGGGGGTACGTGACACTGACGTGACTTAGGGAATGTGGTAGAACGGCGGTGACGTCAGCAGTTGTGCATTGTCAGGGGAATGTGTGTCTGAGTGCATGCAGATGCAACTTGTGGGGGCAATTCAGGGGACCTGTGTGATGTGGTGTATGGGTGGGGGTGGAGGCAAGTACAATGTGCATGTGTGCAACGAGGTTCAGGGTGGGTGGAATGCCAGCAGGGATACACTGTCCTCGGGTTCAACATACTTGACGTATTGGCCTACCCATTTTCATTTGGGCTACAAGGTGTGTGATGTGACTTTGGGATTACGGGGACTCACCGGCATCGTTGGATGACATCTCCAGCCTCTGCATCTCTGACACCATCTACTGCATCCATGTGCAAAATACTGCTGCATGTTTCCTCCCATGCCTGCAGTTTCATTGGGGATGGTGGTCCCCCCTCCTCTGGCCGTGCCCTGGGAGTGCTGTGCAGCAAGGAGGTTGCCCACACAGAGAAGTAGATCGTCCCACCTCTTTTTGCAGTCCTGCACTGTCCTGGGTGTTGTCCCCACCGCTGACAGCTTCTGGGCAACCTCCTGCCAGATGGCCTTCTTTCTAGTTTGTGTATGCTGCCGTAGGTCAGTGCAGAACACTTAGAGTGCTCAACAAGCGTGTCCATAGGCATGTTCAGTTCAGGTTCACTGAACCTTGGCTTGCACCTACGTACGGCAGGTACTCTTGTGGACATGTCTTTCAATATTAGTAGGTTCTCAGTTTTTCCCTCACACTCCTGTGCACTGAGGATTACAATGGATAATTATCATGGCCGCCGGTACGTTTCCTGTTCCGGCGTTGACGTTATTTCCGGTTCCGGTAATACTGGGTGTCCTTGAAGCCGGTAACGGAATCAGCGTCAGTGAGGATGCCGGTAGGGGGATTTTTGGGCCGTTTGATGTTGTTACCGCCATGCCGGTGCTAACGTTTCTGGCATGTTGCGAAGCGCGCACAGGCTGACTCGGAATCATCTATTGATTCCGGCAGCAGTGCCACACGGATACGGTAGCATCGGCATGCCAGTATTTTTCAATTTTTACAGGCAAACTCATAATGAGGCCCATTTTCTTTAACCATTAGAAAGAAGGGTTGGATGCAAGGAACCATTTTCAATTAAACTGAATAGAACATTGTTGAAACTGAACTCTAGTAAAAGTATTCCTGAATTGATTCAGGGGAAGGGAACCAAACGTTGGTCACAAGGATTGCTATATGTAAAATCTTAGTTTGAACTTTTGCACATTTTGGTTAAACTGAAAACAGACACTTCAATTGTATGTATTAGTGTGAGGGTTAGATACATCTGGACACACAGTCATCTTTCTTTAGCTTTTAGTTTGTTAGGTAGGAACACTTTGGTTAGGATAGGGACATGTAGGCATTTAACCAATCCCCACTTAAGTATAATGAATATGTCGAAAGTTGAAGAAACTACAACTTTGTGTCCGTCTCTCATTTCTGACCCCTCACCAAGTCAAGTCACTATACACATCAACTGCATAAAATATAGCATTAAAAGCCTTAGACTATACATTTGCAAATACATCAGCCTCTTATATGACACATCTAGAGATGATTAAATAAATCCTCCATTCACATTGGAGAATGTTTTAATTCTCAATTACATACTCGACAAACAAATTAGATGTGCAACCATGGGTGCAAAATGTGCACCCCTGCTTCCAAATCTCAATTTAAGCAGACACATGCTCCCAGCAACAATTCATTTGTTCCAAAATATCATAGCATGACATAGATACATTGACAATATCTTTATGATACAGAAAGGCACAAAGGAACACCTACTACAATATATTACAATAATCAACCAACATAAGTGTGGTATACAATTGAATTGCACAGCAAGTAAAACCGAAAAAAATCTATATAAAAGATAACCACCTACAAAGTAGGACATTCCGCAAAACTACAGAGGTTATATTTACACGTTTAGCAAGAAGCTGCCATTGCAAAAACACAGTAGACAATATCCCCACGGGAGAATTCATAGGGACATGTAGGAATTGTAGTGAAACCAAAGAATTCACTCAAGAATGTGGGAAACGAATACATAGATTTCAGGAACGTGATTACAGAACAGGTACACTTGACAAAGCTATGAGTAAAATTCAACAGATGGAGAGAAAGGACCAACTGATACAGAAAAAGAAAACGAGGAAGGACAAGACTGATGAGACAGAGTAATAACAAGGTACTGCAGTCTTAATAACATACTGTTCAGAATTCTTAAAATATATTGGCACCTATTGTTAATAAACAAAGATCTTAATCAGTTTCTAGGGCACAAACCGAACAAGCGCACCACCATGCCATGTCCCTCCCCCTCTGCCTTTATCCGATGGAAGGGGCACCGGCAGGCGAAGCCGCAGGAGAGCGAAGGCCAGGAACTAAGGCCTAGCACACTCTCTGCGGCTCTCCGCTGCTCGACAGCGCTGGCTGCGGCCACAGGAGACTCGCCTCAAGGTAAGAGTCAAGGCTCCACCTATAACCAGTCCCATCCAATGTCAGCTCCATTGAGCGCAGGAACTCGATGTTATGCTCCCGCATACTCGCCATCTCCCTGTCAATGTGCCGCCCTACTCTTAATGCCAGGTCAGCCCGCCTAGGGGCTAGGATTCACCGCTCCTCCTCCATCAGTATCCGGCCAATCCCACAACCACTCAGCCCCGCTCCTGCAAAGCCGACCAGTGTAGCTGCCGATACCCATGTACACATCACGTGTAATTCTCTCTCTGCCGACAGCCCCTCACCAACCACAAGTTCGCCGAACGGGCTAGTGCATCAACTGCCACACTCAATGCCTGCTAAGGCACCGTTCACCCCTGCCGTACCTTCTAATGTCACACGACACAGGTCCAGAGACATGCTCCTTTCATTCCGCTTCCTCAGAGCATTATCACCCACGACTGCAACCCATGCTCCGTGATGCCAGACACACGGTGTGCCATGCCTAAAACTGCCTTAAATGTGATTGCACCCTACGCCAATGCTGCCTTAAATGTGATTGCACCCTGTGCTACACCTGCCTTAAATGTGATTACACCCTGCGCCAATGCTGCCTTAAATGTGATTGCACCGTGCTACTACTGCCTTAAATGTGACTGCACCCTGTGCTACTACTGCCTTAGATGTAACTGCACTGCCCAGCATCACAAATACTTCTGACACACGGAACACGACTGACTCCCCACTGCTATGTGCCCTAATCAACTCCCGGTCCCTACCGGCACACGCCTTGGATGTGCACGACCTCCTAGTCAAAAACAAATTAGACATCCTCTTCATTTGTGAAACCTGGCTAAACGAAGCATCAGGCCCTGCCCTATCCCTTGCCATACACAATGGATTCTCCATTTATAGACATGATCGTACTTCCCACAGAGGTGGTGAAGTTGCTGCCATCGCAAGGGAGACACTCTCAATCAGGATAGTTCAGGCGGACCTGGGCTCAAGCTCTGATTACCTTTTACTTAAGCTCAATCTATCACCTAACTGCACTATTGCCTTCCACATTGTCTACCACCCTCCCGGGCCCAGCTCAGACTTCCATGATGCCCTAATCCATTCACTGTCTGACAATCTTAAGAAGACCTCAAATATCATCCTCCTAGGAGATCTCAACCTCGGCCTAAATGACCCCAGTGACCACAACGCCACTGCCTTACACAAGGCCCTCTCCACTCTAGGATTTTCCCAGGCAATCACCACCCCCACCCACACCAAAGGCCGCACGTTGGACTGGGTCTCCCACCACAACTGCTTACTAAATATCAAAGAGATCGCTCCCATTCAGTGGTCCGACCACCACAGCATTATATTTGACATTAAGACCTCTAAAGGACCCCCCAACTCGGGTGTTCCTCTTCCTGCCGCACTCTCTAGAAGCTCTAAATGGCTCACCAGGGAAAACCTCACTCCATAGCTTCTGGTGCCTGCAATGCTCCCCCCTTTAGCAATGACCCCACCATTCTCACTCTAGCCGTAGGCACGTTAGCCCCACTAACCCTCAAAAAACCAAAGAAAGTCAAACGTGCGAACGCCTAGATTACCCAGGAGCTCCTACAGTTGCGTTCAAAGAAGAGAGCGGCACATACTTCTTGGAAGAATAACCCCAAAGATTCCACTAAAACTGCTTTCAAGGCATTGTCTAATGAATATAAGACAGCCATTATCAAGGCCAAAGCCCTATCCTTTAACACAAGGATAGCCAACGCCATATCCGCCACTAAAGAAATTTTTGCCATCTTCAGAGAGCTTGAAACCCCCACCTCCCCTCCTCCCACTATTGTTAGAGACGAAGCTTGGTGCAACAAAATTCAATTGGCCATGCTCGAGAAACTGGACACCCTGCACTCCAAAATCCTGGCCCACCAAAGGGCTCTTATCGATACCTTAGCCAACAGCCACAGCCCACCCTCACCAGCCACCGACACCAACCAACCTCCTCTTTTTGAATTTAAGGACATGACTGAGTCTGAAGTCATGGCCCTCCTCTCGTCTATCAAACCATCTAACTGCAAAGGGGACGCCTGCCCAGCGCAGGTCATTAGGGACTGTGCAATCCCCCTTGCGCCTTCTATCACCGCCTTCATCAACGCATCCTTCCAGTCTGGCCACGTCCCAGCTGGACTCAAAGAAGCGTGGGTCCGACCACTCCTCAAAAAACCCGCCCTAGACCCATCGGTCCCAGGGAATTACAGACCTATCACCACTGTCCCATTCCTACTGAAAATTTTGGACAAAGCAGCTTACCTGCAAGTGCAAAAGTTCCTGGAGGACAACCACCTACTAGGGCTTCGGCAATCTGGCTTCCGGCCGCGACATGGCACCAAAACGGCCCTCCTTGACCTTAAGAATCAGATGGACGATCTTGGAGATGCAGGCAAACCTGCACTACTTCTCCTTCTGGACCTATCTGCTGCCTTTGACCTTGTTGATCACAAGACCCTATGCCACCATCTCGTCACCGCAGCTAATTTCTCCCCCAGGGCCTGTAAATGGATAACCTCCTTTCTGCAAGAAAGAGTAATGAATGTTTTTTCCGACACAGCCTCTGCCAATCCCAGCCTCATTCAATGCGGCGTCCCACAGGGTTCCTGCATTGCCCCCACCCTCTACAATCTCTTCACGAGGCCCCTCTTCAAAATTCTGGACGCCCTGGGCATCTCATACACCAACTATGCTGATGACACTCAGGTGCTCATCCCCCTCTCGGGTGATTACACGTCCGACATTAACACCCTCAACTCCATTTACGCCACTATCCAAACTTGGATGGCAGAAAACTGGCTATTCCTCAATACTGAAAACTTCTGCTTATTGGATCCCCGTCCACCCTGGGCAGGTTGGACAAGCAATACAGCTCCTTCACTGTTGACAACATCCCCATCCTAGTCTCTCATACAGTCAAAACCCTTGGTGTTTACCTAGATCCGAACCCGACTATGGACAGGCAGGTCAATGCCATAGCTTCCGCAGCAGCCTACCACTCTAAACTGCTCAATGCCGTGAGGACATATCTCTCCAACAGAACTGCCTTACTATCGCCAGGGCAATAATCGGCTCAAGGCTTGACTATTGCAATGCCCTACTCATGGGAACATCAGGGAAAAACCTTGCTAAACTACAACTGGTTCATAACAATGCCCTTAGGGCCGCCACCAGCATCTCACGCAGGGACCACATCTCTGGTCTCAGAAGACAAGTCCACTGGCTCCCAGTCAAGGAAAGAATCATATTCAAAACCCTTGCCCTGATGCACAAATGCCTCCATGACATGGCCCCACCTTACCTTGTCCAAAGGATCGCCAAACCCTGCACCACTAGGCCAGCCAAAACAGCATATGCCAACATGATTACTGTTCCAAAAACCAACAAAGCACGTGCTGGTGGCACCAGCTTCCCCACCATGGCTGCCACCCATTGGAACGGCCTACCACCACACCTTAGGCTAATTGAATCCCATGGTGCCTTTCGTTAGGCCATCAAAACCAAGCTATTCGTGTAAACCTGCAGGCCCTATGTGTACATCCTAACAGTCTGGATGTTTGCTGCTAATGTATGTACCAATGTGTTCTATAACATGTAATTTCAAGAATACTTGCTGGGCGGCTTTTTGTAACCCTTAAATATGCCTTCTTACTTTACGTTTTAAGCGCCTCAATGCTCGTAGGCTGTAGAGCGCTCTACAAATGTAAACAATAATTAAAAATAAATAATATACACTTAAGTTCCTACTTTCAGAACTAAACTTTTCCCCTTGTTTTGGTAAACAAGGAAACAATACCTGACACAGGAGACTGGTGGAAACATAAACATAGAAGTGGTTTCTACAATACAAAGGTGGCACTTGCTCAAAGTGCCAACAGGCAATGGACAACAATAGCCAATTAGTTATTGATGAAAAAAGGAAAGTGCACATAAGGAATTTATATACTGTAAAACCAAGTTGGTTGTATATGTTATTGTATTTGTCTGCCAAAGGGTGTATCTGTCAAATCGTGGTTGTTGCGTGGAGTATGAATGCCTCCGTCCCCAAGTACCAGCCAGGGAGGATATAACACTCACTGACCAGCCTTTGGGGCTGCAGGTGGTAGGAACCAAGGCACCGGTCTCCTAAGCTGAAAAGGAAAACAGAGCAAGTGAGTATGATGCAGAATGTGTCAAGGACAAGAGGCAAATAATGAATCTGGACCGACCTAATAGGAGATTGTGACTGGCGCTGAAGTGGGCAAGGATACCAAAACTCCCACAGTGCAAAAGGCGCTAACCCACCTAACGTGGTGCCAGGGGAGTGGAAAAAGGTCCAGCAAGCAAAGTAGGCCTATAGTTGTGGAAGCAGGGCGTTTCAGTATCAAGACGAAGAACTGTTCCAAACTGAGGTCAGGTTCCAATATGCGTGGCGTTAGAAATGACAAGGCAGTTTCAGTCCATGAAGCAGATCGTGTCCTGATGCGGTAGCAGTCCAAAAACAAGTCCAAAGGGGTTAATCTGGAAGTATGGCCAAAAACAGAGCAAAAGGGTCAAAAGACCAGAGATCCAAAAAATGAAGCCGATCCAGGAACGTCAAACGCCAGAAGAATCACAGCTGAGAAGTGTTTATGTATGGCGCCAGGGCTGTTTAAGTACTGTTACCCAGGTAACAGGTCACATGGTAGGCTACGTTACCTGCACCTGACTGCATACACTCTGAGCGTCCTGTAGTCGCCAGGGTAACCGCCAGTGAGAATGTGGCTTAACCCGCAATAGCAACGGTCTCTGTCGCGTCCCCCGCTGCTTCCAGGGACACAAGGCACCCACAGGGAGCGGGACGGGAGCAGCACAGAGTCGGCAAACAGCTGAATCACGGGAGGTGAGCCGACTCAGCGATCGTGCAGGGGGCTTTTTCATGACAGTATGTATGGAGCAGTGTAAGAGAACCAAGAACAAGAACCATGAACATATCAGCATGTTAGGGAGCCAAGACCCGAAGCTACCCCTGGCCTTGCACTGGCAGAAGGAACACCAACAGGAGGATAGATAAAAAAGTATGCTTCATTGGAATCCAATGAACCACATGTGGCAAAAGAGGCGGCGACAGAGAATTAAAACTGTGTCAAATGGAGCCCATACTGATATGTAAGGTGAGAGCTATATATGATGGCCTCAACACTGAGCATGAGATGGACATGCTCTTATAATGTCTATGCATTTAATCTGTAAGCAGATTAACCCTAGAGGTTTAATGAAGCATCATCTTATAAGACCAGGATTATCATCATGTAATGTGAGGCCTGTCTACTTGCACACCTTTTTGAATGACACAATGAGCCCCTTGAGAGACAGAATTAGAATTAGACCTTTCTTGAGCTGACAGAGAAAGCTGAAGCCAATAAATATGATTTCACGTTGTTATTTACTTTACTTCATTGGCAACTGTCATATGACAGGAATATTTTACAAAAATATCGTAAGGCAGTGCATTCACAGAAATCTCATAAGCAAACACAAACGTCACACTGGTACGACCATAAAAAAACAGGTAGAACGATGACATCATACGTCCGACATCTGATGTCAGTCACAGCAATAATATAAACACAAAGAATAATGGTATCCTCCGCCATTGACATGTGGAACGCCAATGCTGAACAGGGCATGGTAAGGAAATTGGAAGGTAAGCAAGTAAGGATGAACCTACAGCCCGTGATTGTAGCTACCTGTGATAAACCAGAGCCTAGTTACCATGACACCAACAGCTACCAGGAGCTACGTTTGGCTCTACAAGACAGATTTTTGTGCATCTTATGTGAAAGTTATGTTTGCAGAACGCTATGTAGTAGCTCCTCATCCCGCCATCGTAGCTCCTGGTCACTGGTTAATAATGGATAACTAGGAGCTGCCTTTAGCTTCTGCTGATCCAATCTTAATTTCAAATCCTGTAAACTATAGATATATGATGTATTTCACGCCAGAATATTCAAGTTCCCTACTAATCATTACTAAGGACTTAAACAGCAACATGATAGACCACAAAGTGCTTAATGCAGCCTTGGAATTCGAACTTCTCTGTCCATAGCAATGAATCCATTGCATAATTTCACTCGATATCTATTGATCCGAGAAAATTCAATTAAAGCCATATTTTCACATAACTAGGCACAAGCAAGGAACGAGTTACTTACCTGTAACTGTTGTTCTCCAGCATGGGCCTGGCATGGATTCACATGCTCATGAATATTCCCCATCGTCGGGCTGGGAATCCTCGGTAAAGAAATAATCAGTTTCAGTTTCGTTTCTGAACTGTCTTTCTACTATTAACCAATCACTGGTCTCTGGGTCATACTTCCCCCAGCCAATGACTGCCCTCTACCTAAGCCCCTCCTCTGGCAGCCATCTTCAGATTTGGTAGCAGGTAAAGTGGCAGTAGGACCAAGAGAAGATCCACAGAGGGGTAGGCGGGAGGGTTCGCATGTGAATCCATGCCAGACCCATGCTGGAGAACAACAGTTACAGGTAAGTAACGTTTTCCTTCTCAAGAATGGGTTCTGGCATGGATTCACATGCTCATGAATACAAGAATACATAGCAGTACACACATGCACAACCACGGGAGGTGGCAAGGCTCAACATTAAGCATGTCAACAACTCAACATTAAGCATTTCTTACCTCCTCACCAGGCTCACCTTCAAGCGAACAGGTTGCGCAGCACTGCCTGGCCGACTCTGGACTCCACCCTGGAATCCCAGGTTGACGCAGTAGAATCTCATGAAGGTGTGCATTGACCTCCACGTAGCAGCCCTACAGATGTCCAGCAGGGGCACACCAGACAGGAACGTCGTAGTAGCAGCGATCACTCTGGTTGAATGGGCTCTCGGACGGCGGGCAAAGGTCGGTTTGCCAACCGGTGACAGTGCATGATGCAGCCGGAGAGACATCTGGAAATGGAAGCCTTCGAGAGGGCCTTCCCTTGGTTCACAGGTCCAAAATTCACAAACAGATGTGATGTCTTCCGAAAACCCCTTGTGTGGTGCACCTAGAACTTCAGCGCGAAGGCGACGGGAAGAAAACGGGTAACACCAAGGGCTCGTTGAGTAGGAAGTCCGACGGCACCTTGGGCATGAAGGAGGGGTGTGTCCTCAGCACTACTCTTGTCTCGTGGAATGTCAGATATGGAGGCTTACAGGAGAGGGCCTGGATCACTCCCACTCGTCGTGCGGAGGTGATGGCCACAAGAAAAGATGTCTTCCACAATAGGAACTTCTGTGGTGCCGAGTGCAGGGGCTTGAATGGCGGACCCATGGGCCTGGTCAGCACCACATTGAGCTCCCACGCCGGGGCTGGAGCCTTCACCAGCGGGAATGAGCGGAACAGTCCTTTCATGAACTCCTTCACCAGGCGATGCAACCACAGCGACGACCGCCTCAGAGTTCTGGTGTAGCGGGAGATAGCTGCCAGATGGATTTTAATGGAGGCATGTGCCAACCGTGCCTTGGCCAGCGACAGCAAGTGCGGCAGCACTTCAGGGGCCATGAGCTATAGGGGGTTGATCTTCTGTGCACGGCAGCAGTTACAGAACCTCTTCCACTTATGTCCATAGCACTTAAGAGTCGAGGATGCCTTGGACTATGCAAGGACTTCCTTTCAGTCCGCCAGGATGTCGTAGCCTCCAAACTCTAGTGCTTCAGGAGCCAGGCCTGCAGGTTCAGCGATCCCGGGTCGTGAAGTAGGATGGCGCCTCCTTCCCTGGTGAGAAGATCTGCGCCCGTCGGCAGTTTGACTGGGGGCGACGCTGACATGTCCAGAAGGTCCGGGAACCATATCTGTCTCGGCCACGCCGGTGCGATGAGGGTCATCCTGCACCGGGACCGTCTGAGTTGACTGATATGTCGCAGAAGCAACGTCAAAGGACTCCCAACACTTGAACGTGCGGTAAAAATCTGATGATGGCTGCCAGAGGAGGGGCTTAGGTAGAGGGCAGTCATTGGCTGGGGGCAGTATGACCCAGAGACCAGTGATTGGTTAATAGTAGAAAGACAGTTCAAAAAAACAAAACTGAAACTGATTTTTTTCTTCACAGAGGATTCCCAGCCTGACGACGGGGAATATTCATGAGCCTGTGAATCCATGCCAGACCCCATGCTGGAGAATTTAATTATGCTCCATCACTTAGCTCAACTTTTGCCACTAGTGCCCGTAAAAGCAAAACCACATTTGGGTTTCATTTTCAGAGCTATCGATAATGAATAACTAGCAACTGCTCAACAAATTGAATGCAGACTGTAACAGCAACTAATAAAATAACGCACAGGCAGATAAGTTTCGTTTGACTTTTTTTGTCATTTCGATTGTTTATGGACTTGTTACTTACTTTCTTACGATATGGGGATTTTGGTTAACCTGGAAAAATAATGATGGAAAGGGGGGAGGGGTCAGGGGGGAGGGTGTTTGTGTTTTTACTTCTTTCTCTTTCCTCACTTCAGGCTATTGGTGGTTATAGTGTTTTGAATGTTTGTATTTTCAAGAAATGTTTCTTAATGTCCCTGTTTGCTCTTGTAATTTATGTTATTTCGTCTTATGAAAACTTAAAAAGATAACGCACAAACAGGTGAGTGTTCTCTATACAAATGCAATCTGCAGAGTTACGAGAACAGCCTAACATCATATATGAGAGAGGCGACATAAGAGAGAGTGTTTCATGTTTGTCGGGGAAACCATTACACGAGATTCAGAAAGTTTACATGTCCGCAACCAATAGGATTGGACGAGAGACAATGAGAAAATATTTCTTTGCAGTGAATAGGACAGCAGATACATGTACCCCTAAAAAGAAGTAAATTAGGTCTAATGCTAACACCATGCTTCTCTTTCTTTCTTGTGTTTGTTGTTCTTTTCCCTTCTTTTCCTCCAGCACGATGTCCTCTTTTATTATCTGCAACCTTTGTATTTCCATAATGTTTCCTACACACTCAATTTGGCTCTAGTTTCAAAAACAAAACAACTAATAATGTGTTGGCACAGATTTGATTTTGCACACATGACCGATTGTCATATACTTGATTAATAATATGAACAATGTAATCAAATTACCATTTGAACGAATGAAATTTATAGAGCCTTGAAAAAGATCTAAGAGGTCGTAACACATGTCGGCTTTAGAGGCTTTACAATTCAATAAACTTAAGCTGCCAGGACTAACCTTGTGCAAGAATATCTACTCATTCTGAGAATAGTATAATGGCATTTGGTCAAAGTGATAAGGGAAGGGCTTGCGCATATGGGCACAGTTAATATTAGAATGAGTAGTAAATCCTACTGTGAGACCTACGTAAGCCCCATGTCCTCATGGTCAATGCATGTCCTCGATACCAAGCTAGCCTCTGCTAGTCCAAGCCAGGCAGGTCCTGGGAGCAGCCGCTTTGCACTGCTGCAAGTGGTGCTGGTTGAGGGAGGGCAGGCACATATGCACTCTTCTGCATGCCCCGCTCTTTTGAGAGCCAATTCAATTTTCAGAGCAAGGATCACCGAGTGGCTCTCACTCAGCAAATGGAAAAAAGCCACTGGGGTTCTTCTGCCTTTTGATTCCCTTCAAGGGTAAGAAAACTGCACCCCAAATGACCCTAGAATTTCTAACCCGTGCCTTTGGTTCCCACACACCTATTTCTTAAACCTTGGTCCTCACACAAAGCTCCTTCCATCGTGGTGGTACTGTCCTAAACACAAATGAATACCACCACAGAAATCACAACATCGCAGGAAGTGGCAATGGGATGTGGAGGCAACCGCATGCCACTGACCCCTTACTATTCCCCCAAACCCCTGACTTTTCAAAACCAAAACACCACATGTTCTTATTGGACTAGCTGGGCTCCAGGCTGCGAAACCGGCTAATGACAGCCTCATTTTGTTGTCCGCTGCCAACTTAGAATTCAACCTGCTACGTCTTATTTTCCATCCACAACAGTTTGAGGGGGCTGGTGGGGGGAGTGTGGGAACATTTTCCACAACATTTAACAGCATTCCCTCTCCATTATCCAAAGGGCAGTTTCCAGTTCTGAATTTATAGCGTTTACAATAAACAGCCTGCAGCCAGCTGTTCGGATGTGTCAATGGTGCCTACTGCAGAATTACAAGCCCCCTGCTGCCATTGCCCCGGGCACCCTAAGGGCCAGGCACTCCTGGCCTGCCGCCACTGCTGCTCGCAGGAAAACAGAGCGGAAACATTCGCTTTTTGGGGGAAAACAATATTCTGCAGGGGTCGCCAAAGCCAGGAGGCATACACATTAAGGACGCATTAGCCAACGGCAAACAAAGAGAACAAGGCTCTTCCAGTCTTCCCATTGCCTGCCCGTCCTTGTGCATGGTCTCCATCTTTACCCTGGGTTTCTCAGTACTGTTAACTTCCTCTGTGTTCCCCAAGCCAGTTAGTCTTTATTACGCCTTCCAAGAGGGGTTCATGGGAATCACTGCAGTCTCTTATTGTGAACTCAAGTTCCAGGTGCGCTCCTCTGCGACCATGCAGCCCCCTGTACAGTGTGTAGGAATGCTAATGACTCCCTCACATTGCAATGTCTGCTCCCTCCTTCCTCGCATTGCCATGTCTGCCCCCTCCTTCCTCGCATTGCCATGTCTGCCCCCTCCTTCCTCACAGTGCCCACATGCTATGTCTGCCCCTTCTTCCTCACAGTGGATTCTGTGGGAATGCCAATGTCTCTCTCGCATTGCCATGTCTGCCCCCTCCTTCCTCGCATTGCCATGTCTGCCCCCTCCTTCCTCACAGTGCCCACAGGCTTATTCTGCCCCCTCCTTCCTCACAGTGCACACAGCCTTAGATTATGTGGGAATGCCAATGTCTCTCTCGCATTGCCATGTCTGCCCTCTCCTTCCTCGCATTGCCATGTCTGCCCCTCCTTCCTCACAGTGCCCACATGCTATGTCTGCCCCCTCCTTCCTCACAGTGCCCACATGCTATGTCTGCCCCTCCTTCCTCACAGTGCCCACATGCTATGTCTGCCCCTCCTTCCTCACAGTGCCCACATGCTATGTCTGCCCCTCGTTCCTCCCAGTGCCCACAGGCTTAGACTCTGTGGGAATGCTAATGTCTCTCTCGCATTGCCATGTCTGCCCCCTCCTTCCTCGCATTGCCATGTCTGCCCCCTCCTTCCTCGCATTGCCATGTCTGCCCCCTCCTTCCTCACAGTGCCCACATGCTATGTCTGCCCCTCCTTCCTCACAGTGCACACTGGCTTAGACTCTGTGGGAATGCTAATGTCTCTCTCGCATTGCCATGTCTGCCCCCTCCTTCTCGCATTGCCATGTCTGCCCCCTCCTTCCTCACATTGCCATGTCTGCCCCCTCCTTCCTCGCATTGCTATGTCTGCCCCCTCCCTTCTCACAGTTCACACAGGCTTAGACTCTGTGGGAATGCTAATGTCTCTCTTGCATTGCCATGTCTGCCCCCTCCTTCCTCACAGTGCACACAGGCTTAGATTCTGTTGGAATGCTAATGTCTCTCTTGCATTGCCATGTCTGCCCCCTCCTTCCTCACAGTGCACACAGGCTTAGATTCTGTGGGAATGCTAATGTCTCTCTTGCATTGCCATGTCTGCCCCCTCCTTCCTCACAGTGCACACAGGCTTAGATTCTGTGGGAATGCTAATGTCTCTCTTGCATTGCCATGTCTGCCCCCTCCTTCCTCACAGTGCACACAGGCTTAGATTCTGTGGGAATGCTAATGTCTCTCTTGCATTGCCATGTCTGCCCCCTCCTTCCTCACAGTGCACACAGGCTTAGATTCTGGCGTGCCTTTGTCTTAAACCATAGCCAATATTGAGCAGACATCTTCATATTCCCTCCAAGAGCCCTTTATCCTCGTGGAATGGTGTCCTGTAGAGCCCCACACGTCACTCCATACGAGGGCCCCAGACTAGATGCATTGCGCCAGATGTGCTCCCCCCAGATGTGGCCCCAATAACTGGACTTGGTCAGGTAGATCTAGACTACAGAACCTTAGTAACCATGAGGGAGACTCTAGAACCGGACACAATGGTCCAGTTGTAGGTTCCGTAAATGTGCAAAATACTCTTGATTATGCCTCCAGACGGGCCCCCGAAAGAACCTTCATGCTTTTATTTTGCCCTCTTCCTCATGTATGTGCCTTTCCAAGGCATCAGAGGCAGCAACGCAGAGTTTACATCTTGGAAGAGCACCTCATGCAGGCGTGAAACCGAAGGGTTCCTACGGAACACATCTTGCATTTACCCCTGGCGTGTAGCCTGCCTATGGAATCCATCATAACACTAGACTGCAAAGCGTAATCAGTAGGCAGCATGAGACTTTCATGCAGGCGTGAAACAGAAGGGTTCCTACAGAACACGTCTTGCATTTGCTACCCCTGGCGTGTAGCCTGCCTATGGAGTCCATCATAACACGCAGACTGCAAAGCGTAATCAGTAGGCAGCATGAGAAATTCATGCAGGCGTGAAACAGAAGGGATCCTACGGAACACATCTCGCATTTACCCCTGGCGTGTAGCCTGCCTATGGAATCCATCATAACACGCAGACTGCAAAGCGTAATCAGTAGGCAGCATGAGAATTTCATGCAGGCATGAAACAGAAGGGTTCCTACGGAACACATCTCGCATTTACCCCTGGCGTGTAGCCTGCCTATGGAGTCCATCATAACACGCAGACTGCAAAGCGTAATCCACAGCAAAAGTCAAGTGGAAAGGCAATTACGCCTTAATTTACTCTTCATGATCACACTCCACTTTGTGAGTGATGAAAATTGCAGACGGGGACCAGCAACTTGTAAGTGAAAGCGTTGGTGGTTCACTGTGATCAGCATACATACACATTAAAATGATCCCTACTGTTTCCACCTCAACAATTATCGGTCTTCCCGTTCGCTGATATGTATGCCCAAAAACTCTACATCCCTGCGGACCACCGTAGGTCTTATGCTGGCTGCTGCTCCCTGGTAGACTTTGAGAAACGCGCATGTGCAAGCATGTAATATTCTCCCGCCATGACTCACAGTATGTATAGTTGCCATTTCATAGCCAACACAAACCTGTCTTTCTCTCTGGACACAAAGGTGCTTACTTAAAAAGCTCTTTAACGTGTCACAGTCTCCAACCCCCTCGTGCCCTAAATATGTAAGCAAGGGACTGCCTTATTACTCTAATGTCCCTGCTCCTCTGCACTGAGACAGCCCCCGACCTGCGCTAAAAACCGCAACCAATTCTGGGTGCTGGGTCCACCTGGGAAATGGGTACACAAATGCTCATCACTCTTTTCTGTAGTTTGATCAACCTCTAAAGCTCCAATGAACAGCACTGTGTCATTGATCAAACAATGTAACCGATCTAGGCAAATTGCTGGGGTTAAAGATGTTGTGGTCTTCAAACTCAGAGGTCTCCTAATAATCCAAGAGCCTCTGGTCACGGTATCCGACTATTAGGTCTACTGATTTGCAGAAACGCATGGACGCGAGGGCATTCCCCAAACTGTAGAATGTTCTTGCAACATAGCTGCTTGCTTCATCACTGTCAAGATTTGAAAGACCAACAAACAACGGTTGCAACTGTTTAGAAGACCAGCAAGTGTCAAATGTTTTTATACAGTGCAATACTGTATCTTGGAATTGCTACATTTGGGGCCCATTTCCCCTTCATGCCTGCATATCTTCTCTTTTGCGTTCTCTGGGTGTTTCATCACATTTGGATGAACAGTTCTTTATTTAATTTGAAAATTTGTTCTGTACTGGCCCTACCCAGAGGGTCTCAGAGTGCCTTACAAGGTTCAAAGGTTGAGAAGGTGGAAAGTGAAACAGAGGTTACAAAATATTTTCAGGATGAGAAGATTAGGATAGACCAGTGGTAGCCTGGGAGGTGGAGGGACAGTGATATGTGTGGGGAAACAGGTATGCTTTGATGATCGTTATTAAAGTAGTAATGGAGGGTGCAGTGAGGATGTGAAGAGGTAGGGTGTTTCAGGGACTTCATTTCCTGAGGTCTCCCTTGCTACCCCTGTGGTCTCCCTTGCTACCCCTAGAAATAAAATAGTTATTTTTTCTTATTTTTGGACAAATTGAAGCTCCTGGGCTGTGGACAATGCCATGTGGCTATTTGAGCTATTTGTCTTTCTGGCATTCCATACAATAATTGCTAGACTCATTAAAGATTAATTTCAGGCACACTTCAGGGGGTAAGTCATTGATTTAGTCTGTTCTTAAACACCTCAAATTCACAATACAGATAAAATCCTCCAAAAAGTATTTAGAGTAGAAAAAGAATCCATGTATATTGCTTTTTGCAAGTTGCAGTTCTATCATGTTTTTTTTCTGCCGATACATATGGTGATCCATTCTTGTATGACATATATATCACTTTATAGTAATATTGTAACCATATTTTTCATAATGTACTTAGAAACAATGCTATGTGAAGGCCACTTCCTGTTTTGTCAAGGGGTAAACAGTTGTGTTACATCACTTCCTGTCATCAGAGGTCAAGGGTCATGTGATGTCACTTCCTCTACCCCTGGCATTTTGGTGAAATGACATCCCTGGGGTGTTGCGTGCCCTGGTTGCCCAGTGGGTAAATGCTTATTTTCGTGTGCATGTAAATTTGCAGAGTGGAATGGGTAGGTGAGGCTGGCTGGCTTGTCTGATGTTTGTGTGGGTGATGGGTGTGCGTTTGTCATGAAGGTATATTGGGGTCTTCAGGTGAATGTCTGAGTACAATGCAGAGTGCTTTGAAGGCAATTCTCCTAGGTACGGGAAAGCCAGTGGTGCTGGGCGAGAGCTGGGGGGATGTGTGACTGTTGGGTAATGGAGGATGAGTTTGGCCGCAGTGTTTGAAATGCGGAAAGTGTGCTGGTGTGGTGCAGAAGTCATCAGGGGGAAGAACGTGTCTGATCTTTCGTCAGAGGTGTCCTTGTAAATTGCACATTTTGGTGACAGCAGCTATGTGTTGTGTAAAGGTAAGGTGGGGGTCCATGGTATAGCCAAGGGATTCGACAAGTGTAGAGAGGGATATGTGTGGGATGTCTGTTTTGAGTTCTATTAGAGGTTGGGGTTGTGACTGGGGGCCGGGGGCAGAGGAGTATATATTCTGTTTTGGAAGGGTTGAGCCTGCGGAAGTGGGTGGACATCCAGGAACATAACTTTCATCAATCGAGTGACATGATTAAATACATACATGCAGAAAGTACTTCCGAACAATGTACTGCATTATTGCACCAAATCTCATCCAAGAAGAATAGTTCCATCCAGTTAAGTTCATTAATGAAGCAGCACATACATTGCTTTATTGTGTTCTACTAATCCTTTTCATTTGGCAATCTGATTGCGGATTGAAAATAAGCGATACATACAATTTCATCTTCAATGAGTTACTTTGGCATCATCCGAGTTCCTCAACCACTTACCAGGTTTCAAAGGTTTACCTTTTAGCCAACAGACCTGTCTAACAAGATGTGAGCAAATATCAGGAATGACGATAGTCTAGTCAATTGCATGAAATTAGCGCTTTTTTTTTAGACAACTATAACACCATAATTCTAATTCTATTCTGTTGAGATACAGGAAGGTCAATAATTCTAATGAAACGTATAAACAGACACCACAGTACCTCACTTATAGTCGTACATGTTAATTACTATATCACATTCGTATACAGTGCTTCATGCTGGATTCTTCCCGCTGCTAAGAGCTGCAATTTAAGCTGTTATTATCTAATTTAATGGCACTGAATTAATCGCCTTAGCAAGGATGAAAGACTGAGAAGGCTCTGCTGGGAGTCCTTATGAATCCATGTCGCAAACATATCTGCCACAATCATGCATAACTTGCCATGTTGTCTTGCATACCAACAAAACCAATGTGACATGAAACTACAGTTTTCAGCCGGACTAGATGGAGACCCTATAAAACGACTACTCTGTTATCCTCATCTGTTCCTCTCGTCTAAGATCTGTTACGTAAGCACAAATAAACATATATTCATCCCCACTACATTTTCTTCACTGTTGAGGGCATTTATAATTCCCAAAATTCAACTCATGCTGGAAGAGCTAGACAGGTTGCAGATATTTTAGCTCTGTGCCGGGTCCTGCCAGGGATCTTCCTCTTGGGTTGCTGAGGCCGATCCAGGCTCACTAAACTGACCTCCACGACCCAAATCTGAAGAAGGAGGTTGAACTGCTTTTAAAACTCTTGGAGGGCATGGCAAAGGAGGGGTGGAGAGGGTTCAACAGACAAACTCTGGAGGCGGCTCCTATGCCTGCATGTGGCTCAAGGTGATGCCCACCACCACCACCTGATGACCGTGGAAAGATTAGGAGACTGAGATCTGCCCTCCGAGGACAACGGCGGAAGGGATGGGACCAGATGCAGGAGGAATAACGGGAGTGTGCTGAGGCCACATGCATGTTCTAGGTGGTTCGGATGGCCGCTGACCAGGATTAGGCAGTGTTATGCTGTGAGAAACCTGAGGGCATCCTCAGATCTACTACCCTTGAAGACTCTGCGCAGGTAGCCACGGAAAGGCCATCGCCTTTGGATCCTGACCTTGGGGGTGGAGAAGTGAGGGAGGATCACCTGGGTGGAGGGTCCCTGGGGATTGGGAGTAAGATGTACTCAGGCGAGACACAGTATTCCTCCCGTTCCTTCTAAGAAGAACCCTCGATCCCAAGGGCAGCAATGGGGCATTGTCATACATGTCCTAGTGACCAGGAAAGGGGTATGAGATACCATCAACACAAGCGCACCAGAAAGATAGGGGAAACGGGTTAAATATAAGATGGGCGAGACATGGTATCTCCCGTTACCTAGTGACAACCAACCAAACCCTTCCCCAACCTTCATGGGTTATTGTGAGTCAGTTCCATTTATTCCTTCACACATGACAATTGACAGTACTAGGGTGAAGAAGAAGCAACTAAGAGCAAAGAAGACTATGCTCTTTTGCCACTCTGGTACGAAGAAGATGCTGCTGAGAGTTGTACGGGTCAGGCATGTCCCTTTAATTGTGGTCAGGCAGGGCTAATTGAACATTCGCACCTGCAACCTGTCAGAGAGGTACAGGTGTATAAAAGGAGCCCAATTCAAGGTGTGAGGAGGAAGGTGGGAGCAGAGGCGGAGTCGAAGCAGCAGCAGCAGAGGAGCCAAGAGGAGCAGCAGGGAACCGTGGTAGAGGCACACTGAGACGCTGAGGTCTGCTGAGGGAAACGACCTGTGGAAGCGTGGCATGAGAGCTGAAGCCCGGTGGAGCAAATCAAGTCCTGGGAAAGGAGCCAAGCGGAGAGGCTGCCCTTTTTTCCTGGAATTTGAAGTGCTTGTTACCCTGTGTTCAGAAGATGACACAGGAGTGCCTGAGGGGCAGGAATTGGAACCCTGATGTGTAAAGCTGAGGGCCGAGCGATCTGCGCTGCTGGGAGGTTCTTAAACATAACCAGTGAGTTGCTAGTAAAGGAGAATCCCGGTATGCAAGTGTTTGAACTTTCCAAGAGGAATACATTGTATCAGAGTGGTCGCATGTGACAGAAAATACGTTCTCGAAACTCTCAGAGCATTGGGGCATTTCAATTTGAAGTGAATAAAGAAGTATTAACTTTCTGAGAGGAATACATTGTATCCGAGAGGTCGCGTGTGAGAGATAAAACACTTTCTCGAAAGTCTTTCGAGCATTGGCTATTCCATTTTGAAGTGAATAAAGAAGTATTATCCCGCGGGCTGAACAATGAGCGTGTTCTGAGCGCAACTCGCGCTCATTGAACATTGTTAAAGAAGTATTAATACAGCGGGCTGAATAGCAATAGTCTTTTGAGTGCACCGATAGAAACGCGTAGTGCAACAGCAGATTCAACTATCCAGATAAATCGATCTATCGGAATCTCTGCAAAATTGGGCATCCAGTGCATTTGCATGTTTAATATACACTTACAAATACTCTTTGATGTTAAAGCTCATTTGTACCATTGTTTCGGAATTCTGTTTCAAAAATGTGTACGATTGATCAGGATTATTATTTTTGAGGAATACGTGTATGTACCAAATTAAACTAAATTCCACCTAAAGCGATTTTCTATGTTTACAGAACATCTGGTATTAGTGCTGAATTTTGTTGTGAGGTTTCTCTCACTAAGAGAGCACAGGTACTTTGGTGGGTCAGTACATCATATCTTCTTTCCATAGTTTGTGCCAGTGCCCCACCAGCCATGGGCACATAGATGTAGCACCAGAAGCATACATAACATATTTTGAAATCTCATCCTTTAGAGGATATTTCAGTTGAACATTATTGAAATTGTTGTGTGTCTCCTCTATACAGCTAATTCCTATTCCTGCCCACCATTCGGTTTGTAAAATAGGAACCCAGCGTGTAATACCATCCCTCGGTCCCCTTGCGCCTAGAAAGGTCTGAGGGGCAAGCTCTGGCATATTCCCACAGAGAGGGTTTAGGATGGCAACACATCAGCATACAGAAGGAAAAACAGTGAGATCCCATGCAGGCGCCCCATTCCATACCTTAGGGATAGAGCACTAGAATGAGCTTCACAGAGTAGATTGGTAGGTAGGTGGTGACTTCAGATTCCAAGAGAGAGTCCCTAGGATGATGGGTAGCCTATTCCACAGGATGCCACCAACATTGCGGTTTTCGGCTGAGCAGAGCAGTCAATGGAGGAGGTGAACCTACAGTTAGGAGGCATGCTAATTGCGGCACTGGGAAGCTCATCACAGAGGGGTGCTGTTTGCAATACATAGAGGTTTATGATTTTAATGGTGGTTTGAAAAGAATGGGTAACAATATTATTAGAGCGGGGAAGTCCTCTTTTTTGTTCATGGGGGGCTTGTGGATGAGGACCAGAACTTAGAAATACCATCAAGTTCCACAGAAAGCTACCCATTTTTAGATACCTTGGACGTGGGCACCTCGAATCAGGTCCGTCTATGGTTCTAAGACATTGCTACATGCAACCACCGGGTCAGTAAATAATTTAAACACATTCTATTAAAAAAATAAGGTTTAAAAACACTCAAATGTAAAAATACACAGATTGAATGGAGTATCCAGAGTACATGTATGCAAACCACTTTCAAGACAATTATTGATATCATCTGTCTTTTGTTACTTAAGAACAATCTTATTTGGTGTGATGTTAATGTTTCTCTCACGTGTGCCACTAACAGTCCTAATTTTGGAAATGGCTCTCTCTCTTAAGTGTCAAAGGATGAATGTGCAAGAGCACAAGTTGGGCAGCCAGGTGCAATTGTTGGAGGTGGAGGTCGGCGGGGGAAAAGGTACAAGAGACGGGCTGATCCGCGATTACTTGAAGGGTCCTTGGCGTATAGAAGCTGTTTCTGTTAAGCAGTTACTTGATGGGAGGGGGACAAATTATGAGGTCCGATGAACTCAGCGGTAGGGGGTTGTTCTCTGAATTACTTACTTGAAGGTGACTATTATTTAGTTTTTGAGAGAGTGGTTCAAACCTTCAATGTGGAGTGTTGGTTTTATTTTCTTTTAAAAAAGATCTAAAGGTTGCTTGCATGTGACCTTCCAGCTTCCTCCCACCCACATCCTGATCCCGTTTGGGTTGTGAGGTGGGGTGGCTTTAGTAGAATGTGCTTTTAAGGTCAGCGAATGGGATGATACTAAATTGAAGGTTGATGCGGGGAACAGTTCAGAGGTTCGATGAAACGTGTAAGTGTGCCTTTTGCGTTAAGTACTCACTTTCTCTCGAATGCTTCAATAAATAAAATTAGGTGGTCCTGGGACATTTCTCGCTTGTTCGCACCAATCCACTGATCCAATGGTCTCAACTACCTTACTCTTGTTCTCTCCTTTCCCCCTTCTCCCCCCCCTTCCTTTCTTACTCTATGCACTTACTCTATCAGAATTGTCCTCGGACACATTGTTCGTCTCCTCCCCCTCCCTCTCACTCCTCTTCATCCCTCTCCAGCACTATCTGAAATGTGGCCAGACCTAGTTCAATAGTTGCTTGTTTTGCAGCTCTTCTTCCTTCTCCTCCCCTCTGCCTGTCCTCTTGTAATCTTCCGGCTCTATCTGAAATGTCGTCAGGCCTAGTACGTTAGTTGCCTGTCGGTTCCCATTCCCTTCACACCCACCGCCTCCCTTCCTTTCTGTGTCTGAGCTCTTGCACTATCTGAAATGTCGTCAGGCCTAGTACGTTAATTGCCTGTCTGTTCCCATTCCCTTCCTGCCCACCTCCTCCCTTCCTTTCTGTGTCTGAGCCCTTGCACTATCTGAAATGTCGTCAGGCCTAGTACGTTAATTGCCTGTCTGTTCCCATTCCCTTCCTGCCCGCCGCCTCCCTTCCTTTCTGTGTCTGAGCCCTTGCACTATCTGAAATGTCGTCAGGCCTAGTACGTTAATTGCCTGTCTGTTCCCATTCCCTTCCTGCCCACCTCCTCCCTTCCTTTCTGTGTCTGAGCCCTTGCACTATCTGAAATGTCGTCAGGCCTAGTACGTTAGTTGCCTGTCTGTTCCCATTTCCTTCCTGCCCACCGCCTCCCTTCCTTTCTGTGTCTGAGTTCTTGCACTATCTGAAATGTCGCCAGGCCGAATACGTAAGTTAATTTCACAATCTTATTGTTCAAGGCCATGTAAGAATGTTCACTTTTTGTATTTTTCCCTTGTTTCCTCCCTTGCCTTGAAGTGCTTTGAAACACATTGTGTATAGGCGCTATACAAATAAACTATCATATCATAACTACTTGATCAACTCGAATAATAAATGGCAGCATTACAATTTGCACTTCCACATGGCATGGGAGTGGACAGCAGCAAGAGAAATGTACTGTTTGGAGAAGGTCCGGTCAGAAGCAAAGGCGTCTCCACACATGATCCAAATGAAATTGTCACTAAGCATGTCTGTTACTTCTCTATAAGTAAGGCCTTGAAAGAGCGAGTGTTGGCGCCAAACTTAAAATAAATAAAACCAAAAGTGGGCCAAAAAAAAAGAAAAGGAAATAAAAGCAAGTTTTCATTTTGGATTCTTAACTTTGTGTTGGATTATTGTGTATTGAGTGCAAGAGTGCGGATGGATTTCTTTTTTCCTACAATTACCTGCGGAGCGGAGGCAGTGAGCCGCTTGCTACAGTAGTGTATTAGCTGCTTTCAATGACAGAATTTGGCTGTAAACATTTCAGCGATTTAGTAAATTGGCTTCTTTTCTGCCCCTTGTTACCTTCTTCACAGCTGTCCCTACTGCAATGGACTCAACTTCTTGATCAAACAGAGTCATCAAGGGCCCTGCTTCCATACTTAAACATTCTTAGGGCCAGAGAGAGATAGGAGAGTCAGAGGGCTTTCCTTCATATTACCAGGGTGAAGGTGGATTACACAATTTAAGTGTAAAAGAGGCAAACATTTATCGATCTGGAGATACGTTCTATTTCGGTGATCATTTGAATTCCAAAATGTCCTTCAGAATCTTGGGAATAACATCTTGAGTGACTGTAAGTTAATTTGAATTCCAACAAGTCTTTAACAAACACATTGAAATCAAATGCCAAGACACTCAGATTTCTAGAAATCGAGGTCACCGGTCGCATCTTACCATCTGCCGATATTTATGAAAAAACTTCCCAAAAAGCTATAGTCGAGGCATACGTTTCCAAAAAGAACTTCTTCGAACAGCTGTGCTATTGTAAGATTGGAGCTGAAGAAAAAGTACCCATCTGTTTGTGTAAAAAACAATTCTTCTAGTCTCCATTGAAGCAGTGCTGGCTTTCAAAGTCAACCAACTGACTGGAGTCGCCAGCATTGAATAACCGAGACACATGTGCTATAAAACGCTGCAAGCACATGGAACTTTCCTAGGATGCCAATCTTCTAAAAGAATAAACAAATGATCATTCTGTTATATAGCGCTTTATGCCAGGTTCTTCTTGCTTGTAAGTGTTGCAATAATACATGCAAGCAGGGGGCAGAAATTCAAGTTGCAAGCTACTAGCCAGCCATAAAAAGTCACGCCACCGCAATTACATACACAGACACAGCGCACCATTTCGTATTCGCCAAGAATCAAATATCACTAGCCAATGGCTAGTGCCGAGTGCCCATTTTACACCCTGCAAACAGGCATTAGCTAATTTCTTGCTACTAAATGCATTGATCGCCAAAGGATTAAAGACCTCACTGACCTATCGTACTGGCTACACGCTTGTGCCTGTATGTTGTTGGATTGACCTGTAAACACTGACAGAAGCAAGAACATACAAGGGGGTGGAGGCACACGAAATTTACATTTCTGAAATTGTGTGTGACCCATGTCTTTTTTGCACTGGCCTGCTTGTCGACCGTTTACCAGCGCCCAGGGCAGAGAACGCCTTACTGCAGCCTCCCTCCCCAGGGCAACTGTGGAAGAAAGACAGCGCCAAGAAGCCTGCAATGGACGAAATGGTATTAACAGGAGATGGGCCACATCCTGAGTTCCTAAGGAGTCACCAATTAGAGCATGAACAGACCACATGGCACTCAAAGTAGGTTTTTCCCAAAGGGAACACTATTGTCAAGCGACTCATGCAATCCTGAATGCACACATTGGAGCAATAAAGGACGGTGTCTAAGTAGTGATGCGGTACATTAGATGGTACCTCAATACCCAAGATGGTGCATGAGTAAAGGACCCCCCCCGAAATACCCTAGGTAACTGTACTCAAGGCACAGAACAGTGAGTGAAGATGAGAGACATCGTTCCAGCATATAAAATAAACTGTGTCACTGATGACAGTAGCATCCATGTGGCAAAATATGTGGCCTGGCTCTTGAGTACTAGGCATACCTCTACCATCAACTGCCATCCAGTACTTGGCTTAGAATTGGGGCTTGTGGCGAACCAGAAGTAAGATTAGGCGCTAAACATTTATTTAAATGAAAGACAATGGGCCTCATTACAAGTTTGGCGGCAGGCTTGCCGGTAAAAACGCCAAACTTGCAATTTGTCCCGGCGCACGCAAATGGGCAATTGCCGGACCCGGTAATTGTCATTTGCGGGCGCCGAAAAAAAGATGCTCCCCATTCCCTTTCGGCCACATAAGGCTGAATGGGAATGGGGAGGTCGGAGGCACCGGCACCGTTTATGGTGCCGGTGCCTCCGACCTGCTGTGCTCGCGGGTGCCTTTCTGCCCGCCAGGTCTGACCTGGCGGGCAGAAAGGCACACACGAGCACAACTTGTAGTTTGTCGGTCTGGGAACTTATAATGAGGCCCATTGCCCCACAAGCCCTATTGCTAACAGGGGGCTCCCTTCATACCAACCGAAACTAACGTTGTTGTCAGATAAACAAAAAATCAGCTTCCTTTCCGAACCTGTCCAACTAAATGGACCAGTGACTAGATGAAAAAGAAACACTGTAGGTCATCAACGCCTTCTAGCTGACCCCCTCTCCTGTAGACAATCTTCAAATCAAATACTTGCCCCAGGAAACAGTTGCTGGCCTAGGCCACCACAGGGGGTTTTCAAAAGAAGAAACGAGAATTTTCAAAATCCAAGTCTGTCTCAGTTACCTTTATTACAAAACTCATTCATTTCATGAAAGGTATTCAAGTCTTCAAAAAGGATTGCTCAGCTCCATAAAGGTTGTAATGATTGGATCCAAGGGGTTACCCGACCTATCCTCCTCCAAGAATGCTGTATCTTAATGCCCAACTCGCTTAATCGAGCCTTCCCCCTGCGGGGTGCCGTGGGCATTACACTTTCAGTTCTCCTTCAAGGCTCTCTTGACTTTCAGTACTGTTATCTGTCCAGGTGCCCCTGGGGTGACCTCGGCTCCCATGCAGGCTGTTCACGGGTTCTCTTACCCCTGTGCTTCTCTCATTTATCACTGGTGGGGACTGCATCCCTTCCTTCTTATGGGACCTTCAATATGGTCACTTGGCTTTCAGTGTTCTTAGCTGTTCTCTTCTCCCTCTGGACACTTTGGGTTTTGGCTTCCCCGCAGCGTTCAACCACCCTCCTCCCTTCTTCTTGTGCAGCCCACGCACCTATTCTCTTGCGGTGGTACTGCCAGGGAGAGTCAGTTATTCTGGTGTTGGGGGGCATTCAACTTGGCCTGCCACATTAGTGCTTGCTGCTTTGGGGGCCTACTTCGGGGCCTCACCAGTATTTGTGTGTCTCTCTCAAGTCTATAACTCTTGGTACGGGAGAAGAAGAGCTTTCGGCCCCAGCATTCCAAGATGTTTTGTGGACTCCGGTCCCACCATGTCCTCTGCGTGGTCCCGCCTCCAGGCTGTCTCTGTTCTGCACTCCAGCTGCAGCGTCGGCTCAACACATCTGTTGGGATGGGAATTAGCCTACCCCCGCCCCCTAGGAGCTTTTAGTTAAGGCAAACACCATATGAGGTGATGTAGTGCATAAGGGGGGGGCATCTGCACTATTAGGCAACATATGGAGGCACTGTAGCGCCAACAGTAGATGCGTGGCACTAGAAACCCCATAGCACATGACTCCATTTTGTATTAGGCCAAAATGGAATACGTTTGCAGGATGGTGCTGTTCACGTTCTCTGCTCACTAGGCCCAATCTCATTAAGACAGAATTAATCCATAGTGCCCCATTCCCACGAAAGTCCACTTCACCTTTGTCCCTCCAGTGTTACGAATATTTTGTATCTTCCAAAGGAATGCGCCCTGCAAGAGCGTGAAACAACACCAGGCTCCTCACTGCGTCCAGTCATCTCCACTAAACTGCCAGTAGGCCTCTAACCCTCACCCAGCCAGTCCGGAGCCAGCCCCACACCACTGACCTGACAACCCCACCTTTGTATTTCCCAATATGTGCATGTATGCACGGCTGTATTTCTTCCAAGCATGAAAACGTATCTTTCGTAACACGAGGTACATGGAGGGATAAATTGAAGATCAAAACCCCGGTGACCTTGAGTGCGGGAACTGTGGTATCAACGATGCCCTGAATGTCAGTGAACACTCATGCATGTAAACTCCATTGTTCATCATGGCCCTATACCTGGCAGGGCTCGTGGACAGGCCTCCACAGTCCATTGTTGGCAGCGCACAGCCCCATGTAATGTCGCAGTGGGAGTTCCCTGAGCCGCTCCAGTACCAGAGGTCAAAGGGCGGACTTCCCACAGCCCATGTCATCTAAGGGCGGATGATATCCAAACCCTGAACAGGTCACCTTTAACCTGGGTGGGACTACCACACCCCGGTACTGATATAGCTCCAGGCGCCCAGCTCTGGCTGGGCAGTGCACACCGTGCTCTCTCTCTCTCTCTCTCTCTCTGTCTCTCTCTCTGTCTCTCTCTCTCTCTCTCTGCTGGCCGGATGATACCCTCCTCCAGGTCACAGACTCCTTCCCTGTGACATGACAGGTAGACTCGCTGCTGTTCCTACACCTGCCCAGGGATGCCGCTGCCCTGCTTCAGCCCGCTCTTCATCCAGGACACCCCGATCCTGCGGGCTAGGAATTTGCTCTCGTTGGGCCACCGCAGGAACATAGCCCAAATATGGGGCTCAAGCCCACACTCTCCTCACTGCGCCCAGGACCCACGTCCCTCACACCGGTCCGGGTGCTACCTCTCACAGCTTGATGGCACCTGCCGTCGGGGAGCTGCACTTTCCGCTGACACTGAGCGGGGGCAATGCAGCCTCGCACTGCCCGATTGGGTTTAGGGACTGCGGGAGGCCAGAAGCCCAAAAGGTCACCTTATTCATGGACCCTCATCTGCCGACGCCGAATGTTCTAACAGTTAATGTCCTCTCCATGTCTGGTAAAAGTGCATAACAGACTGACTACCCCTCTCCAGACGTCCTGTGAGAGCACAGGTTTAGGTACAGAGAAGCTGCTTACGTGTTTAGCAGACTGGACACCTTGTGGAAAAAATTATTTCAACTGAATGCAATTTAGCAAAAACATAAATCTCTTTAATGATTCATTAAAACATCTTAAAACACATTATTGACTTCGACTCAAACCAGTCATACCTTTCATTCCACTCATACTTTTTACAAAAACGGGGTTCTGCAACTTGAATATTCTTCCAGCATAATAATGATTTTAAATATGCGTGACATAGGAAAAGAGCATTTAGCTTTCCTTTTAGGTCGACATATGTTTCGGCCCTTGATGGTGTACCACCGTTGTCTGCGGTGGTCAATAAAACAAGTGTTGGGCCATCTTCAGGACATTCATTTTTTCTTAGAAGATTAACTTTGTTCCCCATTCCATAAGTTGCCAGGTCTGTGATCCGCACCATGTAGTTAGGACCACTGAGCTAGGACTGCTCGGTGTATGATACGGTGGTACACCATCAAGGGCCGAAACATATGAAGAATATTCAAGTAGTCAGTCTGTTATGCACTTTTTCTCTTCGTAGACTCTCCCTTCCGATAGATCTGACCCCCCATTAACAAAAATTAGGGAGTGCCCACTCACATAGCCCCTCTCTATGTCTGGTACTTCATGCAAAGGGCCAGACCACTGTACCTGGTCATGGGTGACCTGACCATCATTCCTACATGCATGATGTTAATGGAGAGGCTGCAACTCAACCCTAGTGGGCCCTAGTGGGGCTAGTGGTTACAATGTCATTTAAATGATGCACTTGCAGGTGTTGCTGATGTTCTTCTCAGGAGAAAATCAGATCTTACTCTAAATGAATCATTATGAAGATATCGTCCATCACATGGTTAAGGGCGGCAGGTGTGCACTGCGCCAATTGCCTTGGCTTTTAAATATCCCAAATATGTATTGTGTAGTGATAAATAGCTGGGATTTCTTCTTAAGTCAAGGGATCGGCTAAGGTGAATGCGATTCTATAAACAACCTTCTGCACACATGCAAGCCCCCTTATCAGGATTACATGGACCAGGAGATGCGGGTGCGGTTGAGCCAGGGGCGTGGACGTTACCACTGACCACAGCCCAGGTGTAAACACTGCAACCAACGTTGGTAGGTGCAAGGACGGGCCTGGCATGAACCGTACTGTGTAAAAAGTAGCGTCTGTAAGATCTCTCTTCTCACTAGAAGAATATCAACGATCATATGGATGCGCACGCACTTCTGTGTCCAGCACCTGCGCATAATCTGTGCACGTTCAATTATTCGGGGACAGTCCTGGCAAGTGTAATTATGGGCAACTGTGAGAAACGTTCAGTCTCTAGTATGGGCCTCATTACGACTTTGGAGGTAAATTCTCTGAGATACCATCAAATAAATTTACAGTTAACACCAATTGCTCTTTGGGATTTACCACGGGAGTTCAAGTGGTGGTAGGCGGTGTAAATCCTCATTTTCTGGACTCCATTGGGGTTTTTTGGCAGTATTACCACCGTTGGAATTACGAGTGGTAATTCGGCCGATTTTTTTGTGGAAAAGTGGAGGATTCACCTGCTGCATCATGCTGGGGGTATATCCTCCACTTCTTTTCGTCCAAAAATCGGCGGAATTACCACTCGTAATTCCACTGGTGGTAATTCCGCACCTAATTTCAAATTTGGCGGTGTGGGAAAAATTGATGTAATGGAAATTACCTCCACTTTTTTCCTGCACCGCCACACTTGTAATGAGGCGAGGTACGGATGAGTTGCTGGACAAGTATCTCAAGGGAAGGAGCAAGCAGTAGGGCGCAGGAGGGGATAGGCCCTAACAAACATATTTATTTAGTTTTGAGTGAGCCGTTATGGCAAGTAAACAATTATTCGTGGCACCTGTGAGTTTATTCAAGTGCAACTACACGGCTACCACGGGTGGCAACAGCACACTGTGAAACGAGAGCCAATAAAACAGAACAACATGTGAAGGAAAGGAATAACCGGGGGGCCGGGTTGGAATCTACCAAGCTTGAAGAGAGTCGCTCCTCTGCAGAGCACTGCATCGCTCCACTTTTAGCGTCTAGCACGGCTGCTTATGGGCCTAGAGGAGCCCCAGGGGACCTCATTACGAGTTAGGCAGAAAATCAGAGGTACATCCTCCAAAAAATAGCCATAAGGAATTACCGTTACCGCCACGTGGTGGTGGTCGTGGTGCTGTAATTCCCCATTTATTGTGGGTCTATTGGACCCAATGGGGCTTTTTTTGCGTAATTACTGCAGCGTAATTACTGCTGCGTTAATTCCACTAATTCTGCCGATTTTCTGGCATTGAGTGGGAAGATTTACCTCCATGGTTTTGATGGAGGTAAATCGTTCACTCAAAATACAAACTCATAATTTAGCGTAGTGATAAAATTGGCAGCAACTCGGTTACTGCCAATTTTACCACCAACCGCCTAGCTCGTAATGAGGCCCATAATGTGGTACTGAGAGCAGAAGGTGCAGGGAGAGGTGGAGGTCCTGTAAGGGTTGGAGCAGCAAGAGGAAATAGTGGTTCTCAGGAAGGAGGAGGTGTGGGAATAGCCAAAAGGGCAGGTGAAAGTGAAGGTGCAATAAGAACTGGAGGTTCGGGAGGCAGCGGATGTGCTGAAGGGTCCTGAGAAGAAAGAGATGGAGTACAGAAGAAGCTGGAGGAAGTGAAGGGGTAGAAGGAATTGGGGTGAGAAAAAAATAAAAGGGTTGCAGGAGGAAAAAAGGGGTATGGGAAGCAAACAGTGGAAGTTGAATGAAGGAAGAGGAGAGAATACCAATAGAAATTAAAGAGGAAAATAAGTAGGAGGACCAGGTGACATGTGGCTATTGCCTACATTAACAGTTTTCTGTCTTATATGGATGGTCTTAGGTTTCATTGTATAATATGTATAACATAGTATGTCATTGAGCAAGGTCAAGGCTTGGCCGCCTTCTTCCTCTTCTCTTCTTTACCTTTCCCTCTTATTCGTCTTCTTTTAGTATTTTACTATTTTGTTCATTTTGAAACAGTGAATTTTTAAGATATTGGATGAATTTTATGACAAAAAGAAGTTCTATATTTTAAAGGTTGTTGTACAACTATAAACAAAGAAAAAATAAATAAATAAAAAGAATACCAATGCGGTTAGAGGAGATGGTTGCCAATGACAAAGGGGACGTTGGGAGGGGCAGTGGACAAGGCGTAGATCAGGAAGGAGGACAAAGA